>NC_068928.1:7500000-10000000 GCF_023091745.1 Budorcas taxicolor
TTTATCATTTCTTGTCAGTTCCCCTTCATCCTGCCACACCTTTGTAAACAGTCCTTGACTAAGCCCTCCTCAGTTAATTTTGGTTGCTATTTGATATGGGAGACCTGAGCATGTCCTGAAGTTGTGGATAGAGCATCTCCCCCAGGAACTGGTCCACAGGAAACGTTCAATAAATATTTGTTGAATAAAAGACTAAAGCTGTGGTCCTCAAAGCATGGTCTGTGCTCCCCTCCCAGGTCCATGATGTCAAAACTACTTTTTGAATAATATTGAGACGTTTGCTTTCTCACTGTGCACGTGCATGTGTGCCCAATCACTCCGTCACGTCCAACTCTTTGTGACCCCAGGGACTGTAGCCTGCCAGGCCCCTCTGTCCGTGGAATTTTCCAAGTAAGAATACTGAAGTGGGTTGCCCTTTCCTACTCCAGGGGATCTTTCCGACCCAGGGATCAAACCCACGTCTCCCTCATCTCCTGCACTGGCAGGCGGATTCTTTACCCCTGAACCACTTGGGAAGCCCCCTCACTGTGGGTGAAACTGACGCCTCTGCAGGAGCAAAGGCACCCAGCTATCCTAGCGGTCACAGTGTCCTTCATCACACACTCACAGCTAAAATAAATAATAAAAACAAGGCATGCTTAACAGGCCAGTTTCACTGAAACACGCCCTGGTAAAGCCGTAGAAAGTGGCCGAGAGGAAGCACACAAGCAGCACCTCCACTGCCCAGCAAAGTGCGACGATTTTGTCAAGAAACAGCACCTGGGGGAATGGAGGTGTCAAGGGTTACACTAGGTGTTTCACGCGCCTGTTTGGCAGGCATCTTTCCAAAAACGAATGCACTGAGCTTGTCACTTCCAGGAAAGCAACTGACAGTGCTTGTTACTAAATGATGAAATTTGAGCTTTCAAGGGGAAATTAGAACTTTGGGAAACTTACATCTGCAACCGTGGGTCTGCACCTCTTATAACTATATGCTCATTGGCATCCTTACTCATTTAATCCTTGTCCCTTTCAGCCAAACACCTATCTGGCTTTTTGATGAGTGACGAAGACATACCTAGTATATGACTTACTTCCTGACACATAGTAGGACCTCAGTAAAACACACAGAAGAAATGTACAAACAAGTGAATGAGTAAGTGAAATGACTGTTCTTTCTCCATAATCTCACTAACTCCTCCTTGGGAGGTTCCTGGGTATCTGTGTCAATCTGCCCATTATAACGGCCCAGGCCAAATGTACATAAAAAGCATCCAAGAATGAAATATATATACATATTTCACACTCCTAAACAGAGGCTGAAATCATTGTTGAAGAAAAACAATACAGACACACACATAGAGAGAGAAAGAAACAAGCTCTGGTTTCCATGACATTTCACTATTTATTTAAAATGTTAGGGAAATGAATACGCCACAAAGGCCTAAAAGCAATCATTAGTCAAAGATGAAAAGCCAAACTGAAAATCTGCTGAAAACCACAAATTCAACAATTGTGCTGGCTAGGTTAGAAATGGCCCAGCATTAATGATAATCTCAAATGTTCCTGGATCAAGAAAGAAGGGGCAGATGGAAAATAAGTTTTCATTTTTTTTTAAATTTCTTTCTTCATGGGGAAGAAAAGCAAACAAAAACCAATATCTGTTTTCCGTGTCCAATGCCAACTGTAATGGTTTAAGTAAATAATTTCTCAGTAATTAGAGCAGAAATTGGAAGAGAAATTTATAACGGCACAGGAGAGGTGTGATAATGAAATTAAAAACCCACTGGAACCTGAGCTTAGCTGAGAATCATAAACTAGACAGTTAATCTATCAAGGTGGGATCTTTTTCCAAGAAGGCAAACTTCTTCCCATGACATTTGCATGGAATTAAAGACCCACTGACATTTGGATGAAGTATTTTGCTCATTAGTGAAAGCAAGGTAATCATACAGGCAGTAGGGTGGCTCAGAGCTTAACTGCTCAGGGCCACCAGAAGGCTCAGTCCTAAAAGAAGGCAAATCATTTATGTGCACAATTTGCCTCTTGGCCACTCTGAACTGGTTTTTGAGATCACAGGGCACGAAAGGGTAATGGAGTCACTACATACATTTGTCAAGGCGCCAAATATGAGAGCATATTTTACAAAGACTATTTACAATAAAGCTAATATGATTTATACTTGCCCAACAAGAACATTCCTTCAAGGAACACAGGCCAAAATGGAAAGCATATTCCCAGGGCACACAAATGCTTACGAATACAATCAAAAAGGACATAATTTTAGCTCAGATGTCATCTTTTTAGAGAATTTCCATGGTTCACCCCAGCAGTTGGCAATAATTTCTTTCCTAAAATTTGGAATGACTAAGAGAAATTTAATGAATTAAAGGAAGGCCATGGGGAAGACGTCTTTGAAATAACCTCCAGGTTCTATGGTAGAGTTATGTCCTACAACACTTCTTCCCTGGAGAGAAGCAGAGAGAGAAAAGGAAATAAGTATCATGAGCATTTAGTAAACGTCAAACTCTGCTTGGTGCTGGGGGCCCAGAAGTGAAACAAATAGTCCATCTGCTCAAGCAGTTTAGAGCAGTCTAGTAAGAGAGAGAGGTTGGTTGTTTTTTGTTTTTCTAAGTCAGAAATAGCAAGTTTATGCTGTGAGTGCTAAGCCAGAGGGATGCTGTAATTCATGGTGGGAAGATGGGGACATCAGGAAATCCTCTTTAAAAAGGTGTCATTTCAGGTGAATCTCTGCAAATAAGTAGAGTTAACCAGGTAGGCAAGGGCAGAAGAAACAAGTACAAAGGCAGGCCCTGTCAGAGAAGAACTTCAAACATATCATCATTCCAGATAACGTCTCCTCCTGTGTTTCCAACGCCATTGAGTAGCACCCACGTGTCCACACAGACGCCCGCAAGTCAGTTTTGATCCCTCATCCTCCCTGACTGCATCCACTCCTCCCGCCCCAGACACGGCCAACTGATCTACAAATTAAGATACCATAATCATGCTCCCCTCGTGTCTTTACCTTAAAACGTCCACTGGAACACTCTTGCAGGACAAGAGCATGAATTATCTTTTTAAACTTGTAGAAAGCAATGTGGAAATAAAAGCTTTAAAAATATTCATATACTTGGACCCAGTAATTTATTTTCTGGCAATATGTCCTTAGCAACTAATTCAACATACTATAAGAACAAACTTTTAGACTGTTGTTTATAATAGAAAAAACAGTGGAAGAAGGAGCCCTCCTACACTGTAGGTGGCCATGTAAACTGGTGTAACTAGTATGGAGAACAGTATAGAGGTTCCTTGAAAAACTAAAAGAGAGCTACCAGCATATGACCCAGCGATCCCACTCCTGAGCATATGTCTGGAGAAAACCATAATTATAAAAGATACATGCACCCTGAGGTTCATTTATCATAACCAAGACATGCAAGCAACCTAAATGTTCGACAGATGAAGGGATAAAGAAGAGGTGGTACCTGTGTACGACGCAGTATCACTCAGCCACAAAAAGAAGTGAAGCGATGCCTTTTGCAGCACCGTGGATGGGCCCAGAGACTGTCATACTAAGTGAAGTAAGCCAGACAGAGGCATATATCATATGATATGACTTACATGTCGAATCTGAAAGGATAATACAAGTGAACTTATTTACAAACCAGAAACTGATTCACAGACTTTGAAAGCACACTTATGATTACCAAAGGGGAAAAGTCAGGGAAGGATAAATTAGGAGTTTAGAACTAGAGTATACTTGCTACTGCTCCTGCTGCTAAGTCACTTCAGTCGTGTCCGACTCTGTGCGACCCCATAGACGGCAGCCCACCGCGCTCCCCTGTCCCTGGGATTGATTCTCCAGGCAAGAACACTGGAGTGGGTTGCCATTTCCTTCTCCAATGCATGAAAGTGAAAAGTGAAAGTGAAGTCGCTCAGTCGTGTCCAACCCTCAGTGACCCCATCTACTGCAGCCTTCCAGGCTCGTCCGTCCATGGGATTTTCCAGGCAAGAGTACTGGAGTGGGGTGCCATTGCCTTCTCCGTATACTTGCTACTATATATAAAATAGATAATCAACAAGGACCTACTGTATAGCACAAAGAACGCTACTCAATATTCTATAATAACCTATGTGAGAAAATAAACTGAAAACAAATGGATATGTGTATAACTGAACCACTTTGCTGTATATCGGAAACTAATACAACATTGTAAATAGACTATATTCCAATATAAAATAAAAATTAAATTTAAGGCACACTCCTTCTTTTTGTTACAGATGATGAACCTGAAAGCCATGTGACTACAATTGAAACTTTTATTACTTACAGGATTGTTACTAAGACATCTCATGGAGAATTTGACTCCAGTGAACTCGAAGTTAGGAGACATTATCAAGGTTTTCTTTCATTATAAGAAAAACTTGAAGAAAAACAACCCACTCTGATTATTCCACCATTGTCAGAAAAGTTTAGAGTGAAAGGAACGTGGAATGATTTAATGGTGACATCACTGAGACACGCAGGAAGGCATTGCACAAATTTTTGAACCAAGTTGCTGATCATCCAACTCTAACAGTTAATGAGGACTTTAAAGTTTTTCCTATTGCCCAGGCTTGGGAACTCTTCTTCTCGCAAGAAGCAAGGGCCTAAATTACTCAGCAGGATGGGGCAGACAGAGCGGCTGCATTATCAATGAGAGGAGTTAAAAGTTGCCCCGAGGAATCCAAGGAAATGAATAACTTTGTTGAAATAGCCAGAAAATAGATTTGATAGATTAAAATATCTCCGAGAATTTGCAAGAAAGAAAGGGAATATTTTGGTGAAATGAAAGAATATGACCCGATTCATATTCTGTGGTCGGCATCAGAAGGGGATCTGGCTGATGCTCTACAGCGTGTTGCCAGCTGCGCTGACAAATGCTGTAAGGCCTCTGAAAACGATGTCTGGCCTCTCAGGGGCCCTGCTTCCTGTTGTGTGTGAGTATGTGCTTTACCGTGAAATGTTAATGGGTGGCATGAAAAGAAGAGGCCAAAGTCAGGCAGAACTGGATTCCAGAGTCGAAGCTTTGACCTCCAGAAAGGCAGATACTGATCTCTTTACAGAAGAGATGGAAAACTGGAAGATAAAGTGGAGAACACGAATAAAACCCTGAAAGCAGATTGGGAAAGAGGGAAACAAAACAATGCAAAATGATATCAAGTCAGCATTTACAAACATGGCTGAGAAGAACATTCTCTATGACGAACAGTGAAAGTGAATTACCATTGATCTCCTGATGGTGTGTTTCCTCTATTTAGTGCCTTGCTACATGGGAATCCTTCCTTACATCATGCACAGATCTCCACTTGGAAGAAGCTTCTGAAGATAAATTGCAATTGCATTGAAGACTTCTATGTGATCTTTGGGAAACAGTGTCTGTGAAACAAAGTTATTCTTTATAGATGGCCTGGGTCCTTTCTAAAGTGGATGAAAAGTGTTTCACACTATCTGGAAAAACAACTTAAAACTCAGGTGTTCCGGATCACTGATATAAATTTGGATATACATCCAATTTGGACAGGCTTCCCTGATACCTCAGTTGGTAAAGAATCCGCCCGCAATGCAAGAGACCCCGGTTCGATTGCTGGGTCGGGAAGATCCCCTGAAGAAGGGATAGGCTACCCACTCCAGTATTCTTGGGCTTCGTTTGTGGTTCAGCTGGTAAAGAATCTGCCTGCAATGTGGGAGACCCAGGTTCAATCCCTGGGTTGGGAAGATCCCCTGGAGAAGGGAAAGGCTACCCACTCCAGTATTCTGGCCTGGAGAATTCCATGGGATCTCAAAGAGTCAGACACGACTGACTTCCACTTCCAACTTGGCTATATTTATATAAATATTTAGCTTTGTTTTAAATATGTTCTTAAATTTGTATGCCAATAATTATACATAAAGAAGTTTTCTCTTAAATATTTGTCTGTGGAATATGTCATTTTAAATATATTGCAAAGACTCAGTTTTAAAAAAAGATTAATATGAAAAATTAGATTTAAAAAGATAGTGGAAATGATTGAACAAAAGAGGGTAATTTACTATCATTATGGTTATAAAAAGTTATAATAATATGAAGAAATGTATATAATATTAAGAGAAACAGATAAAAAGCATACAGTTGAGCTTCCCTTTAAAACCTTATTTATTCCCATTTTGAATGTTGTACATGCAAAGTCTGATAAGAACAACTGTTGCCAAGAATACAAGGAACTAGGTATTTTTATATACACTACTGATGGGAGTTCCTAAGGCAATTTGGCAGCACCCATTTCAATTGCAAGTACATAAACCCTCTGACTCAGAAGTTTCATTTCTTATCATTGAACTTGGCAAAACATACATGTGTACAAGGATATCATGATCAGAAATAACTACAATGCCCATTGTTCCAGGAAGAGTTAAATAAAATAAATAAGTTGTATCATGTCTTAGTCCATTCAGGCTCTATAACCTGAAATTCCACAGACTGGGCAGCTCACCAACCACAGAAACTGACTTCTTCCAGCCCAGGAGGTGGAAGATCACAGATCAGGGTGGAAGCAGGGGCGGACGTGGGCTGCCTGGCAGGCCAAACATCTCCTCGCATCCTCACGTGGCAGACGTGTCTGGGGAGATGTCCTGGGGCCTCTTGCATAAGGACACTAATCGCATTTACAATCCATGAGAGCAGAGCCCTTATGATCTGAGTACCGCCCAAAAGCCCCATCCCCAGATACCGTCACTTGGGAGTTCAGATTTCAGTATATGACTGGAGGGGAGGGGAAGACACAAACACTCAGACCATAGCATAATACATTTATCCTACACTTCAATTTAAAATGAACTAGAACAAGAAGTTTTACTTCTTGTAGAAGTAAAAGATAGTAAAGAAGTCATGAAATAAAGGCAACGCTGCTTTCCCCGTAGCCTGAACTACCACAGTGAAGGGGCAGACAAGCCTGACACGTTGAAGGCGTGGGGAAGAGGCCAGCGTGACCGCAGGGGTGGGGCGGGGAGAGGGATGCGGCGCAGGCGGAGGTCAAGGAGGGAACAGAGGGAGCGGGCAGACCTCTAGGGCCTCGCAGGCCACTGTCGGACCACGGTCGTTTTGGGAGCGAGGCAGGAAGTCACTGGAAGGATTTAAGCAGGGGGAAAATGGGGTCTGGCTTACTTTTTTAAGAACTGACTCTCACTGCTCTGCTGAGAACAGAAGCCGAGGGGTCCAGAAAGGATGTGGCTCGGTCCACTCTAAGCACTCGGGTGGTGGCAGGGGAGGGTGAGAAGTGGTCAGATGCTGGATTTCAGGCTCACACAACTAGGAGGAGGTGGCCAGCCCCTTACCGCAAGGGGGAAGGCAAGGGCAGGGAGCGGTTAGGTCTGAGCTGCTGGCTAGATGTTCCAGTGCAAACAGCCCAGCAGACAGTTGTATGAGGGAGCTCGTGCAGAGAGCCCAGGCTGGACTTAGGAGTGTGCAGAGGTGATATTTCAACTAGGGGACTATAAGAGGCAGAGAGCAGAGCCCTGGAATGCTCCGATGTTTAAAGGATTGTCGAGGGCTAAGAACCCAGCAAAGGAGACTGTGGCTGAGCAGCAGAAACCACAGAGCAGAGAGAGAAGCCAGGGGCCAGGTGTCCTGGAAAACAGGAATCCACTCAAGCAGAGAGCCCAGAGGGAAGCAAGAGGGATCCCTGGGTCGAAACAAAACAAGCGCCAGCTTGCTCCCAGTCCCCAGGACGCTGGGAGTAGATGCTAAGGGCTGCCCCTCCAGGACAGCACTTCTCCCACTTAGATGTGCCCCTGGGACCCCCAGCCTGCGGCTCAGGTCCGCCCTCACGTGTGGGGAGGAGCCTGAGTCTCTGCGTGTCTGGTGGGCTTCCAAGCGAAGCCCACCAGCCGGGCTGGGGACCACTTTTGGAGTTCTGAGAGTTCAGCCCCCAAACCCTGACCATCAGCAGAAGTGCAGTCGCAACTGCTGACACACTCCAGGGAAAGCGCAGGACTATCTTTCTCCAGCTTCTCCCCTCGCACCCCAAGCCCAGCCCTTCTGTCCACACAGCCCTCTCCCTCCGCTTCTCAGGCTGTTTCTCCTACCTGAGCATCTGGAGACTTCTAGCATGATGTCTTCATAACCTTCAGTCCTAAATCCTAGAGCCGAGTAAATGGACTCAGCAAACACCCAGATGTCCCCAGAGGGGCTGTCCCCACGTGAATCCTAGCCCTCTAGGAGGGCCTGTCGCCTTCCTGTGACATCTAGAACCCAATCCCCCCGCTTCTCTGAAGATCTGGGGGTCGCGTTTCCCCATCACTCCAGCTTCCAGATCCGAGTGCGTCCCTCCCCGTTTCATCAGCCACCTTCAGCCTGCACAGCACATGCCTGCCCTCTGTCACTCCCCAGAGAAACACTAACACGAGGTTGCTATGTAGAGCAGACTTTTCTTACGGGATGAGGGCCACAGAGGGTGGTCACAGAGCAGAAAACAAGTTCAAACTCAACGCCAAGGCCATAAAATGAATGTGTCGGGTATTTCCTGCCACGAGAGCTCTGTCAGAGGTGGGCCTCTCTGACCTCCCCACCCATCCCACCCCGACCCTCTCCCCATCCCCGCCTCTGGGGCTTCCACCCCTTCCTCCCTGGCTGCCTCCAGACACTCAGAACACTTCCGGCTTCCTTCCCCAGAGCTGCTCTCTTCCTCTTTCCCTCGGTCCTCACCTTCCTCCATCAAGGGTGCCAGCAAGGTGTTCCCACTCCTCTGAGGCAGAAGCCAGACCTCCTCACAAGGAGGGCCCCCCAGTGATCTTTTCAAAGGCGTTATTCTGTCCTTCCCACCACACAGTCAGGACAGAGCGGCTGTTGCCGTGAGTCAGCAGGATACAGGCTGTCAAAGCAGTCCAGCCCCCGGGATGTGTGGGCAAAGCTTGTCTGAACCTGCTTCCAAAACACCTATCATCCCACAGAAGCCAACACCTGCCAATATTTAAGCCTAGTGTCAAGAATATAAACATTGCTTCATAGACGCTTCTGAGGAGAGACGACTATAAATCTGCCCATTTGCTTTCATTTTGAATTCTTGATCCCTCCCCAAAGCACCATCCATTTCCTCTCATCAGTGGCCTCTCTCCTCTCTGAAAGGGTTTTCTTATGCACAGTCAGATGGGAGAAACAAAATGAAATAACCCGCCGGCCATCTCTCGGTAATTTTGAGCACAGGAGTCTCCAGGCTCAGCTCCCAAGGACAGACCCACACTGCTCATCTCTCCCAGCCCACCTGTCCATCTCCAGGTTACATAACATGTCCAAAAATGTAATATCCCACATCCTGTGGATAATGGGACCTGAAGGCCAGAGTTCAAGAGGCTGTGTCCTGAGCCTCTAAGTGGCTCCTGCACGCCAGCTTAACCCCCCGCTTCAAACCCCTTGTGGCTCCCACCCAGTACAGAAAGTCCACTCCGCTAGGACAGCCAGCGCCTCCCAACCTGTCCCTGAGAGAACCTTCCATGCTCATCACCTATCATCCCATGTATCTTAGACACTCAAGGTCAAAAGAGAAGAAACTGGAATCCAGACTGTCTGAAAAGACGTTATCCTGCAATGCCTTTTCCAAAACACACACACACCCTCATGCACACACACACTCACAGACCTACACTTCCTCATACACAAACAGCCATACACAAGCCCTCACACACACACATGCATAGTTATACACACACACACACCCTCATGCACACACACACTCACAGACCTACACTTCCTCATACACAAACAGTCATACACAAGCCCTCACACACACACATGCATAGTTATACACACACACATACCTTCACACATACACACCCTCACATACATTTATATCCTATACACGCAGTCATACACAATCACTCACACACATGTACAGTCATACACCCACACATACCTTCATACATACATACCCTCACATGCATTTTTTATATATATATATATACTATACACACAGTCATACACAAACCCTCACACACACATGTATAGTCTTACACACACACATACCTTCAAACATACACACCCTCACGTATATTTATATCCTTTACACACCCAGTCATACACAAACCCTTACACACACATATAGTCATACACAAACCCTCACACACACACACGCATAGTTATACACACACACATACCTTCACACATACACACCCTCACATACATTTATATCCTATACACACAGTCATACACAATCACTCACACACATGTACAGTCGTACACCCACACATACCTTCATACATACACACCCTCACATGCATTTTTATATATATATATACTATACACAGTCATACACAAACCCTCACACACACATGTATGGTCATACACACGCACATACCTTCACACATACACACCCTCACATACATTTTTATATATATATCCTATACACACAATCATACACAAACCCTCACATACACGTATAGTCATACACACGCACATACCTTCATATATACACACCTTCACATACATTTATATCCTATACACACAGTCATACACAAATGCTCACACACACACATATAGTCACACACACACATCTTCATATATACACACCCTCAAGTACATATATATCCTATACACACACAGTCATACACAAACTCTCTCACACACACACACACAATATCTGCCACCCTGAACACACAGAACAGTGTGTCCATCCCTAACAAAGGAACATGTAGGTAAATCGTTTGCACAAAGAAAGATGGAGGGTAGAAAGTGGTCTCGGCAAAAGGTAAAGAGCCACGAGGTGTGGTTTACGCAGCCAGAGGTGCATCTCATGGCCCCTGGTGACCTGCTGACAAACAGAGGTCACTGCACCCAGGACTCACATTCGACAGCGATGCAGGTTAAGACGGAGGTGACGTCCACCAGTTGCCCAGCTAAAAGGGGTGAATCGAAACGATAAGGCAACTAACTATACCACAGGGAACTATATTCAATATCCTGTGATAAACCATAATGGAAAGTAGTACAGAAAGAAGAATATATATATGTATGTATGTACGTATATATAACTGACTCACTTTGCTGTTCAGCACAAATGAACATTGTAAATCAACTATACTTCAACTAAAACATACTGTAATTTTTAAAAAGGGCTGAGTTGCCCCTTTTTATACAACAGGTGGTTGGTCTTGCTCATCTTGCCCTCAGTAAACCCCTTGAAAGGAAAAGTCAGCAGCGAGACACAGAGGGGACCAAGGTGGGGACACAGGGGGGACCATGTCAGGCAGCAAGCACAGGAGGCGCTCCTGGCAGCAGGGCCAGCTTGAGGGCGCCTGGCGTTTGAGGGAGACCCCTACACAAGCCCCTCCAGGGGCTCCAGACAAGCCCCTCTGGTCCTTGCCAAGTCCAGGTCTGGCTGTGGGCTCTCCCTGTCAGTCGCTGACCGGCACCAAGAACATGGTCGCCCTGACGCTCTCTCCAGATTCTAGATTAGGAAGCCTGGGATGAACACTGTAGCCAGACTCTGGGCCAAACTCTGCATTTTACAGAGACAACTGCTGCTCCAGGGAAAGGAAAGGACTCACCCCCAGTCGAAAGGCCATAGTCCAGAATGAGTCTGTACAGAATATAGCCTGGAATCACACTGCAGGGTGCTCTCAGACCGCCTCGCCCACCCACACACTGTCTGCAAACTCCACATCCTTCAAGCTTCAGCTCAGTGGAGCCTCTTCCAGGAAGCCTTCCCAGCCTCCCTCCTCTTTCAGGTCAGAGCTCGAGGCTCTCTCCTCAGACGCCGTGTGCCAGATAACCTCATTAGATAACTGGAGTCAGGCTGGACGGCTCTGGTTCTTCCTTATCCATACCACAGACACATGCTTCTCAAATGAAAGAAGAATGTCTAGTCTTCGGCCTCAGGTCCGGTGCTTGGCAGGGCACAGCGGACATAGAGTGTAATTCGGAACCCATCTTGGGAAGCATGGAGGCCTCTCTGCTCGACCACTCAACCCTCTCACACGCTCTCTCTCTCACCTGCCTCTAAACAACTAAACCACCTACTCTCCAGACCACTCAGTTCAACCCTCAACTGCTTTCTAAACGTGCTCCCCACTGTTACCCGTGGCAGGCCTCCCCGGAGAAGGCCCGGGCTGGTGGTTCTGGGCTTCAGCTGCACACTGATGCCATCTGGGGGCCTCTACCCACTCCCCGATGTCACACCTCGGGCCACCCATCCCTGAGGGGTCCCAGGTGGCATATTTTTAACCTCCCCATTTGATTCCAGCACATAGCCAAGGTGAAGAAACACGCTCCTAAGGGGAAAAAAATGTGATTCCGGAAACTGCGTTGGTTCAGCCAGGACCGTGGGTGGGTGGAGGTAATTGTGAGCAACAGTGTGAGAGGCACACACAGTGAAGGAGGAAGAGGTGCTTCAGCACTGTAGACAGGCTTCCTCACCCCCGGCGCTATTACAGTTCCGGCCAGATGAGTTTTGCTGCGGGAGCTTCTCTGTGCACTGCAGGATATTTAGCAGCGGTCTTGGCCTTAACCTGTTAGACGCCAATAGTAAACCCTTCCCACAGCAGCTGTGACAACCCAAGAAGTCTCCAGACATCAGCAAATGACCCTGAGGCAGGGGAACAAAATCACCCCGTGTGAGAACTACAGGTACAAACTAAGTACTAACTGTTTTGTTGCATATTTATAGGTCACAACAAGCACTTTTCTAAATTTGACTGAGTGACTAAGGATTCTAGACACAGGTCAGTGTCTTGGTGAGGGACATACAGGACTGTACCACACACAGGATGTGTAGGAAGTGGTGGGTGAGTCGAGGCAGAATCACAGAAACTAGATTAGGCAGGTTCAAGGAGTTAAGATGAGTCAGTGGCGCGTGCGTGCATGCCAAGTCACTGCTGTCGTGTCCAGCTCTTTGCAATCCTATGGACTATAGCCCGCCAGACTCCTCTGTCCAAGGAATTCTCCAGGCAAGGATACTGAAGTGGGTCGCCATGCCCTGCTCCAGGCGATCTTCGCGACCCAGGGATCGACACCAGTCGTTTATATTCCCTGCACTGAAAGGCAAGTTTGTAATCACTAGCGCCCCCTGGGAAGCCCGAGTCGGTGGTCAAACCTAAGAAAGACGACCAAATTAACAAAACCCCAAAGCCAGATATTCCAGAAAATAGCAAAGCCGGAGGCAAGCGGAGGGTTGTCACAGATGAAGGCTGATGATGACCAGGAGCTGGGAAGAGGGAAACAGTCAGAGAAGGAGCTCTGGGGCTTTCTGCGCATGGAAGAACCACAACCAGCCGTGTCTGAGGACAGACTCGAGCTCGGTGCGCAGCCGGCACAGGCGGAGGAAGGAAGCTGGAGGCAGGAAGCGGAGCCTAGCGCCCCGCCCACCTGCTGCCGAAACCGCCTCCAGTCCCCACAAGGCCGCCCTCCCGCAGTCAGAGCTCCGGGCAGGCGCCGGCGGAGAGACCGCTCGGCCCGCTCTGGAGCCGAGCACAGCCTATGTCCCGGGCACCTGCGGGGGCCTTGAACCCGCCCCGTGACCAGCCTCCCCCAGCCTCCGGGGCCCACGAGGAAGAGCCTCTGGAACGGCCCCTCCAGACAACACCCCCAAAGCACGAAGAACCAGTTGGGGCCCTCCAGGGACCCTGGAGCCAGGCACCCTGCTCACCCTCCACCCTTCCCCTTCCCAACCCCCGTCCCCTGCGCTCACGTGGCCCCCTGCCTGGTACCGCCCTATCCCCTCACATTCCTCCTGAGCCCCTAGGGGTCTTCTGCTTATGCCCACCTCTGAGCGCCGTCCCGGACCTCTTCCAAACGCTGTGCCTAAAGCCCGAGTCTGCACTCCCCCACTCAGATCATCCTCTGACTGTCCTCCGCTGAACCGAGAAGTCCAGCGTCCCCGCACCCTCCCTGCTCCCGCGTCTGCCCCCGCCAGCCCCGTCCCCCTGCACAGAGACTCCAGCCGCCTCTGGCTTCTCCCACCAAAAAGAACAAAGCCGCATCCACCCTTCACAGTCTGAAGCCCTCGCTTGGTTTCTAAGCGACTCTGGGAAACAGCGCTTTGCTGGCTTCTCTGTGTCTCCCACCGGCGGGGAGCAGAAACCCGGAGGACCGTCTGCAGCCTTGCTGCACCTCGTCCCTGGTACTTAGTACTCAGAGGAGTCTTACTGCTTGCTGAGTACTCTCTTAAGTGCGTTAGTATGAATTACCTTCTTCTGTTCTCACAAAGGAGCTGCTTTACGCTATTGTTTATAACAATGATATCATAGCAATATAAGCAGTACTATTTGTTACCCTCTTTTCACAGTCGAGAATATTGAGTCAAGAGTACTGAGAAACGTGAGGGAACGTCTTCAAAGTTCCATAGCTGGAAAATGGGGAGATTCACACTCAAACGGTTTCCCCACAGCCACCACTGCTCGGCTGGGCACGGTAATGAGAGCCTTTTTTTAAAGGGACTAATCCAGCTGCCCGCTCGATACCGCAGGGAGCGAAGCCAGCGCTGCTGCAGATCCTCGGGGCGTTGTCGCAGAGACACAGTGAACAGAGGTGAGTGTGGGGCTTGGCTGGAGTGGACGCAGGGTGGGGACCAGCCTGGACCGCAGAGACAGCTTCACAGACATGCTGACTCTGCCGGGATCGCTGCTGCTTACCTTCACCTGTTGTTAAGTTACTAAGTCGGGTCCAGTTCTTTGCGACCCTATGGGACTGTAGCCCACCAGGCTCCTCCGTTCATGGGATTCTCCAGGCAAGAACACTGGAGTGGGTTGCCATTTCCTTCTCCAGGGGATCTTCCCAACCCAGGGATGGAACCAATGTCTCCTGCCTTGACAGGAGGATTCTTTACCACTGAGCCACCTGGGAAGCTGAGTGGGAATGTCAGCACTTCCGTCATGGGAAGGCGAGACAAGCCAGGGTGGCAGGGTCTTGTAGCACCCAGCACAAGTCACAAAATGAAGGCAGGAGAGGGGCTCCTGGTTCAGAAAAACTAGGCGGACACCAGGATCCTGCAGGGCTGAGCCGAGGCCCCAGCCTGAAATCAGAGGCATGGGGCGGGCGCAGAAGCTGGTGGCAGCAGGGCAGAGATTCTGCCTTGCCCAGATAGAGCATCGCCACTGGTCCGGGATGCTGGGCCAGCCTGCCCGGGGCCCAAGGCAAGAGGGAGAAGACCGGGTTGACACCAGCCTCGGGGCACAGCTCCCGAGCCTCCCGTTCAGAGGAGCCGCCCGACAGCCCACTCGGGATCCTGGACCCCCAGCGGGGGCTGCACTGTTTCCATTTAAAGCGTGTGTGAAATAAATAAATAAATAAATAAATAAAGCGTGTGTGAACAGCAGGGGAGTGGGGCTGGCGCCTCCGGGAGAGAACGGTGTGAGAAGAAGGTGATCACTCTGCACCTGAGCCTCTGGAGTCTCCATCTAACGTCCTGAACAAGCACTCCAGCCACCTCCCTCTCCCTTCAAACAGCCCACAGCCTGCCTGGAACTCACCCGCATGGGCTCATCGGGGAATCCGGGTTTGCTCGGCCTGTCCTGGCGCCGGGATCTCAGGAGCTGCTTGGCCTGCTTTTCCGTCAGAATGGGAGAGGCCCCTGAAAAAGTCAGGAAGGACCTCGGGGACTCTCACGCACCCCCATCCACGCGCCATCTCGTCGTCCAAGGCCAAGCATTTGCAAGTCCAGTTTCGGTCCGCACACCAAAGTTCTTTCACAGAGACCTGTCTCAGAGGGCTTGGCTTTCCCAAAGGCTCAGAGAGGAATTTTTACTTGTCCCTAAGATGGCTAAGGCTGCATAACTAAGACGTATATTTACCTACTACGATGACCCATTCCTCTAAAAGTGGCCATTACTTTAATGGATATGTTTCTTTAAACACATTTCCTTCAGGTTCCTGATCAGTGTGTTTCTTATCCCTCAGGGTTGCTTTGGTGAGATTCTTTCAAAGCCTCAACACACTAAATCAAGTTTAAATTGTTACTAGAAGGTTCCCCCATGACAAGAAGATTATGTTAAACTTGGTAAGTACCCACAATCCCTCAAAACAGATATTATAATTAAAGTAAATCAAATTTTGATAATCACACACAAACTCTAAAAGATATTATCATAATAAAAGTATATCAAGGGAATTCCCTGGTGGTTCAGTGGTTAGGACTTCCACTTCAGGGAACTCCAGGTTCAATCCCTGGTCGGGGAACTAAGATCCCACAAGCCAGGCAGCACAGCACCCGCCCCCCAAAAAAGGTGAAAAAAATGTATGTCAAATTTTAAGATTGATCAGCATTTTTGAGAATTAGTATTCTAATACAGTTAAAGATTAAAAAAAAATTTATCCCTTATGATAGCAATTCTGGGAGCCCACTCTTAAGGAAAAAAGAGCATTGACTTATTATGTATTAGATATTATTTGAAATTCTGAAAAAAATACTTTAAAAATATAAAATAGATTTATTCCAGTTTATCTTGTCAGCACAGAAATAGGTTTCGGGAGTTAATGCTCACCTGAGAAGAAAATCAGCAAGGTGAGAGACAGCGCAAGCACAAAGAACCCCTTCATCCTGCCGGGTCCTCTCTGCCTGTCGCAGAATGAATCCCCCCACAGAGAGCCAGCCTACTTGAAGGAAGCCACATCCGGCCCAAACGCTGTGTGTGCTTTGACTCACAGCGCTCACAGCACGATGCGAAACTCATCTGACTCGAAGTTTTTATTATGATCACCAAAATATTTTCCTCTGAATTCCTATAAATTTTCATCCTGAGGAAGGAGATTATCCCTCTGTCAGATGACTTTCAGAGCTTGAATTTGACAGAGCAACACGCAACAACCATTTCATTTAAACAAATACATAGACATCTTGGAGTGGCTTGTGTTTATCTGTAGCTTCTGTTCATGTTCCTATTGTTTCACTGAGGTTGAATCGTCTCTTATATTTGCATATTTTACGACATTTTTTCCAAAGCCCATTCACCCATCTAATTTGACCTCCCCAATAATTGCAGAGGTCGGCATGGAAATTAGCCAGGAGCCTGATGAGGGGAAAATTTTCTTCAGCTGACTTTGGAGCCAGATAGACCAGGGTTCATGCCTGGGGTTTATGTCTTTCTAGCAACGTAACCTCCCATCAGTCGCTTACCCTCTCTCCTTTTTTAAAAGCATGTTTTGTTATTGGTAGCTGTGCTGGGTTTTCCTTTCTCCGTGCGGGCTTCTCACTGCAGTGACTGCCGTGGGGTCTCTTGCTGCAGAGCACGCGCTGCAGGTGAGAGAGTTTCAGTAGCTGACACTCGCGGGCTGGGCTCGGTAGTTGTATGTGTGGGGGGGAGGGAGGGGGTCTCGTTGCTCTGCAGCATGTGGGATCTTCCAGGACCCACATTCGAACCGTGTCCCCTGCATTGGCAGGCAGATTCTTAACCGATGGACCACCAGGGAAGTCCTCACTTACCCTTTCTGAACTTCAGTTTCTTCGCCTGAACAAAAGAAATAACAATACCTACCACGTAGGAAATGAGCTGCATAGCTCATCTTCTTTTTATAAACAAGGAAGTGAGGTTCAGAGAGGTGAAATAACGTCTAAGTTCACACGTTATGCAGAAGTCCAGCCAAATTCTTCTGCCTTTAAAGCCCAGCACTCTTCCCATTACGCCCCTAGAAGGGCTCCGGCAATATGCTATCAATCCTACTATAAGCAGCCTCGCTCCATACTGAAGTATATTTTTTTAAAGATAATAAAATCTCAGTAAGCTAGTCTTTTTAAATCCAAATCACCAAATATATATTACATAAAATTTTAAAAATATTATAAAATATGTGTGTGAAGGGTACTTGGCATTGATTAGGATAAAATTCTCAGTTCAGAGAAGGGATCTTATGTTTGTGTGGTTACTTTGCCCACTCAAAAGAAAACAGCTTCCTATCGGTAGTGGTCCAAGTTTATGCTAATTTGTGTAACTGATATTAAACCAAAGTGTTCTGCCCATTCTGTTGGTATAAAAATAGTCTGAACAGAGTATAAACAAGGGGAAAAAAATCATGCATTGTTAGCAAAGTCACCTCATATGTTAATTTGCTCAATATTTTATGTTTGGTTTTATGTACTCTGTTGCTATTAACATCCTTCTGTTTTCATACAGTTTTCAATAACTGTAACTATTGAGAAATTTTAGGAGCACTATTTTTGTCATACTAAACACCTTGGTTTTTTATGTGCATTATCAAGCCTTTTATTCTTTTTATTCTTTGTGGTTAGAGCAAACATTAGCTGCATTGTTATACCAAATAAACATCGTCTGTGGGCCAAAAAAAAAGTTTATACTTAGCTAGAAGTTTCTATGTACCCAATGTAAATTTACCATGAAAGTGAGTGAAGTCGCTCAGTCGTGTCCGACTCTTTGTGACCCCATGGTCTGTAGCCCACCAGGCTCCTCCGTCCATGGGATTTTCCAGGCAAGAGTACCGGAGTGGGTTGCTATTTCCTTCTCCAGGGGAATCTTCCCAACCCAGGGATCGAACCCAGGTCTCCCACATGGTAGGCAGATGCCTTACCGTCTGAGCCACCAGGGAAAAAGTATTTTTTAATTTGGCAACTATTTGCTTTATCAGCACTGACCAATAAAATCATAATGTGAGTCATAGATGCAAGCTACTAATATATAACTTACATTTTTTTAGTAGCCACATTTTTATAGTAAAAAAAGATAATAATTTTTAATTATACTTATTAACATGAAATATCCAAAATATTATTATTTCACAAGTAATCGAGATAAATAGTGAGATATTTCACATTCTTTTTTTTTTTTTTTTGTACCACATCTTTAACACCTGAATATTTCAAGTGCTCAGTAGCCACATGGGCCTGCTTTCTTCCATCTCTCTTGCCACCACCAGAATCTAAGCTACTATTACCTCTCACCCAGCTGCCTGTACCCATCTCCCAAGAGGTCTCCCAGCTTTCCTCCCTGTTTGCTTCAATCCATTCTCCATGTAGCAATAATGATAGTCTTCTTAAAACAGAAACACAAAATATAAATCAGGCCTCATCACTTCCCTGCTTAATAATCCTTCTTTACTGTCCCACTGTGCTCAGAACAGAATGAGAATCCCTACGATGCATTACAGGATGCTGTGCTATCGGGGACTGTGGTCCTTTCCAAACCCAGTCCAAGCACACCCCTCCAGCTCATGCCAATCTAGTTACACTTCATTACTTTCAACTTCACAAGCTCTCTCCCACCCAAGACCTTTGCACACGCTCTTCTTCCCTGTTCCTGGATTTTTCTCAATCTCCAGGTATCTGTTTGTAATTTCCCTTGCACAAGCAAGCACCAGCCTACGTAATGAAGCTTCCCTGCCGCAACTATGACTGTCCACCTCATAGCACTCCCTGTAAACAGGTAAATGTTGTCTTTGTTTACTGTTTAAAATCCGTCTCCTCCATTGGATTGTAAACTCTAAGTAAGCCTGGATTACTTTTCTAATTTAAAAAAACAGAAAGAAGAGGGACCCTTGAGTGGACAGAAGTGCTACTGGAGAAAGGCTGTATCCCGCCCTGGGATACTGCTTCAAGGTCTCAGGTGAAAAGCCACCCGGGTGTGATACTGGCAGGTCATTCAAATGCCTTTCAGGTGGGGCTCTGGGGATATCATCTCACAAAAGGGAACAATGGCAAAACTGAAACAGCAAGATCGTCTTGTGAGTGTCATTCTGGTGGGGAGAATTTCCTTCTATTTGCCTATGATCATTTCCAGGGAAACTGGGAGCATCAGTTAGATGAGTCACCAGGGCTCACAGCAGAAGGCACAGTTCCCCCAAAATCCACAAGGTGGCAGAGTAGAGAGAAGAACCTGGGACAACCAAGGTCAGGGGAAGACACTCAAGGCCACCAAGGTTCACTATTCCATAAGTTGCCAACCACACCAGAGAATCCATGGGAGGTGGACAGAGACGGCGCTGCAGTGCCTCAGACTGTTCTCCTACCTTTTAAACTGATGTGAAGGCCCTCATCAATACTGAGGCATGACAACATTTAAGAATGGTTCTCCAGTAGTCATCTATGGATGTGAGAGGTGGACCATAAAGAAAGCTGAGCGTCGAAGAAGGATGCTTTTGAACTGTGGTGTTGGAGAACACTCTTGAGAGTCCCTTGGACTGCAGGAGATCCAACCAGTCAATCCTAAATCCTAAAGGAAATCAGTCCTGAATATTCATTGGAAGGACTGATGCTGAAGCTGAAGCTCCAATACTTTGGCCACCTGCTGCAAAGAACTGACTCGTTGGAAAAGACCCTGATGGCAGGAACGATTGAAGGCAGGAGGAAAAGGGGACGACAGAGGATGAGATGGTTGGATGGCATCACCAACTCAATGGACATGAGTTTGAGCCAGCTCTGGGAGCTGGTGATAGACAGGGAAGCCTGGCATGCTGCCGTCCATGGGGTCGCAAAGAGTCGGACAGGACTGAGCGACTGAACTGACTGAAGAATATATAAAGGAAGAATAGGAAAAGGAAAGAGTTAGTCACTCAGTCGTGTCTGACTCTTTGCGACCCCATGAACTGTAGCCCTCCAGGCTCCTCTGTCCATGGGATTCTCCAGGCAAGAGTACTGGAGTGGGTTGCCATCTCCTCCTCCAGATCTTCCCAACCCAGGGATTGAACCTGGGTCTCCCACATTGCAGGCAGATTCCTTACCATCTGAACCACCAGGGAAGCCCCAAAGGAAGGATACTACCTCCCATATTCACAGCTGCTGCTGCTGCTGTGTCGCTTCAGTCGTGTCCGACTCTGGGCAACCCCATAGACGGCAGCCCACCAGGCTCCCCCGTCCCTGGGATTCTCCAGGCAAGAACATTGGAGTGGGGTGCCATTGACCCCTGACATAATTGACATTTTCATTTGTATCGGTTTCCTATCTCTCTCTCTCTTTTTAAAATAGTTTTTCATTTACTTATTTTTGGCTGTGCTGGGTCTTTGTTGCTCTGTGGGCTTTCTCTAGCTGTGGTGCGAGGGCTTCTCACCGTGGCGGCTTCTCTGGTTGCGGAGCCCAGGCTGTAGGGTGCATGGGCTTCAGGAGCAGCGGCTTCTGGGCTCTAGAGCACAGGCTAAATAGTTGCTCTGCGGCATGTGGGATCCTCCCGGGTCAGGGATCGATCGAACCTATGTCTCCCGCTTTGGCAGGCTGATTCCCCCACTGAGTCATCAGGGAAGCCCTCCCATCTCTTTTAAAAAGAAATTCTTCAAAGTTTAAGGATCGGTGATGAAGCCAACATCCTCAAGCTCTCAACATAATCACACCGCATAGTGTTTCAATAGGGTAAGACAGTGATTTCAAATTCTGTGAGTTAAAGAAACTTCAGAAACAAGAGGACATCTTTCCTTTCTAACTACAGAAAGCTGCTGAACCGGCCCCAAGAGAGTAATAACGTGTCCACATTCTTTAGGCCCAGAGCCAATTAAATGAATACTAACATTTCCTTTCATAGTTGTTTTCTTTTTAATTTCTCTTTTCTGTTTTCCTTTTTTTTGCTCTTTCTTTTCCACTAGACTATAAACTCATGTACATAGGATTCTTGTACACTGTTCATAAAGTACCTCCATAAACTGCGTGTGTACCCACCCACATGTTAATTTACAGGCACACTATGTGAGATGTTAGGCGTGGGCTAGGTGGACTGAATTATTAGCATCAGTTCTTCACCATTGCCACTGCACATCTGTGCTCTTTACCATATGGCGCTGCAGTCCTCTCCCTTAACTTTGGACCCAGCTGAGTGACAGGCTCTGAACAGTGGGAGGGTGGCAGACATGCACGGCACAAACAGAGGCAGGAAACGTGTTTGTGTAGTTCTGTGGGCCCGCTTGCATTTTGCAGTCATCGCTGCAAAAAGAGCTTTCCCCAGACAGCTGCCGTCCTTCAAGCTTGGTCTCAGAATTAGTTCACGTGGAAAGTGTCTCCACCAATGTGCAGCCGGCAGCAGACCCACCCAGCCCAGCCAGCCTTGCTCAGCTGCCCTCCAGCTACCACAGCCTGTAGCAGAGCCTCCCAATAATCTGCAGGCTCTTGAGACTGTGTGTGCTGTGCTTAGTTGCTCAGTCGTGCCCAACTCTTTGTGACCCATGGACTGTGGCCCGCCAGGCTCCTCCGTCCATAGGATTCTCCAGGCAAGAACACTGGAGTGGGTTGCCATGCCCTCCTCCAGAGGATCTTTCCAACCCAGGGATTGAACCCAGGTCTCCCTCATTGCAGGCGGATTCTTTACCATCTGAGCCACCAGGAAATGATTGTTACTTCAAGTCACAGAATTAGGGAGCGGGCTTCCCAGGTGGTGCTACTGGTAAAGAACTCACCCGCCAAAGCAGGAGACGTAAGAGACGAGGGTTTGATCCCTGAGTCGGGAATTTGCACAAACGAGCTAGGAGCAGTTTGTTACGCAGCATTACTCTGACAACAGATAACTGATGCTGTTGTTATCCGGTCGCTAAGTCATGTCCAACCCTTTTCAACGCCATGGACTGTAGCACACCAGGCTCCTCTGTCCTTCACTATCTTCTGAAGTTTGCTCAAATTCATGTGCATTGCCTGAGTGATGCTATCCAACCCATCTTATCCTCTGCTGCCCTCTTCTCCTCCTGCCCTCCAATCTTTCCCAGCATCAGGGGCTTTTCCAATAAGTCAACTCTTCATATCAGATGGCCAGAGTACTGGAGCTTCAGCTTCAGCATCAGTCCTTCCAGTGAATATTCAGGGTTGATTTCCTTTTGGATTGACTGGTTTGATCTTGCTGTCTAAGGGACTCTCAAGAGTCTTCTGCAGCACCACAACTTGAAAGCATCAATTCTTTCGCGCTCACCCTTCTTTATGGTCCAACTCTCACATCCATACATGACTACTGGAAAAATCATAGGTTTGACTGTAAGCACCTTTGTCAGAAAAGTAATGTCTCTGATTTTCAACATGCTGCCTAGGTTTGTGATAGCTTTCCTCCCAAGAAGCAATATCTTTTAATTTTGTGGCTGCAGTCACTGTCTGTAGAGATTTTGGAGCCCAGGGAAATAAAATTGGTCAGGGGTGTGATGGGATGGTCAGCATGTGCAAATCTGGGTGCTTTGGGGTCCAAGTTAATAATTGGGTGTTGCCAGAGCTTCATTCAAAAATGAATGAATACCTACTGTGTGGGCCAAGTGGTACAGTGGTCCCGACTATGAGCTGTGGAGTCATCCATAGACCTGAGCTTGAATCCTGGCTCAGAAACACTGCCTGTGCTACACTGAAGCTGTGTGATGCTGCACACATTCCTGACTGTCCAAGTCACTGTCTGCTCATTATATTAAAACAGGAATAGGGGATGGAGGTGGGAGAGGGGTTCAGGATGGGGAGCACATGTACACCCATGGCTGATCCATGTCAATGTATGGCAAAAACCACTACAATATTGTAAAGTAATTAGCCTCCAATTAAATGAATTAATTTTTTTAAAAAACAGGAATAATTATAATACAACTTACCTCTTAACGTGTTTTAAGACTTTAAAGAGAAAGAATATGTCAAGAACTTGACAGATGTAACTAATACCTGGAAACTACTGTTATTACTGTTGTTATTATTATTCTTCCTCCTCTGTGAAGTCACTCTTATTTATCTTTGTATAACTTCCTCATTCTCAGACACATGACAGAAAGGCTGTAAAAAAAAACTTAATGACCAAATGATGTTGAGACTAACCAAATACATATTAAATTAATTTTATATATTGTTGAAATAAAGTACATCTTTACTTAGAAAAGAAGATCTGGTTCCTTCTAAGAGGGAGCTGCTTTCCCCATCTCCTGCCTCTCCCCTGCTGTCTCTGCACCCCATGTCCTGGGTTTCTCTTCCCACAGCCTCAGGACTGCTGCGCAAACACACGCCTTCCTCTTTGAAGCAGCAATACAGTGGCCTTGAACAGGACCCTTTCCAGGCGGGCTGTAAAATCTGCCCTGGGCCAGGACACTGGCTTCAACTTACATCTGCCCAGCAGGTAAGGACGGCCAAGGTCTCACCAGGTCCCTGGCTGCCGGTGCCAGCGCCTCTCCAGCCTAACTAAACAGGAAAGACCGCGGCCCTGGCAAAGGCAGAGGAACGTAAGACAATGCAAATAAACACACGAGGGATGGCGCGTGGACTGACTGACTCGTGAAACCACCTCTAAGGCCTCTGTCATATTTCATTCAGGAAAAGGGCAAGGCCTGGAACTAGAACAGAAAAGCTCCAATTCTCCTGGAGAAAAAAAATTACTGAAATATGTGCTGTTTTTCTCTGTGGGATTTCAGTTGGGATGACAAGCTTGAGGGCTAAAGAGACACTCTAGCCGTGGTTCTCAAATCTTAAGATGCCAAAGACTCACCAGGAGGGTCATCAGACATCTGAGAAAGACTCTGATGTGGAAGATGAAGACACAAGAAGCTACAGGAGAAAGCAACTTGGGGTAATCACAGACAAAAGAAAAGGAAACACACACACAGAGTAGCCTTGGAGAGACAGGAGAAAAATTTTGCTCCCAGGAGGTGTGAATAGGATGCTGTAGGAAAGGAACGTTCATTTTTTAAAAATCAACAAAAAAGTTCTTAGAAATGAAAACCGCAATAAAAAGATTCAAGAATAAAGCTATGGAAGTCTTTTAGAATGTTTACAGAGAGGACTTTTATCCAAAGGAGCTGTAAATTTATGTCCAAACAAAAC
Organism: Budorcas taxicolor; assembly: GCF_023091745.1. Classification (NCBI taxonomy): domain Eukaryota; kingdom Metazoa; phylum Chordata; class Mammalia; order Artiodactyla; family Bovidae; genus Budorcas; species Budorcas taxicolor. Next base: position 7,524,679 of record NC_068928.1, read on the forward strand.
TGCATTCAGATATTTCTAGGAGATTTACTCATAACTGTCAAAACCTAGACGCTGCCAAGATGTCCTTCAGTAGGTTAAAGGGTAAATAAACTATAGTATCACATCCAGACAATTACTTAGCCCTAAATTTAAAGTGCTATTACTTAGCACTAAACAGGAATAAGCTATCAAGACATGGAGGATGTATGGCAAAACCAATACAATATTGTAAAGTAATTAGCCTCCAGTTAAAATACAGTTAAAAAAAAGAAAAGACATGGAGGAAACTTAAATGCACATTACTACATGAAAGAAGCCAATTGAAAAGGCTACATATCCTTAGGATTCCAACTGTATTACATTCTGGAAAAGGCAAAACTATGGAAACAGGGAAAGGATCAGTGGTTACCAGGGGTGAGGAACAGGCAGAACCCAGAGGATTTGTAGGGCAGTGAAACTGTCCTATGTTGGAACAATAATAATGGATACATGTCATCATACATTTGTCCAAACCCAGCGGATGCGCAGCACCAATGGTGAACTCTACTGCAAACTGTGGACTTTCAGTGATGATGCGGTGTCCAAGTAGGTTTATCGATTGTTGTAACAAACGCACCACTCTGGTGGGGCACGTTGATGATGAGGGAGGGTGTGCATGTGGGGCAACAGGGGATATAAGGGAATTTTCTGCACTTTCTGCTCCATTTTGCTGTGCATCTAAAACCGATCTAAAAAATAAAGTCTATTTTAAAAAGAGAGAGAACAGTCTAGGAGATCCAACTTCCAGATAACAGAAGTTTCAAAAAAACGCAGACAGTAAAGAGGAGGAAATCAACAAAGTAATTCCAACACTGAAGGACACGAGCTTCCAGACTGAAAGTGCCAGGCAAATCTGGCAAAACAGATGAAAACAGACGCATGCCAAGGCACATCTTTGTGAAATTTCAGAACACTGAAGAAAAAGAGAGGATTCTACAAGCTTCAGGAAAGCAAAAACAAGTCACATTCTAGGGATCAGGAATAACATCAGACATCTAATGGTGTGGGTTAGCTGTGTAGTCCTGTCCGGTTCTTTGCAACCCCATGGACGGTAGCCCACCAGGCTCCTCTGTCCATGGAATTCTCCAGGCAAGAATACTAGAGTGGGTAGCCATTCCCTTCTCCAGGGGATCTTCCCGACCCAGGTATTGAACCGGTGTCTTCTGCTCTGGCAGGTGGATTCTTTACCTCCTGAGACGCCAGGGAGGCCCATCAGCAACACTCAGACATCTCTACAGCAACACTGAAAGAAAGCAGGAATGGAGCACTGTCTTCAGTGGTGTGAAGGAAAATTTCTCCAACTTTGAATTGTACATGCAGATAAACAATCAGGTATAGAAGGCAGAATAAAGACATTTGTAAACATACAAGCACTCAAAAATACGCTTCCCGTGTACCTTTGCTCTCAAAGCTACTGAAGGATATGCTCCACACACCACAGAGAACTCACCAAGAAAGGGGAAGTCACAGGACCCAGGAAACAGAAGATGCAAACAGGAGGGCGGTGAAGAGGATCCCAAGACGACCTCTGTGTTCTGACACGGAGGACAGGCGGTCCAGGTTGGCATCACGACACGGAGACACACTGAGGACAGGCAGCAGTAAGCCTGGGACAGACCATCTGTATCTTGTTTATCTTAATGACCACACGTATTGCCTGGGTCAGCTAAAGATACGCATTCCTCCCTGAGCAGCATTCTACCGGACCTTTTTCTAAGACCTTGGAGGAAGTCTTACCGAGCTGAGAAGCAAAACTAGAAAGCATCCCCTTCCCCAGCCATATTTTTCCAGATATTCAAACTACAGCCCGGCCCAGCTGACCCCCATGGGGATGAACAATCTTCCCAAGCCCACCCCCACTGATTTCTCCAGGTGGGATCTTCTCAGGGAGGAAACTGAGCCCAGATTCTGTCAGGACCCAGCTCAGTGTATCTTGTTGTCCTGGGAGCCCTCACGTATTACTGGCTTCACTGCTACTTCCTGACAGGGCCAGGCTTGGGCTTAAATAAAAGTATATTGTGTAGAGACACTTTCAGGAAGGGTAAAACTATAAAGAAAAGCAAGGAATGGAGAACACAAAAAACGGGATGACAGTTTCCTGATGGGGGAGGAGGCATAGCCATCAGGTGGGCACAGGAAAGGCTCTTAATGTTCCATACAGTAACCTACATGGCGGGTATACATGTGCTTATTATTTTTTTACCTGCGCATATGTTTTATAAAAATCTTTTGTATGTGTGATATATACATTTCACAATTTAAACCAAACAAAAGTTCGGATAAATAAATAAAAGAATTATCTGGAGAGCTTGTTAAGAGGGTAGACTCCTAACTCCAGTACAGTTCTGATCCAGGAATCTGATGACCTGGGAACCCACATTTTTAAATGATGCCAATGGAGGTGATCAAAGATCACACCTTGGGTTTCCCTGGAGGTCCACTGGTTAAGAATCCACCTCATAATTCAAGGGACGCCGATTCGATCTTTGATCCAGGAAGATCCCACATGCCACAGGGCAACTGAGTCCATGTGCCACAGGTACTGAAGCCTGCATGCCCTGGAGCTTGTGCTCCACAATAAGAAGCCACTGAGCCACCAGGGGAGCCGCTTTGATCATTTAGATTGATGCTAACTTCAATACCAGACCACCTGTCCCGCCTCTTGAGAAACCTGTATGCAGGTCAGGAAGCAACAATTAGAACTGGACATGGAACAATAGACTGGTTCCAAATAGGAAAAGGAGTACATCAAGGCTGTATATTGTCACCCTGCTTATTTAACTTATATGCAGAGTACATCATGAGAAAGCCTGGGCTGGATGAAGCACAAGATTGGAATCAAGATCACTGGAATCAAGATTGCTGGGAGAAATATCAATAACCTCAGATATGCAGATGGCACCACTCTTATGGCAGAAAGTGAAGAAGAACTAAAGAGCCTCTTGATGAAAGTGAAAGAAGAGAGTGAGAAAGTTGGCTTAAAGTGCAACATTCAGAAAACTAAGATCATGGCATCTGGTCCCATCACTTCATGGCAAGTAGATGGGGAAACACAGTGGAAACAGTGGCTGACTTTATTTTTGGAGGCTCCAAAATCACTGCAGATGGTGATTGCAGCCATGAAATTAAAAGACGCTTACTCCTTGGAAGGAAAGTTATGACCAACCTAGACAGCAAGTTAAAAAGCAGAGGCATTACTTTGCCAACAAAGGTCCGTCTAGTCAAGACTATGGTTTTTCCAGTTGTCATGTATGGATGTGAGAGTTGGACTATGAAGAAAGCTGAGCGCTGAAGACTTGATGCTTTTGAACTGTTGGAGAAGATTCTTGAGAGTCCCTTGGACAGCAAGGAGATCCAACCAGTCCATCCTAAAGGAGATCAGTCCTGGGTGTTCATTGGAAGGACTGATGTTGAAGCTGAAACTCCAGTACTTTGGCCACCTGATGCAAAGAGCTGACTCATTTGAAAAAACCCTGATGCTGGGAAAGATTGAGGGCAGGAGGAGAAGGGGACAACAGAGGATGAGATGGTTGGATGACATCACCGACTCAATGGACATGAGTTTGGGTGGCCTCTGGGAATTGGTGATGGACAGGGAGGCCTGGCATGCTGCAGTTCATGGGCTCGCAAAGAGATGGACAGGACTGAGTGACTGAACGGAACTGAACTTCAATGATGAAGTTAAGGTGATATCAGTCCCAACACTGAGTTATGACATCAAGCATATTTCTGAACTTCTCCTTACCTTGGCTTTCCTCATCTGTAAAATGGGCATGATAAGTTCAGCATGGCCCCTGCTAAGTGCAAAGATGGAAGCTAAGGTGCTGTAAGTCATTAAAAAAAGACTACCAAATTCTCCTTGTTAGGCAGATTTCAACAGTCCCGGCACTCCAAGAGAGCTGGAGCTCCTCGCACAGTGCTTGGCACATAGAGAGCCCACAGCCAGTGTGTGTCTAATAAGCAACTAGTAAGAGAGCAGGCAACAGCCGCCAATTTTTGACTTGGATTGTTCCCTTCAATCAGTACCTAGCACACTCAAAACTGCCAGTTTTCTCCCTTTCCGTGTTCAAAAAACCAGGTTCCACCTTCTTCTGATAGTGAGGAGGGGTGAAGCTATAGGTCACAGAAAAATGTATACTGTGTAAATAAATCATTCATGCCAGAGCTCCCTGTGATCACAGGCTGCTGCTGCTGCTGCTGCTAAGTCGCTTCAGTCGTGTCCGACTCCATGAGATCCCATAGACGGCAGCCCACCAGGCTCCCCCGTCCCTGGGATTCTCCAGGCAAGAACACTGGAGTGGGTTGCCATGTCCTTCTCCAATGCATGAAAATGAAAAGTGAAAGTGAAGTCTCTCATTTCGTGTCCGACTCGTAGCGACCCCATGGACTGCAGCCCACCAGGCTGCAGTTCAAGTTCAAGTTTAGTCGCTCAGTCGTGTCCGCATCGCAGCGCGCCAGGCCTCCCTGTCCATCACCAACTCCTGGAGTTCACTCAGACTCATGTCCATCGAGTCGGTGATGCCATCCAGCCATCTCATCCTCTGTCGTCCCCTTCTCCTCCTGCCCCCAGTCCCTCCCGGCATCAGAGTCTTTTCCAATGAGTCAACTCTTCGCATGAGGAGCTTCAGCTTTAGCATCATTCCTTCCAAAGAAATCCCAGGGCTGATCTTCAGAATGGACTGGTTGGATCTCCTTGCAGTCCAAGGGACTCTCACGAGTCTTCTCCAACACCACAGTTCAAAAGCATCAATTCTTTGGCGCTCAGCCTTCTTCACAGTCCAACTCTCTCATCCATACATGACCGCAGGAAAAACCATAGCCTTTGGAAGCCTCTAAAGCCCCCTCTACTGTTCCTCCGCCCACTGTCCTCCCGAAGCCCCGCCCACGGGCCCGCCCTCAATCTAGCCCGGCCCCGCCCGGGAGGCCCCTCCCTGTCCACGAGGCCCCGCCCCGTCAGGCCCCGCGGCCTCGCGGTCACATCTCACACCTTCTCGCAGCCCCCGCGCTCCTGCCGAGGCCCCGTCCCCCCGCCCCCGATCTAACCCCTCCCCTTGTCGAGGCCCCGCCCCGTCGGGCCCCGCGGCCTCGCGGGCGCACCTCACACCTCCTCGCAGCCCCGGCGCTCCCGCCGCGGCCCCGCCCCCCGGTCTAGCCCCGCCCCCCGGTCTAGCGCCGCCCCGTCAGGCGCCGCCCCGTCGGGCCCCGCGGCCTCGCGGGCGCACCTCACACCTCCTCGCAGCCCCGGCGCTGCGGCTGAGGCCCCGCGCCATAACCGGTGGCCCCGGCGGTGCCGGCCTCTCCCGCGGAGTCCGCACACCCGGCGAGACTCGCGGCGACGCGAGGGCGACAGCAAGGCCGGGGGCCTGGGCCCCGGAGCCGAGCCCCCAGCCCCACACGAGGTAGGCCGGGCGCGCGGGCGGGGAGGGCACCCTGGTCGCTGAGGCCGCGCGGTGGGCGGGCCCGTGGGGCCCTGAGCCCCCGAGGCGCGCGCGTGCCGGGCCTGGCTTAACGGCTGCGGGCGAGGCCCGTGCACCACGGCGCGCCAAGGCCGGGCGCCGCGCCGGCTTCCTCGTGGGGAGCGGCCTCCACAGTGGGGTCGCTCCCCTCCCCACGGCCTGGCGAGGACTGGGCGCGGGACGGGAGCGTGACGGCCCCGGGCGCCCACCCTTCGGCTAGGCATGTCGGTGACCCTGAGGCTCCGGGGTCCGGCCGTGGGGAAGGCGGGGCGCGCGCGGCCACCTGGACAGACAGGGAGGGAGGCTGCAGGGGGACAGCGAGATCGTGGAGGACCCGCCCGCTTCTCTCCTAGCCAGACGCCGTCCTTGGAAAAGATGGGAGGCCAGGAGCGGCCGGCGCCCCCCGCCAGCCTGTTTGCGGACGGGCACCTGGTCCTGTGGACGCTGTGCTCGGTGCTGCTGCCTGTGTTCATCACCTTCTGGTGCAGCGTCCAGCGGTCGCGCCGGCAGCTGCACCGCAGGGACATCTTCCGCAAGAGCAAGCACGGCTGGCGCGACACGGACCTGTTCAGCCAGCCCACCTACTGCTGTGTGTGCGCGCAGCACATCCTGCAGGGCGCCTTCTGCGACTGCTGTGGGCTGCGCGTGGACGAGGGCTGCCTCAAGAAGGCCGACAAGCGCTTCCCCTGCAAGGAGATCATGCTCAAGAGTGACAGCAAGGCCGTGGACGCCATGCCCCACCACTGGATCCGGGGAAACGTCCCCCTGTGCAGTTACTGTGTGGTTTGCAAGCAGCAGTGCGGCAACCAGCCCAAGCTCTGCGATTACAGGTACGGCTTCGGTGGGTCCTGATTGCCCCACAGTGCTTGGAGGGAGTCAAGCTTTTCAAAGTGGATGTCAGCAGCCTGCTTTGATCGCCACAAAAGACCTCACGGGCCCACTTAGAGGAAACAAGTTAATATATCGCCCTGGAATGGTGGAACGAGGCAGCTTTGCAGTAGTTATTTGTCGAGCGCTTCTGGCCCACACTCCTTAGCCAGCCTGCCCTTTTTGGGCAATAAAACTTGGCTCTTAACTTCCATCCAGAGGGCTCCAAGTGCTGCAGACTTTACGGCCAGTGTAGGTTATATTTTAACTTTTGCTAGTTATTGATTAGCTCCATTTTGCATAAAGAAAAATGAAGTATGGACCAGTTAATTTTTCCCTAAAATTGCAAAACTGATTCATCCTGGGTTTTGTATTATGAATGTACAATGAAAACTAGTGTCCTTCCAGGGCAGCACTTTAGGTATCTCTTTTTAATATTGGTTTGGTGCTATAGTGCACACTCCGAAAGAACACTTAAAGGAATACTCCTTTTGCCAGATGGTCTTTCAGGACCTTTGGTATCTTAAGCCAAGCGACTTTGATTAAGCCAAGAATATTTTAATAGCTTTTAAATACACATTTGTGTACTTAAATATTGTCTGAAAATAGGTGAAGCTGTTCTTTGCTTGTGTTAGACATTGGTAATAAAAGGGGATGCTTCTCTGCAGATTATCTGTGCTAATTCATTTTACATTTGAGAGAATTTGATAGAGAATTTTACTCAGTGGTAAAATAGAATTGGCCTTCAGAATTTCTAACCTCCAATACAGTCTTGTCTCTGCCTTAAGTCTGGACATCTTCACTGTGTTCGATTTTGTTTCTGACAAGTTGAAAAGTCCCTAGCCATGTTTAAGAACAGAAATAGAATACTGGCATGAGATAGCAGGTTACTTTTTTTGTTTGTATTTTGTTTTTGAAAGTCCTTTTTGAAAATTAGCATGAGCACTGTTATATCAACAATTATTTCTAACATCTTACACATCAGATTAAGACTTTCAAAATATACTTTCAACAACTACAGTTTTATAACCATTTTTACTTGATATCTTTCAAATTTAGGTGTCCTTTTGGCCTCAGTGAGAGCTCAGTTACCAGTATCTTTTTAAAAATTTTTCATAATTCTCTTGCTAGTTAAACTTTTAGAGAATTGGGATTGGTTTAAATGAAGGCATGAATTAAGTATTATTTCCTTCCCTTCTTTTTGTCTGTGCAGAATTAGATTAAAATGATTTCTGTAAATATCTTAACTGCATTTCAGTTACTCCTTAGCAAATAATCACAGTGCTCTGATTCTCCAATTAAGTGATCTTTCTAAAAATACATATCTGATGGGGTCTCTGTTTAAAACCCTTCCATAACCCCCGTCACTTACAGTGATGGTCTTTCAGTATAAACCCCAGGTGCTTAACACGGTATATAAGGTCCTTGTGCTCTCTGGACCGTCCCTGCCCTTTTAGTCTTATCTACCACTGTCTGCATTAAGCTTTACGCACCAGCAACATCAGACTGGTTGTGGTTTCCTTTAAATACCAACTTTTCATATTACCCTTCTTTTCCTCAAGGCTGAAGTATCCTCTTCCTGGCTAGCTTCTTGGCATCCTTAATGACTGTCTTGTGCCCTTTCCTCCAGGAATCCTTCCCTAATCTACTCATCCCTGCCCCTAATTTTTCCTTCTTGATGATGACATAATATCCTGTGTATCAGTGGTTCTTGAAATAAGGTCCCCAGACTAGCAGCATCAGTATCACTCAGAAACTTGTTAGAAATGCAAATTCTAACACAGATTTAGATTAGCACACAGAATAAAAAGCAGATATTTGCATCTAACACAAAATGAAATAAAAATATTTGCATTATTTGAGACATACTTAAACCAAAAAATTATTTGTTACCTACAATCCAGATTTAACTGAGCATCTTCTATTTTTCCTGGCAACGTTAGCCTCACCCCAGACCCAGTGGATCAGAAACTTGGGCTGGGAACCAATAATCTTTGCTTTAACAGGCCCTGCAGGTGATTCTAAAGCTTAAGAATTACTGCTATATTTATGTACTTCTTAAACATGAGCCTCTGTCCTTGAAGACCTCCTTTTCCTCCTTAGCTTGTTCTCCGGGTTACTGAGCAGTCTCTCCCTAGCATGCTAGAACCCTTAACCCGTGGTAAAAATGGTTTCTTTACAATTTAGGAAATGTTTATTATTCCCAGAAGAAAGGGGCAGTGACCTGAAATATTAATAGTATGTATTCTGCAGTGCTCTGATTTATTTTAGCTGATCATTTTATGTAGGATTGCAGTCTGCTGTGACCTTCTGCAGGAATGAGATATTTCAGATAAAGAAACTAAATATTTATAACCTTTAAACACAGACCAGACTGTCCTTCTTTGGATTTTATCCAGCCCTGGGGAGGGCTCCTTCTGTGACTGCCTCACATTCTTAGGAAGTCCAAGATTTCAAGTAAACCATGAAGACTATTCCATTAGATAGAATTTCAAAGGGCCATGTGCTAACTGATTTTAAAACCTGCAACCCAGTTAAAAACTACAGAATAAGTGACAAAGGACTTTTAATTTGGTCCCATTGTCATATTTAGGTTTCCCATGCTAGGCATCTGTTTGGTGCCAGGCGCTGTGTTGGGCCCTGTTCCCCTGTAGCCGTCTTTCTTTCTTGTGTCTCCTGCTCCCACCTCGCCCATGGCAGAGTGTGTTTGCACCTAGCATCCTCTCATCTCTTGCCTCACGCTGCTTTTCTTTCTTCGCACCTCTCGTCTGACTAAAATAGGAAGTTGGGTTCTCTTTTTTAAGTATTCATTACGTTATTGAATAAAACTGTGTTCTGTCTCTTGTTAGGAAAACTTTTTGGTTTATATTATATTTCTATTTATAAAACACTTCTATTTATATCCTTTTCACTACACCCCACCCCTATACATACCCACTGTGATTAATAATACAAAACTTCTGACTCTTAGAAAGCAATATTGGCAACTTTAGGCTTTGATCTTAACTTTTTGATTTTACATTCTGTTGGTACGTGTTTATTCATTTCATTAATTATGTGAAACAATGAAAGAGAACAAGTTATCTTCTGGAGCAGAGGTGGGCCAACTTTTTCTATAAAGAGCCAAAGCTAAGCATTTCAGGCTTTGCAGAGCGTATGGCCTGTCATAATTAACTCACTCTCCCATCCATCATAGTGCAAAACCAGCAAGAGACATAAATGAATGAGGATCTATATTCCAGTGAAACATATTCCCAAACTAGGAGGCAGGTATGTTTGTAGTTTGTAGTTTGAACTCCTTTCTAACATGAATTTCTTAGGTGACCATCTCAGTTTCACATATAATTCTGTTGCCTCTTCCAGCATACTGAGAACTGGTCCCTTTTGGTAAAGTTACTAAGGGGCAACTTTAGAGAAACTAATAAGCAGTGTTGCCAGCAAGTGTTTTTTTTTTTTTTTTTTTGCCTTGTGAACTTTTTTTTAATAAGGCAGTCATACTCCTGCACAAAAATACTCATAGGGTCATGTTCTATGTGTTCATAAGATGATGAACATGATTATGATCATGATTATATTTACTTGTCAAAACTCAGAAAAGGTACGTATTTATAGATTTCATCATACATAAAATCAAAAGAAAAAATCTAAACAGTGATATGCCTGCTTGCTGAGGTATTTAGGAGATATTCTAATGTCTGCAATTTACTTTTGTGCACCAAAAAAAAAAAAAGCCTTCCCAGGTAGCTCAGATGGTAAAGAAACCACCTGCAGCGCAGGAGACCCCGGGTTTGATCCCTGCGTTAGAAAGATCCCCTTGGAGAAGGGAATGGCAACCCACTCCAGTATTCTTGCCTGGAGACTCCCATGGGTAGAGGAGCCTCACGGGCTACAGTCCATGGGTTCTCAGAGAGTCAGGCATGACTGAGGGGCTAAGCACGCATGAAATGGATAGACAGAAATGAAGCAAAGTAATTACAGTAAGTTACTAATGCTGGAATATGGGTGGTGGGCTTACCTGTGTTGCTGTTAAAAAATTTTTTTCTAATGCAAAACATTTGAAAAAGCAAGGAGACTACTCTTGTATTTTTGGAAATAGTTGCTGAAGTATTGAAAGGTGAAATTTCATTAATGTCCACAATTTTCTTTCCAAATGATTCATCAAAATATGAGTTTATTTTGAAAGAAAGAAAATATGAGAGAAAAATGTTAATTAAGAATCAGAGCTAAGGGTTGGTTTAAAGGTATTCATTTTGCTATTCTTTTGACATCTGTGTAAGGGTTTAAAATTTTTCAAAATAGGGAAAGAATAAAGATTATAAACAATCACTCAAAAACATGACTGCTAAAACTAAAATATTAAAATATTGCTATTAATGTCTTATTTTCCTATCAGATTTGAAATCTAGATCAAATAAAACACCAGTTACAAAATACATAAAGAAAACAGGTCCCAATTTTGATTATGGTATTTCTCAGGAAAAGTAGAGTGCTGCCTAAGGAGTGAGTATGTTGGCTTTACTTTCACAGAGCAAAGGCTGATAATAGCCATCATCTTGGTTAAAACAGTCTTTTCTGAAATTTATGAGAATTCAGTGAATGATAAAGGTGTCACAAATCAGTGGGATAGAAAAGATGACTTTATCAGTCGTGCTTGGACAAGTGCTCTTTGAGAGGAAAACAGTTAACTCTTCATATCACACTCTATACCAAAATAAACTCCAGATGGATTGAAGCAGGAATTGTTAGTTCATAGATAAGGTTCCAGAAAGCCTAACACTTTCACGAGATTCTCAGTGGAATCTGTAGCCCCAGAAGGTTAAGAAGCACTGGATTAAAGCTGAATTGTGAGGGGGGAAAATAGCTATAGGCGAATGTTTATCTAATTTGGAAAGGTAAAGGTCTTCAAAGCTTGAAAACATTTAAATAAACCACAAAGGGAATATAAATCTGTCTAGCAAAAAATAAACTTAAGTAGATTAAAGTAGTAAATTTAAGAGAAAACTGAAATATTTGCGGGAAATATGACAGAAAAGAAGTTGATATCCTACATCACTAACAGTTATTAAAACCTAGTAAAAGATAGGCTATGAATCAGTTCACAAAACAAGGCAGAAAAATTATTCAGCTTCATCTAGTGATCAAAGATCTCCAAATTAAAACAACGAAGTACTTTTCCACTCATCAAATTATCAAGGAAAAGTGTTGAGCGAGTATTAAATATGATGGACACCTTTGGATGCTGGTTGATACCATTCTGGACAGACATCTCAAGAAACTTAGGAAAATGCATGCCTTTTGATTCAGTAATTTGACTTCTAAAGATTCCAGGGAAGTAATCTCATTTATGTTTAAGGTTGTGCATCATGTTGTTTATACTTAGACAAACTATCTCTAAATTTTTTAGAAGGGGGAAGATTAAATGAATTATGTTATGTCCATGTGATGTGATATTATACATCTTTACAAGCTATGTTTTTTAAAAAAATACTTAATGGCATAGGACAGAATTCATGATACAATTTCTGAGGAAAAGTACCTCCAGACATATATACTTTGTTACCCCTAACATGAAAAATAAATATATGAGGACTATAAAACTGAGATTAAATATATCAAAAAGAGTAACTAGCTCTAGATGACTTTTATGTCTTTCTATATTTTCTAAATTCTCAAGCATAAGAGGCTTCCCTGGTGGCTCAGGAAAGAATCTGCCTGCAGTGCAGGAGACCTGGGTTTAATTGGCTGGATCGGGAAGATCTAGATTCTAGAATACCCACTTGCATGCCTTGCCTCCCATACCAGCAAATTTTACTCTGTCTTGAAAGTTGATAGCTTGGTGGGCTACAGTCCATGGGGTCACAAAGAGTTGCACACAACTGAGCAACTTCATTTTCACTTTCACTTAAAATAAAAAATCCTCCACTGATATGGTGAATTACTGCTTAATTTGATTTGTGCTTTGTTTCAGATTACTAGTTAAATTTGGGCTTCTGGTGGCTCAGCAGTATAGAATCCACCTGCAATGCAGGAGATGTGGGTTCAGTCCCTGGGGCAGGAAGATCCCCTGGAGAAGGAGAATGGCTACCAACTAGAGTATTCTTACCTGGAGAATTCCATGGACAGAGGAATCTGGCAGGCTACAGACCATGGGGTCACAAAGTGTCAGACACCACTGAGCGACTAACACTTTCACTTTCAAGCCAATATCACCTAAAATACACTTTTAAAAATTTATTCAAGTAGTTTATGAATATATATTGATGTTTAGAAACTCAAACAATACAAAAGAACGTAGAGTAAAAAATGAGTGTTTTTCTCATTCCTCAGTCCCACGTTTCTTCCCAGAGGAAACCGTTGTGAAATAATTCAGAGGGGTTTCCTTTCAGATTATTTTCAATAACAATACACTAGTTTAAAGTGTATAGTAGACAAGTAAGTGGAGGTAAAATACTTTGGCTTTATAAGCAATCAGTTGTAATTTCCCAAGCTTAGGTTGAAAGCAAGTGTTAACAAAGTCTATGATGCAAGTTATTTTACATTTTCTCTCTAACAGATCATGCAGATAATTATAATTTCAGCAGTAATTAGGATTCTTGAGTTAATAGCAGTAATTACTTGACAAAACTGAACATCCAACCGGAAAAAAACAACCTTAAAATAGAAGTCCAAAAGAGTTGACCTTGGGGTGAAAGAGTTTGTATCCTCTTTTTTTTTTTTTTTTAAGTTACAACCATTGTTTTCTGTTGGCCTGCTCTTATCTGTACAGTCAGATCTGCCTGATCCGTGAGTGGATTAAATACTTAGTAGATTAATAATAGAAACCTAAGACCTTTGCCAGTCTATTCTCATTTCATACAGGATTTAAACAGAGAGACAAATTTGAACATAAATGTCTCTGCCTGTAATTTAGATGTAAACGTATAGATTTGTTTCATATTAACTGCCAATAAGAAATTGACTGTTTTGCTATCTTTGCTGAAGTGGTCACAGATGGTTATAAATCAGGAGGTTTTCAGACTGGACCTTGAGGAACTCTTCAAGTACTGGGGCCAGTGCGGTGTTTAAGCTGCAGGCCTCTAGGCCTAATGACCCTTTTCCCGCCAAAGCCCAAATACATAGGACAGAGAACCATTATTCTAGACCAGCTTTGCTTACGTGGATTACATCTACTGATATTTACCACATTATAAATTAAAACTGAGAAATGGTTAAAATATTCACTTTAAAAATAATACTGGTAACAAAATATTTTGTGAAAATAGAGGAAAGTGACATCGTTTTATATTTTTTATGTGGAAGTCAGCCAGAGGCTTGTATCTCTTTCTGCATTCAGTCCATTGATTTGGCACATACCATAAAGCTTCCAGAAAATTCTACTGTATGCTTTTGATAGAAATGAAGGTGAAATAACATCTTATATTACTATTAAAATGGTTTCAACCTCAGAGACACCCTGAAACGATCTTCCCTAGACCACACTTTAAGAACTACTGTTAAACAAGTTTATTCAAAGTTTATTGCTCTATTTTGACTATGTAGAAAGCAATTATAAATTTTTATTTGCCAGATTTTTTCATTGGTGATGAGATTACAATTGTTTTTTTGACAAAAATGATTGGTTTACAGATTAGTATGATTATGGTTTCCAGTTAATTATTATCTGTTTTTTTCCTTCCCTCAGGTGCGTTTGGTGTCAGAAAACAGTACATGATGAGTGTATGAAAAATAGCTTAAGGAATGAAAAGTGTGATTTTGGAGAATTCAAAAACCTCATCATTCCACCAAGTTATTTAACCTCCATTAATCATATGCGTAAAGACAAAAAAACAGATTATGAAATGGTAATCAGAGTTTATTTTTCTTTACATAATTGATTTCCACAAAGTTATTTAAGTCAGTGTGAAACACTGAGAACTGTGTGTGTGCGAAGAATCATTATGGTAAGCCATGATACCCTACCCACTTCCTAAAGATGTGCCATGAAGTTTGGCACTTGAGTTCCGTCAGGTCTAAGGAGAAATTGGGATGTGTTATATTTTGGGCTTCCCTCGTAGCTCACTTGGTAGAGAATCTGCCTATAGTGCAGGAGACCCAGGTTCGAGTCCCGGGTCGGGAAGATTCCCTGGAGAAGGAAATGTCAGCCCACTCTAGTATTCTTGCCTGGAAAATCCCATGGACAGAGGAGCCTAGACAACTTAGCGACTAAACCACCACCACCATATTGTGAAAGTGAAAGTGTTAGTCGCATGGACTGTACCCCCCAGCCCTCCAGGAGCCCTCCAGGCTCCTCCGCCCGTGGGATTTTCCAGGCAAGAATACTGGAGCAGGTAGCCATAAGTCCCAGGAACCTGTATTTGTCTTAAGTTTTCAGATGACTGATGAACAGCCAGGTTTGGGACTCATTATTGTCGGTAAAAAGAAAACAGATTTTTTCTCACACATTGCTCTGAAGAGTGTTTTCCTTTGGAACCTCATATAGGGTACCTGGAGATAAGAATTTATGTTGCACATTAGATTCTGCCACAAATAATAGTGAACATTCCCACAAGGGAAGTCCAAAATAGACATTTTAAAATTTAAAAACATTATGTTTAATGTTATTGTGATACTTTTTTAAAAAAATACACAACCCCTTATGTCTCTGAATTCAGTCTGACATCATAGGAGACTGAGGATCACCAAGTAAAACCAGGGAACATCTTCATTAATGTTTATACCCATGAGGGGAAGGGGAGAGGAAAGAAGTGTTTAGGTTAGAGAAACAGGAATTTAACTTGATTTAGGGCTTTGTACAAATCTGGATTCTTGAGTCTGTTTCTGAATACACCATTCAAAAAAATCAAAAAGCTTGAAAATTAGAGTACAGCCAGAAAAGCACAGTCAGGGTTTAGAGAGCGGAGATGAATGTCCCTCCTATGAAGGGCTGAACTGTGTTGCCTGGGAGGCAAGACTAAACAATGATGCTTCAGGTGATTGAACACAACAGTTAGATGGAGGAACAAAGGAGATTATTCCTTATTTCAGCAATCAAAAGTAGAAAGTTACTGAAAGACAGATTTTTAACTCAGTTTAAGTCAAAACTTTCTAGTAATTTGATTTAGCAGTGGAATTCCTTGTTAAGTAAGTTCCTTCTTACATGAGTTACCCAAGTGTATACTGGATAACTTATCTAGAATAATGTAGAAGAGATTTATATTAATATATTAAGCAGAAATTAAATTAATTCATCTCTTTCCATTCTTAGAATTCTTTGATTTTTATATTGTACTTACTGGGATAGTTGGTTTTTCTCTCAGCAGATTTACAGCACTGTGGTTAATAAGTAATGAAAAACTACTCACTGTCTTTGAGATATTAAGGTCTTTTAACGCACATTGATTTCTTTAGCTCGCCTCTAAACTTGGAAAGCAATGGACTCCATTAATAATTCTGGCCAACTCTCGTAGTGGAACTAACATGGGAGAAGGATTGCTGGGAGAATTCAGGATCCTCCTAAATCCCGTCCAGGTAACCAAAGAGGAGACCTTTCTTTCTGTAGTAATCTTTTCCTTTTTAGTTGTACATTTTCCCTAAATTGTAATGGTTGTTAATGCTTTAAGCCAGTAATCACCTGGTTATAGGGAAGAATAATAATTATGAAAATAGTATTGAGCCGTCTGAATTTGTGGAGAAAGAGGGGTTCTCATGGTAGGGCTGTAAACGGCGCAGCAACTTTAGCAACCACTTGGACACTTTCTTAAAAATTCAAACCTAGATTTCCCATACCACATAGCACTTATAGGAATCTACCCAACAGAAACAAAAACATATATCCCGCAGATGCTTTTGTGCAGATTTCCATAGCAGCATTTTTCATGATAGCCCAAAAGTGAAAAGCCCATCAGTCACTGGCTGGATAAAAGAAAATGTGACGTACCCATACGAATGGAATATTCAGTGATAAAAAGGAATGCTAGTATATACATACTACAAATTAGATGACCCTCAAAAACATGCTGAGTGAAAGAAGCACAGTGCAGGGGATCGGTACCGTATAACTCCTTTCATATGATCTGTTCAGAAAAGGTAAATCTGTAGAGCCAGAGAGTAAATCAGTGATGGCCTAAGACTAGGGCTGGAAATTAGGAGTGACTGATGGACACTTACTAATGGGAAATCTTACTGGAGCAGCGAAAATGTGCTAAACCGAATGATGCACAGCTCACTAAGCTTCCTAAAATTCATTTAGTTGTTGACTTTAAATCAGTGAATTTCATTATATGTAAGTTATACCTCAGTTTTAAAAGTAAGAATAAAAGGTTCATGCCATTGAGACTGAGATGACATGCTAGCAGCTTCTACTTTGAAAAACTAAACAACCCATTGTGCAGCAATCATTCTTTCCAATTTGTAATTTTCCCTTTCAACATTGTACAACTTAAGAAAATATAAAAATAATTTTAAAAGGAAAGAGAAAGGGAAGTTCCCTGGGAGTTCAGTGGTTAGGACTTGGCATTTTCACTGCCATGGCCTGGGGTTCAACCCCTGGTTGGGGACCTAAGATCACACAAGCCTCGCAAGGCCAAAATAAATAAAATTTTAAAATAGAGAAAATCACCTGCTGTACCTCTATACAGATACATCAGTTGTTTTCATTTGTCCATGTTCTTTCCATGAATTGTGCATGTGTTTATATACTGGCATTTCTTTAAAAGTAATCTAAGTTTGCATTTACCTAAAAGTATATTCTCCCGTGTTGCAACCTGCTGCTGCTACTGCTGCTGCCAAGTCGCTTCAGTCGTGTGTCCGACTCTGTGCGACCCCAGAGATGGCAGCCCACCAGGCTCCCCCGTCCCTGGGATTCTCCAGGCAAGAACACTGGAGTGGGTTGCCATTTCATTCTCCAAAGCGTGAAAGTGAAGTCGCTCAGTCGTGTCCGACTCCTAGTGACCCCGTGGACTGCAGCCCACCAGGCTCCTCCATGGGATTTGAAAAACTAAACAACCAGGGATTGAACCCCAGGCTGATGGCAGTGAAAATGCCAAGTCCTAACCATTGAACTCCCAGGGAACTTCCCTTTCTCTTTCCCTTTAAAATTAGTTTTATATTTTCTTAAGTTGTGTAATGTTGAAAGGAAAAATTACAAGTTAGAAAGAATGATTGCTGCACAATGGGTTGTTTAGTTTTTCAACTAAATCCCATCCGTGGGATTTGCCGGGCAAGAGTACTGGAGTGGGTTGCCATTGCCTTCTCCAGTGTTGCAGCCCAGTCCTCATAATTATATATGTGATGACTGAGAAACCGTCAAGTGGATGTATCCATATTTATACAGTCTCCTGCTGATGGCAGTCGAGTTTGTCTCTACAATTGTATGATTATAAATAATGCTGCACTGAATATCTTTATACACAGTTTTTTCATCTTTTGAAATACTTTCCTAGATCATTTATAGAATTATAGGTATTATGGATCCTTCCATCTTTATGTCATTTCACTCATATTGCAAACTTGTTCTCCAGAAATGTGTACTACTTGCGCTAATAATGGATTTTTAAAGCCCGTGCAGAACAGGCAGCGCTAGTTAGAGGTGAACTTAGCACAGCCTGGCTTTAGGGAACATGAAGGTGGCGGTATTGTACAGTGGATAGAAGACAGGGTTCGACTTCTCTGTCAGCACTTAATTACCAGAGGCAGCGCGGGCAAGTTCTCTAGCCTCCCTGTGTCTCCATCTCCAGTAGACTGCTGTTTGCTCGTGCTTTTCAGGGGCCACCTCAGGGCTTCCCTGGTGGCTCAGCTGGTACAGAATCCGCCTGCCACATGGGAGACCTGGGTTCCATCCCTGGGTCGGGAAGACCCCCTGGAGAAGGGAAAGGCTACCCACTCCAGTTTTCTGGTCTGGAGAATTCCATGGACTATATAGTCCATGGGATCGCAAAGAGTTGGACACGACTGAGCGACTTTCACTCACTTCACTCAGGATGAGCCACAGTGAGTATAGTCTGGTATACTGCCCAGCATAAAGATAAATGCCAGCGTTGTTATTTAAGCACATCTAGGTCCTCATCTAGAGGGAAATTATCCTCACAGGTGGGTGACAGTGTGGGGTAAAATAATTTTTTCCTTTTCTTTCACATTATAGGTTTTTGATATTACTAAAACTCCCCCCATCAAAGCCCTACAACTTTGTACTCTTCTTCCCTATGACTCAGCTCGAGTGCTTGTCTGTGGAGGGGATGGGACTGTCGGCTGGGTCCTGGATGCCCTTGACGAAATGAAGATTAAGGTATCCATCCTTAAGATCTCCTTGCCTCTCACAGAAGCACTTCCAAGAAAGTTACACAGTATTTGTGGTTATAGTTTTTATTATGCAGGTGAATATTAGAAGACCTTGCCAACCTTGAATATTGTGATTGAGCAGTTACTATTTGTATCTTTATTGCTTTGGGCTTTAAATTTTACCAAATATTATTACCCTCCAAATAGTCTGAAGAGAAAAATCTAAAATAATCTTCTGTATTGTAGGGGCAAGAGAAATACATTCCACAAGTTGCAGTCTTGCCTCTGGGAACAGGCAATGATCTATCCAATACCTTGGGGTGGGGAACAGGTTATGCGGGAGAAATCCCAGTTGCACAAGTCTTAAGAAACGTGATGGACGCAGATGGAATTAAACTAGATAGGTAAGTTATACTTACCCTCAAAAGTGATTGCTTGAGCTTTGGGAATATTGCTTGAATTATGAACGAGGACTTGTGTAGTTATAAAGGTAAATGTGGTTTAAATGTAAAAGACTGGGTCAGTTGCACTTACGTGTGGACACTGGCGTCTTATTTTGCTGCTGTATATTGTGTTGTTATGTAAATCATAATTTAGGTAACAAGTTAGGCTGAGTACTCCTCTCAAGATTTACACAGTCATTTAAATGTGTTCATTTCCCAAAAGCTGTTTTAATAGAAGAACCTTATCTACCAGACATCCAGAGTTGATTGGTAATAATTATAATTAACTGACAGTTAATTTGTTAGTAATTACTGATTTTTTTTAAACTTGTTTTTTAGATGGAAAGTTCAAGTAACAAATAAAGGATACTACAACTTAAGAAAACCCAAGGTATGTTTTTAGGGCTGCAGTTGCTAGTGGTTTCAGCAGACATGACGGGGTGCTTCCACCATGGCACTGCAGTGGGACGCAGTGACAGGCGCTTATCTCTGGGGAGCTGGTTATGGAGCAGGCTGCAGGTGTGCCTGGTTCTCCCCTGGTAGATCAGGCGGGAAAGATTTCAGGGGAAGTGACATGGGAGTTGGTCCTTAAATGTAAATACGATTTAGATCAACAGAGAAAGAAACAGAAGTCTCCCCAGGCGGAGGAAGCAGACTGGCGGGTGCCAGCTTGGTCAGTAAATGGCGGATATTACAGAGGCAGCGCAGCGACGGCAGATGGGTATTTTAGGAAGATGCATTGGATTTTGGTTTCCTCAGAGTGTGTGCCCAGGAGCGGGATTGCTGGGCCATATGGTAGTGCTCTTTTTAGTTTTTAAGGAGCCTCCATACTGGTCTCCACAGTGGCTCTATCAGTTTGCATTCCTGCCAACAGTGCAAGGGGGTTCCCTTTTCTCTGTACCCTCTCCAGCATTTATTGTTTGTAGATTTTATGATGATGGTCGTTCTCACCAGTGGGAGATGATACCTCACTGTAGTTTTGGTCTGCATTTCTCTAATAATTAGTGACGTTAAGCGTCTTTTCATGTGCCTCTTTGCCGTCTGTATTGTCTTCCTTGCAGAAAATCATAAGTAGAAAAGATACATGCCCAGTGTTCATTACAGCACTGTGTACGTGGCAGCAGCCTAACTGTCCAGCGACAGGCGCGTCGTAAAGCAGATGTGGTGAATGTGTGCAGTGGGCATCATTTCAGTTCAGCCCCTCAGTCGCGCCTGACTCTGGCCCCACGGACTGCAGTGCACCAGGCTTGCCTGTCCATCACCAGCTTCCAGAGCTCACTCAAACTCATGTCCACTGAGTCGGTGATGCCACCCAGCCATCTCATCCCCTGTCATCCCCTTCAATCTTTCCCAGCATCGGGGTCTTTTCCAGTGAGTCAGTTCTTCGCATCAGGTGGCCAAAGTATAGCAGCTTCAGCTTCAGCATCAGTCCTTCCAATGAATATTCAGGACTGATTTCCTTTAGGACTGACTCATTTGATCTCCTTGCAGTCCAAGACTCTCAAGAGTGTTCTCCAACACCATAGTACAAAAGCATCAATTCTTTGGTGCTCAGCTTTCTTTATGGTCCAACTCTCACATCCATATATGACCACTGAAAAAAACATAGCTTTGACTATACTGACCTTTGTCAACAAAGTAATCTCTCTGCTTTTTAATATGCTGTCTAAGTTGGTCATCACTTTTCTTCCAAGGAGCAAGCATCTTTGAACTTCATGGCTGCAGTCACCATCTGCAGTGATTTGGGAAACCACAGAAATAAAGTCTGTCACTGTTTCCATGTTCCCCCATCTATTTGCCATGAAGTGATGGGACCGAATGCCATGATCTTCGTTTTCTGAATGTTGAGTTTTAAGCCAACTTTTTCACTCTCTTCTTTCACCTTCATCAAGAGGCTCTGTAGTTCCTCTTCGCTTTCTGCCATTAGAATGTTGTCATCTGCATATCTGAGAATATTGATGTTTCTCCCTGTAGTCTTGATTCCAGCTTGTGCTTCATCCAGTTCAGCATTTTGCATGATGTACTCTGCGTATAAGCTAAATAAACAGGGTGACAATATACATCCTTGACGTACACCTTTCCAGATTTTGAACCAGTTTGTTGTTCCATGTTCAGTTCTAACTGTTGTTTCTTGACCTGCATAGAGATTTCTCAGGAGGCAGATAAGATAGTCTGGTATTCCCATCTTTTGAAGAATTTTCCACAGTGCGTTGTGATCCACACAGTTAAAGGCTTTAGTATAGTCAGTGAAGTAGAAGTAGATGTTTTTCTGGAATTCTCTTGCTTTTTCTATAATCCAGTGGATGTTGGCAATTTGATCTCTGCTTCTTCTACCTTTTCTAAATCCAGCCTGAACATCTGGAAGTTCATGGTTCACATACTGTTGAAGCCTCACTTGGAGAATTTCAAGCATTACTTTGCTAGTGTGTGATATGAGTGCAATTGGGTGGTAGTTTGAACATTCTTTGGGATTGGAATGAAAACAAACCTTTTCCAGTTCTGTGGCCACTGCTGAGTTTTCCAAATTTGCTGGCATATTGAGTGTAGCACTTTCACAGCATCCTCTTTTAGGATTTGAAATAGTTTAGCTGGAATTCCATCACCTCCACTAGCTTTGTTCATAGTGATGCTTCCTAAGGCTCACTTGACTTCACATTCCAGGATGTCTGGCTCTAGGTGAGTGATCACACCATCATGATTATCTGGGTCATGAAGATCTTTTTTGTGTAGTTCTTCTGTGTATTCTTGGCACCTCTTCTTAATATCTTCTGCTTCTATTAGGTCCATACCTTTTCTGTCCTTTATTGTGCCCATCTTTGCATGAAATGTTCCTTTGGTATCTCTAATTTTCTTGAAGAGGTCTCTAGTCTTTTTCATTCTATTTTCCTCTATTTCTTTGCATTGATCACTGAGGAAGGCTTTCTTATCTCTCCTTGCTATTCTTTGGAAATCTGCATTCAGATGGGTATATTTTTCCTTTTCTCCTTTGCCTTCCACTTCTCTTATTTTTTCAGCTATTTGCAAGGTCTCCTCAGAGGAGATAAAAATGCCGTTTTACCTTTTTGCATTTCTTCTTCTTGGGATGGTTTTGATCACCGCCTCCTGTACAATGTTACAAACCTCCATCCATAGTTCTTCAGGCACTCTTTCTATACTCAGCCATAAAAAGGAATTATATTGGGTCATTTATAGAGATGTGAATGGCCCTAGAGTCTGTCATACATAGTGAAGTAAGTCAGAGAGAGAAAAACAAATATTGTATATTAATGCATATATGTAGAATCTAGAAAAATGGTACTGATGAACCTTGCAAATCCTGATTTGCAAGTCAGGAGTAGAGATACAGACATAGAGAATGGACTTGGGGACACAACAAGGGAAGGAAAGGGTGGGATGAATCAGATTAGCATTGACATATATACACACTGCTGCTGCTGCTGCTGCTGCTAAGTCACTTTAGTCATGTCCGACTCTGTGCAACCCCATAGACGGCAGCCCACCAGGCTCTGCCGTCCCTGGGATTCTCCAAGCAAGAACACTGGAGTGGGTTGCCATTTCCTTCTCCAATGCGTGAAAGTGAAAAGTGAAAGTGAAGATGCTCAGTCCTGTCCGACTCTTAGTGACCCCGTGGACTGCAGCCTACCAGGCTCCTCCGTCCATGGGATTTTCCAGGCAAGAGCACTGGAGTGGGGCACCATCGCCAGCTGGTGGGAAGCTTCTGCATAACACAGGCAGCTCAGTTTGGTGCTCTGTGGTGACCTAGACAGGTGGGGTGGGGGAGTGGCCACGGGGAGAGATGTCCGAGAGCGAAGGGACATGTGTATACATATAGCTGATTCTCTTGGTGGTACAGCGGAAACTAAGGTAACATTGTAAAGCAGCTAAACTCCAATTTAAAATTAATAATATATAAAAACAAGAAAGAAAAAATACTGGGGATAATGTGAAAATAGGTAAGAAACCTGCATTATGACAAAACAAAGGGAATCTTAGGAGAACTACATACTTCCTCACCATAACGCAGCACCTTCCTCACTATGACTCAGCATTTCCAGACCATGACTCAGCACTTTCCCTGTTCAGAGACATTTTAGAAGTAGTATTGATCGAGACTTGGCAACTGATTGCTATTAGGGGAAGCGGGAAAGAAAACTTGACTACGAGATTTCTAGTCTTTGTGACAGGATGTGTGAAAATGACATTGACCAAAATAAGAAAAATAGGGTTTCAGGTGTGAATGGGAAGAAAATGCGTTAATATTCAGGGCATGCCAACCTTTAGTCTGTGACCCGCTGAACAAGAAGTCAGAAATGCAATCTGTTGCTCAGGGGGAAGACCCAGTGCAGCTCGGTTGAGGAACCCAGGCTGGATTGGGAAGTAAGATAAACTGAGCAGGCACCAATAGCCTAATGGAGACTGGAAAATTGAGAACCTGAGAAGTGCTGGAAGTAACAAGCAAATATAATGAGAACACAGGATTGGAAAGCCTGGGTGTAGAGTAGAACTGTTTAGATGTAGCATATTAACCAGAAATGGAAAGTGAAATTTTGTCTTAAAGAAGCCTTTAAACTGAGGCTTTATCTCTGGAAACATCACTGGATAGCATAAAATAGCTTATGTAAAAAGTAAATGACTCAGTTTTCATAAAGAACATAAAGACTAAGGTTTATACGTTGATTGAGTGACACAGGCATGGATGGAAGCATAATCTGCTGCTTACCCTTTTCCACAGGAATTCACAATGAACAACTATTTTTCTGTTGGACCTGACGCTCTCATGGCCCTCAATTTTCACGCGCACCGTGAGAAGGCCCCGTCTCTGTTTTCTAGCAGAATTCTTAATAAGGTGTGTTGGATAAAATAGCATTTCCTGCTTATCACCTAAGGTACAGTAAAAATCAATAGTTCAGTTATACCTAGCACTCTTTCAACTAGATTGAGATAGAACTAACTTACGGAAACATGTGCCTGCTCCATTTTGTGTAAGACTGTCAAATTCGATCCTTAAATGTATTTTATTAAAGTATTTTATAACCATGACAAAATTTTTTAACTGAGAGTTGCAGTGTTTTAGGGCATCTTTTGCTTAGATGCCTACTAAATGGAATATATGATAGCTTATCTTAAATGGCAACTAGAATTGGAAGTAAATTTAGGCAAGATGAATTTCTGATGAAGTCATTAGTGGAAAAATAGATTGAATAGGCCTGAAAAGACTCTAAAAGGCAAATGAGCTAAGAAAAGCAGCAGTTTGTTTACCACAGTTTTAACGGAGATCATCTCTGGTTTCTAGTACAATTGATTCCTTTGGTGGAACATTTGTCTTGGAATTTTTTTTAATGACTTCTGGTGATTGAGCAACAGGATGTGACAGAGAGATGCTGGTTCTGTTTTACAGTTATCTGCTGTTCCTGGTTCTGTTTTACAAATATTTGAAATTTACAAATAGCTCCCTTTTATTAATATAGTTACCAACACAATAGTGTTGCTGTTTATACAGTATGGTAATTAGCATCTCAATGCTTCCATCAACGTTTCTATATTCAAAAGTGATTATCAAATGTTTGCTAGATTTGCCTGTATTACTTCCATTAACTAATGTTAAGTACTAGGACAAGGTGAAATTTTCTTCATAAGGTGTAGCTTTTTGGATAAACTGGGAGAAAACACCATTTAAGCACAAACCACGTAATCCTGCTGCTGCTGCTGCTGCTAAGTCGCTTCAGTCGTGTCCGACTCTGTGTGACCCCATAGACGGCAGCCCACCAGGCCCCCCAGTCCCTGGGATTCTCCAGGCAAGAACACTGGAGTGGGTTGCCATTTCCTCCTCCAGTGCATGAAGGTGAAAAGAGAAAGGGAAGTCGCTCAGTCGTATCTGACTCTTAGTGACCCCATGGACTGTAGCCTACCAGGCTCCTCTGTCCATGGGATTTTCCAGGCAAGAGTACTGGAGTGGGTGCCATTGCCTTCTCCGACCTAATCCTACATTCCCCTAAGAAAATGGGCTGAACTGTAGTAATAATGGCATCTTCTCCCATCAGTCTGCAGTCCACTCTGTGGATACATGACTCAGTCGTCACATCAGGGAGCTTTGGTTCAGTGTCTTTTTTTAGCTTACAGGGCTTGTTAGATTGCTTTAATATCATATTTTCTGTCCCTTTCTCATAGGCTGTTTACTTATTTTATGGAACCAAAGATTGTTTAGTGCAAGAATGTAAAGATTTGAATAAAAAAGTTGAGGTAAGCTTTTAAACTTTTAGGTGGTCTCTGGACTATGAACTTTTTTTAAACAAAAATGCTGAATTTTCTATTAACATATTTCAATAACACGTATGGAGTATTTATTGTGTACCAGATACTTCTAAGTGCTTTATACACATTTTCCCACTAAATTTTCACCACAGCCTGTAAGGCAGATACTACTATATTCCCGTCACTCATGAAGCTGTTTGAAATTAAATAACTTGCCCAGGTTCACAGAGTGCCCAGGGATACAGGTAACCAGCGTTTAAACCCAGGTTTATGTAACTCCAGAGTCTGTGTAACTCTTATACTGAGCAGCGTCTGTTCATGCGTGATGACCAGTGTGAAGCTCTGTGACAACAGTGCCTGAGCCATGGACTCTCAGAGGAAGATGAAGCCCAAAGTTTAATTCCTGTTATGGTTGTGATGTATCTCTGTTATGTGCCATGCAGCATGGCCAAAAAAGAGTAAGGAAAGAGCCCAACAATAAACAGCTTAGGGAGAGAGTGGAAAATGAGCAGAGAGGGAGGAGCCTGACTGCACACGCAGCTCGGAAAGCTGCTGCAGTTAGACAGACTCTGAGCTCACAGCACAGGTGGAAGGGTGAGGCTGGCTGTGAGGAATGTTCCCTTCTGCTTTATCCTATTTCCTTTTTCCTGGACTTTGATTACTTGGGTAGAGTGAAGCGTATGACATAGCGCATTTTTTTGTCTAATCATCTGTTTATACAAAAATCACCTGTGATACCACCCATTAAATGCCAGGCACAGTTTCAGGTACTAGACGTACAGTGGCAGATCTCTCCCTGTCACTAAGTTTGCAGTCTGGAGAGAAGAGAGACATTTAAACCACCCTGTACTATGGCATAAGAAATAATATAAGGAAAATACGAAGTCTTACAGGAATTACATACACAGAAGAACTGTACAAAAAAGATCTTAAAGACCCAGATGACCACAATGGTGTGATCACTCATCTAGAGCCAGACATCCTGGAATGTGAAGTCAAGTGGGCCTTACAATGCGAACAAAATTAGTGGAGATGATGGAATTCCAGTGGAACTTTTTCAAATCCTAAAAGATGATGCTGTGAAAGTGCTGCACTCAGTATGCCAGCAAGTTTGGAAAACTCAGCAGTGACCACAGGACTAGAAAAGGTCAGTTTTCATTCCAATCCCAAAGAAGGGCAATGCCAAAGAATGTTCAGACTACCACATAATTGTATTCATCTCACATGCTAGCAAAGTAACGCTCAACATTCTCCAAGCCAGGCTTCAACAGTTCGTGAACCGTGAACTTCCAGATGTTCAGGCTGGATTTAGAAAAGGCAGAAGAAGCAGAGATCACATTGCCAGCATCCATTGGATCATAGAAAAAGCAAGAGAGTTCCAGGAAAACATCTACTTCTGCTTTATTGACTATGCCAAAGCCTTTAACTGTGTGGATCACAACAAATTGTGGAAAATTCTTCAAGAGATGGGAACACCAGACCACCTTACCTGCCTCCTGAGAAATAGGTATGCAGGTCAAGAAGCAACAATTAGAACTGGACATGGAACAACAGACTGATTCCAAATCGGGAAAGGAGTACGTCAAGGCTGTATATTGTCACCCTGCTTATTTACCTTATATGCAGAGTACATGATGCAAAATGCCAAACTGGATGAAGCACAAGCTGGAATCAAGATTGCTGGGAGAAATATCAATAACCTCAGATATGCAGATGACACCCCACTTATGGCAGAACGTGAAGAACTAAAGAGCCTCTTGATAAAAGTGAAGGAGGAGAGTAAAAAAGTTGGCTTAAAACTCAACATTCAGAAAACTAAGATTATGGCATCCTGTTCCATCACTTCATGGCAGATAGATGGAAACAGAGACTTTATTTTTTGGGGGGCTCTAAAATCACTGCAGATGGTGACTGCAGCCATGAAATTAAAAGATGCTTGCTTCTTGGAAGAAAAGCAATGACCAACCTAGACCGCATACTAAAAAGCAGAGACATTAACTTTGCCAACAAAGGTCCGTCTAGTCAAAGCTATGGTTTTTCCAGTAGTCATGTATGGATGTTGGACTATAAAGAAAGCTGAGCACTGAAGAATTGATGCTTTTGAACTGTGCTGTTGGAGAAGACTCTTGAAAGTCCCTTGGACAGCAAGGAGATCCAACCAGTCCATCCTAAAGGAAATCAATCCTGAATATTTATTGGAAGGACTGATGCTGAAGCTGAAACTCCAATACTTTGGCCACTTGATGCGAAGAACTGACTCATTGGAAAAGACCCTGATGCTGGGAAAGACTGAGGGCTGGAGAAGGGGACAACAGAAGATGAGATGGTTGGATGGCATCACCGACGCATTGGACTTGCATTTGATCAAGCTCCGGGAGTTGGTGATGGACAAGGAAGCCTGGCGTGGTGCAGTCCATGGGCTTGCAAAGAGTTGGACATGACAGCGACTGAACTGAACTGAACTGTACATAACCCACAGACTGGAAACTGTCTAGGGAAAGTGACTGATGAGGAAGTCTTTCTGGAAGAAGTTAACAGACTGTAATCTGCAAATTAAGACTTAGCTAAATAAAGGAGATAAACATTATTCTGGGCTAAGAACAACATGGGCAAAGGCCCAGAGGCAGGAGAGAACATAGCATATTTGAGTGTGTTCAGGCTGGAGTGTAGCCTGCAGGAGAGACAGTGGCGAGAGCTGATGCTGGAGAACCAGGCAGACACCAAGGTCACAGAGAAACTGGTGACTCGTTAAGGCACTTGGAGTTCATCGTGAACACTGAGTCCAGCCATTGAAGGGACGTAATCGGGATAAGTGTCAGTCTAACCAGCCTTTGAGAGGTGAGTAAGAGGCGAGCAGAGCTAGAGAAACAGTGGCTGCTGGACGAGGGTGCGGTCAGGAAAGACGGCGAGGGACGGAGACTCAGAAGTAGCATCGGTGGTTTTTCGTGCTTAATTGGTATGGAAGGTGAAGAGACAGAGGTCAAAGATAACTTCCAGGTTTCTAGTTAGGGGGGTGAGGACAGCTGGTGCTAACCTTTCCTGGGAAAGTAGATGGCAGAGAAGATGCTTAACTCAGCTTTGGGCATGAGAGTTTTAGGAGCCATAGTCAATGGGAAATGTTTTGTGGGCAGTTGGATATACAGATCTAGCCCAGTTCACTTTCCTGCACCAACAAAAAATTGCCATCAGCACAGAGATGGGAATTAGCAAGACAGAAGTAGCTCAGATTTCAATCCAGAGTGTGTAGAGAAGAGAAGGGAGCCCAGGACATGGTACATAGCTGTGTGAAATGCCTTCGGTGTGAGGCTGGGAGTGGAGCTCTCAGCAGTGGCAGAGGGACGCCCAGAGAAGTAGTCTGGTTCCCAGAAAGCAAAGGAAGAGAATATTTCAGGGAAAGAGGAAGGGGTTGTGGCAGTGTGAGATGCTGCTAAAACAGCCAGTTAGATAAAGCCTGAAAAAATAATGGGATGTAAGAAAAAGGATGTCTTTGATTTTAAAAAAATTCACTGTTATGATTCATTTATTGCAACAAACATTGAACAAATGAGAAAGGCTAGATTACCTGGGTAGGAAGCAGTCTTCCTGCCAGCTCTCACATGTATGTGAAAGTGGATAGGATTCTGAGTGGCTGTGTCTGAAAGTAGTGTGCCCTAAAGTAACTTACTCCTTGTATTTCTTTAAAGCTAGAGCTGGATGGTGAGCGAGTAGAACTGCCGAATTTGGAAGGCATCATCGTTCTGAATATCGGCTACTGGGGTGGCGGCTGCAGACTGTGGGAAGGGATGGGGGACGAGCCTTTCCCTCTAGCCAGGTATGCACACTTGCAAGCGGTTTCTTATGTCACTGGTTTCTTTAAAGCAGTCTGTTCTTTGTAGACTTTTAACATTTTTACCACAGATTTTCCTCTTGTATACCTCATTAGTATCAATAGTTAATAAGCTGATGGTCCACGTATGCTGAAAAGTAATTGTCCTGTTGTGGCTGGTTTTATTTTACCGCATCGCGTAATCCATGTTTCCTTTGTCCAATTTCAGGCATGATGATGGTTTATTGGAAGTCGTTGGAGTATATGGGTCTTTCCACTGTGCTCAGATTCAAGTGAAACTGGCGAATCCTTTTCGAATAGGACAAGCACATACAGTGCGAGTAGGTGAAATATTGCTACAATGGACTAATCTGTCCCATTTCTAAGCCATTGAGGTTTAGAAGATAATATACTATAGCCTTCCCTAAACCAACATGTGGTTTACAACCCATGCGATCAGTCATCCTCTACCCAGGCTGAATAGGATGGGGAAAGACAGGAAATATGGCCCTCGGTCCAGCTGAAGAAGTGAAGTGTTCAGTGAAAAAGAATCCCTTAAACAATTGAAGAATAAAATATATTCAGATTAATTTTCTAAGAGTGCATTGCTAAGAAATGTCCCTAAGAAGGGTTAAAGGACTCGAGATCTTATTAAGGAAGATTTTTCTGAGCTTTCTGGGGACTAACTCTTTTCTCATTTGTACCTGTAATTCTAGCTAATCTTGAAGTGCTCAATGATGCCAATGCAGGTAGATGGGGAGCCGTGGGCCCAGGGGCCCTGCACCGTCACCATAACCCACAAGACACACGCTCTGATGTTGTATTTCTCTGGAGAGCAAACAGATGACGACGTCTCTAGTGCTTCAGATCAAGAGGATACAAAGGAGACTGAGTAGATGGAGGAGGACGTGAGGACTCGGTGTAGAATCCTCGCAGACAACTAGATACCCATTCATCCGAAAAAGAACTGTCAACTAGCTTAGTCTTCATTTCATCAATAGTAGAGTGGGTATACGTTTATGTACATAACATTCCAAAAACAGCCAGACCTCCGGGTGTTCACAAATGCCTGGCCCTTTTGCAGCAAACACTTAGACCGTCCAGCACGAGCAAAGTCCCAGAACGCTCCACGAAGGCTCCGTGTCTGCGGGTAGGCTTGCTGACGTGTGTGCTCCCTCCTGGTCCCTATTCTTGAACCACACAGTGGATTGGACACGCATACCCAGCAAGGTGCGGGTGGAAAAGCATTGCCGTTTTAATGTGGAATGTGCTGACACTGTAAATTTAAAAATGACTTGCTGTTTTGAAAGGAGACGGTTGGTGTTACACCAGCATGGTTCGTGCTGGGCAGCCTCCTATAGCACGCCTCTTAAGACTTCTTGCAGCCCAGCACCAAGTGGACACATAAATATCTATTTCCAGGAAACCCTAAAAGGAGAAATGTAAAAGGAAGGCAACACTCGGATTTTCTGTCTTAAATTTTATTTTAAGGACACTCTCAGTCCCCTACTGTTGTTTGGTTAGCTCTGTTAGTGGCCGAGCTGAGCTGAAATCGGCCATCTGGCTATACTCCAGAATAGCCGAAAGGGGACCACCTAGGCGAGTTGTAAAAGTCAACATTCAGAGCACTTTGCATTGAAAGTTACAGGTTTCAGGGCTTCCCTGGCAGTCTAGTGGTTAAGACTCCATGCTTCCACTGCGGAGGGTATGGGGTTCAACCCCAGGTCAGGGAACTAAGCTCTTGCAGAGTGGCAGTCAAAAAAAAAAGTTACAAGTTTCAAATTGGACTGTTCACCGACTTCTCTTTTGATTAAAAGACAGTGTCAACAATTCAAAAAAAAATTTACTAAGGAAAATTTACCAGTCAGGTTAATTGCTCAAAACAAGTTCAGTATTGATTGATACATTTTAAAAATTTGGTGGTCTTACAGTAACAGGAGTATATCCAAAGTACTTAACAGAATTTCCCATGGGGAAATGGATATAGAATCCTCTGCTAAAATGTTTATATCATATTTATTTTAAAATGAGAGATATATTTTTTTAACTTATTTATTTTCTTCACCGTGGTATACCTGTGTTTAGTGTTTACAATATGTTGCTTTATTTAAGAAGTTAAGTTGATCATAAATTCTGCTACTCACAGATAGAAATGTAGCCTAAGTAATAATTAAAGCCCGTAATTCTTCTGATAGATAGATTATCTGGGTACTCTCATTCTTCAGAAATATTCCGAGGGTGCTCCTCAGCTGCTCCCCAGCCTGCTCCCTCAGGTTCCACAGCGAGGCCGCCCCAGGGGGCCCCCAGCCTGGTATTTTTAGGACAGATGGCCCATTTGTGGATTTGGTGGTCTTTTATGCCATTAATCTCTGAAGAACTAGAATGTATCTTCCACCAAACACCATTAGCTCCCCTGAAAGATCTGTGAATGCATCTGTCGTCTATTACGAGTTGCCAGAAACTTACATTTCAGTCACCTTCAGGCCCAGGCCATGTTTTGAAGGAACAACTAAGAAATGTATACAGTAGTGGTCAGTTACATTAGAATGCGTTTATTTTGCTTAAATTAATCTCTTCCAGATCTCAATGTGAGCAGCTAAATTCTAATATTGTAAGGTTCTGTGAGAAGATCTGTTTTCACCTTACTCACACCATTCACAGAAGTTACCTGTGGTGGTGGTTGGCAGAGTCTGCAGATTTTCTTTCATGGGCTGATCATGTTTTGAGTATAACGAGCTTCATTCATAATTTGTGATCAAAATTGTTACTGATACCACATTTTAAAAATACACTGTTAGATTCACTTTGCTTTAGGCTATATTTTATCTATAATTAATAGTGCTAATTATAGAATAATCAAAGTAAATAGTTAATAGGGGTATCAGAATTAAAATAATCAAAATAACTATATAGTTTTTTTTATTTTTAAACTATATTCTAGCTATAATATTACATTGGATTTAGAACAGTCTTATAAAACACCCTCATTTACTTAAAAACAAACTGGTCTTTCATTTTCATAATCCACTGAAGTTTGACCTTCATGAAGTTTATCTGTTAACCTTATTCACTCATTCAGACTTAATATTTTTAGGAAAGTTACTTCAGAATTTCATATCGTAAAACATATTTTAGAAAAATTCTCTAACTTTTTAGGCACATTTACCCAGCATTTCAAATAAATGTAGAGGCATGTACCTTGTTTTAAATAAATATAATTTATAAGACTCATGTTTGCAAGTTATATATTAGGGTAGCAATTGTTGACATTACCAGAGAGTCCACACTTTACAAAAAATGATCTGCCATAAAATTTTTCTGTTCCATTTTAAACTATTCTGATTTTAAAATAGTAACTTCTTCTAAATTCTTAGGAAGAAATATGTGAAGCAAAGCTTGTATTCATGTCTGTTTTCAGATTTCTCCTTTTATTCTAATACAGTTCTAGCCCCCTGCAATCTTAGTAGGTTAAACACTGAATCCCTGGCAGCTTCTTAGGGATCCCATAAGTAGATGATGAGAATTTTCAGTGCTTTTTTTTGTTTAATGGAAATCAAACTGACTTGTGTTGTACAAGTTGTCTGATGGTAAGATTACATGATCTTAAAGGGGTTTTAGGTGTTCTGCAACTGTTAGCTGTGAACCCTTATTGTAGCTAACATTTATAAAATTTTATAGTCAAAATTATTTATTTTTTTTTAGGATGTGTCAAAAACGTGTAGTATTTGCTTTTTGAAATATGTTTGCCTACCTAGAGCTGGAGAATATACTGTGACTCAGAAATTGTAAACAGTCCTTTTTGCTGTAAAAATGAATACTACCAGCATGTCAAAAGAAAAGTGGTGTGCATTTGTAATATAAAGTAAAATTGTACTTAATATATACTATGGAATTTTAAATTTGCACTGACCAAAAAATTTAAAGATGATATTAATTTACAGATACATGTGGATCCGAATACGTAATTTATACTTGTTCCGCCGAAAAGGTCAATAGAACGGGTGATAATTTTATGTGGTTTTCCCTCAAGCTGATAATACTGAAACAAGAACCAGCACTTTATATTCAGACTTTAAAAAAAAAATTCTGCCTAATTTGGGATAGGATCGTAGGTAGAGGCAGATTTATTTAAAATTTCTAGAAATTTAAAAAGAAAAAATAGCGCTGTTACTCTATCTCAATCTGAATGAAGGTCTGTCCTCAGCAACAAGACAGAAGAGGGTGTGGGGTTTTGCCTTTTAAAAGTATATGCCTGCCTTTCTCAGATTTTCCGCTGGAGGCTCATCTCCTGTTTCTCAGAATACGCTCTGCAGGCTGTCTGTAGTATCAGAATCACCGTGGGAGCTGGCTGACAGTGTGGCTGCCTGAGCCCGGGAACCAGCCCTTGACTTCAGGAAGCGGGGTATCTGGAGATAACGGGACGTCTGCACCTCTGGTGCTTCTGATGCAACTGACACGTTAAAGTTACTCATCTCTACCTCCTGTGTCCACCCGGGGCTTTTGCCCGATAGATATCATGCCGAAAATTTGAATTAATTAGATACTCTTAAATTGTTTTTCCTTTAAAGGAACTCTGAAAAACTTGTCATATCCTACCCAAATTGATAAGCTGTATTACATAAAAGTTGGTAGCCCCAGGTTTTCCTGTGGAGCTGTGTGGGTTTGGGGCTGTGATCCGTGGAGTCTTAGAGGACAGGCGGTGCTTCAGGGCTGGTGGAATGGACCCCTGGAGAGCCCCTGCTTTCTCCCCATGCTGGGATGCTGCTTCAGATCAGATTTCAGGAGACAAAGCACTTCCTTTTTTCCAAAACAAAAATTCCACTATTTTCTTTCAAAGAGTTTGGAAGCCATTATAATGACTCTGTCAGCTGGTTAATTTTCTACTGATTTTTAAAAAGACTATTTTGGATGTCTCGGTTGCTGCTTGGAATATGGCCACTTGGCTACTTCTCACATTTTGAAGGCATTTTGTTGAATAGTAAAGCACTGATTTAGCCCCTGTTCCTCATACTTCTGATTTTAGTAAAGTATAGAAATGGTCGTGTGTTTAATTCATTTTAGTTTTGTAAATACGCACACATTTACCCTCATGGCCCCGACAGTGCAGTCAGTGCGTGAGGTTCACAGGTTTCAAAGAGGAATATTCTAAGGTTCTGGAAAAAGAATAAAAAAAGTCACCCTCTAATATGGACGTTCACAAAACTAAATGATTGAGGTTAGTCATCTACAGAAATGTCTGCAGAAAATGTCACCTAAAGGCTATAAATTTACATGTACTGCTGATGGTAGACCTGGGACACTTCCTCAGTCTCTGCAAACGTCCCCCAGGCCACTTCACCGCTAAAGGGAAATGTCAAGGCAGAATGCGCTTTACAAAGTAAACTACAGGAAGTCGCCATCTCGTGGTGCTTTGCGATGACTGACCCGAAACGTGGAAGAGAGCTGGCAAGTTAGGTTGCTTTCCTTGTTGCTCTAACGTTGTCCAGGCAAGGGGACTTCCCGATCAGATGAGCCTGGGCTATTGAGCAAACTCCTACAGTAAGGAAGGGCACTTGGTGTACACCTGGGTGACGATGGCTCCTGAGAACACTTGTTCTTAGTACTCCCGTTCTGGGCTCCGCCAGCACTCTCTCCAATTTGATCAACCAGAATGAGCCCAACAGGTAAACTCTGATTTTAATTCTGTTTTATGCAAGTTTAGAGCAGCCAGATCCGTGGCCCTGATTACTTGCAGGTGAACTGACGGAACTGGCTCTTGTGAACCCACAGTGTCAAGGATGAGCAGCTCGAGCAGCCAGCTGGTCCTGTGCACTTTCTACCCCCTTGGCCTCCGTACTATGTCCCTATCACGAATGACCCGTGTTAATTGCTTTTGTTGAGTCTATAATGTGGTCAATGCTTGACAGAAAAACATGAATTAAAGCATCTGATGTTGAAGATGTTTGCTTGTTTTTTAATAAAATGTAAAGCACAGCATTTGAAAAGTATTCTGTCTTGTTTTTTTGATACAACAATGAGAAAAAAACAAGTTTGAGTTAGTTTCACAGAAGATGGCACTTGTACAGCAGGGCAGAGGTTACAGTGTGTGACAAGCTTGGGGTCAGATCCACCTGAATGGATAAAAAGATACTAAAGGACTAACTCAGGGCAGAGTAGAGCATTCAGTCAGTCAGTTCAGTCGCGCAGTCGTGCCCGACTATTTGCAACCCCATGAATCGCAGCACGCCAGGCCTCCCTGTCCGTCACCAACTCCCGGAGTTCACTCAGACTCACGTCAATCGAGTCAGTGATGCCATCCAGCCATCTCATCCTCTGTCGTCCCCTTCTCCTCCTGCCCCCAATCCCCCCAGCATCACAGTCTTTTCCAATGAGTCAACTCTTTGCATGAGGTGGCCAAAGTACTGGAGTTTCAGCTTCAGCATCATTCCTTCCAAACAACACCCAGGGCTTATCTCCTTTAGAATGGACTGGTTGGATCTCCCTGCAGTCCAAGGGACTCTCGTGAGTCTTCTCCAACACCACAGTTCAAAAGCATCAATTCTTCGGTGCTCAGCTTTCTTCACAGTCCAACTCACATCCATACATGACTACTGGAAAAACCATAGCCTTGACTAGACAGACCTTTGTTGGCAGAGTAATGTCTCTGCTTTTCAATATGCTATCTAGGTTGGACATAACTTTTCTTCCAAGGAGGAAGCGTCTTTTAATTTCATGGCGGCAGTCACCATCTGCAGTGATTTTGGAGCCCAAAAAAATAAAGTCTGACACTGTTTCCACTGTTTCCCCATCTATTTCCTATGAAGTGATGGGACCAGATGCCATGATCTTCGTTTTCTGAATGTTGAGCTTTAAGCCAACTTTTTCACCTTCCTCTTTCACTTTCCTCAAGAGGCTTTTCAGTTCCTCTTCACTTTCTGCTATAAGGGTGGTGTCATCTGCATATCTGTGGTGATGGATATTTCTCCCGGCAATCCTGATTCCAGCTTGTGCTTCATCCAGCCCAGCGTTTCTCATGATGTACTCTGCATATAAGTTAAATAAGCAGGGTGACAATATACAACCTTGACGTACTCCTTTTCCTATTTAGAACCAGTCTGCTGTTCCATGTCCAGTTCTAACTGTTGTTTCCTGACCTGCATATAGGCTTCTCAAGAAGCAGGTCAGGTGGTCTGGTATTCCCATCTCTTTCAGAATTTTCCACAGTTGATTGTGATCCACACAGTCAAAGGCTTTGGCATAGGCAATAAAGCAGAAATAGATGTTTTTCTGGAACTCTTGCTTTTTCGATGATCCAGTGGATGTTGGCAATTTGATCTCTGGTTCCTCTGCCTTTTCTAAAACCAGCTTGAACATCTGGAAGTTCACAGTTCACATATTACTGAACCCTGGCTTGGAGAATTTTGAGCATTACTTTACTAGCATGTGAGATGAGTGCAATTGTGAGGTAGTTTGAGCATTCTTTGGCATTGTCTTTCTTTGGGATTGGAATGAAAACTGACCTTTTCCAGTCCTGTGGCCACTGCTGAGTTTTCCAAATTTGCTGGCATATTGAGTGCAGCACTTTCACAGCATCATCTTTCAGGATTTGAAATAGCTCAACCAGAATTCCATCACCTCCACTAGCTTTGTTCGTAGTGATGCTTTCTAAGGCCCACTTGACTTCACATTCCAGGATGTCTGGCTCTACGTGAGCAATCACACCATCGTGGTTATCTTGGTCGTGAACATCTTTTTTGTACAGTTCTTCTGTGTATTCTTGCCATCTCTTCTTAATATCTTCTGCTTCTGTTAGGTCCATACCATTTCTGTCCTTTACTGAGCCCATTTTTGCATGAAATGTTCCCTTGGTATCTCTAATTTTCTTGAAGAGATCTCTAGTCTTTCCCATTCTGTTCTTTTCCTCTATTTCTTTGCACTGATTGCTGAGGAAGGCTTTCTTATCTCTTCTTGCTATTCTTTGGAACTCTGCATTCAGATGCTTATATATTTCCTTTTCTCCTTTGCTTTTTCCCTCTCTTCTTTTCACAGCTATTTGTAAGGCCTCCCCAGACAGCCATTTTGCTTTTTTGCATTTCTTTTCCATGGGGATGGTCTTGATTCCTGTCTCCTGTACAATGTCACAAACCTCATTCCATAGTTCATCAGGCACTCTATCTATCAGATCTAGGCCCTTAAATCTATTTCTCACTTCCATTGTATAATCATAAGGGATTTGATTTAGGTCACACCTGAATGGTCTAGCAGTTTTCCCTACTTTCTTCAATTTAAGTCTGAATTTGGCAATAAGGAGTTCATGATCTGAGCCACAGACAGCTCCCAGTCTTGTTTTTGCTGACTGTATAGAGCTTCTCCATCTTTGGCTGCAAAGAATATAATCAATCTGATTTCAGTGTTGACCATTTGGTGATGTCCATGTGTAGAGTCTTCTCTGTGTTGTTGGAAGAGGGTGTTTGCTATGACCAGTGCATTCTCTTGACAAAATTCTATTAGCCTTTGCCCTGCTTCATTCCGCATTCCAAGGCCAAATTTGCCTGTTACTCCAGGTGTTTCTTGACTTCCTACTTTTGCATTACAGTCCCCTATAATGAAAAGGACATCTTTTTGAGGTGTTAGTTCTAAAAGGTCTTCATAGAACCATTCGACTTCAGCTTCTTCAGCGTTACTGGTTAGGGCATAGACTTGGATTACTGTGATATTGAATGGTTTGCCTTGGAAACGAACAGAGATCATTCTGTCGTTTTTGAGATTGTATCAAGTACTGCATTCAGACTCTTGTTGACCATGATGGCTTCCCTTAGAATTCCTGCCCAGTAGTAGATATAACGGTCATCTGAGTTAAATTCACCCATTCCAGTCCATTTTAGTTCGCTGATTCCTAGAATGTCGACGTTCACTCTTGCCATCTCTTGTTTAACCACTTCCAATTTGCTTTAATTCATGGACCTGACATTCCAAGTTCCCATGCAATATTGCTCTTTACAGCATCGGACCTTGCTTCTATCACCAGTCACATCCACAACTGGGTATTATTTTTGCTTTGGCTCCATCCCTTCATTCTTTCTGGAGTTATTTCTTCACTGAAATACTTACTCCAAGGAGTAAGCATCTTTTAATTTCATGGCAGCAGTCACCATCTGCAGTGATTTTGGAGCCCAAAAAGATAAAGTCTGACACTGTTTCCACTGTTTCCCCATCTATTTCCTATGAAGTGATGGGACCAGATGCCATGATCTTCGTTTTCTGAATGTTGAGCTTTAAGCCAACTTTTTCACCTTCCTCTTTCACCTTCCTCAAGAGGCTTTTCAGTTCCTCTTCACTTTCTGCTATAAGGGTGGTGTCATCTGCATATCTGAGGTTCTTGATATTTCTCCCGGCAATCTTGATTCCAGCTTGTGCTTCATCCAGCCCAGCGTTTCTCATGATGTACTCTGCATAGAAGTTAAATAAGCAGGGTGACAATATACAGCCTTGATGTACTCCTTTTCCTATTTGGAACCAGTCTGTTGTTCCATGTCCCATTCTAACGGTGGCTTCCTGACCTGCATATAGGTTTCTCAAGAGGCAGGTCAGGTGGTCTGGTATTCCCATCTCTTTCAGAATTTTCCACAGTTGATTGTGATCCACACAGTCGAAGGCTTTGGCATAGTCAAGAAAGCAGAAGTAGATGTTTTTCTGGAACTCTCTTGCTTTTTCCATGATCCAGCGGATGTTGGCAATTTGATCTCTGGTTCCTCTGCCTTTTCTAAAACCAGCTTGAATGCTTATTAAATCAGAAGGGTGGTGACATTTTCTTTCACCTAATGACCTGGGGCGCATCTTGTGCTTTTATTTATGGCTTTATAGTTAAGGAAGCCTGCTTTGTTCCATTACGTTCCTATAGCTTTCTTGAGAGATCATTAACGTAGAGTGGTCTCCCATAGCTTCCTGGATTTCTATCTATGGTTCCCTATTGGGATTTCTACAACTGTCTTTATAACTATCGTATTATTCTACACTATCATAATGCTTGGACTCCCAGGGAACTCCTCACATTTTGACTTCTGAAATTACAGCTTGGGCACTTGAGTATCGTGCCACAGACTTTTATTTACCCTTATCTCATAACCCACAATTTTGTGAGGTGGACATTATGAACTTCATTTTACAGACTGATAACTCAGGGCTGGATGTTAATCCCAGGCCCTCATCCCTGCTGCTTTTTCATCATCAGCATCACAGCCGACAGTATTAAAAAAGTGAATATAGGCGCTTCCCTTTTGGCTTGGTTATAAGGAACTCTGCCTGCCAATTCAGGAGACACGGGTTCAATCTCCCACCCAGGAAGATCCCCCATGCCGCAGAACAGCTGAGTCCATGCATCCCCACTATCGAGCCTGTGCTCTAGAGCCCAGTAGCCGGAACTACCGAGCCCACGTGCGCCAACTACGGAAGCCCGTGGGCCCAGAGCCCCTGCTCTGCAACAAGAGAAGCCAGAGCAGTGAGGAACCTGCACACCACAACTGGAGAGTGCCCCCTGCTTTCTGCAAGTGGAGCCCTCACACATCAAAGACCCAGCACAGACAAAAACTAATACATAAAATTATTTTCATAAAGTTGAGTGCAGGCAGATATACCATTGTGCTGGGGCTTCCCTTGGGGCTCAACTGGTAAAGGATCTGCCTGCAATGTGGGAGACCTTGGTTCGATTCCTGGGTTGGGAAGGTCTGCTAGGGAAGGGATAGGCTACCCATTCCAGTATTCTTGGGCTTCCCTTGTGGCTCAGCGTAAAGAATCCACCTGCAAGGTGGGAGATCTGGGTTCGATCCCTGGGTTGGGAAGATCCCCTGGAGAAGAGAATGGCTACCCACTCCAGTTATTCCGGCTTGGAGAATTCCATGGCCTGTATAGTCCATGGGGTCACAAAGAGTCGGACACGACTGAGCGACTTTCACTTTCACCATCGTGCTGGGCACAGTCCTCAAAGGGACTCCCCCAAACAAAGAACCAAGGATGCTACACATGGAAGGAATCAGATTTTTAAGGAGCTGAAAGGGCTGCATGGTGCCTATAGGTAGAAACTTAATTTGTGGGAACTAGAAAATAAAAATTTTGTGTTACTTGTGAGTAGACAGAGATAAATTCATCTATGAGAAATCTGTGTACACTGAGCTTCTCGACGACAGGCTGCTCACCCTGGTCATCTCTGCACTCAAACTGATGACTATTTGCATGTCTTTGTGAAAATTCCATGAATTATGGAATACTTAGCCTCCAGTTTCCAGCACAGGTGGGTACCCAGCAGTATTTGAATATATGAATTTGCTGATGGGCTGCACTCAGCAACCCAGGCAAACTGTAGTGCTGTGCGCTTGCGGAGCCCGTGTGCACTCGCGGGGCCTGTGCGCGCTCGCAGGGCCCATATGTGCTCGCGGAGCCCGTGTCTGCCCCTGGAGCCCGTGTCTGCTCTTGGAGCCCTTGTGTGCTCGCTGAGCCCCTGTGCGCTCCTGGAGCCAGTGTGTGCTCATGGAACATGGCCGCATACATCTCAGGCTCCATTTTCTGGGAAATGCTCCAGCCAAAGCTCTGCCAAGGACCATGAACAGGAACAGAGTGGGCACCCCATACATGCCACTTGGGCATGAGTTTTAGTTTGGGCTGCTGCTGCTGCTGCTGCTGCATCGCTTCAGTCGTGTCCGAGTAGTCAAAAAGCCAGTAGATTCAAGAAAATTTCTTTACTTTTCCTGTGCATGCGTGCTAAGTCACTTCAGTCGTGTCCAATTCTTCACGACTCTATGGACTGCAGCCCACTGGGCTCCTCTGTCCACAATATTTTTTCAGGCAAGAATACTGGAGTGGGTTGCCATTTCCTCCTCCAGGGGATCTTCCCAACCCAGGGATCAAACTCACATCTCTTGTGTCTCCTTTGCTGGCAGGTTCTTTACCACTAGCGCCACCTGGGAAGCCCTTACATCCCCCCTCAGTTGCCTAAATTTAGGTTGGAAAGGAGCCTGTACCAAAAGGAGAGCTATTACCAGATATACCTTATTACCTAAGAAACTTCTCAGCATAACAGGACATTTGTTTTTCAAGCATCTCCCCTGCCTTCCTCCAAATGGCCTTCCTCCCCTTTGTACCGCTGCCTCTTCCCTTAGCTCAGGATGTTACAGAAGCTTCAATTACCTGACTGTCCTTCGGGACTTCATATCTTACTAGGCCCCATATGTACATAAGTTTGTGTGTTTTTCTGTTAATCTGTCTTTTATAAATTTAGTTATTAGACCAGCTGAAGACTCAAGAGGGAAAAACATTCCCACTGCTACAGCCATGTTTCGACAGGTGACAATCCCTCCCTTGCAGCTGACTGGACCCAGTAAGCCTGTCCACCAACCGGCAAGCAGTCCGATTTTCCACTGGGCTTCATTTCCACAAAATGCTCTTGTAACCTTTACTTTTAAAATAACTGTATTTTATTTACTTACCTTTGGCTGCACTGGGTCTTCATTGCTTCGCGTGGGCTTTCTCTAGTTGCAGCAAGCAGCAGCTACTCTCGGTGGTGGTGCTCAGGCCTCTCATTGTGGTGGCTTCTCCCGATACAGAGCACAGGCTCTAGGGGTGTGGATATACTACGTGGGCTCTGTAGTCGTGGTGCTTGAGTTTAATGGGCAACCTTCCTGGACCAGGAATCAAACCCGTGTCCCTTGCATGGACAGGAGGATTCATACCCTCTGCCCCACCAGGGAAGTCCCTTTTGTAACCTTTAAAATCTGTCCTCCTCAAAATTTGACCCACAGACTATTTTAGACTATTTTCTTTCAATCCACCAGGAAATAAGTGCAGAAACTGAGAGTTGAGAGTTTGAATTTGTATAGCTATCCTGATAGCTAGCTATCGGATCTAATCCTAATAAAAATGTTTTTTATTGTGTATGTCTCTTTATGCCATTTTTCTCCTTATTATATTTTATTAAAATATTGATACATGATGCTGTTGATCTAAAACTGGACTGCCAGCTAGTTCTCCAGCAAAGATACATTTATACACAATCAGTAGAGAACTGCAACTCAAGGTCTACAATCACGAGGAAGGCAAGGAACACACTTTTATTGGAGGCGGGGGAGGAAGTTGCGAGGGTTGTAGTCAACACAGACTCTGTGGCTTTTCAAAGGCTGAGTCCTCGCCAGGAAAGAAAAGGGATGTTTCTTCTTCCTCTTGGGCTCTGCTATCATTGCAGGGTCTCAGAGCTCTCCCTTCTTGTCTCTTGACTCTACTTAACTGGGGTTTCTCTTTATTAATATTTTACAGTGTACTGGAAATTTTTAAAAAGAAACTAAACATCTGCTATTTCACCACAAGTGGTTTAAGAAGCACTGTTTTAAATAACTTGCTTTCTTCCTTTGGAGGGGCCGAGCTGCAGTCAGTTCCTGTTCCTTAGAAAACAAATAAGCTCTAACATAATGCAAGAGGCTTGCTTTAATCTGGTAAGAGCAGCAGTGACCTTTAGGATCTGACACCAAAGCTTGTGAACATGATTCAGGTAATGGCAATAGACACTGGACGAATGAAACACCCAGACAACAGGGGCAAGAGATAAGGCTAGTAAGAACCTGTTATTTGAAGAGTGGTAATCACTGACTCGATGGACATGAGTCTGAGTGAACTCCAGGAGTTGGTGATGGGCAGGGAGGCCTGGCGTGCTGCGATTCATGGGGTCGCAAAGAGTCAGACATGACTGAGCAACTGAACTGAACTGAAGAAAGTAAGTAAACTGGAATATATTAAGTAAGAACCATATGGTCTGGAATTAAGTAGCATAATAATTTATAGAGCATTTGATCATTTATAATGCAATTTTATATGAAGTATTTTCTTTATTCCTCATAAAACCCAATTGAAAAGGCAGAGCAGAAAATAATTTCAATTTTCTAACTGAGTAAGCTGCTTAAAACCCTTCAAGTTAGGCTTTAGCAGTATGTGAACTGGGGAACTTCCAGATGTACAAGCTGGATTTAGAAGAGGCAGAGGAACCAGAGATCAAATTGCCAACACCCGTTGGATCATAGTAAAAGCTAGAGAATTCCATAAAAACATCTACTTCTGCTTCACTGACTACACTAAAACCTTTGACTGTGTGGATCACAACAAACTGGGAAATTCTTAAAGAGATGGGAATACCAGACCACCCTACCTGCCTCCTGAGAAGCCTGTATGCAGGTCAGGAAGCAACCGTTAGAACCAAAGGTAGAACAATGGACTGGTTCAAAACCGAGAAAGGAGTACATCAAGGCTGTATACTGTCACCCTATTTATTTAACATATATGCAGAGAACATCATGCGAAATGCCGGGCTGGATGAAGCACAAGCTTGAAGCAAGATTGCAGGGAGAAATATCAACAACCTCAGATATGGAGATGATATCACTCTAACAGCAGAAAGTGAAGAGGATCTAAAGAAACTCTGGATGAGGGCAAAGGAGAAGAGTGAAAAAGCTGGCCTAAAACTCAACATTTAAAAAACTAAGATCACGGCATCTGGTCCCATCACGTCATGGCAAACAGATGCGGAAAAAGTAGAAGCAGAGACTGATTTTCCTTTCTTGGGCTCCAAAATCACTGTGAACAGAGACAGCAGCCATGAAATTAAGACGCTAGCTCCTTGGGAGGAAAGCTACGACAAACTTAGACAGTGTATTAAAAACCAGAGATATCACTTTGCTGACAAAGGTCCATCTAGTCAAAGCCATGGTTTTTCGAAGGCTGAGTGCCAAAGAATTGATGCCTTCGAAATGTGATGCTGGCGAAGACTCTTGAGAGTCCCCTGGACTCTCAAGGAAATCAACCCTGGGTACTCACTGGAAGGACTAATGCTGAAACTGAAGCTCCAATACTTTGGCACCTAATGCAAAGAGCTGACTCATTGGGAAAGATCCTGAGGCTGGGAAAGATTGAAAGAAAAAGAAGAGGGTGGCAGAGGATGAGATAGGTAACATCACTGACTCAATGGACATGAACCTGGGACAGCAAAGGACAGGGAAGCCTGGCATGCTGCAATCAATGGAGTCGAAATGAGTCAGACACTACTTTGTGACTGAACAAGAGCAAAGTATACTCACAAACATTATGCAGCTATCGCCACTACTCATCTCCAGAACCTTTTCATCATTCCAAACAAAAACTCCAAACCCATGCAACAACAGCTCCCAGTTCTCACCTCTTCCAGTACCTGGTCAACTCTGTTCTGCTTTTCGTCTCTATGAACGTGCCTATTCTAAGTATTTCCTTGAAGCGGAATCCATACACTATTTGTCCTCTTGTGCTGGCTTATTTTTACTTGGCATCATGTTTTCAAGGCTCTAAGATGAACTCGTATCCTCATCCATAAAAAAGATAGAGAATGGAACCTAATTCACAGTGCTGCTTGAACGGTTTAATCAGATAATGCGTATTATGATGTACAAACTCCTTGCTTCTCCTCCCATCTAAAAATGAAATCGAGTTCCACTTACATGGTCTGACCTTAGTGACCTGCTTCCACTGAAGAGAAAGCAGCCAAAATGGGGCATAAGAGGTGATATGACTTTTGCCTGGTTGTTGAGACATCTGCCCTTGGAACTCAGGCCTTTTTTCAGTCCTACACAGAGAAAATCCACCTG
Source organism: Budorcas taxicolor (assembly GCF_023091745.1). Taxonomy (NCBI): domain Eukaryota; kingdom Metazoa; phylum Chordata; class Mammalia; order Artiodactyla; family Bovidae; genus Budorcas; species Budorcas taxicolor. The sequence goes on from NC_068928.1 coordinate 7,569,404, forward strand.
CTGCCAGGAAAGGCCCCCTAGCATTAACTGTCGGATGTTGTGAGTGAGTCAGCCTGAAGGCAATTATAGCCCAGCCTTAAAGCCACCACCGAAGATGCCAAGTGAAGCAGAAATAAGCTGTTTCAACCAAACCTTATGCAAGTTGCAGTCAAGAGCAAAACTGGTATTGTTTTCATCTCTACGTTTTTGTGCTTTTACATAGCAGTAAATAACCAGGACACATGTACAGCTGACAGCTGTTGATCCCATTTCCCTTTTTCATCTTTGTGCCCCAAAGAATAACCAAGTACTCAGAGAAGGTGATCCCACCCCAACTCAGGGATAACCAACATGGAATCCCATTCTCTTGGCAGCTGTAGGTGGACATATGACCGAGTTCTGGCCAATCAATCTTATGGGGGAGATCTGCTTCTAGAAAAGACTCCCTGGCCCTTCAAAAGAGATACAGAGAGAAAGAGATGGTGGGATGCCTGCAACCACTGCAGTCATTTTCTAAACAGGAAGTTAGCAAAACTGAGGACAAAGCTAACAGGGCAAGAATGGCAAGACCACTGAGAAGGTGGAAAGACCCAATGACTACAATGTTAAGCAACCGACTCAGCCAATCCTGGAATTTCCCTTCCTTGGGATAACTTGGTATGTGAGATGAAAATGTTTCTTTTTCTTTTTTCCTGTATTTTTTTTGAAGGATAATTGCTTTACAGAATTTTGTTGTTTCCTGTCAAAACTCAACATGAATCAGCCATCAGTTCAGTTCAGTTCAGTCGCTCAGTCGTGTCCAACTCTTTGCGACCCCATGAATCGCAGCACGCCAGGCCTCCCTGTCCATCACCAACTCCCGGAGTTCACTCAGACTCACGTCCATCGAGTCAGTGATGCCATCCAGCCATCTCATCCTCTGTCGTCCCCTTCTCCTCCTGCCCCCAATCCCTCCCAGCATCAGAGTCTTTTCCAATGAGTCACCTCTTAGCATGAGGTGGCCAAAGTACTGGAGCTTCAGCTTTAGCATCATTCCTTCCAAAGAGAATCAGCCATAGGTATATATATATATATCCATCCCCTCCCTTTAGAACCTCCCTCCCATCTCCCTCTCCATCCCACCCCTCTAGGTTGATACAGAGCCCTGTTTGTTTCCTGAGCCATTCAGGAAATTCCCGTTTGAGCAAATTCCCATTGGCTATCTATTTACATACAGTAATGTAAGTTTCCATGTTACTCTCTCCATACATCTCAACTTCTCCTCCCCTCTCCCCATGTCCATAAGTCTATCCTCTATGTCTGTTTCTCCACTGCTGCCCCATAAATTCTTCAGTACCATTTTTCTAGATTCCATATATGTGCATTAGAATATGATATTTATCTTTCTTTTTCTGACTCACTTCACTCTGTATAATAGATTCTAGGTTCATCCACCTCATCAGAACTAACTCAAATGTGTTCCTTTTTATGGCTGAGTAATATTCCATTGGGTATATGTACCATCACTTCTTTATCCATTCATCTGTCAGTGGACATCTAGGTTGCTTCCATGTTCCAGATACTGTAAACAGTGCTGCAGTGAACCATGGGATACATGTGTCTTCTTCAATTTTGGTTTCCTCAGGGTATATGCCTAGGAGTGGGATTGCTGGGTCATATGGTGGTTTTATTCCTATTTTTTAAAGGAATCTCCATACCGTCTTTCATATGGCTATATCAATTTACATTCCCATCAACAGTGCAAGAGCGTTCCCTTTTCTCCACAACCTCCAGCATTTATTGTTTGTAGACTTTTCGATGATGGCCATTCTGACCAGTGTGAGGTAATATCTCATTGAGGTTTTGATTTGCATTTCTCTAATGATGAGTGATGTTGAGCATCTTTTCACGTGTTTGCTAGCCATCTGTATGTCTTCTTTGGAGAAATGTCTGCTTAGGTCTTTTTCCCACTTTTTGATTGGGCTGTTTGTTTTTCTGGTATTGAGTTTTATGAGCTGCTTGTATATTTTGGAAATTAATCCTTTGTCAGTTGTTTCATTTGCTATTATTTTCTCCTATTCTGAGAGCTGTCTTTTCACCTTGCTTACAGTTTCCTTTGCTATGCAAAAGCTTTTAAGTTTAATCAGGTCCCACTTATTTACTTTTGTTTTTATTTCTGTTACTCTAGGAGGTGGGTCATAGAGGACCTTGCTTTGATTTACAACATCAAGTGTTCTGCCGATGTTTTCTTCTAAGAGTTTTACAGTTTCTGGTCTTACATTTAGGTTTTTAATGCATTTTGAGTTTATCTTTGTGAATGGTGTTAGGAAGTGCTCTAATTTCATTCTTTTACATGTAGCTGTCCAGTTTTCCCAGCACCATTTATTGAAGAGGCTGTCTTTGCCCCATTGTATATTCTTTCCTCCATTATAAAAAATAAGGTACCCATAGGCACATGGGTTTATTTCTGGGCTTTCTATCTTGTTCCATTGGTCTATATTTCTGTTTCTGCGCCAGTGCCATACTGTCTTGATGACTGCCACTCTTTAGTATAATCTGAAATCAGGAAGGTTGATTCCTCCAGCTCCATCCTTCTTTCTCAAGACTGCTTTGGCTATTTGGGGTCTTTTGTGTTTCCATATGAATTGTGAAATTTTTTGTTCTAGTTCTGTGAAAAATGCCATTGGTAATTTCACAGGGATCACATTGAATCTGTAGATTGCATTTGGTAGTATAGTCATTTTCACAATATTGATTCTTCCTACCCAGGAACATGGTATATCTCTCCAAATTGTCTTTGATTTCTTTCATCAGTGTCTTATAATTTTTTGTCTCCTTAGGTAAGTTTATTCCTAGATATTTAATTCTTTTTGTTGCAATGGTGAATGGGACTGATTCTTTAATTTCTTTCTGATTTTTCATTGTTAGTATATAGAAATGCAAATGACTTCTGTGTATTGATTTTGTATCCTGCAATTTTGCTAAATTCACTGATTAGATCTGGTAATTTTTTGATACTATCTTTATGGTTTTCTATGTACAGTATCATGTCATCTTCAAACAGTGAGAGCTTTACTTCTTCTTTTCCGATTTGGATTCCTTTTATTTCTTTTTCTTCTCTGATTGCTGGAGCTAGGACTTCCAGAACTATGTTGAATAATACTGGTGAAAGTGGACATTCTTGCCTTGTTCTTGATCTTAGGGGGAAGGCTTTCAGTTTTTCATCATTGAGAATAATCTTTGCTGTAGGCTTATCATATACGGCCTTTACTGTCTTGAGGTAGGTTCCTTCTCTGCCCATTTTTTGAAGAATTTTAATCATAAATGGGTGCTGAATTTTGTCAAAGGCTTTTTGTGCATCTATTGAGATGATCGTATGTTTTTTATCTTTCAATTTGTTAATATGATGTATCACATTGATTAATTTGCATATATTGAAGAATCCTTGCATTCCGGGAATAAACCCAACTTAATCATGGTGTATGAGCTTTCTGATGTGTAGCTGAATTCAGTTTGCTAATATTTCGTTGAGGATTTTTTGCGTCTATGTTCATCAGTGATATTGGCCTGCAGTTTTCATTTTTTGTGTTGTCTTTGGATTTAATATCACGATGATGGTGGCCTTGTAGAATGAGTTTGGAAGTGTTTCTTCCTCTGCAATTTTCTGAAAGCGTTTTAGAAGGATAGGCATTAGTTCTCTAAATGTTTGATAGAATTCTCCTGTGAAGCCATCTGGTCCTGGGGTTTTGTTTCTAGGGTTTTGTTTCTAGGGAGATTTTTGATCATAGCTTCAATTTCAGTGCTTGTCATTGGGTTGTTCATAATTTCTATTTCTTCCTGGTTCAGTCTCGGAAGATTGAACTTTTCTAAGAATCTGTCCATTTCTTCTTATCCATTTTATTGCCATATATTTGTTCATAAGAGTCTCTTATAATCCTTTGTATTTCTGCATTGTCAGTTGTAACCTCTCCTTTTTCATTCCTAATTTTGCTGTTTGATTCTTTTTTCCTTGAAGAGTCTAGCTAAAAGTTTGTCAATTTGTTCATCTCAAAGAACCAGTTTTTAGCTTTATTAATCTTTACTACTGTTTCTTTCATTTCTTTTTCATAATATTTCTGCTCGGATCTTTATGATTTCTTTCCTTCTACTAATTTTCGGGGGGGGTTTTTGTTCTTTTTTTCCAGTTGTTTCAGGTGTAAAGTTAGGTCATCTATTTGATGTTTTTCTTGTTTCATGAGGTAGGATTGTATTGCTATAAGCGTCCCTCTTAGAACTGCTTTTGCTGCATCCCATAGGTTTTGAGTGGTCATGTTTTCATGGTCATTTCTTTCTAGAAATGTTTTGATTTCTTCAGTAACCTGTTGGTTATTTAGAAACATGTTGTTGAATCTAGATGTGTTTGTGTTTCGTACAGCTTTCTACTTGTAATTGATATCTAGTCTCATAGCGTTGTGGTTGGAGAAGATGCTTGATACCATTTCAATTTTCTTAAATTTACTGAGGTTTGATTTGTGACCCAAGATGTGGTCTATCCTGGAGAATGTTCCATGTGTCCTTGAGAAGGTGCACTCTTCTGCATTTGTATGGAATGTCCTGAAGATATCAGTGAGATCCACCTCATTTAATGTATCATTTAAGACGTGTGTTTCCTTATTAATTTTGTTTTGATGATCTGTCCACTGGTGTGAGTGGGGTCACCTACTATTATTGTGTTATTGTTAATTTCTCCTTTCATGTCTGTTAGTGTCTGTCTTATGTATTGAGGTGCTCCTATGTTGGGCGTATAGATATTTATGATGTTATGACTTCCTCTTGGATTGATCCCTTGATCATTATGTAGTGTCCTTCCTTATCTCTTGTAATCTTCTTTATCTTAAGGTCTATTTTCTCTGATATGAGGACTGCTACTCAAGCTTTCTTTTGCTTCCCATTTGCATGGGATATATTTTTCCATCCTCTCAGTCTATATGTGTCTTTAGGTCTGAAGTAGGTTTCTTGTAGACAGAACATATATGTGTCTTGTTTTTGTATCCATTCAGTGAGTCTGTCTTTTGGTTGGAGCATATAATCCATTTACATTTAAAGTAATTATTGATATATATGTTCCTATTGCCATTTTCTTAATTGTTTTGGGTTGATTTTGTAGTTCTTTTTTCTTCTCTTGTATTTCTTGACTTTATAAATCCATTTAACATTTGTTGTAAAGCTGGTTTTGTGATGCTGAATCTCTTAACTTTTGCATGTCTGAAAAGCTTTTTATTTCTCTACCAATTTTGAATGAGATCCTTGCCGGGTACAGTAATCTTGGTTGTAGATTTTTCCCTTTCAGTACTTTAAATATATCTTGCCATTCCCTTTTGGCCTGCAGAGTTTCTGCTGAAAGATCAGCAGTTAAGCCTTTGTGGTTTCCCTTGTTTGTTACTTGTTGCTTCTCCCTTGCTGCCTTTAATATTCTTTCTTTGAGTTTAGTCTTTGTTACTTTGATTAGTATGTGTCTTGGTATGTTTCTCCTTGGGTTTATCCTGTGTGGGACTGTTCGTGCTCTTGGACCTGACTATTTCCTTTTCCATGTCGGGGAAATTTTCAACTACAATCTCTTCAAAAATTTTCTCATACCCTTTTTTTTCTGTTCTTCTGGGACCCCTTTAATTCGAATGTTGATGTGTTTGATATTGTACCAGAGGTCTCTGAGACTGTCCTCAGCTCAGTTCTTTTCATTCTTTTTTACTTTATTCTGCTCTTCAGAAGTTATTCCCAGCATTTTATCCTCCAGCTCACTGATTGATTCTTCTGCTTCAGATATTCTGTTATTGATTCCTTCTAGAGTATTTTTAATTTCAGTAATTGTGTTGGTTGTCTCTGTATGTTTATTCTTTAACTTTCCAGGTCTATGTTAATTGATTCTTGCCTTTTCTCCATTCTGTTTTCAAGGTTTTTGATCATCTTTACTGTCATTATTCTGAATTCTTTTTCAGATAATTTGCTTATTTCCTCTTCATTTATTTGGACTTCTGTGTTTCTAGTTTGATCCTTCATTTGCATAGTATTTCTCTGCCTTTTCATTATTTTTTTTAAACTTATTAGGTTTGAGGTCTCCTTTTCCCAGGTTTCAAGGTTGAATTTTTTCTTCCTTTGGGTTTCTGCCCTCCTAAGGTTGGTCCAGTGGTTTGTGTAAGCTTCCTATAGGATGAGATTTGTGCTGAGGTTTTGTTTGTTTTTCCTCTGATGGGCAAGGCTGAGTGAGGTAGTAGTCCTGCCCGCTAATGATTTGGTTTGTATTTTTGTTTGGTTGGTTGTTTAGATGAGGTGTCCTGCAGAGGGTGCTACTGGTGGTTGGGTGATGGTCTTGCATTCAAGTGGTTTCCTCTGTGCGAGTTCTCACTATTTGATATTCCCTAGGGCTAGCTGACTTCCCTGGTGGCTCAGATGGTAAAGCATCTGTCTACAATGCAGGAGACCTGGGTTCAATCCCTGGGTCGGGAAGATCTGCTGGAGAAGGAAATGGCAATCCACTCCAGTGCTATTGCCTGGAAAATCCCATGGACAGAGGAGCCTGATAGGTTACAGTCCATGGGGTCGCAAAGAGTCAGACACGACTGAGCGACTTCACTTCACTAGGCCTAGCTGAGCGACTTCACTTTCACTTTCATGCATTGGAGAAGGAAACAGCAACCCACTCCAGCGTTCTTGCCTGGAGAATCCCAGGGACGGGGGAGCCTGGTGGGCTGCCATCTACGGGGTCACACAGAGTCGGACACGACTGAAGCCACTTAGCAGCAGCAGCAGCAGGGCTAGTTCTCTGGTAGACTCTCTTGTAGTCTAGGGTCTTAGAATCAGTGCTCCCACTCCAAAGGCTCAGGGCTTGATCTCTTGTAGAAACGAAGATTCCACAGTGGTTTGTTATGGCGTTAAGTGAGGTTAAAACAAATATCCAAAAATGAGAAACCAAGGATGAACCTCAGAAAAATGGCAGTTACAAAATCAGGCAAATAATAATTAAAATAATGGAATATACATGTATACATATACACCCATCAGCAAAGTTAAAACAGCCCAACAAAAATAAAGTACAATCCATTGACCTGGTGAACAAAGGAAATAAAAAATCATATTTACCAGTTAAGAACAAAACTAACTAAAGCACAAAGTAGAAAACAAAACTAAAGCAAGGCGCCAAGTGGGGAATAAAGCAATGAAAACAAAACTAACAAATATGTTGAGAGGAAAGCAGAGAAAGAAAAGAAAGAAAGAATAGATATGCAAAGTTAAATAGAAGTAGATGAAGATTTATATACATTAAAGATTAACTGCGAGGGGAAAAGATCAGTAGGAAAAGCAAACAAAGGAATAAATGTTAAATTAAAGTTTATTAAATGTTATTAAATGTTTATTAAATTAAATGTTAAATAAAAAATTTAAATTTAAAAAAAGAGAAAAGAAAGAAAGAAAAAAAAGAAAAAAGGAAAACTCCCCAGAACTGCAAAAGCCCAACATAGAGGCAGAGGTTTATAACAACAATAAAAAGTGTGACTGAGGGGGAAAAAAAACCTCAGAAGCTGAATTAGATTTCATAGTGCCAGTAAAATCAACAACTACAACAGAGGGAGGAAAAGGGGTGGGGGGGGGGGGGGTGTGCAGAGAGAAAAAAAATCCAAAAGAATCTACAGAACAAGCCAAAACATAAGAATAATAAATGTTTTAAGAGACCTTTCCCTCGCTGGGTGTCACAGTCCACCTCACCTCCCTGGGATGCCCTCCAACACTGTGCGGATCTCTGGACCCACTGTGGGGGCAGCTCAGATCCTAATCTGGTCCTGCTCCTGTGTGTTCTTGCCTCCCATGTTCACAGCTATCAGAACTAGTACATTTTCTTTTGTGGCTGCTCTCAATGTCCTTTTATATATTCCATAGACACAGTCTGCCTAGTTGATCATGTGGATTTAATCTGCAGCTTATACAGCTGGTGGGAAGATTCTGGGTCTTCTTCCTTAGTCACACTGCCTCTGGGTTTCAACTGTGGTTTTATTTCCGCCTCTGCATGGGGGTCGTCCACTGAGCTTTGGTCCTAAGGCTGCCCTGAAGGACTTGGGTTTCCCCATGAGGGCCAGGTGTGGAGGTGGTGCAGCTGCTTGGGTCGCAGGAGTTCCAGAAGCACCAGGTACTCAGGGGGTTGGTGGCTAGGGCAGAAGGGAATATAGTGCTCTAGAAGGGTGCAGCGACCAGTGATTGGCCCATACGCTCCAGTATTCTTGCCTGGAGAACCCCTCCTGACAGAGAAGCCCGGCAGGCCACAGTCTACAGGGTCGCAGAGTCAGACACGACTGAAGCGACACTCTGCGTGTAGACATAAGACATTTTTTGTCTGTGGCAGCTCTGCCCCAGTGAGGGCTGAGTGTGGAGGTGGCGCAGCTGCTTGGCTTGCGGGGACCCTGGGGTGCCAGGTTGTGCAAGGACACGTGCTGCCTCCGCCCCAGGAGTTATGGCCCTACCAGAGTCTTTTTCGAGCCTCTTGTAGCTGGGGATCAGGAGGTCTCTTTGGCCACTCTTTCTCTGCAGCTCCACCCATTCAGGCACTTAGAGGGCTCCCTTGCCTGGGGTCCTTCTCTGTTGTTCGGTGCAGCAGGCACACAGAGGGGGCCCCCTGGCTGGGGTCCTACTCTGTAGATCAGTGCATTAGGCACTAAAGAGGCACCCTGTGTGCGGTCCTACTCTGCAGTTCAGTGCATCCGGCGATTGATGGCCCAGCCTCTCTATTGTTCAGCTGCCCATGCTGGCCTCTGGGGAGAGAGAGGCTATGGTGATGGCTCCACCCCCTACGCGTGACTCAGCAATATTGCCTTGCTTCCACGGCTCCCTGGCTTCCCTCCACAGGCATTTCCCACCACAGTCTCCTCCCTCACATCCCCTCGATCCATCTCTCCACAGTCAACCAGCAGCGCTCATCCTGGGATTGCTCCACAATCCCCAAACGCCAGCTCCCAGCCACTGCACCTTCCACAGGACCTGTGTCCCTGCCCAGGGTCTGTATGGCTATGGCAAGGACTCTCTGTATCTCACTCCATTTAGGCCACCACAGATCAGCTGTTTCACTCTCAACCTTAAGTGTTTCTCCTCTGACTCAAGACAATTGCCCCGATCTGGGGATGGGACCCCTGCTTCTGTCCCCCCACCCTCAGGGACAAGTCCAGTCCCACTAACACTCCTGTCTTTCCCCCTGGCTCCTTCGTCCTATCGAGTTTTGCGTGGTTCTATACATTCTTTTCCACTGGTCAGGCACTCCTGTCTTCTCTCAGACATTCTACATGCACCTCTGTGTCTGAAGGTGTATTCCTGATGTATCTGGGGAGAGAGATGGACTCCACATCCACCTACACTCTGCCATCTTCCTTATTTTTTAAAAGTTGGATTTTCTGCTCATTGCCTCCAAAAGCAACATCCTGATACGTCTATCAAGTGCAGTGCACTACAAGGAACATAAGAACACAGTAAGCAGAAATAAATATCAGCAATGAGGATGATGGTGATGATGAAGAAAGAGGGTGAATTCTTGGAAATCAGAATACTCAGGTGAGAATAGCAAAAACTGTGGAGTTTGAGGAGAACACTCTACTTTAGGGAAGAGTAGCTAGGGAGAATCAACAATGGACAAAGTGACAAATACCAGGAATGGGAATAAGTGAAGCATAAGGAAAGCCAAGGAGATGATATTACAGGTTATCTCTCAATTTCTGGAAGTTCGCATCACACTATTTTGCTTTCGCAAATACCCACCTAAGTCCCTGTTTTCAACCACTTGGAGACATCTGAAGAGAATCTTCACTCTTATGAAAAAAAGTTATTGCCATATTAATGCACTAATGTAGGACTTTTGTAAAAGCAAAGTGATCTCACTGGAACTATTATTTTAACTTATTTTCTATTAGAGTATAACCAATTTACAATATTTAATAGTCTCAGGTGGACAGCAAAGGGACTCAGCAATACATACACATGTATCCATTCTCCCTAAACTTCCCCACCCCACCCACTCAACCAGGCTGTCACGTAACGTTGAGCAGAGTTCTTTGTTCTATACAGTAAGTCCTTGTTGGTTATCCATTTTAAGTACAGCAGTGTACACATGTCCATCCCAAACTCTGTAACTATCCCTTCCGCCCATCCTTCTCCAATGGCAACCATAAGGTTTGCCAAATCTAAGCCTGTGAGTCTGTATCTCAACTGAAACTAATTGAAAACTGGGGATACTCTTTACTTCATGCCATAATACGTGTGCTCTACTTTTCACAGATGTAAGTGTTGGACCATAAAGAAGGCTGAGCGCTGAAGAATGGATGCTCTTGAACTGTGCTGCTGGAAAAGACTCTTAAGAGTCCCTTGGACTGCAAGGAGATCCAACCAGTCAATCCTAAATCCTAAAGGAAATCAGCCCTGAATATTCATTGGAAGGACTGATGCTGAAGCTGAAGCTCCCAACACTTTGGCCACCCGATGCGAAGAGCTGACTCACCAGAAAAGACCCTGATGCTGGAAAAGATTGAGGGCAGGAGGAGAAGGGGCTGACAGAGGATGAGATGGCTGGATGGCATCACTGATTCAATGGACATGAATTTGAGCAACTCCGGGAGACAGTGAAGGACAGGGAGGCCTGGTGTGCTGCAGTCCATGGGGTCGCAAAGAGTCAGACACGACTGAGTGACTGAACAATAACAACTACTTTCAGATGCAGGGGAAACCTCTATCAATACCAAGGGCTGATTCCACCATACGAATCTTGCAGATCCTCTTGCAGTCCTATCAGTGGAGACCTCAACGGGGACAAATATGACATGCAAAAGCCCAGCTGGATGTCTGTGCTGATGCCCCCTGAGGTGTTCTTTTAGATCAATGATTCTCAAAGTACGGTTCCCAGATCAGCAGCATCAGCAACACCAATGAACTTGCTAGAAGTATAAATTCTCAAGTCAGAAACTCACAGATGGAGCCCAGGAATCTGTGGTTGCTGTTCAGCCTTTTAGTCGTGTCTGACTCTTTGCGATCCCATGGACTGCAGCACGCCAGACTTCCCTGTCCTTCACTGTCTCCCGGAGTTGCTCAAATTCATGTCCATTGAGTCAGTGATGCCATCCAACTATCTCATCTTCTGTCACCTCCTTCTCCTCCAGCCCTCAATCTTTCCCAGCAACAGAGTCTTTTCCAATGAGTTGGCTCTTTGCATCAGGTGGTCAAAGATGGAGATTCAGCATCAGCATCAGTCCTTCCAGTGAATATTCAGGGCTGATTTCCTTCAGTATTTACTGATTTGATCTCCTTGCAGTCTAAGGGACTCTCGAAAGGCAGTTCAAAAGCATCAATTCTTCAGCACTCAGCCTTCTATATGGTCCAACTCTCACATCGATACATGATTAGTAGAAAAACCATAGTTTTGACTGTACAGATCTTTGTTAGCAAAGGGATGTCTCTGCTTTTTAATATGCTGTCTAGGTTTGTCATAGTTTTTCTTCCAAAGAGTAAGCATCTCTTTAATTTCATCACTGCAGTCACCATCCAAGGTGATTTTGGAGCCCAAGAAAATAAAATCTGACACTGTTTCCATTTTTTCCCCCCATCCATTTGCCAAGAAGTGATGGGACCAGATGCCATGATCTTCATTTTTTAAATGATAAGCTTTAAACCAGCTTTTTCACTCTCCTCTTTCACTTTCATCAAGAGGCTCTGTAGTTCCTCTTCGCTTTCTGCCATTAGGATGATGTCGCCTGCATATCTGAGGTTACTGGTATTTCTCCCTGCAATCTTGATTCCAGCTTGTGCTTCATCCAGCCCAGCATCTCAGGATGTACTCTGCATATTAGTTAAATAAGCAAGGTGACAATATACAGTCTTGATGTACTCCTTTCCCAATTTTGAACCAGTTTCTTGTTCCATGTCAGTTCTGTTATTTCTTGACCTGCATACAGGTTTCTCAACTGGCAGGTAAGGTAGTTCTGCAGTCCCATCTCTTTAAGAATTTTCCACGATTTGCTGTGATCCATACAGACAAAGGCTTTAGCATAGTCAATGAAGCAGATGTTTTTCTGGCATTCCCTTGCTTTTTCTATGGATGGATGTTGGCAGTTTGATCTCTGCTTCCTCTGCCTTTTCTAAACCCACCTTGTAGATCTGGATGTTCCCCAGCTCACATACTGCTGAAGCCTAGCTTGAAGGATTCTGAGCATTACCTTGCTAGCATGTGAAATGAGTGCAACTGTGCAGTAGTTTGAACATTCTTTGGCATTGCCTTTCTTTGGAATTGGAATGAAACTGGCCTTTTCCAGTCCTGTGGCCATTGCTGAGTGTTCCAAATTTGCTGGCATATTGACTGCAGCATTTTAACAGAGTCATCTTTTAGGATTAGCAATAGCTCATCTGGAATTCCATCACTTCTAAAATGCTTCCTAAGGCCCACTTGACTTCACTCTAAACTGTCTGGCTCTAGGTGAGTAACCATATCATCATGGGGGTCCGGCTGATCTAGACTTTTTTTTGTATAGTTCTGTGTAATCTTACTTCTTAATAGCTTCTGCTTCTGTTAGGTCCATACTGTTTCTGTCCTTTATTGTGCCCATCTTTGCACGAAATGTTCCCTTGGTATCTCTAATTTTCTTGAAGAGATTCTAGTCTTTCCCATTCTATTATTTTCCTCTATGTCTTTACATTATTCACTTAAGCAGGTTTTCTTCTCTCTCCTTGCTACTCTTTGGTACTTTGCATTCAGACGGGTATATCTTTCCTTTTCTCCTTTGCCTTTAGTTTCTCTTCTTTTCTCAGCTATTTGGAAGGCCTCTTCAATCATTTTGCCTTTTTGCAATTCTCTTTCTTGGGGGATGGTTTTGATCACCACCTCTTGTACAGTGTTGATGAAATGGGAATCCAGGTTCTTGTTCATGAAGCTGAAGGATGAACTTTAAGAACACACAAACACTCAACGAAACAAGCAAATAGGATTTATTAAAGAGAAGGAAAGTACAAAACTCTCAGCACAGACACTGAGATGCGGTAAAGAGTCCCCCAAAGGTGGGACTTACAACTGTTTATATCTTTACCACCATTAATCTGTACATTTTTGGTTGGCTCCTTTCCTTAAAATAGGTCACTTTTAACCAATCAGTTTAAAGGTCAACTTAATATCTTTATAGCTTCTCTTGATTGAAGAAATGCCCCCTGGCCATTTTACAATGGAACAGATGTATGGGCTAAAGATTAGTGATCACCAGTTGTTTTTCCCTCAGGCATATGGAACAGAAGTTAATTACAGCCTTTCCCTGGATCTGAGTGATGATAATTTATCAGACAAAGGACACATTCCAGGAATTCAGGACAAGGGGTATAGCTTTAGGTTAATGGTGTGAGATGTTTATTGAAAACAAGACTGAGGTCTCAGAGTCCTACACTGAAGGCCTAGCAATTTCTACCTCATTACAGACCTCTGTCCATGGTTCTTCAGACACTTAGTCTATCAGATCTAATCTCTTCAATCTATCCCACTGTATAATCATAAGGGATTGAATTAGGTGATACCTGAATGGCCTTTCAACAGTACAGGAACCATGAACTTCCAGATGTTCAAGCTGGATTTAGAAAAGGCAAAGGAACCAGAGATCAAATTGCCAACATCTGTTGGATCATTGAAAAAGAGAGCTCCAGGAAAACATCTACTGTTGCTTTATTGACTATGCCAAAGCCTTTGACTGTGTGGATCACAACAAACAGGAAAATTCTTAAAGAGATAGGAATATCAGACCACCTCACCTGCCTCTTGAGAAATCTGTATGCAGGTCAGGAAGCAATGGTTAGAACTGGACATGAAACAACAGACTGGTTCCAAATAGGGAAAGGAGTACATCAAGGCTGTATATCATCACCCTGCTTATTTAACTTTATATGCAAAGTACATCATGAGAAGCACTGGGCTGGAGAAAGCACAAGCTGGAATCAATACTGCCAGGAGAAGTATCAATAACCTCAGATATGCAGATGACACCACCCTTATGGCAGAAAGTGAAAGAAAACTAAAGAGCCTCTTGATGAAAGTGAAAGAGGAGAATGAAAAAGTTGGCCTAAAGCTCAACATTCAGAAAACTAAGATCATGGCATCTGGTCCCACCACTTCATGGCAAATAGATGGGGAAACAGTGGAGACAGTGACAGACTTTATTTTGGGAGGCTCCAAAATCACTGCAGATGGTGACTGCATTCACGATATTAAAAGACGCTTACTCCCTGGAAGAAAAGTTATAACCAACTTAGACAGCATATTCAAAAGCAGAGACATTACTTTGCCAACAAAGGTCCATCTAGTCAAAGCTATAGTTTTTCCAGTGGTCATGTATGGATGTGAGAGTTGGACCATAGAGAATGCTGAGCGCCGAAGAATTGATGCTTTTGAACTGTGGTGTTGGAGAAGACTCTTGAGAGTCCCTTGGACTGCAAGGAGATCCAACCAGTCCATCCTAAAGGAGATCAGCCCTGGGTATTCATTGGAGGGACTGATGCTGAAACTGGAACTCCAATACTTTGGCCACCTGATGCAAAGAACTAACTCACTGCAAAAGACCCTGATGCTGGGAAAGACTGAAGGCAGGAGGAGAAGGGGATGACAGAGGATGAGATGGTTGGATGGCATCACCGACTCAATGGACGTGAGTCTGAGTAAACTCCGGGAGTTGATGATGGACAGGGAAGCCTGGCGTGCTGCAGTCCATGGGGTCGTGAAGAGTCAGACACGACTGAGTGACTGAATGGTCTAGCGGTTTTTCCTACTTTCCTCAACTGAAGTCTGAATTTGGCAATAAGGAGTTCATTATCTGAGCCACAGCCACCTCCAGATATTGTTTTTGCTGACTGTGTAGAGCTGTGCTCCCCCTAACCTTACGTTCTTCACAGCAGGTCTCCCTTAACTAATCCTTTCTGTACTGTCTGTGTCCTCTGCTAGACTGTAGGATCCACGAAAGCAGGGGTGTGGGGCCTGTTGGGTTTCTTTTCCATTGTGTCCCCAGCATGAGAACAATGCCTGGCACATAACAGGAACTCAAAAAATGCTCATGGAATAAGTCACCTGTCCATGAGGCCACTGTAGCAACAGGAGCATTGTTTCACGGAGGGTGGTGGGCCAGGGTTCCAGGTGAGGAAGCACTGGTGAACCGGAGCCGTACCTGGGGGAGGGCGGGGACAGGACAGGTCTTATGGAGGCGACACAGCACGACCCTGCGGGGCCCTCCTGGGTGCAAGTCCTCTCTGTGTCCACTGTTCCTATCGGTAGGCAATAGGTTTCATTCAGCCTCCTTGACCTTCCCTGAGTTCCAAAGGGCAGATTCAAACAGTTGCTAATCAGGGAAGAGAAGAAATACAGAAACAAAGGAGGAGTAGTCAATAAATAATAGTACAGCCTCGGGGCAGGGTCCTGATTCCCCCTGAAGAATACACATAACAGTATCTTTGAGTTCTTCTGCAGAAACAAAGGTCTCTACCAAGGTGGAGGACAGTAACTTCTCAATACCTCACCATCAACCAATCAGAAGAAAGTCACACACCCTGCAGCCCTTACCCCAAAATTTGCCTATAAGAAAACCTCCTCCCAAACCACTAGGGATGTCAAGATTTTCAAGCACAAGCCACCCTTTCTCCTTTCTTGACACTGCCATAAACCTTTCTCTGCTCCAGACTCTGATGTTTCAGTTTATTTGGCTTCACTGTAACAGGGAAAAGCAAAATCTGACTCTGTGTTGGATCTGTTTCTCTTGAGTTTTTTCTCATTGCTTTTGTTATTACAATCACACATGATGGCCTGCCCCAGGAAATGTGCCCCTCTGTCTGAACGTTAAACTAAAGTGACTTTGTTTATCTCAGAGAGACAATCTGACCCTGCCCATCTGTGAAACAGCTACAGAAAAAAATAAATTAACACATCACCTCCCTGATGCTGGTCAAGCCAGGAGATGTTTTGTAATATTGTCATTTTACTTCACATTCTCATCTCGTCTTCCTTTCTGTTCTATAAAAGAAACTGGCATCCAGACCCCAATAAAATGGTTTCTGGGGGAACACTAGTCCTCCCCCTTCTCGGTCTGCCAGCTTCTCAAATACACTTGTATTTCTTGCCTCGACACTTCACCTCATGATTTACTGGCCTGTTGTGCAGTGAGCAGAGCAAGCTTGGACTCGGTAACATCACCGTGCATCAGGCACGTGAACTTGTGTTCAGTAACAGAGGAGCAGCTGTCCTACATGGAGCAGCTGAAGATGAACCATGACCTGGGAGGCAGGCCCTTGTGTCAGGGGAGGCACACTGACTGAAACCGCCCACCCTGGCCAGGCACCAGGGTAACCACTGCGTGAGCTGTTTCACGACAGGAGGTCCTG
The DNA here is from genome assembly GCF_023091745.1 of Budorcas taxicolor. Lineage (NCBI taxonomy): Eukaryota > Metazoa > Chordata > Mammalia > Artiodactyla > Bovidae > Budorcas > Budorcas taxicolor. The sequence goes on from NC_068928.1 coordinate 7,585,757, forward strand.
GTAAGGAACATGGAACTAATAAGCCACCCACTATGGGAAGAGCTCAGGAAAGGTCAAAAGGAGACACCACGTGTCCAACCACCTCCCAGAATCCTACTCGCTGGCATCCATCTTGGCTGAGCAATGCATGCACCACCAGGGAGGGCTCTGAGTCAGAATCATTGGTCAGAGACAACCCGGAAACTAATCCCACCACCATAAAACCCAAGACTGCGAGCCACGTGGGAGAGCTCTTCTCCTGGGTTCCCTTACCCTACTGCTCTCCACCCGGGTGCCCTTTCCCAATAAAATCTCTTGCCTTGTCAGCACATGTGTCTCCTCACACAATTCATTTCCGAGTATTAGATAAGAGCCCACTTTCGGGCCCTGGAAGGGGCTGCCTTCCTGCAACACCTGGGCTACAACAGATTTAGCAAGTTAGTGCAATTTTTCATTAAATATTGGTGCTTTGTTAAAAAGGGTAGTGGCAGAGGACTTCCCTGGTGGTGCAGTGGGTAAGCATCTGCCTGCCAACGTAAGGGCACAAGTTAGACCTCTAAACCAAGGAGACTCTGCATGCCAAGGAGCAACTAAGGCCATGTACCACAGCTACTGAGCTGTGCTCTACAGCCGACAAGCCGCAACTATTTAGCTCCGTAGCAAGGGAAGCCACTGCAACGCGAAGCTCACGCACTGCAACGAGGAGCAGCCACCACTCACAGCACCTACAGAAAGCCTATGCAAAGCAATGAAGACACAGCACAGTCAAAAATAAAGAAATAAATACTCTTTTTTAAAGAAAGAAATGTAATGGCATTATTGGCAGCATACATGCATGCTGAGTCGCTTCAGTCGTGTCCAACTCTGCAACCCCATGGACCGTAGCCTGCCAGGTTCCTCTGTCCATGGGATTCTCTAGGCAAGAAGACTGGAGTGGGTTGCCATGCGGCACAGGGAAAAAGGAAAGATTAAAAATACACCAGAGAAAAGATGACTGTGGAACAGAATTCCAACCTCTACTTTTCAATTTCTCCTAGTCTCCATCTTGCCATAAAATTAGGAATTATCACGTCTATTACTCTCTTTTCCTCATGGTAGCAGCTAAGATTTCCTAAAAGTGTTCAAGAGTACCCAATACCACTGTCGTTTCTGATAATTGGCTACCTTTCAGAAAGGTGACAAAGGAAAGGTCACTGTGTGCCACCGTTCGAATTTGCTAAGCAAATCTGACTTGAGGCATATTAAACAGCTAGACGTAAAGAATCATGAGTCATTATGAATCATTAAGGGTCAGAAATACAAAACAGAAACCACTCCACCTAACAGGTGGGGCTCCTATTCACAGAGCAAAGGGCTACTCACAGAGTGGTACAAAATTGTGCAGCACTCACAGCAGGAAATAAATGCAGCTTTTTTGTTTACACTTCATAGAATTGTTTTGAGATGACGTTACTGGCATCTATCTCTGACTAAAGATAGTTGGCACTTCCTACACCATTAGAAAATTTAGATCTACAGTTTTTAAAACATCACTTTCCAAAAAAGGAACACAGCATAAATTGCATTCAGCCTTTTCTTTAAGTGTTGTATAAAGAGATGTCATTTCTTACAGATAAGCAATGACTGTTTTATAAAGTGGGAATAAATTTGTGAGCTTTTTTTTTTTTAAGTAGTTCCTGTTAAAAGAAACATTGATTTGGCATGGCATTTTAAGAATTTAGTTTTTGGGCTCTAAATAGGTGACTGCTGCTGCTGTTGCTAAGTCGCTTCAGTCGTGTCCGACTCTGTGCGACCCCACAGACAGCAGCCCACCAGGCTCCCCCGTCCCTGGGATTCTCCAGGCAAGAACATTGGAGTGGGTTGCCATGTCCTTCCCCAGTAAATAGGTGACACTATTCTTTTTATAACTTCAAGGGTTATTGTATCTGATAGTCCCAGTGGTATCAGAGGGTGATTAATAATCTAATATTATTCATGGATATCAGTATTAAAAGTCAAATGCCATTTGTATGTGTATATGGATCTTTTACACAAAGATAAATGTAAAGTTGCAAACTGAGTGATTATATATATACATATATATTTATATATATATAAACATTCCCTTATACTCAAAACGATACTATTTTCAAACAACAATACTAAATTATTACAGGTGTTGGCAAGCTGAAACCAGTATGTAAATGAAACAGCAAGGAAGGGGGCATGGCCTAACCTTTCAAAGAATGACACAGCCATTGAGTATGTGCTGAAAACTGGTTAGAACCAACTAGGTTCTGGTTGGCAGAATATATCACTTTCAGTGGACCCTGAGCCTCATCATATGTTCATCATAATATATTAGCATGTGTTAAGTGATACACTCATCAGCACCTTGTCAGTTTCGAGGCCAACTATCAAAGACCAAAAAATGGGTGGTGGCCCAGTTCCTGCAAATATCCACCCATTCCTCCAAATAGTTGGAATCATCCTCCCACTTATTAGCCTATGAAATTACCCAGCCCATGAAAACTAACCATGCCATACTTCGAGGCTCTCACCTTCTAAGATGGCCCACACACTGTGGTGTGTTTTTCTCTCTAAATAAATCCACTTCTTACCGATCACTTTGTCTCTCACTGAATTCTTTCTGTGATGAGACATCAAGAACCTCAGATTCATAAAGCCCTGACACCAGGTGTGATCTCAGTTAAAAGACTCTGGGTTCAACTCCCAACCTGGGTTTTGGCCAGGTTAAAGTCCCAGTATGAGTCACATGGTTTCATTTGTTTTCAAGGAGAAAGAAGTGACTCAGAGGATTATAACAGATTTTTTCCCCAGAGATGACCACAGCATTATTTCCCATTCTACGTTAAATGCTCCATTACGTTAAATGTAAACGGTCTAAGCATACCAATTGAAAGCAGACTGTCAGATATGCAAGACCCAAATGCATGCTGTCTATAAGAAATACACTTAAAATATAATGACACAGGTTAAAAGCAGAAGAATGAAAAAAAGATATGTCGCACTAACTTTAATCAAAACAAAATTAGACTGTCTATATTAATATCACAAAAAGTGGTTTTCAGAGCAAAAAATAGTAGCAGTGTAAAAAGGGTCAGTTCATAAAGAGGTCAAATCACCAAAAGGACATAAAAATCCTAAGTATTTATACACTTAGTAAGGCAGCTTCAAGCAGACCCAGGTTCAATTCCTGGGTTGGAAGGACCCCCTGGAGAGGGAAATGGCAACCCACTCCAGTATTCTTGCCTGGAGAATCCCATGGACAGAGGAGCCTGGTAGGCTCCTGGGGTTCCAAGAGTCAGACATGACTGAGCAACTAAGCAGAAGGCAACTTCAAATTACACAGAATGAAGATCGATAGGGCTTCAAGGAAAGATGGACACATTCAAAGTTTCAGAGGGTTTAACACCCTTCTCCCACTGCCTTACACGCAGACACAAATCAAAAAGCATATGAAAGACCGGAGATCTCCCTGGTGACCCAGTGGCTAAGACTTCATGCTCCCAATGCAGGGGGCCCGAGTTCGATCCCTGGTCAGGGTACTAGATCCCACATGCCGCAACTAAGGTAAGAGCTCACGTGCTGCAACTGAAAGACCCCACATGCCACAGCTAAGACCCAGCACAGCCAAATCCACTTTTTTAAAGAGTATAAAAGACCTAAACATTTATCAACCCACTTGACCAGCTGACACAGAACCCTCCACCCAACAACAGCAGCATACACATTATTTTTTTTAATTTATTGAAGTATAATTGATCTACAATGTTACACCAATCTCTGCTGCAAGCAAAGTGACTCAGTTATACAGCACATGAACATTCTTTTTACATTCTTCTCTACTGAGGTTTATCCCAGCATGTTGAATATAGTTCTCTGTGCTATATAGTAGGACCTTGTTGTCCATCCATTCTATCTATCATAGTTGGCATCTACTAACCCTAAACTCCCAGTCCATCCCGTCCCCAGTCCCCTCGGCAACCACGCCTGTCCTCTATGTCTGTGAGTCTGTTTCTATTCTGCAGACAGGTTCATTGGTGCCATATTTTAGATAACACATGTAAGTTATGTCATACGGTATGTGTCTCTTTTTGACTTCGCTTAGTGAGATCATCTCTAGTTGAACGCATGTTGCTGCAAACCCCATTTTTCATTTTTAACGACTGAGTAGTATCCCACTGCGCCACCTATTCCTATCCATCTCTCTGCCGATGAACTTTTAGGTTGTTCCCACGACTTGGCTATTGTGAGCAGTGCTGCTATGAACACAGGGGAACATGTATCTTTTTGAAGTTTTGTCCAGACACATGCCTAGGATGTGGGACTGCTGGATCCTACGGTAATTCTGTAGTATTTTTAGTTTTCCTAGGAACCGCCACACTCTTTTCCATTGTGACTGCACCAACTTACATTCCCACCAGCAGTGCAGGAGGGTTTCCTTTTCTCCACACCCTCTCCAGCATTTGTTATTTATAGACTTTTTAAAGATGGTCATTCTGACTGGTGTCAGATGTACCTCACTGTAGTTTTGATTGGCATTTCGCTAATGATTAGCGATGCTGAGCATCCTTTCATGTGCATATTGACCATCTGTATGTCTTCCTTGGAGAATCATCTATTTAGGTCTTCTGTTCTTTTTAGATTGGATGGTATTTTCCTGTTGTTGCCCTTGTATGAGTTGTTGGTCTATTTTAGAAATTAAGCCCTTGCCTGTTGCACCATTTGCAAATATTCTCTCCCATTCCATAGGTGTCTTTCTGTTTTGTTTTCTTTATGGTTTCCTTTGCTGTGTACACGTTATTTTATTTATAATCTCATGGCTGGTCTCTCTGATGACCAGCCCCGATCCTGGGTCATCTCACCTCTTAGCATAAGCTCAGATGTGATCAAAGGGGCTGGTGAATAACAAGGACATTCCCATTGCTGAGGGCAATTCCAAGGATTTAGAATCTCCCCACCAGGAACAAGAGACAACAGCCAGTCAAGTTATTCTACAACAACCTCGAATCCACACCTCCCACAACTCCCTCCCCTCTTCAAACAAGGATAACATCCGGGCCCACTGCTGGCTAGTTTTGGTTCATCGTTTTTAAGTTTTTATTATAGGAATTTTCAAACAGCGACAACAGTAGAAAGAATACTATTTCACTCCTATTTCCACCACTGTTTCCTTGATTACTCTTTTCACTCATACCCCTCCCCTGCCTCCCTACCCTCATCTTCAGATTATCCCGAAGCAAAGCCCAGAAGGACATTTGGCTGAGAATTCATGGCAAGCTTCCTGAGGGGCTGCCCCACCCATGCAGCCTCAGGTAGGCTCCAGGTCTGCTGAAATCTAGCAGGCTCCAGTTCTGCTGAAATCTAGCAGGCAGCTGAGTGGGGGCCCACCCAGAGGCCCTTGGGTACCTCATTTGCTGACTTCTGCATGACAGTTAAGGAACACTTTCTACACACACTGGAATGTGTGCAAGAGCACCCAACAACACCGCTTTATTGCATTCAAAGCTTCTAAGGCACGTAAGCCAGCCTTGGTCCTGGTATTTCTCATGCCTTTCAAAGGAACAGTGTCTACAACACTGATTATGTCTTAAAGAATCAATGCATAAAAATACAAGCTCAAGAATACAGGCTTAAATACTCCTAATTAAAATCAATGCAGGGTCAGACAGAATAAGGAAAAAAATAATGCATCGGTATTATTTTATAGATCACAGACCCATCTCAGAATTAATTAAAACAGGCAAACCAATCAATCAGTCTTTGAACAACAAAAACTTGACCCCGATCTTTGATTTCTCATGCCAGAGTGGCAGAGACAGTCCCTGCTACCTAGGTTGGGAGAACATTTTTTATGTTTATCTGGGAAGTTCTGACCCTCCCCCAGGGTACCAGGGGGCATCTACAAGGTACCTCCTCCAAGATGGGATGGCAAGAGCAGTGAGTGGATTCATCCAACACCTGCCCATCTGACTTACTCTGCAAAACAGGAAGTCAAATGAATGCAAAGTTCCCCCAAGTCTAAGACTTGACCACTGGGTACCAGCCCTGCAAGGTGAGAGGGGACATGAAGTCTCACCACTGGACACAGTATGGCTCGAGACAGCGAGGGCGTGCTCCTCAATTCACGTCTCCAAGGCACCCACATAAGCCTCAGCTTGGGTTACCTGCTTGCCTCTCATCACAAGAGGGGCTCAGGCTCCTCCGTCCTGAGCTGGACGAGGCACTATCAGGGAAGCGCCACCCTCGGCTGCCCTCATTTCTAGAGGAGAGCCCAAGCAGGACCTGTGGTTTAATCTTGGGCACTCTCCTCAACCCAGCTGTTCCCCAAGTATGAACTGGCTCTGAACAAGGCTTTTGTTTCAGGAGATCAATGAAGGTGCTTTGAACCATCTCCAAAAGCAGAGAAGAATCACCAAAGAACTTTTCCTCCCAGTAGCAAAGGAAGAAAATCTTCAAACACCCACAGTTCAACTATTGCAGGGGATCTTCCCTACAAAGATGAGTGCTCTCCCAAGGAAGTGAAAGTTCGTGTTGGAAGGTGACACAGATCAACACTTCCGTCAGCAATATCAAGTGCTCTGGGCTTAACTAGAATGCCCTGAGGACCCAGCACAAGACCAAAGATGAGCCGACATAACATCAAACATCTGTATGGAAAGGCCTGGGGTGTGTGTCTCCAGTGGCATCACCCTTTTCAGACCATAAGGAGTAAGGAGCCTGACTTCAGCTCCCCTGCTGGGAAAGTCCAGAGCAGGACTCATTTCTTCACAGGCTGTTACATTTTTCCCACTTTGGGGATGAAAACTTACATCCTGATAAGGATGTAAGGAGCTTAGGAAATTCCAGCCATCCACTCCCTCCAGCCCTCAGTGGACTGAGGCTATTTCCACTGCACAGAAACACTGCAGGAAAAATAGCCCCTTGTACTTGAGCCTGGCAGCTGGTTTCCTCCTTGGTTTCAGTCTTTCTGACCCTTCTCCTGGTCAATTCCTAAATCTGCATTTGGCTCAAGTGAGGAAGAGAGTAGCAGGGTTCGGGCCTCTCTGACTCACAAGAGGACCAGCGCTGGGTTGAACAGGAATGTTGCTGCTGCCCATGGATCTGGGAGCAGGCCCTTCTGGCCACAGGCAGGCACCCAAGCAGGCGACTGGGGTGGTCATGGAGGCAGCCACGCCGGGCCTGTCTGCGTGGCAGCAGCCTTAGCTAACCGTTCAGCTCTGCTGGCCACGGTGGGGTCTCCACCAGCTAGGGCAGGGTCTCACGGTCCTGGAGGAAGGAGGCTAGCACTGAGGAGAGCCAGTCAGAAGGCAAGACGCTCTGATGAGAGCAAAGCTGCCGACTGCTAACACCCTCTTGCCTAGGGGGACCGCTGCCCCACAGCCTGTGCGACCGGAAGGTTCTTGGGCCGCAGTCAAAGCCAAAGGCATCTGCGGAAATGCCTTTCATAATACACGGGAGTTGGTGGGGCTTCTGGCCATGTGGGGACCAGGTCATGCTGACCCTGAATCACAAAGTCAACATAGACTGATTCAGATTATGGTTTGAAACCTTAGACCGAAAGCATTCCTGTTGGGACTCAACATTTTAAAACCGTGGATGGGGTGATGAGGTGCAGGACAGGAAGGGACAACAGAGGGGAAATGGACATGGTTCTTTGGGAAACTCCGGTCTGGGTGGAGACCTGCTGTGGGTCGCTTCCCTCGAGCACAGAAAATAACCAGAAGTCTGAGCATTCATCCCAACTCCCACATGGAGGCAGTGGAGGGGAATGAAATTCACTGACTTTGGCTTTTTTTTTTTTTTAATCTACAGACCTGAATAGCTCTACAAAGAGTCATCAGAACTCCAAGATTTGAAGGCTACTTCGGAGAAGAAAGAAGCAGGCACCAGAGGCCTGTGATAACCCACAGGGGTTACAGATTATGTCCAGCAGGAAAGAGGCGCTTGTGACTTTGACTCCCTGGAGACCCGCCCAGCTGCCTGGATCTACCAGAACCGAGGGGGGCATCCAGCTGGAGAGGCACCAGGAAGTGGGAGGCTTCCTCACCCACAAGGCAAACACCCCACCCCTGTCCCTGGCCAACCCTGACCTCTCATCCCATCAGCCCAGCCTCCCACCCTCCGCAGCTCCCCTCCCATCCCTTTGGCCCTGGGGGACCTAGGGCAACTCCCCGGGGGTCCCACCTGCAGCACCCTCCCAGGGGGACCTGGGGAAGCGCGCGGGCAGTCCGGCCGAGCATCCGTGGCCGGCCTACTTGGAGGAGCAGATGGAGAGCGTGGCACCTGTGGAGAAGAGCCAGAAGGCAGGGTACACGGCCTCGGTGAAGTCCACCTTGTACTTGTACAACAGGTGGACCTTGTCAGCCGCGGCGAAGAAGAGCACGAAGCCGTGATCGCAGTTGAGAAGCACCCCCACCCGCGTGGCCTTGGTGGACGGCAGGGTCTTCTCCACGTTGTTGTGCCAGGCGGAGATCTTGGTGTTGAACCACTCCACACACCAGGACGCGCTGTTGCGGCCAAGCCGGCTCTCAGGGCCCTGCCGCTCCATGCTGCCGTAGCAGACGCCCACCCCGCAGAAGTTGTTCTTCTGCAGCTCCACCTCCCAGTAGTGAATCCCTTTCTTGTAGCAGTGCAGCCCCAGGACCTGCGAGCAGTATGTGAACCGCTGGGGATGCGGCCGGTAGTTCAGGGACGTCTCCGCCACGGACGCGACGGTGTAGTTCTCCGACAGGGCCACCTTGCTGTGGGCGGTGTTGTAGTCCAGGACAACTTTAACCACATCTGAGGAAGCATCAAGGAGTCAATCAGAGGCGTTCCAAGCACTCGCACCTTGCATCCTTTCTCTAGCTGGTAATATTTATTCATTTGTTCTGCCCATCCATTCAACCACCCTTCCAGCCCATTCATTCTGTCCAGCTCGTCAGACATCTGTCCAGCTCTCTAACCGCCAATCAAGCCATCTGTGTGTCTATTAGTCACCCGTCTGTCTGTCTATTCCTCCACCCGAAACCACCTACGGAGCCCCAGGCTTATGCCAGGCTCTATACAGGACGTGCAGCCATGAACCAGATGTGGGGCCTGGCCTCGTGGAGTTCCCACTCCCAGGAGTAAGGCAAGCACATCAGCAGCGACAACAGTGAGGACTCCCTGCTCCACTGAAGGGCAGGCACTCTGCTGGAGGGACACAGCCATGGGGGTAACGGGCCAAGGGAGGGGAGAGCACAGAGGAACACTTACTTCACAGGTGGGCTGGAATCTGAGCCAAGCGAAAGGGAGATGAGAAGAATTAAACAGGAGAGCAGAGGAGGGAGAAAGGCTGCGAGAGACAGTAAAGGCAAGCATGGAGTCACGAGGATGACGGACGTGCTGGGAACAGGGAAGGCCGGGCAGCTGGGAACACAGAGGCTGCAGCGAGAGAAGAGGGACCTCTGAAGCCACCAGTGCCGAGCCAAAGGGTCTCGACTTTAACCGGGGGCAGCGGGCAGTCAACTGAGGTCTGCCAAGCACAGCAATGACCTGAATAGAATCCTTGATTAGGACACAAGCCTGGCCTCCACCTCCTCCCTAGGACAGGTGCTCCTCCCTAGCCCTCCCTGCCCCTCCACTCACAGAGGACCCTGGACCAATGATAGAGAGCTGGGCAGACAGGGAAAATCCTGAGCTTAGAAATTTGGGAAGCTAGAGACCAGGGTTCTCTGCCACCCCCTGGCTCAGGGAAAGACACTTTGCACCTGGCCCTGGGCCTCCCCCAGGGCAAAATGAATGGCCTGGGAAAATGTCCTCTGAATACCCTAAGTCCCTAGAACTCCTTTCCTCTGCTTAAACAGCTGTACCGCAGAGTGCAGGGGTCTCCACAGACATGTGGCTCAGCACCGCCCCCAGCAGCCTGGCATCAATCATAGGGGTTGGGGACAGGGGAGGCCTTTCCCAGCCAGGAAGCTCCAGGGAGGCTGGCCCTGATACCAGGTACCACTGTTCCAGCACGCCCACTGCGCCAGAACCACGCCCACAGCTCCAGCAAGGGGTGAACCACGCCCACAGTTCCAGCAATGGGTGAACCACGCCCTCGCGCCAGAACCACGCCCACAGCTCCAGCAATGGGTGAGCCACGCCCACTGTGCCAGAACCACGCCCACAGCAGCTGTGGGAAAAGGAGGGCCAGAGCATACTTTACAGAGAGAGGTTTCTGCCGCTGCAAGCGAAGTGAGCACCAGCGGAGGGTGCTCCGTGGGTGAAGCTATGGGTGGCCCGAGGCCTGGCCTGGAGGAAGGAACTGCCACCACTTCCAGGCTGGAAGCCACAGAGGAGCAGTAAGGGCACCCTCCAGGGGACAGGCTGACCACGCCAGACAGAGGCAGGGACAAGCAAGGCAGCAGCTACTCACACTCCAGGAGCTCCGGCCTGGACTTGGTTAGGAAGTTCTCCAGCACCTTGGCGTTGAGAGATGCTGAGGTCGGTGGCACGGCAGGGGCTTTGGCTGCACCTGGAGGAAGAACAGAAAACCATTTCCTTGTCCAATGCATGAAAATGAAAAGTGCTGCTTTTCATTCCTGCTCATTCCCGCTCTAAACAAATTCAGAGCAGGCATTCCACTGTCCACGGCCCACCAGAACTCACCCTCCTGGCCAGGTTGTTTGAGATTCACTAAGTGTTCCGAGGATCCAAAGGTGAGAGGCTTGTTGAGTAAGGCAGGGGCTGGGATAAGGAAGAGAGGTGAGTTGGGGAAACGACAGAGTGACCTGATGGCCTGGAATCCTTCCCACACTATTTCTCAAGAGCTGCCTCCACAAACACACACCTGGACCGCCAGGGTGACATGAAAGAGTCCAGACAGGGCAACATGCATCGTACTGGTCTCACGCATGTCCACTTATCCTCACGCCCAAGCCCAGACCCAGCGGCCAGCACAAATCAGTTATGGAGCCCATGCCCATCTCAGACCCTCCCCCAACACACACCAGCCCACAGCTCAGCTTTCCTTGCTGGCATTTAGTTCTGCACTTGGGCACTCAAGGAGCTAAAAGATGCAGAAATGCATAACTTACCAGGTTTCTTGGACTTCTTCTCTTCTTCTGAAAAACAAAATTTTCAGAATTAAAATGTTTCAAAGCACAACAGAACCATACTTTCAAACACCATAATAATAATCGCTACATGAAGGTGACCCATACAAATACAGCTAGTATATTTTACGTTGAAAAATATAAGGGGGTCAACAGGTAAATTAATCTACGGTCCTACATCATGGTTTTGGTGGTGAGGAGCTAATAAGGAACATGAATGGATTTCCTGGTGAAATGGAAATCTTTATCCCGATTTGCGTAATGGTAACACAGATGTATCGGAGAAGGCAATGGCACTCCACTCCAGTACTCTTGCCTGGAAAATCCCACGGACGGAGGAGCCTGGTGGGCTACCATGGGGTCGCTAAGAGTCAGACACGACTGGGCGACTTCACTTTCACTTTTCACTTTCATGCATTGGAGAAGGAAATGGCAACCCACTCCAGTGTTCTTGCCTGGAGAATCCCAGGGACAGGGGAGCCTGGCGGGCTGCCGTCTATGGGGTCGCACAGAGTTAGACATAACTGAAGCGACTTAGCAACAGCAGCAGCAACACAGATGTATGCGTTTGTTAATCTAACTGTACTTTTAAGATCTGGACATTTTACTGTAGATAAATCATATCTCCACAAAAGAAAAAAATGCAAAAACAAACACACAAAAAAACCCACATAGAAAGCCAACCAAAAAAAAAAAATGCTTGCCAGATATCACAATAGTCTTTATAAAGTATCTGCAGTGTATATCTATGGGGACTGAGTTTAGCTGAAACAACTATCCTCAAAGCACGCACCCCAAGCCAGCAGCGTCAGCGTCACCTGGGCAGCTGTAAGGAATGCAAATTCCCAGGCCCCCTTAGACCAGCTGAAACTAACAGTCTGGGTTACAAGCCACTGGACTCTGATGTGTGCTCAAGTTTGGAGGGCCGGAAGATTTGGGGTTCGCTCTTCACTACCACAACTGAAGTGAAAAGGGGAGTCCTGGATCTCATCCCCGCTGGCCTGAGGACCCTGCATGTTCCAGACCAGCCCCACCGGACCCACCCACGGCCCCACATGGCCCCCGGCCGCCCCTTCCTCTCACTCAGAGCCCTGTTTCTCAGGGGTCATTTTCACTCTCCCCTTCTCCCCACCTGTGTCTCACCACCCCCCACCACTCCCACTGGACCAGCATCTTGCGAGGACTCCAGGCTGTGACCTCGGCTGTGGGCACAGGGCTCCCTCCCAGTGACCACGGGAGCCTCACCCACACTGTGACGAGTCCACCCACACTGTGACGAGTCCACCCACGAGCCAGCCTGATGCCAGCATCCTCGGCTCGCACACGCAGAGCGGGCTTGTGGAAGGGGGCAGTGGGAGGGAGGCTCTCTGGGCCCGAGCCTTGAGAAGGACACAGGTTGACAGTGCGTGTCACCTCGTCTTCACACGGGGTACCCTGCACGTGTCAGGCTCCCCTGAAGGCCCCCTCCTCCCCTGCCCCAGGCATGCCAGCCCCTGACTACACTCCACTCCGAAAGCACTAAATACTAACAACAAGCAAACAACAACAAAAACTAGCGCAGAGTTCTCTCACCCCTCACCCACCACGGCGGCAAGCAGCCCTCCCCCGTCCTCACTGGCTCTTTCGGTCCACAGTCTGATGGCGTTTATTGCTGTGGTCCAGTCGCTCAGTTCTGTCCCACTCTGTGACCCCATGGGCTGCAGCACACCAGGCTCCTCTGTCCTTCACTGTCTCTCGGAGTTTGCTCAGATTCAAGTCCAGTAAGTCAGTGATGCTTTCTAACCATTCTCATCCTCTGCTGCCCCCTTCTCCTCCTGCCCTCAATCTTCCCCAGCATCAGGGGCTTTTCCAGTGAGTCGGCTCTTCACTTCGTGCGGCCACAGTGCTGGAGTCTCAGCTGAGCATCAGGGACATACGCCTGGCCTTTAAAGAGCTTTCACCACCAGTGTCCCACATAAACGTCACACAACAGTCCCATGAGGTCAACGCCACTAGGGTCTGCGTTTGACAGATGAGGAACCTGAGGACCATTCTGCACCCAGCCCCCATCTCAACAAGGGTTCCAACATCCCCAAGTGAAAGTAAAAATGACGGTCACTCAGTCACGTCCAACTCTTTGAGACCCCACGGACTGTAGCCCCCCAGGCTCCTCTGTCCATGGAATTCTCCAAGCAAGAATACTGGAGTGGGTTACCATGCCCTTTTCCAGGGGATCTCCCCAACCCAGGAGTCGAACCTAGGTCTCCTGCACGGCAGGCAGATTAGGTGCCATCTGAGTCATCAGCCCATCACCCCCAAAGTGGAGGACAAAAGTTGATCTTTAGGGACTCAGGAAGAGGTAAGGAAGGAAAAATCTTGTTCTTTTTATGGATCACAGCACCAGATGTAAACAGACACACCATATGTGGGGTATTAAACTTCATGTACGGGGTGACTAGGAAAATTCTGTCTAAAAGGGCTTGAGAGGTAGAAGCAGAGAGTAATGATGGAGAAGAGGCTGAGAGGCTCTGGGAGGGCTGACTCACATCCCACCCGGGACCGAAGAGAGACAGCCTCTGCTCCGGGTGCTGCCCCCCAGGCCAGAACTTGGCATCACGTTAAGTATTTCTCAAGACGAACCAGCTTTGGTCACCTTGCCATCCCAAGCAGTGGCAATGTCCAGCGCTGATGGCTGGTCCTCCCAGGAGCCCTGCAACCTCCCCACATCAGGGTCGGTCGGTATTTGCCCCCAGATGCTTCCGGACCTCCCAGGACCTGGGGTGGGCCGGGCCCCCCAGGAGGAGCCGTGACACCCTCTGGAGCCTCAGCCTGAGCGCTGATGCCCACGGCTGCCGCCGCCCACGGGGATGGAGGTGAGACTACTTACTCACGACCTTCTTCACAGGCCGGTGGGGCTTCGGTGTGTGTGGTGCGCAGGGTCCTCCAGCGTCCCCTGGGCCAAAGAAGGAGAGATTAGTTTAGGCGGCTCTTCCACACCCAGCCGAGAAGCTAGCCTCACAGTAGAAGGGCAGCGAGCTGCAGGGAGGTTACAAAGGTGATTCCCACCAGCCTTCCCCGCTGACCACTTACAAGCACTAGAGGCGAGGCAACAGAAACACAAGCTTGGTGTGTTCCCTCTCTTCTCTGCCTTAAAATGCAGCTGGGGTGGAGTCTTTTCTCTGCCAGCACCCAGCTCCAGGACCGCTGACCTGTCTGTGAGCTGTGCTTGCTCGCCCGAACCACGGGGAAGACCCCTCACCCAGGGAGCGAGACCAAGGAGCCCGCTGTGTCCAGGAGGTTCCTTTCCCCCAGGAGTCTCTCACCACTCTGTCCCCAGGCCAGCGACCACGGGTGTAGCAGGGAAACAAACACGCGGGGCTAACGCACCAAATTAGCTTTCCCCATGGCCGCGGCCGCGGCACACCGGCTGCAGAGGCTCTTCGGCAGGGCCATTCGTCCAACCAGGCTGGGACTCAGGCCTGCTCCCTGGATCACAGACCAAAGACCCAGCGTGTGCTGGGCTCTGTGCCAGGCACTGGGGACAGTACTGGACGAAAAACAGACCCAGCCCCTGCTCTCACGGATCACAATCTGGCAGGGGAGACAGAGGGCGATGGCAAGGAGGAGTAAAACGACAGGTGCAAAGGAACTTCCCAGCTGGTCCAGTGGTTAAGCATCCACCCTGCAAAGCAGGGGACACGGGTTCAAGCCCTGGCTGAGGAACTAAGACCCCACAGGCCTTAGGGCAACTAAACCTGTGAGCCTGGGCACTCCAGGGCCTGCAAGCCACAACTAGAGGGTCCATGTGCCTCAATGCAGGAGCCCGCATGATGCAACCAAGACCCGAGGCAGCTACATAAATATATAATTTTTTTTAAACGACAGGTGCAAAAAGGGCCCCAAGGAAGGATAAGGACCTGGGACCTTGTCTGAGGAGCCGGAGTGGCAACAGGGAAAGTTTGCTGAGAAATGTTACGTTTTAACTGATCTCCAAGGGAGACAGGAGTCACCTGGTGGAGTCTGAGCCCTCTAGGTGTGTGTGTGGTTGGGGGGGGGGGGGGGCTAGGGGTGGGGGTGCGGGGTAGGGGTGGGTGGGATGTACAAAGACCCTGTGGCAGGGAGGTTAACATTTTTGAAGAACTGAGTGTAAAGGGATGTATTGGGGGGAGGGGGCCGCTTTCAGGGCTGGAGAGGTGGACGGGGCCTGATCAGGCAGGTGCTTAACAGCCAGAGTCAAGAGTGTGGTCTGCAATCTAAACAAAGGAAATTCTCCAAAGAGGAGGCAGGGGAGAGGGTGCCAGGAGAGCAGACTGTCACCCTGAGGCACTCTCTCCAGCTGCGACAGGAGCAGCTGCAGAGAAGCTCATTAGGAAGTTGCCACAGGTGATTCAGCGGAGAGCAGGCACGTGGTGGCTGCAGTGAAACAAGCTGAGTCCAGATATTTAAGAAGCAAAATCTGACCATGGGCTGGATATAAGCAGAAGGACACGGGGTGGTGGTGGTTTAGTTGCTAAGTCGTGTCCAGCTCTTTTGCAACCCCACGGACTGTACCCTGCCGGGCTCCTCTATCCATCGGATTCTCCCGGCAAGGGTACTGAAGCGTTGCCATTTCTTTCTCAGGGGATCTTCCCAACCCAGGGATCAAACCCACGTCTCCTGCTTGGCAGGTGGATTCTTTACCACTGAGCCACCTGGGAGGCCCCAAGGTAGGGGGTATCAAGAAAGAATTTCATGTTTCTCTGACCTCCAAACTAGCCACTTCCTTACCAAACAACACTGACAGCCCAGAATCCATTTAGCCCATCTGAGCCAGCCTCAGACTCAGACCAAATAAAAGCCTATCCAGAAAGGACCTTCATAACACCTGGCCACGAAAGACATTTTAGGAAGGGTAGCTAGTGTCTCAGGATGAGGTGAAGACTGCCCACCGCCTCCTGGATAAGGGCAGTGGTCTTGTAACATCTGAAGCTCAAGCCCCAGTCCTCCAGAGCAGGACTTCCCTTCCCCAACAGCAGAGGGGACCCATCCCGTTTCCAGAACCCCCAGTGGAAAGCCGGGGAGGCTGCCGATGGTTACCTGGGATGGTGAGCTCCTCGGGCTTCTTGTCCTGGGGCTGTCTGAGGGACCGCTTCAGCTCATTCTTGAGGTCGGAGGCGCCCTGATAGATCTCCTTAATCAGCTCGTGGTTCAGCTCCACCTTGGGGACGAAGACTGGCTTCGTGGTGATTCCCTGCAGCTTTGTTGCTTTCTGCAATGAGCCAGGGGATTAGTTCAGGCAGGTCTGGCAAAGCTAGAGCCCAGGCTCAGGCCTCATGAACCCTGGAAGGAGCTTCCCCGTGCCCATGGGCACTAAGCCTAATCAGCCTCTCAAAAGTGGCTGGGGGTTGAAGTGCCACTTTAAGACACAGCCCTCTGGAGGTGGAAGAGCCCTCACCTTACAAAGGGAAAAACTGCAGTCAAGAAATGACAGGTGTCCTGCCAGGACCTCTGCTGATTAGTAGCAAGGACAGAGCTGGGACCCAGGCCTCCTAACCCATGGATAATGCTCTTTCCACCACCATCACCCCTCAAAGACCAGCTCTGAATGCACGTTCTGAAAACAGAACAGGAAGGCCTGGAGGGCTGCAGGATTCAGCCACACATCCAATGCAGGAGAAGAATCTTACGGAAGGTCTCCCAAGCTTGGAGACCAAACCAGATCATATGGTCTCAGGAGGCCCAGACGTGGACTCAGAATCCTTCTGGGAGAGCTTGAGACAGCCAGATCAACAAACAGGAGTGAGTACGTGGGAAGAAAACGCCACCCCGGCCAGGCGTGGCTAGGAGACCCTGCACACAGGAGACAAGGTTCCTGGGCACTCCTGTGCCTCCCCAGGACCTGAATGTGGAATCTGGGCCTTTGAGGTGTCAAAGCAGCATGCCACCCAGTCAGCAGGGCTCCCGGAGACACCTGTCGCGTGCCCGGCACTCTCCTGTGCACCAGACACACTGGGAGGGTGAAGGGCCCCTCTTGAAAGGCGCGGACAGCCTTCGAAACAGACAAAGAAACAAGCACGTCTAGACTGAGGTCGTCAAGGGAGACAGCAGAGGCAGGTCACGTGCTCCGGATCACCAGCAGTGGGAAAACAATGGGATCCCGGAAGATGGGGGGACTGGGGCTGCCCTGGACAAATGACAGGGTTTACGAGGCAGAGGCCAGTCTCAGAGTCCCCTGCCCACGCTCAGGGCCTCTGAGGAGCACCCTGCTGGGGTCAGAGCCCCAGGCATATGCTGGGGGTGGCTCACAAGAGATAAGACTGCTGGCAAAGGCAGGCAGGTCCCTGAGGGCCCTACGGGCCACGCCGAGAACACAAAGGCAGAAAGGGTGTCCGTGCTGTAGAAAGATACTTCTGGGGACCATGCAGAGGTGGGATGGGGGGAAGAAGGTGGAGGCCTAATGCAGGCAGCATCCCAAGATGGACCCCAAGCCTCCTGACTGCCCTGGGCACACACGTTACACATCCTCTCCCCCAGGTTAAGGGCAGGACAGTGAGTATGAAAGGGTATCACTCCTGTCACTACGTTGCAGTACATGGGAACCCTGAAGGAGTACTGCGCATGTAAGTAAGATCCCAATCTGTTGATTTTGAATTCTTCAGAAAGATGATTCTTCTGGGTGGGCCTCACCAAATCAGGTAAAAGTCCTTAAAACAGAAAGTGGGTCTTCCCGGAAGGAGAAATTCTCTGCTGGTTCTGAGGAAACCAGCTGCCCAGTCGAAAGAGGACCACATGCTGAGGAATCGTGGCAGCCTCTAGGAACCTCAAGGACACAGGGCCCTCAAGCCTGCACCGCGAGGGACTGAACTCTGCCAACAAGCATGAGAGCTTCCCCAGAAGGAAGCGGCAACCCCCTCCAGCATTCTTCTCTGGGAAATCCCATAGAGGGAAAGGCCTGGCGGGCTACTGTCCGTGGGGTTGCCAGAGGGTCAGACACAACTTAGTGACCAGGAATAACAACGACAGAATATCCTCCTTTCTTAAAGAAGAGAGTCAGACGCCCTATTTATGAGTTATTAGAACCCACAGGTACCAAACACACTGGACCCCAACAAAGGAGAATTAGGCTTTTTTCTAAGGCGGAGAGAAATACATGTCTTGGGGGAGATGTCCAAGGGACACAGGTATTCTGTCTGTGTTTGTCAGACAGGCAAAGGAGAGACATCAAAGAACAGAAAACACTGAAAAATGGGTCTTGAGCTAAAACTTCCCTGAAGTTTGTGGTTTTCTGGGAGTATGAAGCCCTCGGAATGAAGAGTTTAAGCTGTACACAAAGATGGAGTTCAATTAGGATCAGACATCAACAATGACCTTGCTTATTCCAAGTGATTTGACCAGACACCGGCTGAAGAGAGCTTAAGCCGAAAAGGAATTAGTAACGTTGTCACCGGAGAAGGCAGTGGCACCCCACTCCAGTACCCTTGCCTGGAAAGTCCCATGGATGGAGGAGCCTGGTGGGACGCAGTCCATGGGGTCGCCAAGAGTCGGACACGACTGAGCAACTTCACTTTCACTTTTCACTTTCATGAATTGGAGAAGGCAATGGCACCCCACTCCAGTACCCTTGCCTGGAAAATCCCATGGATGGAGGAGCCTGGTGGGCTACAGTCCATGGGGTCGCTAAGAGTTGGACACGACTGAGCAACTTCACTTTCACTTTTCACTTTCATGCATTGGAGAAGGAAATGGCAACTCACTCCAGTGTTCTTGCCTGGAGAATCCCAGGGACGGGGGAGCCTGGTGGGCTGCCATCTATGGGGTCGCACAGAGTCAGACACGACTGAAGCAACTTAGCAGCAGCAGCAGCAGCAGCAACGTTATCACTAAGATTCTGATAGATGTGAATAACAGGAAGAACTCTGGGGCAATCCAGAAGAATAAAAAGTGGGAAGAGGCTGAATGGATACAAACTGCTGACTGTCTTGAGTGAATCTCATCCCAGCTATGAATTCAAATAGTAGATCTATCATTTCAGAGAAAGAAATCTCTTTTAATAAAGAAAAATTACACAGTGAAAAAAAAAAAAAAAAAAAAGCATGTCAGCTTAGAAGACAACCCTGAGCTCCAAAAGGAACATACAGCCTGGTGAGACCACAGCCTAAGCCACACAGAGTGTGAGGTAATGGACAGCTTTTCTTCTAAGCCACGTAGTTTGCGGTAAGTGGTCACAAAACGTAGAAAACTAATACAGCCTGTGTGTCCCAGGGATGCTTCCCAAAACCCCTTACCGCCCCAACCCCTTGAGAGTCCCGCTCCACACTGTAATGCAAGGCAGAAAGAGGATTCAGCAACACGCTCATCATGACCCACCTCCAGAAACTCAAACTCGTCCCCCTTAGTCAGGGCGAGTTCAACCTCCTCCTTTAGGGTCTGGATCTCACTCCTCTTCTTGAGGATGATCTGGTAAATGCTGTCGAACTTGCTGGTGACCCTCTTCTCCTCTTCCTTTATCTTCCTTGTGGCGCTGGCCTCAGAGGCATCAATGAGAGCCTTCATCTCCAGGTATTCCTGTCTCAGCTGGTCCATCTTCCTATGTGCAGCCTCCTGAGGGGCCAGGACAAGAGGGCATCCGTTAGATGGGCCACAGGGCTGGGCCTGACACGCGGAGCACCGCAAGCTCTCACCTGGGCTTCACGGAAACTCAGATGGGTGCAACCACTTTGGAGAGCAATCTGGCAAGATCAGTGAATTTCAAGGTGTTCATACCTTATGACCTAAATCCTAGAGGAAATCAACCCTGAGTATTCACTGGAAGGGCTGTTGCTGAAGCTCAAATACTTTGGCCTCCTCATGTGAAGAGCTGACTCACTTTCAAAGAACCTGAGGCTGGAGAAGATTGAGGGCAGGAGGAAAAGGGGATGACAGAGGCTTGGACAGCATCATCAACTCAGCGGGCATGAGTTTAAGCAGACTCTGGGAGATAGTGAAGGACGGGGAGACCTGGCGTGCGGCAGCCCATGGAGCTGTAAAGAGCTGGACATGACTGAGCAACTGAACACCACCATCACCACCGCCACCTTCGGACCCAGCACCTGAGTCCAAAGAATGCACTCTAGAAAAAGACTGCTCCAGAGACACCCAAGAATGCTCTAAGCAGCACTGTTTGAAGAGCAAAATCAAGGAAACAACCTGAATGTCCGTCAGTAGAAGGCTGAAAATTATTCCCTGGGATGCAATATTAAACTATGATAAGGGAAAAACGACTTACAGAAGACACGCAGTGAGACGCACCGTTCACAACACTTAGAAACAGACAGAACGGCGCGTGCGTGCTCAGCCACTTCAGTCGCGGCCAACTCTCTGCGACCCCATGGACTCTCCGTGGCTTCCGGAAGAGAGAACGAGGGATACAGAAAGGGGAAAGCAAAGCCAGGGCTATATTCTCCTTGGCAATGTTTTATTTCTTAAGCTAGAAAGCGGTTCATGAGTAACTTTTTTTTCAAGGGTATGAAGCTGCCCTAGACAATTCCCTCTAGAACCGCACTACATGCAGCTGCAGGCCCTTGAACTACAGCCAGTCCAAGCTAAGGTGTGAGACAGAGTGACCTAAGAAGAGTATGGAACATCTCATTAATACCTTACACTGACCAAAATAACACTTTGGATATACTGAGTTAAATAAAATACATTAACAGACCTAGTCTCATGCACTATTCAGATTAAAGTTATATATAAGGTTCACTTTATATTTCTACTGGACAGCACTGCTCTAGAAGCTGCAGTTTCCCTTTACAGGTTGGGTCACCTCATCAGCTCAGAATCAAACTTGACAAAGAGAAACACACACAAGAGGGCCAGGGAGATTGGAATTCACTTTCTTTTTTGGCCACACCATGCGACATTCAGGATCTTAGTTTTCCTACCAGGGATTTGAACCCAAGCCTCCTCCAGCGGAAGCTCAGAGTCTTAATCACTGGACCACCCGGAATTCCTGAGAATTTGATTCATTTCTTAAACCAGTACCTGACCCTGCCACTTTCAATATGACTATCAATGTCCCCAAGTAGTCCAGTAAGAAAAAACCCCTGGGTTCAGATGGGCACACGGCTGCCCAGCCACAGACTACATCTCCCAGCGTCCCCTGCAGCTGGTCAGGTGACTATGCTGCGTCCTACGCAACGCGAACACAAGTAACAAGTGCAACACTCTCCCTCCTTGTCACCCGTCCTCACAGGCTACAGCAAAGATCTAATGGTGACCCAGTGGCAGCCAGAGACGGGGAAGGGCAGGAAGAAGACAAGGTCCTGGAGCCTGATGGGTCACAGGCCGCAGACCATCCCACAGCCTGCCTGGCTCGGGTCCAGCCCTGAGCCATCACAGCGAGGAACAGACACAGCTATCTACTGAAGCCTCGGATTCTGAGGGGTATCTCTGCTGCAAGAACTTAGCCTGCCCACCAAACAGTGCAGGCATTCTCATGTGCAATCTTTCACTTACGCCTCAAGCTCACCTTCGGAAAGAGGCTCTGGAAGAAGATGGAAAAACTGAGGCTCAGAGATTTGCCAACATGACTACAGTATCACAGGCTAGTATTCTAATCCAGATCTCATCTAATCTAACCACGGCTGTGGCAGTGAAACCAGATGCTGCCCCTCCAGAAAGGATGCTTAAAAATCAAACCTCCTCTCAACGTAAAAGCACTGTAACCTGATAAAAATTACGAACCTGGAGGGGAAAAACCTCTATAATTCTGCCACTCCAGCACCTGCACTACTATTCCTTGACTATATTTCCTCCCAGTCTTTTCTCCTACACTTTCTGTAATGGGCTTAATGGGGGCTACCCAAAAGCTACATTCGTGTTCCAGAACCTGGAAACGCAACCTTACTGAGAAAAGGAGTCTCTGCAGATGTAACCAAGGTAGAAACCTGGAGCCAAGATGATCCGGGCTTACCCAGGTGGTTCTAAATCCACTAGCAAGTGTCCTTATTAGTGACAAAGAGCAGACACAGAGGGAGGAGGCAATGTGAAGATGAAGGCAGAGACTGGAGTGATGCGGGCACAAGGCAAGGAACGCCTGAAGTCACCAGAAGCTGGAGAGGCGGGGACAGACTCCTCCTCGGGACCTTCGGAAGCAGTGTGGCCCTGTCGACACTTCAGATTTGGACTGCTGGCCTCTTGGCGGCCATTTACAGATGAAAAAACTGAAGCAGAGGGGAGAGCACAGGGGTCAAGTTCACAAAGATAGAGCGAGCTGAGACGGCGGCTTCAGTAAGGGGCAGATGCGGTCGTTCAAACCAAGCCTCTGCCTGCAAACAACCCGAGAACTGAACTGTGAGAGACTACGTTTCTCGGAACCCGCGTGTGTGGTAATCTGTTACAGTCGTCCTAGAAGACAAACACACTTTTTACAAACAAAAAGGTGCAGGAACTTCCCTGGGGGTCTGGTGGTTAAGACTGCTTCAAATGCAGGGGACAAGGGTTCCGTCCCTGGCTGGGGAACAAAAGTTCCTCCACGCTGCATGCAGCGCAGCCGAAAACTAAACAGACAGATGCAGCTTTTGCTTCCTGTTTCTCTCCCACTTAAACCGTAGCTACTTTTTATGGTGCTATGTTTTAACCTTAATTTTCAATGATTCCTCCCACCCAGGTTGGACTCGTAGTCTATTAAGAATCTCTCTGGGCATGTAGATTTTTGCACGTTTTGTTGAATTCTGACTCTGTGCGTGGACCCAACAGGAGCCGTTCGGATGCCAGAGCTGTGCCCGCCTCCCCGGAGGGGCGGGGCGCCCTGTCACTCACCTGCACCTCCTGCTGCCTGGCTCTCACGTCCTCCAGCGCTCTTGATGCCCCATTGATCTGGCCGTACATGACAGTCAGTTTTTGCCTCAACTTGTTCTGCAGAGAAAACGAACCGGGTAAGAACACACCTTGTCCCAGCCCCCCAGAAGCACCCAACACCAGGGACCCACAGCTGTTTTCACCACCCCAAGTCTCGCCTGCTTGCAGCTTTCTGACGCATGCTCATGTTTACTGCCTCCATCCTTTCAGGGGGACAGCACAGTGAAGAAGTTAAAAGGATAGGACTTGGAGCTGGACAGAGCAGACTCAGTTCTCAGCTGTCCAACTGTCTCTCACCTGTTCATCTGGTCAGGAAATAGATACAGCTGTTCCTACCCTGCAGGGCTAGAAGGACAATTAACTGAAGCAGTGTCAGTCCTCAGCCTAGTGCCTGGATCTTAGCAAGGACAAACGTCCTTAGTAAACGTCAACTTGGATTACTACGAGCTTCTTCACTAGAACCCATTTTACAGATGATGAAACTGAGGCACAGAGGAAAGCAAGGGGGCCAAGCTCACCCAGACAGAATGAGCTGAGACAGCCGCTTCAGTAAGTGGCAAATGGAGTTGTTCACACCAAGCCTCCCACTACAAACAACCAACAAGCAGACAATATACTGGGGGAGGAGGGACCTACTGAAAACCAGTGGGGGGCTAACAGAGAAAGGGAGAACCACACAGTTAAAATCCAGAAAGAAACCCAAAGAGATGAGCCTGGCATCTGGGGTTCTCCCAGGGCCATCTGCCAGTTCCGGAACACAGCTGGGAGAGCCTCTGTGTGCCTCAGAGAGGCAGGGAGACAAAAACCAAAGTCCAAGGCTCACCTGATAAGCCCCACAGACAAAAGCCCTCCAAGGGCTACACCCTTGGAATAAGGATAAACCGGCGGCAAACCAGCTCAGTCCCTGAAACTGAACTAAGGTGATTCAGAATCGCTAGGCCCCAGGTCACGTTCCAATGCAAAAGTAAATTAGGCGCCAAGGCAGCTAATGCCACCCGAAGCCTCTGAGTATTTTCGTAAATTTTCATAATCACCAGCCGACTTGCACCCAACTCAGGCAAAATGCTGCGGCGTAGAAATGGGTAGGAAAATCACCACCACCTCCACCGTAATAACAGCAGCTAGTGTTGGTCATGAACTTACTCCAAGTCAGACACTGTTCTAGTGTTTTCCACATATTAACTTTGTAAAGCTAAAAACAACACTAGGAGGTAGGGGATTATCCGCCCTTTACATATGATGTCACTGAAGCAGAACAATTAAGGGGCTTACCTAAGCCACATCATTATTAACTAGTGTTACAAGATGCTGGCATTACAATAACAGACTTATGTCCAAACTGAGCACACAGGAAATTCTAGGGGAAAAAAATGCACGTCCCTTAACTAGCTGGCTCAACAATACTCTGGCCTTCCCTTCCTCTCCTCTGACTCTCCCAGGTCACTGACCTTCACTCCAGATTTGAATAACCCAGTGACAGTCACATGGAAAGGCTGGAAGCACAAACCAAGGCCACACTAACTCAGCCCCGAAAGCCCAAGTCACTAATGGTGTTTCAGATGTGACTTCTGTGACAATAACCTCTGACCCAGCCTCTAGCAGTGGCCAAGATAAACTGCGGCCAAAGGGAGAAGGCCAGCCCGGGCACATGCAGCCTCACAGGTCTCAGACCTGGAAGAGACCTCAGGACTCCTGGGGGCTGCCAACTGTTTCCAAGACCCACTCTCAGTGGTCGTTCTTGTAGCTGTTCAGTCTCCCAGTCGTGTCTGACTCTTTACAACCCCACGGACTGCAACACACCAGGCCTCCCTGTCCCTCACCATTCTTGAAAGATTTTACACATATTGATCAAATGCATACAACAGTCCCTGTTGGTACACAGGGGCCCACATGGCGATAGACCAAAGGAAAGCCACCCAAGGCCTTTGAGCGCAGCTAATCAAGGACAGGGAACTTTTCAAAGTTCTGAGCATCCCTTTACAGACTGGGGACTTCGGTCCTCCAAGTAGGCACCAGAGTCCTGAGTCCACCCTACACCAGTGATCAAACCCAGCTGGGCTGGCTCTGCCGCCAGTACTAACCAGCAGCAGGGCTGGAAAAGGAGACAGGTTAAAGCAGGAGTTCCCAACCCTGGGCTGTAGGCCGGTACTGGTCCAAGGCCTGCCACGAACCGGGCCGCAGAGCAGGAGGTGAGCAGTAGGCGAGCAAGCGAGGCTTCATCTGCCGCTCCCCACACTGCCTGAACCACCTCTCCCCGTCTTTCACGAAACCAGTCCCTGCTGCCTGCCATAAAGGTGGGGGCCCTAGGGTTAAAGGACACAGCAGGCCAGGAGAATGGAGGGCAGGCAAGGCTTGTTAAAAGGATTAAAAAGCTGAGTGTGTATGGCATACAGATAACCTGGGCGCAGATTTCAGCCCCAGGCCCCGGAGATCGAGTGGAAGCTGTGGCTCCAGACCAGACTACAACGGGTCCTTCTGCCCCTCACTGCCTTCTGCCTCCTGGATAAGAACTGCTAGCAGGCCTTCTGAGCAGATCTAGGCTGCCCAAGTCCTCAGGCCCACACATCCTGAGAAGAAAATCTGGGCAGTCTAACACCCTCCATGCAGCAACTCTCCTCGGGAAATTTCTGAGTAACAGAAATGATAGTAGCAGCTCTATGGAGCACTAGTGAGCTATAAAAATGCCATGCATGGGGAATTCCCTGGTGGTCCAGTGGCTAAGAATCCACCTTCCAATGCAAGAGACACAGGTTCAATCTCTGCTCAGGGAGCTAAGATCTCATATGCCAAGGAGCAACTAATCCCACGCGCCACAACTAGAGAGGCTGTGCGCCGCAACTAAGACCATCAGGGCCAAAACTTAAAATAACTTTTTTTTAAAAAGCAACTCTGATCTCTGTCAACTGAAAAGGAAAAAAAAAAAAAAACCACAACCTAAAAGCTAAGAAGTGAAGTGTTAGTTGCTCAGTCGTGTCTGATTCTTTGCAACCCCATGGACTGTGGCTTGCCAGGCTCCTCTGTCCTTGGAATTCTCCAGGCCAGAATACTGGAGTGGGTAGCCATTCCCTTCTGCAGGGGATCTGTCTGACCCCGGGATTGAACCTGAGTCTCCCACACTGCAGGCGGATTGACAGCTGTGTTTAAAACAAATAAACAAAACCCGCCATTTATGGATCACCTCATTAATCCTCCCAACCACCTCCTCAGATAGGCAGCATTATTGGGCCCTTTGATGGGTTCCCAGACAGGAAGCAGAGCCAGAATTCAAACCCAGGTCTCAACATTCAGCTCTAGTCAGAATCCGAGTCAACCAGCTGGGCCCTGGGGCCTGCCTAAGAAGCACTTCCCAAACAGCTCAGCCCCCTGGAGCCTCCTGGCCACTCTTGGATGTGCAGACGGAATGCTATTAATCCCGTTTTAGGAATGAAGAAGCTGACCCTCAAGAGAAATGTAATGACTTGCCCTGAACCACAGCTGATATACGCAGAGCAGGCCTCCAGGCTCTGAAGGCCAGGCAGGTTCTTTCCTGTAACAGGTGGAGACCCAAGTGGGCTGGGCCTGAGACAGTTGTACCTCGCTAGTCAATGTCAGGCAAGGCCTGAGGGACTCAGGGAAGCAGGCCGCAGGAACCCAGCTCGGCCTGGACACGCAGACGAGCCCAGGGAGGGTCCTGCCCAGGCCAGAGCAGCACCTGCCCCCGAGCCGTGGAGCCACTGCAAAGCTCCCCAGGCCTCACATCTCCTTAGACAGCATGAGGACAGCCCCGGTTTTCCCTGAGAGCCTGGGAGAGAGAAAAGAACCCAGGCCTCACCCTGAAGTTTGACTGAAGCAAGGAAAGGGAGTGGGCCTACACCTGTTCAGCCTCTGCCTCCACTCCAGATGGGAAATCAGGGTCCTCGAACCACTGAAAACATCTCAGACCAAGAAGGGCCCTGAGGAATCCACCTGATGCCCCTCCTCACATTGCTGATGAGGACCGACCCCAGGCAACCACTGAAACCATCTCAGACCAAGAAGGGCCCTGATCCCCCTCCTCACATTGCTGATGAGGACCAGCCCCGTGCTTTAAAGGGGCTCAGGCAGGAGAAAGGGCACAGCAAGCGTGCAGCTGGGCCTCCTGTCCAGGGCTTCCTGGGACCCTGCCCACCCTCCCCCTCACAGTGGTCGGCCCTCCTGGGTCACCAGAAGTCTCTGGCTCACAAAGACTTTATCTCACATGACCTCAGGAATGTCCTGTGCTCTGAATTCCAGGACTTGGTTTTGAGGCTGGTCCACCAGGAGAAACAGCAACAATGGTGTCCGACCAGCTGACCAAGGCTCAATGACCACTTGGCCACTTGGGTTAACTCAAGTGAAATGAACTTCTCTGAATGTCCCTTTCCTACTTCCTCAGCTGTAAACAACTCATTATACCCACCACCTGGGAGCTAGGGGAACTTAAGAGAACATAGGCAACCTCTAGCCCTCATATTGATGTTCAAAACCCTCTACTAAACATGTCAGATCACTGCTAAAGCGAAAGTGTAGTCACTCAGTCGTGTCCCACTCTTTGAGACATCAGGGACTGTGGCCCGCCAGGCTCCTCTGTCCATGCAATTCTCCAGGCAAGAACACTGGAGTGGGTTGCCATTCCCTTCTCCAGGGGATCTTCCCGACCCAGGGATAGAAGCGGAGTCTCCAGCATGGCAGGCAGATTCTCTACCGTCTGAGCCACAAGCGGACCCCCAGACAACTGCTAGGCTTAATGCAAACGACATATCACCTGTGTCTTAAGTAGTTCCCTCTGTAAAATGGGTGAGTGGGGTGAGCCACGAATACGAGGGCTGTATGTTCTCACGGCCCCTTCTACCAGGACACTGGCTGTACCCCTGGCCCCATCTCAGGCACAGCAAGGCCTAAGGGTGCCCCTCCACCGCCCCCACGGAATCCGCCTGGTCGGCCACACTGCCCGCAGCGGGGCCCTGTGCGCCACCCCGCCGGCCTAGGCTGCCTCTCGGCGCCCCCGCCCGCCGCCCCCTACCTCCAGGTCGGCGCTGGCCTCGTTGAGGGGCGCAGGCGAGCAGGTCTTGTGGTCCACCACGCAGACGTGGCAGATACACTCGCTGTGCTGGGGGCAGAAGAAGTCCCGCAGGCGGTTGTGGCGGGCGCACTTGCGGCGCATCAGGTCGCGGACGGGCGGCTGCAGCGGGTGGTCCTGGAAGGCGGGGCTGTCTAGGTGCGGCCGCAGGTGCTCCTGGCAGAAGGAGGCCATGCACACCAGGCACGTCTTGACGGCGGTGGCCTGCAGGCAGTGGTCGCAGGCCACCTGGCCGGCCGCGCTGGGCGCGGCGGCGCGGGTGGGCGGCGTCCAGTCGTCGGCGGCGAGCGCGGGCCGGGCCTGCTCGGCCTGCAGGAACTGCTCCACCACCGCGCACAGCACCGTGTTCTTGCGCAGCTGCGGCCGCGCGGGGAAGCCGGTGCGGCACTGCGGGCAGAGGTACGGCGCGCCCTGGACGGCCCACGTCTCGTCCAGGCACGCGCCGCAGAAGTTGTGGCCGCACGGCGTGGTGACCGGGTCCTTGAAGGGCTCCAGGCAGATGGAGCACGACAGCTCCTCGGCCAGCGGGCACAGCTCCGCCATGGTGCGTCTGGGGCGCCCGACGGGACGTGCGGCGACGCGGCGGCGCAGGGGCCCCGAGGCCGCCGAGGAAACGAAACCGAGCGGCGGGGCGGGGCCCCCCCGGGCTTCCAGGAAGTCACGCGGGGCGGGCGGGGCGCGCCGGCGGGGGGGCGTCCCGGGGGCCCCGCGGTCGCGGCCGCGGCGCTCGGGCGCGGGGCGGGCGCGGGCCGCCGGACCCTGCGCGGTCAGACCGGCCTCTCGGCCCCCGGGCCGTTCCCGCGGCCGCGCGGCGCGGGCTGAACCCCGGATCCCGAGCGCGCCGGGGCCCCGGGCGCGCGCGCCTGCGCGGGTCCCTACCCTCGGGGAGCCCGGCCGGACGCCAGCCGCGCCCGCCGCCCCCGCGAGCCAGGCGGGCTTGTCGGACGGGCCTGTGGGAAGACCTACAGCAAGGGCTTCCCGGGTGGCCCGCGACTCTCTGCCTTTTTAAAATCTTACTTATTTCCCCCTTCCTTTCTTTTCCCTGGTTCTGGGCCCTGGCGTCTGGGCAACACGATCTCCGCAGGCTGAGGCTTCCTCTTGGCGGTTTCTTTCCGCGCCCGGCGATGTAACGCGCTTTCCCCTCTACGCCCCGCCCCGCCTTCTAGTTTCCTGGAGTTTGGAGATACCCCAGTCTCACAAAAATCTCCTGTCTCATACGTACCCACTTTCACGCGCGCCTGTGCACGCACACAAGTATAATTTTGAGACATTGTTCTCAAAATTGTTTCTTTAGTTGTTTTCTTCTAATTGTAGCTTTGTTTCCCCGGCTGCTCTAGCCTCGGTGCACGACAAGTGTGTGTACAGCAGGGGAGACGTGTTCAAGAGAGGAGATGCGGGGCGAAAGGAAAGGTAGTGCTATGGGGGGAGTGAACTGGAGTTTACTTTGGGGACAGGGTGGGCACCAAAAAGGGGGTAAAGGCAGATTCTATTTCTGATCACTACCATTTATCCGTACCTCTGGGTGCTAGGCGAGTCATAGATAGCCTTATAATCTCCCATAATCCTTGTTAGCACTACAGGAGGGACGTCATTATGCCCATTTTATAGATGAGGGTCACATACTTCATACAAAAGAGGACTGGGATACTAGCTCAAGATTGCTTTATTCAACATCCTAATTCCAGGTTTCTCTATTGCTCCAGGACTATTTACCCCATTTCTTCTCTTGCATATTCCCATGTTATTTGCATGAGAAAAAGAAGACTGAAGAAGGTAGGAAATTAAGATTTATTTATTTAGCCTCTAAATCCTTGAGGTATAAATACCTTATGGTACAGATGAGAAAGCTGAGGCTTAGAGAAACTAAAAAACTTGTCTAAGGTAATGATTATTGGTATCCAGACTATGATTCCAAAAACCAAGTGTGTCCTACTATAAAATGTTGTCCCCCACGGGGAGCATTTTCCAGGAAATAAACATTATGAAATTCCCTCTGACCTAGCTCTTGTGGGTGAGGTGACCTGACTCATGCCAGAATGCTTGTAGAACTCTCCTTCCAGGAAGAGAAGTTTAGAAAGGCTGATTAGTTAGTGAATAACATTGGGAGGGACATGTGTTATTATCAAATTCCGTGCAGTGACTATTTACTAAGACCTACCTAAATACATTCCATTATGGAGAGAGAATATACTTTGTATTATTTCAATCATTTAAATTTATTGAAACCCAGATGTGGTCTGTCTTGTTATTGGTTGCTATTTGCGTAGTTTCTCTTTTTCTGTCCTTTTATTTTCAACCTATTTGTGTCTTTGAATCTAGAGTGTGGTTCTTGTGGATGGACTGTATATGGTCAGATCACTTTTTTGTGTGTGTGATCCTGCCTTTAATTGGAGCATCTGACCCATTTACATTAAATTCCTAAGAAAGTGAAGTCACTCAGTCGTGTCCGACTCTTTGGGACCCCATGGACTGTGGCCCATCAGGCTCCTCCGTCCATGGGATTTTCCAGGCAAGAATACTGCACTGGGTTGCCATTTCCTTCTCCAGGAGATCTTCCCCACCCAGGGATCAAACCCAGGTCTCCCACACTGTAGACAGACGCTTTACCGTCAGAGCCACCAGGGAAGTCTCTGAATTCCTAAGATAGGATTTACATCTGCCATTCATATCTGCCATTCACTACCTATTTTTATGTCATATATCTTTTGCACTGAAGTATCTCCATTACTGGGTTTCCCTGGTGGCTCAGCCACAAAGAACCCACCTGCCAGTGCAGGAGATGCGGGTTGGATCCCTGGGTTGGGAAGATCCCCTAGAAAAGGAAATGGCAACGCCCTCGAGTCTTCCTGCCTGGGAAATCCCATGGCAGATAAGCCAGATAAGCCTGGTGAGCTACGATCCATGAGTCACAGAAGAGTTGGACATGACTTAGCAGCTAAACAACGTCCCAATCACTGTGTTAAATACTCTCAAGTAGACTGCTCTATTCTTTAATTTCCTCCAGTATTCTTTCCTCCCTCCTCCTCTCTCCTCTCCCTTAGGAATTTCCATCATGTGTATGTTGAAGAGTTTGTTCATGTCTCACGGGTCTTTGAGCCTGTATTCATTTTTCTTTTTCTTTTCTGCTTCACCGACTGGCTTGTCTCAATTAACCTATGTCCGGATTCATGAATTCTTTCTTCTGCCTGCTCAAGTCTGATATTGAGTCTCTCCAGTGAATTTTTCATTGCAGTTATTGTACTTTCCAAAACCAGAATTTTGATCTGGTTCTTTTTAAGAAATAATAATAATTTCTGTTTCCATACTGATACAGTAAAGAGACATCACTCTCATGCGTTATTTCTTTAGACATGATTTCCTAATGTTCTTGGGACGTATTTTGCGTAACTGATTTAAAGAATTTGTCTAGAAAGTGCAACATCCATGCTTACTCAGGGACAGTTCCTGTTTGTTTTGTTTTTTTTTTTTCCTTATATGGGCCATGTCTTCTTTGTTTGTGTCATCAACTGTTTGTTCAGAACTGGACATGGACATTTAAAATAATACAGTGTGGCTCTGTGGACACCAGATCGCCCATTCCCAGGGTTTGTTGCTGTGGCCATTTGTCATTGTTATTTGTTTAGTGACTTTTCTGAATTAATTCTGTAAAGTCTGTATTCTTTGTCATGTGTAGCTGTAAACTCTGCTTGTTTAGCTTCGTAATCAGCTAACAATTAGATATGAATTTCCTTAAGTGCCTAAAACCAATCCCCGTGTTTTCTAAGGAGTTATTTGCAGACCATTACTTTTTTAGACTACCATGGAACTAGGGTGGGGATATTGGGAAAAGGTCAAGTTAAAACCCCACAAAACTTGCTATTCTTACCAAGATTCAGCCACTTTCTTTGAGTAAGCATTTTTCTGAATTGTTGCAAGCTTTTTGCTAATTTATAGAGTGCTAAAAACGTTTATCCTGAGAATGTTTGCTAGTTTTCTTTTATAGAGGCAGAATTTTCAGAGGTCTTTGTTTCTACCATATAATGTGGCAGTAACCCCTCTTTCATTCCTGATATAAATAATCTGTGTTTTCTTTCTTTTTTCTTGGTTACTCCATCTACTCGATTATTAATTTATTAATTTTTTCAAAGAACCAGCATTTTTTTGGCTTTAATTTTCTCTACTTGCTGTTTTTTTCCTTGATTTCTTCTCATAGCTATTATTTCCTTCTGTTTACTTTTGGTTTCGTTTGCTCTTCTTTTTTAAGTTTATGAAGTTGGAACATCAGATCATTATTGTTTAACTTTCTTTTCTAATATAAATGTTTATAAATCTCCCTCTATGCACTGTTTTAGTTATATTCCACAAGTTTTGGTATGTGTGTTTTCATTGTTATTTCATTCAAAATATTTTCTAATTTCCTTTGTAATTTCTTCTTTGTTATTGTAATTTCTTTGTAATTACTTAGAAGGATATGGCTTCATTTCCCGATATCTAGCGCTTTGCTGGATATCTTGTTATTAATTTCTAATTTAATTCCATCTTAGTCAGCTCTATTACTTGTTTGTCTTTTGAAATATGGAGAGACTGACAGGATGTTAATTTTCTTCTATGTGATGATGAACTTGTCTGTCTATTTCTCACTTTGTATTTGCCCCTCCCACCATGTATTCTGAAACTTTGTTATTAGGTACTGTTATGCATTGAATTGTGTCTTTATAAAATATATGTTGAAGTCCTAACCCTTGGTGTCTATTTGGAAATAGGGTTTTGCAGCTGTAATCAATTAAGATGGGGTCATTAGGGTGGCCCTAATTTGGCATGATGTAGGAAAATGCCATGTGAAGACAAACTCAGATGACACTGAGGGCAGAGACAACTGCTGTAGCCGAAAGCCAAGGGACAGCAGAGATCACTGGAAAATCATCATAAGCTGGGAAGAGGCAAGAAGGGAGCCTCTCTTACAGATGCTGGAGGAAGCATGGTCCTCTGATACCTTGATCTCAGACGTTCAGCGTCCAAAACTGTGAGTGAATAAATTTTTGTTCTAAGCCTCCTAGTTTGTGGTACTTTGTACTGGCAACCCTAGGAAATTAATACGAGTGCCTACACATTAAGAATTTTATATGTTTCATGGTATTTAACCCCTTGAAAGTCCGTATTTATGTCTCATAATAGTCTTTCTCTTAAAATCTGCTTTGTTGGGACTTCTCTGCTGGGGATGTGGGTTCAATTCCTGGTCGGGAAATTTAGATCCCACATGTGGTGGAGCAGCTAAGCCCATGCACGACACCTACTGAGTCCACACGCCACCACTGTGCGTCCATGCACCGCAGCAGAAGGCCGGCATGACGCAGCGACGATCTTGCATCCACAACCAAGACCCAGTGCAGCCAAATGAGTAAATGATGATACATCATCTAAAAACCAAAACAAAAATCCACTTTGTCCAATATCAATATAGTCAAATAGTTTTCTTACCTTCCTACCTGCATGGAATAGACTTCTAACCTGTTAATTTCTGTTTCTCTGTGTCTTTGTATTCAAAGTATGTCTTGTAGATTGAGCACAGTTGGGTCTTCCTTTTACATCGAGTCTGACAATCTCAGACTTTTAATTAGAGTGTTTAGTCTATTTGAATTTAACGTGCTTATTGACTTGAAATGTACCAAAATGTTCCTTGTATTTGGTTGGTTCTTTGGGTTTTCTCTGTTTTTCCTCTTTTCTAGTCTTCTTTTGGATTACACAAAGATGCTGTACATTTCGTTTTCGTTTCTCTTTTGGCCTTTTGCTTATACTTTTGTTTTGTACTTTTAATTTTATATTCAAGTATAATTGGTTGACAGTGTTGGGTTAGTTTCAGTGTACAGCAAAGTGATTCACTTATACATGCATCTGTCGTTTTTCAAGTTATTTTCTCATTTAGGTTGTTGCATAACGTTGACCAGACATAACACAGCATGTTCCCTGTGCTATATACAGTAGGCCCTTGTCGGTTATCCATTTTAAATTTAACAGTGTGCACATGTCAATCCCAAACTCCCTGACTATCCCTTCTTTTTATCATATTTCTAATGGTTATTCTGAGGATTTTCATATGCAGCCTTAATTTATCACAGTCTATAGTGAATCTATTAGAATGAATAGATATATAAAATGTGACAGTCTTATTACATTAAAATTTTGTTGACCACTTCTTTTGCTATTGTTGTCATGTAAGAGCCTGACGTGACTTATCGGCCGAGTACACATTCATTTTACATATACATACCTAATAACCCCACACCACTGTGAAAGTCATTAAACAAGGAAGTCATTAGACTAGGGTGACTCCCATGCTTTGGCAGCCAACGTAAGCAAGCCACAACTTAAGCCAGAGTCAATTTTTGTAAATACCTCAAGGTGAAGAAATCAACCCTTGAGAGCAGCCAATCACAAACTCACCTAACTAGACTTTCCCGAATAATGCAACTGCCCAAACTAAAACCAGTTAAGCGACCCCCTTGCTTGGCTCCTGTGTCTGCCCTGTGGGAGCCTTTCCCTTCGTCCCGGCTGGCAGAGTGAGTGCCCGCTAACCACTTTCAGGCTGGCACTGCCTGATTTAAATCGTTTTCTCCAATGAACTCTTCACAAGGTTAATGTTCCTCAGCTAATCTTTTAACAGTGTTATATTATCACATTTACTTTAAGCAATCACCTCTCAAAGGAAAATACACATGAAAGAAAGATCTATTCTCCACGTATTTATCATTTCCGGTACTCTCCCTCCTTCTGACGGCAAGTTCACTTCAGCGTATCCTGTAGTGCAGAACTGCTGGCAATTCTTTCATCTTTTATTGATCTGAAAGTGTCTTTTTTTCATCTTCACTTTTAATGGGTAGTTTCACAGAATATATAATTGTTGATTGACTTTCCTTTCAACACTTTAAAGATGCTGTTCTGTTCTCTTCGCCCTCTGTTGTTTCTGATGAGACATCAACTTTCGTTTGTCCTGGGACCCCCCTGCTGTTCTGGTTCAGTTGCTGACTTATGTCTGACTCTTTGTGACCCACTGGACTGCAGCACACCAGGCTTCCCTGTCCTTCACTATCTCCCAGAGTTTGCTTAGGCTCATGTCCACTGAGTCAGAGATGCCATCCAACCAACTCATTCTCTGTCACCCCCTTCTTCTCCCACCTTCAATCTTTCCCAGCATTAGGGTCTTTTGCAGTGAGTCTGCTCTTTATATCAGGTGGCCAAAGTATTGGAGTTTCAGCTTTAGCATCAGTCCTTCCAAGGAATATGCAGGACTGATTTCCTTTAGGATGGACTGGTTGGATCTCCTTGCAGTCCAAGGGACTCTCAAGAGTCTTCTCCAACACCACACTTCAAAAGCTTCACTTCTTCGGTGCTCAGCTTTCTTTAGAGTCCAACTCTCACATCTGTACATGACTACTGGAAAAACCATGGCTTTGACTAGACAGGCTTTTGTCATCAAAATGAAGTCTCTGCTTTTTAATATGCTCTCTAGGTTTGTCATAGCTTTTCTTCCAAGAAGCAAGCGTCTTTCAATTTCATGGCTGCAGCCACTGTCCACAGTGATTTTGGAGCCCAAGAAAATTAAGTTTGTCACTGTTTTCATTTTTCCCTCGTCTATTTGCCATGAAGTGATGAGACTGGATGCCATGATCCTAATTTTTTGAGTGTTGAATTTTAAGCCAACTTTTTTCACTCTTCTCTTTCACCTTCATCAGGAAGTTCTTTAGTTCCTCTTCACTTTCTGCGATTAGGGTGGTGTCATCTGCATATCTGAGGTTATTGATATTTCTCCCAGCTATCTTGATTCCAGCTTGTGATTCATCCACCCCAGCATTTCACTTGATGTACTCTGCACATAAGTTCAATAAGTAGGGTGACAATATACAGCCTTGACGTACTCCTTTCCCAATTTTGAACCAGTCTGTTGTTCCATGTCCAGTTCGAACTGTTGCTTTTTGACCTGCATACAGATTTCTCAGGAGGCAGATAAGGTGGTCTGGTATTCCAACCTCTTTAAGAATTTTCCACGGTTTGTTGAATGTTTTTTACTTCCTCTGATGAGTTTTGAGATTATCTCTTTAACTGTGGTTTTCAGCATTTTAACTATGATGTGCCTAAGTGTCTTTTTTTAAAAATATCTTGCTTGGGTTTTGCTAGTTATAGCTTCTGGTGAATGGTGTCAGATTCATGATCTCTGAAGTAGAGAATTTAGCTTCGGGACCAGAGACACAGCTTCAGGCACTCAGAACTTCGGAAGAAGTTTTATTACAGTGAAAAAGAGAGAAAGCTTCTGCCATAGACATCAGAAAGGGGCAGAGAGTGCCCTACTCAACTAGTCTTATCCAGGCCTTATATACTTTTTTCAGTTGGTTACTAACAAAAGAAAGGTCTTGCCAGACCCACTCCCACAACATACATTTTAAGATAATAAGATTAGTCAGAAGGGTCTTGTTAAGAAGGAGAAATATGTCCTTGAGCAAGATAAAATTGTTGTTTTATAATCATTAGTACAGAATTTAAGGAAGAACATGCCCTTCCACAAGATGAATTGTTTTGTTGTAGAATCATTAGCTCTGGGCTTAAAGAAAGTTACTCTTAGAAGAAATAGATTGTTGCAACTAACAACTCAGAGCTTTAAAAAATAGTCTCATGTAACCAAGTCAAGGAATGTAGAAAAAAAGTTTATCCCTTTTCTCCTTGAGGGCCCAAGATCCCTTTCTCCTCCTCGAGGGCCCTGGACTCCTTATCAACCTACATAAGAACTGACTCTCTCACTAGGCTTCTTGGATTTGTACCTTGTTCTCTTTTTCCAAATTTGGGCAATTGTTTCAGTTTCTGTTACTTCCAGTTTTGGGCCTCATTTCCTCTCTCCAGTTAAATACATGTTAGCTTGCTTGATATTGTCCCATAGGTTACTGAGGCTTTGTGAATCTTTTTCAGTCTCATTTTCTTCCTCTTCTCTAGCTAGTATTGTTTCTATTGACCTGATTTTAGGGTTTACCAGTCCTTTCTTCTGAAGTCTTTAACTTGCTGTCCCAGGTGGCACTGGTGGTAACAAATTTGCTTGCCATTGCAGGAGACACATGGGATGTGGGTTCAGTGCTCGGCAGTAGGAAATGGCACCCCACTCCAGTACTCTTGCCTGGAAAATTCCATGGACAGAGGAGCCTGGTGGGCTACAGTCAGTGGGGCTGCAAAGAGTCAGACACCCCTGAGTGACTAAGAGGAGGCGGGAGGGAGCCAGAGGTGGACATTTCTCATGTCTTTTTCAATATCAGATTCTTTCAGAACATTTTGTTTCTGATGTTTTTGATGCTGTTTTCTGCTGGGGCTGTAAGCTTAGTTCCAGTCCACCATTTCGGTAATCCAGCAACACCCTGTCTCCTGTTTTTTTTCCCACTCTATCTTCTAATCCTAAACACGGATTAGGATCAAGAGAATAAGGAGACAAGCTGCAGGATGTGAGAAAATACTGGTAAAACATGTACCCAATGAAAGACTATTTTTCAAAATATACAAAGAACTCATAAAACTCAACAATAAGAAAACAAACAACCCAAATAAGAAAATGGACCAAAGACCTGAACAAGAACTTTATCAAGGAAGATATGTACATGGCAAATAAGTATATGAAAAGATGCTCCACATGATATGTCCTCAAGGAAATGCAAATTAAACCAACGAGATACAAGTTTACATCCATCAGAAAGGCCAAAATCTAAAATTTTGACAACACCCTCCAGGAACTCTCAGTCATTGCTGATGGGAATACAAAAATGGAACAGCTATTTTAGAAATCAGTTTGACAGTTTCTTACAGAAGTGACATACTCAATACACAATTCAGCAATCATGCTCATTGGTATTTACCCAAAGGAGTTGAAAATCGGTAACCACACAAAAACCTGTACGCAGATATTTATGGCAACTTTATTCATAATTGCCACAACTTGGAAACAGTCAAGATGTCCTTCAGTAGGCAAATGGGTAAATAAACTTTGGTGCATCCGGACTATGGAATATTATTCAGTACTAAAAAGAAACGAGCTGTCAAGACATGGAAGAAACTTAAATGTACATTATTAAATGAAAGAAGTCAATCTGAAAAGGCTAAATACTATATGATTCCAACTATATGACATTCTGAAAGTGAAAGTCACTCAGTCATGTCTGACTCTTTGTGACCCTATGGACTATACAGTCTGTGGAATTCTCTAGGCCAGAATACTGGAGTTGTTGGCCATTCCCTTCTCCATGGGATCTTCCCAAGCCAGGGACCGAACTCAGGTCTCCCACATTGCAGGTGGATTCTTTACCAGCTGAGCCACCAGAGAAGTCCAAGAATACTGGAGTGGGTAGCCTATCCCTTCTTCAACAGATCTTTCTGCCCCAGGAATTGAACCAGGGTCTCCTGCATTGCAGGCAGATTCTTTACCAGCTGGGCGACCAGGGACATTCTGGATATGTCCCTGATATGACATTCTGGATCAGGCAAAATATATGGAGACAGTAAAAAGATCAGTGGTTTCCAGATTTTTAAGGCAATGAAACGGAAACCATTCACCTCATATTGGGACTTAAACCCATGTGCCGGGATTCAAACCCAGCCAAAACCCAGTTTGGGACTCTTACCCATGTGGGTGGGACTTGAACCTGGCCAAAAGCCATAGTGTTCCGGTTGAGATCATATACCTGGTTTCAAGACCTAATGAAAGTCAGGTTCTTTTTTTGTTTTGATCATGCAGGGTATCCTTTGCTGCATGTGAGCATTCTCTAGTTGCATTGAGCAGGCTACTCTTGGTTGCCTTGTGCAGGCTTCTGTGGCAGTGAATTCTCTTGTTGGAGCACAGGCTCTGGGCACGTGGGCTTCAGTAGCGGCAGCTTACAGTAGTGGCGGTCCATGAGCTGGACTTCGGTCATTGTGGCCCATGAGCATTAGCTGCTCCGTGGCACATAGAAGCATCCCAGACCGGGGGTTAGACTCATGCCCTCTGCATTGGCAGGCAGGTTCCCATCCACTGTACCACATGAGCAGTCCAAAGCTCAGGTTCTGGATGTCTCATCACAGAAAGAATTCAGTGAGAGACAAAGTGATAGGTAATAAATGGATTTATTTAACGAGAAACACACTCCAAACAGTGTGGACCATGTCAGAAGATAAGAGTGGCCTCAAAATGTGGTGTGGTTAATTTTTATGGGCTGGGTAATTTCATAGGCTAATGAGTGGAAAAATTATTCCAACTATTTTGGGAAAAGGGCAGAGATTACCCAGAGGCAATGGCACCCCATTTCAGTGCTCTTGCCTGGAAAATCCCATGGACGGAGGAGCCTGGTGGGCTGCAGTCCATCGGGTCGCTAAGAGTCGGACAGGACTGAGCGACTTCACTTTCACTTCTCACTTTCATGCATTGGAGAAGGAAATGGCAACCCACTCCAGTGTTCTTGCCTGGAGAATCCCAGGGACGGGGGAGCCTGGTGGGCTGCCGTCTATGGGGTCGCACAGAGTCGGACACGACTGAAGCAACTTAGACTTACCAGCAGCAGGGATTACCAGAAATTGGGCCCCCACCCACTTTTTTGATCTTTGATAGTCGGCCTTGGCACTGTCACAGTACCTGTGGGTGTGTCACGTAGTTCACTGCTGTGTTACAGTGAGCATATACTGAAGGTCAAGGGCTAGTCAAGTGAACTTGTCTGCCATCTTGGACCCATTTGATTCTAATCAGTTTATGTTGTGTCCTAAGGCTATGTCATTCTTTCAAGTGTTATGTCCTACCCTCTTCTCTCCTATTTCAAAACTAGTCTGTGATACCATTAATGGTCTATTTTGATAAATTAGTTAGGAGTCAAAGTGGTGCTGGATTAAGCAAATGCTAGAGGAGTACGTCAAGGCTGCATATTGTCACCCTGCTTATTTAACTTATACGCAGAGTACATCATGTGAAATGCTAGGTTGGATGAAGCACAAGCTGAAATCAAGATTGCCAGGAGAAATATCAATAACCTCAGATATGATAAAAGAAAGTGAAGAACTAAAGAGCCTGTTGATGAAAGTGACAGAGAAGAGCGAAAAAGCTGGCTTAAAACTCAACATTCAGAAAACCAAGATCCTGGCCTCTGGTCCCATCACTTCATGGGAAATAGATGGGGAAACAGTGTCAGACTTCATTTTGGGGGGCTCCAAAATCACTGCAGATGGTGACTACAGCCGTGAAATTAAGAGACACTTGCTTCTTGGAAGAAAAGCAATGACCAGCCTAGACAGCTTATTAAAAAGCAGAGACATTACTCTGCCAACAAAAGTCCATGTAGTCAAAGCTACAGTTTTTCCAGTGGTCATGTATGGATGTGAGAGTTGGACCATAAAGAAAGCTGAGCACCGAAGAATTGATGCTTTTGAACTGTGGTGTTGGAGAAGACTCTTGAGAGTCCCTTGGACTGCAAAGAGATCAAATCAGTCAATCCTAAAGGAAATCGGTCCTGAATATTCATTGGAAGGACTGATGTTGAAGCTGAAACTCCAATACTTTGACCACCTGCTGCAAAGAACTGACTCCTGGGAAAAGACCCTGATGCTGGGAAAGACTGAAGGCAGGAGGAGAAGTGGACAAGAGAGGATGAGATGGTTGGATGGCATCACAGACTCGATGGACATGAGTTTGAGCAAGCTCTGGGAGTTGGTGATGGACAGGGGAGACTGGCGTGTTGCAGTCCATGGGGTCGCAAAGAGTTGGACATGACTGAGTGACTGAACTGAACTGAACTGAGAGGGAAAGCCAACTAAAGGAATTGTAACAGACTTAGGGAAACTTTCAGTAGAGTGTGTGGTTTGCACTGATTATCTAAAACTAGACAGCTTGTATCGGAGAAGGCAATAGCACCCCACTCCAGTACTCTTGCCTGGAAAATCCCATGGACGGAGGAGCCTGGTAGGCTGCAGTCCATGGGGTCGTGAAGAATCGGATACGATTGAGCGACTTTGCTTTCACTTTTCACTTTCATGCATTGGAGAAGGAAATGGCAACCCACTCCAGTGTTCTTGCCTGGAGAATCCGAGGGACGGGGGAGCCTGGTAGGCTGCTGTCTATGGGGTCGCACAGAGTCAGACACGACTGGAGCGACTTAGCAGACAGCTTATATATACCTAGCACATTAGCGCGTTCTCTTAATTGGACTCTCAGAGGAAGTAATGGTTCTAAGAATTCAAAACCTCAAATAATTGCTTAACAATAAACAAACACGATGGCCATTTTGGAGGCCAGGGTTTTATCATCCTCAGTAGTCTGCCTGAGACTACTTTTATAAATTAGTTTTATTTCACAAGCCGCAACAAGAGAAGCCACCGTAATGCGAAGCCTTTAGAGTATTTAGAGTAGCCCCCACCTTCTGCAGCTGGAAAATCCTGCGTATAGCAACACAGCCAAAAATGAATTAATTAAAAAAAAGAAAGAAAATGTAATCTAGGGCTGATCTTTTTGGTTTAAGGAAATTGCTTTAACCAGGACTTATGCCTGAGTGGAGGCCGGTTCACAGCTACAGAAAGGTGAGCTGGAGATCCTGAGCAGAGCTGAGTTTCCCTGAAAAAGTTTCAGATAAAGGGGAAATCGAGTGCCTGGTGTTCTATGTCCTAGCACTGTGGGTCTTTAATCCTAGCTGTGCACCAAAATGACCTTGGAGCTTTGAACAACACAGAAGTGCAGTCCCGCAGGGGATTCTAATGTATCCCCAAAGATGGGGACCACTGCCCAGAGCATGAGGACGTTTCAGGTAGCAAAACCCAAAGCAGTTTCTACCGATCACTGGCCACAGCCACAGTTATTAGTTAGCTGCGCTTACTGGATCTGACTGTGACTGATGGAAAATCCTGGTGAACGTGGAGAAAAAATGCACTCACAGGCAGTGAAACCTGCTGCACCAGACTGTGGGAACGTAGCCAATGAGTCTTGGAGGACCCCTGCCCACAGGAATACCTGAGCCCTTGCATCCAGGGCGCCATGGGCATTTTCTGTGACTTGGATTTATGGAGGCTGATTAGCCATTCTAGCTTACCCAGGCTAGCCAGGTCACAGGGCCCTTGTTGCTAACACTAGAAAGGACCCGGGCAAATGGTTGAGTTGGTCACCCCAGTGGTTTGGCCTCTTCTCTGTAGGATCCAAGAGGGAAGGGGGTGACTTGGCCAATGGAGTCAGGCCTGAGGCCGAGAGGGGGACATTTACTGGTGGCTACCTCTCTAGCTGGGCTGTCAGAGGCTGCGTCCTCTCCCCCTACCTCTGTTCCAGTCTCCCTGAGACATTCCTGTATCTGTTCTGGATTCCAGCCAGGGCTCAGTCGGAGCCTGGGAGCCTCTGGGGCCTGGGAGCCTCTGGGGCCTGGGAGAAAGTGGAACTTCCCCCAAACTCTAAAGATCTTCTCTGTTGACCTCCGTAGGACCGTGACTTTCCTCCAGAGTCAGGACGTGGGGCTTTGAGACTCACTGCCTTTTGCCTGGAGCCTTTGTTCTTGAAAGTCAAGTGGGTCACCCCTGGGGGAGAAATGAGACAGGCTGGGACCTGGGACCCTTTGCTGCAGTGCTTCTTGCACCTGGAAAAACATCCCCTTTTTGAGCAACAGAATGCAAAGAAACTGTAAGAATAACAGAAAACAAAGAAACTCTGTAAGGGTTTCCCTGGGGACTCAGATGGTGAATAATCTGCCGGCAATGCAGGAGACCCGGGTTCGATTCCTGGGTCAGAAAGATCCCCAGGAGAAGGGAATGGCAACCCACTCCAGTGTTGTTTCTGGGAGAATTCCATGGGCTATAGTCCACGACGCTTATGGCAGAAAATGAAGAGGAATTAAAAAGCCTCTTGATGAAAGTGAAAGAGCAGAGTGAAAAAGTTGGCTTAAAGCTCAACATTCAGAAAACGAAGATCATGGCATCCGGTCCCATCACTTCATGGCAAATAGATGGGGAAACAGTGGAAACAGTGTCAGACTTTATTTTTTGGGGCTCCAAAATCACTGCAGATGGTGACTGCAGCCATGAAATTAAAAGACACTTACTCCTTGGAAGAAAAGTTATGACCAACCTAGATAGCATATTCAAAAGCAGAGACATGACTTTGTCGACTAAGGTCCGTCTAGTCAAGGCTATGGTTTTTCCTGTGGTCATGTATGGATGTGAGAGTTGGACTGTGAAGAAGGCTGAGCACGGAAGAATTGATGCTTTTGAACTGTGGTGTTGGAGAAGACTCTTGAGAGTCCCTTGGACTGCAAGGAGATCCAACCAGTCCATTCTGAAGGAGATCAACCCTGGGATTTCTTTGGAAGGAATGATGCTAAAGCTGAAACTCCAGTACTTTGGCCACCTCATGTGAAGAGTTGACTCATTGGAAAAGACTCTGATGCTGGGAGGGATTGGGGGCAGGAGGAGAAGGGGACAACAGAGGATGAGATGGCTGGATGGCATCATGGACTCAATGGACGTGAGTCTGAGTGAACTCCGGGAGTTGGTGATGGACAGGGAGGCCTGGCGTACTGCGATTCATGGGGTTGCAAAGAGTCGGACACGACTGAGTGACTGGACTGCACTGAGCAGTCCACGG
This sequence comes from Budorcas taxicolor, assembly GCF_023091745.1. Lineage (NCBI taxonomy): Eukaryota > Metazoa > Chordata > Mammalia > Artiodactyla > Bovidae > Budorcas > Budorcas taxicolor. The sequence continues at coordinate 7,629,255 of NC_068928.1, forward strand.
AGTCACAGATTCGGACATGACTAAGTGACTAACACTTTCACTTTCATAAGGGACTGAAAATAACGGTGTGCGTGAACAGTTGGAGCTAATTATGGACAACAAAATACAAAAAGGCCAAAACACAACTCCACTTCTGAAGAGCTGGGAGCAAAAGCACGGTGCCCTGAGTAAAAGCAGGGTACTGCTCTTGCCCTCTGCACACAACATGACAGGTCACCCCTTCAGCCCGGACACATCCCTACCCTCACCCCATACACGGAACCAGCTCACCCCTGCTTGGGGAGTGAGCAAGGGAACCTGTGACTTGTTCTCACTCTCTCCTGCTGCAGCAGGAGCCCCAATGAAGCCTTGCCTGAAAAAAAATTAGTTGTATTTCTATGCATTTTACCCCCACGGATATCCATTGTGTCCTTGGAAACCATCTTAACATCTAGTTAGCCATTCATTGTGGACTTAGAAACAAAACGTCTATAGAGGACTGCTTAATTAAGTAAATTAATACATCCATGTGATGTGATAGTTTACAGATCTTCACAAAGATGTTGTATAATATTTAAGGACATGGGAGAATAAGATTAATACTTTCAAAATAACATTTTTTGTTTGTTTTTTAGATGATTGTGTTTTTATTATAGCTTTAATTCCTCTAGGAAAACAGTTTACTAAAATGTTATATTAAAAATGATAAAACATTTGGTGAAAACATATTTTTAACCTTGTTTCCCCATCTTTTCTTTTTTTTTTCTGTTGAGGAACACCAAGGACACACCATTATTTTGTTTCTGTTATATTTTCTTATATTCTTTTTTGTGTTCTATCCATTGTTCTAGAAGTTTTTAGCCATTATATAGCAACATCATTTGGGAATATTGGTTAAACAGCTATTTGTACATAGTGGTTTTATATTTCTAGATACTAATGTTTTTCTTTCTTTTTTGCAGTACAGTTGATTTATGTGTTAATTTCTACTGTACAGCAGTGACTTGGTTATACATATATATATATATACAGAGTCCCTTGGACTGCAAAAAGATCCAACCAGTCCATCCTAAAGGCGATCAGTCCTGGGTGTTCGTTGGAAGGACTGATGTTGAAGCTGAAACTCCAATACTTTGGCCACCTGATGCGAAGAGCTGACTCATTTGAAAAGACCCCGATGTTCGGAATTACTGAATGCAGGAGGAGAAGGGGACGACAGAGGATGAGATGGTTAGATGGCATCACCGACCCAATGGACATGAGTTTGAATAAACTCTGGGAGTTGGTGATGGACAGGGAGGCCTGGCATGCTGCGGTTCATGGAGTCGCAAAGAGTCAGACACGACTGAGCAACTGAACTGAACTGAATATACACACACACACATACATATACAGTCCTTTTTAATATTCTTTTCCATTGTGGTTTATCAGTTATCAAGTATAGTTCCCTGTGCTATATATAATAACAGGAGGACCTCGTTGTTCATCCATCCTATACGTAATAGCTTACACCATGATAACATTTTTAAAACAAAGCAGCTTGCAAAAAATATATACAATTTGATGCTAGTTTTATTTAAATGTATTTGTGTGTAGAAAGAGGTTACACATCAAAATGTTGAGATGTTTGTCGGTAAGTGTATTATGGGCGTTTTTTTCCTTATCATTTATGTGTTTTCTATATTATTACAAACAACGCATATATTGTTTTTAAGGAGAAAAAGGTATAGTTTTTAAAATGAGTCATATGAACAAAAAGGAGTTAATGTTAAAAATAAGGAAGATTGTTCATGAAATTAAGCAAAATTTTATTAAAGTGGAATCATCATAATCTTCTCATAATGTGCCCCCCACCCTGTAAAAAGTAAGTATTAAGTGGACAACATTTTCTGTATTTGACCCTCCTTCTGTAGGAAATGGCCAGCATGCCTCTTAAATACGAGAAGCTTTGTATCCATTTTTTGAAGGAATCCTTCTAGCTTTGAGTCTGTGTTCTCCCTATTTCTTCAGATGACAGAGGGAGGCTTGGAGCAGTTAAGTGGCGTGTCCACCTTCCTCTGACTTTTCTAATTACTTTTATTTCTTTATTTGGCTGTGCCGGGACTTAGTTGCAGCATGCGGGATCTTCGATCTTCCTCGTAGTGAGCCCGATCTTTTTAGTTGTGGCACGAGAACCCTTGGTTGCAGCGGGTAGGATCTGGTTTCCAAGCCTGGGCTCAAACCTGGGCCCCGTGCCTTGGGAGTGCAGAGTCTTAGCCACTGGACCAACGGGAAAGTCCCAAGTTCCTATGACTTCTACATGAGACATCTGCTAAAACAAGCAAAACTCCTACATTATAAGATTCTGAAAAACACACTCAAGTGGCTTAAGATCCTTGTCAGTATAGCATAGACACCAACACTGACTCTGGAGCTCAGCATAGCTGATTTCAAATCCCAACTCGGCCGCTTATTCGGTGACTTCTGGGCAAATTACTTGGCTTTCTGGTCCCTCTGCATGTCAGCTATAAAAGGGAGGCAACACGATTTAGGGTTTCTGTGAGGATTAAATGAATAAAGCACTTAAAACAATAAGAACGCAGTAACTGACATGTGTCAGCTGGAGTGCAATGTCACGTCCATCCTCTTCCATGCTAGGAGCCAGATCGTTGCTCAGCTGCAGTGCTGCGACTGGAAAGCAGGGCTCCAACTGTGCTGAGTTACTGTCCTTAGCTCCCGTCTGCAGGGAGCCCTCAATAGCTTAAATCGCCATGGCCTCTGAGGGTGTGCATGCATGCGTGTGTGTTGCATGTTAATGTCTGTGTGTTTGTGTTCAGTTGCGTGGTCATGTCTGACTCTTTGTGACCCCATGGACTGCCAGACTCCTCTGTCCATGTAATTTTCCAGGCAAAAATACTGGAGTGGGTTGCCATTTTCTTCCCCAGGGGATCTTCCCAACCCAGAGATCGAACCAGAGTCTCCTGTATCCAGCCACCCGATGGCTGGAGCGTTAATAGATCCCTTAGTTAAATGAGCCAAGGGAGATTCTCGAAAGTTGGGAGTTTTTCATCTGAGGTCCTTGGATTCCCCACTGTTAAAAAGATATATAAAACTGTGTTTGTGGCTATCCTACCCACAGACCCACACAGTAACATCAGGGATGTTACCTTATAGTTGTACCTCATTTGAAAACAGAGATGGTATCTCCACTTTAGCCACCAAACTTGTCTATTTCCAGAAATTAAATCTGGAATTAAAAATAGTAGATTAGCTATATTTTTATTACTTTCATTACTGTAATTACTTGAGTGGCATTCTCAAGACTCCTGCCCAAAGGAGATTCTAAGAGAGTTGGCAACAGGCAGCTTTAATGCAGTAAATGTTTGAAAATCCAAGGCTTTTGTAAGACAACATTTGTTTTTAAAAAAAAAATTGGGAGGGGGCATGAGGTTACCTATATTTCTTCTATTTTTGTATTATTGTTAAAAAATTTAATATGACCAGGTATGACACAATCAGACATTTGAATTTATACTGAAGGGGAAAAAAAATTGCACTGATGATTATCATAAAGAAGTTTTTAAAAAAAAGCACCAAAACCCTTATTCATGTTGCACACAGAGCAGCTCATTCTACTTATCTGCTAATAGGCCCAAAACACATTCTTGTATCCAATTATGCTTGGCTTTTTTTACTTATTGATTTTACAAGAGCATATTCTTAACCGAAAGGGATTCCACTCCAAACCTTTTCAGTTCGGTTCAGTTCAGTCGCTCAGTCGTGTCTGACTCTTTGCGACCCCGTGAACCGCAACGTGCCAGGCCTCCCTATCCATCACCTGCTGGGGTCCAGCCTGGGTGGATCCAGGGAATTCGAAGCGGGGACAGAGTCAGAGTCTGGGAAAGGACTATTTAATTAGAAATATAAAGAGAGATTAGGAAAGAACAGTATAGTAGGAAAATTTAGTGGAGAAAAGATGCTGAATAACTTGGTTTACGTGGAGAACTAATAAAACCTCAAGAGGTTTGCACCATCTACGTTAGGCCACTGGCACCCGTTTGAATAGTGCAGGTAAGTAGACTTGGCGAGCCTCCGTGCTCCAGATGGGAATTCAGCCTGAAAAGGAGACGGAGGGAGAGGGAGAGAGAGAGACACGGGGGAGCCAGATTTCCAAGAAACCAGTTCAAGAAGCTGGTCTGAGAAACTGGCCCATCCTTTATTGTTCGGAAAGGCTTTTTATACTTTTGATTGTACATAGAGATCAATGGATAACACAAAATTACGCAGCGTCAGCAGCCCTGACTCTTACTGAGACCAGGCTTTCTCTCTGCATACCTAGCTGTATACACAAGTCTTAGGTGATTTACATCATCTTCTGGTCAGAAGGCCAATTAACATTTACAGCCCTTTTCTGATAAGGGTAATAGTGTTGTTCTTCCCAAAGTCTGGTGCCACTCTCAGAAAGCACTAAATAAAGTCACATTCTTACATAGCAAGGACACAACAATTTATAACAAGGAAAGAGGAGTACAGTGATTTATAACAAAGAGAAAATTCATTAACTCAAAAGTCTAGTGTTGCTAACATCAAAACTACTATATTCCTATTTCTGCATCCCGATTACATTGATTAATATCCTCCCAGGTGCCTAAAAGATAAAGGATATGGAGGCCTGGCGGCAAACATTAACTCAACAATGGAACCCTTCACCAAACTAATTCTTAGCTCTTAAAGGCTCTGTATCTTTAAGATGTTTTAAGCTTCGTGCCTCCCATGGTTGGGGGACTGTAAACAATCACAAGTTGTAAAGGTCTCCAACTGTCAGGCAAGTTAGAGGGCCATCAGAGGGGTTTAAGCCGAGACATTCTTTTTACGCCCAGGAGACTGTTAACTGGAGCTCTAAGTTAAGTCTTTCCGGAGAAAGGTGGTCGGGGATAGCCCCTGTAATGTCAGAAGAGTATAGTATAGCAGGCAGTAAACAGACAGATTGTGGTTTTGGGGTAGATGCTCAGGCAGAGGACCCCTTGAGACCTGACTCGCCTTGCCCATCAGGCCTCTCCACATGACCTCGTCATGGGTGGGATCTCCCGTGCTGGCTCCCGGCAATCACCAACTCCCGGAGTCCACCCAAACCCACGTCCATTGAGTCGGTAATGCCATCCAACCATCTCATCCTCTGTCGTCCCCTTCTCCTCTCACCCTCAACCTTTCCTAGCATTGGGGTCTTTTCAAATGAGTCAGCTCTTTGCATCAGGTGGCCAAAGTACTAGAATTTCAGCTTCAACATCAGTCCTTCCAGTGAACACCCAGGACCGATCTCCTTTAGGATGGACTGGTTGGATCTCCTTGCAGCCCAAGGGACTCTCAAGAGTCTTCTCCAACACCACAGTTGAAAACATCAATTCTTTGGTGCTCAGCTTTCTTTATAGTCCAACTCTCACATCCATACATGACCACAGGAAAAACCATAGCCTTGGCTAGACGGACCTTTGTTGGCAAAGTAGTGTCTTAGCAAGCATTTACTATGTGCCAGGGCCTGTGTTAAATGCTTTACATGCATTATTATCTCATTCAATCCTCAGTACTCCTAATTCAATCCTCAATGCTCCTAATAATAGGAGTATTATCTCATACTCCTATTGGTGGTTATGGTGATGAGGAAATTGAGGTTCAGAAAAGTTAGAAAACTTGTCTTATGGAAAAATGACAACGAAGAGAATAAGACAGAACTGTTCCTGGTTCATCAGACTCTAGTGCCCATGTTCTAACCACAAGCATCTCTGTTATTTCACCACCTCTGAACCTGCTGTTTTAGGGTAAAATGGAGTTTGGGCTTCATCATTCCAAAGGTGGCTTCTAGCTTTAACATTTTATGACCCTACAATGATCAAAGATCTGGTGTTAGATTCCAGGAAACACTCACAGTTCAGACCAGAGCTTTAGTTCTCCCTTGAGTCCACTGGGACGGGGAAGAGATGATATTCTCCTGGCTGATCCATTCCCAGCATGGTGCCTAGACTGTTTAAAGAGCTGGTGTTAGCTACAACCCCACTCTCATTTAGGCGGTGAATCTTTCGAATGCACATTTTAAAGCAGGATACATAAATATAACTTCAAAAGTCAAATGAATCAATCAACCGTGAAGAATGTTGTTCATTCATTCAGTCATACCCAACTCTTTGCAACCCCACGAACTGCAGCACGCCAGGCTCCCCTGTCCATCAACATCTCCCAAAGCTTCCTCAAACTCATGTCCATTGAGTTGGCTTTCCTCTATTTCTTTGCATTGATCACGGAGGAAAACTTTCTTAGCTCTCCTTGCTATTCTTTGGAACTCTGCCTTCAAATGGGTGTATCTTTCCATTTCTCCTTTGCCTATAGCTTCTTTTCTTTTCTCAGCTATTTGTAAGGCCTCCTCAGACAACCGTTTTGCCTTTTTGCATTTTTTTTCCTGGGGATGGTCTTGATCACTGCCTCCTGTACAATGTCATGAACCTCCATCCATACTTCTTCAGATGTAATCCCTTGAATCTATTTCTCACTTCCACTGTATAATTGTAAGGGATTTGATTTAGGTCCTACCTGAATGGTCTAGTTGTTTTCCCTACTTTCTTCAACTTAAGCCTAAATTTTGCAATAATGAGTTCATTATCTGAGCCACAGTCAGCTCCCAGTCTTGTTTTTGCTGACGGTATAGGGCTTCTCCATCTTTGGCTGCAAAGAATATAATCAATCTGATTTTGGTATTGACCATCTGGTGATGTCCATGTGTAGAGTCTTCTCTTATGTTGTTGGAAGAGGGTGTTTGCTATGACCAGTGCGTTCTCTCAGCAAAACTCTGTTCGCCTTTGCCCTGCTTCATTTTGTACTTCAAGGTAAAATTTGACTGTTACTCCAGGTATCTCTTGACTTCCTGCTTTTGCATTCCAGTCCCCTCCAATGAAAAAGACATCTTTTTGGGGTGTTAGTTCTAGAAGGTCTTGTAAGTCTGCATAGAACTGTTCAACTTCAGCTGCATTACTGGTTGGGGCATAGACTTGGATTAAGTGATATTGAATGGCTTGTCTTGGAAGCAAACAGAGAGAGATTGCACCCAGGTACTACATTTTGGACTCTTTCATTGACTATGAGGGCTACTCCATTTCTTCTAAGGGATTCTTGCCCACAGTAGTAGATGTAATGGTCATCTGAATTAAATTCGCCTATTCCAATCCATTTTAGTTCACTGATTCCTAATGTGTCAGTGTTCACTCTTGCCGTCTCCTGTTTGACCACTTCTAATTTGCCTTGATTCATGGACCTAACAAACAATAGAATGGGAAAGACTAGAGATCTCTTCAAGAAAATTAGAGATACCAAGGGAACATTCCATGCAAAGATGGGCACAATAAAGGACAGAAATGGTATGAATCTAACAGAAGTGTACATATTAAGAAGAGATGGCAAGAATACACAGAAGAACTGTACAAAAAGATATCTTCATGACCGAGATAACCACGATGGTGTGGTCACTCACCTAGAGCCAGACATCCTGGAAGGTTAAGTCAAGTGGACCCTCGGAAGCATCACTATGAACAAAGCTAGTGGACGTGATGGAATTCCAGTTGAGCTATTTCATATCCTAAAAGATGATGCTGTCAAAGTGCTGCACTCAATATGCCAGCAAATTTGGAAAACTGAGCAGTGACCACAGGACTGGAAAAAGTCCATTTTCATTCCAATCCCAAAGAAAGGCAATGCCAAAGAATGCTCAAACTACTGCACAATTGCACTCATCTCACATGCTAGTAAAGAAATGCTCAAAATTCTCCAAGCCAGGCTTTAACAGTACATGAACCATAAATTTCCAGATGTTCAGGCTGGATTTAGAAAAGGCAGAGGAATCAGAGATCAAATTGCCAACATCCATTGGATCACAGAAAAAGCAAGAGAATACCAGAGAAACATCTACTTCTGCTTTATTGATTACACCAAAGCCTTTGACTACATAGATCACAAGAAACTGTGGAAAATTCTTAAAGAGATGGGAATACCAGACCACCTCACCTGCCTCCTGAGAAATCTGTATGCAGGTCAAGAAACTACAGTTAGAACTGGACACGGAACAAAGAACCAGTTCCATATCAGGAAAGGAGTATGTCAAGTATGTATATTGTCACCCTGCTTATTTAACTTATATACAGAGTCAGTCAGTCAGTTCAGTCAGTTCAGTTGCTCAGTCGTGTCTGACTCTTTGCGACCCCATGAATCGCAGCACGCCAGGCCTCCCTGTCCATCACCAACTCCCAGAGTTCACTCAGACTCACGTCCATTGAGTCAGTGATGCCATCCAGCCATCTCATCCTCTGTTGTCCCCTTCTCCTCCTGCCCCCAATCCCTCCCAGCATCAGAGTCTTTTCCAATGAGTCAACTCTTCGCATGAGGTGGCCAAAGTACTGGAGTTTCAGCTTTAGCATCATTCCTTCCAAAGAAATCCCAGGGCTGATCTCCTTCAGAATGGACTGGTTGGATCTCCTTGCAGTCCAAGGGACTCTCAAGAGTCTTCTCTAACACCACAGTTCAAAAGCATCAATTCTTCGGCGCTCAGCCTTCTTCACAGTCCAACTCTCACATCCATACAGGACCACTGGAAAAACCATAGCCTTGACTAGATGAACCTTAGTCACCAAAGTAATGTCTCTGCTTTTGAATGTGCTGTCTACGTTGGTCATAACTTTTCTTCCAAGGAGTAAGCGTCTTTTAATTTCATGGCTGCAGTCACCATCTGCAGTGATTTTGGAGCCCCCAAAAATAAAGTCTGACACTGTTTCTACTGTTTCCCCATCTATTTGCAATGAAGTGATGGGACCGGATGCCATGATCTTCGTTTTCTGAATGTTGGGCTTTAAGCCAACTTTTTCACTCTCCACTTTCAATTTCATCAAGAGGCTTTTTACATCATGTGAAATGCCAGGTGGATGAAGCACAAGCTGGAATCAAGATTGCCAGGAGAAATATCAATAACCTCAGATATGCAGATGACACCAACCTTATGGCAGAAAGAGAAGAGGAACTAAAGAGCCTCTTGATGAAATGATGCTTCCTAGCATCAGGGTCTAATGTGTCAGTTCTTCACATCAGGTGGCCGAAGTATTGGAGCTTCACCTTCAGCATCAGTCCTTCTAATGAAATTTCAGGGCTGATTTCCTTTAGGATGGACTGGTTAGATCTCCTTGCAGTCCTCGGGACTCTCAAAAGCGTCTTCTCCAACACCACAGTTGAAGAATACCCAATGCTAATACTCGTTAGTGACTTTTCTTTCTGAAGGTTGAGTTGGAGTTTATTTTTATGTATTTATGTTTAGGGGACCTGCATGGAGATCTTAGTTCCCCAACCAGAGATTGAATCCATGACCCCTGCCATGGAAGCATGGAGTCTTAAGCACTGGACCCTCAGAGAAGTTGGAATTTATTCTTATTATTATTGGCCACTCAACATGCCTGTGGGATTCAAGTTCTCCGACCAGGGATCAACCTAAGCCATGGGTCCTGGACACTGAGGGCGCCGAGCCCTAAACGCTGCACCACCAGGGATTTCCCCAGAGTTTACTTGATCAACCCGTTTCTGTACAGTCATATTAAAGTCTTAAGGATAGACCAATACTTTCTGAATGGCACGTTTTACAAACATTACTTTGACCTTTCATTACAAATCTAAAGGTGGATTGGTCTCATTCTACAAACGAAGGCACTCACCCTTTGTCACCTAGCTCAGACTTCAAAGCCCATTTTCTTTCCACTGTAACTTTCGTTGGCAGTTCTCCAAGTGCAGCCTGTGAACACCCTGCAGGTAGGTCCTTTAGACACTTCCAGGGGTTCTGTGAGGTCAGAACTCCTAAGACGGCACTTGTCCTTTCACATGTTCATGTTTGCAATGATGGTGCAAAAGCAACCCACTGCTGCACCTGAGCACCAATCTAGCCAGTGGTGTCCTCGGTTTCTTACGCACAGTGGGGGACGGGGGCAGGGGAGGAAGACAGTTGCACTTAAGAACATCCTTGGTGCAGCAGGGACAATTGTTATTAAATCGTGACCCTTAAAGGCTTCATACCACAGTAGAGTGGGGTTGTCCAAAGGAAAACCATGTGTGCAACTGGTTGCATTGTGAGCTGGACTGCCCCATTTTTCATGGAACACCATTATTACTTGAAATGATTACTGATAGAAAACCAGTGGTCAAGCAGACACGGGTATTGCCAGACATTGTCTAGACAATGAATGAAGTGACCTTCTCCTTCAAGAAGAATAATTGGGTGGGTGGGTGTGTTAATTGCCAATGAAGAACAATTTGAGCTTTCAAGCAACAATTACAATTTTGGAAAACTTGTTTCTGGTAATAGTGAGCTGATACCTTCCCAGTACTAAAAGACCTTTCTGGTGAGATCAGACATTTGGCAGTATTAATAAATGTAACTTTAACATTCCGCATAATTAAATGTGTCAGGATTTGAAAGATGGTGGATTTCTAGCAACCCTCCCAGCAAGGTCTGATCATAAACCCCAGGGGTAGGGGTGTTATCTCAGCCCCAGGGGTTGTGGCCGCCCGTCATAACTGCTATTACCGTATTTTTAAGAGTTCTGTTTCCTAATAACCAGTTCCTCATGACTCCAGCCCTTGCTATAGTTAGTAATTCTCTGGTTGAATTACTGTGTTCTCTCTCTCCTGATTGGATCGAGACTAGCACAGTTGGCCTTGCAAGGAAAAGCTGAGAACAGTCACCAGGGAAGAAAACCAAACCACAACAGTCACTGCTGAGAAGCGAAGGGAGCAAGGAGAGGGGCACGGTTCACCGTCCTCCTCATCTTTGTCAACAGCAAGAGCCCCCAAGGGGAGGGGGTGAGGTTTGAAAAGAAAGTTGGAATAGCTGCTTTTAGATATAAATAAGAATTGAAAATTAAACCAAATAGTACCTACATCTCCAGGAGGCTATTTTTTTCACCTGTGAAGAGTGTGATGTCATCCCTTCAAAACAGTTAAACGAGTAGGAAGTGAATGACCCACCCAATTGAGGTTTGAAAGTAACTAAAAAAGAATTCAACAGGCGATGAATTGACCATCACAGTGTCCACGATGAGGACAGCAGAGAGGAGATCAATCATATCAGTGACGGGGGGGAACTGGAGAGCTTGAAGCTTTCAAAGTAGGCGGGAAAGATGCAGCATGAAACTGGGCCAAGTCGGGGTCTTTTTATACACAGCTGGACACCTGAGGGCTCAGGCAGTTTAGAACTTAACTGTGGGGACTTCCCTCATGGTCCAGCGGGTGAGAATCTGCTTCCCAAGACAGGGAACATGGGTTCAATCCCTGGTTGGGGAACAAACATCCCGCATGCGGCAACTAAAGAGGCCCGTGCACCACAACTGGAGAAGCTCCCACACACAGCACAACTAGAGAAAGCCGGCACACACCACACCTAGAGAAGCTCCACACACAACCAGAGAGAGCCCACACACACCACACCAAGAGAAGCTCCCACACACAACCAGAGAAAGCCCGCACACACACCTAGAGAAGCTCCCACACACAACCAGAGAAAGCCCGCACACACCACACCTTGAGAAGCTCCCACACACAACCAGAGAAAGCCCGCACACACACCAAGAGAAGCTCCCACACACAACCAGAGAAAGCCCACACACACCACACCTTGAGAAGCTCCCACACACAACCAGAGAAAGCCCACACACACCACACCTAGAGAAGCTACCACACACACCTAGAGAAGCTACCACACACAACCAGAGAAAGCCCACACACACACCAAGAGAAGCTCCCACACACAACCAGAGAAAGCCCACACACACACCTAGAGAAGCTCCCACATACAACCAGAGAAAGCCCGCACACACCACACCTAGAGAAGCTACCACACACACCTAGAGAAGCTACCACACACAACCAGAGAAAGCCCACACACACACCAAGAGAAGCTCCCACACACAACCAGAGAAAGCCCACACACACACCTAGAGAAGCTCCCACATACAACCAGAGAAAGCCCGCACACACCACACCTAGAGAAGCTCCCACACACTCCCACACAGAACCAGAGAAAGGCCACACACACCACACCTTGAGAAGCTCCCACACACAACCAGAGAAAGGCCACACACACCACACCAAGAGAAGCTCCCTCACACAACCAGAGAAAGCCCACACACACCACACCTAGAGAAGCTCCCACACACAACCAGAGAAAGCCCACACACACCACACCTTGAGAAGCTCCCACACACAACCAGAGAAAGCTCACACACACCACACCTAGAGAAGCTCCACACACAACCAGAGAAAGACCACACGTGCCACAATTAGAGAAGCTCCCACGCACAACCAGAGAAAGCCCGCACACACCACACCAAGAGAAGCTCCCACACACAACCAGAGAGAGCCCACACACACCACACCAAGAGAAGCTCCCACACACAACCAGAGAAAGCCCGCACACACCACACCAAGAGAAGCTCCCACACACAACCAGAGAAAGACCGCACACACCACACCAAGAGAAGCTCCCACACACAACCAGAGAAAGCCCGCACACACACCTAGAGAAGCTCCCACACACAACCAGAGAAAGCCCGCACACACCACACCAAGAGAAGCTCCCACACACAACCAGAGAAAGCCCACACACACCACACCTTGAGAAGCTCCCACACACAACCAGAGAAAGCTCACACACACCACACCTAGAGAAGCTCCACACACAACCAGAGAAAGACCACACGTGCCACAATTAGAGAAGCTCCCACACACAACCAGAGAAAGCCCACACACACCACACCAAGAGAAGCTCCCACACACAACCAGAGAGAGCCCACACACACCACACCAAGAGAAGCTCCCACACACACACCTAGAGAAGCTCCCACACACACCACACCTAGAGAAGCTCCCACACACAACCAGAGAAAGCCCACACACAGCACAACTAGAGAAGCTCCCACACCCAACCAGAGAGAGCCCACACACACCACACCAAGAGAAGCTCCCACACACACACCTAGAGAAGCTCCCACACACACACCTAGAGAAGCTCCCACACACAACCAGAGAAAGGCCACACACACCTCTAGAGAAGCTCCCAAACACAAACAGAGAAAGCCCGCACACACACCTAGAGAATCTCCCACATACAACCAGAGAAAGCTCACACACACCACACCTAGAGAAGCTCCCACACACTCCTACACAGAACCAGAGAAAGGCCACACACAGCATAACTAGAGAAGGTCCCTCACACAACCAGAGAAAGCCCCCACACACACCTAGAGAAGCTCCCACACACAACCAGAAAGAGTCTGCACACACCACACCTAGAGCAGCTCCCACATACAACCAGAGAAAGCCCACACACCACACATAGAGAAGCTCCCACACACAACCAGAGAAAGCCCACACACCACACCTAGAGAAGCTCCCACACACAACCAGAGAAAGCCCACATAGCACACCTAGAGAAGCTCCCACACACAACCAGAGAAAGCCTGCACACACACCTAGAGAAGCTCCCACACACAACCAGAGAAAGCCCACACACACCACACCTAGAGAAGCTACCACACACACCTAGAGAAGCTACCACACACAACCAGAGAAAGCCCACACACACACCAAGAGAAGCTCACACACACAACCAGAGAAAGCCCACACACACACCTAGAGAAGCTCCCACATACAACCAGAGAAAGCCTGCACACACCACACCTAGAGAAGCTACCACACACACCTAGAGAAGCTACCACACACAACCAGAGAAAGCCCCCACACACACCAAGAGAAGCTCACACACACAACCAGAGAAAGCCCACACACACACCTAGAGAAGCTCCCACACACTCCCACACAGAACCAGAGAAAGGCCACACACACCACACCTTGAGAAGCTCCCACACACAACCAGAGAAAGCCTGCACACACCACACCAAGAGAAGCTCCCACACACAACCAGAGAAAGCCCACACACACACCTAGAGAAGCTCCCACATACAACCAGAGAAAGGCCACATACACCACACCGAGAAGTTCCCACACATAACCACAGAAAGCCCACACACACACCTAGAGAAGCTCCCACACACAACCAGAGAAAGGCCACATACACCACACTGAGAAGTTCCCACACACAACCAGAGAAAGCCCACACACACACCTAGAGAAGCTCCCACACACAACCAGAGAGGGCCTGCACACACCACACATAGAGAAGCTCCCACACACAACCAGAGAAAGCCCACACACACCACACCTTGAGAAGCTCCCACACACAACCAGAGAAAGCCCGCACACACCACACCAAGAGAAGCTCCCACACACAACCAGAGAAAGCCCACACACCACACCAGAGAAGCTCCGACACATAACCAGAGAAAGCCCGCACACACCACACCTAGAGAACCTCGACACACAACCAGAGAAAGCCTGCACACACCACACCTAGAGAAGCTTCCACATACAACCAGCGAAAGCCCGCACACAACAAGACCCCGCAGAGCAGCACAGCCAGAAAAATAAAGAAGTTACTATGTTTTTATTATTTACAGTAGCCAAGAAGTGGAACAACCTAAGTGTCCCTCCATGAATGAATGGATAAAGAAATGTGGTAGTACATAGAATGGAGTATTATTCAGCCTCGAAAACAAGAAGGCAATCCTGCCTTATGTGACAACGCAGATGTACCAAAGGGCATTGTCATACTAAGTGAAGTAAACCAGTCACAGAGGGACAAATACTGCATGACTCCACTTACATACAGGATCTAGAATAATCACATAGAAGCAGACGGTGGTTCCCAGAGACAGGTGGTATGGGAAACGGGGAGTGTTACTCAGTGGGTGTGAAGGTTGGTAGGAGAGATGAACGCATTCTAGAGCTCTGTTGTACAGCAAAGTGAGCAATATTATATTGTGCACTTAAAAACTGTGTTAAGAGGGTAGGCCTTATGCTGTGTTCTTACAAAAACAAAACCAAACAAAGGGGAATGGGAACCTTTTGGCAGTGATATTTTTTAACATTTTTAATTGGAGGATAATTGCTTTACAATGTTGTGTTGGTTTCTGCCATACAACATGAATCTGTGGTGACAGATACTTATTACCTTGATTGTAGTGATGGTTTCAGAACTGTGTGCATGTCTAAACTCATCAAATTGAACACATTAAAGATGTGCAGTTTTGGTATATAAGTTATACCTCAATAAAGCTGTTTTCTTTAAAAATTTTTTAATCCAAACCGAAAATATATATATAAATTTGATTTTTTAAAAAGAGAACTTAATGAACTTAATGGTAAGTGGACAGCCTGAAGATGGACAAAACTGGGTCGTGGGGCCAGAAAGGCAATTAGCCAGAAGATTCATATGCGCTGCCAAGGATAAAGGCAGCAGGGGGGTGAGCACTCAGGCCAAGACGGAGCCGCTTTAGGGACGGCCATCATCCTGCTCTGAAATGACACTAGGCTCTCCGTCTTCTGTTGGGTGGTCTTTGGCAAGTTATTCAATACCGAATTGACAAGAGTTAGCTGAGTCCCTATTTGAGCCCAGAGAATCATCCTAGAATAATACTGACTGGCATCAAGAACTGCGCTTCTGGGACTTCCCTGGTAGAGCAATGGTGGAGAGTCTACTTTGCAATGCAGAGGGTGTGGGTCCGATCCCTATCGGGGAACTAAGATCCCGCATGTCGCAGGGCAACAGAGCCCCAACGCTGCAAGTACTGAGCCTGTGTACTCCGGAGCCCCCGTGCTGCCACTAGAGTCCGAATACTGCGGGGAAGACTCCTCACGGTGCAACTAAGCCAGTAAATATTAAAAAAACACACCACTGTGCTTCTGGACCACCAGTCAAGGAGCAGCGAGGCAGATTCAGTCCTCAGCATGGACGCTTTGCCTATGTTTTCACCTCTCCTCTCTCACTCCTAGAATAATTGTTTAGTTTCCACGTGTGGCAATTACAGCTGTACGTGATGCACACTTGGGTATATGCAAATTGTTTCTTTCATAAAGCAAACTGAATTACTGAATGTGGTACACTACTTTTCTAGCCTATTTCCCAAAATGCAGGTAATGACCCCCTACATTGATACCATGACTCTGGTGGACTGCTATTCACTTAGAAAACCACCACCATAGAGGAAAAGATGACTCGTGAACTGATTATAATCCAAAGAAAAGACATCCTGAGGTCTTTTTTATTTTTAAACTGAGGTCTAGTTGGCACATAACGTTAGTTTCAGGAGTATAACATATTTAATACTTACATGCATTGCACCACAAAAAGTCTAGTCACCAGACAGCAACATTTTTTTCTTGTGATGAGAACCTATAAGATCTACTGTCTGAACCACTTTCAAATGCAGTATGCAATACAGTGTTATTATCTATACCATAGTGTATATTGTACCCCCAGGACTTATTTTATAACTCGAAGTTTATACTTCTGACCTTCTTTACCATCTTGCCCACCTTCAGCCCATGCCACTGACAACCACCAATCTGTTCTTTGTATCTTTGTTTTGAAATTTGATAGGTGAGATCATATAGTATGTGTCTTTGTCTGATGTAAGTCATTTAGCATAATGCCCTCAAGATCCATCCATATTATCACAAATGGCAAGATTTGATTCTTTCTTATGCTGCTGCTGCTGCTGCTGCTGCTAAGCCGCTTCAGTCGTGTCCAACTCTGTGCGACCCCATAGACAGCAGCCCACCAGGCTCCCCCGTCCCCGGGATTCTCCAGGCAAGAACACTGGAGTGGGTTGCCATTTCCTTCTCCAATGCATGAAAGTGAAAAGTCAAAGTGAAGTCACTCAGTCGTGTCCAACTCTTAGCGACCCCATGGACTGCAGCCTACCAGGCTCCTCCGTCCATGGGATTTTCCAGGCAAGAGTACTGGAGTGGGGTGTCACTATGGCTGAATATGTATACACACACACCACTTCATCCATTCATCCATTCTTCATCCATCCATGGATATCAATGACTCCATATCTTGACTTTTGTAAATGATGTTGCAATGAATATGGGGATACAGCAATCTTTTTAAGTCAGTGTTTTTGTTTTCTTTGGGTAAATACCCAGAAGTGAAATTGCTGGATATGATACTTTTATTCTTAATGTAAAAAAATATCGGGGGGCGCCTCCATACTGTTCTCCATAGTGAATCTACATTCCCACCAATGGCGCACAGGGGTTTCCTTTTCCCCATGCCCTCTCCAACAGCGATTATTTCTTGTCTTTCTGGTAAGAGCCACCCTAACAGGTGTGAGGTGATGTCTCGCTGTGGTTTTGGTTTCCCTGATGACTAGTGGTGCTGAGCACTGTTTTCATGCACCCGTTGGCCTTTTACTATTTGTCTTGTTTTCCAAACCTGGAAAGAAAGCATGCTTACACCAGGACCCCAGTACCAGGATAGCATCGTTCACGTTAATCTGTCTCTTTCTGGAGTCATGTTTCTTGTCTAAAAATCAGTAAATACCAATTTTGATGCACATCAATGTCATGCAACTTAGAAGTAGACAACATTTCCTTTGATCCAGTTGCTCCCAGATCTAATGAACTCCACTGAACTAAACCTTGCAACATCAAAGTCTTTAGTCAAGGCAAACCTTGTTACAGAAAATTTTAATCTTTTGCATTATTATAAAACAAGGTAACGATCTGCAAAACTCAAACGAGATGACTCAGCACACAAGTTTAGTTCAATATGATTTTATTTAAAAATCTGCAAAGCCAAAGGAGGGATCTGATGTTTTGTTAAAACAATTTTCACAGTATATATTTCAGCCTTTTTTAGCTTTGTGTTGAATAATAACAGAAAAGGAAGTTTCTGTTCAAGACCCTCACTCCAGCACAGCACACTTAGCCAGGCACCCGGGATCGAGTGGCTGGGCGGGTCACCCTGGCCTGAGCTCACAGTGAATCCTCCCCCTCAAGTAGAGCCCTAGTTCTTCCCCAAGCACACAGACTTATTTTCACTGCTCTCCACAGGCCCTGAGAATCCTTCATCTTAAAGTTGAGCAAAGTGTGAAAGGATTCCTTAACTCATTGCCTGTAACAAACCCAGCTACTGGTTAACTGCTGACAATCACAAGTATAAACACTTGAAATGTATAAGATGTTCCACATTGAATGGAACAACTTAAATTTTAAAAAATTAAGTCAAGTAACATGCTTTCATGTTTTAAAACGTTACTTAATAAAACTTACTGAGACAAGATATACAGCACTTTCTGTATTTGGTATTACAAACTCCTACTGACGATAAGCTACTTGATGGTTGAAAAAAATAAAAAAGAGAAGAAACCGTACATATTGTTTTATAAACGATGCCTGAAGGAATGTCATGTTGTAAATTCTGTTACTAAGATTAAGCCTGGGGAGAAAAAAAAGATTTACAAAAGCAACACCCATGTTCTTTTAAATGGTGAGGTAGATTTTTCCCTATGCAGCAAATGGAAGATAACCGAAAATGCACACAGCTCACAAATCTTCTTTAAAAAAAACACAGTTCAGGTTATAGTCACTTTCACAAATAAGACATTTATAAACCACGAGGTGGAGAGGTCATACTCGGGGAAGCTCCACACTTTATGTGTTACTCGGAGACTCGATAATCAATCTTGGATCAATCAACTCTCTCCAAAAAACGGTTATCTGAGGAAAAACAGAAAATATTCAGTTTAGAGACGTCATTTTGAGGTCATGTGAATTTTAGTCAGTTAAAAACTTCAATTTCCATTTGTGAAGAATGCTTGAGGACTGGAGGTAATTTGAGTCCCAGTAAATTCAGTTCAACTAGGGTAGAAGGCCTTGTTTACCTAGAACACAGCTAAATTTTATATTAAATATATTTCATCTTCCTTTGATTTAGAGCATGGGCTGGGGCTGGGTGGTACCAGCTGGTTACCAAGGGGATAACCAGAAGGATTTGCCCAAACAGTCTCTATGGACAAGCAGTCTGCAGACTTCTTGGGAGGCAGATATGGCCCAGAGGGTAATCACTAGACTGCTGATGCCCTTTCATGCAGCTCTATGGTTCTTTTCCTGTGCTGCCTAAAAACAGAGGAGCTATTTCGCATTTTACGAAGAGAAAGCAAAGCTAACGAAGGCCATGTGGATGAATAATGAGAGCCATCTACTGTCCAAAAACGTAATTACAGGCCCTACTTCAGGCCTCAGTTTAGTAAGGCCTCCCTCCAAGAGGAAAGCCTCCAACATTTAATTTTCCAGTGTAGTTTCCAAGAATACATTTCAACAAAAAAGTGGGACTGCATATATTGCAAATAAAGAAGTACAGGATACGGGGCCAAATCTGCAGAGCCTACCACAGATCCTAAAAATGTGCTTTTGGAGTAAATCCCTGAGTGTCATCTATCCTAAAGACAAAGCAAAACATACAGTCTGGTTAGGGTTTCCACAAGTTTACATTTCAGATAAAACGTGACTTTGCAATAGTAAAACTTCAGAATAATATCATAACATTTCAAATATAAACACCTTAAGAAGCGGTTTCTTAAATATAAATTCTATTCACTTCAATGCTACCATACTCTACTGAGGCAGCCATTCCAGCATCTCTGGAAGTCTGGCTGCCAACAAAGCTCTAAACCATATACTTCCTAAAATGGCAATTTAAGGACTTAAAATCAGAAGACAGATTCATCATTGTGTGTCATTCTTCAAAAGTATCTGCACTGTTCTACGTCAGAATCACGGTAACTCTTGGGAGGTAGTAGTGACTGTAAGGAGACACAGTGGAGACTTCTGGACCCCCGCCCCCCCAAGGCCGGGATCCTCTCTGATGTTATGCAGGCAGTGCAGGAAGCTGCAGCGTGTCACCCTCCAGACCACCAGCAGCCAGTCAAGCGAATGGACGACCAGGCAACCCAAGAAGAGAAGCGCGCCTACCCTCTTCTCCTGCGTCACAGCGTACTCCACTACCTCAGCTCCATTGGCGTTGCGATAAACCAAATCAAATTTCCCAGGTTCTTTCATGGCTGAAACCAGATGGTAGGAAGGAGAGACGATAAGTCATTTCCCAGTAGTGGGAAAGTTCCTCTACAGGGAATTCATATCACTAGAAAAACCGCCACAAACAAACTGCCCGTTGATGTGGAGGCTAGTGCACACAGGAAAGCGGAGTGCTCAGTGACAGGAGATGCTCTGAAGCCTGTGTCAACAGACAGGGGCTTCTCAGGCACTCCCCAGTGACCATCCGCCCTTCCCAGAAAAGAAGTGAGCTGATACACTAGCACTAGCAATCCCAGAAAAGAATGCGTGACCACAAGATAATCCCCAACACCCCCAGAACTGGTTTGTTTCAACAAGAGAAGGTAACGTGAATTCTGCAAAATTCTTATATCTTGCTGTGTCCACAGAAATTATACATGCTTCCTTGGTAACACAGCAGTCCTCATTTTACATGGTAGGGTGGGGCTATAGAAATGACCACACAAGCTGAAATCATGCAAAACAATCTTAATCAATGGGGAAACTGATGACTGTCTCACGGTTAAAATGTTTTGTCAAAACATTCTAACCTTTACTGTATAGGGAAATGAAAACACAGTAAAACTGCTATTTATGTAGGACACGGACCCAACTTAAAACAGAAACAATGAGAATCAGTGACAGAACAGTGACTGTTCTGTGTCTACACATACCCAGGTGGTTTGGACAGCGCTCGCCCCCTTGCCATCCAGCCACAGTGCAGAGCGAGGACCTTGCCCACGCCTGGCACAGCCGCCACACTCCTTTCCGTTTGAATCCACTTTCAGCAAGATATCCTTTGAGTTTTTAACGTTATGAAATAGATCTGAGAGTTTCTTTCTCTCAGTTTTGTTCAGTTTTTTGCTGATGTAATTCCTAGGACATCCTTATTCCTTTCATCATGACCACTTTCCTCACTGATGTCAAGAAGTTCACAGAAAGCTCCAAGTCAGCATTTCCACAGTGAGCTATTTCTTCTACGAGTTCACTTAAATTCAATGTGGATGTTACTTTTAGCGTTATCACTTTCTGTTTCTTTGTCACACCTTCATTGTTGTTGGCCAAGTCCCTATTCAATTATCCACTTTTGTAAAGTGACATGTGGGTTTATCACTGAGACAAGGAGACACCACAACCACACCCTATGCTACGGTGTGGGAACTGAGCAACAGACGCACCGTGAGCAGCGCCAAAACACTGAAAGAAGCAGGGTGACTAGTCCCTGACCATAATGGGCACCTGTTACTGTGCAGTGGTCTGTGTGGGCTGGAGAGCTGGCAGTACTTCACACACTCACTCACAGCTAACAGGGGCCTCCCTGGTGGTCCAGTGGCTAAGACTCCACGCTCGCAATGCAGGGGGCCCAGGTGTGAGCCCTGGTCAGGGAACTAGAACCCACACGCTACAACGGGAGATCTACAACTCAGGCCTAGTGCAGTCAAAGAAAGAAACAAATACTTTTAAAAAGGAGCGTTAACATACCAGTGTCACTGGAGACTGGTTCTATTTAACAAAACCATGGTAGCTTGAATTCATGTATATCAGAACTATGCAAAGTGAGGACTACCTGTACTTCTGCTACAAAACAGATCAGGTGTTTCTTGATGCTCCCAAAAAGAAAAGTTCTAATTGGATATCATCACTGTCAATCACCTGACAAGAAGTGACCAGGCTGTGTCCACAGAATTTGACCACAGACAAACCTCTGTCCAGCATTCCTAAGGAGGATTTCTTCCAATGAAATCTAATCAGAAGAGAGCTGGAAAACCAGTGTAAGGTTTTTTGTTTGTGTTTTTTTCTGGGTGCCCTCACACCTTGCAGGATCTTAGTTCCCCAACCAGGGATTGAACCTGAGCCCCAGCAGAGAAAGCATCAGATCCTAACCACTGGACCACCAGGGAATCCCCTGAAAAATCTTTTTGAATGATTCCTACATACTACAGTCTTGACTCTTTTACTATCTTATTTAAACATGAACAGAAAATAATTAATTCCTTAGTCTGCTAAAGAAAAAGGGATCGCCTCTAATCTCTGGGCAGGGACCCCTGCAAACACAACCCAAGTTAAGCCATACACAATAAAAGCCCTGTTATTCCAGGGTTTCAGAACGAAAAATGGGTGGGGTGATTCAGGCATAAAGCAGGGAACCATTTAAAATAATGCATGAGAGTGCGGCTACACTTATCTATTTCAGACTTATTTTGATTTAACACAGAGAAGTATGTTCATTTGCCAGCCTTTTCAAACAGAGCTAGTAGGTCTTATGAGTCACTGACTGGAGCTGTCTTTCTTTTATAAACTTTATCCCTAATGCATATATGCAATTTCCAGGTTTTGAGTTTTGAGGGGTTTTGTTTGGTTTTATTTTTTGGTTATGCCACGCAGCACGGAGGATCTTAGTTTTCCCACCAGGGATCAAACCCACAGCCTCTGCACTGGGAGCATGGAGTCTTAACCACTGGACCACCAGGAAAAGCCCCGAGGTTTTCTGATTTTGTCTTTCAAGTGGATGCAAGAATATAAAACTAGCAACACAACTTAAGTGCAGGATCTTCTCACATTTTTATCAAATTCCTCCCGAACTCTTACAGCTAACCCATCACATGTAATTCAAAGGCAAAATTTTCAGCAACGATCCTGAGTTATCATTCAGTTTAGGTCTCACAGACGTAACTTTTTTTGCCATCAATTTTCATTAATTGATGTAATTTTATGAAATTACATGGCTACAATAATAAGAACAACGTGCCTAACAGTTTGGGGAACAAAGCCAACAGCTCTCAGCAGACACGCAACCGCACTAGCAGAAGCGCTGCGCGGCCCACCCCCAGGCCCTGTGCGCGGACGGCGGCAGCAGAGGGCCCCGTAGCCACGGCGGCCGAGGACGACGGCGGCGCCTGCGCTAGAAGCTGTTCAGAAGCCCGTGCGGACTGTGAAGAGCCTACGCTTTCAAATGTCTTTCTAGAAGACTCACCAGGTAAGGATGAAAGAATTTCTATGTCTACTTGCTGGGTCTCCGGGTTATGGCTTAATATTCTTCCTTCCTTTCAAAAATAAAAGTCCAAGTCAAAAATCACCATGTGAAATAGGATGAATGTACTAAAACCACTTAAAAATAGTTAAGATGGTGAGTTTTATGTGAATTTTATTTCAACAAAATTTTTTAAAATAAGTCGACATGTATTTGAAACATAACTCCCACAGCAAGCCCCGTTTCTCTGGTCTAAATGATCCCTGGTGCAGGCTCCACGCGGCTAGGAACAGCCCTAGAGCCCACAGCCTCTAGTCACCCAAACTAGCCGGCCCTGCAACCCCGAGGAGGCCCGGACGGAAGCTGCTCACCCCTGCCCCTGCCTCCTGGCCACAGCCAGACGCTGGCCCCTGGAGGCCTGCCTGGCGTGGCATCTCCTTTCTCTTGGGAAATGTAAATAATAAATTCCTCTCTTCAGTAGCACTGACTCTGCTGTGTTATCGCTCGTCACCTCCATAAATTAAAATCCCATGGATACATATTAGACAGGGTCGGGGGTTGGGGAGACTACATTCTTTGAAGATAGCTTTGACCTTTAAAGACAAGCTTAATGAATAAAGCTAATGATCTAGGTGGATAACAGCATTTGACATCAAAGCAAAAAAGTAACACTGATGTTCACTCTTGAAATGGTTTGGAAAGTAACTTCAGAAAAGTCCTAAAAATACTGGAAACAAAGTAGCAAACAGCTTTCCAAAATAATAACTCTAATGACCAATATCTATTTAATATGCATTTTAAAAATCTATATCATGTTGATGTATGGCAAAACCAATACAGTATTGTAAAGTAAAATAAAGTAATATTTTTAAAAAATCTATATCATCTATAATCAATGATTGATACAGGTTGTGGGACATATAAATTCTATGTTTATTTCCATTTCCTCACATACTGCAGAATTAAATTAATCATCTGTAGTAGGGTGAAAAAACATCCTGGTCTGCCCAAGACAGGTCCATTTATGTTTCCCTTCAGTAGAAATTATCAATACAGTAGTAATCCTTTTCATTTGCAAGTGTTCTGATGTAGATGATAAGTTCTGTGGTCACCTATATTAAGGGACTAAGGTGAAAAGATGGAAATACACCAAATACCCAGAACTAACCAACCAAATTTCTTCATGAACTGATTCTTCTTCTAGCCTGCTTTTGAACAAAGATTCTTACCAAGGTTTTAAAAGACTTCCAAGGTATCAACTCAGATTAATTCACTGTTGTGCCTTATCTATGCCACTATGTTAGCATATCAATTATTTCCTTTAAAAATGGGCTTACATTCTGAATCTCACATCAAGATAAGAAAGTATGCATTTTAACAAGATTTTAACACAATTTTGAATGGGTAAGAAAGGGAAGAAAACATGTAATTCTATAATCCCAGAGTCACACTTTTGCTGAACTGTGATGAAGTTCATATGCCAGTATGAAGTCCCACACAAATATTAAATGAGGAAATTCCAAGGATAATATTTGTGAATTACCTGTGGTTAACTGGTAAGGCAAAAGAAACCGTATTAGATCATAGTAACCAATAGGAATGCTGGGCTGGCTGAAGCATGGCTGGAATCAAGACTGCCAGGAGAAATATCAATAACCTCACATACGCAGATGACACCACCCTTATGGCAGAAAGTGAAGAGGAACTAAAGAGCCTCCTGATGAAAGTGAAAGAGGAGAGTGAAGAAGTTGGCTTAAACTCAACATTCAGAAAACGAAGATCATGGCATCCGGTCCCATCACTTCATGGGAAATAGATGGGGAAACAGAGGAAACAGTGTCAGACTTTATCTTGGGGGGCTCCAAAATCACTGCAGATGGTGACTGCAGCCATGAAATTAAAAGACGCTTGCTCCTTGGAAGAAAAGCTATGACCAACCTAGACAGCATATTAAAAAGCAGAGACATTACTTTGCCAACAAAGGTCTGTCTAGTCAAAGCTGTGGTTTTTCCAGTAGTCATGTATGGATATGAGAGTTGGACCATAAAGAAAGCTGAGTGCCAAAGAATTGATGCTTTTGAACTGTGCTGTTCAAGAAGACTCTTGAGATTTCCTTGGACTGCAAGATCAAACCAATCCATCCTAAAGGAAACCAGTCCTGAATATTTATTGGAAGGACTGATGCTGAAGCTGCAACTCCAATACTTTGGCCACCTGATGCGAAGAGCTGACTCATTGGAAAAGACCCTGATGCTGGGAAAGATTGAAGGCAGAAGGGGACAAGAAGGGGGATGAGATGGTTGGATGGCATCACCAACTCAAGGGACATGAGTCTGAGCAAGCTCCAGGAGTTGATGATGGACAGGGAAGCCTGGCGTGCTGCAGTCCATGGGACTGCAGAGTCAGACACGACTGAGCGACGGAACTGACTGAACCAATAGGAAATCATAAATATATGAAAAAGATTCCCATGCCGAAAATAATCAAATTTTCTGGCTGAGTCTGTGCATGCGTGCTCACGCAGCAGGCTCCACTGTCCACGGGATTCTCCAGGCAAGAATACTGGAGTGGATTTCCATTTCCTACTCCAGGGGATCTTCCAGACCCAGGGATTGAACCCATATTACCTGCATCTCCTACGCTGGCAGATAGATTCTTTACCACTGAGCCATCTGGGAAGCACTTTCTGACTGAGAGCTATTTTATTTCCTTTCAAAGATGAGGATCATGGGGAGGGATATTCAAAGAACTCTGTGTATCTAAGCTGATTAGAAAAAACTGAGTAAAAAAAAAACTGGTCATTCTCACTCTATATTCCTCCTAGGTATTATAACACGGGGAGACTTCAAACTGATATCATTAAAAAGTTTACATTTTGATAATATTTTTATTTTCTACTTTACAGCACTGTTTACTCCATAAAAATCTGTTATTTAGCAGTATTAAACATGACTTTAGCTTCTTTAATGTACTGACATTTGATTATTTGTAAATAAAGACCCTTACCTTGTAGTCAGAGACATCAGGAGAGTAATTGGATGTTAGTTCCAAAAGCTAAAAAAGAAGAAAAAAACCTCACAAATACAGATACCCCGTGTTTCCTTTTCCTTACTCCTAAGAAAACAAAACATGCCGTGTTCGGGTGCGTACTCCACCACTCAGGAAGCCCTACCAAGAGCCTGTAGCAAAACAGGGGTTCAAGTGGGAAAGGTTCTTTGGGGGCTTTTGGGAGGTTTGGAGGTGACATGTAGAGCCTTTTTTTATTGAGCACTTGCTGTGTTCCAGACATCAGGCTGAGCCATTTTTATTCACTCAGAAAATAATTCCTGGGCACCTACCACATGGCAAGAGAACATGAAAGATATGACTCAGGAAGAGTTTTTATAAATAAGTTAGTTTAATAATCCATTAAATTTTATTAACATAAATTACATTAACTTATAGGTACAAATATAACCTAACGTGCTAATGACTAAGTTTACTGGGAAGAGGAATGAACTCTTTTGCTGCTAACTGCTGTTGTTTTTAAATACATACCTTGAATGCGATCTTCTCTCCGACTTGAGGGGCGGCTGCTAACAGTGGTAGGAGACTGTAGTCCTTCCTGTGTGTCTCCATGGGATTCTGAAAAACAGTATGAGTCACCAGACTGTGTTACTGGTGAGAAAATGTGAACCCCGACATCTGCTCCAGACACACAGCACGAGGGAACGGGAAGACATGCGCTCACAGTAGTACTTACCTGGATGATGGTAGATGAGTTTGTCACCACTTCATTCAGCTGCTGTTGCTTCTGATAGTCGGCGTTTCTATTTAAAACATAGGGGACAGCATGCCCTCGTCCTCGACCTCTGCCCCGCATACCCCGCCCCCTCGCTCCCTTCCAGGAAAGAAGGTCCTCTCCTCTACCCCAGCCTCTTCCCAAACTGGCGGGGAGAGTCACATTGGGAGGAGGACAGAGGACTGTTTGGGTCCGACCGCCACTGTTTGGGTCCGACTGCTTCCATCCAGAGGCGTTTGGAGCCTGTGATGATGGCCCTGGACAATTTCTTCCTACAAAGAGGCCTACAGTCTTTAAGAACTCTGCAGCACACTCGGGGGTCCTTTTTGGCATCACGCATTGATCGTCTGACTCTGAACTCGAGTCTGAACTGGAAGATGATGTTCTGGAGGTCTTGCCCTTGACAGGGACAGAGGTAAAACCAGTTTTTGGAGCCACTTTGTTTGCAGCTGTGGTTTTCACGGAGGATCCGTCCTTTGACACGTCAGTCGAGATTTTCTCTGAGGAGTGTCTGACCTCCAAGATGACATTGCTGAGGCCTTCACTGGTTGATTCGTGGTAAGACTCAGACTCCGAGGAGGAATCCGGACTGTCTTTTGTACGGACGACCATGCCACCTTTCCTGTTGGCTCTCACAAGGCTGTTTCTAGCAGGAAGAGCTTTAGGGCTGCACTTTTGGAGGGTCCACTCTTTCACAGACTGTGCTTTAGAAGACTTGGGAGTCTTGGCATGTTTTTTATATTCACGTTTCTCCTTCTTCTTTGGCGATTTTTTTTCAGTCTCTCCATCATCAACCTCCACTGCATCACACGTGGCTTTGTTTTTCCTCTTGTTTTTTTTACTCACACTCTGGTCTGTGGCGGCTTTCGGTTCTAAATCCAGGGTCTTCTCACTGTTATTGTTCTCATGCCTCTTCCAAAGCTTCTTTGAATTTCTGTAATCTAGTTCAGTTTCTTCATCTTCGTCCAACTTAAATGCCCGCTTCTTTGCTTTTCTAGGTAATAAACGAGTACTATCCCCATTACTAACTGTTACAGGACTCTCAGCAATTCCTCTCTCTTCTAATTTAACTCTGTTAAAAGAACAAGAGAGAAAGCTTTAGTAATTCATAAGCATGTCTCCAGGACATAGTTATACGCTAACATGATTACATCAGGCAATGAAAAAAAGGTCAAATCACTTCAAGATAAAAGACTCTCTTTAACAAAATGATCTATGGCGTCACTTATGGTCAGCTTTCAAGCAACTAGTTTTATTTACTGATCATCTACTGCATCCTAAAATCAGATTTTTTCCATCTAAACACCATCGTGAAGTAGGTTTCTTTTCATTTTAAAACTGATCACAAAATTACAGTTCATACAATTAACTGCCCAGGACCCACAGCCAGTAAGTCACAGAAATGTAACTCAAGCTTGTTTCTCTAATTCCAAAGTTCACAGCCTTTCCACTATGTTATGCGCCTACCCTAAATGGTGACAATGCTGATTACCCATTTTGCTTTTAGTTGTAAGCTATTTTTTAAAATCAGATTTCATTTTTATTTTGTTTGAATTTAGGAAAACACTGAACATGTTTTAAACTGTACTGACAGCCATTATAAAATTCTATAACATTTGGTGATTATTAACTTCATGTTGTCAACCTGGCTTCCCTGAGAGCTCAGTTGGTAAAGAATCTGCCTGCAATGCAGGAGACCCCGGTTCAGTTCCTGGGTCAGGAAGATCCCCTAGAGAAGGGACAGGCTACCCACTCCAGTATTCCTGGGGTTCCCTCTTGGTTCAGCTGGTAAAGAATCCACCTGCAGTGGGGAGAACTGGGTTCGATCCCTGGGTTGGAAAGGTCTGCTGGAGAAGGGAACGGCTACCCACTCCAGTATTCTGGCCTAGAGAATTACATGAACTATATATAGTCCACGGGGTTGCAAAGAGTCAGACATGACTGACTTTCACTTTCAATCTGACTAGGCCCTGGGGTACCCAGATAGTTGGTTAAACATTGTTCTGGGTGTGTCTGTGGGGGTGTTTCAGAATGCGATTAACATCTGAATTTGTACACTAAATAGACTGACTGCCTTTGTGACCAGGCGTGTGTGCTAAGCCGCTTCAGTCGTGTCCAACTCTTCGTGACCCTGTGGATTGTAGCCCACCAGGCAGCCATGTCCCTGGGATTCTCCAAGCAAGAATACTGGAATGGGTTGCTGTGCCCTCCTCCAGGGGATCTTCCCAACCCAGGGATCGAACTCCCATCTCTTAGTCTCCTGCAATGGGAGGCGGATTCTTCACCACTAGTGCCACTGGGAAGCCCACCTTTGTGAGCAGATGGTCCCAGTATGAATGAGACTCAGAATAAAAGGCTGAGCAAGAGGGAATTCCCACCCCCTGCCTACCTTTGAGCTGGGACATCAGAAGAACTTCTCTTCATTTAGACTAGGAATCAGACTGAAATATACCATCAGCTCTCCTGGTTCTCAGGCCTTTGCACTTGGGCTGGAAGTTTATCATCAGCTTTCCCGGGTCTCCAGATTGCCAACTGCAGATCTTGGGACTTCTCAGTCTCCATAATCTCATGAGCCAAGTCCTTATTGAAAGGACCTCATTTCTACATCTACAGCTACAGCCACGTCTGTGTCAGCTCGTATTGTTTCTGTTTCTCTGGAGAACTCCAATACACAGTTCATCCAACAGCACTTTCCGGTAGTAAAGGAATTCTGTTCCTCCATGGACTGGCGACAGTTAATTCTCATATGCACAGCCAGAGTGACAGAAACCTGAGTGAGTGTCACCAGTGTCAAGCACACAGTGGGTGTTTAAAAACGCCTGCTAAAAACAAACACTATTCTTTCAACATATTTACATCCAGGTGTACCTTTCACCAAGTACTTTTAGTGACCAGGGAACAATGCAGACAATCAGATTTGAAGATAAAGTACAACCAGTGAGTAATAAAATAGATTATAGGCATTCTTTAAATTTTTGAAGGTACATTAATCCTATGGATTTATCTCAATGTGGTAGTTGAAAAGAATCCTCAGTTATTCTTCAGGATACACAAATATACCGACACATACACATAAAGATAAAATAAAAGCTATTGATACCAGGAGGAGGACACAGAGAGAAATAAAACTCTGAAATAGCAGGGACTTACATAATAAAAACTCATTACCTGCTGTTCTCAGCTGTGGATGTCGGCACCTAGAAGCAAGGAAGTAACCCTCAAGCTGGCAAAAGCTAGTCTGGGACACTGCGAATCTAAGAACTACTGAGGAACTGCAGGGTACGGAACTTTCCATAACATCTTTGATCAGTTTGTTTTCACGTGTAGCGGTGCAATGATTCAGGCTTCAGTTCTGAGATGCTGATGAGTACCAAACTTCTCATCACACTTTGAAAACAGATGCAGGAAATCCACACACCTATGGACACCTTATCTTTGACAAAGGAGGCAAAAAAAATATCACGGAGAAAAGACAATCTCTTCAACAAGTGGTGCTGGGAAAAGTGGTCAACTACATGTAAACGAATGGAATGAGGACACTTTCTAACACCATACACAAAAATAAACTAAAAATGTATTAAGGACCTAAATGTAAGACCAGAAACTATAAAACTCTTACAGGAAAACATAGGCACAACACTCTATGACATAAATCACAGCAAGATGCTACATGACCCACCTCCTGGAGTAATGGAAAGGAAAAAATAAACACATGGGACCCAACTGAACTTAAAAGCTTTTGCACAATGAAAGAAACTATAAGCAAGGTGAAAAGACAGACCTCAGAATGGGAGAAAATAACAGCAAACGAAACAACTGACAAAGAATTAATCTCCAAAATATACATGCAGCTCAATACCAGAAAAACCAACAACCCAACCAAAAAGTGGGCAAAAGACCTAAACAGACATTTCTCCAAAGAAGACACACAGATGGCTAACAAACACATGAAAAGATGCTCAACATCACTCATTATTAGAGAAATGCAAATCAAAACCACAATGAGGTACCATCTCAGACCAGTCAGAACGAGCATCATCAAAGTCTATAAACAATAAATGCTGGAGAGGGTATAGAGAAAAGGGAACGCTCTTACATCATTGGTGGGAATGCAAACTGGTACAGCCACTATGGAGAACAGTGTAGAGATTCCTTAAAAAAAAAAAAAAAAAACTGGGAATACAACTGCCATACAACCCAGCAATCCCACTGCTGAGGATACAACCCAAGGAAACCAGAACTGAAAGAGACACGTGTACCCCAATGTTCATCGCAGCACTGTTTACAATAGCCAGGACATGGAAACAGCCTAGATGTCCACTGGCAGACGAGTGGATAAGGAACCTGTCATACATACCACAGTGGAATATTAGTCAGCTATAAAAAGGAACACATTTGAGTCAGTTCAAATGAAGTGGATGAACTTGGAGCCTATTATTCAGAGTGAAGTAAGTCAGAAAGAGACAAATACTGTATATTAACGCATATTATGGGATTTAGGAAGACGGTACCAATGACCCTACAAGCAGGGCAGCAAAGGAGACACAGAGGTAAAGAACAGACTTTTGGACTCAGTGGGAGGAGGAGAGGGTGGGATGATTTGAGAGAATAGCACTGAACCATGCACATTACCGTATGTAAAACAGATGCCCAGTGCAAGTTCAATGCATGAAGCAGGACACGCAAAGCCGGTGCTTTGGGACAACCCAGAGGGATAGGGTGGGAAGGGAGCTGGGAGGGGGGTTCAAGGTGGAGGGGACACACATGTATGGGACACGTGTTCCATACACCTGTGGCCGATTCAAACTGATGTATGGCCAAAACCATCATAACACTGTAACTATCCTCCAATTAAAGTAAGTAAGTGAATGAAAAGGAAACAGACGTCAGACTTTCTGTTCAGTCGCTGCGGCTCATTAGCTCACTGCAACGCCGCACGCGCTGCACCCCCTGCGGGCAGGACCCCGGCTTTCAGAGGAGCCTTCCAGAGCAGCTTGAGCGACACCTCACGCGTTCTCAAGACCAAGGGTCTGCGGGTGCTCGACCTGTGACTGCTGCAGCCTCACCATCTGCGGCTGCTGAAGACAATTCCAGTTTGGAACATACTAAGGCTGAGAAGCTCAGTGCCAACCAGGGAACGAGAAACGGCTCACTTGCCCGGTCACCCTGCTTTTCAGGGTGGACGCTTCTCTGGCACTGCTCTTCATTTCTCCACTTGGATCACAGACAACAAATGTAACTGTCTGCTCACAAACAAAAGTGAATGAAGCTGTCCTTTTACAAAGAACAGTGAGCGACCTGTACAATGAGCAGTGAAGGCAGACGGCCTGTATAGTTACATGTCTAATTCCAAGAAATTTTTAAGACTTCCTGTCCACTCAAACTCTTTGCAGGGCAAACTGGGTAAAACGTATCAAAATGTAAGGTAGTCGCTTTAAATCTGCAAGTTCACTTTGAGGATTCTATCATATAGAAATAAAGAAGACATGATCATTTGTACTGCCTGACACCTCCCCACTCCCCCTAGTCATTGCCTGCCAAGGCCAAAGTGACTGAATTCAAATCATCTTCTGCCTTTGGTTAAAAGTTTAAAGTATCATTATTTCAACTTATCTCATCTGTGAAAATGAGGGTAATAACATAGTGCTCAAATGAGCTACCATATATGTTTAGAGCAGTGCTGGACTAAGAGCAAGAGCTATCTAAATGTTAGTTCTAATTTTTATTAATACAATGAATGTATTAATAAAATGAATGTCTTCTGAGGACAGGAGTTGGTGGGTTTTTAATGAACTTGTCCCATCAAATGGAGGTGAAATTCAAAAAAGTGGGTGTAAGCAGGAATCTGCGATCTCTCAGGGCCCCATGTGTCCCCTGCATCACCACCTACAGAGAAGTAAGTTGTCTGAGCAAGGGCACACAGTTAATGAGCCACAGAGCCAAAATTCGAATCCAGAGCTCTGAATTCAGACCCTGATCTCTTAATCATTCTGCTCTCCATCACTCTTACCTTTCACACAATATTGAACAAAGGTAACCCACATATTCTTGGCATAAATACAGACCTGTACAACTTTCCTGGAGGCCAACCTGACAGTACTTATCAGATTTTAACATTTGACCAAGTAGTACCCCTTCTAGGAATGATCTTACTGAGTCATTGCTCACGTACACAAAGCTACAGAAGAATATTCACCACAGCAGTATGAACAGGGAAAACCCAAGGGCATTAGACAAGCACGCTCCTCGATATGACAGAGAAGCGCGCCCGGCATTCTATATTCCTCAAACCATCAGCATGCCACAAAATGAGATTTAGCATCAGGAGGCCCAGAGCTGCACGAGGAGCAGCAGCTTTAAAGGCGAGGACCTTCTCTGGCATCCGAGATTCCCGGAAACCAGACTGCTCTCAGTCTGGCTCAAACACTGTCTTCACGCTCGCTGCCAGCCTCACGGACATGTCAGAGGGCTTGGCTGGCCATCCAAGGAGCTACTGATCACAGCACCATGAGATGAGAACTCGTCTCTAATGTTCTGTATTTAATAATAAGCATCAAATCTCACAGGGTCAAAGAGTGACAGAGGAGAGCAGGCACCTTCTCACAGAATGACTCTTCAACAGAGAGATCTCACCTCACCTGGTCGCTCTCCAAGCCAGGGGCCGCCGGCAGGCCCCTGCGAAGCTCCCTGCAGGGAGTGTAGTAGGCTAAATTGTGTCCCCTTAAAATTCTTCTATGAAGCCCTAACCCAGAGTACTCTAATGTGACCGTATTTAGAGACGAGCCTTTGAAGAGGTAATAAAATTAAGGTAAGGCCGTTAGAGTGGGCCCTAGTCCACTGTGACTGGTGTCCTGATGAGAGCGAAAATTTGGACACATAAGGAGACATCAGTCATGTGTCTTTTTGTGACAACAGAGAAAAGGTCATGTGAAGACACAGTAAGAGAGATACCAATGAGCCAAGGACAGAGGCCTCAGTAAAAACCAAAACTTGCCAACATCTTAATCTTAGATTTTCAGGCTCCAGAATAGTGAGAGAGAACTTTCGGTTGCTTAAGCCTGTGGTATTTCATCAGAGTGGCCCTCGCAGACTAACGGGGCTCCAGGCAAACGGGAGTGCATCCTCTTCCCAGGGGGGATGGAGACCGCCTTCAGGAGGCCACTGTCAGCAGCCTGGGGGCAGAGGAGTCAGCTTCGGGGGGTTCCAAAGAAGGGGCTGTGAGGAAGCGACCGCGCCAGACAAGTGTGGAGATGCTCTTGAGCCTCCAGGGTTATTTCTCAGGATTCCCACAACCAGGCTCCACGTTCCCTCATGAGAATTCTCTAAGCACTCCTGGCAATCCCAACAAAGCACTTCTGCTGGTCAGACTCATCTATTCGCCAAGTCAGCATTGCTTCTGCCTCCACAACTATACAGGGCCATCCAACACCTCCCTACCTACCCTTCAGTCACTGCTGAACTTCCTGATCATTTGTGTTCCATCATGATCTCTCCTTTCTCCTTCTTGCACTTAGCAGCAAAACGTGGAATAATGACCCAGGCCACATGGCACAAGAAGATAGTATACAGAAACACAAAACTGTTTTGCTCTGCTCCAAAAAGATTAGGTACCGTGGAGAAAAGAGATTGTTTTCTTCTGCAGCTCTGAAGAAAAGTGAGTCTGAGGAAGACAAGCAAATGACTGGGGACATGAAGCCACAAAAACATACAGGACTTTTCCAAATTCAACTTTTTCCTACGGTCTGCCCCATTCACCACTGAAGCCAGCTGCAGAGATAGTTTTGACATACGCGACTGTGCGTCTGGTGTTTAGGAAGAATTCTGCCTGCCATCGGTGCTGTATTTATTTCCTACAACAGCTTTCATAGTTTGCTTTTGACATTGCTAACTTCATTATAAAGAGTTTAATTTTCAGATGATTAAATGAAGTACAACTGCAATTAGCTATCAGCAAGTTATTAATTCATGAAGCAGGAGAGAGATCAGAAAGTAAGCATAACAGGAGAGGATGCAATATTTATAGTAAATAGTCCCTGAATTGCAGAAAGAATAGAATGAATAAAAAAGGAAAACAACTTTTGTTGAAACCTGGACTATTTCAAATTGTCATTGGAAATAGCTAAACGTTATTAGTAAATCATAGTGTTCCTGCTTTTATAAGAAAGGCAGAAAGATACATACATGCACTCAAAGATACAGCAACTGTTCCAAATTAAATTCCCTGATGCTATTAAAAAATCACATGAATCTGACATACTCTGGGAAAAAGAATATTCAACATTCAACAAAGAGCAAGCAGAAGGAAGTAGCCTGGTTCACAACTCTAATTTTTTTTCACTGTAAATGAAGCTTTTAAAAAGAAGCCTTGATTTTGTACATACAAAATTAATACACAGAAATCACTTGCATTCCTATATTATAACAATGAAAAATCAGAAAGAGAAATTAAGGAATCAGTTCCATTTACTACTGCAACAAAAATAATAAAATACCTAGGAATATACCTACCTAAGGAGACAAAAGAACACTGTAAGGCACTGATGAAAGGAATCACAGACGACGCAGACAGATGGAGAGACGCTCCACGTCCCTAGACTAGAAGAGCCACCACTGCGAAAGTGAGTGCACCACCAAACGCAACCTACAGATTCAGTGCTATCCCTATTAGACTACAAGCGGCGTTTCTCACAGAGCTAGAACGAAAAAATCGCACAGTTCACATGGAAACACAAACGATCCCAAATGACCAAACAGTCTTGAGAAAGAAGAATGGAGCTGGAGGAATCAACCTTCCTGACTTCAGACTACACTACAAATCTACAGTCATCAAGACAGTGTGGAACTGGCACAAAAACAGGAATATAGACCAATGGAACAAGATAGAAAGCTCAGAAATAAACCCATGCACCTATGGGTACCTTGTTTTTGACAAAAGAGGCAAGAATATACAATGGGGCAGACAGTCTTTTCAATAAGTGCTGCTGGGAAAACTGGACAGCTACATGTCAAAGAATGAAATTACAACACTTCCTAAAACACCATACACAAAGATAAACTCAAAATGGATTAGAAACCTAAACGTTTCAGACCAGAAACTATAAAACTCTTAGAGGAAAACATAGGGAGAATATTCAATGACATATATCACAGCAAGATCCGATATGACCAACCTCCTGGAGTAATGGAAAGGAAAACAAAAATAAACAAATGGGACCCAATTAAACTTAAAAGTGTTTGCACAGCAAAGGAAACTACAAACAAGGTGAACCTCAACGCTGAGAATGGGAGAAAATAATAGCAACTGAAACAACAGACAAAGGATTAATTTCTAAAATATACAAGCAACTCATACAACTCAATACCAGAAAAACAAACAACCCAATCAAAAAGTGGGCAAAAGACCTAAGCAGACATCTCTCCAAAGAAGCCTCACAGATGGCTAACACACACATAAAAAGATGCTCAACATCACTCATTACTAGAGAAATGCTAATCAAAACTATAATGAGATATCACCTCACACTGGTCAGAATGGCCATCATCAAAATATCTACAAACAATAAATGCTGGACAGGGTGTGGAGAAGAGAGAAACCTCTTGAACTGTTGGTGGGAATATAAATTGATACAGCCACTAGGGAAGATGGTATGGAGAGTCCTTTAAAAACTAGGAATAAAACCACCATATGACCCAGCAATCCCATCACTAGGCATAAACCCTGAGGAAACCAAAACTGAAAAACACACATGTATCCTGATATTCACTGCAGTACTATTTACAACAGCAAGGACACGGAAGCAACCTAGATTTCACCTACATACACACAAGGGGCTATTACTCAGCCATAGAAAGGAACGCATCTGAGTCAGCTCTAAAGAGGTGGATGAACTGGAGCCGATTATACAGAGTGAAGTAAGTCAGAAAGAGAAAAACAAATATATATGAACGCAAATATATGGAATCTAGAAAGATGGTACTGATGAACCTATTTGCAGGGCAGCAATGGAGACAGAGATATAGAGAACAGACTTACGCACACGTGGGGTGGGGGAAGGAGAGGATGGGAGGCATGGAGAGAGGAACATGGAAACATACATACTACAGACAGCCAGGGGGAATTTGCTGTATGGCAAGGAACTCAAACTGGGGTTCTGTAACAACCTAGAGGGGTGAGATGGGAGTGAGGTGGGAGGGGGATTCAAGAGGGAGGGGACATAGGCATACCTATTGTTCATTCATGTTGATGTTGGGCAGAAACCAACACAATATTGTAAAGCAATCATCCTTCACTTTAAAATAAATTAATCTAAAAATTTAAAAAAAGAAGCCCTAAATAAATCACTCCAATATATGAACCTGAACTGAAACTGTTAGGGGAAGCACACTGATTGAAACTGCCCACCCTGGCCAGGCACCATAGTAACTATTTGCATGAGTTGTTTTAGGACAAGAGGTCCTGGTAAGGAACAGGGAACTAATAAGCCTCTTGATGAACGTGAAAGAGGAGAGTGGAAAAGTTGGCTTAAAGCTCAACATTGAGAAAACGAAGATCATGGCATCTGGTCCCATCACTCCATGGCAAATAGATGGAGAAACAGTGGAAGCAGTGTCAGAGTTTATTTTTTGGGCTCAAAAATCACTGCAGATGGTGACTGCAGCCATGAAATTAAAAGACGCTTACTCCTTGGAAGAAAAGTTATGACCAACCTAGATAGCATATTGAAAAGTAGAGATATTACTTTGCCAACAAAGGTCCGTCTAGTCAAGGCTATGGTTTTTCCTGTGGTCATGTATGGCTGCGAGAGTTGGACTGTGAAGGAAGCTGAGCGCCAAAAAATTGATGCTTTTGAACTGTGATGTTGGAGAAGGCTCTTGAGGGTCCCTTGGACTGCAAGGAGATCCAACCAGTCCATCCTAAAGGAGATCAGTCCTGGGTGTTCATTGGAAGGATTGATGCTGAAGCTGAAACTCCAATACTTTGGCCACCTCATGCGAAGAGTTGACTCATTGGAAAAGACCCTGATGCTGGGAGGGACTGGGGGCAGGAGGAGAAGGGGACGACAGAGGATGAGATGGCTGGATGGCATCATGGACTCGATGGACATGAGTTTGGGCGAACTGCGGGAGTTGGTGATGGACAGGGAGGCCTGGCGTGCTGCGATTCACGGGGTCGCAAAGAGTCGGACACGACTGAGCGACTGAACTGAACCAGAAGAGTTTGGGAAAGGTCAAAAGGAGACACCACCTGTCTACCCACCTCCCAGAATCCTTCTCTCTGGCATCCGTCTTGGCTGAACAAGGCTGCACCACCAGGAAGGGCTCTGAGTCAGAATGATTGGCTAAGGACAACCCAGAAACTAATCCCATCACCATTAAACCTGAGCCTGCGAGCCATGAGACAGAGCTGTTCTCCTGGGTTCCCTTACCCTACCGCTCTCCACTGGGTGCCCTTTCTCGATAAAAACTCTTGCTTTGTCAGCGCAGGTGTCT
Source organism: Budorcas taxicolor (assembly GCF_023091745.1). Lineage (NCBI taxonomy): Eukaryota > Metazoa > Chordata > Mammalia > Artiodactyla > Bovidae > Budorcas > Budorcas taxicolor. Next base: position 7,667,483 of record NC_068928.1, read on the forward strand.
CCTCCAACAATTCATTTCCTACTGTTAGACAAGAGCCCAGTTTCGGGCCCTGGAAGGGGTCCCCCTTCCTGCAACAAAACGACTGTCTTACCATTTTACTGAGACACATGAGCCACACGTGAGCAATTTACACAAGACTGCACCTTCACACTCATGCCAGTGTCTCTCTCTCTTTTTTTTTTTTTTTAATTTCCAAAAGCGTATTTAAAACTTCGGTTTCCCAATTCAAAGCCAACCAAGGTCACAAACACCTATTTAACTGAACGCAAATGAGGCAGAGAACTGGGCGCGCCAGGCGGTTCGGCAGGCGCTCCGAGGCCGGGGAGACCGCACCTGGTGAAGAAGCCACGCCTGCTGGGTGCCCGCTTGGGCCCGCGAGCCGCCGGGGCAAGGCCGAGCCCGAGGCAGGCCCGCGCCGCGCACCTAGCGACGGTGCCCGGCTGAGCAAGCGCTCGGCAAACCGAGGCTGGAGGGCACGCGGGCCCGCGCGCAGACGGCAGGCCGGGCTTTCCCACGTTCGGTCCCCCACGCCCCGCTGGACGGCCAGAGGCCCCGGGCTCCGGGCGGCGCCGCGCGCAGCCGCCCGCGCGGCCTCCGAGCCCGCGGCGCCCCGGCGCGTGCGCAGGCGCGCCCGCCCCGCCGCGCCGCCCCGCCCGCGCACCTGAGGCAGTCGTTGTCTCGTACCAGGCGCGCGCTCTCGGCGGGGGGCAGGAGCGCCCCCTCCAAGTAGAGGCCCAGCAGGGCCCCGGAACTGAAGCCGAAGCGCTGGCGGACCAGGCTGATGAGGTCCGTGACGACTCGGCATCCGCTCAGGTCGATGAGAAGCCAGAAAGACGTGCAGTGCGGGGCGCCGGGCGGCGGGTAATCGAATTGAAGCCGCAGCCTAACCGTCTCGGAGGCTGCCATCTTGCTCGATGCGCAACGGAAGCCGAGAGACTCGCCCGGGCGACCGAGAGGCGTGCTCGGGGCCCGCCCCCGGCAGCCTACGAACGGGTGCCCCCTATTGGTGGAGCGGCTGCCACGGGACTCTGCGAAGGCAGCGCGGCGCAGGGCGTTCCATTCAGGACAGGACGACGGCGGAGGGTAAGACAGGCGTTTACACCTTTTCTCCTCAGCGCTAGGTACGGTCCGAGTTTAGTCAACTGTCTAGACAAACCCTGCTCAGCAGTGCTCTGTTTCTAAGATATTTGCTCATACACGTAAAATAACACAATCTATTCTGGATTGAGTCGTTATTATTTCTCGTGGGACATGGTTGATCAAAATAGCATGAAACACCACACATTTTGTCACATAATTATTAAACAGGAAAAATAAAATGGGCATGGCAATATAGCTATTAATAAATGCAGCCATGTGTGTGTATTTTTTTTTAATCTGAATCTTTTGAATGAATATTATTAAATAAGACAGAGCTCGCCATCAATTTTGGACCTATGTTTTTGGTTTGTTTTTATAGATGTCAATCCCTGAGAAAACTTGCTGACTTATATAAATAGATAAGTATGGAGGGACTTATGTTACTGGCAGTATCAGTCAGTTCCTTAAACTTCCAAGGTACATGCTAAACTCACCTACAGATCATGCTTTAAAAAGTATTCCATTAGGCCATCAACAGAAAATTGGATTAAAGACTTACTGAATATGACCTGACCCATCAACACTATACCCAGGTTTCCCCTCAGTCAGCCTTTCCCATCAGGAAACTTCCAATAAGCTCTCCATCAGAGACAAGACAGAATGAAAACCACAAACACAGAAAACTAATCAAACTGATCACATGGATCACAGCCTTGTCTAACTCAATGAAAGTATGAGCCATGGTGTGCAGGGCCACCCAAGATGGATGGGTCAGGGTGGAGACGTTTCCTTCCAAAATGTGGCCCACTGGACAAGGCAATAGAAAAACACTTCAGTAGTCTTGCCTGGAAAACTCCATGAAGGGTATGAAAAGGCAAAAAGATACGACACTGAAAGATGAACTCCCCAGGTCGGTAGGTGCCCAATATGCTACTGGAGATCCGTGGAGAAATAACTCCAGAAAGAATGAAGAGACGGAGCAAAAGTGAAAACAACACTCAGTGGTGCATGTGACTGGTGATGGAAGTAAGTCCAATGCGGTAAAGAGCAATATTGTGCAGGAACCTGGAATCTTAGATCCATGAATCAAGGCAAATTCAGTTCAGTTCAGTTCAGTCACTCATCGTGTCCCACTCTTTGCGACCTCATGAACTGCAGCACGCCAGGCCTCCCTGTCCATCACCATCTCCTGGAGTTCATTAAAACTCACATCAATCGAGTTGGTGATGCCATCCAGCCATCTCATCCTCTGTTGTCCCCTACTCCTCCTGCCTCCAATCCCTCCCAGCATCAGGGTCTTTTCCAATGAGTCAACTCTTCACATGAGGTGGCCAAAGTACTGGAGTTTCAGCTTTAGCATCATTCCTTCCAAATAACACCCAGGGCCGATCTCCTTTAGAATGGACTGGTTGGGTCTCCTTGCAGTCCAAGGGACTCTCAAGAGTCTTCTCCAACACCACAGTTCAAAACCATCAATTTTTTGGCCCTCAGCTTTCTTCACGGTCCAACTCTCACATCCATACATGACCACTGGAAAAAACCATAGCCTTGACTAAACAGACCTTTGTTGACAAAGTAATGTCTCTGCTTTTCAATATGCTATCTAGGTTGGACATAACTTTTCTTTCAAGGAGTAAGCGTCTTTTAATTTCATGGCTGCAATCATCATCTGCAGTGATTTTGGAGCTCAAAAAGATAAAGTCTGACACTGTTTCCACTGTATCCCCCATCTGTTTCCCATGAAGTGATGGGACCAGATGCCATGATCTTCGTTTTCTGAATGTTGAGCTTTAAGCCAACTTATTCACTCCTCTCTCTCACTTTCATCAAGAGGCTTTTTAGTTCCTCTTCACTTTCTGCCATTAGGGTGGTGTCATCTGCATATCTGAGGTTATTGATATTTCTCCCGGCAATCTTGATTCCAGCTTGTGCTTCTTCCAGCCCAGCGTTTCTCATGATGTACTCTGCATAGAAGTTAAATAAGGAGGGTGACAATATACAGCCTTGACGTACTCCTTTTCCTATTTGGAACCAGTCTGTTGTTCCATGTCCAGTTCTAACTGTTGCTTCCTGACCTGCATACCGGTTTCTCAAGAGGCAGGTCAGGTGGTCTGGTATTCCCATCTCTTTCAGAATTTTCCACAGTGTATTGTGATCCACACAGTCAAAGGCTTGGGCATAGTCAAGAGAGCAGAAATAGATGTTTTTCTGGAACTCTCTTGCTTTTTCCATGATCCAGTGGATGTTGGCAATTTGATCTCTGGTTCCTCTGCCTTTTCTAAAACCAGCTTGAACATCTGAAAGTTCCCGGTTCACGTATTGCTGAAGCCTGGCTTGGAGAATTTTGAGCGTTACTTTACTAGCATGTGAGATGAGTGCAATTGTGTGGTAGTTTGAGCATTCTTTGGCATTGCCTTTCTTCGGGATTGGAATGAAAACTGACCTTTTCCAGTCCTGTGGCCACTGCTGAGTTTTCCAAATTTGCTGCCATATTGAGTGCAGCACTTTCACAGCATCATCTTTCAGGATTTGAAATAGCTCAACTGGAATTCCATCACCTCCACTAGCTTTGTTCGTAGTGATGCTTTCTAAGGCTCATTTGACTTCATATTCCAGGATGTCCGGCTCTAGATGAGTGATCACACCATCGTGATTATCTGGGTCATGAAGATCTGTTTTGTACAGTTCTTCTGTGTATTCTTGCCACCTCTTTTTAATATCTTCTGCTTCTGTTGGGCCCAAACAATTTCTGTCCTTTACTGAGCCCATCTTTGCATGAAATGTTCCCTTGGTATCTCTAATTTTCTTGAAGAGATCTCTAGTCTTTCCCATTCTGTTGTTTTCCTCTATGTCTTTGCATTGATCTCTGAGGAAGGCTTTATCTCTTCTTGCTATTCCTTGGAACTCTGCATTCAGATGCTTATATCTTTGCTTTTCTCCTTTGCTTTTTGCTTCTCTTCTTTTCACAGCTATTTGTAAGGCCTCCCCAGACAGCCATTTTGCTTTTTTGCATTTCTTTTCTGTGGGGATGGTCTTGATCCCTGTCTCCTGTACAATGTCACGAACCACAGTCCATAGTACATCAGGCACTCTATGTATCAGATCTAGGCCCTTAAATCTATTTCTCACTTCCACTGTATAATCATAAGGGATTTGATTTAGGTCATACCTGAGTGGTCTAGTGGTTTTCCCTACTTTCTTCAATTCAAGTCTGAATTGGTAATAAGGAGCTCATGATCTGAGCCACAGTCAGCTCTCGGTCTTGTTTTTGTTGACTGTATAGAGCTTCTCCATCTTTGGCTGCAAAGAATATAATCAATCTGATTTCAGTGTTAACCATCTGGTGATGTCCATGTGTAGAGTCTTCTCTTGTGTTGTTGGAAGAGGGTGTTTCCTATGACCAGTGCATTTTCTTGGCAAAACTCTATTAGTCTTTGCCCTGCTTCATTCCGCATTCCAAGGCCAAATTTTCCCATTCCTCCAGGTGTTTCTTGACTTCCTACTTTTGCATTCCAGTCCCCTATAATGAAAAGGACATCTTTTTTGGGTGTTAGCTGTAAAAGGTCTTGTAGGTCTTCATAGAACCGTTCAACTTCAGCTTCTTCAGCATTACTGGTTGGGGCATAGACTTGGATTACTGTGATATTGAGTGGTTTGCCTTGGAAACGAACAGAGATCATTCTGTCGTTTTTGAGATTGCATCCAAGTACTGCATTTCGGACTCTTTTGTTGACCATGGTGGCTACTCCATTTCTTTTAAGGGATTCCTGCTTGCAGTAGTAGATATAATGGTCATCTGAGTTAAATTCACCCATTCCAGTCCATTTTAGTTCGCTGATTCCTAGAATGTCGACATTCACTCTTGCCATCTCCTGTTTGACCACTTCCAATTTACCTTGATTCATGGACCTGACATTCCAGGTTCCTATGCAATATTGCTCTTTACAGCATCGGACCTTGCTTCTATCACCAGTGACATCCACAGCTGGGTATTGTTTTTGCTTTGGCTCCATTCCTTCATTCTTTCTGGAGTTATTTCTCCACTGATCTCCAGTAGTGTGTTGGGCACCTACCGACCTGGGGAGTTCCTCTTTCAGTATCCTATCATTTTGCCTTTTCATATTGTTCATGGGGTTCTCAAGGCAAGAATACTGAAGTGATTTGCCATTCCCTTCTCCAGTGGACCACATTCTGTCAGACCTCTCCACCATGACCTGCCCGTCTTGGGTTGCCCCGCGGGCATGGCTTAGTTTCATTGAGTTAGACAAGGCTGTGGTCCTAGTGTGAGTAGATTGACTAGTTTTCTGTGAGTATGGTTTCAGTGTGTCTGCCCTCTGATGCCCTCTTGCAACACCTACCATCTTACTTGGGTTTCTCTTACCTTGGACATGGGGTATCTCGTCATGGCTCCTCCAGCAAAGCACAGCTACTGCTCCTTACCTTGGACAAGGGGTGTGTCCTCACCGCTGCCCTTCCTGACCTTGAACATGGAGTAGCTCCTCTTGGCCCTCCTGCGCCTGCGCAGCCCCCGCTCCTTGGACTTGGGGTAGTTCCTTTCAGCCACCGCCCCTGGCCTCGGGCGTGGGGTAGCTCCTCTTGGCCACTGCCCCTCGGGCATGGGGTCCTCCCAGCTTCTGCCCCTGACCTCAGACGTGGGGTAGCTCCTCTCGGCCACGCTTGTGCACCGTCACAGCCGCCCGCGCCCAAGGCACCTTAGAAGTGGTCAAACAGGAGATGGCAAGAGTGAACATTGACATTTTAGGAAACGGTGGACTGAAATGGACTGGAATGGGTGAATTTCATTCAGATGACCATTATATCTACTACCATGGGCAAGAATCCCTTAGAAGAAATGGAGTAGCCTTCATAGTTAACAAAAGAGTCAAATGCAGTATTTGGGTGCAGTCTCAAAACTGAAAGAATGATCTCTGTTTCTTTCCAAGATAAGCCATTCAATATCACAGTAATCCAAGTCTATGCCCCAAACAGTAACGCTGAAGAAGCTGAAGTTGAACAGTTCTATGAAGACCTACAAGACCTTATAGGACTAACACACAAAAAAGATGTCCTTTTCATTGGAGGGGACTGGAATGCAAAGGTAGGAAGTGAAGAGATACCTGGAATGACAGGCAAGATTGGCCTTGGAGTACAAAATGAGGCAGGGCAAAGGCTAACAAAGTTTTGCCAAGAGAACGCACTGGTCATAGCAAACACTCTCTTCCAACAACACAAGAGAAGACTCTACACATGGACATCACCAGATGGTCAATGCGGAAATCAGATTGATATATAAGACTATATCTTTACAGCCAAAGATGGAGAAGCTCTATACAGTCAGCAAAAAGAAGACTGGGAGATGACTGTGGCTCAGATCATGAACTCCTTATTGTCAAATTCAGACTTAAATTGAAGAAAGTAAGGAAACCACTAAACCATTCAGGTATCAGTTCAGTTCAGTTGCTCAGTCATCTCCGCCTCTTTGCAACCCCATGAATTCCAGTACACAAGGCCTCCCTGTCCATGACCAACTCCCAGAGTTCACTCAGACTCACGTCCATTGAGTCAGTGATTCCATCCAGCCATCTCATCCTCTGTCATCCCCTTCTCCTCCTGCCCCAAATCCCTCCCAGCATCAGAGTCTTTTCCAATGAGTCAACTCTTCACATGAGGTGGCCAAAGTACTGGAGTTTCAGCTTTAGCATCATTCCTTCCAAAGAAATCCCAGGGTTGAACTCCTTCAGAATGGACTGGTTGGATCTCCTTGCAGTCCAAGGGACTCTCAAGAGTCTTCTCCAACACCACAGTTCAAAAGCATCAATTCTTCGGTGCTCAGCTTTCTTCACAGTCCAACTCTCACATCCATACATGACCACAGGAAAAACCATAGCCTTGACTAGATGGACCTTAGTCGGCAAAGTCATGTCTCTGCTTTTGAATATGCTATCTAGGTTGGTCATAACTTTCCTTCCAAGGAGGAAGCGTCTTTTAATTTCATGGCTGCAATCACCATCTGCAGTGATTTTGGAGCCCCAAAAAATGAAGTCTGACACTGTTTGCACTGTTTCCCCATCTATTTGCCATGAAGTGATGGGACCGGATGCCATGATCTTCGTTTTCTGAATGTTGAGCTTTAAGCCAACTTTTTCACTCTCCTCTCTCACTTTCATCAAGAGGCTTTTTAGTTCCTCTTCACTTTCTGCCATAAGGGTGGTGTCATCTGCATATCTGAGGTGATTGATATTTCTCCCGGCAATCTTGATTCCAGCTTGTGTTTCTTCCAGTCCATCGTTTCTCATGATGTACTCTGCATAGAAGTTAAATAAGCAGGGTGACAATATACAGCCTTGACGTACTCCTTTTCCTATTTGGAACCAGTCTGTTGTTCCATGTCCCATTCTAACTGTTGCTTCCCGACCTGCATACAGATTTCTCAAGAGGCAGGTCAAGTGGTCTGGTATTCCCATCTCTTTCAGAATTTTCCACAGTTAATTGTGATCCACACAGTCAAAGGCTTTGGCATAGTCAAGAAAGCAGAAATAGATGTTTTTCTGGAACTCTCTTGCTTTTTCCATGATCCAGTGGATGTTGGCAATTTGATCTCTGGTTCCTCTGCCTTTTCTAAAACCAGCTTGAACATGAGGAAGTTCACGGCTCACGTATTGCTGAAGTCTGGCTTGGAGAATTTTGAGCATTACTTTACTAGCATGTGAGATGAGTGCAATTGTGCGGTAGTTTGAGCATTCCTTGGCATTGCCTTTCTTTGGAATTGGAATGAAAACTAACGTTTTCCAGTCCTGTGGCCACTGCTGAGTTTCCAAATTTGCTGGCATATTGAGTGCAGCACTTTCACAGCATCATCTTTCAGGATTTGAAACAGCTCAACTGGAATTCCATCACCTCCACTAGCTTTGTTCGTAGCGATGCTTTCCAAGGCCCACTGGACTTCACATTCCAGGATGTCTCAGATTGATTATATTCTTTGCAGCCAAAGATGGAGAAGCTCTATACAGTCAGCAAAAACAAGACCAGGAGCTGACTGTGGCTTAGATCATGAACTCCTTATTACCAAATTCAGACTTAAATTGAAGAAAGCAGGGAAAACTGCTAGACCACTCAGGTATGACCTAAATCAAATCCCTTATGATTATACAGTGGAAGTGAGAAATAGATTTAAGGGCCTAGATCTGATAGATAGAGTGCCTGATAAACTATGGACTGTGGTTCGTGACATTGTACAGGAGACAGGGATCAAGACCATCCCCATAGAAAAGAAATGCAAAAAAGCAAAATTGCTGTCTGGGGAGGCCTTACTAATAGCTGTGAAAAGAAGAGAAGCAAAAAGCAAAGGAGAAAAGCAAAGATATAAGCATCTGAATGCAGAGTTCCAAAGAATAGCAAGAAGAGATAAGAAAGCCTTCTTCAGCAATCAGTGCAAAGAAATAGAGGAAAAGAACAGAGTGGGAAAGACTAGAGATCTCTTCAAGAAAATTAGAGATACCAAGGGAACATTTCATGCAAAGATGGGCTCCATAAAGGACAGAAATTGTCTGGACCCAACAGAAGCAGAAGATATTTTAAAAAGGTGGCAAGAATACAGAGAAGAACTGTACAAAACAGAGCTTCACGACCCAGATAATCACTATGGCGCGATCACTCATCTAGAGCCAGACATACTGGAATATGAAGTCAAATGGGCCTTAGAAAGCATCACTACAAACAAAGCTAGTGGAGGTGATGGAATTCTAGTTGAGCAGTTTCAAATCCTGAAAGATGATGCTGTGAAAGTGCTGCACTCAATATGGCAGCAAATTTGGAAAACTCAGCAGTGGCCACAGGACTGGAAAAGGTCCGTTTTCATTCCAATCCCAAAGAAAGGCAATGCCAAAGAATGTTCAAACCATTCAGGTATAACTTCAGTCAAATCCCTTATGACTATGTTAGGTAGTTAGAATAGGAAACAGGAGTCCAAAATGGCGGTGGCTAAAAGACAAGGAAGGGAAAAGCCTGAGAAAATGGAACAAAGGAAGGTCAAAGGAAGGTCAGAGTATTGGAGTGAGGACATCAGGCAGAACAAAGAGCACTCCTGGCTAGCCCAATTTACATAGGGCAGGCCCAGGGGGGAGGAAAATAAAACATAAAAAGAGGAGCCCTCCATTCTTCAGAGTGTGGGCCATTGCTGAGGGCAAGGGCTATGGCCATGGAATGCAGCCTGGCTAGGTTTTGCCTGCGGGGTGAATTCATATGCTGAAGACGGGGAGGCTCATCCCAACCATTGGGGAACCACCCAGTCCTCCATCTTTTGACAGTGCCTTAGAGCAGTCCTGCCACCTCTGGATGTGTCTTTTGGCTTATAGACTGGGGATTAAGGTTTACTTGAATTGGACTCGTCATCTTGGACCCAGTTCGTTTTAATCAGTTTACGTTGTGCCCTTGCGCTATGTCATTCTGTCAAAGGTTGTGCTGTGCCCCCTTCCCTCCTGTTTCATGCTCTTTTCCTCAGCCCCATCCGGGCCCACGGTGCTGCCTCTACAATCTTCTGGAGGGGCAACCAGAAAATCGCTGGCCCCTGGGAGGGAAATACTGTGTAATATCCAACCCCTCTAGACATTCAGGCCTTCATCTTCCATGTTTCCTACAACATGTACAACACCAGCATCTCCCAGTGAAGCCGCTAGGGCGGGCGACGGGCACACAATGCCTGTCCATCGGCTGGCATCCCTTCAAAGGCAACTGGGCTTCCAGGGATAATGTTTGCCACTTTGGGAGTTAGCCCTGCAGGCCGTTTGGGCCCAAACCCTTACCACCCTTCTCCTAAAGTTACAAACATATCCCTGGATCAAATCTCCTCTCCACTTTTATGGAACATCTGGTTAGTTGCCTCTTAACAATTTGTTCTTAAGCCAATTTCTAACTCCTACAATCAGGACCCTGTTCCCTTGTAGGCTCCACCCAGGCTATTATTAACATACCTTAATGCCCCAACAGGGCCAGATAACCCTCTCCTTTGTCATTACTTATGTTATTACCTAAAGTGGGTCTATGACAACGAAACTTACCATTGGAGACACCCTAGCCTGCTCTTGTGGAGGACTAGGGGAAGAAATCAGCGACTTGCAATCTCTTAGAGCTGTAAGAGGACAAGGCTTGTGACTGTTTCACTGTTCCCCAGCCTCAGGGCGCAGGCTTGGATTGCTTTACATCATGGTATCTATTCCCATCCACGGTGGACCAACCAGCAATGCGTTAAGATTACACCCCCTTAATCCTACCCGGCACTGGCCATGCTGGAGACCTTGGGGACGCCCAACTCCAGTCCGGGGGTCCCAGGAGGTCAACCTGCCTTAACCTGCCTAGGGATCAGGTCCTCGAAAGGTTGTCACGCCTCAACCTGCTCGGGGATCCGCCAGTCCAGGGGTCCCAGGAAGCCGTCATGCCTCGACCTGCCTGGGGATTCGATCTCTAGGAGGCTGTCATGCCTTAGCCTGCCTGGGGATCTGCACCCTGACCCGGGCACGACTGGCTCTCTGGCTGCAACAGTACTGGGTAGAATAAGCTTCAGAAAGACTCACACTTAAGGAAGTCCACCATGGAAATAGAAGGAAGCCTATTACTTGTGGGGCTGTGCCTAGTCTCAGCAATAACTCAGGAGCCCAATGAAAACCCCATTGCCTTTCTGGAAAGGCTAAAAGAGGCCCTCCTAAAGTTTACCTATCTGGACTTAGACTCTTACAAGGGACAGGTGATTTTAAAGGACAAACTCCTGTCCCAGTGTGCATCAGATATCAGAATTAAGTTACAGCTACAACAGCAGGACCCCACTGCCTCTTTAGATGAGATGGTCCAGACAGCCACCAATACCTTTTATAACAGAGAACAGGAGGAGGCCAAGGCCCAGGAGAGGGAGAAAAGGAAAGAGACAAGGCATGCCCAGATGCTGGCCACCCTGCAAGGGAGCCTATGGCAAACCCCAAGTCTTTGAAGGACAAGGCACAAGGCAAATGACTAATCTGTAGACAGGAGGGGCATTGAGCCAAGGAGTGTCCAAACCATGATAAGTCTCCTAAAACAGCTTGCTACAAATGCCATCAACTGGGACATTGGGCGGCACTCTGCCCTTGGGACACAAGAACCTCAAGGTCAAGTGCCAAGCCTTCCCTCACGATAGTTCAACAGGAATGAAGCGGCCTGCTCCAGCCAGCCCGCCTGTCACAGATAACCATCACGGGGCTGGAGCCAAGGGTGCAACTGGATGTGGCCGGTAGGTCCGAATTTCTTGGTTGACACGGAGGCTACCTATCTGTCTTGATCTTTTACTCCGGAGCCTTCTCCTCCCACACCTGTACCATTTTGGGTGCTACAGGAAAAGCAACTACTAAAAGATTCACCTGAGCACTTCTTTGTTGCTGGGATGGACAAATATTTTCCTACCAGTTTCTGGTGGTCCCTGAGTGTCCTACTCCCTTATTGGGAAGAGGCATACTTACTAAACTGGGGACCACCCTTGTGATGGGAAGCTTTTCAGCCCCTAGAGCCCTATAGCTTCTGGTTACTACTGAAGAACCCATTATACTTTCTCCAATAGAGAGGGACCAAAAACTATGGGAGGGCAAAATTAACCCCCAGGCATGGGACCAGGGGATTCTTAGATGAACCCACCAAGCTGAACTGGTCATCACTGTCCTTCAAGATCCCACTCGGTTTCCTAACGGGAAACAATATCCCCTCAGAAGAGAGGCTCGGGAGGGACTATAGCCTTTAATAAATAAATTCCTTGTTTGTGGGCTACTGGTCCCCACCAATTCGCCATGTAACACCCCAATCCTCTCAGTAAAGAAAAAGGACAGAACCTGGTTAATGGTTCAAGATTTCCGGATCATCAATAAAGCTGTAGTCCCCCTCCATCCCACAGTACCCAATCCCTAGGTAATCTTGGGAGAAACCCCACCCAGTGCCAAGTGGTTCACAGTCTTGGACCTCAAAGATGCTTTTTTTTTTTTTTTTTTTTTTTTGCATACCATTGGCTAAAGAATCCCAATATCTTTTTGCCTTTGAGTGGAAGGCCCCAGGAGAAAAACACCAACAGATGACTTGGACACTATTACCCCAGGGATTCAGAGATAGCTGCCACCTGTTTGGATAGGCCCTTAGCCGGGATCTCCTAGAACTGGACATAGATGACCTACTAATCTGCTCTCCAGATGAGAAAAATGCCCAACAACATGCAATTCAGGTTCTAAACTTTTTGGCAAAAAGGGGGTATAAAGTCTCCCATGCTAAGGCACAGATGGTCAAGACAAAGGTCACTTACCTGGGAGTTCAGATTACACACGGGTCCAGGAGGCTGTCCTCTGATCAGGTACAAGGAATCCTCCAGTTACGCTCCCCCACGACTCAGAAACAATTGCGAGCTTTCCTGGGGCTAACTGGGTATTGTAGAATCTGGATACCCAACTATAGTCTAATTGCCCAGCCCTTATATGAAAGCTTAAAGGGACAGGATGATTTGATCCCACTGATGTGGGGAACTCCTCAAAAGAAGGCAGAGGCTACACTAAAACGGGCCTTAACTCAGGCACCTGCCTTGAGGTTGCCAGACCCAGAAAAAGCATTCCAACTTTACGCCCATGAAAGAGAGGGAGTAGCCTTGGGAGTGTTAACTCAAAGGTTGGGATCTGAGCCCAGCCTGTAGTTTACTTCTCCAAGAGGCTCAATCTAACGACCCGAGGCTGCCCCCGCCCCCCCCCCCCCCCCGGACCCCCCTACCGCCTTCGAAATATTGCAGCTATTGCAATCATGATAGAATATGCTTTAACTCTCCTTTGGGGGCAAACTAACTATTTTTACCAGCCACCAAGTGAAACAATGCCTAAATGGGAGAGGCCATTTATGGATGTCTGATCAAAGAATTCTCAGATACCAAGTAATGCTGATGGAAAATCCAGGCCTCAGTATATCCCCTTGTGAGGTTCTTAACCCAGCCACCCTCCTGCCTATACCCAAGGGCTCTCTCCCCTTTCACTGTTGCCTAGAAACCTTGGACCACTGGACAAAACCCTGAGAGGGATTGTCGGAAGATCCTCTGACCAATCCTGAGGCAATCTGGTACACTGATGGAAGCAGCTTTGTCTTGGATGGAAAAAGAAGAGCCAGGTATGCAATAGTCTCCAATTTTGAGACCATAGAGGCTAAGCCTCTGCCACCAGGTGCTTCAGCCCAATTAGCTGAGCTCATAGCCCTGACTCGAGCTTTAGAGCTGGGAAAAGGAGAGAGAATAGCCATTTACACTGACTCCAAGTATGCCTTTCTGGTGCTACATACACATGCAGCTATCTGAAACTAAAGGGGCCACTTGACCACTGAAGAGTCCTCAATCAAATATGGTGATCAAATTCTTAGACTCTTGGAGACAGTCCATCTGCCTACCGAGGTTTCAGTCTCCCACTGAAAAGGACACCAGAAGGGGGACACAGAAGTGGCACGAGGGAACCAAGCAACTGATCAGGCAGCTAAGAGAGCAGCATTACAGAACCATGACCTAACAGGGGTTGCCACCTTAGTTCCACAGACTAATTTGCTAGAAACTCCTTCATATACTGAAGGTGACACTCTTAAAGCTAAGAGCGAGGGCTTTCAAGAAGATCATATGGGGTTGTTGCAAAAGGAGGGACTCCTTTTTCTGCCTGGGAACCTCCAAAGGAAGTTGGTTAATTCCTTACATGCCACCACTCATTTAGGGCAAAAGGCCCTCCAAAGATTACTAGAAAGGTCCTTCAGAGGAACAGGCCTCCAAACAACTATAAGACAGGTGGTCTTCTCTTGTCCCACTTGCCAATTATACAACCCCCAAGGAGAGTGAAGACCTCAGCTGGCCCAGCCCATCCAACGACGTGGGACCTACCCAGGAGAGGACTGGAAGATGCACTTCACCCAGATGCCAGTTTCTCAAAGGTATAAATACCTATTAGTCATGATAGATACATTCACAGGATGGATTGAAGGCTTTCCCACCCAGACTGAGAAGGCTGAGGAGGTAGTAAAAAAAACTGCTCCATGAAATCATCCCAAGATTTGGTCTGCCTGGGTCATTACAAAGTGACAATGGGACATCATTTACTTCTAAGGTCAACCAAGGGGTCTCGAAAGCATTGGGCATTACTTATTATCTCCATTGTGCCTGGAGGCCTCAATCTTCAGGAAAAGTAGAAAGAGCCAACCAATTCTTAAAATCAGCGATAAAAAAGATAACCCAGGAGACCTCCCTGGGATGGAAGGAGGCTTTACCGATAGCTCTCCTCTGCACTCGCATTGCCCCTAAGGAACAGCTTGGTCTTAGCCCTTATGAGATGCTATATGGGAGACCTTTTGTTTATGTCAATGACCTCTTCCTAGATCCAGAGGTTCAGACCCTCCAGTCTTACACCATGGCCATTGGGCAATTCCAACAGGATATATGCTTGTGGGGTATAAACCAGGACCCAAAAGATTCTAAGGAGCCACCACTATGTGCTCCAGGGACTCAAGTCCTAATTAAAGTCTGGAAAGATGGGTCCCCAAAGGCTCAACTCCAGCCCACATGGAAGGGCCCCTACCGTGTAATACTTTCTACCCCCACAGCAGTCAAGGTACCAGGACATGACTCCTGGATTCACTACTCATGAGCCAAGCCGTGGAATATGACAGAAGAGGGCACTCAGTACACCTGTGAGCCCCTGGGAGATCTCAGATACCTATTCAGACTACAAATGAGTGCCGTTCTAATGAACACCCCCAAAATCAATACACCTGTGTGCCCCTGGGAGAGCTCAGATACCTATTCAGGACTACCAATGAGTGCCGTTCTAATGAACACCCCCAAAATCTAGTTTCTGGGGATAAGATTTCTCAGGATAGCTCTAAAGAGCCAACCCAGCTTGACAGAGATTGTATTCCAAAACAGACAAGAGACAGATCTTCTGATCCCTGAACAAGGAGGGACTTGAGCCATCCTGGAGATGGGAATTTGAAATTGGCTAATGCCCCACTAGTCCTTGTTATACCATATTGATGCTGCTTATGATTATTCCATGTATTATCAATTGTCTGACCTGTTTTGTCTCTGCCCAGGTCGACCAGCTACGACATGCAGTGCCAGTTCAACAAAGATATAAAACTCCAGCCGACCACGGAAAATATCACACACCCTTAGATGGACACCGCTATAAGGACTCTGAGGCCTGAGACTAGCAAGAGGGGGAGGCCCAATACCCCTCGCCATCCCAGTTCAGCAGGAAGTAGGCAGAAAGACCTCAATGCCCCTATTCCCAAAGAATTGGGCCTCCCGTCTCTTAAGGGGGAAGGTTAGGTAGTTAGAATAGGAAACAGGAGTCCAGAATGGAAGTGGCTAAAAGACAAGGTAGGGAAAAGCCCGCAAAACTGGAACAAAGAACTGTCAAAGGGAGGTCCGAGGACCAGAGTGAGGACCTCAGGTAAAACAAACAGCACCCCTGGCTAGCCAGGGGGAGGAAAAACATATAAAAGGGGGAGCCAAAGGGCCAGGGCGCCCTCTCCCGCATGCACTGGCACGCTCCCCCACTCTCTTCTCTTCACGTCTTTGGGTCGGCATGTCCTCACGCCTCGAGAATGGATTCTCCTGTTATTTTCTTTCTTTTTTTTTTTTTCTCCTGTTATTTTCTTTCTTTCTTTTTTTTTTTTCTCCTGTTATTTTCTAAAAAAAAAAAAAAAATAGAGCTGTAACGCGGAGCGGTAACACTGATTTGTCTGAGAGCTATAACACCGTCTGTCCAAGACCCAGGAGCTGTGACGCGCCGAGGGCTTCAACGTGTGTCACTCCAGGTCTTTGTTGTGATGAGACAGAACCAAGGAGCACACACTCGCCTGGCAATGACACCGTGGAAGTGACAGAGTCAAGGAACTAGATCTGACAGAGTGCCTGAAGAACTCTAGACAGCGGTTCATGACCTTGTACAGGAGGCAGTGATCAAGACTGTCCCCAAGAAAAAGAAATGCAAAAAGGCAAAACGGTTGACTGAGAAGGCCTTACACATAGCTGGGAAAAACAGAGAAGTGAAAGGCAAAGGAGAAAAGGAAAGATATACTCATCTGAATGCAGAGTTCCAAAAACTAGCAAGGAGAGGCAAGAAAGCCTTCCTCGGTGATCAGTGCAAAGAAACAGAGGAAAACAACAGAATGGGAAAGACTAGAGACCTCTTCAGGAAAACTAGAGATACCAAGGGAACACTTCATGCAAAGATGGGCTCAATAAAGGACAGAAAATGTATGGACCTAACAGAACCAGGAGATATTAAACAGAGGTGGCAAGAATACACAGAAGAACTATACAAAAAAGATTTTCATGACCCAGATAATGACGATGGTGTGATCATTCACCTAGAGCCAGACATCCTGGAAGGCAAAGTCAAGTGGGCCTTAGGAAGCATCACTATGAACAAGGCTAGTGGAGGTAATGGAATTCCAGTTGAGCTATTTAAAACCCTAAATGATGATGTTGTTAAAATGCTGCATTCAGTATGCCAGCAAATTGGAAAACTCAGCAGTGGCCACAGGACTGGAAAAGGTCCATTTTCATTCTAGTCCCAAAGAAGGCAAATGCCAAAGAATGTTCAAACTACTGCACAATTGTACTCATCTCACACACTAGCAAAGTAATACTCAAAATTCTCCAAGCCAGGCTTCAACAATAGGTGAACCATGAACTTTCAGATGTTCAAGCTGGATTTAGAAAAGGCAGAGAAACCAGAGATCAAATTGCCGACATCGATTGGATCATTGAAAAGGCAAGAAAATTCCAGAAAAACATTTACTTGTGCTTTATTGATTCCACCAAAGCTTGTGACTGTGTAGATCACAAGAGACTGTGGAAAATTCTTAAAGAGATGGGAATACCAGATCACCTTACCTGCCTCTTGAGAAATCTGTGTGCAGGTAAAGAAGAAACAGTAAGAACTGGACATGGAACAACAGACTGTTTCCAAATTGGGAAAAGAGTTCGCCAAGGCTGTATATTGTCACCCTGCTTATTTAACTCATATGCACAATACATCACGTGAAATACCAAGCTGGATGAAGCCAAAGGTGGAATCAAGATTGCCAGAAGAAATATCAATAAACTCAGATATGTAGATGACATCACCCTTATGGCAGAAAGTGAAGAGGAACTGAGGAACTTCTTGATGAAGGTGAAAGAGGAGAGTGAAAAAGCTGGCTTAAAACTCAACATTCAGAAGATAAGATCATAGCATCTGGTCCCATCACTTCATGGCAAATAGATGGGGAAACAGTGGAAACAGTGACAGATGTTATTTTCTTGAGCTGCAAAATCACTGCAGATGGTGACTGCAGCCATGAAATTAAAAGACATTTGCTCCTTGGAAGAAAAGTTATGACCAACCTAGACAGCATAATAAATAAAATGCAGAGACATTATTTTGCCAGCAAAGGTCAGTCTAGTCAAAGCTATGGTTTTTCCAGTAGTTGCGTATGGATGTGAGAGTTGGATCATAAAGAAAGCTGAGTGCAAAAGAATTGATGCTTTTGAACTCTGGTGTTGGAGAAGACTCTTGGAAGTCCCCTGGATAGCAAGCAGATCCAACCAGTTAATCCTAAAGGAAATCAGTCCTGAATATTCACTGGAAGGACTGATGCTGAAGCTGAAATTCCAATACTTGGGCCACTTGATGCAAAGTACTGACTCACTGGAAAGGACTCTGATGCTGGGAAAGATTGAAGGCAGGAGGAGAAGGGGATAACAGAGGATGAGATGGTTGGATGGCATCAGGGACTCAATGGACATGAGTTTGAGCAAGCTCCAGGAGTTGGTGATGGACAGGGAAGCCTGGCGTGCTGCAGTCCATAGGGTTGCTTAGAGTCAGACACGACTGAGCGACTGAACTGGATTGGTGAATAGAAAGATAAATGATTCTGAACTATTACATATAGGTTTGTTAGCAATTTAATCTTATATATGGATATGCATTTTACTTCTGAATATTTTTTTTGCTATAAATTCTGTAAAATACCTGCTCTAGAAATTTTTTCCACTTTTTTCAATGAAATGTACTTCAATATATTAAGCAAAAGAAGACTTGAGTAGCCAAACAAAATTTATCATCTCTCTGGGGCTTCCCTGGTGGCTCAGATGGTAAAGAATCTACCTGCAATGCAGGAGACGACCTAGGCTCCATTCCTGGGTCAAATCCCCTGGAGAAGGGAATGACTACCCACGCCATTATTCTTGCCTGAAAAATCCCATGGACAGAGGAGCCTGATGGGCTACAGTCCATAGGATTGCAAAGAGTTGGACATGGCTGAGCAAATAAGCACTTGTAATTCCAAGTTGTATTGAAACATTGCATTCCAATTATGTTTATAAACATTCCACTATTTCCCTATCTATCTCCCACGAAGTGATGGGACCAGATGCCATGATCTTTGTTTTCTGAATGTTGAGCTTTAAGCCAACTTTTTCACTCTCCTCCTTCACTTTCATCAAGAGGCTTTTTTGTTCCTCTTCACTTTCTGCCATAAGGGTGGTGTCATCTGCATATCTGAGGTGATTGATATTTCTCCCAGCAATCTTGATTCCAGCTTGTGCTTCTTCCAGCCCAGCATTTCTCATGATGTACTCTGCATAGAAGTTAAATAAGCAGGGTGACAATGTACAGCCTTGACGTACTGCTTTTCCTATTTGGAACTAGTCTGTTGTTCCATGTCCAGTTCTAACTGTTGCTTCCTGACCAGAGGCAGGTCAGGTGGTCTGGTATTCCCATCTCTTTCAGAATTTTCCACAGTGTATTGTGATCCACAGTCAAAGGCTTTGGCATAGTCAAGAAAGCAGAAATAGATGTTTTTCTGGAACTCTCTTGCTTTCTCCATGATCCAGCAGTTGTTGGCAATTTGATCTCTGGTTCCTCTGCCTTTTCTAAAACCAGCTTAAACATCTGGAAGTTCACGGTTCATGTATTGCTGAAGCCTGGCTTGGAGAATTTTGAGCATTACTTTACTAGCGTGTGAAATGAGTGCAACTGTGCGGTAGTTTGAGCATTCTTTGGCATTGCCTTTCTTTGGGATTGGAATGAAAACTGACCTTTCCCATCACTTCATGGGAAATAGATGGGGAAACAGTGGAAACAGTGTCAGACTTTATTTTTTGGGCTCCAAAATCACTGCAGATGGTGGTTGCAGCCATGAAATTAAAAGACGCTTACTCCTTGGAAAGAAAGTTATGACCAACCTAGATAGAATATTCAAAAGCAGAGACATTACTTTGCCAACTAAGGTCCGTTTAGTCAAGGCTATGGTTTTTCCTGTGGTTATGTATGGATATGAGAGTTGGACTGTGAAGAAGGCTGAGTGCCAAAGAATTGATGCTTTTGAACTGTGGTGTTGGAGAAGACTCTTGAGAGTCCCTTGGACTGCAAGGAGATCCAACCAGTCCATTCTGAAGGAGATCAGTCCTGGGATTTCTTTGGAAGGACTGATGCTAAAGCTGAAACTCCAATACTTTGGCCACCTCATGCGAAGAGTTGACTCATTGGAAAAGACTTTGATGCTGGGAGGGATTGGGGGCAGGAGGAGAAGGGGATGACAGAGGATGAGATGGCTGGATGGCATCACCGACCCGATGGGCGTGAGTTTGAGTGAACTCCAGGAGTTGGTGTTGGACAGGGTGGCCTGGTGTGCTGCTATTCATGGGGTCACAAAGAGTCGGACACGACTGAGCGACTGGACTGAACTGAACTGAACTGAAACATTGATTTGATAGAACTGGAATAGTATATCAACATCTAAGAAAGAAGAGTTACTCCCAATACAGTGAAGCTGTTTTCTCAAATTCAGGCAGAACTATCTTTCATGTATCAATGCTGTTATGTGCTTGATTTACAGCAGAATCCACTACATGTTTCCCTAAAGTTAATCTAAGTTTAATATTCGATGGTGAAAAAAGAAAACAAGTATAGTATGTGCTGTTAGGCTATGTAGATAGGGTCAAGAGGGAGAAAGATACTTTACCTTGGGGAGGAAAAAAATAAACAGTGCACAGGCTCATTGTCAGGGAATCATCTTTAGGAAGGTGTCCCAGTGAAAAAGGGAGATGAACTGAATTTTCTTAAAAGCACGCATCCTTTTAGGGGTACAACACTGACTGAAACCGCCCATCCTGGTCAGGCACCATAGTAACTGTTTGCATGAGTTGTTTTAGGACAAAAGACCCTGGTAAAGAACATGGAGCTAACAAGCCACCACCCTCCAGAAGAGATCAGGAAAGGTCAAAAAATCCTCCTCGCTGCCATCCATCTTGGCTGAGCAATGCGTGCACCACCAGGAAGGGCTCTGAGTCAGAATGATTGGTCAGAGACAACCCAGAAACCAATCCCATCACCATAAAATCCGAAACTGCGAACCACGTGGCAGAGCTGTTCTCCTGGGTTCCCTTTCCCTGCTGCTGTCCACCCACGCACTCCTTCCCAATAAAATCTCTCGCTTTGTCAGCCCAAGTGTCTCCTCGGATCATTCATTTCCGAGTGTTAGATAAAGCCCACTTTCGGGCCCTGGAAGTGGTCCCCCTTCCTGCAACATACCTATGTCTGGTTAGTGTGTTATACCCCTTAGGACACTCCTCAGGACTCCAGTCTGAAACTTTGAGGCACTTTTCAGCCATGATTTCTTTGGGTCCTTTTCCAGTCTCTCTTTCTAGGACTCCAATGACTTAAATGTTAGAACTCTTAATTACAGTCCAACAGGTCTTTGTGGCTCTTTTTTTTTTTTTTCTTCAGTTCAAATTGGGTGCTTTATATTGTTCTTTTAATCCACTGATTATTTCCTCTGTCACCTCCATTCTGCTGTGGAATCCTTCCACTGAGCTTCTTATTTTGGTAATTGTATTTTTCAGTTCTAAAGTTTTCTTTCAGTGACAACCTAGAGCAAATGGACAACTTTCTAGAAACATACAGCCCACCAAAACTGAATCAAGAAGAAACAGGTGCTTTCAACAGATCAGTCCCTAGAGGTGAAAGTGCATCTGTAACAATAATAATTTTTTTTTTAACTCCTAACAAAAGTCCAGACCAGGTGGTTTCACAGGCCAATTCTACCAAACAAACAAAAAAGAACTTATGCCAATTCTTCTCAAACTTTTCCAAAAGACTGAAGAGGAGGGAATACTCTCAAAGACAGTCTGTGAAGCCACCATCAATCTGATAACAAAACTAGAAAAGATACCACCAAAAAAAGAAAATTATAGGCCAATATCTTTGATGAATATAGATGTAAAAATTCTCAACAAAATATTAGCAAATGAAATCCAGCAATTCACAAAAAAGATCATATACTATGAACAAGTGGAATTCATCCCAAATTCACAAGGGTGGTTCAACATTTGGAAATCAATCAATGTCACACACCACATTAACAAAAGTCAAAAACCACGTGATCATCTCAATAGATGCAGAAAAAGCATTTGACTAAATTCAACATCCATTCATGATTAAAAAAAAAACAAAAAACCCTCTTACCAAAGTGGGACTAGAGGGAACATATCTCAACATAATAAAAACTATTCATGACAAACCCACAACTGGTATATTACTCAACTGTGAAAAGCTAAAAACCTTCCCACTAAAACCTGGACTGAGACTAAAATGTCCACTCTCACCATTTCTATTCAACGTGGTATTTGCCGGGAGCCTGCACACGAGATCCCACCCATGACAAGGTCATGAGAAGACCTGACAAGCAAGGCAGATCAGGCCTCCAGACATTTCGAAAAGCTGCCCCGGCACTCACCTTAAAGATGATACCTATCTTTCTGATGCTTACTATACTAGTTCAGTTCAGTTCAGTTCAGTCACCGACTTGACTGCTCCCTAATTTCTGTGACACAGGCAGAAGGCCTTCCCTGATCTCTTTCCAAACAAAATCAACTTAAAACTTTAATCAATATGTCTCCCGGATGGTGGCATCCTATAAGATTATCCGGGATGAAAAGACTATTTCAATCTAAACCCCTTTTTGCTAGCATTTTAGTTTGCTTGACAAATGTGTTAATGCCCTTGGTACTAATGCACATGACTGTTCACAACACCTTAATCATAAACAGCATAAAGAACCTGAACACACAAAAGGCCCTAATAGGCACAGAGCACTGCGGGGGGTGAGGAAGCCCTATTCAGTTCAGTTCAGTTCAGTTCAGTCGCTCAGTCGTGTCCGACTCTTTGCGACCCCATGAATCACAGCACGCGAGGCCTCCCTGTCCATCACCAACTCCCGGAGTTCACCCAGACTCACGTCCATTGAGTCAGTGATGCCATCCAGCCATCTCATCCTCGGTCGTCCCCTTCTCCTCCTGCCCCCAATCCCTCCCAGCATCAGAGTCTTTTCCAATGAGTCAACTCTTCACATGAGGTGGCCAAAGTACTGGAGTTTCAGCTTTAGCATCATTCCTTCCAAAGAAATCCCAGGACTGATCTCCTTCAGAATGGACTGGTTGGATCTCCTTGCAGTCCAAGGGACTCTCAAGAGTCTTCTCCAACACCACAGTTCAAAAGCATCAATTCTTCGGCGCTCAGCTTTCTTCACAGTCCAACTCTCACATCCATACATGACCACAGGAAAAACCATAGCCTTGACTAGACGGACCTTAGTCGGCAAAGTAATGTCTCTGCTTTTGAATATTCTATCTAGGTTGGTCATAACTTTCCTTCCAAGGAGTAAGCATCTTTTAATTTCATGGCTGCAATCACCATCTGCAGTGATTTTGGAGCCCCAAAAAATAAAGTCTCACACTGTTTCTACTGTTTCCCCATCTATTTCCCATGAAGTGATGGGACCGGATGCCATGATCTTCGTTTTCTGAATGTTGAGCTTTAAGCCAACTTTTTCACTCTCCTCTTTCACTTTAATCAAGAGGCTTTTTAGATCCTCTTCACTTTCTGCCATAAGGGTGGTGTCATCTGCATATCTGAGGTTATTGATATTTTCCCGGCAATCTTGATTCCAGCTTGTGCTTCAACGTTTCTTGTGCCCAGCGTTTCTCATGATGTACTCTGCATAGAAGTTAAATAAGCAGGGTGACGTACTCCTTTTCCTGTTTGGAACCAGTCTGTTGTTCCATGTCCAGTTCTAACTATTGCTTCCTGACCTGCATACAGGTTTCTCAAGAGGCAGGTCAGGTGGTCTGGTATTCCCATCTCTTTCAGAATTTTCCACAGTGTATTGTGATCCACACAGTCAAAGGCTTGGGCATAGTCAAGAGAGCAGAAATAGATGTTTTTCTGGAATGCTCTTGCTTTTTCCATGATCCAGTGGATGTGGCAATTTGATCTCTGGTTCCTCTGCCTTTTCTAAAACCAGCTTGAACATGTGGAAGTTCACGGTTCACGTATTGCTGAACCCTGGCTTGGAGAATTTGGGGCATTACTCTACTAGCATGTGAGATGAATGCAATTGTGCAGTAGTTTGAGCATTCTTTGGCATTGCCTTTCTTTGAGATTGGAATGAAGCCCTATTAGAGAACATAAAAAATATTATTCTATAAAGTTGTTACTGGATCAATGCTTGCTTGCTGTGTTTTTGCTCTTAATGTGCTGACGTTGTACAATGAGAACTATTGTTAATACAGTTAGGAATTTAGAAGATGAGAGTTTAGCCCTAGTGTGAAAACAATAAGACAATTGTTAAGTTTAGCCAAGAGTACAAATGTACCTGGTGACTTCTGCGAAAGAACTGATCTTTCTGTTACATTTCTACTATGTTGCAACCTGCTGTACCTTTACCCTATGCAACCGCAACTGTCTTTTGTTAAGCTCAAGGCAAATGGAAAATAAAGAATAGATTCCGGAAAACAGGTTTTACATTCACCCAGCCTGCAGGAAAAGGTAAAAAAATATCAATAGGCCCCAAGGCCAGAAGATAGTGCACAAAAGACTTATAAACAAAGAAGTATGCAGAAAACATTCTAAGGTCAAACTGATGTAATGTTAAACTAACTTTGGCTTGGTCATCCTTAACATGCAAACTCAGGGTATAAAAACTCCCTGAGAGAATAAAGTGACAGACCCTGCTTTAAACCTGAGCCTGGTCTCACTGTGCCATCTCTCTCGCTGACACCATCCATCCTGAGGGTATCCCTGGATCCTGCTGAGGCTGGACCCCAGCAGGTGTTAGAAGTCCTAGTCACAGCAATCAGAGAAGAAAAAGCAAGAAAAGTATCCAAATTGGAAGAGAAGTACAATTGTCACTATATGCAGTTGACATGATACTATATATAGAAAACTCTAAGAACTCCACACAAAACCTGTTATATCTAATAAATGAATCCAGCAAAGTAGGAGGATACAAGATTAACATTCAAAAAATTGGTTGCATTTCTTTATAGTAACAGTGAAATATCAGAAAGGGAATGTTAAAAATTAATACCTTTTAAAAATAACACCAAAAAACAAAAACCCTGGGAGTAAACCTGACCAAGGAGGTGAAAGATTTATGTACTGAGAACTATAAAACAGCTAAGAAAATTAAAGAGGATTCCAAGAAATTGAAAGATATCCCATGCTCTTGGATTGGAAGAATTAACATTGTTAAAATGGCACTACTGCCCAAAGCAATCTACAGAGTTAATGCGATCCCTAACAAAATATCTGTGACAATTTTCACAGAACTAGAACAAATAATCCAAATATTTACATGAAACCATAAAAGACCCAGAATTGCCAAAGCAATCCTGGGGTAGCGGGGGAGAAAATGAAGCAGGAGGCATAACTCTCCCAGACATCAGAAAATACTGCAAAGCTAAGGTAATCAAAACAATATACTATTGGTACAAAAACAGACATACAGATCAACAGAACAGGACCGAGATCACAGAAATAAACCCACATATCTATGGTCAATTTCTCGCGACAAAGGAGACAAGAATATAAAATGGGAAAAAGTCTTTTCAGCAATGGTGCTGGAAAAGTTGGACAGCTGCATGTAAATCAGTTAAGTTAGAATACACCCTCACACCATGCACAAAAATAAACTCAAAATGGCTTAAAGACTTGAACACAAGACATGGTACCATAAAACTCCTAGAAGAGAGCATAGGCAAAACATTCTCTGACATAAATCATACCAGTGTTTTCTTACAGTCAGTCTCCAAAGGCAATAGAAATAAAAACAAAAGTAAATAGATGTGACGTAATCAAACTTACAAACTTTTGCACAGCAAAGGAAAACAAAAAGACAATCTCCAGAATGGGAGAAAATATTTGCAAATGATGCATCAGACAAGGGTTTAATCACCAAAATATATCAATACAAACAGCTCACACAAGTTAACACACACAAAGAACAATGCCATTGAAAAACGAGGAGATGCCCTTAACAGAATTTCTCCAAAGGAGACATAGATGGCCAGTAGGCATATGAAAAGATGTTCAACGTCAGTAATCATTAGAGAAATGCAAATCAAAAACTACAATGAGGTACTGTTAGCAGGAGAGTCTAGAGACCCTTCTTCCTGTGGGCCTTGGTTCTTAGTAAGGATGCAAAGAAGAATGTAAGGTCTTACCCACTGCAAGAAAGTTTGCTGACAGTAAGGAAAGAAAGAACAGGTTGTAAAGTTGGACACGACTGAGCAACGTGAGAACACACAAAGAAAGGACAAAGATAACCTCTCAAGACGGAAGCCCCAAGAGAGAGGTGGGCCATGCCAAAAGAGGCAAATGGCCTTAGAGGGCTGAGATACAGAGTTTTTAAGGCAGGGCCATTTGCATAATCCAGAGGGGTCATTGATTGACAGCTACAGGTTATATTAATATTATAACAAGATGCTCTCCTGCACATGTCCTTCCCATGCTTCTG
The DNA here is from genome assembly GCF_023091745.1 of Budorcas taxicolor. Taxonomy (NCBI): domain Eukaryota; kingdom Metazoa; phylum Chordata; class Mammalia; order Artiodactyla; family Bovidae; genus Budorcas; species Budorcas taxicolor. Next base: position 7,693,424 of record NC_068928.1, read on the forward strand.
CTGTTGCTAAGTTGCTTCAGTCGTGCCCGACTCTGTGCGACCCCATAGACAGCAGCCCACCAGGCTCCCCCGTCCCTGGGATTCTCCAGGCAAGAACACTGGAGTGGGTTGCCATTTCCTTCTCCAATGCATGAAAGTGAAAAGTAAAAGTGAAGTCGCTCAGTCGTGTCCGACTCTTCGCGACCCCGTGGACTGCAGCCCACCAGGCTCCTCCATCCATGGGATTTTCCAGGCAAGAGTACTGGAGTGGGGTGCCATTGCCTTCTCCGGTCCTTCCCATAATTCAGTCTAATAATATGTGTGTATTCGGGGACTATCTATGAGCAGTTAATGAGTCTAATGGCTGCCCAAGGTTAGTTTAGCACAGGATAATGAGAGGGAACCCACTCCAGTATTCTTGTCTGCAGAATCCCATGAACAGAGGAGCCTGGTGGGCTACAGTCCATAGGGTCACAAAGAGTCGGACACGACTGAGCAACTAACACACGGTGTGATTTGTGTGCCCATGGGCTAGAACAGGAAAAGTCCAGCCAGTCAGTGGATGGGAGTGTTTTACAGCCCCCTGACTATTTCTGGAGTACTTGTGGGGGCTCATTAGGCGTGGAGTTGGTGAATTGTTTGGTGGGATTAGGTGGCTATTAGATCCTTAGCTGAAAGGGTTGCTTCTGGTTGCTCTCAGCTAACTTCTTGCCTAATAGTATCCCCTCATGCTGGTCAGAATGGCCATCATTAAAAAGTCTACAAATTAAATGCTGGAGAAGGTGTGGAGAAAAGTGAACCCTCTGACACTATTAGTGGAAAACAGTGTGGAGGTTCCTCAGAAAACTAAAAATAGGTTCTAGTTTTAGATCAATTATCATATGATCCAGAAATCCCATTCCTGGGTGTATACCCAGACAAAACTTGAATTAAAAAATACCCATGAACCCCTAAGTTCACGCTGGCTAAGACGTGGAAATATCCCAAATGTCCGTCGACAGAGGAAGAGATAAAGAGGCTGTGTCCTCTATATAACAGAGTATTGAGTTCAGTTGAGTTTAGTCACTCAGTCGTGTCCGACTTTTTGCGACCCCATGAATCGCAGCACGCCTGGCCTCCCTGTCCATCACCAACTCCCAGAGTTCACTCAGACTCACGTCCATCGAGTCCATGATGCCATCCAGCCATCTCACCCTCTGCCGTCCCCTTCTGCTCCTGCCCCCAAACCCTCCCAGCATCAGAGTCTTTTCCAATAAGTCAACTCTTCACATGAGGCGGCCAAAGTACTGGAGTTTCAGCTTTAGCATCATTCCTTCCAAAGAAATCCCAGGGTTGAACTCCTTCAGAATGGACTGGTTGGATCTCCTTGCAGTCCAAGGGACTCTCAAGAGTCTTCTCCAACACCACAGTTCAAAAGCATCAATTCTTCGGCGCTCAGCCTTCTTCACAGTCCAACTCTCACATCCATACATGACCACAGGAAAAACCATAGCCTTGACTAGACGGACCTTAGTCGGCAAAGTCATGTCTCTGCTTTTGAATATGCTATCTAGGTTCGTCATAACTTTTCTTCCAAGGAGTAAGCGTCTTTTAATTTCATGGCTGTAGTCACCATCTGCAGTGATTTTGGAGCCCAAAAAATAAAGTCTGACACTGTTTCTACTGTTTCCCCATCTATTTCCCATGAAGTGATGGAACCAGATGCCATGATCTTCGTTTTCTGAACGTTGAGCTTTAAGCCAACTTTTTCACTCTCCTCTCTCACTTTCATCAAGAGGCTTTTTAGTTCCTCTTCCCTTTCTGCCATAAGTGTGGTGTCATCTGCATATCTGAGGTTATTGATATTTCTCCCGGCAATCTTGATTCCAGCTTGTGTTTCTTCCAGTCCAGCGTTTCTCATGATGTACTCTGCATAGAAGTTAAATAAGCAGGGTGACAATATACAGCCTTTTCCTATTTGGCACCAGTCTGTTGTTCCATGTCCAGTTCTAACTGTTGCTTCCTGACCTGCATACAGATTTCTCAAGAGGCAGGTCAGGTGGTCTGGTATTCCCATCTCTTTCAGAATTTTCCACAGTGTATTGTGATCCACACAGTCAAAGGCTTTGGCATAGTCAAGAGAGCAGAAATAGATGTTTTTCTGGAACTCTCTTGCTTTCTCCATGATCCAGTGTATGTTGGCAATTTGATCTCTGGTTCCTCTGCCTTTTCTAAAACCAGCTTGAACATCAGGGAGTTCACGGTTCATGTATTGCTGAAGTCTGGCTTGGAGAATTTTGAGCATTACTTTACTAGCATGTGAGATGAGTGCAATTGTGAGGTAGTTTGAGCATTCTTTGGCATTGCCTTTCTTTGGGATTGGAATGAAAACTGACCTTTTCCAGTCCTGTGGCCACTGCTGAGTTTTCCAAATTTGCTGGCATATTGAGTGCAGCACTTTCACAGCATCATCTTTCAGGATTTGAAATAGCTCAACTGGAATTCCATCACCTCCACTAGCTTTGTTTGTAGTGATGCTTTCTAAGGCCCACTTGACTTCACATTCCAAGATGTCTGGCTCTAGATTAGTGATCACATCATCATGATTATCTGGGTCGTGAAGATCTTTTTTGTACAGTTCTTCTGTGTATTCTTGCCACCTCTTCTTAATATCTTCTGCTTCTGTTAGGTCTAGACCATTTCTGTCCTTTATCGAGCCCATCTTTGCATGAAGTGTTCCCTTGGTATCTCTAATTTTCTTGAAGAGATCTCTAGTCTTTCCCACTCTGTTCTTTTCCTCTATTTCTTTGCATTGATTGCTGAAGGCTTTCTTATCTCTTCTTGCTATTCTTTGGAACTCTGCATTCAGATGCTTATATCTTTGCTTTTCTCCTTTGCTTTTTGCCTCTCGTCTTTTCACAGCTATTTGTAAGGCCTCCCCAGACAGCCATTTTGCTTTTTTGCATTTCTTTTCTATGGGGATGGTCTTGATCCCTGTCTCCTGTACAATGTCACGAACCTCAGTCCATAGTTCATCAGGTACTCTATCTATCAGATCTAGACCCTTAAATCTATTTCTCACTTGCACTGTATAATCATAAGGGATTTGATTGAGGTCATACCTGAATGGTCTAGCGGTTTTCCCTACTTTCTTCAATTTCAGTCTGAATTTGGCAATAAGGAGTTCATGTCTGAGCCACAGTCAGCTCCCGGTCTTGTTTTTGCTGACTGTATAGAGCTTCTCCATCTTTGGCTGCAAAGAATATAATCAATCTGATTTTGGTGTTGACCATCTGGTGATGTCCACGTGTGGAGTCTTCTCTTGTGCTGTTGGAAGAGGGTGTTTGCTATGACCAGTACATTTGTCATAAAAAAGAATGAAAGATTGCCATTTGTGGCAACATGGGTGAATCTAGAGATTATCATACCAAGCGAAGTAAGTCAGAAAGAGAAAGACAAACACCGTATGATATCACTTATACGTGGAAACTAAAACATGGCATAGGACTTCCCTGGTAGTCTGGTGGTAAGAATCTGCCTGCCAATGCAGGGGGCACGGGTTTGATCCCTAGTCTGGGAAGATTCCAGGTGCCATGGGGCAACTAAGCCCAGGGACCGCAGTTTCTGAGCCTGCTCTCTAGAGTCTGTGCTCTGCAACAAGAGAGGCCACCATAGTGAGAAGCCAGTGTATCACAACTAGAGAGTGGCCCCTATTCACTGCAGCTAGAGAAAGTCCACTCTCAGCAGTGAAGATCCAGTGCAGCCAAAGTTAATTAGTTAATTAAAAAATTAAAACATAACAAACTCACAGAACATAGACTTGTGGTTGCCAAGAGGGGAAGGCGCTGGGGAAGGGAAGGACTGGGAGTTTAGGGGTTAGCAGATGTAAACTATTCCATACAGAACAGATAAACAACAAGGTCTTACCATACAGGAGGTCCTCCAGGGAACTATATTCAATATCCTGGGATAAACCATAGTGGAAAAGAATATTTTAAAATAATGTCTATATATGTATAACTGAGTCACTTTGCTGTACAGCAGAGATTGCCACAATATTGTAAATCAATTATACTTCAATAAAAAATTTTTAAAAAGAAACAAAAATAAACACAAGAAAATTTCCTTTTGGTTTTTTTTTTTTTTTTTTTTCATCTTCTATTCCATTGCTGGGACTTTCTATTTCCTTGCTGAGTCTTTCTATCCTTTCATTCATTTCAAATGTGATAATCTTGTCTGCTTTCAAATGCCTGTCAGATAATTCTAACATCTCCCTTATCTCAGTGTCAGCATTTATTAATTGTCTTTTTTCAGTCTGATGTCTTACTGGTTCTGGGTATGAAATTGAAGAAGTTAGAATCTGAACATTTTCACATTATGGTCGGACAGTCCAGATCTTATCCTGCTGGCTTTCTCTGATTCTGCTCTGGTGGGGAGGGGAGATACTGCCAGTTGGGGACCGAAGTCCGAGTTCCTTACTTGGGCTCTGTTAACACCCAAAGGTGGGAGTGGCAGGGAGGCCTCACTGCTGCTGCCAATGGTGGGGCTTCCTTACATAAGGCCCTGTCCTGGCTGACAAGTATAAATGGATTTAGGCAAGCTCATTTGTCTTTGGCTCCTAATTTATTTTTATATGAGTTTGGAAATTTGAAAAACAAGCTGCATTCTGAGACACCGCACGTATAGAGGTGGATCCCTGTTGTAGCACCTACCGGATTTAAACTTAGAAACTGAAGCTGAAAATAGGGAGCATGAAAAATAGCTTTGGCTTCTCTGGGTTTTCCTCACTCCTAAGAACTATTTCCAGTCCATTTCTTCTCCTGTATTTTCCTGTTCTCACTCAGCTTTGTCATGCCCTTTGTATCGTCCCTCCTCCTTGACTTGTGGGCTTTGTTATGGTTCCCTGCCTGCTATGATCCTGTTTGAGTTTTGGAAATCAGGTGCTGTGCCCTCTAGCCCTATTCCTTCAGGAAATTAGCCCTGAAGAAGAGAAAAGACACTTTTGTTGCAATTATGCAACAAAATTGCCTGCCACACAGATCTGGTGATGAGACTGCCTGCCTACACCTCTTTCCAGATTCACACCACTGGCAGTGAATTGGTAGCTTGTCAGGGGCTTCCCTGGTGGCTCAGTGGTAAAGAATTCACCTGCCAACCCCTGCCAGTGCAGGAGATGCAGGTTGATCCCTGGGTTGGGAAGATCCTCTGGAGAAGGAAATAGCAACCCACTCCAATATTATTGCCTGCAAAGTCCCAGGGACAGAGGAGCCAGGAGGGCTAAACAACAGCAGCAGTAGTCAGGATCCCACGTTCTGATCCAGACTTACCCAAATCCCTTTATACTTTATTCTCCAACAATCCCCCCCATGACTGTGTGTGCTGTGTGTTTAGTCGCTCAGTTGTGTCCAACTCTTTTCGACCCCATAGACTGTAGCATGCCAGGCTCCTCTGTCCGCGGAGATTCTCCAGGTGAGAACACTGGAGTGGGTTGCATGCCCTCCTCCAGGGGATCTTCCTGACCCAGGGATCAAACCCAGGTCTCCCGCATTGCAGGCGGATTCTTTACCATCTGAGCCACCAGGGAGGCCCAGACTGTAGCTCCCTGAATATACTGTGGCCTTTGAGGGCTTACATACAGTATAAGTATAATTTATCTTAAACTTGGAAAAAGGAAAAATGCTGTTTGCCTCCCTGACATCATGGCAGAGTAGTTTCAATAGGCCCACATGGCTCTCACAGAGTGTTCTCAAATCCGACTTTATGCTTCTATTTGGCCAACCACCCAGTACGGCCTGATCCCCAGTCTCATGGAGTGCACAGATTAGCGAGGAAAAGAAAATTAAAATAAATAACTGCACAAATGATTATTTTAAAACAATTATGATGAGTATCAGAAGGTAGTCACTCAGTCGTGTCTGACTCTTTGCAACCCCATGGACTGCAGTACACCAGGCTTCCCTGTACATTACCAACTCCCAGAGCATACTCAGACTCACTTCCGTTGAGTCGGTGATGCCATCCAACCAAAAATAAAGTCTGTCACTATTTCCATTATTTGATTGCAGGGACAAATATCAATAACCTCATATATGCAGATGACACCACCCTTATGGCAGAAAGCAAAGAAGCACTAAAGAGCCTCTTGATGAAAGTGAAAGAGGAGAGTGACAAATCTGGCTTAAAACAACATTCAGAAAACTAAGATCATGGCATCCAGTTCCATAACTTCATGGCAAATAGATGGGGAAACAATGGAAACAGTGACAGACTTTATTTTCCTGGGCTCCAAAATCACTGTAGATGGTGACTGCAGCCATGAAATTAAAAGACGCTTGCTCCCTGGAAGAAAAGTTATGACCAACCTAGACAGCATATTAAAAAGCAGAGACATTACTTTGCCAACAAAGGTCCATCTAGTCAAAGCTATGGTCTTTCCAGTGGTCATATATGGATGTGAGAGTTGGACCATAAAGAAAGCTGAGCACCAAAGAAATGATGCTTTAGAACTGTGGTGTTGGAGAAGACTCTTGAGAGTCCCTTGGTCTGCAAGGAGATCCAACTAGTCCATCCTAAAGGAAATCAGTCCTGAATATTCATTGGAAGGACTGATGCTGAAGCTAAAACTCCAATACTTTGGCCACTTGATGCGAAGTACTGACACATTGGAAAAGACCCTGATGCTGGGAAAGACTGAAGGCAGGAGAAAGGGATGACAAATGATGAGATGGTTGGATGGCATCACTGACTCTATGGACATGAGTTTGAGCAAGCTCCAGGAGTTGGCGATGGACAGGGAAGCCTGGCGTGCTGCAGTCCATGGAGTCACAAAGAGTCGGACAGGACTGAGCAACTGAACTGAACTGATTTAGGAGTAACCTGACCCTCACACAGCCCTGCACAGTTTTGTTTCCTAGCTGTAAGAGGACTTATTCGGTACACCCTAAGATAAAAATGACCTACACACACAAACTTGCATCCTTTTTTCCCTTCCCCTTCCCAAACCTCTAACTGCCTGTTTGAAATGACTGTTGTCGTGTTAACAACACAGAATTAAGCTGATGACAAATTACCAAGAAAAAAACAAAATAAAAAACATTTACTATTGTATTTTAAAGGATGACGTAAAGCACTGGGTGGGGGGAATCTCAAATGCTAACAATGTTTAAGTAGTGCCTAAATTTTTTCCTAATTTCCGATATGTCTATAATATACGTAATTTTAAAGGAAAAATAATTTTAAGAACAAATCTGTGAAAATGGAAGCCCACAGCTTCCAATGACCATCTGACCATTCTTAATCTGATTTGGGGCAGATGCAGCAGTTGGAAAGGAAAGGTCTTTTGTTGGGGAAGGAAGAGATGGGCGGCGCAGGAAGAACGGTCCTCTGGTTATTTCTCTGTAGCGTCTCAGTCCTGTCGTACAAACCAAGTCAAATCAATGCATTAAGCGCCTCTTCCTGTCTGCTTGTCCCCAAAACGGAAAGACAGGCGTAGCGGGGCGAAACGGAACACCCTGGGCGCGGCTGCAGAGATGCCGGTGGGACCGATCTGCAGAGGGCGCCCGGAACGGGGCCAGCCGCTCTGCCCGGCCGAGCTTCTCCCCATCACCCGTTAAGCCTCTCCCAAGCCCCGCCCACCCGAATCCCCGCTCCGCCCCCAACCAGGCCCCGCCTCCGCCCGCCCAGCTTTGCTCCACCCACCGGAGTCACGTGGTGAGGCGCCTAGACTAGCCGGTAGCTGATGCAGTCGGGAGGTATTCATCATGGAGCTGGCCCCGCGAAGCTGTCCCGTGCCGCTGCTGCTGCTGCTGCTGCTGCTGCTTTTGGGCCTGAGCACGGGTAGGTTTGGGCAAAAGATGCTTCAGCGCCCGGTGCCTCCTTCTCTCCTCCAGGGATGAGAATCAGTTAGTGGGTTTGTGCTTTTTAAACTATATTCCTTTCCCCCTGTTTCTACCTTGTGGCATTATTTCGCTTTTGAAACTCACTGTTTTTTTAATTCGGAGTTATTTTTCTGCTTTTTTCTGACTCCTGGTATTCTGATGCTTCCTTTCTTCCCTGCGCGTAGTTAGAAGCAGTTTTGCAACGTGTAAGGTTTGAAGAAGCTGATGATCAATGAAGTTTCCACTATCTAAGGGCCACCTCCCTCTTCCTGCCGTGATTGGCTGCAAAATGAGATTATAAAGTTGTTGTTTTCAGCTGAAACACTCTGTCCAGAAGACTCTAAAAAATAATACCAGGAATGGGACACTTTATTGAGAGTAAGACTTTCTCCCTGTACCTCATCAGAACAGGCAAGATAATATCGTCCCTCATTGCAGTCCTTTTTGACAAAAACAAGTTCATGTTTAATATGATGGCTTGCAAGTTGATTTTCAGTCTTTTCTTCAAGCGAAATGACTCCTGATCTGAATCAAGAACTGAGAGTTCCAACTGGCCACAGACTTGTCTTGTGATCTGAGGCCAGTTGCTTTACTTGTTTTCCCTTCTGTAAAATGGGGATCATATGACTCTTGTGCTTCTGCCTGGGAACTATCCAGTAGGTTGCCCATCAGATTTTAACAGTGGTCACTGGCAGGGAGGCTTCCCTGGTGGCTCAGCCGTAAAGGATCTGCCTGCAATGCAGGAGATGTGGGTTCCATCCCCAGGTTGAGAAAATCCCCTGGAAAAGGAAATGGCAACCCACTCCAGTATTCTGGCAATGGCACCCCACTCCAGTACTCTTGCCTGGAAAATCGCATGGACGGAGGAGCCTGGAAGGCTGCTGTCCACGAGTTTGCTGAGGGTCCCACACGACTGAGCATCTTCACTTTCACTTTTCACATCCATGCTTTGGAGAAGAAAATGGCAACCCACTCCAGTGTTCTTGCCTGGAGAATCCCAGGGATGGAGGAGCCTGTGGGCTGCCGTCTATGGGGTTGCAGAGTCAGACACGACTGAAGTGACTTAGCAGCAGCAGCCAGTATTCTTGACTGGGAAATCCCATGGACAGAGGAGCCTGGTGGGCTATAGTCCCAAAAAAGTTGGACCCAACTTAGGGTCTAAACAGCAACAACAAACACTATCAGCAAAGGGAGGAGTGCCAGAGTTTAAGTTAAAACAGACCAAGCCTTATCTGCCATTTTCAAGGAGACTGTAATTTTATGTTACTTGGTATGTACTATCTTACAGCCATACCTAAAATAAACTTTCCAGCCTTTCTGTTTTGCTCATCAGACCACTTTCTGGTTGCCTTAATCTCCATCCTTATTAAGTTTCGAAACAACATTGTCTCCTCACCTACTCTGTCTTATTTTGGGGACCAGTTTTTGTCCTTTCACTTGCCACAGAGGCATGAAATTCAAAAAAGAGGAAGTAGAGGCAGAAAACTCTGGTAACCAAGGATCACGCTTTCGTTACAGTTTGACATTAGCCTTTTTTACCCAGAGTGGTATTTGAGAAAAGAAAAGGTATCACAGCTTGGAAGTTATTACTTTAGCAAAGGTGACATAGTTAATGTATTTAACCTACTCTTTTCTGATACATATTTTGCAAATGCTAAAAAAGTTAACTTTGGTTAACTCTAAATTGGAGGAAAATTGGAGTTGCGGGATTAAAGAATATATGTATGGCTTCTGTAAATTTTCTGCCAAGTTGCCTCCTCAGAAAATTATGTGCCAGTATGCACTTTTGCCCACAGTGGTGAGGCCGGTCTCCTGTCTCGTGCAAATAGAGCCGCTGCCATCTGTCAAATAAGCAAAGATTTTTTAGTAACCTCACTATTGCTTTTAATTTTCATATCTTTGAATATTAGTGATTTTTTTCACCTACTTATGACATTCATATTTTTGTTTTCATGAATTATTTTCTTGTGGCATTTATCCATTTAATTATTAAGATCTTGCTTTTGTTGTTGTTGTTATGACTACTGCTATTTATTGAATGCCTAGTAAGTGCTGCTGCTGCTGCTGTTGCTAAGTCTCGTCAGTCGTGTCCGACCCTCAGCGACCCCATGGACTGCTCCTCCGCCCATGGGATTCTCCAGGCAAGAGTACTGGAGTGGGTTGCCACTTCCTTGCTAGGCATTGCCAACTATCGTGATTGTTGCAAATATCTTATATTTTTTAATTGATCTAATGATTAAGGAAGTACCCTTCTTCATATTTATTTCTAATCTTTATTTGTTGTTTTGCCTTTTATTTTCATTGTATAGAAATGTAACAAGTTTCTGTCCTCAGCACTTGCTATTTTGCTCTATAGTCTCTGGAAGTCTGCTTAAATCGTTTCCCCATCCAGAGGTCAAAAAAACATTCAACTCTATTTTCATATTTTTTTCACATCTAAATTTTAAAAATGAAATATTTGATCCACTGGGAATTCATTTTGGTTAATAGTGTTAAGAGAGGATCTGTATTTCTTTTTTCTTTCTTTCTTTTTTTTTTTTTTTTGCTTCAAGGAAGCTAACAGTTGCCCTGGGATAATATATTGAGTAATTTTGCCCCACTCACTTGTCGATGCCTGTTTAATTGTATACTAAGTGAGAAACCAAAATCAATGTGATGGATTTTGAGATTTTTTCTTTTTTCGCCTAAATGTAAATCTCTCTCTCTTTTAAACAATTATGAGCATGTTTCATGCTTTCCTGTTAAAAATCCAAACATTTCAGAGGGTGTAGAGGAAAATGTGAAAGCTTTCAGCCCCCTGGGCCTCTGTTAAGTTGGGTTTGTTTTTTCATAAGTTGAAAATTTATTCACTCTAAGTTGAATTTTTTTTCTTTTTCTCCACAATGTATTGAAGTAAATACATAAACAGAAACCAAATGACCTGCAACCTAGCCCAGCCATCACTCCTAGGCTTGGCATTTACCCGGACATGGACATTCTTCAGGAAAGCCGTGTTTGTGTTTCAGGAGCTGTCATCAGCCAGCCCAAGGAAAAGAGCGACGAGGTCTGGGGTTATTTGACTGTCCGGAAGGATGCCCACATGTTCTGGTGGCTCTATTATGCCGCCAGCTCCTACAAGAACTTCACAGAACTGCCCTTGATCATGTGGCTTCAGGTAAAAGTAGTTTTACTGCCTGACCTGAGGTTGAGGCCAGGTTTCCCCCACTTAGCATCTTGCTCACCTTTGAAGGCACGCAGCTCAGCAGTGCAGAACTGATGTGGTTCAGCAGCGAGGTCGGGGTCTCCTAGACCTCAGGATTCAGCATCCTTCTGAGGCAGACAAAGGCAGTGTTATTGCCAAGGAAGCCAAATCAGAGAGTGAGAGAGAGGTTCTGGCCTTTTGCTGGGGTCCTTTTCTACTAAGCCCAAACCAGACGGGCAGGAACCCTTACCGGATGCTCTTAAAGTCACATTTGACAATATGCTGATACAAAGTGTTTCTGGAAGGTTCCAAAGCAAACACTGAGCTACCCTGACCAGCCTTTCATCTCCCTCCCCTCCCAGTCCTTTCCTCGACCTGACTTCCATGCCCTAGAAAATTGATATTTTGAAAGAACTCAGCCTTTTGCATCAGTGTTGAGTGTGGGACCCTTTGCTTCTCCTTAAAGTGTATTTGCGTGTTAATCTTGAGCTCTGGTGGTAGGATTGAAGCCGAGAAACTGGTTGAAAGTTCTTGGAAGGGCAGGCAGAGGATCCTTCCTTCCATTCCTAAAATGTCTCTCAGAAGTTGGCCCACACCCACCTGGAATCCACAGTCTAGGGAGGGGTGGAGGAACGAAGTCTTGCTTCACCTTCTGGAAACTACAGGCTCGTCCTAGCTGGGGTGCCGGGTTGCTTACCAGTATGTGGGGGTTCCCTGGTACTCGTCTCCATGAGATGTAAGTGTCACTTCATCCCAAGATGTTATTGTTCCTAAGCAGCTTCCCAGTTCTCCCAGCTGTGCCGATAGATACAGACTTTTTTTCAGTTGATTGATGATCCCTTTACAGTGTTGTAAAGGTTTGATTTCTGTCATACCCAATATGAATTTGCCTTGATTCACGGACCTAACATTCCAGGTTCATATGCAGTATTCTTTCTAGCATCAGACTTTATTTTCAGCAGCAGGCGCATCCGCAGCTGAGCGTCATTTTCCCTTTGGCCCAGCCTCGTCATTCTTTCTGGAGCTATCAGTAACTGCTTTCCACTTTTCCCCGGTAGCACATTGGACACCTTCTGACCTGGCAGGAGCATCTTCCAGTGTCATATATTTTTGCCTTTTCATACTCTTCATGAGTTTCTCAGCAAGAATACTGAAATGGTTTGCCATTTCCTCCTCCCGTGGACCGCATTTCATCAGAACTCTTCACTGTGAACCACCTGTCTTGGCCCTGCCTGGCATGGCTTATAGCTTCATTGAGTTACACAGGCCCCTTTGCCACAACAAGGCTGTGATCCATGAAGGCGTCATCAAAGATTACATACGACAGTACCTTTGAGCAATGTTGCTTATATTGAAACCCCCTCCAGGTAGGAGAAGTTAATGATTAATGATAGCTCACCAGCGTGTAGACCCCAGACCAGTTGGACCTGAAGGTTGATGAGGTTGACTCCTTACCTTACCACCAACCCATGAGAAGAATGTCCATGAGCTGATCACACCCTCTTTGAACAATTTCGGTTAATATAAAACTTGTCACTGTCTTCCCCAAGTTGGGATGCTTGGTTTTGAAGGCATTAGCCTGCTCTGTCCCCCATTACCTGGTGAAGTGATAAAGCTGCCCTGTTCTACTTCACCCACAACTCTGTCTCTGAGATGTGATTCAGCACCGGTTCAGAGAAAAGCTGAGCTTTCAGCATCCCTGGTTCACTGGACCAGCTGTGTCCTGTGTGTAAGGCTGACCCAGCCATCGCTGAGTCATAAATCGTTTACAGTGAGTGTGGTCATTGTTGTAATGATGAAGGTTTGACAGACATTTTCTCCGTGTTCATTTTTGGTTCTTTCTTTCTTCCACAGGGTGGTCCAGGTGGTTCCAGCACTGGCTTTGGAAACTTTGAGGAAATCGGGCCACTTGATAGGAATCTCCAACCACGAAAGACCACTTGGGTACAGTGAGGAAGGCCCCGAACTCTCAGTGCCACGTGGCCTCTCGCAGACTGAGCCCCACCTGATCCCATCCCATCCCCAGGTTGAGGGGCCCTGCCCCACCCCCGCCCTCTTTCTCTGTATGCAGGGGGCCCTTGGGTGCTTGTCCACAGGCCTCCTCTCTACCAGCTGCTTCCATTTCTGAAGGCAGCTGGTCCTACACCGGTCACCTTCCCAACTCCGTCACTCTCCACTTCCCTGCAGAAACCTCTGTCTGCTCTAGCAGACACCTGGACCTTGGCATTACCCAGGTGCTGGACCTTCCTACAGTCTCAGACACCAGAGTCCCACCCTCTGGCCACGACCTCCAGTCCTTTCTTTCTGCTCCTCCTCCTCTCTTATCTCAGCGCTTGTCTTCCTCCAGACTTCAGACTCCTTGTCTTCTGCCCTTCGGACGCCTCTCTGGTTCTCTGACTCTGTGCCTTCACTCTTAGCTTCACCTTCTCACCTAGCCCCTCTCTGACCAGCCCCCACCCCCCGGCTCCCTTGTCCTTCTCCCTCCAGTCTGGGGTCCGTCCCGCTGTCCCCACGCTCGACCTCTGCCCCCAGGCTGCCAGGTGCTGAGGGGCTCGGCGAGTGGGGGTTTTGCTCTGGGCTCGTGGCCACCCTCTGCTCTGTGCCTCTGCCCCACCCCCATCTGCTGATGGACCCTTAGGTTATTTCCACCTTTTGGCTGTGATGAGTAATGAGGGCAACATTAGCATACAAATACTGGTTGGGTCCCCTAGTTTCAGTTTGGGGGGGAATTTCTGGGTCCTTTTGTAGCTCTGTGTTTAATACCCAAGGTTGTTAATATTTTTCATCCACCCCTCTTTGACTGCCTTTTGGGGGTGCTTTCAAAGGTCTCCCCCACCCCCACCCCATAATCTAGATGCCGCACGAGTGAAACTCTACAATGCCAGTCCCTCCTCAGTTCTTTCAGGTTCCCAGAAGATCAGATCCAGTTTCCGACACAGAAATTGGCGCCTGCTGCCCCCAGTCACACCTCCCAGCTCCTCTCCAGTGCCCTCTTCCTTCAGGCCTTTGCAAGGGCGATTCCTGGGCCTCGACTTCATTCCTTGGGCCACCCAGTCACACCCAGCTCACCATGTTCACCTGAGTCTCACTGCAGGAACACCTCCTCTGGAAGCTCCCCTCAGAGTCCTTTGATTTTCTTGTCTGTCTCCACACTGGTCTTCAAGTGGATTTTACTTTTGACTCAGGGGCTTTGCACAGACTCTTCCCTCAGCCTGAAACATTCTTATTTATACATGCTTCCAGGTGAAATATCACTTTCACTTGCAGTAGCAGAGTGCCCCCTCTGGCTTGTCCCCAAGCCTCCCATGACAAAGAGAGCCACGTGACTGGGGCAGAGAGCTGGAACAGGAAGTGAGGAGGTGCTGGCCTTGGTCCTGATGCTGCCATTACCTATCCAGCTTTGTGACCCTGGACAGGTCCTGGGCCTTTTCTGGGCTTTGATTTCCTAAACAGTAAAGGACATGGCTGGACTGTGTTATTACTAGGGGTTCTAAACTTCTGTGGGAAAGGTAGTAGAATAGATTCTGTTTTTGTAGTGTTCCGCAAAGCCAGCCAACGTGGAAACGGGATTCATCTTAAAGAAAGCATATGTGTGGTCTGGACCTCCTCCTTCTTCGAGCTGTTGCTGAGACTGACACCGCACAGCTCTCTCTGCGCTAGCGCATCACATCCAGGACGTCCGTATCGTGTGAAAGTGACAGCCTGGATGCCTCAGTCCCGTGCATATGTGACTCTTTCCTTCTTGGCTCTCCTTTTCTTTGCTGTACTAGTCCGTGTCCCTAGTCCAGATTTTTTTTAAACCCATTTTAATAACAGACCATAACCACACTGATATCCTCACATGTGTGGCTTTTGTTGAGCTCACAGATGATCAAAAGATAGTTGGGGACTGGCTGGCTGATTGCACCATTTGACTTTCCCGGGGTGGCGTGTAGCTCCAGTCGGCCAGCCTCCTGTTTGTGGATAACCCCGTGGGCGCTGGATTCAGTTATGTGGACAAGGCTGATGCGTACGCCAAAGACCTGGCCACTGTGACATCAGACATGATGTTTCTCCTGAAGGTCTTCTTTGATGATCACAAAGAATTCCAGGTAAGCGGGGGCCTTGGAAACAGCTCAGCGAGGGGCTCGTGGTCATAGCACTGAATCCATCAGGTGCAAACACCCGCAAAGAGTTACACGCCCAGCTCATTCCAGAGAAAGCCTTTTTGTACCCAGGGATCAGGTTGTAGGCTTCTGTTTCTGTCATCTCTAAAGATGGTTTTAGCTTGAAAGAATGACCCCGCACCCAGTGTTCTCCTGAAACATAAAAATCAGATATGGGAGGAAAGATAAACAGAAGCAGATTTGTTTTGCCTAGCCATTACATGCAGTAGAAATTTGAAATGGATTCACATGAATTAAAAGGCATTCAGGAAAGAAAAAAGGCATTCAGGATATTTAATTCTTTATAAATTCCTTTTCTTCCTAGAGTATTCCATTCTACATTTTCTCAGAGTCTTATGGAGGAAAGATGGCTGCTGGCATTGCTCTAGAACTTCATAAGGTAACAGGGAAGATGACTTTGTTGTTTGGTTCCAGACAGAAACATTATGTTACTTGTACCCGCCTGATAATTAAATATACTTTGAATAGGACCTTGTACATGGAAAGTAAGAGTAAGTCTGAATACCATAAGAAGTTTCAAAAAGAATAGTGAAGTTGGCACTGTCCAATATTAAACAAGCTATTCAGCTGAGTGAAGCAATTTGGTGCTGGCATAGCAACAAACACAGATAAATGTAGCAGGTTAAAGAGTCTGGAAGCATATTTTATCTGTACTTGTATATATGGGTGTATATGCATGTGACTGTATGTATGTGATACATATATGTCATACTTACATAGGATCATATATAAATGATAGGGTGGTATTTCATATCACTGAAGGAGAGACAGAAGGTTCAGCCAATGGTTTGGAGATAAATGGCTATTACTTTGGAAGTTAGTAAAGTTGGATTCCTGCCTTGCATAAAACATCAGTGTTTTGTTTTGACTGCGCTGGGTCTCTGTGGCCGCACCGGGGCTTTCTCTAGTTGCGGTGAGCAGACCCTACTCTTCGTTGCGGTGCACAGGCTTCTCCTGTTGTGGAGCACGGGTTGAGGGTGTGTGGGCTTCAGTAGTTGCGGCTCATGAGCTGCAGGGCTCAGGAGTTGTGGTTCATGGGCTCAGTTGCCCCGAGGCATGCGAAATCTTCCCGGGCCAGGGATGGAATCCATGTCCCCTGCATTGGCAGGGGCAGTCTTAACCACTGGACCACAAGAGAAGTCCAGAACAGCAGTTCTGTGAGTAAATATTTTACAGTGAACTTGTATGACCTTTGTTTTTCATTGAAGTATAATTGACGTTCAATATTATATGTTCCCTGTTTACAATATAGTAGAGGTAGTGTTAGTCGCTCAGTCGTGTCCGACTCTCTGTGATCCCACAGACTGTAGCCCCCCAGGCTCCTCTGTCCATGGCATTCTCCAGGTGGGAAAACTGAAGTGGATTGCCATTCCATTCTCCAGAGGATCTTCCCGACCCAGAGATCGAAGCCAGGTCTCCTGCAGTGCAGGCAGATTCTTTACCGTTTGAGCCACAGGGAAGACTCTCATGAACAATATAATGATTTACAGTTTGTAAAGATTATACTCTGTATATTTCCTGTGTCCCTTCTAAAGAAGACAGGGGCTACACCAGGCCCCACACAAAGCCTGCCAACACCCTTGGGAGAACTTCACAATTCCTGTTCATTTTGCAGATGGTGGGCAGCAGGACAGTTACCTTTGTCCTCTAGTGGGTGTCTGAGGTCTTTGGGTACCCAGAGCATCCCAGGTGGGCAGAAGCGGTTATGTGCTCAGGAAAGGCCGTGTATTAAGGAGTGACTCCCTCCTGGTGAGGAAGGGAGGGAGGCCCCTGGGTCTTCTTGACAAGGATGTTTCTTGGCTTCTCTTTCAGGCTATTCAGCAAAGGACCATCCAGTGCAACTTTGCCGGGGTTGCTCTGGGTGACTCTTGGATCTCTCCCATCAGTAAGTAGGACATTTTCAGATTTCTTTTTTGGCAGGGGGCAGGGGTGGCGGTTGGGAAAGGTGTGTTGATGGGGCTGAGCTGCACCATGTGCAAGGTCTTAGTTCCCTGACCAGGGATCAAACCTGGGCCTCCTACACTGGGAGCGACTGGGCTACCAGGGACATCCTTCAGTCCACATTGTGAAAAGGACTGCCCTTTATGTGTCCTTTCTGGATGAACCTCCTAGGACACTGTGACGTTGCAGGAGCCTTGACCCGAGACCTAAGGGGTCAGCAGGTATCCTGCCAAGTGTCTCGCTCAGAGTGACAGAACTGGCCTCCTGCGTCCTTCAAGGGTCTCATCTCAGCTGCATTAACAATACTAAACACTTTATATGTGTTAACTTTGCTGAAGCTTAACGACATCTCCATGGGATGGTTGGTGTTATTATCCCAGGTTTGGAGGTGATGAAACTGAGACTCGGGTTAAGCATTTTTCCGAAAGTCACACAGCTAAACCCAGGATGCACGTGAAGGCAGCGAGCACTTAGCCATCACCGTGCGTTCCTCCTTGAGACCAGTAGGTCAGCCTCCTCCTTTGCAGGTCCTCTTTGTCTGGTCCAGAGTCTCCCGAGTGCAGCTCACATGACACACCTGCCCTTGTGAGTCTGTCTACCCAGCCTTGAGTCCCTTTGTCCACGTGCACCTTACGTGTCGCTCCTCTACCCCAGAAGTACTCCCTTTTTGGAGGAGAATTGCTGTTCACTTCCATGTGCAATTATTAATTGCTTGCTAGGGAGCAGGTGTTGTGCTCCGTGCTAGGAAAGATACACAGACCTGCTTCATGCCTTCAAGAACATCCGCACAGTTCAATGTGGTAACCATAGCCACAGTACCGAAATCAGATTGATTATATTCTTTGCAGCCAAAGATGGCGAAGCTCTATATAGTCAGCAAAAACAAGACCAGGAGCTGACTGGGGCTCAGATCATGAACTTCTTATTGCAAAATTCAGACTTAAATTGAAGAAAATAGGCAAAACCACTAGACCATTCAGGTATGACCTAAATCAAATCCCTTATGATGATACAGTGGAAGTGACAAATAGATTCCAGGGATTAGATCTGATGGACAGAGTGCCTGAAGAACTATGGACAGAGGTTCGTGACATTGTGCAGGAGGCAGGGATCAAGACCATCGCCAAGAAAAAGAAATGCAGAAAGGCAAAGTGGTTGTCTGAGGAGGCCTTACAAATAGCTGAGAAATGAAGAGAAGTGAAAGGCAAAGGAGCAAAGGAAAGATACACCCATCTGAATGCAGAGCTCCAGAGAAAGCAAGGAGAGATAAGAAAGCCTTCCTCAGTGATCAGTGCAAAGAAACAGAGGAAAACAATAGAATGGGAAATACTAGAGATCTCTTCAAGAAAACTAGAGATACCAAGAGAACGTTTCATGCAAAGATGGGCACAATAAAGGACAGAAACAGTATGGACCTAACAGAACCAGAAGATATTAAGAAGAGGTGGCAAGAATACACAGAACTATACAAAACAGATCTTCATGTCCCAGATAATGACGATGGTATGATCACTCACCTAGAGCCAGACATCCTGGAATGCGAAGTCAAATGGGCCTTAGGAAGCACAAACAAAGCTAGCGGAGGGAATGGAATTCCAGTGGAGCTATTTCAAATCCTAAAAGATGATGCTGTTAAAGTGCTGCACTCAATATGCCAACATATTTGGAAAACTCAGCAGTGGCCACAGGACTGGAAAAGGTTAGTTTTCATTCTAATCCCAAAGAAAGGCAATGCCAAAGAATGTTCAGGCTACCGTACAATTGCACTCATCTCACACACTAGCAAAGTAATGCTCAAATTCTCCAACCTAGGCTTCAACAGAACATGAACCATAAAATTCCAGATCTTCAGGCTGGATTTAGAAAGGGCAGAGGAACCAGAGATCAAATTGCCAGCATCCGTTGGATCATCAAAAAAACAAGAGAATTCCAGAATAACATCTACTTCTGCTTTATTGACTATGCCGAAGCCTTTGACTGTGTGGTTCACAGCAAACTGTGGAAAATTCTTAAAGAGATGGGAATACCAGTCCACCTGACCTGCCTCCTGAGAAATCCATATGCAGGTCAAGAAGCAACAGTTAGAACTTAATATGGAACAACAGACTGGTTCCAAATTGGGAAAGGAGTATGTCAAGGCTGCATATTGTCACCCTGCTTATTATTTAACTTACATGCAGAGTACATCATGCGAAATGCCGGGCTGGGTGAAGCACAAGCTGGAATCAAGATTTCCGGGAGAAATATCAGTAACCTTAGATATGCAGATGATACCACCCTTATGGCAGAAACTGAAGAACTAAAGAGCCTCTTGAAAAAAGTGAAAGAGGAAAGTGAAAAAGTTGGCTTAAAACTCAACATTCAGAAAATTAAAATCATGGCATCTGGTCCCATCACTTCATGGCAAATAAATGGGGAAACAATGAAAACAGTGACAGACTTAATTTTTTTGGCCTCCAAAATCACTGCAGATGGTGACTACAGCCATGAAATTAAAAGATGCTTGCTCCTTGGAAGAAAAGCTATGACCAGCCTAGACAGCATATTAAAAAGCAGAGACATTACTTTGCCATCAAACATCCATCTAGTCAAAGCTATGGTTTTTCCAGTAGTCATGTATGGATGTGAGAGTTGGACTATGAGGAAAGCTGAGCGCTGAAGAATTGATGCTTTTGAACTGTGGTGTTGGAGAAGACTCTTGAGAGCCCCTTGGACTGCAAGGAGATCCAACCAGTCCATCCTAAAGGAAATCAGTCCTGAATATTCATTGGAAGGACTGATGCTGAAGCTGAACCTCCAATACTTTGGCCACCTGATGAGAACTGACTCATTTGAAAAGACCCTGATGCTGGGAATGATTGAAGGCAGGAGGAGAAGGGGACAACAGAGGATGAGATGGTTGGATGGCATCACAGACTCGATGGACATGAGTTTGAACAAGCTCTGAGGTTAGTGATGGACAGGGAGGCCTGGCGTGCTGTAGTCCATGGGGTCGCAAAGAGTCAGACACAACTGAGCAACTGAACTGAGCCACATATGACGTTTAAATTTATATTAATTAAAATTCAATAAAAATCACAATCTTTTGTCTGCGCTGCTAACATTTCAAAGTATCCAGTAGCCACAGGTGGCTGTGGACTTGTTGTGGACCACACAGATACAGAACGTTTCCGTCACTACAGAAAGTTCTGTTGGCCATCATAGGTACACATCCAGGATCAAACTACGGCTTCTAAGTCAAGCTTGTCCTGCCACCCTGCTTTAGTAAATAAGCTTTTTGCTGGGACACTAGCGTGCCCATTCATTGGTAGAACACAGGTCATCTGTTTGGAGCCTGCAGTAACAGAGTTGAGTAATTGCAACAGAGGCAGGTGACCTGCAAAGCCAAACACATTTACTGTTTGTCCCTTTACAGAAATGGTTTACCCATCCCTGGTCTAAATAAAGCAGGAAATGGGATGCCTTGGAGGACTGCAGTTGATTCTTTATAAGAAACTGAGGCCCAGGCTTGACGGTTTAGCTGGAGAGGAGAATGAAGGCTAGTTTCTGCAGGACCTGGTGTGTCTGCATTTCTCAGGGTGTGTCCTGAAGAATACCAGCCCAGTGAAGTGCTATGCAAAGGGCTCCATGGCCAGATAAGTTTTGGAAGTGCCAAATACTGGCCCCACCTCCTCAAGGTTCACAGGCACATTAAAGGCTCTGATAAGTCCTATAGTTAAAAAAAAAAAAAAATGTGTTGTCTTGCATAACCTCAAAGGTATTTAGCCAACAAATCATATTTCTGTGTTAATACCTAGGGTAACATCCTGCAGCAGTGAGATTATTTGAAACAGACTTTGAGATGCTTGGGCTTTGGGGGAACTGTCGAAGGCTTTGTAGCAAATGAGTGGTGTATTGGCCATTGCGTCATCTTAATGCCCTCTTGTAAGCTAAAAATGTTCCTGTTGCTCAACATCTCCAGTATGATGGCTGTCAGGGATATAAAAGAGAGACATTGAATAAATAAGGGCTGTGTTTTCATTTACTCTTTTCTCCTTTTGGAGAAGCTATTTTGTTACTTGACCCTAATGATTGGAGTAGGAAGTGGCATCCTGCTCCAGTATTCTTGCCTGGAAAATTCCATGTACAAAGGAGCCTGGTGGGCTGCAGTCCATGGGGTCACAAAGAGTCAGACATGACTGAGTACAGAGCATGAGCGCCATGTATTCCAATGTGCTCTATAAGTTACGGTCCTTCATAGAAGTCAAAGTGTATGTGAGTCACTCAGTTGTGTCCAGCTCTTTGTGACCCCATGGACTGTAGACCGCTGGGCTCCTCTGTCCATGGGATTCTCCAGGCAAGAATGCTGGAGTGGGTTACCATTTCCTTCTCCATTGATATAAGTCAACTGTACTTCAATTTAAGAAAAATTACAGAAAACAAAAGAAAACCACATAAGCAAAAAAAAAAAAAAAAGTTCTGCTTGCTTCCTCCTTGGCACTTCTATCAGGGGACTAGCCCTACGTAGTTACGGTAACTGTGAACTTGTCCAAACCAAGCCCACTGTTCTCTGGAAGTTAGGTGTTGTCTTACTCACATTTGTCTCATAAAACTCGTCATTGGCTTTACTTCAATTCTCACACCTTTAAATTCTCAGTGTATTTTTGGAATTGAAATGAATTGATTGGCAGTATAGCCCCAGAAACTTAATGCAATCAGTATTCATCCTTAATTAGTTCCCTGGCAGAAGCCTGTGTCCTCGGAGGAGCGGGCAGGGTGCAGAGCAGAGCAGAGGGTGGGGAAATACCTTAAACCATCACAGTCTAGAAGCGTGCAGATAAGCGCCGCCGCTGCACACGCACGGCCTGTCTGTGGAGCCGTCCCTAGCGCTGACTCACTGGCTGGGCCGGTATCAGGCCAGATTAATGTCGCCCTTTAGCCCTGACTCAACAGAAAGGTTCCACACCCTCACCCCACCTCCCAGCCACCAAGACATGAGCCCTGGTGGGTTAAGGAGCCTTCAGACCCAAAGCCATTGTGTTTCTTGCTTCTGTCTCTGCTTTGGGAGGAAAGCTGGTCAGGTATTTTGAAGGGGGACAATCACAGAAAACTCACTGTCCCTACGTGCTGTCCTTTAGATTCGGTGCTCTCCTGGGGACCTTTCCTGTACAGTGTGGTAAGTAGACGAGCCCAGAGTCTCACCCCGACAGCCCAGCTGACTTCCTCTGGGTCTGTCTGCAGGAGGAACCAAGCTAGTTGGGTTTGTCTGTGCGGTTGACACTGCCCCTTAGGGACCTATCTAATAATCAGGTTGAAAACCCTAAGCAACAGCCGGCCTTGGGGACAAATTTAAAGAAACATCAACCTAGTTATCCCATTGCTCCAGGTACTAGACATGCACGTTTTAAAATATGCCCAGGTTTTTATTATAGACATTTCCAGATATGCAGAAAGGTTGAACGATCATGGTGAATACCCATATACCCATCACCGAGACTCAGTTGCGATTTTCTGGTATTCATCAGTAAACACAGCGCTTGTTATGCTGTGCTTGTCTATGGACGTCCCCCTTGCTCCTGCCGCCCACTCTTTCTGTTCCCCATCCCTACCCCGAGCGATGCCGGAGTTCTGTCTCTTGCAAAGTCAGAGTGTTCTTGTTTGCATTCCAGTCTCTTCTAGATGACCAAGGTCTGGCAGAGGTGTCTCAGGCTGCAGAGGAAGTCCTGGATGCCCTGAACAAGGGACTCTACCAAAAGGCCACCAGGCTGTGGGAGAACACAGAAATGGTCATTCAGCAGGTAAGAGGGGACGCGTTCGGGCCAGCCTACTTGGCTTTTCCCTGGGGGTGAAGGGACCTTGGTTGGTGTTGTCAGGGCTGGGGTCTATCCGGAGACTGCCCACAAGTCTGGAAATGATGTCAAGCTAAACGATACATCTGACCGGTCTGAGCAATGACAAGGTCAGAAAGCCACCCAGCCTGTAAGACTTGCCTGTCCCTCAGCTGAAAGTATGGATTCTGTAAGAAAGAATATGTCCCGCCAAGGTGAGTGTTGGGGTCCTTGCCAGCCAGCATTCTGGCCGCAGTGAGCCAGGAGGGAAGAATCCGCAGGTTGAGGACTTGAGTATGTAGGACCCTCTGCAGATTCTTCCTGGAAATTAACACACAGGTTCTTGGTTTTCTCCTGTGGCATTGGAGCCCTCCTTGGATGAGCTACCCCCAGGAGACTGGGCTGGCACTGCTGGTCTCTGGGCTTCCAGAGCTTATTTCCTTCTGGTCTGAGTAAATGTACAAAATTAAAGCTGTCCTTGGACAAGATGGGGAGCCAGGTACCTTACTGTTTTGCAGCTCTGGTAACGGATAAACAAAGAAAACAAATAACCCAATTCATTTCTTGTGTGTTTCAGAACACAGATGAGGTGAACTTCTATAACATCTTAACTAAGAACTCTTCTATGTCTGCAGTGGCGTCAAGTCTAGGATTCACCCAGATACACCTCGGTGAGTGGACCTTGACCTTGTGAGACCATATCTCAGCCTCCCTGCCTTTACCAATTTTTGGAAAAGTTTCATTGACATATAGTTTACCTACCATAACATTCACCTATGTTGTATAATTCAGTAGGTTTTAGTGTATTTGGAACATTTCATCACCACAAGCCTGTTTTAGAACATTTCCATCACCCCAGAAAGATCCCACATGTCTGTCTGCAGTCAATTTCTTTTCCCACTTCCAGCCTCAGGCAACCACTAGCCTGCTTTCTGTCTCTCTAGATTTGCCTGTTCAGGACATTTCACGTGGATGGAATCACGCGTGAGGTAGTCTTGCACTTACACGGTGTTTTTGAAATTTGGAAACCAGCTTCTACACAGTGAATTACAATGTTAAGCCTCCTAAAGGCTGGATTGAGTTGTCTTCCCTGCGGGTGCTGAATGCCTGATGTCCTCCCTTTATACAGAAGCTGCCAGAGGCCTCTAGGTTCCACTCAGCTGATTTCCTTAGGCCGTGCTGGAGAACCTTACTGGCCCCAAAGGACATAAAATGCCCCAGTCAAAGCCAATAAAGCCTCTCCACTTGGAACACGTTCCTGACTTGCCCCCCATCTGGGGGGAATCAGGGGACCACTTTTCATCTTCCAGGTGCAAGCCTCCCTCTCACAGCGTCCCTGCCGCTTAGGAAAGAGGGAGGGCCTCTTCGTCTCGTTTCCAGTCCTTTGACTCACCGTGTACCAGTTTGTTTTAGTTCACCTTTTCCAACGCCACGTGAGACGTCTGCAGCAGGATCCCTTAAGTCAGCTCATGAATGGTCCCATCAGGAAGAAGCTCAGAATTATTCCTGACGTTTGCACCTGGGGAGGTAACTTGTGTGACTTAATGAAGTGGTGTTTCTAGAGCCAGGGGTGAAAGAGGTGACAATTCAAAGCCTTGATTTGTAGAACGGGTGTTATTGGTGGTGATAGTGTGTTTAGTTGGAGGTAGAACACTATTACCGTTCACATTTGATAGATGGGCAGACATACAGAGACAATGAGTGGCGTGCCAAAACTGGTTCAGAATAAAGGATTGGTGAGGGAGGCGGGCGGGGAAAGAAATGAAGCGGTTGGTTATAAGTTGATCACTGCTGAAGCCAGGAGTGGGTCCATGAGAATCATCATCACCCTCTCCTCGTTACTTTTTTATCAGTGTGAACTTTTCTGTAATAAAAACTTGAGATTTTAAAAAGCCATGCCCAAGGCCACGGTTCGTTGTGAGTGTACTGGGAAAAAAAAAAATATCATTTTTCGACAGGGTTTGAGCAGGTCGGCCTCTGCAGGCATCCTGATGGGTATGATGAGGGCTGGCATCTGTGACCTTCTGGTCTGAAGGTCACAGGGGGACATAGGGGGTCCTCAGGGAGAAATAATCTAGCGTAAGTTCCTGCTCAATCTTACTGGGAAGCCATGAGCAAGCAGATCTCCCATGCTCCTGGAGGGGGAACCTGCCAAGCTTAGGAGGGTTTTGTTCATGTCCAAGAGCCCCCAAAGCTATGCTCCGTGGGGTGGAACCTTGACAGCTGTAGAGACCTGGGACTGGGCCAGCCTCCCAACCCTCAGAGAGGTCAGCAGAACACTCGCCCTAGACCTGGTGTCTTCATGTCCCCGTCACCCGCTGGAGTTTTTTAGAAATAAAGGGAAAGTTCGCTCAAACAAAAGAATGCGGTTTCAGAGCCGTGAGGGGTGCAGACAGCCGTGGGGGGCTGTGGCGCTGAGGAAGAGCAGATGTGAGTACCCCCGGGAGGCCAGGTGCAGGCCAGGCTCACGAGAACACACCTTGTCAGCTCAGCCGCCTCCTCTTACCCTCATGGCTGTGTCGTCTGGCCCCAGCTTCTCTCGTCACAGGGACTTTTGCAGATGAAAACTGCTAAGAGCGAACTCCCCCGGCTCTGGGTGTGCCTGTGTAGGGTCTGGAAAGGAGACTCCTTTCTGGGCACCCTCAGTGTCCTGAGCCCAGGCTGTAGTCTGCCAGGTGTGGGTAGCTGTCCCAGCTTGCCATGGGCTGTGTTGCCCAGGGTGTGTTTCTCAGCCTCTCTGAGCCTCATGTTCCTTGCACAGAGTTGATGAAGGAAGGAGGCCATGGGATGTTGCTGACACAGGACATACTTAGCACAGTGACTAGCAGATAAAATTCAGTGGTGGCTGTTGCCCTTGTTTTTCAACGTGGTCAGGGATCCAACAAGAAGGCTGTGCAGACCGCCTCCCCTGTTGCCCAGGGTTGGTCATCCATGCAGCTGTACCAGGGACAAGCTCCAGCTAGGTTCAGGGCCGGTTTGTTGATGATTTCTGTTAGCCCTACTTGTTCAGAACTTAACACCTGGCCCTGGGGGCAAACAAAAATCAGAAACCTTAGCCTTGGTGTTACTCAGTAAAGGAGGAAAACTAATGCTAACCCCAAAGCCGTGGTGTTGGAGAAGACTCTTGAGAGTCCCTTGGACTGTAAGGAGATCCAACCAGTCCATCCTAAAGGAGATCAGTCCTGTTTCCTTGGGCATTGGCCTTCTTTCGATTTCCAACCCTCATGACAAACGGCATCTGCTCTCGTCACAAGCACCCAAGTGAGCAGAGCGTGTGCGCTGTTGGTGCTGGCCTTCTGCACGGCCAGCCTGGGGCATGGATTTCTGGGCCAGCGGGTTCTGTTGGGGAAGCAGCTGTGTGTTCAGTCTTCCCCATGTGGTGCGTGGCGGTCACTCTTGGGGTCCTGGAGGCTCTGGACTGAAGAGTGTCTCTTGTTCAGGCAGGTTCCAAGCCGCTCTCTCTTTCTCCTTCCCCTTGTACAGGCCAGGCCTCCTTCGTCTTCCTGAACATGGAGGGGGACTTCATGAAGCCGGTCGTCAGCATTGTGGACGAGCTGCTGGAAGCTGGGGTCAACGTGACCGTGTATAATGGACAGCTCGACCTCATCGTGGACACCATGGGTAGGAACCGGTCCAAGGGGAGTGAGGAGGTGGTGTCGTGGATAGAACTGGCCCCTTACTGGGGGGTGGGGAGTGATATTGATGTGGCAGGAGAAAGGCCATTTTCCGTTACCTGCATCCACCTCTGACCTTCGCTCTTTGAAGAGGGCAGGGCTGCCTGAGGTTGTGACCCCCTCAGAGAAGTCCAGCTGGTCCTTCTTTTGAGGTCTTCAGTCAGTCAGTTCAGTCGCTCAGTCGTGTCCGACTCTGCGACCCCATGGACTGCATCATGCCAGGCCTCCCTGTCCATCACCAACTCCCAGAGCTGGCTCAAACTCATGTCTGTTGAGACGGTGATGCCATCCAACCATCTCATCCTCTGTTGTCCCCTTCTCCTCCCGCCTTCAATCTTTCCCAGCACCAGGGTCTTTTCCAATGAGTCAGTTCTTCTCATCAGTTGGCCAAAGTGTAGGAGTTTCAGCTTCAGCATCAGTCCTTCCAATGAATATTCAGAACTGATTTCCTTTAGGATGGACTGGTTGGATCTCCTTGCAGTCCAAGGGACTCTCAAGAGTCTTCTCCAACACCAGAGTTCAAAAGTGTCAATTCTTTGGCACTCAGCTAACTCTCATATCCATACATGACTACTGGAAAAACCATAACTTGAACCAGATGGACCTTTGACGGCAAAGTAGTGTCTCTGCTTCTGAATATACTATCTAGGTTGGTCATAGCTTTTCTTCCAAGGAGTAAGCGTCTTTTAATTTCATGGCTGCAGTCACCATCTGCAGTGATTTTGGAGCCCCCCAAAATAAAGTCTGACACTGTTTCCACTGTTTCCCCATCTATTTGCTCTGAAGTGATGGGACCAGATGCCATGATCTTCGTTTTCTGAATGTTGAATTTTTCTGAATGTTGACCTTTAGAGGTATAATTAAAGAAAAGGATAATTCCCACCCCCACCTCCGAATTTAGAAAGAAGACGTTTCCTTGACCATTGGACAAAGACACCAGTTAGCTAAGGGAAAACCTCTCTTTTTGTGTCAAGGCCAAGGTAACACTGCAAGGGGAAGACTGCTGACCCTATAAAGCTGAGGACCCAGGGGTCGTGGTCTTTGTGGGGTCACTGCCACCCTGGCTGCCACCCTGTGCCCATCTCCTGGTTTCAGGAGGGCCAGGGAGAGGCTCAGACAGATTGAGCCATGTGATCTGGCGAGTGTGAGCAGCATTGAATGTTTCTGCGACTTGTGAGCCGAGATCACGGAGGACATTTCGAAACAGTTCTGCATTGCTTCCATGAACTCCGCACATGGTCCGCCGTCTCCCTACCTGGGGCTTCTGTGTCCTCCTGGCAGCCCTGTCTGCCTCCAGGGGTCCCTGGCTCCTTCCTTCGGAGTCGGGGAGCCACAGGAGGGTCATGGGCAAAAAGCACAGCTGTCAGGTTTGTCCTGGGCAGCCTGGCTGTGGCTGGGGCACGCAGTGCTGCAAATGCAGAGTCTCAGGTCCCGCCCGGTGTTCTACACTGGAGTTTGCATTTTAGGAGGATCCCGAGCGCATTTTCTGTGCCTCCCAGCTTTCGAATTCTATGCCGAGTTATAGGACCCGGATTTCGGTTTCTGCTCTTCTCAGCCCATCATGCTGGGCCATGCTTTGTCCCTCTCACCAGGTCAGGAGTCCTGGATGCGAGAACTGAAATGGAAAGAATTGCCCAAATTCAATCAGCTGAAGTGGAAGCCCCTGCACAGTGACCCCACATCTTCAGAAACATCTGCCTTTGTGAAGTCCTACAAGAACCTGGCCTTCTACTGGATTCTCAGAGCTGGACACATGGTGAGAGGCAGCGTCTGTTCCAGATTCATGGCTCTGGGGGTGGTGGGAGCCACATGCGCTGGTCTCATAGGTGCGTGGGGCTTGGTGTGCTTCAGGGTCTCTGGTGAAGCTCTGTTAATGCTTCACTGAAGTAGCCAATCTGCTGAGAGGTTTAACGCTGGGGTCTCTGCCCTCTGCTCTTCAGGTTAGATGAGTTGAATGTTGCTTTTTCCTCTGGACAGTTTGTCCTGAATAGGAGAGAGGGAGGAATTGTCTTTCCCTAACGTTTTTTGCTTTTTTTTTTTTTAACGGCTGTACCGTTTTGTTTTATTTATTTATCTGATTTTTTGACTGCGCTAGGTTTTTCTCTAGTTGCGGTTCACAAGAGAAAAACAGTGGATTCTCTCATAGCAGAGCAGGGGCTTGAGGCACACAGGCTTCAGTCTTTGCAGGTTGTGGGCTCCAGAGCACCAGCTCAGTAGCCTGGGCTACAAGGGCTGAGTTGCCCTGCAGCATGTGGAATCTTCCCAGACCAGGAATCAAAGCTGTGTCCCCTGCTTTGGCAGGAGGATTTGTAACCACTGGAATACCAGGGAAGTCCTCCCTGACGTTTTGAGGGAGAGATATTCGAGCTCAGTCATCTGTAAGGCTGCGCGCAGTGCAGGGTGCATTTCCAGCAGCAGTGGCTCTGGAAATTATGGAAAAGGAGGCACGTTTCCTTCCTGAATGTTGACTCCTCTGGACCCCTGCAGCCCAGCAGCATGGGAGCTCGGGAAATTATGTGTCCAGCACGGGGGTCGTTTCACGGAAAGGGTGCTCTCTTGAGGATGGCACCCAGGTGCGGCTGTCCTCCCAGGGTGTTGTCAGAAAGCTGGGCCCTTCCCGGAGCAAGGTCTCAGAGCCAGCCCTGACCCCAGCCCCAGGCAAGGAACTGGGAGCACTAACGCGGATCCTCCTTGCTTCCAGGTTCCTTCCGACCAACCGGAAGCGGCCCTGAAAATGATGAGGCTGGTGACTCAGCAAGAATAGGATGGCCTGGGCTGGCTGCAGGTGAACTGCTGGGCCTCAGGGCACGGGAGCCCCTGTGAGGAGTCTGGTGCTGTAGGAACCACCCTTCTCCCCTCGAGTCTGACTCCGGGGACAAGCTGACTTGGGCTGATTGTGAAAGTTCCTGTCAGCTTTGGCAGAGAACAGAATCATTGCCTCTGTAGCAACTTGCAAATCATTTCTGCTTGTGAAAACTTTTTTCAAAAAATGGATTTGTTTTAATCAAAATGAAGAGTTGAAATAGCTTAACATTTTCTTATTATAGAAGCAAATTGTGTGACTTACAGAGAAAACTGGAAATGCAAACAAAGAACCAAATAAATATCTCTATGCTCCTTCCCCAGGGACAAGCACTGTTACCAGTTAAGTGTTCTTCCTACAGTGCTTTTTTTGCTATATATACATACGTATTTTTTTACAAAAACACAGTCATTGCTATGTTATGTCATGGTCTACTTTGTTCACACATCAGTATGTCCTAAACCCCTTTTCCTGTCAATAAATTGTTCTCCTATAACATTTTACTGTGTGCTGGGCATTCAATTTTATAGGTGTACCGTAATTTACCTACTAAATGCTCAGTTGTTGCCCGTAAGCAGTTTTTGCTGCTGCTAAGTCGCTTCAATCGTGTCTGACTCTGTGCAACCCCATAGACAGCAGCTCACCAGGCTCCCCCGTCCCTGGGATTCTCCAGGCAAGAACACTGAAGTGCGTTGCCATTTCCTTCTCCAATGCATGAAAGTGAAAAGTGAAAGTGAAGTCGCTCAGTTGCGTCCAACTCTTTGCAACCCCATGGACTGCAGCCCACCAGGCTCCCCCGTCCATGGGATTTTCTGGGCAAGAGTAGTGGAGTGGGGTGCCATTACCTTCTCCTAGTTTGTTGCTTTTATAAACGGTGAATAGTTACATTTTTATACACATCCTTATCATTTTATTACAAAAATTCCCTAGTAAACTGGTTGGGTCAAAGAATTGTAACATTTTTAAAATGGTGAGTTCGGGACTTTTAATTCATGGCTTATGATCTGCAAAGGCTTCGATGATAGCCTTGAAACAAATACCACTTCTGATAGTTGTGGAGCTAAGGATTTGAAAACCCAGCCCAGAGTCTTACCCTGCTGAGTGTGGGGAAGGAGGGGTTATGCCTGTGTGACCAGCCCCTTCTGACCTGATGCTAAAACAGGCTCCCTTGGGCGGTGCGCCACACTTTCCCCCATGAGTTGGTTTGCTGCTGGGGAGACAGCAACTCCTGTGTGCTGTGTGTCTACTCCTGTGTGGACCAGGAAGAACGGAGAGTCTTGTGCTGGGTCCCCCGAGACTCCGCCAATGAATGGCAGTCTCTGTTGCTTCTGCTGGGTATCTTTTGCTGGGAAAAAATTTAGCTATGAGTATAGCTAGTTACTGAGTCTTAGGAGCCCTTGAGACATTGAAGTGGACAAGTTGAATTCCCAACCACACAGGGTCTTTTTTGTTGGAAGTTAGGGTATGCTGGGGAAAGGAATGCAAGTTTGAGCGTTAGAATATGTCATATGCGTTCCCAACCACACAGGGTCTTTTTTGTTGGAAGTTAGGGTATGCTGGGGAAAGGAATGCAAGTTTGAGCGTTAGAATATGTCATATGCGTAGCAGAGTCCAATGAAGCTGGGACTGCAGAGCTTTTTTGCCACTGGAATCCCTTCTATCGCTGCCTGAGGAGGTTAGTCTCTTGCCCTGATATGCTGTAACCAATTCCCAGACTTGCCTAAGGCCTCTGTTGCTGCTACAGTATATCCTCTCAAGCTGTGCCCATGCCTTCATGGAGATTTTCTGCCAGTGGACTCAGGGAGAAGAGTCTCAGGTTGGTTTTCAGATGGTTCTGCGTGATTGCCGTGCATCACCTGAAAGTGAGCAGCTTTGGCACTGAAGCTCCTCTCCAGCACAGCCCAGATGGTGGTGAAGGGGAGTGCTCCCAGTGGGCAGAATGTGGGGCGGCTCACCTGTTGGTTCATTTTGCCTGCAAGGAGAAGGGGCTGGAAGGAAGGGTCTGCACCAAATCATGGTTTGGTTGGAGAGTGGACCTGGGAGGAGCACAACGGAAAAATGGAAAGGTCTGAAGAAGAGGTCTGAGGATAGAGCCTTCTGAATGGCAGAGGAGGAAGACATTTCAGTTCCATAGAATGCTCATCACAGGGCAGAGGAAGGGCTTAATAATCGAGTGGTTGGGACGACCCATTTGGTAGACATCAGACAGTGCCCGTCTCCCCAGCAACTCCTGTGAGCTCGTGAATGAAGTGGTCCTGGCTATGATGGGGGCTATGTATGGGCTCAGTACCAGGAGCATGTGTCCATCAAGACTGACCTGGCTACACATACTGCTGAGTGCCCAATCTGCCAGCAGCGGAGGCGGCACCGAGCCCCTAACGTAGCACCATTGTTGGAAGGACTCAGCCAGCCACCTGGCATCAGGTTGATCACCCTGAATCACTTTCATTATGGAAGAGGCAGCCAGCCTCTCCTGCTGGAACTGCCACTTGCCCTGGACATAGATTTCACTGCCCACAAAGCTTCTGCCAAAACTGCCTTCTGTGGATTTCCAGAACGCCTCATCCGCCATCGTGGAATTCACTGCAAATGAAATGCAGCCGTGGGTTCTCGCTCTCGGAATTCACTGGTCCATCCTTATTCCCCATCGTCTTGAAGCAACCCCTTTGACAGATGATTGACTGAATGGCTTTTTGAAGATTCAGTTATATCGCCGCGTAGGTGGTGACACCGGGCAGGACTGGGGCAGTGTCCACCAGTTGGCGGTGAATGATCTAAATCAATGTTAGTTTCTCCCGTACCCTCGATTCCAAAGTTCAGGAATCAAGCGATAAATACGAACGTCAGTCTTCTCAGGGTTAATGATCCAACAAAGTTTTGCTTCCCATCTCTGTAGCTTTAGCATTTGCTGGTCTAAAGCTCTTCATTACCAAGGGGAAAACACTTTCACTGGGAGATGCAGCAAAGACTGCATTAAATTGGAACTTGAAGCTGCCATCTGGCATCTTTGGGCACTGAATCAATAAAGTATTGGCTGGGGTGATTGACCAAACTAGTAAGGGGAAAATGGGTTGCTGCTACACAGTGGGGGTGAGAAGGGATACTGCAGGAGACCTTTTGGGGTGCCTCTTAGTACTCCCATATCCTCTGATTAAGACCAATGGAAAAGGGATAAACAATAAGATCCTACTGTACAGCACAGAGAACTTGGTATCCTATGATAAACAATCATGGAAAAAAAGTTTTAAGAATATATATATATATATATATATAACTGAATCTATATGTAAATATAACTGAATCACTTTCCTGTACAGCAGAAATTAACACAACATTGTAAGTCAACTAAACATCAGTTTAAAAACTAAAAGATAAACGGAAAACTACGACACCCCAGTTTAGACAGTGAATGTCCCAGACTTCACAAAAGGCTGGAGTCATCCCACCAGGCAAGAACCTAACAACTGAGGTGCTTGCAGAAGGCAAAAGAAATACGAAATGAATAGTAGATCATAGTAGTTGTATATACTAGCAGGTGGCCTTGTGACCAGCTCTGGAATGAGGCCTCTAATAGTTATAAGTATTTCTTCCTTACTTTGATGTGAATATATTTTAATAAATATTAACCAAAATGGTTTTATCTCCTCTCTCATCATTGAATCGGACGTGACTCGTAATCACTTTATATGTAAGTATTTTAAGTTACAAGATGTCAACACAGGAGTGTAAATCAGCTAGGAAAAGAATGAACATTATCCAAAGGCAAAAAAGGGACCCTGACCCTGATGATTTCCTGGGAATGATGTTAGAATGGTTTTGGTTGTAGAAGGCCTAGTGTGTCGTGTTAAACAGGAGCATGGCGTTGTCTTTGTCTCTATTTGAGAGTAAATGTGGTTTCAGGCAATGTATGGGTACCAAGTTAAAAAGGGGTCGACCGTAGTCTTTGTAATGTTCCAACTTACTTCAGCCAAACTGTTTTCCAGAATTAAATTTCCTTTGCGTTTCTGATTAGAATGGCCCACAAGACTGGAGATTCCATAACATTTGTAGGATGGAAATTGATTTTTCCCTACTCATGTGAGCGGCTATTTCACCTTATTAACTCTTGTCTTCTCATCTGATTCCCAATTTCTTGTTTCATGAACTCCGTGTTTGCTTTAGTTTCTTCGAGTGGGAGCAAAGCATTTAGAATTGCCTAGTGCAAACCTTCCAAGGACTGTTCCTCGTCTATTTCATCTGTCTTTTGTGTTAATTTCCTCCATTTTAGTCGAGATTGGTTATGGGTATTTTTCATGCTTGCTTGTCTGTGCATATGAATGCGGGTACCCTTTGAATGAGGGTAGTAATAGAATAATCTCATTCCCCATCCTGTTTGTTTGGTTAATTTCTAGATTGTTCCCTTAGTTTTTATTCTGGAAGATTGGATGTCATGGGTCCATATGGTCTGTTTAGTTGTTTATCTGCCTAAGGGAGGTAGATGCTGGGATCGTGAGCAATAAGAACAGATCTTCCTCAACTTTTGATGGCGTTACATCCTGACAAATCCATCACACGTTATAAAATAGTAAGCTGAAACTGCATTTAATATACCTAACTGAACCTACCTTATCTAGCGTAGCCCCAGCCTATCTTAAACAAGCTTAGAACACTTACATTAGCCTGCAGTTGGGCGAAATCATCTAACAATACAATAGAGCTATTATATAATAAAGTGCAGACTCCCTCGTGCGATCTGTTGGCTGCTGTACTGAAAGTGAAAACCAGAGTGGTTGTCGGGGTCTCACGATCATGTGGCTGACCGGGAGCTGTGGCTGCTGCCACTGTCCAGCACCCCAAAAGAGCGTTGCACCAGGTACCACTACCCAGGGAAAGAGCACAGTTCAGCACAGGACGGGGCTTCCCTGGTGCAGTGGATAGGAATCCCCGTCAGTGCAGGGGACACGGGTTCGACCCCTGGTCCAGGGAGATTTTACCTGCCTCGGAGCAAGTAAAGCCCATATTCTGCAACTGCTGGGCCTACACTCAACCGCTGGAGCCTGCACACTCTCGGGCATAGAGCCACAACTACGGAGCCCACGAGAAAGGGTAGCTCCTGCTCACTGCAACCAGAGAAAGCCCGCACGCGGCAGCAGAGACCCAGCGCAACTGAAAACAAGTCAATAAAGAAGTCAATAATTTTAAAAAGAAAGCAAAATCTGATGTATGGTTTCTACTGAATGCAGTTTGCTTTGCATCATCATCAGAAAATTGGAAGGCAAACTGTCGCAAGTCGTGGGCTATCTGTATTGGGAACCTTCCTTGGGGCCCTATTCACTAATGGCAGAGGTGCCTAGATTTTGCTGTGATCCCCTGCGGTGGCCAGAGTACTGGAGTTTCAGCTTCAGCGTCATTCCTTCCAAAGAACACCCAGGGCTGATCTCCTTCAGAATGGACTGGTTGGATCTCCTTGCAGTCCAAGGGACTCTGACCTAATAGAATCAGGGGCCTCTTCAGCCTCCTGTCTCTCTATCCCATCACTTTTCACTGCAGCCATATTAGAAGATGTGTTCCTTGGGAAGGCCCTATAAATTTTATCCCGTTCTCACCCAAGTTCTGAAACAACTGAAAACAACACAATAAAGTCAGCAGATAAGAAAACCAAAATAGATTAGGGGACAGAGCTTAGCGTTTGAATCAGAATGCACTTGCTAATTGACCTTGAACCAGCCCATCCAAGGGAACGACGCAGTGTGTAGGGCAGACCCTGCCTCTTGCTCATTCTAGTGAAACCATCTGGTGTTGTTTCAGGGGCTCCGAAGAGCTCCAGTACCATAGTCCTTTACGTCTCAGTGCAGAAAAGAATTCAGCGAGAGACAAAGTGATAGATAAGTGATTTATTACAATAAGAGGCTTGTGAGGCTTACAAGCAGGTGGGCAAGGGGTGCTTCCCCAAGAACTTCCTGGGCTATGGTTTTATAATCAATGGAAGAGTGGGGAGGGGGTGAAGAACTTCTTGGTCTTCCCTGAGTAGACGTCATGCTTCCATCATCAGCTCCTCGTCCAGGTTGACCAGGGCAGTTTTCTTGTCCCGGCATGGCCAAGCTAGATCCACGAATCTTGTTTTTCACGTGTGCAGAGAGCATGTCCTAGGGATTATTAACTTGCTGAGCTCTCTGGGCAGGATATGGGGCTCCTGCCACTATTGTTTCACTGTTTGGGGGCACATCTTGTGCTTCTATTGCATGGTTTTGTCGCTAAGCAAGTCTCCCTGGTTTTTTTGTGCCCAAGCAAATGTGCTTTCTTGAGTGATCGTTAACTAACAGGGGTCTCCCATACTTTTTCTACTCACAGTTCCCTAGTGGGACCTCTAGGGGGATTTAATCACTTAGACTTCGTCCTCTTACTCTGGCCCTATCACTGGTAGAGAGAAAAAAGAAAACCAAATCCCCTAAGCCAGGATCTAGGGTAAATAGGCTCAACCTGGTCAAGAAGTGTAGACCAGCATCTGTGCCCCACTGCGATGAACACCGTGAATCAGCTTTTACCTTCCAGCCCGCCCTCATAGGCACCTTCCTGAGTGCAGAGTCAGAAAGCTAAACTATACTCACAGAAGCCTTTGCACCTAGGGTTCTGGTTGTAAGCAAAGTGGAAATTAGATGCTGGCCCTTATTTATTTATCTGGCAAGCCAGGTTACGGAATCAAGAGATTTTTCTGTAGTAATGTTCCAGTATCCATTTTTCCTTTGTATATGAAGGATCTGTTGGGGTGGCAGCTGCTTTTTTTTTTTTTTTTTATTCAACTGCTTCGGGTCTTTAACTGGAGTGCGTGGTATCTTCATGACATCATTCAGGATCTTTCCCTGCAGCGTGTGGGCTCAGCAGTTGTGGGGCACGGGCTTCTCCTGCCTGGCTTTAGCTGTGCCTCACTCAGCATGTGGGATTCTAGCTCCCTGACTAGTAATCAAATTCGTGTCCCCTGCATTGCAAGGCAGATTCTTAACCACTGAACCACCAGGGAATTCCCCTGGGGCGACAACTTCTTATCTGACAGCTCCTAGTCCCTGACTTCGGAGAAGGCGATGGCACCCCACTCCAGTACTCTTGCCTGGAAAGTCCCCTGGACGGAGGAGCCTGGTGGGCTGCAGTCCATGGGGTCACTAAGAGTCGGACACAACTGAGCGACTTCACTTTCACTTTTCACTTTCATGCATTGGAGAAGGA
This sequence comes from Budorcas taxicolor, assembly GCF_023091745.1. NCBI lineage: Eukaryota > Metazoa > Chordata > Mammalia > Artiodactyla > Bovidae > Budorcas > Budorcas taxicolor. Next base: position 7,730,031 of record NC_068928.1, read on the forward strand.
AATGGCAACCCACTCCAGTGTTCTTGCCTGGAGAATCCCAGGGACGGCGGAGCCTGGTGGGCTGCCGTCTGTGGGATCGCACAGAGTCAGACACGACTGACGACTTAGCAGCAGCAGCAGCAGCAGCAGCAGTCCCTGACATGAACTATGGAGATCTCTGTGAAATCGGAGGCTCCAGTGGTAGGAGCTTCACTTGTGCACCAGTCCTTCCATGTTCTTAGACTCACCCATGGATGCCCTCTCCTTGAGCGAGCTCTTCCCTCCTTCCGGTCTTTCCAGTCAAGGGGTGGGCAGTGAAACCTGATAAACCCTTCCCTGCCCAAAATATCTACAGTGCTATTTCCCGCACTAAACTTTGAATGATACTGTAATGTAAGTGCCTGACAAGTAGCTTATATGTTGCATCATAGGTGCCTGGCATTAAACATTTGATTGAGAAAGCACATTGCTCACTACATGGCTACATAAAGAGCCAGACCACCCCACCTGTGGAGTTCCCCCTTTAGAAAGCTCTGGGTGACCCAGATAACTGACTACTTGAGAGATTCTGCTTTTTCCCTTCCTGCTCCTATGTGTCTCATTTCCATTCCTGTGTTTTAAATTCGCCAATTAAGATTGAGACTTCCCTGATGGCTCAGATGGTAAAAAAAATTCTTGCAGGAAACCTGGGTTTGATCCTTGGGTCAGGAAGATCCCCTGGAGAAGGAAATGGCAACCCACTCCAGTATTGTTGCTTGGAAAATTCCATGGACAGAGGAGCCTGGCGGGCTACAGCCCTTGGGGACAAAGACGGACACAACTGAGTGACTAACACCTGAACTTTTACTTTTCACTTTCAATAAAGAGTGAACTCATGAAACCCTAGGCACCCCATCTTGACCCCCAAGAAAGGCAGAATCCAGCTTTGTGCTCTCTTTAGCCATGACCTCAGAGTGTGGCCCCAGACATGCCTGTACCCTCCAGGTCTTGTGAGTAATAACCCTTGTCTTTTCAAATGTCCCTGAGTGTTGCCGTGAGGTGCAATCATGATCAGAACCATAGGAACTGGTCCAGCCACAACAACTGGCTCTAGTAGCAGAAGAGGAGACTCATCACAAGTAGCGGGGGCCCAGGTGAGTGCCCCTAGGCACTCCTCGCAGATAGATAGCATCACTGTCAGTAGGCTGAGACAGACAAAATAGATACCCATCGGGGAACTCAGCCTTCCTCTTTGCAGAGGATTAAAGTAGGGCAAGACCTCGGAGTCTTCAGAGGAAACGTTAAGCAGGGAAGAGGCCTTTCCCCGCCCCCTGCTCAGCACCCAGCACTGAACTTCTCATGTGTCCTTCTTGCTGAAAGGCCTCCTGCCCCTCCCCACCGTCTTACTCGTCTTTCAGGTCTCAGCGTAAGCATGACCTTCTCTCAGAAGCCTCCCCAGATTCCCCCAGGCTGAGTTAGAAGCCCCCTTACTCACTCTCACCTGACCTCTACCTGCACCCTGTGATCCTCAGGCTCCTGGTGATTACTTCCTGCGGCCCTGGTACAGAGCAGGCCTTCAAGGTGCACCCGTTTGCTGGCCGACCGGCCATCCCCGGGCAGGAGTGAGGGACGAACACAATGGGCCGCCTCCAGCTTGTATGGCCCCTGAGTTTGCTGTTGCAGGCGCCTACGTATGTCACTGGCTCTGTCTGGTGTTGACTAAAGAGTTATTCACAACCTAAAAGTTGAGAGTTGTGTTTTATTGGGCAGGAATTTTTTAGGACTTCAAGCATGGGAGGCAGCATCTCAGGTAACCCTGAGAGAGAGAACCGCTCCGAGGAGGTGAGGTGGAGATGGGGCAGGAGCCAGGTTATGTAGAAGTTTTGTAATGAAGGGCCGGTAGGCTGAATATCAAAAGATTATTGCTAATTAAAGAAAGGATCCTCTACGACCCACCTCCCAGAATATTGGAAATAAAAGCAAAAATAAACAAATGGGACCTAATTAAAACTAAAAGCTTCTGCACAACGAAGGAAACTATAAGCAAGGTGAGACAGCCTTCGGAATGGGAGAAAATAATAGCAAATGAAGCAACTGACAAACAACTAATCTCAAAAATATAAAAGCAGGAAAATAAATGACCCAATCAAAAAATGGGCCAAAGGACTAAACAGACATTTCTCCAAAGAAGACATACAGATGGCTGACAAACACATGAAAAGATGCTCAGCATCACTCATTATCAGAGAAAGGCAAGTCAAAACCACAATGAGGTACCATTGCACACCAGTCAGAATGGCTGCGATCCAAAAGTCTACAAGCAATAAATGCTGGAGAGGGTGTGGAGAAAAGGGAACCCTCTTACACTGTTGGTGGGAATGCAAACTAGTACAGCCACTATGGAGAACAGTGTCTGTGTGGAGATTCCTTAAAAAACTGGAAATAGAACTGCCTTATGACCCAGCAATCCCACTGCTGGGCATACACACCGAGGAAACCAGAATTGAAAGAGACACGTGTACGCCAATGTTCATCGCAGCACTGTTTATAATAGCCAGGACATGGAAGCGACCTAGATGTCCATCAGCAGATGAATGGATAAGAAAGCTGTGGTACATATACACAATGGAGTATTACTCAGCCATTCAAAAGAATCCATTTGAATCAGTTCAAATGAGGTGGATGAAACTGGAGCCTATAATACAGAGTGAAGTAAGCCAGAAAGAAAAACACCAATACAGTATACTAACGCATATATATGGAATTTAGAAAGATGGTAACGATAACCCTGTATGCGAGGCAGCAAAAGAGACACAGATGTGTAGAACAGTCTTTTGGACTCTGTGGGAGAGGGCGAGGGTGGGATGATTTGGGAGAATGGCACTGAAACATGTATAATATCATGTAAGAAACTAATCGCCAGTCCAGGTTCGATGCAGGATACTGGATACTTGGAGCTGGTGCACTGGGACGACCCAGAGGGATGGTACGGGGAGGGAGGGGGGAGGGGGGTTCAGGATTGGGAACACATGTACACCCGTGGTGGATTCATGTTGATGTATGGCAAAACCAATACAATATTGTAATTAACCTCCAATTAAAATAAATAAATTTATATTTAGAAAGAAAGAAAACCCAAGCTATGTATAGGGAGGCACAGAAGCATGGGCTCACAGAAGCACCCCCGTGCTATGCAGCTCAGCTATCTGGAGCCAGTACCCTGCATTTTCACAGCCTGAGTTTCCTCGGGGCTCACCGTAGGGAGTAACTGCAGGCTGGCGGCTGATAGGTGGCAGGAATTCTTTTCATCCCTGAGTTGCCTCGGCGCTCACTGCAAGCAGAGATGAATTCAACATCCTCTGTCCACTGCTGCGGCAGGGAACAGCCCGTTTCTCTGGAATTTCACCCCTCAGTGACACTCACTTTTGGTCTTGTCTGCACATGAAATTTGTCACATTCTCTCTCTCTCTTTAGGCCATGCCATCTGACCTGTGGGATATTGGTTCCCGACCGAGGCTCAAACCCGGGCCCTCAGCAGTGAGAGGGCAGAGTCCCCACCCCTGGACCGCCAAGGAGTTTCCGGCCACACTTTCTCATTTCAGAAATGTGTTTTTCTTCTGCGCTGTTCTCTTTTCAGCTTTCTCGGCAGGTGTAGCAGTTCACTGTAGCAGAAGTCTTGGGAGCAGCGCCTTCAGTGACAGCGAGGAGAACTGCATTTCTCCCAAGGACTGTGGCTTAGGGCCATCTGTTGCGAGGTTAGCTGCACCTTAGGGAGCCTATGCTGAGGGTAGGTGATCAGGCAGGCTGTAGGCCGAGTGTCCAATAAGAGAAACTTTCTGAATGAGGACTCACCTCTCACTGGTCAGAATGGCCATTATCACAAAGACTGCTGGAGAGAGTGCGGAGAAAAGGCAACTCTCCTACACCTACACTCTTGGTGGGAACATAAATTTGTACGGCCGCTTTGGAGAACAGGATGGAGGTTTCTTTAAAAACTAAAAGCAGAACTCTCACAGGATCCAGCAGGCCCATTCCTGGGCATACATCCAGAGAAAATCATAATTTGAAAGGAAACGTGCACGCCAATGTTTATTTACTACGGACAAGACATGGAAGCAAACTAAATGTCCATCAGTAGAGGAATGGAGAAAGGAGATGTGATGCATATAACAATGGGATATAAAAAAGAATGAAATAATGCCATCTGTAGCAACAGGGATGGACCTAGGGATTATTATACTAAGTGAAATAAGTCAGAGACAAATACCATATGATATCACTTACCTGTGGGATCTAAAAAGATTATAAAAATGAATTTCTTTACAAAACAGAAACAGACTCACAAACTTCAAAACCAAAACTTACGGTTACCCAAGGGGAAAATTGTGGGCGGGGGGAGGGATAAATTAGGAGTTTGAGATCAACATACACTCACTACTACATATAAAACAGATAATCAACAAGAATCTACTACTTAGCAAAGGGAACTCTAGTCCATACTCCAGTAATAACCTATTTGGGAAAAGAATCTAGAAAAATGGACATATGCATATATGTTAATGTAACTGAATCACTTCACTATACATCTGACCCTAATATAACATGTAAATCAACTATTTTTAAGAAAAATTAAATTTAAAAAAGAAGTCCTCTGTCTTAAAATGAACCTGTCTTCTATTTTAGGCTACTTCAACTACCTGGGCAAGTCTTCCCCGAGTGTAGCCCACTGCCACCTTGTCCCCAGATGACTAAGGCTCTCGCGGCTCAGAGACTGACTCCCTGGGATCACCACTCAGACTGGAGAGCTCTTCCGGGAGCAGAACACATCTCACTCATCTTCAGATCCTGTGGCTTTCCCAGTACCTGAAAGCACATGGCCAACACTCGACAAACCAAATTAAACTTGAGCGTCACACAGCAGCCTGGAACCTACCTAAGTAGTGGAGAAGTGCCTCTCCAGTTCAATGCTTCCATTTTCATTCGGGACTTGGGTGATGTCAGACTTCCCCTCACTGCGCAATCCTTTCACCCGTCTCTCAGATCACTCGATAACCTTAGGGGGACTCTTGCCTGGGGCATGTTCGTTGTATCATTTGTGTTACGTCTATTTGACATTTAGCACGGCCCAACTTGAAACCTAGCTTGGGTTGCATTTTCTACTGTTATCTCCTGGAGTCTGGATGAGTCCCTTGATATGCCAAGTCTTATTGGAGATACGTAGGACTGCAGTCCATCCACAGATACTTGGTATTTTTTTAAGTTGAAAATGTTTTCTGATAATTATTTTCTTATCACTGGTTGATCTTGAAACAACTTTACAAAAAAGTATTTTTGCCCTTCTTGACTCTCCATCTTACAACGATTTACATTTCTTCATACACACTGCTAATAACTAACCATTGCCATGTACGAAACGCTGGGGCAAGTGTTTACATGCCTCATCCCTTTTATTCTTCACATCAGTCCCAAGAAATGGGCACCTAAAAACACCACCCTATTTTATTTATGAGGAAATGGGTTTACTGAGATTAAGAATAATCTCTTCCAATTTTGATTCCTATGGAATCTTTCCTCCCAGTTTTAAGTTAAAGGTCTTTAATAATCTCTCTGTACCATGAAACAATCACCACAATGAGTTTGGTGAACATTCATCATCTCATATCGGTTTAAAATGAAATAAGTAGAAAGAAGCTATATTTGCCTTGTGATGAAAACACTTAGGATTTACCCTCTTAACAACTGCCATGTAAAACATTGTTGTTTAGTGGCTAAGTTGTGTCAGACTCTTTTGCAACCTCATGGATTGTAGCCTGCCAGGCTCCTCTGTCCATGGGATTTCACAAGCAAGAATACTGGCGAGGGTTACCATTCCCTTCTCCAGGGGATCTTCCTAAGGGATCAAACCCACATCTCCTGTACTGCATGTGGGTTCTTCATTGCTGAGTCACCAGGGAACCCCCTACAACAGTGTTAATTACACTTACTATGTTGTACACTACATCCCCTGTACTTCTTTATTTTATAATTGGTCCAGTTTCCCCGACCCCATCTCCCACCTCTGCTGCTGCTGAGTCGCTTCAGTCGTGTCCGACTCTGTGCGACCGCATAGACGGCAACCCACCAGGTTCCTCCGTCCCTGGGATTCTCCAGGCAAGGATACTGGAGTGGGTTGCCATTTCCTCCCACCTCTGGTAAACACCAATCTGATCTCTGTTTCTATGAGATTGTTTGTGCATTGTTTGTGAAGTATAATTACCCTACAACGCAATGCTACGTTAGTTCATGTTGTACAACATAGTGATTGAAAATTTCTATATGTTTCAAAATGATCATCACAATGTGTAGTTGCCATCTGTCACCACACACAGATGTTATGTAATTATTGATTATGTTCCCCACACTATAATTTTCATACCCATGACTCATTTATTTTGCAACTGAAAATATGAGCCTCTTAATCTTCCTCACCTATTTCTCTCCTCCCCCCACCACTTCCCCTGTGGCTACCACCCGCTTATTTCTATATCTATTGTTCTGTTTTGTTGAGTTTGTTCACTTGTTTTGTGTTTTGGAATCCACACATAAGTGAGATTATGCAGTATTTATCTTTCTCTGTCTGACTTGTTTCACTTAGCATAATAACCTCTAGATTTGTCCACGTTGTGGCAAATGGAAAGATTTCATTCCTTTTTAGGGCAAAGTAAAATTCCATTGTGTGCATGTGTGTTTGTGTATGTATATATGTCATATCTTCTTTATTCATTGATTGACGGACACTCAGGTAGCTTCCATATTTTGACTATTGTAAATAATGGCACAGTAAACATAGGCTGCACATATCTTTTCTAATTATTGTTTTCATTTTCTTCAGATAAATTCCCAGTAGTGAAATTGATGGATCGTTTGGTAGTTCAATTTTTGACTTTTTGAGGCACCTCTATTCTATTGTCCATGGTGACTGCACAACTTACATGCTTATCAACAGTTCATAAGAGTTGTCATTGCTCAGGACTTCCCTCATGGGCCGATGGTTAAGAATCCACCTGCCAACGCAGGGGACTCTGATCCCTAGTCTGAGGTCCAAGACCCCACATACCGCAGGGCAACTAAGCCCACGTGCGCTAGAGCCCGCGCTCCGCAAGGGAACTCACCGCGACGAGCAACTTGCGCCCCCAGCTGGAGAGTATCTCCGGCTCACTGCAGCTAGAGAAAGCACGTGCACGGCAAGAAAGAACCTATGTGCCGCAGTGAAAACCCGACATGGTCAAAAATAAAGAAACAAACATTAATTGACAATAAAAAAGAGTTCTCATTTCTCCACACCCTCACCCACACTTGGTACTTGTTGTCTTTTAGTAATAGCCATTCTATATTTAAAAAAACAAACAGTAGCCATTCTGACAGCTAAGATGTGATATCTCATTGTGGATTTTTTTTTTTTGAAGTATAGCTGATTTACAGTGTTCAAGTGTATAGCAAAGTGATATGTGTGTACACACATACACACACATAGACGCACATATACATTTAATGGCGAAAAGTTGACAGCACTTCAACTTAAATATATACTTTTTCAGATTCTTTTTCCATACAAGTTATTACAAGACACTGAATATAGTTCCCTATGGTATACAGTAGGTTCTTGTTGCTTACGGTTTTGATTTACATTTTCCTGTTGGTTAGTGCTGTTGAGCATCTTTTCATATGCTGGTTGGCTATATGTATGTCTTCTTTGGGAAAATATTTAGATTATTTGCTCACTTGTTTTCTTTCACTTACAAAAGGTAGTCTGTGTTTCTTTAGAGTCACAAAGCAGTTGACTGAGTCAGTGACTCAAACCACAAAGACACCATTTCTCCTTCCCTCCAATCTGGGCCCAGGGTTGGCTGGGGCCCTGTATGGCAGGAGGGCTGCCTTCACAGATTCACAGGTTCCTCATTGCAGGCAACGTGACTACGAGAGGTTGACCAGATAGGTCATCAGCAACAGGTCGTTGATGTTGCTGTTGAGCATGGTCTGGAAGTCCTCGGGAACTGTTTTGGGCACTTGGTTAACCAGACTCATCAAGAAGTGGCCCAGGGTACTGTTGGCTGACACCTTTGCAGACAGCGAGTCCTCTGTGCACTGCAACACAGTGCTGGGGGGCCGCCGACTTGCCGCAGGTCGCTGGAGAGGCCGACTACCCGGTAGGGGCTAAAACAGGTCAGGTCAGCTCCAATGCGTCCAGTGTCTAACATGGGTCTTTCACCATCAGAGGGTGACCATCGCCCCCACGGTCCTCCGGGGAACATGCATTAAAGTGCTGATGAGGCCTGGATGCTTGTATCCACCGTGAGGTGGATGGGGTTGGGGGCTTCTGGGCTGTAGTACTCACGGATCAGCACTGAGTGCTCCGTGATGTCGTGGGCTGAAGCGTACCAGCCCAGGATGAGCTCCTCTGGAGAGACTTTCCTGTGCACTTGATACATGTTCTTAACGAATTCCATGTCAGCAGTCACCTCATCTCCTGACTCATTGTGTGGCACTAAAAGGCAGTTGGTGACTTCCACTGAGTACGTGTCAACGGGTCCCAGCAAGGTCCAGATAACTCGGGCAGCTCCCTCATTGCATCGCTCGTCGCTGTCCACGATGGAGGCCAAGATGACCACAAAGCCACCAGGGAAGGGGCCTGGGAGGGCAGGGCCAGACAGCAACCGTGCGGAGACGGGGAGGTCTGCACTGGGGCCGGGGATGAGGCCGCAGCGGGGGCTTTGGGTGGGGCGGCAGGAGGCATGCTCGCCGGTACTGCTGGTGTACCATCTTGTCGAGAGGGTATTTGCTCACTTTTTAATTGGGCTGTTTTTCTGCATTTTTGTTGTTGAGTTGTATGTATTCTTTGCATATTTTGGATATTAACCCCATATAGGAAATACTGTTTGCAAAGATTTTCTCCCCCTCAATAGGTGGTCTCTTCATTTTGTTGACAGTTTCCTTCACTGTGAAAAGTTGTTTAATTTGATGTAGCCCAATTTACATATTTTTGCTTTTTTTCACCTGAGGCGATGTATATTAAAAATATTATTAAGACTCATGTAAAAGTGTACTGGGTCATGTTTTCTTCTAGGAGTTTTATGGTCTCAGATCTTACGTTTAAGTCTTTAATCCATTTTGAATTTATTTTTGTCTGTGGTGTGAGACATATTCAGCATGTAGCTGTCAAGTTTTTTCAACACCATTTATTGAAGAGGCTGTCTTTTTGCCATGATATATTCTTGCCTCTTTTGTCAGAGATTAATTGCCCATATAAATGTAGGCTGATTTCTGGATCTATATTCTGTTCATTGATCTGCATGTCTATTTTTGTAAGAGTATGATACTGTTTTGATCTCTTAACTTTGTAGTATAGTTTGAAATCAGGGTGCATGAGACCTCCAGCTTTGTGCTCCTTTCTCAAGATCGTTTTGACTATTCAAGATCTTTTGTGCTTCCCTACAAATTATAGAATTATTTATTCTAGTTCTGCAACAAATAATGCCATTGGTATTTTGATAAGTGTTGCATTGTGTCTGTAGATGGCTTTGGGGAGCATGGTCATTTTAACAATATTAATTCTTCCAGTCCGTGAGCACAGTGTGTCTGTCCGTCTGTTTGCGTCACCTTCAATGTCCCTCATCAGCATCTGATAGTTTCCAACTACAGGTCTTTCACCTTCTTAATTAGGTTTATTTCTAGGTATTTTATTATTTTTGATGCAGTTTTACTTTTTAAAGATTTCATTTCGTTTATTTATCTGTTTAGGCTTTGGCTGTGCTTGGTCTCTGTTCTGCCTGGGCTTTTCTCTAGTTGTGCTGAGCAGAGGCTGCTCTCTAGTTGAGGTGCTCAGGTTTCTTATCGCAGCGGCTTCTTTTGCCATGGATGGAGTGTGGGCTCTCGGCCGTGGGGGCTTCAGTAGCTACAGCATGTGGGCTCAGTAGTTGTGGCTCCCAGGCTCTGCAGCACAGGCTCAATACTTAAGGCCTACAAGCTTAGTTGCTCTGAAGCATGTGGGAATCTTCCCAAATCAGGGATTAAACTCCTGCATTGGCAGGCAAATTCTTTACCATTGAGCCACCTGAGAAGCCCTTTTGATGAGATTTTAAATGAGACTATTTTCTTACCTTCTCTTTCTAATAGTTAAAGAAACTATTAAGTTTTTAGAAGCACAACAGAATTTATGTATATTAATTTTATATCCTGCAAATTTACCAAATTCATCGATGAGTTCTATTCGTTTTTTGATGGCATCTTTAGAAAATTCTATGTATAGTAGCATGTCATCTGCAAACTGTGACAGTTTTACTTATTCTTTTCCTGTTTGGATTCCTTTTCTTTCTTTTTCTTGTCTGATTTCTGTGACTGGGAGTTCCAACACTATGTTGAATACAAGTGGAGAGAGGGGACACCTTTATCTTGTTCCTGATGCTAGAGGAACTTTCAGCTTTTCAACATTTAAATTTTATTGATTTGTTTGGTTTTGGCTGTTCTGGGTCTTCAGTGCTGTGCGTGGGCTTTCTCTGGCTGTAGTGAGTCGGGCTACTCTCCAATTGCAATACATGGGCTTGTCACTGTGGTGGTTTCTCTCATTGCAGAGCTCTAGGGGGCACAGGCTTCAGTAGTTGTGCTGCCTGGGCTCAGTTCTCCCTGGCATATGGGATCTTCCTGGACCAGGGATCAAACCTATGTCCCTTGCCTTGGCGGGCGGATTGTTCACCACTGGACCACCAACGAAGTCCCAGCTTTTCACTGTTCAGCATGGTGTTAAGCTATAGGCTTGGCGTATATCACCTTTATGATCTTGAGGTATGTTCCCTCTATATCCCCTTTCCGGAGAGTTTTTAATCATAAATTTAAATCATGAATTTATGAATTTAATTAAACTTAATTTAAATTATGAATTAAATTATGGATTTATCAAAAGCTTTTAAATAAAATGTTTGTGTTTCTAATGAGATGAGTATATGATTTTTGTTCTTCAGTTTGTTAATATGATGTGTTACATTGACTTGTGAATGTTGATCCACCCTTACATCCCTGGGGTAAATCCCACTTGATCATTGTCTGTGCTCTTTTTGATGTATTGTTGAATTCAATTTGCTAATATTTTGTTGAGGAATTTTTCATCTATGTTCATCAGTGGTATTGGCCTTTAATTTGTGTGTGTGTGATAGCTTTATCTGGTTTTGGTATATCAGGGTGATGCTGGCCTTGTTGATTGGGTTCAGAAACATTTCTTCCTCTGCAATTGTTTGGAATTATTTGAGGAAGATAGATGTTAACTCTTCTCCAAGCATTTGGTAAAATTCATCTATGAAGCCATCTGGTCCTGGACTTTTGTTTGTTGGAAGTTTTAATATTACTGGTTCAACTTCATTACTGGTAATTGGTCTGTCCATATTTTCTATTTCTTCTTAATTCAGTCTTGAGAGATTGTGCATTTCTAGAAGTTTGTCCATTTCTTCTAGGTTGTCCATTTTATTGTTGTGTAATTGTTCATAGCAATTTTGTTAATAATATGATCCTTTATATTTCTGTGGTGTTGGTTTTAATGTCTCATTTTTCATTTCTGATTTTATTAATTTGGGCCTTCTCTCTTTCTTGATGAGTCTGGCTAAAGATTTATTAATGTTGTTAATCTTCTCAAAGAACCAGCTCTTGGGCTTCCCTGGTGGCTCAGTGGTAAAGAATCTGCCTGTCAATGCAGGGGACATGGGTTCAGTCCCTAGCCCGGGAAGAGTCCGCTTGCCATGGAACAGCTAAGCCCATGTGCCACAACTACTGAACCAGAGTTCTAGAACCCTTGAGCTGCAACTTCTGAGCCCACACACTGCAACTACTGAAGCGCGTGTGCCTAGAGCCTGTGCTCCATGAAAGAAGACACTGCAATGAGAAGCCTCCGCACCGCAGCAAAGAGGAGCCCCCACTCACAGCAACAATGAAGACCCGGAGCAGCCACAAACAAATAAATCTTAATACAATAAAAACAGTTGCTAACATACTTGTTAAAAGACTGAAAAAAAAGAACCAACTCTTAGTTTCATTGATCCTGTTTTTCCTCTCCATTTCATTTATTTCTGCTCTGATCTTTTTATAGTTCCTTTAGGTGTAAAGTTAGGTTGTTTGTATGAGATTTTTCTTGTTTGCTGAGGTTAGCTTGTATCACTATAAACTTTCCCCTTAGAATTGTTTTTTTTAATGTTATATAGATTTTGGATTGCTATGTTTTCGTTTTCACATGTCTGTAGGTACTTTTTGATTTCCTCTTTGATTTCTTCATTAATCCATTAGTCACTTGAGCTGATTTTTCTCTATCCTTGATGATCATTATCTGAATACAGTTGTAAAAAATAGTTAACTCTCCAAATAACTTTTTCTGGATTCATGGTGCAGTTTCATACCTTCTTCTGGGGTCAAGAAGAGTTCAAGCTCAGGAACGATATGGAAATTTAATTTTTTTATGTTTTTAATCATCGTGTATTTATATTTTATGCTCTACCTTTTTTTTTCATTTAATAGTATTTCAAATGAAACTTTCTAGTTATTGGAACTTCTGGATTGGTGAACACATCAAGGTGCTGGGAGAACCATGTGTTTAGAGAGGGCATGGAAACTGCCCTCTCTGAGCCTATACTGTGCCCTATGCATATTTTCCCTTTGTCTATTCCTGAGTTGTATCCTTGTAATAAACCAGTAACAGAAAGAATGTTTCCTGAGTGAGTTGTTCTAGTGAATTATTGAAACTTGGAGAGGTATTTGTAGGAACCCCCCAATTTGTGGCCAATTTAGATAGGACATGGAACAACAGACTGGTTCCAAACAGGAAAAGGAATACGTCAAGGCTGTATATTGTCACCCTGCTTATTTAACTTATATGCAGAGTACATCATGAGAAACGCTGGGCTGGAAGAAACACAAGCTGGAATCAAGATTGCCAGGAGAAATATCAATAACCTCAGATATGCAGATGACACCACCCTTATGGCAGAAAGTGAAGAGGAACTAAAAAGCCTCTTGATGAAAGTGAAAGAGGAGAGTGAAAAAGTTGGCTTAAAGCTCAACATTCAGAAAACAAAGATCATGGCGTCCGGTCCCATCACTTCATGGGAAATAGATGGGGAAACAGTGGAAACAGTGTCAGACTTTATTTTTGGGGGCTCCAAAATCACTGCAGATGGTGACTGCAGCCATGAAATTAAAAGACGCTTACTCCTTGGAAGAAAAGTTATGACCCACCTAGATAGTATATTCAAAAGCAGAGACATTACTTTGCCGACTAAGGTCCGTCTAGTCAAGGCTATGGTTTTTCCTGTGGTCATGTATGGATGTGAGAGTTGGACTGTGAAGAAGGCTGAGCGCTGAAGAATTGATGCTTTTGAACCGTGGTGTTGGAGAAGACTCTTGAGAGTCCCTTGGACTGCAAGGAGATCCAACCAGTCCATTCTGAAGGAGATCAGCCTTGGGATTTCTTTGGAAGGAATGATGCTAAAGCTGAAACTCCAGCACTTTGGACACCTCATGAGAAGAGTTGACTCATTGGAAAAGACTCTGATGCTGGGAGGGATTGGGGGCAGGAGGAGAAGGGGACGACAGAGGATGAGATGGCTGGATGGCATCACTGACTCGATGGACGTGAGTCTGAGTGAACTCCGGGAGTTGGTGATGGACAGGGAGGCCTGGTGTGCTGTGATTCATGGGGTTGCAAAGAGTGGGACACGACTGAGCAACTGAACTGAACTGTGGGTACCCTGACCACCCATTTGTGACTAATGTCTGAATTATGAGACAGAACCCTTAAACCTGTGGCTTCTGACGCTAACTCAGGTGGTTAGTGTCAGAATTAAATTGAATTGTAAGACACCTAATTGGTGTTAGAGAAACAGAGAATTGGTTGTTGGTGAGGGAAAGAACCCCTCACATTTGGCATGAAAAGTATTATGAGTTAAATCAGTTCTTTCATTGTATGAAGAAAATATGGTGTTTGCTAAAACAGTCTTTGCTCAGTGAAACATGGTTTGGGAAGAGGGAAAAGTGAAAGAATGGGGTATGAGGAACCTTTAAGCCCTGGTGGTCATGTGGTCACCCACAGTATGGAGCAGCTGCTGTGCTAGGATAAGTTATTGATGCTAACAGTAAAAGTTAAACATTCACGGGGCGTTGGTCCACTGGATACATAGGAAATACCAACTAATGCGAAAAAAAGTCAAATACACAGTCCTTTGGTTATTACTACCTGTAAAAACTAAGATGAAATTAAGAGTGCTGAATCAGAACTTGATGCTGAACCAAACTCAGATATCTATCAGTCTGAGCTTCAGCCTCTAGACTCAAAGCTACCCCAAAAGGAAGGATTGATCATGTGGGAAAACAGAGCAACTCTAATACCTCTGGTCACCATGGAGGTGGTCCACGTCGGCGGAGGGCAAAATCAAGAAACTATGGAAACAAGAGGGTATAGTATGAAGAATCTGCCTTATTTTGGTGTATCAGCTTCCTGTAGAACCATTAGTAGAATAGATTATGAGAATAATTTAGGGGCATGTCTTTGGTTTTGAAGGTTGCAAAGTGGAAGAGCATGTTTATGTTGATGGAGGACCCACAGCTCACTATGGAATAATCACAGATGGCTATACAAGATCCAGAATCGTTGTAGGTTATTCCCAAGGAAACACCAGTCTGGTGAATGAAAGCCAACTAAATTCTGTTTACCCTGAGAAGGGAGGCTGTCTGACTCTCCCTATAAATTCCAAATGAACATCACACATGAGACAGCTGGTATGTTCTGATGCAAGCTGTGTGGGACCGACTTTATGATAACTGGGGATGTTCACCTGCTGAATACGCCCGTGTTGCTGCTGCTGCTAAGTCGCTTCAGTCGTGTCCGACTCTGTGCGACCCCATAGACGGCAGCCCACTAGGCTCCGCCGTCCCTGGGATTCTCCAGGCAAGAACACTGGAGTGGGTTGCCATGCCCGTGTTAGTATAGCACAATAAGACTGCAGAAAAATGGGTTTATTTGGGAACACCAAAGAACTTCAAATCAGGACATAAAATCCTTGATGAAGCACCAGGTCTTGAGAAAAAGAAAAAAAAATGTTGTTTGTTTGGTTTTATTTTTAATACAGGAAAAGGGGGAGCTGGGAACAGCTGTTGCAGATAGAGTCCATTGGTGGACTTTCCTGGTGGTCCAGTGGTGGAGCCTCTGCCTGCCAATGCAGGGGACACAGATTCGATCCCCGCTCCAGGAAGACTCCACAGGGCAAGCGGACCAAGCCCATGCACCACAACTACTGAGCCTCGGCGCTCTGCAAGGAGAGAAGCCACAGCGAAGAGACACCCCACACGCCTCAACAAAGAGCGAAGAGTAGCCCCTGCTAGCCCCAACTACAGAAAGTCCCCACGCAACAACAAAGACCCCAGCACAGCCAAAAATAAAAACATGAATAAAAGACTTGACCAGCAGGGATTAAAACAAAAAGAGCCCATTGGAGGAACACGGAAGTTCCAAATACAGAGGCTTTTCATTGGCTGAGTTATGACAAGCTCTCATTGACTGGGCTGTTGCTGGGCAAGGAGAAATTCTTCCTCCTCCCGCTTGGTGTAAAGTATTAACCTTTTGCCCGTTGGATATACAAGGGTAATATCGCTTCCTATACGGTCTACAATTGACTTCAGGTGCTAGTGCCTGAGAGCTCCCCCTTCTGGCCTCCTGACTCCATTTTAAATGAGGGTTCTGTTTATTAATTTTCAACCTGTTACCCAGGTCATGATAAAGGCCATAGTTAAGGGGGGTGCAAGGAGATCCAACCAGTCCATTCTAACGGAGATCGGTCCTGGGTGTTCTTTGGAAGGAATGATGCTGAAGCTGAAACTCCAGTACTTTGGCCACCTCATGTGAAGAGTTGACTCATTGGAAAAGACTCTGATGCTGGGATGGATTGGGGGCAGGAGGAGAAGGGGATGACAGAGGATGAGATGGCTGGATGGCATCACTGACTCGATGGACATGAGTTTGGGTGAACTCCAGGAGTTGGTGATGGACAGGGAGGCCTGGTGTGCTGCAATTCATGGGGTCGCAAAGAGTCGGACACGACTCAGCGACTGAACTGAACTGAACTGAAAGGAGGTGCCCTTTTTCACTGGGCACCATATGTAACTTTACTGCTGCGAAATCAGCAATAACCCCGGAAGCCTTTTTGAATTCGCTGTCTCAGCTTCTCCTCATGGGCTTTGCAGTTGCTAATAAAACACCAGGTTAATGAACAAGTGGATGTGGAAATGTTGAAGTTGGCGGAGGGTCAAGGAACACAACCCAGCAGGGTGGAAGTCTTTAGAAATTAGATAAATTAAACTGGACATCGGATTGGATTGAAACAAAAGTCTTAATACAGCAGGATTGAAGGTTGGGTGGACAAAAGGGACCCTCCTCACCCCCTGGTGGGTTCCAAATAAGTCCAAAAGGGAACCCCTGGTGGGACCCAAATAAGTTCATTCTATTTACTTTCAGTTTGAAGAACTTTTTTTTTTTTTAATTTATGAAGCTGGCATATGAAGAATTGCAATGAGAAACCTGACCTGGGATGGGGCAATAGCTAGGCAGTGAACCAAGATAAAGGCTGTTAAAGTAACCAGATTAGGGCCAAGATGGAGTCATTCATGCTAAGCCACTTGTCAGCAAACCAAAACTGCACTGAGTGTTTATGCTGGGCTCTCCCAGGAAAGGAGAACCTAGGCAGGCCATCAGCTTTTGGCTGCTCAGTGCAAGTTACCTGGCCCAGCGCTTCTAAGACTTCCCTTTCCTCCATGCACGGAAAGAAACCCTGCTTAACCAGGCTGCAAATGCCCAGTGTAACTTACTTCTTCCTGCTCCCTTCTGCCTATAATTCTTGCCTTGTACAGCTCTTTGAAGCTCCTATGTATTGCTAGATTGAGGTTCCCCAATTTATGAATTTCTGAATAAAGCCAGTAAGATCTTTAAATTTTACTCAGTTGAATTTTTTTCTTTAATACTCCTGACAAAAGGTCAGAGTCCCCAGGCTCATCCCTTTGCTGCAAAGGGGACCCAAGACTTTATGTACTTAAGTGGGTGAAATAAGGGCATGAAGAAGAAAACCCTAGGACTCATGGACATGGAAGCCCCATGCCCTGTGGTACCAAAATGTATCAGTGAAGCCTGAGGCAGGCTTCAGTGAGATGGAGAGAATACAGTGATAAATGGGCTGATAGGATGAAGATGAAGGTTTGGGTGAAAATTCTAAGGCTGACATGGACTTTATGTGAAAAGAGTGTGTCTTCTTTACATGAACATTCTGAGGGGTGGATATCATGTCTAAGTGGGGACTGCCTCCCTTACCTACAGTTAGAGATGTGAGGATTGATGGGGTTAAGGTGAAAGTTTAGATGAAATTTTGTATATTTGAAGTGGTTGTATCCTTTTTATCTGAATGATTATGGGGCTGGACATTGTGTCTGACTAGGGAACTGTTTCTGAAAACAGAAAGTGTGTAAGTCGACCCTTCAGGCAGTATTAATTGAATGTGCTAGGTTGAAACCAATAAGACTGCCTGAGCTCAAACAGTATAGAGTACAGACCGGAGCCCTGACATGGACAAATTCTCTGTGCAATAGCTGTGTGTGGCCCAGAGACTGGGACTTATTGCAAAAGCCTGTGAGCACCTCCCAGGTTAGTGAATTTCCATCTGAGGGGCAATACTAGCTTGCTATCAAACATTAATCAAAACTGCCCATAAGATTTAAGGATAGGAAAAAAATCTTGATACCTGAAATGCCTATGATGTCTTGGATGACATCAGAAAAACACTATCAGGGAGCGCATTGCCCAGATGAGTTCCATAATCAAATGGAAATTTTAAAAAATCAACTATACTACAATTAAAATAAACTAAAGTGAAATTCTTTTTTCCATTTGACTGTGTGGATCACAATAAACTGTGGAAAATTCTGAAGGAGATGGGAATACCAGACCATCTGACCTGCCTCTTGAGAAACCTATATGCAGGTCAGGAAACAACAGTTAGAACTGGACATGGAACAACAGACTGGTGCCAAATAGGAAAAGGAGTACATCAAAGCTGTATATTGTCATCCTGCTTATTTAACTTTTATGCAGAGTACATCATGAGAAACGCTGGGCTGGAAGAAGCACAAGCTGGAATCAAGATGGCCGGAAGAAATATCAATAACCTCAGATATGCAGATGACACCACCCTTATGGCAGAAAGTGAAGAGGAACTAAAAAGCCTCTTGATGAAAGTGAAAGAGGAGAGTGAAAAAGTTGGCTTAAAGCTCAACATTCAGAAAATGAAGATCGTGGCATCTGGTCCCATCACTTCATGGGAGATGGGGAAACAGTGGAAACAGTGTCAGACTTTATTTTGGGGGGGCTCCCAAATCACTGCAGATGGTGATTGCAGCCATGAAATTAAAAGACACTTACTCCTTGGAATGAAATTTATGACCCACCTAGACAGCGTATTCAAAAGCAGAGACATTACTTTGCCAACAAAGGTCCGTCTAGTCAAGGCTATGTTTTTTCCAGTGGTCATGTATGGATGTGAGAGTTGGACTGTGAAGAAAGCTGAGCGCCCAAGAATTGATGCTTTTGAACTGTGGTGTTGGAGAAGACTCTTGAGAATCCCTTGGACTGCAAGGAGATCCAACCATTCCATCCTAAAGGAGATCAGTCGTGCGTGTTCATTGGAAGGACTGATGCTGAAGCTGAAATTCCAGTACTTTGGCCACCTGATGTGAAGAAATGACTCATTGGAAAAGACCCTGATGCTGGGAGGGATTGAGGGCAGGAGGAGAAGGGGGTGACAGAGGATGAGATGGCTGGATGGCATCACTGACTTGATGGACATGAGTTTGAGTTAACTCTGGAAGTTGTTTGAGTTAACTCAGGGAGGCCTGGCATGCTGTGATTCATGGGGTCACAAAGAGTTGGACATGACTGAGTGACTGAACTGAACTGAAAGTGAAATGGTTTATACAGCATCATGCTATCAGTGGAATGCAAGGACTCACAAGCAAGGAGCCTCTTCTTCCCTAGGACTGACTTTGAAACTGTATGAGGAGCTGCCAGATTCTGCCATTACTTGGACAGTGCCCTGTAAATGCCTTGTAAACCATTCTCAACTGACCAACAAAAAGTTGCTTAGTTTATGGATCACAGTCATAAGGTGAACAGATAGCATCCTGTTTGGAAGGCCACCACTCTGATCAAAGAAGTGAAGTGAAGTGAAAGTTGCTCAGTCGTGTCCGACTATTTGTGACCCCATGGACTGTATATGTAGTCCATGGAATTTTCCAGGCCAGAATACCGGAGTGGGTAGCCGTTCCCTTCTCTGGGGGATCTTCGCAACCCAGAGATTGAACCCAGGTCTCCCAGATTGCAGGCGGATTCTTTACCAGTGTAGCCACCAGGGAAGACCCTGATCAAAGAAGGCGAGAACAAATCAGCAAGGTGAGCTGAACTGCGTGCTGTTTTCCTAGCAGTGGTGGGAGAGTCGAACAGTAATAAAAGCCCCTGTGTTTCGGGTTTCCCCAACTTGTGGGCAAAGACTATGCCTATGTAATTAAACCTCCACAAAACCCCCATACAACAGGATCCTAAGAGCTTTCAGACTGGTGACCACATCACGTGCTGAGAGGGTGATGCACCCAGAGTGGACACGGAAGGTCTGTGCCCTTCACCCCCCGCCTTGCCCTGTGCATGTCTTCCATCTGAAAGTGAAAGTGTTAGTCGCTCAGTCGTGTCCTGACTCTTCGTGACCCTACGTTCTGTAGCCCGCCAGGTTCCTCTGTCCATGGCGTTCTCCAGGCAAGAATACTGGAGTGAGTAGCCATCTCCTTCTCCAGGGAATAATAAACCAGTAACAGTAAGTAAACAACAACAATAAACTTTCCAGTTTATTTATATAATTTTTGTAATTATATAATTTATTTGTTCATAGCAATTCTATGAAATTGATATAAAATAGTTTATGTCATTCACCTCTTGTTGGCTTCTCTTTATATTTATTGCCACAAGCATTCTGTATCTACAGCAAGATAATATTTTGAAATAGTCATCTTCATGGTTTTCTTCTCTACTGATCCAGAGACATCTTAAATGTCACAGGAAGAACTGGAGTTGTTAAAACAGGAATGCAGGCAGAAAGAAACAGTTAACTTTTGATTTTCCAGCCTAAGGGCCTGAAGCCTACTTAAGAAACATTAGGACACCACAGTCTTTGATTTTGCGATGGAAAATGAAGGACATCTGAGGATCAAAGGATCCTGTAAAGAAAAAAAAAAGAGGCAGAGAATGTATGCCTGAACAACAGATGATATCAAAGATAAACAAAGCTGAATACTAGCTAAAGTGGTGAGGATAGATTTGCAACAGGGCAGAGATTTCAGCACAAACTCAACTTCAGTTTTGCAGGGGTTGAGATCGAATTATACCTTTGGGATCAGTGGTATATAAATGGCATATTAACTGGCTCCCCAATATAATTTCTCTTCTTTTTCTCCCCATTTGAGATCTAATTGATATATGACCTGTGTAAGGTATGCAGTG
The DNA here is from genome assembly GCF_023091745.1 of Budorcas taxicolor. Lineage (NCBI taxonomy): Eukaryota > Metazoa > Chordata > Mammalia > Artiodactyla > Bovidae > Budorcas > Budorcas taxicolor. Next base: position 7,750,582 of record NC_068928.1, read on the forward strand.
TGTTCTTTTGATAATTTGTATGTTGCGATATGGTTACTACCGTAGTGTCTGCTAACACCTCTATCATGTTACCTAATTGTCATTTCTTTTTGTGATGAGAATTATTAAAATTTAGTCTCTTAGCAACTTTGAAGTTTATAGTACAGCATTGTTGATGATGGTTACTTGCTGTGCGTTAGATCTCCAGAACGTATTTACCAGTTGCAAACTTGCACCCTGAAACATCTTCCCAGTTCCCCCATCCACTTGGCTCCCCCCACCCGCAGCACCTGCTAATCACCATTCGGCTCTGTTTTTCACGAGGTCACCTTTTTAGATTCCACATACAAGTGACACCACACAGTTTGTCTTTGTCTGTCTGGCTCGTCTCCCTCAGCACAACGCCCACAGGCTCCATCCATGTTGTTGCAAACAGCTGAATTTCCTTCTTTCTCTTGGCTAAATGGTATTCCACTGTGTGTGTATATATATTACTTTTCTTCATTCTATCAGAGTCTTAACTTTGTTCAGGACACCATGTCCCAGGTAAAAGATACTTTCCCTGACTTCCTGACTGCTGGAAATGACCAGTTCTGACCAGTGACAGGTAAACAGAAGTAGCCAGGTGAGAGTTTCAGGAAAGTTTATACAAAGTGATAGATTGGACTTTCATGCATCTTTGTCATTCCCCCATATACCTGCTTTGGGATATGGATTTGAAGCTAGGGGCAGAGCATCTATCCTGTTATTTAAGGCAAAAAGAGCTTGAGAATGAAAGTGACATGTGAGGGAGGTAGAGGGGAACAGTCAAGGGTCCCTCGGACCCTGATGACATGGCAGGCTGCGGTGCCAGCCCCGGATCGTGTGTTTTCAATCTTACTAGACAGCAAGCCCCCCTTTGGTTGAGCTAGTATAGTCACTTTTTCGGCTATACAGTTGTCCCTCTGTATCCATGGGGAATTCGTTCTGCTGCAGGAAAGAGGACCCCTTCCAGGGCCTGAGAGCGGACTCCTGTCCAACACTTAGAAATCCGTCTAAGGAGACACAGGCTGACAAAGCAAGAGACTTTGTTGGGAAGCGGTGCCTGGACGGACAGTAGCAGGGGAAGGGAACCCAGGAGAACTCCGGCACGTGGCTCGCAGCCTCAGGTCTTACCCTGAGGGCTGTCTCTGGCCCATCATTCTGCCTCAGGGTCCTTCCTGGTGGTGCGCCTCACTCAGCCAAGGTGGACTCCAGTGAGAAGTCTGGGCATCTGGACTGGAGTCTCCTCTCTCTTGACCTCAACCAAATTCTTCTGATTGGTAGTAGTTAGTTCCTCTTTCCTTACAGGACCTCCTGTTATAAAATAACTCACGCAAGTGGTTACATCGTGTCTGGCCAGGGTAGGCAGTTTCAGTCACAGGTTCCTCTAACAGTTGTAGGACCCTGCCCACAAGGATACCAAAATCCAAGGATAGATTATGCAAAGCTGGCCCTCCACATACCTGCGGGTTCCGCATCCGTGGTACGGGTCAACTGTATACAGGCAATCGCGGTCCTGATACTGATGGCAACTGAACCCAGGGGGCTTAATGCAATTGCTCAGGAGTAGGTCTAGACTGCAAGCGGAGGGCCTAGGAAGACCCCCGTGAGAACTTGTAACACGAACTTTCGGATGCTGGAGGCTGACTCACGAGGGAGAATGTTCAAAAGAGTGCTTAGAAGTATTGACAAGACCAAGAAACAAAGTGGGTAAAAGAGCAAGCTCTGTCATCAGAATTCAATCCTGGCTCACGTCACTACTAGCCAGGTGACCTACAGTCAGTGACTTAATTGTTCTGTGCCTCAAGGTCCTTATTTGTAAAATGAGGTTAACATAATAAAAGGGTTATTATGATGAAGAAATGCAGAGCTTATAAACTAAGTCCTCAGTCAACACTAGCTGTTGTTATTGTTAATCATTCCACAGAAAGAGGATTTTCCTTTTTTTTTCGAAAGACTTACCTCTTGGGAAGCCTGGCAAATGGTATTACCCCCAATGGGATTATCAGACATTGGTCATCAGAATAGTCTAAAGAAATTACTCTCCATGGTGTCACAAAATTCCTTTTCCAAGTCTGCCTGGCTGGCCATGAAGTTGTACACTGGCAAAAAGTTTTCCGTTCAATAAAACATTTAGAAGTGTTCGTGGAACCTGTTTCACGCACATGGACGGTGTTGGGTGATGCTGGGATACAGAAATGAATGTAATATAGTGTGTGTGAGTGTGTGTTTATGGGAGAGTGGGTGGCAACAGCAGCGGCTGCTGTCTTGTTTTTGCTGGACTTGAACCAGAGCAGGTGTGAGCCTGAGGAGGCACCGTGTGAAGTCCAGGGATAAAGCTAACTTGGCAGAAGTCAGAGCCAAGAGACAGATGCAGTGCGCCAGTGCAACGGCATGTTTGAGCCCGGGGTCAAACAACACCTCGTGAAACGTAATAAAGGGAAACCCTATGAAAACGAGTCAGGAGAGCAGAAATAGGAGATCTCGTGCGGTAGGACATGGCATGTGGTAGGAAATGGCAACCCACTGCAGTATTCTTAGCTGGGAAACCCTGTGAACAGAGAAGTCGGGACAGCTACAGTCTATGGGGCTGCAAAGAGTCAGACACCACTGAGCGACTGAGTGTGAGTACATGTGCAAACAGTTCAGATCCCAACAGGAGAGAGGGATCCTGAGTCTCCAGCAGGAAGTGACACTGCTTTACCACGCTAGCAAACTAATGCTCAAAATCCTCCAAGCCAGGCTTCAGCAATACGTGAACCGTGAACTTCCAGATGTCCAAGCTGGTTTTAGAGAAGGCAGAGGAACCAGAGATCAAACTGCCAGCATCCGCTGGATCATCGAAAAAGCAAGAGAGTTCCAGAAAAACATCTATTTCTGCTTTATTGACTATGCCAAAGCCTTTGACTGTGTGGATCACAATAAACTGTGGAAAATTCTGAAAGAGATGGGAATACCAGCCCACCTGACCTGCCTCTGGAGAAACCTATATGCATGTCAGGAAGCAACAGTTAGAACTGGACATGGAACAACAGACTGGTTCCAAATAGGGAAAGGAGTATGCCAAGTCTGTATACTGTCACCCTGTTTATTTAACTTATGTGCAGAGTACATCATGAGAAATGCTGGACTGGAACAAGCACAAGCTGGAATCAAGATTGCCGGGAGAAATATCAATAACCTCAGATATGCAGATGACACCACCCTTATGGCAGAAAGTGAAGAGGAACTAAAAAGCCTCTTGATGAAAGTGAAAAAGGAGAGTGAAAAAGTTGGCTTAAAGCTCAACATTCAGAAAACGAAGATCATGGCATCTGGTCCCATCACTTCATGGAAAATAGATGGGGAAACAGGGGAAACAGTGTCAGACTTTATTTTGGGGGGCTCCAAAATCACTGCAGATGGTGACTGCAGCCATGAAATTAAAAGACGCTTACTCCTTGGAACGAAAGTTATGACCACCCTAGATAGCATATTCAAAAGCAGAGACATTACTTTGCTGACTAAGGTCTGTCTAGTCAAGGCTATGGTTTTTCCAGTAGTCATGTATGGATGTGAGAGTTGGACTGTGAAGAAAGCTGAGCACTGAAGAATTGATGCTTTTGAACTGTGGTGTTGGAGAAGATTCTTGACAGTCCCTTGGACTGCAAGGAGATCCAACCAGTCCATCCTAAAGGAAATCAGTCCTAAATATTCATTGGAAGGACTGATGCTGAAGCTGAAACTCCAGTCCTTTGGCCACCTGATGCAAAGAGCTGACTCATTGGAAAGGACCCTGATGCTGGGACAGATTGAATGCAGAAGGAGAAGGGGATGACAGAGGATGAGATGGTTGGATGGCATCACCGACTCGATGGACATGAGTTTGAGTGAACTCCGGGAGTTGATGATCGACAGGGAGGCCTGGCGCACTGCAGTGTATTGGGTCGCAAAGCGTTGGGCATGACTGAGCGATGGAACTGAACTGTCTGGTAACAGCTCAGCCAATGAAAACCCTCTATTCTGGAAAACTCCGTTTTCCTCTAATGGACTTTTATAATAGTTCCTCTCCATTTCCCCTTCTCTTTTATAAAAGTTTTCCTCTCTTTTGCTTTACTGGGACTTGCATGTGGTTTTCCACAATTGCATGTCACAAACTGTAATTTTTGCTGCCCCCAAATAAACCCCTTTTTTGCTGATAAAAATTACTGGTTGTTTATTGTTTTAGGTTAACAAGCTGAAGTGAGAAGTGTTTTCCAACTTCTCATATATGGGATCCAATAAATTGTTTAAACCATTTTGAATCAGATTTTCCTTCGCTTACAATTGAAACAGCTCTTACTGAGGCAGGTGATAACACTTGCCTCCTGCCTTAAAATTTACTGATGGCCTTGTTCCCGGTTGTTAAAACCCTAATTAAATGAACTGTTGAAATTGCATAACTGGCCAGTTTTAGAACCTGGAATAAATTCTAAGTATATATTTTTTTAAAAATGGAAAATTTCAAACAAAAGTAGAGGCAATGATATAATGAATCACCATGCATCTATCACTCTTTTCCAACAATTATCAACTCACGAACAAATTCATTTCGCCTATTCTAGCCTGCATCCCCTGAAATGAACCATTTTAAAGCATATCCCATGCTTCGTTTGCCTGATTAGTGTGCCTGGACCATGGCACGGCATCATATCTGCAAGGAGCAGGATGAGGGGACATCTTGCCCCCTTGAGACCCCAGCTCTTCCAGCAGAGAATTCCCCTTGATGATGGCAAGTCAAAAAAGCTGGCTCTCCATTTTAAGTGGTAATAATAGTAGTACAAAAGAGACAGGGGGTGACCAGGAAAAGCTTTTCTCTAGGAGGAAGAATTAAACTGAGCTCAATGAGGTGGGTAGAATGTAGGTACCTAGAGAGACAAAAGAATAGGATGGATGTATTACTTATAATATATATTTTTTAAATTTTATTTTTACTTAATTTTGCTTTACAATACTGTATTGGTTTTGCCATGCATTGACATGAATCAGCCACGGGTGTACATGAGTTCCCAGTCCTGAACCCCCCTCCCACCTCCCTCCCCATATCATCTCTCTGGATCATCCCAGTGCACCAGCCCCAAGCATCCTGTATCCTGATTCAAACATAGACTGGTGATTCGTTTCTTACATGATAGATTACATGTTTCAGTGCCATGCTCCCAAATCATCCCACCCTCCCCCTCTCCCACAGAGTCCAAAAGTCCATTCTATACATCTGTGTCTCTTTTGCTGTCTTGCATACAGGGTCATCATTACCATCTTTCTAAATTCCATATATATTTATTAGTATGCTGTATTGGTGTTTTTCTTTCTGGCTTACTTCACTCTATATAATAAGCTCCAGTTTCATCCACCTCATTAGAACTGATTCAAATGTATTCTTTTTAATGGCTGAGTAATACTCCATTGTGTATATGTACCACAGCTTTCTTATCCATTCATCTGCTGATGGACATCTAGGTTGCTTCCATGTCCTGGCTATTATAAACAGTGCTGCGATGAACATTGGCGTACACGTGTCTCTTTCAATTCTGGTTTCCTCGGTGTGTATGCCCAGCAGTGGAATTGCTGGGTCGTAAGGTGCCGGAAGCCAGCACAGGAGATCCCACCCATGACAAGGTCATGCAGAGAGGCCTGATGGGCAAGGCAACTCAGGTCTCAAGGGGTCCTCTGTCTGAGCATCTACCCCAAAACCAAAATCTGTCTCTTTACTGTCTGCTATACTATATTCTTCTGATATTACCACCTTTTCTCTGGAGAGAGTTAATTCAGAGCTCCAGTTAACAGTCTCCTGCATATAAAAAGAATGTCTCTGCTTAAAACCCTTTGATGGCTTTCTAACTTATCTGACCGGTTTGCCCGGACTTTACAACTTATGGATTGTTTACCGCCCCCAACCTTGAGAGGCACGAAGCTTAAAACATCTTAAAGATATAGAGCCTATTAGAGCTAAGAATTAGTTTGGTGAAGGGTTCCATTGTTGAGTTAATGTTTGCTGCCAGGCCTCCATATCCTTTATCTTTTAGGCACCTGGGAGGATATTAATCAATGTAATCAGGATGCAGAAATAGGAATATAGTAGTTTTGATGTTAACAATACTAGACTTTTGAGTTAATTAATTTTCTCTTTGTTATAAATCACTGTACTCCACTTTCTTGTTATAAAATGTTGTATCCTTGCTATGTAAGAATGTAACTTTATTTAGTGCTTTCTGAGAGTGGCACCAGACTTTGGGAAGAACAACACTGTTAAGGCAAATAAGTCTTCGGGTTGACAAACCCTTATCAGAAAAGGGCCGTAAAATGTTAATTGGCCTTCTGGCTGGAAGATGATGTAAATCACCTAAGACTTATGTCTACAACTAGGTATGCAGAGAAAAAGCCTGGTCTCGATAAGAGTCAGGGCTGCTGACGCTGCGTAATTTTGTATTATCCATTGATCTCTATATAAAATCAAAAGTATATAAGGCCTTTCCAGACAATAGAGGATGGGCCAGTCACTGGACTGGTTTCCCCCGTGTCTTCTTTACTCTATTTTCTGGCTGAATTCCCATCTGAGGCATGGAGGCTCGCCATGTCTACTTACTTGCCCGGGCTTCTAAGATCCATGAGAGAGGGAGCCCAAGGCGGGGCACCCTCCGCTATTCAAATGGGCGCCGGTGGCCTAACGTAGATGGTGCAAGTTCCTTGTCTTGGAACTTTATTAGTTCTCCAGGTAAACCAAGTTATTCAGCCTCTTTTCTCCACTAAGTTTCCTACTACACTATTCTTTCCTAATCTCTCTTTTATATTTCTAAATAAATAAGTTTTTCCTTGCCTACTCCATCTCCTCTTCAAATTACCCTGGATCCACCAGGGCTGGATCCTGGCAATAAGGCAGTTCTATTTGCAATTTTTAAAGGAATCTCCACACTGTTCTCCATAGTGGCTGTACTAGTTTGCATTCCCACCAACAGTGTAAGAGGGTTCCCTTTTCTTCACACCCTCTTCAGCATTTATTGCTTGTAGACTTCTGGATCACAGCCATTCTGACTGGCGTGAAATGGTACCTCACTGTGGTTTTGATTTGCATTTCTCTGATAATGAGTGATGTTGAGCATCTTTTCATGTGTTTGTTAGCCATCTGTATGTCTTCTTTGGAGAAATGTCTATTTAGTTCTTTGGCCCATTTTTTGATTGGGTCATTTATTTTTCTGGAATTGAGCTGCAGGAGTTGCTTGTATATTTTTGAGATTAGTTGTTTGAGCTGCAGGAGTTGCTTGTATATTTTTGAGATTAGTTGTTTGTCAGTTGCTTCATTTGCTATTATTTTCTCCCATTCAGAAGGCTGTCTTTTCACCTTGCTTATAGTTTCCTTTGTTGTGCAACAGCTTTTAATTTTAATTAGATCCCATTTGTTTATTTTTGCTTTCATTTCCAATATTCTGGGAGGTGGATCATAGAGGATCCTGCTGTGATTTATGTCGGAGAGTGTTTTGCCTATGTTCTCCTCTAGGAGTTTTATAGTTTCTGGTCTTACATTTAGATCTTTAATCCACTTTGGGTTTATTTTTGTGTGCGGTGTTAGAAAGTGATCTAGTTTCATTCTTTTACAAGTGGTTGACCAGTTTTCCCAGCACCACTTGTTAAAGAGATTGTCTTTAATCCATTGTATATTCTTGCCTCCTTTGTCAAAGATAAGGTGTCCATAGGTGTGTGGATTTATCTCTGGGCTTTCTATTTTGTTCCATTGATCTATATTTCTGTCTTTGTGCCAGTACCATACTGTTTCAATGACTGTATCAAGCTACCAGCGGTATTTTTCACAGAGCTAGAACAAATAATTTCACAATTTGTATGGAAATACAAAAAACCTTGAATAGACAAAGCAATCATGAGAAAGAAGAATGGAACTGGAGAAATCAACCTGCCTGACTTCAGGCTCTACTACAAAGCCACAGTACTTCCAAAATAGGAAGCCCAGAGATAATATAATATTAAGAAGTAAGAAAAATTCTCATTAACCAAAAAGCCACTGGGGTTTGGATTTTAATGTTTGATTTTGTGTGCTTGTTTTCTGTGTTTCTTTTTTATATATAGGTTAGTTGTAACTGTACTGCAAGTTTATATCCCTATATTTTTATTTAACTGAGTAAACAGTTTTCTAAGTTACTGTGAATTCATTGTAAACTTTTTTTTTTTTTTTTTTTGCACAGCATGTGGTTCACAGGACCTTAGTTCCCTGACCAGAAATTGAACCTGGGCCCCAGTAGTGAAAATACCAGGTCTTGACCACTGGACCACCAGGGAATTCCCTGTAAACATAATTTTTAAAAGATGCACATTATTTCCTTAAGGACATGCTGCATGGTTTATTTGATCAATCTCTCATATTTTGGCATTCTGATTCCTTTTATTATGTGTGATTATATATAACTATGCAATGAGTATTACTTTTGTTTAAAACCTTTTCTGAAATTTTGAGTTAATTACTTAGTGTAGGGACTACCAAAAGCAAAATTACTGGTAAAAGAGTGTGAATATTACAAAATAGGGCATTTCTGATGCTGATTTTATACCGTCTCGTATCATCATCTCAAATGGTGACTCAAATTCCAAATAAAATTGATAAGAGACATTAAATTTAAGAACATAGGACCTAGAGCATATGCCACAGAAATGCAACTGAAGGTTTGTGTGGTGGGGAGGGAGGGCTGCACCGCATGGCTCGTGGGCTCTTAGCTCCTCAACCAGGAATTAAACCTAGACCCTGGGCAGTGAAAGCCCAGAATGATAACCACTGGACCACCAGGAAATTCCCCTAGAAATATGATTTTTAACTGTGCATGCAGCTATTCAGGAAAAAAAAGGACTACATTTTCCAACCCCCCTTGTAGCTAAGTGATGACATTCTGACCAGAGGGATATAAGCAGCAGAAGAGTCTCCTGATGGGCTTTGCTGGTGGCCCAGTGATAAAGAATCCACCTGCAATGCAGGAGCCACAGAAGACTCGGGTTCAATCCCTGGGTCAGGAAGACACCCTGGAGCAGGGCATGGCAAGCCACTGCAGTGTTCTTGCCTGCAGAGTCTCACGGACAAAGGAGACTGGTGGGCTGCAGTTCACAGGGTCAGATGTGACTGACTTACCACGTACACACACGCACATTCTCTTGGCAGTAGCTGGAAACCTTCTTCAGTGGGTGCCTTTTGCCTTATTTTACCTCTTTTTTTTTTTTTTAAACTTTGCTGGCTAGTAATATGAGTACAATCATTTGGGATAATGAACACAAGGACAAGAGCTTAGGCTTGGTGGGGGCAACAAGCTGGAAAAGGCCAGGGTCACTGAGAACTTTGAGGAGTGGACCCCCCTTTCCCACTGTTTCTTCTCTCTTTGCACAGGAGAGAGACAGTTCATTGCAAGCCACTGCTGGTTTGGGATTTCTACCAGAACAGCCAAACCTAATTCAAACACAGTGTGGTTTTAGAAACTGGAAACGACAATGTTACAGATGCTTTCTTACCAGCCCAGAGAAGGGAAGAGTTCTGCCATGGGAAAACGCATTTCAAATGTCCTTTGAGACCATGTTATGAGGTTTGGTTTAAATATTCCTGATTCTAACAAAAAAGAATACTTCAGTGTCAATAGGAGGAAATTCCAAGTAAAACTATGGAATTCATGACATCCAACTCCCAATTTAGTTGCCTCAAGTGTAAAAGAAAGGAGTAGGAGAATGGTGACTATCTCCCAGTTTATCCTGTTTCCAGAGATTACCATCCCTACTCCAAGAACTATTAAAAGGCCCTCTTGAGAGAACAGCAACCAAAAATAAAGTGGCATTTGGCATTTCTCTGGGAACACATTTAACTCTCCTCTGAGAAGAATAACCTGCTTTAATTTGCTAAAGCCTAAGTCTAGCCCTGTTTTCCTCTGAGCTGGGAAAAAGAAATCCCTGACAAAATATTTTGAAACAACAAGGTCAATCTGAAAAAAGAGAAGCAAAATGCCAAGTCAAAAGAAAGTTGTGTTAGAATGCATTTTGGGGAAAACACAGATACTTGGGGGCTCAGATCTATGATCTGTTGGGAATGGGGAATCAGGGATTTTGCTGTTGTTCATCAGAAAAAAGGGACTCATTTCTGGAAGCAGCAAAGGGAATGAAATATTTTGCTGAGATGTTTAGAAACAATCCTGGCCCTTGCTCTTTACTGCCAATGGAATTTGTCAGCAACCAAAAACAGGATCAGATTCAAAAGCAAAGAGCAGCCTCTCCAGAACAAAATATCATCAGCAGTGACATAGCTTCACTGGATGTCCTCTGGTGTAAAGAATTCTCTCCAGGCCAGATCTCCCCAGGCTCATGGTCCTCGCCGCCAAACCATGTGCGATAGGCCTGGCCAGTTCCTACAAGATCTACTTTTCCTCTCTAACTCATCCTGGTTGAAGTTTTGGCTGCTTGCAGTCACCTCTCAAGCAAACTGTAGAGGGGGCATCCAGTTTGTGTTTATACAAAGCAAAATGTTAATCTGAGCCAATTTCTTCTCACCAGTCTGCACACCTCTGAACTACTCCGATCAGGGTTAACCTGTGAAAAGCAAAGTGGAGTGTTGTCTTAGGCAAAGCAGCAGCAGCAAAGATTACAAATCTGTTTCCAAAAAAAAATCACAGTGTATCTCAAAGCCAATAGCATGAAAAAGAAATCTGTCACCATTGTCAGCCATTCTGTTATATGATCATTAACCTTCAGCAAGTCAAAGTATCCATTTATGTATGGACTTTTGGAGGTTTCTGATGTCATCAGTCTCTTTTGAAATAGACATTTCACCTCTAGGGTAAAGGAGGGGGTTGTAGAACCAGGGAGTGAAATCTATAATCTCTTGGAGGGGAAAAGAAAAAGGACTGGGCATGTAACTGTAATCATTGAAGGATTTTAGAATCACATTCCAGTGTGTTCCACCAGCAACACAGCTCGTTATTATCTTGGGCTTTTTCTTTAAAAGCCACCTGCCTACTGCCCCAGAGGCTAGAAGTTTGCCCTTGCTCCTTGTCCCCTTTCTCTTTACAGATTGTTAGCATTTCAGCTGGTAGAGGTCCAAGTGCCCTCTGGACTCGTTGGCATGACATGTGCGTTTTCCAATTTGGAAGCAAAAGAACGTGTTCTCCAGGGAGGGCTCTTCAAGGTAATTGCTCTCTGAGAGATTCCTGCCAACCTTCACCGGAGACAAATCCCTCTCGCTGTTAGAATGGGCTAGAAATCCAGAGGCGGAAAGACGGGCACTCAGAACAGACTTGCTGAGACCTTTGAAACCAGTGACCTTTCCACACAGAGGACATGGGGGAAAGGCCAGCCCAGGCCAAGGAAGCTGAATGCTTCCCCTGCCCTCCCCTCCCAGGCACAGCAGCTTTCCACTGCCTTCCTTTTCCGAAAGAGCATCAGTGAAGGAGGTTGGTAGAGGAGTTACTGTGTTAACCAGGATTCCAAGCAGAAGGAGAACACCACTTCTTTGGAATAAAGCCTTTAACAAATCACCGGGGCTGGAGGGCTGCACCCAGGGGATGTGGTTCGCCAACTCAAGTGAGAGGGGCTGCAAGAGGGATCTGGGTGTGTAGGGGGTGCGAAGAGGAGAGAAAGAAGGAAAAACCCAGAAAAGCGGAAATTCCTCCCTGGGCCATTACCTGCCACCTCGGGCAGGGGACGTGGTTGGGTGGGAGGTGGGGAGGCTGGGGTGAGGGGTGACCAACAAATGGGCCGTGGGCTGGAGAGAAGGACGGAAGAATAGAAATGAAATTTTTGGGACTTCCCTCGTGGCCCAGTGGCTGAGAATCTGCCTTCCGATGCAGGAGACTCGGGTTTGATCCCTGGTTGGGGGACTAAGATCCCACATGCCTTGGGGCAACTACAGTGCCACAACTAAGACCCCACGCAGCCAAATAAATATTTAATTTAAAAAAATGCAATTGTTTCCTGTGAGTCGTGGGCTCTGCTCTGAAATCTTTAGTAATGTTTCTGTTGTCTCCTGTTGTGGCGAGTGCCTCCTTTTAGGAGACACTGAGGAGCTGCCAAGTTCGGCAGTCTGCGGACCCTGGGTGAAAAGAGAGAGCAGCTGGACACAGGAGACAGGAGAGCCCCGACTAGGTTACGGCACTTTTGTTCCTCTTGTGCGTGCGCGTCACCACCCTGGGAAACAACAGCCAGAGTTGCTTGGGGGTGGAGAAGGGACGCTGGAAGCCCCCAGGGTGAGGGTAGATGTGAACTTGAAACTGCCTGGTGCAAAGCCCATGCTTTCACTATCTGTTGTACTCACATCGGCCCCCACCACCTCCGCACCCCAGCCCTCCCCAAAGCCCTGTGTTAGTTCGTGTCGACCAGCCTCTGGCCCCTGTTTCTGGCAGGAGGGGCATAAATGGAGTGGGTTTTGGAGCCAGACTCTCTGGGTTTGAATCCAAGCTCAGCTGTTTGCTAGTAGTATGAAGCTGGGCAAGTTATTCAGTCTCCCAATCTCAGTCTCCTTATCTGCAAAGGCAAGAAAATAACTGTGCCTGCTTTACAGAGTTTTCAGGGCACAATGCACTAAGTGTCAGTTGTTATCGTGATTTCTAACAACAACACAGGATCGTGCCATGGACAGCCCTGTAGATCCAGCTTCCTGAGCCACAGAAAGAATTCAAGTCTTGGGGCCAAACAGACTGGGTTCCAACCTCAGCTCTGCCCCTTCTGGCTGAGTCACTCTGGGCGAGTTACTTAACCACCCTGTGAAAGGGGTGAAAAGCACCTCCCTTGAGGTGCAGGGTTGTTGGGAAAGAGGACTAACTTGAAAAGGAGCTGGCCAGGGACTGTCCGTCTGTTTTAATCGTGACACGGTCTGGCAGCCCCCATACCCTAACTCTGCTTCACCGCACACAGATTCTAAACAGCCCTGAGGGCTCCCAGGACACCAGACTGTGCCCCGACTGGTCCCGTTTTGTTGCTGTTGCTGCACTGGCTCTTCATCACAGCACGTGTGCTCTAGCTGTGGCGTGCAGGCTTCTCCTGTTGCCCAGCATAGGCTTAGATGCCTTGTAGCACGTGGGGTCTCAGTTCCCCAACCAGGGATCAAGCCACATCCCCTGCGTTGCCAAGTGGATTCTTAATCGCTGGACCACCAGCAAAGTCCCTGGCTAAGTTTGATTGGAGTCAAACTCATGCAGTGAGAATTGTTCCCTCTGTGTTGTCTGGAAACCCAGTTGGCCTCATTTTAGCATCCTCCTGGGCAGGTTGGCTGAACGATGACAAAGGCTGTTTTGAGACCGCTGGAAAAACCTAAATTGGCTGAGACAGAATAAACTAAGTCAAACATATTTATTTGTAGCTCAGCTGGTAAAGAATCCACCTGCAATGCAGGAGAGTCTGTTTCAACTCCTGGGTGGGGAAGATCCACTAGAGAAGGGACAGCCTACCCACTCCACTATTCTTGGGCTCCCCTGGAGGCTCAGTTGGTAAAGAATCTGCCTGCAATGCAGGAGACCTGGGTTCAATCCCTGGGTCGGGAAGATCCCCTGGAGGAGGGCATGGCAACCCACTGCAGTATTCTGGCCTGGAGAATCCCATGGACAGAGGAGCCTGGCAGGCTACAGTCCATAGGGTCACAAAGAGTTGGACTTGACTAAGTGACTTTCACTTCACACACATTTCTTATGTATGAGTCAAATGTTCCGCCCTTTCCTCCAGCTTGGGGCTGTTCTCCGTGTTAACTGCCTCTTCCTCCTCTCCCAAGGACCTCCCCAAAGGCTTTGGTCACCGATTGTCTGCATCAGAACGCTTACTCCTCTGAGATGCCAAGCCCCGTTATAGCCCCTCTAGAAGGCTTGAGTTTCCTTTGTCTGCTGCATGAGGAGCAAGGCGTTTTGTTTGGCTATTGTAACTCCAGAAAGTTGAAGGACGTAGAAACATATATATCATTATATATGTGGGTAGAGATGCATTGAAATCACCCTGGAAGAATATCTCTGAAGACTAATGTGGCTATCTCTAAATGTGAGATAACATGGTTATTTAAAAAATATTTGTTTTCTGTCGATCTATTTGGCCGTGCCAGGTCTTTGTTGTGACACACGGCATCTTTTAGCTGCAGCATGTGGGATCTAGTTCCCTGACCAGGGATTGAACCCAGCCCCACCTGCTTTGGGAGCACAGAGTATTAGCCAACAGGAAAGATCCAATAACGTGTTTTTAATTTTTTTAAAAATCTGTACCCTCGAATCTTTTTTACTACGAAAAAGTGTGGTTTTTGCAACAGGGGGAAAAATTAATTAAGTGGTGTTCCTAACTAGAAAACCCATCCAACAGATATTTATCAAGGCTGCATTGTGGCCAGCACCAGAAGTGGCACTGGATGAACGAAACAGATAAGACCTTTGCACTCAGAGAAACTGTACCAGGCTGAGGGAAACCCTTAGTGAACAAATAAATACATCAAGACAACACGGGGTGCATTGTTTGCTTAAGAAGGTGTTCTTATCGCTACTTGCTATTCTCTGGAACTCTACATTCAAACTTAGCAGCAGCAGCAGCTACATTCAGCTGGTTCTCTCTCTCTTTCTCCTTTGCCTTTTGCTTCTCTTCTTTTCTCAGCTATTGTAAGGCCTCCTCAGACAACCACTTTGCTTTCTTGCATTTCTCTTTCTTTGAGATGGTTTTGGTTACCGCCTCCTATACAATGTTACAAACCTCTGTCTATAGTTCTTCGGGCACTCTGTCTATCAGCTCTAATCCCTTGAATCTGTTCATCACCTCCAATGTATAATCATAACTGCTTATAGGTCATACCTGAATGGTCTAGTGGTTTTCCCTACTTTCTTCCATCCAAGTCTGAATTTTGCAGTAAGGAGATCAGGATCTGAGGCACAGTCAGCTCCAAATCTTGTTTTTGCTAACTGTATGGTGCTTCTCCATCTTCAACTGCAAAGAATGTAAGGAGAGAAAAGAAAGCCTTTTAAGTGAACAGTGCAAGGAAATAGTGGAAAACAATAGAATAGGAAAGACTAGAGATCGCTTCAAGAAAATTAGAGATACCAAGGGAATATTTCATGCAAACAAAGGACAGAAATGGCAAGGATCTAACCAAAGAAGAAGAGATTAAGAAGAGGTGGCAAGAATATACAAAAGAACTATACAAAAAAGGTATAATGACTGGGATAACCATGGTGGTGTGGTTACTCACCTAGAGCCAGACATCCTGGAATGCGAAGTCAAGCAGGCCTTAGGACGCATTACTACAAAGTTAGTGGAGGTGATAGAATTCAAGGTGAGCTATTTCAAATCCTAAAAGATGATGCTGTGAAAGTGCTGTATTCAATATGCCAGCAAATTTGGAAAACTCAGCGATGGTCATAAGATTGGAAAATGTCAGTGTTCATTCCAATCCCAAAGAAAGGCAATGCCAAAGAATATTTAAACTACCATGCAATTGCATTTATTTCACATGCTAGCAAGGTAATGCTCAACATCCTTCAAGCTAGGCTTCAGCAGTATGTGGACCGAGAACTTCCAGATGTAAAAACTGGATTTAGAAAAGGCAGAGGAACCAGAGATCAAATTGTTGGATCATAGAAAAAAAATCAAGAGAATTTCAGAAAAACATATACTTCTGCTTCATCGACTGCACGAAAGCCTTTGACCGTGTGGATCACAACAAACTGTGGGAAATTCTTAAAGAGATGGGAATACCAGACCACCTTACCTGTCTCCTGAGAAATGTGTATGCATATCAAGAAATAACAGTTAGAACTGGACATGGAACAATGGATTGGTTCCAAATTAGAAAAGGAATATGTCAAAGCTGTATATTGTCACCCTGTTTATTTAACTTTTATACAGAGTACACCACGTGAAATGCCAGGCTGGATGAGTCATAAGCTGGAATCAAGATTGTCAGGAGAAACAGCAACAACCTCAGATATGCAGATAATGCCACTCTAATGGCAGAAATTGAAGAGGAACTAAAGAGCCTCTTGATGAGGGTGAAAGAGGAGAGTGAAAATGCTGGCTTAAAACTAAGCATTCCGAAAACTAAGATCATGGCATCTGGTTCCCCTGTAAATAGATGGGAAAAAATGGAAACAGTGACAGATTTTATTTTCCTGGGCTCCAAAATCACTGCAGACAGTGACTGCAGCCACAAAATTAAAAGACACTTGCTCCTTGGAAGAAAAGCAATGGCAAACCAAGACAATGTATTAAAACACAGAGGTATCACCTTGCCGACAAAGGTCCATACAGGCAAAGCTATGGTTTCTCCTGTAGTCATGTATGGATGTGAGAGCTGGACCATAAAGAAGGCTGAGCACCAGAGAATTGATCTTTTTGAACTGTGGTCTGGAGAAGACTCTTGAGAGTCCCTTGGACAGCAAGGATATCAAACCAGTCAATCCTAAAGGAAAGCAACCCTGATTAGTCATTGGAAGGACTGACGCTGAAGCTGAAGTGACAATATTTTGGCCACCTGATGCAAAGAACCCACTCACTGGAAAAACCCTGATGCTGGGAAAGATTGAGGGCAGGAGGAGAAGGGGACAACAGAGGCTGAGACGGTTGGATGGCATCACCGACTCAGTGGACATGAGTTTGAGAAAACTCTGGGAGATGGTGAAGGACAGGAAAGCCTGGTGTGCTGCAGTCCATGGGGTCACAAAGAGTTGGACATGACTTAGCAACTGAACAACAAGAACAGCAAAGTGGGATGCACGCAGCAGGAAAAGTGAGCTGAGTGCTGCGGCTGAGAGTGATGGAAGCTGCTCGAGAAGGCGGTTAACAGAGGATGCTCAGGCTCAGATTCTTTAGGAGGAAAAAGAGGCTGTAATGCACACAGTGTGTGGAGGAGAGTTCTAGACACAGGAAGTGCCTCTGGGATGGTCCTAAGACAAGTGAAAACCTGACTTAAGGGAGGGAGTGTTTGGAGAGTGCAGGTGAGATCTGGAGGGGAGGAGCCAGTTCACGCAGAGCCTCTAAGCTTTGGTGAAGTGTTTGCTCTTTAGTCTGAATGCAAGAGGAAGACTGTTAAGAGGCTCTTGAAAGAAAGGAGGCTAGGGTGGTACTCATGAGACGGAAAGAGGTCCATGGATTGAGAGATTTTGAAAGCAAAAACATGCTGTTGGATTGGAAGTGGAGAATGAGGAAGAGGGGAGTGCCACTGATGGCTTCACATGCTGACTTGGAATTATCCATCAAAGTAAGACAGACTGAGGGAGGAACAGATTCAGACAAGTTAAATTTCACAGGACTGGGTTTATTAAAAGGGCAGCATTCAAAGTGACTCAGCCCTCTGATGTAATCAAGTTCAATGTAAACAAAAGTTGCTTTGGCATAACTCAAAAGCTTTATAAAGGTTTGGTTCCTTATTTATAGAACTGTGAAGGACTTGAGTCATGTATTCCTTTGAGTTGTACTTGATTTCATTTTATGGATAACAATATGTGCTACAGGGGCAGTTGGTAGTTGAGGGTTTCATAAAGATAGTAGGTATAACCCTTGTGAAATAAATGTCATATTTTTATGGCAAGACCAGAAATTTAAACAAAAATTTGTGTCTGCCCTGCGGCCTCCTCTCTGCCCTACTGTGCACTGTGCGTCTGTACGTTGACCAGACCTCTCCCATCAGCAAGAACACCTGCTTTAGAGAAGCATTCTCATAGTATCGATCAGGGTGTGTGCACAGTCACTTCAGTCGTGTCTGATTATTTGCTACCCTATGGACTGTGGCCCACCGGGCTCCTCTGTCCATGGGATTCTCCAGGCGAGATGTACTGGAGCAGGTTGCCATGTCCCCTTCCAGGGGGTCTTCTCAACCCAGGGATCAAACCAGTGTCTCCTGCACCTTCTGCCTCACAGGCAGATTCTTTATCACTGAGCCACTCGGGAAACACCGTATCAACCAACGCCTTAAAAGATAGCTCTCCTTCTTGTTCTTGTAAGGGGTGATGGCACCTACCGTGATGACACTCAGGTCTGGCTCATATAAACTGTCAATAATATGTCCTTTGATGTACCGCCCTCTGTCTCATAAAACTTACGTAACTGAGTCTTGACTTCTAAGGGGTGGAGCAGTCGTCAGCATTCTGAGATGCTCTTCCCGGATTATGATCCTCAAATTAGGCTCAAATAAAATTTTCCATTTCTTTCTTAGGTCAATTGACTAATTTTTCTTGTCAACACCCTCATGAATAGCAAAGGTCTACTATAGATAGATAAATACTAGGCAATATGTTCTGGACATATTATTGGAATCATTTCCAATAAAACTGTATGGAAAATATAAAGTGGCTAGTTGGTGTGCAGCCTCTGGATAGAAATAGTTGTCTTTTACCTAGCACTCACTAGTGATATGTGTTGCTCATTCTGTTATACATTGCAAATAAAAGTCCTGTTTGAGTCACATGCTATTTATCATCCAATTTACATATGAGAAAAAAAGGCTCAGGAAGGTTAAGTATCTTGCGCAGGGTCACGGAGCTAAAAAAGGGGCGGAATCTGCGTTGGACCCAGGTCTCGCCTGACTAGAAAGCTTGGGCTTCTATGAGGCAGACGTCTTTGGTCTGGGATTTGGAACGAGGAAGGGTTTGCGGGGAGTGACACCTCTGGAAAGACATGACTGCTGAGCAGGCCTGTCAAAGTCTCTGGAGCCCAGCGTGGCGCTCTGTAGGCAAACTGCCCTTCAGAGGGCTCCTGAGTTGGGTGGAAATGGCCAGGTCCTGGCACCCCACTCCAGCTCACCCGTGGGCTGGGAAGGCAGCTAAGAAGAGCGTGATCTCAGCTCGAAAGCGGGGCTGGGCCTCGAAGACTGTCCGTTCGCTGTCCTCCGTGCGTCTGGGCAGGAGTCCGTCCTTCAGTGGGGATGTGAACGTGCGTCTCCTTGTTTGCCACTTGCTCCACACATTGCCAGTGCCCCTTCACCCAAGAAGAGCCAGTCTGCTGGTTATCCACTGCTGTGTAACAGATTGCCCCCAAATGCAGCAGCTTGAAACAGAAATCAGTCATTATCTCATAGTTCCTGTGGATCAAGAGTCCAGGCCTGGTCTGGCTGGGAGCCTCCAGCTAAAGGTCTTTCATGAGGTTGCAGTCCAGTGTCCTGGGGTTGCAGACTCATCTGAAGGTTCCTCCAAGGAGAGTATGCCTCTAAGCTTGCTCATGTGTGGTTGGCAGGCCTTTGCCCCTCCTCACAGGGGCCTCTCCACAGGACGACCCCATGGGATGGCTGCAGGCTTCCCCCAGGGACAGAGAGAAAGAGGACCCAGGGTGGAAGTCATGGCCCTTTAAAACTGAATCTTGGAAATGACATCCTATCACTTCTGCCACATTCTATTTGTCAGAAGAGCGTCAGTTACTCCAGTCCATAGTCAAGGGATGTGAGTAAAAGAGGGTCAGAAGGCAGGGTCCATTGGCAGCCACCGTAGAGGCTGACCCCGCAGGAAGGCGCATATTCAGATAAACACCGCTGGTGACAATTATAATTTTTGCTACCATGTTTTGACTATTTGCTATGAATTAGCCATGGGATTTGGCCCTGGCATATATCACTTAATGATTCCTTCATTCGCTCAAGACTCATCAGGTCTCAGGCCCTGGGAGCCTCTGAGAACAGAATGATACATGAAGTGATTTCCTGCTCTGGACATGAGGTGCTCAAATTATAACTTGTTGTAATTTGACCAAGGGGGGAAAGAACAGTCACACAGATAGTAGGTAAGTGGCTGAGCCAGGAAGGCAAAACCGGTCAGTGTGTTTTCTGAAGACACTTCAGTAATTTTTCTGAAGACACTTCATTACTCCTGAAAACATGTTATTCTGAGAACAAGTGTGAGGAAGGAATAAGTCACAAAGAATTCACATACTGTAATTCCGTGTGTACGAAGTTCAAAAACAGGGGCTTGCTTAGCAGAACACAAATAGTGGGGATACTCAAGATAAAAGAATGGAAATAAAGCCCACAAGTTAGGATAGCAGCCTGTTCTGGAGGTGGAAGGGAAAGTGGCTTGGGGTGGGGGGTTCACAAGACAAGTCCGGGTGGGAGGTGGTGCGGCTGAGTGCCCTTCTAGACCTCACTGATGCTTATATGGATGTCCAATTTATAACGACACATTAAACTGTACATGTGGTTTTATTTATTCCTCTGTATGTATCAGATGCTTGATAAGTTGCTTCAGTTGTGTCTGACTCTTTGTGACTCTATGGATCATAGCCCACCAGGCTCCTCTGTCCCTGGGATTCTCCAGGCAAGAATACTGGAGTGGGTTGCCGTGCCCTCCTCCAGGGGATCTTCTGAACCCAGGGACTGAGCCCATGTGTATTATGTCTCCTGCACTGGGAGGTGGGCTCTTTACCACTAGCGCCATCTGGGAAGCTCTCACAATGAATAAAATGACGGTAAAAAAACAATTGTGTTGGGACTTCCCTGGTACGACTCCGCGCTTCCACTGTACGGGGCACAGTTTTGATTCCCAGTTGGGGACCCAAGATCCCACCTGCCTCGAGGTGCAGCCAAAAAGTTTGCATTGAGTGGGACATTATTTGCCAGGTGCAGACACCTGTGATGGAAGGTAAAGAGCTCCCTGTTACAGACAAGGGGGCGTAGTCTTTTTGCCTTTGGCACAGATGGACCCGCAGTCTTGAGACCGTTAGGAGTTGTTTCCAGGGCCCCAAAGAGCTCCGGCCCCGCAGTCCTGTGTGTCTCAGTGCAGAAAGGAATTCAGCGAGAGGCGAAGGGATAGATAAGAAGTGATTTGCTAGAATAGGATGCTTGTAAGGTTCACAATTAGGCAGGCAAGCGTTGCACTACCCCAAGGATTCTGTGGGTTACGTTTTTATAATCAGAGGAAGGGAGAGGAAAGGGAGGAGCTCCCCTCTGTCTTTCTTGAGTAGACAGAAGGTTTCCATCATCAGTTCCTCCCCTCGATAGGGAAGGGACGTCTGCTTGTCCCTGTATAGTTGGGCCAGTTCTGTCATAGCCCTTCAGGTCTCGGTACAACAGCCGTCTTTCATTTTGAAAAGTCACCTTTCGGTAAATGATTGATCGTTTGTGTGCACAGGGCCTGTTTGAGATGACACTGGGTAGGATGTAGGCCTTATTTTTCTACTATTGTTTTATTGTCTGGGGTGGGGGGCACTGTGCAAAGAGCGCGTCTTAGGGGCCAAAGAGCATGTTTGGCTGGGGGGGGGGGGGGGGCGGTGCGGGGGCGGGGGTGTTATTAACTCACTGAGCTTACCGGGCGGGATTTAGACCTCATGCCACCATTGTTTTATTGTTTTGGGGTGTCTCCTGCTCCTGCTGCATGGTTTTGTTGCTAAGCAAGTTATCTTGATTTCATCGTCAAGCAAACCCATCTGACTTTGATGCTAAGTGACCTGTTTTGCTTTAGGCTTCAAACAAGCCCACATTGTTTCAGAGTTTTCCCATTGCTTTCTGGAGTGATCATTAGTCTTACTGTGATCTCTCAAAGCCCTCTGAAGTTCCCCTCTCTATCTACAATTCCCTAATGGGGTTTCTAAGCTAACTATTTGATTATCCTATTCTAGCCCTATCAGCCTGGCTCACCACTATGTTCTTAACATGTGTTATGCTCAAAATAAATTAGGAGAAAGACAGTGCTTGGTGATATCATCTTGCCATTTGATACAACATGTCTGAGCAAGTGGGGTTTTCTATTTCTGAAAGGACTGCTGGAGACTGAAATGGGATTCCCAATATAACAATGGCCACTTAGATCATTACAAAGAAAAGAGCAACTTTGTATAAAAGTGCCAGGGAAAGCTCACTCCCACGGTGTGCAAGCCTGAATGCTAAGTCACTTCAGTGGTGTCAAATTCTTTGCAACCCTATGAACTCTAGCCCTCCAGGCTCCTCTGTCCATGGAATTCTCCAGGCAAGAATACTGGAGTGGGTTGCCATTTCCTACTCCAGGGGATCTTTCCAACCCAGGGATCAAACCCGTGCCTCTTTGGTCTCCTGCACTGGCAGGCAGGTTCTTTACCTCTAGCCCCAGCTTTGATGCCCCCATTCCCAGGGTGCCTCAGATTAAACTGGGCTTAAAGTCACCTCTTTTCAGAACCAGTTGAAAAAGCAGAAGGGTCTTTTAAGTTGGGTTCTTTTTGAGGCTGCAAAGTCAGATCAGCTGGAAATACTTGAAAGGGATTTGTCCACCAGGGGGGATAGAGGGCTGGGGATGGAGAGCAGGGAGATGTCCTATCTCTTTGGGGGATTTTGAGAGCCTTCTACCCAGTCCCACTTTGGTTAGATGGAGCTTTGCTTTCTGAGTTACCAGCCTGCTAGATGCCCTCATGACAGTGGCCTTCTTCTATCAGTTGCAGGGGAGGTAGGGTTGCCAGATAAGTACTGGATGCCTGTTAAATCTGAATTTCAGAGAAACAGTGAGTCACTTTTTAGTGTTAAGGATGCCCCAAGTATTGCATGGGATACAATTATTTTTACTTATTTATGTGGGCTTCCTTGGAGGCTCAGACAGTAAAGACCCCCCACCTGCAATGCTAGGAGACCTGGGTTTAATCCCTGGGTCAGAAAGATCCCCTGGGAAAAGAAATAGCAACTCACTCCAGTATTCTTGCCTGAAGAATTCCATGGACAGAGGAGCCTGGCAGACTACAGTCCATAGAGTCAAAAAGAGTCAGGCTCGACTGAGCAGCTAACACTTTCACTTTCGTTTTTTTCTTTTTTTTTTCCTTTTACTTTATTTTACTTTACAATACTGTATTGGTTTGCCATACATCAATATGAATCCGCCATGGGTGTACATGAGTTCCCAATCCTGAATCCCCCTCCCACCTCCCTCCCCATGCCATCTCTCTGGGTCATCCCAGTGCACCAGCCCCAAGCATTCTGTATCCTGCATTGAACCTAGACTGGCAATTTGTTTCTTACATGATATTATACATGTTTCAATGCCATTCTCCCAAATCATCCCACCCTCGCCCTCTCCCACAGAGTCCAAAAGTCTGTTCTATACATCTGTGTCTCTTTTGCTGTCTCGCATACAGGGTTATCATTACCATCTTTCTAAATTCCATATATATGCGTTAGTATACTATATTGGTGTTTTCCTTTCTGGCTTACATCACTCTGTATAATCGGCTCCAGTTTCATCCATCTCATTAGAACTGATTCAAATGTATTCTTTTGAATGGCTGAGTAATACTCCATTGTGTTTATGTACCACAGCTTTCTTATCCATTCATCTGCTGATGGACATCTAGGTTGCTTCCATGTCCTGGCTATTATAAACAGTGCTGCGATGAACATTGGGGTACACGTGTCTCTTTCAATTCTGGTTTCCTCAGTGTATATGCCCAGTACTGGGATTGCTGGGTCATTAGGCAGTTCTATTTCCCATTTTTTAAGGAATCTCCACGCAGACACTGTTCTCCATAGTGGCTGTACTAGTTTGCATTCCCACCAACAGTGTAAGAGGGTTCCCTTTTCTCCACACCCTCTCCAGCATTTATTGCTTGTAGACTTTTGGATCGCAGCCATTCTGACTGGCGTGAAATGGTACCTCATTGTGGTTTTGATTTGCATTTCTCTGATAATGAGTGATGTTGACCATCTTTTCGTGTGTTTGTTAGCCATCTGTATGTCTTCTTTGGAGAAATGTCTGTTTAGTTCTTTTGCCCATTTTTTGATTGGGTCGTTTATTTTTCTGGAATTGAGCTGCAGGAGTTGCTTGTATATTTTTGAGATTAGTTGTTTGTCAGTTGCTTCATTTGCTATTATTTTCTCCCATTCTGAAGGCTGTCTTTGCACCTTGCTTATAGTTTCCTTTGTTGTGCAGAAGCTTTTAATTTTAATTAGGTCCCATTTGTTTATTTTTGCTTTTATTTCCAATATTCTGGGAGCTGGGTCATAGAGGATCCTGTTGTAATTTATGTCGGAGAGTGTTTTGCCTATGTTTTCCTCTCAGTTCAGTTCAGTTCAGTTGCTCAGTCATGTCCGACTCTTTGCAACCCCATGAATCGCAGCACGCCAGGCCTCCCTGTCCATCACCAACTCCCGGAGTAAACTCAGACTCACGTCCATCGAGTCAATTATGCCATCCAGCCATCTCATCCTCTGTCGTCCCCTTCTCCTCCTGCCCCCAATCCCTCCCAGCATCAGAGTCTTTTCCAATGAGTCAACTCTTCACATGAGGTGGCCAAAGTACTGGAGCTTCAGCTTTAGCATCATTCCTTCCAAAGAAATCCCAAGGCTGATCTCCTTCAGAATGGACTGGTTGGATCTCCTTGCAGTCCAAGGGCCTCTCAAGAGTCTTCTCCAACACCACAGTTCAAAAGCACCAATTCTTCGGCACTCAGCTTTCTTCACAGTCCAACTCTCACATCCATACATGACTACTGGAAAAACAATAGCCTTGACTAGACAGACCTTAGTCGGCAAAGTAATGTCTCTGCTTTTGAATATGCTATCTAGGTTGGTCATAACTTTTCTTCCAAGGAGTAAGCGTCTTTTAATTTCATGGCTGCAGTCACCATCTGCAGTGGTTTTGGAGCCCCAAAAATAAAGTCTGACACTGTTTCCACTGTTTCCCCATCTATTTCCCATGAAGTGATGGGACTGGATGCCATGATCTTCGTTTTCTGAATGTTGAGCTTTAAGCCAACTTTTTCGCTCTCCTCTTTCACTTTCATCAAGAGGCTTTTTAGCTCCTCTTCACTTTCTGCCATAAGGGTGGTGTCATCTGCATATCTGAGGTGATTGATATTTCTCCTGACAATCTTGATTCCAGCTTGTGTTTCTTCCAGCCCAGCGTTTCTCATGATGTCCTCTGCATAGAAGTTAAATAAGCAGGATGACAATATACAGCCTTGACGTACTCCTTTTCCTATTTGGCACCAGCCTGTTGTTCCATGTCCAGTTCTAACTGTTGCTTCCTGGCCTGTGTACAGATTTCTCAAGAGGTAGGTCAGGTGGTCTGGTCTCTAGGAGTTTTATATTTTCTGGTCTTACGTTTAAATCTTTAATCCATTTTGAGTTTATTTTTGTGTATGGTGTTAGAAAGTGTTCTAGTTTCATTCTTTTACAAGTGGTTGACCAGTTTTCCCAGCACCACTTGTTAAAGAGATTGTCTTTAATCCATTGTATATTTTTGCCTCGTTTGTCGAAGATAAGGTGTCCATAGGTATGTGGATTTATCTCTGGGCTTTCTATTTTGTTCCATCGATCTTAACACTCTCAGTTTCATGTATGCGTTTACTTATTTTTGGTTGCACTGAGTCTTCATTGCTAACGCGGGCTTTCTCTAGTTGTCAGTCGGGGGCTACTCTTGGCTGTAGTGTGCGGGCTTCTTATTGCGGTGGCTTTTCTTGCTGTGACGCATGGGCTGTAGCCACATGGGCTACAGCAGTTGACGCACTCGGGCTCAACAGTTGTGGCTCGTGGGTTCAGTTACTCTGCCACATGTGGGATCTTACCAGACCAGGGACCGAACCCATGCCTCCTGCATTGACAGGTGAATTCCTGTCCACTGTACCACCAGGGAAGCCCAGGATATACTAAAAGAAAATTATTCGTTGCTTATTTGAAATCCAAATCCAACTGTTCAACTGAGCATCCTAACATTTTCATTTGTACATTTATTTGGCAACTCCCAGCAGAGGGCATCCAGCATTTAGCAGAGGAAAGGACAACTGGATGCAGGCAAAACGCTCCTGGGCTCCACGCAGCCAGCAGTGCACGCTGCTTGCTTGGTCTGCTCACATTTCTCTCCCTTTTGCCAATGCTTGGAGGATGCACACTTGCTCTGCCCAGGATATTTGATGATATTAAGGAATTATCATTAACTATGAAGTGTAATAATGACATTGTATATTTTTAAGATGGTCTTATCTCTTAGAAATGTACACTAAAATGTTTGCAGATTAAGCAATGTCTGACATTGGCTTCAAAATAATATGAGGAAGAAACATATGTTGTCAAAAAGGAAAAGGGAGATCACACAACTTCCCTGGTGGTCCAGGGGTTAAGAATCTGCCTGCCATTGCAGGGCACACCGGTTTGAGCCCTGGTCCAGGAAGATTCCACATGCCGCGGGGCAACTAAATCTGAGTGCCACAACTACTGAGCCTATTGCTGCAACCACTGAAGACCCTGTGCCCTAGAGCCCCCGCTCTGAAATGAGAGAAGCCACCACAGTGAGAAGCCCACACACAGCAACAAAGACCCAGCACTGCCAAAAAAATAAATAAACTTTTTTTTTTTAAAAAAAGGTAGATCATGCATGCTGCTGCTAAGTCACTTCAGTTGTGTCCGACTCTCTGCGACCCCATAGATGACAGCCCACCAGGCTCTCCCGTCCCTGGGATTCTCCAGGCAAGAACACTGGAGTGGGTTGCCATTTCCTTCTCCAATGCATGAAAGTGAAAAGTGAAAGTGAAGTTGCTCAGTTGTGTCCAACTGTTTGCGACCCCATGGACTGCAGCCCACCAGGCTCCTCCACCCAAGGGATTTTCCAGGCAAGAGTACTGGAGTGGGGTGCCATTGCCTTCTCAATGCAATCCCTATCAAGCTACCAATGGTATTTTTTTTGCAGAACTAGAACAAATAATTTCACAATTTGTATGGAAACACAAAAAACCTTGAATAGCCAAAGCAATCTTGAAAAAGAAGAATTGAACTGGAGGAATCAACCTGCCTGACTTCAGGCTCTACTACAAAGCCACAGTCATTAAGAAAGTATGGTACTGGCACAAAGACAGAAATATAGATCAATGGAACAAGATGGAAAGCCCAGAAATAAATCCATGCACCACTCCAGTACTCTTGCCTGGAAAATCCCATGGACGGAGGAGCCTGGTAGGCTGCAGTTCATGGGGTCGCTAAGAGTCGGACACGACTGAGCAACTTCACTTTCACTTTTCACTTTCATGCATTGGAGAAGGAAATGGCAACCCACTCCAGGGTTCTTGCCTGGAGAATCCCAGAGACAGAGGAGCCTATTGGGCTGCTGTCTATGAGGTCGCACAGAGTAGGACACGACTGAAGCAACTTAGCAGCAGCAGCAGCAGCAAGGACACCTTATCTTTGACAAAAGAGGCAAAAATATACAATGGAGAAAAGACAATCTCATTAAGAAGTGGCGCTGGGAAAACTGGTCAACCACCTATAAAAGAATGAAACTAGAACACTTCCTAACACCATACACAAAAATGAACTCAAAATGGATTAAAGATCTAAATGTAAGACCAGAAATTATAAAACTCCTAGAGGAAAACATAGGCAGAACACTCTGATATAAATCACAGCAAGATCCTCTATGACCCACCTCCCAGAGTAATGGAAATAAAAGCAAAAATAAACAGATGGAGCCTAATTAAACTTAAAAGCTTTAGCACAATGAAGGAAACTAAGCAAGGTGAAAAGACAGCCTTCAGAATGAAGAAAATAATATCAATGAAACAACTGACAAAGAATTAATCTCCAAAATATATAAGCAGCTCATGCAGCTCAATACCAGAAAAATAAATGACCCAATCAAAAAATGGGCCAAAGTAAACAAACATTTCTCCAAAGAAGACATACAGATGGCTAACAAACACACGAAAAGATGGTCAACATCACTCATTATCAGAGAAATGCAAATCAAAACCACAATGAGGTACCATTTCACGCCAGTCAGAATGGCTGCTATCCAAAAGTCTACAAGCAATAAATGCTGGAGAGGGTGTGGAGAAAAGGGAACCCTCTTACACTGTTGGTGGGAATGCAAACTGTTACAGCCACTGTGGAGAGCAGTGTGGAGATTCCTTAAAAAACGGGAAATAGAACTGCTATATGACCAAGCAGTCCCACTGGGAATACACACTGAGGAAACCAGAATTGAAAGAGACTCATGTTCCCTAATGTTCATCGCAGCACTGTTCACAATAGCTAGGACATGGAAGCAACCTAGATGTCCATCAACAGATAAAGGGATAAGAAAGCTGCGGTACCTATACACAATAGAATATTACTCAGCTGTAAAAAAACAAATGCATTTGAGTCAGTTCTAATGAGGTGGGTGAACCTGGAGCCTATTACACGGAGTGAAGTAAGTCAGAGAGAAAAACACGAGTACAGTATATTAACACATATATATGAAATTTAGAAAGACAGTAATGATCTTATATGCAAGGCAGCAAGAGAGACACAGATGCAAAGAACAGACTGTTGGACTCTGTGGGAGAGGGCGAGGGTGGGATGATTTGAGAGAATAGCATTGAAACATGTATATTACCATATGTGAAATAGATCACCAGTCCAGGTTCAATGCATGAAACAGGGCGCCCAAAGCCTGTGCACTGGGATGACCCAGAGGGATGGGATGGGGACGGAGTTCGGGATGGTGGACACACGTACACGCATCGTGATTCATGTCGATGTATGGCAAAAACCACCACAATATTGTAAAGTAATTCAGCCTCCAATTGAAATAAATTCATTCATTAAATTAAAAAATTAAAAACAGAGAAAAAGAGATAGATCACGGTTGCCTAGGAATGGCAGTAGAGAGAGGGACTGCAAAGGGGCACGAGAAAATTGAGGGATGGTAGAAGCGTGTTGTGTTTTGCTTACGGCAGTAGCGTCAAGGCTGTATACCTCTGTTCTGTGCATGAGCAGTCGCTCAGCTGTGTCTGACTCTTTGTGGCCCATGGACTGTAGCCCACCAGGCTCCTCTGTCCATGGAATTCTCTAGGCAAGAATACTGCAGTGGGTTGCTATTTCCCAACCGAGGGACTGAACCTGCATCTCCTGTGTCTCCTGTGTTGGCAGGCAGATTCTTTACCACTGTGCCACCTGTACATCTGTTAAATCTCATCAGATTGTTCACTGAGAAAGGGATATGGTTTATTGCATACAAGATTTACCGTAATAAAGGTATAACTTCAATAAAAGTACTAGTCGAAAACTAAAACATGGAGGGGACATGGCCAGGGGTATGGATGAGACAGGATTGGTCATGGATTTCTGGGTTGGGGGTGGCGACGCTTACACACAGGGCTCATTACACTGACCACCTGCTCTCAGAACTGCGTTCAGAATTCTCCATAATAAAAAGATTTCAAAAGATAATAAGCAAGGGGAAGAAAATTCCAAATTAGTTGTTTGGGGATTTCTCAGAGAAACGTTAGTCATTCATTCATGTCTGACTCTTTGAGATCCTGTGGACTGTAGCCTGCCAGGCTCCTCTGTCCATGGAATTCTCCAGGTAAGAATACTGGAGTGGGTAGCTGTTCCCTCCTCCAGGGGATCCTCCCGACCCAGGAATCGAACCCAGGTCTCCTGTATTGCGGGCAAATTCTTTACCATCTCAATACAAGAAGGTGGTTAAAAAAATAGAAATAGACTTGATTCCTATAACTGAGAATGACTGAAAGATGGTTATTATCTGGAAGGATGGTATACTTGGATTTCCTCTAAGCGACTGAAAATTCTCATTACACATTAATGAAGAAAAATGAGAATCCAAAAGAGTGGGAATGTAAAGTAATACAGTCACTTTGGAAGACAGTCTGGCACTTTCTTAAAAACTAAACATAGTCTTACCATATGATCCAGCAATCACATTTCTTGGTATTAACCCAAACGAGTTGGAAACTTATGTCCACACACAAACCTGCATACAAGAGTTTATAGAGGCTTTATTCATAACTGCCAAAACTTGGAACCAAGCCAGATGTACTTCAATAGGTGAATGGATAAACAAGTCATGGTACATTCATACAATATAATACTATTCAATGATAAAAAAAGCAAGCCACTCGGGGGCGGGGGTGACAGAAGTGGGGAAAATATGGGTCAAAGACTGTAGACTTCCAGTTAAGAGATGAACAAGCTTGGGGATCTGAGGTACAGTGTGGTGGTTATGGCTGATAATCCTGTTTCATTTACTTGAAAGTTGCTAAGAGAGTAGATCTTCCACAGTCTCACCACACACACACACACACACACACACACACACACACAAGAAATGGTAACTATGTGATGGATCAGAGGCGGTAGCTAATATTACAGCAGTTATCATTTTATAATTTATAAATATGCCAGGTCAACACATTGTACGCCTGAATGTTACACAATGCTTTGTGTCAACCTGTACCTCCTCAAGGCTGGAGAGAAGGAGGAAGGAAAGGAGGCTGGGAGGGGCCCACCCAGCCAGGCAAGGCCTTGGAGGAGGCATAAATGCATACTGATAACGAAAGAAGCCACTCTGAAAAGATCACAAACTGCATGATTCTAGATATATGACATCCTGGAAAAAGCAGGACTGCAGAGACAGTAAAAGCTCCGTGATGGCCAGGGGTCGGGGGAGGGGAGGTATAAGCGGAGCACGGGATTTTCAGGGCAGTGAAAGCACTCTCTGATACTCTGCACGACATTACACGGTTGTCAAAACCCATGGAACTGGACGACACAAAGATGGAGGCTTAGCATCAACTAGGGCCCTTCGTGAATAATCACGCATCAATTTCGGTTCATTAATTGTAACAGGTATAACACACTAATGCCAGATGTTAATAAAACAAGGAAGCGTGCACCTGGGGAGAGGGGCTGTATGGGAACTCTCTGTACTTTCTGCCCAGTTGTTCTATAAACCTAAAACTGCTCTAAAATATGTCTGCTAACTTTTCTAAAGATAAGGAGAATAGAAGAAGCAAATCCAAACGAGATATTTTGGAATTTTTCAATAAGGGAGACGCACTTTAAAAAAAAATTGGAATTAGATTTGGTTAAGATCATTGTGATTGCCTGGAAGAAAATTATTACCATCTAAAGGGATTTTGCGGAGAAGGCAATGGCACCCTACTCCAGTACTCTTGCCTTGAAAATCCCATGGATAGAGGAGCCTGGTAGGCTGCAGTCCATGGGGTCACTAGGAGTTGAACACCACTGAGCGACTTCACTTTCACTTTTCACTTTCATGCATTGGAGAAGGAAATGGCAACCCACTCCAGTGTTCTTGCCTGGAGAATCCCAGGGACGGGGGAGTCTGGTGGGCTGCCGTCTATGGGGTCGCACAGAGTTGGACATGACAGAAGCGATTTAGCAGCAGCAGCAGCAAAGGGATTTTGGCTTCCCAGGTGGCGCTGGTGGTAAAGAATCTGCCTGCTAATGCAGGAGACAGAAGAGGCTCAGGTTCAATCCCTGGGTCAGGAAGATCCCCTGGAGGAGGAAGTGGCAGCCCACTCCGGTATTCTCGCCTAGTGAATTCCATGGACAGAGGAGCCTAGTGGGCTACCGTCCACAGGGTCGCCAGAGTTGGACATGACTGAAGTGGCTTAGCACACATGCACGCAGAGGGATTTCACATGCAGATTTTCTCCACACATGTGCCTTCCGGTCTCTCTGTTTAGCCCATCAGCATCTTGTAACCGTCCAGTGTATGCACCATTGTTTTCTAACTCAGAAGGATGACTCCCGCTTGCAAATGGTAAAATTGTGGGGTGTGGGGGTGCTTCCGGAAATTTGATGAGAGTGAGGATACGCTTTGAAATGTTAATCCAGGGACTTGCCTGGCGCTCCAGTGGGTAAGACTCCATGCCTCCAGTGCAACAGGGGGTTTGATCCCTGATCGGGGAAATAAGATCTTACATGGCGTGGCCGAAAGGAAAGAAGGGGAGAAAGATTAATCCAGCCACACAAACCCTGCTGACAAGGCTGGGAAGTTGGGATACTGAGCTGCTATAAGCCTTCGCTTGGCAGAGGTGGCCTCCCCTAACTGTTGGAAACCAGCCTCCCGCCTCTGGTCCGGGAGACACACCCAGTTTCCAGGCTCTGACTAAAGGAGATAGTGAAAAGCTCTGACTGAACCCTGCTGGCCAGGAACAGAGCCACCTGTCAGAAGGAGAAACAGGTTGTGGCTAACTCGAGGGTGCTCCCAAGTGGCTGTGGACCAGCAGTGGTCCCTGGCAGACAGAGGCAAGAAGTGTGCGTCCAGCTCTATCACCACATTGCAGAAGCTTGGAATACAGACTCCTTGATGTAGCTTCCACTAGTGGGCTGGATATGCGAGCATCACAGGGGATCAGTACTACCAATGATAACTAACAGTTATTCAGCATTTGCTCTGTACAAGCACTGGGCTACATGTTTATGTGAAATACCTCATTTAATCTTCACAGCCATCTCGAGGCAGGTATTATTTGCATCTCCATTTTAAGAGGAGGACGCACAGAGCAATTAAATAATTTGCCCAGGTCACAAAGTTATTATGTGGTAGAGCTGGGATTTGAACTCTGCCTGCTGGACCCTGCCACCTGTCCTCTTAAACCCTGTCCTAGGGAAAAATGAAAGTGTTAGTTGCTCAGTCGTGTCTGACTCTTTGCACCCCCATGGATTGTAGTCTGCCAGGCTCCTCTGTCCATGGAGTTCTCCAGGCATTCCCTTCTCCAGGAGATCTTCCTGACCCTGGGACCGAACCTGGGTCTCTTGCACTGCAGACAGATTCAGTGCCACTGAGACACCAGGGAAGCCCTCTCTCCTGGCGAAGAAGAGAGCAGACAGCTTAGAAGGAGGGAGTGCTCTCTAAATGGCTGTAATGTCTTTGAGTCATTACTGCTTGATGAGGCTCCAGATGGGTCTAGAGGCAATGCAACTGAAAGGGAGGGGGCTGCTAAGGATGGTGACCAGCTGTGATGAATGCTCTCTTGTTAGATGAAAGCTTTTCAAGGTCAGAAATGTGTCTCTTTCCCCCAGTGCCTAGCACGGTCATGGGCACATAGTAGATGCTCAGTAGAAGTCTGCTGAGTGAAGGCAAGAAAGAATGTCTTCTAGGCCATCAGAGCCATTTACATGGAATTACCCCCTGGGGCCCTAATAAATACTTGATTGCTTGATGGTGATATTTGTTATTGTGATAAACATATATCAACAGACAGAACACAACTGACTATTTTAAATTGACTTTTTTTTTTCCACAAAAAAATAAGCTGTCCTTTTAATGATACCTTCAGAGCTCTCATGGGTCATCATCATATAATATTTGAACAGAAGAGTGAAATTTTGAAATTCAATGTTTTTCATGATTACAGTCCAATCAGAAACCTCATATACGTGCCCCTGCAATGTTCTCTGTGCTCTAGTGGGGATTGAGGATGGAGGGAAGGGGCTACCTCAGTCTGGTGCTGAGCGAAGTGGAAGTGAGCAATTCAAAAGCATAAAAGAAGCAGTCCAGTGGTTAAGACTCTGCACTTCCAATACAAAGGGTGTAGGTTCAGTCCCTGGTCAGGGAACTAAGATCCCACAAGCTGTGCAGTTAAGCCAAAGTAGATATATAAAATGTAAATGAGGAGCATTGTTCGTGAAGGTGATTGATGTCCCAGATCTGGTACTTGGGATCGTAGCCTGCAATGAAGTGGTGATAATACTGTAACCCCCTTAAAGCAGCTGCACCCTTTTAATCATTTTTAAGAGCACAGTTCAGTGGCCTTAAGTAAATTGACATTACTGTGCATGCCAATGATTTTAAATGATACACAGATTAACAAAGCAACCATCTCTTTCCTCTCTAAACTAGTCTGTATTAGTGTTGGTCAGGATGGTGTGTGGTTTATGTTCTAGTAACAAAAGCTCTGAAATCTCAGTGGCTGAAAAAAAATAAATAAATAAAGCTTTGTATGTTGCTCACGCTATGTGTCCATTGCAGGTCAGCTGGGAGCTCTGTCCCACGCCACCCTCACTCTGGGAACCTGGCTGATGGGAAAGACGCTACCTGGAGTATTGCTGATTGCTACTGGCAGAGAGAAAACTGCTGCAGACTTAGTGCTGGCTCTTAAAAAAATCTACTCAGGGACTTCCTGGATGGTTCAGTGGTTAAGGCTGCATGCTCCGAAGCAGGGGGCCTGGATGCCTGGGTGCTTGGGTTCAATCCCTGGTCGGGGAACTAGATCCCATATGCTGCAACTAAAGATCCCGCATGTGGCAACGAAGACCTGTGCAGCCAAATTAATTTTTTTTAAAAATCCGCTCACACGTAACTGGTCAAAGCAGGTCGCGTAACCACCCCTAACTTCAAAGAGAATGTGGAAGTAAAGTCCTATCACGTCTCTCGGAAGAAAGACGCAGAGTCTTTGTGAAGAGCCCTGTGAATACTAAAGTCTGTTTCAGTTACAAATGGCAAATCATATTTGAATTGGCCAGAGCAGAGAAGACTTTGCTGACTCACCTGAGCCTAGGGGTAGCTGGCTTCAGACACAGTTGGATCTAGGTACTGAAAGATGTCTTCAGTGATCCATCTCCCTTTTGTCTGGGCTTCATGCTCAGCTAGAGTCTCCCTAGTCATGATTTTAAAACATAGCTATCAGCAGTTTCTTAATTTCCACCAAGTGACTTTCACTTTCACTGAAAGGAAGGGGCTTCCCAGGGGGTGGTAGTGGTAAAGAACCCATCTGCCAATGCAGGAGATTTAAGAGCCACAGGTTCCATCCCTAGTTTGGGGAGATCCTCTGGAGGAGGGCATAGCAACCCACTCCAGTATTCTTGCCTGGAGAATTCCATGGACAGAGGAGCCTGGAGGGCTCCTGGAGGGCTTCAGTCCATGGTGTTGCAGACAGCTGGACAAGATTGAAGTGACTTAGCATACACCGAAAGGAAGAATCTTTTCTCATTGTTTCCTACGAAACTTCTGGAGTGATTTCCATTGGTTTAGATTGTATCACAAGGTTCTTGGTCCAATCTCTTATTAGTCTGGCCCGATGCATGTGTTTACACCTCCTCTTGCAGCTGGGGAGTGAGTCAGCCCCACTTGGGAAACAGGAGCTGACAATGGAGGTGGTGTGCTTTTGCCAAACTGAGCGATGTTTCCATTGCTAGACAGGGGATGCTGAGCCAGGCCCAAACAGATCCCGCCTGCAGTGCAAGAGATGCAGGTTCGAGCCCTGGGTCAGGAAGATCCCCTGGAGGAGGCGCAGCAACCCACTCCAGCATTCTTGCCCGGAGGATCCCATGGGCAGAGGAGCCTGGCGGGCTGCAGTCCATAGCATTGCACAGAGTCAGACTACAACTGAGCGGCTCAGCAGGCATTCCTGCATCCATGCCTGCATGTGGGATCTGAAATAGGACACAGATGAACTCATCTACAGAACAGACTCATGAGCACAGAGAACGGACTTGTTGCCAAGGGAGGGTCGGGGGAGAAGTTTGCACATGTATAAATGAATCGCTGTGTTGTACAGCGGAAATTAACACCCTGTTGTAAATCAACTATACTTTGATAAACTAACTTTTAAAAAAGAAGTAGGATATTCACAGGCCCCAAAAACCTAAGGGAGAAAATTAAAGAAAAGAAGTTTGCTTTTCTTAGGAAGCAGCACAGCTGGTGGGTGAGACAAGGAAGGGGAGCTCCCGAAGGTGACCCATGAGTGAACTGGTTTTACGGGCGAAAGTGGAGCTCAAGCGTGGTCTCCGCTTCTCGGAGACGCCCACACTCATCCAGGGAAAGAACGAATGTCATCGCCTCTGACCTTGCTCTCTCTTCTGGCTTTCCTTCTGCTGATGCTGGATGGTACTGGTGTGTGCGTGTGTCATCCCAGGTACACCCGTGTACATGGTGCTGTGAGCAGCTATATTTACATGCTTCTGTATCACTTTCGATTGTTGCTCTGCCTGCTACCTGTTGACCTGTCCATGTTTTTGTGAAAAGATTTTTAGAACAGCAGTGCTGCTGGTCAGGATTATTCTCGTATGAGTTAGACACCCGAACTCTGTCAGCAAAGGGAATGGAGCGCCAACCTGTTACGCCATTGACTAACTCTGACGCATTTTATTTTTAAATTAATCGGCCTGTCTTTGGCTGTCCTGGGTCTTCCTGGATGGGTGCGGGTGTCCTCTAGTTGTGGCAGGCAGGGGCTATTCCTCACTGCCGTGTGAGGGCTTCCCACTGTGGCGGTTACTCTTGTGGTGGAGGATGAGCTTCAGGCTGCACGGGCTTTGGTACTTGCGGCCTGTAGGCTCAGTAGCTGTGGGTATGGGCTTAGATCCTCAGCACGTGAAGTCTTCCTGGACCAGGGGGGGAACCCACGTCCCCTGTAGCGGCAGGCGGGTTCCTACCACTGCACCGCCAGCAAAGTCCTCTGACATATTTTAATTGACTTAGTCTGAGACTTAATTTCCTAATCTGTGAAATGCGGATAATAATATTTACTTCCCAGGGTCACAGAAATGGTCAAATGACATAAGTGAAGTGCTTAGTATAGTACATGACACATAAAAGTAGCTATCATATATTGAAAATTCATTTTCTTTTTTAAAATTTGTATTTATTTTAATTGGAGGCTAATTACAATACTGTATTGGTTTTCCCATACATTGACATGAATCAGCCATGGGTGTACATGTGTCCCCTATCCTGAACCCCCCTCCCACCTCCCTCCCCATCCCGTCCCTCAGGGTCATCCCAGTGCACCAACCCTGAGCACCCTGTCTCAAAATAAAAGCAAAAATAAACAAATGAAAATTCATTTTCAATAACAACAACAATAATAAAGCAGAAAGTTTGAAACCGTGAAAAAACAATACTGGAGTGGGTTGCCATTTCCTTCTCTAAATATAAAGAGGCAGATTGCTAAAATGGCATTTACAATGTGATCTCATTTCTAATAAAACACACACACACACACACAACTGAAAAGATACACACCAGAGTTTACCAATGATAGTGTGAGTAGGATGCAGATTATTTTTAAAATTATGTTTTACTTTGCTCATATGCAGTTGGCTGCACATTATTTTGCTGATTCCTCTAGTTTGTACAAGACATAGCTATTTTTATGGAATGGTAACAAATTTCACTATAAAAGAAACAGTGGGTGATTTTTCTGGAAGACCTAGCAAAACTGCATGACCAGATGCCAGGGGATGGATAAGGTACCAGCCTATCTTGGCAGGTTTCAGTTGTCTTATTTTTTGCCTGCTTGCTTTTTCACTCTCCGTCTTTTTTTTTTTTTTTAATGAATATAAGCACTGCTATCAGGGAAAGCCTCCCACAGAGACTCAAGGCTGTCCCGGGCATCAAAGAGCCTGGGGCACTCTGTTGCTTATCCGGGTGTGTGCCCAGCTTACCACTCAGTTCTCTCTGCAGCTACTCTTCAGGATTTGTGATAACAGAAGGGAGCAGTGATATAAAACATGAGGAGATCCTCTAAGCCATTGGTGATTGAACCCATAGTGTTCATCCCTATATGAAAAAGAAAGTGTGTTAGTCAATCAGTCGTGTCCGACTCTTTGTGACCCCATGGACTGTAGTCCGCCAGGCACCTCTGTCTATGGGATTCTCCAGGCAAGAATACTGGGGTGAGTTGCCGTTCCCTTCTCCAGGGGATCTTCCCCACCCAGGGATCGAACCCTGGTCTCCTGCATTGCAGGCAGATTCTTTACCGTCTGAGCCATCAGGGAAGCCCTCTTCTATACATACTTAATATTCAGTGTCTCAACCAGCAAATGTGCCGCTCTGACAAGTGGAAAGAGCTTGTGTCCCACAAAAGAGTGGCTGATGGGAGAGAAAAGCCGGCTGGGAACCCTGGGGGGAGGTAATTCGCACAGCAGACCAATCATTTGAATAATTAATACATGACTTCCTTAACTCTACACAGCCTTTTGAGTTCACACGCATGAATGGCCACTACGTAATTAGACTCTAGGTGAGGAAGAGTAGGACAAATTTCCCTCGGGACTGGCACTCACAGTTATCAAATGCTTCCTGAACACTGGTTATCTGGGAGTCCAGCGGGTGGGAGATAGAAACAGGACTATTTCACCAGCTGCAACACGTGTTTGACTCTGAGGCGGCTCCTCATACTTGCTGGATTTAGTGTGCATCACACGTTAGGGGCTTTTATGGTAGTTACACATGTGCCCTGGTGCCTGAGACCTGATGGCACCTCAATAAAGGGCTATGTGGATTGTGGAAGAGGCTGGGAACGGGTGTGACGGGGAGTTGGCAAATTGGCGTGGCTGCAAGCTGGGTTCCTAAAGGCTCTGAGGCCGCAGAGCTGAGAAAGTCAGATCTGGTGGGTGGCAACTG
Source organism: Budorcas taxicolor (assembly GCF_023091745.1). Classification (NCBI taxonomy): domain Eukaryota; kingdom Metazoa; phylum Chordata; class Mammalia; order Artiodactyla; family Bovidae; genus Budorcas; species Budorcas taxicolor. Next base: position 7,788,612 of record NC_068928.1, read on the forward strand.
GGTCTACACCTAACGTGGGTTGGTCCCAGGTAAGAATATAAATATTAGGCTAATGTGCCATGTGTATAACTAAGAGGAATTTATAGTCAAACCAGTACACGGTTAAATAATATATTTATATATTAATTAACATATTCTAGCTCTTTATTTCAATAAATACAGCTTCATCACAACAAAACAGACATACTTTCGTGAAAATGTTTCTTGGCTGCGTCAGGTATCAGTTGCGGACCACAGGCTCAGCAGGTGTGGCTTGTAGGCTTAGCCACACCGTAGCACATGGGATCTTAGTTCCCCAATCAGAGACTGAACCCGAATCCCCTGCACCGGAAAGCAAATTCTCAACCCCTAGACCAGTGTTCTTGCCTGGAGAATCCCAGGGATGGCGGAGCCTGGTGGGCTGCCGTCTATGGGGTCACACAGCATCGGACACGACTGAAGCGACTTAGCAGCATCGGCAGCAGACCACCAGGTAAGTCTCCATGACAACAAAATGTTTTAAAAGATACATAAAGCTGTGGCTCTTAACATGACCTAAGGCCAGCGAAATAACAAAAATAACTGAATGTAATTGTTACTGCGGTGAATATTAATTTCAGTTTCCTTGGTGTCTTTTCCTTCCCGAGGTTTATCAATGTATATAATACACATTACTTATTTTCCATGACTTTTGAAATATATTCCTTTATAATAATAAAGGAAAAGAAATATAATACTTTTGATTATATTTTGTAAGATAATCTAAGTATTAGTAAATTGAGTACATGAAATTTACTTCTAAATATGTGGTGTATGATTTTTCTTTTACTCTAAATCACATTAAATTATCTCATTTTGAGATTGCGGATTAGCTGCATTCTATATAACAATCATTGGATGCATTTTTTAAACCTACATTGCATGTTGAGCATTTTTCCCCTGCTTTTTTGTGGTTGTTTTCTTTTTTTTTCTCTTTTGTTTTCACTTTTTAAATTTTTTTAAAATTAATTTATTTATTTATTCACTGTACTGGGTCTTCATTGCTGCACACAGGCTTTCTGTAGTTGCAGCGAGTAGGGGCTTCTCTCTAGTTGCCGTGTGTGTGCTTCTTATTATGATGGCTTCTCTTGTTTTGGAGTGTACTTGACACTGAAAGGTGAACTCCCCAGGTCGGTAGGTGCCCAAAATTCTACTGGAGAAGAGTGGAGAAATAACACCAGAAAGAATGAAGAGAAGGAGTCACAGTGAAAACAACGCCCAGTGGTGCATGTGACTGGTGATGGAAGTAAAGTCCGATGCTGTAAATAACGATATTGCATAGGAACCTGGAATGTTAGGTCCATGAATCAAGGTAAATTGGAAGTGGTCTAACAGGAGATGGCAAGAGTGAACATTGACCTTTTAGGAATCAGTGAACTAAAATGGATTGGAATGGGCAAATTTAACTCAGATGACCATTATATCTACTACTGTGGGCAAGAATCACTTAGAAGAAATGGAGAAGCCCTCATAGTCAACAAAAGAGTCCGAAATGCAGTACTTGGATGCAATCTCAAAAGAGACAGAATGATCTCTGTTCGTTTCCAAGGCAAACCATTTAATATCACGGTAATCCAAGTCTATGCCCCAACCAGTAATGCTGAAGAAGACGAATTTGAATGGTTCTATGAAGACTGACAAGACCTTCTAGAACTAACACCAAAAAAAGATGTCCTTTTCGTTATAGGAGACTGCAATGCAAAAATAGGAAGTCAAAGGATACCAGGAGTAACAGGCAAGTTTGGCCTTCAAGTACAGAATGAAGCAGGGCAAAGGCTAGCAGAGTTTTGTCAAGAGAATGCCCTGGTCATAGCAAACACCCTCTTCCAACAAGACAAGAGAAGACTCTACACGTGGACATCACCAGATGGTCAATATTGAAATCAGATTGATTATATTCTTTGCAGCCAAAGATGGAGAAGCTCTATACAATCAGCAAAAACAAGACTGGGAGTTGATTGTGGCTCAGATCATGAACTCATTACTGCCAAATTTAGACTTAAATTGAAGAAAGTAGGGAAAACCACTAGACCATTCAGGTATGACCTAAGTCAAATCCCTTATGATTTATACAGTAGAAGTGAGAAATAGATTCAAGGGATTAGATCTGATAAACAGAGTGCCTGAAGAACTATGGATGGAGGTTTGTGACATTGTACAGGAGGCAGTGATCAAGACCATCCCCAAGAAAAAGAAATGCAAAAAGGCAAAATGATTGTCTGAGGAGGTCTTACAAATAGCTGAGAAAAGAAGTGAAAGGCAAAGGAGAAAAGGAAAGATATACCCATCATAGACTTCCAAAGAATAGCAAGGAGAGATAAGAAAGCCTTCCTCAGTGATCAATGCAAAGAAATAAAGGAAAACAATAGAATGGAAAAGACTAGCGATCTCTTCAAGAAAATTAGAGATACCAAGGGAACACTTCATGCAAAGACGGGCACAGTGAAGGACAGAAATGGTATGGAGCTAACAGAAGCAAAAGATATTAAGAAGAGGTGGCAAGAATACACAGAAGAACTATACAAAAAAGTTCTTAGAGACCCAGATAATCACAATGGTGTGATCACTCACCTAGAGCCAGACATCCTGGAGTGAAGTCAAGTGGTCCTTACAAAGCATCACTACGAACAAAGCTAGTGGAGGTGATGGAATTCCAGTTGAGCTGTTTCAAATCCTGAAAGATGATGCTGTGAAAGTGTTGCACTCAATATGCCAGCAAATTTGGAAAACTCAGCAGTGGCCACAGGACTGGAAAAGGTCAGTTTTCATTCCAATCCCAAAGAAAGGCAATGCCAAAGAATGCTCAAACTACTGCACAATTGCACTCATCTCACACGCTAGTAAAGTAATGCTCAAAATTCTTCAAGCCAGGGTTCAACAGTACGTGAACAATGAACTTCCAGATGTTCAAACTGGATTTAGAAAAGGCAGAGGAACCAGAGATCAAATTGCCAACATCTGCTGGATCATGGAAAAAGCAAGAGAGTTCCAGAAAAACATCTATTTCTGCTTTCTTGACTATGCCAAAGCCTTTGACTGTGTGGATCACAACAAACTGAAAAATTTTTTAAGAGATGGGAATACCAGACCACCTGACCTGCCTCCTGAGAAATCTGTATGCAGGTCAGGAAGCAACAGTTAGAACTAGACATGGAACAATAGACTTCTTCCAAATCATGATAGGAGTACATCAAGGCTGTATATTGTCCCCCTGCTTATTTAACTTATATCCAGAGTATATCATGTGAAATGCTGGTCTAGATGAAGCCCAAGCTGGAATCCAAATTGCCAGGAGAAATAGCAATAACCTCAGATACACAGATGATACCACTCTTCTGGCAGAAAGGGAAGAAGAATTAAAGAGCCTTTTGATGATGGTGAAAGAGGAGAGTGAAAAAGCTGGCTTAAAACTCAACATTCATAAAGTTAAGATCATGGCATGCGGTCCCATCACTTCATGGCAAATAGATGGGGAAACAATGGTAACAGTGTCAGACTTTATTTTCTTGGGTTCCAAAATCACTGCAGATGGTGACTGCACCCATGAAATTCAAAGACACTTGCTCCTTGGAAGAAAAGTTATGACCAACATAGATAGCATATTAAAAAGCAGAGATGCTACTTTGCCAACAAAGGTCCAGCAAGTCAAAGCTATGGTTTTTCCAGTAGTCATGTATGGATGTGAGAGTTGGACCATAAAGAAAGCTGAGCGTCGAAGAATTGATGCTTTTGAACTGTGATGTTGGAGAAGACTCTTGAGAGTCCCTTGGACTGCAAGGAGATCCAACCAGCCCATGCTAAAGGAAATCAGTCCTGAATATTCATTGGAAGGATTGATGCTAAAGCTGAAACTCCAATACTTTAGCCACTTGATGCAAAGAACTGACTCATTGGAAAAGACTCTGATGCTGGGAAAGATTGAAGGCAGGAGGAGAAGGGGATGACAGAGGATGAGATGGTTGGATGGCATCACCAACTCAATGAACATGAGCTTGAGCTTAGGGAGTTGGTGATGGACAGGGAAGCCTGGCGTGCTATAGTCCATGGGGTCGCAAAGAGTTGGACACAACTGAGCGACTGAACTGAACCGAGCTGAGACTGTTGGCACAAGCATTTTGGTGGTGGTGGCACACGGGCTTAGTTGCCCATGGCTAGTAGCATCCTTCTGGACCAGGGATCAAACCCATGTCCTCTGCATTAGCAGGCAGATTCTTAACCAATGGACCACCAAGGAAGTTCCTCTTTTTACCTTTTTTTATGCTGAACATTTTTTTATCACATTTTAAAATAATTTTTATTAAACCTAGAAATTTTCCATTGTTTGCTATAAATATTGATTTGCCCATTGCCACAAAAAAGTGTAATTATTCTTGATTAAATTTGGACACATATTATTTTATCCTCTAATTTAAGAAATTCTCTTCCATATGGTTTATTACAGAATATTGAATGTCATTCCCTATGCTATACAATAGGATCTTGCTGCTGTTTATCCATTCTATACATAATAGTTTGTTAATCCCGAACTCCCAATCTGACCCTCTCCGCCTCCTCTTCCCTTGGCAACCGGAAGTCAAGCCTGTTCTCTGTGTCTGTGAGTCTGTTTCATAGGTGAGTTCATTTGGGTCGTCTTTTAGATTTCACATATAAGTGATATCGCTTGATATTTATTTTTCTCTTTCTGGCTTACTTCACTTTGTATGACAATCTCTAGATCCAGCCAATGTAGCTACAATAGCATTGCTTCACTCTCTTTCATGGATGAGTAATATTCCATTGTATACATGTGTGTGGATATATATATGTGTATAGACTGTATCTTCTTTATCCACTCATCTGTTCATGGACATTTAGGCTGTTTCCATGTCTTGGCTATTATAAATAGTGCCGCTATGAGCATCGGGGTGCGTGTCTCTCTTTTAATTACAGTTTTGTCTGGATATATACTCAGGAGTGGAATTGCTGGGTCATAGGACAACTCTATCTTTAGTTTTTTAAGGAACCTCAATCTTATTCTCCTAGTGGCTGCATTAATTTACATTCCCACCAGCAGTGTAGGAGGGCTCCCCTTTCTTCATATCCTCCCCAGCATTTGTTATTTTTAGGCTTTTTATTGATGGTCATTCTGACCGATGTGAGTGGTACCTTTTGTGCCACCTGTAAACTTGATTTGCATTTCTCTAGTAATTAGTACGGAGAAGGCAATGGCGCCCCACTCCAGTACTCTTGCCTGGAAAATCCCATGGATGGAGGAGCCTGGTGGGCTGCAGTCCATGGGGTCACTAAGAGTAGGATACGATTGAGCGACGTCACTTTCACTTCTCACTTTCCTGCATTGGAGAAGGAAATGGCAACTCACTCCAGTGTTCTTGCCTGGAGAATCCCACGAACGGGAGAGCCTGGTAGGCTGCCATCTATGGGGTCGCACAGAGTCGGACACGACTGAAGCAACTTAGCAGCAGTAGCAGCAGCAGTAATTAGTAATGTTGAGCTTCTTTTCTTGTGCCCATTGGTCGTCTGAACACATACTATTTTATACATAATCTAAGAATATCATTTGCCTCTGTTGAAAACTATTTTTATTTTGCTGTTTATTCAATCTTTTAAAAATTAATTGTAGTAGTTTCGTATATTTTTTTTTTGCATGCAAGTGATGTTTCATTTTAGTCGAGAACCTAAGCGATTCCAAACACAGACACCTTAATTGGCCAAAAGTGACCATGTAAAATTTTGCCATAGCAGTAACAAAATATTGCTTTTGGACTGAGGATATGAAAATACACAACAGCTATTTCTAGGATCTCTTTCCCATCTAAAATAATTTTACTGTAAAATGAAATACTAAATTTAATTCTGCCATATTGGTGCAATGGAAAATTGTAATCATTAATTTGAATTGAATTGGCTCTTGCTAGAAACATATTTACGCTGTCAGAAGGACATGACAGCTATTTTTCAGGATCACTGTCCAATAAGCACAGTAAAGCTCCAGATGTTTTTGGTTTTCACATTTAATTTCAGCTTTTATAAATGCAATTTTCTTCATATGCTATTATTGGACAGACCAGAATTGCATTTGGCTTCCTGAGTTATAACTTTGTTATCAACAAATCTTCTTGTTGCTGTTGCTGTTCTCATCGTTTTAATGAATAATGAAGCGTTCATTTACTGGAGAAGATGAAGTTGCAGGGATTTCATCTTTCCAAATGTGAGTTGGAAGGTTTCTTTGTTCATTTTCTTTTGATTATTAATGAGAACTTTATTAAGCAAAAAATGTCTAAAATCCTTTTTTTTTATGTGGGTCATGCTCAGCAGAAGTCCGCTCACTTGCATTGTTTTTAGTTGTTAAAAATTTAAGTAGAATGCTTTTTTAAAAATTGAGGTACAGTTGATTTACAATGTTATGTTAATTTCCACTGTACAACAAAGTGATTGTTATACATACAATATACATACACACACACATATATTCTTTTCCATTATGTTTTCTCACAGGATATTGAATCCAGTTCCCTGCGCTGTATAGTAGGATCTTGCTGCTTCTCCATTCTGTATATAACAGCTGGCATCTGCTCGCCTGAAACTCTCCATTCATCCTTCCCAACTGCCCTCTCCCCTTTGGCAACGATGAGCCTGTTCTCTGAGTAAGCAGACTGCTTTCTGTTTCCTTTCCCTGCACCTTCTTCCTTCTCTGAGCTCCGCTTTTGGCTGCACCGTGTGGGGAATCTTAGTTCCCCATCCAGGCGTTGAAGCCGTGCCCCTGCCGTGAAGTGCAGAGTCTTAACCCCTGGACTTGCAGCGAAGTCCCTGAGCTCCACCTTTGTATTTTACATCTCTATGAAGATCTTGTGCTCATTTTCAAGATTATTTAAATAAAACTAAAATGTATATCTAAATTTTTGAAACATTTACATTTTATTCACATGTTAATGAAAACATCATTTTAGCATTCAGTGTGCGTCTAGTTGCCACTGCACTTGTTCACCTGGTTGCCAATTCCTGTTTCTTGAATGTTGCATCTGAACCTGCATATGTACAAATTTTAGAGTAATATGAATTATTTAATGATATAAAATATCCTTTAGCGTTCACTTGCAGCAGTTGGCCAATACCAGAACCAGGCACCTCTGGGGAAATGAAACCTTGTTATGCAGGAATCTATGCATTCAAGCTAGCTGAGAGGAAGGATTTGAAGTAGTGAGTTGATTTGTCTTTTTTCCTTAAGTGCTTCCTCCACCTTGCACTTGGAGGCGGTGTCTAGCTCTACGTTAGTGGGAGCACAGCTGGCAAATCTACACGACACTTGGTCTCAGTCCCTTTGTGTTTCAAGGACAAAGGGTCAGAAGTGTAAGGAAGTAACCTCTTGGGATCTGAACAGTGTGCGTCATGAGATCAAATGTTTAGGGTTTATGAACCCTGCTGCGGCAACACTGACTGCCAAACTCCAAACGATGGGCATGCTCACATTCCGTAATACACCTATCGGTTGTGTTTGTGATTTGTAGGGTCCGCTAAAGTTCATGGCTGGGTCCCTTTTACCTAGGTTAAGGGCTATGGTGGGCCGTTTGGATGTTGTCTTTGGAAGAGTGAGAATCGATAGAGGGCGGGATCCCTGGGAGACCAGCTACTAGGAGAAAGGAGCCCCACCAGATGAGACTTGGGACACAGAGAAGCAGCGGATTACCATGAGGCTAAATGAGGCTAAAGCTTCCGGGTCTTTCACTTGCACAGACTTTTCCAAGACCCATACCTATTTTTGTGTTCTTTTTCTTAGCAATGGCCCCCAGCCTATAAAACATAAGGTAGGTTTAACAAGCCTCAAGCCAGGCGGGTTCAGGGCGGTTCAGGATTGGTCCTCCTTCTGGCAGTGACCTGGAGTACTCAGCAGAGATACTGTTGGTGCCTCTGGAGTACTCAGAGGCATTTGAGCTAAAGCGGAGCCCTGGGCCAACCCAGTCCAGTTTCACAGTAACATCAGAAACCCCAGCAGTGAGATTCATCCAAATCCAAAGAACAGAGCTGATCAAGAGAAATATAATGCAAATTACAGGTGCAACTTTGAGTTTTCTAGTTGTTACATTTAAACAAGTAAACAAAGAATCAGATGAAAGTAATTCTAATAACATATTTTATTTAATCCACTGTATCTAAAACATAATCACATACAGATGTGAGAACTGGACCATAATGAAGGCTGAACACCAAAGAACTGATGTTTTTGAATTGTGGTGCTGGAGAAGACTCTTGAGAGTCCCATGAACTGCAAGGAGATCCAACCAGTCAATCCTGAAGGAAATCAACCCTGAATATTCATTGGAAGGACTGATGCTGAGGCTGAAGCTCCACCTGATGGGAGGAGTTGACTCACTGGAAAAGACCCTGATGCTGGGAAAGATCGAAGGCAAAAGGAGAAGGAGGCTGCAGAGGATGAGATGGTAAGACAGCATCACCAACTCAACAGACATGAATCTGAGCAAACTCCAGGAGACAGTGGAGGACACAGGAGCCTGGTGAGCTATAGTTCATGGGGTCACAAAGAGTTGGACACAACTTAGTGACTAAACAACCAGAAAAATGCAAAACATTAATGAAGTCCCTAAAATCTGGTGTGTATTTCATCCTTGCCACACATCTTGACTCAGACCACCCATATTTCAGCTGCTCAATAGCTACGTGTGGCTATGGCTAGCATGTTGGGCAGCATGGCTCTAGATAAGCCCTCTGTCTCCACCTTCTCGTCAGTGCTGGCTGGGGCACTGTATTAGTTTCCTATTGCTGCAGTAAGAAGTCACCCCAAACTGAGTGGCATAAGACAACACACATTTATTCTCTTATAGTTCTGGAAATCAGAAGTTTAAAGTGGATCTTGCTAGGCTAAGATAGTGGTCAGGTTGCCTTCTTTCTGGAGACACTGTTCCCTTGCCTTTTCCAGCTTCTAGAGGCTGTCCACATTCCTTGGCTCCTAGCCCCGCATCACTCCAACCTCTGCTTCCATAGTCATATCCCCTCCTCTAGCTCTAACCCTCTTATAGTTCTGCACCCCTCTTATAGGATCCGTGTGATCATGTTGGGTTCACACAGATAATACAAGATAATCTCCTCATCTCAAGATCCTGCACTTAATGATATCTGCCAAGTCCCCTTTACCATGCAACATAGCATATTACATATTTGGGGATTAAGAGGTGGACATCCTTGGGAGGTGCTTAGGAGAGGACAAGGCTTCAGGGAAAAGATGCTAGGGCCTCTAGCCAAAGCAGGGTCAGGAAAAAAAAAAAAAAGAATGGCTCTATTTTGTCCAGAAAAAGAACAAGGATGAGCTGAAAGTCTATGGGAGGAAAACTAAGGGAAGCTGAAGGCGTTGAACCTGCAAAGGAACCTGGCTCAGGATCACCCCAACCAGCAGGCTCCCAACTTTTTCGGTCATTTGGGAAATGTCACAGTTATTAGTCCTAGAACAGAACTTCTTCTTCAAGGATCATATCTATTCCACACCCCCATCCCACCCCCTCCATCACTATCAGCTACACACACAGACACAGACACACACACATACTCAGCATGAAAATCAGAGGCAGATTGCTCCTAAAGTGCTTGGTAGTAGAATCGATCATTTGAAGACGAACAAATTAATTGAAAAAATAAATATGTACTTTATTTTTTCATAGGAATACTGTTAAAATGGAACAGTGGGCTCCTCACCAAGGACTCAACACTAAATAAGTCAGGGATATGGTCAAAAATACTTCCTAGAAGAAAAGATTATAAAAATCTATAATCACCTAGAACAATAAAACTGTGCTGCTCCAACTTCTATAAAACAGACTTAAATATAGCTACACTGATTACGCAAGAGCCCAGCGAGCTGTAAGCGTGTAAAAGTGCCTTTGGATCATATGTTTGAACTAGAACCCAATCTGACGGCTATAAAGTGGTCAATGACAATCTTGCTCAACCTGTTGGAGTTTAGATGGCTCCTTGGAGATGAATTAATGATCTAAGCTCTCTTAGGGATTCCTTTATTTTTTCTTGATATGTTTCACTGGGGCAAACGGGGGTGTTTAAAGCTCTTTCCATGAGTCAGTGTATCAGCAGGCAATGCGTTATTGGGAACGGCAGCCACCCCAGCCAATCTGGTCCAGAGGATTGAAGAAACAAGTGCCCTGGAAGGGGCGGGGCCTGGCCCTGACACACCCACCCAGCGTATGCTCTGGGAAGGCAGCCCACAGGCGCGGGTGCGGGGAGGCTCTCTGGTTTGGCAGGTAGAACACGGGATCTGGGGCACAGGGCAATCACTAATAAGCAGGTTTTGCATAAAATAGGAGGCATCAAGGTCATCTGCTGCAAGAGGCAGATAGAGGTAGGACCAGAGAGAGTAATAAATGAACACGCCTGGTATTCTCGGATGTCACAGTTACCGCTTAAAATACATCTGAGGGACCTCAAAGATCCGTGACATGCAGCCACTTGTCATTTCGCCAGGACAAGCATCTTAAACACCTTGAGCACGTGGAAACTAACTGAGTGAAAACCAGTCTTCCACCTCTCCATGACACTGTGGTTCTTTGCTTAGAGTGGAGCATATGGAAACTTTCTTCAGGTAACTGAAAAATAACAATAACCAAGATGGTTTTTCCTTTGGAAGAGAAAGTTAGCTGCTGATACTGTTATTAAACTGAAGAGAAATTTAGATGGAAAAATGAGATGTCATTGTCAAAGTCAGCTGCGCTGGGCTGGAAACGATGAATAGGTCCACTTGCATTCTATTAAAAAAAAGATTTTGAAGAAGTTCTTTGAGTATGGCACAAAAACTGGTCATCACAGGAGAATTAAATTTTAGGGAATGTTGAAAGGAAGGTGAGTATGTGATAAGAGGCTACGCACAACAAACAGGTGACCCTTTGATTCTGGAGAACAAGAGTCACTTGTACAATGCAGGGGTTCAGAACGGCTTGGAAGAATATTGCTCAAGCACGTCATGGGCTTGGTGCAATTGAAAACCAAACTTGTAGGAGCTGGTTTGGGGAAAGTATGTTTGCAGATAGCAGCCATTGTTCCCAGCTGGAGTTCAGAGGCAGGTTTTGGGTGGAGCCCAAAGCAGGGCAGAGATTTAGTCCTGGAAGGACTAGAACTATCAAAAGAGCCTTGTTGGTCCCCGGGGTAAGGCAGAAATCAGCCAACAGGACCTAGGACAGAGCAAGAAGTCGAAGCTGATCTCAGAGCAAAGTTTACTTTGTGTTGTATCCCCAAGCGTTAGACTAAATATCCTTAATTTTCTTTTTCTGAAGTTAGAACTCGGGGACTTCCCTGGTGGTATACAGTGACTAAGACTCGGAGCTCCCAACGCAAGGGGCTGGGGTTCAATCCCTGGTCAGGGAACTAGATCCCACATGCCACAACTAAGAGTTCACATTCCGCAACTAAAGATTCCACATGCAGCAATTAAAAGAAAAAAAAAAGATTTTACATACCCAAACTACAAGATTTTGCATGCTGCAACTAAAACAAGATCGAAGACCCCATGTGTCACAATGAAGGCCTGGCATGACCAAATAAATACATATTTTAAATAACAACATAAAGTTAGAATTGGTCCTAGAAATTGTGAGAAGGCTGAGCCTACAGATTTGGGAGAAGGATCAAGGGCTATCAGGTGTAAGAGGAGAGGGCTCCAGAGCTGGCAACCTGGAAGGGGGTGAGAAAAATTGCCCATTGAGAAGTAACTGGAGGGTCAGACTGTTGGAGAGCCAACTAACAGCTAAATCAGGTGCTATAGCATCTGGTTGTCCTCACTGGAGAAATTTTACAGGAAGTTCTTTCTCTCTCTGGATAAAGGATAAAATCTGTACTATGTCTATTTGACTCAGCAGGGATGTGCAGTTCCCAAGATCCTTTTCTCTGTATGATTCCAGGTAGGAGTTGGCCAAAAGAGGAACCTGCGTGAGATTTGGAAGATGGAGGGGAAACAGCAGCCATCACCCTCCTTCATCTGTCTCTACCGTACCCCATCTAGTAAGTTAAATTGGCCATTTTGAACATAAGAAAAGTTCTTTCTACCTGAGGTATCCAAAGAGATACCTAGTGGTTGGAAGACACAAATAAATTGCCTAGGCCTCTTATAGAATCTGATATTAAATGAATATGCTTTAAGACCTTGTGAATTATATTAGAAACTTTAAAAACAATCACCAGGATACCACTGAGCATCTTTATCTTTTTTTAAAAAATATTTATTTGGCTGTTTCAGGTCTTAGTTGCTGCATGCAGGATCTTGTTTCCTGACCAGGGATTGAACCCTAGGCCCCCTGCGTCGGAAGCGTGGAGTCTTAGCCCCTGGACCAGCAGGGAAGTCCTCACGTTGAGCATCCTTAGATGGAGCCCTGAAACATTTCGCTAGAGGCTTGCTAAGCTAGGCAGAAGACATTCCGGCAAGGAAAGGGCAGTTACCTTCTTCATTTTTGAACATTATAGAAAACAAGAAAATGAAAGAATGAGAAGTATAAGTCTTCATTTGGGAGCAAAGGAAATGAAAGGTGGAGACTATTTCAACATATCTGTACCACACTGAGTTTCCCCAGCCACAGACATGGTGTCATGTCTCTGTTTGTTTAGGAATCCTTTTAGGTCTTTATATTTTTAAAGATATATCCTTTTAGGATATATCTTTAAAATCCTTTTAGGCCTTTAAATTTTTTCATAGATGTTTGACAATATATATGAATTAAGACTTATTCCTATATAGCTTTGTAGATTTTGATCCTATTATGAATGGTATTTTTAAAATCTAATTTTCTAATTGTTTCCTTTTTTTTTTTTTTTCAAGTTTCTTTTGTCTGGAAATGGTAGTCAACTTTTTCACCAGTTCTGAGGATTTGTCTGGAGTGGTTCTTGATTAGAAATTTTATCTCTTAATTTTCACACAAAAATTAGTTTTCCTGATGTAAAACATGCAAATTTCACAACATAAACCTAGGATTGTGGTACTGTGTATTGATTTTCTTTGACTTAACAATTAACGTTTATTTAATTCTTACTGGAAGCCATATGGTCTATGGAAGTGTTCTGCAAAGCATGTCTCATTGACTAGGAGGAGGTTTTCATATTTCATACTATAATTTCTCAGAGATTCACAAAGGCCCTGAGAAGTCCTGCAAAGAAACCTCTCTACCTCAGTTAAATCCTGCATTCCAAATTTATTTCATCACAGAACTCCTTTTCAGGCAATACCTTTCAGCCTTCTGAGGAACTGTTTCTTACAAAGCGCTCCCTTTGGGAAATGATGGTTTCAGGGAGTAGTTACTGTGAAAACTGGTTAACTCCAGGACTGTCTTAAAGACTCTATTGTCTCTGTTACTACATTCTGTGGAAGCTAAGCTGGGTAGAACAAGGCTCTATTTGGCATTTTCTGATCCTACTCTTGGTGTTTAACAATAACACCCTAGGGGTTAAAGCTAGCATGATAAAAAGAAAGAAAAATATGCATATTGGTCTTCATGAGCCTACTTATTATCTCTGTTCCCTGGGAAAGGACCGCAGCTGGTCACAGTGGGAGAACGTCCTTGCAATTCTATTGCTATCTTTTGCCTGTTATGGAGATGACATTTTTTTCTGCTGCTATTACTCTTCCTGTTCAACCCCAGACCATCAGCTCTTCTGTAATGTTTTTTCCTTACATTGTGCAGAACCGCATATGTTTACTGAAAGCAGTCCTTTCTGTGTTCTGGATTATGTACAAAGGCTACAGTTCATCAGAGTATAACTAAATAACTGGCAATGGAAAAGGCCCACAAGGAGGAACAAATTTTATCAGGGAAAAAGGGTTCTAGTTATTAATATATAAGTTTTCCTTGTATTGCTATTTCTTATCAGTGTTTATTAGAGCATTTGAAAGGATAATGATGAAGTTCATCCTCATGTACATCAAAATCATTTGTTAGCTCTGAAAAAATAGATATAAGAAACTGGTCCCTATCTGGGACTTTCTGAATTGGAATCTCCAGGGAGCAGCTTAAGCATTTACACCCTGGCTTTTGTGATGTGGCCTTTCTGTTTTCATAAACCACTTTCCCATACGGCTCTGCCTATGTTCTTCTTCTGATTTTGATGTAAAATAATAAAGAATATTTTTAAAGAAAATAAATCAATTTCAAAATCACTTCCAAAACCCTAACACATTTTTTTTTTCCTTGTCTGGCTCTAGTTGCTGTTTATGTAGAGAAATTTGTGAATTCTGAATTTGTCACTTAGCATTTTGTTTAAAAATGTTTCCAGGCTTTCATGTAGTGATAATAATTGTCACTTTAGGAATCATAACATTCCAACAAGTACTTATTTGTGTTGTAATTTAGCTAACCATTTCCTCACTACTGGACATTTAAGCTGTTTATTTTTGGCTGCTCTAGAGAAAATGGCAATGAAGAACTTGGTGTGTATGCACTTTGCTTTTCTTTTGAATCAGTTCCCTTGGGATAATTTTCTTGAAATCTGGTTATTGGGTCAAAGGATATGAACGTTTTTTTATGACTTTTGTTAATGATTACTAAATTGCTTTCCAAAAGGTTGAAGAAATTCACAAAGTCATGCCCCAACTCCACAGCTTAATTGCTGAGGTTTTCAGGGAGTGGCAAGCAGTACTAGAAGTCTGTTGGGTGTTCCCATAACAGGTAGAAGAAATTGTTCTGTTACCAGCCCTGTTACCTCACTTCTCCCTTCTCCAGCAGATCTTCTCAACCCCGGAATCAAACTGGGGTCTCCTGCACTGCAGGTGGATTCTTTACCAACTGAGCTATCAAGGAGTGGGTAAACGTATCTATAGTTCTCTGCCTCTTCTCCCACCCAGAGGTGGAGCCGACTGACGCTTCCCTTGGACCCTGGAACCTGGACTATCGTGTTAACTTCTGTTGACCAGTAGAATATAGCACAGTGATGCTGCCTAGGTCTGGATGTTGGTCTTAAGATGCCTGGCAGGCTCAGCTTTCATCCTCTCGGAACCCCAAGCCACTACACAGCTTCGTTGCTGGAGAGTACATGGAGGGAGAGGGAAATCCCTGGCCAGTCCGGCTGTCCCAGCCATAGCAGTTGAGGCACCAGACAAAGGTGACGCCATCGTGAATTCTCCAACCTCAGTCAAGTCACCCAGCCAACATCTGGAGCTGATAATCAAGGGTTGTTTTAAGCCATTTGTTTGGGGGGTGAACTGAAGTAACACATTTTATTTTGGTGAATGTCAAATGCAGAGGCATGCCAGTGATACATTCGAGCTTCCTTAACCCTGTTCCAAGCAGAATGAAACTCACTGACATTCACCGCCTCTCATCCCACCTCTGTACTGACCTCTGTCACAGAACTGACGCCGCTGTGCCCTCTTTATGTCCATTTGCATCTGCTTTCCCCACCACATTGTGGGTATTCACCTTGGTAACCACAACACTTTTCAGTAGGCCTGGCACAAAATAGTTGTCAATAGGGACTTCCCTGGTGGTCTAGTGGTTGAGAATTGCAAGATAGGGGGCCCAGGTTCAATCCCCAGTCGGGGAACTAAAATCCCATATGTCATGGGGCAGCTAAGCCTGGGCTCTGCAACCACTGAACCCTGGCACTCTGGACCCTGTGCACCACAACGAAAGCCCCCACATGACACAATGAAGCTCCTGAGTGCCACAACTAAGACATGATGTAGCCAGGTAAACACATACTAAAAAGTAGTTGTTAGTACTTATTTGCTTTGTGAATCTTGACTTGCTCTTGATTGAGTGATAAAAGCACTTGAAATGCAATGAGCTTTTGTTCCTGGGCTCAGCACTGTGCAAAGTATTTTATGTTGAATATCTCATTTAGCGGTCACAACAATCCCATAAAGTAGGTCTTATTATGATCTTCATTTTGCAGGCGAGGAAACAGAGGCTAGGCAAAGTTACTTGAGGCAACAAGTGTACTTGTGCTGATCAAGGCAATGCTTTAGGCTTTGGCAGCAAGAAGATGAACAAAGTCACTTCCGTAGGGTGGCCAAAACCTACTGACATCTGGTTGGATGACTGTGTCATAGTGGACAGCACTCTCTCTGAGAGGGCTGCCTTCCAACTGCAGGAATGTCATGGAGGCTTGTGCAGGGCAAGTTCTGCACAAGGGGATCCAGCCCAAGGTCCAGGCTGTGCTCACCATGGTGCCTGGCATAGAGCTGTCTATCTGGGGGAAGGGACACTTGTTGCTTAATCTGTACAGTGTCACTGGGTGGGTTAGTGGCAGTCCTGGGTAAAATGTGCTAGTCTACAGGAAACTGGAATGCCTGATCAAACAGAAGATAGAGATGACTAAGAAACATGCCAGGTTTTAGAATGGATAGAGCGAGGAGACGGTTCCAGAGAAACAGCCGAGTATGTGGAGCCTGGGGGCAATGGAAAATCTGGGTGTGGTATCTGAGCTGCCATATTGCTATGTGCGGTTCACCATCACTTTGGCTAAATGTCTCATCCCCAGGAAGTTCCTATCTCTCTGCCATTGTTTGAGACTTCCAGACCTTGCTGTTTCAGTCCATCCCAGCTGCAATGGTGCACAGTAAGTTATGCAAACTAGCAAAAATATTTCATAAAGATTACAAACCTTGCCAGAGAGGGCTTACCACAATTTTTCTTAGAGGGTCCAAGCAATTCAATGTCCATACAGCACCCAGCATGTAGGGCCTCATGGATCCCGACAGTTGACCCAAAAGAGATGCCTCTCATGGAATAAAATGAGACAGGTAACAGTCTCTGATTGCTCCTCTATACGCACGAGTGGAGCTAGAGCTGAAGGACAGAAACTGGTTTGGAGTAGAACTTCACCCTGTCTGAAATAGCTTGCAGAGTTCCTCACGCTCCACTTCAAAACTGGAAAAAACTGGGAAGAGTGGAGAGGGCTCTGGGAAATGGCTAACAATACCCCTGTCAGACACCTACTGCATAGAACCAGAATTAAGATCTTCAAAATGTAGCTGGAAAATTCCCCAGAACGATGTAGCGGTGATGGTGTCTGAGGCTGGCTAGTACTAATTTGAGGCCCTTTCATCATAGCCACTTGGATAAGGCCTCTGCCTTGTGAAGACGTGGCACATGGGTCCAGACAGGCTGAAGGGGACAGCCCCCTTTTATCACCTGCTGAATGACATCACATTCTCTTGTACCACCTGGCATCTATGGGTTCAAGAAAGAAGGGCACTATATCAGTTTCCTAAGGCTGCTGTAACAAAGTACCACCAACTGGGCAGCTTAAAAGAATGGAAATGTATTGTCTCACAGTCCAGGGGGGATTAAGTCCCAAACCAAGATGGTAGCAGGGCTCTGTTCTCTCTGAAGCCTGCAGGGGAATCCTTCCTTGGCTATTACCTGCTCCTGGTGGTTTGTGGGCCATCTTTGGCATTTGTTGGCTTACAGATGCATAAATCCAATCCACCGTCATCACAGGATATTCTCCGTTTCCCTGTCTTCACAAGGCCGTCTTATAAAGACACCAATCATTTTGCATTAGGGGTCCAATCTACTCCAATACCACCTCAGCTCAACTGATTATATCTGCAGCGGCTCTATTTCCAAATAAAGTCACATTCCGAGGTACTGGGGGTTAGGACTTCATCACTGGGGAGGACTTCATCATAGCAGACACGTTCCTGCATAAAACTGCTTTCTGGACTCCTAAATCTGCTTCTAGTATCGTGAACTGGTTAATCCATGGGTTCCGAGTCAGATTTCTCAGGTTAAAAATTTTGTGTCTCATACAGATGGCCAATAAACGCATGAAAAAATGCTCAACGTCACTCATTATTAGAGAAATGCAAATCAAAACTACAATGAGGTATCATGTCACTCTGGTCAGAATGGCCGTCATCAAAATGTCTACAAACAATAAATGCTGGAGAGGATGTGGAGGAAAGGGGACACTCTTGCACCGTTGGTGGGAATGTAGATTGATACAGCCACTATAGAAGACAGTTTGGAGATTCCTTAAAAAACTAGGAATAAAACTACCATATAACCCAACAATCCCACTACTACCCTGAGAAAACCGTAGTTCAAAAAGACACAGGTACCCCGAAGTTCACTGAAGCACTATTTACAATATCCAGGTCATGGAAGCAAGCTAGATGTCCATCAACGGAGGAATGGATAAAGAAGGTGTGGTGCATGGTGCATATACACAATGAAATATCATTCAGCCATAAAAAAGAATGAGTTTGAGGCAGTTCCAGTAAGGTAGATGAACCTAGAGGCTGTTATGTAGAATGAAGTAAGTCAGAGAGAGAAACACACATATCATATATAAACACACATATACACAGAACCTAGAAAAATGGTACTGATGAGCCTGTTTGCGGGGCAGGGGTACAGATGCAGACCTAGAGGACAGACTTGGGTACTTAGCAGGGGACGGAGTGGGCGGGATGAATTGAGTGAGTTGCACTGAAACAAATATATCACCATATGTAAAACAAGTAGCTAGTGGAAAGCTGCTGTGTGACACAGGAAGCTCAACCTGGTGCTCTGCGTCAACCTAGAGGGGTGAGAAGGGGTGGGGGATGGCAGGAAGTTTCCAGAGAGAGGGGACACAGGTATATACTTCTGACTGATTCACTGTTGTATGGCAGAAACCAATACAACATTGTAAAGAAATGACCCTCCAGTTAAAAAACAAACAAACAAAAAAACACTGTCTCTACTTCTGTGCGAATGAGGATGGGGGAGGTTAGAATAAGGTGCTGTGCACAGTGCTGGGCATTAGGTGCTCATTGAAGTATCAGCCATCAGTGTTTTTACCCGCCACATCTTTCCACTGACTTCTCTGGAAGGAAATAATTTATTCTTTCCTGCAGACACACACGGTCCAGGGCAGAATCAAATGCTCTGTAGTTATGGGAACAGGGAGCAGAATGGAGAGTCAGAGAGGTTAGTTTCATTCGTTCATTCAGTTAGGCTGAAGGAGGAAAGCCACTCCTTCACTGTATTACTCGGAAAGGAGACAGTTCATGTTTGTTAACACTGAAAAAGTTCTCTCTGTAGACGCTTCCAGTAGGAAAGGCAAGCATTTCTTTTATTCCCCTGGAGAAGGAAATGGTAACCCACTCCAGTATTCTTGCCATGGACGAAGAAGCCTGCAGTTCACGGGGTCACAAAGAGTCAGGCACAACTGAGCGACTTCACTTTCACTTTCATATTTGTTAGCACTGAATAAGTTCTCTCTGTAGACGCTTCCAGTAGGAAAGGCAGGCATTTCTCAAATAAATGCCCTTGACGTTGGAGAGGTTGCCGGGAAAAGACAATTGACTAATGTTTAACAAGAGTCTCACAAGATGCTGGTTTCGGTTTTTGGTTGTTTGCTTGGCAGAGCTGAGCTGCATGTGGGACTTAAGTTCCTAACCAGAGCCTGAACCCATGCCCCTGCATTGGAAGTGCGGAGTCTTAGACAAGTCTCAGCCACTGGACTGCTTTTGATGAAAGCATGTCTGAGGATGCTTTGATGAAATTCCCCATGGTTAGGTATCAAGCCCTCACTCAGTTTTAGGACAGGCTTAGAAACTTCACAACAAAGACCCAGAACTGAAAGCTGAGTCAAACAAAAAACATTCATGAAAGTGTACGAGATGTAGAAAATCAGAGGGCCACTTTTATAATTTACAGTGACAAAAATCTGTCTGTTGGACCAGAACTTTCCATCGGTCCAACCACAGCTTCTCTCCTTAGACTTAATGGGCCCAAAAGGAAATGAATGATTCTCTGCTGCCATCTGGGTCAGTTGCACCCACTTCACACCCATAATCCAGGCGAGAGGAAGCCTGGCTCCCTCTTCTTTACCGTCCATGACACGAGCCAGCCTTGTCGCTACCACTTCTGAAATCTACCTTGGGTCCAAAGCGTCTCTCTTCTGGTTCACTGCCATGGCTCTTGCCTCGGGCCACATCATTTTTCATCTGAACCTCTGTACCAGCCTCCCAACTACTCTCACTTTTTCTGTGCCAGTCTTCTTCTAGTCCATCGGGCCCCAACTTTTTTGGCACCCAGGGCTGTTTTCGTGGAAGAGTGCTTTGCCACAAACTGGTGGGGTCGGGCGGCCATGGTTCCAGGATGATTCAAGTGCGTTACATTTATTGTGCACTTTATTTCTAATCTAATGCCACCGCTGATCCGAAAGGAGGTACCTCTGCAGCCTGGAGGTTGGGGACCCCCTGCTCTAGCCAGTCCTTTCCGCAACTCCCATTTCAAAGCAGAAATGATAGTGTCACTCTCTACTTCATCCTCTTTATGGCTTCCCATTCACTCACTAAACATTTTTACTGAGTGCCCTCTCTGTGCTCTACTTGCAACAATGCCTCCATTCAGGAAAAGAAATAGTATGTAGATTGTGGTAAATGCCGTGAAGAAAAATAAAGAAGGTGCGAAGGGACAGGGAATTGCGTGTGTGTGTTTACAGTTATTAAACAGGGTCTCCAAGGAAGGATTCACTGAGACTTGGTAGGAGGTGAAAGAGGTGAGAGAGTTGAATTCTGCAGAATATTCCAGTGGGAGGGAACAACTAGTGCAAAGGCACTGGGGTGGAATAGAAGCATGCCCGGGAGCTGAACAGAGTAAAACAAAATCAAAGCTTTACTATGGTTTATAAACCGACCCAGTTCCCTCACCCCCCAAAAAGACCCTTCCCTTGAGAGTCCTCCAAACTTTTCCAGCACTATCCCCACCTCACTGCAGTCCATTCACACCAATCTAGCTCGTCAGACACTGTTTCCTGCCACACAGGCAATGTAGCTGCCTCTGCAGGAATACTTCCCAATCCAACTCTTAAATCCAATTTGCTAGATGCGCTCCTTCTCATCAGGCAGGTTTCAGTTTAAATTTCACCTCAGGCCTTTCTGAACCACAGAAATTAAAATAGGTCTCTTCTTATTACTTCTTTCCTAATTGTTTCTCTCTTGTCCCTAATAACATCATACAATTGGGATTCATATTTACATATATATATGAATTTAGACTTACAACTCAATAGGCAAACGTTATCTCATCATTTAAATCTGCATTTGAAAACTAGGGAGGATTAAGCATGTTCATAAGTAATAGTTCTTAACATGATCTTTTTTCACTTCCTGTCCCCACCTCCCTGGCCAGCGGGAACCCGACCCTGTCCACCTGTACGGGGCGGGGGGGGGGGGGGGGGGGTTGGGGGGGAGCAATTTATTTTCCTAAGTTTCCTCTTGGCAATAATTATTCCAAATCCCAACCGTCTTTAGAGCAAAGTGTGTCACTTCGACATCACGAAATTGTGAAAAGGGGCAAGAGTGACATTTGAGTTGTGACAGGCACTCCCATTATGCAATTACCGTGCAATTATTAAATATCACCAAATCACGTACAATGCCACGATGAATCACACAATACATCTATTTAAGTGAAGGCGAGGGAAGCGCTGCCCATCAGCGGCCCCTCTGCCTGTTCCAGGGGCCTCCCGAGGCAGGCAGACGGTCTCCCCAGCCCCGGAGACCGCCCGCGGCCGAGGCGGGCGAAGGCGCGCAGAGCTCGGAGCTTCACCGACGGAAACGCGCGAGCAGCGTCCCAGAGCATCCAGCGCGGCCTGTCTCCCGAGCCCCACCGCGACGACCGCTCATCTCGCGAGAGCACGGGCAGCGCCCGGCGGCGGCGGCGGGCGGCGGGCGGCGGCGGCGCGCTCTAGACCGCGCCCCCTCTGGCGCGGCCGGGAGCGGCGCGCACGCGCAGGGGCGGCGGGCCGGCGGCGGGGCACGAGGGCGGGGGGCGGGGCCTGCGTCGCGCCGCGGGCACGTCGCCGCGCGTCCTCGGTATTTAACGTGTCTGTGTTCCCCCGGCGCGGCGCGCACGTGGGGGAGCGGCCGCGGCGCTGCGCTGAGGGGCCGCGCGGTAGAGGCGGGGGCCGGGGGCCGGGGGGCGGCGGCGGCGGCGGCGCGAGGACTCTGCGCCCTGACGGGGGCCGAGGAGCGGTGAGTGGGGGCCGCCGGTGGAACGGGGAGCACCTGCGGGGGCCCCGGGGGCGGCGCCGTCGGGGCGGCGCTCCGGCGCCCGGGCCGTCGCCGCCTGTCAGGCAGGCCCTCTCCTTCCCGCCGCCCGCGCGCCCCGCCGGGCCCCTCCTGACGCGCCTCCGGTGACCGCCGCGGCCGCCCTCGGCAGCCTCGCGGGCCCCCCGCGCGCGTCCCCGTCCCCGGGGGGCGGGAATCGCGGGCACGGCGCTCCGAACGCCGCGCCGCGGCTTAACTTTCCGCGAGCTGCGGCTCTCGCCCTCCCGGGGCGCGGACGCCCGTGCGTCCCACCCAAGGTCGCCCGGCCTCGCGCGCGTTTCCCTTTCACAGGTGGCGTGCGCCCGGCCTGCGCCGGGAGAGGCGGCGGCGGCGGGCAGGGCCAGGTGCTCCCAAGGGCGCGGGAGTGTCCGAAGGCCCGCGGGCGCCCTTCCCCCGCCTCCTCCGGGGTTGCAGCTGAGCTGGCCACTTCAGAGAGCTCCCCCAACTTCTGGGCTCCCCCGTCGTGCCCCGGGTTTCGCCGCACCGAGGCCCCGCGGTGGCACACCCGAGCGGGCAGCCCAGCCCCTGGGAGCGGCACGCGGCAAACTCGGGGCACGGGGCCTCGGTCTGCGGGACCGCGAGGCTGAGCTCGGAGATCGGCTGTGCTTGGAACCCTGTTACGGGAGGAGGAAGGTTTAGGGTCCCGGTATCGAAGGCTTGGTGCCTCTCGCGAGGACAGCCTCTCCCAGCCCCTTTATAGGGTGTCCGGGGAGGCGGAGGCGTGCCGTCCCGGGCTCCCGCTGACCTCGCGCCCCAGGGCGCCTGGCTCCCGCGCCCCGCTCGGCCCGGCGGGAGTACGCTGGTTTCGGGGTCACAGGTCCCAGTGTGCGTGGGCAGGCTTTGGTCTGGATGCCTCGGGGGCGAGCTTTCACCAGCTCTCCTGTTTTGTGCCACCTTGGGTACGTTCGCTCCTATTTCCCACGCGCGGAGGAGGCCCAGAGAAGGACAGGAGCTGTTGGTGGCAGGGGGTGCCCAGTCGACTGGCTGGGAAGACCGCGCGTTTCGCGGTCCCCCTTTCCCGCGGAGATGACGAGGTTGGCGGGCGCCTTCTTGCCCCCTCGTCCTCAGCTAACACCAGCCCGGTGTACATAACTCCAGGTGTCAGAGGAGGCCTCTCAAGCCGTGTCGGGTGTATGGGCAGAGCCCTGAGGTTGAACTAGCTGTCTTTCCCCTGGGGAAGTACAGGCTGTCTGGTGTTTAAATGTATCTCCTGTAGGTTAATCTGGGTTGCTGGATACTCGGTACAGTCATATCTGTTGGTTGGTTTGCTCTCCAATACCCCCACCTCCTTTGTCGAAATTATTGATCAAGAAACCCCATTCACAAAAAGCTGTCAATTCTGGGAACTAGTAACCTTACCTTGCTGCCATATTCTTGAAACTAAGTCCTTCCCAAATAATTTTCTTTTAAATTCTAGTTAGAAGTTTGAGCTCTTGGCACTCACTGCCCATCCCCTTTGCTCTTAAAGGTACAGAGCATCTTTGAAGTGCAGAGAGGGGAGCATGATGTGCCCGTCTGTCAAATTCCTCTGTTCTTGAAGTTCAAGGGATTCACCTGCTGATGATTTAAGACATTCTTAGCACTGGAGACAAGTGAAGTAGTCTTGGGGGAGCTTTTTTTTGACTTGTGTTGAACCTTTTCTCTTTAACTTCTGAACTTCCTTTATGGGTTCTGGGTGATAACTCCTGGGTGTGTGTTTAGTTGAAGAATGGCCTTGGGCTATAGTAGGTTCTCTGGATCCTACAGGTATGCAAATCTTTGAAGCCTTGGTGCCTGTCTGAATTAAATAGGCTCTGTTGTCACACGACTTTTCAGGCGATGGCCCCCTGAAGTTGCAGATAACTGACCCCCTCCCAGCCTGTGAGTGAGACTGGTCTGCTGTCTGGCTCTTTGTTTGACTATCTGTTCTTCCTTGACTATCTGTTTCTAGGAAGTACTTGGCCACTGCATGGTGTCAGTGAGGATGTCTGTTGAAAGTGGCTGCTCAGGTGCCAAGGAGATATGTCTCCATTATAAGGTTGCTCAGCGTTAATATTTTAAAGTAATTTATTCTACCTAGTAATGCAAATTATTCTTGGGCGTTGAACCCAGGCCAGGTCAAAATCATCATTTGTGGGTGTAGGCTAGTTTTAAGCTTTTCAGTCTTCTTTCATCCTCAAAACAAATTGAGATAATATTTGTGGGGCGCGGCACATGTACCCAGGGCACATGTTGGGTACTCACACATAATTTTTTTTCCCCTCCTTCTAAAGAGTCTCTGAGACTGACTTTGTTTCTCTTGAATCTGTTAAGTGACTTGAATATTAATAAAAGGTCTCTATTCCCCAACCTCTCACCTGGAAACTTGGTGGAAGGAGGAAAAATTGGCTTCCTACACATTGCCCGCCAGCCTCCTGGCTCAAGCCACGTGCCTGGTGAGCTGGTGCTTTCCAGCCCATTCTCCCCAAGTGCTTCCTTCCTGATCTTCCCTGTGAGTCTTGAATGAGGGGTCTTCTCTGCAGTGTGGACTGTTGTGCTCTGGTGGGGAAGTTTGGGTGTGAGTTAACGCCTTCACTCTGCTATCTAGGGAGTTTCTCTCCTCTGGGGAAGAGGTTGGTCCTTATGGGCCTCTTAGCCCCTTGAAATTGTCTCATACTATTTGAGTTGCTAATCTGTGTGGGATATATTTTAATCCCAGAGCTTCATTCCTAGGGCACGTCTTTTCATCTACATCCCTTTCTGGTGTAATGCCTCACACAGATTTCACCTTTGATTATTAACATCAAGTACCGATTGTGTGTGGCATTCTCACTGAGCAAACCAGCTGGCCCTCGTACCTAATTTTAAACTTGGGCAGTGCAGAAGAAGCACAGTGCTTTGGGTAGGACAGAGGGGCTGGAGAAGTCACTTGTGGAGACAGAAGCTAAAATTTAGGGGACGCCTTTTCCTTGATAGTTACTCTGTGAGGTGAGTTACAAGCAGGTGCCTCCCTAATCCTTTAATCCTCACATTTCTGAGTACAGTTGAGGAGGGTGAAGCTGGAGGTCTTTCGGGATTGTTTCAGTGGCAAATAGAAATACAAATTGAAGGATAGAGAAACTGACTAAATTTGGGTTTGGACTTACACTCGGTCCTCTGGAGGGCTTTTGTGAGGAGAACAAGGGGTCGTCAAGTCCATGGGGTTTTCACCTTTTCTGTCTGTTGCTTCCTAAGCAGATTCTTGCAGTAAAAAGAGTGTGTGTTACCGTTCAGCATTCTGAGGACTGCTTTTAGTCTTAAGGACCTTTCAAGATGTCCTTTTTCTCTCCTGTATGGTTCTACTAAGTGGTCTTTGTTCTGTTCAATTCTTGCCATCTGAATGTTTCTACAGCTCAGTTTGATAAGTTTGCAGAAGTTGATGCTAAAACTTGCCGTCCCCATCTGGCGGTACAGGTTGGCTGCCTCCGCTTAACTGGTCCTCACTGAGGCCCATGCACTTAGGAACAGAACAGGGCCCCAGGAAAGTTCTGGAAGTAAAGCTGAGCAGTGCTGAGGGCTTGTTTCATCCCTGAGGGTTTAGCTAACAGGAGTCTTGATTGGGGGTGGCAGGGTGGAGTGGAGGTTGAGGTCTCTACAGCTTTCAAGGCTGAAACCTGGCTGGAGTTCGGGCAGGTCTCCATTTCTGCAGCTGGGGAAATGAAGTTAGCATAAAATGCGTTCAGATTGTCCTTCTGGGAGCCCTGGAGTTAGCCTGCCCCTTATAGCTGCTGGGAGGCAGAGTTGCCTGCAGGGTGGGGTATGTTTGGGCCAGGGATGCCAGGATAGTACAAGCCAAAGACTAAAAAAATGTCAGTCCACT
Organism: Budorcas taxicolor; assembly: GCF_023091745.1. NCBI lineage: Eukaryota > Metazoa > Chordata > Mammalia > Artiodactyla > Bovidae > Budorcas > Budorcas taxicolor. The sequence goes on from NC_068928.1 coordinate 7,814,492, forward strand.
GTTTTAAGTGCATTTGAAGTTCACTTAGCTCTCAGGTGCTACTGTATTAAATGGTTTTATTTTTTACTGTATCTTTATTTTCCTGAATCCATCCTTAGGGCTGAGGGTGTAGAGCTGCCTTGTCCTATAGATAGCTACTAGTTATGGGTGGCTAGTTAAATTTAAGCTTTTCAGAGCATTAAGGGAAATTTAAGAATTGGCTCCTTGGTGACATTAGCCACATTTCACATGCTCACGTAGCTTCATGTGGCCCAGGGCTGCGGTACTGGACAGTGCAGGTCAGGAACGTTTTCATCATCACAGAAAGTTCTGTTGGACAGCACTGGTTTTAGTTCTTTGCCCAACTCTAAAAGCGTCATTGTCTCGTTTTGTAAAGCATCACATGTTTGGCCTTAGTCTTCTATATTCTGCAAACCCAACATCTTTGGTGACAAGTTATTTATCATCTCTCTCCATGGCATGTTCAGAAGCAGTTCTGGTCTGCCAGTTTGGAGGGCAGTGATCAATTATGAGACAGTTTGAGAGAGGCGTGTAGCAAGGGGTCTGGCGATGGGAGTGAGAAGCGAAGGGCGGGACGCTAAGCCTTTGGAAAGCCATCTTGGCTTGAGAGACTCTTCATCATCGTAAGGTCCTCGCTGCTCCTCCAAGGCCTGTGTCATTGGCCTTGGCCATCCTGTCAGCAGGACTGCTGTTTGGTCCTTCAGTCGCCTGGTGACTTTTGCAGGGTCCCAGCGTGGGCCCTTCTAAGCCAGGTTGCGCGTACCTTACAGACGAGTGTTATTTTCATTCTGTCCCTGCAGCCGTCTCAGCGGTGGGAAGCCTCTCTTTACCAAAGGCTTTGGGAGAGTTGGTTCCCAGTGGGGATCCCCAAGTCTTGGTGTGGGTCTGGCTCTGGGGAGTGGGGTTTGTTTCCATATGCCCCTCATCTAGTCCTGGGTGTGCTTAGTTTGAACCCTGCTAGACTGGCCTTTGGCATATAATGTGAACTCTTCTTGGAGCCTGACAGTAGAAGATTTATAAGGCATTTATTGAGCATCTGCTGTATACCTGATAACTTAGAAGGGTTTTTGCACATTATTCCCTTTTTATTCTCTCTCATCCCTATGAAGTTAAGAATTTCTAGTTTTGTGTATGTGGAAGCCAAGGCCCTGAGAAAAGGAAGCTGATTCCAGAATACAGGGCTGGGCTGGGTCAGACCCTTTCAGACGCTTTCTTATTAACTGCCCTGTCGTTACCCTTCCATCCTCATCCAGAAAGTGAAACCAGGCTTTTAAAATGTAAATTTATTTATCCCACAAACTGAGTCAGACTGTTAGATCATTCCAGTCTCATTCAGCCCTAGGAGGGAGGTATTTGTATCTCATTTCTTTCAGTGTTATTTTATGGGAAACGGGAGTTAAGAATCTTTGACGCCCTTGTATTTCCAGTGTTTTTATCATCAGAATTATGCAACCATCCAGTGCCTTCAAGCTGTACAATAATGGCAGTGACTAAGAGGAGACAGCCTCCTAAGCAAGGTGGCCCTGCCTTAGGGCCTGGAAAACTGCTCTGAAGACTCTATGGCTTAGTGCAGTCACCTGGCTGAAAAGGCCGTCGTGAAGCCACTCAGTCCTTGGCTAATAATAGTGTGGTCTGTCAGACCTCGCACAGGGTCACGGGACGGTCCCCTGGCCCTCAGCAGGCTGCAGCCCAGAGCAGCTTGGTCCCTGTTGGAGGAGGCCGCCCAGCCCTCTGCCCCAGGCCGCCCCCATCACTTCCCTCCAGCCTTGGCTTGGAGGACAGGTTTCCACCCCCATCCCCCACCCTGTGGATTTCCACCCCACTCACCTCCCCCTTCCTGTCTCTCCAAAGAGAAAGGAGTGGCTGCCCAGAGCTGCATGGGCTGGGCCTGAGCATAGCCTCCTCGCTTTGTCCTTTGGCTTTGGTGCGGCCGCCTGGCCAGGCATGTGCTGTCGTGCTATTTTTAGCAGGCAGTTCCTTTAGGAGGGCCAAGTGCATGCGGCTCCAGTGTGTGGGGCAGGTCCTAGCGCCAAAGCCGCCGCCTCTTAATCAGGGAGGAGGGAGAAGAAAGCCCCCTAGAGACCGGGGCGGGGGGGGGGGCTGTGGGGGTGGGGGGGCCGCTCCTGAGGTCCCCGGGGCTGCCGCTCCTATCGGGACCTGTGGCAGGGGCCCAGCCCCGACTCCTGGGCAGGCAGACATGTGACCGAGGCAGCCCTCCGAGCGGACGCTTGTAGGTCAGGACTGCCATCCTGGGGAAGGATGACCCAGTGCCTGGGTTCTGTTTCCATGGGAAGTCACCCAGCTTGAGGACTGGCCACTAAAGAACCGCAGCCTGGAAGAACCTGGCATCCTCTGGCTTAAGCCAAAAGAAAACCACGAGAGAAGGGAAACTCATGCCGTCCACGGGGAGTTCTTCCTGGGGAGTCACTGAGGCCCAAAAGAGAGGAAAAAGGGGGCTGACGGATACGTTTTGTCCCTCATCGCCCTCCTTCCTCACCCTGCTCCTCCCTCGTTCCTTCTCTCCTCTGACTCGGAGCTGCCGGCTCCAGCCCCTCTCCCTGTTTCTGATTAAGGAAGCTTCGGGCCATATAAGGTCCTCTGTTGCCTATGGTTTATGTTGGCTGGAGAGCAAGATTGTTTTCGCAAAGTCTGATTGAAAAAAGCGGCAAGGGCTTCTGTGGGGCTGCGTGTATGTGTGTGTCTGTCTGTGCCTGTGTCTGTCTGTCCGTCGCTGCCCTCTGTCCCCAACACCCCTCTGCAGAGGGGGTCTGGGCCCCCTTATTCTGACAGATTCGTTTGAAGGTGTGAAGGGCTGAGGGTAAGAGCTTAGCTCCAGTTCCCCAAGGGCAATGAGGGGTGTGCCCCCGGCGCTTCCTGGCAGATGAATTTGCTGAGGGAACCTCTTGTCACACCCTGCGCGTCCCTGCTGTGCTACCAGCCACAGAGGCGCTCTGTCCTGGAATGGATTCTGCAGTCCCGTGGCTCTTGGGGCGCCCTCTCTGGAGGGAGTTGGGTGAGCCTGTTCCCCCAGGACCTTAGCCTTTAGCTCGGCGTCTGCCCAGCGGTGCCAGAAAGGGCTCCTCGGGCAGCGGCCCGCAGTCCTGCCCTGCCCTCCGCTTCTGGCTGGCTCTTGAGTCAGCCAGGCTTGTGACTGCCGCAGGACTCTGGCCTGGCTTCTCCCCCTCCTTTCCCATCCTCTCAGGTCTTGGCAGAGCTACTCCTTGCCGGTCACGCTGCTGCCACTTCTGCAGAGACCTTCTCTGACCATGCTGTCTAGAGCTAAAGCTCCCCCTCTCCGGGGTAGGCTTTATCCGGCTTGCCTCAGCCCAGGCTCCTCGTTTAAACTGCTCAACACTTTTCTCAGCTCCTAGCTGGTTCCGTTCAGGATGCAGTTCAGTTCAGTCACTCAGTCGTGTCTGACTCTTTGCGACCCCATGGACTGCAGCACGCCAGGCCTCCCTGGCCATCACCAACTCCCTGAGTCCACCCAAACCCATGTCCATTGAGTCGGTGATGCCATCCAACCGTCTCATCCTCTGTCGTCCCCTTCTCCTCCTGCCCTCAATCTTTCTCAGCATCAGGGTCTTTTCAAATGAGTCAGCTCTTCGCATCAGATGGCCAAAGTATTGCAGTTTCAGCTTCAGCATCAGTTGTTGCAATGAATGTTCAGACTGATTTCCTTTAGGATGGACTGGTTGGATCTCCTTACAGTCCAAGGATTCTCAAGAGTCTTCTCCATCACCACAGTTCAAAAGCATCAATTCTTGAGCACTCAGCTTTCTTCACGGTCCAACTCTCACATCCATATGTGATCACTGGAAAAACCATAGCCTTGACTAGATGGACCTTTGTTGGCAAAGTCATGTCTGCTTTTTAATATGCTGTCTAGGTTGGTCGTAACTTTCCTTCCAGGGAGTAAGCGTCTTTTAATTTCGTGGCTGCAGTCACCATCTGCAGTGATTTTGGAGTTCAAAAAAAAACAAAGTCAGCCCCTGTTTCCCCATCTATTTCCCATGAAGTGATGGGACCAGATGCCAGGATCTTCGTTTTCTGAATGTTGAGCTTTAAGCCAACTTTTTCACTCTCCTCTTTCAGTTTCATCAAGAGGCTCTTTAGTTCTTCACTTTCTGCCATAAGGGTGGCATCATCTGCATATCTGAGGTTATTGATATTTCTGCTGGCAATCTTGATTCCAGCTTGTGCTTCTTCCAGCCCAGCGTTTCTCATGATGTGCTCTGCATAGAAGTTTCATAAGCAGGGTGATAGTAAGGATGCACAGGAGTGTGGTTAATCCATTGCACGGGGGATGCCCAGGCCTCGGCGCTCTGAACTTGTTGAGAGGCTGTGGGTTTCTTACACGCGTTCCCACATCTCTGCAGTGTTATCTTGTCACTTGAAATGTGACTCCCTACCCCTCCCTCCATCTTTGCTTCCTGAGGGCTCCCCCATCTGCAGTGGAACCTGGCTCCCTGTGGGTATTTAATCTTTGTTAAACTGCTGGCTCTGAGGGGTTCTGCTGCCTGAGGCTAGCTTGCCCTCAGTAAGCATGTTCTCTTTCTGATTGTTGCTGTGTGTCACGGGGCAGTTGGGGATTTCTTGAAGCGAGATTGCTATCAGTTAGTATTTGAAAATAAAGCAGTATAAGTTTGTACATAGATGGATTAGCGCTAATACATATTAATCACATAGGTAAAAGTTGTATGGTAATAGAACATCCATTGTAGTTAATACTTAGGAATGTATTAATTTTTTATCATAGGGTTACTTGTAGAAAGATTTGACTTGACTCTGCTGAGGTTTGAAAGAACAGCCCTTTGCCCAGCGTGCTCGCCCACCTGTCCTGACCCCTTCTGGAGGGGGCTGGCCTCCCTCCCGAGTACTTCTGCACAGCAGTCTCTGGGTCTTCTGGGAGTCGGGTCCAGACGTCTGCAGATCCAAACCCGCGCATGTTCACGGCCGTGTAGGCTCTGTCCTCGGGTTCTGCGTCCATGGGTAAGGAGGGCCGGCTCTGTTTCTAAGCAGTGTACTGTTTTCTTTTTTCCCTTCCTTCCTTTTAAAAAGTGTTGTCTGTTTTGTTTTTCTACTCTGGAAGATATGGACTTGGCCCATTCCTACCCATTTCCCCCCCTCATCGTCTCAGTAGAGGGGCAGCTCAGCATTTGGTCACGTTACAGGGTTGTGGTATTTATATTGCCGTGGCTGCCGAGTTCTTGCTTCTCCAAGTTTCCTCTCTGGTCGTCTCCCTTCCTCCTCTTCCCCTAGTTGATTTCCTGTGTTTCTGTAGGTTGCTGCTCTTTGAATCTCTCCAGCCTCTGGCTCTCCCCTGGGCCTTGGCCACTGCAGTCCGCTGGTGGGAAGCTCTCATGCACACCGCGTGCTCAGCATCCCCGGGCCCCTGCGTCCTGAAACCTCCTCCTCCCCTTCTCTTGTGTTGCTTCCTCCCCCTCCTTTCTGGTTTTACTCCCTTGTCTTGGTGAGGGCACGTGTGAAGTTGGGCAGCCATCCAGAAGCAAGCTGCTCTGAGCACAAGGACAAGCCCCTTTGAAGGCAGGAGTTGGGGCTGTGCGGCTGAAGGCGCAGGGTTGGTGGAAAGACGGCAGAGAAAGCCAGGCCCTCAGATCCCTTCTATCCGTCCACGCCTGCAAAAGACCGGCTTCACACTCGGAGTAGTTGAAATGAGAGGGGGTCCAGATTTGGGTACCGGGTAGTGGCGGGCATGAAAGTCTGCGTGCTGAACGGGCACCCCGCCCTGCTCGACTGTCTCAGTGCTGCTGTTCATGCTCGGGGCTTCCCTTACCCCGGGACAGTTAAGTCTGGGACATGTGGTGGCCAGATCCACCCCCCACCTCTCGAGCTGAACTTGTCAGTTGGCCAGTGGCAGTACCGGACCAACTGAGGAAGAGGTCACTGGGGGATTTTCCTCTGAAGAAACCGAAAGGCTTGGAAGAGGGCCGTGTTTCTGTCTGGTTCATGTCTGTGCCCCGCTGAACTTTGTACCTTGTTGGCACCAGTGAATTTTTTGTTGAGTAGAAATTACCTTATGTGTTTGGGTCATTTCTGAGTTGGTCCTGTCGCACTGCCTGCCGTTTGGGAAGTCAGTGTCTTAGCCCTCTGTGCGACTGTTGCCTCTCCTCAGCATCTTTTCTGCTCCCTCTTGCAGGCGTGTGCTGTCCTTCCTGGCTTTCGGGTGAGCTTGCTATCCACGCGCACCTGCATATCTTGGGGCAGTCTTGCGTTCTGCGGTCATGGGTGGGAGCTCCGCGTGCCTGGGGGCACTACCCTGGCACCTGATCTGTCACCGTCCTCAGAGATCTGTCAGAATTCACTGGTAAAGCAAGAAGGTTGCCAGAAGCCAGGGATGAGGGGCAGGATGGGTGTGACATCGTTGTTCAGGGATGCAGTGGGAAGGTTTTTGTAGGAGATGCTGATTTTATCACCTGAAGCTGAGAAACGCTAGATGGTTGTGGATTTAGTCAGAGGAGTGGGGGGATTTGGGGTGTTCCTTGCATGGGTTTCTGAAGTTTTGCAAACTGGAAGTTTAATTTTGAATTGAGCTGGAGAAGGAGGAGGAGGTCTTGATTTGAGACCATGTCCAGATGGGATGTTTTGCTTCTGACTTCTTACTGGAGCTCTGGTACCAGATCCCAAGTTTCTGCTTCAGCAGAAGAAGGCTTCCTTGAGCAGATCTTCTCACCCAGACATTACTGGGAGAAGGCTCCAGTCTCCTGGAGGGCAGCCGGGATGCGCCCTGTGACTTGTGGGACCGCGGGTCCCGCCAAGGTGGGCAGCGTGGTGGAGCTGGCCACGCTGGCTGCCTGCTGCTGCGCTGGACCATCACAATGGAGGGTGTGGAGGCAGCCTCTCTGTGAGCTAGTGTGGAATCTCTAGGGTGCCGACACGAGTCAGCCCAGCCAGGCCCCCTAAGGATGAAGGTAACAACCCTGTGAGCACGGGCTGGGCGAGACCAACCGCCTGAGGATGGCCGCGGCACTCTGATTGCGGGGCCTCAGTCATGCTGCTGAGGGTCCGCGGCCCAGCGCACCATCACCCCCCACCCTCAGGGGCAGGATCCCACTCTGCCCGGCAAGGTAGGCGCTGGCCCTTGTGTCTCCTTCAGGCCCTTGAGGACGCCCTCTGGCACCGCGTCTGTGCTCGGGATGCTAGGTCGCCACTCGCTGCACGTGGCTGTTTGGGTTTAAGCTGACATTAAATTTAAGGTTCAGTTCCTCTGTCACCCTGGTCCCATTTGCAGTGCTCAGGAGCCCCTTGTGACTAAGCGGCCTCCAGTCCCAGCCTGCGACTGCCCCTCGGGGGTGGCCCAGGCCTTTGCGTCTTGCCACCTGCTGCGCTTTGGCTGAGTCTCAGCTGCCACAACGTCTTCCTGCCTTCCTTGTCCTCCCAGCAGAGGCCACAGAGGTGTCCTCCCCCACCAGCTTTTCGGCTCTGGCTCCCGACTCTTTCTTCCCCTCTCTGCTGCCCCCTTCACCCCCCAGCGTGTGTTGGTTTAGAAGCTGTTTCTCTTGTTAGCCCCATTACAACCTAAGGAGATCCTGGCCTTCTTTGAGACAGCCTCCTGGGGGGAGTTCTCTTTGCTACTTCTGAAGTAGGCTCAGCTTGGTGCAGTTCTGTGTGTGAGAGACACCCAGAGTCTTCATCGGCATTGTGAGCTTCTGGTGACAGGAAGTTTTTATTTGCATGGTTTAAATGCATGTGCATAACCTCAGCCTGGTGAGTAATTGGGTAAGTGCGTCCTGTACAAATCCGGAGACACCCTGCAGTCCTATACAAAGACCTCTGTGTGTGACCTTCCCCCGGGGTGGAGGCTGGTGAGGGGGGCGGGACAGTGGGGGTGATGTTGGCCCAGCCAGCAGCCTGCTGCTCTGCGAAGGTGGCGGCAGCAAGTGCTGGGTCATGTGGCTGTTTCCTGTCCCTGGAGGGGCCCCTTAAGAGGAGACGCTCCTTAGGCAGGGTCTGATGTGCTGGGCACTCTAGAGATGGGGTGTCTGACGGCCCTGTCGGTGAGCACCCCGGGGCCGCAACACGCCGTGCTGGAATAAGGGAAGAAGCGCTCCGGTTTCCACTTGGAGAGTGTACGACAGTCCATTCAGAGCCCAGGAGCGGGTCCGGGCCCAAGCCCGCACTGGACGTGCCTCTCGGTGTTCCCTCGGCGCTCGCGTTTACGATCAGTTCCCCCGCCCCACCCCATCGTGAATCACATGCCCCTCTTTTTCTAACAATAACCGCAGCCAAGTTGACTTAGTTACTGGGACCAACACTTGTTTTCTTGTTTAATAAATCTGGAAATTTGCCTTCTTATTTAGCAGAAGGCTCTAGACTGCAGTGACTGGACTGGTCATCAGGCTTGGGGGTGAGACCAGTATTTCTCCAGGGGTAAGCTCTTCTGTGGAGAAGGAAATGGCAACCCACTCCAGTATTCTTGCCTACAGAAACCTGTGGACGGAGGAGTCTGGTGGGCTGCTGTCCATAGGGTCACACAGAGTCAGACACGACTGAAGCGATTTAGCATGCATGCATGCATTGGAGAAGGAAATGACAACCCACTCCAGTATTCTTGCCTGGAGAATCCCAGGGACAGAGGAGCTGGTGGGCTGCCGGCTATGGGGTCGCACGGGGTCGGACACCACTGAAGCGACTTAGCAGCAGCAGCAAGCTCTTGTGAGAAGCTGCAGGTGCCTCTGGGAGAAGGAAGAACTCTCTTTAGATCCTAGGGCTGCTGCTGCTGCTGCTGCTAAGTCGCTTCAGTCGTGTCTGACTCTGTGCGACGCCATAGACAGCAACCCACCAGGCTCCGCCTTCCCTGGGATTCTCCAGGCAAGAACACTGGAGTGGCTTGCCGTTTCTTTCTCCAGTGCATGAAAGTAAAAAGTGAAAGTGAAGGCGCTCAGTCGTGTCCAACTCCTAGCGACCCCACGGAGCACAGCCTACCAGGCTCCTCCATCCACAGGCTTGTCCAGGCAGGAGTACTGGAGTGGGGTGCCACTGCCTTCTCCGCAGATCCTGGGGAGTCCAAGTGAATGCTGCAGTCTTGGGCTGTGGCACGTGCCCGCCTTGGGCTCTGTGTGACCACTGGGAAGCCAGCCAGCCTGCATCTATTCCCTAGCAAATGGACCTGCTAAAAATAAACAGGCAGCTATTCAGTTCCACCAGATTCAAAATAGCCAGGCCGTCCTCCCCACCAATGTTAAGGTCCCTTCTGCATTCTTCTGCGAGGCTGTTTCCAAGGGGAGGCAGTGTCCTTGGCCTCCCGGATAGGAGGCCCTAGGGGAGGAACCTGCCTTCCCAGTGAGTGAGTGTGAAGGCCGCTAGACCTACGGTGCTAAATGCCACTCGTATCCTCAAAGGTTGAGGTTAAAACAGCAAGTCACACATGCACAGAGCCAGGGCCCAGAGAAGGAAGGTAGGGGTGGGCCGGCGGAGGCTGCGGAGTGTGTCTGTATCTGTGTGTGTGTGTGTCCGTGTGCAGGTGGCCAGTGTTCAGGAGAGGCTGGCGCTTCCTACACCAGCTGTCCAGGCCTGTCAGGCCTTGTGAAGCAGGGAAAATCGGCACCTCACTGATTCACAAGTCCATCCAAGTGACATTAGCTCAGGTAGGGCCCTTCCAGACTGAAGAGCCAAGGAAGTGAGGGACAGTTCTTGACTGGTGGGAAGTGGGGCTCCCTGTGAGGTGCCCCCAGGCCGCCGTGCCCTTGGTGAGACCCACGCGCCTCCTGAGCGCGCCGCCTTTGGGTGGAGTGGCCGCTGGCCCAGGGGCTGCTGGCCTGGTCCCAGTGCCCTAGCTGCTCTGCGCCCCGCTCCCGTCTGGGGGTCTGCTCGCTCTGAACTCAGGAGCCGGGAGCGGTTCCTGCGGGGGACGGGGCAGTGCAGGGCCAGGTGCTGCTGCTCACATGGAAGCCGTGGCTCCTCGGCTCGAGGGCCCGGGTGAGTGGTGGGCACTGGGGCTCCGCTGGGACATCCCGGGTCCTGTGGGGCGGGTGACATTGCTTCACGGGAGCAGCGTTTCCCGCCTTCTCTGAGTCCGGCTTGGCAACGTAGAAAGTGTTTCCTGAGCTGTCATTAACTGAGTGGCCTCTTGGGCTGGGTGGGGCTATAGGTGGTGACTCTGGCTGGGAGCTTGGGCCGCAGTGTGTGCGGACCCAGCTGGGCTGGAGGGTGAGGTGGGCAGGTGGCAGTGGTGTCCCTGAAGGACAGAGTGTCAGGCACGTGGCGCCTGTCGTGGCCCCAGTCTGCGCTAGGAAGGAGCAGAACGGGGAGGCGGCAGGGGAGGCCTGGCACGGGGCAGGTTGTGGTGTGCGTGTCCAGGGTGCAGGACTGAAGGCTCGACAGGGGTCTGTGTCTGACCTCTGCCTCATGGTAGCACAGATCTGATCCAGGAGTGGGGCGGGGCCTGCGGGAGAGCAGACCCCTGCCATCAGCTTTAGTTCCAAGGGAGTGGGGAGTGGGTTCTCCCAGCTGTTTTGAGAAGCAGTTTGTATCTTGGATAGCAGCTCCCCACTTACACCCTAATTTTCAAGACTGTAAAAGTTGGGCCCCTGGTATGTAAAGTGAGGAGACTGCCCACTCTGAGTTGTTAAGACGTAGGATTCTTTTTTTTTTTTTAAGACATAGGATTCTTTTTCTTCCTCTCCGTCCCAATCCATTTAATCTCCTGCCTAGGAGTAGAGAATGGCTAGAATACGATGGCAATCACAGCTATGAACTTGGGATTGCCAAATTAATGAAGAAGTAGAATATGAATTTGCTGATGAGAAGAAAACCTGGGTTCATACCCCAGCCCCAGAGTCCCACTTCTTGTTGCATGCGATCTGTTGGGTGGGACTTGATCTGATAACAGGCCAGGGACGGACTGCCTTATCCTGAGTACCCACTTCCCCCCAAACCTGTTTTCTTTCTTAAATTTCATTTTTAAAATTTATGTGAAAGACATTGAACACAAAGCAATTCTCCTTAATCTCTCACTTTTTTGGGGTGTGCGCAGGTTGTTAGGGAACAGTGATTCCCCAACTTGACTGCACATTGAAATCACCTGGGTTGATTAAAAAACAAAACCTGACGTCCAAGTCTCAGCCTGAGATTCTGATTTAATTGATCTGGGTGCCACCTTGGGGTTTTAAAGCTTCCCAAATGCTACCAACAGGGAGCCAAGTTGGAGAATCTCTGTTAAAGAAGTTTAAAATTCTCTTGCTGAAAGAAAGAAGACTGTCTCTACTTACAGATAAGGATAAATAAATAGACAAGTCTGGGAAGATTTGCAGGATGCAAGAGCAATGTACAAACCTCCCCCCTTCCACAACCAAGAGGCCTGATGTGGATCTTCCCCAGGTCTTCCTTGAGATTATGTGAACGTAATCACAAATGCACAGTGGTCTGCAGATTTTGTTTTCTGTATCATGGCAATTTTCCCATGTCAGTACATGAGATCAGCTTCCTTCTCCAAAACTGGTATATGCGTAGGTTCTGCAATATATTTAGCAGTCATTCCTCTGAGTATTGCTTCAAATGATACCCCAGTGAACGTTCTTTTTTATAACCTTTTATTTTATATTGGAGTATAGATGATTAACAAGCAATGTTGTAGTTTCAGTTGAACACCTGTGAAGAGTCTCCACCATTCATATACATGTATCCGTTCTCGCCCAAATGCCCCTCCCATCCAGGCTGCCATATAGCATTGAGCAGAATTCCATGTGCTATACAGTAGGTCCTTGTTGGTTGTCCATTTAAAATAGAGCAGTGTGTATGTGTCGATCCCAAACTCCCTAACTATCCCTTCCTCCCACCCTTCCCCCCCAACAACCCTGAGTTCCCAGTGAACATTCTTAATACATACAGACGTCTGCCTGTGTTTTTTTTTTAAGGAAAGATTCTGGGTGTGGGAATTGGGCATCATAGGGTAGGATCATTAAGTTTTGAGAGAAGTACAAACTTCTTTCCTTGTTCTGTACGATGCCTTGTTTGCACACACCCTTGGGTTCTGGATCTAATGTGGAGTAGACCCCAGTTCAGCCCCTTGAGGTATTTTGACCTTTAGGATGGTAATATGTATTCCAAACCAGGTAGTTGAGGATTAAGCAATGCTGGGGAAAGCATCTGGTGAGGTTGTGTTTGAAGCTGAAGCTCCAAGGTAGCATCTTTGAAGCTTTCTGCCTGAAGGGATTAATACAGTCTTCTGAGCCCCGGCCATTGCTTAGCTTTGCTTTTGTGTTTTCCAGTTCCATTGCTTCATCTTTGAATGTTAGCAAGAAGGCTTCTCTTTACAGACACGGGAGTTTCTGGAAGTGGCCGGTCCCCAGCCCCTTCACTTCGGAGCAGAACACTCTTTCCTGGAGCCCTTCCCCGGCTGCCGTGTGTGGGGGAGTCCTTGGTGGTCCTGTTAAATGGCAGCGTGTGATTCAGTGGGGCCGGGGTGGGCAGCAGGTTCTCAGGTGATGCTCAGTGCTTCTGGTCCATAGACTACACTTCGAGAAGCAAAGTTTCCAGGCCTGTTTTTGCAGTGGTTGAACTTTCTTTGCCTTGGCTGAACATTAAAACCACCTAGGAAACAAGAGCATGCTCTGGGATTTCCAGAGTGCACTGATGTAAATAAATTCAACTAGTTGTTGTTTAGTCACTAAGTTGTGTCTGTCTCTTTGTAACCCTGTGGACTGTAGCCTGCCAGGCTCCTTTGTCCTTGGGATTTCCCACACAGGAATACTGGAGTGGGTTGCCATTTCCTTCTGTTGGCGATCTTCCTATCCCAAGGATTGTGAGCCCACGTCTCCTGCTTTTCAGGTGGATTCTTAACTGCTGAGGCACGGTTCAGTTCAGTTCAGTCGCTCAGTCGTGTCCGACTGTGACCCCATGAATCGCAGCACGCCAGGCCTCCCTGTCCATCACCAACTCCTGGAGTTCACTCAGACTCACATCCATCAAGTCAGTGATGCCATCCAGCCATCTCATCCTGGTCGTCCCCTTCTCCTGCCCTCAATCCCTCCCAGCATCAGAGTCTTTTCCAATGAGTCAACTCTTTGCATGAGGTGGCCAAAGTACTGGAGTTTCAGCTTTAGCATCATTCCTTCCAAAGAAATCCCAGGGCTGATCTCCTTCAGAATGGACTGGTTGGATCTCCTTGCAGTCCAAGGGACTCTCAAGAGTCTTCTCCAACACCACAGTTCAAAAGCACCAATTCTTCGGCGCTCAGCCTTCTTCACAGTCCAACTCTCACATCCATACATGACCACAGGAGAAAACACAGCCTTGACTAGACGGACATTAGTCAGCAAAGTAATGTCTCTGCTTTTGAATAGGCTATCTAGGTTGGTCATAACTTTTCTTCCAAGGAGTAAGCGTCTTTTAATTTCATGGCTGCAGTCACCATCTGCAGTGATTTTGGAGCCCCCCAAAATGAAGTCTGACACTGTTTCCACTGTTTCCCCATCTATTTCCCATGAAGTGATGGGACTGGATGCCATGATCTTCGATTTCTGAATGTTGAGCTTTAAGCCAACTTTTTCGCTCTCCACTTTCACTTTCATCAAGAGGCTCTTTGGTTCCTCTTCACTTTCTGCCATAAGGGTGGTGTCATCTGCATATCTGAGGTTATTGATATTTCTCCTGGCAATTTTGATTCCAGCTTGTGTTTCTTCCAGCCCAGCGTTTCTCATGATGTACTCTGCATAGAAGTTAAATAACCAGGGTGACAGTATACAGCCTTGACGTACTCCTTTTCCTATTTGGAACCAGTCTGTTGTTCCATGTCCAGTTCTAACTGTTGCTTACTGACCTGCATACCGGTTTCTCAAGAGGCAGGTCAGGTGGTCTGGTATTCCCATCTCTCTCAGGGGAAGCCCCAATTAAACTAGTCCAAATTTAACAAAGAATTGTTAAAGCATTCACTTATATCCACAACAAAGCACAAACCACATTAAGGAATAATTCACCATAACAGTGGAGGATTTTTCGTTTTAAGGATTCTTGTCATTTTTGCAGACAAAATAAATTTTGCTGGTAGGGAGGCAATGCATGCAAGTGTGTATTGTAGAATACATTAGTCACGTACCTCTCATGAGAGCTAACCCTACTTTACCAGCATTTCATGTATGTCGCAACTGATCTTATACCAGCTATTCCTTACAGAGCGTGTCCCCATCTTACAGGTGGAGAAAGCTGAGTTTTTTTTCCTGTCTCTGGTCTACTGCCTTCTTCTGGGCTCCTATTCCTCTTTCTCAGACTAGGTATTCAGCTTCCTTTCATTTAACATGCTCCTGTAATAAGCTAGAAGCACAGTTTGGGAGTGTGTGTTCTTTGCAAACCAAAGCTGGTTCTCTGTTGACTGCAGAACAAAGCGCAGCCTCTGCAGTGGGTGCAGGCGCCGCATTGAGCCCTTGGAACAGCTTGACTCTCAAACGACTTGATTTCCACAGCCCTGTGTGTGGGGCTGGTCCCTCGCCTTGGGGCACCCCCCATCCCTTGAAAAATCCCACTCGTCCTTTGTTCTGACTTAATTGTGGCGTAACTACTGTTTCCTTGGCTGGTGATTTGGGGGATGCTTGCCAGGGACGTGTCCACATGGATTTCCATGGGTATTTAAAAGTGCTCCAATACCACCTGAATAGAAGTGTTCTGGGAGTTTAGAGAATGAAAACACTAAACACAGCTAGTCCCTTGGGGTGGGGGCGAACCTAGGGAGAATTGGGCATCAAGAAGTGATGCAGGAAAGGATTTGGTTTCAGGAGCTGGCTCAGTGTGTTTCAGGGGAGTGTGCCTGGATGAGCGGGCAGCAGGCCGGGGGCAGCGCCTCCACCACCACCCCCGCGTGGGTCACAGGCCGGGGTGCGCCCAGAGGGAAGGCCGCGCCTTCCGTGGGCCGGGGGCACAGCTGGCCTCCCTGGGCGGAGCCCCATCAGGAGCCCTCGCCATCTCTCACGGCTCCCCCTTGCTCTCCTCTCCCCACAGGTGTAACTGCTGCACGCCTCCAGGATGACGATCCAGTTCCGCTCACTCTTCCCCCTGGCCCTGCCTGGAGTGCTGGCGCTCCTCGGCTGGTGGTGGTTTTTGTCCCGTAAAAAAGAGCCCCTCGACAGCCACGACAGAGCAGCGGAGGCCGGTGCGGTGGCGCTGCGGGCCGGCCCTGCGGCCCAGGAGGCGCTCGCAGCAGAAGACGCGCGGCCTGGAGTAGCCAGCCCGCCGCCCGAGAGGGAGCTGTGCGGCAGCGGCAGGCCCTCGCCGGAGCCGCCGGCCCTGTTGCGGGCACACCCGGCATGCCGGAGGTCCGAGTCCTCGGGCAGCCTTCCCAGCCCCGTGGACACGAGACTCCGCCCGGGAGCGCGCAAGGAGGTGGAGCTCGCCCTTGCGGGCGACGAAGCCAAGGCTGTCCCTCTGGAGTGTCCCCTGCCAGCTCCCAAGGGCCTTCCGTTCCCCCACGAGGCAGTCGAGGTGTGTAAGCGAGAGGCCGTGCTGGGCCGGCCGGGGGGACGGGGCCTCCAGGGCCAGCCTGCAGCCCCCGTGGAAAAACCATGCATCGGAGAGAAGGCCCGGGAGACAGGGGGCGCCGAAGGCACCGGGGACGCGGTGCTGGGAGAGAACGTGCTGGAGGAAGGGCCGGCAGCCTGGGAGCCAGCCCCCGAGTTAGAGTTACAGAGTGGCCGGGCGGCCAGAGCGGGAGAGAAGGGCCCGGGCTGCCCGCTGGATGAGGCTGTGGCGGAGCCGGTGCCCGAGGAGACGCTGGCGCCGAGGGGCCAGGCGGGCCGAGCCTGGGATGGAGCCTTTCCCCAGGAGCAGGGCGGGGAGGAGACCTGGGACAGAAGCGAGAAGATAGAGCAGGCTGCCTTCCAGATCATCTCCAAAGTGATCCTGGGGGCCACCGAGGAGGCGCTGGCCACCGCCACGGGCAGGGTCGCGGGCCGCGCCTATCAGGCCTCAGCCGCCCAGCCCCGGGGGCCGAAGGAGGAGAGCTGTGCCCCCGCCAGCCAGAAAACCCCCCTGGGCCTGGAGGCCTCGGAGCCCACCCTGGCTGAGGCGGAGGCAGCTGTGAGTCGGGGGGACGCGGCCGTCCCCTCCGCAGAGCCTCCGGCAGGGGGCCTGCCAGCACCAAAGACCTACGTGAGCTGCCTGAGCAGCCCTCTGTCCAGCCCCACCAAGGACAGGAAGCCAAAGAACTCTGCACACCACATCTCCCTGGCCCCCTGCCCTCCGCCGGCCGCCCCCCTCCGCGAGTTGCTGGACAAGGCAGGCGGCCCCGGGGAAGAGGCCACCCGTGTCCCCTGCATGTCTGACGGCGGCCAGGCTGTCCCCGGAGGGGACAGTGCTGTCGCCTCCGGGCAGCACTCAGATTCTGCCAGCACCTCGGGGCTTGAAGACTGTTGTCCGGAGACTGCCCCCAGCCCCAGGGGCGAGGCCGCCACCCCACCGCTGCCTGAAAGTACTGTGCCCGTCAGCAATGGGGTGCTGAAGGGGGAGCTGTCGGACTTGGGGACCGAGGACGGATGGACTGTGGACGCGGAAGCAGACCATTCGGGAGGTAGGCGGGCCTGGGGTGTCCCCCTCATTCAGCTGGGAAAGGTGCTGGTCGGCCTCTGCTGCTTCTGTAGCCACGGTGCTCTTCCACACTGTGTCCCAGCGGCTTGCAGAAATCGGGGTACAGTGGAGAGCTGGTGGGCAACTGAGAAGCGAGTGCTGCCCTGAACCCCAAAGCCACGGGAGCTGTAACTTGGTTCCGCAGCCAGGGACCCTTCCCAGCCCTTCCGAAGGAACCAGCTCAAAGTTGGGGTCACCCAACTCAAGTATACTGATCTGTCTTTACGCACTAACTTCCTAATAGCTTTTTTAAAGACGGAGAGGCCCCTTCAGCTTTAATCCCGTTGAGTACCAAGAATGGGTGAGCTTTTTCAGTGGATTATTTCCTTTTAATAATGTGCTTGTTCCCATGTCTTTACCTGCTTTCCTTCTCCAGAAGCTCTTTCGGGGTTAGTGCCCAGAGATGGCCACAGCCTCGAATGCTTGCGGGAGGCTCACGCCTTCCTGCCTGTTGCTGTCACCTATTCCTTCGCAGAGAACCTCAGCCATTTCCTTTCTGTGCAGCTGCAGTTCCACCCCTGGGAAAGGGGCACTTTGGTAATGAAGTGTCCAATGGGTTTTTCGAGTGCTGACCCCAGCGTAGACAGTTAAGACCGCTCACTTACAGGTCAGCAGCTCCTGACCCTGGTTTTGCAGCTTCCCTAGGGTATTTGCACTTGTCTCACGGAAAGAGGCCGCGGGTTCCTCTGCGGGCCTCCAGCCTGCTTGTCCTGGAGATGTTCCCTGTCGTTTCAGCCCCAGGACGGTTGGGGCCCTTGCTGGGGATTTTAGTGCTCTCAGCATCTGCTGTGCTGCGCGTGTTGCCACCTGTAAGGTGCTGTCACTGATTGAGACACTGCTGTTTCGTGTGTACCTGTGATAGGAAGGTGCTGCCAGCCACCAGTGTAGAAAAGTCAGAGGCCATAAGATGCACCCGACTTCCGGGATGTTAAATTACTTTTAAAAAGTTACTCTAAAGCATCTTAAAATGGACGGAAATCTTTTGGAAATAGAGGAGGCCCTCAGCCTCGTCATGCGGACCCCAGTTTGGCAGTGGCGGCTGCTGGGATGAGTCTAGGCCGCAGAGGAGGGGTGGTGGGCGGGGGTGGGGCCTGGGCACAGCAGGTGGGGGCTGGTGGGAGTCGCAGTGTGGTCTGAGCCCCCTCTAAGTGTCATCAGGGTGGAGGCCTGTCCTGCTTGGTCGGTCAGCAGTTGGGGGCCGGGCACAAGCTGCGCCTGCATCGGCCAGGTTGGCTAAGCAGACTTCTCTCCAGAAGGGTGGTTTTCCCAGCGTGAAGCCCCTAGTGTCGAGCCCCTCGCCGTAGCTGGGAGGAGTGCCTGCTTCCTCTGTCCAGGCAGGGCCGGGGTCGCTTTGTAGGGGATTATGTCCAGGGCCTAGGGAAACCATGTGGAAGATAGCCTAGTTAGTAGCCTCTCAGGAATGACCTATTTCTGGCAGTCGAGTCTTCCATACTTCAGCCAGAGCCACTTTTCTGAAGCCGTCTGACCCGTGCCTGGGTTGTGGGCTCCCTGGCAGACCCTGAATGGGGGTGTCTTCTCAGAACTGAAGACCCACCGGGAGCCCTGAGAGCCTTCAGCAGTGCGTGAGTCAGGCCTCAGCAGAGGGAGGGGCCCTCCTCCTGTCGCCCTCTCTTCCCAGCCCTGACCGGGAAAAGGGCAAGTGGGGACTCTGTAGTTCTGCTCGGCTGAAGGCCCCCGCCTGAGTGCCCGGGCCTGGGACCTTGGTGCCCACGGGCCCTTCATCGGAGGGGCCGCTTGGTTGTGTGTGGACCAGCTATGACCAGTTGGGCTCCACCAGGACCTACACCAGGCACAGGCCACCGAGACCTTGGGGACCGGCTGGCCTGTCCCCTCCCCCGCCCCATGGACTCCCCTTGCTGAGCCAACATCAGTTTCTTCCCAGTTCACCACTTGTCTCTGCTCCAGCAGCTGTGCTGGGCGCGGCTGCCAGTTCAGCAAGTGGGGCTGTAAGTGACAGGCTAAAATTAGGTGTGTCTACACCCCCAGTCCGCCTTTCATTGGGGCTGTTCTGAGCCTTCTAGACTGCGAGCTGACAGTCACCTGCCAAGCCTGAGGAGGGGGCGTGGGGCGGGGGCCTCTTGGGAGTGCAAGTTTGGAAGTTGTACGTTATTAACTGCTCTGGGCCCGTGTCTGTGCGCGCTGCTTCCTCCCCTGCAGGTTCAGACGGGAACAGCATGGACTCGGTGGACAGCTGCTGTGGCCTCAGGAAGCCTGACAGTTTCCAGAATGCCCAGGCAGGCTCCAATCCCAAGAAGGTTGACCTGATCATCTGGGAGATCGAGGTGCCAAAGGTAAGGGCTGCGAGCACTAAGTGGCCCCGGGCCCTGGGTCAGCAGGCTTGGGAGAGGGGGCCAAGGGGGGGCACCTAAACCAGGAGAAGCCCCCAGGGAGCCGGAGGCTGAAGGTGTGGGAATGCTCTGCTTTGCCCAAGTCTGGAGAGCTCCTGCAGCGCGGAGTACCTTCAGCTGCCCTCGGGGGCGGCGTTCTCACACTCCCCGGCTCCTCCCCTCCTCTGGGCTCTTCTTGGTGTGCAGGGCTCAGATCAGTTTGGAGATGCTAGCAAAGTGAGGCTGAGGGCAGGGGCTGGCCAGGAGTCCCCTCAGCATGCTCTCCTCGCGCTCTCCAACGCAGACTGTATTTTATAATTGAGCACAGCATAAATCCGTATTTTAGAGAGCTTGAAGAATATAGCAGTGTAGGAAAAAAATAAAAATCAGCTTAATCCTACCCCCGAGAGTGACTAGGAAGACTTTTATTTCCTTCTCATCTTGCACCCTGTGGTTTTTAAACAAAACTAAGATTATGTTGCTTTAATTAATGCTTTTAAATATTTAACAACTTAATTTTCCTGTGTTATTCTTTGAAAATGGAATTTTAACTGCATGATTCATTGTGTGAATGTGAGTTTACTTCACCAGTCCCCCAATTCCTGGGTACTTAAGTGATTTCTAGCTTCTTGCTTTTCTAACTTACATCTTATTAGCTTGATCTTGACGTCTGTCTTAGGGGCTCAGAAACAATTGCCCAACTGCGTTCTCCTGGGCTCTTAGCCTCCTGCCGAGGTGGAGACTTGGCCTGGTGTGACCTTGAGGACAGGCAGGCTGCTTTGACCCACACGGCTGGCCCCCTTGGTTATGCCTTTCCCCCAGTGACCCTGAAGGCAGAGCTGCCCTCTTTTCTCTCCTTCAGGGCTTGAAGAGGGCACACCTCGGCAGCTTTGGGTGCAGAGTGACTATGTCCCTAGCAGCTCCACCGGGTGGAGTCACTGGGGATTGCTTCAGGGTTTGTCTTATATTGGGCTGAGTTTGGCTCCTCTGGCCTGCAGGGTACGTGTGCTCTGGAGTTGGCAGCAGGAGCCCAAGGGTTTTAGACCTTTGTTTTCGAACTGAGGCCATTCTTTGGACCTGAGCAGACTTGGAGAGGTAGAGGACTCAAAAATCCAACCTTGTGCTTAGAAACATCCCAGTGTCTAGGAGGAGAAAATGCTGCCTTTGCAGCCTCTAAGTGTGAGCCCCATTGCTGGGGAGGAAATGGAAACTGCCTGTTGCCTGGTGCAGCTGCTCAGTAGCTGTGTGCAAGGGAAAGGCGCTCAGTTGAGTCCGAGTCTATGCGACCCCATGGACTGTATCTCCATGGATTATACAGTCCATGGGATTCTCCAGGCCAGAATACTGGAGTGGGTAGCCTTTCCCTTCTCTGGGGGATCTTCCCATCCAGGGATTGAACCCAGGGCTCCCACTTTGCAGGCAGATTCTTTACCCGCTGGGCTACCAGGGAAGCCAGTAGCTGTGTGAGCCTGGCCAAATTAACTTAACCTCTCTGGGTCTGTTCCATCAACTGTAAAATGGTGATAAACAGATGCCGTTTGTTTTGCACTCGGAACAGTGCCTGGTGAGTGAGTGCCGAGAACACGTGTGAGCCTGACCTGGTGTGAAGCAGGGGCGGGTCTTGGGGCTGCTCGAGTTTGGCTTCTTGTTAGCCCGCTCACCTCTCTCCCGAAGCACCTGGTTGGTCGGCTGATCGGCAAGCAGGGGCGCTACGTGAGCTTCCTCAAGCAGACGTCTGGTGCCAAGATCCACGTCTCCACCCTGCCTTACACCCAGAGCACCGAGGTCTGCCACATCGAAGGTCAGTGGCAGCCGCTGCCTGGGCTTTCGACAGGTCTCTTACTGGGACATAAGTGGCTCGAAGCCTCTGGGCCCCACCTGCCCCCTTTTGAAGCCTAAGTCTCCGAATAGAAACCCTGCTCCTCACCCCAGGTGAAGGGAGTGGGCGAGTCTCCCTGTTAGCCTCACCACTTCTGGTATTTGAAGGAGGCTTGGGATCCCCCAGATCTTCTGGCGGGAAAGGGGTGGGCACTCGGGGACTGGCCAGGGCTCCTGGGCTGATGGTGGACAAAGGCCGGCCCTCCCCGTCAGCTAAGCTCCTGTTGCATTAGTGCAGTCATAAACAACAGAGGCCAAATGTGAAAGGGCGACAGGCTTCCAGCTTTAGATGTGTTTCACCCCAAGGCGAGGCTTGGCATTTTGGCACCTTAAAGGTGCACCCTGAACTCTGGGGAAAGTCCGGTGCGGTGCGGGGTGGGCCTGAGTTCAGTTTTGCTCTCTGTCTGAGCCCTGTGACTGTGATCTGGCCCCACATTCAGGCTCTCAGCATCATGTGGACAAGGCGCTGAACTTGATTGGCAAGAAGTTCAAAGAACTGAACCTCACCAACATTTACGCTCCCCCGCTGCCTTCGCTGGCACTGCCTTCTCTTCCAATGACTTCCTGGGTGAGCATGCCCCTTCCTCCAGGCCGGCCCTAGGTGGAAGCCCCCGAGGCCGTGGGCAAGGAAGGCCGGGGCACACTGCGGCCTGCCCTTTCACCTCTGGCCAGTGGTCAGCTCTGCTTTTAGTTCTCTGGGTTGGGCTGGGGGCCAGGGTGCTGTAGGAAGCCAGAGGCTTCTCGGTCCCTGCTTGGAAGGACCGTTCTCCCCACCTCTGCCACCTGGGCAGCCTGTTCTCTAGGCAGTTGCCTGGAAAGGACTACTCCCTCCTGACTGGCCATGTGCAGGCTGGCTTGGGACGCCTTTGAGCTGTGCCTTGTCCTGATAACCGTGAGACCTGGTTCAGGGACCCCTCCGGTGGAGTCGGGTCCGGCGGTGGCCCTGGTGAAGGAGGCCCTTCCCCTTGCATCCTCACGAGGGGCACCTGGGTCATAAAGGGAAAGAAGCCCCGCTCCCTCTGCACCCCCGGGAGCCCTCGCAGAGGAGCTGGCACTGTGGGGCCTGTGTGCTGGGGCTGTGGGGCCTCTGGGGCCTGTCACCCCATCCTGCTGTGCGCCTCCAGCCCTGGGAGCCTCGTCTCACTGGGAGCAGAACTGTAGGTTTCTGAAGGCTGAGAACACTGCATTTCACATGTAGGGTGGTTGTGCGCTCCAAGAAAACGTTTAGGATGCTGGCCTTTTCATCCTGTGTCTTTCCCCCTCCCAGTACCCTTGTGCTTTGGGGGAAGGGGTGGGTGTCCCTTCCTTTCTTGTGGATATCCGGGAGTAGGCTGACCCCCACTCCACGCTTCACTTCTGAATCCTCGGGGTTTCCTGTGAGGCTTGGCCCCAAGCCCGCGCTCTCTCTTTCAGGTAGTTGAGCGGTTGGTGAGGCCTCCTCTCCTTGGGCTCTGAGTGGCTGGAGCCATGACTGTTGGCCCGCGGGGCCGGGGGTCAGCGCGGAGCTCTCACCCGAAGCTCTTTCTGTGGCCACCTGGCTGGGAGGTGGCGTGGATCCCCTTCTGTGTCCACAGCACCTCGGTGTTGCCTTAGCTTGGAGAGAGGCCGACGGTCACGCTGGCGCTCCTGGGGTCAGCTGCCGTTCCAGGGAGCTGGTGGAGCGGCCCTCAGGCTTGACCATCTCTTACTCTTGTTCTCAGTGGCCACCCCATTCCTGTTTGCCTTCCCTGGGCCTTACAGAGTCTGGAGAAGAGGGGGACTGGGCAGAAGCTGTGCCCAGGCCCGTGGGCGGCCAGACGCTCCATCCACTGTGGACGCCTGGGGGCCTCCCTGCCCAGCTGAACTGAGGCCACCTCTTGTGGTTACGTGGGGTGTTGCAGGGCCAGGGCCACAGGGGAGCCAAACACTTTGAATGGCGTAAGAGAGCTTTCCTTGCACCTCTGTTGTCTAGGAGCCATGTTGCTTTGGTTTGCTCTGCCTTTTCCGAAGATGTGCCAATTCGGAGTCTTGCCCTGGGGCCTCAGAGTTTATCCCAGGTGTGAGAAGGGTTGCTGAGTGCACACGCCCCTCCCCTCTCTGCAGCTCATGCTTCCGGACGGCGTCACTGTGGAGGTCATCGTGGTCAACCAGGTCAACGCCGGGCACCTGTTTGTGCAGCAGCACACTCACCCCACCTTCCACGCGCTGCGTAGCCTGGACCAGCAGATGTATCTCTGCTACTCTCAGCCTGGCATCCCCACCTTGCCCACCCCGGTGGAGAGTAAGCGCTGCCCTCGGGGCTGGAGTGGGGCACCTGCACTCTGGCCAGGCTCAGGGAGAAGTTTGGGGGGTCTCCTCTTGTTCTGCCCATGGTTTTAACCAGCAGGAGGCTGTTCTGGGGCTCTTCCTGGGATTAGCATCCCTGAGTTCTTGGTGTCAGCCTGGGGTGCGTTGGGCTCCATTTCCTGGCTAGCTCAAGCTGATGTTTCCACAGGCTGATGGAGAGAAGGGGTCAGAATAGAGTTGGCACGAGGGTTCTGGTCTCAGCTCTGCTGCTTGCCTGTTGAGGGAGGTGGATGCCCATGGGGTCTGGGAATCGGGGTGGCTACTGTGTGTGTCAGACATGCACAGTGCCTACTGCGGACGCTGCTCTCATAGATGGTCCCAGTCTGGTGACGGCGGGTTGGGGCATTTCCAGTCAACGGGTGAGAAAACAAAGACTCTGGAGTCAGTGACTTGCCCAGGTGGCCCCTGCCCCGGAGCTCTGTTTCCTTCGTCGCCCTCATTAGCAGAGATCTAATGTCTCTAACCTGCCCCATCAGAGACTCCTGACCTGAAGCCCCCAGTGGGCTCTAAGACATAAGGAACACTTGAACTTTGGGGGGCATTTTATATTAAGGTTTTCCTTTTGGAGGAATAGTGTTAGGTTCCCTGATGTTGCTTCAACCCAGAAGTGAAGACAGAACTGGAGGCCAGGAGGCGACTGAGCTGTGCTGGAGCCTGCCCTTCAGGGTCAGAACACAGCATGGCCAGCCGTGCCACAGGCCCCGCCCTTGCCCCAGGCCGGGGTTGGTGGCGCTCAGGGGCACTTACTCCCTGGCCTGGTTGGCTGCCCCAAGCATTCCTGCTCTCAGCACCATCCTAAAGCGAAGGCCAGAAGTGGGCTTTGGGCTTGGGAGCCCTCGGTCTGGTCTGCGGTGGGCCAGAGCAGACCCTGGCAACTAGCCAGGGGTCTGCTGCACTGGAGGCTCTGGATTCTTTCTGGGACATTCCCTTCAGAGTAGAAGGCAGGTGCTGGTCCATTCCCTGAATACTGAAATTTACCTGGCTTAATATCAGGTAATCTGTGTCTGCCTTTGGCCTCAGAGAACATCTCAGAGAAAGAGGTTCGGGTGGGTACTTTCTGGTCTGGGGACGTTGGGGGCAGCAGAGATGCACGGCTGGCAGGCCTTGCCCTTGGTCCGTGCTGGGCCCGGGAGGGCCTGTGGCTGCCCTGCCCTGCGCTGGCTCTGGGCACACGCTCTCGTCTGCCCGCAGTAACGGTCATCTGTGCTGCCCCCGGCGTGGACGGGGCCTGGTGGCGAGCCCAGGTGGTGGCCGCCTACGAGGACACCAATGAGGTCGAGATTCGCTACGTCGACTATGGTGGCTACAAGAGGGTGAAAGTGGACGTGCTGCGGCAGATCCGGTGAGTCCAGTCGGTGTCTGCAGAGCGGGCGCCTGGGACGTGGGCGGGTTCTGCTGCTGCTGCCCACTCTGTTTGAAAGAGGATGATGCAAACGAATCCCGTCCTCGCCTCAGCGAGACAGAGCAGAGAGGCCCGTCCGGTGGAAGAAGTCCAGGTGTTGTTGGGCACAAGGGAGGCGGCTTCTCTTGGGGCGCTCAATGCAAGCAGCGCCTCCACGGCCAGGCCTGTGCAGGCGAGCCAGGAGCAGTGGCCTGTGCCTGTCATGTGCGCCTCTGTGTGGCTTCACTGGGTTTCGGGGTCACGGCGCTGAGCAGGAGGGGCGCGTCAGCCTGGGGTGAGGCAGCGTGGCGTCCAGGCTGAGCTTGGGCCTTGCTTGTCTTTCAGGTCTGACTTTGTGACCCTGCCGTTCCAGGGAGCAGAGGTGCTTCTGGACAGCGTGATGCCCCTGTCAGGTAACAGGTGGGGCCGCGGGCCTGGGCGGGGTGCAGCAGGTGTTGAAAGGAGGTCTTCTCTGTGAGACCCTTGTTCTCACCTTCCAGGCTTAAGCAGCGCAGGTTGCGGCCACTTTGTTTCCAATGGACTGGTCTGGGTGGAGGCCCGAGAACTTGCGTTTCTAACAAGTTCTCCCGTGGTGCTGGTCCCTGGACCCCCGCCTTCAGGCCCACTGCCCCGGCCTCCACCCGGGCCTCCGGCTTTGAGAGGCTTCCTGCAGAGACTGCTCCCTCCCTAGGTGCTCCCAGGCCTTGGCCCTGTGCCCCCGTCCTCCCTGCCTCTCACCCTGGGTGTGTCCTTGTTCGGGAGTGTTGATCCGACAAGGAGTGCTGTCCACGCACCCTGCCCGCCTGGGATCGCTGTGCAAAGTGCACTGTCTGGCCAGCTGCCGGGGTCTGAATTGCACCTGCCTCACTGTGGGAGCGGGCTGACTGTCAGCCACTGACCCGTGTCTGTCATGTTCTCACCTGTAACGTGGTCCTGATTCCATGAGGCAGCAGTGCATTCAGCCCCCGATTCAGTGTTGGTGGCAGCGACACTTCACTGGAGGCAGCATCTCTGTCCCCCGGGGGTGGCGTGCAGCAGGCACCCCGAGTGTACCCAGGGAGGCCTGGGGCTCTGCACTCGGCACGGGTGTGGCTCTGTCCCGGGAGGTCCTGCTGCGTGGCAGCGCCTGACGTCTGCTTGGAGAACACTTGTGAGCTGTGTGGCAAGTGCCGGGCCTCAGTGAGAGTCAAACGCTGCTTTTCCCTCTCCTCAGACGATGACCACTTCTCCCCCGAGGCAGACGCGGCTATGAGCGAGATGACGGGGAACACGGCGCTGCTGGCTCAGGTGTGTGGTGCAGGCAGGCTGGCGAGTCTGTCTCGGGGGAGCCCCTGCCCGGTGCCTCCAGCCTCTGTGAGCTCTCCCGGCTTCTTGGGAGCAGACCTTCAGTGCCTGCCTTCCCGTGGCCCATGCCCTGGGTCGGCCAGCAGTCTTGAAGGAGAGGGGCCTGGGGTAGCTTATTAACACCATGGGGGGTTTTGTTCTCTCAGGTGACGAGCTACAGCCCAACCGGCCTTCCTCTGATTCAGCTGTGGAGCGTGGTTGGAGATGAAGTAAGTCCTGGCCTCCTCTCCCCCGTCACGCCCAGAGACGCTCTTGGTGGGCACAGTTGGAGTGGGGATGCTGCTGTCATCTAGGGGGTGGCGGCTGGAGGTGCAGCTGACGATCCCCGCAGAGCTGTGGCGGCCCCGTAGCAGGACGTCCCGGGGCTCTATTGGACCTTGTCTCTTGGGGTTTTCCCCTCTGTCTCTTGGTACTAGAGCGTGGACAGCCTGCTCGCCCGCTGGCAGAGCCTGTCCATGAACCCCTGGCGGGCCCGGCCCGGTCATTCAGGCGCCGGGGGCAGGGCCTAGGCTGAGGGGGAACCGCGCCGGCCCGGTGCTGTGGCCGCACTCTCCAGGACCTTTCTCTCCTAGGTGGTATTGATAAACCGGTCGCTGGTGGAGCGAGGACTCGCTCAGTGGGTGGACAGCTGCTTCTCAAGCCTCTGACCCGCCCCACACCGCCTCTGGAGTCTGTTTTGCACTGTTGGAATTGGGCTTGGCACTCAAGGCAAAGACTTTACAGCAGAATTACAAACATTTGTCGTCTCCAGAGAGTCCTTTCATTCTGTACTGTAGTCACGTTGAGCTGTTTCCGTCTCTGAGACGAGGGAATTGTGGGTTCTTTTCAAAGCCATCAGATGGCGTGTTACAAGCCAGTCGGCTTAACCTGGTTCCAAGCTGTTTATAAAACAAACAAAAAAAAATGAAAGGAAAACTGCCTCAACTAGGTTGTCCTGCCCTCCACCCCCCGCCCCAACCCCGCCCCACCAATTCCCTTCCTCCCTTCTTCCTGCCTCTATTCTATTTCCTCCCAAACCCAAACCCCTATAAGCAGACAGGCCAAGGGATGTGTTCTTGCTTTTGGGGAAGGGATTCTTTTACCTTCGAGTCTTTATTTAGGGAGCAAGACATGAACTGACTGATGGGCATCAATCGCTTGTATAGCTTACAAATGAATTTATGATTGTTTAACCATTTTTTATGAACTCCATCTGGGTCTCTAAGAAGACAGCCTTTTTAATGCATCTGTAAATACAGAGCAATCGTACCTCTGGCCTTAGTCAGTGATAGAGGAGAGGGGAAACTTATCTTGCCAAGCCTAGTTGTAATTTGTAACCATTTTCTATTTGTGCAAACTCTGTAAATATGTTTAAAAAAATGTAATTATTTTGTACAAGATACACTGGAGAACAAAGGGAACTCGCGGGTTTTCCACATCCCGGGTCATCTGTGGCCGCTGCCTGTCCCAGCTCCCATCCCTTCCTGCATAACCGGACAGGGTGAGTGTATGGTATAGAATGTGACCCGGGGATTTTTTTTTTTTTTTTTCTGTACAAATTTGTTAAAAAAAAAAACCAAAAAAAAAAAACCTCATTGGATTACCCTGCAGTGGTGTGTGTTGATTCTTTTTTAGACTGAGTTCAGGCAGCATTGTGCAATTTAAGTAACTTAAACATACAAACATAGACATCTCAAATTGTATACACCGTAGCTTCCGTTTCTTCCCCTGGTGAACACAGTTGGGGAGTCGTGGGGTGGTTGTGAGCGTGGTGGGCCCTAGGGGGCCACTTAAACTAGGAGACTCATGGCTTTCTGAAGACAGTTTAGCCAGAAATTTCCGTCTGGCTTTTTCCTCCCCTTTGCTCCACAAGGTGGCGGCCAGCCTTCCCCTGGCTTCCTCCTGTGATAGTCTCAGACAGCCAGGCTTGAGGAGAAAATACTGGTTGCCCAAATTCTTTGTGCATTCTTAATAAATCTGTGAAGTGATTTAAGAGCAGAACCAAGTCTTGATCGAAAGGCCTCTCCTCTTAAACATAGGCTCCGGGCCTTGAGCCCTGGCCTCTGGGCCTGCCCACCCCTCCAGGGTCTCTGGAGTGCTGAGAGAGCCCCAGGCACAGAAGGCATTTTTCCCAGAGCTGCAGCCTCTCTCCCTGGCTTTGGGTACCAAGTGGGTAAAATACAGGCTTCAGTTTCCATGATCAGATACTGGTGGTGGTGGTGGTTTGGTTGCTAAGTCGTGTCCGACTCTTTGTGACCTCATGGACTGCAGCATACCAGGCTTCCCTGTCTTCACTCTCTCCTGGACTTTGCTCAAACTCAAGTCCGTTGAGTCAGTGATGCCATCCAGCCATCTCATCCTCTGTTGGCCCTTTCTCCTCCTGCCCTCAATCTTTCCCAGCATCAGGGTTTTTCCCATGAGTCGGCTTTTTGCATCAGGTGGCCAAGGTATTGGAGCTTCAGCATCAGTCCTTCCAGTGAATATTTAGGGTTGATCTCCTTTAGGATGGACTGGTTCGATCTCCTTGCAATCCAAAGGACTCTCAAGAATCTTCTCCAGCACCACAGTTCCAAAGCAGCAATTCTTTGGGGCTCAGCTTTATGGTCCAACTCGTGTCTGTACACTACTACTGGAAAAACCGTAGCTTTGACGATACGCACATTTGTTGGCAAAGTGACGTCTGTGCTTTTTAATTCGCTGTCTAGGTTTGTTATAACTTTTCTTCCAAGGAGCAAGTGTCTTAGTTTCATGGCTGCAGTCACCATCCACAGTGATTTTGGAGCCCAAGAAAAAATCTGCCACTGTTTGGTATCAGCCTCATAAGGCAATGAAATGGAAATATCCCTGCTGGAATGGAGCTTGGCCCTCAGCGAGCTCTCGTGCGGTCTTAACCGCCAACTGCCCTCAGTCCCAGCCATAAGTGGGTTGTGACTTTAGTCAAGTTGGGTTATACACAGGGCTAAGCTTTTTCTTTACAGCTTGCATCAGTGGAACGGAAAGTGGTGTGTGGCAGCCTTTAGGCTAGTCTGAAGAGGTCTCTCACCGCTGGGGGTGCAGGCGTGGCTTCTCTCTTGGGGAGCAGTGAGGGATTTTGACAGCCGGAACCCATGATTCTGTGCAGGGCAGAGGGCAGGGGAGGTGACGGAGTGGAGGCCAAACCAGAGCGGTCTGGCTGAGACAGGCTTCCTCTGGGAAGGCTCTTGGGCTGACAAGTGATGGGGTCAGGACCAAGGGCCCAGGCTCATGGTCAGGAGGTTGTGCTTGGTGTCTCAGGGCTGGAATATTGGAGAAAACATAAGTTACTGAGGAGCCTGTACGCTTTGGATAGATGCCGTTTAGGTTGCCATGGGCCTTGGATTAATTTCCAGACTTCTGAAAAAGTTACTTTTGACCATTTTGCTGCTGCTCATGTTGCTTTTGCCGAGGAGCGGATTTCCGGGTTCATGGAGGTCCTTATTCTGCCAGGCCAGATGGCATCCCTCTGGTTGTTGGTGTGTTCTTGGAATTACCCGAGGGAGCCTGGTGGGCTGCCGTCTGTGGGGTCGCATAGAGTCGAACACGACTGAAGTGAGTTAGCAGCAGCAGCTTAAGTGTAAACTTGAACTCTTAAATGGGAGAAGCTGGGGCTGGAGATCTCCCCCAGGGATGATCTGCCCCGGGTGTGGGCGAGGTGGATGGCTGAGCATGGGAGCGGAGAGCCAGCCTGCTCTCGCTGCAGGTGCTTGTGTGGGCTGTGGCCCCTCTCTGGTCCTTGGGGCGCTGCTGTGGGAGAAAGAACTGGACCTAGTATGGTGTCGGTGTCTGCTCTGGGGTTACTGCTGCACCACTGTAGGCTGAAGGTCAAGGTTGAGCTGGAGTTGTGGAGAACTTTCTGTCAGATACCATGCTGCTTTACAGGAATCCTTGGTCCTCAAAAGGCTCAGTGGTGAAGAATCTGCCTGCCAATGCAGGAGACACAGGTTCCATCCCTGTCTTAGAAAGATTCCCTGGAGGAAAAAATGGCAACCCACTCCAGTGTTCTTACCTAGAAAATCCCACGGACAGAGGAGCCTGGTGGGCTACAGTCCGTGGGGTCGCAAAAAAGGTGGCTAAACATCACTTGGTCCTCATGCCCACCTCTGGGGTGAGCGAGGGCTGACCCCAGAGATAGACGGTGGGGACTGTGGTTTGTGGGTGGAGCGGACGTGAGGCTGAAAGCCAGGTTCTCGACCACAGCTCCTCTCTGACAGTGTGAGAATGATCATTCCCCCTCCTGTGTCCCCAGACACCACAGTGGCTCACTGACCAGCCTCTTAGGAGAGTTTCAGAACTGAGAATTGGAAAAACACAGACGGGAGAGATCCATCATTTTGCCTCTTAGAAAAATTAAAATTTATGTAAACAAACCCAGGAGAAACTCACGGCACCTAGGCCAGACAGGTGATCTAAAAGGCCAGACAGGTGCTCTAAAAGGAAAACAGTCTCTGTGGGCATTAAAGAACGCGGACAGAAAATTGAAAACCCAGACCCGTTTCTAGACCAGCTTTGTCCAGAGACATGGAATGAGACACGTGTATAGTTTGAAATTTTCTAGGCGTCTCAAAAAGGAAAGAGCAGATGAAATTAATAATGGTTTATTTAACCTATTTCAGCGTGTAATGGGTGTTGGGCATACTGAGACATTTGGGTGGTTTTCTATGAAGTCTGGAGTCCCATGTGTGTATTTGCACTCAGAGCAGCTCGGGTGCTCCACAGTCACGGGGGGCTGGAGGCTGCTGGTCTGGGCAGCTCAGGACTGGACTGTCGCCTTCATCACTCTCACTCCAGTGCTGACAGCCTCGTGGGTATATTCTCACTCAGAAAATTCTGGGTTCTTTGGTGCATTTATTTCTCCAGATAAACTCTAGAATGATTTTTTTGGGGGGGAAGGGGACTGTGGAAAATGTTGTGCCACCCCTGAAAATAATGATGCTTTATTGTTGGTTTGGTATAAAATTTTATGTGATCTATTAAATTCAGCTTGTAAATTCAATCTGTTTCCCTTTTTTGCTGTCTCCCTCCACCCCCTCCCCCAGTTTTTTCCTTTTTTGCCTGTACTATCCATTTCTAAGAGAAGTACATTAAAGGATTTTGTATGTATTGGCATCGTGTTTTCCTGTCTTTCCTCGACTGCTTTCCTTTTTGGTGAAATCTGGAAAGTCAGTAGGTGGATTTCACTTGTTGAGTGTGATCACTGTTGTAACATTATTAGGTGTTTAGTTCATTTTCCTGTTGCTTTCTGATTGGCTCTTTTTTTTTTTTTTTTTTTGCTTTCATCATTTGCTTGGTCAAAAATTTTCGGCTCGTCAGTGCCCTCTTTCTAGATTCCATATATATGGGTTGATATACAACGTTTGTTTTTCACTTTCTGACTTCACTGTAATAGGCTGTAGGTTCATCCACCTCATTGGTACACACACGCAGGCACCTTAGCGTTAACAGGAGGCAAGAACCTGTTACAAGGGAGCAAAGGTAGTCTCTTCATTAAGTGATGCTGGGAAAACTGGACAGCTACCTGTGAAAGACTGAAATTAGAACACTTCCTAACACCACACACACAGAGAAAATGGGTTAAAGACCTAAATGGAGGATCAGAAATAATCAAACTGTGAGGAAAACGGGCAGAACACTCTTTCTTATGTACCTGTTCCTGAGTAATTTTGATTCACTTTTAAAGTTATCTTGGGTTGTGCTGGCTCTTTGCTGTGGGGAGTGGGCTCTCTAGCTGCAGCGTGGGGGCTCGCCTTTTCTGCGATGCCCAGGCTCCAGGGTGCGCGGGCCTCAGCAGTTGCCGCACGGGTGCAGGTGCCCAGGCTTGTGGGATCCTCCCGGACCAGGCATGGAACCTGTCTGCCCTGCGTGGGCAGATGGATTCTTGTCCACTGGGCCACCGGGGAAGTGCTTTTGATTCACTTGTGTGTTTTCAGAACACATATGACTCGTTGGCCATTGGAATCTCTCTTTTTGTCCTGAGGTCAGCCTTAGTGTCTCTACTGGAGCAGATGCCTGCCAAAAAAACTGCCCTCCCTCCCCCTCCACAAAGTAGGATCGCACATTCTGACACCAGGTGCTGGTAGCGAAGGGCGGGTCGAGGTACCCTCAGTCCCAAGGCTGAGGCTTCAGGAGGCAGCGTGTGCCCCGTTGGCCCCCAGCATCCGCTGAGTTCCGGGTGGAGACTAGCCTGCCTGCCTGGGGGCCCACGGGAAGATGGTGAGGAACGGAGCTGCAGTCACCCGCAGAGGGAGTGTGGGGTATCCCAAGTGGGTCTGTCGTGAGTCATGAGGTCTGGGGGCTACGTGTGGCTTATCCTGATCAATGGTGTCGTTCTGGCCCCAGACTTTCCTCTGAGGACACTGAACTCTGGCCGTGGCCTTGGGGGCAAGTGCCTTACTCCCTAGCCCCCGTCTGTGAAAGAGTGAATTAGGTGCGCACAGAGGTGTCTGCCAGGTTTGACTTTACACTGATCTCTAAGGGCCTTCCTGGCGATTCCTCTTAGGGGCCTAACTTATTTTGTATTTTTACAAAGCGCATTATCTAGGAGAGATCTTGGCTGTTTGTTGCTTGCAATAGGCCCAGCTAACAGGTGGGGACAGACGGCCCCCTCCTGTCTCGACCTGGGGTGGCTATCTTGTCTTTCCTGGCCTCTGGCTTGGTGATGGACAGAAGCTCTGCCTGCTCCCACTGGTCTCTTCTCTCCATTGAGCGCCTGCTGTATGCCAAGCGTTCTGCTGTGCTATGCTTAGTCGCTCTTTGCGAGCCTTCCAGGCTACTCTGCCCTTGGGGATTCTCCAGGCAAGAATACTGGAGTGGGTTGCCATGCCCTCCTCCAGGGGATCTTCCCACCCTAGGGATTGAAGCCAGGTCTCCCACACTGTGGGCAGATTCTTTATCTGTTGAATCACAAGGGAAGCCCAAGAATACTGGAGTGGGTAGCCTGTCCCTTCTCCAGGGGATCTTCCTGACCCAGGAATCGAACCGGGGTCTCTTGAGTTGCAGGCAGATTCTTTACCAGCTGAGCTGCCACATAAGCCCAAGTATCCTGCCAGGAGGCTGCAAAGATGGGGCACATTCTGGCTCTTTGGAGGCACCTCTACCTGGGGAGGCGGGCTTGGTGGAGCCACCCTCCCGCACTTTCTATGGGATCCTGACAACTGCTGGTGAGGTGGGCACCAGGGGCTGAGAATCAGCAGAGCTGGACTGGAAGTCAGGCCTTCCAGACTCCAGGCTGATCTTTTCTCTGCATGTGGTGCCTCAGCTTCCCTTTTTGAAGCCAACTCGCCTGTGCCCAGCAGGAGGCGGCCTCCACCGGGCTTTGCTGAAGGAAGGGGAGGCCAAGGGAGGTGGGCAGCGGGCCGGGGGGAGAAGCTGGGCGTGCTGCTGAAACGGAGTTGGCCCGCGGGACTGGCTCCCAGGCACGAGGAACGAAGCTGGTAAAAGTGAGAGCAGAGGAGGCCTCACGATAGGCAGTCTGCAAGTACGTCCTATGTGCAAGTCTTGTCTGTTTTTTGTTCTTTAATAGGTGATGAACACAATACACGATTCCAAAGAAAAATGGAGAGAAGAGGGCACGGCCACCTCCTTTCCTGTCCCCCAGACACACGTCTCCTCTTCGGGGGACTGTTAGGAGGTTCCCTTGTTCCTGCTCAGCACATGTGAGCGATAGGGCGATGCAAACCGCGGTCACAGGGCAGGCCTGAGTCTGAACGGTGTTATCTGCACAGAGCAGCAGCTGTGTGTATACTGTCTAGGGCTGCTTTGCTGCTGCAGCCACGCAGCTGAGCACCTTGGATAGAGGCCACCCCGCAAAGCCCCCAATACCCAGTCCTTTATAGAAAAAGTTGGCTGGCTGCCCCCCACTGTAAACATTTGTGCATTGTCCCCCCACCCAAAATTTAAGTTACTATGTCCTGCCTCTTTCAACTAGAAACTCCTTTGTTGAGAATTCCAGAGCCTCAGTTTCCTTGGGATGGTGTCTTGGCGGCGGCCCCTGCTGGAGGTCTTGTTCCTGAGCAGGTGACCAGGCCGGAGCCTGGGGTGGAGCAGGCAGCAAAGACTGGGCCACCCCTCAACGCGCTGGCAGCACCTGAAGGGACGCTCAGGCCCCCCACTGACCCACGTCTTCCTCTTAATAAGACTCCCGGTGATTCGTGTGTACAGCAGGGTCTGAGAAACACTGATCCAAGGGTTGTCAGTCATGTCCAATCTTGGCTGTGTATTTGGAATCGCCTCAAAAACCACCTATGCCTGGGACCCATTCTCAGAGATGCACATTTTTAAAAATTGTTTATTTGGCTGCGCTGGGTCTTGGTTGAGTCACACGGAATTTTTCCACGCGGTGCACGGAGCCTCTCCAGTTGTGGCTTGCAGGTTTCGTTGCTCTGCAGCATATTAGAGCTTTGTTCCTTGACCAGGGATCGAACCCTCGTCCCCTGCATTGCAAGGTGGATTCTCAACCACTGGACCACCGGGCAGTCCCCAGAGATGCAGGTTTAATTGATCTCAACAGCCTGGGCATTTATTTTATATATATTTAATATTAAATATATTTTAAAAAATATATATATATATAATCTTCCCTGGTGGCTCAGCTGGTAAAGAACCTGCCTGCAATGCAGGAGACATATGTTCGATCCCTGGAGACGGGAATGGCAATCCACTCCGGTCTTCTTGCCTGGGACATCCCTTGGCCAAAGGAGCCTGGCAGGCCACAGTCCATGGGGTCGCAAAGAGCTGGATGTGACTGAGCGACTAACGCTTCCACGGCTTTCACTCTCCGTAGTGATAGATGCACGATACACAGACGCGCATATATGAATGATGGCCTTTGCGGCTTTCACTCTCCGTAGTGATAGATGCACGATACACAGACGCGCATATATGAATGATGGCCTTTGCGGCTTTCACTCTCCGTAGTGATAGATGCACGATACACAGACGCGCATATATGAATGATGGCCTTTGCGGCTTTCACTCTCCGTAGTGATAGATGCACGATACACAGACGCGCATATATGAATGATGGCCTTTGCGGCTTTCACTCTCCGTAGTGATAGATGCACGATACACAGACGCGCATATATGAATGATGGCCTTTGCGGCTTTCACTCTCCGTAGTGATAGATGCACGATACACAGACGCGCATATATGAATGATGGCCTTTGCGGCTTTCACTCTCCGTAGTGATAGATGCACGATACACAGACGCGCATATATGAATGATGGCCTTTGCGGCTTTCACTCTCCGTAGTGATAGATGCACGATACACAGACGCGCATATATGAATGATGGCCTTTGCGGCTTTCACTCTCCGTAGTAATAGATGCACGATACACAGACGCACATATATGAATGATGGCCTTTGCGGCTTTCACTCTCCGTAGTAATAGATGCACGATACACAGACGCACATATATAAATGATGGCCTTTGCGGCTTTCACTCTCCGTAGTAATAGATGCACGATACACAAACGCACATATATAAATGATGGCCTTTGCGGCCTTTGCAGTATAACGTATACACTATATTTGTCTATAGAGTGCACAGATCTTGAGTAGAGAATGCGGACGTTTTTTGCATAATCACACCTAGGGTAGCCATTATCCAGTGAAGAAAGAGGAACGCTTCCCGGGCTTCTCTCGCAGCGTTTTCTGGTTGGGACCCCCTTCCGAGTAATCATCATTCTTCTGTCACCCTAGGGTTAGTTTCACCTGTTGTGGAGGGGTCACGCAGGAGGTGCGTGAGGTCGCGGTGCTGTGTGAGAGGTGACGTGCCTCGGTGGTGCCTTGCTGTGCGAACTCCTCCCCGTGAACACGCTGCAGCTCTCTGATCCAGCCTTTGGACGACTGTTATTCCAGTTTCCACGTTCAGGCTGTAACGAATTGAAGTGCTGGGATTCCTTCTTGTGTTTTTAGTGGCCACGTGTATCCATTTCTCTTGAGCCCGCACCTGGGAGGGTGCTTGCTGGGCCATGGGGGAGGACCAGGTTTAACTTCAGTAGTTACTTGTAGGCTGCTGCTGCTAAGTCGCTTCAGCCGTGTCCGACTCTGCGACCCCACAGACGGCAGACCATGAGGCTCCCCCATCCCTGGGATTCTCCAGGCGAGAACACTGGAGTGGGTGCTCAGCAGGTGACTCTGATGTCCTGCTGTTGATTCCCAGTCACCTTCCAGTAAATTCCTCATCCACCTCTGTTTCTTGCCACCTGTAAGCCCTGTCTACCAGACGCTGGGCAGTTCCCACCCAACCCCTGAATCCCCTTCAGTGTTTAAATCTCTCCCCATCACCCCTATCGACGGGATTCTGTCCAGCCTCACTCGGGTATCTCCCCTGCCAGGAGCCTAGCTCAGACTCTTGACCCAGTTCTTCCTCCTGGGCCCCCCAGGCGTGGACACAGTAGCAGTCGACCCCAGGGATGTGGTATCTGTCGATTCCCAGCACCCTCCCTGTCTTGAGAGCCCTAACACTGGGTTGACAAGAGCGTGAGCAGGCATAAAGCCTGTAAAGCGCTTTGCACAGGCACTGGTGGACAGTACTCAATAAATGATGCCCAAATGCGGATAACAGAACATTTCTGTCCTCACTCCAAGTTCTGATGGACACTATGACGTCGAGAGCCTCACGATCTGATGGGGCAGCCTCTGACCACAGGCAAAGAGCTCTTGAAAAGTGACTTGTCCGAACTGAGGTGTGTTGTAAAACATATACTTTGTGAGAAAAATGATTACATGTTGAAATAATATTCTGGATGTAGTGGGTTAAAGAAAATATACATCCTGTACTTTTTTTTCTTAAAATTTTTTTTTTTTTTGGTTTTTCTTTTTAAGTTGGATAATTGCTTGATTTGTTCTTCCTAAACATTTTTATGTTCTTTGTTTTTGGCTGCGCTGGGTCTCTGCTGCTGTGTGCGGGCTCTCGTTGCGGTGAGCAGGGGCTGCTCTCTGACTGCAGAGCACGGCCTTCTCACTGCGGTGGCTTCTCTCGCTGTGGAGCCCAGGCTCCAGGGTGCGCAGGCTCGGTAGCCGTGGCGAACTGGTTTCATTGCTCAACAGCATGTACAATCTTCCCAGACCAAGGATCGAACCCGCGTTCCCTGCATGTCAAAGCGGCTTCTTAACAGCTGACCACCGCGGAAGTCCTGGTGTTTTAAAATTTTTAATCAATTTTTTTTCTTTTTGTCTTTCTCTTCTTTCTTTTTTTGTGTTTGTAAATGGCTGATGGGTACGTGAAGGTGGCTCACGTGATCACAGGTTCCTGTTGGACCGTGCTGGGGAGAAGCACATCGTTACAGCAGGTCACTTTTTCATACAGTCTTTCTCAGATTAGGGGCTCATGTCTTTTGCTTCAGCGTTTATCTGGAGTGACTCTTAAAAATGCAATGTGCGGGGCTCTAACCAGAAACTCTTATTGAGAGTGAGACTGGGAATCTGCATTTTCCACAACCTCCTCAGCTAATTCCTGCCCTCTTATATATGAGATCCACTTCTCCTAGAACTTGGGGCATTCAATATTCCTCTTTAACAGGTGTGCTCCCGTGCTTCAGATTGTGAAAAGATGGAACTCTTATTTCCTACTTTGACTTGGCTGCCAGGAAGTGCTGAGGACTGCTTTGTGTTAGATTAAATCAGCAATTAATTCCTGTGTAACCCAGGTGGCTGTTTTGCTGTCTGCCAGTATGTCGGAACTGTCATGCCTTAGGTTGGAAGCATCTGGGGGGCACACACCAAAGTTTGTATTGTTGAGATTCTGGCTGCAGAAGACTTGTCTTCCTGTTGCTTTTCTGCCTGTTGTTGTTTGGAGGATGAAAAGAATCACTGAACTTCAATAAGAAGTTTACCTAAAGAAAAAAAAAAAGGAAGAAAGAAAGAAGAGTTAACCACGGGAAATGCACTCCACACAAGTCAACAGTTTCTTGAGTCGTTTACAAGGGTCTGCAATCCATCCTGCGCAGATTGCTGCCACTGTGGTCTCAGGCCACTAGATGGCACCATAGCACCAGTTTCTGGAAGTGTTACCTCCCTCCAGCTTCCTCTCCCAACTGATTGCCTCTGAACAGTGGTTCTTCAAGTAAAGTCTCAATCTCAGAATTTATTAGAAATGCAAATTCTCAGGTTCTACCCCAGATCCAAATGGCATCCCACTCCAGTATTCTTGCCTGGAGAATCCCATGGACGGAGGAGCTTGGTAGGCTACAGTCCACGGGTCGCAAAGAGTTGGACACGACTGAGCGACTTCACTTTTCTTTCATTTTCACCCCAGATCCACTGAGTCAGAATCTACTTTAACGTACCATCCAGGTAGCTCTGCTGCACGCTAACGTTTGAGAATCACTGTCCTAAAATCTACCTTGGGGTTCAGTTCAATTCAGTTCAGTCGCTCAGTCATGTCCGACTCTTTGCAACCCAATGGACTGTAGCACACCAGGCCTCCCTGTCCATCACCAACTCCTGGAGCTTACTCAAACTCATGTCCATTGAGTCGGTGACACCACCCAACCATCTCATCCTCTGTCGTCCCCAGAGGGTCTTTTCCAGTGAGTCAGCTCCTCGCATCAGGGGGCCAGAGTATTGGGGTTTCAGCTTCAGCATCAGTCCTTCCAATGAATATTCAGGACTGATTTCCTTTAGGATGGACCGATTGGATCTCCTTGCAGTCCAAGGGACTCTCAAGAGTCTTCTCCAGCACCACAGTTCAAAAGCATCCATTCTTTGGCACTCAGCCTTCTTCACAGTCCGACTCTCACATCCATACATGACCACTGGAAAAACCATAGCTTTGACTAGACGGACCTTTGTCAGCAAGGTAATGTCTCTGCTTTTTAATATGCTGTCTAGTTCAGTCATAACTTTTCTTCCAAGGAGCAAGTGCCTTTTAATTTCATGGCTGCAGTCACCATCTGCAGTGATTTCCGAGCCCCCAGAATAAAGTCTGACACTGTTTCTGCTGTTTCCCCATCTATTTGCCATGAAGTGATGGGACCAGAGGCCATGATCTTCGTTTTCTGAATGTTGAGCTTTAAGCCAACTTTTTCACTCTCCACTTTCACTTTCATCAAGAGGCTTTTGAGTTCCTCTTCACTTTCTGCTATAAGGGTGGCGTCATCTGCATATCTGAGGTTTTTGATATTTCTCCCGGCAATCTTGATTCCAGCTTGTGCTTAATCCAGTCCAGCATTTCTCATGATGTACTCTGCATAGAAGTTAAATAAGCAGGGTGACAGGATACAGCCTTGATGTACCCCTTCCCCGAATTTGGAACCAGTCTGTTGTTCCGTGTCCAGTTCTAACTGTTGCTACTTGACCTGCATGCAGATTTCTCAGGGGACAGGTCAGATGGCCTGGTATTCCCATCTCTTTAAGAATGTTCCACAGTTTGTTGTGATACACACAAAAGCTTGGGCGTAGTCATAAAGCAGAAGTTTTTCCGGAATTTTCTTGCTTTTTTGATGATCCAGTGGATGTTGGTAATTTGATCTCTGGTTCCTCTGCCTTTACTGAATCCAACTTGAACATCTGGAAGTTCACGGTTCATGTACTATTGAAGCCTGGCTTGGAGAATTTTGAGCATTACTTTGCTAGCATGTGAGATGAGTGCAATTGTGCAGTAGTTTGAACATTCTTTGGCGTTGCCTTTCTTTGGGATTGGAATGAAAAATGGACCTTTTCCAGTCCTGTGGCCACTGCTGAGTTTTCCAAATTTGCTGCCATATTGTGTGCAGCACTTTCACAGCATCATCTTTTAGGATTTGAAGTAGTTCAACTGGAATTCAAATCCCTCCACTAGCTTTGTTCGTAGTGATGCTTCCTAAGGCCCACTTGACTTCACACTCCAGGATGTCTGTCTCTAGGTGGGTGATCACACCATCGTCGTTATCTGGGACATGAAGATCTTTTTTGTACAGTTCTTCTGTGTATTCTTGGCACTTCTTCTTAATATCTTCTGCTTCTGTTAGGTCCATACCATTTCTGTCCTTTATCGAGCCCATCTTTGCATGAAATGTTCCCTTGGTATCTCTAATTTTCTTGAAGAGATCTCTAGTCTTTCCCATTCTGTTGTTTTCCTCTGTTTCTTGGCATTGATTGCTGAGGAAGGCTTTCTTATCTCTCCTTGTTATTCTTTGGAACTCTGCATTCAAATGAGTGTATCTTTCCTTTTCTCCTTTGCCTTTTGCATCTTTTCTTTTCTCAGCTATTTGTAAGGCCTCCTCAGACACCCATTTTTCCTTTTCGCATTTCTTTTTCTTGGGGATGGTCTTGATCACTGCCTCCTGTACAGTGTCACAAAACTCCGTCCATAGTTCTTCAGGCACTCTGTCCATCAGATATAATCCCTTGAATCTATTTGTCGCTTCTACTGTATATTTGCAAGGGGTTTGACTTAGGTTATACCTGAATGGTCTAGTGGTTTTCCCCACTTTCTTCAATTTAAGTCTGAATTTGGCAATAAGGAGTTCATGATCTGAGCCATAGTCAGCTCCCGGTCACGCTGAAGAAGCTGAAGTTGAACAGTTCTATGAAGACCTACAAGACCTCCTAGAACCCACACCCAAACAAGATGTCCTTTTCATCACAGGGGACTGGAATGCAGAAGTAGGAAGTCAAGAGACACCTGGAGTAACAGGCAAATTTGGCTGTGGAGTTCAAACGAAGCAGGTCAAAGGCTAACAGGGTTTTGCCAACAGAACGCACTGGTCATAGCAAACACCCTCTTCCAACAACACAAGAGACGACTCTACACACTAGCAAAGTTCTGGTCAAAATTCTCCAAGCCAGGCTTCAACAGTACGTGAACCTTGGGGTAGTTTGAGTGAATGAAGGTAAGTGGAAGTGGCTAGAGGCCTTGCTGGAGAAAAGTGAGGTGAGTTGAGGGAGTGGGGAGGCTGGGAAGGGAGACAGTGAAGGTCAGTGGTGCAGGGACAGGTCCACACTGTCCATATTTGGATAGGGCTGGTCCAAATAGGGGAGCAGTTAGGGAAAAGGGAATGGGTGGCGATTTTATATCTTTCTTTTCAGGTTAGGCATGTCAGATGGTATCAGCTGGATGGGGGTAGAAAGGGAGTCACTAGGGAACCCCCACCTTAGATGAAAGGTCCTGAGCAGCGAAAAGAAGCGCAGGCTGCTCAGCCTAGGTCTCCATTATGGATGGCTATTTGTTTCTGCCCATTCTGAAATTTCACCAAAGCAGCCACTGTTAATGAATTAAAATCTTGCAACCCTCTCGAGATGATGCATGAAGATGGATGCTCAGAAATCAAAAAGAACCTTGAGACGAGGGGGAAAGATCACTAGTATATTAAAATCGTGTCTCTATCAAGCCTATCAGTATCCTAAGGGGAGGCCAGTGCCAGAATTAATTCATATCTTCTTTTCTTTTTTTGAACGCAGACAAAAATTCCTCTCGCAGGTGGTTCCTGCTCTTTCAAAGGAGCAATGCATCATGCAAATAATTTTTTTTCAGCTGTGACGTGTACAGTTTAGTTTGATTTATTTTTGATGTCAGAAACAAAATGGAAAGTTGGCGCTTTAAAAACGAGCGTGGCTGGCTGAATAAATAAATAATCTGCTCTTGGCCAGAACCTGCCGGTGCCTTCTTAATTGCCCATTGATTCTTTAATTCTCTGCACTTTAACATCTGCGGAAATTAAGAGGCCACAGAGCATGGAGATGTCTTTTGTTAAACAAATGAAGGAAGCTGGGTTTTAGAAGGTGTAGTTCTTCCTGAGCTCTGACCTGGCATTTAAAGGCGGGAGGAGGAAAGCCAGGAGCCCTCCGGTGGTTTCTTCCGGAGCAGGCGGGCCTCGCTTGTTTCCAGCCATGAATATTTATGGTCCGTTTTCAGCCCTGAGAACACGGAGCGACTTAGTACCGGGACATCGTGCGTGCCTCCTGGGGTTTCCTGGGCACAGGGAGGAGGCCTGGCGAGGTCTCCCTCTGGAAGGTCAGGGATTGATGTTTTACCCTCACCCACTAACCTGAGCGGACAGGCCGCACGTCCCGGGGAGCCACCTCCATTTCTCGCAGGAAGGGAAACCTCCCCGGAAGATTTCTTTATCCTCATTTCCAGGCTGGATGGAGACACCAGCCATTCTCACCACCCTCAGAAGAGACCCTTGGTGTGTCCCCTAAAGGCTTCCAGAACCCCGTGGCCTCCAGAGCATCCGAGCTCACCACCACCCTTAACCTTCATCGTTTATTCCCAACTTTGTGGAAAGTGCGAGCGTTCTCTCTCCTCCATGCCTCTGCTAAGACAGTGTCTGTGGTGCTGCTTGTCTCTTCTCCTGACACGTGAGGTTCTCACTTCTAGGAAAGTACTTCTGAGTTCTTTCCATCCCCGGACTCCCAGCCTCCTACCCAGATGTGGAGTGGTGGCCTTCCCACCCCCGCTGGGCCACTGAGGCACTCGGAACACCCTTCTGCTGAGACATTGCCTCCTACTATTTGCGAGTCCCTAGGGAGCAGGGCCCATCTTCTATTTCTGCACCTGGTCTATGAGACGCCCCAGAACGTCATCGGCACTCAGAAGTGTTTGGTTGAATGAATGAATGTTGAAGTGCATCAGACCTCAAGTGGATACTATAGAAACTCAGTTAACAGAGGATGGAACCCTCCAAAGGGAATGCCATGGCTGTTTTCTAGCTTTTTTGGCTGAGACTGGCTAAAAGCTGCGTGACCTTAACTCCCTGGGCCTCAGTTTGCTCATCGGTGAATTAGGGTCAATAATAACAGCACCTTCTCAAATTGTGGGAGTTTAACATAGTTTCCGGCATCTAGGATGCGCTTGATATTTTGTTTATTATTTATACCCTTCAGCTGTTAAATGGTGTACAGGCAGCACCAGCTGAGTGATCCTCTGGAGAAGCCTCTCAGAAGACAACACCATCGTCAGCTGCTTCTGTGGGTTCTTACAGGGTGGGGTCCACCCCCTTTCCCTGGATCCAGGGGACCCATCATTCCCTTCCACACTCAAGACCCAGCTCCTGGTCCCCTCGCCACTCCCCCCTTGAGCCACCGTGGGATGCCTCCTGGGCCGTAATTATGGCTCCAGGGGGACCCCGCTTCCAGATGCCCTTTCCTTCTCAGCTGGGAAGCCCCCCATCCGGGCATACGTCCTCAGCTGGCTGCCTGCAGAAGCCTCCCCTTTCTCAGTCCCAATTCCCCTTTCCATCAGCATCTCCATTACATTCGAATTCTCGCCCTTCCACTTATCAAATCAGCATTGCACCTGCCTGTCTCTGCCACTGTCAACATCCCTGCCTGTGTGCTGCCTGCAGCCTGGGGCCCACCGCTCCCCCCTCTCCAGCAATTATGATT
The DNA here is from genome assembly GCF_023091745.1 of Budorcas taxicolor. Classification (NCBI taxonomy): domain Eukaryota; kingdom Metazoa; phylum Chordata; class Mammalia; order Artiodactyla; family Bovidae; genus Budorcas; species Budorcas taxicolor. The sequence continues at coordinate 7,857,647 of NC_068928.1, forward strand.
CCCTCCCCAGCTCACTTCGAAAGTCTTTGTTCTTCTCCCTGAACGTTCAAGTTAATTTCTACCGACTGTTTATTCAGCCTTTGTACTGGCGGGCTCCCTACTTACTCAGGAAGCGAAGCCCCTGGAGGGAGAGAGTGGGGGCGCTGCACAGCACTTTAGGACAGGAAGGAGACACTTCAGAGAGAAGGGAGTGAGGCAGGCACTGGGGGGGGGGGGGCCCAGACGCGGGCGAGGGGCCGGGAGATGGGCCCAGGCACTGCTTTTGGGGTTAGCACCCCAGTGGTGGATGAGGGTATAAGCGTGTGTGTGTATGCACGTGGATGCACACGCACGTGTGGTTACCAACCTGTGTGCATCTGCAAGAGGCTGCAAAGCATGGCTGTCCGTGGCCACAAGTGCCTCTCAGTTGCTCTTTTGTTCCACCCAGCGTTTGGAGTTTGGAAAGGGGTTCTGGGCAGGCAGCCTCACCCTGCTCTGGAGCAGAGACGAGGTGGTCCAACAGGGAGGGGCACAGAGGCGAATGGGAAGCCGTGATGGGCGAGGGCTGGGCAGGGTGGCCCAGGAGAAGCCTCGAGCAGGGCGGCCCGAGGAAGAGGAGGCCTTTTCAAGCTGCCTGCTGGGAGACGCTGCTGAGATGCTGCAGCCTTCACTGAAGACTCAGTTTGGGGAGCAGCAGCTTTGTATTTGAGGTTGCTTGGAGGGTAGCCGTGTGTGCAGAGAAGACATGTCTCATGTATGAACTAGTGCCGGGGTGCGGATTCAGCCACAGCCAGGGCTGGAAGCCTACAACTTCCAACAGCTGGGAATTTTGAGAAATCTTGGTGAGAGCTTGTGCGATGAGGGGGTTGAATCAATGTCACCCCTTAGGGAGCCTGGGATGCTCTCTACAAACACATGTGTACACATCAGAATATGTTAATATAGAAAATGAATAAATGCAGAATTTTATATAACATGTATGCACACTAAGTCGCTTCAGTCGTGTCTGACTCTGCTACCCCGTGGACTGTAGCCCTCCAGGCTCCTCTGTGGGATTCTCCAGGCAAGGATACTGGAGTGAGTCGCCATGCCCTCCTCCAGGGGATCTTCCCGACCCCGGGATCGAACCCGCATCTCTTACGTCTCCTGCTTTGGCAGGCGGGTTCTAGGCACACTAGTGCCGCTGGGAGGTCCTGTATAACATAGTCTGTATAAATTAAGACCTCTCTGGTGGCCCAGTCAAGAATCCGTCTGCAATGCAGGAGACCTGGATTCGATCCCTGGGTCTGGAAGATTCCCCTGGAGAAGGAAATGGCAACCCACTCCAGTATCCTTGCCTGGGAAATCCCATCAGCAGAAGATACTGGCAGGCTACAGTCTGTGAGGTTGCAAAGATTTGGACACAACCACCACCACCATGTATAAGTTATACACAGCATGTTAAATATAAATGTATAAACTCGTATACAATAAAATATAAAATACATAAAAATCAAATATATTTGTATAATACAAATACATCACAGTTATAGATATTGTAGTATATAATCATGTCTATAATTATACATGAAATACAGAACGTGCAATCATGTTTTAAATATGTATAAATGTGGATATATACATAAAATATAATAAAACCTTGGACCATGAAATAAAGTCACTCTTTTTGTTTTTCCCCTTCTTTCTCCAACTTTTACTTGGAGTGTTTACTCTGTTTACATTTCCCAACTCTGTGTATAATTGATGCATGATTGGTGTGCAGTAAGTTGCACATGTTTAAAGCACACAACTGGATAAATGTTAACATGTGGGCACACCTGCGAAGCCATTGCCAGCCAGGATAATGAACATGCCCATCACTCCCCAAATTTTCTTCAGCCCCTGTGTGACCCCTCTGCTTGCTCCCCACCTCCCTCCCATCCCCAGGCGATCAGCAGTCTGCTTTCACTGCAGATCAGCTTGTGTTTCCTGGGACTTTGTATAAACAGAACCGTACAGTGTGTGCTCATTTCTGCCTGGCTCCTCTCACTCAGCCCCCTTTGTGGAGACCGTGTTGGTGCCCGCGTCAGGGCCCCTTCCTTTTTATCGCTGAGATCCGCTGAACAGATGGACCACACTTTGTTTATTCAGTCATGTGCAGGAGGACACTTGGGTTTAATATTCACGTGAAAATATCTCTACCCCCCCACCCCACCATGCAATGAATTGTAGGAGGTTCCTCTTGCTTCCCAAGTTTCTCTTTACTTCTCAAGGGCCCGAAGAGGTGCAGAGTTCATTTCTCCAAGGTAAGTTCAGGGCCTCCCGCCAGCACGAGGGCGCCTGCCTGGGAGGTGCCCCGTGTCACTTCACCCCCATCAACTCCTCCCGGGGGCAGGCTGGCCATGGGAGGCTGCCTAACACCACTCCTTGCGTCTGCAGCTCCCCAGCCTCAGGGAGCCGGGCTCAGGAGAGGTGCCGGCGGCTGGCCTGGCATGGTGCCCAGGTCACTCCTCCTCTCCCTGCTCTCTCCATGCAGGGACATATCTGAGACTCCCCACTGTGTGTCGGGGTGTATTCTGGGCTGTACCCGGGAGTCACACGTGGTTACACTCGTGTGAAAGCTCACACTACGGGTGCTCAGCCCCTGCTGCTGACCTAGAGCCTCAGTGCGGCCCAAGAGTCTCTAGCTGTTGTTTCTGGAAGGCTCCGGGCCGCCCCTCACGGCCCATCCGGTCTCCTAAGTGGCTCCCCGCCCCCACCCTCCCTGCAGCCTCACGAGCGCGCTTGCTGTTTCTCAAGCACACAGGCGAGTTTCTGCCTCAGGGCCTTTGCACCTGCCATTCTCTCTGCTAGAACGTTCTCCCCCTGACATCTGCTCCTCCTTTACCTAAACTTTCACCCCCACAGCTTTTCATATCTCCTTTCCCACTTTTTTCCCTCTAGGCCTCACCATCTAACACGTCATGCACTTGGCTTCTCTCTCTCTTGTTTATCATTGTCTCCTGCACTAGATTCTAAGCTCTGGGAGGGCAATAATTTGTCTGCCTGATCCGTCGGTAGCCCTAGCTCCCAGACTGCCGGGCACGTAACAGGTGCTTAAATACTTGTTGAAAGAACGAACAAATAGGGGGATGCCTGGCTCATGTCCATTCCACTGGAGAACAGCATCCCAGTCCCTTCAGGACGAATAGCCTGAAGAGGCAATTTCAACCTAAAAAGGCTGTGAAGCTTCCACACTAAAGAGCTGGGGACTTGGCTCTTTTTAGCAAGTCCTGGTAGAGCCAACAGTGCCGGAACTCTGCCCCCTGGGGCTGCCAGGGTCGCGTCAACTCCATGGGTCAGCTCCTCCAGGTGTCTGCAAACTGTTTACAAAAACAGTGAAATCTGAATAAAATCTAGCTTTCACTTAATAGTAACACACCCAGGCTGGTTTCTTATTTCTGACAAATATGCACTGCAATGCATGATGGCAAATATTAGGAGAAAATGAAATTAATTGGATGCACATATTCAGGAACTCTTGGGACTATAAGTCCTCTGTGAATATAAAATTAGCAAAAGAAAAAGGTTATTTTAAAAAATTTTATTGCATTAGTAAATGTGAGTGAGTGTTAGTGGCTCAGCTGTGTCCAGCTCTTTGCAACCCCATGGACTGTAGTCCGCCAAACTCCTCTCCATGGGATTCTCCAGGCAAGAATACTGGAGTGGGTTGCCATGCCTTTCTCCAGGGGATCTTCCTGACCCAGGGATTAAAACTGGGTCTCCTGCATTGCAGGCAGATTCTTTACCATTTGAGCCACCAGGGAAGCATTAGTAAATTAAATTCATAAAAAATACAAATTTGAAATTATGGGCGACCATTATCTTCTACAATAGGGAACTTATTGCTATCTGTTGCTTTGGTTACACAGCACTGGAAAAAAACCTCGACTTCCTCAGTGGAGCAGTTGAAAAACGGCAACAGATTTAACAGCTGCCGCCCTGCGGTCTCAGGATGTACTGGGCTGAAAGGAGGAAGGTGGGGATCTCACTCTGAGGTCTGTGAAGCCAGCAGCCTGCGAGGGGTTAATATTTTGTACAAAGCACATTGGAGTGTGCGTGTTGTTTCCTTCAGTTTCAAAACAGTTTAAAATCTCTTTGAAAGGTGACATTTGCATCTAAATTTGTAGAGCCCACCTGAAGCCTCTCTAGGGCTTTGCCAAAAGCACACTTTGAAAACCACAGGTCTAATCACAAGTTCCCATTTTGCAGAATAAACTGAGGCCTGGAGAGAAAGGACTAAGGTCTTACAACAAGTCCAAGGCCCATCCAGGTTTTCCTTTCTCCAGCCATGAGGTTTATTCCTGTGGATGGATGTGACCGGATTATTCTTTCTAACTGCTGGATAGAAAGTCTTTGTATGCTTCAGCTTACATTTTTCTCTTGATGTCATTGACTCTATTTCCATTTTTTCAAAGCTCCAGTGAAACATCTTAAGCATAGTTCCTCATTCACACGTCTAGAGCTTCTCTGTGTGTGTTAGTTGCTCAGTTGTGTCCGACTCTTTGCACTCCCATGGACTACAGCCTGCCAGGCTCCTCTGTCCAGGGAATTCTCCAGGCAAGAATACCAAAGTGGGTTGCTGTTTCCTCCTCCAGGGCATCTTCCCAACCCAGGGATCGAACCCGAGTCTCCTGCATTGCAGGCAGATTCTTCACTATCTGAGCCACCAGGGATAGAGCTTCTTTCTGTAGGACTCAATTTCTAAATTGCAGGATATACATACTCTCAATTTCACCAGAAAACACCAGATCATTCTCTAAGTGCTTGTAAGAATCACACCTCGGGACTTCCCTGGCCATCCAGTGGTTGAGACTCTATGCTTCCAGTGTAGAGGGTCTGGGTTCAATCTCTGATCAGAGAACTAGGATCCCATATGCTGCAGAGCCAAAAACGAAACAAAGCAAAAAAAAAAAACCAAAACAAAAATCTATGCCTGTTGTGATAGTTGTACAATTCTGTAAATACACCCAAAATCACAGAATTGTGCAAATGAAGCAAGTGAACTTGCTTGCTATGGTATGCAAATTGTAACTCAAAAATTTAAGGAGAGAAGAATTACATGCCTCCAGAGCAGAGCACACCCCCTGACTCCCCCTCCACCTGTATCGGAGTTGTCAGGAAAGAAGGGAGCAGAGCCCCCCAATCCTCTAGTGTGATACCCTTCCCTCTTGAAACCTTGATGGTCCCAGGGCTGAGCTCTTGCCCTAAGCCGGTCCCCACCTGCTGGGTGGCCTTGGGTGAGTCAATTCCCAGCCCCCCAAACCAAGTCTGACTCTCATCTGTGATGTGGGGATGAAGGCCTAGCTCAGAGACTCATAATCTGAGTGTTTTCACTCAAAACTAAAACGTCACCACCTTCCCCATAAAAACAGACATACTTACGGATTTCCATGATTGAGAAAATATGCCACCATCCTAGGCTACTCTGAGCTCATGAATGATTTACAATGAATTTGTATTTCATTAACACGGCAACGTGCATTACATTTTGAAATGGTCATAAAGGTATCTGTGATCAACTTGTTTCTTCATCACCATGTTTTATACGCACCTGCACCCCTGCGCCAGCATCCTCAGTCACCTCTCCATCCACGGCCGGAAACTGCTGGACTAGAGACGTCAGTGACGGGGAAGCTGGCCTCATCTCTTCAGAAAGGACCTGAATCCTGCTTTTGCCGTCTGCCACGTTGCCTAGCTTCCTGGGGCCCTAGTTTATACTCACGTGTGCATGCGTGCACAGGGCACTATTCTGAGCACACGTCATGTACTAAATTACACGCGGAAAGCAGTCTCTGACCCCGTGACCTCTAAAGGCTAGTTCTTCTTATTATTGCAATTAATCCTCCCAACAACCCTGCAAGGGAGTTATCATTCATTCATTTATTTGGAGATTTATATCTCATTTATTTGTTAGATATTTATGGAACGTGACCGTGTTCCAGGCTTTGATTAGGCACTGGAGAGACATCAGGGAACAAAAACAGTCGCAAATCTCTGCCTTGACGGAGCATACCATTATTCTGGTTTTACGCTTAGGGATGCGGGAGCACAGGGAGGTTAAATGCCTTTTCTGAGTAAGAGAGAAGGTAAAATCCCTTCACTTTCACCCGGGAACTGCTTCTCCTCGCACCCAGTCCGTCCATGTGATGCCTGCAGGAGCTGCTCTGGTCTCTCACGGTCCTGCTTATGGCCCCTGGACCAGGCAGAGGACAGGAGTTCAGGTCCGTGGGGTTTTGGACCTGGGATCAGAGAAACACAGAGTCAGCCCCTGGAAGCAATGAGAGAACATGGGGACGTTTTCTTCTGTGTGGAGAATGTCACTCTGGAGGGACCCGGAAGCAAGGCATGGAGAGGTGCCGGAGAGACAGACAGACACGCCGGTGTCATCTCTCCAGACTCAGCCATTCCTGAGACCTGGCCATATTCCTCTCTGGATTCCCGGACACCCCAGTACTCTTAGACCAAAATCTCCCTTTTGGCTTCAATTTGCACCCAAAGTGCTCCTAGTTAGTTAGCAGACCGGGAGTGGCCAGGGCCTGGAGAGAAGGTGCTCCAAGCCTCTGTGAGTGCCTGCCACACCCTAGCCTTGCCTTTTGGCATCTGGAGCTGAGACTGTCCTGTTCTTAGATAACTTTGCAATCGATTCTCTACCTCCGGAGCATGTGGCTGCCACCTAACTCTTAATAAATCAGACAGGCGCTTTCTGCATGGAAAAGGGCCTCAGCCATACATCATTTTTGTTTTCCTCTTGGGGAGAACAGCCATGCTACAGCAATAACCTGCCACGTATATGTCTCAAAGCCCTATTTATATAGCCATATGGATAAATATATATAAATAGGACTGTGGAATAATAGATTAAGGGATCTGCTCATCCATAGAAGACTTATGGGGCTTTCAGGACCTAATGGCGGCCTGATTCAGTAAGAAAAATGGGTCTTCAGCAGGATGTGGCCAAGAATTAGATGAGCTCGTAACCTGATGGAGAGCCCGCCCAGGAGATGGGGAGGAGGGGAGGACCGGACGAGGACACAGAAGCTCTGGCAGGACGGACTGCAGGGGCTGGGCCGCGCAGGGCTGCAGAGAGCCACGGGCCCTGAGCTGTCTTCCCAGCTCAGCCCCGAGTTTGCTCTATGACCTTGGGCAGGTCACTTGCCTTCTCTGAGCCTTGGTTCCTCCTTCCAGTGGTTCCCAGCCTTTGTGGCACCACGGGCCAGTTTCCTGGAAGATAGTTTTTCCACAGATGACTGAAGGGGGTGGGGAGTGGTTTGGGGATGACTCAAGCACATCACATTTACTGTGCACTTCATTTCTATTATTATGACATCAGGAATTACATCCCAGAAGTTGGCAAGCCCTGCTCTAAGTCCTGTTTTTCCCGCTCTGACATTAAAATGCCTCTGAGCTGCAAGGTTGCTGCCCTCGGAGGTTGGGCCGACCTCAGGAAGGTGGAGGTGTTCTCCCCGGCCTTGAAGCATCACTGGTGCATCCCCTGAAGCTGTATTTCTCAGTAGAGACCTGCAGCCACAGGACCAGACGCCCTGGGGCCATCTAAATGGCAATAACAACAGCTGACACTGCTATATGTCATTTAGTTGCAAAGTCGTGGCCGACTCTTTTGCAGCCCTTCGGACTGTAGCCCACCAAGCTCCTCTGTCCATGCATTTCCCGAGCAAGAATACTCAAGAGGGTTGGCATTTCCTTCTCCAGGGGCTCTTCCTGACCCAGGGATTGAACCCGCATCTCCTGCATTGGCAGGTGGATTCTTCGCCACTGAGCCACCTGGGAAGCCCGACGCAGCTACTACAGACTCATTAGTCTGCAAGACTGTGTCTGGGTGCTCTATGCTTGTGCTCAGCAGCAAACATTTATTGAGTACTTACTATGCTAGGCACTGTTCCGTACATATATTACCATGCTCACAAGAACCCGGGAGACAGGGGTCATAATCTCCTCCATTTAGAGACGAGGAAGCAGAAACACAGGGAGCTCCAGTGCCTGTCCCAGGCCCAGCAGCTGGGAAGTGATGGTGTGAAGACACCCCCTGGGGTCTGACTCCAGCATCTGCATTCCCAGTTTCTGCCGGCTGTGTCCCTCATACAAGCGGAGAAGCAGAGGCTGCAAGACGTTAATGAATGTGTGAACAGCCGGGCTCCTTGGAGTTCTCAGACCCATCAGTTCCATAGGAGAGGTTAGGGAGAAAAAGTTATTTCTCCCCACTCCTCGTCTTTCTTTCAATTTTCCCAAGTCAGTCATTTTTTTTAAAACAAAAGTCTATTTACAGAAGCGACATATAGGACCCAAGATAACCACATGTCCGCCATGCTTCAGCGAACCTCCAAATCAGAGATGGGCTGGATAACGTGTACCTGGAGCTATCGGCTTTTTCAAGATTTCAGGCTTTTTTTTTTTTTTTTCCTGTTCCCTTTGCAGGTTGAAGCCAGGCTTTTGTGACTTGATGAGGACACATTTCTCCTGGGGTGTAATAAGGCAGCCAGAGTTAGACCTAACGCCAAAGAGAGAACATTTGCTATTTTGGAAGAGTTAATCCTAAAGCTTCTTTCTTTGGCTCCTGCCTTTAGAAAAGGCATTTCTAAGGCAGGTCCGGGCAAGACTGCACCCACAATAATCCGCCCTCAACCATCTTAAGGCTAATCAGGAAACTTTACTGAGCACTTGTAACGTGCCAGGCCGGGTGCTGGTCGCGGATTTAACTCTCCTGACACCTTCTCTGGGGTTGTTTAAACTGTTACCCTCATGTTGCAGCCAAGGAGCTGAGGCACAGAGGTTCATAGCTCAGCTGAGATGCCTTAGCCAGCATGGGGCTGAGCTGGGACTGGAGCCCAGACTGGCACCCCAGGGCACCCTCCTGCCCCGCAGGGCCACCGCGCAGGCACTTGGGCAGAGCCTGCCCCCTCCCTGCTGCCCGTCTCCAGCTGTGTGCTGGAAGTCCACAGACCTCTCCCGCCACCTTCACCTGTCCTAGGTCTGCATCCAGCACAGACCTCCCAGAGGTTCCCAGGGGCCCTTTCTTTAAGCTGCGGTTTATTACCCAATGATGACATGTCAAAATGGCTTGTAAACTTTGTAGTGTATTTCAAATGTAAACATGTTTAAAGTTAAGCCCATTAGCACAAAAAATAATATAAAGCAATTTAAAAGTGCTTTTCCAAGACAGTTACTGGATTTATTTGTTCACAGCTCACACAGACAGTAGAATCTGGTAAAGGAATATAAGCATTCTTTTGTTTTTATTGGAATATAACACAAATAGCAAAGTATTTGTGAAGTACACAATCTGAGGGATACTACTTGATGGCGTGCACACACACACACACACACACACACACGTATATATGTTTCCCCAGTGGCTCAGCAGTCAAGAATCAGCAGAAGACACAGGAGACGCCAGTTCAATCCCTGGGTCAGGAAGAGCATGGCTACCCACTCCAGTCTTCTTGCCTGGAAAATCCCATGGACACAGGAGCTTGGTGGGGAGCAGTCCATGGGGCTCACAAAAGAGTCAGACACGACTGAAGTGACGGCGTGAGCACGACACACCCCTGTCACCCTGCCAGATCAGGATGTTTACAGCACCTAGAGGGTCCTCTGTGCCCTACCCCCCAAGAGATAACCACCATTATGACTGCTATCACCATTGACTGGTTTTGCCTATTCTTGAATTTCATATAAATTGAGTAATGCAAAGTACATTGTCCAGAGTCTGGCTTCTTTCACTGAACATAATGTGTGCGACCATCCACGTCTTTCTGTGTAGCAGTGGTTTATTCTTATTGTTAGCGTTCCGATTGTATGAAAGTGCACAATTTACCTACCCATTCTCTTGTTGATGGGCATCTGGGTTATTTCCGTTTTGGAACTATTACAAATAAGCTATTATGAGCACTTACTGTACGTTGAATGTTTGTTTCCCCCAAAGATTCGATGCTAGAACTGAACCCCCAACATCGTGATGTCTGGAAGTGGGGCCTTTGGAAGGTGATTATGCTGTGGGATTAGTGACCCTATAAAAGAGACCCCAGAGTCCCCTTGCCCCTTCCGCCACGTGAGGGTAGAGCAAGAAGATGGCTGATCACGAACCAGGAGACAGGTCCTCACCAGACACCGTGTCTGCAGAACTGTGAGGAATAAATTTCTGCTGTTTCCTCAGGGTGTATGCCCAAAAGTGGGATCGCTGGGTCATATGGTAGTTTTATTCCTAGTGTTTTAAGGAATCTCTATACTGTTCTCCTTAGAGGTTCTACCGATTTATATTCCCACCAACAGTGCAGTAGGGTTTCCTTTTCTCTGTATTCTCTCCCTCATTTATTATTTGAAGTTTTTGTGGGTTTTTTTTTTTTTTGATGATGGCCATTCTGATTGGTGTGAGCTGATGTCTCATTGTAGTTTTGATCTGCATTTCTCTAATAATGAGCAATGAAGGGATGGAGACGCAGAAGCAGAGGAGTAGAGAACGGCGCGGCAGGGGAAGGAGAAGGCGGGAAGGATCGAGAGCGTGGCCGGGCCGCGTAAGCGCTGCAGCGTGCAGAGCCGAGAGCTACAGGGAGGCTGCTCTGTGGCGCCGGAGCCCGGCCCGGTGCTCTGCGATGGCCTAGAGGGCTGCGGTGGGAGGCGAGAAGGAGGCTCAAGAGGGAGGGAATATATATGGAGTTAATTATGACGGACTCCCTTCGTTGTGCGGCAGAAGCCAACACATCATTGTAAAGCAATCACCTTCCAATTAAAAAAAAATTCTGTTGTTCATGAGCCGCCTAGTCTGTGGCCTGATCAGACTAAGGTGACGTTCTTGCCCGCCTTTTGGTGGCCCTCTGCACTCGTTTCCCGGGGACAGGGTGTGCGCGCGTTCAGCGTCATCTCTGCACTCGTTTCCCGTGGACAGGGTGTGCGCGCGTTCAGCGTCATCTCTGCACTCGTTTCCCGGGGACAGGGTGTGCGCGCGTTCAGCGTCATCTCTGCACTCGTTTCCCGGGGACAGGGTGTGCGCGTGTTCAGTGTTATACGGCGCTATCATTCTGACAGCCGCGCGAGCATGGAAGCGACATTTAGAGATGGAGGGTGGATGCCACGTCTTGGGTCGCGTCAGTGTCAGGATCTGAACTGAACATTTTGGAGAGATGTCCAAGTTTACACAGGACTTCCTTGAGGCCTGGGCCTCAAGGTGCCCCCACTGGGTCCCTATCTGTTAAGAAAACCCCACTGAGGCACTGCTTTGTTTTAGGGATTGCTTGTGTTATGATTCTCCTGAGAACCAGAGTTGAACGGATGTTGCTCTATATTTGTCACAGGTCTCAGCTCCCATGAGGCACCCCTGGCTGCTCTCTGCCCACGGGAGGCAGAGGGAAGCAGGCAGTGTAATTCAGTCTGAGCCCGAAGGCCTGAGACCCAGGAACACTGATGTCTCAGGGCAGGAGAAGATGGGTGTCTTGACTCAGGCAAAGAGAGCACGTCCACCCTTTCTCTGCCTTTTTGCCCCACTAGTGCCCTCAGTAGATTGGAGGGTCCCCACCTCCATTGTGGAGAGTGATCTCCTTTACTCTTGTCTACTGATTCAAATGCTAATCTTTTCCAAGACACACCAAGACGTGATGTGGTTTTTAAAAATATTTAGTTACTTATTTACTTATGATTGTACAGTGGAGGTAACGAATAGATTCAAGGGATTAAATCTGGTAGACAGAGTGCCTGAAGAACTGTGGACAGAGGTTTGTAGCGTTGTACAGGAGGAGGTGACCAAGACCATCCCCAAGAAAAAGAAATGCAAGAAGGCAAAGTAGTTGTCTGTGGAGGCCTTACAAATAGCTGAGAAAAGATGAAAAGGGAAAGGCAAAAGAGAAAGGGAAAGATACACCCAACTGAATTCAGAGTTCTAGAGAATAGCAAGGAGAGATAAGAAAGACTTCAGTGAACAATGCAAAGAAATAGAGGAAAACAGTAGAATGGAAAAGGCTAGAGATGTCTTTAAGGAAATTGGAGATACCAAGGGAAATTTTCATATAAAGATGGACACAGTAAAGGACAGAAATAACAAGGACCTAACAGATGCAGAAGAGATTAAGAAGAGCTGGCAAAAATACACAGAAGAACTGTACAAAAAGGGTCTTAATAACCCGGATAACCACGATGATGTGGTTACTTATCTAAAGCCAGACATCTTGGAGTGTGAAGTTGTGGGCCTTAGGAAGCATTACTACAAACAAGGCTAGTGGGAGTGATGGAATTCCAGTTGAGCTATTTCAAGTCCTAAAAGATGATGCTGTTAAAGTGCTGCACTCAACATGCCAGCAAATTTGGAAAACTCAGCAGTGGCCACAGTTCTGGAAAAGATCAGTTCATTCCACTCCCAAAGAAAGGCAATGCCAAGGAATGTTCAAACTACCACATAGGTGTGCTCTTTTCACATGCTAGCACAGTCATGCTCAAAATCCTTCAAGCTAGATTTCAACAGTCCATGAAACAAGGACTTCCAGAGGTATAAGCTGAGTTTGGCTATCTGATGCAAAGAACTGACTCGTTGGAAAAGACCCTGATGTTGGGAAAGATTGAAGGCAGAAGGAGGAGGGGACAACAGAGGATGAGATGGTTGGATGGCATTACCAACTCGATGGACATGAGTTTGAGTAAGCTCCGGGAGTTGGTGATGGACAGGGAAGCCTGGTGTGCTGCAGTCCAGGGGGTCACAAAGAGTCAGACATGATTGAGCGACTGAACTGAACTGACTGAAGCTGAGTTTAAAAAAGGCAGAGGAACCAGAGAACAAATTGCCAACATCCGCTGGGCCACAGAAAAAGCAAGGGAGTTCCAAAAATATCTACTTCTGCTTTATTGACTATGCTGGGGTCTTTGTGTGGATTATAACAACTGTGGGAAATTCTTAAAGAAATGGGAATACTAGGCCACCTTTCCTGTCTCCTGCAAAACCTGTATGCAGGTCAAGAAGCATCAGTTGAAACTTACATTGAACAAATGACTAGTTCAAAATTGGGAAAGGAATACGTCAAGGCTGTATATTGTCACCCTGCTTATTTAACTTATATGCAGAGTACCTCATGTTAAAAGCCAGGCTGGATGAAGCACAAGCTGGAATCAAGACTACCAGAAATATCAACAACCTCAGATATGCAGATGATACCACTTTAATGACAGAAAGCAAAGAGGAACTAAAGAGCCTCTCGATAAGGGTGAATGAGGAGAGTGAAAAAGCTGGCTTAAAAGTCAGCACTAAAAAATACTAATATCATGTCATCCAGGTCCATTGCTGCTGCTGCTGCTGCTGCTGCTAAGTCGCTTCAGCCGTGTCCAACTCTGTGCGACCCCATAGACAGCAGCCCACCAGGCTCCGCTGTCCCTGGGATTCTCCAGGCAAGAACACTGGAGTGGGTTGCCGTTTCCTTCTCCAATGCATGAAAGTGAAAAGTGAAGGTGAAGTTGCTCAGTCGTGTCCGACTCTTAGCGACCCCACGTACTGCAGCCTACCAGGCTCCTCTGTCCATGGGATTTTCCAGGCCCATTACTCCATGGCAAATAGAAGAGGAAAAGTGGAAACAGTGACAGATTTTATTTTCTTGGGCTCCAAAATCACTCTGGACGGTGACTGTAGCCATGAAATTAGAAGACGCTTGTCCTTGGAAGGAAAGCTGTAACAGCCTAGATAGCATGTTAAAAAGCAGAGACATCACTTCTCCAACAAAGGTCCATATAGTCAAAGCTACGGTTTTTCTAGTAGTCACATACGGATGTGAGGCTTGGTCCATAAATAAGGCGGAGTGCCAAAGAATTGATGTTTTGGAATTGTGTTAGAGAAGACTCTTGAGTGTCCCTTGGACAGCAAGAAGATCAAACCAGTTCATCCTAAAGGAAATCAATCCTGAATAGTCTTTGGAAGGACTGATGCTGAAGCTGAATCTCTGATACTTTGGCCACCTGATGGGAAGAGCTGACTCACTGGGAAAAGACCCTGATTCTGGGAAAGATTGAAGGCAGGAGGAGAAGTGGGTAACAGAGGATGAGATGGTTGGATGGCCTCATCGACCCAACGAACATGAGTTTAAGCAAACTCTGGGAGATAGTGAAGGACAGGGAAGCCTGGCGTGCTGCAGTCCATGGGGTCGCAGAGTTGGACAATGAGCGAAGTCGCACTGTAGTCCATGGAGTCGCAAAGAGCGACTGAACAAAGACAGCAACAGCGTTACTTCCTTGGCTGTGCAGGGTTTTAGCTGTGGCGTGTGGAATCCTCCTTGTGTTTTGGGGGATCTTTCGTTTCAGCGCATAGACTCTCTAGTTGCAGCTTGCGGCTTCCAGAGTGTGGCTCAGTGGTTGTGGTGCATGGGCTTAGTTGCTCTGTGGCCTGTGCGATCCTCTTGGATCAAGGATTGAACTTGTATCCCCTGCATTGCAAGGAGGATTCTTAACCACCAGACCACCAGGGAAGTCCCCAGACAGTTACCTGGGCCTCCCTCGGCCCGGGCAAAATGATTCATAAAATTAACCATCACATCGCTGTACTTCAGACTTCCCTCATCTTCCAGCCATCCAAGTGATGGTGAGAACACCCAAGGGAGGTGTTCTCCCAGTTAGCGAGGTCGGGAAAGGGCTACGATCCCCAGAAGGAGACAGCCGGAGGAAGGAGAGAGAGGAAGCAATCCCGCTTTGCCATTTCTCCATGTGGGATCAGGCAAAGCCCCATGGGATCCAACTCAGGGTCCTCGACTCCTCTCAGCAGACATCTGGGGGGCAGCTTCCACATGCCGGGCGCGTTTCCTACTTGGTGTGGCCATTCTAGCTACCTTATCCATTTGCTCTGATTAGCTATTACCCTGTGTCAGGCACCTCGTTAATTTTCATTATCACCCATCTTCACGACTCCTCCAGGCACAAAAGAGAAAAAGGCGCAGCAGAAAGACAAGGACCTCGTGCGGGGTCGCAGAGCGAGGGAGTGCCATCACAGGGCCTCCCCGGCAGCGGGGAGCCCGTGGGGTTCCTGGGCCAGCGGGCCCCCCTTACTGTGAGCTGCACGTGCGCACAAGACACACAGATGTGCGCGTGTGCACACTACTTCCCATGACAGACGTGGCTGTTTCTGAAAGACGAAGCACAAGGGATGTTTTGCGAATTGAATTACATTATTTACCTGGGGAGTTGACTTCAAAAAGAAATTTAGTGGGCGATAATCGGATGAGGCTGTTGGAAAATGTGACCCTGTCTTTGGGTCTATAGGTTTTATGGTTGAGATTTTACTTAAAGCAGGAGCTGCACGGCCCCACCTCCCCCCACCCCTCTCACCCACCCTGTTTGCTGCCGTCACGTGCCCGCTGCAGGAGGCTGGGTGTCCTGTCGTTGTTTGCAGTGGGGCAAGGCCCTCAGCTGGCTCTCGGCCTAGGCCGGTTGTGGGGGGGTGGTCGGAGGCGCCAACAGTGCTCAGGACTGGCGTCAAGGTGGTGCCCGGGGGCCAGGTTGCTTTCTCCCTGCTGCTCAACAAGGCCCCCCAGCTCAGCACCCACAGAGGAGTTGGTCTTTTCTGCCCGGCCTGATAGTTTGAGAGTCTGCAGGGTGAGCTAACATAGTAAAGCTAGAGAAAGGGGTGCTTCCAGGTCTAGAAATGTGTCCTTCGGTTTGTTCCCTCGGATGGGTGGGAGGAGCAAGCCACCAGCCCAGCGTGGGTTTCCATCAACCCCGGGGGAGCTAAGCGGTCACCCTGCCGGCCTGTCGGCTCGCCCTCATTCCTGGGGAGCAGCTCTGGGGCCAGCGGCCCAGCCATGGGCTGGCCTTTGCTCTCTCCTATGGTCCAGCCTGCCCCTCCCAGAACGTCCCCACTGGGACTACCCAGGCAACAAAGGGTCCCTGGAAGGGGGTCCGCTCCCTCACTCCTGGGAGCAGCAGAGCCAGCAATCTGCAGCCGCTGGCAGCTGAACGCTGGGCTGGGAGGGCTTTGCCGCCAGCTCCCAGGAGGACCAAGCTCGAGGGTGAGGACTGGGGCCATGTACCAGAAAGCTCCCTCCGAGAGGTAACAGACGGTGGAAAAGGAAGGTAAGATTTTAGGAGGGAGGGCTTCCTGGGTGGGCCACTGGTTAAGAATCCACCTGCCAATGCAAGGAATGCAGGTTCGATCCCTGGTCCGCGACGATATCACAAGCCCTGGGGCAACCAAGCCACCACTACTGAGTCTGCGCACCTAGCACCTGTGCTCCGAAGCAAAGGGACCTCCTGCAGAGAGAAGCCTGGCACTGCAGCTAGAGAGTAGTCTCCACTCTCCACGCAGCCGTAAATAGGTGATAAATAAAATTTAAAAGTTACGTGAGGAGGGACACTCGTGTTTTCAGCATCTACTCTATACCAGGAACTGTATAAGGCGCTTCCCCATGCTGACTGGTCTTCACAGCAGCCTAATAAACCGGATACTGTTTATTATCACACCCAGGCCCAGCAGCTCGGGCATGCAAACAGTGGCGGCATGCAGGGCCCTGGGCTCAGAAAGAGCCCTGCACTCAGTTTAATACTCTGCTGTCAACACCTGGAAATCCATCATCGTTTTTTAGCAGGGTGTTGTGTGTTTTTTTGGGCTCCAAAATCACTGCAGATGGTGACTGCAGCCATGAAATTAAAAGACGCTTACTCCTTGGAAGAAAAGTTATGACCTACTTTGGACGCCTCATGTGAAGAGTTGACTCATTGGAAAAGACTCTGATGCTGGAAGGGATTGGGGGCAGGAGGAGAAGGGGACGACCCAGGATGAGATGGCTGGATGGCATCACTGACTCGATGGACATGAGTCTGAGTGAACTTCGGGAGTTGGTGATGGACAGGGAGGCTTGGCGTGCTGCGATTCATGGGGTCGCAAAGAGTCAGACACGATTGAGCGACTGAACTGAACTGAACTGTGTGTTTCCATGTGTGCTTCTTACACTGGGCCCTGCAAGTTTGGTACCAGTCCTGACCATCCTGTTTACAGTCAAGGAAACCCAGGACTGTCCCTAATCTGCCCAAGGTCACAGCCGGGAAGGGGTGGACTTAGTACTTGGACCCAGGGATGTCCGACTCTCAAGACCACCCTCTCCAGCTTGCCGTGGGGTTGCATCCAGCAGGGTCTGTGGTACATCAGCCAGGTCCCTGGATGGGCAGCAGCAGTGTCGCTCGAGGGCTTGTTAGACCCTCTGGGGGAATGGCCTGTGTTCTAACAAGCCCTTCAGATGATGCTGATGTAACTCAAGCTTGAGAGGCTCTGAGCTCAAGGACGGTAGCTAACAGCGAAAAGCAGAGCACAGTGAGGGAAGGATATGCAGATGGAGAGGGCGTGCATGGTTTGTGGGGGCTGTTCTGCTGTGAACAGGCTGGTCAAGGCCAGCTCAGTGAGAGGCGATCCTTGAACCCAAGGGTGGAGGAGATGAGGGGTGCTCTGTGGACTCATGGCGGGGGGCAGGAGCCAGGAAGAGGCAAGGACCAGCCTGAGGCCCGAGGGTGGGAAGGTGCCCGGTGAGCCTGAGGCACAGGATGGAGGCCCTGGGGTCCCAACACACGTGGCCACGGTGAAGCCTCATTCCCTGTGTCACCAAGCCTTGGCCCCCAGCCCCCCTTTCTCGTTTATTCCATCCATGTGACTGCTGCCTGGGGAGACAGTTTCTGCACAGTTACCCAGAAGAACAGGTGAAGGGCCGTTTCTCCCGAAAGGCAATCTTGCTTTTCAAGGGGGAGGCACGAGGGCCCACCTGGAGGTGGGATTCGTGGACGAATCAATCGAGACTCATTTAGAAATGAGGCTCCTTGGCCTAGGTCTTCAACGTGGCTTTCTCACTTTCTGGCTGGGGGAGCGGGGGAGCTGCTGAGAAGAGGCCAGGAGACGTTTCCAGCAGGTCTCAAGACTGCCTGGGGCCCCAACAAGTAACTCAGGGAGTTCCGGCTCTGACTCTGCGGCTTGGGCAGTAGGTCTGCAGGCGTAAGGGTTTTCTTAAAATTTCAGGGCCGAACTTGTGACCCAGCATGAAATTCCAGAAGGAAAGGGCTGACAGAACAGACCGGCGTTGGCTCAGTCTCTTCCTCGGGAGGGACTGTGATTCTGGTGTCCACAAGGCTCCTTTGTCTCGCTGCCTTTGTCGTCTTGTTGCTAGCATCAGCCTTTGTGCAGAATCTGCTTCTCCCGTCAGTGCAGGGTGATGAGATCTTGGACTTAAAGGCAGTGGCAGAGGAGTGACGGAGTATTAGAGTGAATGACAGAGGACTTCCCTGCTGGTCCAGGGACTAAGACTCTGCCTCCCAGTGCGGGGGACGTGGGGTCGATCCCTGGCCACGGGACCAAGACCCCACACGCCTCAGGGCGACTAAGCCCGAGTGCTCCAGTACTGAGCCCAGGTACCACAGCTAGAGAGAAGCCCGGACGCTGCAACGGAAAGCTCCCACGCACTGCAGCAAAGACCCTCTGTGTGACGACTTAGACCCGACGCAGCCAAGTAAGCAAATATAAAAAATGAGTGAAAGATGTTTAGACTTGGTTAAGGGTTGGTGTTGGGAGGGGGCGTGATGGGGAAGGGAAATGGGAAATAAACTTCCAAGTTGGAGACCTGGATGATATTCAGTTCAGTTCAGTTCAGTTCAGTCGCTCAGTTGTGTCCGACTCTCTGCAACCCCATGAATCGCAGCACGCCAGGCCTCCCTGTTCATCACCATCTCCCGGAGTTCACTCAGACTCACGTCCATCGAGTCCGTGATGCCATCCAGCCATCTCATCCTGGGTCGTCCCCTTCTCCTCCTGCCCCCAATCCCTCCCAGCATCAGGGTCTTTTCCAATAAGTCAACTCTTCACATGAGGTGGCCAAAGTACTGGAGCTTCAGCTTCAGCATCATTCCTTCCAAAGAAATCTCAGGGCTGGTCTCCTTCAGAATGGACTGGTTGGATCTCCTTGCAGTCCAAGGGACTCTCAAGAGTCTTCTCCAACACAGCAGTTCAAAAGCATCAATTCTTCAATGCTCAGCCTTCTTCACATTCCAACTGTCACATCCATACATGACTACTGGAAAAACCATAGCCTTGACTAGACGGACCTTTGTTAGCAAAGTAATGTCTCTGCTTTTGAATATACTATCTAGGTTGGTCATAACTTTTCTTCCAAGGAGTAAGCGTCTTTTAATTTCATGGCTGCAATCATATTAGCTGACTTTTAATTGGGTGCTGATTCTATATTAGAAAGCATATCAAATGCACTCTGTGCACTGTCCCATTTAATTCCTCATTATACCCATTTTATAGATGTGAAAACTGAGCCTCAGCTAGGGAAAGCACTTGCCTCAGGTCACGGAGTTAGTAAGTGGTGGGCTTGAAAGAAACCCAAACCTGACTGAATCCATGACACCTGTGGTCCGCAAACCTTAACGTATATTAGAATCACCTGGAACGCCTGTTCTGCTGGAGATGACTGTGCCCAGAACTAGAGTTTCTGGTTCAGCATTCTGCATTTCTATCAAGTTCCCGAGTGATGCTGAGGCAGTTGGTCCAGGGACCACAGTAACAGCAGCCCAGTAACGAGGCCATGCTCTGGGATCCGGATCAGCGTCTCATCCTGATGTCAGCTGGCTCCCTTTCTGAAAGTCTGGCCGAGTTGGTCATCAGTGGTGTCTGAACTTCAGCTTTTTCAAAAAAAGCCCTGAGTGTTTCTAATGTACGCTAAAGATGAAAACGACTGCCCTAAACCCTGTCGATAGGGAATGTAGGAGGAAGAGCAGGTTTCTGGAGGAAAGAATGGTCCCTCTTCACTAATATACAGAAGCATAATGACTTGTGCTTTCAAGCTCAAAATCCCCAGCATTACGAGCCAATCTGCTTAGGCCCAGCTAGATGCTAATTGAGTTTCCTCTCCGGGCAGGGCGCTTGCTCGCTCCGTACAGCCTTTCCAACGAGCTGAGTGTGGACTGATTGGGGCCACTCGGTTGGTGGGAAATGACAAGATGGAAATCCACTGAGGAATTGATGACAGGTATCCTTGCAACTGGGCATTTTTCTTACAAGTAACAATCTCTGGTGATTTCATTCAAGTTTGCAGCAGCATGTTTTATGACCAAAGCCCTTGCATAATTATGCAATGGAAATGTATTTGAAATTGCTTAAGTGGTTATATATAGGTAGGATTTGCTCAGGAATTTGAGGTACTTTTAAGAAGTCCATATTCAGTTGGATTACCCTTGAAATGTGCTTTTGAAATTGGCATTTACCGCTCCCAGTTCAGTGCTGGGAAAGAGGAGGGTGCTTTTTAACCTAAAAGCCATAGTGCTTTTCAGAGGACTGGCATTAATGGTTTTCAGGGATTATTAACTTGTACCTAGTGATTAATTTTTAGGAAATAACAGGGAGGCTTGTGACTACTGCCTGAAAGTACCAAGACAGTAAACAAATGAGCAAATAGAACAAGGCAAGTTGAAGGTCTCAGTTCACTGGCTCTCACCAAGATTAAAAAAAGTGATGATGTTGACTGGTTGAAGGAAAAGGAAGAGAAATTGGAAACAGGGAGTGGTGGAGCCGCAGGTTTGGAGCTACAGAAGACATCTAGTCCAGGACTGAAGTTCAAGGCCTTCAGAAGTCTAGATGAGTGAGGGACCAATATACACCCCACCTAGAGAAGCATCTGACCGCTCCATCCACAAATGAGGCCCAAAGCTGCCAAATCACTCAAGTTTTCAAGATAAGGCAGAGATCAAGACTTTAATATAAACTTTCCCAATTTTCAAAGACTTGCTTAAATACAATAAATAGCGTGTCAGCCAAATCAATCTGTGGGCTGTATTCAGACCACATCAAGGATCTTGTCCAACCCCATTATTTCACGAAGGAGGAAACATGGCCTAGAGGGTTTACTTGGTTATTGATTTAAATAAAGACAGTCAACTCAGAGCTCCTCTGCCTTCAAAGCACTCACAGGCTGGTGAGAAAAGGCAGGGAACAGGGGTGGGCTCTGCTGAGTGGTCCGGGAGGCTGTGAGGATGGAAACAGGGTAGTCTTATGTAACCTGGGATCAGAAAGGACTTCCCTCTGGAGAGGAAGTCTCAGCTGAGTCTTGACGGAAGAATAAGGGTCAGTTACTCGGAACGGTGGTGTTGGGAGAGAGTTCAGCTTCAGCCAAGACCTAGGGACGTGTCTGGTTGGAGAAATGCAAGAGGCTGTGAGACTGAACCCAGGTAAGATCCTGAGTGGGCAACTAGCAGATTTTGATGTAGCTGAAACTCTAGCCCACACCCCAAGATATGCCTTCACTGTGGCGCGAGAGGAAGATGAGTCGAGTGTCCAAGCATCTGAGAGTGGAGGTTAGCCAGGCCCGGAGAGGATGGTGAAAATGTCAGGTGATGAAGTATAGTTTCAGCTTTTACTTTTTTCCTACTTGCTCTGAAATGAGCATTCTGAGCGCTGCCATCATAACCCCTGAAAGGCTGCCTGATTCTTCCACGGAGATGGCTCATTCTGCTTTTTATAGCTCCTGGCGCTTTGAGTGGATGGATCTTCACATTTCAATAATCAACATGATTTCCCTTCGGTAACCTTAGCATCCATTGCAAGAGATGCTTTCTTTTCCAGCCCTGATGCCTTAGAATTTGAACGAAGGGAAGATGAGGGAATTCAAATTGTTTCTCTGTGCTATCACGTGTTTGCGGCAGGGGTGGGGGGAAGTTTCTTTTTCTTCTCATACTGTTACTCTAAGAGGGACCAGTAGATTTGGACGGGAACAAAGGTTGTGCTCTTTCCCCCTTAGATCAGCTCTCTCTGTGGCATCTCTGAGTTTTTGAGGCCCAACTGTTTCCAGTGTTTTGTCGGTACTGGGATAGACTTCTGGGATTCAGGCTCCAACCCTGCCCTCATAAAGTTTACAATCTTGTGGAGAGCCATATGTGGTCAAAGTCATAACAGGGTTAAAAATAGGGGCCTCAAAATGTGCATTCAGGGAATAGGGAGTTAGATTACCTTTATTCTTGGTGAAACTGAGTCCACCAGTGAACATCTTGACTTGCCATGTACATTTCTTTTAAACTGTAATGCAAAAGTCATCATTTCAACCACTTTCAAGTGTACAATTCAGTGATTTTTTTTTTTAGCGTCAATGTTTTGCGACTATCACCACCAGCCAATGATAGAACATAATCAGTACCTGCCAAAGAAACCCCACACTCATTAAACCATCACTCCCATTTCATCATCTCCCATCTCCTGACCCACACTAATCTGCTTTCTATCTGTATGGATTTTCCTACTCTGGACGTTGCATCGAACTGTGTGGATTTTTGGGTCTGGCTTCTTTCACTCAGCAGCTTCCAAGTTTCATCCATGTCATAGCATGAATCAGTACTTCATTGCTTTTTATGGATGAATAATATTCCACTGCATAGATATACCACATTTTGATTATCCATTTATCAGTGATGGACATAGAGCTTGTTACCATCTTAGCTATTGTGAATAACACCGCTATGAGTATTTGCGTACAAATTTTTGTTTGGACGTCTGTTTTCAGTTCTTAGGGAGAGTAATTACTGGGACACGTGGAAATTCTATGTTTAACTTTTTGAGGAAATGTCAAATTATTTTCCACAGTGGTTGCAACATTTTACATTCTCACCAGCAAATCATGAGGGTTGCAATTTCTTCACATCTTCACCAACACTTAATATTGTCTGCCTTTTTGATGATATATAATCATTCTAATGGGGGTGAAGTGGTATCTCACTATAGTTTTGATTTCCCTAGTGACTAATGATGTTGCATCTTTTCATGCACTTATTGGCCATTTGTATATGTCCTTTGGAGAAATATCTCTTCAAGGCCTTTGTTATTTAAAAATTGGATTGTCTTTTTGTTGTTGAGTTATAAGAGCTATTGATATATTCTGGATACTAGAGTTTTATTCATACGTATGCTTTACAAGTATTTTCTTCCATTTTCTTCCATTTAAACTTAATTTTTAAATTTTTTAAATTAAAAATTTTGGAGGGCTGTACAGCATGAGAGATCTTCATTCCCTGACCAAGGATGAAATCTGCGCCCCTGCAGTGGAAGCAAAATTTTAACCACTGGGACTGCCAGGGAAGTCCAGATTTTTTCCTCTGGAACACACAGAAGTGCGTTGCTTTTTTTATTGGATTGGCCAAAAAAAATTTGTTCAGGTTTTTCTGTAAGTTGTTACGGAAAAGCCCGAATGAATTTTTTGGCCAACCCAATACTTTCTTGATAGTGTTCTCTGATACATGAGTTTAAATTTTTTATTGAAGTATAACTGACTTAGAGTATTATATTATTTTCAGGTATACAACAGTGATTTGGTATTTTTTATACATTATAAAATGATCACCATAAGTGTAATTACCATCTGTCATCATATAAAGTTACTGAAATATTATTGACTATATCCCTGTGTTGTACATTACATTGCTGTGACATTTGTTTCATAACTAGAATTTCATACCCCTTAATCTCCCTCACCTATTTTCACTTATCCCCGCAGTCCCTTCCTTTCTGGTAACCACCAGTTTGTTCTCTGTGTCTGTAACCCTGTTTCTGCTTTACGTTTGCTCATTTTGTTTTTCAGATTCCACACATAAGTGAAATCACTGGGTCTTTCTTGAAAAGTTTTTACTTTGATAAAGTTAACTTTGTATTTTCTTCTATTGGCTTGTGCTCTTGGTGTTATATTTAAGAAACTGTTGCTTAATCCAAGGTCACAAATATTTGCACTTCTGTTTTCTTCCAAGAGTTCAAGAGTTCTAGCTCTTATATATAGGTCTTGGACTGATTTTGAATTAACTTTTGTTTATGCCATGAGATAGGCATCCAGCTTCATGCAAAAGCATGTGGATATCCCATTCCTAGCAACATTTCTTGAGAAGACTATTCTTTTACTAATGAATGGCCTTGGCTTCCTTGCCACAGAACAATTGGTCACACATAGATGTATGGGTTTATTTCTGGGTTTTCAGTTTTATTCCATTGACCTATATATGATAGCTCAGCTAGTAAAGATTCTGCCTGCAATGCAAGAGAACACAGTTCGATTCCTGGGCCGAAAAGATCCACTGGAGAGGGAATGGGCTACCCACTCCAGTATTCTTGGGCTTCCCTTGTGGCTCAGGTGGTAAAGAATCTGCCTACAATGTGGGTAGACCTGAGTTCAGTCCCAGGGTTGGGAAGGTCCCCTGGAGAAGGGACTGGCTACCCACTCCGGTATTCTGCCTGGAGAATTCCATGGACTATATTGTCCGTGCGGTCGCAAAGAATCAGACACGACTGCACGATTTTCACGTCACTTCACTTCAAGTATGTATCCTTTTGACAGTACCATGGTGTTGGGTTATTGTAGCTTTGTAGCAAGTTTTGAAATTGGAAAGTATGAGATCCTCACTTTTGTTCTTTTTCAAGGTTGTTTAAGCTATATGGGGTCCCCTGAAATTTCACGTGAATTTAAGGATAAGCTTATTCATTTCTGCAAAGAAAGCAGTTAGATTTTTTTATATAGATTGCACTGAAGCTGTATAACATTTTGGAGAATTTTGCATCTTAATATTAAGTCTTCCAATCCATGAACACATGATCTCTTTCCATTTATTTAAGTTTTGTTTAATTTTTTCAACAACATTTTGTAGTTTTCAGAGTACAAGTCATATGCTTCTTTGGTTAGATTTATTCCTAACCAAAGATTTATTTGGTTATTTTATTCTCTTTGATGCTCTTGTGAAATGAATTATTGTCTTAATTTCCTTTTTGAATTGTTCACTGCTAGTGTAGAGAAGTACAACTGATTTGCCTATATTGATCCTGCAACGCTGCTGAACTTGCTTCTTAGCTCTAATTGTTTTTGGTGTTGGAGTGTGTGAATTCTTTAGTGGTTTCCATTTGTAAGATCATATCATCTATAAATAGAGATAGTTTTACTTTCCCCTTTCCAACCTGGATCACTTTCCCGCTTACCTAACTGCCCTGGCTAGAACTTCTAGTACAATGTTGATTAGAAGGGGGCGGAAGTGAGCTTGTCTGTCTACTTCCTGAACTTAGGGGTAAAGCATCAGGCTCAGTGTGACGTTAGCAGAGAGTTTTTTGTAGATGGCTTTATAAAGGGTGAGGAAGTCTCCCTTCCTCTCCTAGTTTGTTGGGTGTTTTCATCATGAAAATGTGTAAGGTTTTTTCCCCTAAGGGATTTGTCTGTGTCTACTGTAGGGTTTTTCCCAGTAATATGATACTGGGTGCATGATCAAGGTCCAGTAAACACTTACTGAGTTAATGATATGGGTGCCACGGCCCTGACCCAGCAGTGTTGCTGCGTGGTTTAGAGGTGTTGTGGTTCTGTGCCGTTGGTCTGCTGTTGTTTCTAGGACATCGAAGTTGGATTGCCCCCCGTCATCGCCGTTCTCTCTCTCCCAGCGGTCCTTTAGACCTACAACAACCTCTTGGAAGTGGCTGCCCAGGGGCTCAGGTAGGTGAACATCCTCAGGTCAACCAGAACTGACAACTATACAGAAATGCAGTGACCTTGGCCTTTACAACATTTGGGCTAGCTAAACCAGACAGCAGATCTTCGCCTTCCAAATGTGCGGGTCTAAATGTTAATGTCAAATCCCAAGTGCATTGTGCATTAGAAAGCTATAAAGAGTTAATTCCCAGAAGTCATTCCTATTAATCTTGGTGTCTGGATGAAAACTGAATTGGGGACCTCAATTACCTGATCGCGCCTCACACAGCCTTAGCTGGCAGTAATATTGATGAGGATGGCAATCATTTCTCTCACTTGGAGACCCGATTGCAATCCCATCCTAAGCAATCTGCCCTTCAAGTGCATCTGGAAGTGGGCATTATTCTCTTTTCTTCTGTTGTAGAAGGAGTTTTTTGTTCCTGAATCTTTAACCCCTTATTCTCCATGACACAGCCCTAGTTGACTGAAGAAGGTAAGTAACATCACACGTTTGAATCACCTTTCACAGTTCAGGAAGCACTTTGATGTTATCTTGTTTCAACCAATCCTCAACACTGCTCAATAATTAGAGGTGTCCATGCCCATTTTCAGGTGAGGAAACTGAGGGAAACCTGCCTGCATCCTCCAGATGGTAAGGGCCAGAGAGATGGGACTCACATTGACTTTCTGGCCCACGGTGTTCTTGTTCTCTATGCTACAGAGGGCTTCATGAAACAGGTGCAGATGTTTTCAAAAAACCACAGACCGAAAAGACCAAGCCTTTTTCTTGGTTCAGGGTTTGGGGGGTGTGTGGGGAGGGTGAAGAGCAAAGTCTCATTGAAAAGCTTACATGGGAGGACAAAGAAGGATTTTGAAGTGGGGACCGAACTGGGCACTCGGAGCATCGAAAACCAAACCTCTCCACCTTGCAAGCAGCAGTTAGCACCCTGGACCTCCATCTCTCCACAGTCCTCCTGTGTGGACCCTGTCGTCTGTCCCCCGGTGACTGATTGGCGGCATGGTTTTGATCCTAAGCCATCTGGCGCGCATCTGGTCACCTCTCTAAACGGTGAGTGTGCGGTCAGAGGGCATGAATTCCTCTGAGCAAGTCTCTAAGCAAAATGAGTCGTGGAAGCAAATCCTCATCAAAAATAGTTAAGCACTGGTGACAAAGGCCGTGCACCTGAGAAAAGATGAGGGGCCTCTGCCGGGCTGTGTTCTAGAGCAGTTTTATGCCTCCTTTCCCCCTTTGCCTTCTGTCATTGAACAGAGGGCAAGAGCATGTGGATGAATGCAATGGAAAGAAAGTGATGGAATCCATTCATTCATTTATTCTTTTCACTTAATCCTACATTTCTTCACCCAGTAAACGTGCAGGAGGCATCTGCTGTGTGTTGGGGTCTTTGCTGGGCACTGGGGATGCAGCACTGAGCAAGGCAGACGTGGCCTTTGCCTTCGTGAAACTTGTAGTCTAGCAGAGGAAGAAAAACAAAAATAGATAGGCACATAAATACCTATGAAGGGAAAGTACCCGGAGGAAGAGAAACAAGACCCTAGAGAACAAAAGAGGGAGGCTTAATTGAATCCAATGATTAGAATGACATTGATTTTAGGACATGACAGGTAAGTTCTATTTTAAATGTGAGAAGAAACCTATCTTGGAGCAGAGGAAGAGGTTAAGGGGGAGAAGAGTTTCCCACACAAAAGCATAGCACACGCAAAGACCCTGGGGTGGCAAAGAAATTAGGGTCTTCAAGAAAATTAAAGGAACCTTGTACGGCTAATATATAGGGAGTAAGGAGAGGGGTAGGAGGTGAGGTCAGAGAGGTAGGTAGGGCTTGATAATGCAAGGTCTTGATTTTTCCTCCCCAGTTTCTTACTCCTTGCATCCCAGTGAGATCATAGAAAAACGTGTCTAATGGGAAGAAGTCAAAGTCAATGGAAACAGGACAAAGGGAAGGAAACAGCTGAAAGACTGAATTATCGGTCTCACTTCCTCTCTCCTCCATATTCTACATCCATACATTTGCCATGGCCTCTGGAATTCAGGCTTGACCTTCTGGCTTTCTTTGGCCAATGATATGAGAGGGCAACAAAGCCTGGAAATATGCTGGCACAAATGAGTACAGCTCCTTACACTTCTTGGAGGAGGAAATGGCAACCCACTCCAGTATTCTTGCCTGGAGAATCCCATGGACGGGGGAGCCTGGGGGGTTGCAAAGAGTCGGACACGACTGAGCGACTTCACTTTCACTTTCCTTACACTTCTACCTTCATTATTAAAAGAACAGGCCTTGGGGAGTTCAAGGAAGATGAGAGATACCTAGAGCAGATCTGGACACACCTTGAAGCCTGGAGTCAAACCCTGCTAAGTGAAACGTGTGCCATTGAGTTGTTTGACCTTAGAGTTTTGGGAGAGGTTTGTTACACAGCATTATTATAGCTGACCAATACAAGCAGGGTAGTGAGAACTTTTCTGAGGAATGATTGACAGAGATGGGATACTTATCTGGAGAACAGAAGATCAAAAAGGAACTGAGATCTGTCACATGACAGAAGGATTAGGTTTATTTCATGTGATCCTAAAGCACACGGATGAGATCAGCATGGATTTACAGGAAGGCAGGTCTACCTGTACTCAGGGAATAACTTTTCATTGATTCAAATGCCAGGAAAACGGCATGGATTATCTCAGGATGGCATGGCAGTAACAATGTAGTGCCTACTATGTGCCAAAGACTCTCATATTTTTTTCTTATATTTTGTGATAATTTCCACCAAAAAAAAAAAATCTGTAAGACAAGGATTATTTTAAAGATAAGGGAATTGAGGCTCAGAGAAAGTAAGAAACTTTCAGAAGTCTGTGCATAGCCAGTATATTACAAGGCAGGATTTGAACCAAGGTCTATCTGACACTAAACCCCAGCTGTTGGAGAAACACGTTTCCAGAGATGGCTTCAGGAAGATTCAAGAGCTGAATGGGGACTGATGCCCAAAGCCTGGGCCCCCAAGCCATTCCTGCTCCAGGATTTGGCAAGCTTTTGCTACAGGAGCTAGGGGTAAGGAGGGGAGAGGAAAGGAGAAATGTAGCAAGTTTTTCCTAAAGCTCAATTTTTTCCATTTAAATGGCTTCCCTTTATTCTGATATTCTATCTTGTCAACTGTTCTTTTGTTAAATCAAATAATGATGTTAGTTTTAAAAAATTGTCTTAATTTAGCAAAATAAAAGGGCTTCCCAGGTAACACTAGTGGTAAAGAACCAACCTGCCAATTCAGGAGACATAAGAGACGCAGGTTCAGCCCCTGGGTTGGGAAGATCCCCTGGAGGAGGGCATGGCAACCCACTCCTATATCTTTGTCTGGAGAATCTTATGGACAGAGAAGCCTGGTGGGCTACCGTCCATAGGGCTGCACAGAGTCCGACACGACTGAAGCGACTTAGCACACAGCCAGCAATGTGAAAAAATGTCAGCTTGGCCAGTCTCCCCAGCTATTTGGAGATGACATAGGCTGTGAGATAGAAAAGTCTAGAAGCCACTATCTGGACAACTTCCAATGTCTTTTTCAGCTCTGAACTTTAGTAACGTTTTAAAGAAAACTCTACAGGTCAAGTGACAGGCTCCGTGGGCCTCAGGAACCTGCCTTGGCCTGTGGTTGCCCAGGTCGAGGGACGGATGCAGGGCTGGCTGCCTTCAGCCTGCTCGTGTCTCCTGTGGACCCATTTTGCCAATCCAATGCACAGGTTACCGTGTCGCATCCGTAACAGTCTCCGTCAGGGTTACGGTGGAGAGGGTGTGGCTTGCTGAGGTGCCCAACCAGGCGAAGACCCCCGTGAGGCGGCTCAGCGGAGCAGCGCTGTGCTCCTGAGATGTCCTGGCAGAAAGCTCACCCTCCTTGCGCATCCCTCAGGCCGGGGGTAGGGTGGGCTGTGCTGGGGGCTGCCTCTTCGCTGCAGATGGAGGTGGTTAGGAGGGGCTTCTGGGAGACTTCAGTCCTGTCTCCTCTTCCTCCTTCTTCTTTTTTAAAACAGCCTGTGTGCCACAGCTAGCATCCGTGTGCCACAGCTAGCATCCGTGTGCCACAGCTAGCATCCGTGTGCCACAGCTAGCATCCGTGTGCCACAGGGAAAGACTGTGCAGCAAAGACCCGATGCAGCCAGATAAAAATCAGACATAAAAATAAAGGGCATGATTCAATTGTTTTCATTCATTCACGAGTGTGTGCAGTTATCCCCACACCTTTAGGACATCTTTCTGACCTCCAAGAGACACACATCCCCCTGAAGAATTGCTTCCCTCCTCCCCACCTCTACTCTGTATCTCTCGGCCCTAAGCAGCTGCTACTCTCCTTTCTGTCTCTATAGACATCCCCAGTCTGAACATTTCCTACAAATGGAATCAAACACCATGTGGTCTTTTGTGACTGGCTTCTTTCACTTAGTATAACAGTTTTAAGGTTCATCCAAGCTGTCAACGCTTCATTAATTTTTAGATTTTATTGTTTAGAGGCATTTTAGGTTCGCAGTAAAACTGAGGGAAAAGTACAGTTTCCATATACCTCC
Source organism: Budorcas taxicolor (assembly GCF_023091745.1). NCBI lineage: Eukaryota > Metazoa > Chordata > Mammalia > Artiodactyla > Bovidae > Budorcas > Budorcas taxicolor. Next base: position 7,887,632 of record NC_068928.1, read on the forward strand.
TGGCCCCCTCCCCTGCACCCACAACCTTTTCTACTCTCAAATCTGCTACCAGATTTGACATTCACTGTCAAATATAAATGCATTTACTTCATTCAATGTATTTACTATAACTGATGAACCGGTACTGACACCTCACCATCACGACTTTGACAGATGCGTAACAACATGTATCTACCTTCTCTTTGTATAGTCGTATGAATAGGTTCACCCCTAAAAATGCTCTGCGTTCCTCCTATTCATTCCTCCCTCCCCTTAACCCCAGGCAACCACTGATCTTTTTACTGTCTCCATAGTCTTGTCTTTTCCAGAGTGCCACATAGCTGGAATTACAGAGCACGTAACCTTTTCAGCACGTTCCTCTTTCCTTTAGGAACATGTCTTTTCATGACTTGTTAGGTCATTCATTTTTATGGTTGACTAATATTCCACTGTATGGATACACCACACTTTATTTATCCATTCAGTTACTGAAGGACAACTTGATTGCTTCCAAGTTTGGGCAATAATGAATACAGCTGCTATACTAATGTATATTATTATTATCTTGTTTATCCTTTCATCAGCTGATGAATATTTGGATAGTTCCCACCCCTTTTGGCTACTGTAAATAGTGCTACTATAAACACTTCTGTACATGTTTTTGTTTGAACACGTTTTCGATTTTGGGTATTTACCTAGGAGTAGAATTGCTGGGTCATATGGTAACTCTATGTTTTAACTGTTTTGAGAAACTGCCAGACTGGTTTTCAAAGTGGCTGCACCATTTCACATTCCCACCAGCAGTGTCTGAGGGTTCTGATTTCTCCACCGTCCTCAACGACACTTGTTATTGTCGGACTCTTTCAGTCTAGCTATCCCAGTGGGTGCAAAGTGCGACTGATGATTTGAGCATCTTTTCATGTGCTTTCTGGCCATCAGTATATTTTTCTTGGAGAAATATCTATTCACATCCTTTTCATCTGTAAGTTGGGTCTTTTGTCTTTTATTACTGAGTTGTGAGAGTTCTTCATATATTCTGGATACGTGCCCCTTAATCAGATATACAGTTTGCAAATATTTTCACTCACCCATGCACTCTGACATAGTGCTTACCTCTCTGTCCTTGACCCCTACAGCCAGAAAAGTTGGGAACAAAGAGTGTAAGTTTTGATTTGTTTTTAAAAGCTCTCCTGCCTCTTTCAACCCACTCCAGTACTCTTGCCTGGAGAATCCCATGGACGGAGGAGCTTGGTGGGCTACAGTCCATGGGTCACAAAGAGTCGGACACGACTGAGCGACTTCACTTTCACTTTGCCTCTTTCAAAATAATTGAAAGCAGAGACTCAGACAGCTATTTCTATACCAGTGCTCAGAGCAACCTTACATGAAGTAGCCGAAAGGCAGTCACATGAAAGGTAAATTACTAGAGAGAGATCTGACTTTGGAGTCAGCCTGCCTTGCTTTGACTCCTGGCTTTGCAGCTTGACCTTAGGCAAGTCACCGCCCTTGCTGGGCCCCAGCTGGCTCACCTATACAATGAGGTGACAGTTCCTTCCTGAGAAGGGCCCTGGCTCAACAAGAGAAAGAACTGACCAACGTCTAGCATCAGGGCAGTGTGGCAGAAAGAGCTCTCAACTTGAAAAGACTCAGAAGCAGGTTCCCTCTTGGCCCAACCCTGCTGGCAGTACGACTTTAGGCAGGATTGCCTCTCTAGGTCGCAGTTTCCCCATATATCGAGCCAGGACAATAACAGCTCCCCCTGAGACACACTTTGAGGTGGTTAAGAAAGTTCTCAAAAAAGGAACAGCGTTATACAAAACCGAGGTTAGAAAATAAAGTAATACTTGGCAGAATGATGAACTGTTAACCCAGGGTGCTGTTGTTAGTTAAAAATGATTCTGCATAATATGCAGCTATTAACATGGATAATTATGTATACTATGTAGAAACAAGCAACCCCATTTAGGAGAGGCAGAGTGCTTGCAGAGTTGTACGGACAGGAGGATCCCAACTGTGCCCAGTTTATACATAATGTAGGCAAAGACCAGAAGGGATCACAGAAGAGATGTAAGCGATTATTGTGCACAGGCCTGGGGAGGATTACAGGCAATCGAAACACATTCTTGGAAAGTCATCCGCATGCTGTTTTCACAACATTTTTCACAGTAAGAATATAATTTTAAAACATAGGTGTGGCTGGGGGTCATTTGGGGACAGCCTGCATCTGAATTCTGGCCCTCACACCCTCTGGCATTGTTGGATCCTGGAGATTCATAGCAAGCGTCGCCCTGCAGGAGCTGTCTACCCTGCTCCCCGGCCTCACCTGCCCTTCCCCACTCACACCCTCAATAAGAGATGGACCACTGGCCGCTCCTGGAGGGGCTGCTGCAGAAATTCCTCACCTTCCCATCCCCGACCCTCCATTCCCAGCTCACAGGGTCACTGGGAGGATGAAATGAGCTGCTAGAGGTGGAAGAACTGGACCCCCCTGGATCTCGCCAGACACAAGCGGGCATCCCCACTGCCCCTTAACTCCACAAGACCCGTGTGTCCAGCGCTGCCGGGGGAGGAGGGCCCTGCACCAGCGAACACGAAGCCAACGGCCACTGAGGCGGCTGCCCGGCCGTTCCAACCACTAGCTGCATTTGAGAAGTCTCAAGCTTACTCATCACGCACTTACACACCTTCAAAACGACAACATAGGGGGCCTACCTGTGCTTCTCAAACATTTTTTCTTTTTAGTCCGTGTCCTCCATTCTTCCATTCCGATCCCCAGAGCAATCACCTCTCACCTGTTGAGCTGTTTCTTCTGAACGTTATCTGCACATCCTTATGCAAATACTGTTATCCTCTATTTCATGTTTTAACAGCATATTCATTGACTTTCTGCCGTTGCAAAACGGTTCACCTCACTCACCCCGCCTCCCTCTCCTTTTGTCTCGTTTTCCCAACACCATTAAATCACTGTCTTGGCTACAGTGGTCACTTTAGGAAACACGCTACACCCTCCCTGTTCACCCACCCTTAGCTCTGATGATGCTCCCCCTCCACGCTTCCCAAGAAGGGGCCGCTCACCCTGCAGCCCCGCCTCCTCCGTTCTCCTTCCTCTTCTCCCGGTTTCCACCCTACGTGCTTTCACATTGTCTCCATCCCTAGCATTCCCATCGTAATTAGTGAAGCCGTCCATGCTTTGCTTAAAGACTGATTCTAACACTAATAAACAGGGGCTTCCCTGGTGGTCCAGTGGCTAAGACGCCACACTCCCAGTGCAGGGGGCCCGGGTTTGATCCCTGGTCAGGGAACTAGATCTCATGCGCTGCAACTGAAGATCTTGCGCGCCACAACTAGGTTTCAACGAAGGTTGAAGAGCCTCAGTGCCGCACTAGGACTTGGTGCAGACAAACATATAAAAATAAATATTAAAAAAATAAAAAAACGAATAAACAATGTTCACATGGCTGAGATTTGTATACATACGCATATGGCTCTTTGCCTGGCCGGTGACATTCCTGCTTATGTTTGCTTTCTTGCAACACTTTCCTTTGATCAGGAGTTTCAAACAGCTTTTCTTTTTTTTCTAGCATTAGTTGGCTTCGTCATCTCCTCAATTTCTCCCTAACTTTCCTTCCCAGTAGGCATTCTCTGGAGATTCCCTCTCCCCAAGGATCCACCTTCTAGAGTCCTCTGTGCTCCTGCGCTTCGGTCTGGACAGTGAATATCCAGAAACTTCCTTTCACTGGTTTCTTGGGCTCAGTCCACACTCTCGGAGATCTGGGTTACAGTCTTGAATCTCTTCCCTTACGTTGCCAGAGCAGACCCCTAAGCGACATCCTATGTAGGGGTGTATGGTGGGATATAAAACATGAAATAATTTTATATTTGGAAATTATTTAGCTTGCCTTTGGATGATTGATGATCTGGCTGAGCATTGACTCATAGGTTGTAAATCTAATTCCCTTAAAACTTTGAAGGCACTGCTCTATTGATACATAGATTTTCCTTTTGAAATCTATGATTCCTTTTCACGGTGTCACTTCACAGGGACCTAACCATCAGCGGAAGCTTTTAGGCTGCTGTCCTTATTTTGGCCAACTTCTTGCTCAGTGATGTTCCCTGTTTCAGGAGTGGGCCTGCCTCGCTCACTGTTCTGAGGCTTTGTGTCCTTCGTCTCTGAGAAATTTTCCTGTATTAGTTCTTTGACAGTTTCCTCGCCTCTGTGTTTTCCTCCCCTTTTAAAAAAAACGTTTATTGGAGTGCAGCTGCTTTATACTTTTGTGTTAGCTTCTGCTGTACAGCGAAGTGAGTCTTTGTTCTCTACATCTGCGTCTCTCCTTCTGCTTTGCAAATAAGTCCATCTGCACAATTTGTCTAGATTCCACATATAACCGATATTATACGATACTGCCTTTTTTCAGAAACTCCTAATGCTTGGATCCTGTTTTGATCCCTCCTCCCTACTTCTCATGTGTTGAACTTTTTTTTTTTCCATATCTTTGTCTTGATGTTTTCAAATCACGCAAGGATATTTAAGCTCGAGAACCATTCGTCTTTTCACTTTGAGTCTCATGTGAAAATGTATTTCTGGTTACGTTGTTTCTATAATAACAGAGTGACAGACATTTCAAACAAGAAATGTTCACTTAAGACTTGAAGGATTATCATGAAACATAAATCAAAATTGCCTTCAATGAGCAAGGCTCTGAAAACTTCACGATAAAAGGAGAGGGAGTGCTTTTAGAGGCGCAAAATGAAGACTTCAGTAGGGGGGTGAGACAGGGCCCAGGTAAGACAAAGAAAACTGTGGTCTTGGCAAGCTCTTAGGGCGCAACCTCAGATCCCCACACTCCTGGGGCACTCTGCCCCCTGCTCCCCACCCCTGCCAAGACGTGGGCAGGGTCAGCCAGTCGGACAGAGCAGCGAAAAGGTCAAATCTCAAGTCTGCGAGGAGACCTTCCCTGAGCAAGGCAGCTGGGCTGGGAAGGGCAGGGGGTCTCCCCGCCGAGGATGGAAGCCAAGCAAGGCCCAAGGCCTGGGGCAGAGGGTCCAGGCAGACAGACAGTCAGGCTCAGAGAGGGGCCCAGGGTAAGGTCTAGGCGGATCTTCAGGCTGGCTAAGAAGCTGACTGAGGCGCCAAACGCCGGCCGGCACCCAGGGCCGTGTAGGTCAGGAGAAGGAGCTCTCAGCCATTGGACTAACCTAACCGACGAGCAGGCCCTTCCCAGCCTTAACCCATGACTTAGTGCCGTGGGCCTTCCTGTAACGAGGTGGCAACGGAACAGGAACATCTGCCGGAAGCTCCAGGATCTGATGCGCGTGGACGGTGTGCTCCTTGTGTGCTGTGGAGTTGCCAGAGCTTCGTGTTGAGCAGCCCCTCAAGCCCACCCCACCGCCACCACCTCTGCCGGCTCTCCCCTTCACACGGCCCGGCCCGCGCGGGGCCTTCCAGGGCCTGCGGGGGAGCAGACTGTGAACAGAGGGTTGGCCACTCCTTCACGGTTCAGCTGCTTCCAAAGGAGATGCTTGGCAGGAGCAGAGGCCTGCAACCTGTTGTCCCTCTGCTCATTGTTTATTTGTGGAAAGAATACTTTGGATAATTAGTCATTCATGCCAATGTTTACTTACCCAACAAATGTTTATTGGATTCCAATAATGATAATAATTAGTGCTCATGGAGTGCTTGCTCTGTGTCAGGCACGGTGCTAAGCCCTTTGAACTCCGCTATGTGCCAGATGTTAGGGGGACAGAGATAAAGATACAGTAAGTGCCTTCAGGTTGTTGAGAGGTCAGTAATCAACACTGCAACCATTTTGTGAACCTTTACAACAGCATCCTGTGAAGTATCGTTCCGGAGAAGTATAGTGTAACAGTTAAAGTCCCTTCTATATCAGAGACCTCGTTTTGAAACCTGTTTATACAACTGTTTTGGGTAATTTACTTAAACTGATTAAGCCTCAGTTTTCCCATCTATAAAATGGGTGTGGAATTCATAACAGCTGTGCTTTACAAGATGTGACAGTTAAAGGCAATAATGCATTTAAAGTGCTAACACATTACTTGGCACACAGTGAGTTAAGTCTAGGGTACTGTGGGATTCCAAGAATTAATGCAGCATAATGTTAATTAGGTAGCCCCAAAGCATCATTTATCCACAGGATGAGTAGGAGTTAGACAAAGAAGGAAGTGGAATATTAGTCTAAATGGTTTACATTATTCTGGTTGGAAGCCTAGCATTTGCTTCCTGCCCCCCCATCAGGGTTTCTGTGGAGTAACACAGACACCAGTTCCAATTTCCACCACCAATTTCGCAGTGTGTAATTGTAGGAGAACTTGGGAAAGTCCATTCTTGCTTCTGGGCTTCAGATTCTTCATCTTTACAGAGAAAATGCTCTAACAATCCCAATTAGAAGTCTATCCTTTAAGTATGTTCACTACAGCATTACTGATAATAGCAAAAACTTGTAAGAAGTATAAATACATATCAGTGCAGAAATAGTTTAATAAACTATGAGGCATTCATACATAGAAGACTGTATAGTTGCTATACGGATGTAAATTCTTATGAGCTGATATAGAGAAATGTACTCTAGTGAGCCACAATTTACATAAAATAAGTGTACTAATTCGGGGAAATATGATACAGCTCTATGCATTTTGGCAAATGTATTCATTTGTCATCATCCCAGCCATCAAAAACAAATATTTCCATCATTTGAAAAATTTCCCTCATGTTACTTTTCCTCCTCACCCGCACAGAGGCAACTGCTGTCTTGGTTTATAACACCATAGATTCATTTTGTCTCTTCTTAAACTTCATATTTTTGGAATGACAGTCTTTAAAATTTTCAACTACATAGCTGTTTCAAGAAATTGTAGTTTCCTTGTTGGTGGTGTTGTACACTGAATGTTTGTGTTGTCCCCAAATTCATATTTTGAAGCTTTGAACCTCAGTGTGGCCATATTCGAGATGTGGTCCTTAAGGAAATAATTAGGTTAAGTGAGGTCATAAGGGTGGGGCCTTGATCCAATAGGATTACTGTCCTTATAAGAAGAAGCACAAGGCAAAGGCCCAGTGAACACACAGCAAGATGGTGGCCGCCTTCTAGCCAAGAGACGAGGTCTCAGAAAACTGTTTGACCAGCACCTTGATCTTGGGCTTCCCAGGCTCCAGAGCTGTAAGAAATAAATGTCTGTGGTTTAGGTTATCCAGCCTGTGGCATTTTATTATGGCAGCCTGGGCAGACTTGCTGAATTGTCTTCTGTTTGTCTCTGTACCACAGTTTTTTATTCCCTATAGATGAACATTTGGGTTTTTCCACTTTGGGGTCAATCCGCATCCAGTTGTGTGACCAACCTGAATTTCTGTATTATATGATAAATGTACATTTCACTTTATTATAAAGTGCCAAACAGTTGTTCAAGGTGGTAGTACCGTTTCACATTCTAACCAGAAATAAATGAGAGTTCCAGTTGCTCCATAATCTTGCCAACACTAGTTGCTTTCAGTGTCTTAAACTATATCCATTTAAGTGTGTAGAACGGTCTATCTCACTGTGGTTTTAATTGTGTATTTCCCTGTTGACAAATGATCAGGAGCAGCTTTTCTCATGATTATTAGGTATCAAAAACTAGATATCCAGTTTTTTTAAATACTTTGAGTCTTTTGTTCTTTTTTATTGCACTTTGTTTTTAATTTTTAGGAGTTTTACGTATTCTGAATATGAGTCCTTTGTCAACTGTATGCATTGCAAGTATTTTTTCTAGTCTGTGGCTGTCTATTAACTTTTTAAATTAGGTATGCTGCAGAACAGAAAATTTTAACTTATACGAAGTACAATTTTTTGTTTCTCTTTTTTTGTCTTAAGAAAGTTTTGCTTACCCCAAGATCATAAATATACTTCCTGTTTCAGAAAGTTTTTTAGAAGCTTTATAGTATGCCCTGTTTTGTCAAAATTTTCCCTAAGTACATAACATTTTTGGTATTCTTGTAACAGTTATTTAAAAAAATTTTTTTTTCTGTGAGTCATTGTGAATAGAAATGCAGTTGATTTGTTCACATTACCTTTTTATTATGTAAATTATCCCATTAGTTATAGTAGTGGTTTAATAGATTCCTTTGGATTTTCCACGCATTCAGTTCAGTTCAGTCACTCAGTCGTGTCCGACTCTTTGTGACCCCGTGAATTGCAGCATGCCAGGCCTCCCTGTCTATCACCAACTCCCAGAGTTCACTCAAACTCAGGTCCATCTAGTTGGTGATGCCATTCAGCCATCTCATCCTCTGTTATCCCCTTCTCCTCCTGCCTCCAATCCCTCCCAGCATCAGAGTCTTTTTCCAATGAGTCACCTCTTCGCATGAGGTGGCCAAAGTACTGGAGTTTCAGCTTTAGCATCATTCCTTCCAAAGAACACCCAGGACTGATCTCCGTTAGAATGGACTGGTTGGAGCTCCTTGCATTTAAATCATATTAATTATCTGCAAGTAGTTTTGGTCTTCAATTTCAATTTTATATATTTTATTTATTTTTATTGCCTTATTACTTGGATAAGATCCCTCATAGTATGTTGAAGAGTTGTGGTAAGAATCCTTGTGTTGTTACGAATCTTAGTGGAGGGTGTTCAGTCTTTCCCCACTAGGATGACGTTAATTATAGATTTCCATGGATAATTTTTATTAGATTGAGGAAGTTTCTTGTTATCCCTTGTTTGCTGAGAGTTTTCTCTCTCTTTAAAAAAATGAATTAGTTTGAATTTTGTTATGTGTTTCTTCCGTCTATTGAGGTGCTCATACAGTCGCTTTCCTCCATTCTATTAATACTGTGACTTGCATTCATTGGTTTTTAAATACTAAGCTAGCCTTGCATTCCTGGATAAATGGCATTTAGCCATGATATATATTTTTAATGAATTGGTGAATTTAATTTGCTAATATTTTGTTTAGGATCTTAAGGTCTATATTCATAAGTGATTTGGGCTTAAAATTTTCTTTTTCTGTAATGTCTTTGTCAGATTTTGATATTAGGGTTATGCTGATTTGGAATTGTCCTCCTTCCTTTGTTCTCTGAAAACATTTGTACGAAATTGGCGTTTCCTTTTTTAAAGTGTTTAATAAAATCTACCAGTTAAGCCACATGGGCATAGAGTTTTCTTTGTGGGTAAGTTTTAAATGATCAATTCAATTTCTTTAACAGATATTGGGTGATTCATATTTTTAACTCCTTCCTGAGTCGGTCTTAGGAAGTTTTGTTTTTCCAATAACTTTTCAATTTCCTCTAGGTCACTGAACTTACTACTATAAACTAGAGTCAAAATGAGTTGCTCACCTTATTTAAATATCTATTTATCTTTGTCTGTGATGGGTCTGGGTTGCAGCACGTGGGACCTCTCATCGAGCGTCTTTGGTGCGCTGTGCAGGCTTCTCTCGACTTGTGATGAGTGGGCTCTGTCGTTGCAGCAAGCAGGCTTAGTGGTCCCTCCGCATGTGGGATCTTTGTTCCCAGACCAGGGATCAAACCTGCATCATCTTTGTTGGAGGGTGGATTCTGAACCACCAGACCACCAGGAAAGTCTTGGATTGTTCACTTTAAAATATTAATGTGACCTTTGCCTCGATAAAAATAAACAAATAAATACACATCGTGGATTTTCTACTTCCAGCCATGACTCAGTAGCCGTTATCAGCCTTAACTTCCCACTATAAGTAGCTATAAAGGCAAACAAAGATATGAAGCAAGTGATTTCAGGCCTCGGGCAAGTGCTTAGCTGCTACCCTGACAGGCGGGTAGCACAAGAGGCAAGCCCCATACTCACCCCGGCCTTCTTCCAAGGAAGGTGGTTTGGAAGCTTCAGCTGGGGTAGGTGCAGCCCAAGCCCAGAGGCGCAGTTGCACTGGGTAGAAACCAGAGGTTTTGTGGAGGAAACTGACCAGAGTTCAGAGCTGCAGAGGCGGTGCAAACTTAAGGGTATAGAGTAGAGAAAACTATAGAAAGGGATCCCGGAAATCTATAAAGGGGTTCCCTTCAGGGACCCAGACAACTGCTATGCTAAGCTGCCTATCCCCAGGGTGATCATTCGCAAGGTCTGGTAGAAAATAGCTGCTGAGGGCTGAGAGTTAGAGATTTCTGAGACTTCAGAAAACTGGAGGACCCAGTATTGGAGTTCTGACTCAGCTAGAGTGGAGAAACACAGGGCATTCAATGGAGAGCCCAGGAAGACTGTTTTAGGGATAAGGACCATGCCCCAAGAGTAATCAAAACATTGTAGGATTAAGGGAAAGGCCAAAATAGACTTAACAAAGACTCAAACCAAGCTTAACAAAGACTCAAACCAAGCTTCAAGACCAAGGTGACCCATCAAAAATTTAACAGCCTGCTAAAATAAAATTTAATACTCTGTAGCAAAAGACTTGAAAACCCAGTCTCTATGTTCCATCAATCGTAATACCGAGAATGTAATGAAAAATTACTACCCATTTTTCTATGCCTATAAATATTCTTGACCTTTGTTCTGAGATATGATTAAGTTACTTAGACCCAGTCTGATTCTTTTAGGTTTGTTCTTAAGTTTCGTCAGATGGGCCCAAAGCAACATTTATTCTTAGGCTAATTTTGCCCCACTTTTCTGACACAAAACTTCTCTGAGGACACCAACTGAATATTCTACCTGAATTATGTGAATAGTGCTACTATGCACACGTGTATACATGCGTTTGTTTGAGTGTCTCTTTGTAATTTGTTTGACTCTATACCAAGAAGTGAAATTGCTAGATCATACGGTAAATCTAATGTTTAACTTTTTTGAGGAGCTGCCAAATTATTTTCCGCAGTGGCTGAACCATTTTACGTTCCCATTGGCAAGGTACAAGTGTTCCAATTTCTCCACATCCTTTTCAACACTTGATATTTCCCACTAAAAAAATTATAGCTGTCCTAGTGGGCATGAAGTGATATCTCATTGTGATTTTGATTTGCATTTTTCTAATGACCATTGACATTGGGCATCTTTTCATGTGTTTATTGGATATTTTTTCAGGAAATGTCTGTTCAAATCCTGTGCTCAATTTTAAATTATGATATATTTTTCAAAAAGTATTTTTCTTTCTTTCTTTCTTTCTTTGGCTGTTCTGGGTCTTAGTTGTGGCATGCAGGATTTTCGATTCTCACTGTGGCAGGTGGGATCAAGTTCCCTGACCAGCAATCAAACCTGGGCCCCCCTCACTGGGAGTGCAGAGGCTTAGTCCCTGGACCACTAGAGAAGTCCCTAAATTATGATATATTTTAACTGAAAATGACAATATGGATACCATGATCCAAGTTGGTAAAATAGCAAACACTGTATGTATGTATGTTTGTGTGTGTGTATGCAAACACATACTGGAGAACAGTAATTAGATGCACAAACTTTTAAACACTGCCTGGTTGTATCCTAATTTTGCCTCTTACCACTTGTATAAACATAAGCAAGTTACCTTGTCTCTCTGGGTCTCAGTTTCTCTGTCTCTGAGATGGGGATAATTACTTCTTACTGCTGACATCAGGATGAAATAAGAATGCATGTAAAGGGCTTAGAACAATACTCATTTAATAATAATAACACTGAGTATATAATAACAGTAGTATCAACAATGATATACAGATATATGTTGGTATATGCATAGAGAAGAAGTCTATTAGGAAAGACAATAAATTATTAACAGGGCTTTCTGCTGGAGATTCTCTTTTTAGTTCATGTAGTTTTGTATTGTTTGAATTTGTTCAGACAAGCATATAAAAACAGAAAGATTTAAAGCTTAATGATGTAAAAATAAAGGAATGCTCAGTTTGGGGCTGGTGCACTGAGACGACCCAGAGGGATGGTACGGGGAGGGAGGAGGGAGGGGGGGTTCAGGATGGGGAATACGTGTATACCTGTGGCGGATTCATGTTGATGTATGGCAAAACCAATACAATACTGTAAAGTAATTAACCTCCAATTAAAATAAATAAATTTATATTTAAAAAATAAGTAAATTTAAAAAAAAAATTTTTTTAAGTTAACTTTACCCTTAGCCCTCGATCCAGGCTCTTCACAACTGCTGGGTGGTTTGTTGTTCTAATGGCTTTTTAGAGGCTGCACTGTGAAGCTGCTTTCCCAGAAAGGACGATGAGGTGGTCCCTGCGCCCTTCCAGAGGATTCCTTTTCCATTACCCATCTTTATTCCCCAGCTCCTCAGAACTGCCTCCAGCTCCCCCATGTCTTGCTTTCTCAGGCTTAAGAGACTTTTCACTTTGTCCCCTCGGCCAGGAAATACTGCCTTGGACCCCACGCCTATGTGCTGATTATCCTTTCGAACTTACTTGTGGTGGAAAGCCTTACTCTGTCCCTCTTCCAAGCTGGCCTGGGTGTCCCTCCCTTCTCTATGCTTAATCTAATGCTCTGCGGGTTGCTGGGCTTGCCTCTTGTCACACCATATTGGGAATGACATGTCTTTATCTTCTAAGAGTGGACAGGTAGGACAGGAGCCATATTTATTTCCACCAAGGCTTTGTGGTTTTATCCCCAAAGGCTAGCACGTGGCCAGAACCATGGGACGTGCTCATAGTGTTTGTTAAACAAAAGAATGAAAGGCAGGGAGATGGGGTTTTCTAGTCAGAGACTTAAACTGCAGCCCTCATCTGTGTATCCTGGCTTATTTAGTATATGGCGCCACGCCTCATAAACATAGAGCTTTACAGATCTAAAGAAAATCCTCTGGAGGAAATTTCCCCAAATGGAAAGCTAAATAGACTGAAGACCTTTAGCCCTTCCTATGACAGAGCTGCCTACAGATTCCAAAAGAGCTGATGACTATCTCCCATCCAATTCTCCTGGATATTATTGAAAGATCATTTCCATCTTTGAAATAAAGCAAGGGTTTTTTCCTAAGCCTGTGAGTCTCAAAACAACCACCCCCTCAAGTTCCAGTCATAGTGCAGCTGTTCAGAAAAGGAAAATAATTAGAAAAATATTTTTTACCTCCCTGAAAAATAAATAGCTCAAAGTTTCCCAAATTTTCCTATGAAAAAATTCAGAGGGTCTAAGTGTCCAGTATGTGTTCCTTGCACAGGCATGCCATAGCATTGAGAGGCTCAGGTTGAGTTAGGCCTCCCAGCATCCTTCAGGGCAATGGTGTGCAAATGAGGCGTCACCTGACTGCCTCACCAGAGCAACCGAGTTCCCATGATGCATTACTCAGAAAGGGACCTGGCCAGGAGAGTACCTCCCTCCATGAGCCAATGTGAGATCACAGTGTCACTAAACTTGAAAAATTCATTGTAGGTTATTGCTGTTATTACTGGTGTGAGTTATTATAACTATTATTATTTTTGACTTGTGTGCTTGATGGTTGTGTTTATGTTGTTGCAGTGATGTTGGGGTTGAATGTGTATTTTACTTGATATTTTAAAATTCTCATGGAATTTATGAGATTCTTAGTGATAATAAACTTGGCTTTTGTTATTCTGTGTGAACAAGCAATAGAGTTATAGAGGCAGGGATGAATATGACTCAGGAGAGCTCTTCTCTGCAGGATGCAGGTGAGGCATTAGACGTGGCCCGCTGGGAGAGATGCTCAATGTGTCCTATTCCACGGGATCCAGAGAGGCCACTCACCCCTTGATCTCAGCAGCACAGAATCTCTTGCATCCTCTGAGCATGCTAATCGATGAACAGATTTCCAGTGGCTGGGAGGTTGGCACCATTGCCTGGCATCCCATGATGCCCCTGCTCCCAGCCATGGTTGAAACTGATCTCTCTTGAGATTTCTGGAGCAGCCAGTGTTGTGGACCTGTTCTTCTCAGAGGGTTTTGTAACCAGGATGGATGTAGCCATACACAGAGTTACCTTTCTGCTTCTTAATATCCAAGGCAGATCTGGGAGTCAGTGCCAGCAATATCGATATTGATCACTACCACCACCATCATCATAGCTAACATTTGAAAGCTTATTATATGCCAGGCACTCTGTGAAATACTTAGGATGGAACATTTGATCTTCCCTAGACTGCATGGGTTTCACTCCCATTTTACAAATGAGGGACCTGGGGCTGAGATGGCTAAGTAGCTTGGTTAAGGCCGCCTAAATTGTTAGTGGAAGAGGTAAAATACAAACCTGAGCAGATCTGTAGGCAGTGGTGGTGAACCCACCCTCCAGCGACCTCCAAGGAGTCATGTCTTTGCATAATCCTTCTCCTTGAATGTGGACAGAACCTGCCACTTGCTTCTAATGCATATAAAATGCAAAGGTGATAGATATCACTCTCAAAGTTATACTCAATAATATATGAGTGTCTTAGCCAGCTGGAGCAAGAGTGTCTCCTGATGGCCTTACAGAAGCAAGTATCCTGCTGTGACCTTCCTGTGGAGAGGGCCACATGACAGGGAACTGTGGGTGGCCTCTGTGACTTCAGGGTTCCTTCAGTCGACACCCAGTAAGGGGTTCATAAAGCAACAAAGAAATGCATACTGCCAACAACCTGCAGGAGTTGGGAAGCAAATTATTTCTTAGTTGAGCCTGCAGATGAGAACATGCCTTGGTGGGGAGACTTGGATTTCAGCCTCGTGAGACCCTGAGCAGAGGACCCAGCTAAGCCATGCCTGACTTCTGACCCACAGAAACTGTGAGACAAAAGCATGATGTTTGTGGTGATTTGTTCCATGGCATAGAAAACTCATCTGCAGCCCATGTGGTTAACCAGCTCATCCATTTTTGCAGCAGTTCCTTGGGCTCTGGTATATGGATCTCCCTGCAGAGCTGCTTTCCAGGGAGTTCCTGCCTACTTTTCTGGAAAAGGGTCACAGCATGGGAATCCTGGGCTTCTTTCTGACACAAGGTTGAGAAGCAGGGGACCTAGGAACAATCACCTGCTTATCTGAAAGGAGGGTCAACAAGAAGCACATGGAGCCCTCTGGGCTTGTGATATTTCTAGGAAAGCGGAGACTTTGGGTTGGGATTGAGGTAGAACATCCAAGGGTTGGTCCTGGCAGAAATGTGCTCTTGTGAGTGGGATGCAGTCTGAGATGTGAACCTAATGATGGTGTTTAGTTGAGTCCGTGCTGGGCTTCCAGGCACATTTCACCTTGACGTTCAGTGCTGGGGTTTCAAGGACAGCCCACAGGCCACATGCACTTGGAGGGGTGCCACATCCGCTAGACACTTTCAGTTTCTCCGCTTCGTTGAGCATGTCCTTAAAAAGCCAATATGGCAGGACAGGGCTGCCTGCATAATTAGTCTGAAGATAAAGGGCAACCCTCCCGTATAGGGACTAATCAAGCCGGAAGTTTCCTCTTCCTGCTTGACCAGTGTGTGCCCAGCCTGCCATGCAAGGATGGAAGAAGGTGTCTTCGAGCTCTGCCCCAGCCTTGGGGGACACTGGAAACCTCCCCTAGTTCCCACGGAAGCTGAGAGCCCCGCAAGGGCCACCCAGGGCAGGCCTGCCCTCGTGCTGAGCTGGCGCCATCCTGATGGCCGTGGGGTCGCCTTTACTGATTATATTTCCCAAAGAAGTGGAAGGAACAGCCGTGACCTCCTGAATGCAGAGGCACAGGCTGGTGCTAGTGTCTGGGAGTCCGCCTGAGCAGCCTTGGGGGGGCCGTGGGGACACTCTGCCAGCTGCCTCAAGATAAGAACCACTCTGATTCATCGCTTTGCAGGAGCCATAGAACATTTGGGCCCTGCTTCTAAGTGCACATTGAAAGGACAAAGCACTTACCTGTTCAAAAATGTCCCTTGTGTGGGGGCACCTGGACAGGGCTGTCCCCCTGCTGTGCACCATCTGGTCTACCTGCTTTCCCGAGGCAGAACTTCCTGCAGGTGAGGCTCTAGCCTTTGGGAGAGGGGAGAGGGGGCTTTCTCTCCGGGAACACGTAGGAGGCCAGAGAGAAGCATCGGAGAGCATGGGGGTGGGGCTGGGGGGCAGGAGCATCCCCCCCCCCAGGCCTCCCTCAAAGATGGGAAGATTCCTGCACAGCTGTCCACACATGACCCCGCAGAGCCCAGGCCCCAGCTGGAGCCACAGGCTGGGTCCCTGGACCCTCCCGCACAGGTCGGTCCAACCAACAGAACGTGTGCCAAGTGGAATAAAGGCAGGCACCAACTTTAGCCAAAATTAATAAGGACATTTACGAAGACACAGGAAGCTGAAACAAAAGGTATGCGCAGATGTCCAGGGTATCACTCACATCCCCATCGGTGAAAAATACTCGAGGAAGACTCTGACACAACAACACATGGATCCGCGAGAGACTTCGGCAAGGATGAAGATGAAGTCACCCTCAGGTCTTGCCAGTTTTGACAGTAAAGGTGCAGTCTGGCTCGGCTGCTGTTCCCTTCTGAGTGCTGAGGCTCCCAGGTGGACCTGTTTGGTGTCAAAGTCTATTTGCGTGCTTTTACTATTTTCATTTTTTACTATTTTCGTTTTATGTTGATCTTTTTATGCTGCTGTTTCCTCTTTTTCTGTTCCCTAACGGACCGGTTGGGTCGAGTTCCCATTCATTCTGTTTCTCATCCACTCAGCTAAGGGTTTCTCCTGCCCACTCCTAAATGCAGTTAGAGGACTCACTCTTTCCTTTCATTCCTAAAAGAACACATGCTTCTTCCCTATTATGTGAAAATAACATGCCAACTAATGAAGATAGGAGAGAAGTACAGAAAGTGTGGGTCCCCAGGGGTTAACTTCCTTGTTAACCCAAGATGACCTATTTTGGTTCTTATTTTACAAGAGAGAGAAACAGCTTTCCTACCTGCCTCTGGTATTTGGGATTTTTCTGTTACATGCAGCAGTGATAGATTAGACTCTTCTGTTTGGCCCTGTGGGAGGATTATATGCATGCATGTATGCATGCTAAGTCAGTTCAGTCGCGTCTGACTCTGTGCGACCTCATAGACGGCAGCCCACCAGGCTCCTCTGTCCCTGGGATTCTGCAGGCAAGAATACTGGAGTGGGTTGCCATTTCCCTCTCCAATGCATGCATGCATGCTGAGTCACCTCAGTCGTGTCCAACTCTGTGTGACCTCATAGACAGCAACCCACCAGGCTCCTCTGTCCACAAGATTCTCCAGGCAAGAATACTGGAGTGGGTTGCCATAGTCCCAGTTTATTGAGGACAGGCATGGCCATGTGAGTGGCTTCGGCCAATGAAAACTTAGCAGAAGAGACCCCTGCCACTCCTAAGAGAAGCTTTGAGAAGCCACTGTGTTGTTGCACCATTTTGTCCTTTCTATTGCCATGACCCCAGCAATGCCCCGCATGGGAGATGCTCTGAGCCCAGGTCCCAAGGTGAGGGACACAGAGCCGTGGCTACCCCACCGTGGACCAGGTGTGTGAGCATAAGCTGAATCATGCAAATCCCTGAGATTTAGGAGTCATTTCTGAACACATAACCCAGTCTATTCAGACTGGAAAAAATTGTCAAACATAATCCTAGCTGCTGGTGTTTGGTCCAAAATGGATTTGACTCCACGGTGAATCATGCCGTCTAGTATTTAATCAACACCCTGGACTTCGAATTAACTCTGTCTTCCTAGAAAGTGATGAGGACATAGATTAGGTCACCTTCCCAGAACTGTACGGACTGTAAGGGGAACAGAGCCTGATTTCAAACTCAGGACTGTGTCCACTACTCATTCTATGGCAAATAGCTGCTGCATGAGACGGCCCCAGTCTCCTTGGCATCTCGGCCGAAGTGCACAGGGCACTGGGCTCCTGTGCGGGCTTTTCTCATTTAATTCTGTTTTTAGATGGAGCGGCACAGGGTACTAGGTTTCTGACTGTTACCTTTGAAGTCTGACTTATCACAAAATAAGGATCCTCCAGACCCCAAATTTACGAAGCTTTAGGAAAAACAGGAAGAAGAACCTTAACTGTCAATGCCTAACTCCTGCTGCCAAACTGGATGTAAAAATTCATATTCAGTTTAAACGCTCGCTGAATTGGAGGCCTGAATAATCTGTTTCCTGAGTGCAGAGGGAGGTGAGCCTCAGTCTCACCTTTGTGCAGGAATTCTAGACTTCTTGCTAGATTCAGATCTCAGGGGTGTGTAGTAAGCAGAACAGGGTCCCCATTATCCAGGAGCACACAGACTCTCTGCTTCACACTTCGAGGCTTGGCAGAATGGCCACTTTCTCCAGGAAACTCAAGCTGTCCCAGCTGGCTCCCTGGGAGAGAGCAAAACTTTTTCAAGGACCTCTTTCAGGAGGAGGGAAAAAAATCATCCAAAACCCTTACATTGGTATAAGCCTAACCATTCAAGGGCCCCTCACGTATTTTTACCCAGGACTTCAGCAGGGGAAGGGAGGAGGTGGGAAACAAATGCAGAAGGGAGAAGAAAGGAACTCCTTGAACTTGCTTCTGGATATGAACAAGAAAACTGTACAAGTATCGGTTGATGGTGGGAGGCCAGGGGAAGCAGAGAAAATCAGTGAAAGTCCCATAGACTAGAAGGTTCGTTTTTATCTTGAAAGTTTTCCGACCTGAGCTTTCCCGTAAGTGGATTCCTAGATCTCCGGACTATAATTTGGGGACTCGTTAATGATGAAAAAAAAGTTGGTTTTGACCAAAGCGCACTCAAAAGCTCTGCTTCTCAAGAGCTGATTTATTACCTCCTGCTCCTCTTGGAAGTTCCTTTTAAAAGAGGGATTGTGTGGGGCTTCCCTGGTGGTCTCGTGGTAAAGAATGCACCTGCCAGTGCAGGGGACACGGGCTCAGTCTCTGCTCCCGGAACATCCCGCGTGCCTTGGGGTCACTAAGCCTGCGTGCCACAGCTCCCGCAGCCTGTGTGCCCGGAGTCCACGCGTGCAACGGAAGGAGCCGCCGCGCTGAGACCGCACACCACCACGAAGAGCGGTTCCTGTTTGCCGCAACTAGAGAAGGCCCGCGTGCGGCAACGGACACCCAGCGTGGCCAAAAATAAAAAATAAGTAAGAGGGGTCATGTGGCTTCCTGATAAAGACTCTTCCCCGCCTCCCTTGTCATTCTGAGCGGTACAAGTTGGAGGCGAAGGCCTGGCATCAGAAATGGGGAGAAAAACTTAGTGGCCCAAAGGGTAAAATAAGAGGGTGCCAAGGATGGCTGCTGAAGTGCCCACAGGTGATGAATCTCTTGGGGTGTTCGGGTTGCTGTCTGCGTGGCAGGGAAGGCTGTGTTGATACATCACCCATGGGAGATGTGGATGCCTTAGGCTGCTTGGGGCATCATATCTTAGTCTGGATTTAGATCAAGATTTCTGAAATGGCTTGAAAAGTCAGATGCTAAGAGGTGTCTAGAATCTTGACAAGAAAATGAACCACAGAGTCCTAGAGAATTGAGACGGCTTCCCCTGAACAGCACCCCACCCTGAACTCAAGGATTAATCTCTTCACATTTAACCTTTGACCCTAAGCAGGTAGCCAGGAACAGATTTAACGGAATGGCATTCACTGGCGCTAAGAAGTCAATTCAGGGTCTTCGCTGGTGGTCCAGTGGCTGAACCTCCGCACTTCCATCGCGGGGGGCCTCGGTTCAATCCCCAGTCAGGGAACTAGATCCCACATGCCACAGCTAAGACCTAGTGCAGCCAAATAAATAAATTTAAGAAATTAAAAAGAAGTTAATCCAGATTGGAGACATGGATTTCTTTGGAGCTTGTGGGATTCATAAAGGAATAACAAACTCCAAAATCACCTGCCAGAATTTGAGCAGGACTTCTCACCTCATGCCGTCCTGACACAGAGGAGAGGATGTGCCCAGTTCCTGGTATCACAGGCACTTTCTCTCAAAGTGAGGATGAGTTGGGAATAGGCTCAAGTCACCTGCATAGCTGATGGGGTCTTTGTTAGCTACTGTTGTGCAACAAACCATCCCACACTAGCCTTAGCTGATCAGGGCTTGCCTTGCTCGTTACTCTCTTGTCAGCTGGAGGGATGGTTGGGCCCAACTGTCCCAGGATGGCTTCATTCACATCAACTGGCTTTTGGCTACAGCAGTGGGGGTGACTGAGCCCTGAATCTCTCATCCTCCAGTAGGCAAGCCTAGGCTTAGTCTCATAGAATGAGCAGAAGTGGGGAAGGCTTTAAAGCCTAGATACAGACCTGGCTCAGTGGAAATTTTTACTATCTTCTGTTTACCAAAGCATGTCACAGAGTCAGCCTGGAATCAAAGACTGGGGCCACCAATTTCACGTCTTGATGGGAGGAGCTGCAACGTCATATCAATGCTGTAGCTAGAGGCAGATGTGGAAAATTAAGGCCATGTTTATAATCAGCCTACACAAATGGATTGACTGTGTTTGCAGCGTGGCTGACCCAGGCTATGCATGAGACGTATGCCCTGGAACTGGAGCCGTCTCTGTGTGCAGTGACTAGACACATAGAGAGATCAGGCCATAGCCTTGGCCTCATTGAGGCCACGTCCCTAAAAGGAAGCGACTGTAGGACCAAAAAGTTTCCTGCATTCAAAACGTTGCCTAGGAATTGTCTCAGTAGCTTTTGAGTGCTTTATGCATTTCACAGAAAGGGAAACCATAAAATCAAGACTTTTTATCTTCCCTTTTTGAAAAAAAGATTTGACCCAAGTCTTCTTTTTTGGAAACACCAATCACAGTATATCTGCTCTGTAGTTTCAGGGGTTCCTGATGACTTCCTAAGATACTGCACAAAAAGAATAGATAGGAGGAGTAACATAAGCTTTGTGACTTAAGGGCTATAAATCAAGCTTCATAAATCTAGGGCACAAATGTGACCTACTAAGAACAGTAGAGAACCGTGGTGCCTGTCTATAGTTGCTGAGATCAGGGCTTTCAAGCGTTCAACTTGGATGTATGAGTTGGTCTTCAGTAATGACCTTGAAGATCTCTAGGGTCACCTGCACAGGTCAAGGATGCCTCCATCTCTGAGGGAAAAAGAGTAGCATTGGTGGAATGGCTGGATTCTACAATCACCCTACCCTCACGCCAGGGTGACCCTATGGAAAAATGAAAAGTTGCTTTTCACCAAAATGTCAGCATGGCAGACACGGTTGGTTGCCAGCCTAAATGTTATTCCTCACCGCCTCCCACATTCTGCTTCCTTCCAAGCCAATGGAACCCTAATTTGATTTCAGTACAGGTAGAATGTGTTTTGGCAAGGTGGAACCCTCCAAGATCCAGAGACTAGAGGAAGGATTGGTCTGAGCTAACCACTACAGCACCTTCTCCTGCGTGTCATTGGTTTAAGGCTGGACATGTGACCCACCTTCTGGCCAATAGTCAGTTCAGTTCAGTTCAGTTCAGTCGCTCAGTCGTGTCCGACTCTTTGCGACCCCATGGACTGCAGCACGCCAGGCCTCCCTGTCCATCACCCAACTCCCAGAGTTCACTCAAACTCACATCCATCAAGTTGGTGATGACATCCAGTCATCTCATCCTCTGTCATCCCCTTCTCCTCCTGCCCCCAATCCATCCCAGCACCAGAGTCTTTTTCCAATGAGTCAACTCTTCGCATGAGGTGGCCAAAGTACTGGAGCTTCAGCTTTAGCATCATTCCTTCCAAAGAAATCCCAGGGCTGATCTCCTTCAGAATGGACTGGTTGGATCTCCTTGCAGTCCAAGGGACTCTCAAGAGTCTTCTCCAACACCACAGTTCAAAAGCATCAATTCTTCAGCACTCAGCTTTCTTTATGGTCCAACTCTCACAGCCATACACGACTACTAGAAAAACCATAGCATTGACCAGATGAACCTTTGTCAGCAAAGTATTGTCTCTTCTTTTTAATATGCTGTCTAGGCTGGTCATAACTTTTCTTCCAAGGAGCAAACATCTTTTAATTTCAAGGCTGCAGTCACAATCTGCAGTGATTTTGAAGTCCAAGAAAGTAAAATCTGCCACTGTTTCCATTGTTTCCCCATCTATTTGCTGTGAAGTGATGGGACCAGATGCCATGATCTTAGTTTTCTGAACACCGAATTTTAAGCTAGCTTTTTCACTTTCCTCTTTCACTTTCATCAAGAGGCTTCTCAGTTCCTCTTTACTTTCTGCTATAAGGGTGGTGTCATCTACATATCTGAGGTTATTGATATTTGATTCCAGCTAATGCTTCATCCAGCCTGGCATTTCACACAATGTACTCATATAAGTTAAATAAACAAGTTAAATAAACAAGGTGACAATATACAGGCTTGACATACTCCTTTCCCAATTTGGAACCAGTCTGTTGTTCCATGACCAGTTCTAACTGTTGCTTCCTGACCTGCATACAGATTTCTCATGAAGCAGGTCAGGTGATCTGGTATTCCCATCTCTTTCAGAATTTTCCACAGTTTGTTGTGATCCACATAGTCAAAGGCTTTGGCATAGTCAAGAAAGCAGAAATAGATGTTTTTCTGGAACTCTCCTGCTTTTTCCATGATCCAGCGGATGTTGGCAATTTGATCTCTGGTTCCTCTGCCTTTTCTACAACCAGCTTGAACATCTGGAAGTTCACGGTTCACATATTGCTGAAGCCTGGCTTGGAAAATTTTGAGCATTACTTTACTAGCGTGTGAGATGAGTGCAATTGTGCGGTAGTTTGAGCATTCTTTGGCATTGCTTTCTTTGGGACTGGAATGAAAACTGCCCTTTTCCAGTCCTGTGGCCACTGCTGAGTTTTCCAAATTTGCTGGCATATTGAGTCAAGAAGATCTTTTTTGTCCAGTTCTTCCGTGTATTCTTGCCACCTCTTCTTAATGTCTTCTGCTTCTGTTAGGTCCTTGTCGTTTCTGTCCTTCATTGTGCCCATCTTTGCATGAAATGTTCCCGTAGTATCTCTAATTGGCTAATAGCACTTAGGAGGAAATCGACTGAGGGCTTCTGGGGGAGATGTCTCCCTAATATAAACAGAGAAGCCCTAGGAGCAACCTTCTCTCCTTCCTTCCTGTTTGTAGATTTCACTGTTAGGGGAGGAAGTGATGTCTGCAGGCATGGCAGTCAACCTCTCACCACAAAGGGAAGGCCAAGAGAAGCTCTGGAGTGTAACTAAGCTCTGACACCACTGAGCTGCAGGGCCAGCCTGGAAGCAGGATGGAATTCAGCCAGAAGTGGTGAAACAGCAGCAGCAGGTTTCACAGCTGGGGCTTGTTCTGATTGGTTGGGCACTGGTTCTGCTTTGTCATGCTCTGTGCCAGGTTGATTGTTCAGTGTTTTGAATACCACCCTTGCCCCTCATTTGGAATCTACACCTGTGGATTTATTGTTATGTAAGGAAAATAATGCCCTGTTGTTAAAGCCTCATTAATTAGATATTCAGTTACTTGCAGCCAAAAGCATTCCAACTGATGCAGTTGGGGATCACGGAAACCTGGTCACATGTGAACTGAATGTATGACTATTTCACTTGCAGGGCTTTGGGACCCGCAGTATCTTCCTGAGGTATATACACATTTTAAAAAGGTGGCAGTGGCAGGGAAAGGCAAACTGTCTTATCTCTGTGGCCTAGAAAAGGAAGCTATCTCGGCTCTATCAGTGTGTTGTATCTGCTCTTCTGGGAAGGGTTGAGATAGAAATTTATCTGCTTTGGCAGAAAGTAGATTTAGCTTTTACCTAATCTGTACATTTGCTCTTTTGCTATACCAGTTGATTGGCCATATTGATAACGTCTGCTTTAGGAATGAGGCTTGGGTATCCATCAGTCAACCAGATAGCCAGTCAGTCTTGCTGATGTGTGCTTTCAGTCTCCAGAGGTAACTTCAGGGTCTACGGACACACTTGCTCTGTCGTATGGTCATTGTTGGGTTTTTTTGTTTTCTGTGTCCATCTTCCATGGACTTAGTGGCAGGCACTGTTTCTTTAATCTCGGTATTGCTAAGTTTGGCACAAGATCTGGACCATACAGGGTGCTTGCTAGTTGTTTTGTTGAAAGAAAGAAAGAATAAATTTTTTACAAAATTGTTTGTAAATGCAAGTCCTACCAAGAGCAGATGACTTTTATGGTGCAGAATGACTTGCTTTGTATCTGACTGCCTGAAAAAAGCTCTAATTAGGGAAATCAGAATATCTTATCCCATTTTTAAATCCAACACATTCAAAAGTACACTTTAAGGGGAATCAACCCATCTTTCCACGTGCTTTTTGTGGCATGGCTTGTGCCTAGAAAGCCTTTATTACTGGGAAAGATGATGCTTCCTAAAATAGCTCTCCTATTAAATGTGAGGGGGAGAAGTAGAAATATTCTCAGAGTTAAAAGAAAGATTTTCATGAATTCACTAAGTAGTGTGTTTGAACTAACTTTAAAAGCTGACTTAAAGAAACGAGATAAAATATATTTATATCTCTGCTAACCATTTCTCAACATGTCAGCTCCTCTGCAGCCTCCCTGAGATCCACGAGAGACAGCATGTAAGCTGTTCTTTAGATGACCATCTGAAAACTCATCAAATAGCAAGGTAGGAAGAACAGAATCACCTCCAAAACTTTCGAATGGCATTGATCTGTGGCATAAAGCCCTCACCGCAGGAAGAGAGATGATGGATTTGAGACTCACAGGAGGATTCGTTTAAAGTGCTTTGTGTTTTTTTTTTTTTTTAATTTATGTATGGAATTGCCCGGGAGTAGTAAATAGACTTTATTTACTATATTTCCAGGAAGATAAAATTATCAGGACTGTCTATGTATTTCAAAGCCAGGGAAAACAAAAACAGCTTTGAAGCCTCTCCTCTTGGATTTTTTTGTCCTAATCTTCTAAGAGATGGTCTTGATAATGTTTATTCTTTTCTTCTTTCTAAAACAGTTGAAAGCCCTATTTTTCTCAGTTAAAATAGCAATCTGATTTTTAATTAGGTCAGGTAAAATACCCGCTGAACACCACAGATTATTTAAGTGATTGCAAAAGGCAGGCAAAAATTTCTGAACAGCGTCGCCACCCTTTCCCCCAAATATCCCTCCTCCTCCTCTCCTAACCCTGGATGCTCCCACCAGCAATGCACCCTGCTCTTTGGAGGTGTGTTTCTCATTTGGATTCATATACACCATCTGGGCAAGTTTTTCTGCTGTATTTTCCCGATTTAACTGAAGAGATAAGCCCTTTCCATCTGCTTGGAGATAATTTGTAGATTTTTGTTAAGACTGGTGGGCATGGGAAGGGGAATACGGTGCCTGCATTGTGCACACCAGCAAACACTGAGGGTCAGGGCTTTATTTCAGATCTCTCGTATGTAGAAACAGGGGCTTCTCATAAGACTTCATCCTGTGAATCTCCACATAGCCTTGAGCACAGGTTGGCAAGCGTTTCCTGTAAAGGCCAGATAAGTAAATATTATAGGCTTTGGGGGACGTTTGTTCTCTGTTGCCACTATTCAGCTCTGCACAAAAGCAGCTATAAGTGGGGACTTCCCTGCTGGTCCAGTGGCTAAGACTCTGCGTTCCCAAAGCAGGGGACCTGAGCTCAATCCCTGGTCAGGGAACTAGATCCCACATGTTGAAACTAGGAGTTCCTGTGCAACTAAAAGGAAAAAAAAAATTCTGAATGCTACAACCAATCAATGGCTCAGTGGTTAAGACTCAGCCTGCTAATGAGGAGACTCAGGTTTGACCCCTGGGTGGGGAAGATCCCCTGGAGAAGGAAATGGTGACCCACCCCAGTATTCTGGCCTGGGAAATGCCAAGGACAGAGCAGCCTGGCGGGCTACAGTCTGTGGGGTCGAAAAGAGTCAGACATGGCTTAGCAACTAAACAACAGCATGGTGCAACTAAAGATTTTACAAAAGTAGAAGATCCCATGTGGCACAAGTAAGCCCTGGCGCAGCCAAATAAACAAATAAACGTTTTTCTTAAGAAAGCAGCTATAAGTAACATGGAACCAAATAGGCATGATCATGTCCAATAAAGCTTTATTTTCAAAGGCACACTGTGAGTGTTGGACCACTGGCTTTGAACATTTCTCGAGGAGAGGAAGAGCACTGAGCAATGCTGGGAGCCCGGGTCATCGATTTCTGAGTGATGGCACCCTGCCTGCTTTCATAAGGAGGTGGTGAGCCCAGCAGCGGCTTCGAGCCTTTTAGGTAAGTCCATTGCACCACTCAAACTGTGCGCAGGCCACACCTTTGCATGATGGAAAGCTGGTGAGCATTATAGCACATAGACCCTCAAACTAGTGAGCCTTCCAGTTGCCCTTACTAAAGGCCTACTAACGGCCCACCTCAGTCATGGTAACTATCTTCCCCTGAGTACAAAAGTTCAATTCTTGGCCTCTTCGCCATCCTCTCAACTAGGACTAGTTTCCTGAGACACAGGCTAATGCCAGAGGTCTTCGTTGAACAGAGGTCAATGAAGAAAGTCCAGTTATGTCTAATTGTGGCATTCAAGGCATTTCATATGCTGACTTATCCATTAGGCATGGTAGGTACAGTGCCTGGGGCACTTATAGACATCCATGAACATATTTTTAATTTTTTTAGAGTGGAAGAAAAATGAGTGTGATAATGAGTATGTAATACTGAATCCAGCCTGAATTATGCTGCGGCTATGCTTCATCGCCCAGTCGTGTCTGACTCTTTGAGACCCCATGGACTGCAGCCCACCAGTCTCCTCTGCTCATGGGGATTCTCCAGGCAAGAATACCAGAGAGGGTTACCATACCCTCCTCCAAAGGATCTTCCCAACCCAGGGATCAAACCCAGGTCTCCTGCACTACAGGCAAATTCTTTACTATCTGAGCCAGCAAGGAAGCCCAAGAATCCTGGAGTAGGTAGGCTACCCCTTCTCCAGGGGATCTTCCCGACCCAGGAATTGAACTGGAGTCTCCTGTATGGAAGGTGGGTTCTTTACCAGCTGAGCTACCAGGGAAGCCCAGCCTGAATTATATTCATCTTTATACCCACATAGTCATAAATGTCATTTAAAAAGTTTTTTCTTAGATGAACAGACCAGTGAAAGCAAAATCCCAAGCACTCTTTCTAAGGATTGCCATGTAAATAAAATACATAAAACCCAGTTAAATTTGAATTTCAGATAAGAAATGAATAATTTTTAGTGTATACATGCGTGCATGCTAAGTCACTTCAGTTGTGTCCGACTCTTTGTGACCCTATGAACTGTAGCCTGCTGGGCTCCTCTGTCCATGGGATTCTCCAGGCAAGAATACTAGAATATGTTGTCATGCCTTCTTTCAGGGGACTGAAGTCACATCTCTTAAGTGTCCTGCACTGGCAGGCAGGTTCTTTACCACTAGCACCACTCGGGAAGTCCAGTTTTTTATGTAAGTGTCTCCCAAATATTGCACAGTGTATGCTTATTCTAAAAAGTGATTTGTTTTTTTAATCTGAAATTCACTTTAGCTGAGCATCCTGTTTATCTGAAATTCAAACTTTTACTTGCTAAATCTGGCGATGCTATGGGAAAGCCAGCCAACGTTCCGGCTGGCACCAATTACAGTCACAGCCTTCTCGCCCATACTCCTGAACCTAAATGTCTTAGGTTGGGCTCCCAGGAGGCAGATCTTAAGGCGAAGATTCATGTGCAAGTAATTTAAAGAAGTGCTCCCAGAGGAGACTAATAGGCCACTGGGGGAACAAGGCAGGGCAAGAGAGCGGTCCACGCCAGGAGGAAGACTCAGGCAAGCCCCTGCAGAGGGTGCTTCAGCCTGACCCCACAGGGGAGGGTAAGTTTCGCCTCAGAAATATGCCAAAGGATATCTGGGTGGTGCACTGACATTGTCATCTATGATAGGCCAGACACAGAGATCAGCCTAAGTTCAAAACTTAGGAAGAAAAATCGCCCTGGCCGTTATTTTCATTAACACACAGAAGCCGTGCAAAGAATGGTGAGATCAAGCAGCCATGGAGTGATGGACGCAGCTGGCCCCTGCCCTCCTGGACCCCGCCAAGCGGGCCTCCCCGTCACGGTCGGCGATCCCTGTGGTCTGCATGAAGGGAGGGATGTGGTAGCCAGAGGAACAGGCTTTTATCTTTTACAGTGTTTCCATGGGTGGGGGGCAGGCAAGGGAGGTCTGTACCTCCCTGGGCCTTACAGAAGCATCATCACATTAGAACTTTATCATAAAAATATTTTCTCTCTTGACCACCTTCCTATCCCTGAACCCTTGCTGCACCATCAGGCGTGGTTAATACTAAGTTTTCTGGCTCACGTCGCCAGCATGTCCCATGCCCTACTCCCAAGACATGATATATATAGTATGTTAATCGCTCAGTCGTACCTGACTCTTTGCGACCCCATGGACTGCAGCCCTCTGTCCATGAGATTTTCCAGGCCAGGATACTGGAGTGGGTTAGCCACTTCCTTCTCCAGGGGATCTTCCCAACCCAGGAATTGAACCCAGGTCTCCTGCACTGCAGGCAGATTCTTTACCAACTGAGCTACAAGGGAAGCCCAAGGGTACACTCCTCAGCTGGGGCCTCCCAGGTGGCGCTAGTGGTAAAGAACCTGCCTGCCAGTGCAGGAGACACAAGAGACGCAGGTCCATTCCTGTGTGGGAAGATCCCCTGGAGGAGGGCATGGCAACCTGCTCCAGTGGGTTCTCTCGCCTGGACAGAGGAGCCTGGAGGGCTACGGTTCATAAGGTCCCAAAAAGCTGACACTTAAGCACTGGAGTTGGACACTGAAGTGACTTAGCACACACTCATCACTCATAAAAGAAGAATGAAGTAGTGCCGTTTCCTGCAACATAGTTGGACCTGGAGATGATCATACTAAGTGAAATGTCAGACAGAGAAAGCAAATATCATATGCTATCACTTATATGTGGAATCTAAAATATGACACAAATGAATTTATCTATGAAACAGAAACAGACTCGCAGACATAGAGAACAGACTCATGCTTGCCGAGGCGGGTTGGGGGGAGGGATGAACTGAGAGGCTGGGGTCAGCAGATGCAAGCTATGATACAGAAAATGGATAAGAACAAGCTTCTGCTGTATAGCGCAGGGAACTACATTCAATATTCTGAGATAAACCACAGTGGAAAAGAATATGGGAAAGAATGCATGTGTATGAATAACTCAATGACTTTGCTGTACAATCAGAAATTAACAAAAGACTGTAGATTAACTGTACTTCAATAAAATTTAAAACAAAAAGCCGAGGCATGAAAATGTAAGTGGGAAAATGCTAACCTGAGTTCTACATCAGAGCCCATTGAGCTGCCTCCTGGTGGAGCTGGGCAGCTATTAGGAGCCCCTTCTCCTGAGATGTCTTCAGCCTCTATTCCACCAGATGGAGGCCTTTCCCAGTCCCTGCTAGACCGTCCCATCTGATGATTTGATGTTTTTTTTTTTTCAGTTTTGTTTCTGCCTGTGTTTCTCCCCTCAGGGAAGCGCTCTCTGCAGGAGAGCCCTTCCTATCTTCCTGGTTTGGTTCTGTCACTAGGAATATATGGTGCACATGAGAAAGGTTAATCAAACCTGATGATTTGACTTCTACTTTCATTTCCAGGAGCAGGAGCCTGGCCCTCGTCCGTGTCCACTTACTGGTAGGGGCCTCACCTTTGCCAGCTCCTCGCCGATCCCTCTCTTCTGCTGGCTTCTTGTGGCGCCCTGCATTCCCCGCTCCGAAATGCCCAGACCTGAAGCACCATACACAGCCTGATGTGAAGAGCACCACGGAATCCACGGTCGATAGGACCCTTTGGATTTGACTGGTACTCTCCCTCAGATCTACATTTAACTTCCCTGGTGGCTCAGATGGTAAAGCGTCTGCCTACAATGCATGAGACCCGGGTTCAATCCCTGGTTCAGGAAGATCTCCTTGAGAAGGAAATGGCAACCCACTGCAGTATTCTTGCCTGGGAAATCCCATGGACAGAGGAGCCTGGAGGGCTACAGTTCATGGGATTGCAAAGAGTTGGACACGACTTCACTTTCCCTTTCACTCCCTCAGATCCTCGGGCACCTGCCCCTTGGGCACATGAAGTGTCGGCTGGCTCCCCCTCCCCTTGGCCCATGGGGCAGCCCTTTCCCACGGCCAGAGGTGCAGGGTGGGAGAAGGGAGAGCGGCCGGACACTGGGGTGGGCAGACCCAGACGTGGATTTCGGCCCTGGCACTGACCGTGGAAGGGCGTAACCTTGGAGGAGTTGCTTCATCTTGGTTTCCTCACCTGTTAACGGTAACACCACGGCTGCACAGCCAAATGAGTGACCTCGCTCAACAGATGCACAGAACCATATCAGCTCCACTCCCTTCTGTTTTGGGACCAACACGTTCCTAGACTTCTCCCTTTTCTTCCACTACTGATCCTTGAAGCCCAGGGTGCCAAGTGACTCTGGGTCCAAGACTTAGAAGAGCTGTATGCTTAGTCACTCGGGTGTCTGACCCTTTGCAGCCCCCTGGCCTATAACCAGCAGGCTCCTCTGTCCATGGGGATTCTCCAGGCAAGAATACTGGAGTGGGTTGCCATGCCCTCCTCCAGGGGATCTTCCTGACCCAGGGATCAAACCCAGGCCTCCTGCATTGCAGGCAGATTCTTTACCATCTGCTCCACCAGGGAAGCCCAGGAATACTGGAGTGGGTGGCATACCCTTCTCCAGTGGATCTTCCCCACCCAGGAATAGAACCAGAGTCTCCCTCGTTGCAGGCAGATCCTTCACCAACTGAGCTACCAGGGAAGCCCTCAGCAAAGCGGGCGCCCCCAGCCCCCTGCACAGTGGGAGGGCAGGGCACGTTGATCAAAGGGACCCTGCAGCAGACATGAGGCGCTGAGTAGGGTGCAGACCGCAGGGCACATTTTTACCACACTAAAAAGACTACAGTCAATAAGAACAGTCATAATAAACTATTCCTCCTGACATGAGTGGACAAAAAGGGACCAAGTGAGAAAGAGTGATGCACAGGAGACCTGGGATTTCACCCTCACGCTTGGTCCTCGACTGCTCGGGCTGCAGAGGGCCTTCTCAAAGAAACAGGTGACACCCACTTTCTGATCAGTTCAGCCAGCACGTGGTAGGACCCTTCAGGAAGAGAGGTGCTCGGTGAGGGTGAAATGTCCCTCGCGTTGTTACAATGGCAAACTTTTGCGCCCGCTTCAATTTCTGAGTTTTCCACCTCTTGCCTTTTGCCACAAAGAAAATAGAATGATTTGGAGAGATTCAGCGGCAGCTGCCCTCAATCTCCAGTTTAACTCAGATAGTTTCCTCCTGGGCAAAGGAAAAAAAAATTCCCCAGGTGTTCCCTGCAAGACAAATTATTGAGGACTTATTTGTTTATTTCCCCCTACGCATCATACATGGAGGGTGGGGAGAAGGACGTTTAAGATGAGCTCAGTCCCCATGATCGAGCAGGGAAGACAAGCATGGAGATAAATGCTCCCAGGACGAGTGCTAAGTGCTGCCATGGAGGGCCGGCCAGGGGTCTGTGGGAACCCGAGAAATGAGTGATTGACAGTCACAGCAGAATGCATGCTTGAACTGAGTCTGCAAGAAGAATCAGGGCTGGTCCAGATTGACAGATGGGTCAGAAAACAGTCTAACTGGAGAGATCAATGTGTGCAAAGGCTCAGATACATGGGTTGGCCTGGCTAGTTGGAAAATTTGGTTTGGCTAGAATACAGGGTTTTGGGGAAATAGCAAGAGCTGGAGCTGGAGAGGCTGAAGCCTGATTCATTCATTCAGTGAATATTTACTGGGCATCTACTGTACATGAGAGACCACGCCCAGGATGCATGAGACCCCCGTGGTCCCTGCCTTCCCCGGGCATGCCCGTCGTGGAAACTACACAAGAAGAGTAGCACCTGACGCCAGGTCATGAGGCATCTTTGGCTGCAGTGTGAAGGCTGCAGTGTGTGGTCTTCCCCAGTAGGAGATTAAACGAAAAGATTTTAAACAAAGGAATGCTGTGCTCAGTTTGACATCACAGAAAGTTGGTTGAAGGTGAAGTGGAGGAGGTAACCCTGGGGACAGGGGACCCGGCAGGAGTTTACTGTGGTAACCCACAGAGAGGGTAACAATGGCCTGAACTAGGCAGGAAAGGTTTGCCTGATTTGCAGGAGATGTGGCTGGACAACCAAATCCTGACTCCACAGTGAATAGTTCTCTTTCTATATTGTGGTCCAATGCACATAAAATTTACCATTCTAACTATTTTAAAAAGTAAAATAGTAGCATTTAGTACATTTACAGAGTTGTAAAACTATGACTACTGTCTAGTTCCAGAACATCTTTGTTACTTAAAAAAAAAAAAAAAAACCCTGGGAACTTCCCTAGTGGTCCAGTGGCTAAGACCCCATGTTCTCAATGCAGGGGGTCTGGGTTTGATCGCTGGTCAGGGAACTAAGATCCCATATGCCACAGCTAAGACCTGGCACAGCTGAATAAGTTCATTAAATAAATAAAAATAAAAAAGAAAAACGAAATACACTATATTTATTAAGCAGTCACTTCTGGTAGCTAATCGTTTTTCTGTCTTTATGAATTTGCCTATTCTGGATATTTCATATAAATGGAATATATGGCCTTTTGTAATTGTGCTTTTTCACTTAGCACGCTGTTCCCAAGGTATATCCATGTTGTAGCATGTCAGTACTGTGTTCCTTTTTATTGCTGAATAATAGTGCCTTGTGTGGATGAGCCATGTTTTGTTATCCATTCATTTCTTGATGGACATTTAAGTTTTTCTACCTTTTGGCTATCGTGAACAATGCTGGTGTGAACATTCATGCACAAGTTTTTTTTTTTTTTAAACTCCTGTTTTTGGTTCTTTTAGGCATATACCAGGGAGTGGAACTATGGAGACTTCTTTTTAACTTAAACTTGTAGCTCCCAGGAAAATCCATTTTTTGAAATATTTTCAGAAAAGTTTTCTGTCCCTTCTTAAGGATGATGAATGGCAGTGGTATTATTCCTTTCACTTTGTGATCTTGGTGGAATCAATCTTAACCTTAAACTTTTGCTTAGAACCTGACTCCTTCTCAGCAAGAAGTGATCTCAGAGGAGTCTGGTTTTTCTGAAGTGGTCATGGAAGCAAATTGGCTTAGACTCCTTGACCTGGAGACATATGGCCAAATCTCTTGACTAAAACAGAATCCGTATTGTCAGTCCTGATTTCCCGTCTAGAGTATTCCAGGAAGGCCCGAGGAGGCCAGTGTTGATAATGACAGCTTCTGACCTCAGCACCTGTTGCAGGATATAGGACAATTATCAGTCCGTGGCCATTTGGAGGACAAACACAACGGAACATTAGTCATGGTATGGTTTTCTAGAATGGCCAAATTTTAGAACTACCTTAGCTCTATTGGTTTTATATGTAAGTCTGGGGAGTGATAAATGCTGCCTAAATTTTTCTATTGGTACTGGTATGGCCTAGCAGAAAGAAGCACCTCTTTGGACCTGAAAGAACTGAGTTTGAATCATGCTACTTCCCAGCTATTTGACCTTGAGCAAGTTATTCAAACTCTCTGAACCTAACATCTCTCTCTGTAAAAGAAAATAGTAATGTCATTTGTATATGGATGTCTTCCTTTTCACTTGGATCACAGCCTTGACTAACTCAGTGAAACTATGAGCCATGCCGTGTAGGGCCACCCAAGATGGACGGGTCATGGTGGAGAATTTTGACAAAACGGGGTCCACTGGAGAAGGGAATGGCAAACCACTTCAGTATTCTTGCCTTGAGAACATCATGAACAGTATGAAAAGGCAAAAAGATATGACACTGAAAGATGGAATTCCCAGGTCGGTAGGCGTCCAATATGCTACTGGAGATCAGTGGAGAAATAGATTTGGAAAGAATGAAGAGACAGAGCCAAAGTGAAAATAACACCCAGTTGTAGATGTGACTGGTGGTGAAAGTAAAGTCTGATGCAATAAAGACTATCGCGTAGGAACCTGGAACGTTAAGTCCATGAATAAACGTAAATTGGAAGTGGTCAAACAGGAGATGGCAAGAGTGGACATCAACATTTTAGGAATCAGTGAACTAAAATGGACTGGAATGGGTGAATTTAACTCAGATGACCATTACATCTACTGCTGTGGGCAAGAATCCCTGAGAATAAATGGAGTAGCCATCATAGTCAACTAAAGAATCCAAAATGCAGTACTTGGATGCAATCTCAAAAACAACAGGTTGATTTCTGTTCGTTTCCAAGGCAAGCCATGCAATATCACAGTAACCAAGTCTATGTGCCAACCACTAATGCCAAAGAAGCTGAAGTTGAACAGTTCTATGAAGATGGACATCAAAAACAGATGTCCTTTTCATCATAGGGAACTGGAAGGCAAAAGTAGGAAGTCAAGAGATACCAGGAATAACAGGCACATTTGGCCTTGGAGTACAAAGTGAACCAGGGCAAAGGCTAACCGAGTTTTTTCAAGAGAACACACTGGTCATAGCAAGCACCCTCTTCCAATAACATGAGATGACTCTACACATGGACATCGCCAGATGGTCAAGACCGAAATAAAATTGATTATATTCTTTGCAGCCAAAGATGGAGAAGCTCTATATACTCAGCAAAAACAAGACTGGGAGTTGACTGTGGCTCAGATCATGAACTCCTTATTGCCAAATTCAGACTTAAATTGAAGAAAGTAGGGAAAACCACTAGGCCATTCAGGTATGACCTAAATCAAATCCCTTACAATTACACAGTGGATGTGACAAACAGATCAAGGGATTAGACCTGATAGACAGAGTGCCTGAAGAACTGTGGACAGAGATTCTTAACATTGAACAGGAGATGGTGATCAAAACCATCCCCAAGAAGAAATGCAAAAAGGCAAAATGGCTGTTTGAGGAGGCCTTACAAATAGCTGAGAAAATAAGAGACGCAAAAGGCAAAGGAGAAAAGGAAATATATACCCATTTGAATGCAGAGTTCCAAAGAATAGTAAGGAGACATAAGAAAGCCTTCCTCAGTGATCGATGCAAAGAAATAGAGGAAAACAATCGAATGGGAAAGACTAAAGATTTCAAGAAAATTAAAGATACCAAGGGAATATTTCATGCAAAGATGGGCACAATAAAGGACAGAAAATGTATGGACCTAACAGAAGCAGAAGATATTAAGAAGAGGTGGCAAGAATACACAGAAGACCTATACAAAACAGATCTTCATGACCCAGATAACCACGATGGTGTGATCACTCACCTAGAGCCAGACATCCAGGAGTCTGCAGTCAGGTGGGTCTTAGGAAGCATCACTACAACAAAGCTAGTGGAGGTGATGGAATTCCAGCTGAGCTATTTCAAATCCTGAAAGATGATGCTGTGAAAGTGATGCATTCAATATGCCAGCAAATTTGGAAAACTCAGCAATGGACACAGGACTGGAAAAGGTCAGTTTTCATTCCAATGCCAAAGAAAGGCAATGACAAGGAATGTTCAAACTACCACACAATTGCATTCATCTCACTTGCTAGCAAAGTAATGCTCAAAATTCTCCAAGCGTGGCTTCAACGGTATGTGAACTGAGAACTTCCAGATGTTCAAGCTGGATTTAGAGAAGGCAGAGGAACCAGAGATCAAACTGCCAACATCTGTTGGATCATAGAAAAAGCAACACAGTTCCAGAAAAACATCTACTCCTGCTTCATTGACTGTGCTAAAGCCTTTGACTGTGTGGATCACAACAAACTGAGAAAAATTCTTGAAGAGATGGGAATATCAGACCACCTGACCTGCTTCATGAGAAATCTGTATGCAGGTCAAGAAGCAACAGTTAGAACCGGTCATGGAACAACAGACTGGTTCCAAATTGGGAAAGGAGTACGTCAAGGCTGTATATTGTCCCTTTGCTTATTTAACTTATATGCAGAGTACATCATGCAAAATGCCAGACTGGATGAAGCTCAAGCTGGAATCAAGATTGTTGGGAGAAATATCAATAACCTCAGATATATAGATGACACCACTCTTATGGTTGAGAGTGAAGAAGAATTAAAGGGCCTTTTGATTAAAGTCAAAGAGGAGATTGAAAAAACTGGCTTAAAACTCAACATTCAAAAACTAAGATCATGCCACCCAGTCCAAACAATTCATGGCAAATAGATGGGGAAACAATGGAAACAGTGACAGACTTTATTTGGGGGGCTCTCAAATCTCTGCAGATGGTGACTGCAGCCTTGAAATTAAAAGATGCTTACTCCTTGGAAGAAAAGCTATGACCAACCTAGACAGCATATTAAAAAGCAGAGACATTACTTTGCCAACAAAGGTCCATCTAGTCAAAGCTATGGTTTTTCCAGTGGTCATGTATGGATGTGAAAGTTGGACTATGAACGAAGTTGAATGCCAAAGAATTGATGCTTTTGAACTGTGGTGTTGGAGAAGACGCTTGAGAGTCCCTTGGGCTGCAAAGAGATCCAATCAGTCCATCCTAAAGGAAATCAGTCCTGAATATTCATTGGAAGGACTAATGCTGACGCTGAAACTCCAATACTTTGGCCACCCGATGCGAAGAACTGACTCATTGGAAAAGACTCTGATGCTGGGAAAGATTGAAGGCAGGAAAAGAAGGGGATGACAGAGGATGAGACAGTTGGATGGCCTCACCCACTCAATGGACATGAGTTTGAGCAAGCTCTGGGAGCTGGTGATGGACAGGGTATGGTCATGGCATGCTGCGGCCCATGGGGTCACAGAGATTCAGACAGAACTGAGTGACTGAGCTGTCTTAGTTTTTGCTGAGGCCCCAAAGGGCTGAGAAAAAAAAATGAGGCAAGTATCTCTCTCATTCAAAAATTAAGGGCTAGAACACACTTTCAAGGCTTATAAAAAGGCATCCTGGAACCAATTTTTTGACCCCTACACCCACCGATCCCAAAGGCATACAGAGGCTGAAGTTGTAAAGAGAGGAGTTGAAATTAGATTTCGCTAGATAGAGTTGTCAGTGGATGGGAGTTATCTTCCCTTGAGAGTCATCTACGAAACGTTTCCCTCTTGCTACAAGTTCGGTGAGATGGTTCCAAGGAGACTCTGACTGTTAAACTGGGAGTGAGGCAAGAATGTGTACTCTCACCACTCCTAGCTAACATTTTCCTGGAGGTCCTAGGTAGTGCAATAAAGCAAGAAAAAGAAATAAAACTCATATGGATTATAAAAGAAGTAAAACTGTCTCTAAAACTGTACCAAACTATGTACATAGAAAATCTCAAAGGTTCTGCAGAATAAGCTACTATAACTCGTCTAGTTAAGATTGAAAGATAAAAAGTCAAGAACCAGAAATCAATTTTATTTTAAATGTTAGCAATTAATAATTGGAAATTTAAAATTTTATAAAAGTACTGTTTACAACAGCATCCATAAGTTCAAAATATTTAGGTACAAACCTCAAGTCTGTACAAAGTCTGTATGCTAAAATGTATAAAACATTCATTAAAATAAAAAGAAGATTTAAATAAATGGATGGCTCATGGATTAAAAGACTCAGTCCTCTTAAGAAGGCAGTTCTTCTCAAACTGATCTGTTGATTTAATACAATCTCAGTCAAAAACCAGGATTTTTTTGTTGTTAAACTGACAAGTTGATTCTAAAATTTATGGGAAGGCAACAGATCTAGAATAGTCCAAGGAATTTTGAAAAAAAAAAGAACAAAACTGGAGGAGAGTCTCTGATTTCAAGACTCTCTATAAAGCTAGTGGAAACGAGATCACATAGTATCATCCAAAGGACATCCACAGATCAATGAAACCAAGCAGAGAATCCAGAAATAAACCCATACACATATGCCAAGTGATTTTCATCAAAGGGATAGACAAGTCAATGGAGAATATGGTTGCACAACAAATGCTGCTGAAACTATCAGCCATCTACATGCAAAAGTGAACATAGATCGATACCTTGCACCACATATAAAAACTAACTCCGCATCGGTAGTAGATTTAAATGTGAAGCGCTAAAAAACTTCTCGAGGAAAATGTAAGAGAAAAATCATTATGTTCTTGTGTTAGGCAAAGTCTGTAGTTCTAAAACTAAAAGCATGATCCCTGAAAGAAAAATTTGATGTATTAGATTTCATCAAAATTGAAAACTTCTGCTCTTTGGAAGACGTTGCCAAGAGAACGAAATACTAAGGATATAATGTATAACATGATGACTATGTATAACAGTGCCGTATGATATATATGAAAATTGTAGAGAATGAATCCTAAGTTCTCATCACAAGGATAAAGAGTTTTTTCTTTTTATTTTCTTCTTCTCCTTCTTCATTTTGCTTTCTTTTTTTTTATTGTGTCTATATGAGATGCTGGCTGCTAACTAAACTGGTAGAGGTAATCATTTTACAGTCTATGTTAAGTCAAACCATTATGTTGTATAACTTCAACTGAAACAGTGATGTCAATTATATCTCTATAAAACTGGAAAAGAAAGCATGACAACACACAAAGCAATGAAAAAAACAAAAACACCAAATTGTCATTGATTCCCAAACCCTTAACTGATTGGCACATTGGAAGATTTCAGTGGTCGTCTCATAGTATCTAAAGAAATGAGCTGGTGGAGGAAAGTATTTTCCAAGTCTTTCACTTATTCTTTGCTAGAGGAGATGTAACTCTTACTAAAAATAAATCATTTAAAGTATCTTAAACTATCATTCATTCTCTAGTGAAAAGACAAACCATGCAGTTGAAGAAGATATTTGCAAAATGTATATCTGATCCAGAATATATAAAGAACTCTCAAAATTCCTTAATGAGAAAACAACCCATTTTAAAAATAGGCAGAGGTTTGAATTGACACTTCATCAGAGATGATATATGGATGGCAAATAAGCGTTTGAAAAGATGCTCAGCATCATTAGTTATTTAGAAAATGTAAACTGAAACTATCAGATACTGCCGCACATTTATGAGATTGGCTAATTTTTTAAAATTGACACCACCATGTGCTGGCAAACATATAGGGAACTGGATCTTTCACACAGCGCTAGTGGGAGTACAAAATGGTACAGCTGCTATGGAAAAGAGTTTCTTATCATATGGCCCACAATCCCACAATCCTACTCTTAGGTATTTACCCAAGTGAAATGAAAACGTCTGTTTACACAAAAACCTACATATGAATGTTTACACTGGCTTTACTCATAATTGCCAAGACCTGGAAACAACTCAAAAGACTTTCAATTAGTGAATAGGTAGACAAGCTGTGGTACATCCCTAGAACAGAATCCCACTCAGCAATAAGAAGGAACAAATTACTAATCCTCAAAACAACATGGATGGATCTCAAAAACATTATGTTAAGTGAAAGAAGCCAAACCCAAAGGCTATGTGTTGAATGAATCCATTTACGTGATGTTATGGAGAAAATTAAATTTTAGGGACAGATAACAGATCAGGGGTTGCCAGGAGCTGGGGGGTGATGGAAGGAGCTGATTACAAACACACAGAAAAGAGTTTGGGGGTGATGAAATGTTCCACATTTTGATTGCGGTGGTAGCTATATTACTGTATTCATTTGTCAAAACTCGAAGAATTCAACACTCAGAAGGTGAATGTTGCTACACGTGTATTTCAACTTTTAGAAAATACTGTTGAATTTTTTAAATGCAGGCATTGGCGGGGGTTGAGGATGAAAACGGCAGAGGTTGGAATTTCTTGGGGGACTGTTGTGGTGTGATGTGTCTCATTCTCTTCTTGGGGAGAAAGGGCATGCCTCCCCCTCATCTCAAGTCCAGCAAGAGGAGCTCCAAATAGATCACCCACCAAGAGTTCACTCTGGGACCTCTGTGGTTGGAAGGACACAGAGGCAGGAACCTTGACTCAGGCTTGAAAGCAAAGTCTGGCTGAAGCTGCCTGGGCAGCACACTGATCACTATGTCGGAGGAATCACCGCACTACGACGAAAGCTGAAAGCATGCAGTGCCAGAGGTCTCTAGGAAGCGGGGCGGGGTTGTTTTAAAAGGACACTGTGCACCGAGCTTCCGACACGGAGCAAGGAGACCTGAGCAGGAGCAGGTGGAGGGAAAACTGTCAGAGGCCCAGCTAGGGGGAGGGGCAGTTAGTCTCAGCCAGATACTGCCCGGACAAAGGATTCCATTGTGGGGAATCCAGGGCTGGGGCGGGGGGTACCTGGAGGACCCATGGCAGCCCCTGAGAGACGTGCCAGCTCTAGTCATCCGCCTGAGTGGTGCCACTGTCAGACCAGACCTTTCATCCCTTCTCCATGATCCTGGAGGAGCCAAAGGAAATTTGGTGATGGGGGCAGAGGTCATAGGAAGGACTTGCAAGGGAGAGGCAGCCAGCAAAGTTGCTATGGAATTCTGGACTCTCCAGACCAGAGAATCATTTTCTAGAACTCAGTAAGAGGGAGATGAAATATAATGAAAGTCATTATTTTCTCTTTTAGATAAACATGAATTATTCACCAAAGACCTAAATTCTATTTTATTACAGCTTCCCATTTATCAAAGAGAAAAAACCTTTTGCTTTTTCCTTTTTTGTCTCCATCTCTGGAGGGCAAGTGTGACCTCAGCTTGCTCAGTGCTGCAACACTGAGTGTGGTGGTCACCTTTAATCGTGGAGGAGGTGAAGTGACCGAGGGCCAGAGTGCTAAGCAGGGTGGTTATTTACACAGACTTCTTGCATCCGTTGTGAATGATAATGCCCGTGTACCTCTGCTGCCTCAAAGTCTGAATTGTTTTACCAACAGAGCGAAAACTAAGACTTTTCTGGATCATCTTAAAGTCAGCTGTTACACTCTTTTAAAAGGATGTTGGTGGGCTAATCAACTTACTTGCTGATTCTGAAGTCTGACCTTAACATGAAAGGTCAGATGGTGAAGTTCTTTCTGAACCTGGTGGGAAGGGGGCGAAGGTGAGATGCCATGGGATCAAAGAGGTAAACCCAAGGATGGATTTGAACCCACGGCTTGATTGAGCTCCAGTGTAAGTCAATTTGGCTTGATAAAATGGAGCCTTGGCTCCATTTCACCAAGGCTGTGTTTGTCCCTCACGATGCGGGTCTTCTGAAGATGATGTCACTCTTGGGGGTGACTGGGGTGCTGTTAACTGAGTTGAAGAAGGTGACTGCAGCCCTCAGGGAGAGAGCCCTCAAGCGTCTGAGCTCACCCTACTGGGAGACTGAATAGTGTTTATCAACCCAAGGAGTGATGTCAGATTTAATTTTGCTGCCAAGGGCTTTGAAAACCTGTGATAAAATGTATCCCAGAACCTAAATCACTCTTGTTGTGACTGTCATCCCAGAGATCCGGTCTTTTGTGATCATCTTTCATGATACTGAATACAGCTGCACCCCACTCCCCATCCCTCCAGTGAAGGATGACTGGCTTGGTCTATGTTGACATGAAGGTAATCTATGATTCTCTTAGTGTTAATTTATTTCCCCTGAGATTTAGCTTCAGATCTTGGATGGGAAAGGGAAGGAAGTACGAAACATCTCACCTCCGTGTATCCTGTGTCTGAGTGCATATCCTAAATGTCTGTATTAATTTTAGTCCTCATTACTCAGCTGGTACAATGACTTCTGAGTTATGTTTCTGTGTCCCTGGATTAGCTAAGACTCCTTGTTTTCAAGTATTTATTTATTTGGCTGAGCTGGGTCTTAGCTGCATCATGAGGGATGTTGTGGTGCTCAGTGTCAATGGTGTCAGCTGGCGTGCCAGCTCTCTAGCTATTGTGCACAGGCTTGAGTCTGTGGGCTCAAAATTGTGGTGTATGGGCTTAGTTGCCCCGTGGCACGTGGGATCTTAGTTTCCTGACCAGGGATCAAACCTGCATTTCCTGCATTACAAGACAGATTCTAAACCACTGGACCACCAAGAAAGTCCTCTAGGAGTCCTTTCTGCACGTGTTCGAAAACCCAACATGAGGTTCATATTACTGAAAAGACCAGACATAGAGGAAAGCTTCAGGCATGGCTAGATCCAAGGGTTTAAATCAAGACTTCAAGACTCAGTCTTTAATTTCTCTCTCTTTTGTCTCATACCTAAACCAATCACTGCATCCAGGAGTTTCGAATACAAGCAACAAGCCCATCAGAGTCGTTCTTGAACCCAGGACTAGGTAACTCAGCTCCAACCAAACCACAAGACCAAATGTGAGAAGGGGTAGGGCTCCCAAGAGGAAACTGAGGATGTTGTCATTCAGGGAAAGAGACTGAATGTTTGGCAAAAAAGCTACTGTTGTTAAGAGCAAATCCTGGCTTTGGCTTTGCTGAGCGCTGCAAGTTTGGGCAAGTTATTAAATGTTGCTGCACCCAGTTTCCTCATTGTTTAAATTGGGAAAGTACCAGTTCATACCTCAGGGATGTCAAACAATTAAATGAAGTAATGTATGTAAAGTGCTCAGTGCAAAAAGTAGACAGTTAAATGTCGTTTGTGACAATAATCTTAATAACCACATCAATTTTTATTATTAAATCTCCCTAATAGATCATAAATTAATGTCTGTATTTTAGGTATCTAGTGTTAGTAAATGGAGGAGGAAATGGCAACCCACTCCAGTGTTCTTGCCTGGAGAATCCCAGGGACGGGGGAGCCTGGCGGGCTGCCATCTATGGGGTCGCACAGAGTCGGACATGACTGAAGCGACTTAGCAGCAGCAGCAGCAGCTGTATTAGTAAAGTAGTAAATATACAACAAATTCCTGTGGAATAAGTGAATAAATGAACATATACATCAGTTAGCTTAATTTTAAGTTTATTAATTTACTGACTGAAATTAATTTTATTATTTCGAAGTGTGTCATACATATAGATGAGTGAATAAAACATGAAAGTACATGCTAAAGAATAATAATGTCGTAAGATGCACGTGACTAGCAACCAGGTCAAGAAAGAAAATTGGTACCCTTCCCCAGCTGTGATTCTGTCTCCGCAATAGAGGTAGCCATTATCCCAATGTTTTGTGACAATCGTTTTCTTGTTTCATTTTATAGTGTTATCAGTTACGTATCCATTCCAAAATAATACAGCTTATTTGTATATGTTTTAAACTTTATCAACATTAAGTCACACTGTGCGTATCAGTTTCTCTTTGGCATCTTTTCTCCAACACTGTATTATGATATTCTTCTATGTCAATAAGAGTATCTGTAGTTCAGTCCTTTTCAATGCTATATGGTATGGTATGCAGTATTCCAATACTATGTAGAAATTCATAGTATTCCTTATATATATATAGAGAGAGAGCGCGCGTGAGCTATAGACAGATAGATAGTAAAGTCTGTAAAGTTCAAGTGTTTTATTTATGTGGGGGACTATTTGTTTTCTTATAAATTTGTAACATTATTTATAAAACCTGGGTATTTGTCCTCTATCTGTTGTATGTGTTAAAAATATACATTCTCCTAATTCTGGCTTGTCTTTGTGTCTCATGGTGGTGTCTTTTCATTTACAGAAGTTCTTATAATAAAGACTAATGTATCAGCCTTTTTCCTTATGTTTTGTGTTTTGTTGTGGGTCCTACTTAAGAAATACTTCTTGTCTCTCTAGATATTTACACCTTTTCCTATTATCTTTGAATAACTTTATGATTTTGCCTTTCCTACTTAATTGTCAATTCATCTGGAATTGATTTTTGTATATGTTGTGAGATGGGGGCAAAAGTTTTATGAATTAGAGATGACCAATCATGCCAACATTACTTATTGAAAACTTCAGCATTTCCTTGTGGTGGAAATTTCTGTTATACATCATGCTCACAACTGTGTAGGTCTTTTTGAAAAGGGGTTTCTCTGTTTTATTTTTTTTCTGATCTTTTTTTGAGCTCTGTGGCAATACTGTGATCTTCTAACTCGAATATCTTTAGTCTTGATATCTGATATCT
This sequence comes from Budorcas taxicolor, assembly GCF_023091745.1. Taxonomy (NCBI): domain Eukaryota; kingdom Metazoa; phylum Chordata; class Mammalia; order Artiodactyla; family Bovidae; genus Budorcas; species Budorcas taxicolor. The sequence continues at coordinate 7,931,281 of NC_068928.1, forward strand.
GGTAGGGAAAGTCACTCAAATTTATTTTCTTTTTAAAGTATCTAGCTTATTCTATATCATTTACATGTTCATATAAACTTACTTTGCTTTTTATTTTTAAAAGTTTGTTTAATTGAGGATTCCACTGGTGGTCCAGTAGTTAAGAATTAGAATACTAGGAATTCCAGTTCAGGAGGTATGGGTTCAAGCCCTGGTTGGGGAACTAAAATCTTTGCTCTGCACAGAGCAGCCAAAAAATTAAAAGCGTGTTTTACTGAATTTTACATACTTAGAGACTTACACACATCCTAAGTGCAAAGTTCAATGAATGATCACAAAGTGAACAAATTTATGAAACTACCAACCTGGTCAAGAGATAATAGTGTGAAACAGATGAAACTGGTATTACTGTAAGTAAAAAAAAAAGTTTAATATATGCCACAAAGCGTTAACTATATAGGATTGATCTCTCACCACAAACAACTAGAAAAACAGAGAAAATACATTAACCATTTTCAGACATTGGACCACAGGTAGCATAGAATTATGATCTCTGAGAGAGAACAAAGGAAGCAGGCACTTGGGTTGTCCCAGCTTACTGACTGAAGACAGTTTTCAGCTGAAACTGAAGTCTGGGAAACCCAAAGAGCTCAGCGTTTTCACTGAATTAAGGTGACAGATACCGAAGTTCAGGGAAGCCAAGGTACCTAGAATTTACCAAGCAGAGTACTAAGAGGAGGCAGAGAGAGAAAGAGAAATCTACAGGAATTTGTAAAGAGTTCTTCACAATTATTTGGGTGAAAACTGATCATTGCATGTGTAGGGTAGCATTCCACAAGGCTGGAAAAAGAACCTCTGGAAAGCAATAGGCCAAAGAGTTCCAGGAGTTCATACAGGGCTGAGAATAGTTTGTACTCCTGCCAGCCAGGGTGGTGATGCCTGTAATACACTGTGAAAGTTAATTTCATGTGTCAAATTGGATGGTATTTTTGGATGAGGTGAGCATTTAAGTTGGTAAACTCTAAGTAAAGCAGATTGCCCTCGATAATGTCAGTGGGCTTCATCCAATCCATTAAAAGCCTGAATAGACTGAAAAAGCTGGCACACTGAACAAAAGCAAAATCTCCAGCAGACTGCCTTTGAACATTATCTGCACTATCAGCTCTCCTGGGCCTCCAGGACACTGGCCTTCGGACTGGAACTGCACCATTGTCTCTCCTGGGTTTCCAGCCTGCCAACTCATACAGCATATTTTGGACTTCTTTTCTGGAACTATGCATGCCAAAAGTCAATGGAATAACACTGCTAAATTACTGATAGATTTTGAAAAAAAAAAAAAAAAACAAAACCAACCCTGCCAACCTAAAATTCTATTGCCAGGAGAAGTATCTTTCTAAAGAATAAAGACTTAAATAAATGAAGAATAAATAGAAGCTTTATCAAAGATACCAAAGCTAAAAGAAATCATTGCAAGTACATCTTTGCTACAAGAATTATAATAAAAGTTCTTTGGGGCAAATGATAGTAGTTAAAGATTCAGTTCAGTTCAGTTCAGTTCATTCGCTCAGTCGTGTCCGACTCTTTGCGACCCCATGAATAGGAGCACGCCAGGCCTCCCCGTCCATCACCAACTCCCGGAGTTCACTCAGACTCACGACCATTGAGTCAGTGATGCCATCCAGCCATCTCATCCTCTGTTGTCCCCTTCTCCCCCTGCCCTCAATCCCTCCCAGCATCAGGGTCTTTTCCAATGAGTCAAGTCTTCACATGAGGTGGCCAAAGTACTGGAGTTTCAGCTTTAGAATCATTCCTTCCAAAGAAATCCCAGGGCTGATCTCCTTCAGAATGGACTGGTTGGATCTCCTTGCAGTCCAAGGGACTCTCAAGAGTCTTCTCCAACACCACAGTTCAAAAGCATCAATTCTTCGGCACTCAGCCTTCTTCACAGTCCAACTCTCACATCTATACATGACCACAGGAAAAACCATAGCCTTGACTAGATGGACCTTTGTTGGCAAAGTAATGTCTCTGCTTTTGAATATGCTATCTAGGTTGGTCATAACTTTTCTTCTTCCAAGGAGTAAGCGTCTTTGAATTTCATGGCTGCAGTCACCATCTGCAGTGATTTTGGAGCCCCCCAAAATAAAGTCTGACACTGTTTCCACTGTTTCCCCATCTATTTCCCATGAAGTGATGGGGCCAGATGCCATGATCTTTGTTTTCTGAAAAGCCAACTTTTTCACTCTCCACTTTCACTTTCATCAAGAGGCTTTTTAGTTCCTCTTCACTTTCTGCCACAAGGGTGGTGTCATCTGCATATCTGAGATTATTAATATTTCTCCCAGCAATCTTGATTCCAGCTTGTGCTTCTTCCAGCCCAACATTTCTCATGATGTACTCTGCATATAAGTTAAATAAGCAGGGTGACAATATACAGCCTTGACATACACCTTTTCTTATTTGGAACCAGTTTGTTGTTCCATGTCCAGTTCTTTTTTTTTTTTTCCCATGTCCAGTTCTAACTGTTGCTTCCTGACCTGCCTAAAGGTTTCTTAAGGGGCAGGTCAGGTGGTCTGGTATTCCCATCTCTCTCAGAATTTTCCACAGTGTATTGTGATCCACACAGTCAAAGGCTTTGGCATAGTCAATAAAGCAGAAATAGATGTTTTTCTGGAACTCTTGCTTTTTCGATGATCCAGCGGATGTTGGCAATTTGATCTCTGGTTCCTCTGCCTTTTCTACAACCAGCTTGAACATCTGGAAGTTCACAGTTCACGTATTGCTGGAGCCTGGCTTGGAGAATTTTGAGCATTACTTTACTAGCGTGTGAGATGAGTGCAATTGTGCGATAGTTTGAGCATTCTTTGGCATTGCCTTTCTTTGGGATTGGAATGAAAACTGCCCTTTTCCAGTCCTGTGGCCACTGCTGAGTTTTCCAAATTTGCTGGCATGTTGAGTGCAGCACTTTCACAGCATCATCTTTCAGGATTTGAAATAGCTCAGCTGGAATTCCATCACCTCCACTAGCTTTGTTCGTAATGATGCTTTCTAAGGCCCATTTGACTTCACACTCCAGGAGTGCGTCTAAGTTAGAGTAGTAGAGGAAGTCAGAGTAGTCTAAGTTAAATGTGTATATTAAAAATTCCAGATCAATCACTAAATACATAGATAGATAAATAAATAAAGAGACGTCCCACTAAAATGTCACTAAGATGACGACAGTGTAAATTAAAAGTGAATCATTAAAAAATACTTAAGCAATTCAAAAGAAGACAAGAGCAAAAAATCAAAAGAATGACAACAAAGATGTATAAATAGAAGACAAATAGCAAGTTGGTAGACTTAAAGCCAAGTACATTTATAATTACATTAAATGTAAATGGAGAATATTCTCATGAAAGACAAAGATTTTCAGATTGGAAAAAATAGAAGAAGACCCAAAATGCTGTCTACAAGAAACTCTCCTATCTTTAAAGATGCAAATAGGTTTAGAGTAAATTGAATAGAGAATAAATACCATGAAGATGTTAATATCTAATCAAGTAAACTTCAGAATATGAAATAACACCAGAAATTAATAGGGACATTTCATAATGATAAAGGACAACAAAATCAAGAGGACATAATAAGCCTAGAAGGTATGTAAATAATAAAACAGCTTCAAAACACATTAATAAAAATGGATGGGGACTTCCCTGATGGTTCAGTGGTTAAGAATCTGCCTGCTAATGCAGGGGACACGAGTTCAAACCAGGTCAGGGAAGATTCTACATGCCATAGGGCAACTAAGTCCGTGCGCCGCAACTGTTGAGCTCCTACCCTAGAGCCTGGGAGCAGCAACTATCGAGTCTGCGTGCCACAACAACGGGAGGCCATGTGCCCTAAAGCTGTGCTCTGCAGCAAGAGAAACCCACACACTGCAATCAGAGAGCATCCCCCACTCACTGCAACTAGAGAAGGCCCAAGTGCATCAGTGAAGACCCAGTGCAGCCAAAAACAAATAAATAAATAAATAATGAAAATATATTTAAAAACTGATGAATTTATAGAAAAACATAAATCTACATTTATCATTGGAGAACTCAACATTTCTTTATCAGTAGTTGAAGAAAAAATTGACATAAAATCAGTAATGATGTAGAATTCAATCAACTTGACTTAACTGACAATATAAAACTCTCCCAAAACAGCAGAATATACTTTTTTTTTCAAGTATACATGGAACATTCACCAAAAGTAGAACATATTGTGGGCCATAAAGCAAGTCTCAATAAATTTTAAAAATACTGAAGTCATGTGGTGGTTCAGTGGCTAAGTCATGTCCAACTCCTTGAAACCTCATGGACACAGCACGCCTGGCTTTCTTCCTCTCCTTCACTGTCTCCCAGAGTTTGCTTAAATTCATGTCCATTAAGTCGGTGATGCCATCCAACCATTTCATCTTCTGTCGCGTTCTTCTCCTACCCTCAATCTTTCCCAGCATCAGGGTCTCTTCCAATGAGTAGGTTTTCTGCATCAGGTGGCCAAAGTATTGGAGTTTCAGCTTCAGCATCAGTCCTTCCAATGAATATTCAGGGTTGATTTCCTTTAGGATGGACTGGTTTGGTCTCCTTGCAGTCCAAGGGACTCTCAAGAATCTTCTCCAGCACCAGAGTTCAAAAGCATCTATTCTTCAGTCTTCTTTATGGTCCAGCTCTCACATCCATACATGACTCTGGAAAAACCATAGCTTTGACTCTACAGACCTTTGTTGGCAAAGTCTTTGCTTTATGATACACTGTCTAGGTTGACCAAAAGCTAGGTTGTCATAGCTTTCCTTCCAAGGAGTAACTTTCATTGAAGTCATACACTATATGTTTCATTGTTTTTTGCTATAATAAAATTAAATTAAAAATCAATAACATATCGAGAGAATCCCCAAATATTTTGTGATTAAACAATACCCTTTTAAATAACCCATGGGTCAAAGGAGGAAATCTGAATAGAAATTAGAAAATATTTTGAAGTAAATTAAATACAACATATGAAATTTTGTGGGAAGCTGCTAAGGGAGTGCTTAGAGGGAGATATATAGCCCTAAATGTTTATATTAGAAAAGAAGAAAGGTCTCAAAGCAACTACCTAAATTTCCACCTTAAAAAACTAGAAAAAAAAAGAGAGAAAATTAATTCCAATGTAAATAGAAGGAAGTAAACAATAATGGTAAGACTGGAAGCTGCTAAAACACAACATGAAAAAAACAACAGAAAAAAAATCAGTGAAATCAAAAGCTGCTTCTTTGAGAAGATCAATAAAATTGGTAAACTAGACAGACTAATTAAGAAAAAAGAGAAAGAAGACATAAATTATTATATCAGAAATAAGAGAGTATCCGGAGTATTTTTATAGACATTAAAGTATAATAAAGGAATATTATGTCAATTAAAGTATTTAAATGAAACGGACAAATTCCTTAAAAGATGAGAAGAATGCACAATCAGGAAAAAAAGGATAACCTGGATAGCTCTAAGTCAACTAAAGAAATGTTCACTTAAAATCTATCAGGCCTGGATAACGTCACTAATGAATTCTAACAAATTATGGAGGAAATAATACGGATTATATACAATCTCTTTCAGAAAATAGAAGATCAGAGAATCCTTTTCAAATCACTTTATGATACAATTACCAATACTATCAAAACCAGACAAAAACATTACAAAAGAATAAAACTACAGACCAGTATTCCTCATGAACATAGAAATAAAAAAATTTAAGAAAGATTTAGCAAACTGAATGCAGAAATATGTGAGAAGGATAATGCGTCAGATGAAGTGGGATTTATCCTGAGAATATAAGATTAGTCTGATTTTCAAAACTCAATATATGTCATTTCAACACAGTAAAAAAGAGGCACAACTGGCTCTGCGGCTTAGTTGGCTAAAGCGCCTGTCTTGTAAACAGGAAATCCTGGGTTCGAATCCCAGCAGGGGCTGCTGGGTTTTTCTCTCTCAAAACCGAGTCCTTTGTTTTTAGGGCTTCTTAGTGGGTCCTAGCGGTAAAGAACACACCTGCCAAAGAGGTGACATAAGAGGTGCTGGTTCAATCCCTGAGTCAGGAAGATCCCCTGGAGGAGGAAATGGCAACCCACTCCAGTATACTTGTTTGGAAAAATCACCAAGGGAGCCTCATGGGCAATAGTCCATGGGGTCGCAAAGAGTGGGACATGACTGAAGCAACTTAGCATGCAAAAAAGAAAAGTCATATGATCCTCTAAATAGAAAAAACACTTCACAAAACCCAACATTCATTCATGATAAAAAAAATTCTCAGCAAACTTAGAATAAAAAAGAATTCCCTTGACCTGATGAAAGGAGTCTTCAAAATAAACTACAGCTAACATTACACTTGATGGTGAGATAGATGTTGAATGCCTTCCACCTAAGATTGAAAATGAGGCGAGTACATCTGCTCTTACCAATTCTTTTTAACATTTTAATGAAGGCAAGAGAATAGGATAGAGAAAAATCACGCAGATCGTAAAAGAAGAGATAAAACTTTCTTTTTTCACTGCTAACATGATTGTCTATGTAGAAAATCTTAAGCAGTTTACGAAAAAGCCATCAGAACTAATATATGAGTTCAGTTCAGGTCATATAATACAAATTAAAAATACAAAAATTAATTGTATTTCTATATTTTTAGCAACAAAAAATTGAAAAAAATTTTCAAATTCTGGCAGGATTTTGATTGGGACTAAATTGATTTTACAGATCACTTTAAAGAGAATTGGCATCTTTACGAATGTGTCTTCCAAAATGTGAAATAATCCTCTACATATGTAGATATTCTTTAATATTCATTGATAATGCTTTATAGTTTTTGTGTAGAATTCTTGCATGTCAAATGAAGATTCATTTCTAGATTTTTATGTTTTCTAATGCTATTTTAAATATTATCTTTAAAATTTTCATTTTAATTTGTTTACAGCTAGATTATAGAAATTCAATTGACTTTTGCAATATTTACCTTGTATCTAGTTGTTGTTCAGTCACTCAGTCATGTCCAGCTCTTTGCGACCCCAGGGACTCCAGCATACCAGGCTTCCCTGTCCTTTACTATCTCCTGGAGTTTGCTCAAACTCATGTCCATTGAGTGGGTGATGCCATCCAACCATCTCAACCTCTGGTCCCCTTTTCCTCCTGCCCTCAATCTTTCCCAGCATCAGGGTCTTTTCCAATGAGTCAGCTCTTCGCATTAGGTGGCCAAAGTATTGGAACTCCAGCTTCAGCATCAGTCCTCCCAAAGAACATTCAGGGTTGATTTCCTTTAGTATGGACTGGTTGGATCTCCTTGCCGTCCAAGGGACTCTCAAGAGTCTTCTCCAGCACCACAATTCAAAAGCGTCAATTCTTTGGCCTTCAGCCTTCTTTGTGATCCAACTCTCACATCTGTACATGTGTACTGGAAAACCCACAAATCTAATTTGATAATTTTACTCTTCCAAAAAATATAAAAATTTTACAACTTCCATTTATATCTTCCCGATTTAGATGCTATTAATGCTGTGCATTTTAACCTATCAACTTTTCTTTTGAAACCCCATACATTTATTGTTGCTTTATACACTCAATATTGCTTTATACACTCGATGGCTGGATGGCATCATTGATGCAATGGACATGAACTTGGGCAAACTTCAGGAGATGGTGAGGGACAAGGAGGGCAGGCGTGCTGCAGTCCATGGGGTTGCAAAGAGTTGGACATGACTGGATGACTGAATAACAAGAAGAACAACGCTCAATATTTCACCTATTTTCCACTTTTTGTGTGCTTTCTTGCCTCTTGCTCCTCCTCACATCTTCCATCAGGGTTTTCTTCCGCCAGAGTGAAGTTTTGTTGGTACCAAATTATTTCAGTTTTTGTTTGTCTGAAAATGACTTTTTCCCTTTAATTACTGATAAAGAATCGAAACTAATCATTTTTCTTTCACCACATTGAAGATAGCATCTGTTGTCTTTTGATTGCTATTGCTATTCATGAGTTGTAAGTTATCTGTCACTCCTTTAAAACGAATCTGTCTTTTCTCTCCCATTGCTCTCGAGATAGTCTTTTTGTCTTCCGGATTCTGCAGTTTCACTGTGATGGATTCATACATACGACCTGCTTGGGATTCCTCAGATTTCTAGACCCTGTGTGTTGATATATTTCATCAGTCCTGAAAAATTTCAGCCCTAAATTCTTGATTTATCCTTCATGTCTTTTCTCCTCTTTCGTAGTTTTGTCTTTCTATGCTGTATTATGGGACTGTTTATTTTCAAGTCAGTCTTTCTGCGTACTCATTCTTGTCACATGTGATTATTCTAGTAAAACTGTCCATGGTATTCTCTTTTTCACAGGAGTTCTTTTGGTTCTTACTCAAAATTGCTTGATCATTTTTTCATAGTTTCTTTTTCTTGTATATATTTTCACGTGTGTATGTTGTTTTCATTAAGATTCCCTGGTGGCTCAGAGGGTAAAGAGTCTGCCTGCAATGTGGGAGACCGGGATTTGATCCCTGGGTCGGGAAGATCCCCTGGAGAAGGAAATGGCAACCCACCCCATTATTCTTGCCTGGAAAAGCCTATGGCCGGAGGAGCCTGGTGGGCTACAGTCCATATTACAGTATGTATTTTCATGTGTGTATTTTGTTTTTATTAAACATATTAATACACGTGGTTATTTTCTAGTCTTCACCTTATCACTCTGGGATCTAAAGCTTTTGCAGGGCTCTTCTGCCGTCCGTTGCTTCTCGCTCTTAGTCCTCCGTGCCTGCGTTTCTCTCTCCCTTGTGTCTTCCCTTCGGCCCTTCCTTCCTTCCTGTCTCCCTCCCTCACTCCCTCCCACTTAGTTACCCCACACTTTTCTATTATGTAGTCATTTGTTTATGATCTGTCCTTCTGTGTGTGTGTGTTTGTATTTTAACTTTCATCTGATCACTGTCCTTGACATTTTATATGTGGGAACGCTTTAAGGTCTGGGATAAATTTGGCTTCCTCCAAAGAGGATTCACTTTTGCTCTGCCAGGTGCTGGAGGCATTACTAGTTCCTGGGATGATTCTAGTTATATCCTCCACTTGGGGTATTCAGACCACCCAGGTAGTGTGGATTTTTTGCTATAAACTGTATCATGGGCAACTTGAGGTTTGAATGAATATTTTATAGAGATTCCTGGCACATGTGTCTACACACACACACACACACACACACACACACACACACATCCCTTATCCTCTCCAGTGCACAGTTCGAGACAGCTTTTCCTTGTAATCTCAAGGAGAGTGTGGAACGTGTTTCTAAATTCACTCTTACACTCAAGGCATAGCCTTTCACATGTCCCATTTTAATGCTGGAAAATCTCTTCTCGGATTCCCCATCTTTGGCAGACCTGGCACTTTGACTGCTTTTTCAAAGTCTAACGAAGCCTTGAGTAACAAAGTTCAAGTTCACCAGGTTCAGCAAATGTTCTTGGAGTGCTGGGCTCTGCTTACACCTTGTTACTCCACTTCACTAGATCCTAGACTAAGAATTCTTAAATTTTCTGCTCATTCACTGATGTTCTTAAGAAAATCCAGAATTTTTAGTTGCTTTCTGTAAGCGTATTGATTCACTTGCTGTGTTTCCAGGAATGGAAATCAGTTTCATAAGAAAAAAGAAAACACTTGTATTTTATAACTCAATAATCTTCATTTAAATAGTGCAGATATATAGTATCAACTGGAAATCCACTGCAGTTTTATAGATTAATCATACTGTATATTTGAAAAGTGCTTTTAACCTTTCAAATTGCTTTCACATGTATCTGTGGTTCTCAAGGGGGGTAGTACTGCCCTTCAGGGGAGCTTAAAAAATCTGAAGGCGTTGTTTGGGTTATCATCATGAATGGGGCCATTATCAGTGTTTAGTGGGACCCAGAGATGCTAGACTCCTACAATGCACAGGACAGTCCTTCCCAAAGGATCATTGTCTTGTGTCTCATATGACTTTGGAATTCTCCCCCTGTTCATTGAGAGACTGAATGTCTGATGAGATTTCAAGTAGGAGGTGTGCTTTTTCTCACATTTTCTTGTATCTTATCCTGTGTCATAACACAGGAAATTGTTTTAATATTATGCTTCTTAATGAGGCCCAGCTCATTTGTAAGAATATTTTTCCTTTTCATTTTCTCCACTTTGATAATTTTTAATTTGTCTTGGCACATTATTACTTCAATTAACATTATATTCCTAAAAAAAAAGAATATATTCCTGTTTCTTATCATATGCAAACAAGTCCAATTTTTATCACTTATCCTAACATTATTTAATAGTGTGGCACATCTCTGCTGCTTGTTTTTTAAGTTCTAAATCCAAACTAATATGTTCATCATAACTCCATGCTATCATCTGACTCCTTCCCTGTGCCCTTTAGTGAAATTATGCCAGGGTATTTATAGATTGATCTAGATTTACAGATTGAACCAGAAAGTTACTTAAAATTACTCAATAACCATACATAGCAGGAGAGCAACCATAGATGCTACGTAACTGAATGTGTTTGGCTGTGTTCCAATAAAACTTTATTTACAAACCAGGGGGTGGGCAGGAGATGCTCTGGGGCTATAGTTTACCCGCTCCTGCCCTAAACAATGCTGTCTTTCAAAGCACTGCAGGCAGACACAATCAGAAAAATCATGCTTAATTATAACTCTCTTCTTCATACTTTTATGTATTTCCCAAATTCTCTGATAAGTAGTTATTTTATCTATATGTGCATTTTATTTATTTCACAACTCCTTTTATTTAGTTTTGGAAGGAGGAGCTCCCATAACACATGCACAATGCTTCCAGGTTGAAAAGACACAAAGGCTGTATTGTGAAAATTCTCCATCCTTCCTCTATTCCAAACTACCTGCGTCCCTCCCTGCAGGAAGCCAGTGCTACCTGGTCCTTTGTGTTCTCCCAGAGACGTGTTATCATGTGCAGCTAAGTGAGCAGAGCCAAAGTGGTACCCAGCTCCAAAGGATGCCATTTATATTGAGCTCCTGGGATGCCACTGTCATGGAGTGCAATGGAGTAATACCCCCTGGAGTTTTGCAATGCGGTGGCCTGATCAAAGATGTTTCTCGTGTATATGTGTGTGTAAATATATGCCTACAAATATACATAGGTATGTGTGTCTAATTGCATACTTACAACAAATATTTAGGTATATATGTGCAAGCATATTTTCTTGATTGCTCTGGCATTTCCAGTTCTGGAGTGGTCTGCCATTTCCTTCTCCAGCGTCTCTTCCTGACCCAGGGATCAAACCTGTGTCTCCTGCCTTGCAGGTGGGTTCTTTACTACTGAGCCACTGGGGAAGCCATTTTCTTCTACTGCCCTCCTTTCAAAACCAGGAACAGTGTACTGTGCACACAATGCTCTGCACCTGGACTTTTGACTTCCCCCCCATTTGATAATGTATCTGGAGACTTTTTCCACATTGCTTATAAAACTTCATTCTTTTTGATAATGATGGTGATGGTGGTGGTGGTGGTGATGATGTTGGTAGTGGTGATGGTGGTGGTGGTAGTGATGAGGGTGATGGTGATGGTGGTGGTGATGGTGGTGATGGTGGTGGTGGTGATGAGGGTGATGGTGGTTGTGGTGGTGGTGATGATGGTGGTGGTGATGATGATGGTGATGATGTTGGTGATGATGATGGTGGTGGTGATGATGGTGGTGGTGGTGGTGATGATGGTGGTGGTGGTGGTGGTGGTGATGATGGTGGTGATGATGGTGGTGGTGATGATGGTGGTGGTGGTGGTGATGGTGGTGGTGATGATGGTGGTGATGATGATGGTGGTGATGATGGTGGTGGTGATGATGGTGGTGGTGGTGGTGGTGATGATGGTGGTGGTGGTGGTGGTGATGATGGTGGTGGTGGTGGTGGTGGTGATGATGGTGGTGGTGATGGTGGTGGTGATGATGGTGGTGGTGGTGGTGATGATGGTGGTGGTGGTGGTGGTGGTGATGATGATGGTGGTGATGATGGTGGTGGTGATGGTGGTGGTGATGATGGTGGTGATGATGGTGGTGGTGATGATGGTGGTGGTGGTGGTGATGATGGTGGTGGTGGTGGTGGTGGTGATGATGATGGTGGTGATGGTGGTGGTGATGATGGTGGTGATGATGGTGGTGGTGATGGTGGTGGTGGTGGTGATGGTGGTGGTGATGATGGTGGTGGTGGTGGTGATGATGGTGGTGGTGGTGGTGGTGATGATGGTGGTGGTGGTGGTGGTGATGATGGTGGTGGTGGTGGTGGTGGTGGTGGTGATGATGATGGTGGTGGTGGTGGTGGTGATGATGATGGTGGTGATGATGGTGGTGGTGATGATGGTGGTGGTGGTAGTGATGATGGTGGTGGTGGTGGTGGTGGTGGTGATGATGGTGGTGGTGGTGGTGATGATGGTGGTGATGATGGTGGTGATGATGATAGTGGTGGAGATGGTGGTGGTGCTGCTGCTGGTGTTGGTGATAGTGGTGATGGTAGTGGTGGTGGTGATGATGGTGGTGGTGATGGTAGTGGTGGTGGTGATGATGATGGTGGTGGTGATGGTGGTGGTGCTGCTGCTGCTGGTGATGATGGTGGTGGTGATGGTGGTGGTGGTGGTGATGATGATGGTGGTGATGCTGGTGGTGGTGGTGCTGCTGCTGGTGATGATGGTGGTGGTGATGGTGGTGGTGGTGGTGATGATGATGGTGGTGATGATGGTGGTGGTGATGATGGTGGTGATGATGGTGGTGGTGATGATGGTGGTGGTGGTGGTGGTGATGATGGTGGTGGTGGTGGTGATGATGATGATGGTGGTGGTGATGGTGGTGGTGGTGGCAGTGGTGATGATGGTGGTGATGATGGTGGTGGTGATGGTGGTGGTGGTGGTGGTGGTGATGATGGTGGTGGTGGTGGTGATGATGATGGTGGTGATGATGGTGGTGGTGATGATGGTGATGATGTTGGTGATGATGATAGTGGTGGAGATGGTGGTGATGATGATAGTGGTGGAGATGGTGGTGGTGGTGCTGCTGGTGTTGGTGACAGTGGTGATGGTAGTGATGGTGGTGATGGTGGTGGTGGGGGTGGTGATGGTAGTGGTGGTGGTGATGATGATGGTGGTGGTGATGGTGGTAGTGGTGGTGGTTCTGGTGATGGTGATGCTGGTGGTGGTGGTGCTGCTGCTGGTGATGATGGTGGTGGTGATGAGGGTGATGGTGACGGTGGTGGTGATGGTGTGGTAGTCACTGAATCTCTTGTGTGCACCAGACATTGTTTTAAGGACTTTTCAGGTACTAATTCTCACAGTGCTCAAAATAGCCCCATGAAATAGGCACAGGCTAAAGGACTGACTCCAAGTCACAGCTAGTACCTGCTCGCCCTCTGAGGTTAAAAAAGAATTCTCCCCTGGTCCGTCTAGTAGCTGTGTGGTACTGTTGAGACTGCGTGGTACTGTGTGGTACTGAAGAGTCACAGTTGAGACTCTTCTCTGATCAGAAGTCTTCCTGCTGTAAGTACGAGGTAAGGATCCAGCTGCATTTTTTCCTGATGGCTCCAGTTAGTCTCAGCTCTGTTTCCCCGCAGTTTCCAGATGCCACCTTTCCCACACACCAAAGCCTTGAATGATGTCAGTCTATTTCTGGATTTTCTGTTTCCTTGTCTGTGTAACCAAGCTCCAGCACCACACTTCGAATTTCTGAGGTTTTGCAACTGGTTTTAATATCTGGTAGAGTTTCATCTTGTCATTACTATCCTTTCTCAGAACTACCCTACAAACTCCTGACTTGCTTATTTCTTTACAGTAATTTTTAAAATTGTGGTAAATTATACACTGCATAAAAATGACTGTGTAACCCTTTTGAAGTGTACCATTCAGTGATACTAGGTGCATTCACATTATTGTACTACCGTCACCAATATCCATTTCCAGAACTTTAAAACAGTTTCATCGGAATATAGTTGACGGGCTTCCCCGGTGGCTCAGCTGGTAAAGAATCCGCCTGCAATGCGGGAGACCTGGGTTCGATCCCTGGGTTGGGAAGATCCCCTGGAGAAGGGAAAGGCTACCCACACCAATATTCTTGCCTGGAGAATCCCATGGACTGTATAGTCCCTGGGGTCGCAAAGAGTCAGACACAACTGAGCGACTTTCACTTTTTATAGTTGATTTACAATGTTGTGTTAGTTTCAGGTGTAGAGCAAAGTGATTTAATCATACATATATATATATATATATATCATATATATATATATATATATTCTTTTTTAGATTCTTTTTCAGTTCAGATTATTACAAGATATTGAGTATAGTTCCCTGTGCTATACACGAGGTCCTTGCTAGTTATCTGTTTTATATATGTACTAGTGTGTATATTTTGCTCCCAAACTCCTAATTTATCCCTCTCCCCTTTCCTCTTTGGTAACTATATTTGTTTTCCGTGCCTGTGAGTCTATTTCTGTTCTGTAAATCAGTTCATTTGTATCATTTTTTTTTTATTTTTTAAATTATTTGCATGTGTGTTTGGCCACACTGAGTGGTTTCAGTTCAGTTCAGTCGCTCAGTCGTGTCCAACTCTTTGCGACCCCATGAATCTCAGCACACCAGGCCTCCCCGTCCATCACCAACTCCTGGAGTTCACTCAAACTCACGTCCATCGAGTCGGTGATGCCATCCAGCCATCTCATCCTCTGTCGTCCCCTTCTCCTCCTGCCCCCAGTCCCTCCCAGCATCAGAGTCTTTTCCAATGAGTCAACTCTTCACATGAGGTGGCCAAAGTACTGGAGTTTCAGCTTCAGCATCAGTCCTTCCAATGAACACCCAGCACTGATCTCCTTTAGGATGGACTGGTTGGATCTCCTTGCAGTCCAAGGGACTCTCAAGAGTCTTCTCCAACATCACAGTTCAAAAGCACCAATTCTTCAGCACTCAGGTTTCTTCACAGTCCAACTCTCACATCCATACATGACCACTGGAAACACCATAGCCTTGACTAGACAGACCTTTGTTGGCAAAGTAATGTCTCTGCTTTTAAATATGCTATCTATGTTGGTCATAACTTTTCTTCCAAGGAGAAAGCGTCTTTTAATTTCATGGCTACAGTCACCATCTGCAGTGATTTTGGAGCCCCCCCAAAATAAATTCTAACACTGTTTCCACTGTTTCCCATCTCTTTCCCATGAAGTGATGGGACCAGATGCCATGATCTTCGTTTTCTGAATGTTGAGCTTTAAGCCAACTTTTTCGCTCTCCTCTTTCACTTTCATCAAGAGGCTTTTTAGTTCCTCTTCACTTTCTGCCATAAGGGTGGTGTCATCTGCATATCTGAGGTTATTGATATTTCTCCTGACCATCTTGATTCCAGCTTGTGTTTCTTCCAGCCCAGCATTTCTCATGATGTACTCTGCATATAAGTTAAATAAGCAGGGTAACAATATACAGCCTTGACGTACTCCTTTTCCTATTTGAAACACCCTCTTCCAACAACACAAGAGAAGACTCTACACATGGACATCACCAGATGGTCAACATCGAAATTAGATTAATTATATTCTTTGCAGCCAAAGATGAAGAAGCGCTATACAGTCAACAAAAACAAGACCAGGAGCTGACTGTGGCTCAGATCATGAGCTCTTTATTGCCAAATTCAGACATAAATTGAAGAAAGTAGGGAAAACCACTAGACCATTCAGGTATGACCTAAATCAAATCCCTTATGATTATACAGTGGAAGTGAGAAATCGATTTAAGGGACTAGATCTGATAGATAAGAATGCCTGACGAACTATGGACTGAGGTTCATGACATTGTACAGGAGACAGGGATCAAGACCATCCCCAAGAAAAAGAACAAGAGTGTTGCCAACATTAATTTCAAAATCAGTTTGTCCAAGTCCAAATACAAAAGTGTTTTTACTGCTTTTGTAATTACCCTCTTCCCCGCCCCTCCCCCTCATACACATACCTCCCAATGGTCATTTATTATTTTGTTCAAATCACAGCAGACTCTAGGCACCTTTTCGGACTCATCTTTCCCCACGGCATTGCCACCTGCAGGCTTGCTGCATAGCACGCATTACCTTTCTTCCAGTAAAGCTGTCTCCCGTGTTCTACTTGGAACACCGTGTTTCCTTTGCTCTCTGCCCAGGACTCCAGCCACTGGCTTCAGGGATTGGTTACTGGAATTTGGGGTAGTAAATTGTTCTTCCCGCACTTACCTGCAGGTCCCACCCTCCTCTAGTCTCAGGGAGCTTCTAGAGGTCTCCAAATGTGCCCTGGCCTCCCTGACTGGGGAGGGCCCTCCTTGTCATTCACCTCCTACAGTGGCTCCTCTGGGAAGCCTTTAGACCCTCCCTTCTCTGTACCTTCGGGGCTGCTGGCTTCCTGCCCCTGACGCTTGGCTCCTCGGCCCCTTTTAGGAGCCATCTTTGCACTACCGGCTGTTCCCAGCTTGGGCACATGTCCCAGGCCTCTTGCGTCTCCATCATCCACTCCATGTTTTTCACATAGTAGGTGCTGGTTTGAATTGAATTAAACGAAGATCATCTTCCTCTGCAAGCTTAGGCTCAAGTAAAGCAACCGGAGCCCTCCCACACCAGCCCCAGGACTTCAAGGCATCATTACTGACATCATCCCACGGGAGAACTGTGAGGTCTGAGCGCAGCCTACTTCCCCCTTAAGGGCCAGCTGTGTGTGTCAATCGTGGTCACCTCTAGGGTGCTCTGTGTCC
This sequence comes from Budorcas taxicolor, assembly GCF_023091745.1. NCBI lineage: Eukaryota > Metazoa > Chordata > Mammalia > Artiodactyla > Bovidae > Budorcas > Budorcas taxicolor. The sequence goes on from NC_068928.1 coordinate 7,948,019, forward strand.
CTGGTCTCTGGGCCTGAGTCACCCCTTCCCCTGTCCAAGTCTGTGACAGTGCTGAACAGCAGGATGCAGACGGGCTGCCAGCGGGCTCTCACTTATCCCTGAGTCACTGCGTGCTGTGCTCTTTACCCTTCAGGTTGTAGTTCTCTGAAAAGTTCTCTGCAGCCTGACTTTTTTGTGCACATGTGCTTGTATGCTTTGTTGCATTTCATGTCCATCTTAATTGTTTTTCTTTATTTCTAAACACTGAAAATTCACTTCTTCAATGAATGTTTACTGAATGAATGTCCTTTCTGCTTGGCATGTGAATGAACACAGGAAATATTTCTAATCTTGTGGATTTTACATCCTTATAGATCGAGCGAGAAAGCAGGCAATTGGCAAGGAAACAAAATAACCCGGCAATTTCAGAGAGTGAGAAATGCCAATAAAAAGGTAAAATGAGCTAGAAAATTATTTGGGGATAGGTGCAGAATAGTTTAGATTTTGGTATTTCTGCTTCCTCCCTCTTATATTCTGCTGTCATGCTATTAGGAAGACCATGTACCACATGGAAAAACCCCACAGAGGGTAACTGAGCCCCTCAGCTGAGCTCCCAGTAGGAAATTTAAGGCAATGAACTAGAAAGCAGTGGGTGGGGAGGTAACTTGAGAGGTTGCTCAGAAAAGGTATTTTCAGGGAGATGGTATTTGAACTAAGACTTGAAAAGTAATAAGGAGATATCCATATCGTATGGAGAGAAAGAACAGCACATGCAAAGGGCCCGAGGAAGGAAATTCATTCATTTCATTTGAGAGGTGGTAGGAGACAAGGGCATGAGATAGGTTGGAAAAGTAAGCCAAGATCAGATTAGGTAGGGCTTTTTAGGCTACACCAAAGGGGTTGAGCGTCCCTGGTGGCTCAGTGGTAAAGAATGCCTGCAATGCAAGAGACCTGGGTTCGATCCCTGGGTCAGGAAGATCCCCTGGAAAAAGAAATGGCAACCCACTCCAGTGTTCTTGCCTGTAGAATCCCGATGGACAGAGAAGCCTGGCAGACTACACAGTCCATGGGGTCACAAAGAGTCAGACATGACTGAACGACAAAGTGCAAAGTGGTTGTGGACAAGTGAGAAGTTCAAGTGAGGGATCTGATTTGTAAAGACCTCTCTGGCTACAGTGAGGGAACCATGTACTGGGAAGTCCTGTGGGGCAAGTCAGAGGAAGAACTAGTCTATGAGTTGTATTCTCTTTGCAAAAATTTAACCTATGAAGGGTGGCAACATACAGAAGATATGTTGGGTATGAGACGGATGGGGTGAGTCAAGTCTACAGAAGTCAAGTGGCTTGAGTGATTGCAAGGGACAGATGCTGGGATTCACGAGGAACTCATGAATGCTCGAAGAGACTGCGGGGATGAGCAGCAGGCGCCATTTACTTTAATTCCCCTTATTTTCGCCTCAGTCACCAGTTTGGTAAGAGGAGAATTTCGACCATTTGCAAGTAATCCAAATGCCTGGCTAACCTGCTTGCCACCCACCCCCACAAAAAGGAAGCCGGCCCCGGAGCTTGCACGCCTGCACTCGCCACAATCATTTCTCTGTAACGCAGCTCTTGTCATTGTACATTATACATGAATAACTAATCAACCAAACACAAACCCACTGATGAAGAAAAAACATGCCTTGGGTAGAGAATGTGAGCGGGGTAAAAAAAAAAAGAAAAAGAGTACTATTAATTTCCCTGGTCAATAACAAAAGGGAAGCAAACATGAGGAATATCTGGTCAGGGATCGCCTTTCTGAGCACTTCTAGGAAAAGAAACTTCCTGAGAGACAAGGGAAAGAGGAAGGCGTGCATGAGCTGACCATCTTTGGAGCACACCAAGACCATTCTTTTCCTTCTGGCACAGTTAGGGTAAGAAACATCATCCCAGGGCAACCAACTGGCCACTGAAACTCCCATCTGTTGGTCTCACCAAACGGATCGGTTCATATAGTAACCAACCAGTATTGAAGTGAACTCCCAACGCTTTTTGAACTTTGATAACTCATAGTATCATGCTGTTGTTGAGCTGTTAGTAGGTGTCCAATAATTGCACCCTTCCTCAAACTCCCTGAATGAAGTCTGTCTCTGCCTGCATCATTTCCCCGGAACGTGCTCTTGACCACTAAGGGGGAACCCCTCATCTCCACATCTAGGAAGTGGTCTGGAGCCTTCCTCCCCCTCCTCCTGGACTTTTTGACAGCATCTGACATGGTTGCGCTCCTTCGATTGTTTTTTCTGACGCTGAGCTGGCTCTAATCTTTCCTCACTAACGGTCTCTCTGTCCTGATTGCCAGGGATTCCTTTTCCTCCTTTCAGACTTGCACAAACATATGCCACAGACTCTGTTTCTCTCCAATCACTCTTCCCCTATAAGAAATGAATTGCATCTCATATCAAATCCATGCATGTATCTTTCATCATCAGTCACGCTCTATGCAAAGTACCTGTATATGGGCCCATCTGCCCAACTAGACCTCAAGCTCCTCTTGATGCCCTGGGGCCTGGCACAGAGCTGGCAGTTGGTAGATGTTCTAGACACACCAGCCCAACTGGACAGGCTAGCCTTCAGACTACCCTTGCGGGTAGATTTGGTGCTATATCATCCCCATTATACTGAGAGGGCACCCCCACTCAAATCTCAGGGAGTCTACATAAACATTGAAAACAGATTTCTGGCGCTAGCCACTAGCTTCTGCATCTTCAGGGCAATCATTGTGCTGATATTGCCAATCATAAAAGGACTGTCAAGTTAATCCTGATGCTGTCTAAACACCGGCGTCCAATCCTTTTCATGCTCTTCCAAACAGGCTTGAATTTGCCAGTGCCTCTTTTAAAATACAGCCTGCAGGACTGAGCATAAAACTGCATGTGGCCTGAACCAGCAGCATGCTCTGGGATCATTGCTTCCCTCCTCACACTCTGCTGTTCTATTAATAGAGTCGAAGATTGCATTAGGGTTCTCAACAGCCTCCTTGCACTGCAGGATTGCATCAAGCTTGTGATCAGCTAACCCCCCGAGGTCTTCCTCATGAACGCCTTCTGTCAAGCCAGGCCTCCCCGTCAGCCACGCGGGCCGATGATTTTTGGAATGCTCATGATTATCTATGACCCAGACGAGAAGATGCCGAACTGGGTCTTGCCTTCCTCTCTCTAGTGGGACCTGCTGAGTGGGCGCCAGGCCTTGGGGGCCCAGTTCAGAACCTAGAGGCATGTCCAGCCACCATGGAGGGAACTTCTTGCGTCTGCAAAAAGCGAGAGGATGGCGGTAGAATTCACTTTCGGGTTCAGATAATTCTTAGGTCCATCCCTCCTCTCAGATTATAGTCCTTCTCCATCTTGCTCTAATTCTGGGGCTTTATACTCAGAGCCTCTCGTTCCTGCCACCCATGGACCCGGCCACACTGTTAATTCTCATGTCCTCTCCCAGCGACGTCGTTTTCGGCACGAGTGTCTGACTCAGCAGTTGCCCTGCGGTCTGGCCCGTTTCCTCGCATTCTTTCTTTCCTCTGCCTCTGTGTGTGTGTCAGTACCATGTTTGGCCGCATAGACCGGCTGACTTCCACTTGCTCCAATGTCCCCCTTCAGCAATAACAGGGCGACCCCCTCTCCTTCCCCTTCAAGGTTCATTAGTTTTTCAGCCACTTGGACTTAGCTAATTGGTAGTTGTAGAAACTGCCGAGTGGGCTACAGTGGTGAGTCTTGGTTTCATCTTCAGGAAACACCTAGAGCTGTGGGACCTGGGTCTCAGAAACTGAGAGCGGGGCCTTGAACCCTGCCATCTGGGCTCAGAGTGGAGAGCGAGCTTCTCTTCCCTGCACCAGCAGAGGGAACCGAGATGCAGTGGTGTGGGCAGGCGCTCCCGGCATCCACCAGAAGAGGGGGTCAGACCCATGGTCCTCCAGAGTTTCTCCCATAGAAGTAGATCTTGTCCGGGTGGCTTCCTGAAGAGTCAGAGAGCAGAGGAGATGACTACAGCCACACTCCTTACTGCTGCTTTGGCCACGTCCAGTACTGTGTGATGGTAAAAAGCAAAGACTTTCGAAGAAGCGGACCCAAAGTTGGTCCAGACTAACAGGTGGGTTTGTGGGCCTGAGCTACCCACTGGTTGCTGGTAAACTGGCGAGCTGATGGGGCCATGGCGCTCGGTGGTGGAGATGACATTGAGAACGTGAGGTTCTGCAGAGCATGTGAGTCGGCATGGGTGGAGGGGTCCTGCATATTTCCAGCTGTGATATTTAGATTTCTGTTTGGTGAGGCAGGTCATGGAGTGGGTGGAGCAGGTTCCCAAGTGGGGACAGAGGTGGAAGGGAAGGTGATGGTGGCATGGTCTCACCCACTTCCAGGTGGAGTTAAAAGGCGTAGCTGTTTTCTTGCGGCAACCCCCGCCCAACCCGGTGCCTTTCATTAAGACTAAGTTGGTAAATGATTTAAGGAAGAAGAAGAAATGGAAGATTAAACCCAAGAGGCTGGAGAAAATGGTTTCCAGGTAGAGAGCACTGCCACTCCATTAACACCGTGGAGTGTTCACAGAGCCCACTGCCCACCCACCCGCCCAGGCAGTGCTGGGTGCCGGCCAGGCTAGGAGGCAAAGGGCCCAGTCACTGCCAAGCAGTGAAGACGTTTAATAAAATATTTACCTACATGTGTAAGAATAATGACGACAGAATGACAAACTGCGAGCAGTTCAACAGCTTTAAGGTATGTGGGAGAGCAGCCCTGGGATATTTTTAATGAGAACGGTGGCTTTCTGTTTAATTCCTGATGCTTCTCTCTTGCGCCTACCGTACCACACTAAATAAGAGAGCCGTGGTTGCGGAGGGGGCTCACCAGGATGGCAGAAGGTGTCATCTGGAGGATGTTGTCACCCAGAGGGACTGGAGCCAGCCTCTCACCCAACCCCAAGCTACCGTCCACTTCCTGCAACTTCTGAAGAATTCAGAGTTCCAACCCAGTCCCCACGGTGGCTGCAAGGATACTCCGCTGTGGACACTCAGTACATGATATTGATTTATTAGGGGTGCAACCTGTTCTCATTCAGCTAGGTGTGCAGGGAGCGTTCGTCCTGGTTAACCTGATAATTCTGAGTTGGAGATAAGGAAAGAGGAAGGCAGAGGGAACAAAAGAGAACAAAGAGACTTGCCTGGTGGTCCAGAGCATAAGACTGTGCTGCCAATGCAGGGGGCATGGGTTTGATCCCTGACCAGGGAAGTAAGATCTAAGATCTCACATTCTGTGCAGTTTGGCCAAAAGATAAAAAATAATAACAATAATAAAATAGTTCAGTTCAGTCGCTCAGTCATGTCCGACTCTTTGAGACCCCATGAACCGCAGCACACCAGGCCTCCCTGTCCATCACCAACTCCTGGAGTCCACCGAAACCCATGTCCATTGTGTCAGCGATGCCATCCAACCATCTCATCCTCTGTTGTCCCTTTCTCCTCCTGCCCTCAATCTTTCCCAGCATCAGGGTCTTTTCAAATGAGTCAGCTCTTCGCATCAGGTGGCCAAAGTATTGGAGTTTCAGCTTCAACATCAGTCCTTCCAGTGAACACCTAGGACTGATCTCCTTTAGGATGGACTGGTTGGATCTCCTTGTAGTCCAAGGGACTCTCAAGTCTTCTCCAACACCATAGTTCAAAAGCATCAATTCTTCGGTGCTCAGCTTTCTTTATAGTCCAACTCTCACATCCATACATGACCACTGGAAAACCAGAGTCTTAATGAATATTAAAAGATAAAATTTTTACATTTAAAAAATAAAAAAGTTTTTAAAGAAAATTTTAAAAGTTTAAAAAAAGAGAGCAACCACAACACCAGGTGTCTACCTGTGTCCAATGTGGAAATGGAAAAGGAAAGAAGGAAAATTTTTGACTAAACACATTCCTCTGCCTCCATTAGAGAACTTTTTTGCATATCCCTTCCCACTTTGGAAAAAAATAATGAAACAAAAGTAATTTTCTCCATCTATTAAATAAAGGCAACTTTTATGCTTCCAAATGTATCAAACAAATAAACAAATTTAGTTAGGACTAAATAAATTACAGATAAAGATAGCTGTGTTAGATCAGTAAAGAGTGTTTGAAAAATATAATTTTCCTTTTTCTCAGTCTCACACCCTCTGCCTTTTTTCATGCTTTTCCAGATACTACATACCTCCAGTGTGACAGTCGGAAGGAAACTACCTTGGCTTTCCCATATTATGCTCAATTGCGTCTGAATCTTTTGCATCCCCGTGGACTGTCGCCCACCAGGCTCCTCTGTCTATGGGATTTCCTGGGTTGCCATTTCCTTCTCCAGGAGATCTTCCCCACCCAGGGATGGAACCCATGTCTCTTGTGTCTCCTGCACTGCAGGCGGATTCTTAATCACTGAGTCACCTGGCAAGCCCTTCTCACATTATGCATTTCTAGAAGAAAGACTGATTTAGGATCTGACGCACATGCTTATTTTTTATTTCCTGGAAGAAAACAAACTAGCCGTGAATTTGAGCATGCTCAAAAGTCACAACACTTGAGAAAAGAAGCTATTTATTTATTTAAGGGAGCTACAAAGAGCCCATTACTTTCAGACAAGTAATTTATGCTTGGTGGACTTTTCATAAATAAAAATTCACTTCACTAAATATTTTCTGGTTAAAAGTATGGTTTGGTTTTTTGGTGCAAAGTCTGCCATGTCTGTTCTTAAGAGTAAGGCTTGTGAAGCTACAGGAGACAGATAAAGTGAACGAACTCTTTAATCAGAGAGGCGCTGGGCCTGCCAGTGATATGCAATACCAGAAAGTAAACAAAGAGCCTTTTGCGGAAAAACAGTGAGTTTAAATGGCTCTTGCTTTTCCAATTTGAAAACATGCTCACGGTTGTTAGTAACTGAGTCAAGACATTTAAATCATACCTATACTTTTGTATCTTGACAGTGACCTTTTACAAGTGTGCAGTGGGGATAAGCAGATGAGCAAAGCGATGCTCCAGAAAGAGCACTGCAGGTAATTGAACATGAAATGTGTTGCAATCTGATAACATTAATAATATGCAATCCCTTCTTTATATCTAGTACACAGTTCATTTGGCCAGAGTCTAACTAAAGCACTCTGTAAACGTTAGTGCACGAATCTTGCGGCAAACCTATGAGGTAAGCAGCTCCATTTCCATGTGTTATTTAAGTATCTCTGTGAAGTGAAGTGAAAGTCGCTCAGTCATGTACGATTTTTTGTGACCCCATGGACTACAGAGTCCATGGAATTCTCCAGGCCAGAATACTGGAGTGGGTAGCCTTTCCCTTCTCCAGGGGATCTTCCCAACTCAGGGATTGAACCCAGGTCTTCCACATTGCAGGTGGATTCTTCACCAGCTGAGCCACAAGGGAAACCCAAGATTACTGGAGTGGGTAGCCTATCTTTTCTCCAAGGGATATCTTCCCGACCAGGAATCGAACTGGGGTCTCCGGCATTGCAGGCAGATTCTTTACCAACTGAGCTATCAGGGAAACCCAAGAATCTCTGTATTCGTCATTTATTCTGTGTAACAAGACAGTCCAAAACTTAGTAGTTTTAAACAGGTATTGAATGTTTCTGAGGGGCAGGAATTGGGTGTGGCTTAGCTGGAAGGTTCTGGCTCCAGGTTACTAGGGAAGTTCCTGTTGAGTGTGAGCGGGGGCAGCTGTCATCTGAAGGCTGGGGTGGGGCTGGCAGAGGTGGCTTTAAGGTTGTCTCACAATCCTGGCAGGCTAGTTCAGGTTGCTGACAGGAAACTGCAAGTCTTCTCCACGTGGGCCTGTCTATCAGGCTCTTTGAGCATCTTGATGGCATGAAAGCTGGCTTTCCCTAGAGTGACCTGAGAGATGGAGCCAGGTGGAAGCCAGGTGCCTTTTCTGATCCAGCCTTGGAATTCATCCACCATCACTTCCTCCACATCCTATTCATCAGAACCCAGTGACTAAGTACAGCCCACGCTGGGGGGCCCGGGGTGGGAGTGGGGAGATTAGGCTCCGCCTCTTGCGGGAGGACCAAGATACTTTAAAACCATCATGACCCACAGTTTACAGATGGGGTACTGGAGACTGAGGGTGGCTTTTCCGCTCAAGGTCGCCTGGCTACTAGAAGAACCTTCATGCAAGGCAGCAGACTGCTTTGTTTCCCATCTCCTGTGCCATGCACACACAAAACAAACCAGAAGACCCCACATTCCTGAAATCCCTGCACACAAATCCCGAATCTGCCTTTTTAAACCAGCCAAGATCTTGCAAAAGCAGCAGGTGGCTTTATGTTTGGAAGCAGATGAAATGGACACAAGATTGGAAGGTAGGAGTCAGCTTTCTTCTTAATCAGCTCAGCGACCTTGAGGGGAAAAAAAAACCCCAAAACACTTCTCTCAGGGCTGGTTTCCTCCTTTGTCAAACAAGACTGGGCTAGCTGAGCGGTTTCCAAACCTAGTGGGCCACCACAGTCTTCTGGGTAATAAAAGGCTCTCCGGCCTCACATTAAATCTACCAGGTCACAATCGCCAGGAATCTGTAAAATGAAGAAGCTCCCCACGAGTCCCATGGATGGCTGTGCAGACAACTAGGAAGTGTTCGCCTAGATCACTGCTCATGATTCCAGCTCTGACTTTACTAGATCACTGCTCATGATTCCAGCTCTAACTTTACTAGATCACTGCTCATGATTCCAGCTCTAACTTTACTTAACTCCTCCCTTCTGCCTGGATATGCCCAGGTAAATCGTTAGTTCTGGATCCACACTACAATAATCAGGGACATTTTTTAAAAAAAGAAAAAAGAGATGTCTGGGGCTCCCCTCAGACAAAATAAATCAGGCAATTTAGGGTGGGGCCCAGAGAATATTATGGTCTGTTTGTTTCATCAGTGTGTTTTCAAACAGGCACGTTCAACCTTGGTGGCACATTAGAATCACTTGAGAAGTTTTAAAAAAGATCACTGTGCACACTGTCCCCCAGGAAAATTAAATCAGAATCTTGTAGGTGGAACCAAGTATTTTAGTATTTTAACCAAGAACTTCAGTATTTTATGAAGTTCTCCAGGGATTATAGTGAATAGCTATACTGACCACTATTTGCCTCATTTGAGATAATTCTAATGCTGCCTCACCCATAGAATATTGTTCAGAAAAAAAAAAAAGATTCTGAAATCCTAGATGCCACAGTATTCTAAGAAAAAAATGAATCTGGAATGGAAGATACAAAAAATTAAATGGAAGTGAGTTTCCATTTCTGGCAATATGGCAGACTAAATAACTTCAAAATCCTCCCACTAGAAATACTGGTTTATAAATAAACACCATGTATAAATATTGGTTGGAGAAGGCAATGGCACCCCACTTCAGTACTCTTGCCTGGAAAATCCCATGGACGGAGGAGCCTGGTAGGCTGCAGTCCATGGGGTTGCTAAGAGTCAGACATGACTGAGTGACTTCACTTTCACTTTTGACTTTCATGCATGGGAGAAGGAAATGGCAACCCACTCCAGTGTTTTTGCCTGGAGAATCCCAGGGGCGGGGGAGCCTGATGGGCTGCTGTCTATGGGGTCGCACAGGGTTGGACACGACTGAAGCGACTTAGCAGCAGCAGCATAAATATTGGTCAAGATGCAGTAAGCACCCATTCAAATGAGCTCATGGGACAAAAGAAAACGTCTCTAGTGCCAGAAACAAGAGGGAGATGACAGCAAGGAGGAGGTGAGCAAAGAGGAGGCCGTGGAGCTGGTTGCAGGCAGGTGCGCTTGGCCTTGAAAGGCTGGAATGGAAAGGAGCATCAGAATGGAAAGGAGACTGCATTGGGATCTGTTAAACTGGGGAGATGGAACCGAGATCCCCAGATAAATCTGGAACCCTCAAAGGGATGAATCACTACAGAAATAATTCACTGGATGAAAATCTCCCTAGCGGCACAGAGAGACAAGAAAATTTGTCTTGGCATAAGTTAAAAGTGGAGAGGAGTCTTTGCTGAGGATTTGGGACTCTAGCCCAGTGTTCTGGGCTGTAATTTACCCAGAAACTGGAACTGAAATGTACCTCTCCTGTATGGTCCAGGAACCCCAAAGGTGAAAAATAAAGCTAAAAATACTGACCCAACACTAATCTACAAAACATACATGGATACAATCCACCGTAGCCAAGATGTAGTAGATATGAGTTCCAAGGACCTCAAACAACAGAACTATCAGACAGACTGTGCAATAAGTCAGTTTAAAATTATCAAAGACATAAAGAACATTTGGAACTGTGAGAAAATTACGTAACTATTAAAAAAAATGGTAGATTTGAAAGATGACTAAACAGAAGTTTTGGAAATGACACATCAAGTCATTGAAATGAAAAGCTCAATGGATGAGTTACACAGCAGGTTAGACGTAGCTGAAGAAAAAATAGCAAGTGGATCTGAAGAAAACGTTCAAGAAGCAGCACAAGGAGTCAAAGTGATAGAAGGTCTGAGAGAAAAGTTCAGGGTATGTTGCACAGAGGGGCTTCTCAGGTAGCTCAGTGGTAAAGAATCTGCCTGCCAACGCAGGAGACACCGGAGACTCGGGCTGGATCCCTGGATCAGGAAGATCCCCTGGAGCAGGAACTGGCAACCCACTCCAGTATTCTTGTAAAATTCCATGGACAGAGGAGCCTGGCAAGCTACAGTCCATGTGGTCTCAGAGAGTGGGTCACAACTGAGCGCAAACACACATACCGCATGGAAAGACAAGGTGCGTTATACACCTAATATGAGCACCAGTAGGCTGCCGTCCATGGGGTCGCTAAGAGTCGGACACGACTGAGTGACTTCACTTTCACTTTTCACTTTCATGCACTGGAGCGGGAGATGGCAACCCACTCCAGTGTTCTTGCCTGGAGAGTCCCAGGGACGGGGGAGCCTGGCGGGCTGCCGTCTGTGGGGTTGCACAGAGTCGGACACGACTGATGCGACATAGCAGCAGCAGCAGCAGCAGAAAGGCCAGAACAGAGGCAGTGCAAGAGAGACGGGATTTACATAGACGACGGCGGACAGTGCTACGGATCTGATCAGAAGCATGCATCCTGGCATTTTCGGATATGCAGTGAACCTTGAACCATATAAATAAAAGAGATTCACACCTGAACACAGCATGGTGAGAATGCAGGAAGCCAAAGACCAAGAGAAAAATCTTAAAACCAGAAAGAAAAAAAGATTACCTACGAAGGAATGACATTTGGACTGGCAGCAGATGTCTCAACAATAAATAAAAACAAGAAGACATGACATATTAAAAAAACAAGTGCTAAAGGGTAAAATAACTTTCAATCTAGAATTCTACACCCAGAGAAATCATCATTCAAGGGTAAGCGTGAAATAAGACAATTTTATACTAATGGAGAAAGCATGTCACTCACATAACCTCCCCTCAAACCCAAAAAACGATTAAAGGATATGTTTCAAGGGAAAGGGCTGGTACCTAGAAAAAGAGGAGAAAAACGTGCTGGAAACAAAGATGAACAAAATGGTAAATACAGGCAAATCTAAACAATGTATAAAACTAAGATGACAGCAGTGACTAAATTTAGGGGTATAAAAACCAGGTGGGTCTAAAATAAGACGCAATTACATGTAAGAAGGAGAATGCAATTGAAGTTGAATAATTCTCTGCTTGGTTTTAGAGTTTTAGGGAGGCTGTATTAAGTGTACACGTTAAAAATTGTAAAGTAATCACTAAAGGAATAGAAATGTATCTTACAACTCCTAAACTAGTTAAAGAGGAAAAGGGAAAAAAAGAATTCTTCATCACTTCAATAGAAGAAAAGAAAGGAAGTCAACAAAAAACCTAGAGAAAGCAAAATAGAAGGCACAAAACTGAGACCCCAGTTCCAAATGTCCGAAATCAGCAGATCAACAGGCTGTCTTACACACTGCTTCTGCTGCTGCTGCTAGGGGAGTATAGATTAGAAGAGCAGCTCTGGAAAACAATTTGGCGTTATTTTGCATCAGATACCTCATGACCCAGTAGTGACTCCAAAGAGAAATTTCTGCCCACATACACTAGAAGACAAGACTGTTTATCAACCACTGCTTGTAAAAGCAAAAACCTGGAACAACTCTAAGGCTTATCTATGGCAAGAAAATGAACAAAGCAATTGATGGCATAGTCAGAAATGGGATATCATACAGCCCCAAAAAGCACTGAACCGCAGCCAGACGCAACAACTAGCTGAATCTCAATAAAACCATGTTGAGTAAAAAAGAGAGCCCTTAGAACCTTTTCATAAGTTTTAAACCAAGTATATGATAAAAATTTGGTAAAACTTTTTAAAAAGCAAAAAAGAATAATACCTACAAGATTGAGACTGCGGTTTCTTTAGGTGAGCAAACAGATAGGGCAGCAACACATAAGTAGTTGGCAGTCACCGTTACTGTTTTAGTTCTCTAGTTGAATAGTAGGTTTATAAGTGTTCCTAATAGGAAAAAATGAAATAAGGCCACGGATATACATAATGATGAGAGTATATTTATGCCAGAGATCGTAACTAATACAGTTTTGTGCCTCCAAGGTTCATTAAAAATATCAGTAATTACATTAAATGTAAATGAACTATACTTACCAGTCAACCCAATAAATAAAAGAACAAGATCCAACTGTATGCTGTTTATAGGAAACTTACCTACAAATTAAAGACATAGAAAGGTTGAAAGCAAAAGATGGAGAAAATTATGCCAGACAAATGCTAACAAAAGTTAGAGAAATTTATTTATTGCAGGCAGAGCAGACTTTAAAGCCAAAAGCACTAAGGTTAAAGATCATCTGTGCATATATTAAAGAAACAATCACTATGAAAACACAAAGCAAAATGAGAAATAAAATATAAAAAATAGAAAAACGTAGTTACATTAGGAGATTTTCACACCCCTTTTTGATGTACCTTATCAAATACTTCCAAAATACAGAGAAAAATTTGAAGGATTTTATAGTAGGCATTGGCAAATGTAGTCATATAAGGAGATTTTAACTTAATACTATAGAAGGTGACAGATATTAGTAAGGCTACAGAAAATCTGGGTAATATAATTAACAAGCTTGGTTTGATAGATTCATATAGAATGCTATATAACAAAGTATACCAAAGTATACCACATGGAGTATTTATAAAAACTGACTATTTACCAAAGCAAATCTCGACAAATAATAAAGACTCTCCTTTACATACCACCTCTCTGAAGTCAGACCAGATTTTTAAATAATTAAAAATCAAAATAAAAACTTGTGTTTAGAAATGTAAAAATGTATGTGTATTGAGGCAAAGAAGAGATCATACTTGAAATCTAAACATTCTTTGCCGGGGATGGTAATAAAAATTCTGTATATTTTGTGGAATGTAGTTTGAGTGGCACCTGGAGTGAAATCCATAGCCTTAAATGTTAAAAATAAAAACCCCAGAAGGCTGAAAATTAATTACTTAAGCCACCAAGAATTTTTTTAAAGGCAACAAAATAAATTCAGAGAATAGAACAAAGAGAATATGATACATGAACAATATACAATTTTATTTTTATATATGGTATATATTCTTCTATGTAATAATATAACATGTATATAATATTATATGAGTAAAAATTAATGAAACAAAAAATAGTATTAACCAAATTAAAAGTTGATTCTCTGCAAACACTAGTAGAAAGTAGAAAGAATCACTAGATAAAAATAGGGAGATCTCAGGCACAATGGGGCCAGAAAAGAGACACATACAATAATATATGGAATGCAAAAGAATGGAGAGTATGGATAGACACAGCAGAGATGAGAATATATTAAGTGCAAACTATGAACATCATTTTGTTAATAAATCTGAAAACCTAGATGGTATGGACAATTTCCCTGAAAAATATAATGAGTAAAAATTGAGTCAGGAAGAATATAAAATCTGTAAAGAGATCCACAGGTATCAAAGAAATGGAATCAGTAGTTAAAAATCAACCTAGGAAATGTTTCTCTCAGAGCCAGACATTTTACCAGCAAGTTCTACCAAATAGCCAAGGAACATATAATTCCAATTTTATACACACTGTTGAAGAAAATGGAAAAAGAAGGAACACTTACCAGATCATTTTATGAGGCCAATATAACCAGAGAAAGGCAATATGAGAAGGGAAAACTGCAGCCTGATTGACTTACGGACATGGATACAAAAGTTCCTACAATGAAATTAGAAGTTGTCCTTCATTCATTCATTCTTTCATTCTTTCAACAAATATTTGCTGAGCGTCAACCATGCATCAGTGGGCTCTGTGCTAATATTAATACTTGGAGAGCAGAAATGCTTTATGGCTTAATGGAGGAGATGAGCAATGAAGCAAATGATCACACAGAGTAGGGTACGCAGAGGACATTTTAGCAGGATAACAGTGCATACTGACAGGGATTCAGCTGGGTCAGAGGTCAAGGAATACTTTCCAGACATATCAGTGGAGTAAGAACCGATGTGGGAAGGGTGTTTAGGAGGCAACTTCTGGGGCTCTAGTGGGAGATCTGAGATGCAGTACCAGGAAAGGTGAATTTGAGAGACATCGTGGAAGTAACACCAATAGAGATTTGTGATGGATTGCACAAGGGAAGGTGTCAACCTGGAAAGGAGCCAACCTGGTCTCTAAGATGCCTGGGGCTCTCTCTCTCTTCATCAAGTGAACTTTTAAAGAGGTTCACGTTTAGGGAAATGAGCATGCCTGTGTTTTTGGACAAGTTGAGTTTGGGATATCTTTAGGGAGGCTAAATGTAAATGATGAATAGGAAATTAACCAGTCTGGAGTTCCGTGGGGAGATCAGGCTAGAGATTTTAATTTGACTGGCATCAGAAGGTAGGTGGTATTTAACCCATCCTTCGGAGAATCTCAAGTAAATAAGGGTGTATAGTTGAGGAGAGAATGAACACCACTATTTAAAGGAAAGGCAGAGGAGAAGTCAGGGCAAAGAGAGGAAGGGAGGCTGGAGAGGAAGGAGGCCGGTCAGGAGAATGCAGGCATCAAGGATGCCGAGGGAAGAGGGAGTTACAAGAAGGGAGTACCCAACAGTGTCATGGGCTATCGAGGCTTTAAGAGGGTGGAGGACTGGTGTGCTCCTAGGGTTCTCCTGACCCTGGGGCTATATACGCTGGAATAAGCTGGAGGAGAAATGCATGATGATAATAAACTAAGAGAAAAAAGAGTGAAGTTTTTGGACATTGAGACTTTTTCTGGAACCTGTCTATGGTTACGGGTATGTGACTCCATTCATTTGCCCAAACTCAGACCTTTAGACCAAGAAGAATAAATGTTACTGCATGTGTTAAAAGTAAATAAAACAATGTAGTATTATTGATTTAAGGTCTAATTTTCTAACTGCATGGCTAGCACCTCTCTCAGTTTAATTCCGTTCAGCTTGTATAGGTCTACAACAGGGAACAAGGGCACTTCACTCTCGCCTTGTAAAGGACAGGCATAAATATACATGCAGCCGAGCCAAAGGGCATGAGACTGATGACCAGACCCCCTTTAGGGAACTGACAGGTAGGGGTAGGGTATAATCTGGTAAGCTTTGCTCCTTCCAGCCCCTGATGTAAAATGAGGGGGCTGGATCAGGACGGGCCTTTTCAGCACCTATGACCTGTGGTTCTAAGGTAAAAATCCGCCACAAAATCCCATGAGCTCTGTTGTCTGCATTTTGTTATTGAGAATAGTCATAATAAGCAATCAACATAATAACAACTGGGTTTTCAACACATGGGACCCCAGATGATTTGGGAAGCAGCTTGGAATGAACTGGAAAATGCTTGGGCTTCTGGTTTAAAGTTTTGAAGTGCTTTCTAAAAATGGTATGAAGTAATGATTGATATGATTTGGGCCACCTGACGCGAAGAACTGACTCATTGGAAAAGACCGTGATGCTGGGAAAGATTGAAGGCGGGAGAAGAAGGGGACAACAGAGGGTGAGATGGTTGGATGGCATCACGGACTCAATGGACATGAGTTCGAGTAAACTCTGGGATTTGGTGATGGACAGGGAGGCCTGGCTGTGCTGGGGTCCATGGGGTGGCAAAGAGTCCGAAACGACTGAGCAACTGAACTGAACTGAACTGAATTATTGATAATAAGCACAACCCATATAGGCATGCAGTGAAAAAGGGACTTTTACATGTGTTCATTTCAATCACTTCCCTCACCCTATCAAGTCTGTAAAGGACAGAATTACCCCAATTGAGAAGACAGGGAGATTAAGGCTTTGGTTGATGTTGGGATTTTTCATAGCCCGCGTTTCCAAGACCCACAGCGGACCTGCTGCAGTTTTGGTGTTGAGTGTACCTCATTGTGTCCTAATCCCAGGAAAATGAACGGAAAAGTGTTAATTGGGCATCAATTCATGCTTAACATTAATTTAGTACTTGATGAACCACAACTTTATGTTGCCCCTCATGCCATGTTAACTCAATTTATTGTAATAATTTAAAACAATAAGGATAATTATATCCTTATTGTTTTAAATACTCTATAAATTGAATCCAGCCTGAATTTGGCCAGTCTGAAATCAGCTGGAGAAGCGTGCCATGTTTCTGGGAAGCTACAAAATCGGTTTTTAGAAGTTTTCAGTGCCGGCAAAGATCAACACCAGCATTTATTAAGCGTCTACTGTGCGCCAGGATCTGTGCGGCACCACACTGCTCCCAAAGTGGCGCGGGTGTGTTTGAAGCCCTCTGCCACCGTCAGCCACATCCCCAGATGGTGGGGGGCTTGGGCTATTTACGTCTTGTGCATTTTACTATCTCGGCATAGAAACAGAATAAAACAAATACCTATCTATCTATCTATCTATCTATCTATAAAGCACAAACTGGATGGAGAGGGGTTTTCTGAAATAACCACCCTTTCCGGCCCTCCCAGAGATGCTCTCAAAACTATTTCTTACTATACAAAAAATTTTGACTTAAACTCCAATCATTTGACCTTGACCCCTATAAACCTATTTTATTATATTTTTTAAAGCGCCGTCTGATTAACGCGGAAACCCTTCCTTCGGCCTTTTCTCACCACTGGAATCGCGTCCGTTTCCTCAAAGTTCCAAAATAACCTTCCCCGGGCACGGATTCGTACCTCTGCCGGGGAAGGGCGGGGAGCCGCGCAAGACGTGCCGGTGTGGATCGAGAGCCAGACAGAACTTCCAGCGCGAAGGGAAAATAAAACTTGTGGCTGGGGTTTGTGCGGAGGGTGTCCGCACCATCCTGAAAGCCCCCCGCCCCTCGTCCTGGGGGTCTCCGGGAGCGCCCGAGGAGCGCCAGGGTTTGGGTTTGATCCCGACGTCCTTGACCTAAATTTCTGCGCGGCGGCTGGAAAAAAGGGCGCAGAGGCGGGCGGGCGGCGGTTGCCATCCCCGGATCCGGGCGGCCGGGGACCGGGAACTTGGACGGAGAGGCCGAGCTGGAGAGGTGGGGGGCGTCTCGTCCCCGGCTCGAGCAGGCAGGCAGGCAGGCAGCGAGCTCCCCGCGCCTCCCCCTTTCCCGGCGCGCCCGCCCCCCGCAGCCCATGTGACCCCGGGGAAGTCGGGGTGCGCCCCCCCCAGCGGCCGGCCCGCCCGGAGGCGGGGCCCCCGCGGTCGCGGGGCGCGCGGGCCGCCCCCCGTGTCCGGGCGCGGGGGCCAGGGGAGCGCGCGCGGGCCGGCGGGCGGGGTCCGCGGGGGCCGTGACGTCAGCGGCATTGGTTACACGACGTTCTAGAACCCCGCCCCACGTGCGCGGGGGGCGGGGGGGCGCGGGGGCGGGGCGGGGGGTGTGCGAGCCGCGGGCCCGAGCGGAGCCGAGCCCACGTGTGACGGCTCTCGGCGCGGCCCCGGCTCCGCCGCTCGCGGGGACTCGGAGAGCCGGGCGGGGGGAGGAGGCGGAGGGCGGAGGGAGCGGGAGGTCTCGGGCTCGGGGCCGGCCGCCGCTGCGCTCCGATCGCCGCGCGGCTCGCTGTCCGGGGGTGGGGGGGCGGGGGGGCGCAGCTATGGAGGCCAACGGGGGCCCGGGCGGCTCGGGCGGCGCCAACGACTCGCAGCACGACCCCGGGTAAGTTTCCAGCCGCTGCGCCCCGCGCCTCCCCGGCTCGCTCCCCTGGCCGCGGCGGGGCCGGCGGAGCGCGGCGCCCGGCCCCTCCGGAGCCCTCCCCCGGCCCGCCGGCACCCCCCCCCCCCGGGGAGCCGCGCACCTCGGGGTGGCGTTCGGCCGGCGCCCGCTCCCCCAGCCCACCTCCCGGCTCCCGCTCGCGCGCTCCCCCCCGCTCTCCTTTAGCTTTTGTAAGTTACACGTCAAAATGGCCGATCTGACATCGGTGCTCACTTCTGTTATGTTTTCTCCCTCCAGTAAAATGTTTATCGGCGGACTCAGCTGGCAGACCTCACCAGGTAAGGGAGGGAGGGGGGCACGCCCGGGTCCCCCCCTTCTTGGCTTCTTTATTGCTCTTTGTTATCCTGGTGTAGGAACCCCCCCCCCCCCCCCCCGCCATTGGCTCCCCACTTCTCCTGTGCAAGGTTATTTTTTTAAATAGCAAATCCTTTCCGAGCCCTCTACGCGACCTCTGTTGCCGAATTTCCCCCGCGTGTGCAAAAAAAAACCCCAGAATAACAACAGAAAACTACTTTTGGGTTTTGTCCTTGATCAGAATTTGCATTGCTTTTTTTTTTTTCCACACCTTCTCTCCCCCCCACCCCCCCCCATCTCTCTCTTTCTCTCTCTACAGATAGCCTTAGAGACTATTTTAGCAAATTTGGAGAAATTAGAGAATGTATGGTCATGAGAGATCCCACTACGAAACGCTCCAGGTAAACCATCCCCTTCTGGATTTTGTCTTTATTTCAGAACAAAGTTTAAGTGTTATTTTTGGAGGTGTCTTCGGAAGTAGCTAAGCGGATTTAGAACGGGGCTCAGGCATGTGGCTGGTTTCGAACGTCGCTCCATCTCCCCCACCCCTTCCCATTAACCCCAAAGGTTATTGTTAATTGGTGCTGAACTCTGGATACAGGGATGTCCACATCTGCGCTTTAAGTCATTTTCCCCTTCGCTTCTTTTTCTCCCGTTTCAAATGACATTCAGCTTCATTCACTTTCCACATAGTTTTTTTTTTTTTTTTTTTAATGTGTGCACTCGCGGCGCCCCGAACTCTTAAGCCCCCCTCTTAGAAAGCTGGTTGTGTCTCCTCTGAGTGCCGGGGCTTGTTTGGAATAAAACAAAGCGTTAAAGAAAGGGAAGGGGAGGGGGAGGAGGAGAGAAACTGAGGTGGGCAAGGAGTGGGGACACCGGCGTCCCCCAAGTTACCTCCGCGCGCCCCGCCCCCGCCCTACTGCCCCCTTCAGCCTTGATGTGTTTCCGTGCGGGGCCCTGGGGGGCTGAAGGCTTGGGGGATGGGGAGGACGGGGGGAGCGGGGGGTGTGGGGGCCCCTCGGCTCTGCGTTCTGCAGCGAGGGCTCACTCCTGGCCGCTCCCGATGGTGCCACACTCTCTTGTTTGTGTCTCCCCCTCTTTGTCTCATTTCAGAGGCTTCGGTTTCGTCACGTTCGCAGACCCGGCGAGTGTAGATAAAGTGTTAGGCCAGCCCCACCACGAGTTAGACTCCAAGACGGTAGGTTCTGCCTCTCCGTGTGGTCGCGCGCCCCCTTTCCAGGACCGCCCGGGCCCTGACAGCCCCGTTTAAAGAGACAGCGCCCTCTCTTGCCTCTGCTCAGAGCGGGGCGCGCTGCAGCAGAGCTCCTGTGGGTTCTCAAGTTTGCCGCCGCCGCGGGGTTTGGGGGTTTCTTTTCAGGGTCTGCCCCCCGCCCCCCGCAGCCTCACCCCCACGATGCTGCCAGGCCTAGGCTTGGGGAGGGGTCGGCTTGGCGAGAGGCTACCTTCCGGATCAACAAGACCCTGAAAAGAAACTCCAGCACCGGGCCGAGGCAACTTTCCTTTGTCAGCCGAGCCCTGCCCGCGTTTCCCCAGTGTGGCCGTTCGAATTGGCTTATAGAAGGCACACACGGCCGGTCTCACGGCCGCCCGGGGGGCCGGGGGGCGCTAATCACTGTCCAGGCAACAGGTTCCTGGGGGGCACTTGGGATTCGGAATTCGGTTTGAGAAGGGAAGGAGACCTCCCAGAGCGAAGCCGGGCGTCCAGTGGGTGACTCCAGATGGTGTGAAATCTAAGGCTGATAAGGGATAAGGCCTTGGGTATCAGTGTTTTGTTTTGTTTTTTCTCCTTTCCTTTCTCAGATCCTTTAAGTTGTAGGTGGTTTTGCAGCCTGAGAAGGTTTTCAGGTCCAGTCTTGAGGGGCTATGGGTCTCTAAGGTCAGAAGAGGAAGGGAAGACACTACCAGTGTATGAGAATACATTTAGTGGGGAGAGGAGAGGAGTTCTTGCGTTTTACTGTGGCTCCCCTGCCTTCCCTGTCTGGCTACTAGAAGTTCCGCAAGGTCTTTAAAGTACTGCTGCCCAAGGCAGGGTCCCTGAGGCGACACTGGGCTGCAGTGCTGGCCTGCTGGGGACTCACCTCTCCGTAATGGGCCACTGGGTCAGGGCAGGGAATCAGGTTCTAGGCCCAGCTGTCCGAGCAGAGCTTGGGCAAGCTGTTCCCTGCCTCTAGGCCTCAGTTTCCTCTTCTGTAAAAGAAAAGAGGAGAAAAAGTGATCTTTTCAAATCCCTCTTGACTTTTAACACTGAATAGAGAAGAGAAAAACCTGGCCACCTTTGGTGACCCTGAATTGATTTTGCAGATTCACCGTTTCTCTGATCGGAGGTCAGAGGCATACCTCCTACTGCCTCCTGCCCCAAGAAAAGACCCCCCACACTCCAAGTTGCTTTATTAACAGAGCTAGACTTGTCCTAGCTTGTGGCCCAGCCCTTTTGCACTTTGAGGTCATCTAGTTTCAGGGACAGTCGTTTGCAGGGTGATAACGGACCTATGAAGGATTTTTTATCTCCTAGACTTCTCAGCTAGACATTTCACGAAGCTAATAAAATTAAAGAGGAGAGATGTTTCAGGGTAAATTTGGTAATTTATTATCCACCCCTCTGCCCACCCTACAGGGGAGAAATAGCATTTGGTTTCTATGGTGGCTGGTGGGTCGTCTCCCTCCATATCAGATGCCTGCAGTTTTGCCTCAATAATTGTTTGTAGACATGTTTTGGTCACTATTATTTAGTATAACCTAGCTTTTGACTTTGTTTCAACGTTCAGTGCAGGAGGCAGACGCGGTTGGTTTATTGACATGGAAACGAGGATCTTGTTTACCGTTACCTTAAAAGCTTTGTTTAGGTAACGGCCATTCTCATCCAAAATAGTACCCTAGTTTTTTCCTAGAGGATTTGTAGCTACAGTAAGTAGAGCTGTACCTAACTAACTAATGTTTTCATTTTTGGTAGTTTTCTTTTTCGTTCGTTTTTTTAAAAAATAGTTGACAGGGATGTACAAAAGGTTGGGATTTGCCATTTTTCTCTTGACCTGTCCTCTCCATTTGAGGTTTCAGCGTGTACACTTGACCCATGGAAGAACTTTCACTGTGGTATAACACGCTGTTACCAACACCCGATACCGGAATTCTGAATTGGCTTCTAGTTTTGTAATTTTAGATATATATATATATATTTTAAGCGCTCTGCTTTCTTTTCTTCTCCCTACCTTCCTCCAGCTCCTGGCCTTTTCCTCTTGACATATTCCTCACCCTTTTACCCCACAAACAAGGTGCTTGTTGCAATTGTGTGCTGATCAACTTAAAAAACACACACACAACAACTTTGGGGGAGTGTTTATGAAAAGACATATCTGTCTTATGTTTGGTCAACAACATGGAAAATCCACACCTGTTGTATTTCTCCTGTCGACAGCTCCTAGTCAGTGCTGAATATACCTGTAGCTGCGGTAATGTTAATCTCCATGAAAGGGTAGTTTCCTAGATCAGAAATTTTTTTGTCTGTTTTAGTTTTTGCAAAGTAATCTCTCATTTCTCAGGTGATGTTTAAAGGTGGAAAGCATGCTGCAGACTTTTATGAGGTCTTTAAACTACCTTAATAAAAGTGGTAAATCTTTATGTCTTACCGCCTAGGTCCTAGGGGATGTTAAGTCTGGGAACCGAATCGGCTCTGGTGTGACTTTCCCCCACTCTGTGCTTTTTCCCAAAGCATTACTCTCCCCTCCGCCCCGCCCCTGTGGCAGAACTGAAAACAAGGTTGAGATTTACATTTTAAAAGGGGAAAATTTTAATATGAAAGCCAAAGCGGATAAATAACTAACTTGTAGCTGTATTCTTGCCACGCTCTGGGTTTCCCGAAGATTTGTGACATTTAGAAATCTAATGAAAACTAACAGTGGGAATATTTTTTCATTCCTTCCTCCTCCATATTTTCTCTCCAGCAACTTTTCCCCTCTCAAATCAGCCTATCAGGCTCAAAAGCTTCTGTGGGAATTGTTTGGGGTTTTAAAGCCAGTCCCTGATTGAGACCTGCAGATGTCTGACGTGGAGTACAGTTTTTTTCTCCATTCAGATTGGGGTTGGGGTAGGGGGAATACACTAATTGTTACACTAGATTCTGGCTGCTTTTTTTCAGTAATTTTTTGTTTCTTTTACTTTCTCCCTATAATGGCCTTACTTTTATAATATGGGTTTAGGTTGCTGATAGATCTTTACCCCTGTGATTTTTAAAATCCAGGTGCATCTAGCTCCTACGTTTCCTTTTATTTTAATTTTTTATTATTATTTTAAGAACCAGCGCAGGCTCCATAGTTTTTTGACACCTGCTTTCTTTTGAGACTTCCCTGGTGGCTCAGACAGTAAAGTGTCTGTCTACAATGCAGGAGACCTGGGTTTAGTCCCTGGGTTGGGAAGAGCTGGAGAAGGAAATGGCAAACCACTCCAGTATTCTTGCCTGGAAAATCCCATGGACGGAGGAGCCTGGTAGGCTACAGTCCATGGGGTCGCAGAGTTGGACGTGACTGAGCGACTTCACTTCTTTTGAGGTATAACTACAGAATGAACTGTCCTTCTGATTCATCATAGGTAACTTTTCTTTGCAAAAGATGAATGAACTAGTTCAAGCAGAGCATCCTGTTGGATGACGATGGGGGGGCGGTTTTTGGATGTTGTTAATTTTAAAACTTTTTGGAATCCTCTTCTCCACCTGTGTTGTTTAGTTATCTATCTATTGAGGAGAAGAACTGCCATCCAATTACTTATTGCTGAAAGGTCCGTCCATGTGATTTTCATGTTTTGATTTTTCTCAATGGTGACGCTCCCATCTTTTCTCCCAGCCGTGCATCACAAATTAGATGCAGGTACTGTTTAATGTTCATTGTCCTTGCCTAAATAAGAGCACACTCTGGCTTGTTAAAGCATTGCACATTGAAATACACAGTGGGGCATTTCAGAAAGGCTTGCCGTGTTTGTTACATTTTGGAAGGGACTGTTAAAGTTTACATCAAACTTTAAGGAAACTTCGGAGTTATTTGAGAAGTTACTGAAAGCTGGGTTCAAAGCCTGAGAAATGAGTGATTAATACTAGGCGATTAATCGTAATTGGTTTTCTCCCCTCAAAATCCTGCAGCTGACTCCTACTTTTCCTTTTTTTCCCCCAGATTGACCCCAAAGTTGCATTTCCTCGTCGAGCACAACCCAAGGTAAGTAGAAGAAGCAGTAACAGGATTTTAGCACTTAGAGGTGGTTGCCGAGGATTTCAGATTTCAAGCAGAGTACTGGCAGTGGTGCTTTGAAGCCTGGTGCACCCCGTTTCTCCAGGGCACCAGCGTGTGGCAGGGAGGGGGCCAGGCCAGGCGCTGTGGGAGATAGCCGTGCGTCTGCTAGTCAGCCATTCCCAGGTGGGTCTGAGCATCCATGTTGGGGCAGGGACCAACCTGTGCTTTCGTGGGAGGACATAGCACCGTCTGTTGCAATATTTATGCAAGCATTTTATTTATTTTTTAAGCATTGCTGAGATCCCAGCAGGAAAAGTTGGCCATTTCTTTGTGATTCTTTTGGAGGGTACTCTTTTGAGGTCTAACAACTTGGAGCTTAAGGAGAGGAGAATTTAAGTGAACAGCTTGTCCTGTCTTGGAAAAACAACTTTGTAGACCCCTGATGCCCTCAGTCCGACCGAGGAAGCGGGGGATGTGTTGGTTTCAGGTAGGCTGGGTCCGTCTAGGCACACTGGAAGCCAGTAGGGTGCTGCTGTTTTGTGCAAGGGCTGGTGCCTGGGCAGAGAAGAGCTGGAAACATTGTCCCCTTGCAGGAGTGGTACTGCAAGGCTTGCTGAACGGCTTGAGATAGGCCTT
Organism: Budorcas taxicolor; assembly: GCF_023091745.1. Lineage (NCBI taxonomy): Eukaryota > Metazoa > Chordata > Mammalia > Artiodactyla > Bovidae > Budorcas > Budorcas taxicolor. The sequence continues at coordinate 7,972,296 of NC_068928.1, forward strand.
CACCGTTTCCCAAGTGTGTAGTTAACATAATTTTCACTGAGCTTGCCAGGTGTGGTCATGAGAACACAGCTGCATAAAGCCCAAGGTGAGATTTAAAGGGCTTATGGCTTCCACGCTAAATTTGCACTTTTAAAATTATACTTTTCTCTTCCCTGGGTAATCCCGGAAGAAATACTTTTTCCACTTCTTGTGGCCTTGGTACTTTTTTAAGGGGAAGGGGAAAAGGTGATGTGTCTGTGTAGGTCATAAAAGGGATAAAACTGTGGTTTTAGCCAGTTCAGTTTGTTTCTTTAAGCATGGTCTCCCAGAAGTGGGACCTTTTAGTTGTGCAAGGGGAGGAATGGCTTTGCACATTAATGAAGAAATAGTTGGCTCTTGGGGATGGTATTTTGAGAATTTCAGGTTGGAGCCTGCCATGTGATTCTTTCCTTCCTTCTCTCCTCTCCCTCTCTTTCTTCCATGTGATTCTTTCTTTTTCTTCCCTTCCTTTCTCTCTTTAGAAGGAAACCTAAATTTCTAAACAAAAATAGTGAAATATTTTCTTAAGGCATTTTTTTCCCTTAGTGCTTAAGCAAATAGTAGAAATTAATGAGTCAAAGGAGTTAGATTATTTCTATACTGAGCACAAACTTTTGGGGCTATCTTCAGTGTTTATTGCTTTCCAAACAGTGTGTGATCCTTGATGTTTCAGAAGGCTTCCAGGATTAGCAGGGTTTCCTGATTTGGGAGAATTGCTGTTTCTTCCATAAATGTGAATCTTCAAACTTCCAGGTTAGTCATTTGATCACCCAGAACTTGGATCAGGTTACTCTAGCAGGAAACTGGAAAAATCCCTGACTTGGTCAAACCATAGATTTCTCCTCTCCTTTGCAGCTCCTCCTCAACTCTCCCATTTTTTTTTAAAACCAGGAGGACAATATTTTATTTTAATATATTCTGGTGAGTATTTCAGTGATGCTTTCAACTTTAAAACAAGACAGGATATTTCTCAAGCTTGTCAAAGTGTCCCCTGCCCTCCCCAGAGTCTGGGATGGTTTTGGTGAATTATCAGACTTTGAGATGTGAGCTAAACATTAAACCAATTGGTGAAGACATCTTTCTATGGAATTCTAGGGATTTCATAATAAGACCTTTTTATGATACACATTCTTCGCAAACAATTTTTCTATCCGTTATCTCCATCTGAATCCCAGGTCCTGCAACACTGAGAAATCACCTGTTCTCAGGTTGCTCATCTCTAAAATGAGGCTGATGACAGTGACTCCCTCAGAAGGGGGTTGTGAAGAATAAGAGAGTCTGCACAGGGTGAGGGCCTTGCGACTCCTCATTTTCATCACTGCCAGCATCATTGTTGTTGGTTTAATCACCATGGTTGTTTTCGAGTTCAACAGCCCGTGTTTGGATCCCGACCGGACTACTTGTTAACTGTATAAATTTGGGCAAATCATTTAACGTCCTCGAACCTCAATTTCTCCATCTCACTGAGCTTTGGTGAGAAATAAATTAAGAAAGGTAAAGCGCCTGAAAAAAGACCTAGGGTGTGGTCATACCATACCTGGTCCTTGCTGTTTTTGTTTTTTTAATTTCTTTGATTGAAGCGTGGTTGGTTTACAATGTTGTGTTAGTGTCTGGTGTATAGCAGTGATTCATTTGTGTGTGTGTGTGTGTGTGTGTTTCAGATTCTTTTTCATTATGGCTCGGTTACCTTGTGTTTTTCATGTTATTTTTGTGACGCTAATCCTGTGAGAGGTCTAGTAATGATGGCAGCGGTACCTGAGTGTCTGTGCCAGGCGCTGTGGAAGGGACGTGATGTGTATTGACGCCCTCAGTCTTCACCTCTGCCCTGTGAGCTGGGTGCTAGGATTTCCTGTTTCTGGAAACCATTGTTAGGTTGCGCAGTAGTGTAACCCGGCCCAGAACTGTGTCCTCTTGCGGCGTCTGTCCTCGGGGGCGCCGAGGGGTGTGGCTCTGAGTGGTCCCCGGGCTGCGGGGGTAGGACAGCAGCCAGCACCCCAGGCCCTGGCGCTTCCCTGGCGGGTGACTCCCCAGCCCCGGGACGTCACCCAGTGTGGACTCTGCCCACTGGGCCCTCCGTCTGAGCCCTCGGCATCTTTCAGGGGTTCTGGAGTTGGGGGTGCGGTATGCTGGTTGGCTGCTGGGGCAGGGCGGGCAGAGAGCGCCTGCCTTGTCAATGGTTATTTTCCGACAGAACTTGAGCCCAACCAGGGGAATTTCAGACTGAAGGTGGTGTTGGAGGCCAAAACCTGGCCGACAGGAGAGTCGAATGTTAACTCAAGCCTTATTTATTTTTTCACCTCCTGCAAAATTGGGGTGTGTGTGTGTCAGGGTCCCAGTGGCAAGGTGAGCCGTGCCCCTCCTCGGGGACTGGGTGGGGCACTTGTCAATGATGTGTCAGCCTGTCTTTCAGTTAAAACTCATTTCTCTGCTCTCTGGCTGTCCCTCCTTGCTAACACTCACCGGAGAAATATTCCATGGAGGTGTTAAAACAAGACTGCTGGAAAGAAGCTGTAACTGAATACGAAAGAAAATTCGTAGCAGTGAAGAACAGGTTTCATATTAGGACTGTCATAATGTTCTTTAATGTATCATATAAATAAAAATCTGTTTTGACCAGAATTTTAACGAGCGACCCGAGGAAGGGTTTTGAATTCTGCAGTTCATCTCTCCCCCTTTGCGATATGAATGTTCCCATCTCAAGTGAAGTATAATGGGCATTATTAACTAGTCGAGGGCAAACTCTCTGGAGACCAGTATCCATTAATTAGTGAAGTGCATTTTGATCAGAAGAAGATAGGTCTGTTCTGTGTCTTTCTGTTTCTCTGGATGATTATTTCATTTGGTAAAACGTGTAAGAGTTTCCCCTCTCTGTCTGTAAAGAATAAAGTGGTCATACTCCTCTAAAAAGATGACTTCATCTGAAGCCGCTGGAGAAACGGGAATGATTGGGATCAGTCATGTCATCATACCCTTTCGTTGGTCTCTTTGGGTGAAGTGTTGGCTCCCTGGAAGAGTTTTGCTCGAGCTTGTGGTTTCTTTTCCTTGTGTGGAGAAACCAGGAGACTGCCTAGCATCTCAGGGCAAGAGTGAGTCTGGGCATAATTTACCATCTGCCCTAATTATCCCCATGTATAATAAGGCATCCCCCAGTCCCCTGGTGGCTCAGTGGTAAAGAATCCATTTGCAAAGGTTTGATTCCTGGGTTGGGAAGATTCCCCTGGAGAAGGAAATGGCAGCCCACTCCAGTGTTCTTGCCTGGGAAATCCCATGGACAGAGGAGCCTGGCGGGCTACAGGCCATGGGGTCCCAAGAGTTGGACATGACTTGGCGACTAAACCACGCCCCACCCGAGATGGCCAGTTTCCTCCTTCAGTTTCCGAGGCCAGACCCTTATCTCTTTATTAAGGGAGATCTCATTTGTTCAGCCTGTTTAGTTAACTTCAGTCACAGCTGGGTGACCCTGGCCCCGCAGGCCTCAGTTTCTTCTACTTTAAACCTGGAAATCATGGATCGCCCCAAGTGGAACTGTTTAAGTAGCACCCAGAGAAGGTCTGCTGATACTGTCATCATAAAATTATTTTTGTAGAAAAAAAAAAAATTATGATGGTGCAGAAGACCTAAGAAAATTATTCCTTAGAATGTAAGCCCCTTGATGGCAGAGGGCTGCTGATGGCTGGCATTCGGTAACTGTTCAGTGAATGAGTGGAATCCAGCCTGCTCTTTTCACAGGGGAGGCAGCTGACCCTTGGGGAGTTAATGCCAGTGGCCCCAGGCCACGTAGCTAAGTTGTGGCAAGGTTAAGCCTGAAGCCAGGTTTTCCTGTCCCCTGGAAGGCTCTCCAGATGGGTGCAGGGCAGCCCGAGCGTTTCATCCACCCACCTCCTGTTCCGGGGGAGTGGTTTCTTGGCAGCTTCTCAAGGGCGAGGGGTGAGTTTTCGGCATCTGGCCTCCCCTGCTGCTGCGGGTCAGTCCTCCCAGCGTCTTGCCATCCTGGGTGATCTGCAGCTGTCATCTGGGGCGCCGCAGTTAACCGACTGCCGGTGGGCTGCCATCCCCAGGCGGGCGGTGGTGGGGTGTCAGCAGCCTCTTCTCCTGCAGTGAGGGCCTCGGGGGATTAGTGGCTGAGCTTCCTTCTTGTTGGGGCGCGCGGCTCCTTCCTGCTCTTTCCTGCCTTCCCGGCAGCAGCAGGTGTCAGCTCGGAAGGGAGGGGCACCTTGTCCTACAAATGTCCTTTCCCTGGATTTTTGCCTTTCCTCACGTGCTTGCATTTCAACGCTAAGGTCAGTCCACCCGGAGGCCAGGGCGTTGGTGTTCTATGTCAGATGTTTCTGGCAGACGGGTGAGACCCCTGTGCCCCTCGGGGATGAGAGGAGGAGGAAAGCTCTGCCCACGGAGCCAGCTGCCCATCTTGGGGGCCTCGTTTCGTATTTTTAAACCTAAACGTGCTCCGGCCAGGTGCCCGAGAACGCGGAAGGGAGATGGGGCTGCCCATGTCTTCCTCTTGTTTGATCTGGTTTGCTGGTTTACTCAGAGCTCCTCTCATTGTTTCTGCTTGCTGACCTCACTTTCGGGGTGCTGTAGGAAAGCCTCACTGGCTTCCTGATGCCCACTGAGCAGAGTCTGAACTCAGCCTGGTAGGTTTGGTCCTTCAGGGTCTGTGCGGGGATCTGCTTCTGGCTTAAGCCCCAGCTCATCTTACCTTTTGCAGCTGACACCAGGATTCTGCTTTCCCAAAGAACTGCCCTTCTGTGGGTCCCTGTCTGCACCGCCCTTCCTTCCCTCTGTTGTACAAAACAGAACCCTCTTTCTTTCTTTTTAAAAAAAGAGACATGAGATTAAGCTCTGGATATCTCTCAGGGGTCTGTACAACCTTTAATCACACTTCCTAAGGACAGGGAGGCCTGGCGTGCTGTGGTTCATGGGGTTGCAAAGAGTTGGACATGACTGGGCGACTGAACTGAAGCCATTCTGACACTTTATTTGTTCAGTATTTATTTTATTTATTTGGCTGCACTGGGTCTTTGCTGGAGCATGAGGAGTCTTTCAGTTGTGGCGTGTGAACTCCTGGTTGCAGCATGTGGGATCTAGTCCCCTGACCAGGGACTCAAACCCAGGCCCCCTGCATTGGAAGCCAGAAGTCTTAGCCACTGGGCCCCCAGGGAGGTCCCACATAGACCCCTCTTTCAAAGCCCAGCTCAGTTGTTACACCTCCCATGATGCTGTCCCTTCGCCCTCATTTTCTGCATGTCCACAGCACTTTACCTTTTCTTTGGGATGGGCCTTCCAACAATAATAAATTAGCAAAAAAATATGAGGCATTGTGCCAGGCATGCACTCATTCATTCATTTATTCACCGAGTGTTGTCGCGCATGTGCCGTGGGCCAGACGCTGTGTGTGGCTCAGGGGAGTGGTGTGGAGGGTGAGGCGGAGGCCCTGCCCTCATGCGGCCTTCCCGGTAGCGGGGCGGGGAAGCAGCGAGCCAAGTGTACACTGCACCAGCCGGTGTGAAACCCTCAGCAGGGCGAGGGTGATGGGGGCTGGGTGCTGGCCACGGCTTTCGTGCGTTCAGAGGCCCTGCTCCGCGTTCAGTAATTATTTACCAGGTCTCTGCCCAGCACCCGGGACTGTGTTAGGTGCTTTGTTCTGGGTTTTATGGTTGGTTAGGTTCATGCCTTATCGCCTCTACAGGACGATAAAGGGACAGGCAGATTTTACTAATTAAAAAAGCGCTTAGCTTCTAGCCACGCTCTTTTGTACACCCTGACCTCCGTTTGGATGGAAGGAAAGCAGGATGGTGAAACGGACCCTGTGCTCGTCTTCAGGGGTCTTAGCTCTGGGTTGGGAGGCGGGGGTGTTGCCCATGTAGGGAGGATGCAGTAAGCAAGTAAGAGAGGGACAGCAGTGAGAGGAAGGGGGGGAGAGGACAGCCCCTCGGAGGAGGTGGGTTTTGCCCTGGGTTCTGAAGGACAGGTAGGCAGGAAGAATGGCAGGAATGCAGTTCTTCCCACCAGGGGCCAGGGGGTCAGGACACGCAGCTGCAGGCAGATGTGTGTGCTGCTTGGCTCTCGGAAGGGGCCCCGAACGGCGGGCTGGGGCCAGCTTGTGGAAGGCGTCAGAGGCCAGGCCGAGCACCCATGCCCGTGCTTGTCGCGTGGGTGCTGGGGCCGTGCTGTGCGTGTGCGGGACTGTGGGGCTCTCCGTACCAGGTTTCAGTGCTTTCGGACCAGTGTGGGAGCTGGGATGCCTGTGAGGACTGAGGCTGTGCCATTCGAGGGAGAACGTCCCCATCCCAGGCTTGTGCGCTCTGTGTGACCCTGACTGCGTTCTCTCTGGCTGCTGGCCCTTCTCCAGGAGTGATGCTCTGGGCTGATACCCTCCCTGATATTTGGGGGGTGTGGCAGCTACCAAGAGCCCTGTGGTTCTCTAGTTTCCGCCTTCTCACCCTCCCCTCCTTTTTGTCTCTTTTAACAGTAGGCCATGATACAGACAGAATTCCAGAGTTCTGTGTTTTGTCCTTCTCCAGCTTGTGATCTTGACCTTACCGTGTATAGATGTTGACGTGTCGTTTCTTGGTTTGGAAATCAGAGGCTGTGGAACACTGATGCCTGTGCTCCATGGCTCAGAGCGTCCTGACCTGTGATTGCATAGGTGATGTCTGCTTGGGGTCACCTTCGGGTGAGTGGCTGCCTGGTGGGAGGGACGCAGGATCGCGGGAAATCACGACCTGTGCCTTCTCTGCGGTGTGAGAGTTGTGAGCAAGTGTGGTTGTGGGCCCAAGCACCCCGTGGCACGTGAAGCTGCAGCCAAGGGTGGTTGGTCCACCTGGGACAGGTATTTGGGCCCCACATGCAAAAGGGTATCTATCCTTTGTCACCCTCTCCTTCAAGGGTAGAAGGCATCAAGCTCCTAGCTCTCTGGAAAGTTAATTCTCAGGGTGTGTACTTAGCTTACTATACTTCCTTATTTTATTTTGAGACCTTGAATAATCAAGAAGAAAAGTCTTAATTTAGAGTAATGACTGTCATATTGTGTGTCAGTATGTTTGAGGAAGCATACTGAGCCTCTGTCTACTTAATTTTTAGTTTAATCCTTGCAATAGTCCTTTGCAAGAGTTGGTATTCTCTCCATTTGACAAATGGGGAAACTGAGGCTGAGGCGGATAAGGAACTTTCCGAGGATCACAGAACCAGTAAGGGTCAGGGTTGGCCTTTGGTCCTTCTGAATCCCAACTCCTTGCTCCCTTTAACTACTCAGCTTTCCTCCATCCGTCACGAGTAAATAGATCTTAGGTTCCTGCGCTGTGCCTGACACTATTCAGTGCTCAGGCCAAGGAGTAGCATTGTTCTGTGCTGGTCAGGAAGCTTCAGGTTGGTTGTTGCCTGTGTTTTAAGAACCTGTCTAGCAGACATAAGTGCCACTTAACTAGCTGTGGAGTTTTGGACAAGTCACTTAATGTTTTTGTGCCTCCATTTCTTCATCTGTAAAATGGGGATTTTAATATTTCCTACATTCTAGAACTGGTACGGGTGAATACAGATGAAGGGCCTGGGGTGGCACCTGCACATAGAGGGTCTTGGGTGGGCACTCGTTACCTGTTACTGTCCGCGAGAGATGGCGCTGCCTGCATCGTCAGAGGCTCTTTCCTGGAAGCTCACGGGTTGATGCCTACTGTTGGCCTTTTCTAGGGGCGGCAGATAGAACAGCCTGTTGAGATGTGGGAACTTCTGTGTCACTAGCTTTCAAAGGGAGCACACTTTATCCTGGCGCTGCTCGGTAGGCACTGGGAGTTCGTTTCCTTTTCTGCATCTGATGCCTGCTTTTGCTGCTTCTGAGAGTGGAGTTCTGGGAGCAGCCAGGGCACGGCTGAGACACCGCTGTGTGAGAGGTCTCCCCGTGAGCCTTCTGTCTCCCAGGCCTGCTCTTCATCTGCCTCGGGGCAGTTCCACCAATGACTGATCTGAAAGCATCACGTTCATTTATTTGTCACTGGCTGTGACAGGCAAGTTAATGCTAATGGATTCTTTTTTTAGCCTGTTGTCTGGGATGAGTTTCTCCCAAATGTCCTGAATCGAAGGCATTAGGGGACCGTGTAACTTTTATGGCAGGGGAGGATTTAAAAGATAAATAGGGTTTTGAACGGGAGGGCCTTAAATTTAGGTTAGGGACTGGAGCAGCCAAGGAGGGGATGTGAGCCAGCACGGAGTCTTCTTTTTAAGAAATCCATTCAGAACTCTAAATTGCTGTTTCTGTTCCAATTATGTGACAATTTCAAGGGTTTAGAAAAATCTAATAAAATGGTCTTGATGATGCATTCTGGGGACAGAGTGGTTAAGAAGATCCAGGAGAATAAATTCCTTGTGAGGGGGGCGGTCAAGAGAGTCTCTTTCCTGCCACCCTGAGCCTTCTTTCATTGGGGTTTTTACATTTTTATTGTTTTGAAGGGCAGAAAATGATGTTGGAATGTATTCAGGGTTTCATCCATATCCTCCACCAAAATGAATTATTCTCTTTGGGCAATTGCAAAGAGATGGGCCCCTCCAATCACTAGCTTTTTTTTTTTTTCCTTAAGCCAGCCTGTTATAAATGACTTTCAGAATATGGTTTGTGTGTGTACTGATTTTGAATAAAGCACCAAAGAGAAGAAAATGGAGGAGGGAAAAGTGTGAGCAGAGAGGCCCTATGAGATATTTTTTCACTTTTTTCCAGTCCAAGCTTTTGATAGTTTCCCAAGGAACAGAAGTTTACAATGGCAGCCGGCTTTGGGCTGCCTGCGGGAAGGGAGAGCAGAAAGACCTAGTGTAGCAAAATGTGATGCTGAGTGACATTAATGAGGTGACCGCTCCGGTGGGAGGGAGGCAAGGGTCCAGTGAGGCAGAGCTGTTACCAGGACTTGCTCGTAGCAGAGTGTGTCTCCTTGGGCACATGTGCCTGGGTGCCCATGTGTGGTGTGTACCCCCTCGAGCTTCCTGTCTTCTGATGAAAGTTTTAACAGCAAATCCTGCTCACTTGGCTGCAGGATTCTCCACTCTCGAGAGGCCGAGTGTAGTGAGCACTGTGTTCCCATCGACTGAAAAGTAAAGTTTTCAACCGGGAGGCATTTTATTTTACCTTCTGAGTATCTGCTGGGGCCCAGGTGAGTGACGGCTGAGGCCACACCCCAGAGGCGCATACTGTTGGAGTGCTGGGTCCAGGAGTGTGAAAAGTCAATATTCTCATCTCTCAGATGAATTCCAGGCAGTGGGGGGAGGAGAAGGCCTGTTGGCGAATGGCTTTTTTATTTTTAAAGCCCTAGACTGATGACATTTCATATTGATGGTATAAATGGAACATTGCAACAACTGCTTCTTAAATACTGTAGTGCCTTGGAGAGTGATCCCTGTTTCCGTGTTGCTCTTGTGTAAGAATTTCCAGTTACCCAGGAGAAGCCGCAACAGTTTGGGCGGATTACCTGGTGAGGATGGGAGGAACCTGGGTTTTGCCGTCTTACTGGATGGGACCTTGGGAGGACACGCCTGGTCCTGCTGCTGGACACGTTCAGAAGTGAGGCTGGAATCAGCCTTCCAGAGACTAATGGGCAAGTGTTTGAAAATCTGGTGTGAGATCTTAGGGAAAAAATACCTCCATAGGACCTAGAGTGGGGTGGGTGGGTGGAAATGCAGTGTGTATTTATTGGTGCATGCCTGGTTTGTTTGTTTTTTTTTTTCCCATCACTTTCAACTCAGTTCCCTTTGGAATATTTCTTATATATGTCATTTCTGTAGCTAAAGGCCAACAAAAGTGTTTAAAGTTACACACAAAGCACTGAATAAAAGCCAGCTAGTGGGTTCATTGTCTCTCTCACCTGTGGGAAATGGAACAAATTAGGATGTTTGAACCTAGGAAAAGATTGCACCGTGAATCTGCCCAAGACTGCTACCTGTATCTGTATTTGAACCCAGGAAAACACCGGGCTGTGAATCTGCCCAAGACTGCTACGTGTATCTGTTTCCTCGTCTGTTTTCAAAGCAGATAATTGGTTTTAGTAAGAACTTCTGACTTGATTAGGGGGCCCTTAGGAAATTAAAGTGTGTTTGAATTTCACAAGTATAATTTTAATTATACAAATTTTGCGTTTTTCACTAGGGAGCCAGGTTCAGAACTTGTTTTCCTGTGCTAATAGGGGTAGTAAAGCTGATTATGGCAGAATGCCTTACTTAAATCGCTCTGAAAATAAAAATCCAGGGATTTGATCATTGTTTTTCCCTGCAGTACACAATGTTCAGGTTAAGGTCCGTACACGTCCCATATCCTTGTTAGAAATTATTTTTCACTGGATCCACACAACGGTAGGACCTGACTGACATAGTGGGGAGGGGGCCCTCATTATGAATTTTCCTGCTGCACTTGCTGAAAGAATTCAATTAAAGTTCTTTGGAGCAGAGTCCTGCCTGGGCAGCTCGCGTTTGGCTCGCTGCCGCGTTAGCATGTTGTGATTGCCTTTATCGCCACATCGGCCTGTTTGCTCAGAGCCTGTGCATTCGTAGCTTTAGCTCTCTAGGCGGCCCCTCTTCAGCACGACCCTGTGGGTCAAGCCGAAGGAACCGTGGAAATGGTCACCTGAGCTCTTCCCCAAGCTGTGGCGAGATGATGGAGTGAGGGTGATCAGCCCCCCTGGGCACCCCAGGAGCAGGACTGACTGTGTTCGTGGAAAGTGACCCTTTTTCAGACAAAGCCCCCAAGGGTCCAGAAGTGCTTTGTGAGTTTGAACTCTAGCATCCTCACCTGTCTCCCCCTGTGCAGGGGCTTTAAAAGCCACCTAGAGACCAGCCCCTGAGGCCCTCGAGGCTCTTGTCTCAGATCCTGATAGGAGAGCTTGAATAGAACAATTATTCAAGTTAGAGCAATCATGAGACCAGCTTGGGGATGAGTTGGGGTCATTTCAGGTTTGGGACTGAAAGGACAGGGAAGAAAGCTCCAAATGTAAGCCCACCCCCTCTCCTCCGCCCCTGCACCGACTCACTGACTGCTCTTCCTGCTCCTTCCTGTGGAGGCGGGGTGGCCTCGTGTCTCCGGGCCTGGGCCCTGGGACTGGGCTGACTCTGAGTCCTTGTTCTGCCATTTACCAGCTATGTGACCCTGAGCAGGTTCATCTCAATGTTCTGTGCCTTAGCTTTGCCATCTGTAAGGTGGAGATAGTGTTGCCTTCGTGGGATTGTTGTGAGGATTACAGGAGCTGAGATGTGAGGTGCTCAGGATGGTGCCTGGCGCATAGCACGTTGATGTGCGAGCTACTGTGTTATCAGAAAGGGTGATGGCCTGTATGGCAGGCTTGGCAAAGTGGACGCCTTGGTAGTTGGAGAGTTGCACTATTATTTTTAAGCACAATATTTGAGAACTGCGAAAGAGCATGTGTGTGTGTACACATACACACACACACACACACATACATGCATTATGTTTGCCTATGAATATATGTGACTTGAGTGGAGGTGCTGTCCTTTGGTTGCGGACAGGTGTGGACGCTACAGTCCACGAGGCATGTGCCTCGATGGGACACAGCCTTTGGGTCCACAGGGACCTGATTGGAATCTCGCTCTACTAACTCCGTGACCTTAGGAAGGCGTCTGTGCTTTTCTGAACTTCAGTTCTTTATCTGAAAAACTGGGTGATAGAGTTGTGGGTCCGAAATGAGACGTGAGAGGCTGCAGATGAGGCAGCTGGTGGGCGGTTGACACTTAGAGCATGTTAATTCCTCCCCTCGACGCCACCCCCCACCCCCAACCCCGTGACCAGGGAGTTTTTTAAAATTTTATTTTGTATCATGAAACTGAGAAAGATGCAAAGTTTTCTGCTCTTGCTGGAGATGCTAACAGCTGAAGTCAGCTGGTTAGCAGTGCTGGGTAGAATTGTAAGAGGGGGATGTTGGTATCCTTAATCTACCTGAGTTTTCAAGAGCAAGGTGGCGCTTTTATTTTGTCAGGAGCCTTAGATGGTGTCGGCAAGCGTCTGGGCGGGCTGGTTCCTTCGACCTCCAGTGATCCCTGGACTCACTGGCTGGATGGTTGAAGAGGTTTGGGGAATGTTTAGAAGGAAGGAATAACTTCAGGGAAAGACAGGCTCCCAACTGTGACCAAGGACGGTTGAGAGGGAGGGAAAACATTAGTATTGGGGTGGTGTTACCTTCTCACAGAGCCTTTTACCTGAGGACTTGGAGTAAGAGGTTTTGATCCATAAACCCAAGGGTCCCGTCATGTGTATATGTGATGGGAAAGTCGCTCAGTCGTATCTGACACTCTGTGAGCCCATGGATCATGGAATTCTCCAGGCCAGAATACTGGAGTGGGCAGCCTTTCCCTTCTCCAGGGGCTCTTCCCAGCCCAGGGATTGAACCCAGGTCTCCCAGCTTGCAGGTGGATTCCTTCCCAGCTGAGCCCTGAGGGAACCTGGTCATGTGAGTGGGTGTCTGTGAGCAGAGCTCCAGGACACATTCCCAGCCATCTCCTGGTGGGTCCCTGCCTTTGGATCGTCTGCCGTGGGAGCCCCCAGCATCTTAGGGCGTCTACCGTCTGCCCGTCTCGATCTCTTTGCTCATTTCCAGATTTGTCCCCTCAGCTTCGTATCTGTTAGGTGGAGTCAACTGGCTGGGTGTTGTCGGAGACAGGGGGGGTGAGATTCTGACTCTCTCAGTGGATTGTGGTGGAGGCGGGGAGACACGGGGTGTGTGTGAGTGTTGGTGTGCAGAGAATGGGAAGGGGTGGCCCGGAGGGGTGAACTCGTCGTAGATTACATTGACTAATTATAGGGAAAAAGCCATATTTGCTGCTCCATTAAGTGATCACTAGGCTATGAAGCAGTTTATTGTAATTAATGCAGAAACAGCAAATCATGTTGGGTCTGGAGTGGAGGGTCTGCAGACACCCCTCCCCCTTTGGTGCTCTGCGTTCGCTGCGCCCATGGTTACCCCTCAGGTGAGGGGTCCCGGGCGACGCCTGCACCCGAAGGATCGGGGTGTGCAGCCTTTGACCGGGTTTCTGCCGCTTTATTGTGGCAGCTGAGGAGGATCTCTTGCCTGCTCTCGCCTTCAGACTCTCTTCTAGGGGTTTTCGTGTCTGCTAAGGATGGAGGAGGAGAGACAGACCCAGGCCATCATTGCTATTCTTGCCACAATCATTTTAATTTCAGGGCATGCGAGTGGCAGCTTACACATCCAAGTCCATCACGCTACGGGCCTTGTGGAGTTGTGATTGGTTTCCTTGATGATTTCTTGTTCAAATCAGCGGTGCTCTTAATTTTCCAGATGAAGTAAGAAGAAAATTGGAGACTCCCCTCCCGCCCTGTGTCTCTTCATCCAAGGTTTTCTGAGCATGACTCTGATTTGGAGGGTTAATATTAATTAGGAGCCGGTTTAGACCTCGGTGGCTTGATGAGGGAGCTTCCCGTCGTGACGGACGTGGCTCCTTTTTGCATGTGCTTGCTTTTGGTAAGTTTCTGGGTTTAAAAGCCAAGGGAATAAAGACAGAGCCAGTGAGAAAGGGGTGAGCACCTGTGCCCTGAAGGATGGCACCAGATTCTGCTGGATCTTCAGGGAGGAGCAGGACCGCAGTGGGGTGTCTGCGTCCAGAAGAAGTCCCACCTGCATCGGCCTGTCCCCCGACCCCAGCAGCGTGGGGTGCGGCCGGCCTGTCTCGCCACTGCTCTCTGCCTCAGTTTCCTTCTCTGTGAGGGAAGGGCACTTCTCTGGCGTCCTAACAGAGGCATGACTCATTTCCTGAGTTTCCAAATTGGGTGATGCTAGAATTTCTCTGAGGCAAGTGACCTGTTTGTGCCAGGTCGCAAGCAGATGCTTCATTTTGTGCTGAGGCTCCAGGTCTTCGCTTCCAGGCCTCACTAGTGCTGACTCGGCTTTCTGGGCCGGGTGGCAGAAAGGACAAGGACAGGGAGCCAGCGGGCCTCACGCTTCAGTTAGGGGACAGGAGCCCTAGGGAGCACGCGGCCTGCACGCTTCAGATTGGACCACATCAGGGATCGTTCTTCTTTGGCCTGCGAGTTTGAGTGGGTTTTCTCTTTGCCGCGGTGTTGGGAGTGGGAGCAAGGGCTGCCGAACACTCCAGGCTCAGCGGGAGAGGCTTGGCTTCTCCTTCTCAGCTAAACTTGACCTCGGGCCAGTTGTCTTGTAACCCCGAGCCTCCGTTTCCTCATTTGTAGACTGAGGAATGCTGGGGGGGAGTGCGTTCTTTGGGTTTGAGAGGATAGGCTTAGCAGGAGAGCAGTGTCACAGTTTTTTCTTTCTGGCCTAGGAGGCTGCTAGCTCTGGGGCCTGGGGAAGCTCACTTCACGTGGCTAGCCCTCAATTTCCCCATCTGTAAAGTGGGCTGATGTGAGACTGGCATTTGTCTTCCAGGGTTGTTGCTAGGATCGCGTGTGTGTTCGTGAAGAGCTGGGCACGGTTGGCCGGGATGGGGGTAGTTGGGTCTGCAGAGGTCTGCCCAAAGGAGCCCGGGACATTCACCTGCAAGAGACACCTGCGCTCGGCAGATGGACTCTCAGCTTTGGACAGAAGCTCCCACAGAGGGAGATTTGGGGTTAAGGAGGCGAGGCCCGCCTGAGATCCTGGTTTGCAGCTTCAGGGTGACGTGCCCTGGAAGTGATCTAGCATGGCCCAGGTGTCGGTCCTGGCTGCCCCGGGGGCCTTGCAGGCTGGAGGGGGCTGTGGGGGGCCCACCTGCGTCCCTGCGGTGCCAGACAGCTCCACAGGCGTGGGGACCGTGGCCTCCCTGTGTGATGTCCCAGCTCCAGTGGGAGAGGGAGCACAGAAGAGGAGGGCCAGGTGCCAGGCGATGTGGAGACTCTTAGTAGTCTTTGGAAACCCGTGTCTGGTACTCTCTGAAATTCGGAGGCCTTGCTTGACTGAGGCAGGCCTGATCAAAGGCTGTTTGCAATATCAGGATGTTCTTAAGTGTGTGGGGTGGACAAAGGAACTGTCTCTCTTGATTTCTTCCTCTCCCACAGTCCTCCCCTCTTGGTGAGGTTTTAAGTTGGCACCAGCGCCTGTTTGTCATGCCTGGTGTGTGCCCGAGGAATGTCTGAGGTGGTGGTGGGTCCAGCCCTCTGTGGCCACTGCCCTGAGGAGCTGTGGACCCAGTGTTGTGCGACCAGCCAGCTCCCACCCACTGCTGCCTCGCTCCCTTTTCACAGGCAGGCCTTATTCGGTGTTGGAGACGGAAAAGCCTGCAGACGTTGTTATACTGATGGTGTTATTCCCTGGAAGGGAGGGTGGAAAAAGGAAGTTGTGGCAGAAAGTATCTTGCAGGAAAGGAGAAAGGGGAATCTGTGCAAAATGAGCTCCCCTGGTGGCTCAGGTGGTAAAGAATCCGCCTGCAATGCAGGAGACCTGGGTTGGATCTCTGGGTTGGGAAGATCCCCTGGAGGAGGAAATGGCCATCCACTCCAGTGTTCTTGCCTGGAGAATCCCATGGACAGAGGAGCCTGGTGGGCTACAGGCCGTGGGGCTGCAAAGAGTCAGACATAACTGAGCGACAAACATACGCTCACCAGGCCTTGTGTTGGACAAAGAAAGTCTCCCGGGGCCTGTGAAGACTCCGACTAGGCCCTGGTCCTGCTTCCGAGCCCCCAGGCCAGAGGGAGGCAGGTGTATAAACAAGGCAGGTGCTGCTGTGAAGCCAGTGGCTGCACTTGTCGGTACTGTGTCCCGGAGGGACGCCGAGGAGGAGAGGGCAGGGCGGGCCTCTCGGGGGAGGACTCCTGAGCTGCGTCTGGAGAGGGGAGGTCCTCCAAGATGAGGGAACTGTGGGAGCAGTCGGACAGTTCAGCTTTTGGGGGGTGGGGCAGGTTGTCCCTCATGGGTGGGAGTGTAGGGTCCAGGGGAGGGTGTGGTGAAAGACGGGTTGGCTCACCACACAGGGGGGTCTGGAGCTCTGACTCTGAGCACGGCCAAAGCTGCGAAGTGGGGTCCAGTCACTGCGTTTCCATCTGGAAGGAGACGTATCCATTGAACAGCTTGTGAGAGCATCCTTCGTTGGAGAGCGATTATCGTGAATGCTAAAAGCACATAGGCAGTTTCAGGGAGTGAGTCGGGGTTTGGGGAAGGCTTCCTGGAGAAGGGCTTGGAGGCTGAATTTGAAGGGGAACATGAGGGAACATGGGCGGGAGGATAGGAGTGTACCCGTGTGCTGGAGTGCGGAGGTGAGGGGAGAGGTGATCCAGGAGTGTGGAGGTGGAGGGAGAGAGGTGATCCAGGAGTGTAGAGGTGGGGGGAGAGGTGATCCAGGAGTGTGGAGGTGGGGGGAGAGAGGTGATCCAGGAGTGTAGAGGTGGGGGGAGAGGTGATCCAGGAGTGTGGAGGTGGGGGGAGAGAGGTGATCCAGCAGTGTAGAGGTGGGGGGAGAGGTGATCCAGGAGTGCGGAGGTGGGGGGAGAGAGGTGATCCAGGAGTGCGGAGGTGAGGGGAGAGGTGATCCAGGAGTGTGGAGGTGAGGGGAGAGGTGATCCAGGAGTGTAGAGGTGAGGGGAGAGAGGTGATCCAGGAGTGTAGAGGTGAGGGGAGAGAGGTGATCCAGGAGTGTAGAGGTGGGGGGAGAGAGGTGATCCAGGAGTGCGGAGGTGGGGGGAGAGGTGATCCAGGAGTGTGGAGGTGGGGGGAGAGGTGATCCAGGAGTGTGGACGTGAGGGGAGAGAGGTGATCCAGGAGTGTAGAGGTGGAGGGAGAGAGGTGATCCAGGAGTGTAGAGGTGGGGGGAGAGGTGATCCAGGAGTGTAGAGGTGGGGGGAGAGAGGTGATCCAGGAGTGTGGAGGTAGGGGGAGAGGTGATCCAGGAGTGCAGAGGTGGGGGGAGAGAGGTGATCCAGGAGTGCGGAGGTGGGGGGAGAGAGGTGATCCAGGAGTGCGGAGGTGGGGGGAGAGGTGATCCAGGAGTGCGGAGGTGGAGGGGGAGAGGTGATCCAGGAGTGTGGAGGTGAGGGGAGAGGTGATCCAGGAGTGTGGAGGTGGGGGCCCGGGGCTGAGGTTTGCTCTTATCCTAGAAGAGTCGAGGCATCCACCGTTGGGTGTGAGAAAGGATGGGAAATGATGAGTTCCGATTTGGAAATGATGCTGTGGCGCTCTGCACGGAGGGCGGCTTGTGGGAGCCTCAGGCGCGGGCCGGGGCGGGGCGGCCAGGGGCCGGGTGGAAGGGACGGCGATAGGGCTGCGCTCCCAGAGGTGGAGTGGGGGACAGCTGCGTGGTGACTGGCAGCTGGGCGGGCAGGCAGTTTTGGGGTGAGACCCGAGTGTGACTTGTCCCAGTGGACGGACCCCAGCCCCATCTCACCGTGATTGCCCGTGCTGGGGCCTGAGGGAGACGCAGGCCGGACAGGTGAGCCTGGCTCGGGTTGAGTTTAGCCTCCCATCTGGAAGCCTGCTCACTCTTGGTGACGCACCCCTATTAGTAAACTTTGAGGATGCGCTTGTCTACTTACTTATTTATAAATGACACGCATGTACTACTGTGCTAAACTGCTGTGTACCTCCCAAGGCATAGACAAATAAAGAAGGGTGAGAAGAAAAAGCTCAATGCAGGTAAAAGTTCTGGTCTTCTTTCCACCACCCTGCCATGCCCATCCCCATCCTACTTTGGGGCCATAGCTTTAGGCCACAGGGATCTGTGAGCGAGTTTTCGGCTGGGTGTGGACGGGTCAGATGAGGGTTGGGGAAAGCGCACCCTGCAGTCCAGGGGCCCTTGGGTGAGATCTGCGAAGGCCAGGGGTCCGTGAGGAGGAACCCGCATGGTCTTGTCACCACGTGTGGCCTCGGGGGTTGAGCAGGATGCCGCGGGTCCTGTGCCCCAGACCTGGGCTTGGTGGGAGGGGTGTGAGGGCCCCGGGTGCTTGCAGGTCTGTGGGTGCTCAGCCCACAGGAGTGGGTGGCGAAGCTCACTCCCTGGTGGTCCCGCAGATGCCTGTCCCGTTCAGCCTGGAGGGGTGAGGGCCGCGCTTGCCCGTGAAGCGCGGATCTTAGCTGGTGGGACTGCGGGAGGAACAGAGGGTCTGCTGTCTGCACTGGCATCCCAGCCAGTGTCCAGTTCACCATTTGCCTGGTGGGCAGATGATAATCCTTCCCAACCCAGCTGCAGAGGCTGAAACTGACCCAAGGTGAGCTGGTTCTGTCTTCACCGCTGCGTTCCTTCTCCAGGTGCCTTGCGGCTCACGGGTGCTGCGAACTCTCTCCCTGGCTGGGTTCTCCTGGGCTGACTCTGCTCCAGCCTCTTCCATTTAGCTCTCCCTTCGAGCAGAACCCAAGCTAGGATCGTGCCTTCCCGAAAACGCTTTCCAAAGCCTTGTTTCCCCGCAGACTGCGTTTCAGGCTTTTCCCGAGTGCAGACGCGCTCAGCAGAGGCCCCGAGCCATCTTTGCATGTGAGAGGTGAGCAAATCAAAGGTGGGCCCTTCTGCCCCGGTGAGGCCTTTTTGTGCAGAAGGACCTTCAGGGGTAAAACAGGCAGGTTGACTGACAGCCAGGAGAGCTGCCCAGCAACAGGCCCACCACGTGGGGAACCTCGGGGAGGAACCAGGCCAGGAGCAGACAAAGGACGCCCAGTACAGGGCCGGGGAGCCTGCTGGAGGTAAAGCAACCCGAAATGCGTTCTCAGCGCGGGTGCCGCGTGGAGCCAGGCGGAAGTGGCCGGGGGGACGCGGCGTCTGCAGTCTGTCCCTGCCCTGGCTCTGTCTCCTCTGAGAGCAGAGCCGGGAGATGAGGACTCACTGCTTCCAGGCTCGGCCTCAGGCTGTGCTGGCGGCCCTCGCTTGGTGACCTTGAGGGGGGTCATGTCTTTGCTTCGGGTCACTGGGGTTCCTTGCAGACTCGGTGAGCTTGGTCCTGTGGTCAGAGGGAGCGCTTAGATGGAAACGCTGACAAAGGGCTTCGAGAGGCTTTAGGCCAGCCTGGTGTTTCCCAAGAGTCCCCAGATAGTGGGGGGTGGGGGCTCTGGAAGTTTCTCTTGCAAGCCTTGCTGCTCCTCTGAGGGGCCAGCCTGCAGGGGGTCCGTTCTGCACGGAGACAGGGCAGAGGCCTGAGGCCTCCCACCCCCCACCCCTGGCCAGGCTGCCGAGTAAACCCTGTCCTGACATCAGTGCTGGCCTCCAGGGTGACTCTCACTGACGCAATCGGCTGTCTCAAGCAGCGCCTGTGTGAGTGCGTGGCCGTGTGAGCCTGTGGCCGTGGGTGTGTGCATGTGTGGCTGTGGGGGTGTGTGTGTGGCCGTGTGTGTGTGTGGTCATGTGTGTAAGTGTGTGTGGCCGTGTGTGTGAGAGTGTGTGGTCGTGGCTGTGTATGTGAGTGTATGTGAGTGTGTGGCCGTGTATGTTTGTGTGTGTGTGGCCGTGTGTGTGTGGTCGTGTGTGGCCGCGTCTGTGTGTGAGTGTGTGTGTATGGTCATGTGTGTGTGAGTGTGCGGCCGTGTGTGTGTGTATGAGTGTGTGGCCACGTGTGTGTGTGTGGCACTGTGTGTGTGTGAGTGTATGGCCATGTGTGTGTCCGTGTGTGTGTGTCCGTGTGTGTGTCCGTGTGTGTGTGGTGCTGTGTGTGTGTGTGTGGCTGTGTGTGTGTGGCCGTGTGTGTGTGTGGTCGTGTGTGTGGTTGTGTGTGGCCGCGTCTGTGTGTGAGTGTGTGTGTATGGTCGTGTGTGTGTGTGTGATTGTGCGGCCGTGTGTGTGTGTGTATGAGTGTGTGGCCACGTGTGTGTGTGTGTGGCATTGTGTGTGTGTGAGTGTATGGCCATGTGTGTGTCCGTGTGTGTGTGATGCTCTGTGTGTGTGTGTGTTAGTGTGTGTGTGTCCGTGTGTGTGTGTCCGTGTGTGTGTGTGGCCGTGTGTGTGTGTGTGTCCGTGTGTGTGTGGCGCTGTGTGTGTGTGTTAGTGTGTGTGTCCGTGTGTGTGTGGCCGTGTGTGTGGCTCTGTGTGTGTGTGTGTGGTCGTGTGTGTGTGTGGTCGTGTGTGTGTGTGGCCGTGTGTGTGTGTGTGGCCGTGTGTGTGTGGCCGTGTGAGTGTGTGTGAGTGTGTGCGCGTGTGAGTGTGTGTCCAGGAGGGCTTATGCGGCGTCCTGTCGGGCAGTGTCTTCGTCTCAGGGCCCCCTGCTTCCTTGGTCCCCCCTGCGTTTGGCGGGGCGTGGGGGTGTGCAGGTGGGGAGGGGTGTGCAGGTGGGGAGGGGTGGGCAGGTGGGGAGGGGTGGGCAGGTGGGGAGGGGTGGGCAGGTGGGGAGGGGTGGGCAGGTGGGGAGGGGTGGGAAGGGGTGTGTTGAGGGAAATGTTTTAGCTGGTCTTATATGTGTTGCTGTCACAGCAGGTAGATATGCCCTGAGAATCCTTCAGAAGGGTTTACCATCGAGTCCCCACCTCAGGTTCAGGACTGCTCTCCTCTCTAAAGCATGTACTCTGTGCTCTACGGGTGGAGCTGGAGGGCAGGACTTTCTTTTTTTTTTTAAAGAAAATACGTCGTGGAAGAAGCTTGCCATCCAGGGTGGTTGGGTGGCCAGCTATTAGAGCTTTAATAATTGAGGAGGCATCTGGGTCCCCGCGTGGAAGGAAGCCCTTCTGGCAGGAATGGTTTTGCTTTTGAAAGAATGTACTCACCTTTAACTGCAAACGGCTGTGACGGGAGTCGTATTTAATTTTAAATTGCCCATGTCCAGCAAGCCTCTGTTACTCTTTAAACAATAAAGTGTTTTTCATCTCCCCGCAGCTGTGTTCTCCGTGTGGGAGCCGGCCTTTTTGTGGGGAGACAGGGCTCCTGGGCCTCTCTCCTCTCCCCCCTTCCCTTTCAGGCTTGCCGGGGTTTCTAGAAAGCGCTGGGTGTGGAGTCCCCCCCATAAACTCTGCAGAGAAGGCGGCTGGGAAGTTTATAGGCAGAGGGGTCAGTCGGTAGTGTCAGCTCCTGGGGTTGAAGGCCTTCCTCTGTGGGCCGAGCCCAGAGGTCGGTTTGTGGCTAAGACCCTTTCAGGAGCCCCTGTCTTTTTCTCTTCACCTCCACCCCCCGGCTCTAAGGGGGCTTGATTTGTCTGTGATAATCAGAAACAGATTTTGGCTTCTGATCCATTATAGATGTGTTTTAGATGGGTGCCAAGCCTTCAGCCACTTAGAGAGCTCGTGAACATGTATTTAGATACGAAAGAAAGAAAGGGGAAAGAAATAGCTTCTTCCCGAGCCCCCAGACCAAAAAAGTCTCCCAACGACCACAGACTGCACCAGCGACAAAGATCATCCAGACCCTGGAGAGGCAGTGGATGGGAGGAGGAGACGGGGCTCCAGAGGCGGCGAGTAGGTGGAGGATGTGGAACTGTTGGACACAGTGGCTGCCCCAGCGGCGTGATCTTTGTGTGTGTGTTGGGGGGTGTTCCCCGAGCCCAGGGGCTCCCAGCCAAGGTGGCAGGTCACTGGGGTCGCATTCACAGTGTGCCTGGCGGGGCCCTGTCCTATTGCGGAGACCCTCGAGTTAGGAAATATCGATCGCTCTCTATTTGTAAACAGTCTTTAAAGGGACGCGGTGCCAACAGCAGCAGGCAGCTTCAGGCGATTAGCGGGTGTTCGGGGTGGCTTTCGCCAGGGAAGCCTGTGGCTGTGATGTTCTGGGTCAGCACGGCCCAACGTTTGTTTTGCCTTTTGGTTCAGAGAACGGGCCTGCGGGTTGAGTGGTGGTGGGGGTGCTGGTTTCTTCTCCTCCTTGCCTGCTTGCCTCTCTTTAATGAAGGTGCTCTGATGGCCCCTCCGGCTCTCCACCCCGGGGTTTGTTCTGGCTGGGAGGTTTAGGGGGGCCCTGGCTTCAGTTGTCCTTAAGGCTCAGCCCTGAGCTGGTCCCTACTCCTGCCCCCAGGGTGTTGCAGTTCAGCTGCTGGCCCAGAGCTCACACTCACGTGTCTCTCACTCCAAACAAAAAATAAACCTGTGTGTTCTAGGCATGTATTTTAGAGGTGTGTATGTGTGTGTTTTCCTCTTGACAGGTTTGTTGCCTACAGCTGTGCAGCCGCAGCTGGCTTTGAAATTTGAAAAATACACATGTTTGTAAATGACTGGGGGTAAAGCTGGTTGAAGGAGGAGATGGGGTAGTGTGGTTTGACTGTAATCATACATAAAAACTCTGACCCCAATTTTTTTTTTTTTGGCTGCTCAACATGGCCTGTGGGATCTTAGTTCCCAGACTAGGGACTGAACCCGTGTCCCGTGTAGTGGAAGCACGGAGTCTTAACCACGGGACTGCCATGGACGCCCCCTGACCCCTAAAGAAAGCATTTAATTAAAATATGGTCAAAGACAGTTATTGGGAATAAGAAAGTTTTAGAGTTTGGGATTCTTGTTTATCTGGGTGAAGGAGTTTTTTGGTCACCATGGAGATGAGAAGAATGGATGGATGGCATCTCCTGCCCCCGCTGTGGGGAGGCAGCTTGGTGGGAGAGGTGGAGAATTAAAACTGCCTCTTTTTTTGCCTTGAGGGGAGGCAACTTGGTAACAATTTTTTGAAGCTGTGAGCTGAGCAGGGATCAGGTTTTGGATTTGTTTCTGCCTTAACTCCTCCCCTTTCTCGGAGCTTCCGTAGGAGGAAGGGAGAGTAGGTTTAGTGCGTAGATTAGCTTCGGTTTCTCAGAAGTTTTTTCTTTCCAGCTTTTAAAAGATGATTTGCTTCCCTCTGCTAGGACTCACCTTTTCAGAGAGGGTTCCTCAATGCGGTTGTCCAGCCCAGCTCAGAGGGTTGCCGGAGGGACCAGAACACACTCTCGTTTTCGAGGTTAGGGAGCAGCAGGCTTTCAGGGGGGTGAGGATGGTTGGGGAGGGGAGCTCTTTGAGTTCAAGGATGCCCCTTTCCTTCTGTCCTAGGAAGAAGGCCTTTGTTCTTTTGCTGTCTTCTTCCAACTGCTTGGAGTAAATACATTGACAAAGCGGCAGGAACCAAACAAATGAGCCAGTAAAGAAGTTTGCAGTAGACAGATGAAGCTTTATTTAGGAGGCTGGGTGGCATTTCTGCATTTTCACATTGAACCGCTGTTCCTCAGTGCTTCTCCTGGTGCTTGCAAATCAGAAAAAAAAAAAAACAACAGCAAACCCACACACCCAACAAGTGGGAGGGGTGGCCTGGCACTTTCCAGGACCAGGGCCGGAAGGAGAGCACGCAGGGCTGTGTGCTGTGAGCAACCTTCAAATACAACCGTTCGGGGAAGAGCCCTACAGTACCTGGGAAAGCCGGCTGTGTTCTGAGCAGTTGTTCTGAGTTCTGCGGTATAGAACTGCATGTCTAAAAACAGTCACAGGGACATCTTCCCGAAGAGGTATTCCTGAGGATTTCTGTGTAAACAGAACCCTGTTTTCCCAGCAAGCATTATTATATTTTTAGAAACATTTTCTTTCCTGATTGCCCATCAGTTAGCAAGGCTGCTAGCACTTTCTGTCAGTCTGCTTTCCTGGACAGGTGCTTGGAAGGGTCAGCGGTTCTAGGTTAGAAAAGATACCGAACGATACTTTCTGTCCAAGGAGGAGTCAGTCCCTGCATGGACACAGTGGGAGGGGACTCCCAATCTGTTCCCTCTCCCCACCTGTGATGAGGACAGGGGAAGGTCCTCTGGTTCGAATCAGCCGGGAGCTTTCTCCCTCTGGCTCCCTTACCCCCTTCTTTCTGCTCTTCTTTTTCTTTATTTTCTCTCTTTCGACTGATACTGAACTCCTTGTTCCGACTGATAGCAAACTCCTTGTCCTGTTGGGGAGAGTAATTTCATGGCGGCCGACAGAACTGGTGACTATAGTTTCACTTTTTTTTTTTTTGTCATTTAAGGAAACAACTTACAAACAGTTCTTTCTTTAAAGACCGAGCAGATTTTAAGTGTTCGGTGGGGGAAAACTCTCAAGGTGACTTGTGGTGATCTGCCCCAACCCCAAAGCTGTGTCCTCGCATTTTCCTTGAGGGTCGCTAATAAGAACTGCTGGCCTAAATCAGCGTCTTTGAGAATCACTGATTCACTAATTGCTCATAATCACGTCCTGGCTTCCCCCTCCTGCTGGGAACACTTTTGTTTTTCGCTGTTCTGCAAGGAATTGGACGGATTTCTGGAGTGTTTAAGAGCCACCCCATAAAAGCGTCTGGCGTGCCACGGTTGCTCGCCGTGCTTCTCAGAGGTGACCGTGCCTGGGTGTCTGGGCCCGTAGACCAGGGGCTGCCAGTGACCTTTCCCAAGGTTGCTCGTCTGATGGAGAGTGGATTCCTCAGCCCACTGTGGGCCTCAACTTAATTTGTTCCTTTCCTAAGGCAAAATGACCTCCCTGTAAACCTGCCCCCCTTCCCCAGAGTGAGCACGCAGAGTTAGGAAGGCGTGTTCCTGGGGGTGGGTGGGCAGCGGGCCGCGTTGGGAAGAGACTCGGGGCTGCTCATTAAAACGCCGAGGTGGGGTGAAGTTCGCCATGAAGTGAGGAGTCCTACAGGGGAGAATGCAGCCACAGAGCGGAGCCGAGAGAGGGGCTGGCCTGGAGAGACTGCAGAGGCCGCTGAAGCAGCGTTTCTCTCAGCATTGGGAATTTAAAGAGGAAAAGAAGGCAGCCCTGTCCATTTGCACGGTCTCTGATAGTGTTCTGCAAATACGTGGTCTCAAAGCCTCTCCTTCTGTCCCCTCCTGTTTCCCTCCCTTCCTTCAGGGCTCCTGAGCTTGAAGCCCTGTCCTCCCCAAGTGTGGGTACTGGATGGTGGCCGGCCCGTCGTCTCTTCCATAAACCCTCTGAGGCCAGCCTGGGGAGGACATTTAAGGACGGGTTTCAGAGAGAGGACCACCGGTGTCCACGGTCCAGGCCTGAGATTTGCCTGGCAGTTGTGGGCAGTGACACATGTTCCCCAGGGCACCTAGCGCGATGCCTGGCATTCAGTAGGTGCCTACTCAGCGCCGATGGTCCAGCCAGGCTGGACCCAGCTGTTGTTGTTGGGAAAGACCAGAGCTTGTGCACGGGTTAGACCTTGCATCAGTCGGTTAACTTTGCTGCTTTGGATGGACTTGCCGCAGCGTGCTGTCTGGGCTTCTGGGCCCCAGAAGTTTCGCCGTGCCCTCCTCTCTTCTCTGCACGGTCCACCCCTCCATCCGGGGGCCTGTCAAATTAGGGCTGACCTCCCAGGCTACTTGAGAAGGTCGGTCGGAGCCCCAGCTTCTCCTGGGTCACGCCTCTTTTCTCTGACCCCTATCTGAGAGGGACTTTCGCCGGACGCTGAGGGACGTCCTAACCATGCAGACCCTCTGCAGCCAGATGACAGATGGCTCGGCTGGTTTCTGATTCCTCCTTGATTTAGCGAGATGGTGGGAGAGGGTGGTGATACAAGAGGTGCCTGTAGGTGTGCCTGCTCAGTCACTTCAGTCGTGGTGGACTCTGACCCCATGGACTGTAGCCCACCGGGCTTCTCTGTCCATGAGATTTTCCTGGCAAGGTCACTGGAGTGGGTTGCCACGCCCCCCTCCAGGGGATCTTCCTGACCCGGGGATCAAACCCACGTCTGCACTGGGGAAGGCCCAGGAGAAGGAGTAGGGGCCATGAGAAGATGGTCTGAGTGTGGGTGTGTAGTTACTTTCAGCGCTCCAGCCCAGCGTTTCTCCGCCTGGGCCCCTGTGGACATTTTCGGGGGGATAGTGCTTTGGGTGTGGTGGGCTGTGGTGGGCATGTCGTAAGATGCTTCACAGCATCCTTGTCTGCTGCCCACTGGATGCCAGGGGCACCCCTTCCCCAGTCGTGACACCTAAGAATGTCTCCTGGGGGACACACCTCTGGTTGAGAATCAGTGGTCGGTGGGGGAAGGACAGGAGAGGTTTGTATGTGTTCCGAGGGTCTGTGGACCTGCACTATGAAATATTCATGGAATTCAAGAGTGGGAAGGCACTCAGGGAAATCCCTTGGGCCGGGCCATGACCCAGGCAGCCCTTTCCATGGTCAAGCGAAAGGGCAGAGAGAAGGCTGCTTCCCCAGGCCGGCCTCCCTGTGGAGCTTTTATGGAGAACTTTTGCAAAGGGACTTTGTACTCGGTTCTCCATTCTCCTGTGTGTCAGGAGTTTGGTTACAAGCTCGAAGTTTGATCTGCCCTCTCGTCCTCTGTACACACGCATTCCTCACTCAGGAGTGGGCCCCTCTGCGTGCACAAAATGGGACTTTTACTTGAAATGAATTCATTAAAAAAAAAAAAAAGTTTCGCCTGCCAGGACTCTGCTGTCCTCTCTTCTCCCCTTTTATTCTTCTCTGTCTCCTGTAAGACGAGCCCTGAAGCGGGTGTCTGGTGAGATGGGTTAGCCTGGGATTTTCCTAGGCCCAGATTAAAGGCAAATTATCAAATGGAAGTTGAAAGTTGCTGCTGTGCTTGTAAAAAAGTCAGTTGTGTGCCATAAAATCCATCACAGCTCCCTTGGTGAGAAGGAGGCGGCTGCGAAATATTTAGTGATGTTAGTTTAGTTTCCAAGGGCTTGGCTGCCATGCTGGAGGAAGGAGCCTGTCGGCACCGGGTACCGCGGTGGTTTCTAGCGTTTGGTCAGCGAGCGAGAGAGAAGCTTGCTGAGTCTGAGCCGTGGGAAGCTCAGAGACGAGACCTGGGTGTTGCCAGCAGGTTGCCAAGCAGTGGCTTTAGATCCTGGGTTTGGGGGAACCAGACGGCTTTATGGGCTGCCCGTGGCGCTTGTGATGTTGCGGTGACTTTTGCCTCCTTTTTATTTAGAACAGAAGGCGCCTGTCCAGTGGATGCGGGGGTCTGGGGATCTGGGCTGGGAGAGGCAGTGTAGCCTGGTGGGTGAAAGCTCAGGTGCAGGGACCAGACTACTTGTCTAGGGATAAAGATGGGACTCTGGTTCGGTTAATTAACTGCTTCCTACCTTAGTTTTCTCATCTGTAAAATGTGTGCGAAGCAGTGCCTTCTGGGGGGTGGTTGAGAGAAATTAATGGAAAGGAAGGGCTGGGCCTGGACCCTGGCAAGGAGTAAAGAGCCTCCTCTTGGTTAAGTTATGAGTGGCATGTTATTCTGGACTGGACGGTCAGCCTTACTCCCGAGGCTTTGTGATAGCGGTTCTCACACTTCACAGTGCAGGATGCTCATGTGGGCCCTGCCCTGGCTGGGTTGAAATCAAGACTGTGGCTGAGGGCCTGGGTGGTGCTGATGTGGTGGGGTTGGGGTGGGGGTCTGCAGAGAACTTTGTGATTTTTTTTTTTTTTTAAGATTTGTTTTCTTTTTGCCTGCCCTAGGTCTCCATGGCTGCTCATGGGCTCTCTCTAGTTGCGGTGGCTGGGGGCTTCTCCTGGTGGTGGCCCCCTTGCGCAGAGCATGGGCCTGAGGGCTTGGTGGTTGTGGCTCGCTGGCCTGGCTGCCCTGAGGCGTGTGGGCTGCTCCTGGTGCGGGGGTTAAATCCATGTCACCTGCATTGGCAGGTGGAGGCCTAGCTGCTGGACCACCAGGGAAGCCTGTTGCTCTTTCTTAACAGCAGAGTTTTGAAGGCACGAGGATCCCCAAGGTCGCCACCAGCACCTGTCTTCAGCTCGGCTTGCCTGGAAGCAGTTCTCCCCACCCCAGGCTGCCTAAATTTCGGTGCTGGGTGGGCATGGTGGGTGTGGGTGGCTACAAGCCTGTCCTCGCTGCCCCTGGACCTGTTGAGTCCTGCCTGCCTGCACTGCGAGCTTCCCAGTTGGCTCAGTGGTGAAGGATCCGCCTGCCAAGGCAGGAGACGCAGGTTTGATCGCTGGGTCGGGAAGGATCCCCTGGAGGAGGAAGTGGCAACCCACTCCAGTATCCTTGCCTGGAGAATCCCATGGCAGAGGGGCCTGGTGGGCTACAGTGCATGGGGTCCCAAAGAGTCAGACACGACTGAGCGACTGAGTGTGCCCACCTGCATTGTCCGAAGGCCAGCACTGGGGGCGGTGAGGTGGCAGGGAGCCCGTCTGCTCTGGCCTTCAACGTGTCCCTGTTTCTGGCTAAGCTGGCGCCCCATGCCCGGTTCTCACTTGCCTGCAAGAACTGTGGGCCTGTTTCAATGGGTAACTGGTATATGTGTGTGCACACGTGCAACAGAAAACATCAAAATGTTTGGGGAGTGTTTAGGGAAAATAGCAAGCAGCAGATTGCCAAGCTTCTCTTTATGTTTCTTTTCCTTGCCTTTTCACTGTGTACACGTCTGATCGGGATCTTGGAGCATTCTGCAATACAGCTCTGCCTTTTCTTATCCCAACTGTTCTTTCTTAACAGTGGAGAGGATACAATTCAGCACCAATGATACTGAGCAATAAATAACCTGGAGAAGATAAATAGCCTTGTGTGGTGGTAAATTAAAGTTGATTTATTACACGTAATATATACAGGTGCTCCTAATGTAATTAAGCAGCGAGGCTTTTAATGCCGCAGAATCTGAAAGAAGACCCAAGAAAATTGGGTCTTAATAAGGCTTATTGAAATAACAGCTAAACACACTGCTTAGTACCATTAGAGGATGCTGAAAGATGGATCGGCTGCTGCTTTTTCTTACGTGCGGCGCTGACGCACCTGACCTATCATCAGCAGGGTACATGCTGGCGTGGTTCTCGCTGCCCTGGACTGGGTCCTGTCGCGCTGCCTGTGTGCTCCGGCCTCACCCCTCTTATGACCGCTGGTCAGGGGGCTGGCCCTTGACCTGGCTTCTCCCAAATGGAGGGCAAGGTTGCCCAGGGTGGTGGAACCCAGGACCCAGCCTCGCTAGCATCTGATTCTCAGAACTGAGGCAGGTGGGACAGGGCTGGTAACTGCACAGACTGAGGCGTCCTCCTCACCACCGGCCAAACACTGCGCTGGAGATGGAGAGACAGGGTTGAAGACGAAGTGCAAGAGCCCCCACGCTCCATGGGGCTGGGAGAATGCTGTGGTGGGGGTGGAGGCAGGAGGACAGAGGAGGAGATGGATCCCTGTGGGGGGTGCACTTATGGGGACCGGCTTGGGGCACCTGAGAGGGCTTCCCTGGTGGCTCAGCTGGCAAAGAATCCACCTGCAAGGCGGGAGACCTGGGTTCGATGCCTGGGTTGGGAAGATCCCCTGGAGAAGGGAACGGCTACCCACTCCAGTATTCTGGCCTGGAGAATTCCATGGACTGTAGAGTTCATGGGGCGGCAAAGAGTCGCACAGGACAGAGCGGCTTTCATTTCACTTCACTTTCAGAGCCCGAGAGAGAGCAGTCAGGCAGCGGCATCTGGGGAAGGGGGCTGGAGAGTGGGGTCAGGGTTTGGGTAGGAGCGGAGGCTGGACAGGTGGTCTGGGGGCAAGAGCAGGAAGGATGTTGCGTTCCATCCAAGATGTGGAACCTGTATCCGAAGCTAGGCTGGAATCCCGAAGGCTTGTGAACGACGGGAGGACCAGAGTTGTCTTTAGAAGGGTTTGAGGGAGACTCCTTACTTAAGAGACCAGGGCCTGGACAGGAGCAGAGGCCAAGTGAGTATGAAAAGGTGGGGGGTGGGAGTCTGAAGCTCCCGCTGCCTCGGGTCTGGTGATCCCAAGGGAGTGGGAGAGGGTCGGGTGTCTGGAGATGGGGTGAGTCAGGGCTGAGCCAGTGCAGGTGTGAGAACTCCCCTGGGGTGCTCATCAGGACCGGAGCTGGGGAGTGCCTCACCCTGGGGTCTGCAGCTGCTGGGGACCCCCGTGTCTGGGTCTGTCACCAGATCCTGCAGGGGTGTCCTTGGTGAGGTGACCCAAGTTGCCTTTGGGGGCATTTGGGCCAGCAGTGATGAAAGAGTTAGCCTTTCCTGTAGCCTTTCGGTCAGTTCCCTGTCGGGGCTTAAGATGTTAGGGAAGTGGAGGAGATGCGAATGTACCCCTGTGCTCTGAGAAAGGACCCCCGTCTTGTAGGCGTGCTCCTCTTTATGCAGGCCCATCAGCCTACAAAAGCTGTGCTGGGGAG
Organism: Budorcas taxicolor; assembly: GCF_023091745.1. NCBI lineage: Eukaryota > Metazoa > Chordata > Mammalia > Artiodactyla > Bovidae > Budorcas > Budorcas taxicolor. The sequence goes on from NC_068928.1 coordinate 8,002,186, forward strand.
AGAGATCATTCCCCGTACCAGAAGTTTCAGAGTAAGAGCCTTTTAGGTAAAGAGCTTGTCTTTTGAACCAAAACGTAGGATGTTTTTTTCTTCGTGGAGGGTCGCGCTTGAGAAACATTCCAACAATTCACTGCTTATCCTCAACGAGATTTAAAAAAAAAAATCCAGCTTCTGGGTCAGCAGTATTGAGCACCTGTGGTTTTCAGAGCTGCTCCTGGTGAATCAGGGTGGGCTTGCTGCAGAGCCTGGGGTGGCAGGTCAAGCTGGGAAGAGGGTGACCCAGTGCCCTAACCTTTGGAAGAAGCTTCACGTGGCCTGTCCCGCTTCCAGCTTGGAGTATGGAGCATCCGAGGGGTATGTGCAGAGCTTGGGGGGCTCCTGGCCCCAGGTGGAGAAGAGGGGGTGGTGTGGGGCCAAGGCTGCTGTGCGTCCTGGGCAGTGAGAGCCCACCTCTGCCTTCCGGCCCCCCGCCCACCCCATCCCCCCAAGCAAGGATATGGCAGTGCTTATGGTACCTTGCCATGTTTGATTACCTGCAGAATTAGAAAGGCCTCACGTATCTGATCGCAGGTTTTTTTCTTAGATGTATGTAGCACATTCTCTGACTGTATAGTCGGTGCTTTTTTTTAAGGGATGTTTGATGTTAGATGTAGATGGATGGGTGATGCATGTTTCCTTTCCTAAGGGCTATTCAGAGGAGCTGAAAGCATTTCCTGCGTCTTCTCAAGCGTGTGTGTCCATGTCTGGTTCTGTGCCTCCCTCCCCAGGGGTGTGGGTAAGGGGGTGGATGGGCCCTACAGATGACCCTCATGAAGGCTCCCTGAGGCAGACTTGCCGCTTTTTATTTATTGTGTTTATTTGGCCATACCCGGTCTTAAGCGGTGTGTGGCAATGTGGGATCTGGTTCCCTGACCAGGAAGCTGGGACCCCTGCTTTGGGGGCGTGGAGTCTTAGCCACTGGACCGCCAGGGAAGTTCCCTTCTTTAAAAAATTGATTTATAGTTGATTTATAGTGTTGCATTAATTTCTGCTGTGCAGCGAAGTGATTCAGGTTCACATATGTGTGCATATGTGTGTGTGTGTGTGCGCACGCGTGCGCCTGTGTATATACCCACATTCTTTCTACTCTTTTCCATTTTGTTCATCCCCGAACACTGAATGCAGTTCCTGCGCTGTAGAGTAGGCCTTCCTGTCCATCCATTCTGGGTGAATAGCTCGCACCCACTGGCCCCACGCTCCTCGGCCGCCTCCCCATGCCGTCCCCCTCGGCAACCACGAGTCTGCTGGCTGTGTTTGCGAGTGTTTCCGCTTCATAGGCACGCTCATTTGTGTCATATTTTAGACTCCACGTATAATGGTGTCTGTGGAAGGGGGTAAATACCATAGATATACGGGGTTTGCCTTTCTTTTTCTGACTTATTTCAGTGAGTGTGATAATATCTCGGCCCATCCATGTCGCTGCATGTGGAATCGTTCTGTTATTTTTTGTGGCTGAGCAGCGTTCCGTGTGCACCACGGCCTCTTTATGCCCTCACCTGTCGGTGGGCACTTGGGCGTCTCCGTGTCTCGGCCGTTGTGAGCAGCACCGCTGTGGAGTCACCTGTGGGTGGACACTTGGGTGTCTCCGTGTCTCACCTGTTGTGGGCAGCGCCGCTGTGCGCTCACCTGTGGGTGGACACTTGGGTGTCTCCGTGTCTCACCTGTTGTGGGCAGCGCCGCTGTGCGCTCACCTGTGGGTGGACACTTGGGTGTCTCCGTGTCTCACCTGTTGTGGGCAGCGCCGCTGTGCGCTCACCTGTGGGTGGACACTTGGGTGTCTCCGTGTCTCGGCTGTTGTGAGCAGCGCTGCACCTGTTGGTGGGCACTTGGGTGTCTCCGTGTCTCGGCTGTCGTGAGCAGCACCGCTGTGCGCTCACCTGTGGGTGGACATTTGGGTGTCTCCATGTCTCGCCTGTTGTGAGCAGCGCCGCTGTGCGCTCACCTGTGGGTGGACATTTGGGCGTCTCCGTGTCTCGGCTGTCGTGAGCAGCGCTGCTGTGCGCTCACCTATGGGTGGACACTTGGGCATCTCCGTGTCTCGGCTGTCCTGAGCAGCGCCGCTGTGTGCTCACCTGTGGGTGGACATTTGGGCGTCTCCGTGTCTCAGCTGTTGTGAGCAGCGCTGCACCTGTTGGTGGGCACTTGGGTGTCTCCGTGTCTCGGCTGTCGTGAGCAGCACCGCTGTGCGCTCACCTGTGGGTGGACATTTGGGCGTCTCCGTGTCTCGGCTGTCGTGAGCAGCGCTGCTGTGCGCTCACCTATGGGTGGACACTTGGGCATCTCCGTGTCTCGGCTGTCCTGAGCAGCGCCGCTGTGTGCTCACCTGTGGGTGGACATTTGGGCGTCTCCGTGTCTCAGCTGTTGTGAGCAGCGCCGCTGTGCGCTCACCTGTGGGTGGACATTTGGGCGTCTCCGTGTCTCAGCTGTTGTGAGCAGCGCCGCTGTGTGCTCACCTGTGGGTGGACACTTGGGTGTCTCCGTGTCTCAGCTGTTGTGAGCAGTGCCGCTGTGCGCTCACCTGTGGGTGGACATTTGGGCGTCTCCCTGTCTCGGCTGTTGTGAGCAGCACTGCGGTGGACACTGGGGCCCTTGTATCTCTTTGGGTTATGGTTTTCTCTGGTTCTTTGCGCAGGAGTGGGGTTGCTGGGCCCCATAGTAACTCTGTTTTTAGTTTTTTTGTGGAACTTCCCTGCTGTCTTCCATAGTGGCTATACCAGCGTACATTCCCAGCAGTGGTGTAGGGGGGTTCCCCTTTCCCCACACCCTCTCCAACATAAATCATACCAATGTTTTCTTAGGTTAGTCTCCAAAGGCAATAGAAGTGAAAGCAAAAATAAACAAATGGGGCCTAATCAAACTTGAAAGCTTTTGCACAGCAAAGGAACCAGAAACAAAACGAAAAGGCAGCCTGTGGTGGGAGAAAATACTTGCAAACGATGTGACTGACAAGGGCTTAATTTCCAAAATATATAAACAGCTCATACAACCCAACTGGGCGGAAGACCTAATAGACGTTTCTTCAGAGCACACCTACAGGTGGCCAGTAGGCCTGTGGAGAGATGCTCGACGTTGCTAGTTATTAGAGAAACACAGATGAAGCCTGCGTCTGCACCATCTCACACCCGTCAGAACGGCCACCATGCGAAAGTTTACAAGCAGGACATGCTGCAGGTGGGCTTGCTTCTGTTTGATGAACAGAGTGAATCCTAGACTTGGGAGCATCCAGGCCTAACCAGCACGAGATCGAATGAATATGACCGTTTCACTCCAGCAAGTGGGGGAGAGGTCGGGGCCTCCTCTCTCATAAGTCCAGCCTGAGTTGTTTGCTTGGTAGAGCACTCCAGTTGGGTGCTGTTTGAGCATCTGGCTTTGAGTTTTAAGTACTGGCAGGTGCAGGGGGCTCTGCCAGATGACTGTTGGGATGGGTTGTGGGTGAAGGCACGGCTGAGTCTTTTCTCGGACAGCTGGGCTCTCTTGCTGAGTCTGCCACACTGAGACCAGCTTCGGGGGCTTGTGGTCCTGGGGAAGTGAGCTGGACTGGTAACACCTCAGGGTGCTGCCAGCTGTGGGATGGGCGTGGCCCCCCTTCCCTGCAGCTCGCGGCCCCCTTCAAGGCGGGTTGTCTCGTCTTTGGACCGGCGGATGTCGGCCACAAGTCAGTTGACCCCTTCTCTGTGCTCCCGAAGGACTTGGCAACTTGGCTAACAAGGAGACGGTTGTCAGTTCATTTCTTCATTCATTATTCATGCAGCGAGCGGTGATTAGCATTTAGGAATGTGGTTTCGGGGGGGTTGCTGAGTTGTGTTCATTCACTGAACACACATTTGTTGATCCCGGGCTCTGGGCTGGGTGCAGGGCATGGCGCTGGGGTTGCAGTGTTGAGGAAGGGGGTCTCCTTGGCCCTTGAGTTGCAGTGTTTGAGAAGGCAGGTTATCAGCAGGTGTAGGTGCTGCAGTCCACAGGTGAAGGATGCTGAAGGAGGTACAGGACCTGCGAGGGGGGCATAGGGGGAGAGCTGGGAAGGCTTCACAGGGGGAGAGACATTGGACTTGGGTCTTGCAGAGTCAGCGGGAAAGACTTGGGCTGTGGGAAGGTGCTCACCTTTCGGGGCGAACGGGATTCTTGGCGTTTCGTTTCCTGTGAGGGACGGCCACGTGCCTTCCTGTCCTTCCAGGTGTTCCTCTGTCCCTCAGGAATGAACACTGGGGTCCTGCCACCGTGGGGCTTGGTGTGGAGGCTCGTGAAGATGGTGAGAGGGTGCAGTGAGTCGTGCAGGTGCCCGTGGCTACAAAGAAAGCTGACTTCAGAGCCTCGGGCATGTCAAACATGCACACCCGTGGAGCGCTTTCCACAAACGAGAACCCAGATTCTGGCTCTGCCCCTAAAAGTTGCTTTGGGGGCATCTTGTTTCTTTGACAAACAGGGCAGGTTGAGATGCGTCGTTCCGAGCAGTGGGCTGGACTGGTATGAAGGTGGTGGGGTGTGCTGTTGCTGCCTATTTCTGTTGTTGAAACTCTGTTTTTCTTTGTTCTAGCCAGTGTTTTATTACCGATATGAATCACTGAGGGGCTTGGAGGGAGAGAGGAAAAGGTTTCTGTATAAACAGCTGTCTCGCTGATTCAATCTACAAAGTGGATTTTATAGCGAAAGTATTTGTTCTTGCTTTAAAATGCCAAAACAGCACCGTCATTTCCTCAGCTCAAAGAAGGGTCTTTGAGAATACGGGCCCTTCTCCTGTCACAGACTTCTCTTATGGGGAGGGAATTCCAGAGTACTTTCTTTGAACCAGTCGCTGCTGTTAATCTTATGGCCAAGGAGAAAATTTTTCTTTGCAAAGTTTGAGTTACTCGTTTGTGTGCCTTCCTCTTTTTGCCCTACCACAAATTGTGGTTCAGAAAAATTATAATTCCCTGTGGTCATCACAGCTGACTACCTGCTTAATGTTTGTGTGTAGAGACTTCATTTTCTTTTTTCTGCAAGATTTCATCTTTGCATGATCCGAGATAGTTCGTTGCCCTCAGATTATTAATAAATTGAGATGGTTAATGGGGTATGACTTGGAACATATATTTAAAAACAAGTTGGAATAAGAAATAGGTCTTTTACAAAATTAATTTTTTGTTATGCTCCTCTCTTGAGCCTTTTTGTTTGAAGCTAGCTTGCTTTGTAATGTCCATATATGCCCGATTGCAATGAACATAAATTACTTTTAAATACCAGTTAGTTGCTGTGGAGAGAGGACAGGGCTGTGGCCGCTCATGGAGGGTTAAGAGGTTTGGTCATTGTCTGGGTTTTTATCTCACTGTAGATCAAATCCTGTTCCTTTGGAGGCTGGCAGATCTGTCCAAGATTGCTTTCTTTGATGATGAGGAGAAGGACAAAGTCTTCCCCCTGAGTGCCAGCACATTTTCTTAGCAAGAGAGAGTAAATAATCATAAAATGTTTGCTTGTTTAAAAACAAGTTAGCCTAAATGCAGTGTGGTTTCCTGGATTGGATCCTAGAGGAAAAAAAGGGTGTCAGTGGAAAAACTAGTGCAATCCAAAAAAAGTCTGTAGTTAATAGTATTGAACAAATGTTAATTTCCTGGTATGATAAATGTATTGTGGTTCATGTAAGTTATTAACATTAGAAGAAGCTGAGCAGAGGGTATAGGGGAACTCTAGCCTTTTTTTGCGTTCCTTAGAGTCATTGTAACGTTATTTCAGAGTAAGTTTTTTTTTAAAGGTGTATTTGGGATATTCCTTTGGGTTGGGTCGAGATTATACTTGGCTTGTGCGTTCAGAATCGGCCACTTATAGGGAGGGCAGATTATTTCATAGTGCTTTAGGAACTGGGAAAGTTCAGGAAGCTGTCACTCCTGAGTTGGCCCCCCTTTATGCCGCCCCCCTGCTTCTCCATCCATTGTGGTAGCAAGTCCCTCTCTGCTTGCCCACCCTTCTGAAACCTTATGGCCGGCTGATCTTTGCTTCTGATTCCTGTGGCGTTCGTGACCCAAAGTGGACAACGGGCATCTTGTGATATTCCATCCTTCTCCTGGAGTGTGTGCGCGCACTCGGTCACGTTAGACCCTTTGCGACCCCGTGGACTGTAGCCTGCCAGGCTCCTCTGCCCATGGAGTTTTCCAGGCAAGAAGACCAGAGTGGGTTGCCATTTCCGGCTCTGTGGGATCTTCCTGACCCGGGGATTGAACCCCTGTCTCCTGTGTCTCCCGTGCTGGTAGGCAGCTTCTTTACCACTGAGCCACCTGGGGGCCCCCCTTCTCCTGGAAGGTGCTGAAAACTGGATTTTTTATGTGATCTTGTTCACTCTCATTCTGTGTATCAGCTTTTACTTTAGCAACCAGACTGGAAGCTTCCTGAGAACTGGAGATTTGTCTGGCTCTGTTTCTTTTAAAATTTATTTTAAAAAGTCTCCCTATTACATAAATGACCAATGTTCGTAATAAAAAAATGAAGCATTAGAGAATTCGTAGCGTCCAAGGTAAAGGTACCTAAGAGCTGCCTGTCCTCCAGCTGTTAATGGATTAGAATATATTCTTCCATATCTTTCCTGTGTGTCCTAAAGATATGGATTATGATTTACAAGTAAGAGACCCTTTAGTCCACATGCCTTTGCAGTCTGCTCTTCTGCTAGCAGAATCCCGTTTCGTGGCGATGCAGACGGGCGCCTGTGTCTCTCTCTCGTTGGTGTGCTCTGTATTGACCAGCACGTTGCTAGGTGCGTTGTGGAACATGCTGCTGCTGTCGTTCAGCCACTAAGTCATGCCTGACTCTTTTGCAACCTCATGGACTGTAGCCGGCCAGGCTCCTCCGTCCATGGAATTTCCCAGGCAAGAACACTGGAGTGGATTGCCATTTCCTTCTGCAGGGGACCTTCCTGACCCAGGGATCGAACCCTCGTCTCCTGCACTGGCAGGCGGAGTCTTTACCACCGAGCCACCAGGATCCTAGACGTGCGGTGGGTATGCATTATTTATTATTGTTTCTGTGGTTATATTAGATCAGGAAGTTGATTCAGAACGTAGTGAATGCGGGCTCAGAGGAAGCGAGAAGACGGAGGTGGAGGCAGGGGAGTGGTTTACAATACAGCTTTGGTTTTGCTGGGAGAAAGGCATTTTTATCCACCTAATACCTGGGGTCAGTTTCCTTGGAGAGCAGTAGGATTTCAGGAGCTGGAACTGTGACAAGGTTGGAGACTGGATTGAGACAGGGAGGACTCTTCTCGGGTGAAAGTGGGGATGGTGGCATAGGGGTGGATTCCTGGGAGCTCAGGGAGGACTTGAGGTGCGGGCGGTGTTCGAGGTGGTGTGTGAATCAGGTGAACCAGATGGGTAGAGAGTAGGGGTGGAGCTGGGGTGGGGGAGGCGGCGGTCGGTCTGTGGGCAGGACGACATCTGGCCACCAGCACCTTTGGGGACAATAGTGATATAGAGAAATGCAGGCGATAGTGATACAGAGGAAATTTTGCTGAATTGAAGGGTGAATTGAGCAGGAAAAGACCAGGCATTTGTATGTCATAAGAGGATGAGCCCTTTGAAGAATTTCTTGAGGAAGGAACTCATTCCACTGGTGATGCCCTAGAAGGAAGCTCTGCATACCTCAGACCTGGGCCTAGAATGTCTCAGGATGCTCTGTTTTTTTTCTCTCTGGAAGAGGGATGTCAGTGCCGAATGCCCACCACCGGGATCTTCCTTCTTAGGTAAAACATCCCAGAAGCGCTCTCTGTGCAATTACAAACCCAGTTAGCAAGTCTTGTGGTTGCAGAGATTTTTCTAGCATAGGTCTTGCTTTGCAGTCTGAATAGAGTTAGAGTTTTTGGTTTTGTGTCCCCTAGATAGAATTTTGACTTGACTCAAGGGAAAAGGGTGGTAGTCAGTACTGAGAGCCTTTAACAGGTATAGATTCCTTTAGAGAGAACAAGAGGTTCCAGAGAAAAACCAGTTGTTTGGAGAGGAGAGGCCTTGCGTTTACCCTCAGCCCCGCCCCTGCCCCAGACCCCATATAGAATGTTGCATAGATGGAAAAACACGTGACATGCGCGAGTCAGGTATGAACACCAATGAAATAAACGACCTACATAGTCGCCACGTGGCTGTGAACTGCAGTATTATTCCCAGCCCCCTTCACTCCCTGTGTGTTCCTCCCCAGTTCGAAGCCCCCGTGCACCCACCCCATGAGGCTGGCTTCTTTCCAGCCTTGAAGAATACTTTCTGGTGTTTGCGGTGTCCAGCTTGCTGTCTGCACGGGCTGTCCTGTTGATGCCTTGTGGCTGTGGTTCACTGGGACCACACTTTGTCTTTTCTCCTTTTAATGGACATTCAAGTTCTTGATTTGTTTTGTCTGCTCAAACTGTGCCTATGAATATCCTTGCGCATATCCTTGTGCATACTTCCTGATGTATGAATGCGAGAGTTTATCAGAATAGACTCAAATAGCTGAGTCATACAGTCTGCACAGCTTAAGTTTCTAGAAACTGTGTTTGAAGATGATCTTCTTGGGACTTCCCTGGTGGTCCAGGGGCTAAGACTTCTGTGCTCCAGGTGCAGAGGACTTAGATTTGATCCCTGGTCAGGGAACTAGATCCCCATAACCTCAGCTAAAAGATCCTGCATGCTGCAACTAGGACCTGTTGCAGTCAGATAAATAAGTATTAAAAAAAGACCTCCTCCTTGCCGTATTTGTACTCTAGGAGTAGTTGGGGCGGTAGGAGTTTTCATTGCCCTGGATTCTCACCGACAGTTGTTACTGTCGGACTTTTTAGTTGTTGCCGGTTCTGTGGTGTCTCGTGTGTGTGTGTGTGTGATTTGCTTTTGGCTGTGCTGGGTCATCGTAGCTGCGCGGGCTCGTCTCTGGTCGTGGTGAGCAGGGGCTCCTCTCCAGCTGCGGTGCTCAGGCGTATGGTGGTGGTCTCTCTTGTGGGCACGAGCTCTCGGGTGTGTGGGCTCAGGAATTGTGGTTCCCGGGCTCCAGAGCACAGGCTCAGTGCTCGTGGCACACAGGCTTAGTTGCTCCGCGGCATGTGGGATCTTCGTGGACCAGGGATCGAACCTGTGTCTCCTGCTCTGGCAAGCGGATCCTTATTCACTGAGCCACTAGGGAAGCCCTTGCTGTGGTTTTTATTTGCATTTCCCCAGTCAATAAGGAGGTGGAGTGTCACGCTTGTGTTTCAGGGAAAGGACTTTGGACTCTAGAACATACTTTTCATTCAGGGACACAAAACCCGTTGCTTTGGTAGGAGGCATCTTCCCTAGTGCTGTTTCCCTGCCTTGGGATGGAGCCGGAGGTGTTTCTCTTCCGTGCTGGGAGAATTTGGGGAGCATCTGTCTAACTTGCCGCACTTCTCTGGGAGTTTATCTATTGTGTTTGGAGAGCCTAGATGATGCCTGGTCCTGTTGACCCGTTGTTTTCTAAAAGGCCCTGAGAATGACAGCGAGCCTGCCTTTTCCTCCTGTGATGGGAGCATCCTGCTCCTTTTAATGTAAACAGGCAGGTAAACGAGAGTCCAGGCAGGGTCCCCAGGGTGTGTGGTGGGGGCTGTGGGGAGGCGCTGGGGACGCCGGAGACGAGCATGGGATGGGGCCTGGCTGGCGAGCTGGTGAGGAAGAGAGGGAGAGATCACGTGCTCGTAGAGTGGCGAGCAGAGGGAAAAGGGCCAGGTTCCCGGCGGGGGTGGGGGTTTGGGGGGGTCAGAGGTCCGGGAGGGGCTGGGCACAATGCTGGAGTCCAGGAGCTGGGTATTCGCACAGTAGTTCCCAGATCTGTGTTGGGGACCGTTGGCCAGCGAGGATCCTGCATGCGTGAGGCTAGTCCCTTTTACTACGTGTTCAGCTGAGAGCTTTCATGTGAAAATAGACCTTTGATGTTCTGGAGAATGAGAAAGAAAATCTGCTTTCGCACCTGGGGAAGAGAAGCTGCCTATGGAAAAAAAAAACGTTCTGTTATGAAAGAATGGAATTGCAAGGCTCCGCATCTGCTGGGTTGGTTGTTCTAGAAACCCCATGAGGAGAACCGCAGGACAAAATACAGGCTTTCAGTCTCCAGTGAAAGCATGTTTAGAGAGCCCGTGTTAAGGGGGAAAGACGTTGGAGGCTAATGTTGTGTTTATATTTTGAGCATTGCTGTGTATCATAAATCTTACCTGTGCTTATGGACAGGGTCTGGGAGAGGACAGGGAAAAGTAGTGTTAGTTGATTTTGTTTGTTTGGTGGGGTAGTATTTTTAATAAATTCTTGTAGTAGTATTGTATAAGGAAGTCTTTACTGAAAATGAGCCTGGACGCTGCAGTCTGTTATTTGGTCACACCACTCTGAATGCCTCTAAATGCGCATCTAGTTATCGAGCTCCTGATGTGACGGGCACCTTAAGGAAGATGACCCTAGCTCCTGTCTTCAAGAAGTTCACAATCTGTAGCGGGATCCCGGGTGTCAGTACCCCAGGGGCTAAGTGATGGCTAACTCAAGGGGGAGGTGTCATGCAGGTGGCACCCTCTGGCCTGGTGGGGGGAGTGTAGGCTCCCGCTGGGGGCTCCAGGGGGACCTCTCAGAGGAGATGGGCTGGGGCGAGCTCCTGACGGGATGGCAGGTCTGACTAAACGGAAGGAAGGAAGAGGGCAGGCAGAAGCAAGGGGGAGCGCTGTCCGAAGCGGGAGAGGCCGTTACGGCCTGCAGCCCCTCAGGATGAGTGTTAGGGCTGCATCACAGCTCCCGCCTGGGAGCCCAGTGCTTGTCCCGCCTTGGAGGCTGTTGCTGGCAGACGAGGAAACCTTGGGGCCCTCTCCTGAGGAAAACGGTTCCATGCACAGGCACGGCCGCCACCAGAGGCCCCCACACAGAGGTCTTGGCCTTCAGTTTCAGAGAACTCACTGCAGCTCGTGTTGGGGGTCCCGGTCCAGAGTAACAAACATGTATTGAGCACCTACTGTGCGCTGGGTATTTTGTGGGACGTTGGGGATATGGCAGGAATCAGCCCACAGGGGCTTGGCCCTCAGGGAGCTTCGGGTCTGATGGGAAGGTCAGACCCTGAGGGCAGCGACAGTCCTCCTAGGGGGAGGCCTGGGTGTTCGCCACAGCTCTAGGAAGGGCTTCCTCAGCTGGGACTCAGGGCTGTGATCTGGTGCAGAATTGCAGAGGGCGCCCCGAGCCCCGTGAATGTGCAGAGGCCCTTCTCACTGTTTGCAGGGTCTTGCAGAAAGCCAGGGGTCTCTGGGGCCTCTGGCGTTGAGGAGAAGCGCAGGAGCGGTATTGTTTTCTGGGCCTTTGTCCTTAGCAACACGTGTTCACCTGGAGCCAGTGTGCATTCTTCTCCCAAACAAACAGCTTTCAGGAGGATTAATAAATTAACCTCCTGGGAAAAGAACCTGCTTCAGCGCCAGTGCCGTCTTTAGCAGCCCGCCCGGCCAGGGACTTGGCTAATGGAGTCCCATGCGTGTCGATGATGGTGTGTGGCTGCAGATTGAGGTCTGGGCTTCAGACACTGGGCCCTCCTCGTGGTTGGCACGTGGCTAGGTTCTGGAAGGGGGAGGGCAGCCAGTGTTGTGCGGGCCCCTAGCACGGCCCTGGAAGGAGGCAGTCCTGTTTTACGGAAGAGGAAGCTGGCACACAGGTTAAGACTGATGCACTCGAATGAGAGCTACATTCCGCGGAGGCCAGGGGTTTTCTGCCTCCCTGCCATTTGGTGGCCTACTCTTGATCCCAGGTCTTCATGAACAGGTATCGTGAACCCGCATGGCACGTGAAAGGCTCCCAGGTCTTCATGAACAGGTATCATGGACCCGCATGGCACGTGAAAGGCTCCCAGGTCTTCATGAACAGGTATCATGGACCCGCATGGCACCTGAAAGGCTCCCAGGTCTTCATGAACAGGTATCATGGACCCGCATGGCACCTGAAAGGCTCCCAGGTCGTCATGAACAGGTATCATGGACCTGCATGGCACGTGAAAGGCTCTCTGTGAACCCTCACTTGCAGTGGGAAAGCATTTCCCAGCCTCTGCCGCCATCTGTATTGAGAGAGGATGTGGTGTCGCTGGTGTATTAATAGAAGGTCTAGATGCATCTGTCCATTCAGCCGATAGTTACTGAATGTCTGCCAAGTGAGTAAAACCAATGGTCCTGACCTGGCTTTCCGTCCAGCCGTCCCCATGGAGGAGCGAGCAGCCTGGCTCCCCTGGCGGCTCAGATGGTGAAGAACCTGCCTGCAGTGCAGGCGACCTGGGCTGAAGAGATTGCCTGCAGAAGGGGATGGCTCTGCACTCCGGTGTTCTCGCCTGGAGAATTCCATGGACAGGGGAGCCTGGCGGGGCTACATGGGGTCATACAGAGTCGGACACGACTGAGTGACTAACACACACCCTTGATCCCAGGTCTTTATGGCTAGGTAGCACAAACCCGCATGGCACGTGAAAGGCTCGCTGTGAACCCTCACTTCAGTGGAAGAGCATTTCTAAGCCTCTGCGCCATCTGTATTGAGAGAAGACGTGGTGTCTCTGGTCTGTTAGTAGGAAGGCCTAGATGCACCCGTCCATTCACCATATATTTACTGAGCGTCTGCTCACTGCGTGGAACTGATGGTCCTCACCGGCTTTCCATCCAGCCGGCCATCCACGTGGAGGAGGGAGCAGCCTGCTCCGGCCTCCCCCGGGGTGGGGTGGGGTGGTGCTGGGGAACCAGAGGCCCCTGGGAAGACTGGGTTAGGGCCCACGTGTTCCCCTGCCTGATGAGGAAGAGTGATCGCCTGCCTCTTGCACTTGACTCTGCCTGTCCCTGTCCACCCGCAGGCCTTCTGGGGCTTGGAGTTCAGTGCCGCCCGCAGAGGAGAGCCCTTCGTGCCTGCTAATGAGACAGAGAGAGTGATTCCCACTGAGAGCTGCTCGTTAAAAAGTTAGCTTCTCCCGCGGTTTCACCAAATAGATGACCTTGTGGGGACTGAATAATAAAACGCAGCCCTTGCTGCCTCCCTCCCCAGCCTGCTGTCTCCCAGCGCTGAGCTGTAGGTCCTGGAGCTCTGGTCCTTGGAGGAGGCTGGAAGATTTTAAGTGGGACTCGGCCATCTGTCCTCAGTGGATGGCGAGCAGGGATATTCTGTTGACCTCACGTGTTCCTGGGAATTGGGGGCACCTGGTCATTGCTGGATGCACACGCACCTCCTGCTTTTTTTTTTTTTGCTCCTTGCTGTTCAGGGGCTCCGCTGCCAGCCTTAAGAGTCTTTGATGTGTACCACTGTGAGTCACTTTATGAAAATGTGGTATGAGGATACCCCTCATAGCATCTTAGGGAGCAGACTGATGGACTGAGTTATTGTGTGAGCCTCCTTTAACTAGGGAGTCCGTGGTACATTTTATATGAGGAATAAGTCTCAGATAAGTAAATTTACATAGTTTCTGAGGAACATTCTGAGCTTCTGATGCCTGCGTATTTCTTAAATCTTCCAACGTTTCCTAAATCCTGTCGTCAGGTTTCTCCTCTGTGTTTCCTAAATGCTCCGTATGGATGGTTACTGTTATATTCTCTGTGTTTCCTAAATGCTCCGTATACCGTGTCCCCACACCCCAGTGACGGTCACTGTTATATGTCAGCTTGGCTAGGCTGTCTGTGGCACTCAGGTGTCTGGTCAAACACTAATCTAGATACCACAGTGAAGGAATCTGGAGATAGGTTAACGTTGCCACCAGTTGACTTTGACTAACTCAGATTACCCTCTGTAATGTGGAGGTGGGCCTGATCTCATCAGCTGATGGTCACGAGAGCAGAGACTGAGGCTTCCGGTAGAACAAGAAGTTGGACCTCAGACAGTACAGAGAAAACCCCCTGTGGGTTTCCAGGCTGCTGGTCTTCCCTGTAGACTTGGGACTTAACACTGCAACATCGATTCTTAACCTGAATTTCCAGTCTGCTGGGCTGTGCAGTGAATTTCAGACTTGCCTCCTCCCCTGATGGTGAGCCAGTTTCTTGAAATAAATACCGCTTCCTTCGTCTCTGTCTGTCTCTCTCTCATGTCGTACATATCTCCTGTTGATGGTTTCTCTGGAGAATCCCGACTAACCCACCTGCTCTCGTAATAATTGCTTGCTTATTTGTCTTTTTCTCCCTGTTGGACCACAGGCGACGTGGGAGTGGAGACAGTGTCTGTCTGGCTCTCTGCTCTGTATCGAGAGCCTTGCGTAGAGCCTGACACACAGGAGATGGTCAGTAAGCATATGAAGAAGGAGTGACGGCATCTGTGTTTACCGGGAGGCAGCGGCTTTGCCTCTGTGGTCAGGCAGAACTGAGTTGCAGTTCAGGCTCCACAGGGATCACAGGTTCCTCGTTTGTTGTGAGAACTAACTAGGTTGATGTGCTGGGCTTCTGGTGGTCGCCAGCCGGAGGAAACTGACCAGGAATAGCCATTGCTGTTACATATCGCCCCCTGCCCCCCATCGTCATCATTTTCCAAGGCTGTTTCAGAGATTCAATGAGATAATGGGTGTAAAATTCCTAGTACATAATGGAGGGTCATAAGTGCTGGTTCTGTTCTAAGTACCAAACTTGTTCATGTACATATTTTCATTAAATTTAATTTCTGCTTAAATCCTATGATGCAGTTTTAATTGCCCGGTATTAATGGTGAGGAAGCTGAAGCTCAGTGACTTAACACAGAATTCAATAGCAGACATTTCTTGCGTGCCTACGTAGGGGCTGGGATTCAGCCCCGTGTGGGACCAAGCCCAGTTCCCGTCCGCTTTCGTCTCGGCATGTTGCTCTGGGAGGCCTGTGTCCTTTTGGGCCCTGGTTTTCCTCGTTTCCTGTCATTTCATAGCCACTCCCCTTTGCTTGGTATGGAAGGTCCATACTCCCTGTGGCTCCATGGGCTCAGGCGGCCCCAGACTGGGAAGTGGGTTGTTTGTCTTACAAAAGGTCCTTTATAAAATGTTGCTTGCTGGGAGTGAGAATACAGATTCCCGTGGAAACAGCATAAAAAATAATGCTTTAGGTTTTGGGGCAGCCTGTGAAGGCTGGAAGATGACTGTCCTTTTGAGTCTTCTTCCTGACCCTCGGCTAGTTTGAAGGATGGATTGGACTCCAGTGGGCGTGTGATAGGGGCTTGGTGGAGGAGACATCAGCTCGTCCAGCCAGTTGCAGTGTGGTCTGATGGGGTGAAGGTGGCTCTCAGACTTGGGGAGCTCCTTGGGCTTGGCACAGGTAAGGCTGCACACTCCTTGGCTGTCCTCTTCTGCCTCGGGGTGGCCCCGGGGGCTCGGCCTGCTGCCCGCTCCTCTGATGCCACCACTGCCTCGGCCCGGGGTTTCTCCTCCAAGCCGGGCTCCTCGGGAGGGTGCCCCGTCCTGCCCCACTTCCATGCTGCCCTGAGGATGCACCCTTTTCCTTGATCGGTGTTATTAGTCACTGCCAGCTCCGGTGGGAGGACATGTCAGCAGTGGCAGAGGCCCAGTCCCGCATTTGCTGAGAGAACTAGATGAGGTGATGTGTCAGACTTCTGGTGGTTGCAAGCCAGAGTACACCAAACAGCAGCAGCGATTGCTGTTGCAGATCCCCTGCACTCCCCATCACCATCGTTCTCCAGTGGTTTCAAAGATTCAGTGAGATAATGGATACGAAGTTCCGAGGACGTAAGAGAGGGACGTAGAGGCTGCAGCTTGGCTCTCCTGTTGGTCCCAGGGTCCCACTGAGGAAACTGGCGCTTGCAGTGGAGTGCAATGACTTGTCCGAGGTCACAGGCTCTCACCCCGCAGGTTTTCCCCTTGGAGGGCTGCCAGCATTCTCATCACGGTGGTGACATCGCACCCTCGTCTCAGCCTGTGTGATCCTGCAGGTTGGGTTGGAGTCTTCTGCGGACTCTCAATCCAGGTTTTCCAGGGATTGGAGAAAGCCTTTGAAAAGCTTTGTTAATTTTATTTATTTATTTTTAAGGATTGTTAATAAGTTAAAATGCACTGCACAGAGTCTTGTTTTGTTCTGTTTTTAACATTTGGCCGCACCGAGTCTCACTTGTGGCACTTGGGACCTTTGCTGTGTCACGCAGGACCTTCCGTTGAGGCACGCAGACGCTCCTGTTGGGGCCTGTGGGCTCTAGAGCACGTGTACCTCAGGAGTTGCGGCGCACACGCTTTCTAGTTGTGCAGCTTGGACTCCGGAGCACACGGGCTCGGTAGTCGCGATGTGCGGGCTCACGTGCTCTGAGGATGTGGGATCTTAATTCCCTGACCAGGGACGTAACCCGTGTTGCTTGCATTGCAAGGCAGATTCTTCAGCTCTGGACACTGGGGATCTACACAGAGACTCTTGGAACATAAGCACGTCTGGAAACATCTGGTCTACTGGGCTTAGTGATCAGAGGGAATATTAGCCTCAAGTTTGGGGCTAAGGAGGTTGGAGGTGCATCTTTCTTTCCTGCAAGCCTGGAAGCTGTGTTCCGAGCGAGGCCCTCCTGTTCTTTGGATCGTGCTTCCCCAGTGCCAGTTTATTCTGAAATCGCTTCGGGCTTTCTGACAGCTCACATTCCTCTCTGCCTCCAGTCGGCTTCCAGGACGGGCTTGCAGAGGAAGTGGCTTCAAACCCTTGTCAGCCACCTGTTTCAGATCCCTACTGTGGGGAAAGGTGTATAATAAAACTTGAATATACGTGAGGGGAATTTGCCCAGGTCATGTGTGCCTGTGTGTGGTTTTGCAAGAAAAGTATAAGCTGTAAATATGAGGAAATGTTTGCACAAATAAATAAGGATTTAGTCACTGTGACTGGATCATCTCTAAGGGGAAATTCCTTTTCAGAAAAGCAGGTGTCGGTTCCAGATGGTCACGTGTCGGTTACCTGTGAGCCAAGCTCAGGAGGGAGGATAGGGAGCTGGGGGGGCGGGGGTGGGGGGTCGCCAATAACTGCCAGAGCACAGGCCGGGGAAGTCACGACTCAGTGGCAGAAGGGTTCTTGAGCTGGAGCTGAGTGCTCTTTGTACAGACTCGCTGGCAGTCTGGCCTGCGAGACGTCGGTGGCAGGTCTCGGTCCTCTGGGCTTCAGCCTCTGACCTGGCAGAGTGTGGTCATGGGGGCGGAGGTGCATCCTCCGTGGAGTTGGCCCCCGGGGCGGTTGGCACATGACTCGTCTTCCAGAAAGGTGCAGTGGCCGGGCACCGGGAGTGACCTCAGGCCTCTGAGCAGAGCCCAGCGGGAAGGCGGGGCCTCTGCAGAACCTGTCCTCTTGTATCTGAGTCACAGGAAGGAATTGCGTTTTCTCCCGGGTGAGGTGCTGCGGTCAGACTTCTTCAGCAGGCCTCGCTCCATCTACCGGTGCAGTGGGGATGTTATTATTGTTATTTGGGGCAGTATGCTCTCTTATGAACATTGAAATTTCACCGTTAAAACCATGAGCTCAAGTATATGCTGGCCCTGTGTTCAGATTTTTTAAATAAAAGTAAATGGGCAGACAGCTCTTAACATTGTACAGTGTGTTCAAGGATTAGAGAAAATCTAGGGGGTGGCGTAACTACACCTTTATACGCTTGGTAGCATGAGCACAGGGAGGCACAGGCCCTGTGATTGGAGGAAAACCCACCGTTCAGGACTGAACAGAGGTCCTTGGCAATGGGGGTATTGTTAATGAGCACCCCACCCAACCCTGACCCCACCCTGGGTGCTGTGCAAACTGAGGCCAGATAGGAGCGACCCCCAGAGCCTCTGTAGGTGGAGAGAGGGTTGGTGTCAGACCTGAGTTCAGGGCTGTTCTTGCTTCTGAATTACCTGGGGACGCTGGGCAAGTTGCTTGTTCTTTCTCAGCCTCCACTTTCTTAGCAGTGTACAGGGAATATAAGTGTCTTTTTTAAAGTGTTTTATTCGTTTGGCTGTGCCGGGTCTTAGTTGCAGTGTGCAGTATGTTCAATCTTGCTCACACCACATGGAATCTTTAGTTGTGGCATGAGGGATCTGGCTCCCTGATCAGGGATGGAACCTGGCCCCCTGCAGTGGGAGGGTGGGGTCTTAGCCTCTCCAAGTCCCAGTATGTAAGTCCTTGAATGAAATGGTGAACCCTTCTTGACAGTGTTGCTGTGAGGGTTCGGTGAGTTTCCAAGTAGCATGTGTCAGACTGCTTCACTGCCCAGAACACAGTAGGTGCTCAGTAGGTGGTGGCCCTTGTGACTGTTGTCGTGCCTGTTGTGGTGGTTGGCGGTCTGTAGGAGGGCTTTGGCCATTGAGACCGGTTGTGGGCATGTCTGGGGTTTCCCTGGTGGCTCAGACGGTAAAGAATCCACCTGCTATGCAGGAGACCTGGGTTCAGTTCCTGGGTCAGGAAAATCCTCTGGAGAAGGGAATAGCTACCCACCGCAGTATTCTTGCTTGGAGAGTCCCATGGGCAGAGGACTGGCGGGCTACAGTCCGTCATGTCTGCAGTGACATCTGAGCAGATGAGAAAGCGGTACTGGGCCCCTGAACAGCTTGGGGACGGATGTGCTTCTTAGCTTGCAGCAGGGTTCCCTGGATTCTGAAATTCTACTTTGTGAATGATTCTAGGAAATCCCTAAAAGGGATCTGATTGTTTAGGATTGGTGGTGAAATGCCCTTGGCCAGGGGAGCTGGGAAGGCGAGAGGAGCGAATTCAATCCGCTGTGTTATCTTGGAGCTCTGCTTTCTGGGGAGACAGGCTCCCATCTGGAGGGGTGACTGGTGAGGTCAGAGGGCTGTGGAGCACGGTGGTAGCACGGTAGATGCTCATGAGTGGTGGCCCTTGCGACTGTGACCAGCACGGCAGGTGCTCATGAGTGGTGGCCCTTGCGACTGTGACCAGCACACGAGATGCTCATGAGTGGTGGCCCTTGCGACTGTGACCAGCACGGCAGGTGCTCATGAGTGGTGGCCCTTGCGACTGTGACCAGCACACGAGATGCTCATGAGTGGTGGCCCTTGCGACTGTGACCAGCACGGTAGGTGCTCATGAGTGGTGGCCCTTGCGACTGGGATCAGCACGGCAGGTGCTCATGAGTGGTGGCCCTTGCGACTGTGACCAGCACAGTAGATGCTCATGAGTGGTGGCCCTTGCGACTGTGACCAGCACACGAGATGCTCATGAGTGGTGGCCCTTGCGACTGTGACCAGCACGGTAGGTGCTCATGAGTGGTGGCCCTTGTGACTGTGATCAGCACGGTAGATGCTCATGAGTGGTGGCCCTTGTGACTGTGACCAGCACGGCAGGCGCTCATGAGTGGTGGCCCTTGCGACTGGGATCAGCACGGCAGGTGCTCATGAGTGGTGGCCCTTGCGACTGTGACCAGCACACTAGATGCTCATGAGTGGTGGCCCTTGCGACTGTGATCAGCACACGAGATGCTCATGAGTGGTGGCCCTTGCGACTGTGACCAGCACGGTAGGTGCTCATGAGTGGTGGCCCTTGTGACTGTGACCAGCAAGGTAGATGCTCATGAGTGGTGGCCCTTGCGACTGTGACCAGCACGGCAGGCGCTCATGAGTGGTGGCCCTTGCGACTGTGACCAGCACGGCAGGTGCTCATGAGTGGTGGCCCTTGCGGCTGTGATCAGCACACGAGATGCTCATGAGTGGTGGCCCTTGCGACTGTGACCAGCACGGTGATGCTCATGAGTGGTGGCCCTTGCGACTGTGATCAGCACACTAGATGCTCATGAGTGGTGGCCCTTGCGGCTGTGATCAGCACACGAGATGCTCATGAGTGGTGGCCCTTGCGACTGTGACCAGCACGGCAGGTGCTCATGAGTGGTGGCCCTTGCGACTGACCAGCACGGTAGGTGCTCATGAGTGGTGGCCCGGTGGCCCTTGCGATTGTGACCAGCACGGTAGGTGCTCATGAGTGGTGGCCCTTGCGACTGGGATCAGCACGGCAGGTGCTCATGAGTGGTGGCCCTTGCGACTGTGACCAGCACGGTAGGTGCTCATGAGTGGTGGCCCGGTGGCCCTTGCGATTGTGACCAGCATGGCAGGCGCTCATGAGTGGTGGCCCTTGCGACTGTGACCAGCACAGTAGGTGCTCATGAGTGGTGGCCCTTGCGACTGTGACCAGCACACTAGATGCTCATGAGTGGTGGCCCTTGCGACTGTGACCAGCACGGTAGGTGCTCATGAGTGGTGGCCCTTGCGACTGTGATCAGCACACTAGATGCTCATGAGTGGTGGCCCTTGCGACTGTGACCAGCACGGCAGGTGCTCATGAGTGGTGGCCCTTGCGACTGTGACCAGCACGGTAGGTGCTCATGAGTGGTGGCCCTTGCGACTGTGACCAGCACGGCAGGTGCTCATGAGTGGTGGCCTTGTGACTGTGATCAGCACGGTAGGTGCTCATGAGTGGTGGCCCTTGCGACTGTGACCAGCACGGCAGGTGCTCATGAGTGGTGGCCCTTGCGACTGTGACCAGCACGGTAGGTGCTCATGAGTGGTGGCCCTTGCGACTGTGACCAGCACACTAGATGCTCATGAGTGGTGGCCCTTGCGACTGTGACCAGCACGGTAGGTGCTCATGAGTGGTGGCTCTTGAGACTGTGATCAGCACACTAGATGCTCATGAGTGGTGGCCCTTGCGACTGTGACCAGCACGGCAGGTGCTCATGAGTGGTGGCCCTTGCGACTGTGACCAGCACGGTAGGTGCTCATGAGTGGTGGCCCTTGCGACTGTGACCAGCACGGCAGGTGCTCATGAGTGGTGGCCCTTGTGACTGTGATCAGCACGGCAGGTGCTCATGAGTGGTGGCCCTTGCGACTGTGACCAGCACGGTAGGTGCTCATGAGTGGTGGCCCTTGCGACTGTGACCAGCACACTAGATGCTCATGAGTGGTGGCCCTTGCGACTGTGACCAGCACACGAGATGCTCATGAGTGGTGGCCCTTGCGACTGTGATCAGCACGGCAGGTGCTCATGAGTGGTGGCCCTTGCGACTGTGACCAGCACGGTAGGTGCTCATGAGTGGTGGCCCTTGCGACTGTGACCAGCACGGTAGATGCTCATGAGTGGTGGCCCTTGCGACTGTGACCAGCACGGTGATGCTCATGAGTGGTGGCCCTTGCGACTGTGACCAGCACGGCAGGTGCTCATGAGTGGTGGCCCTTGTGACTGTGATCAGCACGGCAGGTGCTTATGAGTGGTGGCCCTTGCGACTGTGACCAGCACGGTAGATGCTCATGAGTGGTGGCCCTTGCGACTGTGACCAGCACGGTAGATGCTCATGAGTGGTGGCCCTTGCGACTGTGACCAGCACGGTGATGCTCATGAGTGGTGGCCCTTGCGACTGTGACCAGCACGGTGATGCTCATGAGTGGTGGCCCTTGCGGCTGTGATCAGCACGGTAGATGCTCATGGGTGGTGGCCCTTGCGACTGTGACCAGCACGGTAGATGCTCATGAGTGGTGGCCCTTGCAACTGTGATCAGCATGGTAGATGCTCATGAGTGGTGGCCCTTGCGACTGTGACCAGCACGGTGATGCTCATGAGTGGTGGCCCTTGCGACGGTGACCAGCACGGTACGTGCTCATGAGTGGTGGCCCTTGAGACTGTGACCAGCACGGTGATGCTCATGAGTGGTGGCCCTTGCGACTGTGACCAGCACGGTGATGCTCATGAGTGGTGGCCCTTGCGACTGTGACCAGCACGGCAGGTGCTCATGAGTGGTGGCCCTTGTGACTGTGACCAGCACGGTGATGCTCATGAGTGGTGGCCCTTGCGACTGTGACCAGCACGGTAGGTGCTCATGAGTAGTGGCCCTTGCGACTGTGACCAGCACGGTGATGCTCATGAGTGATGGCCCTTGCGACTGTGACCAGCACGGCAGGTGCTCATGAGTGGTGGCCCTTGCGACTGTGACCAGCACACGAGATGCTCATGAGTGGTGGCCCTTGCGACTGTGACCAGCACGGTAGGTGCTCATGAGTGGTGGCCCTTGCGACTGTGACCAGCACACTAGATGCTCATGAGTGGTGGCCCTTGCGACTGTGACCAGCACGGTAGGTGCTCATGAGTGGTGGCCCTTGCGACTGTGATCAGCACACTAGATGCTCATGAGTGGTGGCCCTTGCGACTGTGACCAGCACGGCAGGTGCTCATGAGTGGTGGCCCTTGCGACTGTGACCAGCACGGTAGGTGCTCATGAGTGGTGGCCCTTGCGACTGTGACCAGCACGGCAGGTGCTCATGAGTGGTGGCCCTTGTGACTGTGATCAGCACGGTAGATGCTCATGAGTGGTGGCCCTTGCGACTGTGACCAGCACGGCAGGTGCTCATGAGTGGTGGCCCTTGCGACTGTGACCAGCACGGTAGGTGCTCATGAGTGGTGGCCCTTGCGGCTGTGACCAGCACGGTAGGTGCTCATGAGTGGTGGCCCTTGCGACTGTGACCAGCACGGTAGGTGCTCATGAGTGGTGGCCCTTGCGACTGTGATCAGCACACTAGATGCTCATGAGTGGTGGCCCTTGCGACTGTGACCAGCACGGCAGGTGCTCATGAGTGGTGGCCCTTGCGACTGTGACCAGCACGGTAGGTGCTCATGAGTGGTGGCCCTTGCGACTGTGACCAGCACGGCAGGTGCTCATGAGTGGTGGCCCTTGCGACTGTGATCAGCACACTAGATGCTCATGAGTGGTGGCCCTTGCGACTGTGACCAGCACGGCAGGTGCTCATGAGTGGTGGCCCTTGCGACTGTGACCAGCACGGTAGGTGCTCATGAGTGGTGGCCCTTGCGACTGTGACCAGGACACTAGATGCTCATGAGTGGTGGCCCTTGCGACTGTGACCAGCACGGTAAGGTGCTCATGAGTGGTGGCCCTTGTGACTGATCAGCACGGTTGATGCTCATGAGTGGTGGCCCTTGCGACTGTGACCAGCACGGCAGGCGCTCATGAGTGGTGGCCCTTGTGACTGTGACCAGCACGGCAGGTGCTCATGAGTGGTGGCCCTTGCGGCTGTGATCAGCACACGAGATGCTCATGAGTGGTGGCCCTTGCGACTGTGACCAGCACGGCAGGTGCTCATGAGTGGTGGCCCTTGCGATTGTGACCAGCACGGTAGGTGCTCATGAGTGGTGGCCCGGTGGCCCTTGCGACTGTGACCAGCACGGTAGGTGCTCATGAGTGGTGGCCCTTGCGACTGGGATCAGCACGGCAGGTGCTCATGAGTGGTGGCCCTTGCGACTGTGACCAGCACGGTAGGTGCTCATGAGTGGTGGCCCGGTGGCCCTTGCGATTGTGACCAGCATGGCAGGCGCTCATGAGTGGTGGCCCTTGCGACTGTGACCAGCACGGCAGGTGCTCATGAGTGGTGGCCCTTGCGACTGTGACCAGCACGGTAGGTGCTCATGAGTGGTGGCCCTTGCGGCTGTGATCAGCACACTAGATGCTCATGAGTGGTGGCCCTTGCGACTGTGACCAGCACACGAGATGCTCATGAGTGGTGGCCCTTGCGACTGTGATCAGCACGGCAGGTGCTCATGAGTGGTGGCCCTTGTGACTGTGACCAGCACGGTAGATGCTCATGAGTGGTGGCCCTTGCGACTGTGACCAGCACGGTGATGCTCATGAGTGGTGGCCCTTGCGACTGTGACCAGCACGGCAGGTGCTCATGAGTGGTGGCCCTTGTGACTGTGATCAGCACGGCAGGTGCTTATGAGTGGTGGCCCTTGCGACTGTGACCAGCACGGTAGATGCTCATGAGTGGTGGCCCTTGCGACTGTGACCAGCACGGTGATGCTCATGAGTGGTGGCCCTTGCGACTGTGACCAGCACGGTGATGCTCATGAGTGGTGGCCCTTGCGGCTGTGATCAGCACGGTAGATGCTCATGGGTGGTGGCCCTTGCGACTGTGACCAGCACGGTAGATGCTCATGAGTGGTGGCCCTTGCGACTGTGATCAGCATGGTAGATGCTCATGAGTGGTGGCCCTTGCGACTGTGACCAGCACGGTGATGCTCGTGAGTGGTGGCCCTTGCGACTGTGACCAGCACGGTAGGTGCTCATGAGTGGTGGCCCTTGAGACTGTGACCAGCACGGTGATGCTCATGAGTGGTGGCCCTTGCGACTGTGACCAGCACGGTGATGCTCATGAGTGGTGGCCCTTGCGATTGTGACCAGCACGGCAGGTGCTCATGAGTGGTGGCCCTTGTGACTGTGACCAGCACGGTGATGCTCATGAGTGGTGGCCCTTGCGACTGTGACCAGCACGGTAGGTGCTCATGAGTGGTGGCCCTTGCGACTGTGACCAGCACGGTGATGCTCATGAGTGGTGGCCCTTGCGACTGTGACCAGCACGGCAGGTGCTCATGAGTGGTGGCCCTTGCGACTGTGACCAGCTCACGAGATGCTCATGAGTGGTGGCCCTTGCGACTGTGACCAGCACGGTAGGTGCTCATGAGTGGTGGCCCTTGTGACTGTGATCAGCACGGTAGATGCTCATGAGTGGTGGCCCTTGCGACTGTGACCAGCACGGCAGGTGCTCATGGGTGGTGGCCCTTGCGACTGTGACCAGCACGGTAGATGCTCATGAGTGGTGGCCCTTGCGACTGTGATCAGCACACCAGATGCTCATGAGTGGTGGCCCTTGCGGCTGTGACCAGCACAGTAGGTGCTCATGAGTGGTGGCCCTTGCGACTGTGACCAGCACGGTGATGCTCATAAGTGGTGGCCCTTGCGACTGTGACCAGCACGGTGATGCTCATGAGTGGTGGCCCTTGCGACTGTGACCAGCACGGCAGGTGCTCATGAGTGGTGGCCCTTGTGACTGTGACCAGCACGGTGATGCTCATGAGTGGTGGCCCTTGCGACTGTGACCAGCACGTAGGTGCTCATGAGTGGTGGCCCTTGTGACTGTGATCAGCACGGTAGAAGCTCATGAGTGGTGGCCCTTGCGACTGTGACCAGCACGGTAGATGCTCATGAGTGGTGGCCCTTGCGACTGTGATCAGCACACTAGATGCTCATGAGTGGTGGCCCTTGCGACTGTGATCAGCACACCAGATGCTCATGAGTGGTGGCCCTTGCGGCTGTGACCAGCACGGTAGGTGCTCATGAGTGGTGGCCCTTGCGACTGTGATCAGCATGGCAGGCGCTCATGAGTGGTGGCCCTTGCGACTGTGACCAGCACGGTGATGCTCATGAGTGGTGGCCCTTGCGACTGTGACCAGCACGGTGATGCTCATGAGTGGTGGCCCTTGCGACTGTGATCATTGCTGTTATGACGGTTGGTGGTCTGCAGGAAATCAGCTGTAGGAGGGCTTTGGCCTTTCTGCCAGTGGGGAGACAGCTGCTGGGGGCGGTGGGCGGCTGACGTTGCCGACACAGGGTCCTGAGAGCACTCTATCTGGTAGCCCGGAACCACACTCTTTCGTAGTTGCTTGGAACCTGAAGGCAACTTGGCAAGGAAGAAAGTGCCTGAAACCCAAAGCCTGTGTCAGATTCCGTAGCAGTTCCTGCCTACCCTCTCCACCCCCTTCCCAGTTTTTCTTTTCTCGACCACCAGGTAGGAAAACTGATATGGGCATGCCTGAGGGGCTCAGGCTGGTCGTGGGTCTCTGGAGTCCAGGCCCTGGGCTCTTGGGGGGCTCAGGTTGGGAGGGGAGCTCCCCTAGGGAGGGTCCTGACAAGGGATCAAACGCTAAGCTGGAGTTTCAAGGCTGGCAGCCCCATAATCTTCAAAAGAGCAGCCGCTGCAGTCCCCGGAGTAGAAATTGACCCTAAATAGAAGTGACCCTTTATGTTTCAGATTCTGTGTAAAAAGGGAAAGAAAATCTCCACCACAGTGCGGGGGCTGTTTTTCACAGGCTTGGCAGGCCCCGGGACTTTTAACTTGACTCTCTACACTTTGAATGTGAAGGATTTCTGAATCTTGCATTCACAGGAATCCATGGCCTTGTTTGGGACTGTCCCCTCAATCACAGGCTTCCAGGCCCCACCTTAATGCCCAAGGCGGGTAAGATTCCTTTGTCGGTGTCTCAGGCCTCCTTTGGGTCTGCCATGAAGTTCAGCCATGGCGGGTTTCGCTCACACAATGCACTTTCAGAACGTGCCCGTGTGACTGTCTTTGGTCTCCTTTCCCAGCGGAGAACACGTCCACACCCGGGGGAGGGTGAAGCAGCCGTCCAAAGCTGCCTTCCCTCCCTGGCCCGTGTTTAGTTACCACTGCCTTTTGACAAAAGAATTACTTTCTCTTCCTGGTTTTGAATCGAGGACCTTTTGTGTATTTACTGCAAATGTGATAAATGCTAGTCTTGTGGAAACCAGCTGCCCCTTATGGCTGGGGGCGGCGTTTTTAACACCTGGCAGTTTGCATTTCAATATGGTGGCTTAAAGCGCGTACGCACGCGCACACACACACACACACAGAGGAAAAACAAAACCCAGCTCAAAACAGAGATCGTTCTTGGCTGCTAGGAGGGAAGCGAGAGTGGAGGAAGCAGCAGAACGCCCTGGAACAGGCAGTCAGGCAGGGCCCCTTGCTGGGAGGTGACTGCCCACAAGGGGAGGACCTCTGTCCTTTAGCTGCATCTGGGTGACATCCATCACCACCTCCCGTGTGCCACGTCCTGTGCGAGATCTCTGCTGTTGAAGAGCTCGCGCATGGCTGGGTGTCGTGGGGGCAGGTGCCTGCAGGATAGGGCACCTGGAGGCAGACGACTGAAGTGCTGGGCCTGCTGGACCAGGCAGGGCAGCTTCCCCGAGCGGGTGGTGCTGGGGTTGGGTCTTCAGAGATGGTAGCTTAGCATCCTAGGTCTGCTGCAACAACATACCATGGACTGGATTTCCATGCAGGACTAGTTTGGACTGGTTTCCATGCAGGCGTTTATAGTCTCAGAGAAGTCTGAGATGAAGGTGTCAGTGGGGTTGTCCTTCAGAGGACCACGAGGGAAAGCTGTGTTCTAGCCTGTCTCCGTGGCTGCTAAAAGGTCCTCTTCTCTGAGTCTTCCTGTTGGTGTGTGTGTCTTTGTCCAGACTTCTTGTTTTCATAAGGACAGCAGTCATATTTAGGGCCTACCCAAAAATGCATCGGGTCTTAGGGGTGGCGCACGGGTCCTCCTTGCGTCATGCGGCATCTTTCCTTGCGGCGCACAGACGGACGCTCTAGGTGTGACTCAGGCTCAGCAATTGCAGCCCTTCAGGTGTAGTGGCTCCTCAGCTTCAGTTCCCCCACCGGGGACCAAACCTGTGTCCTTCGCTTTGCAAGGGGGATTCTTAACCACTGGACCACCAGGAAAGTCCCCCGATGACTTCACTTCTTTAACAACGGTACCTCCAAATGGTTACATTCTGGGGTGCTGGGGTCAGGTCTTCAGTCTGTGAAGTTCGGGGGGACATGGTTCAGCCCACAGCAGATGGTAGGGTTTTCCAGGAAGGTGGAGCAGTTGTAGGAAGGGCTTTCCCCTCAAAGGGAGAGAAATAGCCCTGTGTGTTTGGCGACCTGCATGTATTTTGGAGTATATGCGTTGGACAATGACAGCAGGTGAAAAAGGGAAAGTAGCGGATCAGATCGTATGTGAATCAAACGCGTGGACTTGATTCTAGAGCCTTGCAGCTCACAGAGTCATCTCCGAGTCAACAGCATCAGCCAGGATCCCCTGTGGGAGGAAGAATCTCAGGCCCCACCCCAGACCTGCTCAGTCAGCATCTGCAATTGGCAAGATCCCCAGGTGGTTCATGGGCGCGTTCAAGCGTGAGAAGCACTGGGCTAGAGCAGTGGTTTCTCTTGGTTCCTTGGTCGCCTGGAACTCTTTTTTTTTTTTTTTTTTTTTTTTAATTTTTATTTATTTGGCTGCAGCAGGTCTTAGCTGCAGCATGTGGGAACTTTTGTTGCAGCGTGGTCTCAATAACCTCAGATATGCAGATGACACCACCCTTAGGACAGAAAGGAAGGAAGAACTAAAGAGCCTCTTGTTGAAAGTGAAAGAGAGTGAAAAAGTTGGCTTAAAACTCAACATTCAGGAAACTAAGATCATGGCATCTGGTTCCATCACTTCATGGCAAATAGATGGGGAAACAATGGAAACAGTGACAGACTTTATTTTTCTGGGCTCTAAAATCCCTGCAGATGGTGACTGCAGCCATGAAATTAAAACACATTTGCTCCTTGAAAGAAAAGTTATGACCAACCTAGACAGCATATTCAAAAGCAGAGACATTACTTTGTCAACAAAGGTCCATCTGGTCAAAGCTATGGTTTTCTCAGTAGTCATGTATGGATGTGAGAGTTGGACTATAAAGAAAGCTGAGCGCCAAAGAATTGATGCTTTTGAACTGTGATGTTGGAGAAGATTCTTGAGAGTCCCTTGGACTGCAAGGAGATCCAACCAGACCATCCTAAAGGAAATCAGTCCTCGGTGTTCATTGGAACCACTGATGCTGAAGCTGAAACTCCAATACTTTGGCCACCTGATGCGAAGAACTCACTCATTGGAATAGACCCTGATGCTGGAAAAGATTGAAGGCAGGAGAAGGGGACGACAGAGGATGAGATGGTTGGATGGCATCACCCACTCAATGGACATGAGTGTGGGTAAACTCCAGGAGTTGGTGATGGACAGGGAAGCCTGGCGTGCTGCGGTTCATGGGGTCGCAAAGAGTTGGACGTGACTGAGCGACTGAACTGAACTGGGCTGTCTAGTTGTGGCATGTGCAGGCTTAGTTGCCACTTAGCACGTGGGATCTTAATTCCCAGACCAGGGATTGAACCCGCGTCCCCTACATTGGAAGGTGAATTCCCATCCACTGGACCACCAGGGAATGCCCTGCTGGGAACTCTTCCCTTCAAAATTCTGATATGCTTGGTTTGCAGTGTGGCCTGGTCTTTGTCGTTGTTATTTTTAAAGTTCCCCAGGTGATTCTAATTGCAGCCAGGATTGAGAATTCCTGTTTGGGGCAGTGGGGAGCCATCGGGAGTTTAAAGCAGGGTGTGGTGTGGGGGAGGACGCACAGAAATCGCTTCTGTCCTCTTTCCCAAGGGCAGGAGATGCTAGGCCTTGGAACCAGAAGGAGCCCTGTCCCGCCAGTGACTGTCCTGCTGTCATTTGTCTGGGGCAGGTCAGAAGCACGAAGGACAGACGCCTGCTCGCCTGCCTGTCACGGGGGCCCTGACCTGGATGTGGCTCAGTCTTCTCAGGGCCCTGGGTAGGGGCATTTAAGCTCACTGCTGCCAGCGTTTTCCAGTGGTGGGGTTGGTAGGGATGAGCCTCTAATGGGGGTGGCAGGGCAGCCATGCGGGAGCAGGAGAGGAACCCCCGGCCGGGGTGTCTGGACGTGGTGTTCCTTCCGCCCGTTGCACTGGAGGTTCTGGGAGGCTGGACCCGCTCCTCGGAAAGGATGCTTTTCGTGGCTGTTGCACGCTCCAGATAAGCTCTCCAAAGCCCACTGGTGATAAAGGTGATCTCGAGAAAACAAACATCAGTGAAAAAGCAAACAAACCCAAACACCCAAACAGCATTTATCCCGGTTTAGCTGAGAGACTTGGATTAGGCAGGTCACATGACCCACAACTTTCCTTCAGTCCTTAGGAGACTTCTTCCGTGGAAATCTTTTTCGGCAGCTTTGCAATTTTGATTTTCAGTTAATTAGATTTGTGCTGTTTGGGAGACTTGGTTAATGCATTTCACCCCACAGAGCTGATTTGCCTCTGTCTAAATTAGGTCTTTGCTACAGCAGAGGATGTACCCAGGATATGTGAATATAGGCTCACAGGGGTGTTGAGAGGCCTTTAGACAAATAAACAGGAGAGGGCTTTGAAATCACCATTTATCATCATCATCATTATTGTGGAATATTGAGGTCCCACCGAGTGGAGAGAGGTGTTCTTCAGAGAAAGAGGGTCATCACATGACTGCACAGTGGCCTTGTTCCAGGGTTCTCGAAATCCAACCCTGCTCATAGTCAGCTTGGGTTATAACATTAATGAGAAGGGTTCTATTTGGAGGGTGTCACATAGTGCATAATGTCAAGCAATGCATTTACCATCTCTAAACTCTTGGAACTGAGAGGGACTGTAGGAGTTATGTCAGCCAGGCCTTCAATTTACAAGTCCGGGAAACTGCGAAGAATCAGTGTTTTTGAACTGTGGTGTTGGAGAAGACTCTTGAGAGTCCCCTGGACTGCCAGGAGAGCCAACCAGTCCATCCTAAAGGAGATCAGTCCTGAATATTCATTGGAAGGACTGATGCTGAAGCTGAAGCTCCAGTACTTGGGCCACCTGAATCAAAGAGCTGACCCATTGGAAAAGACCCTGATGCTGAGAAGGACTGAAGGTGGGAGGAGAAGAGGGGGGCAGAGGATGAGATGGTTGGATGGTGAAACTGACTCGATGGACATGGGTCTGAGTAAGCTCCGGGAGATGGTGAAGGACAGGGAAGTCTGGTGTGCTGCAGTCCACGGGGTCCAAAGAGTTGGACACGACTGAGCGACGGAACTGAACTGAGGGTTCTTCCTACATTTGAGTTGGAAAGTTATAGGCCTCTCTTCCTTCTCCACGCGTCCCTGTCCCCCTTCCCCTCCCTTATTTGCAGTGGACACAGAGGAGGGGAGGGAGGTTCATCTGACTGCGTGGGTATTTGAGAGGCATCTCTCCGAACTGAGGAGCAGCCTGGGGCCTGGTTTTATGGATTCATCACAGATTCTGGCCTTTGTTCCCGTTCTCCCGTGTCAAGAGATTATAGACTGCTTGTTAGTGATATGACACCAGGAATCATAATTTAATAATTTACATCCTGCTGCTCTTCTCAAAAGGCTTGGAGGCAGCAAGGAAGAAAGGGGAGCTAGGTAGATAGAATCAGGGTGTTCAGAGGTGCTCCGGAGCCATCTGTGTGGGTGGGCCCTGATTTTTGCATGCCTGTGGATAAGATAGGTGGCACCTGTGTGTTAAGAGATCATGGGTACTGTCCAGGCAGGGGGTTTAAATTCCCTTTGCTTCCTGTCTGTCATCTCTGATCAGTTCCAAGTAGCTTGCCTATTGGAGTGTTGCTGATCAGCGGGCGGAGCGCGCACTCGATTAGCCATGCCTGTCAAGGCCCAGAGGTGGGGGCATCTCCTCTCCAGGCACCACCAGCTGAGACTTCGATGTCTGGAGAATCCTATTTTAGGCGTCTTAGAAAAGGAAACAGACATAACCTCTGTCCTTGGGGGAAATTACAGTCGCATTACGGGAGGCAGAATATAAGCTCGAAGAGGACTTAATGCCCCCCCAAATCTCAACCATCTCAGTTAGCGTTATTAGCATCGTTTAGTAATAGCTGCCCTCAAACACTGCATCACATCTTGTGGTTTTAACACATGGAGATGCCTAGGACAGAAAAGAACTTAGGCGCACGATAAAGAAGTCAGGACTCGAGATGGGGTCTTATTTCCTGCGGCCGTGCAGCCGGTAAACACAGCCCAGGGCAGTACAGACCTGTCTCCGTTGTGCTTCTCAGGAAAGGGCCCAGGAGGGGGTTAGTGCAGGGTGTGGAGGGCAGGCAAGGTGAGCCTGTCTGGGCATGAGGGAGGAGGGCCAGGGAAGGTCTTCGGTGCTCCACAGGCAGCATCTCCTCCGCATGTTCGTTTATCAGAGCCTTTCCTCCTGTCTAGACTCTAGGCTGGTGTTATCTGAGTCCTTATCTTGAGACAGTCTTCTGATGATGGTCCGAGAGCTCCTGCCTCACTGAGGAGGTCAGCCTCGGGCCCTGGCCTTGGAGACCTGCTCAGCTTCATTTTCTTCTTTGTTCAGAGAGGGTGGCTACCTTACCATGGAGGATCCAGTGGGGGCCCAAGAACTTGAGGGGTGCTCGCTGCAGCTGGGGCTGTCTGCATGAGAAGCTTGAGTGGAGCAGGGTGTGGGGACCTCCTGTCTGGTCCCAGGCTGGAGAAGGTGCCTGTGGGGAGGTGGGGTGTGGGGCTGCGGGTTGCAGGGCCTGGGGAGAAAAGGGAGTCAGACCTGAAAGCGCCCAGCACGCATCCCTGGATCCACGTCTCAGAGCCCAGGGAGTGTCTGAGTTGCAAGTTCCCTCTTTTCTATTTTCTTGTGTTGTTTTGCCTTTTAAGTGCAAAGAAGATGCCGCACAGCGGGAACATCTGTGCTCCTCAGGACTCTGTGACTGATTTGTTAAATGTAAATTTCCTAATGTAGGTTATGGAACTGGTGAAGGGGAGATGCAGGCAGGCTGGCTGGGGAAACATCTCTCCCCACTCAGCTTCACACGGCGCGTGTGGCTCCGGGACCAGCCTGGAACAGGGCCGGACCGAGGCTGCAGCTCCCCGTGCCCTTGGCCCTTTGCCTGTGCCCAGGGCCTTGCTCTTGCCTTCCTCGAAGCCATAAAGAAGCAGCGGCTGGTGATCACGTGACCGGGTGGGTGGAGACAGTTCCCTCGATGGTTGTGAAGAAGGTGGTCGGAAGGACACAAAGCCTGCACTGTCGTGGGAGATGGGGACCTCAGTAGTTTTTTAGGGCGCCCTGGTTATCGAGTGAGGCAGTCAAGGAAATGGAGCCTCAGAGACACAAAGTGACTGTCTTGAGATCACACAAGCAGTTTGGAGGCGGCACAGCCAGCGCAGGGGCTCAGACCCCCTGGTTCCTGCTGGAAAGACCTCATTTCCTCAGTTCTGGGTGCATTCCCATTCACATCTGCAGCACGGGAACGAAGACTGCCTCCTGACAGGCGGATGGGATGGTGTCAGAATGGTGACCTTGCCCCACGCGTGCGGCTCCGGGTCCCATCAGACCAGGCAGAACCTGTTTCCTGAGGGCTTGTTTTATGACTGGTGGTGTGCAGATTGCTTCAGACATGTCTGCTCAATTTAATCTGAAACACACCCGGATCCTATCGAGTAGGGGTGTCTTACACCTGTTTCTGCTGAGAAACTTCAGCTCCTCTCCAGCCACGCTGCTGGTCAAGGGCAGAGCTTCCAACTTGCGGGGGGCAGCAGGGGGGCTCTCCAGCCCCTTAATGCTCCTCCCTGCCGGCCTCGGGTGGGCTGATGGAGTGAGTCCTCGTCCGTCCCCCCTCATCCGTCCCCCCTGGCCCCGTCAGCTCTCAGTGTCTCTGGAGTGAGACCGCGTCCTTCCATCCTGTGGTCAACAGGCTGCTGCCTGCCAGTTTTCCGGACACTTGCTGCCGAACTGTGTTCCGATCGAAAGAAACACAATTACTCTCGGAGACTCGAGGGCAATTGTGAACACTTGCAGCCCGCTCTCTTGTTCAATACTCGCTTGGAGGAGCTCTCTGGAGAGGACTGGAAAGCAGTCTTTGGGTGGAGAGTGATCTCTCTGGCCTCGGCTCTCTGGCGCAGGCAGGGATGGTCAGCTCTTCCAGCTCTTGGGGAGGGGGCAGAGTTATTTTTATTTAGGTGGTAATGTGGAGACTTGAATTCAGGGCAGAGGTGGCATCTCGCCTCTTTCAGGTGCAAGCCAATTTGTCTCACGGTAGCAGAGGGGATTGTTAGGGAAGCCGGGCTGTTTGGAGAGTCCTCAAGGGAGGAGGCCCGAGAGGAGGGGCCGTCACGTGCTCCTCGCCAGTTTGCAGAGCACTTGGAGGTAATGTTTTCAGACAGTAAGGAAGGGTTAGAGGTTCCTACCCTTAGAGTCTCATCAAAGTGAGGCCCAAAGAGGAGGGATGATTCTTCCAGAATTCTGAATCCCGAGCTTGCTTCTCGTTGAGATAGGCGGGTGTCGGAAGGCATGCCTCTAAGCCCTGTCCTAAGGTGCGGATAGAAGGAGTGCTAAGCAGGCTCTGGCCATCTTCGTGCCCAAGCTGTTGGCGGACGGGCAGGTGGAGGAGGTGGGTTCCTGTGGAGGGTGACCCCCCGAGAGAGGGGAGAGACAGGGGGCAGCATCTGAGCCCCGAGGTCATTCATTCCCCAGAGGTGGAGCAGGGCCGTCCAAGCCTACCCCTTCCCCGCTGTGCTGGGCCGCCCTGCCTCCATCAGGGGCCCCTCATCCAGCCCTCCTGACTACACCGCCCACCTGGACCAAGTGGAGGTGGGTGGAAGGACAGCCCGCTGTTCCTTGCTCTGGCCTGTACTGGGGAGCTGGGCGAGGGGAGGTGGGCTCCAGTGGCTTCCTGTGGACGCTGAGTACCCCCGAGCCCTCTGAACATGGCTCGGCCAGACAGGCTGGCTGGGACTGGGGGGGCCAGGAGCCTTCTGGCCAGCGTCTTAGGCCGCCGTGTTTCTGTTGAACTCACGCATGTGGTTTCCGGGCCCCATGTCTCAGTTATTACCTAGCACCACCAAGCAGACAGCGACGGTAATTATCAACATTCTGAGAGCGGCCATTCGCCGAGCTTGGCAAGGTGACTCAGAACATTAGATCAGTATTAGAGGAGGAAAAGAGAAACGATTCAAGGAAGCCCCACCCCCCCTCCTCCTGTGTTCTCCTGGTGCTCTAACACTCCAGAACATTCATTTTGAAGACAGAGGTCTCTGTCCTGCCAGAACTCACCGTGCGCTTCCTCCTGGGGACACATACAGGTTTCCCTGCAGTGGAAGGAGCTGGGTTCTCCTGGCTTGTGTCTGCTGCCCAACCCCGCCCCCAGGAGCTGTTGGGTTAGTGCTGGACAGGCACGCAGGGAAGAGGGCGTGAGGTCATGGGAGGCAGGACCAGGGCTGTGTGCTGGCCTGGGAAGCGTTGCCCTGGTTTTAAATGCTAAGTTCCATGAGGGTAGGACAGGCTTGGTCCTGTTCACAGCTGTACCTGCAGCGTGTGAAGCAGAGCCCAGTGTGTGTCCGTGAAAGCAGCGTTCAGGACTGGACCCCACTATGCGGAGCCACGAGGCAGGGAGCCCAGGCCCGCTCCTTCAGCCCCCGGGGCAGGAGGCGGAGGTACTAGGTCCGGTCTATGTGGGTGTGCTCTGAACCTCTGCCCAGGGATTGGCCTGTGGTATCCAGTTAGAACTTGAATGGAAAAATTTATTCCTGCTTCAGGAAAGCACAAGAAAAATATTTGTTCCCATCATCAAAGTGGAAATTTAAGTCAATGACAATGGAAACTATTTCTGGCCATTCACAGACTAGGAAGAGGAGGGAGGGAGCGGGTTGACTCACGCAGGGCAGTAGAATTCAGGCCCTGAAGACTGTAAATTTTAGGGGTGAAATAACAGCGTAGAAATAAAACTCCCCAAGGGAACATAAACCAACCCGTAATCACATACAAACAACAAACCCCGTCCCGTTTAGTGGTGTGTGCTGCGACTCTAGGGGTGAGGGGCGGCCGGGAACTCTGGGCACTTGGGGCGGTGTTGGGTTTTGTCCTTCTCTCGCACACGGTGGCTGACACCAGGTGGCTTCTCAGGGCGAACCGTCACTGATCCGAGCCTGATCGTCCCCACCCCCAGCTCTCAAGCTGGAAGACCCAGCTTTGGCAGCTGTAGGTCTCCGGATTAGTTTGCTACCTGGGAAGGTTTTCCAGGTGAAAATGGCAGGCGCACGCAGTAGTGAGCAGAAGCCCACTTGGGAGTCGGGTGTTTCGTGGGTTAGAAGCAGGTTGGGAAGAAAAGCAGCTGATTAGGATACTCTAGCGGGAAGAATCAGAATTAGATGAAGTAAGATGGGCCCTGTGCAGGTGATGGTTGGTGCGGCTGATGATTGGTCTGGGTGGTGGGTGCAGTGGGGTTCATCATATGAACCTCTTTAATTTGGTGAATGTTTTGTAAATGTCCATAATAAATGGTCGTAAAGGAAACAGCTGACCCCTGGGTCTCCCCCTCAGGTATCACCCCCTGGTGTTACTGGAGGTCTCTTTCCTTAGCTGTTCTACACAGACTGACTCAAGACTCAGGCTCCAAATTCTGCAGGAAAGTGGGAAAGAAAAAATGTGAGACATACTTTTTATCAGGGTTTTGATTGAAAGCGTTACTTTTCCATGGACTGGAGATCCACACCTGAGAAGCAGTTTGGGCTTTCCCACTCCTAAGGTAAAGGTAAAAGTCCAGGCGGGTACCAAGGCCATCTGGACACGTGGGTGCTCCCAGAGATCCAGGGACCCGTGGTGGCAGGGACCTGTGGTGGGTGCTTCCAGAGATCTAGGGGCCTGTCTGTGGTGGGTGCTCCCAGAGATCCAGGGACCTGTCTGTGGTGGGTGCTCCCAGAGATCCAGGGACCCGTGGTTGCAGGGACATGTGGTGGATGCTTCCAGAGATCCAGGGACCTGTCTGTGGTCGGTGCTCCCAGAGATCCAGGGACCTGTCTGTGGTCGGTGCTCCCAGAGATCCAGGGACCTGTCTGTGGTGGGTGCTCCCAGAGATCCAGGGACCTGTCTGTGATGGGTGCTCCCAGAGATCCAGGGACCCGTGGTGGGTGCTCCCAGAGATCCAGGGACCTGTGGTGGATGCTCCCAGAGATCCAGGCACACGTGGTGGGTGCTCCCAGAGATCCAGGCACACGTGGTGGGTGCTCCCAGAGATCCAGGCACCCATGGTGGCAGGGACACGTGGTGGATGCTCCCAGAAATCCAGGTTGCTAGTTCCAGTGGAGGCCTTTGCTGCTGCCCCAGCTGTCCCTTGGACGATGTCCCCTCCCTCTGATGGGCACCCCTCCCTCGATGGCAGTGCCAGACTTGGGTTCCCAGGGGCGGCTGCCACGCTCGTGTGGGTGCAGGCTGTGTTGCTCTGACTGCGCTGAGAGACCGTTCTGAAGGCAGCGGAGGCAGCAGGTGAGCTGGGGGGACAGCAGCTGCTGTCTCCTTGGTGGCTGCTCCTCACAGCCCTGGTCCCCTGGGTCTGTCTGTGACCTCCTCCTCTTCTGCCTGGCTTTGGGCTGGTACTTGTTGCTCAGGGGTAGCTGTGACCGTTTCAGAACGGATGGCTGTAGGTCGTACTTAGGAGTCGGCAGAGGCCGTCTCTATCCCAGAAGGATGGATGACAGGTGCTGTCCACACCACCCCCTCCACCCCCCTCCACCCCACCCCCCCGACCCCGCCCCCCGCCGGCCGGAGGGAGCGGGGCAGACTCTGGTCATCACTGCCTGACTTGTGTGCTTGCCCGGCAGCTGTACCCAGGAGGAGGCGGGTAAGGCGAGGTCAAGGGCAGGGGAGGGGCTGCCTCTCTCAGACGGTCCTGCTGTTGAAACAGTGATGTCACTTGGTCCATCAGAAGGCGGCCTCTAAAGGGGAGCCCTTCCCTGTGAGGCGTGAGGGCTGCCCCTGGCACTACATTCCGTCCGCATCCATGTTCGAGGTCCGCGTGCACCAGGCTGGCTACAGTAGCCTCCCTCTTTCTCCCCCTCCACTGCCTGAGTTGGCATCGGCAACGTTCCTTCCCTGACCCTGGCACTGTCTCCCAGCTGGGCACCTCCTCCCTCTCCTCCTCTTCCTGTTCTTTCACCAGGCGGCCACCCAGGAGCATTTTCCAAAGATGCAAATGTGGTCATGACCGCTTGCTTCCAGCTCTCCTAGGGCCCGCTGTGGCCCGCAGGGCTCCGTGGGGCTCCGTGCTTGCAGGACGCGACCCCGCCCATATGACTCGGCCCCGCCCCTTGCCGCTGTGCGTGCCCACGCGGCTCAGGTTGCACCTTCACGACCTGTTCTTCACCTCTTCTCTGCTGGTTCCACCCCCTCACCTTTGCAACTGCTGGTTCCTCTGCCAGAAATGTTCACCTGCTTTGTCCTCTGAGGCTCCGAGCTCCTATTTTTCCTTCAGGTTTGCCTGAACAGTGCCCTTCTGGTGATGTCTTTTCTGTCGCCCACGTTTATTTGTGGGCTGCTTTTTCCTTTGTGGACCCCCAACACCTTGTTACTATGGCACGGGTCTGCAAAGCCTACTCTGCGGTTCTGATATTCAGAACACTGTGAAAATCAGCAGTGTTTATTCGTTTTTAGTTTTGGCTGCGCTGACTCTGTCGCTTTGCACAGGCCGCCTTTAGTTGTGGCTCGCGGGGCCACTGGAGCTGCTGTACTGGCGCTTCTCACTGCAGTGTCTTCTCTCGTTGCGGAGCGCAGGGTCTGGGCGCAGGGGCTTCTCTGTAGTTTGCGCAGGCGGGTTCAGTAGTTATGGTTGAGAGGCTTCGTTGCTCCGAGGCATGTAGGATCTTCCAAGACCCGAAATCGAACCTATGTCCCTTGTATTGGCAGGCATATTCTCAACCACTGGACCTCCAGGGAAGCCCCAGAAGTTTTTATGTAACTTATTTGGCTGCAAAATCTGACCTGAACTGTCTGGAGACTCTTGTGGTATTTTCTTGATCCCACTTAGCTTCACAAGTGGTTGATCACAGGCGTTGCTCCAGGCCCCTGGGAGGGGGCGAGGAAGGAGGAAAGGTTGATGCTTTATTACATGTACCCATTATCCGTCTGAAATCAGAAACATCTAAGTCCAAACCTATCTGGTCCAAGGCGAGGGAATCACGGGCTTATATTTATTGGTTCAAGTTGGCCCCTTCCCACTAGGCGGTAAGGGTCTTGGACTGTGTCCTAGTCAATATTTTTGTGTTTCCTTAGAGTCTTCAAAAGTAGCTGGCACTGTTAGAGTAAATACCCAGTAAGAGTTTGTTGGATGAATGGATAATAATTGCTAGCATTTATTAACATTTATTAAGCACTCACTGTGTGCCAGGCTCCCTTCGATAAATGCTTCACTTATTTCTACTCATTTAATCTTCATAGCAGCCCCGTAAGAGTGAAACTGTACAACTCAGATTGAGGCTTGAAACCGCTGACTTTTCTTTGAGATCATACGCCACGCCTGGTCTCAGGCCTCACTGAAGCCCAGGTTCTTGATGTGTCATTCCAGAATGAATTAGAGGAGAGACAAAGGGATAGGCGCATTCCATAGACAGAGTGCAGTCTGGCTCAAAAGGTGAGAGTGGCCTCAGGGCGTGGGATTGTCTGGGAAAGGGAGCGGGGCCCTGGGAGAGACACACTGCACGGGTAGAATGTGGCCCTCTCAGGAGGCGGTAGACCCTGAAACATGGTGTGGTTAGTGTTTATGGGTAGTTTCATTAGGCTGAGGAGTGGGAGTATTATTCCAGCTGTTTTGGAGAGGGAGCAGAGATGTCCAGGAACTGGGCCACCACCCACGTTTTGATCCTTTATGGTTGACCTCAGAGCTGTCATGGCCCTGGTGGGCGTGTCATTTAGCTGATGCATTACGTTGACCGTATAATGAGGCTCAAGGTCTACCGGGACTCAGGTCTTCTGCCATCTTGGGGGAACTGGTCGTTTCCGACCAGTTTATGTTGTGTCCTCGATGGCTGTGTCAGTCTTTGAGAGGTTGTGCCCTGCCGCTTTCTTTCCTATTTCAAGTGGGTACTTATTTTAATAGATGGGAAAATTGTTTTATAGATGGGAAAATTGAGGCAGCTGCTGGTTGGGTAATTTGCCAAGATCCCATGGCCAGAAAGGAGAGAGGTGGGATTTGAATTCAAAGGCCTGAGTTTTAACCGCTGGCCCTTCTGCCTTCTTGGAGGTATGAGGGCATTGTGGTCAGCAGTTCAGGCAGAGTAGGATAAGGGGGAAGCAATTTTCAGGACTCTGCCTTCCCCGCTGCAGTGTTCCAGCTTTCTTGCTGACATGAAGTTGGAATAGTACCACTTACTCCAGAGCATTTTTGAGAGGATAATAAAATGATTGGATGAGGAAGTTTAAAAAGAACAAAATCTCGATGGTCATTCAATTTTTATCGAGTGCCAGATGAATTCAGTGCTTCCAGAAACAGACAATCCAAAGTAATGAGTCTTTGCTAGCCTCTTGTTCAGCATCTAGAAGGATGATGAACCAGAGACCCAGAGAGGACAGTTGACTTGCGTGAGGTCACAGAGCATTGCATTGCAGGGACCTCAATCCAGTCCCCCTCGGTCAGTGCCTTGTGTCTTGCTCCCAGGGAGGTACCTGAGATGAGGGCTGAGTCACTGTATGCATTTCAGGCCGGACCTTGGACGCTCTGCCCTTGGTTGGCTAGCTTGCTCACTGACCGCATGACTTGTGAATCAGTATCAGACAAACGCTTAGAGCCAGAAGTGTCCCACTCAGCACAGCCTGCTCTGCAGCGTCAAGGGGAGTGTGGTGTGTAGGGGAGCCCCGTCTGCCCGCTGAGCTTCCTGCAGATGAAACTGCGGACTGTCTATTTCAGCGGTTGAGTGGTGGCTGCTTTTCATAGTCATGTCTCCCGAGGTCATGGGCTGATGGGGTTGTGCTGGGGAGGCCCGAGTTTGTGGGTAAAGCCAGGTGTCAGAGAGGCCTGCAGTGCACACTTGGCTTTATGTTCAGGACTGAGGATTTGCCCCTGACTGCTGTGTACCTGGCGGGGAGGGGGGCGGGGCACTGCCAGGCCTGTAAGTGGCTCTCATTCAATAGTTCTTTCCTTCTCCTCCTGGAAGAGCACAGACCTCTCCTCTCCCCTTGCTTAGAGTCCAGTATGCAAACACCCCTCTTTCTGGGTGTGTGTGTGTGTGTGTGCGTGTGTGCGCGTGTATGCATGTACACAGAGTTTAGTTCCTATACTACTTTTGTTTATTAACCTAATTAATTTTTTACTGCCTGTTTTCCTCAGCAAAGTTAATGTTTCGAGAGCAAAACACACTGGGTTCCAAAGTAGCATAACTGCTTCTTGATGATAAAATCTGCCAGAATACCTGTGTCTCAGTTCCTGTCTATCTGTATCTGTTTGTCCGTCTGTCTCTCTAGTTCACTTATCTGGCCTGCTTTCGCCTACATTTCTCTCCTTCTAGGCTTTCCAGTGTGAACACAGACACAACTTTGTTGATATTTCTCTTTATTTAATGAACCAAAATTTTTTTCTACTTCGTATTTTCAGACCAGTTTCGGGTTAACAGTACAGTTGAGAAGAAGCAGCAGAGGTTTGTCTTTGTGTACCCTGCCCTCACAGGCACAGCCTTCCCCATCATCTCTGTCCACGCCCTGCGCCCGCCCCACGGGGCATTTGTTACAGTTCGCGAACCTGCACTGACATCGTGTCACCCAAAGGCCACCATCCACATGAGAGTCCAGTCTCGGTCTTGTCCGTTCTGTGTGTGAGGCACAGACGTGTAGTGACGCGTGTCCCTCGCTGCAGCCTCACAGAGCATCTCCACTGCCCTAAAATCCTGCGTGCTCCCCCGCTCCCGCCCACCGCAGCCCTGGCCTCTGCCGAGCTCTTCACTGCTGCCATAGCTTTGCCTTTCCCGGAGTGTCCTGTAGTTGCAGACACACAGCATGCAGCTGCTTCAGAGGGGCTTCTTCCCTCACTGATAAGCGCGTTTGTCCACGCTCTGCCCTCGGTGTTCTCACTTGCTCTGCCTGCCATCTCTGCCCCCAGCGCGCACCTCCGTGGCAGCGTTCCGTGGCAGCCACGCGCGCGTCGCAGGCTCGAACCTCATTTAACTAATCCTCTGTGGTTGGACAGCTGGGTGGCTCGGCTTTGCCTGTGTAAACAGTGTGACAGCGAACATCCTTGAAGAGCCTCTTTTTAAACCCACTCGTTTGATTATTGCCTGAGGAGACATTCCTCCATGTGGAATTACTGGGTCAAAGTTTGTGTATTTTTGAGGGTGTGTATGTGTGTGTCTATGTGAGGGCTTGTGATACATTTTGTCAAATTATATGACTGGATTGTAGTTACCTTCCTCATTCCTCACTCAGTTGGCTTCCAGGGTCCTCAGGTAGGAGCTTAAACTCATTTCAATATTTGTGAATGATGAGGAAGGGAGCTCTCTAATCTAGGCAGGGACTTGGAAGATAGCAGCTGGTGTGCTCTGGGTGGTGGTGCCCCGTGATGAGATACTTGGAGGACGCGAGGAGCATAGGTTACCTCTCTCAGGGAGAAGAGCACATTCCAGGGGTTTATTAGAATTTCTGTCTGCAAAACAGCTCTATATTTTGTAGAAATGGGATTATTAGAAGAGGTTTTCAGCACCTCCAACTGCATTTGGAAAAAGTTGTATTTCCTTTGGCTTGGTCGTAAAAGACAAGTAAATACCTTTAAAAAATAAAAAAGGTAAATGGTAATATTTTGCATTCCCTAGAGCATGCTCCGTCCTTTAAACCAAGTGTTCAACAGTAAATTATTTGATTCCTTCTAACAATGGCCCTATGTGGGAGGCATGTATAAACTTCCATTAAGGGCGGATGGCGTGGTAAACCCAAACTCTGAGATGTGTAATTTCTTACCCAGTCTGGGTGGGCCAGAAACCCATAGTGGGGTTTTACTGGGGAGTAAGGGTATGTGTGGCGGGGGGGCCACTGAGGGTGTAAAGAGTTTCTCAAAGCCTCATTTACATGGGTTAGTGAAATAGGGTTTGTCCTGCTTCCCTGTCTCCCGCTCACCTTCTCCATGTAGGAGTCACTTGCAGAGAGCCAGTGTGCACCTTGAGTTCGGCTCAGCAAGCAGGCTGTTGAAAGCATCCTCAAATCAGAACGCTTGTTTCCTGAGTTACCTAGTTTCTCAGAAGGGACCTAGAGACTCCTGGGGAAAGCTCCCTGTCCTCCTGGTAATTTTAAGGTCCATTTATAAAACCGGGAGCTGGGTTGAGCAGATGAATATGAGATGGAACTTGCCTATTTAAATTTCTTTTCTTTTCTTTTTTTTTTTTTTAAATCAGATAGCCTTATTTAACCTTTCCGTGTCTCCGAGGTTGGTGGCCTTTGCCTATGACGCCTTCATGGAAAAAGTTTTAAAAATAGCTCCTGTTTGTTGTTGAATAGTGACTCGAGAGGGTGGATGGTAGACTTTCCAGCTTCTTTCAGTCAGCAGACTGGGCCCAGGGCAGCCAGTCCAAAGGCAGAGCCTGGGCTTGAGCCTTCGGTTTGGCCTGCCTGCAGTCCGCTGGGTCTGGGGTTCATCAGTGCTAATCAGAGCGTGGCTCTGCCTCTCAGTTGCCCTTCTGCTCCTCACGTTTACTCTGAAAAGCCTCTCATTAATGCTGGGCTTGTAGACAGGTGAAGGCTTGCCTGACGCAGGGCCCAGAAAGACTTTGGTCTCAGGTGTTCCTGACCCACAGGCGCAGGAGTCTTCAGTCTCTAACAGCGAGATGAAGGAGAGGTCAAAGCCCACGTGGGTCCGTTCTTCCTGTTTCCAGGGAGCAGTGCAGAGCGGCAGGAGGCGCCCTGGCCAGGCAGGGCAGGACCCCGGAGTTCAAGCTCCTGGTGCCTGTGACCTCTCTGTTCTTGGTAGAATGAGGGGTTGGCATATATTGCTCCTCTGACTCAAAGAGGCTTTGTTCCTTGGTGTCTCTGGGCAGCTTAAACCAAGTAATAAAGCTGTGTTGAAAGAACCAACCCAGGAGGCCCCGTCCAGTCTTGCCACAGAGGTTTCCATGAGGCTCCTTGGTGAGCCCTCAGCCAGATGCAGACATTCTTTCAGGCCCTGGGCGGGGGGTGTGGGGGGGGCTCCCGGAGCTTGTTCGGAAGGAGGGTTGAGGTGTCTAGGAAGGCACCGTGTGAGCTGCCGTCACACTGGGCTGTGGCATTCCTTCTCCACCTCCGAGCAAGGCAGAGGGCTGCTGCAGACTTGCTGTGCGGCAGCAGCGGGCACCCGGAAGTCCGGCGCTGCCCGAGGCTCAGTTCCCCGGGTGGGGTGGGTGCTGCCTGGAGCCCGCCTGTTCTGTACTCACCCTGCTCGCTGTCCTGCTCCTCAGGGGCTGCCGTGGAGCGCCGAAGGCCCGTCAGCACACGGAGGGGCTGCTTCTTTACAGAGAGAGGCTTTTTTTTTTAATCCTCTCTGTTTTGTAACTTTTACACCAGGAAAGCCTCTAGGGTAATAGTGTCCACTAGAAGGCTACACACTTGGACAGAATTACTCCAAGTTCTTCATAGGCTTGCCTTCTCTTGATTTCCTTTTAAGGTTTCACCCTTGATTTTTTAAATTAGACTAAAAAATATGTCATCTAGGACATTTGTCTTACACCTCATTGTCCTTTCTTATTACTCAGTGCAAAGATTCTATGGAAATTTAGTGATAAGAAGGGTTTGGTTCTATCTGAGGAACTGATGATCTCTTGTCCTTTTGATAAAGAAAATTCAGTAACTGGTCATGTTGCCCTTTCCACGTGAGCTGCCAGGAAACTGAGAGGCAGGTGTGAAGAGTCTTTGGCCTTATTATTGGTGTACTACTAATATCCCCTTTCCATGGGCGTGGTTTTCCTTAATTTTAATTGTATTGTTGGCTTTATGTCTCTTTGTTGATCATCTCAGAGGCTTGTAAACACAAAGACATAGGTTATGAAAAATATTTTTTTTTAGTTGTTAATTTTGAAGATGATCTTGTGTATTTATTTATTAGTGGCTGTTGGGTGAGCCTGGTCTCCTCTCTGGTTGTGGTGCGTGGCTTCTCCTTGCAGTGACTTCTCTTGTGGAGTGTGGAGCCTCTAGGGTGTGTCAGCTTCAATAACTGTGGCCCAGTAGCCCAGGCTCTAGAACTCGGGCTCAATAGTCGCAGCACCTGGGCTTAGTTGCTCTGAGGCACGTGGACTGATCCCAGATCAGGGATTGAACATATGTCTTCTGCATTGGCAGGTGGATTCTTTACCACTGAGCCACCAGGGAAGCCCCTGAAAAACACCTTATAA
Organism: Budorcas taxicolor; assembly: GCF_023091745.1. Lineage (NCBI taxonomy): Eukaryota > Metazoa > Chordata > Mammalia > Artiodactyla > Bovidae > Budorcas > Budorcas taxicolor. Next base: position 8,046,648 of record NC_068928.1, read on the forward strand.
ACAAACACATAAACAAATAAATGGTAAATTACAAGGATTTCATGCTGTTAGAAAAATGCAAAAACTCAGAGAGAGGGAGAGAAAGGAGATTAGTGAAATATTTAGGAACAGGGATGGATTCAGGAGCCAGACTGCCAGGGCTCAAATCCTGGCTCTCTTCCTTTATTGGCTGTGTGACTCTGGGCAAATTAATCTCCCTGTGCCTCAGTTTCCTCATCTGCAAAATGGGGATGGTAATGTCTCTTCCTCATAGAGTTGCAGTATTGAATGGATTAATACCTAAAAGACCTCAAGGACTATGGCTAAAAAGAACTATGCCTATATGCCTAGTATGTGTAAATCCCATATATATTTTATCTATTACCAAATTTCACAATAGCATTTGATGACTTTTCTTTCCTTCCTCCAACTCTGATTTTTATTTATTTTTTTTTACAGATTTATTCTTGATCTACCAAGCCAACTTTTTCCTTGAGTGGTTTGTACCCTTAAAAAAAGTTTTTTGTTTTTGTTTTTTTTAAGGAGAAAGGGGTTTAAAAAAAAGAGAGATGTGCCCTCTAAGTGTGGAGTACCTTTCTAGAAGATAAAGAGATGAATGCTTCCTCATTTCAAGCTACTAAATGGCCTGCCTGGACCAGATTGACCTATTTGGCTCAGCAGTGAGGGCTTCACCCTAGTCTGTCACTGTGGAAGGTCACTTTGCACCTCTGGGCTTCAGTGTCCTTTTGACACCATGGGGTCTGTTCCATCTCATTGGTGCTTCCCGGGAGCAAGGACTGGATGCCTTGCAATGCCCCCAGCATGCACACGGTGGCCACTGAGAAGATACTTGCTGCACAGGTGGAAGGATGGAGGGTTACGCTTTGGCTCTCCTGCCTTGTACATTTCTTCTGAGTTTGAAATAAGATAACTGAAGTTGAGAGTGGGTTTAGGAAATTAGAAGAACCCTCAAATGGAAGGGCTTTTGATTCCTGTTTCTTCCCTGCTCTTTGAGAGTGGCAAAACGCTGATAAAATCCAAGAGTTGGATGAAATGAAACAGTCCATCAGGGTCCCCTGCCATCTGGGTAGGTGGTGATTAAAAACGGCAAGCCTCACAGGTTCCCCGGGAGTGCTATCTAGGGTGATGTTGAAGGTGATTGTGCAGAGGGGCCTTGGCTGGCTTTTGGGCCAGCTGAGAACCAGCAGGGCAGCCAGGGAGTGCCTTTGAAAGCAGCACTCCCCAAGTTCTCATTAAAATGCTTCCTCCAATGGGAAGAGAAACAAGCTAAGGCTGATAGGAGACACTGAACTAAGAAATTATTGGCAATTAAAGCAGAAAAACTTGAGTGTGTGAGGGTTGTTTTTTTTTTTTTAAACAGTGCCCTGTGGTTATCTACCTTTTTTCTTGCTGGTTAATTTCAAAGAAGCGTGATCTCTGTCTAATAGCCTGGCTGCCAGAGTTGCATATTTTTCTTTTCACAACTATTCTTCTGCATTGCACAGGATCCTATCAGTGCTGGGATGTTTTTCTCTGGACATATTTGGCTCTGTCGGTGTCCTCCTGCACTCTGTCCCCTCATCCATCCCTGAGAAGTCAGCTAGCATGATTCTATAGATTTTCTTCTGAAGTGGATGGTGTAAGAACTGGATGATGTTATTCCCGCAATGGTGCATCACGCTAAACTCTTAAGACCAGTACCTGCCTTGCAGCCCCTAGGAGATGTGAGTGAGGCCAGCTGGCCCACCATCTGTCTTTGGCCACCTCCTAATCCCATGAGAACATCTGATCTGTGCTGGAAGACCCCAGAAAATGATGGGCCAGCCTGCTGTCCATTTGGGTTTTCATCAACCATTTTGCTGTGGGAGAAGTTCTTGCTGAATTCTGCCCAGAACCCTCAGAGATTCATTTCCAAACCATTCTCTCCTGTATTGCTTGGTTTGAAGATTGGAAACAGTCTTATATTTGAGAGGCTAATACATTTTTTAATGAATTAATCAAATAGGTCAAGGTTGGCAAACTATAAAGTGAAAGTGAAAGTCACTCAGTGGTGTTTGACTCTCTGCAACCCCGTGGACTCTACAGTCCATGGGATTCTCCAGTCAAGGATACTGGAGTGGGTAGCCTTTCCCTTCTCCAGGGGATCTTCCCAACCCAGGGATCGAACCCAGGTCTCCCGCATTGTGGGTGGATTCTTCACCAGCTGAGCCACCAGGGAAGCCTGGGCCAAGGGTCAGATCCGGCCTACCACCTGTCTTCATAAATAAAGTTTTATTGTAAGCCAGCCACTCTTACTTGCTCTGTGTTATCTGCAGCTGATTTCTTGCTGTAATAGCAGCATTGAGTATGGTCACACCTCAGTGTGGGGTTTGGTTCCAGTTTTTTGCAGTTCCAGAATTTGCAGTTACCAAATTCTGATGCTCAAGGCTCTGACAGTTGGCCTGTGGGGTTGGTTGAGTCCAGGAGTGCAAAACCTGTACATACAGAGGGCTGACTGTAGTTGTAGCAGAGATAGTAAGAAAGGCAAAGCCAAGTATTTACTATATCTGCCTCTTTATAGAAAAATTTGCTGAACTCTTGACATGTGTTATAAGCACCCACTGTGTCCCAGGAGCTGTTTTAGGCGCTGGGGATGCAGCAGTGAACTTCACAAAATCCTGACAATGAAACGTGAGCAGACGGATATGTCTGTAGTGATCAGTGCTGTGAAAAAATAGAACAAAGGGCATAGGGACTGAAATGTGGAGGAAATTGTTATTTTAGATGGAATTTGTCAGACATGACCTTTATTGGGAGATGCTGTTTGTGTGGAAACCTTTACTCTCTGGGGAAAGAGCTCCAGGTGGAGGGCACTGGGGTGGCAAAGACTTGGAGGCAGAAGCTTGCTTGTGTGAGGAGCAGCAGGAAGATCTGAATGGACTGAATTAGCAGGAGACGAAGTGGGATAGGCCGATCACCTAAAACTCTGGTAAGGATAGGAATATTGATGCTGCATGAAAGGGGGAGCCTTGGTAGGGCTTGGGGCACAGGGTTGACAAGAGAAGATGTACGTCTTAGAAGGACCACCAGCTGCTGTTTGCCATGGAGATTGCCGAAGGGAGCCTAGTTAGGAAGCTGCTCTGATTGTCCAAAGACCAGTTTGGTGGTGAGGATGTGGTGAGAAGTGCTTCGATTCCAGATGGGTCTTGAAGGTAGAGCCTGTGGGATTTGCTGAAGATGGGGAGGGGGGGAGTGTGGGAAGAAGAGAGTCAAGAGAAAGGCCCAGGTTTTGGCCCGAGTGTCTGGGAGCCTGTTCTCTCTGATGCGAAAGACAGTTAGGAACAGCTTTGCAGCTGGAAGCTAACCTTTGGAAACCTTTCCACTTTGGATGCAAAACAGTGGTCTTTCTGTTGTCTTAAAAAAGCTGCTGGTAATGAGTGTTGCATCTTATGGTTGTTTTGACATAGAGGGATTGAGGGAACATTGTAGGGACCATTTATTGAGCTCTTGTGTGCCAGGCACCAAAATCTGAATTAGTTATCTTTTGCTGTGTAACAAATTACCCTAGAATTAGCAGCTTAAAATAAGTGAACATTTAATTGCCTCACAGAGCCTCTGAGAGTCAGGAATCTGGAGTGGGATTAGCTGGAGGGCGGTGGTTCAGGGTCATGCATGAGGTTCAGGTCAAGCAGTCAGTCTGGGCTGCAGTGTCTGAAGGCTCAACTGGGGCTGGAGGGTGTGCTTCCGAGTTCACTGGCAGGGCTGTTGGCTGGAGGCCTCAGTGCCTCTCCAGGGGTCCTCACAGTGTTGCAGCTGGCTCCCTTGGAGCTTGACAACCCATTTCTTTTAGCTCTTCCAGGTATCTCTTCTAAATGTGGCTCTTTTATTTTTGTTTGTGACCACACTTCATGGCTTGAGGGATCCTAGTTCCCTAACTAGGGATCCAGACATGGCCACGGTAGAAAAAGGACCAAGTCCTAACCACTGGACCTCCAGGGAATCCCCATAAGCTCAGCATTTTAACCTGGGCTTCCAGATGAGGAAACTGAGGCTCAGAAGGTTGGTTACATGGAGGCCAGCAATTAGACTGGGATGCCATCTCTGACAAGGTAGACCCCAACCTCATTTTCTTTTCCAAAACCCCCACAGGATTGCTTGTGTTTTTCTGATGCTGTGGTTTAGGATTGATGCCAGGAACCCCTTTGGGGTCGTTGTCTTTCACTTCAGTTGTTTGATGATGCTGGTGTGGTCCATGTTTAAAAATCCTCATGTTGTCTGTAAAGCTCACTTTGTCTTCAAGCCTGACTCCCATCCCCGTTTTCTTGCCTCTGTCTCCAGCTGCCATGGCTGGGGCATCTCAGAGGCTGGGTCTGTCCTCTGAGAAGGCCCTTGCCTCTGTGTCTCCAGCTCGCTGAGGTGCTCCCTCAAGCCGAGAATCCCTGGTGGCCATTCCTGGGGTAACCACCCCTTAGCAACAAGAGTGGTGTGTTGCTGTTGATTGGGTACTGACTTGGGATGGGGTGGTGGGAGAGGCTCCTAATTTTTATCCTGGATTGGTCTGTCAACACGACAAAACTGTGGCTTCCTCCTTTCCAGAATGATGGTGGTTAATATTTTTTTTTTTCCAAATTAGAGAATGAATGCCTGCTCCTCACAGAAGTTTTAAACATATAGAAAAGTGTAAAAAAGTTCATAATCCCACCACTTAAGACATACAACAATGTAAAGTGTTGGTGTGTTATCATTTTATGTGTACATGAATATTTAAAAACAGAATTGGAATCACTGAGGTGCTTGTATATACGTGTGTGTGCACGCACACTTCTGTTCTCAGCTTTTTTCACTTAATTGTGCTTTATAATAATTTTCACGTCATTAGATGATTGTAAAAACTTGTTTTTAATAGCTGCTTAAGTGTTAGTTGCTCAGTTGTGTCCAATTCTGTGACCCCATGAACTGTAGCTCACCAGGCTCCACTGTCCCTGGAATTCTCCAGGCAAGAATACAGGAGTGGGTTGCCATTCCCTTCTCCAGGGGATCTTCCCCACCCAGGGATCGAACCCATCTCTCCCCCATTGCAGGCAGACTTTTTACCGTGTGATCCACCAGGGAACACAGATGTGATTTAAATGCACCTTACTGCCAAGAATGAGGTGTGTAAGGATTTAATTTCATAGCTTACAAGATAGCAAAAAGAGCAGAAAACGGGTACAGCTTGGAGTTAGACAGCCTGGATCTGAGACCTGATTTTACCAGGTTAACAAATTATTTAAATTCTAAGTCTCAGTTTCCTTATCTGTAACATGTGGATAACATTATGTGCCTTATAGCTGTGAGGACTAAATGAGATAATGCCTGTATAAATCTTAGTAAACTGCAAGTTGTGTTATTTTTGTTCAAGACCCTGGTTCTGTTTCTTCCAGGACAGTCTTCCAGACTTCCCACACTCACTTCCGGATGTCCCACACTCACTTTTGGATGTCCCACACTCACTTCTGGATGTCCCGCACTCCCAGATGTCCCACACTCACTTCTGGATGTCCCACACTCACTTCCAGATGTCCCACACTCACTTTTGGATGTCCCACACTCATTCCTTGGCAATCAGCTTTTCAATGTTTGTTTGCTCTGGGCATCATTCATAGAAGACCCATTGAAGGCAATCATGTTTACATTGGACGTGGGTGGTCAGTCTTACTTAACTAGGTTAGATGATGGTCCCTTTGGAGAGCAAAGAGTGGAGCATGGTGAATGGTGGTCCTCGGAAGTTTTGACAATGGAGGGGGGTGCTGGAATGGATGTTGGGTCACTGTGTGGGGCCGGTGCTGGAAGAGGTGCCCAAGGCGAACCTGACGCCAGGCATGGTTTTTCGGGTGTTGTTAGCTGTGGACATCAGTGGTTTCCAGTTAAGTGGGCAGGTGGTCTCCAGGGCAGGACACCCCTGGGAGTGGAAGGGGGCAGACAGAGAGCTTTTCCTGGGAGGGGTGCGGGGGCCACTGGTGGAGGAGGGCAGAGGGGTGCTTTCCTTGGCGAGGAGTGTCCTGTACCTGCCTCTCCACTGCGTTCTGGGTAGGGGCGTCTCTGGAAGGGTTGGGGCGGGGGTCTGCAGCTCTTAGGTTAAGAGCAGAGGGAGAAATTAGAGCCTGTTTCTGCTGTCTGTTGTGATGGGGGTGCACCTGTTGGCACGTGTGCACCACTTTGGTGTACTTTGCTCCTCTTGTCCGTGTCGGTGTTGAAGGCAGGTTTCACGAGAGGAAGGCTTGCTTGTCTCGTTGGCCCTGCACCGTCAGCGCCTCAGGTGCTCTGTCCCTGGCTGTGGAGACGGGCGGTGCTGAGGTGCTCAGCCGGCCTCTGCCTGGGGAGCTGGCCCGGGTCTGCACCGGCCCAGGGATGCGTCTCACCTGCAGGCCTTGGCCTGCTGCCGGGGCAGAGACCTCTCTTTCTCATTTTGGCAAGGAGGGCTTTCTGTTCATGGCTGCGGGTTCAGGACGTGCTGCTGAGTCCTACCGCAGCCAGATAATGTGTCCTTCCATGAGATCACCCTCTGCCCTCCCCCTGCCGCCCCTGGGGGGCCACTGGGTGGGTGAAGAGACCCACCCGCACCTTGCCCCTTTGTCCTCCTCTCTGCCTCTGCGAGGAGAGTCTTTTCTCTTTCCTTGTAATGCAGCCAGCCTCTGAAGATCCTTTCCAGATCAGTTTGGCTTGTTAGGGGTGCCAGGCTTAAGTTTTCAGGCTGCTCGGGAAGAGGGGGGAACGCTGGGGGGGTGATGAGAGGGCCTCAGATCAGACTTTTCTCCTCTTTTGTGGCTTTTTGTAGAAAATCATGCGTGTTAAAATAAGTGATGCAAATGTCTGTATTTTATGTATCAAAGAGATAAAGAGCATAAATGCAGATTGTAGGGTGCCCCTTAGATCTGTCCGTCACATGCGCTCCTCGGAGCAGCAGGCGGGTACGGCGCATGGAGGAGCCTGGCTTGGCTTTGGGGCAGGCCCCAGGGGGTTGGCATTTTTAGGTCATTGTCTCAGGGATCGCTTCAGGACCCGCTTCAGGACCCGCTTCGAGGCCAGTTAGTTTTTCCAAGTGTTTCATCTTACGAGCACACTTAACAAAGGAAAAGCCATCTCCATCTCCTTGGGACTGATCTGCACTGACCAGTCTTCAGCCTCTGCCCCTCTTTGGGGATTCTTTCTCTCTGGGTTCAGGAACTGGCATGTCCGGTGCCCCGTGCCTGCCTGTCTTTGGTGTTTGGTGCCCACATGTCCTGGCTGTGCTCTCATGAACTGGGGTCCGTGGTAGGGGACCTGGCAGAGTTTCTCAGCCTTCCTGCTTTCTTACCCGCCGTCTTGGCTACTGCGGCCATTCTTTTCCCTTCCTGGGAAAGATCCTTCAAGCACGTGCTTGGGGATGTGAGAGTGGCCTTCCTGCGCATGGAGTGGTCGGTGGGGCTGCCTCGTGGAACTGCGGCTCCATCGCCAGGTGAGGACCACCAAGACTTCACAACTCCAGGCACCTCTTTCAGCTTTCCATGGTCTGTGCTCCATGTGATTTGGACCCTGGTCTCCTGGAGAGTAGGGTTCCCAGGTGGTAAAGAACCCCCCTGCCAATGCAAGAGACACAGGAGACACAGGTTCTATCCCTAGGTCAGAAAGATCCCCTCGAGAAGGAAATGGCAAGCCACTTGAGTATTCTTACCTGGAGAATCCCATGGATGGAGGAACCTGGTGGGCCACAGTCCAAAGGGTCACAAAGAGTTGGACATGACTGAAGGGTCTTAGCACTCACACAAGCATGTACACACGCACTCCTGGAGAGGGCTGTAAAGGAGAATGCATTCTTCTCTTTAAAGCTGTGGGCCTACTTGAAACAGGGTTTTGGAACCCAGACCTCTGCATCCAGGTGTGTATATGTGTGTGTGTGTTTTTAAGGACATCATTTGTTTATTTTAAAACTTTTATTTATTTTTATTGGGATATAATTGCTTTACAATGTTGTGTGTGTTTCTGCTGTAGAGTGAAGTGTATCAGCTATGTGTATACATATATCCCCTCCCTCCCACCCTTCTAGGTCATTACAGAGAACCAAGCTGAGCTTTCTGTACTTTATGGCAGGTTCCCGCTAGCAATCCGTTATACACACGGTAGTATATAAAGTTAGTTGCTAGTTTTACTTGCTCAGTTGTGTCCGACTCTTTGCAACCCCATGGACTATATGTAGCCCGTCAGACTTCTCTGTCCATGGGATTCTTCAGGCATGAATACTGGAGTGGGTAGCCATGCCCTCCTCCAGGGGATATTCCCAACCCAGGGATCGAACCCAGGTCTCCTATACTGCAGGCAGATTCTTCACCATCTCAGCCACCAAGGAAGCTTAGTAATATATGTATGTCAATCCTAATCTCCCAATTTGTCCCACCCTGCCCTGCCCTTCCCACTGTGTCCAAATGTCAGTTCTCCATGTCTCTATCTGTACCGTTTTTCTAGATTCCACATACCGACGTTAATATGCAGTATTTGTTATTCTCTTCCTGACTTTGTTGCTGTTCAGTTGCTAAGTCGTGTCCAACTTTTTTTGACCCCATGGACTGCAGCACGCCAGGCTTCCCTGTCCTTCACCATCTCCTGGAATTTGCTCAAACTCCTGTGCATTGAGTCGGGGATGCCATGTAACCATCTCTTCATCTGTCGCGCCCTTCTCCTGCCCTCAATCTTTCCTGGCATCAGGGTCTTTTCCGATGAGTCAGCTTTCTGACTTACTTCACTCTCTATAACAGATAGGTGTCGGTTCTATCCTTTCCTTGCTTGCTGACCTTGTGTGATGACAATAAGTATTTCTTGAGTGTCTGCCATGGGCCAGCTCACCTGAACTCAGTGATGTCCCATGTGGTCCTCATAGCAACCTGGTGAGAAAGATTTCATTCTTACCCATTTTATGAACCTTCACGAGGCCCAGATAACATGAAGCCAGACATGGTACATCAGTATCCAAATGTATGGAGTCTGTTTGTTGACCGCCCAAGCAGACAGCCCCAGCCTGCTGACAGCCCCTGGCCCCAAGCAGCTCAGCCACTCTGCTGTGATTTGCTGACTGTACCGAAGGCCTTTGAGATGTAGATACTGTCAAACCTGCAGGGCTCTTTGGAGGCTAAAAGGAGATGAAATGTAATAATGGTTCAGTCCCTGGCACATAGGAGGAGCCCAGCAAATGTTAGTTCCCTTCTTTTGTCCCCTTGGGGAAAGGGGTTGGGGCATGAGAAAACAGAGGGACATTCATGCCCTGCTTGGCAGCCTTGGTGGTTGGGAGGAGAGGACCAGAAACGGAAAGCGTGGGGGTCCCCCGCTTTCTGGCCAGTCGTTTAGACCATGGACGTCTTCCCAGAAGTGTCCTGCAGCCTTCCGGGGTAGTGGGTGCAGTGGGGAAGCTGCTTCCCGGAGAGAAGTCTAGTCGACAGTGTTGCTGAATACACTTGAGTCTTGCTGGGACAGCTGGGAGTTGGGCCCGGGAGATGTAGCGTGTGCCCCTCTGCCCCAGTTCCCAGTGTGGGCGCGGGCAGGCCCAGGCCTCCGTGCTGCGGGGCTGTGGGGCTGCGGGGTTGGCTCCTGCCCCTGGGCCTGGTCCCCACGATTGGGCCAGGAGAGGACCTCACAGGCACAGGTTCTCCTCCAAACCTGGATTGCACTGCTCCCTGAACACACCATTCTATCCTGAGGGGCCAGATAGTACAGAGAAACTGGAGGGTACACCGAAGAGAGAGTCCAGGGTGGCCTGGGAGAGCGGGTGGAGTTCCAGGCCTGGTGTGAGGAAGCTCTTGGACTTCTTCCCAGCCCTCTTTTTTGCTCTTGCAGGTGGATCAGGTAAGGAGGTCAAGGCAGGACAGAATCTGGAAGGACAGGTAGATGGGGGGAGAGGCCAGGAAGGTGACCCTTGGAGCCTGTGAGGGTTGCAGCAAGTCAGACCCTGCCTGAGACCTTGGAGTCAGAATCTGCATCTTAACCAGCTCCTCCATGTGATTCCTGGCCCTGGAAGGGCTGAGCCTGTCCCGTCCTTTGGAGCCACAAGGAACTAGGATTCTGCTCTCCCACATACCCACCTTAAAAAAAAAACAAACAAAAAAAACCACTAACTAAAAACTAATCATGTGTTTGGGGCTTCCCTGGTGGCTTAGACGGTGAAGAATCTGCCTGCAGTTTAGGAGACCTGGGTTCTGTCCCTGGGTCGGGAAGATCCCCTGGAGATGGGCATGGCCACTGCCTACTCCAGTATTCTTGCCTGGAGAATCCCACGGACAGAGGAGCCTGGCAGGCCACAGTCCATGGGGTCATGAAGAGTTGGACACAACTGAGTGATTAACAAACACACACACACACACACTCACTCACATGTGTCTAAGAGATTGAAGTCAGGTTAGCTTAACTAAAACGAATGAAGACAGAATGGAACGAAGCTCCACCTGGCGCCTGGTGAGAGGTGGAGTGGGGTTCTTCCTCACACGGTCCTCACATCCTCGCCCGGCTGGGGACCTGCACCACCTCGGGGAATGCCGCCTGTTTGTGGGCCTGTCCGTCCTCCTCTGTTCTCTCCCCCAGTACGCGGTGCTGATGAGTGACTTTGGGGTGAGTGTTTGTAGCAAGTGGGAGCTCTGGGGAAGTTGCTTTGTGGGCCACATTTGCTTTTCTTGCTTGTATTGTGGACCTTAATGTGCTTTTTCTTTTCTTGCTTTATTTTCTGGGATAATGACAAAATCACCGCTCATGGGCACCGCCACAAATAATACACAAAAGCCCTATGAAAAGAGCTCTATTTGAGCACAAAGTGCTTGGGATTGAAGACCCCCGGGGATCGGCCCCCATGGCCCCTGTCTTCCCTCTTCTCTCCTCCTCCCTCTCGCCTTTCCTCACCCCCTCCCTCTCTGTCCTCTTTCTCCTCCCTTCATTCAAACTTGCAGTGGAACCAGAGTGAGCTACAGATTGCCCTATTTTCAGCTGATTTGCATGTTAGAGCAGAGTAATTGGTGTTTAACCAGAACAAAAGAGGATCTGTTTTCTAAAAGAAAAAGAATTTTTGAAGTAGACCCTACTGCGTCTCTTGCCTTTGTCTTTCCTCTCATTAGGAGTTGAATAGGATGGCCCTGAAATGAGGCTGTGGGAGATACAGCTTTGGTTGTCATGCTTTTTGAGCTAATTGGTTTGAAAATTATATTTGATGTGGATCTGAGGGATGTTGGCAAAACACCTCATTGGGACGTGGACATCCATCCGGTTCCCACATCCGCAGGAGGATCGGGCAGGAAGAAGTGGTGTTGAAACGTGGTTCACCTTCAGCGCTGTGAGCTCCAGTGGGCTTCCCCTGAGATGGCGACCCTTCTGTAACCTCTGGATTGGACCTCTGTCCTCTAGGATGGCAGGAAGCCTGTGGGTATTGTTGAGGGGCGTTTTAGAGGGCAAAGTTCAGTAGAAACTTCCTTGGCTGATGTCTGACTTCTAGGGAAGCAATGTCTAGTGGTTACTCTGTGGGAATTACTGCGGAAGGGAAGTTGGAAAGTGTCTTTTTCCCTCGGTGAGAGGGAGAAGATCTAAAGCTGACCCGGAAATCGGCAGCGTATCTGGTGGAGACTCTGGATGCTTTTTATGTGTAGAAATCGTTTGATCAGGAGTTTTCGGGCATCTGTGGTCTTATGTGAAACTTGAGTGAGTTTTGAAGACTTCCAGTAATGTTTCAGTGACCGCAGAAATGTCTTTACAAATTAAAAAAGTAAAAGAACATGATAGGAACTTTGGAGAACAGAATGAGAGAGAATGAGTTAGAATCGTATCACTCCTGACAACTACCATTTTTAATTTTAGCATATTACCCACTCCTTCATCCTTGCAGTTCTTATACACACACACATTTTGAAATGATCCTGAAACTTTAGATTGGGACTTAAACCCATGTGCTGGGACTCGAACCCAGCCAAAACCCACAGCACCTGGTTTCAGGGGCTAATAAAGCTCAGATTCGTGATGTCTTATCACAGAAAGAATTCAGTGGGAGACAAAGGGTTAGGTTCAGTTCAGCTCAGTTCGGTTGCTCAGTCATGTCTGACTCTTTGCGACCCCATGGGCTGCAGCACACCAGGCTTCCCTGTCCATCACCAACTCCCTGAACTTACTCAACCTCATGTCCATTGAATTGGTGATGCCATCCAACCATATCAACCTTTGTCTTCCCCTTCTCCTTCCACCTTCAATCTTTCCCAGCATCAGGGTCTTTTCTAATGAGTCAGTTCTTCGCATCAGGTGGCCAAAGTATTGGGAGTTTAACCTTCAGCATCAGTCCTTCCAATGAATCTGGAATATTTCCAAAGCTTTTCTTTGCTTTTCATGATATTGTTGTTCATGAAGGCTATAGTCCCATTTTTCCAGGAAAGCATTCTTGTCTAATATTTCTTCACGAAGCTTCCCCGGTGGCTCAAGCAGTAAAGATTGCAGTGTGGGAGACTTGGGTTCACTCGCTGGGTGGGGACGATCCCCTGGAAGAGGGCATGGCTACCCTCTCCAATATCCTTGCCTGGAGAATCCCGTGGGCAGAGGAGCCTGGCAGGGGTACACACGGGGTCACAAAGAGTTGGACACGACTGAGTGTCTAATACTTTCATTTTCACCTTCCTGGCCAGGACATTATATACGTATGTTTTTGTCCTTCTTAGGAGGTCCCCTCAGGAGGTCACATTTGGAGGCACTCGGGGTCCATCTGCCTCTCTTTGCTAATGTTAATTTTGACTCCTTGGATCAAGGTGCTGTTTGATATTCCTCGCGGTGTAGTAATAATGTTTTCCCTTGTAAAGAAAAAGTCTGTGGAGAGAACTCTGAGACTGTGGACCTCATCAGAATTTCTACTGAGCGTTAGCGTTCGCTGGTGATTTTTGCCTGATCCAGTCTTTATTCTGGTGATTGTAAAACTACACTCCCTCCTTGCTTACCACTTGCCATTCTACTCTAAACAAGAGCCCTTCCCTCTGTTAATCTCTGTATTGTGGGTACATACTCACAGAGTCCTCTTTTTTTCAGTGACTGCTGATCCCTTATGGTATCTAACTTTTGGTGCTCACTTCTCCCAGATTTGGCAAGTGAGTGGCCTTTCATTCTGGTTCCCCACATTTTTTTTGAGCCCTGCTGTACTCGCTGGCACAAAAAGATGTTCTAGGCTAAGCTTGTGTATACTGTTTTCCAGCCCTGGAGTTCGTCATTCCTGCACGGAGATGGTCTCTTTTTCTGGGGGATGGATTTAGACACACCACTCTGAATTGCTGGGGTGCTCAGTGCTCCTGGAGTGCCTTCACTCTTGGATGCTGGGGGCCTTTGCTTCTGGGTCTCTTCAGTGGCAAGATCCAGGAAATACACGACTGTAAAGTGCACACACGCCTGTTCACATATGGATCTATGCATGCGTAATACACACGCATATTATTTTATTCTTTATTTTTTTGGCCACACGGAACTTGGCCAACCAGGGATCAAACCTGTGCTGCCTGTGGTGGAAGCACATGCTCTTTGCCACTGGGCCGCCAGGAAGTCATGGGTTCACACCACACCTGCATCCAGTCCATTTGCGCAGGTGCTTTCTTGTCCCCTCCAATCCATCCTTCGATGGCCCTCCCTCCATAGGCAGAAGGCTGTCTCTCCACATCAGCCCACTTACTGGTTTTAGTTCAGTTCAGTTGCTCAGTCGTGTCCGACTCTTTGTAACTCCATGGACTGTGTCACCCCAGGCCTCCCTGCCCATTACCACCTCCTGGAGCTTGCTCAAACTCATGTCCATCGAGTCGGTGATGCCATCCAACCATATCCTCTCTTGTCCCCTTCTCTTCCTGCCTTCAATCTTTTCCAGCATAAGGGTCATTTCCAGTGAGTCAGTTCTTTGCATCAGGTAGCCAAAGATTTGGAGTTTCAGCTTCAGCATCAGTCCTTCCAATGAATATTCAGGACTGATTTCCTTTAGGATGGACTGGTTGAATCTCCTTGCAGTCCAAGGGACTCTCAAGAGTCTTCTCCAACACCGCAGTTCAAAAGCGTCAATTCTTTGGCGCTCAGCTTTCTTCACAGTCCAGCTCTCTCCATACATGACCACTGGGAAAACCATAGCTTTGACTAGATGGACCTTTGTTGTTAAAGTAATATCTTTGCTTTTCAATATGCTGCCTAGATTGGTCATAGCTTTTCTTCCAAGGAGGAAGTGTCTTTTCATTTCATGGCTGCAGTCACCATCTGTAGTGATTTTTGGAACCTAAAAATATAAAGCCTCTCACTGTTTCCATTGTTTCCCCATCTATTTGCCATGAAGTGATGGAACCAGATGTCATGATCTTAGTTTGCTGAATGTTGAGTTTTAAGCCAACTTTCTCGCTGTCCTTTTTTACTTTTATCAAGAGGCTCCTTAGTTTGTCTTTGCTTTCTGCCTTAAAGGTGGTGTCATCTGTGTATCTGAGGTTACTGATATTTCTCCTGGCAATCTTGATTCCAGTTTGTGCTTCATCCAGCCTGGCATTTTGCATGATATAGTCTGCATATAAGCTAAATAAGAGGGTGACAGTATACAAACTTGACGTACTCTTTTCCCAATTTGGAACCAGTCTCTTCTTCCTTGTCCAGTTCTAACTGTTGCTTCTTGACCTGTGTACAGATTTCTCAGATAGCAAGTCAGGTGGTCTGGTATTCCCATCTCTTTCAGAATTTTCTGCAGTTTGTTGTGATCTACACAGTCAAAGGCTTTGGTGTAGAAATAGATGTTTTTCTGGAACTGTCTTGCTTTTTCTATGATCCAACAGATGTTGACAGTTTGATCTCTGGTTCCTCTGCCTTTTCTAAATCCAGCTTGAATATCTGGAAGTTCTTGGTTCACATACTGTTGAAGTCTGGCGTGGAGAATTTTGAGCATTACTTTGCTAGCATGTGAGATGAGTGAAACTGTGCGGTAGTGTGAGCATTCTTTGGCATTGCCTTTCTTTGGCACTGGAATGAAAACTGACCTATTCTTGTCCTGTGGCCACTGCTGAGTTTTCCAAATTTGCTGGCATATTGAGTGCAGCACTTTAACAGCATCATCTTTTAGGATTTGAAATAGGTCAACTGGAATGCCATCACCTCCACTAGCTTTGTTCATAGTGATGCTTCCCAAGGCCCACTTGACTTCTCACTCCAGGATGTCTGGCTCTAGGTGAGTGATCCCACCATTGTGGTTATCTGGGTCATGAAGATCTTTTTTTCAACAGTTCTTCTGTGTATTCTTGCCACCTCTTTTGAATATCTTTGGGTTCTGTTAGGTCCATACCATTTCTGTCTTTTATTGTGCCCATCTTTGCATGAAATGTTCCCTTTGTATCTCTGATTACCTTGAGGAGATCTCTATTCTTTCCCATTCTATTGTTTTCCTCTATTTCTTCGCATTGATCACTTAGGAAAGCTTTTATTTAATCTCTCCTTGTTGTTCTTTGGGACTCTGCATTCAAATGGGTATATCTTTCCTTTTCTCCTTTGCCTTTAGCTTCTCTTCTTTTCTCAGCTCTTTGTCATGCCTCCTCAGATAACCATTTTGCCTTTCTGCATTTTTTTTCCCTTGGGGATGGTCTTGATCACTGTCTTCTGTACAGTGTCACGGACCTCCATTCAGAGTTCTTTCAGGCACTCTGTCTATCAGATCTAATCCCTTGAATATATTTATCACTTCCACTGTATAATCGTAAGGGATTTGATTTAGGTCACACCTGAATGGTCTAGCAGTTTTCCCTACTTTCTTCAATTTGAATCTGAATTTGGCAAT
The DNA here is from genome assembly GCF_023091745.1 of Budorcas taxicolor. Taxonomy (NCBI): domain Eukaryota; kingdom Metazoa; phylum Chordata; class Mammalia; order Artiodactyla; family Bovidae; genus Budorcas; species Budorcas taxicolor. Next base: position 8,062,402 of record NC_068928.1, read on the forward strand.
AAGGAGTTCATGATCTGAGCCACAGTCAGCTCCTGGTCTTGTTTTCACTGACTGTATAGAGCTTCTCCATCTTTGGCTGTGAAGAATATAATTAGTTTGCTTTCAGTATTGACCATCTGGTGATGTCCACGTGTAGAGTCTTCTCTTGTGTTATTGGAAGAGGGTGTTTGCTATGACCAGTGCGTTCTCTTGGCAAAACTCTATTAGCCTTTGCCCTGCTTCATTCTGTTCTCCAAGGCCAAATTTGCCTGTTACTCCAGGTGTTTCTTCACTTCCTACTTTTGTATTCCAGTCCCCTATAGTGAAAAGGACATCATTTTTGGGTGTTAGTTCTGTAAGGTCTTATAGGTCTTCATAGAACCGTTCAACTTCAACTTCTTCAGCGTTACTGGTTGGGGCATAGACTTGGATTACTGTGATATTGAATCGTTTGCCTTTGAAATGAACAGAGATCATTCTGTCGTTTTTGAGATTGCACCGAAGTACTGCATTTCAGACTCTTGTGCTGACTTTGAGGGCTACTCCAAGTCTTCTAAGGGATTCCTGCCCACAGTGGTAGATATAATGGTCATCTGAGCTAAATTCGCCCATTCCAGCTTTAGTTCACTGATTCCTAGAATGTCTTGCCATCTCCTGTTTGACCACTTCCAATTTACCCTGATTCGTGGACCTAACATTCCAGGTTCCTATGTATGCAACATTGTTCTTTACAGCATCAGACTTTACTAGTTTGCTCAGTCCTAAATTACATCAAAAACAGAATTGGAATTGCTTGTTCCTTCATTACCAAAAACGCATTACAGAGAGTTCAGGATTTGTTTGCAGTTCTTTCCCACCCACCCCCCACCCCTACCTCCCCCAGCTGGAAGCTGAGGGCGTAGAGCTGAAATCGTCAAATACTGTGTTTGTAACTTGGATTTTGTGGTCAGGCTTTGGTATTCCCATAGCTGCTTCCATATCTACCCTCCTGGCTTATTTTTGTTTCTTTTTGTAAAGATAAACAGATGTTTGTATGTTTTCTCATTTCCTCTTCTTTTTCATACGAAAGGTAGCACGGTATATATTCTCAAAAACTTCTCACTGTTTTTAAAAGTTGCATAGTCCGTTTCAATTGTATAGCAGAGCAAGTCAGTTACACATACACTGATCTCTGTTCTTTTTCATATTCTTTTCCCTTATTGGTTATTACAGATAGTGAGTAGAACTCCCTGTGTTATAAGTTAAATGCTTTTAAGACCAAGTATTCCTTCTTTTGGTGTTGTTGTTTGGTTAAATATTACATAGTGCCCCATTTATAATAAAATTCAAATAGAATATACAGAACACCCAGTGTGTGTGTGTGTGTGTGTGTGTGTGTGTGTGTGTGTGTGTGCATACATGTACACTTTAAATTTACTCTTTTTAATAAATGTGGTTTTGAAAATTATTTATTGCTTTATTTTTATGTTCTGGCTGCCCTTCTCTTCGTTGCCTGGGCTCTTTGCCAGGGAGCGCTGGCTCTAGAGTGTGCTGGGCCCAGAAGTTGCGGCTCTCTGGCCTAGTAGGCCCGTGGCTTGTGGGAACCCAGTTCCCCAACCAGAGATCAAACCCGTGTCCCGTGGAAGACAGATTCTTCACCACTGGACCATCAGGGATGTCCCTACTCTGATTATTTTTAAGATAATGTCTTAAAAATTTTGGGCCGCATTGTCGTTTTATCTAATAGATACCTGTTATGTTCCTGTCTTTTTCATGGAGTCCCAGAGGGAAAACTTACCAGCATTTTACTGTAGCCGATTCCTAATTAATCAGCCAGTGGTCCATAGTCCTTTTCCCATGGTCCTGAAATGAGTTATGACGGTCCTGGCCCTTCCCGCTTGTTTTTAATAGTGCTAGAGGTGATGATGATGTGACTGACACGTTCTGGACGTGCATTCTAGAAAGGAAGTGGGAATTAATGGAGTACTCCACAGTGTACCCTCTTATCAAAATTTGAGTTATGGGACTTTTATTCCAGAATAGCTCTTTTAAAATGATCTTAACTGTTCCTATTTTTAAATAATGAATGTCGCATTATAGTAGCTCTTTTCAAATTCTAAGAGAAGAAAGGAAAACATTCTCCCACCATCCTCCTCACGGGTCTCCTTGCTGTGCAGCCCTGTCCGGGTGGGTGCAGACCCTCACGTGGGGATGTCACCCTGCTGCAGTTGGGGGGTCCTCTGTCCCTCTCTCCCCCCAAGGCTCTCCTGTTAGAGTTGTTCCGTGTTCACGGCTGTCGGGGGGCTGTTCCGTGAGGCCGCCTCTCACGACTCCTCCCCGTGGCAGCGTCCCATTGTCCCTTCTCTCACTGGCCTTCTGCCAGGCCCCGGGCTAGCTGTGAGGACGCTGTGGCTCACAGGACAAGTGCATTTGGTTTTTGCCTCCTTGGAGCTCACGGTTCACTTGTGGGATGTGTGCACAGTCACTTTGTGCTTTGCTGCGTGTCTGACCCTTTCTCTCCTGTTCATGGATGCACGTGCCACCATAGAGATGGGGTGAGGCCCTTTCTCTCCTGTTCATGGATGCACGTGCCGCCATAGAGATGGGGTGACACTTCTCTAGGAAGGATCTAGAATCTGCTGTACCTTCTTAAATGCTAAGCCCCTCGCACACCTTGGTGCTTTACCAGGGGCACAAGCGACTTGCAGTGCAACTCGTGTCAACTTGGACACACCTGTCCAAGGTGTGACAGGTGTGAGTATGGTTGGATGAAGGGCTGAGATGTGGGACACAGGGGGCGATAGGCAGGTAGTTACAGACCCCTGAGCTGTCCCATCGGACTAGAGGCCACCTATCAAGACTGGAATTCAACAGTTCAGGTCACTTTTGTACCCAAGGAGATGACCTGCAGGGGCATGGTAGGTAACATCCCTAAGTTGGTGACCCTCTGCTCTCCGTATCACATCCCGTCTAAGAATACTCTGGCTTCTTAGCTTTCTGTTCCACCTCAGTTAGGAAGAACCTGATATTGTCTATGTTTGTGGATGTTGACTCTGCCAGGTAAGCCTTTCATCTCAAATTATGGAGGGCAGGTGCGGAAGGGAGCGACAGAGGGTGAGATGGTTGAATGGCCAATGGACATGGGTTTGAACAAGCTCCAGGAGATGGTGAAGGACAGGGAAGCCTGGCGTGCTGCAGTCCATGGGGTCGCAAGGGGTCAGACACGGTTGAGAGACTGAATGACAGTGGACTGAAAGGCTTTGTTTCTCGTGTAGAGGGTTGGAGTCCTGGCCTGCAGACTAAGGAGGTATTGGGGGCACAGAGATGCCTCCTTGAAGCTTCCATAATAAGAATCGTGTCAGGCTGGCTGTCCGTTGGGGTCCTTCTCTTTTCCTCTGTCTGGGGTTGAGAGAGCCAGGCTGAGGAGTCCAGCTGTTGTCTGTGAGCCCTCCTTCCGCCTACTGTTGGGCTCCCTCTTTGCCCATCACCCTCCCCCTTGTGTGGGGTTGTGTCTGTGTGCACGTGTGCATGTGTGTGAGCTCAACGGAGTGGGGTCTGCAGGAGCAGGCCTGCAGAGTGAGGCTCGTGCAAAGAGCATGGGACACTCAGAGCTTCTCCACTTGGCCCAGTTGGGGAGTAGCATTTAAATCTTCTTAATTAACATTTATGAGCGATCCTGACAGTGATGAAAGCAGTGTGGGGAAGCTCTGAACATTTGAGTCCATCATATGTACTGGGGGGAGAAGAAAGGAGTCAAAGGGAAACGTTGAAAAGCTGCTTTAGGAGCGTGAGCTGTGTGCATTGGTGCCTCAGTGCCATGTCGTGAGCCGCAGTGGTGAAAATCCTCTCATAAGCTCGTGGGTGACCTTTGATCAGTTGTATCGCAGTGGTCGGTGGGTGCACGGGTGTGCTTGTGTTCCGTCCCATCTGCTTACTGCCCAGGAACAGCAGAAAGAGTGAGCGCGCTGGTCACGGTGAGCTTACCCAGCAGACGGACTTCAAGTCATTCTACTGGGAGCCTTTCAAAGCCCATTTTAGGAACATGCACGCGTAAAAACCCAAAGGAGGGCGGGTGGGAAGCCAAGAAACAGTGTGTAAATCTGAGACTATTCTGGAACCCAGGGATACCCAAAGTCTCTCGAATACACCCTTCTGGAAGAATAAACGCACATCTGGTGACTCTAGTCAGTGTCGTCTGAGTGGATTCTTGCTGACTGATGCCGTGTGAATTATAAATGAACCATATGGAACCACTTTATAAGTAACTTACATGTTCCAATGATAGTTATTTAGGTTGTAATCTCCTCGAAATCTGTTGTTAATGACTGGTGTGTTTTCACCTGAGGTTGGTTATGCTCCAAAGCCTGTTGTTAGCCGTGCCAGGGGTGTGTGTGTGTGTGTTTTCATGGAAGGATATTACTGCGAAACCGTATTTCATGGTCTGGCTACTTTTTTCCCCTCCCTCAGATTTTAGACACATTTCTCTGGAATAGCTGTTTTAGGGATTATGTTTATTTGTTCTAAACACGTGCCAACTTTCAGTTTGTCTAAGGAAGGGATGTGTCTGAAACACATGGAGCGTTGGATGGAATCACCGTGTGACTGGCATCTGGAGCCCGCCCGTTGCTTCAGGATGAAGTCCAAGCGCCTTAGCGCTGCTCTGAGTCTGGGCCCACCTTCCCAAGCCCTGTCGCTCGTCCTGCTCACACCCCGCGGTTCGAGCTGCTGGCGGCTCCTGGCGCGACTGGCTTTCGATGCTCCTGGGCTGCCGCTGGGCTCCTTGGCCGGCGAGGTCTTGCCTCCATCTTGCTTGCTGCCCTCATCCTGCCTTGTCCGTGAGCTTCTCCCAGCCCTCCCCCTCCTCCCGTCCTGGGAGGCTGGGCCTGTCTCTGTCGATGCCCACAGCACCTCAGGCGTTCTGCTCACACACTGGATCGCATCAGCCAAGGTCCTGCAGGGAGTGGTTGCCTCACAGGAGGGAACCATAGGAAAGGTTGAACAAGAGGACTGTTTGCAGAGGTTTAACAGAGTGAAGGTTCAGCACGGTGTGATGGAGCGTCCGGGAATCATGGCAGCCCAGGCCGCTCCCGCCCCTCAGGTAGAGGGGCGGAGGAGGGAGCAACAGAATGAGGCTGTGGAGGGGTCCCCGACAGGAGTGCTGGCAGACGGGGAGCTGGGCGTGAGGGGGTCAGATCCCCACTTCCCACCTTCTCCTGCCGGCGTCTTCTCTTGGCCAAACCCCGGGGAGCCCCGGAGACCCGTTCTGCAGAGCTCAGTCTCATCAGGCACTGGGCAGAGGGAAATGGCCCGATCGTGATGGTTCTGGAGGGTCAAACAGAGCACTGCCAGCAGATGAGTACATCCTCCAGCAGGAGCATGACTGCCAGAAGGGCACCTGCCGCCTCGGCCTCATTTCCGAGTCCCCAGGGCCTCTGGGAGGGGCACAGGGGCTTCATCCCCTTCCCCCGGCTCCAGCAGTACCTCCCAGCCACAAGCACACGGTCTAAGCAGGAGCGGGGCGCTTGTGTAGCCCCAGGACAAATCCCGACCCCCTCCCCTTTGCTGCGGAGAAGGTTGTCACTCCGAAGCTCTTCTGTCTGTAAAGGCTGCAGCCCCCGCCGCGCCCCCGCCCCAGCTCAGTGCCTGACCCGAGGTTTGTGTTCAGCATGGGGTGCTGATGGGAGGAAGGGACGGATGGGTGAGTCAGCAAAAGAACGAGAAGACACGTGTGGAGAAGCACCGAGGGAAATGTGTGATGCCTTCTCTTTGTGAGCCTTTCACATCCGCATGGTGTGGGGGCCGTCTGTCCGAACGTAAGCCCGGGAAGGTAGGGTGTCCTTGTGTTTTGTCCCCTGCTGCGTCCCCGCAGTAGGCGCTCGGCAGGCACGTGTCCCGTGAGGGGACCTGGATGTGATTCGTGACAGGTTTCTTTTGGAACTTCTCAGTGCATCTGCCCGTCATGAACCTTGGACCACTGTCTCTCTTTGGGGACCTAAGGCCATTTTGGTAATTTTTCCAAAGTAGAAAAATCTGTGGCTGCTTTTCCTATTTATTCTTTAGATTTCTGGACTTGAGAAGTTGGAACAGAGGACTGTTAAGCGTGCACCTCTGCTTTTGGAGAGGAAGTAGGGGAGACAATAAGATTTTAAGACTTCTGTGAGAAGAGATGGAAGGTAGCGGAAGGGGAGCGCTTGGTGATGGTGGTGGAACCCTTGTTCCTCCTGTGCATACGTTTGGGTGGCCTTGCCCCGCACTGAGCCCCAGTATGTCTTCTTGCCCTTCCAGGCTCCCGTGGGTCTTAAATCTAGGGTGAGGATCTGCTGAGAGACGAGGGGAGGGGTGGGAGAAAGTGTTTGCAGATCCCTGAATGCTTGTTACTTTGCCAAGGCTGCACCTGGACTCGGTTTTAGGTCTCGCAGGCGTTGCTTCAAGCTTGGAGGGGGTCCGTTGGGTTACCAGTTTGCTCTGGCTAGGACGGCTCGTCCTCCCCCTCCTCCCGTGTCCTTGAGGGCACAGAGCAATTTTACAGGGCGGTGTGAAGGATCTGGGTGTGGAAAGCAGGAAATTAGTAATGACTGGACTGGGTGAGGGAGACTCTTGTAATTTTGAAGAAATGCTTAAAAATTAATTGGTTCTCAGCTCTGCCGCTTTATTCTGTGCAAGCCAGAAAGAAAAGTCAAGATGGAGAATTTCCCACTGTGACGCCTTTTATTTCTGGCAAGTTGAGTCATTTAATTATGATTTGAATATCACCAGCCGCCAGCCCATCTCCGCCCAGGCCGCTCTCGTCCACGTACAGCTCTTCCCTTCCGTATTCTGGCGACTCAGGTAGCGTCCTGTGTTTCCCAGGTCATTACTGCACTTTCGCTGGGCCAAGAAGGGAGTGGGTTGCAGCCTTGCCTGCCGCTCGCTGCTTGTGATTTAAGTCATCTGTGGACCAACTGTGGGGTGGGGTTGGGGCAGGCGCGGCTGTGCCTTCCACGTTGGACGGAGGCCTGTTGATGGATTTGATGTGGTTCTGAAGTGCTGTGTCTTCTTGGGGTTGTTGTAAGAGTGTCTCTGTCCTGGAGGATCTCCAGGAGCATATGGCTAATGGCAGACTTGTCCGACTCTAGGCGACCCCATGGACTGTATCCATGGGATCCTCCAGGCCAAAATGCTGGAGGGGGTAGCCTTTCCCTCACCAAGGGATCTTCCCAACCCAGGGATCGAACCCATGTCTCCCGCATTGCGGGCGGATTCTCTACCAGCTGAGCCACAAGGGAAGCCCGGGAATACTGGAGTGGGTAGCCTATCCCTTCTCCAGCGGATCTTCCCGACCCAGGGATCAAACCAAGGTCTCCCGCTTTGCAGGCGGATTCTCAGGGAAGCCCAAGAATACTGGAATCACTTCACTCTAAAGTAAAACGTGGGCTGTTATTGCCTTTGCTGTTTATTGGAGGAGGGGGTGCATGGACAGGGACGGTGGGGAAGGAATATGGTCACGTGTTGAACCAGAATATCTATTTCCTGTCAAGGGTCTTTGTATTTAAGAGTTTTCAGTCAGTCAGAGACTTAATCTGATTTTTCTCCCCTGGGTCCCAGGACATTAAGAGCAACTTGCAACCTGGTCTGGTTTCCTCCTTAGCAATCAGTCCTAAATGATGTTGTGGTTGGGCTGACCTGTTAACTCTTTTCCCCCTTTGATAAAAGGTGAGTCTATAGCAGGGGGTTGGCAAACTTTTTTGAGAAAGGGGCCATATGGTAAATATTTTAGGCTTTGTGGGTCAAGAGGCAATATTGAGGCTATTAGGTAAGGACTTTTATAACAAGAGAGAAAACAAACATATATCATGTTTTTACTGATGAAATTCATCATATAAAAATAATAGTATGTTTTTATAAATACAAGTTTTCTAACGGGAAGAATGGATATTTTTGGAGGCGTTAACATATTACTGAATTAGAGTTCAAAGTTACTGTTTTATCAAGTCATTTAAAGTGTTCCTGTGTAAAAACTGTGCTTAATTTAAAGATTGTATTAAAACAAGCAGGAGACTGGGTTGGACCTGCAGTTGGTTTGCCAGCTTGTGGCAGGAGCATAATAACTCTGATGGCCTACGTTTTGGGGTGAAAAGCCTGAGGATGTGGAGTGCCCAAGGACGCCACGCTATCCTTGTTGGAGGTGTTGTGTGGATGCCGTCATCCTGGCATTTTGTTTATTTATTCAGTAAATAGTGTCAGAGAGGCTTGGCGCTGGGGATGAGGAAGTGAACAAGGTGATTCAGGTCGCTGCCCTAGTTGAGAGGGGCCACAGCAAATGTGAGTGTCTTGTGGCAGGAACGAGGTTGTGAGTGGAAGCAGAGTGCGTGTGCCGGGGAAGGGTTGGGACGTAAGTTTGCAGAGGGAGGCAGGGGCCAGATAAGAGGAAGCTTCAAGTCATAAAGAGTCTGTGGTAGGACATCCCTGGGAGGGTTTGAGCCAGAGAATGATGTAACACGATCAACTGCTGAAGAAGGTGGCTCCAGCCGCTAGGTCGAGAGTCAGCTCTAAAAGGCAGGGGTGGAAGTGGTTTTGTGGGGCCACAAAACTGAGCACTGAAAATAGAGATTGTTTGAAAAACGTGGAGTCTGAGGTCAGTGCGTATTTAACGTCTTACATGTCATAAGTTGGCATCCTTCTGGTGCGAAATGCCCCAACTTAGGGGAACTCGAGGAGCAAAGGGAGCTGATTGGGTCATGTTGCTGCAGAGTCCAGGCTTCAGCACGGTTCTGGGGCCCAAGTGATAGCATCAGCCCCTGCCGCACACCACCCCTCACCCGGCCCTCACTGCTCCCGTTTCCTTTCCTCCGTGGGTAGCGTCACTCACTGCTTTTGTAGATGATTGTTTTCCTTGAGTTGGATAAGGTGGCATTTGGGATCCTGGGTTTGCACGTTAGCTTGGCAACTCCAGTGGAAATGGTACTGCTTTCTTTTAGCATCTGCATGTCACTCTGGTTCACTGGATTAGGTCACAGGCTCAGTCCTTGGACCAGTCTCTGATGGACCAGTCCCATTAAAAAACCGCATGGGGTGAGGGGGGGTTGGCTCCCCAAAGGTCGGGGTGCTGAGCAGACTAAACACTGTATGTTTATGACACACATGGTCTGTCCTTTCGTCTCCCTTATTTTTCTTTACCTGGGACCTCTCTCGGGGAGCATGGCAAAACCTAGGTGAAACCTATGTCGTTACCCTCCAATCACGAGGCTCTTGAAGAAGTACAGTCACTGGCCGGCTCTCGGTTGCCCTTGTTCAGTCCATGGGATTCTCTTGTTCCCGGGGCTGGGCCGGAACCCCTCCCTTGTGCCGGCTGTGCTGTTCTGAGAAGCAGCAGGGCAGGCAGGGCCTTGCTGGTTTCCAGGCTGGTCTGTCTCTTACTAGCTCTGTGACCCAGGATGGGCCACTTAACCTTCCCAAGGCTTTGTTTCCTTATCTTTGTGCCACTGATTTGCTGTGTGCATCCACTAAGCTACCCACCCAGTGCCGCGTGGAGGAGAGCTGTTGGTCTTTTGAATCCTCTTGCTCAGGAGGGAGAGTAGCTAGGGGAAGAAAGATGTTCTGTTTCAAGTCTGGACTTTGTCTCCTATACACACCAGCTCTCTCCTCTTTCTGTAACTTCTTTTCCAGTGAACATACTTTTTCAGTTTATCTTCTTGGTACTTTTATGCCCTGGCTGGGCTTTTTTTTTTTTTTTTTTGAGCAGATAGCCTTGGGTGGGGATTTTGGCATGGGAGAGCCACCCCAGATTAAGACAAGTGTGTTTTGTCTGACAGTGGCAAGAAGTATGACATAGACATCATTATAGATCTGCCGAGAAGAAAGCACAACAGGTTCTGTATTGATAAGATTGCAGCAAGACTCAAAACAAAAAGGGAAAGAAAGAAAACACAAAACTTCATGCAACTCTGCAACGCCTCGGTTCCTACTTTCTTAATTAGGCCTGTGGTTTAGCTGAGTGCACGGTCTCAATACACAGATGGTTTTTATGTAAAAACTTTTTTTCAAATGTTAATTTTCAGTGACTGATGTTCCCTGCCTAAATCATTTTCCATTGTTTGTATTTGATAAGAACTGTATTTGAACTGCTCCTTTATAAGTTGAAGTCTTTTGTAATGGGATTTAACTTAGTGGTTTTACAGGTGTATGAAAATGTTAAGCTGTGTATTGTACTTGAGAGTTTGAAAATTCTTCGTTGCAGCTAATTTAAGGAAAGAAAAAAAAGAAAACCGAAACAGGTGATTAGCAGCTGCTTTCGGTTTTGAATGTCCTCGCTTTGGAGTTTTGTGTTTGCTTATTTGTGTGCAAATCGGTGTGGTTATTTTGGAGCTCTGAGACGGGGCCCGCCTCCTGGCCAGCTGCCCCCGCGAGGACCCTGCCCCGTCCCCAGGCTGGCTTGCCCCCTCTCCCACCCCCCAATACTCTCCGAGCCGCCCTCTCCCTAATGATTCAGGCCTTCCTGAGCAAACAAAGCCGGCCGGGCTGCCTTCTCCCCAAAGACGGCCTCGTTCACTGCCACAGAGGCCCCCTTTGCCCCCCGGCAGAGGAGTGGCCCCTTAGAGTGGCCAAGCCCCTCAGACCCAGGTGGGCACACTCCTAGCGCCTCCTGGGAGTCCTGAACGTCTGGTCTCCCGAGTGACATCTTCGAGAGGGGCGGGTGGTTTGCACCTCCAGGACCCTCCGAGGCCACCGGGATCGGGGTCTGCCTCCGGTGGGAGATGCATCAGGGAGTGGGTGGCTGAGGTGGGGCTGGTGAAGAACTCCCAGTTCGGAGCACGTTGGAGCCCCCAGGAGTCGCCAGGGCACCTCCGTGCTCCTGCTCAGCCCCAGACCCCATCCTTCCCTGGCACCATGGGGCGTGCCCAGGCGGCACGCTGGTCAGGCCGGGCGAGCTGGGCGCAGGCGCTGCCGCTTCCTTATTCACAATGACGCCAGTGGGAGCCGTGCCACCCGCTCCCCGTCCAGCCCTTTGTGGCCTTGTCCTGTTCTCGCAAAGGTGACATCACGACCTGCCCGACGAGATTTTTCAGTTGAAGGGCTTTGTGTGTGTCTTTCTTTATCCAGTAAGAGGGTTGTGCTCTCATTCGCAAAGGTTTGATCAGCAAACATGAAGAGAAAATGCTCAGGGAGAAATGCTTGCTGTCCAGATTAATACATTAATTTTTTTTTTTTTTTGGATCAGCCAAAGGCACTTCGCTGTTTCTCTTGACTGTGTTTCTGTTTGATCTTACCTTTGCCCTTTCCTGGTGTAGGAAATGGCAACCCACCCCAGTATTCCTGCCTGGAGGATAGAGGAGCCTGGCGGGCTACAGTCCATGGGATCGCAAGAGTCGAACAAGACTGAGCGACTAACACACACGCACACCTTTGACCTTGGCTGACATGATAACTCAGCCAGGATTCTTGTCCATCCCCATCTCCTCTCTGGGGTCAGTTTTGTTGCTTCTTTCTTGACTGGTGCTTCCATTTGACCCCCTGTGGGAGGTAGCTGATGGGTGTTGCTGTTCTAAGAGCCCAGAACCTGGTGGTCTTGGTTTCAAAAGGAGATTCCAAGGCTCCCAGTGATGGATGATGGCAGCTCTTTGCCCCTGAAAAAATCAGTGAAAAATTGAGGTCAAAGGGAAGAAGAGAACATCTTTATGGGGTTTTCTTTTTTTTTTTCTTTATGGAGAGCATGTTGTACCTGTAAAACCAGAATGACTCCTTTGGGCATTTTTCTCCAGGAGGGTTCCAGTCTAGACCCGAAGTTGGCTCTTCTAAAGGCTGCAGGGATGTTTAGGTTTAAGTGTTTACCAGGTAACACGTTTAATGACTTGAGTCTATAGTTGAAGCCTCATCAGCAACAGTCTGCCTTTTCTTGAAAACTTAGAGCTTATTCTCTGCATGTGGGTGTTTGTTTTCCTCTGTGTGTGTGTGTGTTGGAATAAGAATGTAAAGGCCAGCATCCCTTTCAGAATTTAGAAGTGGTCTGTGCGAACCACTGAAGGCATATCTGCTGCAGAATCCTCATATCTGCTGCAGGTTTGATGCGAGCTTCTCAAACAGCGGGAAGGTAGCATTACCTAGGAGTCAGGAACCGGGGTTCTGCATTCAGACAGATCTGTGTACAGAGTCAGGCCTGCCTGTCAGTGTCTGGAGGCTGGGACCGCATCTCCCTCCTTCGCCAGCTCCCCTCGTCCATGCTGGCTGCTTGATGCTGGTTGCATTATGAGTTTGCATCAGTGAACCTGCATCCTAGTTGTACCACTAACTAGCCATGTGACCTTGGGCAAGTCATTTAACCTCCAAACACTCAAGTTTCCTCAGCCAAGATCAAAGGTAAGCGCAAGCACAGACTCAGAATGACTCCTTTGGGCATTTTTCTCCAGACTGGTTGCTGGAAGGCAACTGTGTTCACCTACGAAAGTCCCCCGGGGCCTCTGTCCATCAGAACCTGGGCAGGAGACTGCTCTTCAGATGGTTTAGCAGGGGGTTCTACCATCCCAGTGGCCTCTTGTTCTTCCTGCCCATTGCCTGGAACCCCTTAATCCCGCTGCTTTCGGTGGGAGGTGGGGAAAACTCTGCCGAGAGCCTCCATCAGCGGCTGTTGACACCCACTGTGACGGATCTCTGTTCTGAGTTGCCGTAGGTATTTTAATGTTGTTATAAATTCAGCTGCAGGGGCTGGTGATGAAGAACGTGGGCCTCTAAGTCACAAAGACAAGGGCCCCGAATCTAGCTAGCAGCTTGAGTAATTTTAAACAGGGACTTCCCTGCCTGAGCCTCAGTTTCTTCATCTGTTAAATGGGCCTGCCAGTACTTCATCTCCCCCAGGGCTGTGTGTGAGTCAGCCCTGAAGAAAAGCTGAGGCAGGGTGGGTGGGGGAATTGTCTGTGCCACCTGCAGCCGGTGATACCCCTGGCTCCAGGGCCCCGCCCCGAGAAACCCCTTGTGCTGAAGCCCTGCTGTGCCCTGGGGGCCCCCTGCCACTGTGTTCTCTGTAACTGACCTACTCCGCTCGCATTTGCTGTGAGTATCATTTTCAGTTCCCTTATTATTGTTCCCCCAGTCACCCCCCAGCTTGTCACCCCCACACTCAGCTCTCCATTGCGCGTACTGTCACTCAGCACTTTCTATTTGTCGCTTAGGGTATTCTGGGAAACTCCCTACGGGCAACTCAGGGAGCCTGGCCCTCTGCCTTACTGCATGGGAACTCCCCTTGGGGGTGTCCCAGGGGGCAGTCTGACAGAAGAGCCATAGACATGGTTTTCCAGAAAGTTCTTTGCCCATGCATTCTGAAGAAGCAGGTACTTGAGGCAAGTGAAGAGGTTTGGAGGTTGGGCCCGTGTTTGGTTAGGATGGGGCTTCAGGAACCAGATGCCTGCAGCCCTGGGAGGCAGCCATGACTCTCCCATGGACAGGGGTTTCCGGGTCTGGGGAAGGGGCAGGACAGCTGTGTCAGGCTGGTGCTTCCATATTTTAATTTGTGTGTCGGTAGGATGTATATACCTTGCCTGACTTCCCAAGGGATGTGAGGCCCAGGAAACAACAGTTAAAACTTTTTTGGTTTAAAATTTTGCTTTTCCCCAAATTCTCTTCTAGCGTCTCTCATCACGAGGAGGGCTGCTCTCCCTGCTGGGTCTGGCTTCACTGAGAATAGGGCCGAGCAGTAGTGGTTTGGGGGTCGCGAGAGCAAAGCTGCCCAGGGGCCCCGAGTCCCACTCCGGAGCCCCAGAGCTGACTTGCTCTGTCCCTGAATCTCCCCCAGCCTGTTAGGGCCACCAGATCCCCACTCATTTAATCTGGTTGCACTTAGATCAGTGCTGTCCCTGGATGTTCTTGCAAACCCCCAGAGAGAAAATGTTAGAACTAAGCTTTATGCCCATGCAGTGATTCTTCTCTGATTTCTCAGTTCTATTAAAATTTTAATATATCTTACTGTGCTTCCACAGAAGACAAATTTTGGAATATAAGGAAAGTGAATATAATATTTTGTTCCTGATGAAAAGTTAATTTAAGAACCAAAGGCCAAGACAAGTGTCTTCCTTTTCTTGGTTTGATGGTATAATCGACCCTTTATACCTCCACGGGACTTAATATTCATTCGGCAGAGGCTAATTATGGGGTGCGAAGGTGCCGCTTGGCTAAGGTGAAGATGCGGATTTCTGTGTGAACTGCTTGATTCCTATGGTTTATAACTTGTCCATAAAATTTGCTATGGATTGTAACAAGTGGAATATTAACTCTGTGTGTGGGGAGGTCCTGAATATCTCCCATATTGCTTCCCTTTTAAAGGGAGCTCAGTTGAACTGAGTGGGGTATATGTTTTAAACAGTTGAACTTTCTGAACCCCAAATTGGAGCATATGGCCCGACATCAGACCCCTCTGCTGTGTCAGTCTATTTAGCCATCCATCTGTATCCTGGGGGGGGGTTGGTTGCAGGACCTGCTGTGGGTATCCGTATCCGTGGATTCTCATGCCCCATAGTCAGTCCTGTGACCTGGGTTCTGTATCCAGGGCTTCAACCAATTGAGGATGGTCAATGCAGTATGTGAACCATGATGGCTGAATTTGTGGATTTGGAAGGCAGACTGTGTGCAGTTGACCCTTGAACAACATGGGTTTGAACTGCACAGGTCTAGTTGTTTGTGGATTGCGATCTGAGGTTGTTGAATCGGAGGGTGCAGAACCTCAGCGGTGGAGGAACTGTGTCGATGGAGGTCCCGTTGTAGAGTTATATGCAGAATTTTGACTACACCCCTCTCCCCCATGTCATTCAAGGGTCAGCTTTGTAGTCAGCTTTACGAAGGAGGAACTAGTGAAATTCCACTTTCTTATATAGTCTGTAAATTATCTTTGCTAACAGTAAGAAAATGCATAAACTCTCCTAGGGAAGTTAGAATTTCTCTCTGGTGTTGGGGTAATTGGTCATTAGGAAGGGTGTATGTATACCTTGGTGGTTTGTGGTGCTGATTTTCCCTTCTGGAGTTGAGCAAATTCTTGCTTCTACCTGGGCTGGTTGGAAGCCCATGAAGCTGCATGGAACCCAAGGGTGGCAGGGTCTTTGTAAACAACGTGAGGTTGACTTTCAGTGTCCAGTGAGTGAATGTGGAAATCAAATTGCAGTTGGTAGCAGCAGAGTTGGACTCAGATATTTACATTAAATGTAAATTTCCATTTCAGTCTGTAATAGTGTTATAGAACACTATACTGGGAAATCTTTATTTGCCTGTGTTTGGTGGTGGTAGGGGGTTCTCAGGCTTCATTCCCTATTGAGGACCCTAGGGCTTTTTTTGAGATGAAAGCTCCCTGGATGATCTGAGAAGGGAGATGGTAAAGTAACTTGTCTCCAGTTACCTTGCCCTTTGTGGAAATTAATATCTGACCCAGTTCCTTCGCCCTGTGAGTTTATGGCTTGCATAAGCGGCTGTTGTAATGATCCATCGACTGTTGCAACTGCATTTCCTGAGAATTTTATTTTACGGTTCTGAAGTGTTAGTCCATAAATCTTTTGAACTTGAGGTTTTGAGTTAGACGAGCCACGCGCCAAGTTCATTTTTCACACCTGTTAGCTTTGCCTTTTCCATCTTCTCTTCTTTCTTTACATGCCACCCCTCTGATATTTTCCCCTTGAAGAAATCCACGCTAAAGTGTTCATCTTCGGGTAATGCCGCTTGCAGAATATTTAGTTTAAAAAACAATCTGGAGAAGGCCGTGTCCAACCCCAGTGCATGACTTATCATTGTCAAGTGTCCATTTGAAAATGAAGGTTCTTGTGCACTGCTGATGGAATTATAAAATGGGGCAGCTGTGATGAGAAACAGTGTGGAATTTACTCCAAAAATTAAGCCTAGAACTACTATATGATCCAGCAATCCCACATCTGCTCACATACTCAAAAAAAACACAAAAAACAGAAAGCAAGGACGTGCACAGATATTTATACACCAAGTTCATAGCCGCACTATTCACAATAGCCAGAAGGCGGAAACAACCCAGATGTTTATTGACAGGTGAATGGATGAACAGTATGTGCGTGTACATCCGATGGAACAGTATTTGGCCTTAAAAATGAAGGAAATTTGCACACCTACTGTAATGTGGGTGAACCTCGAAGACGTTATGCTGAGTGAAATAAGCCAGGCCCAGAAGGAGAAATACTGTATGGTCCCTGTTACATGAAGTTCCTGGACTAGTCATATCCATAGACAGAAGCAGAATGGTGGTTTTAAGTTATGTATGTTTTGCCACCAAAACATAAATAAGGAAATAAATGAACGAAGGCTGCAGGGAAGGCCTCTGTGGTGGGGGGTCATGATCTCCCTGAAACCAGCCGGGTGTGCAGATGCCCTCCAGATGTCCTTTGACAGGGTAGCATGGTCCAGGCTCATCAGTCGAAATTAACCAGGACCCCAGGTCCCAGGCCTCCCTCTGGGGCGGGGGTCCCTCCCTGTGCCGACCTGCGTCTTCCTTCCAGGGGGGGAGCTGGGGAGCAGGAGCCGCCCCCACGCGAAACCCGTGGTAATTATTGTGTTCCATTTTAAGCCACTTCCCTGCGTTCAGTAACCGTCTGGGATTCTGTTTTGTTGAATCTCTCCATGAGACGCAATAAAAGACCCAGGGCTGCAGGTGGCGGGGTCTGAAGGCTCTCCTGGCCGGGTTTGGAGGCTCCGTCTCCTTGCCTGTGCAGCAGGAGACTTGATTCCTTTCGGGTGAGGACTGAGAAGAGGCGAGGCTTGAAAAGCAAAGAAAACACATATTCCGTGCCCCACCCCCCGCCCCGCCCCCTCCCCGCCCCCTCCCCCTCTGGCTCCATCACGGCAGGTGGCCGAGGAGCTCAATCTGCGGAAGGCATCAGCTCTTCAGCGCAATCAAAGTTAAGTGCAGAAATTTAATTAAACGGCATCAAGGATGGCAGAAACTTTGTAAAGCTGCAGTGCATTGTCAAATTCAACAATTATTTCAAGGAACACAATCCACAGATGGCGTCTAATTGATAGATTACGGCTCTGATTCTGTAATGGGTTTACATTTAAGCCTGTATGCCACCCATTGTATAACCATCACCTCCCTCAACTCTGCATCATCTCCCCAGCCCCAGCACCACTCTGGAACCCCTGGAACCGGAGGATTGGGTCTTGACTATTTGACGTGAACGGCCTCTGGCATCTTTCACACTGAGCCCAGAGCGCACCACCCCCCCGCCCCCTCCCGTTTGGGATCAAGTCTTGTCCTAAGAACAGAAACTGTAGGGTTTCCTTGGGCCTGTACATCCTTTCTGCTCTGCTAACCCGGATATGTTATTCAGAGATGCTTGGGCTATTTCTTTCTTTTTTTCTTTTTCCTTTTTAGTATTGCTGGCTTATATCCCTCACAGCACAGGGTTTTGCCCAAAACAAAAGTCTCAGTTTGTTTATTCTTACCAAAAAAAAAAAAATTCTGTTTTCAAGACCTTGTGGCACTTCCTGTCTGTTAAGAGTTGATACCCAACTTATTTTTATTTCATAAGAAAATATTTACTGCCCCTAAAGATGGAGCCGTGTTTAGAGAAACATATCCTGTGTTGAGACTTGAAAAGAGTCTGAAGGTCTTGCGTGTTTGTAGCCCTTCATTTTGCACATGAAACTGTTGAGGCTCAGTGGTTTTATGTGCCGTGGGACTAGTTCCTGGAATCGTGTTTCTAGCGGAGGAGAGGCCTTCTTCAAGGGTATCTGGGTTACCTCCATTAAGTGATTACTTCATTTGTTTATTCATTTATTCCTCTAACAGACATGTGTTAGGTATCTAGGGGTGCTTTTCTAGGTGCCAAGGGGGAGTTCAGCAGTGAAGAAGATGCCCCTCTGGAGCCTACGGGAAATCATGGGGGCCGGACACGAAAGTGATCTCACAAGTAGGAGCATCAGTGCAACTTGTGATAAGTGCTGTGGAGGAAGAGAAGAGGGTGACATGAAAGCAAAACCCCGGGGCATCTGTTGGCAGGCAGCCCAGGGAGACTTAGCCTGGATGCAGTTAGGCCAGGGAGGTCAGGAGGGAATGTTGTTCAGCCGCTCAGTTGTGTCTGACTCTTTGCAACCCCGTGGACTGTAGCTTGCCAGGCTCCTCTGTCCATGGGGATTTTTCAGGCAAGAGTACTGGAGTGGGTTGCCATTTCCTTCTCCAGGGGATCTTCTTGGATCAGGGATCGAGCCCACGTCTTCCGCATTGGCAGGCAGATGCTTTACCGCTGAGCCACCGGGGAAGTCAGGAGGTGGAGCAGAAGAGCCTGCTCAAAAGCTCAGTGAGCTACCAGAGCTGAAGGCAGGCCTCGAGAGGGAGGGGATGGGGCGAGAGAGAGGCTGGGGCTGGGCAAGCAGAAGGGTCAGAGCGGCAGGTGAGCTCCACGCACCGAGTGCTTTGCGTCTTCCTGTGCCGTTCACAGCCTCATACAGCCTATTTGTCTTAACTTTTATTTGTGAATGGATGTCAGCATTTTCTACGGTACCTGGCACTTAGTAGAGTCTCAGTAAATGCTCCCAGTGATGAGTGCTAATCTTCCTGACCTTATGATTAGGAAACTGAGACTGATGGGGCGTAAATAGATTTGCCTGAGGTCCAAACCCTCCAATAAGGTTGGTCTCTGTGCCGGAGTCCCCAGCGAGATCCTTCTCTGCTCCTTCCCCTTCCCTTCTTCCCCCAAGGGTCTGTGAACCACCTGGTGAACTGGTCTGTAATGCATAACTGTCACCACCCCCTACGCTAATGTTTCCATCTTTTGAAAGAGATTAAAAAAAAAACAAACCTTAACTTTAATTTCCGCACAGGTAGCAGTTGGTGGAGAAGACCAAATTTTAAACAGAACCTTTGCAGAAGCAGAAGCATAGGGTGCAAGGCTTAACTAAGTAACCTTGGCCTGGTTCTTGGTTCCGAGAATCCGTTTGCCCTAGGCTGGGAAAGTGGGGGTGGGGTGGAGAGAACCGAGAAACAGATTATATTTACTTATTTGTTTGTTTGTTTCCAAAGAATAATTGTGGGGATTGCCGTGGCAGAACCCTTTCTAATTGCCTTTTTTTTTTTTTTTGCAGTAGCGTGGGTGGCTTTTGAAATTCCCTGTAGTTTACGGCGAGGGTTCTGTGCCTGGGAGGCCAGATGATGTAGCTGAATCGCTGTTGGCTGTTTATTTGCGAGTCTGTCGTTACCAACACAGTCTTCCTGAGTTCAGTGGCAACAGTGTTCTATCCCCCTCCTCCTCCGTATCTAAATATATCCAACCAGTCAATCAGACTTGGCAGTCGTCAGGGCTGTGGCTGTCAGACCAAGTTTGCCTTGGAGCCTGTGAGCTATTGGCTTGTTTTCCAAGCTCTAGTGTGTATTCAAATAGTGATATCAGCCTTAGCCTGGCAGACGCGTGCCCAGGTAGGGCCCTTGGAGGGTGAGGATGAGGCAGCAGTTTGGTTTAAAAAAAGGCATCTGTTTCTCCTCTGCTGGCAGTTGTGGAGTAGACGCAGAGCCACGCGGGGGGGATGGCTTCACGCTCGGTGAGCAAGATGCGTGGGTGTGTTTTCCTGAATCGTGATTTTTTTTTTTTTTAAGTTGTTTGAAGAGAACGAGAAACCTGGCGGCTGGTGGAAAATACTGTGTGTGTAGTAGGTGGACGTGGGGGAGTGGTTGAAAGAGGCAGGCGGGCTGGTGCAAACAGTGTTTGGGGCATTTTTCTGGGGGCTTTTCTAGGAGGACTGGCCACCCTGGGGTGATTGGTTTTGGCTGAGAATTCAGAGTCTCAGGCAGTGGAGAGACCTTCGGTTCCGTGACCTGCCTGCCTCATTGGACCAGAATTGCCCCTTTCTCTGCCTGAGCTTCTGTAACCTAGGAACCGTGGGACCCAGCTCCTGGGTCCTTCCCCAGAGGCTTGTTACAGGGGATGGGTGGAAAGCAGATCAGAAGGTTTAAAATCCCTGCCTGAAAGGTATCTTGTGTTCTCCAGGGAGCAGCCTTTTATAAACAAACGTTGTGAGCGCTGGTCTCCCGAGTTGCTTATCTGCAGAGAAGCTTCTCTGTGGGAGAGGGTCAGGGTGACCGTGGTAGAGGCCTGTGCCCAGAGGCATGCAGGTACCTGCCAGACCACCCCTTCCAGTTGTCCTGAGTCCTGGAGGCCAGGTGGGAGATGGGGCAGGTGCAGGGTTGCCTCCGATGCGGGGAGCTGCAGTGGGTTGTGCAGGGCTCCGGGGAGGGGGAGGTTAAGAGAGTTGACCCCCAGAAGAATGAACGCCCTAGAACAGTGGCTTTCACACTGTCGACTGGAGACACCCGGACTTCCCTGAGGTCCTTTGAAGGCGTCTGTGTGGTCAAAACTTTTTCCATAATGATTCCAGGACTTTGTCTTTTTCACTCTCATCGTTTTCCTTGAATGTACAGTGGAATTTTCCGGAGGCCACATGGTCTGTGTTGACATCGTTGTTCTGATGGCCAAGGGGATGTGTGTGTTCCTGTTTAGAAGTGCCTCAGTTTTAATTTCTAATACAGTTTGATAGAAACTGCTTGGGTGATCCTTGCTTTTCAAGAGTGTAAAGGTATTTTGACACTAAAAAGTTTGAGCGCTGCAGAGTGAGAAAACCAGCAGATGAGTGGCACGTTGCAGTTATGTACGAGGTGCTGAAGGGGCACCATTCTGAGGGCAGATGGCAGGTGCTGGTGAGTGAGGCAGGCAGGGGATTGTCAGGGAGGGTCCTACTGTTTTAAGAACAGGGCAAGTTGTTTTCTTACCTGGATTTTGGACCTGGGTTCTGAAGGATGGATAGGTGTTTTCCAGATAGAGAAAGGAAAGACATTCTAGAAGGAAGGAATAGCATGTCTGAGGGAATTGGGATATCGACATCATGTTGTGTTGGCCTTTCTTCGTCCATCTGTGGGGCAGAAACATTTTCATACTGGCTTCACCGTGGAGTTTTGTCTGCCAGTGACTTCCAAATGAGGCTCCATTTCAGAATCACTCAGTGAGCTTTATCAAATCACTGTAAAGCTAGTTCTCAGGCCTGCTTTTGGTCCATGGATGGGTGGCACTGGTTTTTGTCTTTCTGGTGGTGGGAGTAACCAGGTACCATTCCTAGTTGTTTTGTTGGGAGTGACATCAGCTTTGCCCCTGCAGCACAGTTGGCTCTGTGGTAGAGCTGCAGCAGGCATCGCTGGGCACGCGCCTTACCTCTCCACCTTACCCTCCAGCCTCTGGTGGAGATACAGATGTGAACAGCCTGTCACAAGAGGGGCTGTCAGTTGCGCGTAGTTCAGGGACCATGGGCTCTGAGACCTGTTTGCCTGTGACTCCTGAGCTGTGTGCCCCTGAGAAGGACTTTGTTGTCTCCCAGCCTGTCTGTTCCCCTGTCCAAAGCATGTTGGACAAACTTATCTAATAAACAGGCCTAACTCTGCCATTGCAGAGGACTCTCCTGTTGATGGCTAATCCATTCCAATTTTGTTCTTAGAAAGTTTTCCATGGGGCATGCCACCTTCTCAGCTGCTCTTGGTTTTGCAAAGGAAGATGTTAAAAGGTTCGGATTAACAGTTCAGACAGTTTCTGAATAACCAAGAAAGGGGAACGGAGGGGCCCGAGGCTCCGGGGGCTTACTCTGTGTCAGGCGCTGATCTGAGGGGTTTCTGTGGGTCATCTCACTGCAATCCTGTAAGTCCTGCTGTCCCATTTTGTAGATGAAGAAACAGAGGCTCAGACAGGTTCTTGTAACTTGCCCAAGGCCACACAGAATCCAGGCTTTTTCAGGCTTTCTGTCTCCTGTTCTTCTGTACCCTGTGTCCCTGGGGAGGGCAGGAGCCCCAGTCTGGAAGTGTCCAGAGGACACCAGAACCTGAGTAACCACCACTCTTTCTGTGTAAGAACAGAAGAGAGAATAAAAGCACAGGAATAAAGTGTCGTTAACCAGACTGGTGAATCAAAAGACCAATTAAAAATCAAACACCTTTAAAACACGGTTGCTGGGTTAATTGTAAACCAACATTGAGACATTAAAACTTGCCCAGCCCATGGGTTTGAATTATTAACCAAGGGAGTTAATTTCAAGCTATCAGTTGGGGTAGCGGTGAAAGCCACCATTGGAAGAAGGGAAATCTGTGTGCCTTTTCCTGTGTGGCCCTGCCTTGGTATCCAAGGTCATTATTGTTGCTGCCGTTTACATTCTCAGTTGAAATATCTTAAACATGTTGGCAGACTTCACAATTCCAGATAGATTGTGGAGAAGGACAGCTTGAATCAGGTAGGGGGTGGAGTGTACATCTTTCCAAACGGAAGAAATGCCATTGTGTTTTGCAATAAAACAGAGTCCTTGGGAGAAAATGAAGTGCTGGTCACTCGGTTGTGTCCAGCTCTTTGCAACCCCATGGACTACAGCTCGCAAGGCTCTCTGTCCATGGAATTCCCCAGGCAAGACTACTGGAGTGGGCTGCTAGCCCT
Source organism: Budorcas taxicolor (assembly GCF_023091745.1). Lineage (NCBI taxonomy): Eukaryota > Metazoa > Chordata > Mammalia > Artiodactyla > Bovidae > Budorcas > Budorcas taxicolor. The sequence goes on from NC_068928.1 coordinate 8,084,790, forward strand.
TTTCCAGGGCGTCTCCCTGACCCAGGGATCGAACCTGGGTTTCCCGCACTGCAGGCAGATTCTTTACCATCTGGGCCACCAGGAAAGAGCCTCGGGGAGAAAGGGCCCCCTTTTAAACTCCTTTTGGCTTCCAATGTTGGACTCGAGGCTGGTGTCCCACCCGCTGCCTCCGTTGCTCCTTTCTGTCCAAAGACACTGGGCTGGGTGTTGTCAGGGTTTGGCGCTGAGAGAAGTCTGCTTTGCAGTGAAACCTCTGGGAGGACCAGTTGGCCACCAGCTGTTTCTGATACGTTTAAGTAGAGGGAGACCCTGCTGAATACACTTTCATTATAGATCCAACTCAGCAGCAGCCAGCTGCACTGATCTCCCTTCTGTGAACTGTGTTTCTAACTTGAGCTTATCTTGGGTCACGGATCCTGCTGGGAACATTATGGACCCTTTAACACAGAGATGCTGGATCCACACCCAGTCCCACGGAGCTTTATGTGGAGAGCTCAGACGTGGCCTCACTAAGGGTTAAGAAGCTCTGTGTCAGAGTCCCCGAACAGCCTGACTTTAAGGGTATTAATAGTGTTTCACTATTACAGAGAGTGCCCCTCATCCCCACCCAAGTCCTTCCCCAGACAATCTCACTGACCCTCGCGGTGACTCCTGCAGATGCTGTTTTATATGTGACGCATGGGAGTGGGCGCAGTAACTTCCTGGGTGTTGCTGTTTTCTTGTTAATTTGCTAAACGGGCTTTAAAAAGGGAGATAAATGTAAATTTCAACTCCATAAAACAGTCTCATTTCAAATGCTTGTGACTCAAATTAATTAATTAAAAAACAGCATAAAACACCACCCCAGCCACCAACATGGCAGATGAGTAATGTTTGTTCCATTCAGGCAGTTGATGGAGTACAATTACAAGATTGGTCTGTGATTTTTAAAAAACGCTTTTGACTCCAGCTTGGGTGTTTATAGAAAGGAGAGACTTGGTCAGTTTATTTGTTAAGAACATTTATTACTGCTGCTGCCCTATTCCTCCAATTACGGAACTTGGGAATAGTGTGGAATACCACAGGGACTAAGGGAAAATCTCCTTAACTCTGCCATTTACCACCTAGGGATGGCCATTGGTAACATTTTGGTGTGTTTGCTTTCATTTTCCTTTCATTGCAAAAAAGCAAGAAAGGGAAAACATACAGCCACACATGTTGTTTTCTCATCGGATTTAATAACTGTATCATGAATATTTTCCCTTTGTAATTTACTTTTTTTTTAATGGCATGGTTTTTATTGTTTCCATGGTATTGTGACTTACACATATAGTTTATTTCACTAAGGCCTATTGTTGAAGGGTTAGCTTGTTAATGATTTATTATAAATTTAAAATAAATTTATTATAAATAACACTGCAGTGAGCATCCTTGTATGTGACCCCTTTGTCACCGTCTCTGATTGCCTTCATACAGCATGTGCCTACTTGTGGAATTTTTGGGTTAGAGTCTTTGACTTTTTTTTTTTTTTTTTTTAAATGACACCATGCGGTTTGTGGGATCTTAGTTCCCCTACCAGGGATTGAACCCGGGCTCTGGCAGTGAAAGCATTGCTTCCTGGCCCCTGAACTGCTGGAGAATTCCCCTTAAGGAGATGATATATATGGACATGCACACAATAATTATACATGTAATCTTTTAAATATATCCATAACATGTTTTATATACTTGCATATATATTGGGTTGGCCAATTGCCAACCCAGTATACTCTTCTTATAAAATATACACATTCACCTTAATTGATCCTACAAGGATAATGGAACTACTTTAAAACCTCAACAGAAGTTTGAGAGATTTAACTTGATTTTTAGAAGTTAAACTAGTTTTTTTTAAAAAATATGTATTTATAGCAAGCATTTTTATTTGTTCTTCAGCGTAAGGCTTAATAAAAGACCAGTGTTTCTCAACTCAGCTTGGACTCAGTGTATTTTTGCACTTGATCTTCAGTGCAGTTTGGCCCAGCTTTCTCTTTGGAGTCTGTCTGTTCACCAACTTGCTTATCTTCAGCAGGCTGACCTACTCACCTGTCTGTCTGTCTTAGTTAACATTTATCCAGGTTTGAGGGTGGAAATAGCTTTCCTCTGAATCAGAACGTTTGCAGTAGCCCTTCCCAGGGGCCGTCTGCAAAGGCGTGGGCAGGGGAGAGAACAGGGAGGCTCCTCACTGTCCTTTTCACCCACTAGGTTAGTACATGTGGCCAATTTGGAAAATGTTCTGAAGTATAAAAACGAAAATAAACATCTCCTGAAATCTCAGGGTACAGACATAATATGATCAACATATTGACCCATTACTTTTGGGGGAGTAAAATAGTACAGATAAACAGAATTTGAAAAGCAACCTATGCCTGGTTTCCATTCGTTTAATCAAACAAAGAATTGATGAATACTTTCTGTTGAAAAAAATATAAACAATGCAGAAACCAAATCTGCCACTTCCCTCTCTAGGACAAACTATAAAGGAATATTCACCACCCCTACCCACCGACTCATACCCAGCTGTCCCTACCACCCATTTCTTCAAAGGAAATGTTCAGCTCCAGGTGAAAGTGGAGTTTCTTGACCTGGAGCCCTGTATCTCAGAGTGTGATTTGAAAGCTTCCACACTACTAAGAATAAGGATGTTTTCCCCCTCCTTACTGAGGGGCATTGATCTTACTGATTGCAAAAATAACTTCAGAATTATGAAAGTAAAGGACATTCGGATTTAGAACCACCCAATGTGTTAGGCTTGTTACAGACCTTGGAGGTCACCTTGTTTCAGCTTCTCAATTTATGGATGAGAAAACTGAGGCCCAGTGAAAGTGAAAGTCACTCAGTGGTGTCCTACTCTCTGCGACCCCATGGACCATGGAATTCTCCAGGCCAGAATACTGGAGTGGCTAGCCTTTCCTTTCTCCAGGGGAATCTTCCCAACCCAGGGCTCAAACCCAGGACTCCCGCATTGCAGGCAGACTCTTTACCAGCTGAGCCACCAGGGAAGCCCAAGAATACTGGAGTGGCTAGCCTTTCCCTTCTCCAGGGGAATCTTCCCAACCCAGGGCTCAAACCCAGGTCTCCCACCTTGCAGGTGGATTCTTTACCAGCTGAGCCACCAGGGAAGCCCAAGAATACTGGAGTGGGTAGCCTATCCCTTCTCCAGGGGAATCTCCCCAACCCAGGAATCACAAACTGGCGTCTCCTGCCTTGCAGGCGGATTCTTTACCAGCTGAGCTACCATGAAGAGCCTGGGGGTGCACGGGCTCGGGGTCGGGGAGGGGATCGTCTTCATTTTTGGTAACTGTTCCCAGTCCAAGTGCCTTTGGCAAGGACTCGAGAGCCATCAAGCAAACGTGGGGCCGTCATCCCTTGAGTTGGCCCTTCCTTGGGTGACAGTGGATGCATCTCACGGCCAGGCTTCTTACCTGGAATGCCACCTGGCCACCCAGTTGTCTTCAGTTTTCTCTTTGCCCTTCTCACCTCCTGAACGTGAGCCCTCCTTGCTTTGTGTATGCTAAGGATGCATGGCTCGGTATTAAAGACATCCCACGCTCTGCTCATCCACACATGTGGCCGGAGGACAGTGGGTACCATGTGATTAGGGCAAAGTCGTATAGATATTATGTTTTGGACAAGGCTGGGTAGTTTCAGCGCTGGTAGGTATCTCATTTGGGGTAAGTGACTTAACATCTTGAAGCCTCAGATTCCTCCGATGCAAAGCGGGGGGTAATGATGAATCAGAGTGGATAGAGTTCTGGGGAGGATTAAGTGAAACAATGCACATAAAATGCTTGGCCTGGATCTGGCCTCACGGTCCACACATGGCGTTCGCCGTGGCTGCTGCTGTTCCTGGTTTCCTGACCTTTGCCGCCTCCCACTCTTGGGGGCATGAGGGAGCTCCTCACTCCTTGACACCTGCCCAGACAGGAACCCGGTTCTAACTTCCTGACCCCAGGACTCGCAGCTGGAATGTGACGCCCCTCCTCCTGCTCTCTCCTTTCTTTGCTTTTTCCCTCGTCCTCTACTCTCAGCCCTTTCCCTGCCTCCTCTTCCATGTATTGAACCTGGAGTTTGTTTCCAATACTTGCCATGTGCTTGATTAGAAATGATGGCCAGACATTGTGTTCTGGGTAAAGATCATGAGACCTGCCATGTACTCCATTCAGAGGATGTAGTGTGGATGAGTGGTGGGGTGTCGGCTTGGAACTGTAATCCTGGGGTGGATGGTCTAGCTCTGTCCTTTACTCTGCATTTCTGTGCCTCTGTTTCCTGTGTGTGTAAAGCGGAGATACTGATAGTTCCCACCTTATAGGGTTGTTGTTGTTCAGTTGCCCAGTTGTGCCCACCTCTTTGCGACCCCATAGACTGCAGCACGCCAGGCTTCCCTGTCCTTCACCATCTGCAGGAGCTTACTCAAACTCATGTGCATTGAGTTAGTGATGCCATCCAACCATCTCATCCTCTGTCGTCCCCTTCTCCTGCTGCCTTCAGTCTTTCCCAGCATCAGGGTCTTTTCTAGTGAGTGAGTTCTTCGCATCAGGTGGCCAAAGTATTGGAGCTACAGCTTCAGGGTCAGTTCTACTGAATATTCAGGATTGATCTCCTTTAAGATTGACTGGTTTGATCTCCTTGCAGACCGTGGGACTCTCAAGAGTCTTCTCCAGTCCCAGAGTTCAAAAGCATCGATTCTTTGGCATTCAGCCTTCCTTATGGTCCAGCTCTCACATCCATGCATGACTACTGGAAAAACCATAGCTTTGACTAGATGAACTTTTGTTGGCAAAGTAATGTCCCTGCTTTTTAATATGCTGTCTAGGTTGGTCATAGCTTTTCTTCCAAGGAGCAAGCATCTTTTCATTTCATGGCTGCAATTACCATCTGTAGTGATTTTGGAGCCCTAAAAAATAAAGTCTCTCACTGTTTCCGTTGTTTTCCCATCTATTTGCAATGAAGCGATGGGACCGGATGCCATGATCTTAGTTTTTTGAATGTTGAGTTTTAAGCCAGCCTTTTCACTCTCCTCTTTGACCTTCATACAGGGTTGTGGTGAGAGAGAGACATGTCAGTATGTGTCAAGAGCTCATGACAGTGCCTAATGCAGAGTGAGGGCCCCAGGATGTTAGCTGATGTACTGATGATGACGGAGACGGGATGACGTAGCATCAGCCCTCCCGCATCAGGCGTCCATGAGGCCCAAGGGCAGTGCACTCCGGGCACGCCCGGCGAGAGTAAAGGTGCTCAGGCCCCTCTGAGTGCGTGTGTGTAGGGGCCCCTGGGTGAGCAGCCGCATGTGGTGGGTGTGTTCAGAGGGGAAGGCACTCCTGTCCCCTTGCTTCTTCCCGCCACCTGGGTGGCCTGGTTTCCAAACGGCGCCCGTGCCCCTGGCAGAGGCACACGCGGCCCTGAACTCCAGCCGCCCCGGAGCCACAGGCTGAGCGCGGCTGCCCGCCCGCCAACGTGTGCTCACCTGCCTGCTCATCCAGAGGAGATGTGGTTTCCCTTGTCTTGCTGGGAGAGGATTTCTCCTTCCAGGTGATCGGCTATTGACGCCATGAGGGATTAGGCTTCCTGCTCCCGTTTCCTGTCAGGTCCTATTACAGGTTGTCTGAGATAGAAAAATCACATGTTTGTGCAAGTGATGGGTGGGTCGCTGGCAGGCCCAGGAGACGGACGCCTCCAGTGCCTTTTTGGGTGAGCGAGGCGCTCTCACGTGGCCTCTGATTGGATCTTCACGGCGGTGCTGTGAAATACCGGGCCTGTAGCTCCGTTTCACAAATGGGGTAACCAAGGCTCAGAGAGCTGACGTGCCTGGCTCGGGGTCAGATGAGCAGCGGGTGGCGAGCTGGACGCCCATCCAGGTCTGGGTCCAGGTCATAGCCCCTCTCCTCAAGGTCATGCCAGAGTCTGCCTATACCCGGTTGCCCATGAAGTTTCACTGTTGGTACAATTCAGTTCAGCAAACGTGTTCTGAAACCTTATGTTACTCCTTTGACACTGCATAGCACAGCACCCCACTCCACGACAGCGCTTGTCCACCTGCCAGCCCTCAGACTCCTTCCCCTCCATACAGAGTCACTGGAAAAGCCTCCAGAGTAGGAGAGTGAGACCTTGACCTCTCCGTGACCCGGTGCTGTGGAGTTGGAGGAACTTCTGTTAGGTGAAGTCACGGGTGTTCTAGTCTGTAGTTTGTGATTTTTTAAAAATTTATTTTTATTGTTGAATTACAGTGTTGTGTTAGTTACTGCTGCACAGCACAGTGACTCTATTATCCTGGTGAATCAGTTCAGTTCAGTTCAGTCGCTCAGTCGTGTCCGACTCTTTGCGACCCCATGAATCACAGCACGCCAGGCCTCCCTGTCCATCACCATCTCCCGGAGTTCACTCAGACTCACGTCCATCGAGTCCCTGATGCCATCCAGCCATCTCATCCTCCGTCGTCCCCTTCTCCTCCTACCCCCAATCCCTCCCAGCATCAAAGTCTTTTCCAGTCAGGCAACTCTTCACATGAGGTGGCCAAAGTACTGGAGTTTCAGCTTCAGCATCATTCCTTCCAAAGAAATCCCAGGGCTGATCTCCTTCAGAATGGACTGGTTGGCTCTCCTTGCAGTCCAAGGGACTCTCAAGAGTCTTCTCCAACACCACAGTTCAAAAGCATCAGTTCTTCGGTGCTCAACCTTCTTCACAGTCCAACTCTCACATCCATACATGACCACAGGAAAAACCATAGCCTTGACTAGACGGACCTTAGTCGGCAAAGTAATGTCTCTGCTTTTGAATATGCTATCTAGGTTGGTCATAACTTTTCTTCCAAGGAGTAAGCGTCTTTTAATTTCATGGCTGCAGTCACCATCTGCAGTGATTTTGGAGCCCCCCAAAATAAAGTCTGACACTGTTTCCACTGTTTCTCCATCTATTTCCCATGAAGTGATGGGACTGGATGCCATGATCTTCGTTTTCTGAATGTTGAGCTTTAAGCCAACTTTTTCACTCTCCTCTTTCACTTTCATCAAGAGGCTTTTTAGTTCCTCTTCACTTTCTGCCATAAGGGTGGTGTCATCTGCATATCTGAGGTTATTGATATTTCTCCCGGCAATCTTGGTTCCAGCTTGTGTTTCTTCCAGTCCAGCGTTTCTCATGATCCTGGTGTATAGGGAATGGTTAAACAAGGTCCTACTGTATAGCCCAGGGAGCTGTGTTCAATATCTTGTGACCAACCATAATGGAAAAGAGTAAGTTTGTGATTCTTAATTCTCCTTAAGTTTTAGACAAGAGAAATCAAAACTCTGAGGCCCTTCTTTGTCTTCCTAACCCCTTTGAGGAGTGGGCTGTTGGTGAGCCACTGACTGGTGAAACGTTAACGTTTCAGAAGCAGTGCCTTAATCTTTGGGGGCAAATGTGGCCTCCCTGTAGCTTTCCATAACCAAGAATTTCTGCCTGTTGCCTGATGACGTGTTTGTTGCTGGAAGCTCCATGTGGATGAGATTCCACCCGTACTGGGTGGTGGTGGTGGTGGGAGGACATGGTCATCCTGGGGGCTTGGGGTGCTTTTTTGAGGTGCTTGGGATGGAGTCTGCAAGGAAGGAGTGGAGCAGGCCGGATTGCAGGGACTGCTCGTCTGGTGATTGTTAACTCGGCCTGGAGTCGAGTGTCCGGTTTTCCAGGCCCCTTCCTGCTACATTACCCTCGGGTGTTACGACGTCACTGGGGCTGGCTTCTGAGTTGGAATCAGGTGTCAGGAAAAGCGCAGGGCGTCTGGGGTCTGGCCGGTGAGCAGGGCCCAGATAGCTGAGCCGTGTGTGCAGAGGGCCTGCTGCGCCCCGGGCTTCCTTTCATCTCGGTGGCCACGTGCCCCATGATGGTGGTTGTCTTACCACAAGGCCTGCAAAATCTGTTTGCCCACTTATCTGTTCTCTCTGGATTCTGCAAGTGGCAGAATCTGGAGAGAAATACATTCATTTCTTTGCCTGCTTGCCGTCTCTTAGAAACGCCCACGAAGCTCATTTGTTGAGATGAACAGGGCTAAGAGGCTGGATGAGAGATAAAGACCCCCCATCCTGCCCCTCCTGCCCCCTCAAAGGCTGGGGCGCTGGAAGGACATCTTAGTTCCGTTCCCAGTTCAAGGACGGAGGCATCGTGCTTGGAGGCTGGGTGACTAGGGGAGACGGTTCTGGAGCGATCAGCCTTCCTTGCTCCAGCTGAGGCTGCTCGTCCTGGCTCTGAGACAGACTGGGAGCAGCGGCCCTGTGAGAGGAACTGAAGCAGCTTCTCCTGTCTCTGCCAACCGTGGTGCCAGGCGAGCGGCTGGGCTGGTTGCACAGGTTATCCGTCCCCACAGCCTGACGCTCCTCCCGGGGGTTGAACCATGGCTGCCTCTCTTCTGCCCAGCCAACTCGTGTTCCCTGCAGACTCAGCCCAGGTCCTGCTTTCACTTGAGCCCCTTGTCAGAGGTACCCACCGCCACACCCTTCAGGGCAAAGCCGTGACGGCCTCACCCGGGCGCTTGCTCCCCTCCCTGCCGCGTTGACCCCACGTTGTCTCCCAGCTCCTGGGTGCCCGTGTCTGGGGAGTACTGGAGAAAACCCACTGCCCATCTCTTCTGCTGAATCTTCCTTCCCCCAGGCTTTTTCTGTCTCAGAGTTCCAGCTTTCCCTCCCAGCCACCCTGGGCTGGGGGAGATGTCACTAGTCTCTCCCTGTTACTTTACGGAAGGGTATCTTTATTCAATTTGACTGTTGCTATTATGTGGTGAAACTTTCAATAAAAGTTGTGATTTATGAGATGTGTGTGGCTGCGGTTGTTTCTTTGTTTTCTTGCCTTTAACTTGTTCTGCTTTTTTTTTTTTTCCTCCTCCTGCTTTGTCATCTATCAGGGAGAGAAAAGCCAGGCCTGATAATTTCTTGGCACATCCTGTGTGCACTTAGAATGTCAGCTGTCGGCCTGTCAGGAAGTTGTTTCTCGGGTGGGTTTCTGCCTCCTTTTACGGCTCCCCGCCACCCTGCCCGTCCTGCAGGCTGGCGATAAGGGGCAGAGGAAGGGCGCTGGCTGTGGGGCAGGTGGCCCCCCAGCGTGGCCCCCTGGCCCCTTGCACCCCTCAGCCGCTGCATGTCCCTGGCTCTGTTAGCGCTTGATTGCTTAATAGCAAGAGGCCAGCAGAATCCTTTCAGGAGGGTTCCAGAATTTTCTTTGTTATTGAGTACAGCACCCACCTCCCCAATCCTCTTAGTTTTTTTGGCCTGACCACTTCAGAAATCCTTCCCTTTCTCTTTTTTGTCAAGTATGTGCCTGCTAGGTAAAGGCCCTTGAATAGAGGGCCTCGCGTACTGGGTCTTGGCTGCTGAAAATAGGCTAATTGGAGGTAGAAGCCAGTTGTCACAAAGGTGCCTGTGGCGGGGGTTGGGGTGGGAGGAGGAAGGGACCCCGGGAAATGCCACGTAGACTTTTCCACCCCAGCCCTCCTCCTGCCTTTATTGTGAGCTGTTTGCCAGGATGCACCGAGGCTCTGTGGCGCCCCAGGTTTGTGCCCCGCGTGTTAAGCACCTGTTTCTCGCTGAGCCCCAGGGGGTGCATGAATGCATCTTGACCCCACAGCGGGGGGTCCGGGGGGGGGGCTGGGAAAGCTGGCTTGCTGAACTTGGACAGAGTGCAGACCCCGGGTTTCACAGCCCCGGTTTCTGAGGCCGAGCTGCCCAGACCTGTGTGTTGGTTAGTCCCTGAGCCCTCCAGCCCCAAACTCCAAGCAAATGTGGGCTTGGACTTCCAGTTGCGTAAATCTCAGAGGATCTCTGCTCCCGTGAGTGAGCTCCCCAAATCCGTTGAGTGTTCCGTCTCCCCTGGGATCACTGGGAGCCTCATCACCTGGGTACTGCTGCCCCGTATCTATCCCTCATCTCTGGGCTGCCATCATCCGACAGGACCGCTCATCTAGTTTTGTGTAGCTTCTCTCCGGCGGCCCATCTCTGATCCAGAGTCACGTGCATCCTGCTCCCGACTGCCCAGGGCGGTCTGGACCGGTCCTCTGGAATTCCGGAGCAAGAAGTCCAGCCTCACTGTTTCTGCTGAAGTCACTCAGATCCCCAGGCACCTCTGCTCTGGGGAGGGTGCCCCTGAGCTCCTTTGTGTGTGGGCCCCCCCTCTCCAGGCTTCTGGAATGACCTCCCTTTCCCTTGCCTAGAAACCCCCACTCATTTTAGAGGGTCCTCTCACACGTTTCTTCTCCTGTCTTGGAGCCTCTCTTAAATCTTCCTTTTTTTCCGAGCAGCGTCAGCTCTCACGTTTCCCACCATGACCCTCCACTGGTTGCTTTGTGATTGGTGACATATCACTTCCCTGGTCCTTCTTGGACCTGTCCCGTGTGCCCCGGAGGTTTAGACGCTGAGGACAGGACGGTATACGTCACTGCTGTCCCGTAGAACTTTGTACAGTGAAATATACATTCTGTGCCGTCCGGTGTGTATGGCCCCTGAGCATTTGAAATGGAGCTCGGGCAGCTGAATTGTTAATGGCAAATAATTTAAGTGTAAGTAACCACATGTAGCTAGTGGCTGTCATGTTGGACGTTGCACACGTGTCGTTGTTTGTCTGTATTTTCAGAAACCCTAGAACTGTGCTCTGCATGCCAAACAAGCCTCGTAAGTACTGCTGAAGGAAACAGGAATCACTCAGGTGTAGAGTTATATTAGCTGTGTGTTCTTTGCCCATTTTCCATGCAATTTGACTTTTAAGTTGGATTCAGTGGTTTATATACTTGAGCACCATCAATGCTTTGGGGCATACAAAGATGAATAAACATGGTCTTTTCCTGCGAGGAATTTGAACATGATGGGTAAATATGTAGTGATAATGGGAAGCCACTGTTCAGGAACAGTTTACATCCTGTGCGGGTGCAGAGACAGAAATCGTTTATGGTGTCTGAAGGGAGACGGGGGAATGCTTTAGAATGTTCGTTCATTCACTTAGCAAATATTTATTGACTATCACTTATGACCCAGGTGCTGGGAATCTATCTGTGAAGAAAACAGACAAAATTCTTAATCTCACAAAGCCTCCTTTCTGGTGGGAGGGAGACAGATGATAATAAAATACGTAAATCATAATTGTTAGAAGATGATAAGACGAAAGAAGGGCTCAGGAGTGGTTGGGTGTGGAGTAGGCTTCCAGTTTTAAATAGGTTGGTCTAGGAAGGCCTCGTAGCCAAGTTGACATTTGAGCAAACATATTTGGACTGAGGCATGAGGGTTTGGAGAAGGGTGATGGGCAAAAGTAGGTGGCCGGAGATTTCTGGGGGAGAGGGCAGCTTCAATGAAGGCCTGGGGTTGTGGAAGTGCAGGCAGTGGCCACCAAGAGAGGCTGGCACAGAGAGGTGTAGAGAGAGTGGGAGGCAGGCTTGCAGAGGTGGTCTGGAACCTACTCATAAAGGCTGAAACCTACAAAACCATGTTGATGATTTTCGAGGTCTCTGCAGATAGCCTGTCTCTCTGATTAAAGTATCAGCCCCCTGCCTTCCACCCACCAAGCACAGTGGTTCCTGCTATTACTCTTCTCTGCCCACAAGATTTCATTCCAAGTAGCTGCTCAGAAATTGTGTTGATAAAGGGACAGTTAAGACTCAGCCATATTCTTACGATGAGATTTTTGCAAAAGAAAAGGTGTGATAAGATCAGGTTTCTCCTCTGGGTTAATTGTACCGCCGGCTCTTATTGCCTTTTTTGGTCTCTCTTTGTGCAGAGTATTCTCCAGGGCCCCAGGTGGCTCAGTTTCTGTGTCTTAACGCATTCCTTTGACCTGGATCATCTTTGGGGCACAGAAAAGGTTTGGGGGAAGCAGGGAAGGAGCAGAGTAGAAGACAAAACAGGCCTGTAGGGGGACAGACTTGTGGTCAGGGAGAGGACTGCCGCATTTCCCAGTGAGTCTGGAGACCCGGAGACTTGAGGGCTGGACCGGAAGTGAGTTGTCCTGTGCAGACGCCACTTGGAGCACAGCTGTACAAGACGATCATAGTTCCCCATGTGTCCTGAGTGTCAGAATCCGGACTTCACACAGGAAGAGAGGAGTGCCCTTGGCCAAGGGCAAGAAGGGGTATTTTAAACAGATGGCTTATCAGCCTGTTTTCAGGTGGCTGCTTGGAACTGCTGATATCTACAATGGTAACCATTTCTCTCTGGAAAAACTTGACTCTTTAGACATCTAGCTTTCTAACAGCAAAGTTGACCACTGCAAGTGTATGGCAGCGTGCCTTGAATGATAAACCATGTTCATGGGCAACTCTTCAGTACCAGTTGCTGTGAGTGGTAAGGTTTCTGCCATATGGATGCTTACAGCTGCCCACAGACAGCAGGTCACTCCAGCGCTCAGCACCTCCAGGGGCCCATCTAGGAGAGTGGCTCACATGGCAGCTTGGAGTTTGTACATGAACCGCACGTAGATTCTTGATCCTGCAAGTTCTGAGACCAGTCATGGAAAGTGTGGCTGAGGTCTGGAGCCAATGGAACGGAGACCTGATTTCTCCTTACCTTACTAAACATCTTGATGGTGTTAAACACCATTGGCCGTTCTCTTCCATTTGAAATGCCCTAATTTTGTCATCACAGTTGTCATTGTGCGTGTGTGCGTGCTAAGTTGCTGCAGTCGTGTCCAACTCTTTGTGACCCTATGGACTGTAGCCCGCCAGGCTCCTCTGTCCACAGGATTCTCCAAGCAGAAGTCACTGGAGTGGGTTACCATTTCCTCTTGCAGGTGATTTTTGGGACCCTGGGATTGAACCTGAATCTCTTATGTCTCCTGCACTGGCAGGTGGGTTCTTTACCACTAGCGCCACCTGGGAAGCCCACAGCTACCACTGGTCTGTAACGGAAGGCTCCTGAATTTAGCAGCTTAAAGCAACCGTTGTATTATGCTCAGGAAATCCCTGGGTCAGGCGTTCAGACAGGGCACGACAGGAATGGCTGGTTTCTGCTTCATCAGGTTTTAAGACCTCAGACCAGAAGACTTGACATCCAGGGGGTCACTTGAAGGCAAAGGGCCAGAATCACCAGCCCATCCCTGGTGCCTGGCCAGGGATGTCTGGAAGAGTGGAGCTCCAGCGTATGGTCTGTCCATGCGCCTGGACTTCTTAGAGCTTGGCGGCTTCGAGGTGGTTGGACTTCTTACTCGATGGCCCAGGGCTCCAGGCATGCGTGTTCCAGAGAAAAAGATGGAAGCTACAGCGCTGCATATTCATTTACTTAGCTGCCCTGGGTCTTAGTTGTAGCTGAGGAATCTTTTTTGTTGCCACGCGGGACGTGGGATCAGGTTCCCTGAGCAGGGATCAGACCTGGGCCCTCTGCGTCGGGACCACAGAGTCTCAGCCACTGGACCGCCAGAGAAATCCCTACAGCACCTTTTGTGACCCGGCCTTGAAAGTCACATGCCATCCCTTCTGCGTTCTGTTGGCTGGAGCAGTCATAAGTTACTCAGATTCAAGGGAAGGGGGCTAGACCAGGGGCCCTGGGCCACTCTGGGCAGAGCTGCTTTCTCTCATTTCTCTCCTGCTTCTTTGGCCATTGTTTAGGGTTTCCAGAAGATGCTGGGATTCCTCCCTGCTTTTACTCTACCCTCTCATCTCGTTTACTCCCACGGTTTTAGTGGCCACTAAAATGGGGTATTCAGTCTGGGTCGCCTGGCTCAGTCTTTCTGCTGAGCTCCCAGACAGACACACGAGTTGTCCTATGGACTGTGCACATTTAATGCGTCCACACTGAACACATTAATCGTTCCTCTGCAAACCCCTTATCTGGGCTGGTGTTAATACCCTCATTGCCTCAGCCACCCAGTAAATTCAAAACTCCTTCCCCTCTCTCATCTCTGCATCTGGCCATTTACCCAGTTCTGATAGTTTTGACTCCTTCTGCTTCTTAAATCTCTTCCTGCTTTGTTATGCAAAATACCCTTGCTTTGGTTCAGGGCCCCTTCATCTTGGACTGTTACGATAAGCTTCTAACTGTTCTTACAGTGTCTATTTTTGAGCCCTTCGGTCTGTCCTCTGCAGAGTGACTTATTCTAAAACACAGAGCTGGTCTGGGTAATCGTGTCCTTCAAAACTTTGACCTCTTGTCTTCAAGATGAAGCGCAGTATCCTTCGTCATGGTCTGTAAGACTCCGGCGTCTCCATTCTGTATCTTCCATCAAACTCTCCTTTCCACTTGATTCCTCGTGGTGCTGGACAAGCAAGGGTATTTCATGCTGTTATGACTGTGCCTGCCCTTCTGACTTGTCTTCCTGGGAAATTCCTGCTTATGCTTGAAAACTCTAGTCGGGAGTCTCCCTTTTGAAGCCTTTTCTGACTCTTCTGACATGGTTCACTGTATTTCTCTCTGTTTTGCTGTGCAATGACTCTTGTCATTGTGTGTTTTTGTTAGACCGCTAGTTAGACCTCTAGGAGATCTTCATGGAGAAGGCGATGGCATCCCACTCCAGCACTCTTGCCTGGAAAATCCCATGGATGGAGGAGCCTGGTAGGCTGCAGTCCATGAGGTCACTAAGAGTTGGACACGACTGAGCGACTTCACTTTCACTTTTCACTTTCATGCATTGGAGAAGGACTTGGCAACCCACTCCAGTGTTCTTGCCTGGAGAATCCCAGGGACGGGGGAGCCTGGTGGGCTGCCGTCTATGGGGTCGCACAGAGTCGGACATGACTGAAGCGACTTAGTAGTAGGAGGAGACCTTCAAGGGCAGAGAACTAAATGTTTTCATTTGGGCTCCAGGGCCTGATGGGGCCTAGGTAGTCACTGATGTCTGATGTCAAATAGAATCAAGAGCCAGTGACGCAGACGCTGGTTGTTGTCACTGAATCTGACTGCCAGGGGTTCCAGGCCCCTCCCTTGACCTTTTAAGTGGTCTTATCAGGGGTCACGAATTGTCCTCTTTATATATCAAGATGACTCTACTGAATCACCAGAGAAAGGTCTGCCTGACTCCATCCAGCAGGACCTTTCGGAGCAGCACTCTGTGTCATCTTTGCCCCTGAACAGGACTGTGGCCAGCGCCTCTGCTTAGGAATGGAGCCTTTGATCTCTTGCGGCTGTGTCCAGCTTAGCAACCAGGAGTCCTGGGAATTGCCCAGGGTCCAGGGAGGAGACGGGGACCTTGAATCATCCACACACTGGCTAGTTCGACAGCAGGGAGTATACGTTCCCTCTTTGTTCAGCCCATATGTATTGAGTGCCTGCTGCATGCCAGGCATTCTTGTAGGGGCTAGGAATACCGAACATGCAAAATTCTGACCCTTGTGGCGCTTCCATTCTGGGGGGCAACTTGCCTCTCCCATACGAGGCTTCCATTCTCGGGGGAGCAGAGGCATCACCCTGACCACAACTGATTTGGCTGTGAGCCCAGACCTCAGGACCTCGTGCGTGGCAGGCACTGAACAAATGTTTGTGGAGGGAATGAATGAGTGTTGTTGGACAAATGAGGTTTGACTGGGCAGATTTTTCTTCCTGGAGGGAAAGGAGCTAGATTTTATGAAGCGCTTGCCAGGTCCAGGGTAATTTCCCCGTACAAGACCCTGGTCTTCCAGGCAGAAGTGCCCTTCAGAGAGACCGGCGCCATTTGTCGGGCCGCGTGGCTGATTTGACAGCCCTCCAGGGTGAACTGCAAAACGAGCCCGCCACCATTTGGCCAGCGGCTCCAGGTCCCTGGTTACCTCTCTGCCTCGATAAACAGCCCAGTTAGCTGGGGTGGGCACCTTGGGGGATGTAGCTTTTCCTTCTCTCTTTCTCGTGGTTAGGTTGGCCGAGCGCAAGTGTTTTAAATAGAACAGACCTCACAGCTATAACACATCTGTAACACTACACATTTAGTCAGGTTCCTGGTGGACCGAGTTCTGTTTGATGGGCAATGTTTTTGCTGCGACCGTTGTTTCCTTTTCCTCCCATATTTATCCCTCTGGAAAATAAAGTTTTCTTTTATGTGAGAATTTATAGAACTATGTTCCTGGCATGAGGTGTGCACAGGCATGTTAGGATATTGGTGTCGTGGAGAAATACTACCTCCAAGGCATGTACAGCTTTTACCTCTTAATGGAGAATGACCTTCTAACGTGGAGCAGTCTGTGACTCTTTGCAGGTTAAGGGGCTGCCAGGGTTAAGGCGGATGAAGATGCGGCTTTACACTGAGATGGCATCCTTTTCTTTGGAGCGTCATCAGTCCTTGGAGGACCTTGGTTGCCCAGGACTGCTGCTGGAGGTGGGCTGATTCAGGGTGGTGTCTGAGAAATCCAGAGAAAGTAGACTCCGTCGTGATTCATTCTTAAATTTGTGATGAGCCTCTCCCAGATGCTTTGCCTTTTCTTTTGTCTAGGGGACAGGCAGGGAAGCTTGGATTCCCACTCCCAGCCAAACCGAGAGAGCTCAAGTGGCTGGTGGGGCAGGGCAGGTGGCGGGCGAGAGGGACTTCGCGTGCCGTCACTCCGGCCCCATGCTAAGCATGCTTCACGTGTTCACTCTTTTCATTCTGTTTCAGACCCCTGTCAGGGTCCCCTGGTGTATCTGTGTCAGAGTCAAGATTCTTGGGTTCCTCGTCCTGCTCTATCACTGCTCGGGGTGCTGGGGTTGGAACCCAGCCCTCCCATCTCCAGCATCTCCAAGTCGGATGCTCTTTTCCCCCGCCGCCAAGGATCTCTTCGGTTTACAAAGATCACCCTCCCTCTCTGGAGCGGTGAGCCATTTAGCAAAAGGTAGAGGGACTTGCTGGTGATTATCTTGGGTTTTCTTTCTCTGCAAACACTTCTGCGGGTCCCCTCTTTCCCTCAGAGGCAGTTCCTTGTGGCCGGGTGGCAGAGACCAGACCGGTACATCCTGGGAGGGAAGTTTGACATTTTTTTTTCTTGACAAGTAAAATTTATGGCCTAACAGATGGCAGAGTGTGTTTCTAAAGACGACCATGCCAAGGGTGCAATGTGCTTATCTCCTGTGCCTCCCCACCTGCCCCCACCGTCCTTCCCACCCTGGACGTTTCTGGAACTGTAGGGTGAATGACAGAGCAGGAAGGGACCTGCTCATGGGGACGTGGACCCCAGGCTGCGTGCGGCTGCTAGATGGAGGTCTGGGGGCCTTGCTGCTGGTGCATGCTTTTCTCGCCACTCTTGTCTCCTTGCCAACCTCTAAGCGTTAATGTGACCCAGCCCGCCACAGTGGTCTTGCTCTTCTCTTTAACAGCTGGTCGAAGAGTCGTTTCCCTGTATAAACACCGTGGAGGTTTTCTGTTGCTCCCCGCCTGCCCTGAGCCCCTCGTCTTTGCTTTCCAGCCACACCTTGAGCCCTGCAACCTTCAGGTCTGCGTGTAGCCTTTCAGCCGGCCCTGAAGATGCTGCGGCCTCTGCTGGGGAGGCCCTTCTCCCCTTCCTTTCTTGGCTCCCTCCTGCTGACCTCGAGGTCACGCCCAGCCCTGCACCCTCAGAGCCTCACCAGGCTGCAGCAGTGAGCCTGCTACTTGACTGAAAGCACCTTCAGGGCAGAGACCATGTCTTGGTCCATTTATCGGTTGGGTGAAAATGGTGCCTGGCACTTAGTAGGTCCTCAAAGCATGTTTGATAAGAGAATGAATGAATGAAGGTGGCTTGCCTCCAGAGACAGTCCTCTGCAGTTTGTACTGTCTTAACCTCTTGGTCTTCATTCTCGCTCTCTTGGGATTCAGCAGATGTTTATTTGAGCACCTACTGTGTGCTGGGTGCTTTTACATACTTACTGGTGGTGCTTATGGCAGATCCGTGATGGGTAGGTATTGCCTTCACATTGCCTGTTTCTCAGCTGAAAGGGGCTCAAGCCCAAGGTTGCCAGTTCAAGCCCCCGCCTCCTCCTGCTCATCCCTGGCTTGTCCCTCCTCTCATGTGCAGTACGGTAATAGCACAGTCTTTGCTTTTGTTGAGATCTCCACCCCCCGCCTGCCCCCCCCCCCGCCCCCCACTTTCTCCCCTGTAAGATGGCACAAGCAGCTTCTTGTGGAGCCCTGACTGTTCATTAGAACCATCTGGAGAAAGTTGAAAAAATACTGATGCTGGGGCTTCACCTCAGACCAATGAAGTCAGAATCGCTGAGGGTGGGTTCCGGTATCTAGGTTTTAGGGGCTCCCCAGGCTGTTCTAAGGTATAGGCGGGGTTGAACCCTGCTGTCCTCTGGGGAGTGTCAGGGAACCTGCAGCCTGGCTCAGCTCCGTGGATTAGGTAGAACATGCTCATCAAGAACTGATTGCCCTGTGCGTCTAAAATATGTTAATGAAGGTAATCAAGGCTAAGGGTTAAGGCTGCCGCTCGTTCTGTTCATGAAATCAGCTGGAGGGCCTGGGGGATGGGACACCTTAGCTTCAGAGCCTGCCTGCCAGCCAGTTTTTATCCTTTCTCTCCCAAGAAGAACCGTGTCCTTGATTCTGCAGTCCTCTCTGGAGCTGTCTTCCCCAGAGTCCAGTGGTGCCCAGCAAAGCCTGATTCTTCTTTACCAAGGGTCTGTCTCCTGACCGTCCTCCTGACACGCTTTCTCGTCCCGTGCCTTGAGCTTTCCTACGTGTCCTGTATTGGAGGACCCAGCGACTCTTCTGGGTCCAAGAAACTGTGGAAGGCTTAATTTCCTTTAAAAAGTTAATTAATTATTTAAGTGACGCACAGTTGATTTGAAATGCTGGATTAGTTTCTGGTGTACAGCCAAGTGATTCGGTTGTCTATAAGCATATTCTTTTTCAAATTCTTTTCCATTGTAGCTTATTACAAGGTATTGAATCTAGTTTTCTGGGCTATACATCGACACCTTGTTGTTTATTTTATATAGAGTAGTATGTGTCTGTTAATCCCAGTCTGTTTAACTTATCTCTGCCCCTCCTCTCTCCTTTGGTAACTGTAAGTTTGTTTTCTGAATCTGTGAGTCTGTTTCTGTTTTGTAAGTGTGATCACTTGTATCGTATTTCAGATTCCACCTAGAAATGATATCATATGACACTTGTCCTTCTCTGTTTGGCTTACTTCACTTGGCATCATAGTCTCTAGGTCCTTCCATGAGGTCGCAAATGGCATTATTCCATCCTCTTCGATGGCTGAGTGGTATGCCATTGTGTGAGTGCGTGTGCCGTGTACATGTGCATACATCCTGCATCTTCACCCATTTATCTGACGCTGGACCTTTAGGTTGCTTCCGTGTCTTGGCTACTACAAGTAGTACTACTGTGAATACTGGGGAATGTGGATCTTTTTGAGTCAGAGTTTTCTCCCAGGAGTGAGATTGCTGTATCATAAGGAACCTCCATACTGTTCTCCATAGTGGCTGCAGGAGTTTACATTCCCACCAGCCGTGTAAGAGGGTTCCCTTTTCTCCACACCCTCTCCAGCATTTATTTGTAGACTTTTTAATGATGGCCATTCTGATGGGTGTGAGGTGGTACCTCATTGTAGTTTTGATCTGTGAAATGCTTAACCTCTGAGTAGAACCCAACTCTCTGGTAGTTGCTACCCAAGTGACCTGCAACGTTTAAGGAAGAGTGATTTGGTAAGTAGGAAGGGATGGTCTGAACTCGTCACCGTAGCTGTGCGTTCATCACTCCAGAGGACTGCAGATGGGCTGGTTTCAGTTAACAGTGACCGTGGCTTTGTGCAGGGGCTCAGCCACCTCTTTCCTCCCAAGTCGGCGCTGGGGAAGCTGGAGCCAGGGCCGAAGCTCTGAGCAAGGTTTGTGTTGGCAGCGTGGGCGCGAGGTTGGGCTGGCCTTGGGGGCTTGGTTGGAGGTACGGGAGCTTCCTAAGGGCTGCGTTCTTGGAGTTAAGGATTTCACATTTGCCGTCTCAGTTGTGTTGTTCAGGTCAGGGTCTTAGGCCCATTTTTCAGAAGGCAAAGATGACTCCCAGTGCCGTAAAGGGGCTTGACCTCTTGCATCTGACTAACCCGGGGGAGTTACTCAGTATGTTCAGTGTACACAGATGTGGTTGAAAGTGAGAAACCTGGGGGCAGAGAGAAGAATGTCTGATTGCTTCCTTTATCATCTCTGTCGGCGGGATTACCGTGGACCCACACTTCAGCCGAGACCCCTCGCTGCGAGTCTCCCTCTGTGTCTTCAGGAGGGTTCCGCCCTGGGTGGGTGGATTGGGTTTCCACGGCTGGAGGGACAGACACAGGTGGAAGGGGCTGATCTCCTCCCAGCTCGCCACCCTGTCCCTCCTCTTTCTGAGGTTTATTCAGAATCTACTTTGGCTGCTTGGCCCTGCACTGGGGCTTTGGAGGCACCTCTTCGGTATGCAGAAATGCACGTCTTCCTCGGAAAATTCAGCAGTCGCAGAGGGCGCTTGCTTAATTTTGATTAATACCATTGCTGTTAAAGAGGATGGGTTTGAATTGCCTCTGTGTGTTGGTAATCGTTTGAACCCTGGAGAGAGTCTCTGGGGTCTTCTGTGTACTGAGTCCCCCACTCTGTAGCCAGTGCTGGGAGCCAGGGGCTCTGAGAAGGGTGGCGGCACCACCTGTGGATACAGAGCAGCTCGGTACCTGGGATGAGGGTGTGATGGCCAACCGGCCACCTCGTTCATTCAGCATCAGATGACGCCTGGGTCATGAACCTTAATTTCCTGTGCTTTCCAAGGCAGCACTCCATCTCTGTACCTTTCTCTGTTACCCCCCAGCCCCCCGTCTGAGTGCCACTGGCTAGGATATTACTGTCTGATACCAATCTGTGGACAGGTCACCCTCTCTGGCTGCAGCTGTTCCCCTAAGGGTAAGAGGAAGTAGTATTTTTTAAATTAGCCTGGGAGGGAGCCGGGCGAGGTCTCCGAGAGGACTGGGGAGTCAACTCCCTGCTGAAGCAGGCAGCTCGTCATTTCATTACAAGATCACGCTCTTTTAGGTGAGTTACCGTTGTTTTAATCAGAGGTAAGGTTGTAACCTGGCTATGCCGCCTAATTGTGTGTGAATTATATTCTAGCCCCATATAGACGAAGGCTATTTTTTCCCTTCCACTTTCAAAGTTACTTAGAGTACATGCCAAATTGTAGCCTGAACCCTAATGCTGTCTGGCTAATAGCTATCGATGGAGAGAGAGTGCTCTGAGGAACATTTGGGGCTATGAATGTGATTAGTTTCCTCTGATGTTAGATTAATTTCTGCAGTTGACAGCACCACATATTGTTACACCCTTTGTCCAGTGGTCAGGGTGGGTGATTCAAGGTACCCAGAATTAGCTGGTGGATGAAACAAGTGGGAAACATGCTTTCTTGGACACTTGGGTGGATGAAACAAGTGGGAAACATGCTTTCTTGGACACTTGGGTTTATTTTAAGTCCTGTTTGCATTCAGATTCTTGACTTAGGGATCTTTTTTGACCTGTTGTTTAAAAAAAAAAAAAATCCCCAAACAGCTTTAGTGAGATACAATTCACAATCCAGATAATTTACCCATTTGAAATGTAGAGGCCAGTGGTTTTTGATTTATTCACCAGTACGTGCACACATCACGGTGGTCAGGTTCAGAGCATTTTCACCACCTCACAAAGGAGTCGCGTAGTCTTCAGCCATCACCTCCTGACTCGGCCCCAGGTCTGAACAATCCCTCGTCTAGATGCTGTCTCTCTGGGCTTCCTCATCAAAGTTCCGTATGAGTGGAGCTGCACAGTGTGTGGTCTTTTGTGGCCGGTGCAGCATTTTCAGAGCTCATCCACGTTGGAGCGTATGGCAGTGCTCCATTCCTTTTTGTGACCACATAATATTCCACTGGGCTTTCCAGGTGGCTCAGCGGTAGAAGAATCTTGCCAGCAGTGCAGGAGCTGCAGGAGACGTGGGCTTGATCCCTGGGTTGGGAAGGTCCCCTAGAGGAGGAAATGACAACCTACTCCAGTGTTCTTGCCTGGAGAATCCCATGGACAGAGGAGCCTGGCGGGCTACAGTCCATGGGGTCGCAAAGAGTCGGATGTGACCCAAGTGATTTCCCACACAACGCACGCACAGTACTCCATTATGTAGACAGAACACATTTACTTTATCCATCCGTCTATCCGTCCATCCATCAATGGGCATTCGGGTTGTTGGGCTTTTTGATGAACGAACGAAAAGCAGACTGCTGCTCTGAACGTTTTGTGTGGAAGGTTTTGGATGGACATACATTTAATCTCTCTTGGTGTATGGTAAGAGTGGAATTGTTGAAACCTATGATGACTCCACGATTAGCCAGACTGTTTCCCTAAGAGAATGCACCATGTGATGTGCCCACCAGCAGCGTCTGGCCTGCTGGTCCCGCATCTTGGCTTCAGAATTGAAAAGGGCCAAGTCAGACTTGCTCCTCATGCCCGCCCCCCCATCCCCCTTCCCCCGGTTCTTTCTGCTGGGAACTCACTAGCAGAAGTGTAGGAGAGACTTCCCCGGTTGTCCAGTGGTTGAGAATCTGCCTTTCATTGCAGGGGACGTGGGTTCAATCCCTGGTTGGGGAACTATGATCCCACATACTGTGGAGGAGCTAAGCCACCGCTTGAGCTTGAAGGAGGCGCAGGCAGCAGGCCTTCACTTGGGGCAGGGTGCCTTTTGCCAGGATGGGTCCTGCCCCCGCGGCAGCCCTGGGCCTCGGCGTGCTGTGAGAGGCGCTTGCAGCCGGTGGGTCGTTCTCCTCAGGCTGGCTCTGCTTCTCTGACCCCCTCACCACCTCGCCTCATGCTTTGCGGCAGAGCCTTGATCCCCGCCATAGCGGGTGTGCAAGTGATGGGTGTGGCCCGTCTTCCTCGGGAGGCGGGTTCGGATGGTCACACGCGGGCTGTAGCTTCCTCCCGCCCACCACGTCATGGTGGAGGCGTCCTTGTGGGCCACAGTCCGCTGTCACCGAGGAGAGGGGGGCCGAGGTCACAGGGCCCTGGGGCCTCCCCCAAGGCACTTTCCTCGTTGGTTCCTGGGGCTGCCACACTCTGGCTGATGGAAGCAGCAGATGGCTCCTTCACGGCTCAGGAGTCTAGATGGAGGTGGAGGTGTTGGCAGAGCCCCTTCCAAGGGTTTCTGTTACCTCTCTCGTAGCTTCTCAGAGCCGCCAGCGTTCCTTGGCTGGTGAACACGTTTCCCATCTCCGCCTCCGTCATCACACGACCATCTTCTGGTTTGTGTGTGTGTACCCGTGTGTGTGTGTGTGAGACCCTTCTCCTCCTCTAATCAAGACTCCACATTGGATTAGGGCCCATCCTATAGGACAAAGGTCCATCTTGTCAAAGCTATGGTTTTTCTAGTAGTCATATACCGATGTGAGAGTTGGACCATAAAGAAGGCTGAGCGCCAAAGAATTGATGCTTTTGAAATGTGAAGCTGGAGAAGACTCTTGAGAGTCCCTTAGACAGCAAGGAGATCAAACCAGTCCATCCTAAAGGACATCAGTCTTGAATATTCATGAATATTGAATATTCATTGGAAGGACTATTCTTTGGCCACCTGATGCGAAGAGCCAACTCATTGGAAAAGACCCTGATGCTAGGAAAGATTGAGGGCAAGAGGAGAAGGGGAAGACAGAGGATGAGATGATTGAGTGGCATCATTGACTCAGTGAACATGAATATGAGCAAACTCCAGGAAGGAGATAGCAAAGGCCAGGAAAGCCTGCTGTGCTGCAGTCCGTGGATTGCAAAGAGCTGGACATGACTTAACGAGTGAACGACAACAGCAGCCACACCCAGGTGCTTTCATCTCAAGATCCTTCACGAATTTTGCCAGCTGCAAGACCCTGTTTCTAGATAAGAATACATTCTGAGGTTCTAGGCGGACATGAATTTCGATGGACCTGCAAACCAATGTAGTCTCTTTTCCACATGAGTCTAGAAATTTCTGGAGAAGATTAAGTTCCTGACTTGTGTTCTGAATTTGTGTGTTAAATGAGTTTTGCCTTTGGATTCAGAAGTCATGGTGATGATGGTGGGTGTGGGGCTGTTAGTGGTGGCGAGAGTGGTCGTTGACAGGGAGAAGGGAAGAATGGAAGGAAATACTGAGAGAACCTGGGAATTTTAGAGGGCAGGTCTCTAGGAAGAAACACTCTGGAGGATGGGGCCATGGGGCATGGGACTGCTGTGACCTCAGTCAGCCCTCCTGGAGCTTCTTTACCATAGAAGGTCAGGCTTAGTTCTCAAATGCAGAGTTGATGATACCATACAGTCTTACCCAGGTTCTGAAGAACAAGGTACTCACCAAATTTAGAATCCCATATGAGATCGCACGGTCTCTGCCAGCATACAGTTCTCTCTTGTCACTCTGCCTTGCCTTTAACTAGCACATGAGTCACCTTGCTGGGACTTGATTTTTTCATCTGCATAATGGGGACAATGGGCAGTCGGATTTGCGAATGCCCACCCACTGTGAGCATTCTAGTGTCCTCTGGGGGCTCTCCTTCAAGCTTGGGGTTCCCTCGCAGACAGGAGAACGTCTGCAGAGGGGCCCTGTGCTTGGGAAGTGGAGATGTCTCGTATTTTTCACCAAGGGGAATCTGAACTCTTTTTAGGAACATGGTTATGCCAAGAGCTGACTTAATTTCCTGGGCCTCTTTTGCACCAGTTTCAAACTCTCCTGAGCTATTTTCTGCCTTTCCATGCTTTTATTAGGATCACAAATCCTAATAAAAGGATTTGTTGTTTGTTGTTGTTTTGTTGTTTTCTTGGGTGACAGTTAATCTTGGGCCAGTGCTGGTGGAGTTAAATTTCCCCTTCAATCTCATCGGAAAAAGATTCTAACAGCCCCACCCTCTGCTCTGAGTACACACACACACACATGCACACACATACCTGCTTTATTAGATTTTATAAAAATACAACCAGTGGCTCCACTCCGAGTGACCATTTCAGATGGAAACACATATTTCAAAAGAGTTTTTGAAACTTAAAAAAAAAGTCAGCTCTCTGGTTAGAGGCAGGAAGGTGGAGTGTCCTTTGCAGCCCTAGTTAGCAGCTGGCTTTGGCCAGTTCGTATGTGTAAACAGCAATTTTCCAAACTGGAATGGATGCTCAGGTTTTCTTTGTTGAGCCAAGAGGTGCGTGGAGAGCAGTGGTGTTTAGTTAAATTATGGGTCTTGATGCAAAACTTTGCAGCAGTGATTTGTGAGAGCCTGAGCCCTCCCAACCCCCTTTCTGTGCTACACACACACACACACAGACACACACACACGCACGCGCACACACTTCCCAGAACGTGGCCCTGGACCGTAAAAGGAGGCATCTGTTGGGGGAGGGGCTGTCCCCAAGGCTGCAGGGCTCTCGCTCTGGGTGGATATCTCATGTCTCCGAGAGTGAAAAGCATTCACATGCCCGAAGCGTTTCCCTCAGCCCTTCTGCCAAAAGTGCCAAGGCAAGGATGTTTCAGATGCGTCTCCTGGAGGGTTCCAGGCTGAGCTCTGTCTTGTGCAGATGGGTGGCTCTTGCCATCAGGGTGCGCTGTGTGTGTCAGTGTGAAGGCTATGGGTCGGAAAACAAGTGCCCGAAGCGCCAGGCACAGGGAGGAAGCACGGTGGGTCCCTCCTCTGCGCAGAGGACTTTTCTAATGGATTTATTTTAATTGGAGGCTAATTAGTTTACAGTATTGTAGTGTTTTTTGCCATGCATTGACATGAATCAGCCACGGGTGTACACGTGTTCCCCATCCTGAACCCCCCCTCTCGCCTCCCTCCCCATCCCATCCCTCAGGGTTGTCCCAGTGCACCAGCCCTGAGCACCCTGTCTCATGCATCGAACCTGGACTGGCGATCTATTTCACATGTGATATTATACGTGTTTCAATGCTATTCTCCCAAATCATCCCACCCTCTCCCTCTCCCACAGAGTCCAAAAGACTGTTCTATACATCTGTGTCTCTTTTGCTGTCTCGCATACAGGGTCATCATTACCATCTTTCTAAATTTCATATATATGCGTTAGTATACTGTATTGGTGTTTTTTCTTTCTGGCTTACTTCACTCTGTATCATAGGCTCCAGTTTCATCCACCTCATCAGAACTGATTCAAATGTATTCTTTTGAATGGCTGAGTAATACTCCATTGTGTATATGTACCACAGCTTTCTTATCCATTCATCTGCTGATGGACATCTAGGTCGCTTCCATGTCCTGGCTATTATAAACAGTGCTGCGATGAACATTGGGGTACATGTGTCTCTTTCAGTTTTGGTTTCCTCAGTGTGTATGCCCAGCAGTGGGATTGCTGGGTCATAAGGCAGTTCTGTTTCCAGTTTTTTAAGGAATCCCCACACTGTTCTCCATAGTGGCTGTACTAGTTTGCATTCCCACCAACAGTGTAAGAGGGCTCCCTTTTGCAGAGAGGACTTTTTATAATACCAAGGACTAGAGAGTCGGGGGCCAGCGAGTCACCAGGCCTGCTCACTGTTTCCAAAGTCAGAAGAGGGTTAAAGATCTGGGGGTGCTGCGTGGTTCCTGGGGTAAATAGAAGCCAAGACTCAAGGATGGGGAATAGAGAGGTACCCCGCCAAGGCATGTACACTCACACACACACACACACACACACACGCATGCAAGAACACACATATATAGACGTGAAACCTGGACAGTACTGATGGGGATTTGAGGACCTTCATTCTTTAAGAGTGCCCGGAGACGCTGGATGCCACATCTCCACCCTGCCCTCTTCCTGCTGTCCTCAGCAGTCATGGAGGTGGGAGGGAAACGGGAGAGCGTGTGATCCCAGCATCCTCCGCTGCCCTCTGCGTCCCTCTCCAGAGTGCAGATCGTGGAGCAGCGAGCAGCCCGTGTGGCAGTGATGCCCCCAAACTGACAAAATGAAGCACTCCCGTTTCCCGCAGCGCCCCTGGTGGGATGGGTCAGCTGCGGAGCTCCCTACCACCGCCACGCTCCCTTCTCCTGAAGCCTTGACATCGGCGAGCAGCTGACCAAGCGTTGCCCATCTTCCCACTGGCCTCTTCATGTTCGGAAGGTTTTGATTAAATCTGTCTCCTTTCAGTGTTTGTTGAGTGGGACCCATCTCCGCAGCTGAACTGGTTCCTGGAGAGGATGTTTTAGTCACTTGAACACTTTGGCGCATTGTCTGGGGCCTGGAATTTCTCATCCTTGTTTTAAAAATAAAGTATTTTAAAGACTGTTTTGGGACCGTGTAGATTTATAACTGGGTGTCTTCCCCAGTGTATAGGGCTCTGCCCTGGCAGGTTTATGGCCGTAGGGCAACTGTAGAGGGTGTTGGAGGGGACCTTCTTGTCTCACCAGCTACTGGGGAATGAACGTGCTGTTGACTTCTGTTATTTAGAATGAACACATGTTGGTCGTGTAAATCTCTGCGTCCGTGTGAACGACTGGAATAGAAATAGGGCCAGCTGTCTACACCCACCTGGCTCTACACCATGTCTGAATGAGACCACGGGTTTCGTTTTACGAAATGTCTCTCCAGAGTCGCTTTAAGTTGAGAACTCCACGAATGCATGTTTGTAGATCACATTAGTGTTACTTTATAGATATTTAATTGCTTTGCTGGAGCTTAAAAAAAAAAGGAATGAAAAATATAAAAGGAAACTGTTGGGCGTCTTTGCCAATCTGAAACCACGTGGAGATGCTGGAAAGCACTTTTGAAATGATAGTGGAAGAGAATGGGGCAACAAGGGTTGATTTATCAAAGTGTTGGATAAAGGATTTCTTTTTACTGCACGTTTGTTCTGAGCTTGAAGGATGGATTTAGTAACTGACTTTGGATTCAAGTACAGTAACCAGTGACCATGTATTTAGCATCTCTGAGGTGTCCCAGTGGACACTTTGGCATATGTTATTTCATTTAACAGGAATCTTGTGTGGTAGGCTAATTACTAAATCTCCATTTTAAAGTGGATTAAACTCCATATTTTTATTAGAATGTAAGTTCCAGCACCTTGCTCGTAGTATTATCTGTTGAACAAATGCATTAGGAAAGTTAGGTTAGTAGAATTTGGCGATTAGTGAGTGTAGGGAGAGATTTAAATGAGGTGAAGGCCTGGTGGAGCTTTACTGTGAAGGTGACCCCCCAGAGGGACTGATGGATAAGCAGGGAGACAAGGAAGAAAAGGAACAAGGAGCTCGATAAGGTGCCTGCCTGTTAGCCAGAGGAGCTCAGTGGTGTGGACACCGGTGGGATCTTCATAGAATGTCCTCATGTACAGTATCTCATCTAATCTCTCGTTCATCTGAAAAAGATAAAAAAAATAGTAAAGGATGATTTTAAACACACGTGCTGACCACTGCCTGGTGGTCCCCAGCAGTGAGACATACGAGAGTCGTCAGGCCATGCGTCCCCGAGACAGTGGAGGACGTCTGCTCCGGGGGTGTCCAGGTCGGGCTCGGTCTGTGGGCTCCGGTGGCCTGGGTCCCGTCTGGGAGCCACTGAGCTGAAGTGTGAGGGCCCAGGGTTAGGGAGCCTCCCCGTCGGGGCTGCCCAGCCCGCAGATCTGGGAGGGTTCAGGGTTAGTTGGGAGCTCTGGTAGAGGACCGCCGTGCATTGCCCAGAACCCAGCCCGGGGGGTGCTGTCCGTGGTCCCACTCAGACTGGGACACGGAAGCCAGGTCCCCAACGCCTTTCACACTCCTTAGCACGGTGTGTCTTGACGGCTGTGCCCTCGGGCGTCGCTCTGCTGAGTCTCGACTGTTGGTTGGGGTTGTTGGCTCCTTGTCTCCGCAGATGTATCCGGAGGCTAGGTAATAAGTGGTCCAGGCAGCCGCGCCCCCCCAGACTCGGGGGTCCTGCACTGACTTTTCATACACGTGAGTGACGTGGTGGGTGGGTTTTCTTTTAATGTTCTCCGATTCCTCTCATCGATTTGGTTTTGGATTTCAATCTTGGTTTTCTTTGTATGTTCTCATCAAACATTTCTCCCCCCAGCTTGATGGAAGTATAATTGAGAAATAAAATGGGGAGTTACTTAAAGTGCACAATGTGACGATTTAAAAAAAATGCTTTTATTTGTTTGTTTAATGTTTGGCTGTGCTGGGTCTCCGTTGTTGCGCAGGCGTCTCTCTAGTTGCAGAGAGCAGGGGCTCCCGTGGAGCTGTGGCGCTCGGGCTTCTCACTGTGGAGGCTTCTCTTGTTGGAGAGCACACCTCCAGGACTCTCGGGCCGCAGAAGTTGCAAGCCCCGGGCTCTAGAGCGCAGGATCAATCGTTACGGCGCATGGGCTTAGTTGCTCTGCAGCGTGTGGGATCTTCCTGGATCAGGGATTGAACCTGTGTCTCCTGCATTGGCAGGCGGATTCTTTACCACTGAGCCCCCAGGGAAGCCCTCCAATGTGATGATTTGATGTGTGTGTGTGTGTATTATGACAAGAGTCTACCCATTGAGTTAAGATGTTGTGTTTTCATTGTGTGTGACTAGGCTGTGGAGATCCTGTGTCCACTGAGTTTTACATTTTTTAATTTGATGTTAAAGGGAAACCAAACAAACAAAGCAACCCGCAAACCCACGTAGCCTAACTTAGTTTTCAGAATAAAATTCCTTTTGCTGGTCTTCACTCTTCCATGTGAGGTTCTTGGTCCCACTCTGAAGAGCTGACATCACTGAACTTCCGCCTCCTTTTGCTTTGGGACTGGTGGGATTTTGAAGGGGGACCATTTCAGAAGTTCATTTGTTTTTGTATCCACCAGACTTCGGGTGTGGGCTTCTGTGTGCCTGGCCCTGTGTTTGCACTGCAGGGCATCCTGAGAGGAGTCAGGAGGCAGTCTGGGGGAGGAGGTAAGGAGGGCAGGGTTATCACCACTTTAGCACCAAGTGGAAAGTCGCGAGTGTGTGAGAGGCAGAGGGGCACGGCATTAGGGGGCTCAGAAGCAAGAGATGCAGCTTCTGGGTGGGGCAGCCACATAGGTGTTTGGCATTTTGGAGAAGAGCGTTGCATCTTGGGGGGTAGTCAGCTTGGAATGGGAGGTACAGGCGTGGAGAGGTCTCCCAAGGAGAACCTGTGTGAACAGAGGTGGGGAGGCCTGGGGACAAGCTGGGCTTGACTGAGTGTAGGACACGTCAAGGGGAATGGTGAGAAACCCCGAGGGACAGGAGCCCTGGGGGCGGGCACAGGGGGCTGACCCTTCCAGTGCCTGTCCTGCTGGCAGACACAAGCCAGCACCCAGAATGGCTCCGTGCAGGCAGTCTGCAGAGTTGTGAATTACGTGTGAGTTTCTTATTGACACATTCTGTGGGTACTTTCTGGGCAGCATGTCTTTGTGCACATAGTTCTCCTTTGTTCGCGTCTCTTCGGTTTAAAATAGCTCTGACGTGTGACTTCACATCACAATGAAGCTGTGTGTTATGGCCAGTGAGGCTTTGAAGTCCACTCTCCATCTGCATGAAACGCCCGCTTTCAGGTTGCGGCCTGAAGGCCTAAGGTATTCCTCGTGACTGTCTCTGGCATCCTGAGACGTCTGAAGGGCCTGCTCTGAGCGGCTGAGATAGTCCTCACATCGCCTTCCTCTCTGGAGAAGTATGTAGAGAGGCTTGTTCAACAGCTCAGTGAGCGTGGCTTCGGATAACCAAGTTAACCCCTGTCTTCCTCTTGTTGTTTCTTGCAGATGGTCACAAGAACAAAGAAAATCTTTGTAGGAGGACTGTCTGCAAACACGGTGGTGGAAGACGTGAAGCAGTATTTCGAGCAGTTTGGCAAGGTAAGTGGCATATGGGGTTGGGGCAGCCTCCTCTGTCCTTCAAAATGGCTGCTGTGGCCCCTGCCTTTGCCACAACCGTCTCCTCGAGAGCCTTGTCCTTGGACTTGGCTGTCGAGATGTGAATGGGATTCGGCAGGAGCCGAGATGGAAGAGCCTGGCTTGTGGTGGGCACGGAGCCCCATGCGCCGGCAGGAACAGACAGAGCGGACTTTGAGTGCGGTTTCGCCAGCCTTGGCTGGTCGTGTGGGGCCTGGGCCGGGAGCTGACGGGGTCAGTGCCGGCCAGGGAAGGGACTGTGAGCTGGGAGTCACAGGGCAGGAGCTCCCGCAGAAGCTGGTCTCTGTGTCGGCACTGGGCTTCGTTCTGGGCCTTTCTGGAGGACGCACCGAGAGAGGAGGCTCCCTGGGGGCTGAGCCCTCCTGCCCTGTCAAATGCCTGAGGAAACCCAGGAAAGATGCTGGGCACGAACCTGTCAGGATGTCCAGGAGACAGCGGTGCGATCATCCCCTGGGCTGTGCCGGGGGTTTGGGCCTGGAGCGACTCAGGAGGCCCCAGAGGAGTCAGGAAACCGAGCGTGAGAGTCAGACAGACAGACAGACAGGGTGCATAACCGTGGGTGATTCATTCAGCCCCTTTCTGCTTGGTGGGGAGGCACGGCCTTGGAGGGTGGGTTCTTCCTGAGGGGGACCCGTTCCTCGGGAGACTGTTGCCCCCCCAGGCCCCCACAGGGTGGCTTGAGGGGCACTGAGCCTTGCTGGCTGTCGTGCGGCGCCCCCCGCGGGCTCGTGTGTCCCAGAAGGCTGGCAGGTGAGTGGGCATGCAGGCCCGCTGCCTCTGTGTCTTTGAGCAGCTGTGGGCCTGGTCCTGGGTCCGCAGGCGCGACAGGCTGCTTCTGCACAGGCCTGTATCGAGTGCCCCCCGCCTGCTGCAGGGCGGGAGTGCAGAGGGCTGCCTGCCCAGGGTCCTGGAAGACACCGTCCTAAGCTCCGTCACTGGTTTCATCCGTGACACCTGTCACACGTGCCCTGGGTGGTAGAAAGGCACGGCTGCCCACCGGCCGGCCTGAAAGTTCTGTGCTTTCGTTCCTTGCCCGCAGTGATGGCCACCTGGGAGAGGGCCCACCTCCGGGAGAGGGCTCCCGTGGGCTCCTCTTTGGGGGTGGGCTTTGACTCCTGGTGAGCCTCAAAACGGGAGCTTTTCCTGTTTCTGGCGTCCATCAGTTCCTGCATGGATGGGAGACCATGCTTCCCAGAACCCAGCCTCCTCCCACCCAGCCTTGCTTTCCGAGTGGCACTCAGCTGCCCTTCGGGTCGGTTATGAAAGGCTCCTTCCCCACGGCACTGTCTGGCATTGCCAGTTGGGGGCTGATTCATTCTGGCGGGATAAAGAATAGCTGAGTCTGCTGATGTCCGTTCTCTCGCTGCTCTTCAGGACTGATTTCGAGTGCCAAGGGGGATGGGTCCATCCCCCAGCCCCGCCCTGCCCAGGGAGAGAGATTGGAAATAATTTAATGAGACAAACACAGCTTGCATAATGGAAGGCTCTGGAGTGCCGGCCCTCATTGCTACCGTTTCCGCCTTTAAAACCAGGCTGGGGGGTAGTGTTTGCAAACACGAAGTGGGGTTTCTTTTTCGAGCTGTAACCTGCCTTGGAATCTCATGGGCCAATTTGCGGGTGTCAGGAAAGTTGATGCTGCCGGGATGGGCTGTTAGAATATCCTGAGCAGGCTCGTACTTGCCGCATCTCCACACATGCCCGGCGCTGGTCTTTCCCTCTCGTTCTGTCTTTCCGATGTCCTTCATTAGCACTTAACGCTGTGACTCAGCCCGTCGGCCGGTGGCAGGAAGCGGCGAACCCGCAGCAGCGGCCGTCCCTGCCCTGGGAACCACGTCCTCTTGTCTGCAGACGGCCACAGACTGTCTTCCCTGACTTGGCACTCGCCAGGTCTGAAGCCGCTCAGTTAATTTTGCAGTAATATCTGCGGATTCCAGCAGGATGCGTAAACCTACGAAGTGTTTCATCGAAGGACTAAGGAGGCCTTTGAGCATATCCCAGCCCTCACGCTCCGTATGCTCCTGTGTCAGTAGCCTGGTGCGTCAACGTGCTCTGCGGGGTAGCTGAGCCTGTATTCACAGGAGCTTGTTCCTTGTTTGGCTGGTGGCTGGTGTAACGTGTGTTCCCTAGGGTAGGGTCCACTGCCTCTCAGGATTTTGGTATAATTCGCTTGAGTCCAGAAGGATCCCTGAAGGGGAGACCCTGCAGCTGGGCCTCAAGGGCCATGAGCCCTGCACCCGTGAAAGGAGTAGCAGTAAATTGACACACTGATTGAGGAAAACGGGAAAACACACGCACACACTTGTGGAAGGTTTGCTCACACACCTGCACACACTCCCCACTGTGTCAGGTTGTTGGGGGCTCTTTGCAGTTGGTTAACTGCACACTGCTGCTGCTGCTGCTGCTGCTGCTGCTGCTAAGTCGCATCAGTCGTGTCCAACTCTGTGCGACCCCATAGACGGCAGCCCACCACGCTCCCCTGTCCCTGGGATTCTCCAGGCAAGAACACTGGAGTGGGCTGCCATTTCCTTCTCCAGTGCATGAAAGTGAAAAGTGAAAGTGAAGTCGCTCAGTCGTGTCTGACTCGCAGCGACCCCAGGGACTGCAGCCCACCAGGCTCCTCCGTCCATGGGATTTTCCAGGCAAGAGTACTGGAGTGGGTGCCATTGCCTTCTCCTAACTGCACATTAGGAAGGTGTAATTTAGTGAATAACTTAGAGAGTGCGTGTTAAGTGTTGGATATGGGCCAGGTCGGGCTTCCCTGGTGGCTCAGTTGATAAAGAATCTGTCTGTAATGCAGGAGACCCAGGTTTGATCCCTGGGTCTGGAAGCTCCTCTGGAGAAGGGAATGGTAACCCACTCTAGTATGCTTGCTTAGAGAATCCCATAGACAGAGGAGCCTGGTTAGGCTATAGTCCACGGGGTTGCAAAGAACTTCCACTTTCTTTCTTCCATGGGCCAGGCCATTGACTTACATTATTATCTCACTTAATTCTCCTCTGGGGTGCTGTTGGGGTCCCTGCTCATTTTGTAGATTATTAAATAGAGTCTTGGTGGCACTGTATTTTTATCTCAAGGTCACAGCCTCCTGAAAGGTCACAGACTTCCCCTCTAGGCTTGTCTAATAATAGAACCCAAACTTTAGGCCCTGTTTCAACTGCTTACCGACCCATGAGATAGACTTAGGGCAGGGAGGGTGCCCAGGAGAGGCAGAGATGGAGTCCTCTTTGGGTGCCCAGGGGCAGTGCTGGGGATGTGGGCCTGCACGGCCTCTTGCTTCCACACAGTGGATTTGGGTGTCCTCAGCAGCCCGTTTGCAGGGGTGGACAGCACAGGTCGGGGGGGGTGAAGTCTCAGCAGAGGTCACCCAGGTGGACTGGGCCGTGTAACAGCCAGAGTGCACGCCCTCCTCCTCCCAGTCCAGAACCTCCCGCCCCTGCGCAGCCTCCGCTCAGAGTTTGCCGCCTTCCTTTCGGTTTTCCCTCGTTGTCAGGCCTCTTGGCTCTCGCTCTTCCCGTCTTGCCTGAGGTGGCAGCTGCTCGGCTGTTTATTTCAGGTGGCAATCAGGATGGGGAAGGTGGCCGTCCGAGGGCTGAGCTCGGGAGGGCTGAATATGCCATCACTGCAAGCGGAGTGGGTGCAGGGCTGCACACCCAGAGCTTGATGTAACTCGAGTTGGAGGCTTGCAATTGCCTTTGGTGCTCTTCTCCCACTTGCTTCCCAGAGATTCACCACCTGGCCCCCAGGTTAAGGGTGCCGCTACTTGTTTGTATTTAAGATGAGATTGTGCAGTCGCGGCATGAGGACTCTGCTGACTTCGGTGCCATTCTCACCCCCTGGGTGGTTATTCTGGCCCCCTCTTTGGAGTAAAGTAAGAAGAGGCACCCCAGACCCTCGTACTGGGCATGGCCGCATGGGGACGCCACTGCAGCCCCTTAACAGGCCCGTGCTTTCCTGGCCTCAGCTTCTCACCCCAGGAAGGGCGGGGAAAACTCGTGAAGCATTTTACTTGTAAACTTGTAAATAGTTTTGGCACTGTTACAGCTACCCACTTCTGCTGTACAGAAAATGCAGCTGTAGCCAACACACAAACCATTGCATGGCTTTGTTCCAATAAAACTTTATTTTTGAAAACAAGTTTGGGGCCCCATTTGGCCCATGGGCCGTGATTTGCCAGCCTCTGTACTCGATTATTCCTAAGGTTGGTGTCAAGCTTGAAAATTGAACAATTTAGAAAGTGTTTAAGTAAACTTACATAGGTAGATAGATAGATAGGTATCTACGGTATCTATAGACTGTAACCAAGACAAGATGTTATCAGTAGTAATCAGCATGATGTATTAATAGTCAACAAATCAGCTGTAACGGTGGTAGAGTTAATTTGTGCACATCAGGATCCAGGGGTGATGAAGGGATTCTCTATTTGGAAAAAGCTACCATTTATAAACTGGAATCTTCATCCTTTGAGTAAGGTCTAGGAAAACTGTAAACTATGTCCAATTTCTTATTACCTGTGCTAGATCTGAATGAAGGAAGATGCAGAATTTGTGAGGTTGAGATGTTAGTGTGAACCTCTTTACTGTGTTTAGATATTTCTGGATTAGAGGGCCATGTGCTTTGTGCTGAGGTTTTTAATGCATTAAAATTAAAAAATTTGGTTCTCAGGGATGCCAAGTGAGGTGGGTGGGACATCTCTTGTGCAGATGAGGAAGCTGGTGTTGAGAGAGGTCAGTAAGCTGTCCACGGTCGTGCAGCCTGCAGAGTCACTCATTTTCACCTGAGTTCAAGGTTTATGAAACCTCATCTCCCACCTTACCATGGAGCAGCCCCCACCCTCAGAGGGAGAAGGTTCATTTGTCAGGAATGTTGGTCTCTGGTAATTTATTTTACTGCTTCAGGTTTCCTAGTGGACACTATCTGTGCTGATGATTTCATGCCAGCAAGAATGATGTATATAGACCACTCTGAAAAATGGCACAGAAATGATGCTCTCGATACACGCACACAAACCCCGACCATCCATCGGGCTGTTGGGTGCTGTTCCCCCGCCACGGTCGTGCGGATGAGCCCGGCGTGGCGATTATTAAAAAGCCCTGGGATCAAAGCCGCTCCATGTACCAGAGCTTCCTCCTTCTCCCCTTTAGGCCCCTCCTTCAAGTACCGGTTTCTAAAATTCTCACTTATAGGATTTGGGAGATCAAAAAGAGGCCTTTAAACTTAATGAACTCTCGGCTTCGTCCCGGATGGAGCCGTTGTGCACCTTTCAGCTGTTCACCTCGACGAGAGGGCTGCTCGGTGCGGGCTCGCTAGGTAATTCTCACTTTATATAACTCTCTGAAAGCAGAGCAGCCCGCATCTGGAGGCTCCCAATTATACTTCACATGGTGAACTGTGTAATTAGTTTGGAAGACTTACGCTTAGTCATTGGTTTATCCTAATCGGCTTTGGCTTTCCCCACCAACAAAGTGAGCTTATTTTGCTAAGCTGAACCGACTCTGCACCCTTTGTTCCAGCCTTTTATTGTCTCATTCCTTTCATTCTGTTTTACTGCCAAAGTTCTGTTTCATTAGGCCTACAAGTCATTTCCAATTCAGTGGGCTGCTACAATCCGGCCTTTATCACTGGCTGCCCTGGTTCCCATGTCCCTTCTGGGCCAGTGCCCGAAAGTGCGGGTTTGACGTGAGGGCTTTAACCCTTTGCTGGGCCAGCCCCTGACCGGGGCGAGGCCCGCGAAGGAGGTCTGTAAAGTTCCCCTCTGTCTCGTTGAAGGCGAGCCCCATGGAAATGAGACCGAAAGGGGCCTTCGAGCCCTAAGGGAAGTTAGCTTGACTTAGAGACTGGTGCTAGAAAACTTTGGTGGGGGGCACATGGGAAACGAGGAGTTGTCTGCTTAATGTAATGAGATCTCATCGAGCCCACTCGTGTGGGGTCTGCCTCATCTCTGCTGTCTCCAGGTTTTACGTGCAAGGGCACCCCCGGCCGCTGCACGGATGTTCCCGTTGATGCTGTGTGCGTGTGAGGAGAGAGGGATCTAGAATGAAGATATCATAAAGCCTTTGAAATGGGAAAGGCAGGAGATCTGTGCGAAAACAAATAAGCAAGCCACTGTGTTCCTGAGAGTGGGCTGTGATTTTATTGCTTCCTAAGGCGAGCCGTAGATACACAGAGCTCTGGGAGGTGTGCGGTTCTTTCCGACCAGGCCTGGAAAACAAAGGCCTGTCTGTCCTTTGTGGACTTCACGGCCCCCATGAGGCCAGCGTCTTCTGAAGTAGTTTGCACACACGGACTTACTGGAAAGTGAGTGTTCGGCATGCCGGGCTCACCTGTCCCCTGCGGGCCTTCGCTCTGGAGGGCCGTGGCGTCCCTCGGACCTTGACTTGGAACTCCAGAGTGCACCAGGAAGGGCCGTTTGCACTTTCCTCCCTGACCAGCCCTGCTGAAGGCTACCTGTGTGTTTAGACTTTCTTCCTGTAATAGCTCAGAGCAGGGCCGACACTGTCCTGGTGTTTTATTAGATTTCTGGCTGGTTTGTGTCAGTCTCTCCCTTCGGAAGTGTGTCATATGACGGATGGGACTTTATTTGCCTTGTGACCCCTGGCAGAGCTGCTAAGGGCAGAAAGTCACAGTTGCCAAACAGGGGACTCCTGCCTCATCTGCGGGCCTGAGCCTCCCGGTCCAGGTGACGGCAAACAGAGCCCACAAGTAATATGAGCCTTGGGCTTTGCAGGGAAACCCTCTTGCCGAACAGCTTTCTGTTTTCCTGGTGAACTTCTTCCTCCATTTCTGCTGCAGCCCATGGAGGAAGTTGAGTTAGAAGCAGATTGATTGAGCACCCCAACCTCACTTCTCCTAAATCTTTTTTTTTCCCCCTGCTTAAAAAAAGGAATTCCTGAAATAGATGAGTGGGTTTCTAGGAAAACTTCCCATTTCCCTTTTAGTGTCTAAAATATAGCCAGCTGTTGTTAGGCAAATGCATCAGACATTATTATTGCTCGGTTAACAGTGTTTTAAAATATACAAATGGAGAAATAGGGTGCCTTCTGGATCACAAGCTGGGAAAACTTTGAGATTATGCTAATCACATGCGTCTGCATAGTAGGTAGAGGGAGAAGGCACAGACTTCCTGGCTGTGTGTTTGTACCGTGTTTCCCAGTGTGGTTTAGCACCACTGAGGTTTTATAGGGGGCCCGGAAGAGGAGAAGCAGGGGCAGGAGAGCCCTTGGGCAGGAAGGAGTTAATGAGCCTCGGGGAGAAGGGGTTTCAGAGCTCCTCCAGCTCACCTTCCCAGAGCCCTCCTGGCAGCTTGAAGGCGTCACTTACAATGGAGTTGTTAGCATGAGAAAGAAGCCTTTCTCCCCCTGGACGTACTTCAGTGGGAACTGAAAGTGTCTGAGAAATCACGGTTCAAGCTTGTGCCAGTGGGTGCAAGGAGTGGTTCTTACGGAGGAGAAAGCTCAGTTCATTTAGACTTGGCCTAGAGATCAGATCCCATTGTTGTGTGGAGTGAACACTGATACGGAGATTCCTGCCCACCCCTTGGCCCACCAATAGGATACTCCACGACCTAGGTTGCGTGTGCTTTACTTTTTTCTTTCTCTTCTCCGTCTCCCCACCCCACCCCGTTTCCTTTGTCCTCTGAGAATTAGTCTGTCTGTAGAACGGCTGGATTTGTCAGGTTACCACCCTCTAAATTTTCACAGCTCTGTGTATTCAAACTTGGTATTTGTGAATTAGCTGAAAATGGGCCGCCCATCAGTACTTTATTTACATTCGAAGCCGTAAGAGTGAGAGCCCCAGAAAAAATGTTAATATGCAGGCAGAGGCAGAAGGGGTGAGTTTCTGACTGTTGCTAACCTTACTGCTGCCTTTAAAACCAGTCATGAGGCGCACGGCTGATATTTAATAGCTTTTAGCTGATTATTTTTCTTCTCCTCCTCTTTCTTTTCTATCCAAGTTGACCTGGGTGTACTTGAGCGGAAATGAAGTCATCCAAATGCTGAATTAGAATAATCACAGGCCTCCAAGAATGAAATGGAAGCAGAGATTAAATGGTAGAGGGAAAGCTGGCATTAATAAGCAGTGGGAAAACTTTGCATAAAATAAATAGGAGATTTGATAGATTGCATTTGTATGTGCGTTTTCCATTTTTTCTCCACTCCGTATTGTCTTCCTAGAGTTGAGCTGTTGGCAGAGTGGGTTCTGATTTGCTTCAAGTCCGCATACCTTCTGCAGCCAGGGTGATGGTCCTTTCTTCTTCATGGGATGTTTGTGTGACCAGGACGTTTCCAGGCTGGAAGAATCTGGGCAGAGGGGCCCTTACTGTGAAAGGTTGATGATTACTCCTTGCAAAGTGCAGTGGTTGGGCGTTGGCGGGGTGGACACAGATGGAAGATAACACATAGCAGGCAGACAATGAATATTATTGATGGATTCCTGATTGTTAGGAGAACAGGGCTGAGAAAGGTAGGGTGACCAACCGTCCTGGTTTGCCTAGGACTGAGAGCTTTTTCAAGAGCTCTGGACTGCAAACCAGAATAAATCGCTCACCCTAAATAAATGGGAGGTGGGAGAAGTTGAGACGCTTGGCCTGAAACTCCAAAAGGCATGAAACTTTTGATCACCTCCAGCAGATTTAAGTATTCTTTCCCGAATGTTCCAGAACACTTACTTTGAACTTTTTACAGTCTGCACTCCTGATTTAATTCAGCCACTGTGGGCAGAAGTCCACACAGGTCAGCAAGCATAGTAAGTGGCCTGAGGACGGCAGGACAGACAGACAGACCCACAGCGCCAGGCGAGGGCGGTTCATCTGGATGTGGAGTGTAGGAGCCCCATTTCTGTGTCTTTTGAAAATAAAAATCTCTGCCCTTTGTAGCAAGAAAGTGAGTTTCTTGTAGTTAAAGAGCAAAATAAGGATTTAATTATATTCAAAACAAACAGTAGAATGGTTTGTTTACAGGAGGTCATTTTTTAGGTGGTCTGTCATGGAAGATGTAATTTGTAGAATCGGATTAGTTGTAAATTAGAGATTTTTGGTTGTTGAGGTTGGTAATGGTCTTTTTATAATTGGCAGCAGAGGTAAGTATTTTCAGACTTGCTTATTGTTTGTAGAGTGTTATTCCTTGAAAAAAAACCATTTAAGGTGCTTTTCTCTTCAGGAAGTATAAATAAGAGTATGGAACGATCAGAGGCAGTCTTTCTAATCTTCTTATCAGTGTTGTTAGGGAACTGCCGGAGAGTTGGGTAGAAGGCAATGGCACCCCACTCCAGCACTCTTGCCTGGAGAATCCCATGGATGGAGGAGCCTGGTGGGCTGCAGTCCATGGGGTCGCTAAGAGTCGGACACGATTGAGCGACTCCCCTTTCACTTTTCACTTTCATGCATTGGAGAAGGAAATGGCAACCCACTCCAGTGTTCTTGCCTGGAGAATCTCAGGGCTGGCGGAGCCTGGTGGGCTGCCGTCTATGGGGTCGCACAGAGTCGGACACGACTGAACCGACTTAGCAGCAGCAGCAGAGAGAGAAGTGCTGCGGTGGCTTGTGAAGCAGTTTGCTGATTCTGGTATTAAAACAACAACAACAATGAAAAGGTTTTCTCTTTAAAAAAAGACCACCCCAAATGTAAGTTGGTGCAGCCACCGTGGAAAACAGTATGGAGGCTCCTTTGAAAACTAGAGTTGCCTTCAGTTCAGTTCAGTTGCTTAGTTGTGTCCGACTCTGCGACTCCATGAATAGCAGCACGCCAGGCCTCCCTGTCCATCACCATCTCCTGGAATTCACTCAGACTCACGTCCATCGAGTCGGTGATGCCATCCAGCCATCTCATCCTCTGTTGTCCCCTTCTCCTCCTGCCCCCAGTCCCTCCCAGCATCAGTCTTTTCCAATGAGTCAACTCTTCACATGAGGTGGCCAAAGTACTGGAGTTTCAGCTTCAGCATCATTCCTTCCAAAGAAATCCCAGGGCTGATCTCCTTCAGAATGGACTGGTTGGATCTCCTTGCAGTCCAAGGGACTCTCAAGAGTCTTCTCCAACACCACAGTTCAAAAGCATCAATTCTTCAGCACTCAGCTTTCTTCACAGTCCAACTCTCACATCCATACATGACCACAGGAAAACCCATAGCCTTGACTAGACGGACCTTAGTCGGCAAAGTAATGTCTCTGCTTTTGAATATGCTATCTAGGTTGGTCATAACTTTTCTTCCAAGGAGTAAGCGTCTTTTAATTTCATGGCTGCAGTCACCATCTGCAGTGATTTTGGAGCCCCCCAAAATAAAGAGTTGTCTTAGGACTCAGCAGTCCCACTCTTGGGCATATATCCCAAGAAAACAATAATTCGAAAAGATACATGCACCCCTGTGTTCATCGCAGCACTGTTTACAATAGCCAAGACATGGACACAACGTGAATGTTCGTTGACAGATGAATGGATGAAGAAGATGCGGGACATGAGCATAGTGGAATACTTCTCAGCCATAAAAAGGATTGAAGTAATGCCATTTGAAGCTGCATGGATAGACCTAGAGATTATCACACTACGTGAATTAAATCAGAAGGAGAAAGTCAGATATCATATGCTATCACTTACATATGGAACCTCAACAGAAGCAGACTCACAGACATAGAACATAGACTTGTGGTCGCCAAGGGGAAGGGGGCAAGGGAGGGTTGGATTGGTCATTTGGACTAGTGGATACAAACTATCATGTATAGGATGGATGCACAACAAGGTCCTGTTGTATAGTACAGGGAGCTATATC
The DNA here is from genome assembly GCF_023091745.1 of Budorcas taxicolor. Taxonomy (NCBI): domain Eukaryota; kingdom Metazoa; phylum Chordata; class Mammalia; order Artiodactyla; family Bovidae; genus Budorcas; species Budorcas taxicolor. Next base: position 8,126,202 of record NC_068928.1, read on the forward strand.
CAATGACTTGTGATAAACCATAATGGAAAAGAACATGTGTGTGTGTGTGTGTGTGTGTGTGTGTGTGTGTGTGTGTGTGTGTGAAAGTGAAAGTCGCTCAGTCATGGCCAACTTTTTGCGACCCCATGGACCCCCAGTCCATGGAGTTCTCCAGGCCAGAATACTGGAGTGGGTAGCCTATCCCTTTTCCAACAGATCTTCCCGACCCAGGAATCGAACGGGGTCCCCTTCATTGCAGGTGGATTCTTTACCAACTGAGCTATCAGGGAAGCCCATATACATATACGTGTGTGCGGGTGTGCGTGTGTGTGTGTGTAAGACTGCATCACTTTGCTGTATACCAGAAACTCGCACATTATAAATCAACTATACTTCAACAGAAAATAGAAAGGAATGCCCTATTTCCTTTATTGATAGATGTGTTTTAGTAGCAGAAAGGAGGATTTGCTGATGTTGTAGGTCTCCGTTCCATCTAAGTTGGCAGTTGTTCTGATTCAGAGATTGCCGTTCGCCCAGGTACCTTTTGACTTAGAATTGCCCCAGTGGCCCTGTGGGGAGGGAGGCCTGTCCCCGTTTGGAAGCCAGGACAGGAAGCTTGGGAGAGCGTGAACGGCTTGCTCGGAGCTGCAGACAGACGACAGTGGACCCCGAGTGCAGACCTGGCCCTAGACAGGAGGCCTGGGCTTGCGGCTCCAGCATGGCTGCTGGGCTGGCCACCTCCCTCAGGGCTGTGGGCGCCGTGGCCAGCAGTGAGCTGGGCCCTAGGGTGTCTGTGGCGCATCTTCCAGGAAGCTGACTGTGACTTTATGGTTGTTTGTTTAAAACATATATTATGTTAGAACAAATATTATGGCATGAACTGCAAAATTTGCATAATTGTTTTTGAAAAACCCTGAGACTTGGAGGCATTTCAGGATAGCTGCTGGCTGCGATAGGCTCCGTCCCCCGTCGTTCTGGGCCGTCTCGGGATTTTCTTGACTTCACTCCTGGTGAGGAGCTCTTAGGTGGAAACGCTGAGAATCAAAACTGTGTAGAGTAGGGGTTGGCACATTGTTTTCTGAGCAGGACCAGATAATAACTGTTTTCAGTTTTGTGGCCCAGATGGTCTCTCACAAGCACTCCATTCTGCCGTTCTAGCAGGAGTGACAGCAGTCATAGATGGTATGAAAATGAATGGTTGTGGCTGTGTTCCAATAAAACTTTATTTACAAAAACAAAAGGCTGCTGGATTGGGCTCAAAGCCAGAGTTTGCCAGCTTCCTGGTTTTGCATTTAGCCTGGTAAGAAGGGCATAGATTTTTTTTTTTTTTCTTTTTAATACTCAGACTGGCCGGTGTCAAATCCCAGCTCATCTATTTATTAGCTCAGAGCAAGCCATTTAACTTCTTTCTACCTCAGTTACTTTATCTGTAGGATGGGAATGAGGATGGTGCTTAAACCGCCTGGGATTGTCATGATTCCTGATTGAACTGAGACATACATAGTTCTTAGCATCCTGCCGAAACTCAGCGTGTGATAAACGGTAGAAAGATGAGCTGCTGCTAGTTCCGTCCTCTTAAGACGCAGGCAGTCAGTCCTGAAGGAAATCAGCCCTGAATATTCATTGGAAAGACGAGCTGAAGCTCCAGTACTTCAGCCACCTGATGCAAAGCGCTGACTCAATGGAAAAAAATGCTGATGCTGGGAAAGATTGAGGGCAGGAGGAGAAGGGGGAGACAGAGGATGAGACGGTTGGATGGAATCATCAACTCAATAGACATGAGTTTGAGCAAACTCCAGGAGATAGGGAAGGACATGTAAGGCTGGCGTGCTGCAGTCCATGGGGTTGCAAACAGCTGGACGTGACTGACCCACTGAACAGCAATGAGACCCAGCTTCAGCTGCTAGAGTTGCCTTCCCAGTGCTCTTCAGCAGTTGCCCCCTACCACCTCCCTGCCCCCCCAACACCTATCTCTCTCATCTGTCCCCGTGGGTGGGTTTAACGCTCAGTTCTTCCAGGCTCCTTGGGGATAATGCAAATTGAAAGTCTTTCCTGGATCCTTTTTGCCTGAAGATGAAGATTGAGTCTTGTATAGTTTTCAGCGGCATACACCTTGAGTTCAGTTTGACTACCCTGATGCCTTGAGTTTGTGAAATTGACTTCGGCTGCTCTGGCTTTGATGGAAAACATTGAACTGATACAGACCAAAAGAGAATTCTTCTGGTTGGACCCTGCTGATGAACTCTTTAAACTTGTTTGAATAAGTAAACTTTTTTTTCCGCCAAGAAGAAATAGAAGATACTGTCTGGAAATTGTCCCAGTATCATTTAGCTGATGTTTATTAAGATATATTTGTATATTGATCCACTAGCCTGTTTATTGAGCTTATTTAGCCTCTTGAGAGAGCTTTCCACATCCTCATTTAAGTTTTCTTTCCTGTGTCTAATAAGCTTGGTCTTCTGGTTTTAGAATTTATTGCAAATATTAAGGGGTGGGAAGATGTTAATTGACTCAATGTAAAGAGGAGAAAGGAAAACCTGTAAAAGCAAAAGTGATTTCAGTCTCAAAAAGTAGGGTGTTGTAGAACCATTTGCTGCAGGGGAACAGTCATTCTTCCTCGTTAGATCCAGAAGATATCTCATCTGCAGCCTCACACGTCGTACATTGCGGGTTGATTCATTCACCCAATCTTGTGAAGGCCAGGCGTTGAGCTGGGGGCCAAGGGCATATCCCTGAAGGAAACAGACAAGATCCTCGCATACTTGTAGCTGAAGTTTTAGAGCGGGGTTGGGGAACACCAGCCGAGAACAAAAGAGTAAAAAAAGGTAGAATAACTGCAGATCGTCTCAAAAAGATAAACCAGGAGCTGGAAGAACCCATAAGGGAGTACAAAAGAGGGGGGATCTTGGTTTATTGGGGAAAAAAGTCAGATTTACCTACATTTAACATATAGCCTCTCTGGCCCGAGTAGACGGTAGTGCGGGATCTGTTTCCTCACTGTGTGCAGCCCCAGGTCGGTCCCAGTGCTGGGCTCTAGTCCGTGCTCAGTAAACAGCGGTGGGATGAGGGGGCCCTCTGTTTCAGAGGGCAGCGCTATGCCAGACACCAGAGGCGTCTCCAATGGTGAAATTGTGGTTTTTCCATTTCAGAATGGGGAGTTAGGAGAATGTATTCAGTTACCAGGAGCATTTCCATAAGTGGGTCCCATCTTTCCCCTGAAGTCAGGATAAAGGAGCTGTTTCCACCCTGCAGGAGAAGCTCGTGAGAACGGAAAGGCTCGCTGGGCAGCAGGGCCTTTTCCAAAGCTGAAGGGTCTCAGGCAGGCAGAGCTGGGCGGCAGGGCCTTCTCCGGAGCTGAAGGGGTCTCAGGCAGGCAGAGCCGGGCAGCAGGGCCTTCTCCAGAGCTGAAGGGGTCTCAGGCAGGCAGAGCCGGGCAGCAGGGCCTTCTCCAGAGCTGAAGGGTCTCAGGCAGGTGGAACTGGGCAGCAGGGCCTTCTCCGGAGCTGAAGGGGTCTCAGGCAGGCAGAGCTGGGCGGCAGGGCCTTCTCCAGAGCTGAAGGGGTCTCAGGCAGGCAGAGCCGGGCAGCAGGGCCTTCTCCAGAGCTGAAGGGTCTCAGGCAGGTGGAACTGGGCAGCAGGGCCTTCTCCGGAGCTGAAGGGGTCTCAGGCAGGCAGAGCCGGGCAGCAGGGCCTTCTCCAGAGCTGAAGGGTCTCAGGCAGGTGGAACTGGGCAGCAGGGCCTTCTCCGGAGCTGAAGGGTCTCAGGCAGGCTTGGTGCTGAGCGTGGCGCACAGCTGCTCTGGAGGAGGGAAGGACGAGAGGAGGGTGAGACGGGGTCTGTGGCCTCCTGTTGCACCTAGCCCTGCTGCTCCTCCATCTCTGGTCTAAGAAGAGCAGAGGGCCTGCTGCGTGGGAGCTGTCGCTGGCGGGAGCGTTGTTTCGTGGCGGCTGGTGGGTGCTTGGCTTCTCCCACAGGTGAGGCCACCAGCTTCTCCTCGGACTTGCTGTTCTCTGATCAGCCAGGCTGAGGGGTGAGAACGGGTCCAACAGCATTAAGCCAAAGCACAGACATTTCTGATGCTGGGGAATATGGCTGTGGATGGAGAGAACTCGTCTGTGGGTACATTTTTTCTCAAAAGAACAGAAGGATGCCGCTGGTGAGTATTGCCTGGCTCTTGGGAATTGTCAGGATTGCATGGGATGAAACTGAATGATTCTGGACTTTGAACTCAGGTAGACCTGAGTTTTTTACTTGCTTGGACTGCAAAATCTCTGCGGATGGTAATTGCAGCCCTGAAATTAAAAGATGCTTGCTTCTTAAAAGAAAAGCTATGACAAACCTAGACAGCGATTAGAAAGCAGAGATACCACTTTGCTGACAAAGGTCCGTCTACTCAAGGCTACGGTTTCTCCAGCAGTCATGTACGGATATGAGAGTTGCTCCATAAAGAAGTCTGAGCACCGAAGAATTGATGCTTTTGAACTGTGGTGTTGGAGAAGACTCTTGAGAGTCCCTTGGACGGCAAGGAGATCCAACCAGTCCATCCTAAAGGAAATCAACCCTGAATATTCATTGGAAAAACTGATGCTGAAGTTCCATTACTTTGGCCACCTGATGCAAAGAGCTGACTCATCAGAAAAGACCGTGATGCTGGGACAGATTGAAGGCAGGAGAAGGGGGTGACAGGACGAGATGGTTGGATGGCATCTTTGACTCAATGGACGTGAGTTTGAGCAAACTCCAGGAGATAGTGAAGGACAGGGAAGCCTGGCGTGCTGCAGTCCATGGGGTCGTAAAGAGTCAGAGTGAGTGAACGACAACAAGGCCTGAGTTTGAAACCAGATGCCATCATTTGCTGTTTGCCATCATTTGTGCCCTGGGGCCGGCGATTCACTATCCGGAGCCTCACTTCTTGTCTCTTTAGTGGGGATAGAAAGTCATTTATGCAGGGGGAGAGGTGTAAAGAATTAAAAGGGACAAGTTGGCCCAGTGTCTACTCAGTGAGAATCTCCCCTCTTCCCATTCACATTCTCTCTCTCTTTCTTTCTTTCATGTACCCCTGTCCCTCGCGTGTCTGCGGCCCCTAACTGCTGACTCTGCCGGGTTCACTCCCATCCTGTAAACTCCCCCGCCATAATCTGCAGGACGCTCTCCCTCCGTCCCACGTGGACGCCTTTCAGTTGTTTAGGAACTACTGTCTTGGCCCCTCCCAGCCTCTGCCCCATTCCTCTGCAGCTGTCAGTTCTGTGACGAAACCCGAGCCACACAAGTCCTGCGTCTGAGATCCTGCTAGGTTTAACCCAGCTGGAGCTACTGTCGGGGGAGGCCCATGGGAGGATTTGGCTTTTTTTCCTCTTATGCTAATGAAGTGAATATGGCACGGAGTCACAATATTTTCTTTCCAGGCAAAGAAATGTTGTAGTAGGAGAAACAGCGTGCAGGGGAAGCAAATGTGATCTTACTGGATTCTCTCAAGGGAGGAATAGGACAAATTGTCAGCGTCTGTTGAGAAGATAATGCTCTCACTATGATAAATGCCAAGTTTCTATTGAAAACCGCCATCTTAATGGTGGCCTCCCTAGAACTCAGTGCGTGCCTGGCAGCAGAGGCCGTCAGCGCAGGAAAGCGGATACTTGTAGGGGGGTTATTTGTTTGCGATGAGAAATCAGTTTAAAGCAAATGAGACCATGCATTAAAAATGTTTTTTTCGGCAGCTTTATAGAGCTAACTTGAGTGCTCCATTGCGGCCTGCACTTAAAACACACCTGTGGGGAGACTTCCACCCTCAATAAATATTTCTTGCATATGACTTAGATTAAAGGAGCACGCGGGATTGGAAAGCCGCCTGAAATAATTTCCCCTCCCATAGGAAGTAGCTGCTGTAATTCACTTGCAAGTTATTTCAAACAGCCTGTTCTGATAGAAATGTCTGCGTTCTTCTCATGGATTGGCATCTTCTAGAACTGTCTATTGTAGCACTCTTTCTGGATAAGGGCATGTCTGGTGGTGTTTATTTCAGTGCCATTCCCTGGAAGGGCTTCTCAGCTGTTGGTTGCTTTTTGGGGATGCTGTTTGCTGATTTGTCTCAGCCTCTTCAGTGTAGATGGTCTTCCCCACTCAGGGAGACCTGCGGGTTAGTGGGGGGCAGCAAGGGTGCCCCTAGAGGGCTAGAGAGTTTAGGAGCTCTGAGGATTCAGAGCCGGGCTTCCCTGGTGGCTCAGCGGTAAGGAATCTGCCTACAGTGCAGGACACGCGGGTTCAGCCCCTGAGTTGGGAAGATCCCCTGGAGGAGGGCATGGCAGCCCACTCCAGCATTCTTGCCTGGAGAATCCCATGGACGAAGGAGCCTGGACGGTTACAGTCCATGGGGTCACAAGGAGTCAGACACGACTGAAGTGACTATGCATGCAAGGATGCAGGCCCATTCAGGCCCCGGGCTGGCTAGGGACCATGCAGCCAGCTGGAGACAGGGGAAGAAGGTCTCCTTCAGTGGTTCAAAGGCCCGGAGGTGGTTATGCTTGTCCAACCCTTCATTCGTACAGTATCCTGATGCCCACTAGGTATTAGGTGCTGTGCTGGGATCAGAGATCAGAGGCAGAGTTCTCCCTGCCTGCAGAGGTCAAGAAGTAGAGACGCCAGTTAAAAAAGACAACCCCAGGGCCATGAGGAGAGACAGGGACCTGTGGACCGTCACTGCTGCGTGGGGCCGCAGGGGCCGCTGTTGGACTCCTTGCTGCCCTTGCTTTACGTCTGCTGGCTTGCTGGTTGCCCGTGGCAACCTCTGAGGGCGACTCAGGTCTTCCTTTTTCTCAGCAGCAACCTGAGTGCCGACCTGGAGAAGGTGCCTGACAGACATTTATTCTGGGCTCCCTCCGAAGTGGCATGGAGGGTGGGAGGAAGGCCACCTTGTGTCTTATCCACATGCCTCTGGAGACAGCAGCCCTGCCCTGCGCCCACTTTGGAAAGAACCAAATAAAGAACGCTCACTTCAGTAGATCTTGGAACAATGAGTCTGACTCGTCATCAGCAGGGAGGAGGCAAGGTTCAAGTCAGATGCCTGCGTTCACCTTGCCCAGATTGTTACCAGCTGAGCACGAGTTTTAAAGACTCTCCCCTTCTTGCCAAGTTCAGAGTTCCTGTTTGAGATCTTACCCTTCAACCTCACCAGAAGCTACAAGCCCAGTTTGTTTATCTGACTGACGGGTGGGGCCGTGAACTATATCTTTCCAGTGCTGGAGAACCTTGGAGAATATTAGTCAGGGTGTCCCAGTTATATTCATACTCGTTACTGCTTCCCAGATACATTTAACCTTGGCCCTGCCAGTGGGTGGATTTGGCAGCCCGAGGAAATTGACAAAGATGACTCCTCAGATGCACCTAGGACAAAATTATAGTTGAAGTTAGTGTTATTTTGTGTGGGTTTGTTTTTTTTTATTTAACCCATAATGTTTAACCACTGGCATGAAAGTTTATATAAACTGTTCCAAATCAAATATGTTAGTTCTAGATACCTTTTTTTTTAAAGGCAACAATTAAAAATGGCATTTATTTTCAGACATATTGAGTACTCACAGTTTCTAAGGATTGTAGAGCCACACAGTCTTACCCGTATTTTCACTCCTACCTCCATGCTCATTTAGAGCAGGGGTTGACACACTGACTAAAAAGGGCCAGATAGCAAATATCTGAGGCTCTGTGGGCCTTATGGTTCTGCTGGTGCAGCACAAAAGGAGAAATATGTAAATGAGCGACTACGGCTGTGTTCCAATAAAGCTTTATTTACAAAAACAGGCAGTGGGCCAGATTTGGCCTGGGGGCCGTAAGTTACTATAGGCATTTCTAGTCCCCAGTTCAAGTCTCAAAGAAAGCAGTGACTTCATGGAGTTATGAATATGTATAGGGCCATTCGTAAACTGCTTTGCAGGGGGTGGGGGATGGCACGTGTATACTTGTTTGGAAGAGTGCCTTTTTCATGTACACAGGCATCAGCAAAGTGCATTTGTGGTCTCACTCCATCCCTTCAAGCCATTCGGAAAACAGCTTCAAAGTAAGCAGCTGCAAATATACGGTCGACTAGAGAGAGAGCCTAGAACCTGCAGAGAATGCTGGGTGGGCGGGTGAGGGTCCTGGGGTCTGGTTTCCTCTTGGGTGCCCGCGTGCTGCTGCTCGGTGACGTGGACTCTGTGTGGCTGTGGCAGCCACAGGTGCAGGGTTCTACCTGGGACCCTCTGTCCGTGATGGACTTTCTGCTCTACCATGATCCTAACGTGGAAGGCCAAAACGAACACTTGTGTGAAACTTCCTGTGGCCATCCTTTACTCTGCAAACTCACACCCCTGAGCTGAGAATTTGGTTGTAGTAATGTCTTCCGAAAGAAAAAAACCTGATCCACGTGGATTAATTTGCACTCCTTAGTTCTGTAAAAAACCCAGTGACATTGACATGTTGATGAAAATGTGGAAATTAACACTTGGAAATTTTTATATAAAACTTGCATTGAAATTTCAACTAAACATTCTCACACTAAAAAGAGCTATGTACTTATACCTGAAAAACTCAATTTGATGCCAGCTGCTTATTTCTCCATTGTGGTCACGTGGGCTGAGGTTCTTAGTATGAAATGTAATTTACACAAATTAGTCCAAGGCAGGTAGAGTGTGAAATTAAATTGATGCCTTGATTTCTGTATTCTCTAGTAAGTGTTTCTCTGAAAATTTGTCATTTCTGTTCTAGAAACTTTGAAGTATGGGTTTTTTTTTTTTAACAAAAAAAAACAGCGAAGTTTTTATTGGTTAAGGATATGGAACAATGTTAATTACAGGCTAAAAAGACATGTTTTATTTTGTTTTGTAGCTAAATATTAGAGTAAGCCCAGTTTGGATTACTGATCGATGTTGAAAGCTTAGAATTTAACATGTCTATTAAATTTTTCAACCATCTGGACCAAGTCAGTTAATTTCTTTGTCTGTGGCTAGGACAGTCTAGGGCTTAGTCATGTAGACCCCCAGAGAAGGTTCTGGAGACCCTTTGCGGATGGAAAACTGAAGTTCAAGAGTCACACTGTGACCTTGGTCCCTCCCTGCAGGACCCCTGGGGTCCCGGCTGGGCCTGCCTCTACCACCCTAACCCCAGCCGCTGTCTCTCTCAGAGGCGGTTTTTGGTGTTTTATGTTGCCTCAGCAACCGCGGTAAGAAGGAGTCGAGTATGAGGTGTCCTGGCTCAACTCTGATAATCCCAAGAGGAAGGGGAATCACCATGCATTCAGCAGTCATCCCTGAGGCCAGCTGAGGGGCCACATCAGGACGTTGTCACAACAGCAACTGAGACTGGCCTTCCCCGCACCGGCGGAACGTCAGCCCTCCAAGGCTGGCCCCACCTGCTGAACTCTTGAGGGGCTCCGGTGACCGCGCCCTTGCCTGAAAAGGATGTTGCATCGGAGGTCTAGGCTGTCTGTGGTTTCATGCCATCGGCATCTCTCTGCTAGGCTGCCCCACCCCGACACACACCTTCCAGCAAGGTGGACCTCAGCGGGCCCACCAGCTTTGGGGTGAATCATTTCCGCCTGATAACTAGCAGCTGATGTTCGGGGCGCCCTGAGAAATGAATTACGGGCTCTCCTGATGTTGATTTGCCCATGGTGGCACGGGTGGTATTTATCACTCTTGTCCCGGCTTTCAGAGCCTTTGTCTCCGTATGAGTCAGCATGACATGGTTTGAAAATTGCCTGTTTGCCTTTTAATGTTGATTAATGTCCATAGCCATGCTTCAAATTTAGGATCTCTTCAAGAGTCTCGGAGACCGTTACCAAGAGCAACCTGGGGAGGCAGTTGGTCCTGCAGAGCTCTGTGCTTCCCTGCCCGATGCCTCCTCCGTGTCTGTCTCTTCCCTCCAGCACCCTGTGGGCCCTTCTTGGGTCACGGGCACCAGGAGCGGAGTTGCAGCGGAGGGGTGCACCCCCGCCTGGCCGGCTTACCCACCTGCTCATGGTCCCGTGTGGTCAGCGCCTCACCGGTGCCACTGGAAGGGTCACTCCTTGCCCCTTCCTCCCTGCCCCCCGATCAGGGAGGCCGACGACGAGCTACATTTCCTCCGCAGCAGGTGCCTGCCATCTATCTGAAGATAGTTGCCAACATCTGGTACAATTGCCTCCACAAACGCAGTAACAAGGCGGCCTGCAGTTCAGGCGCAGAGCGAGCATCGCTGCTTTAATGATAACAAGCTGTTGGCCTCCCCTCCGAGATGAATCCATCTCACAGATGTTTGTCTAGTTTTAGGCAATCGTATCGCACTATAGCTTTGGTGATTATGCTCAACTGGAGACTATTACAATAAAAGAAGTCTGAACTTGTTCCATTTTTACATCCCACCCCCTTCTCCCCTGTTCGGAGGCATAATTTATATCAATGGCTGTAATATTGGTTCCATTACGGAGGCCTCTTTACTTTTTATGATGTCACTGGAGCTGCAGCTTAGAGCCTGGCTTCCTCTACAGGTTAATGTGCTTGAGCTCCATCAACACTGTTAATAGCCTCACTGAATGGCCCCATGTCCATCCTTCTCACCCTCTGTCGAGCGCATGTGGACACTGCGAGGTCACGCGATCGCCTGGGCTTGCTCTCTCCGTCTGTGGACCGTTGCAGCTCATGCCTGCCTGTGGGGAGTGTGTAGTGTCTTGGGGGAGGCTTGGGGCCTGTTTGGGAAGGAGAGGATGGGAAGAGGGGTTCTCCCTGAAGGTAGCAGGCCTGGACATGTGGAACCTTCTTGGCCTTCCTCTCTCCTTGTCTCCTTCTCCCCCAATTTATTCTTCTGCAGCTGCTTCTCCTGCTTCCTAAGAGGCACAGTATTCTTGTATTAAAATAAATAAATCACAAAATAAATCAAAGTCACAAGTTGGCAAAACAGCATATGGAGGCCCGGCAGGCAGTTATCGCTGCCGTGTTCAATATTTGGGGCTTTGCTATTAACACAGTGGTTTACTGTTAGACATTTTTACTATTACAGCTCAAGACAGGAAAATTGGAAGGAACTATCAACCCATTCATCTCCTATTTAGTGATAGTAAATGCTAAGCATTTTTAATAGCAACTATCATTAATTTGTCTTTGCTCTGTACTAGGCACTGACGGCTTTTATTTTATAGCATTTTAAAAATATTCTACATAATTCCTAAATATAATTCTTTATAGAATTCTCACAGTGCCCCTTCCAGGTGTGTGTTCTTACGTCCGCTGTCACAGATGAAGAAGATGAGGTTCAGGGGCGTGGCAGTCCACGCGCAGTGGCACAGCCTCTCTGGGGACCAAGGACGCTCCTAGCCTAAGGCCAGTGAGCTCCAGTCCCACGCTCATCCCGCCGTCATCATTGTCCTCATTGAGCCCGCTTGCTGCCTGAATTGATGTCATGGAAAAATGTGCCCGTCTGAAACGTGGTGCGTTACCGAAATCAGTACAGGATAAATCACCACCATCACTTGACATTTAAGCCTTTTTCATTTTAATTTGGGTATTTCTTTGTCAAAGATTAGGAAACGTCATTTTGGCAAGGTGTTATTTTTGGCAGCGGGCTCACGAATGGGTGAGTCAGCCTAACTGTGTATGTATCATTGGTGGCCGGACAGCACGTGTTTCTTTCCTCGGCCAGAAATAGACGACGGTGCCCATGCCGGTGACACATGGGGGAGCCCTGGGCTGTGGCAACGAGCACCTGCGTAGGAGCTTTTCTGCAAGCACCGACAGTCTGTCTCCTTCTCTGGACAGGACACTGTCCTGTAAAGAGTTCCGCAAAGGTGTCAGGTTGAGTTCCATAGGGAGAGAGGAAAATGTTTCCCTTGAAAAATTAAAATAGAGTGGTTTTTTTGGTGATGCTTGTCAAATTTGAAAGCCATTGGGTGACTCATGAAAAATAATAGTTCTCAGAAATGGCTAAAAACATGAAACTTGAAATCCAGCGGGTTATTGAAGACTCGCCGTGACCTTTGCCCTCAGAGTTAGCTTTTAAGTATACACTTTTAACTTGGGCCGTACGAGGTCTTTGAAGAAGCCCCCACAGAAATTTGCAGACTTACCTGTTGGTTCCTTTTGTGATCTTGGGCAGCGTCTACCTTCTCTGGGTTTTGGCTAGTCCTTCTATAACGTTGGACTGAAGGACAGTCTGAAGTCCGTTCTGGCCCTTGAGTTGTATTCCATTGGCTGGGACACAATGGAAGTGTCTGTTTTAGGCGTGACCATTGCTAGCTTCCTTGTGGGTCTGAACTCGATCCTCAGGTGGCCCAGAGTCAGGGCAAATCAAGTCGGATGGCCCACGGGAGGGAGTCTGTTGACTTGGCATCTTCTCTGCCTCAGTTTCCCTCCATGGGCGCAGAGCTCCCGTGCCCGTGACCAGCAGTAAAGCTTTTCCGGCATCCTCCACCCCTCCTGCCCTCATCGAGGCATTCATCTTCTCCTGCCTGCCCCTCCATGCCAAACCAGTTCGTCTGTACAGCGCTAGAGCCAACCCACCCAAACGCAGAAAAGACACGTGGTGTGACTTTTTCCACTTTTCTCTCTTGCGGTAGTTACAATATTATTAAAAATCCATTAAATTTTAATGGACCCTATAAAATATGTGCTCTTGTGAAAGCAAGCACAGATAATTATTTCTGATGAATAAACCAAGAGAACAAGTGTGTGTGAAGTTCATGCTGCAGCATTCAATTTTTATTATATACATCTCCTGCAGGGGCAATCACTGTGATGTGCCAGCTGGTTGTGTCGAGGGCCAGTTCTTCTCACAGATCCTTGGGGGCAGCAGGAACCCTAAACTGTCTGGGCTGTCCTCAGGGCTGGTCTGTACATGGAGAGACGGGCCATGGGTGGTAGCTGTCTTCTGTTAACCTCTTCAAATGGAAGAAGGAAGGATTAAGCGATTCAGAAGAAGAATGCTGTTTCACCAGCACTGGTCAGGCCGCTGTGCGGGGTGAAGATCAAAAGCAAACAGAAGAGCCACCCAGTGACTGTGCTTTTGGGTCAGTCTCTTAACTTCTCCGAGCGTTGGCTTTCTAGCTGAGGGATTGTAGTTCTGTGTGACTTGGGGTTTGACTGGCCAATTCCCCACCCCACCAGCCCTCCCCACCCTCTGTCCTTTGATGGAAAATGTTCTCCTAGCTCTAAAGGTGGGAGGAAGGCCCCTCCACCCCCGAATCCTCCCACAGTCCTTGTGATATGAGGCTTGGGGGCCGTGGGGTCTGGGTGTCCTGTGGTCTCTGGGGGTGGAGGCGTCTGTGCTGTTTCCTAAGGGTTGAAAGTGCCTCTGGGGGGCACAAGGGGGCCAGCCCCCTTCTCGCTTCACCCCACCCCTCAGGCCGCCTCTGCCTGGTGACTCCTGCGTCCCAGGGGGCTCAGAACCAAAGGGGTGGGCCAGGCCCTGCAGAGCTTCTGGGCCGTGTTTGAGGCTGTGCCAGGGCACTGACGCCTGATCTCTGCAGCTTGACGAGACCCAGCTTCTGATCTTCAGCTCGGCCCTTTTCCTTCCTGGGGCAGCGTTAGCCATCCTGCAGGGTCTGGCCCGCGGGAGTGGGGGCAAGCTTCAGGAAGCACTTGCAGTGGTTTGAAAATCCTGGTCAGCTCCTGTGAGCAGTTTCTTCCCAGGCTGCAGAGTTGCGTTACCCTCACTTTCAGTCCCGCTCAGCTTCCTGAAGAGGGGAGGGCCACGGCTGTTGCTGGGTCACAAGGAAGTATTCTGGAATATTCCAGAATGAGAACTGGAAATCAGCCGCTGGGATCAGGAATGAGGCAAATGCAACACTCCGCACTGAACTGGGTGATCAGTACGTGAAGAAAGTTTATTTTTAACACTGTCATGATTGTGTTTAAAAACAAAAGGCCTACTGGAAAAAATTAAATGCAGAAGTAAGCAAAGAACTGGAAACCGTTTCCCCTGGTATTTCATCACCGTGAGATAACCTGTAGGAACATTTTTGGTGCAGCTTTGCAAACATCTGTCTGCGCGTACGTAAGTTCGTATACATGGTTGCGTACATGTTTAGACTCATGGGATCCTCTCTAGTTTGCCAGACTGCCGTTGCCGTTCAGCGATGTGTTAGCAACGTCTTCCTTGTCGGTATACCCTGTCCTGTCATGTTTGATCCCTGTGTTGTTTTCGTGAGACCCGTGTACCGTGACTGACTCGCTGAAGCCTTAGTGAGAGCCATCTAGTTTAGGTTGCTTTCTGGATGTTTTCACTGTTTGGTCTTAGCTATCAGGACTGCCCTTGTGGATGCATTTCTCTCCTGCTCCTGCGATGCTTTTGACCCCGCAATTCCACTTCTAGGAATTTACAAGCACCAGATAATAACGCATTCTACAATCTTCTCTTTGTTGTTAAACTGCCCCAGAGGGAGGTGGTTCTTGGTCTGCCTTTCTCCCAGTTAACAGCGTTAAGTGAGATTCTGAGCTTTGGTGTTCCAGAGTCTATACCTCCGTTTCCCTGAAATTTACATTCCTCTGAAATGTGTCATTTGAAACACTGAAAAAAGCATACTGAGTGAAGCCTCTGCTTTACCGTGACTTTTTGATGCTTTATGCTACCTGTCCTTGAAGTCTTGAATCATCATCCGGAGAGTTTCAGGATCGACCTCGAGTTGAGTACATGTCAAAAGTGGCGTCAGATAAAGTGTTTTCAAGTGGGAATGTTCAGGTGTGATTTTTCAGTGGATTTTTGATCATTGTTCCTAGCTTTGTACCTGTACCCGTTTTGTCCTTAAAAGGATATAACTGCAGACAAATCACGACTTTTTCCCCCCTTCGTATAATACAATCAGTTATTCCCTCTGCCTTAGTGAAAGCGTTACCATTGTTATTTAAATTTTGCGTTGCTGCTTTAAGATAAAGATTCAGCCTGTTACCTGTTTTATCTTTTCCTTCCAGCTCAGTGGGGACTATAGCCCTTTGCTTCTGTGTGTGTGTCCCCAGGGCCCAGTACAGTGCCTCCCACTCCCTAGAGCCCGGGGTGCGTTTTGTGACTTTTGTCCAGTCACAAAGTTTTTGCATTGGAAGGTCTCTGAGAGTCACATTGTCCCCTGTTGTAGAAATGCTTTTCATCTTCTGCCCATTTTAATTCGATAAATAGTGGTCGGGTGCTTTTAGTATGCGAGGTGCTGAGGGACCTGTGTTTGACGGGGTCCCCAGCCTCATGGGGGTGACAGACTGAGCAGAAGGGGCTTCAGGGTGGCCAAGTGCTGGGAGGAGTCTGAGAGCCAGACCTGGGGAGCAGCCCACGGTCCAGGGTCCACACCGCCTTTCTCATCTCCTCAGTTCTGCATTTGATTTTTAAAAAAAAGAAAAGAAAACCTTTGCAGAGAAAGGCTCAGAGTTCATAGAACCCTTATTTCAATAGAGTGAAGGTTTAGGTAAGCAAGGCCTGGTGCAGAAGTGTTTGGGGAAGGAGTTTAGGGAAAGCTGACTGCTTTTATCCAAGCTGACAGCAAGCATCGCCAGAGGGCCCAGGGCTCCGGAGTGCTACAGTCTCTGCTTCCACAGCTCAGCCTGGGCCGAGGTGGGGGTCCAGGTAAGGTACTGTGACTGCTTTGCGAGATTCCAACTGAGAGACGCTCCGAACTTCTCCGGGGCGAGACCAGCATGGACAGAGGCCAGAAGATGCGTGGGGACATCACCAGATGTGAGGAAGTCAGCCAGGCTGGGTCGGAGGTGCGAGGGAGACCCAGTTTCTCCCCGGCTGATGAGGGAAGGGTGTGCAACCCTCTGTGCATCGTGCAGTTCTGAGAGTTAAGCGAGGCCACACGTTGAAGAGGGAGGGTCAGTAAATGTCATGATGTCATTGAATTAAAAAGTCCTTAGTCTCCTGTCCTCATCCAGCCTGAAGGGGAGTCTCCTCCACAGTATTGTCAGTATTCCCAAAAACCCCCCGTATTTGATTTTCTAGGTATTTCTTTCAACCTTCCAAGGCACTTGCTTCTCTTTTTGACTGGCTTTTAATGGTTTAGGGAAGAACTTTTCAGGAGTAAAAAAAAAAACCTGCTTCCCTTTTCGGATGAGCACATGGTTCCTTATTTTGTCTTTCTGAGGTTTGCGGTAAAACAACTCTGTATTTAATGTGTTTTGAACAGCGCTCTAATATGTATGTATAAATACCGGTATATTTATATATATAAGTGGGAATATATATATAGGTATGTACGTAAAATATATGTATCAGTGGTTTGCTATATATATGACAGCGGTTCTCAAATTTGGCCAGGTACCAGAATTACCTAAAGAGCTTTTAAGAAATACAGATTCATGGACTCATCTCTGGGGGATTAGGTGGTAGAAATGGGTGGGGGGCAGTGGCTGGGTATCTATTTTTAAAAGCCTCAGTGTGCAGCTGGGGTTGGGGACCACTAGTAACCTATTTCCATATTTAGAATAAGGGCAGTCATTCTTCTACGGGCATCCAAAAGTGAATTCAGTAGCAAAAAGCTGGGTCCCAGACCTTGTTTTCTCTACTTTTAGTTGTCAAATTTAATCGTATAAACAAAGTTCTGAGGTTCCCCCCAGTCCTCCACCCTGTCACATCGCCTGTGTTTTAAGGTAAATATCCCCAGTGATACGAGTTCTTCTGCTGTGGTTTTGAGTGCCCTCCATTCTCCTGGGTAAGAACATGTTTGCCACTTGGTGGATATTTGTGAGTGTGTCTCTGTGCCGTCTGTGGGCCAGGTGCAGGCTGGGCGTTGGGGATCGAGAGTGTCCGGAAGCGACATCTCCCAGCCTACACACAACACCTGAGCCAGAGCCCTTGTCTGCGATGCCAGGTAGGCTTTCCTGATAGTGGGGAGCAGTCCTGCCTGAATCTGCAAAGCGTCCTCAGTCCAGCCAGGGCAGACCCGGGCAAACGCGGCCGCAGGTGGGTAGGACTATCTAGTGGCACCTGGCCTTCCTGAGTCAGCCCTGCCTGAATTTCAGCCTCATTCTGCTCAGCCACCAGATACACAGCATTACTGTAAGATCACTAGGGAAAGAGACTGGCCCTGTTTCTGGAAGCGTTGTGCTGTTTTGTGTCTAAGAGATTCACCTCTGCTGTTGTGCCCTTCTAAATAAGAGGCGCGAAAGCGGCTCACGTGCTGGCAGACCCTGGGAAAGGCGTTTTTGTCAGGCCGTCTTTGACTGGATCGTCCAGTGGCTCCTGCTGCCGCGGGCCTCCCCGGCTGGATGCAGCCCTCCCCAGCTGGATGTGTTTGGAGCTTGCATCCACTCACGCGGCATCCGGGGAGGCTGTGATGAAGTGAGGACCATCTGTTAGGGCCAGATAGCAAGGACGTCTGCAGCACGTTGAAGGTTGGTCTAGATGGCCAGCAAGGGGTTTTCATGCCCTGCGTGCCTGGATTCCCACCTCCCCACCACTGAGCTGGCTTCTGGACAGGGAGACTCATAACTAGAGTGGCTGTGGTTCTTAATATCAAAGCAACTCAAAAATAACCCCCAGCATACCCCCCCCCCCCCAGTTCATATTCAGTATGCTGTAGATTTTTTTTTAATTACGTAAATATAGCTCAGCAAAAGGAAGATTTATAGTCTCATCACTGAGAGCTAGCCCCCGTTAGCGTTTTGGTGTGTGTCCTTCCAGACCGGCTTTCTGCACGTTTGCTCAGCAGTTATCACGTTGGCGGGGAACATGGATGCTGGAGGCAGGCAGGCCTGGCTGCCCATTCTTGGCCCCATCACTTCCCAGCTGTGTGACCTTGGGCAAGTTAATTTCTCTGTAAAATGGTGCTGTGTGGTAGACTGTATTTCATGGGATGAGGAGTTGGAGGAGATAGCGTTATTTGCCTCCTTAGCGGACCTCACACACAGTGAGTGCTCAAGACCCTTGGAAATTAAATCATACGTGCATTATTTATTTATATGATTGGGACTCCGTCCAAAGCCCGGAGGTTTGTTAGCAGACAACCGTGAATAAAAGTAGCTCCATGTTTGCCCATTCATTGGGAATTCTACTGCCACCAAAGAAAACTCACCCAAAAGTTAAAGCGTGCGCTTTTAATGGTAAACACCATCATTTTGCCGCGCAGTAATTGACGTGAATGGCAAACAGTTCACATCAGTGATTATAATTAATTAGTGTTGCTTTTAAATATTTTTGCAGCCAAATCCAAGCTCACTTTCTCTTCTCATGTGATTTCCCCCAGTACTGGGTAATGCCGCCCCTGTGGGTGTGCGTCTCGAGGACAGGAATGGTGGTTTCTTCTTTGCACCCTGATGGTCTGGCACATTGGGGTTCAGGATGTGTTAGTGACCCAGGACAGCTGTCCATCTGTTGCTCATTCACTCACGAGTCTTCGCCTGCCACAGGTACCACTAACAGCAGTGGTAATGTTCCTACTGGACTGAGTGTTCTCACTCCGGCTCTTTGCCCCTCATCTGGCCACGTGAGAGGCCCAGCAGAGTCCATCTGCCTGTCTGCTGCTCAGGACTGAAGGTCTCTGAGCACCCGCTCATCATCACCTTTCCTGAGCGCTGAGACGGTGGCCCGTCGTCTCCCCTGCGGGTGACTGTGTCACAGTGGGGCGGTGGGAAGAAGCGGGTCCACGCCATAGTGGGCACCAAGTGGACTGGCCAGGACGAGGGCAGGGGGTGGCCCTGGCCTCTGGCCACGGAAGTGAAGGGGCTTCAGCCCCTTCAGAAAGTTTTGAGGGTTGTTCAGCCCTTTCTTCTTTTAAAGGGTTTATGTTACTTGTTTCTGGCATGCTGGGTCTTCGCTGCTGCGAGGGCTGGCCTTTAGTTGCGGTGAGCGGGGCCTCCGCTCCGGCTGTGACGTGCAGGCTCCTCCTGGCAGTGGCTTCTCTGTGTTGCAGGGCCTGGGCTCTGGGGCCCTCAGGCTTCAGCAGATGTGGTTCCCAGGCTCTGGGGCGCAGACTTAGTAGCTGCAGCACACAGGCTTAGTTACTCCGCTTACATCCCAGACCAGGGGTCGAACCCATGTCTCCCACATTGGCAGGCCGACTCGTTGCCACTCAGCCGCCAGGGCAGCCCTTGGCCCCGGATTATCAGCTTAAGAGCACAGAGAAGGTCCTCCAAGGCCACCAACTAAAGGAGACTCCCTTTGCCGTGCCTTTGTCTGTCAAGTCTTTAACTGGAAACCATGTTCTTCATCCCACTCTTTGAGACGAAAGGCCCTCCTGTTGCCGACCCCCAGTCAACACCCAGTCGACAGAGAACAGCCCCTCCCCAGTTGGGTAACTGGAGGACGGTACGCTGGAAGGGGAGTGCCACCACCAAGCAGGTGGGAGGCATGACCGCCCTAGCAGGGCACGGCTGGCTGTCCTGGGCCTGGGCTCTTCAGCCCTGCTGGAACTCACACTCCCAGGTCAATAGCCCTGGGCTGGGAGCCAGTGCGTGTGGGACCTTGGATGAGTTCCTCGACTCCTCGGAGCTCAGCTGCCTCCCTTTGAAAAGTGAAGACAATAGTCCCTTCTCTCCCCTGGTAGGGTCAGGCTCAGAAGAGAGAATTTATTTAGAGTCTCTGTTACAGCTCTTGGTTCGTAATAGATGCTCAGTGCTGTGCTAAGTCACTTCAGTCGTGTCCGACTCTTTGCGACCCTGTGGACCATAGTGTTCCAGGCTCCTCTGTCCATGGGATTCTCCAGGCAAGGATACTGGAGTGGGTTGCCATGCCCTCCTCCAAAATGCTCAGTCAATATTGGTTTCTCCGTGAGGAAGGGGGTATTTTAATGTGCCTCATATGTACTATTAATACCTTCTTGGAAAGTTGCAGCTTACTTTGGTTCATCTGGGGAATGGAGGCTTTGCCCCCTTGCCCATTAGAATTGCTCTCCCTTATGCAATAAACTTCACTAACCCCTCTTGGCTAACGGAAGGGCTGGAGACCGGAGTGCACGAGCCCACAGCTCCGGGCGGCGTTGCCCTTGCCCACCTGGGTTTGCCCTGGGCCTCAGCCCTGCCTCTCGGCATCTCGTCACTGCAGAGCTTCACTTTCTGATCAGCAGGTTGTCCCCCACAGGCCCGAGGGGAGTGCACCGAAGACCAGGTGTGGCCGCCCCCCATCAGTCCGGGAGAGATGATGTTTTCCTGCCGACACGTAGCTGTGTCTTCCTGGTTCCAGTGGGTGTCCGAGCCACCCCTTCGTGACCTCCCTGCCTTGAGCAGTCGGTCCCTCCGAGGCCTGGCTTTGCTGTGACCCACACAGACTCACAGCCTGGGACCCAGGCTGCATTTTGGGGATCAGAGCCAGGCCTCTTCTAAGCCCAGAAATCAGGCCCTGTGGTTCTGAGCGGCCACCATGTAGGATGGTGGGGTCGCGTCTTCATTGGCTTGCTGGGTGGAGACAGCACGGGGGGCAGGAGGCCAGGCGCAGTGTGGCTGTCCTTTCACACACGCTCTGCCTGGGACCTGCAGGTCTGGGTGAGGGTCCCCCTGACTTGCGAAGGCAGAAATGCTACAACAACCTCTTGCTGCCCCTGGAGCAGTTTGCCAGCGTTCAGCCCATCACCTCTCCTTTCTGACCAATCATATTCCTTCTTTGACCTCTGCAACCTTCTGGAAGACTTGATTGCAGTGGAAGAGAGACCGGACCACAAGTCAGAGGGGCCTCATGCTGGCTCTGGAGCAAATGAGCTGATTTGTTGGGCAGGCTGGGAGGAGCCCTACTTGGCCCTCTGCCCTCACTATGAAGAGAGACTGCCCCCAGTCCACGAGTGTGACTTGCTGTATCCTTTGCAGCACAGATTTATTTATTTCCACCAAGCCATGCCTTTCTCCCCTCAACACATTCAGCCTTTAATTGTAACTATTAATCACCCCGAGTTGTGTAGCAATTCATAACCCTTCCATTAAATATTAAGCTTTAAAAAAAAAAAATCGAGCTCTCTTAATTGAATTATTGAATTACCAGGCACTTAATGTGGCTCTGGTGGATGTGACTCAAGAGTTTCAGTGTCAGAAAGGATCTCGGTTTCTTTCTCTGTGACTTAGAGGGTGTGTGGGGCCCCGGGGGCGGGTGACAGACAGCTCCAGATCGCTGGCCCCTACCCCCCGCCTTGCCCCCTTCTCCTGCTCGGTTCTTCTGGCAGAGCCCCTCTCGGGTATCTGCCATTTGTGTTGTCCTAGTTGTTCCAGCCCTGGAGCTGGGTTTGGATGGAGACAGCCGCATCCGTCGTTTGGAACTCTGCTGCTTCCGTCTGGAATCGGGCGGTCTGTCCCTGGGATGAGATGCCTCAGGGCCTCTCCTCTGCCCAGGGCCCCTTTCTGGAAATGCTCATCCCTCAGCCACCATCCCTTCTCCTCAGCCGCGTCTACCTGCAGCTGCTACCCAGGCCTCTCCTCACCCACCGGGCTTCCCCACCCTCCCTGCAGCCAGACATTTCCACTTGCACGTTCCCTTCCCCACCCCCCACCCCGCCTGACCCCGCCCTCCCCAGACTGACCCCGCCCCCGCCTGACCCCGCCCTCCCCGGGCTGACCCCGCCCCCAGGTGACCCCGCCCTCCCCAGGCTGACCCCGCCCCCGGGCTGACCCCGCCCCCCGGTGACCCCGCCCTCCCCAGGTTGACCCCGCCCACTCCCTTCGGTTCGCGGGACTCCTCCTGGGAGGACAGTGGTGTTGCCCAGGGCCCTTCCTGGCTCACTGCTGGTGTTTGTCTGCTGAGCGGCTCTGAGCTCGCCTGACTCCTCTGCCCGCTGTCCCCCTCCAGGCCAGGCTGATTCACCGCTGCTTCTCCCCGTCACGTGTCTTCCTGCTCTAATGTGTCTTCCACCCGCCTTCCTTAAACCTGGTTTTTCCCAGACCGTCCTCTGCTCCCCATTCTGTGGTGGCCCCCTGCTTCCTGCCGCGGCAAAGCTGCCATCATAGCTCAGCTTGTGTAAACGGGCCTCCCAACATGGCAGGCATCACGATCAGTATTGCCACCTCCCTTCAGGAGGAAGATTTGAGACCAGTGGTGGAGTGATGGGGAGAGGCAAGCTCAGATGCTTTAGGTGGGGTCACACTTGGAGTTTAGGGGTGTGCTAGGTTGAATGATGTTCACTGCCCATTCCCATCCACTTGGAACCTTAGAAGGCAGTATTATTTAGAAATAGGGCCTCTGCGCTGTAAGGGAATGAATGTCTCCCGTTTTAAGCCACCCAGTCTGCAGTCTTTTGCAGTGGCAGCCCTGAGTTTGAGCATCTTTTCAGTGTACAGTCACCCCCCACCCCCGGCCTCACAGTACCCCCTAGTGCGGGGCCTCCCTGTGAAGTCTTAGCAGCAGTGACTGCCCAGCATCTGCCTTTGGAGTCGACCAGCCCCAAAGAGCACGCCTTCCTCCTGTGCTGTGTCATGTGGGCCCCCTGCCCTTTGCTTGCACCCTGGCACAGGTTTTTTTATTTTTATGGAGTGCTTGCGATAGGTCAGGTGCAGTGGAAAAGCCCCCAGGGGACAGAAGATGGTCAAGGTTCTTGCTTTCATGGAGCATACATTTCCATGGAGGGTTGAAAGGAAGATATTCAGATGGCCACAGCAGACGTGCAGAAGGTAATACCAGATAATGTGAGAGTAAGTTCTTGGGGCTACTCTTTTTTACATATTTTTAAAAAGTCCTGCTGTATTTTACTTATTTATTTTGATTAAAAGAAATTTTGGCTGCACCCCACGGCAAGTGGGCACCTAAGCCCAGGGATTGCACCTGCATCCCTCCCCCCGCATGGGGAGGTGGAGTCTTAACCGCTGGACATCCGGGCAGAGTCCGGGGCTGCTTTTGGAGCTGGCTGTGTCAGAAGCTGACTCTGAAGCCAAGACCTGAGTGAGAAAATGGGCCAGATGTGTGCACGTCTGGGCTGTGATCATCCTGGCCACGGGAGCCAGCGGTGCAAAGGCCCTGGGGCGGGCCTGAGAGCGGCAGCGAGGCAGGAGGTGACAGAGCCCTGCCAGCCGTGGGAAGAAGTCTGAATCGTGTTCTGAGTGCCACCGAGTCTGAAAGGTTCCAAGAAGACAGATGACATGGTCAGCGTTTTTAAACCTCAGACTGTTCTGTGGAGACTGGGTACTGGGGAGCTGGGGGCACCAGAGGTGATCTGGCCTTAGTGCCCTAGCGTGATTCTATTTTGTGGGTCTCTAATCCTCCCCTGAGCTACTCTTGCACAAAAAGTCAATACACCACTTAATTAGAAAATCGTTTCCATGTGTTAAAGGGGCCTCCCCTGCCAGGAGGGCCTGAGGGCCATGCCGTTGTACACGCGGCTCCTCCGGAGTGCCTGTGGCATCGGTGATGGCGTCGCTGCTCTTCATGGGGGAATGAGTGATAGACTCATGTTTCATGTGGAGTGTCTCAAAGCACAGGGAGTATGCTCATCCCTCCTAGAAAAATATTTGTCTGTCCAAGAATTGCCAGACTTGTACGCTAACCACGTTGTGACTTGAGGAGACCTGGGGGCTTATGAATTCTGCTCTGCACTCGGGAAGCTGAAACTCTGAGAGGCTGCGGGCCCTGAATGAGGAATAGAACCCTCCCTCATCTGCTGGACCCTGAAGCCTACATCTGTTTCCCCACACCCCGGAGCCACAAAGTGCAGGCTTAGCTCTTGAGATGAATGCGTATCTGAAAAATCTGTAACTGAGTGATGAAGCAATTAAAATTGGGAAAGTTCCTAATGGACTGTGGAAGCCGGCACCACTGTGCAGTGGTTCAGAGCTTTGGAATGAGATAATATGGGTAAAACCGTGGCTTGGCCTTGAGCAAGTGACCTGACGCCATTGAGTCTGAATAGGCTGATCTTTAAGATGGGAAGAATGCTGGTTAAGTAACTGTCTTGCTGGGATGTGGTGAGGGTGAAGTGAGAGAGTCCTTGAAAGGGGCTCAGTGCTGTGTGTAGCACAGAGTAGGTGCTCAGTAGGTTATGACGAGGACTGGGAACAGGGTTTAGAAGGAGGAGGAATGTACATCCACCGAGTTTATGGGATGAGCCGTTGCACTTGGGTCCTGGGGGGTGGGTTCTCTGCACCGTATGAACAAAAGAAAACTGGGAGGGTGCAGGGAGAGACACCCAGTCTGGGCCTGGCTCCGCTGAGATGCGGGCTGGCAGACGCAGGCATGGAAGTTGAGTCAAGAGACTGGGTTGGGGGAGCCCATCCCAGGAGAAGGCAGGGGGGTGAGAGCGTGCAGAACTGAGCTTGAACGTGGAAGTGAAAACATACTGACGGTTGTGGGTGTTCCAATAAAACCGCTCCTCTGAAGATGACAGCCGTGAATCATAAAGTCATAAAAGTTTCAGAATTGGAAGGACTGAGGAGAGCATCCAGTCTTGCCCAAGGTCAGACAGGGTTTATTTTGAGCGCTGACCTGCCCAGATTCTAGAAGAAGATGTTCCCCCACCCTTTCTGTCCCTTCTCCTGGGTTGGCTCCAGCAGCTCACCTCTCCCCACGAGAGCTTTTGACGTGGGGTTCAAGGGCATCAGGGACACCTCCAGCCTGGAGCACGGTACACGCACTGTTGATGACTCCCCAAGGCTGGGCCCAGACCCTCGCAGGGTGGGTTAAGTGTCTGTCAAATATCAGTGGGAATATTTCCCATCTTCCTGTTGAGGGTGGAATTTGGGAAAGGAGGCTTGTCGATCTCATGTCTCGGGAATGCCTTTATATCAAGCATGATGTATACTTTTGGGCAGTAACCTTTGGATTTCTTGTACTTCCCATCCTTATGCATTTGCTCATCTGCTTTTATCGTGCTGGAGGCATTTTCCCGACACCTCCAATCCCCTTTGGAACAAAGTGAGGTAGAAATAAATAAATGAGGTTTCTTGGCTTTTGCTCCAGGGTCATCAGATGACTCCCTGAGCCAAACCTGTTAGGTGCCAATAGCGAGCTTGGGTCCGGTCAGAACTCGAATTCCAGCTCAGGGCAGGGTTTGATGGTGGGACTGCTGTTCCTGGTGATGGTGGCACGGAGTGGAATGAATCGGGGGCTGGATTGGGGGAGACACGCCCAAGGGACCAGGGAAAAGTAAAGGATGTTTTCGTGACTCGCCAGGTAGAATCCCTGGGTTCACTGCAGTGAAGCTTCGAAACTCTTGCCCTTGGCTCTGCCTTTTCTTCAATGTGGGGCCGGGAAACATTTTTCTGTTGTGTTACCTCATTACAAATAAGGAGATGCAAGGAAAGGAAAAGAAGAGAAACCTGCTGAGTTCCTATAGTCTGTCCCTGCTTTGCAGCGTGGATCAAATTCCCAAGAAGGTCCAACCCCAAAAAAGTTAGTGTCTTGCTTCTAGTAGCCTGTGGTCAAGTGTTTCTTTTTTTCTGTTTATTTATCCAATACATGTTTATCGAGTGCTTGATGCTATGTGGGGAGAAGGCAGTCAGGGTCTGCCCTCCTGAGTCTGGTCTAGAAGCGCAGGTGCAGCGCAGTTCGCCGTCATAGGTGCTTTGCAGGGAAGGTGCAGTGTGTCCTCTGAGGGGGAGGCGGTCCTCGCCTGGGCTGGGTGCTCGTGGAAGGGCCTCACCGTGGCCTCCTCTCCCGCCCTGACCTCCAGGAGAGGTTTGAGCTGAGGTGTCTGGGGCCCCGGGGGAGGGGGTTGACACGTCGAGGAGAGGAGGATTTGGCCGCGGGCGGGGCGTGCTTTCCACAGCAGTCTTTCCGCTCCCTGGCTGGGCCACCTGTCCCCAAACGGCCGGGTCCTGGGGGGCAGCCCGCCTGGGGGTTCGGTAACGGGCCGCAGTTCTTAGAAGGGGCTGGCCGCAGAGATAAGACCGCAGTGACGAGGGGGCCGTAAATTGTTACCTGTGCCCTTCGGTTACACCCTCTTCCTCCATCGCCTGCTTCCTGAGTCTGTGGGGTTGGGTTTAGCAACCAGGTTCCTGTTCTTGGGATGGCGCAGAAAGCCGACTCCTGGGGGCTGGGCGTAGTCACCGAGATGCAGAATGCTGATAGCGGAATCCATTTAATTTCTGTTGCTGTGTGATGGGGTGGGGAGCCGAAGGTCAGGACTGAAAGTCACAGTTCAGTTACAGAAACAACATACTACACCCCCCGCCTCCCCAAGGAATTAAAAATTGCAATATTTGAGGGGAAATACTGGAGAGCGGGTGAGGGGTTTAATCAGAGGGTGGGGAAGACAGAGCAGGTCTTGACTGTGGAAAGTCCGGAGCCATCTGGGGCCAGGGCTTGAGAATGTTAGCTTCTCCGTTGGAGAGGATGGGGCGGGCTGGCTGTGCAGTTGCTGAGTAGACTTCAGTTGTCATGGGCAGTTGCTGACGGTCAGCGTCAGCTTTCTGGCACACGATTGGAGGACCCATCCTCTGTCCTGCTGGTGATGCTGCAGAGGTCCCAGCTTTTCTGATGGCTTATGGTTGATCTGATCAAGACTATGTGGATTTGTGAGGTTCTGCAGGGTAGAGGCTCATGGTAAGATTCCCATCTATAAATATGTGGATTTTCTTGTCCATCTATGGCCTGGCCTGGCTCAGAGGACATGGGAGGGCCCAGCAGAAGAGCCTCCTTGGCGGAGTAGATAGTGGACATCTGCGGGACAGAGAGTTGGGCCAGCCCACGTCTTCCTCATCAGGACCACAAAGGCCTGCCCTGAGTTGACTCCTTTATAAGGGGAGGGTGGCTGTTTCAGGTTATGCGCTTGGCACTGGGGAGATGGTCTTTGTCTGAAAGGAGCTCACAGCATAGAGTGTGGCCCAAATTTGGGGCATTTTCTAAGAATCTGATGAGTGAATAAGTTTCCAGGATTCTTAGGGGATGGGCCGAACTCTTGACAGAGTTTGGTAGGGTTTGAGGTGCAGAGAGAGAAGTTGAAACAGTGAAGAGAAATTGGACCTCTGTAACTGTCTTAGCTTAGGTGCTATAACGGAATAGCATAGACTGGCGCCCTCAACCACAGAAACTTCTTTCTCAGAGTTCCGAAGCCTGGAAGTATGAGATGAGGGTGGGTCGCCCAGCTCCGGTGAGCAACCTCATCTAAACCTAAGCTCCTCCCAGAGGCCCCACCTCCAAGTACCCTCACATTCGGGGTTAGGGCTTCAACTTGCGGATTTGAAGGGGCCACACATCCAGTCCATATGAATAACCCCGCAGGTGAAGGGGTCCTAGCATGCCTGGTTCCCTGGAATATAAATGTTGGTGATGTATTAGTGATCCCATAAATGTGTTTGAGTGAAGACAGCTGGGTGGAGGCATATATGCCTTTCTCCTGTGGTGAGATCCACACTGTAAAACTCATACCTGAGATGCTTGGGGTGCAGAGGGTTGGGGGGGGTGTCTCTTCTGGCTGAGACTCACTACCAGCAGGCTGTGCCTGGCTATGGCTGGAGGCCAGGGTGAGCTGTCTGCCCTCTCTGGCCTGTCCAGAGTTAGGCGATCATTTCAACCTCTCATCACCTCGAGAAGCCATGCAAGGCAGTTCGAACTGTGCTCTGAAGGGTGGGAGGCAAGGCTTGCTCTGAGCTGTGAGCTGCAGGGGCGATGATGAGTATGTTCTGCACAGATGAAGGCCTAGGGAGCGGCCCGATCACCAGCTGGGTCCCTCTGGCCAGCGCTGGCCAGGGCCTAAGAAGCCGTGCCCCTCCATCCTTTTTAAACCGCCTCGTGCTGGTCATCCTTGTGACTTGCAGACCTCTGTGGACCGTGCACATCTGGGCTTTGCGTCAGTCAGCTCCTGTTATCACTCGTCTTACTGGGGTCTCTTGAGTCTGCGTGCTCAGGCCTGTTTTCTGCGCTCGGCTGGATCGGCTGAGCGAAGAGAGGTTGAGAGGAGGCAGGGCTCACCCCACTGCTGAAGTTCAGAGGGCCCCGCTGAAGAGCTGGCCATCCTAAAGACGAGCTGCTCTGTTTATAATCTGGCTGCTGCCACGGGCCCCTGATGAATGGCAGTCCGCGTGGCGCTGGATCTCAGCACGCGGGTTCCTTTCTGTGCCTCTGACCTGGGTGTGGACACGATTTCCCCGCCGCCCCGGGATGAGGGCTGGGGGGCTGGGGTGCACTGTGCGGGAGGAGTTGGCATCTCGGGAGCAGCAAGGGAGGCAGTGGGCCTGGACCCAGGAAGGCTCAGGCCGGGGGTCCGGGGCCAGGGGCTGTGGCCAGGCGTGCTTGCTGCTGACAACACTGCCCCCTGCTGTCCGGCCTGGGCTGCGGGGCACCTCACACCCCCGGATGGAGCCTGTGTGCCGGCCCCCGTCCAGGCTCTTTGAAGGGGATGGTGAAGCCGGCCTGTGCTTTTTGTATTTGTTTCCACGGCAGGGATGGGCTTGCAGAACCACCCTCACACTCGCCTGGTCCCTGTGATTCCTGTGAACAAGACGGCCAACCAAGGAGCAGGAGGGGGTCCCACGGCCCCGGAGTGGGGGGGTCTCCTGGCACGCAGAGAGGATGGTGGGCAGGCGCTGGCTTGTCAGCCAGTGGGTCTGCATTAAAAGAGAGTTGCCCGGCCCCTCCAAGGCCCAGGGCTGCTGCTGCTTCAGGCGTTTGGCCCTGATTGTCAGCCCTGAGGCTCTTGAGTGTTTGTAAAGTCCTGCTTTCGTGTCTGCCTCTCCAGAGTCCAAGCCCCCTGGGAAGTGTCTCCTTGCCCTGCGAAGCCTGCTGTCGCTCACCCTGCAGCTTGAGTGTGACTGCAGGGAAGTAGGTTTGGTTTTTTGAGAGAAATATAAGCCTCTGCAGAGGGCCCTGGGTTGGACCCTCACTTTCAGAATGCGGTCTTGTGTGTTTGTGAGCTTCTTGGAGCCTGTTTCATCTTAAGTAAAAGGGGACCCTGTGAGACCAAACCCTGCGTGATGCATAGAAGGATGGCCCCTCAGGGTTGTTCTCGTTCCTTTTCTCAGCCTGATTCTACTTCTCTTTCTTTATGTCGTCATTTACACTTACTCACATAATTTCGGCATTATCAAGGACATTACTCCTGGTTAACTGGGATACTAGGAGCTCTTAGCAGGTTGCCCGGCACACAGTAGGTCTACAGTTCAGTTCAGTTGAGTTGCTCAGTCGTGTCCAACTCTTTGAGACCCCATGAATTGCAGCACGCCAGGCCTCCCAGTCCATCACCAACTCCCAGAGTTCACTCAGACTCACGTCCATCGAGTCCGTGATGCCATCCAGCCATCTCATCCTCTGTCGTCCCCTTCTCCTCCTGCCCCCAATCCCCCCCAGCATCAGAGTCTTTTCCAGTGAGTCAACTCTTCTCATGAAGTGGCCAAAGTACTGGAGCTTCAGCTTTAGCATCATTCCTTCTAAAGAAATCCCAGGGCTGATCTCCTTCAGAATGGACTGGTTGGATCTCCTTGCAGTCCAAGGGACTCTCAAGAGTCTTCTCCAACACTGCAGTTCAAAAGCATCAATTCTTCTTCTCAGCTGTCTTCACAGTCCAACTCTCACATCCATACATGACCAGTGGGAAAACCATAGCCTTGACTAGACGGACCTTACTCGGCAAAGTAATGTCTGCTTTTGAATATGCTATCTAGGTTGGTCATAACTTTCCTTCCAAGGAGTAAGTGTCTTTTAATTTCATGGCTGCAGTCACCATCTGCAGTGATTCTGGAGCCCAAAAAATAAAGTCTGACACTGTTTCCACTGTTTCCCCATCTATTTCCCATGAAGTGATGGGACCAGATGTCATGATCTTCGTTTTCTGAATGTTGAGCTTTAAGCCAACTTTTTCACTCTCCTCTTTCACTTTCATCAAGAAGCTTTTTAGTTCCTCTTCACTTTCTGCCATAAGGGTGGTATCATCTGCATATCTGAGGTTATTGATAGTTCTCCCGGCAATCTTGATTCCAGCTTGTGTTTCTTCCAGTCCAATGTTTCTCATGATGTACTCTGCATAGAAGTTAAATAAGCAGGGTGACAATATACAGCCTTGACGTACTCCTTTTCCTATTTGGAACCAGTCTGTTTTTCCATGTCCAGTTCTAACTGTTGTTTCCTGACCTGCATACAGGTTTCTCAAGAGGCAGGTCAGGTGGTCTGGTATTCCTATCTCTTTCAGAATTTTCCACAGTTGTTATCCATACAGTCAAAGGCTTTGGCATAGTCAAGAAAGCAGAAATAGATGTTTTTCTGGAACTCTCTTGCTTTTTCCATGATCCAGCAGATGTTGGCAATTTGATATCTGTTTCCTCTGTCTTTTCTAAAACCAGCTTGAACATCAGGAGGTTCACAGTTCAAGTATTGCTGAAGCCTGGCTTGGAGAATTTTGAGCATTACTTTACCAGCGTGTGAGATGAGTGCAATTGTGCGGTAGTTTGAGCATTCTTTGGCATTTCCTTTCTTTGGGATTGGAATGAAAACTGACCTTTTCCAGTCCTGGGGCCACTGCTGAGTTTTCCACATTTGCTGGCATATTGAGTGCAACACTTTCACAGCATCATCTTTCAGGATTTGAAATAGCTCAACTGGAATTCCATCACCTCCACTAGCTTTGTTCGTAGTGATGCTTTCTAAGGCTCACTTGACTTCACATTCTAGGAGGTCTGGCTCTAGGTGAGTGATCTCACTATCGTGATTATGTGGGTTGTAAAGATCCTCTTGTACAGTTCTTCCATGTATTCTTGCCACCTCTTCTTAATATCTTCTGCTTCTGTTAGGTCCACACCATTTCTGTCCTTTATCAAGCCCATCTTTGCATGAAATGTTCCCTTGGTATCTCTAATTTTCTTGAAGAGATCTCTAGTCTTTTCCATTCTGTTGTTTTCCTCTATTTCTTTGCATTGATCGCTGAAGAAGGCTTTCTTATCTCTTCTTGCTATTCTCTGAAACTCTGCATTCAGATGCTTATATCTTTCCTTTTCTCCTTTGCTTTTTGCCTCTCTCCTTTTCACAGCTATTTGTGAGGCCTCCCCAGACAGCCATTTTGCTTTTTTGCATTTCTTTTCCATGGGGATGGTCTTGATCCCTGTCTCCTATACAGTGTCACGAACCTCATTCCGTAGTTCATCAGGCACTCTATCTATCAGATCTAGGCCCTCAAATCTATTTCTCACTTCCACTGTATAAACATAAGGGATTTGATTGAGGTCATACCTGAATGGTCTAGCGGTTTTCCCTACTTTCTTCAATTTAAGTCTGAATTTGGCAATAAGAAGTTCATGATCTGAGCCACAGTCAGCTCCTGGTCTTGTTTTTGCTGACTGTATAGAGCTTCTCCATCTTTGGCTGCAAAGAATATGATCAATCTGATTTCGGTGTTGACCATCTGGTGATGTCCATGTGTAGAGTCTTCTCTCGTGTTGTTGGAAGAGAGTGTTTGCTATGACCAGTGCATTTTCTTGGCAAAACTCTATTAGTCTTTGCCCTGCTTCATTCCGCATTCCAAGGCCAAATTTGCCTGTTACTCCAGGTGTTTCTTGACTTCCTACTTTTGCATTCCAGTCCCCTATAATGAAAATGACATCTTTTTTGGGTGTTAGTTCTAAAAGGTCTTGTAGGTCTTCACAGAACCATTCAACTTCAGCTTCTTCAGCATTACTGGTTGGGGCATAGACTTGGATTACTGTGATATTGAATGGTTTACCTTGGAAACGAACAGAGATCATTCTGTCGTTTTTGAGACTGCATCCAAGTACTGCATTTCAGACTCTTTTGTTGACCATGATGGCTACTCCATTCCTTCTGAGGGATTCCTGCCCGCAGTAGTAGATGTAATGGTCATCTGAGTTAAATTCACCCATTCCAGTCCATTTTAGTTTGCTGATTCCTAGAATGTCGACTTTTGCCATCTCTTGTTTGACCACTTTCAATTTGCCTTGATTCATGGACCTGACATTCCAGGTTCCTATGCAATATTGCTCTTTACAGCATCTGACCTGGCTTCTATCACCAGTCACATCCACAGCTGGGTGTTGTTTTTGCTTTGGCTCCATCCCTTCTTTCTTTCTGGAGTTATTTCTCCACTGATCTCCAGTAGCATGTTGGGCACCTAGTGACCTGGGGAGTTCCTCTTTCAGTGTCCTATCATTTTGCCTTTTCATACTGTTCATGGGGTTCTCAAGGCAAGAATACTGAAGTGGTTTGCCATTCTCTTCTCCAGTGGACCGCATTCTGTCAGACCTCTCCACCATGACCTGCCCTTCTTGGGTTGCCCTGCGGGCATGGCTGAGTTTCATAGAGTTAGACAAGGCTGTGGTCCTAGTGTGATTAGATTGACTAGTTTTCTGTGAGTATGGTTTCAGTGTGTCTGCCCTCTGGTGCCCTCTTGCAACACCTACCATCTTACTTGGGTTTCTCTTACCTTGGGCATGGGGTATCTCTTCACGGCTGCTCCAGCAAAGCGCAGCCACTGCTCCTTACCTTGGACGAAGGGTATCTCCTCACCACCGCCCTTCCTGACCTTCAACGTGGGATAGCTCCTCTAGGCCCTCCTGCGCCCTCGCAGCCACCGCTCCTTGGCCGCCGCCCCTGGCCTCTGGCATGGGGTTGCTCCTCCCGGCCGCCGCCCCTGGCCTCTCTTGGCCGCCGCCCTTCGGGCATGGGGTTCTCCCAGCTTCTGCCCCTGACCATGGGGTAGCTCCTCTGGGCTGCGCTTAGTGCGCCGGTCGCTGCCGCCCACACTTAGCGTGCCGGTTGGGATGCTAAGGTCTACAGGCAGCAGTAATTTCTGTGGTCTCTTTAGTTTTCTGTTTGGGTAAAGGGCCTGTCTCAGCAGCGTTTCCCTCTTGCTGGCAGGTTGGCGGCTTCAGGGGGAGGACGCTAGGGCAGGGGGATCAAAATGAGGCATCCTTTCCCTCTGCCCCAGAACACCCCCTGCTCCCCGAAGACTCCCCCATTTTTAAACTGGTCTCCTGCCACATTCACAGTCCTGTACATCGGTGTCGGGACGGACTTTCTGGAGATGTTTACCTTCTTGGTTTTCAAGCATGACTAGCTTCACTTTCCTATAAGGGAGTTGCTGTAAGTTTCAGAACCTGGAGAGGCCTTTGTGTGGGGATTTTTCTTAAACGGCACAGGGCTCATCAACTTCCACAGGGATTTATGGGGCCTGTCCAGTTACCCAGGCCCCTCTCCCCCAGAGGAATTGGGCTTTTGTTCTCCACTGGCCTCTCCTCTCCTCTCCTCTCGGTTCGGTTGCCCAAGCTAAGAGTGGAGAGGGGACGTGATGGCCGTGGGCGCCCGGGAGCCTGGGCTGAGGCGGGGTGTGGGGCCGTGGTCCCCGGCTTTCCTCCTGATGGGTGTCGGATGGCATCGCCTAAGGTGTCTGTGGGCCCTGGGCTGTGTCTGGCAGACGGTGCAGGAGAAGGATGCCCAGACTGTCCTGAGGACCGCCGAGCCCCAGATGGCTACAGAAATGGCCCTTGTCCAGATCTGAGGCAGTGAGGAGAGGCGGAGATGAGGGGGCCAGCCTCACAGAGGCAGGAGCCGCCTTCCTCCTGACTGGCTCCTTCCCCTGGGAGACCGGCCCCTTGGGTGGAGGCATCTGGCGACCCCGGTGGCCTCCTTGTCGCACTGACAATGCCGGGGCCACTCCTGAGCCCACGCGGGGCTGGGCAGAGGGAGGTGTGGGCCTCTAGCTAAGCCGTGGACAGAGTGGGCCCTGCGGACTCTGCTGTGTCCAGGCGGTGCCTGCCCTCCCGCCCCGAGGGTTTGCCATGTCTGGGAGCATCCGGTGCAGCGTGTCCCGAGGCCGCAGCTGTCGGAGCTGACTGATGAGACCGCTGGCAGCTGCATTGGGGCACTTGGCCCCGTGGCGCTCCCGCGTCCCCTGCCCTGGGCGCAGCCCCCAGGAAGTGCCTGCAGGCCACGTGCAGACAGAGGCAGCCCCCCGGGGAAGCCTGTGAGCCCAGGGACTCGCGGCTCCTCAGACAGCGGCAGGGCCCACCTCCCCGAGTGCCCAGGAGACCATCCTGAGGTCCAAGGGCAGGTCAGGCGCGGAGCTTGCACTTGCTCTCTGCATCAGGCCGCTCCCGCTCTGTGAGGCGGGCCTGTCGTCAGTTGGAGCTCACTTGCTGTCCCAGGCTGTACACTGCCGCCCATTAGCTATGTCTCCCGGGACAGACTGTTCTTTGTCATGTTTCTGAGCCTCAGCTTCCTTCAGGGGCTAAAGCCGACGTGCCCAGCATGGTCACGTTCCTTTTGTCCTCCCTGAAAAGCTGGGTCAGCGCCTGTCTCCCCCTAAATCCAGTGGCGCCCTTGTGGGCCCTCCAGGGGCTTCGTCCGCCGTCTGCTTAGCGTGGGGGGGCGGATGGGCAAGGTGCAGAGCCAGGAAGGAGATGCGAGAAGAAGGGGAGGAGCCAAGTGCTTGCTGATTCCCACCCCTTTCCCTCCTCCCCAGACCTCTGTGCTTTCAAGTCCGAGAGGGGATTCGAGAAGCCTCGAGGAGTCTCCACAGGTTGACAGGATTCCTGATGAATGGTCAGGCAGCCTTTGCCTGACAGCCTGAGCTCCTCGTGGAGCTTGCATCATCAACAGCCTCTCGGGGCAGGTCCTGCTGCCGCCTCCAGTTCATAGACTGGAGCGCCGAGGCTCAGCGTGGACCACGCCCCTTCCCCAGGGGTGGTCCCTGCAGAGCCATGAGATGACCCAAGTCATGCTGCTAGACGGTCCTTCTTCTGTCCTGAAAGCTTTGTTTCCCAGACGACCAGGGAGATGATGCTGGTTGTCAGGGAACCTCCCAGGCCTAGCCTGCCCGCCACATGCCGCATCTGGTTAGCTGGGCCTTAAGCGTGGCCCAGGCAGAAGAGAGGGCTTTTCAGAGTGCTCCTGGGGTGAAGAGAAGGCCCTGCAGGGGCAGGTCCCCTCTGAGGCTGTAATTAAAACTCCGGGCCTGGTCTCCTTTTCAAGTACCTGCTCTTCAAGGGTTCAGGGAGCCTGGTTTTGTGTGCAGAGCCCTTTCAGTATGTGTGAGAGCAGGACACAGGTCTGGCTCTGGTGTGCCCCCTTTTTCCACATGATGCTGAATCTTTAAAAAGTGGGGTGTTGGCATCAGACAAGCCGTTGACATCTGGGCCTTTTTTGTAGAAATTCCATGATGGATGTTTTCCTCAGGAGGTACAGCCAGTGTCCCAAAGACAGATCCTTTAAACCTGCCTGACTCCAGGGGCGTCACCACCGACTTCCTGGTAAATACCCGCGGGCCAGGAATGTGTTTGTGCAGTTTCAGAGATGATCCAGAAAAGCCTCTGCTGGTCACCAAGCTGTGTTTGTGTCTGGAGATGAATCGTGCAAGGGAAGATGTTTGCTCCTGAAATAAGACATTTTGTACAATCCATACAAGCCTTTAATTTGACACTGCAGTCAGATACTGAGCTGTCAGATGCTGGGTTTGAAGTTGAAAGTTGACTTTCCCCCCTGTAGCTACAAAGTTCTGTGTCAGCCTGAATTTCAATTTCCTGGGATTTTTGTGTGTCTACAACTTAAACTTGGCATTCTAATTTAGCACCCCCCCCCCTTTTTTTTTGCTTTGTTTTATATTTGGTTGTTGTGTTACTTGTTTTTTGTTTGTTTTTTGGTGGTGGTGGGTAGAGGAGGGATGGGTTAGTGTCAGGGCAAGGGGGGCATTTAATCATTTATTCTTTCAAGTAGGTTTAATTGTATAAAGATTATAATGCATACAAACGTCTGTAATTAGGGGAGTTGGTTCTGTTAGACAGTGTTTTAGGGAAGAAAATTACAGTGTTCATAGGAGAAGGCAGCATATATTAACATGCAGCTTCTTTTTGTTCATTCGTGCCGAGTGTTTCCCCCCCTGGGGGTGTCTCCCCAAATTCCCAAGTCTTCCCAGTCCCTCCGTGCTGCCTGGCCTGCCCTCCATTGAACCAGGCCACTTTCTAGCACACACAGCCCTTTCCAGGGGCTTGGGAGGCCGCACTTTGTCCTGCGACAGCATGCGTTTCCCTCACTCATGACGGCTGTTCAGGGCTGCCTCCTTTGTGTGGGGCATGGTCCGGGGCATCGTAGGTGTAGCCATGAATGAGACAGCCAGCTCTGTGCGCTCATGAAGTTTGCAGTCTAAAGGGGAGTCAGACAATGGAAGAGAAGGCTAAGTGGACCTGCTACTTGCAGATACTGGTTCTGTGCAAAGAGGAGACGGAATAGAGTGTTGAGTTGGAGAGGGACTGGGGACCAGGTGGCACTGTGAGAACGGTCATTTAGGCAGAGTGGACAGAGCCTCTGGGACCACGGACTGTCCAAGAACTGGGGTTTCCAGGCAGATGGCCAGCCTGTGTAGTGTTCAAGGTAAGAATGAACTCTTTAAAAAAAAAAAAGAAACATTTGTTTGTTTGGCCGCGCTGGGTCTTGGTTGCGGCACGACCCGTCTTTGTTGGGTCACGTAGAATCTTCCAGTGCGATGTACAGAGTTGCAGTGTGCAGGCTTGCTTGCTCTGAGGTATGTGGGATCTTGGTTCCCCGAGCAGGGATCAGACCTGCTGCTTTGCTAGGCAGATTCTTAGCCACTGCACCACCAGGGAGGTCAGGAAGGAGCTTCTTGAGTTCAGGGAACAGGAGAAGGAGGAGTGGGAAGAGAGTGGGCCAGGGAGTGGGGGCTGGGAGATGAGGTGGCGAGCTGGCAGGGGACTGCCAGGCTGTGGATTTACTCTCCGAGCCCTGGGGGACCTGTTCGGGTCTTTCTCACACGGCTCCCCTTGAGGCTCTCGCCACGTGGGCTCCGAGCACACAGAATAGGGCTGCCCTACTCTGGGAGGTGAGCCTTTAGGCCCCAGAGAGGTGCTCTCTGTTGGAGCTTTTCGTTGAGGATCTGGCCACTTACTGGAGTGTAGACACCATGAGGAACACCAGTTAGAATAAAGGGTGAGCATCTGTTCAACTTGCGGAATATTCTTCCAGTGCTGGCTAGGCTGTGGAGGAGATGCCTCTACCTGCTCTAGGAGGGTCTGAGTGACCCTGGGGCTTCCCAGGTGGCGCTCGTGGTAAAGAACCCACCTGCCGCTGCAGGAGACATAAGAGACCTGGGTTTGATCCCTGGGTCAGGAAGTTCCCCCAAAAAAGAGCATGGCAACCCGCCCTAGTAGTCTTGCCTGGAGAATCCCCATGGACAGAGGAGCTTGGTGGGCTACAGTCTGTGGCGTCACAAACAGTCGGACACGACTGAAGACACTTAGCACGAACAACTCTATATGGGCTGTGAAGGATGAGTAGGAGTTTGATAGGATGGATGAAAATGGGAAGAACTTTGCTGGCGAGGAGAAACCCCTTGGGCAGGAGTATGTTAGGGGAATGCCAAGTTACCTGGTGTGACGAGAAGTGAGCCTTTTGGGCAGGGGCGTTGGGATCAGAGTGGGCCATGCCTTGAAGCTTTGGATTTTATTTTATACCTGCACTCACATGTGCTTTGACACCGTGTTGATTCATAAACCCCGAATACAGCGAATCCATTTGCTCCAAGGAGATTGACCATCACCCTTAACACCTCTGAAGCCAGCTGCGGCCAGTTTGCTCTAAATCTGAAAGCCCCCTGCCCGGGAAGGGGCACCCGGGACAGATGGGCCGGTTGTGGCGTGCCCAGTCCATGGTTTGTCCGAGCCTGGGGCTCCCGTTGTCACATGAGAAGGGCCCTGCTGACCCAGCTGTTCTGCCGAGCTCTTGGTCAGATGGTAAGTGTGTGGACGTCTCAGGTTTTACAGCCGCGCTCCCAGCAGCCTCCGTGCCCTTTCCCTGCAGCTCCTGGGAGGCCAGACGAACGATCCCCTGTTGACCGCCCCACCCCGGGGCCACGTCCTCTGCACCTGGTTGCCTGGCTTCCAGAAGGTCTCTGCTGGCCTTCACCATCTCCTTGATCATTTATTTCTGGTGGAAAGCCTGAAATACCAGGATGCACATCATCTGAAATATCCCTGGCACGCCTCTCCTGGTTGGTGTGGAGCGCACAGGCAGCGCGGAGACGCTCCGTGTAGGTTTCAGGAGGCCCGGGGCGGAGATA
Source organism: Budorcas taxicolor (assembly GCF_023091745.1). NCBI lineage: Eukaryota > Metazoa > Chordata > Mammalia > Artiodactyla > Bovidae > Budorcas > Budorcas taxicolor. Next base: position 8,164,007 of record NC_068928.1, read on the forward strand.
GAGTTACGAGTTAGAGATCTCGAGGCTGGTGTCTGTGGGCCGGATCCCAAGCCCAGGACTCTCCAGTGGGCATGCTCTTCCTGGCCTTGCTGAAAGACAGTTTGCTGCAATGGAGTGAATTACGTCCCTAATTGTTTGCGGTGCCGGAAACCATTTCCCGTAAGCGTTCGTTTGCCCAAGCCCGGAGTGTGAGATAGAGCCTTCCTGAAATATTTTTCTTTTCCATTAGCATTTCAGTGATAAACAGCTTAGATGCACTGAGAAAAATTAATGAAACTATTGTAACAATCGTGCACGAGTAGGTAATTTATTAAGGACAATTAAAAAGCTTTAAAAACCATCCACAGGGCAAAATGAGCAGGAAGACGGGTGTGTGGTGCGTTTTGGCAGGGAGCCGGCTGTGGGTGTGTGGAATGGGGGCCCCCCACCCCACCCCTGGCTCCCTCACCCCCAGACATGACGGCAGGGAGCGTGGATTTCTGCTGTCGAAATTGTTCATAGGAAACATTTGACGCGGCTTCCCCATTGCAGAAAGCTGGGGCGTGGGGCTGACGGTTGGGGAGGGGTGAGGAAGGGGTCTGGAAGGTGCAGGACCGCTGTCTGAGTCCCACTCACCTTCCATGTCTTTGGGACAGACATGCTTATCCCTGGTCTTCACCTCCGGGGCTCTCGAGGCTCGAGGCACAGTCACACTTGGCTGTTTTTATAAGGACCTGATTTCGTGTTGGCTCCCGGAGCCTGCAGACCCGCTGAGGGGCAGAAAAGGAAGCCTGGAGAGGTGGAGATGGCACCAACATCGTGCCGTCAGCCGCTTAAGGGCTCAGGCCGTGGGCTGGCCTCGGCCTCCTCTCCTGCAGAAGAGAGTCATGCAGGGGGTTGTGGTTAGGAACGAGGGCATGCAGAACCGGACGGAGAGGAACCCGACACTGGCGCCCAGGAAGGCAGTGCTCGGGAAATCTCCAATGGCCTTCATCATCATTAAAGGCGTCATCACTGGGCTGACGGAAAGCCAAGCCCAGATACGTGATGCCCAGGCTGGTGCCCCTTTTGTGGAGGGCCAGTGCTACCCACCCGTCCTGTGGGCCCCCGTCACGGCTCTTGATTTGCGGGAATGCACACGCAATGCTGCTGTGGGTGCCGGCTATGCGCACTCAGCCCTCCGCCAGTCGAGGCGAGGCCCCTCGTGGGCAGGCTCAGGTTGCCCTGCTTTCTCTTTGCCTCATCTCTGCCTGCCTCCCTTCTCACGCACATCCTGGTTCACAGCACCAAAGTACAGACCCTTCCCCACTGTGGAATTGTTTTCACGTCTAAGAGGGTCAGGGGTTGCCAGGACTTTTCTTTTTTTAATCAGCTGATGACTAGAGAAATCTGTGATCTTGTGGCCCAGCAGATAGATTTCCTAAAACAAACCTCTGCCCCTGACCCCGGAGGGCGCTGGCCACTCTCTGCATTGCTTGATCATAGACACAAACGTTGTGTGTCCATCATGGACCTTTGCATCTGTTTGCGAGAAGTGATTTTTAGTTCACTTACTGACGAGAGAAGAAAATGAAGTGTTTTAGTGCAGACACGACAGATTTTTCCCTTGCCTTCACGTGCTGCAAATGAACAGTGAAAAACTACTCGCTTTTGCTATTAAAAACTATAGAGCCTGTAAAAAATAGTAAATTATGGAGACATTATCAAAGTTTATAGGCACTAGAATTTGACCTTCAGCAAATTCAACTTTGGAGGGAACAGGGTTTTCTTTTCCCTCTTCACAACGAAAAGTGAGAGGGACGGAAAAGATTTATTTCCTTCTGGAGTGAGAGTGGCAACTGGAAATGGCATTCTCCAGTTGAAAGAAAAGGAGGGGGGAAAGGCTATGTTAAATTACATAAAGAAATACAGGAAGACAGTTTCCTTGGGAGAAATGAAGACCTGTGGAATAGATGAATCCCCTTTGGATGTTGGTTCCTGCCTCCCTCTCTGCACCTCCGCCCCCCGCCTGAACTTCCTCTCCTCGTTTTGGTGAGTGTTCATTTGTATACTTTTCCATATTCCCTGGTGGCCCAGAGGGTAAAGAATCCGCCTGCAATGCTTTAGACTCAGGTTCGATCCCTGGGAAAGGAAGATCCCCTGGAGAAGGGAATGGCAACCCACTCCAGTACTCTTGCCTGGAGAATCCCATGGACAGAGGAGCCTGGTAGACTGCAGTCTATGGGATCACAAAGAGTCGGACTGAGCGAATAACACTAGGGATACTCGGAGAAAATAATACTGTTTTGTCTTGGAAAGCTTTCCACTTTCCCCTAAACTTTCACTTTCTCCTCTTTCCTTTGCTGGGACTTAGCTGGGAGAAGAGGGAGGTTGATGGGCCAGCATAGGGATCGGATGGCCTGGCAGGTGCTGGTGGTGTCTTTGCCCTCTTAGTCTTCCTTGGGCTCCGTGAAGCTTCCTTGGTTGTTAAGAATCTGGGAAGACGATGGTTAAGAAGACTGGGGAGGTGGATGATTGGAAGGTGCAGGTAAGTATCCCGAAGGAGCAAAGTGCTGGGGGTCCACTGAGGGCCAGGTATTTAGACTTAAGCTTCCTTTGCTTTTTTTCTGAGCCAGGAGTGCTTGAAATAGTCAGCTAGACAGTAGTGTCCCTGGCCTGCTTTGGAGTGTGTCAGTGTGTGAGTGTGTACGTGCCTGTGGGTGCACACTCGTGATAGGGTCTTTTGAGGCGAGGTCTCCATCTCCTTGGCAGACGGTCTTGTCCTGGAGCACATAAATGCGACCCTTAGCTGAGTAAGTCCCCAGGCGTGAGTGGTGGTGTTGGAGGAAGAGCTTCAAGAGCTGGTTGTTCTTTCCGAGACAGTGGACTCAGTGGGTCCTGAAGACCTTCTGCAGGCGGCCGTCTCCATGCTGCCTGTCCTGTAACATCTCTGCAGCAGCAGCACCAGCCTGGGCCTCCGATCTCTGAGCTTGAGACCCTTCACCCTCTTTCCAGGAGCAGAGGCCCCGGAGCTGTGTCTTCACGGAGAGCGAGTCCCTCATCTCATTCTCACCTGCTCGTCCCTCGGCTCTGAGGCCAGCAGAGGAAATGGCTTTGCTTCCCTCTGCAATTTAAGGTGGGAAGTTGACGGTGCAGAGCCTTAGGCAGGCGGGTGTGTGATTCTTAAATCCCAGTGAAACTGGCCCAGCTGCCTGGCCTGGCCAGCGTTTCTCCTCCTCGACTCCTCGCTCACAGTCTTTAAGAGGCGTCACAGCTGTCTCCCAGCAGGGCACTTTGAGTTTTCAGAAAGGGGGCAGGGACACGTGTCATCTGCCACCTCCACCAGGTGTCTCTCTGGTCCCCGCCCCCCAGGGGAGGAACAGCCCTGTGGGGTCTGGGGCTGTGAAAACGAGAAGCCTGGACCCCAGCAAGCTCTGCTGAGCATGACCAAGGGTGATGTCCTTTCTTTCTTGCCTGGAGAGCAGCTCTCCAGCAGACACACATCCGCTGCACCTGGAGGCTGGCCCTCTGACCGCACTTCCTTCGTCAGGCTGCAGGTAGAGGACACAGTGAGGGCTTCCGTGGTCAGCACCTTGCAAACCAGCTTGACGGCTTCTCTAGATGCTCAGCGGAGGTTTGTCCAGCTTGGGTCTGACTGGGAGGTTCTGACCATCTCACCTTGGCTCTGGGCAATTGTCCAGCTCCCGCCGCCTCTTCACCAGCAAGAGGGACCGTCTTCTCCAGCTGGGGAGCCACTGCACAGCTCGCAGCTGGAAGGGACCCCGGGGACCTGTGTCCATCCTTGCCCGGGACTGCCTTGTCCGCCGGCAGCGGAGCTAAGTCTAGAAGCCACGCCTCTGCCTCCTGGCTGTGGGTGCGCCACCTTGGGCCAGAGACCCCTGACTCGTGCACCCCAGACTCATGAGGGGGATGCCTTATTGCTGTGATTATCTGCTCACTTTTCTTCTGTATAAATTAGGGTCATTAACTGTGGCCTGTCTTTCCTGGCTTTAGCAGAGGGGGATGTTGGTTCTTGAAAAGGCTGGTGTCTAAGAGGGTACTGATCTGTAGAGAGAAGGCCTGATTCTCTCACTCTGTGCCGTTGGAACAGTTGCTATTTACTCTGTGCCCACAACAAGCCAGGCACTGACCCACATGCTCCTGGGGCAGCTTCCTACCCATTACTCCTCCCCGCCCCATGAGGCTGGTACTGACTTACAGGTGAGGTCCTGGAGCACACTTCCTGTCCTGCCCCCAGGAGGCACAGCTGAGTGATGGGGAACTGGGATTTGGACCCAAGGCTTTAACCTCAGAGATGAGGGGGCTTGTGAATGGCAGATCAGGCCAGAATCTCCTGGCTGGTTCTGGCCAAGGGCCTTCTCACCCGAGCATATGACCGCACTGTAACGCCCCCTTCCTAGTTTGGGGGACATCTCACAGCAGCTTATGAAGCTTGCTGTCCAGGTGATGGGCACCACAGATCCCGTACATAACCTGATAATTTGGGGGTTGAGCCGCACCCCTCAAATTCCTGCCTGGTAAGGAGCCAGTAGTGTCGGCTGCCCTATTGCATTTGTTCATCCTAGGGTTGTGGAGGGACAAAGCAGGAGGCTTAACTCGAGCGCCCGAACAGCAGCAGGAGCAAACACATCTGCCTGTGCAGAGCTTGTCTCCTGCGCTGTGCACTCCTGTGTATCCAGGCCTTTAGTCTTCAGCCAGTCCTTGGGGTTGGGACGCTTGTTTCTCACTTTAAGCAGAGGGAAATAGAGGCAGAGAGAGGTTGGGTGACTTGTTCGAGGTCACACAGCTGGGAGTTGGCAGAGCCGGGACCCAAGCAGTCTCACCCCAGGGCTCCTGTCTGAATTGCCCTGGGCAGAAAGGGTGGTTGCTCTTTGGCCCAGTTGGCTGCCTAAAGGGAACCGACAGTGAGGGTGTAACCCTCGATGAAATAAGCGGCCCCAGAAAGGCTGATGGAGAGGGCTGCCTCCCCTTAGAGTCCTGGGTGGATCCTGAGCGCGTTCCCTGGGTGTGCCATTGACCCGAGGGAGCCTCGGGTTAAGCGATGATCAGCGTGTGTTTGTCGGCCCCCAAGACCAGCAGCCACGAAGACCCGAGGCCGCCCCTCCTTCGTGTCTGGATGCGGCTGCTGGCGTGCGGCGGCCATGTGCGTCCACTGAGCGTCCTCCAGGGCGGGCCTATGGTTCCAGCCCGCCTCGCTTTGCTTGTCGTTGCCAGTGGTGTGTCTGTCAGAGGCCCGGGTCATCCTGGGTCTGTGCTTTGGACTGTGGCCGTGGAACTGAACAGGTCTTCATAGCCAAGTAGCCCGTGTGGCCCTTGAGCTCTGTGATGAGGCTAAAACCTGCAGAGCTGCTAGTCCGGCCCCCGGGGCCTCGGGGCTGGGGTGCTGGCACGGCTCCATCTGGGAGTCCCACCCCGTCTCCTGCCGTGGGATCAGAGGGCCTGGTTGGAACCCTGCTCCTGCCGTTGTTAGTTTCACGACCTTGAGGCTGTTAACTAACTTCTGAGAGCCTGGGTTTCCCCCGCTCACCTGAGAAAGTCCCGTAAGGTGTCGGGCACGTGCTCAGGCGCGTGAGAGCCGCCCCGTGACTGTGAGTTCCGTCCTGTAGCTCTGGGCCTGTGTGTGAAAAGAACTTCCTTTTCTTTTCAAGTTCAGACAGCTGTCTGTTGCCCCTCATATGTGAAACTATCTCTCTATGGTGTGGGTGTGTGTGTGCATTAGTTGCTCAGTTGTGTCCGACTCTTTGTGACGCCACGGACTGTGGCCCACCAGGCTCCTCTGTCCATGGAATTCTCCAGGCGGGAATACTGGAGGGGCTAGCATTCCCTTCTCCAGGGGGTCTTCCCAACTCAGGGATAGAACCTGGGTCTCCTGCATTGCAGGCAGATTCTTTACCATCTGAACCACCAGGAAAGCCCCTCCCTCTGGTAACTTTGGAGAAAAGATGATTCTGTGCTCGCCCCTGGATTAGATACAGTGACACCCCTGCCTCCCCCCAGCCTCATGCAGGGAGCTGTGGTCACGGTCATGGTTAGACCCCTTGGCAACAATAACAAGGCTGGAGACAGGGAGCTTGAAGCTGTTGCTTGTAAATGAGCATGTTTTTCTCTCCTTTTTGCTTTTGTGAAAACCAACTTCCTGTACAGCCGCTTGTGTTTAAACCCCCCCACACCCAAGAAAGGGGGTGGCCCTCAGTCTTGTCCACTGCCTGCCTGGTTCTTGGGGCCGTTAGGGACTGAAAATCACAGCTGTTAAAAAGAAATCGACTGGACACCAGCAGTTTTCTCTCCTCATGCCCGTCGAGTGTGTGAGTCTTTTTGTGTAGAGCGAGTCCAAAGCAAACAGAGATGTTCTTGAGAGATGTGATGAGATGGGGCCTGGCCCAGCAGGAGTGCTGGGTCAGCGTGGGGAGCCGGGGCGGGGGCCCAGGCTGCATCATCGCCTCCCCTTTGTGTTCTGAGAATCAGGGCAGCCTGAGCGCTCAGCAGACCCTGCCACACGCTGACCTTCTGCCTGATGTTGGGGAAACTTCGTATTTGCCCCTTCCCCAACACATGCAGAGACAGACACACACACGTTTCCATCCCAGCCTTTGCCCACGTGCAAGACTATGCTAGCGATGTCTGAAAAGGCTTTGCTCTCTCTGGACAAAGCTTTACAGATTAATTGGGGGCAGAGATGTGGTAGAAACATCGTTGGGAACCTTTCTATTGCCTGCCTTATTGTCACACATGAAGGTGGACCAGCTGCCTCATGGGGTGACCCTTATGAACTCTCACCTCAAGCAGACACGACTAACTGAGTGCCTTCCAGGCAGCAGGGTACATGCATCAGACAAGCATCACCGTTTAACAGGAGTGATCGTCGACGTTTCTGAGCTGGTCCCTGGGAACAGAGGTGAAGAGCAGTTTCTGCTTTTGGTAGGTAGCTCATGATGCTGGGGGAGGAGGCGGGGAGGACAGACACAGACAGGGTGGGATGAATCCGGAGCACTTTTGTATCCATCTGTATCTCATAATGTTGCATCACGCCTGAGTAGGTGGGGGAAGGGCTCCCAGGCTGGCTCCCCCGTCTTGGAGCTGGGTGTGCAGAGTCACTCATGGTCTTGGTCAAAAGCTGTGTTCAGGAGCGCCATCCGGGCGGAATCTCAGGCCTGCCGCCTGTGGCTCAGCACATCCTGACTGCAGAATGTTGACGGCCTTCCCAGCGCTGCACCATCTCAGAGTTTATTTTAGGCAGATGATTGCCTTCTAGGTCATTCTCAACCATTTAAGTATCCTTGGCAGGAGGCATACATGAACCTTCCAAGACTCCTTGAGAAGGGAGCAAGGCGCGATGTTTCCCCACCCAGTTTCTGTGCACCCTGGGGCCCTGTGTTTTTATTGGCATCTCGTCTGGAAAGTTCCTGGCTGTTGGGAGGGGCGGGGATGGGAAGTTGGTCAGTGTCATATCCCAAGGCCCAGAGTGTTGCTGTGTGGTCAGGCTGGCCCCACCTGCCACGCTCGCCACTTCTTGGAAGGAGACGTGGACTCTAGATGGAAGATTGGACGTTTTCTCCTGGGGCTACGTTTCCCCAGAGGCATTGCAAAATGTTCAGACAGTGCAGTTCAGTCCCTCAGCTGTGTCCCACTCTTTGCGACCTTGTGGACTGCAGCACGCCAGGGTTCCCTGTCCATCACCAACTGCCAGAGCTTGCTCAAACTCGTGTCCGTCAAGTCGGCGATGCCATCCAACCATCTCATCCTCTGTCATCCCCTTCTCCTCCCGCCTTTAATCTTTCCCAGCATCAGGGTCTTTTCCAGTGAGTCAGTTCTTTGCATCAGGTGGCCAAAGTATTGGAGCTTCAGCTTCAGTGTCAGTCCTTCCAATGAATATTCAGGACTGATTCCCTAGGATTGACTGGTTTGATCTCTTTGCAGTCCAAGAGTCTTCTCCAACACCACAGTTCAAAAGCATCAATTCTTTGGCACTCAGCTTTCTTTATGGTCCACCTCTCACATCCGGACATGGTTATGTTAGGAGACACAGGATTGTGTGGCCAAATAAATTTATTTATAAAACGTTTAGCAACTGCTCAATTCCCTAAATGCAAGACTTCTCAGAGCCTTTACTTTGCTAACAAGTCTGGTTTTCTAAGATCAGGTTAAGGTAGACGCTGTTTCCTGGACTTATTTGGCCCTTTGAACTTATTTTAAGGGGACTAATATCTCTTGGAATATTCCTTGAGAAACTTTCTAAGAACACTGCCCCTTTTAGGTCTTCAGATTCCTCAGCTGTGAAGTGATAGGAGTTGTTAGAGTGTTCTCTAACATCTTGTTTTAAAATTATTTTTCTCTCTTAAAAATCAAACAGTATTGAGGAGTCAGATGAATTTTGACTTGATAGATTCAAAATCAGATATATCTATATCAACTTGATATCATATTGCATATATAAATGTGTCTCTAAATGAAAAATATCAACTTGATATAATTTTGCATACATACATATTTATATATTGGGTTTCCCCAGTGGCTCAGTGGTAAAGAATCCATCTGCAATGCAGGAGACGTAGGTTCGATCCCTGGGTCAGGAAAATCCCCTGGAGGAGGGCATAGCAGCTCATTCCAGTATTCCTGCCTGCAAAATCCCATGGAGAGAAGAATCTGGCTGACTATAGTCCCTGGGGTCTAAAAGAGTTGGATACAACTGAAATGACTTAGCATGCATGCTTATTTATGTGTGTGTGTGCATATATGCACGTATACATGTAAGTATATAATTCTGTAATATGAATATATATACACTATGTGATACATACTACATAATGTATAATATGAGTTATGTTATAAACAGTAAATATAGACATAAATTTATTTACACACATATATACTTATAGACATATACATATATAAATATATAATTTTGTAGTACTCAACATATTATATACTAAGTGATCTATACATAATGGATAATATTGTAAGTTATAATGTTATAAGCATAACAAATATAAATATATATACACATGCAAATATCTCTCAATGGCCATCAGAACTCAGGTCAACTCCTGTGACCATGCTTCAGTCAAAGTCAAAGAACTTTGAGTCACTGTGTGATTTCTGGTTGACTCTTGGAAGCCACAAAGCTTCATTGTTGGCTATCATCTTGAAAACACTAGGAGCCCGGTTGGGAAGCCCGTGGATCGGGGGGTGGGGACCCTCACCCCAGCCCTGATATTCTCTCAGTTCCTTGCCTCTGAGCTGTCAGCAAGAAGCCTGGCTGCTCCGACCATCGCTCTGGGCCGTGCTTAGTTGCTCAGTCGTGTCCGACTCTTTGTGACCCCATGGATTGTAGCCCGCCAGGCTCCTCTGTCCATGGGATTCTCCAGGCAAGAACACTGGGGTGGGTTGCCATGCCCTCCTCCAGGGGATCTGCCCCAGCCCCTGGGTCTCCCACATTGCAGGCGGATTCTTGACCATCCGTGCCGCCAGGGAAGCCCGTGCGTCACTTGGCCACTGCGTAACTCCAGAAGAGAGCTGGACCTCTCAAGGCCCCTGCCCCCTGTCTTGAACCAGGCTTGGTGCTGGCAGGCCCGGGGTGGGTCATTCGAGAATTCCCATGCCTGTCCTTTGCTTGGTGGTTGCCGGGTGCTTGGCTATTGTGTTGGATTGTTTGCTTTGGGAGGATGAGGCAGCTCCTTTTACTTGCCACCCAGGAATGTCGGGCTGGCCTCACACGGGTTGTTTTGCTGTGTCCCTGGGGATTGCGCCTCGTTCCTGTAAGAGCTGGTAGGAGGGCCGCTGAGGCAGGCCTTCGCTGCTCCATGTTCTCTTCCCGTTTAACAGCTTGAGTTGCAGGGCACCTACAAGACACAAAAGTTAAACCACTTGCAGTGTTTTGGGACTTGAGCTAAATGTTCCTGACAAGCTTCCTTCTGACCTTTTAAAGACCGCCTTTGTGTTAATGTGGGTCTTGGTTAACTTTCTTTTGAAGTGCCCCCTGGCTTTATTTCGGGGGGGAGGAGTGGGGAAGGAGTGAGGTGAGGGACTGTGAGGCAGGACACGGGGGCCACGAGGCCGGGCCACTGTCCGCGCTCAGACTCCCCTGGAAAAGGGCGTCAGGTGCCTGGGCATGGGAGGGGAGAGATCCGGGTCGTCTGCTCCGACTTTCCCAGCTCTGGTGTTAGCATGATAGAGGTCCTGCACCTTTGACCCCTGGGTCAAAGAGTCTGTAACAGTCTGGAGTCTGTAACTCTCCTGTGGTTCCCAGGCTTGTTAGACTGGAACCCTAAAGCTGGATGAGAGAAGTTTTAAACCACCGTGTATGTGTGTGTTCACGCATCAAGTCTGACCAGGGGGCAGACATACCGCTGGGTACCGGAGATGTGGGTACAGTCTGTACCCCGGGGACCTCGGTAAGCTGGACTTGTGCAAGCGAGTCATTACCGCATGAGGTGTGCCGTGGAAAACGCGTGTGGGAGACAGAGCATTAGGGCCCAGGAGGAGCATGCATCCGGGGGAGCCTTACGGGGACATGAGGCCCGAGCAGGGTGGGAAGGACCGATCTTACTCGGCAGGGAGAGGGGGTGGCGGGGGACCCAGAAGGAGCTGCCAAGGCCTTGAGGGATGACTGTGAGGAGTTTGCAGAACTACAAGCAGCTGGTTACTGCCTGAACCCACAAGGGGGAGGTGGGGGAAGACGGCCCTGGGCCGGAGGGCCCGGCCAGGTCGCCGGGGTGCTGCTAGCAATGAACTTGCCCTTCCTCCGGGAAGGGACGGGCGGGCTCTCTGCCGTGCTCCATCACTCAGCCGTGTCCGACTCTGCGACCCCATGGGCTGTAGCGCCAGGCTCCCCTGTCCATGGGATTCTCCAGGCAAGGGTACTGGAGTGGGTTGCCGTTTCCTTCTCCCATGGGCCGGGGCAAAACCGGTCTCTTCTCTCAGAGCCCCGCTGCCTCTCAAGTGTGGGATCGGTGATGCTCTTGTTGCCCGAGCGTGCATCCCCAGGGCCCGCGGGCGGCCCCCTGCCCTTGACCCGGGCGCAGGTCACCCGGCTGCAGGGAGCCGCCCGCCGACAGCTCTCTGCCCGCTCCCGAGGGCCGCGCGGGCATCACAGGCAGCTGTTCAGTGGTAATTAGTCAACCCAAGCCTTGCAGCTTCCATGACTCGTTGTCTTATATTTTAATAAGTACAGAAAAGCAGAGTGCTGATTTATTGAAAATTAATCCTCCTCAGAGGTCGCTCTGGTTGAGGGAAAGCACAGAGGCCACGGTGCGGGGAAGGCTTGGGAGGCAGGTGGGGGTGCAGAGACGGAGCGGGGAAGTGGCCCCCACGGCCAGCAGAGACGGAGCGGGGAAGTGGCCCCCACGGCCGGGACAGCGGGGCCGCGCGGAGCCCCCACCCGCTCGGTCAGAGTTTAGGAAGATGGCACTGCTGCCCAAGGTCGCCGTTGACCCTCCCTTCCCCTTCCCGTCCCCTCTGCTGCTGACCTCGGGTGGCTGTAATGGTCTCAGGCACCCACTGTCCCCTAGCTCCACAGCCCAGGGGCCCCGGACCCAGGTGTCAGCCCCTTGGGTTCCTCTGTGGGCTGTGAAGGGGGCCCATTCCACGTCTCAGCCTGGCTCCCGGTCTTTCCAGGAGCCCTTGGCCATCACCGCATCTCTGCCTTCGTGTTCACTTGGCTTTCTCCCCACATGCAGCTCTGTGCCCCAGTCTCCCCTTTTCATAAGGACACCGGGCATATTGGATTAGGGGTCCACCCTACCGTTATGACTTCATCATCACTACTCACCTCTGCAGTGACCCCGTGTCCAAAAAAGGTCCCATTCCCAGGTGCTAGGGGTTGGGATGCCCATGTACCAGTTTTGAGAGATGCGAGCCAGCCACTTCTTTTCCTCTCCCTGCTAGCCCCTTTCTGCCCTGATGCCCTCTTGTTCTTCCCATCCCCCTGTTCTCTTGACCTTGTTTTCCAGTTCTCTGTTGCCCACTCTGCTACCTTGGGCCCTCATGATTCACCTTGCTCTTTGGGTCACACGTGTGACCCGCACAGAGGTGGATGGGTGCCTTGCAGTGTGCCAGCCCTGTTGGAACTTCTTCCCTGCCCTCTGCAGAGTAACTATTGCGCTTGCATGAGCTCAGAACATCTCACTGTGCAGCCACCGAATTCCTCTGCCCCTCTCGGATACCGCTTTTCCTCTGGATGGCTGAACAAGTCCCCTGTCCAGGGTTCAGTTCCTAGCAGGGGGGTATGTAGGTGGGGACAGGAAAAAAACACGATGTCTATATGAGCCTCTATATCAAGAGAGCATTTCCTTCTATTGATCAAAAAGTATTCCAGCATAGGGCAGGGACATCCCCTGAATGAGCCTTATCATTTAAAGCATTTCCTCCTCCAAGGCAGTCAATTTAGGCCCAATGCAGAGCTAGCCGCAGTGTTGAAATTCAACCGGAGGGGCATGTTGGCTCCCAAAGCATTCTGGGCCGTTAAGTCTGTAATGTAGCAGAGGCCTCTGAGTAACTGGCGTGCCTTCCTTCCTTTGCTAATCAGAGGAGTGCCTCGCTCTCATCCTGCTGCACTCAGCATCATGCCCCCCAGCACGCAGACACGTGTTCCTGGTCCGGTTGCCTTCCTGTGTGCCCGAGTGGATAAAGGAGCCTGGAGAGGAGCCAGGTGACCCTCCCCCCGAGGTCCTTCTCTCCCAGCATCTCAGTGAACGTCCCTGGGTCTCGGGATGAAGGAGCTGCTGTTTCCCAGCTGTGCATACCCTCTCTCACTTGGATTTCGGTGGACCCCAGGCCTGAGCTCTGGGAGGGAGGCAGGGGGGCCCTGGATCTGCCTGCTGTCTCCCTCCCACTGGAACCCTGGCCTGCTCGGTTCCTCTCATGGGTTGTTTTCCATGTGGAGTGCTAAGCCCGTATTGAGAGGGGGTGGACTGCAGGGTGATGGACTCAGCGCTGTGTTTAGAGAGGTGGGCTTGGCTGGCCGAGCAGGGAGAGGCTTTGTCTGAGTGGCACCAGTAGTTTTGAAATGACTTGAAAAAGTTTGACCTTGGGGAATTTCCATTGTGAGTAAAACCTAGAAGATTCTCAGAGTTTTGAGAAAGCCACTAGTTTCTGTCTGCACCATCTACCGCCTCAGCTGCTGTCTTTGGTTCCCTGCGAGGCTGTCTCTAGTTCAGGTCCTGGTCGCCCATCACCCCAGGGCTTTTGCCCCAGCCTCCAGCTGGCGCGGTCCCCTCCCCTGCACATACTCTGTTCTCCTCAAACCTTGCCTTCACAGACGTTCCAGTGGATTCTCTCACCTGGCCTTCCAGCCAGAAAGGGAAGCCAGTGCAGTCCCGCTGCTTTTCCAGCTTCTTCTCTGTCGATGCCACAGTGAGAACTCTCTGCTCCAGGCCGCTGGTCTGCCCGGGGTCCCAGGCAGCGTGTCTGATGTGCCCAGTTTGGAGTGGTCCCCCACCTCCATCTCGGCTAACTTGGCCCACCCTTCAGAGCCAGTTCTGTTCACTCACCTTCCATATTATCCGAACAGGACACCCTTCTTTGTCATTTATTGGGCACTTACTTCTTAGAGTGGAATATTCCTTCCATACTGAGTAGATTTTTGTCCTGAATATTTTCTGTTTTTGTCACCTCCACGGTGTCCCCACATTGTCTCTTGGGCTAAATTTGGTTCAGTCCAACAAACGCACAATGGTCCGTGAATATTTTCTGGTCTTTTTAGTTGATATTGGGGATGGGGCGGGAAGCTGAGTGAGCAGAGTGCCCTGAATGATTCCCGCTCCTCCCTCTCTCCCTGAGGTTGGTCCAGCAGGCCTCCTGCAGGCCTCCTGCTTCAGCATGGCGGGAAGACATCTGGAGCTTGCTGAAAGGTCCTGGGTTCAGAGCTGAATTGGTCCCTGTTCCATTGTCAGATACCACGGAGGCCTGTGAACACTGCCCACCAGGTCTGAGGCCTTGTGTGGAAGCTTCGCAGCCTCCCTCTTAAGTGGTGTGGCGTCTTTGCTTCCTAATCTAACCTACCCAAAAGATGCCCCCATCTTGCACCATGGGAGTGTTTCTCTAGAACGTAAAAGTTAGGTTTTTTTTGAAGAAGCAACCTGGAATCATTTTAAGCATGTGATATGATGATGATCATTTTCATTACTGTCATATTTCTATTGAACGTGATTTGGTGCCTTTTTTCAAAAATCTAAATGAGAGCACGGAGGAAGCGTACCGTTTAGAGGAGAGCCAGCCCCAGCCCCTTGACACGCACCTGTTTGTCCTGAGCTCCTTTTCCTAAGCAGGGAAAATAAGGTCGATCCCTGTCTGGGTTTCATCAGAAACTGGTTTGTTGCTTCCTCTTGAAATAAATTGCTCTTGATTCAAATGACCTCAGGTCCTGGGGCAGTGCAAGCGTGTGTCACGAGGGTCTGTGGCAGGCGTTAGGCCGAGGCCTCCACAGGTGTTGTTTAAACCTTGTCCAGAGCCCAGGGGTGGTGGATGTTGTCTGTCCCCTCATAAGGGGCCTCTTGGCTGGGGGCCGAGGAGTGTCCGGTGAGCCATGCAGCTGGGGCTGCGTTCCGCCCTTGTTAGCCTGAGGGCCCGTCCTGTCCTGAATTCCCCCTCTTCTCCACCTGCTCCTCCTCTCTCTCCTTGATGGGGTTGGAGCAGCCCAGAAACCCAAGCTGTCCTTGCAGCGCGGCCCCTTCCTGTAAGACTGGAAGAACCCGCGGCTTTACCGCGATGCTGCTAGAGAATGTTTGCTCTGCTTTGAGCCCGGTAGGTTTCTAACGTCGGTCAGGCGGCTTCGGAATCATAAGGTTGATTTGGAAAATTGGCACCTGATGGCTCAACAACCAGGATACAGCTTGTGAAATTGGACCTGGGAGGGGGCACGTGGGTGTGCATGGTGACCTCTCCCCAGCTCAGCTCACCGCAGCCACCGAGAGTGGGGTCTCCCCTAATGAGGGGAGAGGATCTGTCCTCCGCATTTCTCAGCTGAGGCCCAACATCCAGTGGCGGCCACAGTGGGGAGACTCCTGGCTGGGATTTCTCCCCACTGGCCTTTAAAAGGCCAGGGCCTGAGAATTCGTGAAAAATTAATGGAGTCTCTGTGGGTTCTCTGCACTTGCTGGTAACCTCGCTTCTCCCAGGCCCACTGTGGTTTCACAGCATAATAGCTGCTCAGCAGCTGGTCTTTTGTATGCAAATATGACCTAAAGAAGTGTGGGAGGCAGCGGTCCGTTGTTGCCCAGGCTCTGCGATTTCAAACAGACGCACGGCTTTTAAAATATTCCAGACAGATATTGAAAATGTCAGCAGCAGCTTTCTCCCACTTACTTCTTGCCCGGCGCTCTTTCTCTTCTCCTCCTCCCCTGCCACCCACCTCACCATAAAATATAATCAAAAAGCTAGTAAATAATTTAAAGAATTGCCTCAAAGGATTTTCAGACTAGAAAGAGACTCCCTTCTCTGGTTTAAGTTGGGAGAAACTGTTCTCATTTTTTTTTTCCCAAGATATTTAAAATATTCAGGAGTGTCCCACAGGGTCTTGAACTCATAAGTGTCTGCATTTTTCTCACTATACTCTCATTTCCTCTTTTCTTTATTGAATTTTTTTTTTTTTTTTAGGTAGCTGTCGGCAACATTTAGGTCCACCTTTCAAATGAAAATCATATTTGAGATACTGGTCTTAAGTCAGACCAACCCAAGTTTTCATTCATCTGAGTTCTGGGCCCTCTGCTGTTGGGTGGAGTGAATCTTCGGTGCTGTGATTTTTCATCCTGTTAACTCTTTTCTAAAGGGTCCCTTATCTTGTGAGCAGAGAGGAGTGATGTCCTATACGTGGGATCACTGTATATCTTCTCTGTGAAACTTGGTCAGTCAGGAGTGGACCTTCAGTCCCTGCCTGTTTGCTGTAAGAAGGGAGGGAGATGGCCAGGCCTTTGGCCGGCCAGAAGCTTAGACCTGGATGCAGGTGTGCAAGTTGGGAAAACCTCAAATCCACCCAGTTCTCACCCGCTAAAGACAGGCAATGCCCTTGGAAGAACTGTCAAAGAGACATGCGCTTCTGTGTCTCTTAAAAGTCATAGGGCCAAGAGTCTGGCTGGCCACTGGGGATTATGGTACCTGGGAGATCATTGTCCCTCTTCATAATCAATATTAAGTGGATGAAAGGAAGAGACAGAGGAAAATGAGTGGGTGGATGAATGGACAGAAGGAAAACGAGGAAGGACAGATGGACGGAGGGAAGGTTGGAAGGATGGACAGATAGAAGGGCAGATGGATGGAGGGAAGGAAGGACAGATGGACGGATAGAAGGGCAGATGGAGGAAGGGAAGGGCAGATGGATAGAAGGACAGATGGACGGATAGAAGGGCAGATGGACGGATAGAAGGGCAGATGGATGATAGAAGGGCAGATGGATGGATAGAAGGACAGATGGACAGATAGAAGGGCAGATGGACAGATAGAAGGGCAGATGGACAGATAGAAGGGCAGATGGATGATAGAAGGGCAGATGGATGATAGAAGGGCAGATGGAGGAAGGGAAGGGCAGATGGATAGAAGGGCAGATGGACGGATAGAAGGGCAGATGGACGGATAGCAGGGCAGATGGACGGATAGCAGGGCAGATGGACGGATAGCAGGGCAGATGGACGGATAGAAGGGCAGATGGACGGATAGAAGGGCAGATGGACGGATAGAAGGGCAGATGGACGGATAGAAGGGCAGATGGATGATAGCAGGGCAGATGGACGGATAGAAGGGCAGATGGATGATAGAAGGACAGATGGATGGGGGACAGAGGGACAGATGGACAGATGGACAGGCATGTGAAGGGTGGGTGAGTGGCTGGATGGAGGGAAGGATAGGGGGATGGTGGGTATCTGGTTTCCCTGTTAGTGTTTGTCCTGTTCTGCGATTTCAACCAGACGGCATTCCTCAGGCCTGCTCCCGGAAGCTGGGGAGAAGTCACCCAGAACTCTGGTGCCAGAGGATCCTTACAACATCCCGTGCATTAATATTCATAGAGGCTGCTACTGGCCAACCCACGTAGGAGGCCCTTCTCTTGGCGTTCCTTTCCCGTCACGAGGACAGTGCTGGACCCTGCGGCCATCACCCCCTCCCTGCAGGGCCTGCATGCCGGCGGCTCGTGCTTGGGCTATCTGGCAGCCCTCTGTCAAAGGACCAGGTGTGTCCTCCCTGGCCCAGCCAACAGATGCCACACCCTTGGCACTGTGCCCTTTAGTTAAAGCACTTGCTTCAAGGCCAAGAGTCAAAGGCATAGACTCTAGAGGCAGATGAGCTGAGCTTGGATTCCTGGAGCCACTTGCTACCGATGTGACCTTAGGAGACTTATATAACCTCTTGGAGCCTCGGTTTTCCCATCTGTAAAACGGGGTAAATCATCTCTCTGCAAGGGAATTGTAAGGATTAAATGAGATGTTGCATACCAAGCCCTTTAAAAAACAGTGCCAGGCACGTGGCACACCCTCCAGGCAGCACATGTGACCTGTGGCTTTGCTGTCACAGAACTGAGGGGACTGTCACCTCCCAGGGAAGAGGCAGAAAGAATCCCGGGCTGCTGAGACGATGGCGCCAGCAGTCACTCCTTCCTGTCCTGTGCAGGCACACAGCTTGCCCAGGGGCCTTGAGGTGTCCTCAGGCCTGGAGGGCGGGAGGGGCAGGCAGCACACGTGATCGGTTTAGCTGGGGCCGCTCGGAAGGCATCTCGCAGGCCTCATCTGGGCATCTTCCCTGGCTCTGGTGCAGTTTCTGTAAACTGTGGATGAATGGAGGGAAGGAAGGACAGATGGACGGATAGAAGGGCTCTGGGAAGATACTGAAGCGGCCAACATCTTTCCCGTCCCCTTTTCTTCTTGTAAATGACCATCTGTCTGTCTCTCCTCCCTTGAGAGCAGAAACCCGGACCTCTCCCCTGAGGTTGGGTCCCAGACACAGCCTGCCCGGGGTTGGCTCCCGCAGCCTTTCCCCCCTGGAGAGAGGAGGCTGTTTCCAGGCCCGAGGCAGCCAAGGGAGAGAGTGGCCACCTCCAGCCAGAGCCCTCTCAACTCCCAAATCTCCAGCGAGCCTGGCCTGATCTGCTCTACAGAGCCTTCCAGAAAAGCGAGAAGCTGAGCACTTTCTGCCTCCACCCTTGGCTCCGGCTCTTTTCTCTTTCTCAGCTCCTAAGACGGGAGGTGTGAAGACCATGATCTGTAAGCATAAAGGATTTTTAAACTAAACAAGAAAACCAATTATTTTTCTAACTGCTTCACTCCTTCAAATCTTTCACTGTAATGGAGATTTAGAATCCATCACAGTTGGGCTATTATTTCTGTGTAAACAGTGTCATGCCCTATTGCACCAAGCAAACAGTCAATTTTTTCCATTACCCTTGGACACAGATGACGACGGTGCCCAGTTGGTGTCGCCCCGGCAGGTTTTGGTTGATGGGGAGCGCCTGACTGTGGTCAGAGGTGAGGAAAGGGTTAAGGCCTGCCGGGGGAATTTTGATCTTACCCAGCTCTCACCTCTTTGGCTGTAGAGCTATACGGTCATCTTCGGGCCCTGGCTTGTGAACCTCCCGTCTCCAGAGCTGGGAAGGTGGGAATGGGAAAGGGTTGATGGGGCTCTGGGGCTGAAGCGAGAGTGCTGAGGGTCCAGCTGGCTCTAAGCAGCTGGGGCTTGGCGGGTCTCCGGTCTGCCCTGTCCCCAGCTCCCCACCTCTTGCAGGCAGTCCTGCTGGCGAGGCCTCTGTCCAGGGCACCTCTGATTGTGCATCCCGTGGCTTGTGTCCCGGGGATAAAGTCCAGACAGCCTGCAGGGCGCCCGTGCTCCCGCCCTTCGGTACCCCCGGGACCCCTCCGCCCCTTCTGCCCCGCCCCTCCAGCAGCTCCTTCACCGAGTCCCTCTGCATCCTGCCCTCTGCCCAGAACATTCTTCCCGCCTGTCTGCTCCCCTGGCCTCGGGCCTCTTCATCCTCCAGTGCTGTGTGCTTGGCCGCTCTGTCGTGTCCAGCTCTTCGCGACCCCATGGACTTAGCCCGCCAGGCTCCACTGTCCATGGGACTCTCCAGGTCGGAATGCTGGGAGGGGTGGCCTTTCCCTTCTCCAGCGGGGTCTTCCGCCAAACAGGGATCAAACCCGGGTCTCCCGCACTTCAGGCTGCTTCTTTACCGTCTGATCCCCCAGGGAAGCCCCCCAGGGCCAACCCCAGATGCTGCCTCCCCCAGGAAGCCTGCCTTCACCCCAAGCCTGAGTGTGTGCCTGTCCCACGCTGCTGGGGTTCGTATTGCCGTTCCGGGTCTGTCTCCTGCAGTCACGGGGGAACTCCCTGAGGGCAGCTCTATTATCCGCGTGCCCAAGTGGCTGTTGGCGGGCGGTCCCTCCCCCGTGAGTATTTGCAGAAGGAGTGAATGAGTCCCCAGGCCGGGCTGGCAGGGAAGGTGCGAGCGCCTTGAGGGCCACTGCTTGGGCAGACAGGGTGGCGTGCCTGGCCGCCAGCAGGTGCCACAGGTGGAAGGCGCTGGAGCAGCGGGACACTGGAGCCAGGCCGCCCGCATCCAGGTCTCAGCCCCTCCGCTGTGACGTGAGGCGGTTGCTTTGGTTCTCTGTGCCTTGGAGCCCTTATATGCAAAATGGGGCCAACCACCGAGCTGAGGTCATGGGGCTGTGACGAAGGGTCAGCACACTCGCAGAGGGTGAAGCCCCCAGTGTGTCGCCGGTCCAGGGTGATCTGAGCCTGGGCAGGGGCTGCGTCTCTCCCTCAGCCTCCTTGAGGCTGCTGAGGGCCAGGCTTGGAGCAGAAGGCGAGGCCCTTGCGTGAGACGTGTTTGCACACGCCGTGGACCCCCCCGGTGACCCCTTGGATGGTGTCTGCAGCCTCCTGCAAGTGGCCCCAGATGGCCCCAGACTCCCCGTCTCACTCACGCTGCCGGCCTGGCTGCTGGAGAGTGCAACCCCTGTGCTGCCTTCAGCTGAGGCTTCTCGAGTGGGGCTGGCTCTGCCGGCACGCTCAGCCAGTCCATTGGGGGCATTTATGGAGCGCCTTCTGTGCACAAGCTGCGCTCACAGAGGACCTGTTTAGCATGGACGCCTTAAAGAGCACATCCGATCTGCTCCGTGATCCCAGGCGGGCGTTCATCTCGTTTCTCTCCAGATGAAGCAGAAGAGCCAGGGAGTAGCTCAAGGTCGTGCAGCTGTGGACCCCTCCCTGCTTCGCGCCCCAGGAGACAGGAGGGAGGCCGACTGTCTTGAGTCACAAAATGCCTAGTCCTCTTGCAGAGTTTTCCAGGGGCTCGTCCTCTAAGCAGTCAGGAACAGGAGAGGGAGGCGGCTTCTCTGCTTCCGAGTGGGACCGCCCTCACGGCCGGGCGGGAGAGCCCATGTGGGCTGGCAAGGGCCTCTTGCCGAGGCCTCAGAGTTGCCTCTGGCTCTAGCCTGTGAATGGCCCTTGCCCCCAGCAAGCTTGAGAGCAGAAACTATGGAGCCCCATGAAGGACAGATGAGACAGACATCTTCGTCTCGCAGAAGAAGTCTTTGAGACGTACCCGCGCGTCTGCAGAGTGAGCTCAGGTCCACACGCAGGTCACCAGGCGCTCCCGTCTTCCCTCCGGGGACAGCCCTCCTCATGGGGCTGTAGGAAGAGCCCAGTGTGGTCCTGGCCTTCCTCAATAGCTGCTCCAGGCAGAGGCCTGCAGGCCTCATGATGAGGGAGTGGCGACCGGGATCCCAAAAAGCAAACAGCCCGGCCGCCAATGTGCAGGCCAAAGGCAGGTCTGCAGACTCTTAACGGAACGTGCTGGGAAGAGGGCTGCTGTGTCTCAGAGGCTGGCGCTGGCCTGGGACCGGCGCCGTCCAGATGTGACTCCTGGCTCAGCCACCTGCTGGCCTTGGTACCCTGTGCACGTCCCTTGACTTCTCAGAGCCTTATTTTTGCTCATCTGTAGAATGGGAATAATAATGGTGGTGCTAATGCTATCTGCACGCTGTGGGCTGCTGTGAGGTTGAAACAAGGCCCTGGCTGGACCCTTGGCAGGTCCTGGCCACTCGCGGCCACGGCTCTTGCCTTGTCGTCTGTCCTCTTGTGTGACCTTTTCCCCACTCCCGGGGCCCTGTCCGTCACTGAGTTTTCTCATCGAGCCCCTTTCCTCTCAGTGCCCTTTGACGCTAGCTCGCCAGCACGTTGCCTTCTCTTCCCAGAGGCTCAGGGCTGCCTGTCGGGGGGATTTGCCCCGTGCGTTCTGTCTGTGATGCATAATATATGTGAATGTGTGAGTATGTGTATGTAGGTCCCTCCGCATGGATGTATATATAACTCATTCCCCAAAGAGAGATTTATTTCAGGGAACAAATGCTTCTGGTTAGCTTCTGTGTGGATGTGATCCAGCCCCAGACCACTGCCATGAGTAGAATTCATTGACGGCAAAAGGAAATGAAAACAAACGTTCCCTGACATGGGGCATTTCCGCTGGGGGGCCTCTGGGAATTCTCTCCTCTATTAAAATATCCACCAAATTGGACGGAGGAACTTGGCAGTCATGGGCCGAGCTCTTTAATTGTTTCTGGGGGGTGGGCGGTGCATGGACAGAAGCTGTGCGCTGGCCCGTCTTCCGGAACCTTCCCCCGCCACTGGAGCACTGGTAGGAAGGCACTGTCGCTGTCGGAGACCCGGAACCTTCCCCCGCCACTGGAGCACTGGTAGGAAGGCACTGTCGCTGTCGGAGACCCGGGAAGGCGGGTGCTGCTGGAGCCCGGCTCTCGCACTCCCGCTGTGCAGGCGCCCTGGGGCGGTGATGAGGGGAGAGCCCTCTCTCCCTGACCTTCTGAAGCTGCTCTTTGTAAACGTTTGGGAAGCATTAAGGGTGAGGGTGGGGGTGCCGGGGGCTCAGATTCCTGAGACAGTCTGAAGCTTTCCATTTGACCCCAGACAGACTGTGAATGTGGTTTTGATCACAACCAGCTGATGGGAGCTGACCCAGACTTATTACCATTTGACTGTTTTTTGGGTTTGTTTTTTCCTTCTCCCTGCTCTTCCTTACGGGGACAATGTTTCTCTTGTGAATGAATTTGCTTCAGGGCACAGAGGTCAGGAAGGAGGCTCTCACGCGAAGTTTGGGTGTTTGCTGATCGGTAGCCTCCTTTCTGCCCTTGAAAGTGGGCCATGAGTGGAGCTGCCCGAGGCCACCAAACATGTGCTGGGGGAGTGGCTGTTGGCCCTTTAGTGCTCGACATTTATTCAGCATCTCCCTCAGTCCTCCTGAAGGGTCGCTGTAACTGTCCCTGTTACACGTATGCGAAAGCCAAGGGCTTCCCTAGTTGGCTGGGATGGTGAAGACTGCCTGCAGTGCTGGAGACCTGGGTTCGATCCCTGGGTCGGAAAGGTCCCCTGGAGAAGGGAATGGCAACCCACTCCAGTATTCTGGCCTGGAGGATTCCATGGACAGAGGAGCCTGGTGGGCTGCAGTCCATGGGGTCGCAGAGTATCCGAAAACCAGGTCTCAGTTACCCTGCCCCAAAGTCACCAAGTTGACGTAAGTGGCGGGTCCTCTCAGGTTCTAAGCCAGGGTTTCTCCACCTGGGCACGTCTGGCATTCGGGGCCGGAAGATTCTTTGCGGCAGGGATGTCCTGTGCTCTGCAGGATGGCTTAGTGAGCGTCCCTGGTCTCTCCCCACTGGATACCCGTAGCATCCCCAGCCCCAGTCATGCCAGTCAGAAATGCTCCCAGAAGTCGCAGAGTCCCCTGGGAAACAAGGCTGCGCCTGCCTGAGAACCCCCGGAACCTGTGCTCCTCCTGCCCAGGGCCTGCCCCTGCCCTGCTGCTCTGTGCGTGAGTAGGAGTCCACCTACATTTGGATTCAGCGATGACCTGTGCAAGTGTGTCTACATGCATCTGACACAGGAACGTTAATTGAGCATCTGCTGCGTACACGGCACTGTAAGGTATTGGAGCTGAGAGTGAGACCACAGGCAGGAACTTCTGACTGCGCAGGAGTCAGACAAAGGAGGATTGACAAAGAGCTAGGAGAGGCTCTGTATCCTCACAGAGGGTCTGGTTGAGTGGACACGCGTGGGCTTATTAGATAACAGGTACGCACTTCCCCTCCTTGCATGGTGGGGAGTGTGGGTGAGTCCTGGGGGTGCCCAGAGACATGTAAACACACACACAGCGGGTGGGAAGAGCAAAACTCATGTGACACCCGTGGGACTTCTAGCCATTCCTCATCAGGACCTACTGGGCAATATACTGTCACTTAAAGTAAACTTCCCCCTGTGCTTTATCTGAGGGTAAACCATTTTTCATTTCTGAAAACCCAAAGACCTTTTTAAAAAAAAAAAATCTGACTGTTTTGGAAATGTGCCTTTAAAACAAACACATCAAGAAGAGCCCCTGGGCCTTTGCCCTTGTCGTTTCAATTAATTGGCACCAAAAATATCTGCTAGTGCCACCTATAACCCCATATCTCTGAGTAAATCAGACCCCTGGAGAGGTCAGGAATCCTTGGGAATTATTTCTGAAGACCCCCAGAGAGTAGCTGGTGAGTGTGAGTGAGTGTGTGTGTGTGTGTGTGCGTGTGCACGCGCGCATGCGTACAAGGTTGTATAGCCACACACACAAGAAAAGAACATCAGGTTGTTCATTTTTCTCCTGCATGAAGTCCCAAGAATGCATTTCAAACTCTTCCTGTCTGCCAGCCTCCCCTCCCCGCCCCCCAAACCCTTGGTTAAGTCTTAAGACTCAACAACAGCAAAGAACAAAGCCACAGCCATCTCCCCCTCCCGACAATGTCAGCTGTGAACTGAAGATCTGAATAGCCTTTAAAATTGTTTTATTGTTGTCAGCGCTGCAGAATGGTGTGTAATCTTTGTGTTCTGGAGAATCTTTAATTGGCACAAAAGGGCAGTTTAGCTGGCTTCTTGTAGGAGGTTTGTCATGCAAACGGTTAGTGCCTGCCACTCAAAACATATAGGGCTTTCCAAGCTGGTTTGCGTCGGCGGCAACTCCCTCTGCTTAATAGCCTTGTCTGTTTCCCGAGGACTCCGGGCAGAATCCACGGGAAGGTGACGCCCCCCTCCTCTGCATCCACACTGCATCCCCACGTTCAGAGCCTCTGAGCTCATCAGGGGCCAGAGGAGGGTGCAGAATGGGTCTCCTGTGGAGGTGGAAGCCTTCAGCTATTTAAGTATTTTGTAGAAGTTGAGAGCATGGGACCTCAAGTTTCCTACCTGGGTTTACATCCCGAACAAGAGGCCGTTTTTATGGCTACCTGTATTAGGGCAATGCTGGCTGCTGAGATAACTAACCCACGCACCCCTGCCCTCAGATTTCAGGGCTTAACCCAATAGAAGTGTATTGCTTGCTCATGTAACGGTTCTGTGTAGAGGCTCCCTGTTAGCCTTTCTGCCATGTGGTGATTCAGGGATCCCAGTTCTGTCTTGCGGCTTTGCCTTTGCTGAGGACCGCAGGATGTCTGGCAAGAAGCTGAGTACCAAGGCTGTATCCCTTAGTCCTCACAGAGGTCCTTAGAAGATGGCAGTGTGCTTTTTTTACAGGTGAGAACACTGAGGTTAAAGTGGGTGAAGCCTTTTTTTCCAGGATCACATGGGAGCTTCATAGGTGCTTTGGAGCCAAGGAAGGAGAGACCTGGTTCCCCCCCAACCCCCCAGCCCACCCCTCAGCACAAGGAACTTGGGTAGACCTAGCTATTATTGCTGTTTGCCACCGACAACTTGAAAACCATTGCTCCTTTTTCATGAAGCCCTGTTCTGCCTGTGAACAGCTGTTCCCTAGTTTCTTAACTGGTTTAGCAGGTCTTTGATTTGGGGGCTTTGTCCAGAGGAAAGGGACAGACACATCTCAGCAGACTTTGGAAAGGCTGAGCGGGGTTGGGGGGAGACCCCAGACAGTTTCCAAGTTCTGCTGCAGAGGTCGGCCTCACGGGGCCTCAGGTGTGTGTGTGGGGAGGGAAAGGAGAGCTGTTTATTTCAACTCCAGAGCAGTAAACGCAGCATGTGGCCTCTGTGGAAGGCGTTCCTGTTGACAAGCTGGGCTTTCTCCTGACACAACTGCCGGTTAATGGACTCGGGCTTTGGCAGTTCCGAGGAGCGCGGACTGCCAATGAGCCGGGCTGCCCCAGGCGCCTGCCACGGCTGCTCGGAGATGGGCTTCCTTCCGAGCCCCGTGCCGCTGCTGAGACGGCTTTTTCAAACAGAGAAGTGGTTAACCGCAGCCCACCCCTAGGTGTCTCCTAGGATCCCTGCGCCCCGCCCCGCGGGCTCCACCTGAAGAGCCTGCATGGGCGCTTGGCTTCTGCTTGTACACGGACGTGAGACCCCCGAGGTGGCAGACTTGGCCAGGGAAGCGGCCAAGGGGGCCGGGGGCTGGAGGGCTGGCAGGATGAGTCAGAGAGCTGCCCCCTGCAGCCTCTGAAGCCACTGGAGAAAGCCTGCTCTTGTTCCATGTCGGGGCCTCGGGGCCTCTGTCCCCCTGGACCGTTCATTCCTGGTCCAGCGTGCCGATGGAACATGTTGCCATCATAAGTGGGAGTCATTCGAAAAGCTTGAAGACAAGAGGGAGGAGAAGCCACGCTGTTGGCGCTCTGACCGGCCTCTCCTAGCCTGGGGCACAGAGCGAGCCGTCGCTGAGATCCCCCTTAGGGGCTCGTTTAGGGCCTGGAGAGCGCGGGGCTGCAGACCCTCTGCGCAGCCTGGTCCCTGAGTGCCCACCACCCGCTGTCCTCACTGGCACCTCCTCCGGGCTCCACAGCCTCCTGGCAGGGTGAGCACCACATCTGGGCACGTCCACGATGGGCCGGGAATGGCTGCAGGTCAGAAGCCAGCAGAAATCAAGCCGCACCAGCACCCCTGTCACACGCACAGGAGCTCTGGGACGACTGGCGTCTCATGAAGGAGCCGACAGGGCAGCACCGGCATTGCCCAGGGTGCCCAGATTCTCAGCTCCTCAGTTTCTTGCCAGCTCCCTGTTCCATCCCTCAAGATGTTTTCCCAGTTCCTGCTGATGGCAAAGCTTTTGTTTGTTGCTTACTTCTTGTGTTTTGTTTCAAAGTACAGGACTCAGAGCTCTTAGGATGCCCTGCCAAATATTTTAGTTTCTTCTCTCAAGAAAGGAAAGGCCGCAGGCCTCTGAAGTACGTATTACAATATTATCTGCCCCCAGATCCAAGTCAGATTGAGTCCTAGTGACGTCTCTCTGCTCCGTTCAAGGCCAGCACTGAGGTCACTGGGTTTCTGAATTCTCGTGTTGTTGAGCCAGAGATGCGAGGAAGGCCACCAGGAGGTCCCGGCAGTCTCGGGAGTGGCACAGGATGGTTCTCTGCGTTGGAAGGAATTCAGGGGCCCCGTGCTAGGTTCTGGAGCCCCAGTTTCGACCTTGGTAGGAGACCAAGCTATCTGCTGCTTTGTTCCCGCTTGCTGCCACTGACATGTGGATTTCTTCTCTCTAGAAAACAAGCAAGGACTTAACTGTTAGTCCTCTGAGAGAGTGACTGCTTGGCCTCCTTGTTGCTGCTTCTGTTTGTGTGTCCTTTCAAACAGCAGTCGAGCGCCTGCTGCATGCCCGTGTCCTCAGCCCTGAACAGAGCAGGTGAAACCTCAGCCCTCATGGAGCTTCCAGCCAAACACGGGGAAGACTGAGGTCCTGCTGAGGGTGGGCAGCAGGGGCCACGGGGTTTCCCGGGGCGCTGGTGGTGAAGAACCCCTCCCAGTGCAGGGGGCATAAGAGACATGGGTTCGATCCCCTGGTCGGGAAGACCCCCTGGAGGAGGGCATGGCAACCCACTCCAGTATTCTTGCCTGGAGAATCCCGTGGATAGAGGAGCCTGGCGGGTTGCAGTCCATAGAGTCGCAAAGACACGGCTGGAGCGACTTGGCACAGGGAGAGGGCGGGTGGGGGCGTCTCCTGGGGGAGCCCTTTAGGTGACCAGGGAGCCCTCACTGTGGGGTTGAGGGAGGCTAATGGCACCGGCGACAGATGGCTCTCAGGTGAGTCCTGCAGCCTCTAGCCGTTGAGTGGAGATGGGGCAGCCCCCCTTTATCCTGCCTCGGGGACACACGGGGAGAGAGGGCCACCAGAACCCAAGCTCCTCCCAGACCCCAAACCCTGGGCTTTCTGGTCTCAGCACTCTTCTCTGGACTCCCAGGTCCTGACTGCATGTTTTTTTTCCTGGAATGGGATTTGTCTTCTCATCTGTGCTCTGGGTAAAACCACCTCAGTGTTTCAGTTTTACATTATGGTTTAATTTCAAACAGCATTCTGTTTAATAATGGGTAATTCATCATTTCCTCCAAGAAAAGAGCAGGAAGGACAAGTCAAAAGTGTCAAGATTAGAATCTCTGGTTCTCAAGTGAGGGCAAAGCCGTGGTGAAAGGCTGGGGCGGGCAAAGCTGTGGTGAAAGGCTGGGGCATGTCTGCACTGATCGCAGCCGGTGAACTTTGCCCATGTGCTTGCTTCATGCGGAGGGGTATCAGCAGGCCACAGAGTCCTGGTCACATTCAGGCTATGGCTCCAAGCCCTACTGTGTGCTGGCAGACACTTGCCTGGGCCCGGTGTGTTTATGATCCATTTAATCCTGTATGATAGGTTTGAGGAATGAGAATCTGATTGTTGCACATGGGGAACTGAGGCTGGGAGAGGGCAGGTAACGTGTCCAGGATCCTACTGGCAGCCACACCCAGGTCAGAACCTCTGAAATGCCAATAATGCTTCCATTGCACGTTAGCAATTCACTGCGGGCCAGCACCAGGAGATAGAGCTCTTCTAAATGTCAGCCTTGTAAAGATAAGACATAAAGAGTTAATAATAGCGTCTGTCGATGTAACTAGTCAAAGCAGAAAGCAAAAGCTTCCTCAGCGTTTCTGAAGCCAGTCTGCGGGACCCACGTTGACATTAGCCGAGGTTCAGGCTCCGGCCGGGAGAGCCAGAGCTTCTGAAGCTGGAGAGGAGATTTCTTGTCGCTTTCGTCAGAGTATCTGCCTTAGCCTCAGCCCTGGAGTAATATATTCAGAATTTTGAGATTGAATCATGTGAGCAGGACTTAACAGGCCTACCCTCTGCCTGTGTTTGGCTGGGTTTCAGACCTCAGCTGTAGAGACGAGGCGCTATAAATAGACGAGGGGAAGAGATTCAGCACAAAAATCCTGTGTTCTCAGAACTGCCACATTCTACCTTTGGGGCCAGGCTGTCCTCGTCTTGGGGACATGAGGTTTGCAAAGTGATTCGCGTGAGTTTGTTTCCCTGCCAGCCCACGCTCCAGTCACTTAATGAGAGGTGACTTCAGCCTCAGCCTCAGTGTCCTGAAGACAGGACAGAGCTTCTTGCCGGCCAGCTAAGAGAGGGGGAAGGTTTGGAATTAGCAGACAGAAACCATTATATATAGGATGAACAGCAAGCTCCTACCGTATAGCACCGGGAACTAAATTGAATATCCTGTAATAAATCATTTTGGGAAAGAGTATGAAAAAGAACACATATAATTGAGTCACTTTATACAGCAGAAATTAGCACAACGTCATAAATCAGCTGTATAAAATAAGACAGAGGAGTGGGTTTGTATTGCTCGTGGCCATTAGGCTTTGGAGGCAGGAAGTGACGTTGATAGGGAAACTGATGGCCTTTCAGGATGCCGGTGGCTCACTGGGAATGCTAGGACAGTGGGCCCAGGGCACTGGAGAAGGGGAGGCCGTCTCCTCCAGGCTCGTGGTCAGTGTGCACTCCTGCAGCGACCTCCCCGAGGCTGTGGCCACTAGACGTCTGTATGTCCCCAGAGTCAGTGGTCTTCTCTTGGGTTGATTTTCTGGAGAAGACTACAGAGAAGCAGGTGGCAGGTGATGCGTTTCAAAAGCGTACATCCGTTCTGCTTCAGCGCAGAACCAAAATAATCTGTAGCCCATCCCACCCAAATAAAGAAGGCAGCAAAGAAGCCTGCCCTCATTGTATTGTCTTCCTCATAAATATCCTTTAAATTGAGGCTGAGTGACAAGATGTGCTTCTGCCACTAAAATGGTATCACTGATGATATTGAAAGAGCTTTTAAAATATCGCAATTGTCATTGAAACTATACTTTTTTTTTCTCTCTCCTTTGCTTATAACTAGGTCTCTGGGGAATTTTAAAAGTGACAGTTGGTAAATTGTAGCCAGTGATATTTCTTCCATATAATGGTTCTGAATGCCATTCGACTCTGCCTTGATTGGCTCCAGATATCCCCAGGAAGAAAAACATTTAATTTGAAAATATAAAGCTTATTGGAGGACATTTGCTTCCTAACTTTTACTCTTTTGCACAAGAGGTAAGGAAAAGACAGCAGTGGTCGAATTTGGCCTCCAAGGAATGTTACTACCCTCAGAACCGGTCTCCACCTGTCGGTTTGAGCCCAGGGTTGTATATGCTTATTAGATTCTCAAATATTATTCAGTCTGATTGCAGCTGTTACACAGAGATGCTACGACACGGGTAGGAAAGATAATAGAACTATAAATTGCAAGGCAGGTTCTTATGAAATCAGTAAATTATTCATTTAACAGTCCGCTCCTTGTTGATTTCATGTTGCTATGGCACCTCAAGATGGAGGCCCAACCAGGGTTCTTACATGGATGCGCTAATCCTGGTGGAAGGCAGATAATGCATTACGTATAACCTTCGGCCACATGATAAATTGCCTCTTTATCTGGCAAATTCCAAGGAGATCTACTGGAGAGAACTGAAAGAGATATCTCACAGAGGCCAACGTTTCTTGGAAGGGGCCCAACTGTCTCAGGGTTTGAGTCAGAATCTGTTTAAGAACGCATTAAGAATGCATTGTCTTGGAGTGACTTGCCCGTCTCCTGAGATGTTGAGAACACCGTGGGCTCACAGTTGCTTTGGCGTCCGTGCTACAGTAGCCGCCTGACTTGATTTATTATTTTGATGGGCAAAGAAAGCTGCCTGCTAACAGTCATGCCCCTCCCAAGCGTTCCCAGCTTTACTTTTGCAGCCCTCCTCTCCCCATTTACACTGTGGTCTCTGGCTGCTTGTTAAACTGTTGTACCTAGGAAAGAGAGTGTGCGTGGCCGGCCTGTCACTCACATTTGACGGAGTGGGAGGGTGTTTGGGGAGGGGAGTTATGAAACTTGGTGTTGCCTGGGATGTTGGGGTGACCCTTTGACCTTGGAGAAGTCAGTTCATCTCTGGGGTCTCAGCATCCTCATCTGAAGCATGAGGGGTTTGGGCTGGGCCATTTGGGTGGTCCCTTCTCCTCTGACATCCCGAGACTCTGGGCCTGTTACTTGTATCTGTCCCCTGTTTGCGAACAGCAGTGCTGCTCTGAGGACTTCTGAAGGCCACCTGAAAGTGAAAGTGAAGGACGCTAGTCATGTCCGACTCCTTGCTACCCCCATTGACTGTATGGTCCATGGAGTTCTCCAGGCCAGAATACTGGAGTGGGTAGCCTTTCCCTTCTCCAGGGGATCTTCCCAACCCAGGGGTCAAATCCAGGTCTCCTGCTTTGCAGGCGGATTCTTTACCAACTGAGACACAAGGGAAGTTCAAGAACACTGGGTGGGTAGCCTATCCCTTCTCCAGCGGATCTTCCTGACCCAGGAATCGAACCAGGGTCTCCTGCATCGCAGGTGGATTCTTTACTAACTGAGCTATCAGGGAAGCCCAAAGGCCATCTGAATGTGCCTGCATTTAGAAAACGAGGGCCAGGCCCCCCAGATGCATTGGATTATGTGGACATTTTGTGTGACAGAGACTGTTAAGAATTTTGCAGTTCATTCTGACAGCTTGATCGATGGAGTGGTTTTGCATGGTGTCCATGTAGGAAGTAAGTGACTGAGAAGGAAGTATTTTCTAAGAGAGAGTCTGGTTATGTGTTTATGTTAGGTTTTTCTCCCCAGATTTTGTTCTAAAAGGCAACAATAATAACCCAATCCAACAAGGTTTTTATATTTGATTCCATTCACCATAATGTCTTAATTCTGCCTTTAACTTCTGTGACCCAATAGACTAATTATGTCTTTAGTATTGTGAGGTAGATACTCTGATCCCCATTGCCTGAATTGAGGTCTGTTAAGGGGACGGAAAGCACACCAGCTATTTGTGCAGAGTTAGAAGACTGGGTTATAAAGTTAGCTAAACTGTGTTGTTAGTCACTCAGTTGTGTCCAAACTCTGCGCGAGCCCATGATCACATGGTTGCTGGTGCAGTAGATCTGAAGAAGGGCCCCCGATTCACATCTCCAGTAAGTTTCAAGTGATGCCAGCGCCTGTGTGGGGCCACACTTAGAGAGTCAGTGCTCTAAGGGACCCCCGTGTAGCCGCAGCAGGAAGCAGCCCCACCCTAGGACTGAGGAGGCTGGGATTACTCAAGCTGTCTGGAGGAGGGGCGGGTGGGGGGCGGCGTGCCCCCTCCCCAGTTCTCCGGATGTCGGGAGAGGCTGCACACTGGGCTTCGTGACGGGTGCAGGATGAAGAAGCCTTGCTGCGCGCTGCTCACAGAAGCCGCACGCCGACGGGAAGCCAACTGGAAGGGGCGCATCTCGTCTGCCTCCTCCCGCCCGTGAGTCTCTCTCGCACGCCCCCTCCTGGCAGAGCCCGGCAGGGAGCCCGTGACAAAGCAGAGACCTGCGAGGTCTTCAGGGTTCCAGCTCCCACCGCAGCGCTGAGTATAATAAACGCGTGCGTTTGGAGCTGAGACCTCACTTTACAGACGGGGCAACTGAGGCACGGAAGCAGCGGCAGACGTTCCCAAGCTCTCCCAGCTGGCCGGTGGCAGAGCTGGGATGTGAGTCGGCCTCCGGAGGCTGCACCTGACCCCTGCGGCGATCTGTCTCGGGTTCTTCTCCTCGCTGTCTCTGCCCGTCCTCGGCCTGCACTGGTGGTTGCGTCTCGTCTCCTGCCCCACCGCCCCCCACCCCCGCCCGCCGAGTTGGTGTCCTTCCGGCTCAGTCTCCCTGCCCCCGCCTCAGGCATAACCTTTATGTGAACGGGTCCGCGTCGGTACCCCTACCCCGACCATGTTTCGGGATGCCAAGCTTGAAACCCTCCAGTGTTTCTCCTCCTCTTTCTGTCACCCTCCTCCCCAAATTAATTTTAAAATGTGATTCCCTCTGCAGTCCAGGCCTCTCTCTGACTGGTGCTGTCAGCTTCGGAAGTTCTCTCTTCCGGTTATTTCAGATTCTAAGGATGTATTTTTCTTTTCCTTAGTCCGCCTCAGTAGCCTCTTAGTGGCTTCTTTCCATGCCAGTAAGCTGCCAGTGGGGAGAGGTGCTGGAAAAACAGCTCCTCAGAAACACTTGCTGCTCCGCCGCAGCCTCCTGAACAGAGCCAGGGCGTCTCCGAGAGCAGGTTTACATGCTGTTTGGCGGTTGGACCCTGTCTCCCTTCCGTGTTACCCTCCCACTTCTCCAGCCCCCATGAACTAGCCGTGCTTCCGACTTGTCCCGGCCTCCTGTGGACTGCCAGGGTTGTGCTCGCCACTCTCGTGTAGGATATGGCACCATTTCTGCACGGCTGGCACGCTCCTTCTTGCTGGAAGACCCAGTCATCACACCGCCTGCCCTGTGCAGCCCCTCTTCCACGGGACGGAGGGGGGCGCGGGGGGACGTGACCGCAGGCGGACACCCCTGCTCTGAGCCTGCTGCACACCGCAGGCCGACACGCCCGTGTTACGGGAATGTCCCAGAGCCGGCTTCCCTCCGTCAGAGCTCCGGGGGCCTCTGGGGGTCCGTCTCTGCAGCGGGACTCATCCCCTCCAGCACCTCCCCAGGACGTGGGGCCAGTCTGAACTGACTCTTCTCCCTTCCTGCAGATTATGCTCTGACTTAAACACCCGTGTGTCTGGGGACGGGGTTCTCACCACCCAGTTGGTAAGGAGGAACATCGCAGTCTTGCTTTTTCCTCAGAGAAAAGGCACGTCATGCCCTTCCTGTCACCCACAGGTTCCCAAGCGTTTGAGAACCAGAAATGAATTTGTAAGGGGCCCTCCTCGCCTTGTGGAATTAGAGCGGAGGTATTGCTTTCTTTTCACTTCAGTTAATCCGAATGAGCTGAGTCTCCTTTTTATAGGGAAGGGCAAAACCAAACCAAATCCAGCCCAGCAAAAAAACAAAAACAAAGCTTGCTTGCTGCCAGAATTGGGCTCAGGAAAGAGTTTGGGTCGTTAGGGTCATGAGAGAAATGGCGTTTCCAAACCCTCTCTCTTGCAGAGCAGCTGACGGAGGTGTCCTTACAGAACATGCAGAAATACATGGGACCCCGGGCACCCACGTTTCTCAGCCTTGCCTTCCACGTGTGTGTCTGGGAAGCTTACTCACTGGTGAGAGGCCTTCTGTTTTTCCTCTGAGTAAGCTGTCAGGCAGTAAATTGCAAGTTCCGTGGTTGGTCTGGAGTTGGGAGGATGTGAGTGGTGGCCCATCGTGAACGTGGACGTGAGACTCAGTTTGAAAGAGACCCCTTACCTCTGCCACCTGGACTTTCCACTGAGTGCTGGTATTTCAGTGTCCTGCGCACTTATGAACTGCTGGTGTGTCCAGATTCCCCCAGGCCTGCCCAGGTCCTTGCTGGGAGCTGAGTCTAACAGATGAGACGGTGGTCACACCATCTTCCATGGCGGTTCGAGTGTGCGCACGTCGGAAGGCAGAGGGAGCTGAGCTGGGTGGGGTGGGGTGGGGTTGCTGGCGTCTGAGCTGGGCTCCAAGGCTGGGTTGGTGTCCTCGGGTGGGGAGGGGGGGATGCGGCCTGGGGTGCTGGTGTGGGAGGTGCAGGAGGCCCCTGAGGGCTGGCCCACAGGGTCTGTGAGGGGTGTCCTGGGAGGGAGGGGCAGACCCCGCTCTGTGGCTCGGGGGCCGTTCAGGTGCCCCCCGAGGTGAGGGCCGTGATGACCGCGTCCCATCGGCGGCCATCACTCCTCCCGTTCCTGAAAGCACTGCTGGGGTCTTGTCTTTCCCGCAGCTCTGCCCCTGGCCCCTCATCTCTCGTCTGTGCTGTCCCCCAGGTGCCCAGACTCCTCTCGAGCTGCAGCTCGGTCCTCCGCTGCATGCCACGCATGCCTCTGGAGGCACGTTCTGAGCAGCAGGCCTAGTCGCATCATTCTGCTGCTCTGCACCCTCCTGCAGTCCCCGTCAGCCCCCGCACAGAGCCAGAGGCTCCCTGGGAGGCAGGGGCGCCCTTCGGGGGACCCCCTCTGCCTTCTCATCACCCCTAACTTGAGGCCCCACCAGATGTCCTCTCACGGCCTGGTCCCGTGCCCTCTGCTGGGAGCCCTGTTCCGTGCGACCCGCTTAACCCACCCTTCGGCCCGCAGACGCCTGCGGCCGTGCCAGCCTCCCTCCGTCCGGCCCCTGTTCTGCGGCCTCTCCCCAAGTTGCCAGGCTGGGAGCCCCTCCCGGGGCCTTGCCCTGTGCCGGGCCCCACGTGGGACGTGTGCTGGGCCCCACGTGGGACGTGTGCTGGGGGCATCAGAAGGGGAGAGCGAGCGAGGAAGGCCCGTCTGGAGCCCAGGGCAGCCGCCAGCCCGCCTATATTTCTCCTGACAACCTTGCTGGGCCCAGGCAGCCTCATTTCTGCTCAGGGTGGTAGAAAGATTACTGGAGGAAACAAGCAGGGGAAAACTCATTCGTATAAAATGACAGCACCCTCCCCCCACTTGTCCCAGGAGGAAATGAGGTTTCCATACATCCTAAACATCCGCCTCCTTTCAACATCTGCGGAAGCTCAGTGGAGTAATGACAGATAATCAGCACTGGGGCTGAGATTTCTTTTCCTTGGGCAGACCCGTTCTTCCTACTATCATATTTAACTCTCTCCGCCTACCCCTGGGGGCCTGGGCAGCTTATGTGTGTGGACTGGAGACTAGCTTGTTTATCCCTTTAGTTTGTTGGGGGGTGGGGGTGCAGTGGCTTCTATAGCTCACCTTTCTGAGCCAGAAACACACGTTAAATGATAAAATGATGGCACGTTAGAGCCGGCGGTGCACACCGGGCTGGAGGGGAAGCGAGCTGTGCCAGCAGAGAGCTCCAAGCGGGCCGCTCTGTCTGAGAAGGGACCCGCCGCCAGGAACAGCCCCGGCGCCTTCTCTCACTTCCTGCCCAGAAGTGCATCCCCTTTCGTGCTCATTCGCGCGTCATCGGAGCCCTTAAGGGTCATTAAGAGCCCTGGGTTTGAGTCCCAGCTGTGCTGCCAACTGGCGGAGCGGCCTTGGGCAGGCCATGTGGCTTCGGGAGCCCAGGTAGCTGTCGTCTGACAAAGGCGGGAGTTGGACGCGATCTTGGAGGGCTTTCCGGCCTCCCAGTTCCACGTGTTCATGAAAAACCCGGGGTGTGGGATTGGCAGTGGGGCCTGATGAGAGTTCTCAAGGGAGAGCGTGTCCCCAGGAGAGGGGAGCGGCAGCGCGGGGGAGGAGGGGAGGGCTGGGGGCGGAGAGGGGGCTCCCTGGTGCCCGTGGGGGGCGAGTGTCGGGGAGAAGCACGGGTCTGCCCCGCAGGGGGACGCAGCCCTTGTACTTGAGCCATGTGGCTCTGGGGCGCTGAGCACTAGCTCTGGAAGTCTGCATTGGCCAGGGAGGCCCCTGCACCACCCGGCCCTCAGTGCACAGAGTCCCCGTACGCGCCCGTCCTGGGTGGCCAGCGGGGATGGCTCAGCAGCTGTCCCAGACCACCGTGCTGTGAACATCTGGCGAGACTCCATCAGCTGTGGCCCTGAAGTTTCTTGCCTGTCACTTCTCCCAGCATGTGCAGCTCCGTCCCAGCCCCTGATCAGCAGCGTCTTCAGCTAAGAGCCCGCTGGGTGCCCGGAGCGCTGCTGGACACCGTGACTGCGGCGTCGTGGGTCCTTCTGGTTGCCGCGCACCCCTGCTGCCCTAGTTGTGTCTTTACCTTTGGGGACCTGGGGAATTGACCCAGCTGGAGTGGGCACCCAGAGGCTACTGACCTCTGCCCTGAGACAGATGGTTACCATCCCTTCTCCTGATGGTCAAACCTTTGCCGAGAAGGGCTTTAGAAAGAAGAGCTAAAGCGACAAGTGCCTTTGCTTGTAAATCTAAGTATCTCCTGGCGTGGCAGCCCACGTGGGTGCTGCAGGCTGTAACTCTTCATGGCGTTTGAAGGATGAGCAATTGCGGTCAACAGGAGGGAGAAGAAAGGGTGTTTGGGATGTCCAGGTGACAGAACCTTAGAAACGAATGGTATTTGCTTCAGGTTCACCTGAGTTTATCAAATGGGAGACGCAAAGATGTAAAAACGTCTTTTGGAAGAGCCCTCTTAACTTCCACTTCTGGCAAACAAGAAGGTTCCTAAGGGTAGCAAGCTGTGGCACAAAGGTCATGGATCCTGGAGCTCTCCTCAAGAAAGCTGTTTAATCTCCCGGAACCTCAGTTTCTCATTCGCAAAAAGCTGACCATCAGGCTTAATCTGGAATGGTCACGGTCGAGATGTGAATGAAGTAACGGGCATGAAACTGCACGCGATAAACTCTGGCTCTTAGCGTCGCTTAGGATGCTCAGCAGCGGGCCTCCCTTTGGGGACCCCGGGGGTCTCTCCCTTTGTGGCCCTGTGTGGGTCTGTTGCTGGAACTCGCCGAAGCCTGCCAAGCGTCTCGGGGTGGTCATCGGGCCAAGACGCTTGTCCTTGGCACGTGCCGTGTTTTCCGTTTCTTAGATCTCCTTTGGCAGGAGTTCTGCAGACACGTTCTAATTAGAGCCTGGAGAATTGGGGGCGATTTAAATGCTTCCTCACGCTGCAGGTAGCCCTCTGTCTTTGAAAACCACCCTCGGTCATCCCGGAAGGGTTTGCGGTTGCCTTTAGTACAGGTCAGCGAACACAGAGCGAGCAGAGGCTGGGTTGGATTCACACAGCTGTCCTGACTCCAAAGCAAATAGACGATCCTTGCCAAAGGGGATGCGTCTGGAATAGAGTGTCCTGGCGCTTGTTTCAGGATATCCAGGCCCAGAAGCGACCGTGGTCTCGGTGGGATGCCCTGACGCTGTGTTCCCGTAGAGTAAAAGGGGGGCACGTCCTAGAAGGACTTTGGGTGAACACTCCAGTTGCTCCGCTCTCCCAGCTCCAGGCTTCCAGATTGTTCTGAGTGGCTGAAACGCCTTCTGGAGGGGGATTATTTTTGTTCTTTGCTTGCTCTTGTCCCCCTCTTTTCCCTTCTGAGCCAGCAGCAGCAGCTTAGTGCTTGGAACTGGTGACTTAAAAGGGCTCAGACTCCTTGGCGCCAAGGTGCGAGCTGGCAGCGGCTGTGGAGCACCTGGCCGGGGGTCCGGGGCGGGGGAGGCGCCTCCCCGCCCCTAGTGGGCGTTTTGCCCACAGATCGTGGTAGCCCTGGTGCCAGGATAAAGGGCTTAACCCTCCCACTGCAGGAGTTTCCCTCCTAGGCACACGTGCTGGTCAGTTTGTTTTGATTCCACTGCATGGAGGGTTACCTGCTGCTTCCTAGTTCCTTTATCAGCAGCTCTGGCTGAGAGCCTCTCTCAGAGCACATGCAGGCACAGTAAAGGGGGTCACGGAGGGAACCAGTGAAGGACCCCTGGGATTCCAGGAAGTTAGTGCTTAGAAAACCACGCCGTATGTAGCTGCAGTCCAGTGAACACTGACCCTGGTGTCAGAAGTAACTTTCAGACTGGCTGAGATGCTGGGAAGCGGCCCGAGAGAACACTTGGGGCACAGAGGCAGCTGGCCTTGGGCTAAACGCGTGTGGCTGATCGTGGACCCTGGGTAGACTCAGTGTAGGTGCGGCAGGGCTCCTGACGCAGAGCTCTGGCCCCCAGAGGGTCTGGGCCAGCTGGGGGCTTTTTGGGGAGAGTGTGGGGGTCAGCTGGGGGTGTACTTGAGCTGGAGTTCCTCAGAGAAGGTATGTGTTTGGGAGGAGGAGGATTGAGCTCGTGGTTCTTGCTCTCTCTGCCTGCCAAGCAGCAGGTGTCATTCGGGAGTCACTGAGCGTTCTGGGGGAGGAGGGGAGCACCTTAATGACGATGAGAAGGATGATTTTTTCCAAAGTTTTCACTACCTAACTAGCGATCGGAGGATGGGGCCGCAGTTTGCCTTCTTCCTCCCGTTCATTCAGCCCTCTAGCCTGGTGGTCTCTGCCTCAGTTTTTCTCCCTGGATGGGTGATGCATTTATAACATCGACCTTCAGGAAGATGAGCACTGCTCATTTTGCTCTTTTAAAACTTATTTTTCTTTCTCTGAGGACGGTATTAGTGTTATAATTTGTTCCTGATACCTCCTAAACCTGTTGTGATTAAAGCCTTTTCTTTCTTTTTTTTTTTTAAACCAGGTTTGCCGCCTGGAGTTCATATATTAACAGAGATGAAAAAAGATCGTTTCTGATTTATAATGCTCTGAATTGCTTCAGTCCTTCATTTGTATTTCTCAGCAGTATTTCTCAAGTAAAGCGAGGCATCCATCCTGTTGTCGGGGTCTCAGTAATCCCCGTGAAAAACGGGGGAAGGATTTGTGAAATTCTGCGTGAGCGTTGGAGGTGATTGAACAAGTGAAATCAGGACAATGTAAATTATCGAGTGTCTTTCTTCCCCATAGCTATTTTCGCCGTGGCGTTCCTATATTAGGCAAGCCTTCTGGGACCCTCTAAGGTCAAGACATCAGGAAAGAAAAACCTTGTAGCATTTGACCTAATCAATACTGAGGCTTCTCAAATAGATATCTAAGTCTCTGACAGCCAGTGCCCGATGGGCAAGGGAAAACAGACTTTCGCATGGTATTGATGACATCACAGCAGCAGCTGAGGATGCCTGCCCTTGACATGCCCCAGGCCAGTCTCTGGGTGGGCGGGGGTGGTCCCTTTGGGTTCTTTTTTGCAGTATCTCTGTCCTGCATTCACTTGCCTTGGTTTTTCCATTTTGGGGAGCTGAGAATTCGTTAAGATGGGATGAGGCAGCATGCAATGGGTTGCAGACGGAAGCCTGCTGTAGTCCCTGTTAGAGCCAAGGAGATTCAGGCTCCTATGCCAAAGGGTGGACCCTGGATTCTCATTTCATCCAGGCCATCGGACTTCCAGGCGCCAGCCAGTGGGCTCCCAAGATCAGGTGGGCACCATGGACACTTGGAAGGCAGCCGTTTTTCCTCCATACTCTGCCTATTTGTTGCCTTAGAATTTTGGGGCATTTGGGGTGGTTTTGTCATTTGCCTCTTCTCAGAAGAAAGGTGAAAGGGAAGATTCCTGTTATACTGGGGATTCCCGGTTTTGTCTCCTGATAAAATCTGGCTGCATAGTTGATCTACAGCATAAAAGAAGAGAGATGAATGAAGTCAGTGTCCTC
This sequence comes from Budorcas taxicolor, assembly GCF_023091745.1. NCBI lineage: Eukaryota > Metazoa > Chordata > Mammalia > Artiodactyla > Bovidae > Budorcas > Budorcas taxicolor. The sequence continues at coordinate 8,203,231 of NC_068928.1, forward strand.
ACTTGCCACCTTCTGCTTCTTTTACTTTGATTGTTAAGTGCAGCACAGATACCAATAAAGAGGCTGGCTGTTCAGACCTCGATCCACACAGGCTTGCTGGGCACAGTCCGCTCCCAGCAGAGCTCCAGCCTAGATGGGCACCAGCGCTTTGCCTGTGTTTTGAGTCATAACATGTATGACGAGATTCCTGTTCCCCATCCCATCCACCTGATGAAGGCTTTCAGGATCCTAAGTTAGGTGGGATCTGGTCAGAGGGAAGAAGTATTATTAATAGCGAGAGGATCTTCCAGTCTGCCTGTTATTAGTACCATAAAACCTTCGTCAGCTGCCCAAACCGCAGGGAGCAGAGAGGCACTGCTATTCCCAGCCATGGGGCATTGTCGTGCCCTGGACCTGTGGGCATTGAAGTGATTGGCGGGCTGTGGGGGACCTGTCCCAGCATCACTTAGCATCAGGAGGCTGGTGGAGCAGAGAAAGCTGGATCCATCTTCTACAGAGAAGGCACCGCCCCTTTGGAGAAGATGAGCGGTTTGCCTGTGCCGCGGAGCCAGCTCTCAGGTCGCATCTCCGTCACAAGCCGCACGGAGTGCTCGGCCCCTCCCCTTCTGCCTCTGGTTGTCCTCTAAGTAGCAGGAGCCTCCTCCAGCCCGTTAGGTTTTCACCATCACCCCGTGAGGTACGGTCATGAGGGTTATTATAATCTCCCGTTTTACAGATAAGGAAGCCAGAGCTCAGAGAGGTGAAGTAACAGAGAGAAATAACTCTTCCTTTCCAGCGTGCTCACTTTGTCCTCTTTCATCCTCACGGCCACCTGCCGTGAGGGAGGCCCATCAAAACACAGCATCCCGATCTTATATTTTGCCCAGATTCTTTTTGGCCTTCTGGACGCCCGTGCCCAGAAGCCCGTGGTACAGTGATGCCCTGCAAGAGCCTGATGCTCTGTTGGTCCTTTTCTGGCGCTAGAAAAGGTGCCAGACTGGGCCTGGCATGGGATCGGGGGCTGGAGAAGTAGAGGGGGCGGTTCTAGAAGGAGGGAGGGTCGTGATGACCACGGGAACAGGGGCAGGCTGAAACTGCTGCCTCTGGTCTGAACAGTGCGCACCGCGTCTTCAGCCGCAGAGGGTCTTGTCTGCTCTGGAGAGCAACGTGCTCCGTCCCGGCAGCTGCCGTGCTGGGCGCTTTTGCGCCTGCTCTGTAATCGTCTCAGCAACACTAGGAAGTAGCTGTTTTTCCTTCTGCAGTTGAGGAGACCGAGTCTCCACGGATTAAAGGATCTCACCTCAGGCCACACGCCTGGTTGGTAGTGGCGTCCCCTCGGCAGACGCCCTTGGCGCCCACACTGTGTGCCGGGTACCACCCAGGGCACCAGGGACCTGTCAGTGACCGGAACAGACATAATCTCAGCCCATGCAGACTGGAATCCAAATGGAGGGAGACACACGGTAGACAACGAGAATGATAGCTGAGTAAATCGTGGCACGTAGAGGAAAGGATGCGACCGAAGAGCTCCCGCCCTGGGGGCCGTGCTGTGTCGGCTGGTCCTGCTGAGCCTCCGGGAGAGGACTTGAAGGAGATGAGTCATCTGGGTCTGACGAAATGCCCTCTGTTCAGAGAGGGAGGCCTGGGGAGTGGGAATGACTCGGCTAAGGTCACCACTGACTTAGAGTTCAAACCAGGTCACGAACCTGGGGGTTGGCATCACTGCGTTGGGAAGCCCCCCAGACAGCCTCAGCCTTTATTTCCCCTTGGCGTCCTTGACTTGGTTCTCTTGACTTTGCTCCTGTCTCTACCCCATCACCATGGGCCCTGCCCAGCACCTTCCCTGACCCAGCCTTCAGCCTTGGGTGACGTTGGTTTCTGGGGGTCCCGTGCCAGCCCCAAAGCCTCCCCTCTCCTCGGAAGCCCTGGCTTGCTTCTCTCCCCATATAAACACGCATCCCTTCACCCCAGCGTCCCAGCACCCTGAGTAGGGAATTCATGCTTTTTTTATTCTAAGAGATCTGCCGCTGTCATTTTTGATATCTTCTGTTTTTGTATGCGGGAACGCAGAGCACAATTAGAATACAGTTATATATCCTCATAGTTATTAAAGCTTGGATTAACATGACATAAAGTTTTGTCTGGGGAGTCTTTTGCTATGGCTCAGGGAGCATTTTTTGTGACAGTAATAGGCTCCAGTTAATATACTTGAATGATACTAGAATCTGTGTTATAAGGCAGAACAAAAGGGGTTTATCTGAGGCTGAATTACAAAGGTGGAGTCATCACTGCGAATGATCCACAGAGATCTGGGCTTAATTATTGTCGCTGGTGTCACTCCGGCGGAATGCAGGTGCTCCCTGGAGCAGAGTAGAGCGTGGGAGGGCCGGCCTGCCGGTCTCCGGTGGGCACCGAGACTCCTGCCCCATCTCCCGAGCACGACCCGGGCCACGTGTCCTGCAGGTCCATGCGGGCTGAGACCTCTCGTCCTGCGTGGCGATGTGGAACGTGCAGGAATCATACTGTTTCTGCCAGATGGTCTGAATGACTCCCCTGTCCCAGAGTGGACAGCCTGTCCCTCCGTTTACAGACCACCTGCCCTCCCAGCCCCGCTGAGCCATTCTTGAGGCTGATGAATGGGCTGATACACTGGTATGTATCAGTGATAGCATTTTCATTGATACAGACAGTGATACGTACCAGTGCTATCAGTGAGAGCATTTTCTCAGCCACAATGCCCCTTGCTGCCCTGCACAGCCTGATGGTTTTGACCCGCGGGGGAGGCAAGCTGCCGGGCCCTGTCAGATACTGGGCACGGGTGGCTGGACCCAGCCATGGCCAGCTGAGGTGTCCGGCTGCATGTGGCTGCACACAGGTGAGCTGCCTCCCAGTCTGTCCCTGGAGGACAGGCCTGGGCGTCCATATTCCTCTGGGGGTCGAGTCAGGCCTGAGAGATGGGGTCGAGAACAAAGCACCATCCTGAACAGGGTGGGGCAGCAGAAAGCTTTAGAGGTGCTGTCTATATGGACCGTAATCCGCCTTTTCGTATTCTCCCTCGGCCAGCTGTAAGAGTGCACCTTCTTTTGTTGGAGGCTAGGTTCAGCTATCTCCCCTTTCCTGTTAACTTAAGTGTGTTAGTCTCTCTATCGTGTCCGACTCTTTGCAAACCTCATGGACTGTAGCCCGCCAGGCTCCTCTGTCCGTGGGACTCTCCAGGCAGGAGTACTGGAGTGGGCTGCCATTCCCTTCTCCAGAGGATCTTCCTGTCCCAGGGATTGAACCCAGGTCTCCTGCCTTGCGGGTGGAGTTACCACTGAGCTACCAAGGAGGCCCCTGTTAGCTGAGCTGTGTGGCTGTTTTCAACGCTCCGAGAGCTGCCGTCAGCCCTCTGCAGTGTAGCTTTTCCTGCCCAACCTGTCTTCTGAAAGCTTGTTGTTCTCAGGCTTTTGAAAATCCGTCCCGCAGTGTCCCAGTTTCAGAGCGAGAAGGGAACAGATTTTGGTCAGGCGGCCGTGTGTGGCAGGAAATGGACGGGGCCTTGGCAGCCTGGTGCCTGGCGGGGCAGGGAGGCCGCGGTGCTGCCTGGGGACAGGGCAGGGACGTGGCTGCCCTGCTCAGGCCTACACAACTGCAAGGTCAGGAGAATGGAGTTTGAGACTTGGTCTTTCTGAGTCTGAAGGCCGTGTTTTTTACCAAGATTGTATTGATCCAGAACACAGATTCCTGCGCCCTGCCCCAGAATCATGCTCTGTAGGGGGGTGGCCTGGGTCTGTACACGTCACTTGGGCCCTAGGTGACCTGTGGACATGCAGTTGGTCGGGAACTACGATGGTGTCAGATGAGCCCTGGAAGCCGGTGATGAGTTTGGACACCATGTGCCCTGAAATACTCTCCTCCCTGAAATATTGGTCCACGGTGGGTTATACCCCACTGGGCTGGTGCGTGCAGGGAGTGGGGGTGATGAGCTCGTGTTACATTAGAGCCTTTGTATAAACAAGAGCTGAGACTGGAAGTAAGAGAGATCCATGGCGAAAGGTGCACATTCAGCAGAGTCAGCCCTGCTCACCGTCACCCCATTGCCTGATGCAAGGTAAACAGCTGTCGTCCTCTGCCTTGCCATGGCTAAGATGGTTTAAAAGAAGGGTTGGTTTTAATTAGAATAAACACAGTATTTTTCTTGCTGCAACAAGGCCTTCAAAGGGGAAAAAAACTCAATACCCCAATTATGCCAAAGCATTCCCAGTCCTATCCAGGAGTAATTAAAAAATACAGCTGATGCTTGTTCCCTCGCTTGTTTTTAAATGAATAGCTAAGTATCTGTCAAGATGATGAGCGCCTAGGCCGTTGACAGCCTTACGCTCAATTTGCTCCCAGGAACTGCTGTGTTGAGAACACGAAGGCTGCGGTTTTGAAAAGCGAGGCATCCGCCTCCCCGGGCACACTTGTTCTGTGTGCTTGGTGGGGGACCTTCCCCTGACCTGGGTACTGAGCTCCGGGGTGGAAGCCAGACTCCGGCTCTGCATTCTCGGTCCTGCAAGGACCCTCCTTTCTTCCCGTGGGTGGATAAGAGGGATCTTCCTGGACTGCTCGGGGAGCCCAGCTCCTGTGCAGAACACAGAGGGTTAGAGTTGTGAGGGTCTGTGCAGAGAATTAAGCTTGGCTTTGCTGGGGGAAATCCTCCTGTTGCAAGTCACATTTTAATTAGTTTGTAGATTTTTCATTTCTAGATGATGCCTCCAGGTGAATTGAGATGTCATTCTGCATATTGACACCACTCATTTGGTGACAATTGGGCTTTTATTTCTCAGAACCTAAAGGCAAAGCTGTATGCATTCTCCTCACCCCATCCCCAGCACACGTATTTTTCCAAAGACAAAATCAAGGGCAGACTTGAAGAGGAAATGATCATAAAACTTATTAGAGCATTAGCAGTCCTTAATATTTACCCATCAGTTTACAGCATGTTTTCGTATGCATGGTGTTCCAGTTATCTGTTGATGCATAACAAATCGTACCAAAGCTTACTGGCTTCAAACAACAATCATTACATTATCTCTCGTGGTTTCTGTGGATCAGGAATCTGGGAGGGGCTGGGCTGGATGGTCCCGGCTGGAGGCATCTCACGAGGCTGCGGCAGTAGAGGGCTGGCCAAGCATCTGTCCTCCTCTGGCCTCAGCCCCCTCTGTCTGGCCTCTCTCTGGGACCCGCTCTGTGCTTCCTCACATCATGGCAGGCTGAGGGCAGTCTCAGCTCCTGGTAGAGTGGCTTAGGGCTTCAGGATAAGTGTTCCAGCCCGTGAGGCAGAGGTGACCTCACTTTTGCTGACCTAGCCTTGACAGTCTTGGAACACAAGTCAGTTACAAACACGTCTGACCCGAAGGGAAGAGGATACAGACCTCATCTCTTGACGGGAGGCATGTCAGGGTCGTACTGTAGCTAGCATGTAGGGTGAGGGAGGCATGTGGCCGTCTGGGGAAAGGGCAGTCTGCTCCACGTGGTCCCCTTCTGATGCACTTAGAACATGCTGCTGTCACCCTGTTACAAGCTAGAGACGGAAAGCCAGAGAGGTGGTTTGTCTGACGTCACTCAGTTACCAGGTTGTCCTCTGAACCCAGAGCTTAAGCTGCTAAACCCCGCAATCTTTCCATTAAGAGATCGCCTGAGGCTGTGGGCAGGAAGGCTGTTCAGTTAGCTCCTCCAGGTCACATTCGGGAGAGGGTGGAACTCTGCGGCTCTATACCGCAGATCTCTTTTCAGCTCTATAGGAAGTGCTGACTTTGCATGTTTTTTGTCTTCCTGAGCCTTTTGGGTGCAGGACGAGGAGCAGGTGGGTGAGCTGAGAGGAGGCAGATCTCTGGAGGAGGAGAACAGCCACTTGTTGGTGAAGGGCCGCCTGGTGTAGACAGTATGTGTGAGGCCCAGACTTCACGCAGAGCTCTGCCCTGCCCTTTCTGATGCTGAGTGTGGTCAGTAAGGACCAGTTCACCGGCAGCCTTTAAATAAAAAGTTTAACCAGTATTGATAATGTATGAATAACACCGGTGATGACATGAGAAGCTAAGTTCTTCTCTGCGTTTCCATGTGTGTACGAGCACTGTCTCATTAAATCTCATCTCCTCCCGTTAAGAATGTCCTGTTCAGTGAGGGTCAGAGTTAGGTAACTCGTTCTGTTGCCTGCCCAGGGTCACTCTGTGGCCCCCTGGCGCCCGGTGTGAAGCGGAGTCTCTGTGACCCTGGGGCCCGAGCCCTTGACCTCTCTGCTAGCCTCCGAGTTGCCCACTGCTGGGTCTACAGGACCCACTGGATGAGGACCTCGTGGGGGTCTTGCTGGGCCGAGCTGGACTCCTTTGCTGGGCTCGTCAAAAGCAAACACGCTTTCCTGCATTTACTCCACGCACGCTTGGCCAGCAGCTCTTGCTTTTCATGTGGTCTAGCTTGAGGGGGGGACGCTTCGTGAGGACGGGCTCCTTCTTCACCCACCTCTCTCCTGCCTGCTGGCCCAGGCCAGGCCTCTGTCCACTCTCACGGAGGCAGGGTCGCCTCGGCCCCTGGAGGGACCCCTGCCTCCAGATCATCTTGTTCCCAGCTCCCTTCAGCCTCAGTCCTGGCCTCCTTCTCTCTCAGGCACTAAAGCAGAGTCTGGTGTGCTCCAGAACATTCTCTAGAATGACTGCATGAATGGCGCGGGTCTGGGCCAATTCCCTCCTCTCATTGCTGCCAGGGTGAGCCTGAGTTGGCCTGTGGCAATGAGATGGATCTGGAAAGGCTTGGAAATAATATACTATGGACCCCTCAAGAAGGCCTGCCCTAGATGTAAGCTTTCACACGTAGGATGGTAATCAACGCGGTCTTACTGTATAGCACAGAGAACTACGCTGAATGTCCTGAGATAAACCATAGCAGAAAGGAATATTTAAAAAGAATTGTGTGTGTGTGTGTGTGTGTGAAACCAAATCGCTATACTGTACAGCATAAATTAACACCACATTGTAAGTCAGCTACAATTAACAAAATAAAAGGCCTGCCCTTATGACACAGCCATCGCATGTGGTGGGGTTTTCAGGGAGGTTCTTTGCGGAATGCGAGGCATCCAGGGGGAGGCCGCCTGGACTTGGAGGGTCCGAGGGCCTCTGGACGGGAGACGCCAGGGGAGAGAGGATGGGTGGGGTGGCGGAGAGGGCAAGGGCTGAGAAGCGGCAGGCAGCGTTTGCTGACTCTGCGCATCCACTGGGCATCACACACTGGACGGCTGGGGACATGCATCCGCTCTCCCTGGTGTAGGGGCAACGTGGTGCAGACTTTAAGTGGGGGGGCCCCAGAGTCCACCGCGAGGGTTAAAGCAAGGCTCTGCCCTTTGTAAGCAGCATGAAGTTGGCCAAGTGGCTCCACCCTCTAGGCCAGTTTCCTCCCTTGTCAGTGGAGATGGTGGCCCCCTGAAATGGTGCGCGTGACGATTGAGCCGGGTCACCGTGTGCGTTGCCGAGCCTGCTGCTGGGTGTGTGGCAATTGTAAAGAGCATTAATGTGTTATTATTGTCTTGTTGGCCACCTAGGAATGGGCACAGATAATGAAGGAAGTGGTGCGGTCATGTATTAAATCCCCATTCATTATTCAGGTATCTAGAAAAGTTGGGTCTTGCAGAACCTGACTGGGGGTTGGAGGGTGGGGGGCGGTCCCTGCTATGGTCAGAAAGTCGGATGAGGCTGTGTGTGTGTGTGTGTGTGCACTGGCGTGCTGTGGGGGGCCTGGCCCCTGCCCTGGGCCCTGGTGTGTTCTGGGGGACAGCTGTGCAGCTCGTGGCTGGGATCCGGGCTCTGACCTGCTTGCCACACCCTGAGCTTCTTTTTATGACTAATTGCTTTGTTTGTTCTGTAGGAGACACTTAATTTTTTTTTTCAGTGATTTACTCCTCTTTGTAATTAGGTGTAGTGATTAGAATCTTGTTCCTATTACAATGGAGTTTTCCTTTTAATTCATGCACATTCGCTGGGCCTGTCTCCGTCTGTTCCATTGATTGTCTCCAATTGGCTTTTCCCAAGCTGTCATATAAATCACAGTTCAGGGGTGGCTTCGAGACGGATGTGAATCTAAGGAATCGAAGACAACTGGCTGGGAGTTTTGTTACATTCCAGCTACCAAATAGTGATACACCCTTAGGGAGGGAATCTCAATAATTTAGGACAATGAGGAGTTGGCAAAGTACTCTAGTACTCTCTTTCCCCAGTAATTCCTTTTTTGAAAAATTAAAGATGTCATTACACACAGACACAAATGCATTTTGCTGGGAAGAATAAACGCCAAAATGTTAACAGTGATGACGTGTAAGTTCTTCTTTTTGCTCATTGGCTATTTTTCTACATATGTATAACGCACGTATTAAAAAGTAAACGTTTCACTGTTTAGGCACGTACATCTGTCCTCTGGCCCAAGGTTGCTCCGCGCGTCAGCGAAACTCCAGGTTGTGAGAGTCCCCGTGCAGGTCCAGGTCTTGTCCCCAGAGCTGCCCTTCGTCTGCCAGTTGGTCAAAAAGCCGTGAACCCTTGTTCTGAAGGGAGGGTAGAAAGGATGCAAGATGGGGTTTCTGTCCACGAGGTGCTCCTGGCTGCGGAGAGAGGTTTCTGTTCAGACTCCCACGACTCCGACCTCTGCATTCCCCCAGGGTTTGTTTTGAGGCCAGGTTGTTGCCTGCTGGGTCCTGCTGCTTCCTGGGCATTTCCCCTCGCCTCACGAGTCTCCCGTCCAGCCTCCCTGCTGAAAGCCCCCAAGCCTGTGCCCTGCCGTCGTGGCCTCAGAACGCAGCTCCTGGGCCCGGTCCGCTCACATGCTCACGGTGTCCTTGTGTGGTGGCCTTTCTTCCGTTGCCCTCTCCGTAGGGTCTGGACAGAGGTGTGTCCCCAAAAGCAAGAGGGGATCCAGGAGCGTGATCAGCCAGTGGCCGCACGAGGGGCGCGTATCCGTGGGGGTCAGAGAGGCCTGGGGCTGGCGGGCGGGGTGGAGGCCAGCTGGTCTGAGCGCTGGAACATCTCCCTTGGCACTCTCGGACACAAGGCTGGCCCAGAGTGGTCCTTTAGGGAAAGCAAGCCGGCTCCACCGAGCGGAACCAATGGCAGGGGAGCAGGGTGATCAGTGATCCCAGGGAGGAGCCTTCGTGTGGTCCAGACTTCCAGTGAAAGGCCCTGAAGCTGAGTGGGATGTAGAGGAGGTGAGAGAGGGTGGGGCGAAGGTTGTCTCAAAGGACGGGAAGACAGAGGAGGGCAGGGTGGCTTCAGAGGGAGGGGTCGGTGAGGGCATCAAGCTTTCAGCCCATGGGCGACGGCAGCCCACCAGTGGAGATGGAGTTTGGGGGGAAGGCACGTCCGTGTGCATTAGGTTTGTTGGGTTTTGGGTACCAGAATATTTGCATGGCAGGAAAACCGAAGGCAAGCAGAGAGGCTAGTGCTCTGGGGATGGGCACGGGATGGGACCCCAGAGAGGCGGCAGGGTGAGGACAGCCTGCAGGCTCATGGTTGGGGGCGGGGGCAGGGAGGAGTCAGGGAAGGTCACAGCGAAAGGCACAGAACCCGTGGTGCCTTGAGAGCCTGGAAGCGGGAGCCTGCAGGCGAGGGGTCACGGGGGAGGCTGCGCTCTGCTGTTTAATGAACAGGGGAGGGGGCTTCCAGATTCGGCTGGGCAGATGAACAGAGTTAACCATCTTTCCCTGGCACGTGCAGATAGCCCTTGCGTTCCAAAAGGCTGCCTCGCCAGAGCTCGGTGTGCACCTTGGCTTTGTAGCTTGTGTGCTACTCTGCCTGGGAGGGAGGGAAACGGAAGGTGAAATTTCAGAATGAAATTGAAGGTGAAGACTTGTGTCATCCTTGTTGGGTACGGTTGGTGGGGTGTTGTACATTTATCCAAGTGAGCCCAGAAGTCAGGGTGGGAGGACGACGTGAGGGAAGCAGATCAGGAAATCAGATCCGTTTCTCTGAAATTCCCGAACCTGTGGGTTTCTTTCTCTGCAAGCAGAAAAACCGTAATAAGTTTTTGCTTTGCAGGGAAGGCACAGTTTTTTTCTGTAGCTGAGACTTGCAAAGTAAAGGAGCCTTCCTTTCACCCTTCCCTCCTCAGCACCACCCCCCCTTCCCGCTGCTGGGCCCCTCCCCTCCTCCAGACTTTCTTTAAGATAGACTTTGATGCATGAGGAAGCATCATAATGTAATACTCGTCTTATCGCCACATGTACCCAGCAGGCGTTCACAAAAAAGGACGGTGGGCGAGCTTCAGATAGCGCCGTAGCCAGGAAAAGTTCAATGTTTTTTTTGGAGACATCCCCACCTGGGTCTGTCCTGGGTGAGACCCTGGCGGGGTGGTTTGTCACGTCCTGAGTCCCTGTTCCAACCTTTGAAAGGTGTTCCGTCTCCCTGGTGTTGGGCAGCAGGCGGCGGCGGGTGGGGAAAACGTGTGTGGTATTACGGCTCATTTGGTAGATGAGAGGAGTCCGTAATTTTCCGTGTGTTGTGTCCGTACGCAGAGAGACGTGATGAAGGTGGCTGGTGGCCTCCTTCATTTTCCAGATGCATCTGGAGCAGCTCAGCACTGCTTCTGCCATTGCCCGTGGGCTCTCCCTGCAGTTCCGCAGAGGCCCGATCCCTGGAGGGTGTGGGGTCGGCTTGCCCACTCCAGGGAGCCTGGAGTGGGGAGAGGGGAGAAGGATGCCCGCGGGAGGAGCCTTGTGGTCTGAGGGCTTTCTTGAGCTGTTTGAACATCTGGACATGTGCAGCCTGTTGGATTCCAGTTGAGCAGAGCTGCAGTGTGGTTGTCAAGCCTATTGAGGGGAAACTATCCCACGCCCTCCTCTGTGGACAGGTTACAGGGCACAGGGGTTTGCCTGGGCGGTGGGGCGGGAAGGCAGGTGTCTCACAGCTCAAAATGCATGGAAAGGGTGTGTGCTGGGGGCCAGGTGCAGCTCTAGAGTAATTTTCAAGCAAGTGTGGGTCCAGCCCAGACGCGCTCCCTGGTGCTTGAGAAAGGCATTCTCACAGCCGGTGTTGCTGTGCATTGAGATGGTGAATGTTTTCTTGCAGTTGAGTATGTGATTCATTTGGCATCGGGCTATGCAAAATCCTGTCTGATTTTTCTTCATTTCACCCCCAGGATTCTCTTATGATGAGTGGGCCGCCCCCAGTGTCTCTCTGTTACCCATCTGCCCCTGTCTCTCTCTGTGTGTCCCTCTCTGTCAGGCTCTGTCTCACTCTGTCTACATTTCTGCCCACCCCCTCTCCTCCTACAATGACTTGGAAGCATTAAGACCAGCGCTGTTTCCACGAATGCAGCATGTCCTCTTCAAAGTGGGAGTCTGTGTACTTATTCCAAATATCTCGCCTTTGCTCTGAACGTTTTCAGAGCTTTCACTGTGAACTCAGACTCAGACTCGGTGGCATTTTCTCCTGAATACCCTCACTGGTGATAAATCTTTGGCCTTTGAAAGTGGATGTGATTTTTGGAAACCGTCACCAGCCTCAGCTCCAAATAACTTGTGGCCAAGATGGATTATGCTGTTTTTGGACCAGAACTCAGCAGGACTATAAAATAATAAGACCAGTTGTCTTGCGTGAGTTGGGAAATGCCTGGGAGGGAATTCCTACCCCACCCCTCACCATCCCCCCGACCCAAATCTCAAAAATACATTTGAAGTCTTAGTGAACAAGCAGGGCTTATCATGGTAAGTTCTTTGAAGGGGACAGTGACCATTTTGGTGTCCACTCTGGTGTGTTTGTTGATCAGGCAACAAGATGGAAGTTGTATTTTATTTCGTCTCTGCTGTGTGTTAAGCATCGGACCAAGCCCGCTGATGCAGGATCCAGAGTCAGGATTGTTTATGAGTTAGTGAAGGTGTGGAGTGGGGTACACAGTCAGCAGGAAATTTGGACCTCTTGCTACAGGTTAGCAGGGGCTGTGTTTGGAAGCCCCAGGGGCCAGCACAGAAGAAAACCACCCCACGTGCATTGTCCGCGCGCCCTCGTGGACCTGTCAGCCTTCTGGCCCTGTGGTGTGCAGAAACTCAGCGGTCTACAGTGACAGCACATTCTTCCTCATTCTGCTCCCAAGAAAATCAGTCCATTTGGTACATGAATGACTAATTAAGTGACGACTCAAATGACAGGAGGCCTGAATCTCATTTTGAAATGATGAACGCACCGTTCACCTGACGGCTAATGTTTGGGGTCCTCAGTGGGTCTTGAAAGGTTTGATGCCAGCTGTGAAGAAGTCCAGGCGTGTTTCCTTCAGGGAGAGGAGAAACAAAGCCACGCCACAGGACGCTAGTCCTCTTTTTTAGAAGACCTTCCTCAAAGCTTGTATTTTGTCCCAGAAAGCGATGTTTTAATTCCAAGTGGGATCAGATGTGTGGAATTTGACATGCCATGGGAACTAAGAATGCAGCTCACACAGATATGCTGATGTGCCCAGCAGGCCTGAGGAGCGGGAAATAGGGGCCAGGAGATGGTAGGGGGCCCACCTGCTGGTGGGAGCGCGTGTCCTGGGAGAGGAGGCCTTCGGCACTGAATCCTCAGCGCAGCGTCGTCTGCAGTAGGACACAGTGCCTGCGGTCCAGGTGAGAGGACGCATGGGTCTGGTTGGCATTGGTCACTGCAGAAATTGACCGGGCTTCCTTGCAGCCCAGCCTCTGGCTTCCCAGTCTGAGAGATGGAGCACATCGCTTACTTCTGGAGGGGGCTGAGGCTTAAGGAGCTGACATTTGAAGTCGGCTGGGGAGATGAATTGGAAGTGCTTGGTATTACCATTTCATGCGGAAGTCTGCAAACAGCCTCGCTGAAGCGTTCTGATAACTGAATGGAGCTAGCAAGGGGGAAATTTCAGCCGTCTGGAGAGTGTTTCTCTGAGAGATTTCTCTCTCCAGTGGAGGAGCGAGCAGGAGGCTTCTGCAGGAGCCTGTGTCCCAGCGGTGTTGCACCCCCAGAGGCAGAGGTGCGGCTCCCAGACATGGACGTGACACGGGGAAGCCCAGGGCTCTGGGGGAGCCCAGCTTCCTTCCGCTCCTTCAGCTCCAGACCCGCGGCATTTCCGACCAAACCAAGTCCTGCCAGTGTTAACTCGGTTGTTGTCCCCCCAACCCTCCTTGGCAATGCCAGCGCTTTCCCAAGGTCTTCTCTGATTTTCCTAAACTTTCCCGTCCTCCAGGACCTGGCTTCATTCCATCTGCTGCTGGGAAGTGGTGCTTGAAGATCTGGCTAAACGGAGATATCTACATCCCTCTGTGCCTGCCTGGCTTTTTGCCGTGATAAACCACTGTTTTTGTCCTTTGGTTTTGCAAGTCTCTTTCAGTTTACCTGCCCACCCGGCGCATGGAAGGCCGGAGTGGGGCCTTGGTGACCCGTGCTGGGCTTGCCATGTATTGGCTGATTGTCCCCTGATTATTCTTTTTACTGAAGTATGGTTGATTCAGGGTTCCCAGGTGGCACTTGTGGTAAAGAATCCGCCTGCAGAGATGTAGGTTTGATCCCTGGGTCGAGAAGATCCCCTGGAAGAGGGTCTGGCAGCCTACCCCAGTCTTCTTGCCTGGAGAATCCTATGGACAGAGGAACCTGGTGGGCTACAGTCCATAGCGTCGCAGAGAGTCAGACACGACTTGAGTGACTAAGCGTGCATGCGTGGTTGATGTACGGTATTGTACCTTCTGCTGTACAGCAAAGAGATTCAGTTATATCTATGTACACATTGTTTTTTACATTCTTTTCCATGATGGCTTATCACAGGATATTGACTGTATTGGGTTGGCCAAAAAGTTCATTGGAGTTTTTCTGTATGATATGGGAAAACCCACACGAACTTTTTTGGCCAACCAGTAGTTTCCTGTCCAGGCAGTAGGCCCTTTCTGGTTCTGCATTTTACATACAGTAATTTGCATCTGCGAATCCCAGACTCCCAGGCCATCTTCCCCTGCCCCCCGCCCGCCTCAGCAACCGCAGGTCTGTTCTCTGTGTCTGCGAGGCTGTTTCTGTTTCACAGATAGGGCCATTTGTGCCGTATTTCAGATGCCACGTGTAAGTGATGTCGGGCTTCCCTGGTGGCTCAGCTGGTAAAGAATCCGCCTGCAAGGCGGGAGACCTGGGTTTGATCCCTGGGTTGGGAAGATGCCCTGGAGAAGGGAAAGGCTAACCCACTCCAGTATTCTGGCCTGGAGAATCCCATGGACTGTATAGTCCATGGGGTTGCTAGGAGTCAGACACAACTGGGCAACTTCCGCATCAGTGATATCATGTAGTGTCTGTCTCTTTCTGGATTGTCCACTGATGATTACATCGGGCTGCCCCACCGCTGTGCTGTTGCTGGTGGCTGCTGTCTCTTCTCCTGCCTCTGTCTCAGTCGGTGGGACTTGCAGCTTCTTGGCTGGTAGGGTTTCCTCTTGGCTTCTTCGGGAGCTGGTGTGGATGCTCCTGGGTGTGGAGAATGCCCGGGCCTCTGGGGCCCTCCTGATTAGCTGGCATGGCAGGAGGGTGGTGCTGGGAATGTTGACTCCATCCCCACAAGTGAAGTGAAGTCGCTCAGTCGTGTCCGACTCTTTGCAACCCCGTGGACTGTAGCCCACCAGGCTCCTCCGTCCATGGGATTCTACAGGCAAGAGTACTGGAGTGGGTTGCCATTTCCTTCTCCAGGGGATCTTCCCGACCCAGGGATTGAACCCAGGTCTCCCACATTGCAGGCAGACGCTTTAACCTCTGAGCCACCAGGGAAGCCCTTCCATCCCCACAAGGCCCTCTCAGTTTTTACTACCCTGAATAGAAAGATGCTAATAAGCCCTGGCTCCACTGGTGTGAGGTTCTAAATACTAACTGAGCTCTCCACCTGATTCTCAGTTTTAACTATCACACAAGCTCTGAAGCTGCTTGAGCCGGCCGGGGCAGGTACATGCATCTGTAAATAACTTGCAAAAAATAGGTTTATGACACATTGCGTTCTTCTCTGGCATTAACCTTCAGCACGTGAACTGGGATGAGAAGCAGGCAATTTAAATCCCCGGGTCAGCTCTCACCTGCTCCTGCCTTTCTCCAGTTTCACTCCCCTGGAAGTGCAGTGGAGACGTGCTTGTCATTCGTCCAGCAAGGAGGATGATCTGGAAAGTGGAGAAGACACGGCCCTGCTCTCAGGGAACATCCCATCCAGTGGGAACACACCCTGGTCAGCAGGCGCGAGAGTGCTGGTCCATGGAGCAAGGAGTGCAGGTTAACAAACAGAACCGGGAGTGAACAGAATGCAGAGTGGAGATGCGATCCACTCACCCCCGTCCCGTTCCCTGCCCCCTCAGAGACAGGAGAAGGGTTCGCTGCGCAGGGATAGCCCTCTCTCCTTCCTGTGCGTGCCCTGGGATGGGGCTCCTTGGCGTTCCCAGCCACGGGGCTCCAGTCCTTGTCAGCTCAGAACGGTGTCGTTTCTCCACAAGGGATGCTCCTTGGATCTGGGGTGCCTTGAGGAGGCAGGTTCCTTTCTGCCTTGTTCTCAGGTCAGGGAGACGCCGTTTCCTGGAGCCGACGCAGTCTTCTAACCCCTAGCTATGCCTCTGACCCGCCCTGTGATCGTGGGAGAGGGTTAAGCTCCTGAGCCCTCAGCCAGCACTGGGATCACCTCGCAGTCCGTTGAGAGAGGTTGGTTTCAGCCAAGCCCAAGGGTGGGCCTCCTGATGGTACTCTGCTCCTTCCAGGAGAGCCCAGACGGAGGCCCCGGCCCTCCGCGGCTCCCCTGGCCCAGGTCCTCACCCGTCTCCCTGCCCTGCTGCTTTGACTTCGCTGTCGCCCCAGGTCGGCTGCTCCAGCACCAGCCCGTCAGGCCTCTTACCCCGAATGCGGTCTTTCCGTTTCCATCACAAGCCGTCTGTCTCCTCTGGGCAAGCGAGCGGGTTCTCACTCGAGTTTTCAGAACCCCCGAGGGCAGGAATGAAAGATTAAACACTGCAGACTGTCTGTGCACGCCCTGCGGGGGCTGCACCTCCCTTAGAGCTCCCCTTAACGTGTGCAGCCCCCCGGACCCTCAGGAGTCAAGTCTTCCTCATTTTAGAATCATTGTGCCTTTTGTGATACGCTTGCACACATACGTATATATGTGTTGATTGAACGAATTTGAGAAATGAAGAAATGAGTTCTAAAGGTAGCCCGCTGCCCCTGACAGACTCATTTCTTTCTGAGTGGGGGGCTGCCCGCCTGCGTGGGCTGTAACTGGCCTAGGATGGAAGCTTGAGGCCTCAGGAGGGCTTGTCACTGGGTAGCTCGTCTCCAGGGGCAGGATGTCACGGGTCAGGACTAGCCTTGGGCTTCAGACTCGGGTCCAGAGGGTGAGAGACCCTCAGCAAGTTCATTTCTTCCCGCAGAACTTGGAAGCGGAAGAGCGTTGCCTGGCGAAGGCTTGGTGGCCGGTGGCAGAAGCTGTCTCGTGCCAGCCTGCCTGTCTGTCTTTGCTGGTTTTCCATCCTCCTGAACCCTCGTGGTGGGGCCCCATGTGTGGCAGGGAGGGCTGGGCGGACGTTCGAGAAAGCAACCAGCCCAGGCAGCTTGTTTCATCCTTGGTCCTGCTTGCTCAAGTAAAGCCAGTGTCTCTGCTAGTTTAGCTTTCACTTGGCATCAACAGCAGGGAAAGAGGAAAGGCCTCCAGGACAATGAGCAACATTAGACGTCTCTCCTGACCAGCTCTCTGAGGCTGGTGACGATGGGTGGCAGCTCGATAGTGCTCCTTGTGAGCCAAGATGCTGCCCAGGAGTTAACGTGTCTTAATGCTCATTCATAGTGCCACGGTGAGGTGGGTACCAACTCAGAGGCACAGCAAAGTCCAGTCAGCTGCACAAGGCCACCAGGTGGTGAGTGGTAGGACTGGAATCTGAGGCGTCCACCTCCAAAGGCTCTGGATTTTCCCACTAGTCCCTGCTGCCGCCCTGGGGCCTGGGCCCATGTGCCCCAATAAGCACCGCTTGTGGACACATACCTTATTAACCATCTAGATTCTGACAGTGTCTACACACCAATGGGATTTGGCAAAAGAAAGTACCGCGGGCCCCTTCTCACATTTACATTTAATTTCAAATTGGTGGTGGGTGTGTGTGTCGGCTGCAGGGAGGGTGTCCCTTTACCCTAGTATCTCAAAGGAACCTGATGCCCTGGGCGCTCAGAGCCCGTGGCCAGGTCCTTGTGGTCCACCTGTGACAGTCAAGGGCAGGAGCCTGCGAGCCGTTCAGCCCCCTGAGACCTTCGGAGGCATTTCTGTCATTCTCTCAGAAATCCCCAGCCCTGGAGCTGAAGAGGGAAAAATTACAGGTCTGAGCAGTCGAGGAGCAGTTTAATTAAAAACAAAAAGAAATGTAAATGAATTAGCCAGCAGTCTTCATGGGGCGACGTCATCGGCAGAGGAGGCCCGCGAGAGGAGGAGATTAGGGCTGCCTTTTATTTGTTGAGTTCCCTGGCAGTGGAAGCCTTAGGCTCGACGGGGTGAGGCTTTCTCACAGCCTGGCATGTGGCAAGCATTTGCCTCTGTTCATTTATACGGGGAAGGGTGGCGGACCCAGCGCCGTGCTGCTGGCTTCTGCGCTGTTTCACGCGGGTGTTTAAAGTAGCAGCGCCTGACAGGTTACCAGCAGCTAAGAGGTTTTTCTGCTTCAGAAAGCAAATGCCGTATGAGTTGTGCAACAAGTATAAGTGATTTGAAGAATTAGGGTGCAGGAAATAGTACAGTTTTCAGCAAAGAGCTGAAGGCTTCGCCAGATCGTGGAGTTGGCGAGCGGAGGGCGGGCAGGGTGGGCACTGGGGCTCCACACAGGGGTGTGCTGTGGCCTGTCGTTCGTCTTTCACCTCCTTTCACCCTGGTCCCGGTTCGGACTGCCAGGATACGCTGGATGCGGGTGCGTTGCTTCCTCTGCCTGCCTTGTAATTCCTCTTTACCTGAAACAGATGGAAACCGTGGCACGGAAGCCAGTTGACAGCTCTTGAAATGAGGAAGATCTGTATCCTTCAGCGTGTTGGTGCAGAAATAAATGAGAGGAAAGCATGCTTGTTGGGTCTTGAAGCAGCTTGAATTGGTGCTTTTTTTTAGGGTAGACGAGGGCTTTTCCGTCTCCCTTCTCTTTCCCCGCTGAGGGAGCTGTTTGGCTAGGGGGTTAAGTAGGAGGTTGGTCATTCTGTCAATACTCATTTGCAGAGATCTGCGTCATAGTCAGATCTTGACTCAGAGATCAGGCCAGAGGCGTCCAACCTCCGGGTCGAGAGAAGGGCGTGTGGTCTTCAGATTGACTTCGTTATTCCATCAAAAAACCTGTCGGCTATCATGGTTTCCCCACCCCAGACGACACGAGGACCAACTGAAACGTCACGTAGGCTTACTTCTGGAGAATACCCGATTCACTCTGCCCCAGGCCACCCCATGCTGCCCAAAGCCCCAGTTCACAGTTAGGACGAGTGTTGGTAAATACATTTCCACATCTCAGAAGCAGTCATAAATACAGTTTGGTGTATGAAATAGGTCCAAAGATTTAAGATCTGTTTCAGAACCTAAATGAAAGAGAAGGCCTTGATAGCCTCAGAGAGCAGAAATGGAAGGCACCGGGCTCGAGGTTCTTTTCTAGTTGCACTGGTTTTTCTTTCTCCTATACAAGTCTTTCTGAAACTCAGTCAGCAAGCGCTTACCGTGCAGTCATTTTTGCATGAGTCACTCTAGCAGGTGCTGTGCGTTTGCAGAGCTGTGTGGTGAAGTCTCCTGAGGGCCAGGGTAGAAGATGAGACGGGGCAGTCGGGCCTCCCAGCAGAGTCTCGTGTGACACTGCGCTAGTGGGGCAGCGCGTGCCGGGGCCCAGGAGCAGACGCGAGTAGGGGCTAGCTCTTTCTACTGTCGGTGCACCTTACTGTGCCCACGCTATCCACATCAAGAGAAATTAGGGCCTAATTATTTGCATTATAAACTGATCTGCCACTGAGTTTCGTGATATAATGAGCCCCCTTGTGGTTTTTAAAAATTACTATTTTAAATGTTTATTTTTCAATAATGTAGGACTCAACAAAAAGTTGTCAAAATAGCACAAAGAGCTCTTGTGTACCCTTCACCCAGCTTCCCGTGATGATAATGTCGTCTCGTCCATAGCCATGCCACGTTGTTAACACCAGGAAATGGTTGCTGGTACAGCATCGGTTTAAACAGGTGCGTGCGTGTGTGCGTGTGTGTGTCATGCAAAAAGGACTGCACGGTAAGTGCCTGCTGATCGCTGTGTGTGTGTGTGCGCGCTGTTCTTTGAAACTTTGTCACATGTATAGATTTAAGCGATGGGGATCACAGTTGCAATGCACAAGTGTTCCTGTCGCCGCAGTGAAATTCCTCGTGTGACGGTTCGTCCAATTCCCCACCCCTAACCCCTAGCAGACTCATCCGTTCTCCATCACTATAATTTTGTCATGTAGAGAATGTTGCAGAAATGGGATCGTATGGGATGGAACAAGCCTTTGAGACTGACTTTTTTCAGTCAGTGCAATTTCCTGGAGACCCGTCCACGCTGAGTGCCGGTGGTTTGTTTCTCTTTATTGTGAGGAATATTCTGCTGTAGCATGTGGTCTGGTTGGCCCTGCCATTCCACCTGCTCTCTAAAAAACAGTGTATTTGCGTCCAGTTCCTTACAGCACAGCACGGAAAGCACGGTGCCCTCCTGAAGGTGACCCTCGCTCATCCACACTGAGTTTGCTGAATTGGCGTTTGCAGTTATGGACACGAAGCCTCTTCCTCCGTTTCTTATCCAGCCCGCAGATCCTTGCTGAGATGCTGTGCGTGCCGAGTACTGGCCACAGCAAGGGACATCATTTACCACCAACCTGACTACTGCCATGGGTGTTACGTTTCTTTCTGCTTCTTGGGGCTGGGGTGATCCATGCAGGGAGACTGAGCCTCCAGAAGCCCTGCCTGGGACAGTCAGAGGTGGGCGTGGTGGGTTCGTGCGTGGACCCAGGACTCCTGATCCCCACCAGGCTCTTTGGACCCCCACTCTCAGTTTGCGCAGCATCACTGAGAGCCACTTTGTCCCTCTGCAGAGTGACTGTGCTGGACCTTTCCAGCTCGGGTATTTATGATCCTCTCCGAACAGGAAGTAACCTTGCTGAGTGAACAAGCCCTTTCGCCTTTGTTGCCCCACCTGAACTTTGTTCTCGGTAGCGTTGTTAGCCATTATTTGAAGATGCTTTGGGAATTTAAAAGTGACAGTGTAGAATTCCTTTAAAAATTGTCTGTAGTTCAGACCTTCCTTCCTTATGCTGACGTTTGATGGGGTCTGTGGCCCAGGACCCTGGGGGCGACTTCAGGGCCAGGGTGCAAGGAGATTGGCTCTCGTGCGGCCCAGTGGGGAAGAGCTTCTGGAAGCACCCTTGAGCCCCATTAGGAAGCTTTGGGCTGGGTGCTGCTTGGTGCCCTGGCTCAGCTGCCTGACGCCGTGCGGTTGGCAGGATTCTTCCGTGTGCCACAGCTGGGCTTCCGGTCAGAGGGAGCTGCTATGTCAGGCCTGTAAGTGCTGCTGCTCCTGAGTCCGACCTAGGGATCGATTGGATGGAGTCCTTGAAGCTCCGAAAAGGGTTCAGAGGAGGCCTGGAGAACAGATGCCTGCTCCAGGTGGGGAGGGGAGCAGGGACTCCCCGTCACTTCTAATTCCTGGGACTGATTCTGAGACCAAGGGAACCTCTGTCTTTAGCTTCGGTCTTTCACTATAAACCCTGCTGAATCCCTCAGAATCACAGGCTGGTGGAGAGTGAAGGGGAGACCGTTTCTGTGACCTCTGGCAGGTCATCTCCCCCTCGTCAGGTGTGGTCGGGGGAAGGGAGGTCTTTGGAATCTGATAGATCCATCTGTGGGCTTCCTATGTGGCTCAGATGATGAAGAATCTGCCTGCAATGCAGGAATCCCAGGTTTGATCCCTGGGTTGGGAAGATCCCCTGGAGAAAGGAATGGCAACCCACTCCAGTATTATTGCCTGGAGAATCCCATGGACAGAGGAGCCTGGCAGGCTACAGTCCCATGAGGGCCGCAAAGAGTCGAACACGAGTGAGCAACTAACACTTTCCGTTTCAGACTCGTCTACCTGCCATCCCAATGGTAGCGTGACATGGGGCCCAGAGGTGATTTTAAACCCCAATGCTCTTTATCCATGCATTGCAACAACCTCTTTACATCGGCCAGATAGGATAGCCTTGATAGACACTGGTTCGTGAATAAACATGTCACCTTAGCAAAACTCTCTGTCTCCCTGCTTCTCCATCCTCGCCAGCCAGTCTGTTCAAGAGGGCAGGACAGAATGTGCCCTGAAGGCCTGTTGCAGAGGGTCCTGCGCCTGGGCATTCGTGGGGTGCAGGCCAGCCTTTTATCCCATCATCAAACCACAGCCTGCCCTCCAGGCTGAAAGAAGACGCTGAAAGCCCAAGGGATAGAAAATCGGGTTTGGAACCTAGACTCTCCAAGCCTGTCCAAGTCCGTCCTCCCCTCTTGCCTCCCCGAGCCGGTGACTGCAGCCACGCTTGTCACCATTCGAGATTGCATTGGCCACAGGAGATGTGGGTGATTTTTCCATTTGGTCCTGATGTTTATTTCATGCCCATCAATATCAGCCCGTATTAGGACAGATGAGGTGGTTATTTACAGGCTGCGCGTTTTCACACTTGGTAATTATAAACCCTTCCCCTGTTCGGTCAGAGTTGTGGAGATCCATTTTGGCAATTAGCAGTTTAGTATTTGTTTAATGGGAATGCAGGAGAGTGTTACGGCACATCAGTGCTCCACTAATGACCCGCCTGTCTCCTCCGGAGCTGGCAGGTTTGGGCCTTTTTCACGGTAGGTGCGGCCTGATGGGGAGAGGCTGGGCTTGGGGGAGAGGAGCCTGAGGCAGCCTGCACGCACTCGCGCACTCACAGCCAGCGCCGCAAACGGGCCGTGGATTTCCGGCGCTCACCACCACCATGCGAAGGCGCCGCGCTCGGGAGGCTGTTAGGCCAGATGCTGTTTCCGCGTGACAGCTGTCAAGCCTGCAGAACCAACTGCTTCTCCTCTGGCAGATCGCGCCCGGCCTGTCCTGGTCCCTCTCCCACCACCCTCCTTCTTCGCAGCCGCCTGTCTCACCGTGGCGGGGACGTCCCCTGAGACAGCCTCCAGCCCTGCCCTCTGGGGTGATGCTGGGCCCAGCCTGGGCCCCCACTTCAACCGGAGGCCGTCCAGGCAGGTGCTCGTGTGCTTTGCTTGGATTCGAGGGGTGCCTCCTGGGACTGCGCCCCTGAGGACACGCTGGTTTCTTTAGCGGCTGCCCCTGAGCGTGACCCGTTTGCAGCGAGGAGTCGCACAGCATTGGGCGCGTCCCTCCAGTGAACGGTGTAGGGTGTGTGTACGTTTGCACACGCATGTGTGTAGGTGCACACACCCGGGGATTGCCAGGGGTGGGGCGGTGACTTGCAACAAATATCTCACGATGAGCATGTCCTGCGCGTTAGTCACTGGCCACCCCCCACCTGAAGGCCTCCTCACAGCTCCAGGAAGTGGGACTCAGCATTCTCAGGGCTGGTGCCCAGCGGGCACTCTGGCAGCCTGAGGGCTGAGTTCTGGGACCCCTCTGCCCGTTCCAGCCATGCCCCCAGCCTGCTCTGTGACCGACCACAGAGTGGACAAGTGGGCTCAGGGGTTCTTGAGTTCACCCATCTAGAGGGAAGAGACCTCTCAGCCTCCTTCTCCATTTGCTCCTCCCTCCAACCCTTCTTTCTTCTCCCCAGCCTGCCAGAGGCAGTATACAGCGGTCGCCTTGGTTACCTCGTCACCTTTCTTAACTTTTTGGTAGAGCTTTAAGGCAGTATTTGTTGGTTCACTCGGGAGACAGTGCAGCTACACGGGGCCCTGGGGATTCAAAAATAGAACGCAGTCGAGGGAGACCAGGAGAAAGATGTGGGCATGCATCTGAGTGTAAATCCCGGCTCCGTCATTTGCTGCACGCGTGATCCTAGGCAAGTCACTTAATCGCAATGAGCCACCATTTCCTTACCTATATAATGGGTGTGATAATCTCTATCTCAGAGCTATTGTGATAATTAAATGAGCTTTGCGAATTGCCTATTAAGCTCCAGTAAATGGTAGCTATTACAGTCATCATTATTTCAGGGGGAAGACATTTCATAGCCTAGACTCTGATATTTACGTATGGAATCAGAATCCCTGCCTTTATGTAAGTAAACTGTCTGCACCTCCAGACACCCTTTAATGCCTATGGCAGGGGTCCATTTTATGAATTCACAACTGCTCTCTGATGAACACGGGGGTTTGTTTTTGTTTAAGTTAAATGGGAAAATGAATTAAAGGATTCGTTTAAAGTGAATTTAAAAATAATTAAAAGTAAAAAAAAAAAAATAGGGCCAGTAAAAGAGTGTTGCTAGTGGGGAAAGAACATTCTGGTCATAGTAAGACTTAGGAGCCTTCCATGAAGAGTTTAGGAAATGTCCTTAATGCCACTGAATTGTTTATCAAAAAAATGGTTAAAATAGCAAATGCAATTTCTACTTTACTACCAAAGAAAGAACTGGGGAGAAACTGAGCAGGCTGTCCTGTTACTTATTTAAGGCTTGAGTCAACATAGAGAAACCTTCAGGTGGATGCAGATTAGAATTTTCTGAGTCTTGGAATGAAGGAAGTGCCTAGCCCACTCAGCACCTCACTGGCTGCAGCCTCCCAGGAGTCAGTAGACCAAGCGGGGGCTTGGGGGCCCAGGGGCTTGTGTGCCTGCCGTCCTGGAGCCTGAGCCACGGCAAGCAGGCCCGGCTGGCACATGGACTCAGACCACCAGCTGCGGAGTCCTGGGCCCAGCTCCAGGCCCGCCAGGGAGGAAACTGAGGCTCAGAGAGCTTGTAATAATCCCTGCCTTCAGGGATTGTCGTGCGGTCCAAAGCAATAATACAAGTGAAAATGTTACTGATGGTGGTGAAAAAAAAATGCAGCAGTTTCTTTAGGCTTTTAAAGTGCTGTGTTCAGTTTTGGGCCCTTCCGAGCCTCCTTCTGAACGGAACCTTGACTGTCTTGTCCTAAGACCAAGACAAGGTGAGGAGAGCCCCCCCAAAGCCACCTGTGGCACGGGGCCTGCGGATCCAGCAGGGGACAGACAGCCAGCCTTCAGGCAGCTGACGATCCGGGTGATGCCCCTTTATATCTAGGGCCCGTCTCCACCCACATACGCTGTGATGAAGGCTCAACTCTGCTGTATTTACCCGTTAGGACAGTGGTTCTCAGCCTTGGCCGCCCCTGGAATCCCTGGGGGAGCTGTAAACATTCCACTGCCACCCCCTGCCCCCCAGAGGCTGATTTCACTGGTCAGGGTGTGACCCTGGCAATGGGGTGTTTTTTTTGTTTTGTTTTTTTTGTTTAAGTTCCTCATGTGACTCTGGTGAGCAGTCAGGGTTGAAAACTACTGATCTAGATTTCAGCATGAGCTAATGGGATTTTCCTGCCTGCTCCTTTTTCTCCACTTTTCTTCCTTTTGGGCGGTGATTGAAGATAGACTGTCGTTACTCGTCAAGGCCAGAGCATGCTGAGCAATCTCATCTCCATGAACTAGACTCCCTCACCCAGTTCTCGGGCAAAAGTGCAGAGCCATGCTATCCTCCGTGCAGAAACGCTCCCGGGGATCAGGCCGCCTTGGTCTCCAGCCTGGATCCCAGGCTCCTCTGTTCTGGGCAGGCCTGCCTAGTATATAACACTCCACCCTTATGACTTCAGGGCCTGGAGTTTATAGAGCATCAGCAGACCCGTTAAACCCCTCACACTGTAGTGTCCTGGTATCGCATTTATGGGCGTTTATTGAAACGAACGCTTGGAGGGTTTGAGTGGGAGCAGGAAGCAACATGAAAGGCATTTGTTCCGGGGGAGTTTGAAGAGCTTGGGTCTCATCGCTTCCTTTCCCTCTCCCTCCTTGTGTCTGACCAGATAATTTAAGGATCACTTGAAGTGCCGTTTCCTGCTTTGTTCTGGGTACGTGTGGTTTGTGGTGTGTGTGCATTGTGCGTGTGCCAGGAGGGGGTGGGACATTTCTCCAGGCATGCTGGCCAGCCACAGCAAACGTTCCACAGCCTGGAACGTCCTCAAGGCACAGGGGATTTGGAAGGGCCCCTGGTGAGCCTGAGCTCCCAGCTGTGGTCCCAGCAGGCTGTGTGGTCCATCTCGGGGTCCTCGGCAGAATCTCTGCGGATGGGTCGTCAGTGACCACCCCACGCAGCTCCCTGCCTTCACAGATGAGAAACATAAGGGCTGAGAAAGGAGGTGCCCTGTCCCCAGTGAGCCTCTGGTGGAGCTGGAATTGGAGCCTGGACCCTCCCCGTGCGTTGTGCCACGCCGCCTGCCACGCTCGGCTGTGGCCTAGCACCTGCTGAGCTATTGGCCAGCAGCTCTTTCGTCCTCTCCTGGGACCAAGTTCCCTGCATCCCCAGATCAGCGTCATTCACCTGCTGCCTGCTTGTGGAGCCAAACCACAGGCAGAAGCGCAGGGGTCTGAGGGCACCGCCTGGGGTTCCAGCCTTCGGCCAGCCCACCTGACCAGCAGAACTTTTGACCTCTCTCGCGAGGCGCTGCTTTGATCCATGGCTTGAAAGGTTTTCTCTTCAGGCAGTGTAGGAGCTGGGCGGGCTAACGTCTCCCCTCTGGATATGGCCAGCATCTTCTGCCTACTTCTGAAATCACCCAGCAAAAACGTCTGCTCACCGTAAATCTTTCGGCTCATTATAGAGAAGGTTCGCTCATTCATTAAATGAATTAGGATTAGAGAGGCATCACCCACTGACTTGAGTGCTAATGACTGCAGATTTTCATGGTGCTTATTTGCTGAGGAGCGTGTTGCCAACTTATTTTGGCATTGCCAGGATCTCGGTCTCCAACCTCGCTCCTGGGGAGAGATGTGGGGCAGTCCCTTCACACCCGAACGCCTGGACTCCACTGGGACGGTGGAGTCGATGGGCTAATACTCGGGCCATAGTCCTCCTTCCTCCTTCCGCCCCTTCCCCCGTTTTTCTTCACTGTCTGATACTACTTAAGACTGCCTGTGTACCTTCTTATAGACTAAAAGCTTTCTTTGTTTTTTTGAGAGAGAGAGCGAGCAAGCAGGGACCATGTATGAGTTGCCTGTTGCCGCAAGAATGCTGTTTAACAGACAAGCGCAGAACCTCTGTGGTAGAAAGTAGCTGTTTATGCCCCGAGTCTGGAGTAGACGCCAGACTCTGCTGGTGGTTCTGCTGGTCTCGGCCAGGTTCACGTGCTTGTTTTGGGGTTGCCCAGCTGCCCGCCCATCTAGGCTGGTCTCACCAGGGCCCCTGAGGGCACTGGGCCCTGCTCCACGTGTTTCCCATCCTGTCTGAGGCCAGCCTGGCCGTGTCTGTTTCATGGTGATGGCAGAGAGATGCCAGAAAGGGCAAACTGGAACCCAGAGCTCCTCACAAGGCCAGGCCCTCCGCAGGCATACCACCCTCTCCAGCTCTTTTACTGACCACAGCAAGTCAAGCCCAGATACACAGGATGGGGAGATAGACTCTGCCTCTTTTGAAAGGGGAGCTGTTGATACAGAATTTCAAGATAAAGGGTGTGGGGGTCATTAATGCAGTCTGTATACCATGAACCTATATAATGTGCCTCTTACTTGGAACTTAGGCTGAGACTTCGCAACTAGTGCACACCTAATAAATACATGTCACATAAAAGTAAAGTTAATTGATTAGATTTTCTGATCACAGCTGAGCTGGCCTAATGATGTAGCCATTAGCTGGAGTCTGTTAGAAGGGATGCTTCTGTCATCCGAATAGAGTCCGAATTTCTCCTGCACTGGGTTCCAGGGACAGCTTGGTTACTACTGGGAAGTCCCTCTGCTTGTCACCTTTTCCGTCGGGGTTCTGCTGTCGTCATTTTCAGGATCTTGGAGTGTAAATGTCTGGGAGACGGAGCAGAGCGGGCTGTCGGTTGCCACGCTGATGTGCCCTGATTGGCTCTGTGAGAAATTCGGCTCCTGTATTGAGCCCTGAGTGTGTGCAAAGAGGAAGAAGCCGCTCTGTCCACTGTCTTTAACTTCTGTCCTCGTTTCTCCTCCCTTAGAGCAGCACATGGAAAGCGGGGTCCACAGGCCGACAGCTGGTGCTTGTTAGACATGCAAACGCTGCTTCCTGAATCAGACAGCCTGGGGCTGAAGCAGCCAGTTCTCTGGGTGATTCTGAAAGGGAGGAGGTTTGAGACGCCCTGTGCAATCCCCGTGCCACGGAGACAGTGTGGCTCCCCAGAACTGACTCTCAGATGGGCGGGGTGTATGTGGGGCACCTCTGAGGAGGTCACAGTGTCGTCTGAGCCTTGCGAGGGTCAGGGTTACAGGTTCATGACCCCCTGGTGTCGGACGACAACAGGGGCACCCCCAAGCAGCTCCCTTAAGAGTTACTTGCCCTGCTCTGTCGTTTCCAAAGATACACCGTCGAGGATGTCAGGATGTTTTATACCTGCCTGAAGTTATTGGAAGGCAGATCTCAAGGCTGGAACACTTTTCTCCTCCCCAGACAGATCAGGCAGGTGCCAGGACATGGGACAGACATGCCCAGGTTCAGACACCGCCTCCCCTGATCCCCACCCCAGGATCCCATGGGGCCACTAGGCCTGTGGGCCCCCACTTCTGGTATATACAAAGAAATCTGTACGGACCAGTGAGGGCACTGTCAACGCAAAACCAACACCAGTGCTGATCATGACGAGGAGGGTGGGGCCTTTGAAGCTGTATTCCAACCAGGGATAGTGGTGTTTTCTCCCTGAAGTCAGAGAAATGCCCATGTTCACCCGCCTGCCAGCTCCCTTGTGTTCTTCTAGCTCCGTGAACGAGGCCTGGCTTGCAGGCTGAACTCCGCACAGCCAGGCAGTCTGCCTCTCTGTATGTGAGGGAGAGAGAGGGAGGAGAGACAGACGGACACAGTTAGCGGTTTGCTGTCTCTGGGGCTGAGTACCAGCTCCCTTGACCGTACCCCTCACGTCCTTGTGTGATGGAGACTCACACAAGCCGCTTCTGTTTGATTCGCATGGAACCGTGAGAAACAGCCCCGTATGTGAGGCCGTGTTTTTCATTCTATTCATCTTTGTATATTCAAATTCTTCCAGTTTCAGCTCTTGCTGTTCTGCCAGATTTCTATCGCACTGATGCCTTCTCTGAATTAATAAGTGTTTCGCAATCGCTGAAAAGTTTTCTTCCCCCAAGCACGGGGACTTATTCATATTGATTTTTCTTTTTTCCCTTTCTCTTTCCTCTCTAGCTACTCCTTAGATGTTCTGCTTTGTAAAGCGTTAATAGAATTTTCCTTGCGCCCCGTCGCTTTATCTGTTCAGGAGGTCTTTGTGAGGCCCATTGTACCCTGCTCTGTAGAGGAAAGAGCTGTTTTTTATGACAATGGTTGCCCCCAAAACACGTACACAGATCCTCCTCCTCGCTCACCAGGGTGGAGCAGCTGTTAGGAGGGCAGCGTCAGAAAACGCTGAAGCGTAAGAAGGCAAAGAGGGACCCAATTAAACAGTGTGAAAAGGGCGGCGGGGACGGGTGGGGATTGAAAATACTTTTTTTAATTCAAAATATTTATTTCCTAAGGGGATCTGAGTTTCAGTACCCAAACATGGCTAACACAGAAGGGAGACTGTTTTTCTTACCATTAGGCATTTTCAGCTCAAAATAAGGACTTGGCAAACCTCTTAGAAAATATGGTGATGGGTGTGAAACGGACGTCAGGTTTACGTGCGTGGTACCGGCAGGCCTCACCCGTCACCCCACCCCCAGCCCGCACCCCAGGCAGTGGAATCGTCGTCGAGGCCCAGGGTCTGGGTCTGCAGTGCCGTGTGTGCAAGTGTGGCAGCTCTGTGTACAAACAAGCCAGTTGATCTTCTGGCGGGCTTGCTCAAGGGGCGCGTGGGAGGCGGACCGCTGTGGCGTGTCTGGTCTCAGCAGGTGTCTGGGGGCTCATCAAGCCTGCCTGGCCGGGGAAAGGTCTGGTGAAGGCACCCCCCTGTCCAGACTAGCATCGCCTGCTCCCCTCAGCCTGGTGCCTGGGGGAGAGAGGGCAGCTCCCTGCCAGAGGAGCAGCCACCGTGCAGGGCCCTCTCTCTCCCAGGCGCTGACTGCGGGAATGGGGAGCAGAAGGGGAAGGCCCCGGGAGCCTGTTTGTTCAGGCTCGGTTGCTTAGCAACACAAGGGGGCCCTGACTCCAGAAGGGATTTTGAAGCTAGGCCTGTCCCTCAGAGGTTTGTGTCTGGCTTGCCTACCCCTTCTTCCATTCTTACCTTGACTCTGCTCTTCCCTCTATTATATTTGATAGCACCTAAGAAAATAGATTTGATTTGTCGGGAGGCACCGTTTTAGACCTGGTTTTATTGCTTCGCCCAGCGTCTTCCCCTCCATTGAAGACTGTCGTCTGGGAGGAGTGAGAATGAATAGCCGATGATTCTTTTTCTCAGCTGACTTAGCTCAGGCCCCCAGGCTCATCTGTGCGCCTTTGAGCTCCAGTGAACGGTGCTCAGTCCTCCCCACCACACGCACACACACAGACACACACACCACACGCACACGCACACAGTTCTGGCTAACAGTTCTGTCCACCCGCGGCCACATGGTTGGATTGTATTTTTCTCATTCATTTATATTTGGCTGCACTGGGTCTTCCTTGCTGTGCATGGGCTTTCTTTAGGTGCAGTGGAGAGGGGCTGCTCTTCCTTTCGGTGTGCGGGGCTTCTCCTCGGGCTGGCTTCTCTTGTTGTGGAGCATGGGCACCTGGGGTTCAGAAGCTGTGGTACGAGGGCTTGGCTGCCCTGTGGCATCTTCCCAGGCCAGGCATCAAACCTGTGTCCCCAGCATTGGCAGGCAGATTCCCAACCACTGGAGCGCCAGGGAAGTTCTGGGTTGTGTTTTCACTGCCAACCTTGGGCACAGAATGCTTGAGGAGACCAGGCTACACACCTGGCCAGACTCGGTGCAGCCTGCAAGTGAATGGCTGATGGTCTCAGAACAGCGCCTGCACTCACGATGTGTCTCCTGTGAAGCGGGTGAAGGGCTGGATCATAAGTGAAAGGAGTGGACTTCAAAGCCAACTCTGGTTTCGTAAGCAATTTCTGTAGGTCTGTGTGGGACGTGAGTGTGGATCTCTTTGTACCTGTGTCCAGACGTCCTCTTTGTATAAGAACCCCAGCCATACCAAATCAGAGCCACCCCTAAGGACCGCATTTTAACTTCACTTCAGTTCAGTCGCTCAGCCGTGTCCGACTCTGTGACCCCATTAACTGCAGTACACCAGGCCTCCCTGTCCATCACCAACTCCCGGAGCTTGCTCAAACTCATGTCCATTGAGTCAGTGATGCCATCCAACCATCTCATCCTCTGTCGTCCCCTTCTCCTCCCACCTTCAATCTTCCCCAGCATCAGGGTCTTTCCCAAGGAGTCAGCTCTCATGGGAACTATTTTAACTAACCATCAGGTTACCATTTTCACTTAGTTACCTCTTTATATCCTCTCTTCAAATGCAGTCACAGTCTCAGAATCTGGGCATTAGGATTTCAATATATGAATTTGGCAGGGGTGGGGGATGGAGATAGTTCAGCCCAGAACAATCAAAATGTTTAGGTTTCATTGTTTATAACTGGAAACATCCTGAAGGATGATTAAGTAAGCTATAGCATCTCCCTCCATGAAATATGAGACAGTCAAGCTAGTATTCACAAGACCTCACACCCATTAGGGTGACTGCTGTTTGTTTGTTTTTAAGGCAGAAAATAGCAAGTGTTAACAAGGATGTAGAGAAATTAAAACCTTTGTGCACTTTTGTTTGGAATGTAAAGTAGTACAGCCACTGTGTACAGCAGTTCTTCAAAAAAATAAAAGTACAAGTTACTGTATGATCCAGCAGTTTCACTTCTGGGTATATATCCAAAAGAAGTGAACACAGAAACTCGAGATATTTGTCCACCTGTGTTCATAGCTGCATTATTCACAATAGCTGAAATCCAAGTGTTCATCAATGGGCAAAGTGGATAAGCAAATGTGATCTATTCATCAAAGGAAGACAGGTGAACCTTGAGGACTTTATGCCAAGTGAGATAAGCCAGTCACAAAAAAAAGACAAATCCGTGTAATTCCACTTACGTGAAGTACTTAGAGGGGTCCCAGTCTTGGCGACGGAAAGTGGGCAAGTGGCTGCCATAGGCTGAAGGGACGAAGGGGTCCCCCTTGAAGGGGGTAGAGTTTCAGTTTTACAAGAGGCAAAAGCTCTGGAGATGAATGGTGGTGATGCTCCTGCAACTTTGTGAATGTATTTGATACCACTGAACTGTACACTTAAAGAGGGTTGCAGTGGCAATTTTTAAGTTCTGAGTATTTTACCACCAAAAAATCTAGGGGAATAAAAGATAGTATTCGTGATGTAGTTCTCTGGGAGATGTTTGCAGTGTTGTGATATTATCTAAGTAAAAAAGAACGAGGGGGACATTCCATGTGTGATATGACTTTAAACTATGTTAAAATAGGCACGCGTGCATTTACGCTATATGTCGTGTCCGACTCTTCGCGACCCCATGTCCTGTCCATGGAATTTTCCAGGCAAAGAATATTGGAGTGGGTAATACTGGAGTGTGTGGCCGTTCCCTTCTCCGGGAACCTTCTTGACCCGGGGGCTGAGCTCACATCTCCTGCACTGATAGGCAGACTTTTTTTCACCACTGAGCCGCCAGGGAAGCCAGAGGCACAGATTTTCACAAAAATTAGAGGGAAGTACACCAGATGCTACATGTGACAGTGCTGGTTGGAAAGACGGAAAGACAGTGATTTATTTTCTCTTTTAATATTTGTGTTTTCAAATAGGTTTTAGTGAGCAACATGATTTCTCTAATGGAAACTGCCCCCCTCCCCTGAACATGCAGCGTGTCCCGTATTTTGTTAAAGTTCCTGAAGCAGACTCTGTTTTGTGTTTGCTCTGCAGGTGGAGGATGCGATGCTGATGTTTGATAAGACGACCAACAGGCACAGAGGTAAGAAGCCCCGCGTGAGCCAGCAGCCCCTCTGTCCTCTCCTGGGCCCCAGCCCCACAGACAAAAGGCGCAGCGACTGTTCCAAAATCAGGCAGTTGGAGGCGACGTCGGTTGTAGGTCTTTGTTAATGGAGGGCCGAGACGGTACCTAGAGTTGATACCGGACCGTTAAAACACCATTTCCTGTGGGCTTGGGAACTGTCATTTAATCATGCAGTCACAGCCAACACCTTCTTGGTCCTTGCTGAACCGAGCTTTAAACGAACCAAGTGGAAGTTATTCACAGCAGTTAATCAATTGAGTTCTCAATTTGCATTGAAGGAGGTGGTTTAGAAGCACACCCTTGATCTAAAGAGCAAAAAAAAAAAGAAAGCAACAACAAAGAAGCCTCTAGGTTTATGCAGTGAGTAAGTACAGACCTAGAAATGCCCTTTCGTGCCTCTTGGACGTTTGGAAGACGTTTACACTTCCCCGTATTATCTCCTGTGCTTAGTGTCTTGTCCACGTTTTAGAAAATGGATTTCACCTTGGGGTCTAAGAACCCTTGAAATGAAACATGCAAAATATTTTATGTTATTCCTGGGAGAGGTTTCTTAGCTTTGAATGGATTCTCAAAGGGGTGTCTAACCTCTGCCACCTCACTCCCCCAGCCCCCAGAAAAGGACACATTGAAATGATTGCTGTGAATAGAAAATTGGATGACTCTAGAAAGTCCTTCCCAGAGGAAGCAGGGCTAGAAGTTACGGTTCAGCGTTCAGTCGTCCTGTTCTCCAGAAGTTCTTGGTTTCTGGGGTGCATATTCACTGGGCATTCATGGGCAGAGTTTCTGAAAGAGGGTGGCAGGAAAGCCGTGTTCTCCAGAGAAGGAGCCAGCGAGCCGTGTTTCCTTGCCACTTGGATTGCATTTAGATGTTTCCTGTGTTGTTTACATTCTTGCTGTCACCTGAGATTAGTAGCAGTTACCCAGCGTTGACTGCCTGTCTCTCCTGCTCTGAGCAGGCGGGCTGAGTGAAAGGGAGGAAGGAGCAGGATGGGGAGTGATGCTCCCATGGCTGGGAGGAGGAGGGGCTGTCCCGAGGGCGCCCGGGAATCCAGCGTCTAGTCCATCCAGCTACAGCATCCTCGAAAGGGAACGTGGGAAACTGGGCGGGAACTGCGGTATCAGTGGGGTACGTGCTGGGGAGGGGCAGGGAGGAGGACGGGAGGCAAGGAGAGGGACGGCGAGCTTGCAGGTGTGAGCAAGATGACGACTGCCCTTGTCTCCTCCAGCGCTCCGGAGTGAGCACCCAGGAGCGAGAGGAGGGCGGTGCGGGTGGTGGGAGGCCCTCGATTGCCCTCAGTCAGCACGTGCACTGCCTTGGTCCGTGGGGTTTTCCCGGCACTCCTTCCATGTGCGTCTTCTCACTTGGTCTTCACAGCAGACCCTGGGGGTTGTTGTGACTTCGGGAAAACCCCGTAAGTTCTTCATGCCTCAGGTTATTCATCTGCAAAATGCAGGTAATGTTAGTCACTCCTGACAGGATGGTTTGCAGCGTCCAGAGCTGGCAGAGAGGGGACTCACACCCAGGACGGCTGATTTCAGGTTCTGTTCTTTGTTGTCTCCACGTGGGGACCGGG
The DNA here is from genome assembly GCF_023091745.1 of Budorcas taxicolor. Taxonomy (NCBI): domain Eukaryota; kingdom Metazoa; phylum Chordata; class Mammalia; order Artiodactyla; family Bovidae; genus Budorcas; species Budorcas taxicolor. Next base: position 8,236,857 of record NC_068928.1, read on the forward strand.
TTTGTTGAGAAGGGTGTTTCCAGCCTTTGATTTTCAGGGTGGGCATAGCTCATCTGAGCGAGGCACTGGCATTCGGTGTTAGAATTCATAATCCTGGGAGACTCCGCAGCAGTTTCTAGGTAGTATGGTTGTCCGTCTCTTCTGAATATCATGGAATAAAGGTGTTTTTGATCTCCTGCTCTGCGTTAGGCCCTGTGTGGGAGAAGATGATGGATCATCTTGTTGAACCATCTCAGCTGAGCAGGGAAAGAGGTTCACCATCTGAGGGATCCGAGGTAGGGGAAGTGACTGTGAGTCTCTGGGCACTCAGCTGATAGCAGGCGGAGCTGGATTCACAGCCAGGGCATCAGGCCCCCAGCCAGCCTGCAGAGGAGGCCCCCAGAAAAGCCTCCCCTCTTTCTGACCCAGGGGCCGCCTGCTGTTGGGGAAGCTTCCTCTCCTTCTCCAGTGGAGCCGGGTGCAGGGACAGGGTGGCAGCCCCTCTGTGACCGGGTCAAGGAAAGGTTTCTGGTTGTGAGCTGAAGGGAGCTCGTTCTGTGGCCCAGTGCTCAGGGTGGCTCCGGGAGCATCGTCGCTCATGCCCCTGGTGAGGCAAGGGCAGGAAGGTGGGCAGAGCCCCTGGCGAGGGCGCGGCCCGCCCCATAGCCTCCTGCCCTTCCTCTGGTCGGTGCCAGACCCCTTACGTGGTTTGTGGAGTCAGAACAGGGTGTCAAAAACCACTAAGAATCTCAAGATGGCAGCTCAGCTCAACCAAGAGTTGAGCCCTACGGAGCTCAGGGTGTGTGCGGTGGCACAGGAAGCCGGCCCGCGTGGTGCAGCCTGGGGCTGGCCTGGTGCTGGCCAAGCGGGTAAGAGAAGGCAGGAGGGGCCGCGTGCCTAGGGGCTTCAGCAGGGGGCCCTGGCGCCGGCTGCTGGCTGCCCCTATGCAGACCTCTGCCTCCACTGTCCTTTCTCCCTGTGTGAGCAGGGCCTTCGGGCTGCCCACGCTTTCCAGCCCCTGTAGCTGAGAAAGAGCTTCCCTTTGGACTGGGGGCCAAAGCTGGGGTAATAACTTCACTGGCTCAGAGCATTAGGGGAGGAAAGAATTTTCTCAGAAATACAGGAACGTATCACAACAGAAGCTCTAGTCACATGGATGTGAAGCAGGCGGGCCACACAGCCCTGGCCTGATGGAATGCACGTTTGAAATCGGGTGATAAGCACGAGAAAATAAAATCCTCCTGCGGCCACCTTGCCCTAACCTTCCCTTCACCTCCTCGGCTTCCTGCTTTCCATTATCTTATCATGAGGAAAGCGCTGCCCCAGCAGAAGTTGAGGACGCCTCTCTGGCTGGCGCTGCCGCCAGCTCGCCGCTGAAAGAGGCGCAGACCGTTAGCCCCTCCGTGGTGTCAGGGCACTGTTCAGTGCTGCCCATCAGCGTCTGACCCAGCTCTGCTGGGCGGCCTGGGCGGTGACGTGTCCTGTGCCGCTCATGCTTTGAATACCGCTTGTATGCCCTTGAACTGTGACCACCACCATGCAGGAAAAACTCCAGGGCATGGGGCCTGGCCTTCGGGGAGTCAGGCCACGCTTGCCTTTAGGAGCCAGGTGTTGGGCAGAACTTCCCCTCCTGGCCCCACGGGGGGCGTCACCTGCCCTCTCCCCCGTGGGCCCACAGGCACACAGGCAGTCCTCAGTGGCATCTGCACAGCAGTCTGCTCCTCCTGTTCACGGAGGCGCCAGCCTGTGTCTCTTCCCCTTGTACATCCGCACTTGGATTGCAGTGGCACCCTGGGAAAGGGTCCAGGGTCCAGGGAACAGTGAGCCCTCTAGGGAGGGGAGCCCCCTGGGGAGATGCGTCCTCCCTGCTGGAAGCAGGAAGGCCACGCAGCATCTGATTCGCACGGAGGCGTGGAATCTCCCCCGCTTCATCCTTTCTGGGACCTCCTCCCAGCCTCTGTGGGCCCCGTGGGTTTAGCTAGGGGCGCTTCTGACCTCTCCAAACCCTCCAGCTCCGCCTCTGGAGAATACAGGAACCAGGACTGATGAGCCCCAGGGCCTGAAGTGTGCTTCTGGCTTTGAGCTCTTAACTGGAAGCGTGGCCCAGGTTGTCTCCCGTTCCTGTTCTCACTGGGGGAGGGGAGCAGTTGTTGCAGGTGTGGGTCCCTGAGGCGGGGCAGGGGGTTCATGGGGGCTGCTCTGCTGACCTGGGATGCCCTGCGGCGTTTGAAGGGAGGGTGGTCCTCCCACTGCCCCAGTCACACCTGTATGTTGCTCAGGCATGGGAGGCAGCTGACCCCGGAAGCAGGTGTCTTCCTGGCCTTGCACTGAGGAAGTCCCGGAAGGGACCAGGAGCTGGAGCGCCGTCCAGCAGCAGGCCCAGCAGCTGGTGAGGATGGCTTCATCCCTGAAAGGGGTTCCCGCCTGCCATCAGAGTACACACCACGGGGTTCTGTGTTAACCAGGTTGTGTTGGCACTCACAGTGGAAGTAGCTACATTCTAAGCACCCCTCAACCAGGCGCTTGAACGAAGCTACTCAGAGCCACACACTAGTCCACACAGAGCCTAGACATAAGCCCAGCCTGTCCAACCCTGAGCCAGCACCCTTAACCGCTCTACGAGCGTGTGTGCCAAGTCCCTTCAGTCGGGTCCGACTCTTTGTGACCCTATGGACTGTAGCCCACCGGGCTCCTCTGTCTGTGAGATTCTCCAGACAAGAGTGCTGGAGTGCCATGCCGTCCTCCTTAAGCACTTGAGCATCTCCTTATTATTCGTCCTCCTCCACATCTATCCTCTTGCTGGACTACAGTGTTGCTCAATTTTTCAGATGGATAAACCGAGGCAGGTGGAGTTTCGAAAAGTCACGTCTGGTCCCTATAGCTGGACGGGGAGCTGAGCTACTGGGAGAAGCTGGGGCCTTCCTTAGCTTCCATCACTTCATTCTGTGGCCTTCTCTGGGATTCTTTGTGCCAGAAGGGGAGAGAGAATGGTGGCTTTCCAGTCTTTCCAGAGTCATTTCATTTGCTCTCTAAATGTTCTTAGAGGTGGGCTGAAAAAGATTGGGCTGATCATCTGAGGATTTAATCACTGGGGAGAAGTTTGTTGCTTTATCCTTGCAAAAACTCAGATAAGATCTTGAATTCAGCATCAGGTATTGATTGCAGAGTGGAGCTGGAGGTGAGCAGGGGGAGGAAGGAACAAAGTGCCACTCTTTCTAATTGGCTCTTCGGTGGGTGGTGGTGGGGAGGCTGGCTGAGAGCGGGGGCCGGGAGGGAAGGCGACACGCCTCAGCGCTTGCTCTCCACGTCAGCCCTGTTTGAGACCGTGAACTGGGGATTCTGGGGCTGAAGTGCATCTCTCAGGCACCTCCTTGGGGGGTAGGGAGACCCCCCTCATTCCAGGGGAGCCTCAGCTCTGCCCCTTGCCCCTGACCTCAGCCTGCATGCCAGGTCCCCCCAAGTCTGGCTCATCGGGGGAGAGCTGGGTGCTTGGAGGCCTGGTGGGAAGTGAGCTGGGTGTCTTTGAAGCTTGTCTAAGGGTGGCCTGGGGAAGGTGGCGGGAGGGGCTGGTTTCCGGCCGAGTACCTGGGGACAGGCCCTCCACGCTCCCCGTGGCTTCCATCACCCAGCAGGCGTGTTGGCCTCGGAACATTGCCAGATGCAGAGGAACAGGATACACTGAGAAAAATAAAGATCCGTGTGATGGATGGCTCCTCTCCTGACTGTTAGCGGTGGCTTATTAAGTGTGATGCTAATGGCCCTGGAGAGGAACAGGCTCTGAGCCAGTCCCCTGCCCCCGCCTCGGCCCTCAGCCCTCAGCCCATGGCGGTTCTCTGAAGCTCAGGGAGCACCATCCCCCACAGGCTCCCTGCACGAGGGGAGTCCTCCCCCAGGAGAGCTGTGCCCCTTGGGGGCCCCCAGACTGGAAGGGGGCTGGTCAGGGGAGTGGCTTGCTGCAGGCTCAGGCGTGGGACTGAGCTGGGCTTCTCCCGAGAAGCCCAGACAGCATCTCTGTCCCCAGAACCAGCTGGCTGGGGTGTAAGGTTTCTGTAATCTGTGTGATCAGCTTATTTATTAAAATGGCGCCTGTGAGATACAGCTGGAGCAGTGATAGAAGATAGTGCTTTTCTAAGGAGAATAACTAACCCTTAATGTCCTGATTACCTGCCAGACACTCCCTGTTAAAACTGACCTCTGAAGTCCAAACTGACTCTTTCATGTACTCTAAAAATTATTAAAAATCACACTGTAATTGTTTGCTTATTGATGCCTGTTTCCCAAGGGGGAGGGGGCATGTAAAAAGAGTTCCACAGCAGCATAAATTAAATAAAAAGGTAGTGCTTCATTTGTAGGTGTGGGCTGTCCCAGATAATGTGTATGTGTCTTTCCCGAGGAGACTCTAACATCCTGACTTCATTTACCCGGGAGGGAGGGCTGGGATGCTACAACTTATAAATGTGGCTTTGTAGCCTGGACGGGCTTCCCTGGTGGCTCAGAGGGTCAAGAATCTGCCTGTAACGAGGTCATTTCCACTTGCAGGATGGAGGAGGAAGAAGTGTGCTTGACCAGGAGGATAAGTCCTTCTGGGTGGAAAGGGCTGTGTGTGGGGTAGCAAGCGCGAGGAGGGTTTAGGAGTCACAGCAGGTGGGGATGCCTGAGCTGCTCTGACACGAGGCCGTGCTGCTCCACACCCGCGCCCGAGCTCGGCGTCTCAAGCGGGGTTTGCTTTGGGGGCTCCCACGCTAGGGGCTGCCCCGGTTTGTTCAGTGGTGAAGGACCCACCTGCAGTGCAGGAGATGCTGATTTGATCCCTGGGTCTGGAGATCCCTTGGAGGAGGGCAGCCCACTGCAGCATTCTTGCCTGGAGAATGCCATGGACACGGGAGCCTGGTGGGCTGCAGTCCAGGGGGTCCCAAAGAATCAGACACAACTGAAGCAGCTTCGCGCACACACACACACAGTCAGACATGACTGAAGCGGCTTCACACACACATACCCTACAGACACACACACACACAGACACGACTGAAGCAGCTTAACACACACACGTACACAGAGTCAGACATGACTGAAGCGGCTTCACACACACACACACATCACGGTCAGACACAACTGAAGCAGCTTAACACGTGCACACACACACACACGACACACACACACACTCCTCGCTAGAGTCCTGCCCTTTGTGTTCCCCATGTCACACACACACACATTCTCCCCATGTACACGCACACACACACATTCTCCCTGCGTGCACATGCACACACACACACGCACACTCCCCGCTAGAGTCCTGCCCTTTGCGTGCCCCCACCTCATCTCATCCCCGTGCTGGTCTCTGAAGCTGAGAGTTACCCATCATTCTCTAGCCCGGGTCTGAGATGCATCACGGGGTTTGTTGGCGACCTGTGCGCCAGTAGCTGGTCATTACTGGTGTTGATCTGCACCTGAATTGGAAGCCGTCGACGAAAGTGTTGGTCTGTCACAGGCCACTGACGCTGAGGGTGCTGGTGGGCGGAGCTTTCAGCCTCACCGTAGTGCGGTGAGGTCGCCCATGTGCTGGGGGGCTTTTTCGTGCAAGTAGAGAGTTGAATCAGCATAGCTGATAACCCTCTTCTCTGCCCAGAGTGGACCGGTGTCAGTGTGGGCCACCTGTTGAGGTGAGGTTTCGATAGCCGTGGCGTCTATGGGAGAGTGTTGGAGTGGGCTGGAAGCTCAGTGCAGTTGACTCTATTGCCCCGCTTGGACAGAAGAGATTTGGTGGGCGGGGGAGCTGGCAGTGAGGTGTATTTGCTGCTGGTGGGTTCTTGGAGAGGTTCTCTTGGAGAACAGTGATGGGCTGACTTGAAGTTGGGTGGACTTCAGTTAGCACGTGGAGAAACTGCCAAGCCCCGCAGCGGGGTGAGCTCTGCACCGGGTTGTGTGGTCCCAGCGAGCTTGTTCTAAAGCCAGGCTGCCTACAGGGGCGCCCAGCAGAGGATGCATCCCGCCTCTTCACTCTCACGGGGCTTTGCCCAGAGGCTGTGGGGCCCAGTCCCCACCCCCAGGACCCCACCGCAGTCCCCTCAAGGCCCGACCTGTCACCGGACCCCTCTCAGGACCTCCTGCAGAGGAAGGCCCGCTCTAGGGTGTGGGAGGGGAGCGGGGTAAAGAGCTGCGGGCCCTCCCCAGCCAGCTCTCAGAGACCAGCCCCCGGAGCTGTCTGCACATTTTATTTTCTTGTTAAATAAACACCATTAGCCTTCCCGAGAAACCGGTGCAAACACGACCTCACAAATAACCAATTAGAAGGGCAGGGTTGAAGGGGACCGTGAATTTGCAAACATGTAGAGGAGGCCATTAAAGATGCCTGTGGCTCCCCCAGCCCTGGCAGCATCGATCTGAGACCTTAATTTTATTTCTGACAGGAAAGCAAGGAGCACGCTTTATTTATTTTTTTTCCCCGGAGCTAACTGAACTGCATTCCGGAAGCACCCATTCCGGCACTGTCTCTTGAGATATTCATCAACACGGGAGCTCGGTTCCTGTTCCTGCGCTTCCCCAGTGGTCAGGGAGCCCACAGTGCCTTGGCAACAGGGAGGTGGGGACTGTGACCCCTGGGTGCCCCAAGGTGTCCCCGCTGGGGGATGAATCTGAAGGTCCCTTCCTTCAGAATAGGAGCCCTGGCCCCGGAGGGTGCTGACCTAGGAGGTCTTCCTGCCTCCCTCCTGGCTGCGGCTCACAGATGCAGAAAGGAGTGGGCCCAGGGTCGGTCACTTCGTTGACCAAGAAACGGTTTTTTTTGCTGAGTGAGACAACAAGGCTTTTGTTGGGCCCTGTTCCCAGAGAGGCCCTGCTCCGACTGTCGCGTGGCTTCAGATCTCTGAGGAGAGAGGCACCCTCAGCTCGGCCACTTGGTTAAAAGCGTCCCCTTTCTTAGCATCCCGGCGCTGCTAGGGGCAGCCCCGGGGGACCAGAGCCGGGCAGCCCCCTCCTGCCGGGACTGGAGACGTCCCTGTGTTTGTGCAGCTCAGGACGCGAGCTTGTGCTTGGGCCCTGGACTTGGAGGACCTTCCCTGGCCCGCTTGTGTCTGTCTCAGGACACTCCGGAGAGAGCCTGGGTTTAGTGCTGCCTGTACCCAGCCTCTGGAGGAGGGCACGGCAGCCCCCTCCAGTGCTCTTGCCTGGAGAATCCCACGCAGAGGAGCCTGGCGGGCTGCAGTCCACGGGGTCGCAGAGAGACAGACGCCACGGAAACGCTTTAGCACACACATACTCGGCTTCAGCCCCAGCTTCCCGTGGGTGCGGCCCCCGAGGGCTCTGAGCCCCATTTCTCTCTTGTGGAGGCAACACCCCTGCTCCGTGAGAGTTAATGAGCCCCTTGTGAAGTGCCCGGTGAGAGCGGTCAGTGCCCAGCAGCCTTGGTCCTTTCCGTTTAGCCTTAAAGAACTGCCAGTTTAACTTCTTTAGACACATTACACTCTGAATTTTTAAGAGCTGGTGTTTCTCATAAAAAGTTTTCCCCTCCCCTTCCTACAGGAAACACGTGTTTGCCAGTGCATGGAATATTTCTGAAGACAGTCATGAAACTGATAACAAAGAGTGGGAATGGCCTCGTGGCTAAGAGCTCTTGCTCTGGAGTCAGACAGCTGGTGTTTGAATCTGAGCTTTGTGACTTCATAGCTGTGTGACCTTGGGCAAGTTACCTACCCTCTCTGTGACTCACATTCCTCATTTCTGTAAAACAGGAATGATGACACTGGGTTAGCCTGAGGTTTATATCAGTGCATAGAAAGTGAAGTCGCTCAGTCGTGTCTGACTCTTTACCACCCCGTGGACTGTAACCTACCAGGCTTCTCCGTCCATGGGGTTCTCCAGGCAAGAATACTGGAGTGAGTTGCCATTTCCTTCTCCGGGGATCTTCCTGACCCAGGGATTGAACCCGGGTCTCCCGCCTTGCAGGCAGATGCTTTAACCTCTGAGCCCCCAGGGAAGCCCTGTCAGTTCCTAAGTGTAAAGGGTTTGGAATAATCTCTAGCTATAGAAAGCGCCTGAATATGTTTTATGCATAAATACAGACTCTTAGATGCAGATAGTCATAAATTAAAAAAACAAAAACCAGCATTTGCTTCTGGGCAAGAGGATTCAGTGGCCAGAGGTGCAGAGATTCAGGAACACTTTTCACTTCGTACTCATTTACCTTTTGGATTTTTTTACCCTGTGTGTTTATTAGCTAGTCAAACAGATAGTAGGGGCCCCTCGGGGCTGTCGCAGCATCATCCTTTGCTGATACAGTTCACCCCAGTTTCAGGTGTGAAGGCAGTGGTGGGACAGCATGAGGGAATTTTCAGGAGAAGGAAGTTCCTCCCATCTCAGTACTCTGAGAGGAGCGCTGGTCACTTCTGCCTCATTCCTGGCACTGGTGTCAACAGGTTTGAACTTGGTTGTCCTCCCGGCGTTGGTAGAACTTGTGGCGTCTTAGGCTGAATGAGGGGTGGGTCCTGGCTCATCTGAGTTTCCTGTCCTGCGAGGGAGAGGAGGTCTAGGAGCTACAAACAAGACTTGATTATATGCAGCTGACAAGCCTCTGCCTGAGTCGCCTCTGTCTTTTTCTTTCCATAAACAGAGTCGGATAGATAGATGAGGACTCTCTTTCTAGTTTCTGCTCTTCCCAGACAACGTGCTATTAATAGGATAGCCAGACCAGCCCTGCTCTGAAAAGAAGCCCCAGATGCTTGAGTTTATCCCAGACCAGAGGGGAAGAGGTCAGAATAGGGAGGCCGTCGTTCCAGGAAGGGTCTTTTCTTTTTAATTAAGGGGAAGAAAAAACTTAAAAGCATCTTGCTAACTGAAGTTATGTGGGAACCTTACACAGTGTGACAGATACAGAATCTTCTGTGTCTTTGTTGCTTGAAGCTTAAAAGTCAAAGCAGGTGCCCAGCTCATGAAACTTGTGAGGTGTCTGGGCCACGTGGCAAAGGGGAAGAGCCTAGGTTTCCAATTTCAGTGCCACTGCTCACCAGCTGTGTGACCTTACTAAACTTCTCTCAACCTCAGTTTTCTTATTTGTTAAATGGGGAGTGGTATTAACTTGTGGACTGGTGAGGTTTGAGAGAGAAAGTTTATGTGAAGCATTTGATGTTTGTACCATCTGTAAGTATTAGCTTTATTACTATCATAGTAACTACTGCTGTGTTATTGCCAATAAGAATACTGTCCCTATGGCTTCTTGAGGAATGAAGGCTAGCTGATTGGTGACAATACTGACCCTTTAGAACTGAACATGGAACAACAGACTGGTTCCAAATAGGAAAAGGAATACGTCAAGGCTGTATATTGTCACCCTGCTTATTTAACTTATATGCAGAGTACATCATGAGAAACGCTGGACTGGAAGAAACACAAGCTGGAATCAAGATTGCCGGGAGAAATATCAATAACCTCAGATATGCAGATGACACCACCCTTATGGCAGAAAGTGAAGAGGAACTAAAAAGCCTCTTGATGAAAGTGAAAGAGGAGAGTGAAAAAGTTGGCTTAAAGCTCAACATTCAGAAAACGAAGATCATGGCATCCAGTCCCATCACTCCATGGGAAATAGATGGGGAAACAGTGGAAACAGCGTCAGACTTTATTTTTTGGGGCTCCAGAATCACTGCAGATGGTGACTGCAGCCATGAAATTAAAAGACGCTTACTCCTTGGAAGAAAAGTTATGACCAACCTAGATAGCAAATTCAAAAGCAGAGACATTACTTTGCCGACTAAGGTCCGTCTAGTCAAGGCTATGGTTTTTCCTGTGGTCATGTATGGATGTGAGAGTTGGACTGTGAAGAAGGCTGAGTGCTGAAGAACTGATGCTTTTGAACTGTGATGTTGGAGAAGACTCTTGAGAGTCCCTTGGACTGCAAGGAGATCCAACCAGTGCATTCTGAAGGAGATCAACCCTGGGATTTCTTTGGAAGGAATGATGCTGAAGCTGAAACTCCAGTACTTTGGCCAACTCATGCGAAGAGTTGACTCATTGGAAAAGACTCTGATGCTGGGAGGGATTGGGGGCAGGAGGAGAAGGGGACGACAGAGGATGAGATGGCTGGATGGCATCACTGACTCGATGGACGTGAGTCTGAGTGAACTCCGGGAGTTGGTGATGGACAGGGAGGCCTGGTGTGCTGCGATTCATGGGGTCACAAAGAGTCAGACATGACTGAGCGACTGAACTGAACTGAGAGAGCTGTTGGCAGATGCTGTTAGGTTTCCTTCAGATTATGGGTTGAATCGTATCCCCCCCCCGAAGGATTTGAGGCAGTCCTGACCTCTAGACCTTATCTGGAAACAGTGTGTGTGCTCAGTCGTGTCCGACTATCTGTGACCCCGTGGTCTGGAGCCCGCCAGGCTCCTCTGTCCATGGAGTTCTCCAGGCAAGAGTACTGGAGTGGGTTGCCATGCCCTTCTCCAGGGGATCTTCCTGACCCAGGGATCAAACCTGGGTCTCCTGCATTGCAGGTGGATTCTTTCCCTCCTGAGCCCCCAGGGAAGCCTTTGCAGACGTAAGACGGTCACATGGGAGTAAGTGGGTTGAGTGGGACAGGTGTCCTTCTAAGAAGAGGGAAGACATGGAAGGGAGACACATGGTCGCATTACCATGGAGGCAGAGGGGGCTGTGGAGCTGTAAGCCCAGGATCACTGCAGCCAAGAGGAAGGCATGGGGCAGATTTTCTTCTAGAACCTTCTAGAGGACATGGTCCTGCCAACACCTGGCTTACACACTTGCAGCTTCCAGAGCTGTGAGAGAACACACGGCTGTTGTTTTCAGCCCCTAGTTGGTGGTACTTTGTCCAGCAGCCCTAGAATTTCCTGTCCCCATCACAGTTGTTGCCTCCCCAGAATTACGCGCAAGAGAAATCAAAGACCTTCTGTTATCCTTAACTGAGAACACAGTCTCCACATCCTGCATAGCGTGGCTTGCCCAAGTCTAATTTAGCCAGAGACCATGACATTGACCTTACAGTGTTAGAGATAACTTTTTGGTTAGAGAGAGAGGCACTCAAAGAACTGAGGTTTAATGTTGAACTGGTAGCCTTCAGAGCTCAGTCATTTCTTTATAAGCCAAGGATTTACTGATAGCACCGAAGAGCTGTTGGAATCCCCAAGTCTAAAAATGCATGCCATACCCAGTAGACTGGTATTTCCAGCTGGTTTGTTCAACTTGGTTATTTAGGGAAAAAAAAATAAGGCCAAAAGAGAGAGAAAGAATAGGGAATCGAGAGAGCTCACATGTACAGCACAAACCTTGCGATCTTTACATAGCTGCCCCAACTTCCACCCTGGGGAAAAAAAAAAAAAGAAGAAGGAAAATAGCAGAACAACACTGAATTTCAAGTCCTGCCAGACAGACTTCTTGATTTCTTTGTTTCATCCCAGAAACCCTTCCAGGCAAGAACATTCGCCAAATTCAATCCTAGAGTGAATTTCTGAGCTAAATTAATGCAGTTGAGGGTCAAAGTGGTAACACCTTCAAGGTCTCCGGGTGGAGGACGCCAGTGGGCATAGCAGTAATTAATAGTTTCAGCCCCCATGTGGAGGTGCGTCTCTTAATTCTTGGGTTTGGTTGGCAAACCCGACAGTCTGTAAAAACATAACTGCCGTGGTTTCACTGTGATCAAAGTTGTGTGCCTTTGAGTGCTCCCTACAAATTTGAGATTTCTTCCTCAGCTTGCCACCCCAACTTGATAGCAGGAGATAATTGAAAGTGCCTCTTTTCTGAGTGTTTCCAGCACCCCAGGCGGAGCCAGTGCCTCTGCGCCAGATCCGCAAAGCTGTCAGTGCCGACATCCGATTTATTATCTCGGAGGCTGGGCTGGTTCATGGATGACTCATGACTCCGCTTCCCACTGCTGCTGGAGGTGACATCATCCATCCTGGGCCCAGAATAGATCCAGAGGCAACAGTGGCCCCTGCTTGGTGTCTCTTACCAGCCACAGGCTCCCTCCCGAATCACACTCTTCAGCTGCGTGTTCGCTGGGCAGAGTGGTCGTGGGTGGACCCAGAGCCCATTGGAATTGTCTCCTTAGTTGGAGGCTGGAAAGGCATTTCAGCACTGCTGGGGCTGCACCATCAAGCCAAGGAAGGAGCTTGTCCAGAGCATACCTCTCCCCGCTTCAGCTTGTTTAGTTGGCATTTAGATGTCACCCACCCAGAACCCAAGGAGCTCCGCGACTCCAGTGGCCAGCTTTGCTTTCCTCACCCGCGGGCAGGGCTGGTGGGGAAGGTCCAGGTGACATGCGTCATCCCGCAGCCCGGCCTTAGAAGCCTGTAAGATCAATGATGGCTGTCTTCTTGGAGGTCTGGACTGCCTCGGCGGTTTTCAGCCCTGGGTGCACACTAGAATCGCCCAGGGAGTTTTTAAAACATCCTGATGTCTAGGGCTTACTCCGGATCAATTAAGGGAGACTCGGGCTTGGAGCTCGGGCTGAGTGGGCTGAGTTTTCGCGTTCCCCCCAGCTGCGCATTGGGGCTGGGAAACCCCTGGGTCACGTGATCTCCCAGGACCCTTCCAGCTTTGAAACCTTTTAAAAAGGCAGTGCTGTGGACCAGGCCTTTGATCACCCTGAGTCTGAGACGCGTGGGTGCCTGGGCAGTCGGGTGGCATGTTCCCTTGTATGTGAGCCTGTGATGGGTGGCGGTGGCTCCAGTGGCTGACATGGGGAGTGGGAGGTGTGAGTGGCTACCACCCCATTCTGGTTGTGAATCCAGTTATCCCCTAGTGATGGGGCATGCGGGCTTCCCGTCGCCGGTAGGCTGAGGCCTGCAGTGCTGACGCTGGGCTGTCGAGTCTCATTCCTCCCTTTTTCCCTCTCCAACTTCACCCCAGACACGCTCCCTGCAACCTCGTGACCTGGGCGCTTCCTCAGCAAGGCCACCCGCGCGGGCTCTTCCTTGAGTTGCCAGGAACAATCTGTCTCACAGTCGACCAACTCGTCAGCTTTTAGGCCTGGGCTTAAACGCCCTTTCCCCGGGGAAATCTTCTCTAACAGCTAAGGACGCTCCAGCGGTGTCTGGTCCCTCGTCCTTCGCTTGGGCGCCTCTCAGCTCTGCACCGCTGTGCGATGTGCTTACTTACTCGGTTCCTCTGTGTGCCTTCCCCCTCCTCGCCCCGTGCTCGGCAGACATCACTGACACACGGGAGGGCGGCTGGCCGACAGGCGCCCTCCTCACCGCCACGCTGGTCTCGCTCAGCTGAAGACGGGGAGTGAGCAGTTTCCACTGCATTGCTGCGTGCTCCCTCCCGGCCAAGGCGTGCTCCAGGAAAACGGGGGTGCAGAGCCCTTGGCAGGAGCTTGGTGTAAGAGCGACAGGTGTTTCTGGGGAGGGCTTTGGGGAATTGAAGAGATGGTTCCGAACACTTTTCAATTTCCCAGCACCTTAGGAAAGAACAATCACCTGGTGAACTGATGGGAGTTCTTTCTTTCTTAAGAGGGAAAGGAAAAATATGTCCTTGGCATTATTGGAGCCGTCCTTTACAGCTGAGCTGGAAGAAAGACTGAAAATACTGGTTCAGTTTAAAAAAAAAAAAAAAAGATCAGTCCTACACTGCTAACCCTGATGCCTGGTATAGGCTGGTGGGCTGGTGGGAAGGTTCTCTCTGACCTGAGGTCTGTAGCAGGATTTTAAATGCTCATGCGAAAAGTGTGTACTTACAGATGGATTCCTGAATTCCCTCCCCACTTCCAAAATCACTAGGCTTGGCATCTGAAGTCTTATTTTAATTAAGTTGATTCATTTGCCCTGGGAAGATTTCCTGATTCAGCTAGTATATTTATGTATAAACTACTCTGGAAACACCTGGCAATTTTTCTGAGTGACAATAAGGAGATGTAGTCTGAAAATTACGGTTTAATTTGCTCCCTCCCCCTTGATGTCTTACCTTAAAAAACAACAGGTAAGATTTACAAAAGCGGCTTTGTATTTTGCCCATAGTACTAACCCTGTTTTGCAACAGAAATATGTATCAACAATACCTAATAATTTCCCTTTATGTATTTTTAGAGCTCTAGCTTCTAATGGACAATTGAATCATCCCTTGGCAGATGGGAAATCATCTAATTGCATGTTTTTATTTATTGTGAGTGTTCGGTTAGGCTCCAGAAGAGATTGGTGAGCGTATTTAAAAAGTCAGAGTAAACAGTGTATTAATGACTATTTTCTGGGATTACCTGCCTTGGGTTACATCATGTCAGTGCACATTTGAATTGCTTGTGGCCCTTGTTGGTTTAGGCTACCCTGGTGGCTCAGATGGTAAAGAATCTGACTGCAATGCAGGAGACCCGGGTTCAATCCCTGAGTCAGGACAATCGTCTGGAGAAGGAAATGGCAACCCAGTCCAGTATTCTGGCCTGGAGAATCCTCATGGACAGAGGAGCCTAGCAGGCTACAGTCCATGGGATCACAAGAGTCAGACAACGACTGAGCGACTGACACTTCCATTTGGTTGGTTTTTAAAAAAAATAGACTGGAATCAAAGATGTTATAAAGGATCAAAATAGGAAAGTAGATACCTGTCTCTGTTTTTTACTTTATTTTAGGTTTGTGGTTCCCTTTGTCACGAGACTACAATTAAACTCCTCTGGTAAAATAAAGGCCTGTGTCCTGGCCTTGTGTTAACTTTTCCTGGGTAGTATAAGCAGCCGCCACAAAGTGGTTTGAATCCTAAGTGGCACCTCGAGGGTCCGTTTAAAAATAAATAAGTAATGAGGTTCTTTTGCAAGCTGTGGGGGTTGAGGCACTGCAAGTAGCCCAGCAAGTCTCGCCGCTGCAAGGGCGGTAGCAACTGGGGTGGGGAGAGGAAGAGCAGCTGTGGCTGGGTTATTAGTTATCCCATGAAGAAATTGATTTGATAAATAATAAAGCAGTGATATCAGCAACACATGCTTGCAGGTCAGATGACTCCAATGAAAGCCCCAGTTAAGTGTGTGTAATGGTTTGACAATATATATGCCTTCTAAAAACATGCTGTTTTAAAATGGAAATTGGACTGTTCGTGCAATTCTTAGCAAATATGCCAAGATCATTACCAGAGGGAGCTTGGAAATCTGAAGGAGGATCTTCCTGTTTAATTTGGCCTCTGCCCTCCCCCTTTCAGACGATGCTTAAACTTACTTTGTTTCCTTGTCCTTGCCTTTCCATTTTGTTAACTGTTTTGATTTGTAAAATGCTATGCCTCACAGAACACTCCTTCATGATGATTTACTGTGCTGTTCTTATCTTTCACCTTAAATCCTTGATAAGAGCGTTTTAAAAATGAAATTGCTACCTGACACTATTATAAAATCTTGGCTGGCAGCCAGGGGAGAAACACGAGTGGTGGTGGGGGGAGGGGGGGAGGGGTGGTACAGGGGGAGAAAAAAGGAGGTTTAGAGAAAGGTTTTCAAAGGAACCATGTAGTGTAGTGCTTTTTCCCTTGAATTCTGTAAGATTTTTTTTTTTAACTGGAGCGTTAATACAGCCTTGCTGGTGCCCCTCACCACTGTACATGAACCATGGGTGGGAGGTGGGTAAAGACAAGTGGGTTTGCTGGCCAAGGGTAATCTACAGTGAAGATGAAACTCGTGTGTGTCTTTGGCTGTGGGTTGAAACTGCATGGGTGGGTGGGTGGACGGATGGATGGCGTTTAAGCACCTCCATATTTATATCCTGGAACACATGGTCTGCCTAACTCCAGACAGCCCCTCTCCTGTCCCCTCCTCTTGCTACTCTGCTTAAGACGAGTCAAAGCAGATCCCCTCTAGTTGCAAAGTTGTGGTGGCTGACTTGCCTAGGTTAAGATTATACACTGTGATGAAAATGGTTTGTGTCTGTTTGGCTGCGTTTTGCATCTATCTAGTCACAAAACACGTCGGGAGGGGGGTTCAGGATTGGGAACACGTGTACACCCGTGGCGGATTCATGTTGATGTATGGCAAAACCGATACAGTATTGTAAAGTAAAATAAAGTAAAAAATTAAAAAAAAAAAAATCAGTGATGCGGAGTTTTGGGGGGAGGGGGCATTCATAAATAGAGCTGTCTGAACTAGCGGGTCGTTTAAATTCTAATCTGGTGGTTTAATGGACTCTTGTCTTTAATTCCTGTAACACGGAGAAGACAACAGTTCTCGTCCCATCATGGAGCTGTTAACCCCTCGCTTTACTGACTGGTGCTTTGAGGACAGTGATGGTAAATGGAGAACTTACATTGGAATAACAGGTTTCCCAAGTGCCTGGCTGAGAAGAAGGTAGGTAGTGGTGATGATCTGCTTTAGGAAGCACAGTGTCCACTGGCTTATCCAACATGGGCGTTACTGTCCGTCTCGCGGGAGTGCTGTGTGTGCAGACCTGCTGGTGACTGTCCTCGATGACTGGGTGGGGAGGAGGCGGCGGCAGGGACGCGAATCACCCCGTCCGGGCTCCAACAGCCCAGGTACAGCCTCAGGACGCCGAGGTCACAGCCGGTGGGAGGCCCCTGTGTGTCACTGGTGATACTGGAGCCATTATGCCCAGTTGATCACAAGCCTCGTGAAAATATAATCTGCCACCAAAACGACTGCTTTTGGAAACTGTCTTGTCTCTTTTGAGTCAAGACTGGAGACAACCAGACAAGGTTGGGTGGTGACGAATAAAGAAGCATTACTTTCTGAACACAATCTTCTGTTACCAGTCACTTTTCAACAGACATTCAATCAAAATGCTAATAGCGGCGGCAACCAGGGAATGCGGTTATTGTAATACTAATTGATTGGTTGGAGGGTGGGTTTTGATAAGTGCAGCTGAAGATTTTGGAAATATGATTCTCTTTAATTGCAGCGACACTAATAAAAATGAACAAATGATTTAATGATGATTTCCTGGGTAATGGCTTGAAGATTTTGATTTTCAAATGCGATATGGTGGGAGTATATCAGGAAAACACAGCCCTTGGTGGGTGGCCTTGCCTTTATCAGACCCAGGCCTAAAGAGAGAGTCTAAGCTAGAGCACCGCCCTCGGAAGGCTGTGTGGAGCCTGCAGGGGCAAGAGCGATGCTTATGAGGGGTGGTGAGCCGACCGGTAGACTCCAGCTCGGAGTACTGGCGTTTCTGGGGCTGGGGGTCGTGTCGGTCCGGTCACATGCTCCCTGTGGGTTTCCGCAGACGGGCCAGGGCAGAGTAAGCCCCGCCGCGCCAGCGGAGGCGCGTCCTGTGCAGACCCTCCTGGGCATCATGCTCTCATCCCGTGGCCGCTCCGCGCCGAGCCCCTTCTGTGCTCCAGGAGCTGTTCTAGTTCTAGCCATTCTGCAGGGTCAAGGCCGGCCAAATCCGGGCCCTCCTGAGCTCCTCCTCCTCGAGGAGAAGGAACCTCCCTCACGTGATCTCAGGACTGTGACTGCTCCGAAGAAGATAAACAGGATTCTGCTGGTGAGGGGCCTGGAGCGCATTTCGGTGGGTGGAGGGCAGAGAACCCAGGGAAGGGCGTTCACGGAGAAGACAGCAGCAGTGCAGAGGCCCTGACACTGGAACAGATGCGCCTGCTGGAAGGACCAGTGGAGGGCCAGTGGCTGAGCGGGGGGGAGGGAGCGAGAGCCGGGTAGGCCTGGAGCACGGAGGTCTGTGAGCTGGGCATGGCCTCCAGGAGCCCTCAGAGGGAAGGCAGCCGGGCAGAGGCACATTAGGCATGCGATCTGCGTTCTCTGAGAACCTGCTGGCTCCTGAGTTGAGGAAGAGAGAAAGGGCTGCACGTCCAGAAGCAGGAAGGGCTGCTGGAGTTCACTGCAGGAGGGCAGTGCACGCCGGTGGGGGCTAGGGCTAGGGCTGGAGCCGGGGTGTGGAGAGGGGCAGTGGGATTCGGGATATGCTTTGGGAGACGAGACAGCAGATGTGGGTTGTTTCTTTAACACTCATTTATTTTTGGCTGTGTCCCATCTTGATCACAGTGACTGGTCCTCCATTCCGACACGCGGGATCTTCTGTTGCAGCACAGCGGCTTCCCTCTAGTTGTGGGGCGCAAGCTCGGGACTTGTGGCATGCAGGCTTAGTTTTTCTGCAGTATGTGGGATCTTAATTCCCCAACCAAGGATGGAACCCATGTCCTCTACATTGGAAGGTGGATTCTTACCCACTGAACCACCAGGGAAGTCCCAGGATATTCTGATTGGTTGGGTGTGAGTTATTGTCCAGGGGAGAGACGTTAGGTCTGACTGTAGGTTCCTGGGTTGAACAGTTGAGGGCATGGTGGTGCCCTTCAATAACGTGGGGTCTTCTTGAGTGAAAGGAACTCATTTCAGGAAGAAAATCAATAGTTCTGTTTGAAATTCCCGTTGGAATCCAGTTGGTGGTTTGACTTGATGGATATACCAAAAGTGCGCCAAAGAGCAAGTCTCTGGAGAGTTAAAATAATCCGCCTAATTATTTTTGCATAAACTGCACTAAGGAAGGGATCAGTCTGGGGGAACCCTGAGTCGATGTTGTCAGGCAGGAGAAGATAGAGTGAGTGATCCCTCGACGCTCCAGCTTTCCTGGCATTAAAAGATCACCTGTGCTCCTCTCCTGGTGATTCATCCAGGTGGTCCCAAGAAAGATGCTGCATTTAAGCATCATCGCAGCCACTACAGCAGGGACTGGGGACCCCATGGATGCTCTCTGGTACCCCAGTGTTATTCCTCGGAGTATGTGCCAGGGGTCTGAGTTCACTCTGTCATTGGAAGACAGACTCTGGGCGCTGGCCACCCCTGCTTCCAGCCCCCTGGATCTCTCAGATGTCAGACATAGCCCTTATCGCAGGGCTCACCCTTTGTGAGCCCAACCATATAGAACCATATAGACCATAGGTGGGGCTCCCTGGGGTGCGTGGGTGTCATTCTGACAAATTAATTGGTCTAAAAAAAAAAACCAGAAATCAGATTTGCCTTATTGGGGTGGGAGTGGGGCCTAATTGGGGCGGAGAGACAGGGGTAGCCTTCCTTTCAATTTGTCAAGCTTTCTTTGAAAAGATCTGCCAAAGAAGAAAGGGTAATTAATAGGCTTGAAGTCATTTCCGATGTGTCAGGATTTCTGCCTTGCTTCCTAGTGATAATGTTCGCCGGCTCCAGGCCTCTGGGGAGCCTTCCGTCTTATTAACTTGTCTGGGAGAAGCAGGGAGTGGGGACAGCTCGGGCCAGTGGGTGACAAGAAATAAAGATTTGTGGTGTGGTGAGCTGTAAACAGGAGGGCCAAACCAGCTTGGCGTGGGGGCTGGGGCGGGAGAGTACTGGCTCTTGAGCTTGACTTCCACACCTTCACGTGGAGGAGTCCTCGAGGTAACTCAGCACATTTTGTGCTTGTGTTTTCTCCTCACCTCTCTTCTCATTGTTCCCGTAAAAAAAAAAAAAAATCACCTGCCACCAAAACGGTCTTTACAATACACGGTCATTACTCCCTGCAGCGCTGGAAACTGCCTGCCCATGCGGAGACCCCAGGCCTCTGACTTTTCTGGAGACAGTTGTTAAAAAGCTCATGTTAAGTGCCTGGTTGTGCATGATACCGTCTAAGACTGGGCCTGTTAGGTGGGTCTGGCCTGTGTTTTGGGGAAGTAAGTTCCCCTCCCTTTCTGCAGGGAATGAGAATTTTCACAGTGCCCGGCATGGGCGTCCGTCCAGGGTTGAGTGTGTGCAGGAGTCCTGCTTTCCCTTCATTTCTGAGCGTCACCACCATGGCCTTCCTGTTGTGATAGATCTTTGTCCTCTTCTCCACCTCACCTTCACCCCATCCTCGGTTATGAAGCCGTTCACCTTTAAGAAGTAAGGGCTGAATGAATATTATTTTTTAATTGGATAAACGGATGAATGATGCCCATAGTCATTATTTGGCACTCCTGAGGCTGCTTCATGAATTCCCAAATTTATAATTTTCCACCTCGTCCCTCCATTTACCCCATGGGCGGTGGATACCCGGAGAGATTACGTAACATGACCAAGGTCACACAGCCAGTGCGAGGCGGAGAATGGGATTTGTTTGCTGGTAGCCCCTTGACCACCAAAGGCTCACGCATTTGTGTTCAGCAACAAGGTATCTGCAGCTGGTGAAGATACTTCAGCTTCTGCTCAGGGCCCAGCTGAGTGGAGAAAGGAGTTAAAGAGGCTTGGAGACTGTCCTTCAGGGAGTCGGTAGGGACCTGGGACTGGAGGCTGGTGGACGGTGGAACAGCAGCTGCAACTTTGTGACCGGTGGTCACCCCTGAGCCAAGAGGGAGGCTGGCCTGCCTCCTCCCCAACCCCAGCCTCAGTTGTCAGCAAACTCGTCTTTTCTGAGTCAGTCAGGAGAAGCCTTAACAGGATTCGTGCAAGGAAAGGGCTGCAGACCTATCTTTAGCCCTGGATTTGGTGACTGGCTGTAGCTGGCAAGGCCCCATGAACAGCCTGGGCAGGAGGTCGTTCAAGCACCATCTCCTGGATATACACCTATTTGGGGCTTTTACCCTTTTTTCTCGTTTGTTGTAAAAAGTGCTTAAGAACTAAAAGTTAGTATAAGAACGCGAGGTAAATAATGCCGGCTTCAGCTGTCTGCAAGCTGTTCCTCACACACTGTGCTTTTCATTGTTTAAAATAGCAAGGTTGGGATTTTTTTGGGTCATAGGGAAAGAACATGATGTCTCTTTCCCTCCCTTCTCTTTCTTGCCTTTTTTTTTTTTTTTTTTGCCTCTTTCTTTTTACCTTTTCTATTCCAGAAGGAATTTAGGAGGTGGAATTGAAAATTAAGCAGAAATCAGAGTTCTTTCCCTGTCCTTTCTTCTTACTTCCTTTCTCCCCCTATTTTCATCTCTCTGTCTGATAGATTTGAAGCTCTGGCTGGGAAACTGTGGAAATATCAGCCCAGAGAAGAGGGAGGTTTGAGGTCTGTTTCCTTTTTCCAGGAAGGCTTCGAGCGGGATTAGGATGTTTGCACACACATGTCCCTCTGTGTCTGCCTGATTAAATCCACACTGCAGATGTCCTCCACCCCCGGCCTCATCTCACCATTTTTCAGAGACCATTTTTCTATGGAAGAGTAAGAATTGAGGGGGAAGGTGTTGGGCGCGGGGGATGCTCCTAGAAGACAGCATTGAAGTTTGTTATACTGATTAGAGAGAAAGGATGGTTCTTAGTCTCACAAGTGATCTTCTTCCAGTGGTTTTTTTTTGGTAAGGAATTTTTGTTGCTTTATTCAGAGTGGTTTAAAACTCACATAATGGCTCACTCCTCTGGAGCCAGCAGAGTTTTCACCGACCGTGAACTGAGAAGGAATAGGATCCTCTTATTTCGGCGCCTGCGGGTAAAGCAGTGGGGCTCAAAGGGAGCAGTGGTCTCTCTCGGACTAAACCCAGGTTTGAGGTTGAACCGAGTGTATGTGTGCCCATGGGCTCCCTTTGCCTGTCCCCGCCGCATCCTGAATTCTTCTGCGCACCTCTCTGCCTCTGAGAGACGAGCCCTCCTCCTCGACTCCTGAGCTGGAGAACCCAGTCGGCCACAGACCTGGTAGGAGCCTCACTGCTCCCTGCCACAGCAGATGCGGGGGGGTGAGGGGCTATGGAAAAGGCAGGTTGGCCACAGCCTGGCACGAGGGGGCATGCATTGGAGACTGGACTTCCACCATGGGTAGAAGTCGGGTATGCGAAGCTGACCAATTGCTGTGCTGAGTCGGTTGATCCCCAAATGCATCCGTGGGTCACGCGTGTGCCCAGGGGCCTGTTCTTAGACCCTCCCTTCCCCGACTCGCTGCTGAAATCTTAGCTTTCAAGTGCAGGTGTTGAGGCTAATGACAAGACATTTCCCAGTTGGCCCTTTGCTAGAGAAGAGTCTCGCTAGGCTCCAAAGGAGAGGCAAGGATTTAGAGGAACCACAGACATCAAAGCTGGAAACAGTGGCATCCTCTGCTGGGGCAGAGGTTGGCCGGGAGGTGATTTCACACACAGCCGGGTCCTGCTGAAGAGAGCAGCCCAAGCAGCAGGTGGGCCCTGCCCGTCCCACCCGAGCCGCATCTCGCCATCTCTCACCCTCTGGCGGTGGCAGTACCCACACTGTGATCCTTCAGCTTCTGGGGGGACTGACCCTCTCACTCTGCTGCCTGAGAGGCTTACGGATGGTGCTCGGGACCCGAGCCGTGTGGCCGTCAGTGGGCCTACCTGCGCTGCCTCAGGACTGGCTCCACCCTGGGCTGCTGTCCCCTACTTCCTCGCTGGACCCTCGGACTCATGAGTTACTGCTGATACCACAGAGAAACCCGCATAACCCGTGGAGGAGTTGCTGCGCTTTAATTACAGTTTAGAGTCCTGTCTCCCGGCCTGTGATTCCTCACTCCCTTTCTGAGAGGGTCCTGGGAAGCCAGCGTGGCTCTCTGCCTGCTGTGTGTCACTGAGCTTGAAGACCGGCCAGCACCCCGATCCGGCCCCCTGACCCGGCGCCTGCTGCCTGCAGACCCAGGGTCTTCTGCCCCTGGGCGCTCTGAGCCTAAGCCTGAAGGAATCAGGCCCGATGCTCCGGATCGCCAACCTGATCCCACTCGGTCTCTGGAGGTCTTGATTGGCGTCACTGAGCCCTGCCCTGCGTCTCCGCTTTTAAAAACCTATTGCCCGGTGACCACTCTCTAGGTTAGAGACAGTCTCACTTGCTTCCTCGGGTGCACAGAGGAACTTGGTGCGTCCAGAGTTCCAGAGTCAGGAGCAGCTGCAGACCCTCGGATCCTCCAGCCTGCCTGCTCTGAGCTCTGACATGGGACGTGGTTGACCCTTGTTCTTGTCTGGAGAGCACCTCCAGTGCAGCTTGGATTCATGTTTTTCTTGTCCAGTGTTGAACGTGCTTGAGTGTTGTAAGGCTCCTCGAGTACTTTTAGAAAACTCGAGGAAGACATCAAGTAAAAATAACTCGATGATCCCGTGACTGCTGAAATGCTCAGAATTCGCAGGGTCAAGGAGACGGGCTGTCCCAAGTTTTTAGTGCCAACGCAGCTTGGCGCTGGAGGGCCCTCACTTTGGAGAGGCCGCTGCTGATCTTTGAGAGAGTGCTTTACCCTACCAAGGAAAGAAAAAGGATCCGAATGATTTACTGTTTGCGTCTTAGGAATTTTGAGCATCCTTGGGAATAATAAGAGATTCCTGGTATGTTCAAAAGTGGCATCAGAAACTGCCAGGTTGGGGCCCAAACTGGGCCTTTGGTCATCTGTCCCCAGCCAGCACACACACCCCAAGGCCAAGCTCTTGATGGCTCCTGGGTCTCAGTTAAGCTGCTCTGGTTGAACTGGACTGATGGGCACAGAACCCTGAACGGGGGCCGGGGAGAATGCCAGGGCATGGCCAGCTCAAAATGACCCACGTGAAAGCTGTTTACGAAGCTAGAAAGAATGTTGGTATCATCTTTCACTTGTGCAGTTAAATCAGCCACAGGTTTTCCTGGAGCCTTAGCTGGGGTTTGATTTTCTAGGCTGGGATGAAGATGAAAGAGACGTTTATTTGGTAGGAGGAGGATTGGGACGCTGAACTGCTTTTAAACGATGTGAGGAAACTCTTTCTTCCCCCTGCTTTGCCACTTCTGCTCTGGCGCTGACTTTGAAACCCCTTCCTAGGGAGGCGAGAGGTGGGGCGCTCTCCTGAGCTGCTTTCAGAGTCTGGCTTTTTGAAATAGGCTGGAGATCTACCTCAGCTCTGAATCATCTGCTGGTTCTCATCACGGAGGGCAGGAGAGGGGGGTGTCCGGGTGGCTCCGCCGGTGGGCCTTTGTGGCCGTCCCCCCTTCTGGCCGAGAGATAACGGCGCTTGAAAGTCTGTGTTTATCGCTGGAGAGCAGCATGGTCAGAGAGGCATAGAGGGAAGGGCTGGCGGCCCGGCTCTGATGGATGGGGAGAAAACTTTCCTTGTGAAGCACAGGCCGCCCAGGAGTTTGTCTTTTTCAAGAGCGGAAAAGAAATTTAAAGTGAGGCTCCAGAGAGATAAGTTTTTTCGGTCTGGTGCTTCATGGAGGCTTAACGTTTCTCGTAGGGCCCTGAAAATGGCAGAGACCTCAATTTCCCCCCTTCCGGGCTCCCTAACTAGAGAGGTTTGCAAAGCTTAAGGGATTAATGCTCTTTAAACCTCTGCACTGCTTCCTGCTCCTCCTGGGATCTGGGTGCTAATAAAGATGTACCAGCTTGGAAAGGCTGGTAAATACTGCTTTGTTGCCACGGCAACA
This sequence comes from Budorcas taxicolor, assembly GCF_023091745.1. NCBI lineage: Eukaryota > Metazoa > Chordata > Mammalia > Artiodactyla > Bovidae > Budorcas > Budorcas taxicolor. The sequence continues at coordinate 8,260,996 of NC_068928.1, forward strand.
GGCGAAACAAGAAGGACGCCGAGTATTGCTAACAAGAGTCCTTGTGATCGAGAGTTTAAGGAGGAAAAAAAAGGTTCTTAAAAATGCAGAGAGTCTTGGCGAGGTAATTAGACTTGGTGCTCTCCAAGTAAATTTATAGTTTTACGGAGCATTGCTGGAGTGCCTTGCTGCTCTCAACGTCTCCCTCCATCAAGCGGCGAGGCGGCGTCACTGCTAAGAGCCGCCAGCGTCTGCTGCCGTTGCTCCGCTGAGGCCGGGGCTGCGTCCAGAGACACCTTCCCTTCTCCTCCTCCTCCTCAGCGAGGAGTCGCGGCGTGCATTCCCTTACTCGGGGAAGGTTAAACAGCTCCGTCTCCTGCCTCCTTGGTGTGGAGAGATACGAGGGAAGGTTCTACACCTGCCCTCCACCTGGGGCGTTACTGTTGCTAGCAAGGATGGGAGGTGAAAAAGGAACAGCTTTCCCCACTTTGGTTCGTTGCACCTGTTGGCTGACCCTGTGCGGCGTGGTTGTTCCTAACCCAGCTTTTCTGGTGGAGAAACAGAGGGGTCAAGGAACTCGGCCCTAGGGACACCGCCAGCCCGGGGGACAGAGCTGGGACTGAGCTCTGGGGAGTCTGTAAAGCCTGGGCTTTCAGCCCCTGGACTGTGTCTTTATGGCACTGCTCACAGCCTGCTGCCGTCATCCCCATTCCTGGGTCATGAGCAGCCCCTGCTGGGATCTCCTACCCGGACATGCTGAGGCTTCCCAGGCAACCGAGGGCTTGCTCTCGCGTTTCGTCCCTCCGTGAGATCCATCCACTGTGCTGAACTCCTCGGAGAGCCCTGTGCTCCTCGTGTGTGTTCCGGGGGCAGTGGGTGAGAAGTCGAGCCACGTTGGGAGGCTGGCTGCTCGCCTGAGATGCTTGGGCTGCCTCCCTGACGCTCTCCTGGGTGATGGTTCCCAGCTGCCCAAGCCGAATGGGAGGCTTCTCCCTGGACCCCAGCCCTGCACATCTGGCCAGTCTCTGTGTATACCCGTCTCTGCATCTCCCATCATGAGGATTCCCAGGTGGCTCAGTGGTGAAGAATCTCCCCTGCCAAGGCAGGAGACGCAGGAGACATGGGTTTGATCCCTGGGTTGGGAAGATCCCCTGGAAAAGGAAATGGCAACCCTCTCCAGTATTCTTGCTTGGAAAGTCCCGTGGACAGAGGAGCCTGGCGGGCTACAGTCCCTGGGGTTGCAAAGAGCTGGACACGGCTGGGAACTGAGCTCACACTTACACATCTGCCCTCGTGCCCTGCTGCGTCTCTGCCACCTCTCCCCCGGCCCTGCAGCACTCACAGGGGACTCCGGTCTCCAGACCTGCCCCTCTGATCCATTCAGAGGGGCCTCCTGAACTGTTGCCGTGACGATGCCAAGTTTGTGGTTTCCCAGCCTTGCCTGCCTCTGGGCTCGCTATCAGACTAGCCATCTGCCTAGTACGTCCTGTGCCCCTGCAGTTCCTTGATCACCAGGGTCCCTCTCAGCTTCTGGACACATTAATCCCACCCACCTGTCCTTTGACAAGTGCCCGAGGGCCTTCAGGCCTCAGCTGGGACCCATGCCAGCCTAGATGAGTGCCCCCTTCTCCCTCTTCCATCATCGTTTGCTCACACTGTCCATGCCCCCCTCCCACCCCCAGGAACTATTTATAAGGACCTTAAGAGTAGGAGTCCCCAGTACCTGGGATATAACAGGAGTTGACACGTGTTTATTAACTAGAGGAGTGAGTTTATCCTCACCAGGTTGCTATGGCAACAGACTCTGCAGCCTTGGAGGTCAAGTGGCTTGGGACCCTGGAGATCTCAAGGTCGTATGACTCCCCTCCCTGAGCGCTGCCCGGAGTCTTACGCCCCTGCAGCCAGGACAGGCTGCCTCGCCTCAGAACCACCACTTGCTTTTGTGACTCTTTAAGCCACATTGCAGTGGAGCCCGCAGACCAGGCCTGAGACACTTTAACCCTTGGTCCTCGTGGTAACACGTGATCTGAGCTGTGTTGCTTGTACGCTTCTTCTATGCTGATAAACTCGGAACTGGATTGGGATTGAACGTGGGCTGCCATCCGGTATCCTTCAAGAATGTGATAGTACACCTCCTCCCCCACGGTATCAGTTTTCTTATTGAATTGTGGAAGCAATGGCGATTGATTAAGTTGCACTGGAGCTTGCCCTGAGAGGAAAGGGTTGATGATCCATTTAGGTCTGAGTTGCTTGCTTTCCCCCTCCTGATTCCCTTGGCCACTTTTTCAATTACCAACTGTATTTAGCTTGGTTTGCTGGCCGTAACTCATTTCCCCTTCCTCCAGGATCTGCAGGGAAGTTGTAATGCAGTGTTGGAATAGTGACATCTAATTATCATCCCGAGGCATAAGTCAGAGATGCAAGAACACATCTTCCTTGAAGGGGACAGATGAGAGCTGTGGGGCTGTGAAGCAGAACAGTTCTGTGCCAACACAGCAGCCTCTGGGGTATTGGCGGGGAGGGCGGGGTCAGGGCATCCTGGAACAGCAAGGCCTCCTGCCCGTGTGGTCCTCCGGGGGCGAAGGTCATGTGATGGCTCTCCCGTGGGGACCGACGGGCTCTTCCGGGAGAAGAGCTTCCTGCGTCTCTGTCACCGAGGGCAGTCGTGCCCTCCTCTTCCACAGGTTTCGCCATCTACAAGGTACTCTCACCCGTCCAGCTCTGACAGCTTGAGATCCTCCCAGGCTGAAACAGCACCGTCATTAATGGGAAGGAGAAAATAAATTAGCCTCTGTGTCAGCCCTCCCGAATGAGTGGGTGTGTTGCATCTAGGCCTTCGTGGTGTTCAGTAATGTTCACTGCCCGTGGCCACCTTCGAGTGCAGGGACACAGGGAATGTCCAGGTGGAGAGGCTTGTCTGCCGTGGTTCGGGGAGTGAGTAGGGACCACACGACGGGGAGAATGAGGGTGCCCCACGAATGAGGAGCGTTCCTTGTCCCTGCCTGAAGAGCAGACAAATTGATGAGCAAGGCAAAGGAACGGCCAGTGGCACGTGACAGCCTGGGAAGGCAAGGGGCAGGCCGTGGGACCCTGCATGGGGGCCTTCCTCCGCTGAGGGCGGGGCTGGACCCGCAGGCTCCAGGGCTGGGGAGGGGACTTGTGCTCTGTCCTGGAGGGTCCCTCTGGATGGAGAGAAAGTCGCTACCCAATGTATCCTTCCCTATTTACTGTGGACCCAGTCTTGCCACTTCTTTCAGGCAGAATGAGACCGGAACTGTCCCTGAAAACAGCTAGGGATCCCTCAGGAGCTGGGGGCTTTTCCCAAGGTGTTGCGATGGAGTCTTCAGGCTCTGCCCTCGGGCCCAGGCCGGCCCGTCTTCTCCCTCTCCTGATTCTAATGCTGGATGTGTTTGGGATGAATTCAGCAGTGCCGGCACCACCCAGCCCATTGCTAAGTCACCACGAAGTCCCTGTGAACTCTGAGGTCCGTGTGATCCAAGGAGAGCCAGCTCGGGGCTGAGACAGGCTTGGCGGGAGTTGGCTGGCCTCCCGGGGCCCTGGGCCGGGGTGTTCACACTGCCCCTGCCCAGCTGGGGGCAAGGCTGCAGGTGCGTGTTCTCTGTTTGGGATGGGGAGCAGAGCAGACCTGGGGTGTCCTTGGGCTGGGCAGAGTCCTTGATTCCAAAGCACCGTTCATGAGAGACAGGCAGCCCCCATTTTGGTCCGGGTCAGTGGGGTGAAACAGCGGAGCTCTATGTCCTGGACGCTCGCTGTTTCTTCCAAACGTTCAGGTCCACGACCAGGGCAGCTAAGTCAGCGGATTGTCGGCGTTCCAGAAAGCGCCATCTCTTCGGGTGCTGAGCCGCCCCCAGAGCTGCAGCCGGCCGAGCCCCCCCGCCACACCTTCCCCCCTTTCCTGGTTGCCGAGACGTGTGTTCCTAAGAAGAGCAAGGGGAGGGGCGTTTCTCACAGTAACTCCCCAGCTCCCGTTTTCCGAGAGTGCTCAGGGATGGAACTTGCCTGCTGCCGGCCTGGGGAGCTGACCATATTTAAAGGCCCTGGGGAGAAGAACATGCTTAGATTATGAAGAGAAACGCTCCACAGTTATGGGCGTATCAGGTGCCTTATAATCACACCTATTCAGCACTGCCGTCTTGAGTCACCTCACAACCAGCAGAGGGGAGACAGCCATTCTAAAAATGGCCCTGGAACAGTCTTTTCGAGCAAACAGTCAGCGATCAGAGCTATGAATAGTGTCTTTCCCACCAAGAGCAAAGATAGTGGGTTGCCCCCCCGCCCCGCGGTGGGATTCCAGGTTCTGGAGTGAGCGGGTGGGGGTGGGCGTTTTGAAGACTGACTCCTTGGAGACCCCAGCATCCCTGTGGGACCCAGCATCCAGGCAGCAGTGAAGGCTAGGCCCTCGCTGGCCCGAACTGCCCCCTCGCTGTCTGCTTTTGGAGACGCCTCTCCCCCGGGGGTGCAACAGCAAAGCCACCCCTCAAAGTCACTGGCCCATCTCCAGAGCAGCCCTTCTGCCAGTTCTAAGCCACTCGCCCTGCCAGGAGCAAAGGCAAGCCCCCTGGATTCCGCCGTCTCTGTGGAGCTCTGAGTCGAAGGACCTACCAGGTCCTTCCTGGTTTGGCTGACACGTATCATGAACACACTCTTTGATGCCCTTTTCATGTGCAGCAGCCTCTGTGGGTACCACAGGGTATCACTTACTGTCCAGAGCAAGCGCGTCAAGAGAGCTACAAAATAGGATGGTATCTGCTCCACCTGCCTCGCAGGGGGAGTCTGGGCTAAAAGATACCCACGTCAGGACAGCATTTGGAAAGTTAAGGCTATGGGAATGACAGGGATGGCGGGGGAAAGACGACAAGCCCCGCTTCCCTTCTCTCCTGTCCCACCCAGACCTCCCTAGGTGATGAAGGGCTTTCCCCCAGCTCTTCTGTCCAGACCGGCAACAGGCGGCCTGTGGCGAGGCAAGCCTACTTGGCTGCGATTGACTAGAAGAAGGGCTCTGCTGGAGGCTGAGGCTGGGGTGCCTGTGGATCTGTGCGGTCTGGCCCCTGCCTCCCAGGGCTTGCCTCAGCCCTACCCATAGCCACGTTAACTCTAGTGGTAAATATATAAAAGGGACCATGGGGCAACCTCAGTGATGATAGCCTGCAGCCCAGAGGATGCCTGTCTCCACTTCTACTCTGCAGGCAGCAAGCCCTCCAGGATTTGCTTGGTGCCAGCCCGTGTGTGCCCAGGGGCCAAGGAGCTGAGCTTCTGGAGAGGGTGTGGCTGTAGCGGCCTGGTAGTCCCTGCGGAGGCCTCATGAGCAGAAGCAGGGTCCCCTATCTGGGCCAGGTCCCCCTTTCACTGTGACTCCTTAGCTGTGGTTGATGTGTGGAGAGGAAAGAAAGCGGGATGGTTAAGTCTGTTCTGCAAAATGCCAAGTGGGTTTTCTGAGGGCCCCCGGCCATCTGGATTTGCGCTCTGAACGTACCATGTTAACAGGCTTTAAAGTAGAAACACGTGTGATTCTGGAAGACTAGAGATGGGGAAACGGAGGAGAGAGTTGAAAATTGCTGTTTGGTATCTCCTGGTACAGTAGCAAACGTGAAAAGCTGTTACAGTACATGGAACTGGTTCATTGCATAATGACACTTTCATAGCTTGCCTTGCCAACTGGCTTCTCGCAATTGTCTTGGGGGGGTTGCTCTTTTAAAATATCTTGGGGGTGGTATTAGAGGGGGAGGCTTCTTGTGTCCTGAGCCACTCTGCTGAAACTCCAAGGGTGGGTGCGTTGCAGTGTCCTGTACCCTGCATGAAACCCCGGAGGGGTCAGGGGAGGGCTTGCACTAGGCTCCTTGGGGATTTAAGGGGATTTACACAGTCTGCCTCATGGACGGCATCCAAAACTCCTCTCTCTGTACTGCTTCCTCCCGCCCCCTCCAAACCACAGCGTTTGGGGAGAAAAGCAGTTGGGAAGCAAGGAGTCTGATTTCAGATAGCCTGCCTTCAGGAATCCCAGCTTTTTAACAACATGCCAGCTGAGTGACCTTCGGCGAGTTACACGACCTCTCTGAGCTCCAGGCTCCCCCTTTGCAAAACGAGACTATGCCCATGGGAAGCCCCCTACCACCCCCCTGGCCAGGCAGGAGTTGCCACCTTGTAGGGGCAGGGTGTGCTGACTTTCCGGGGCCCACCCTAGCCAGTGATGCAGACGGCAGTGAGGTGGGTGCCTTGGCCCCGGATGAGAGCGCTGTGTCCAGGCTCAGCCGTGCATCCAGAGCATCAATCTGGAAATCGCTGGTTCTTCCACTGTCTGTCCTTGGGCAATGATGCAGAGACCCCAGGACCCAGCCAGAAGCCGCAAGGCAGGGAGATGCCAGCGGGGCTGGCACTGGGTTCTTGGGAGAGGGGCAGGCTCCGCCTCAGCAGTGGGGGAGCGTTTGAAGTTCTTGCCCATCTGCCTGGAGCAGCCTCTTTGCCCTGTCTCAGCTCCCTGAGGACTGGCTGTCCAAGCAGCACACACGTCTCTGCTCCTGCCTGCCGGCCCCATGTCCAGCCCAGCACAGCCGTGTGTGCAGCTGATTCTAGGAAATCCCACATGAACTGTGCTTGAACTGATGGTTCAGAGACTCGCCCGCCTCCACCCCTTCCTGGCCTTTCATCCAAGCTGCAAACAAACAGCTCTGTGAGCCGATGGGGCTGTTGCTGCCTTTCTTTTCTCAGGACCTCCCTGGAGAGGAGGCAGCAAGCTGCGGGGAGGACAGAGAGGTGGGCAGTCCACCCTGGCAGTGAAAGCACCCCTCGCTGCCCCTCACAAACAGCCTCCCGTTATCCGAAAAGAGGTCAGCCTCTGTGTTTAGTCAGCGTTTTAGAGGCCTTCTAGCCCCTGCTGACACAGTACCCCGTTTTACAGATGAGGAAGCCCATGTCCAGAGAGAATTGGTTTATTTGTTACTTGGATTTGCAGCTTTGAAATCCAGGAGGCTTGGGTTCAAATTCTGGCTTTTCCAACCTAACTGTGTAAGCAGTTAAACCTCACTGAGCCTCAGTTTCCTCATCTGTAAAATGGGGGTAAGCATACTTTCAGATGGTGATTGCTACAGACTTAGTGAGGAAGCATGTGTGAAGTGCCTGATATGTAGGAGTGTCACTCATGGGTCCTAAGCCAGGATGCTGGCCTAGGGGACACCACACATCCTTGCTGGCTTTGCACGTGGCCCAAAGCCAGGTGAGTGGAAACCCGGAGCTGGCCCCACTGCCCTTCCTCCACGCTGTGCCATCACAGGAGATGACTGTGACTTGGGCAATCCCACACAGGGCACCCAGAGCCGCAAATGGTGGTCCGTTTCCCGGACAGCAGGAGGAGAGCCGTCCTTCCAAAATACTATCAGTTCAGTTCAGTTCAGTCGCTCAGTCGTGTCCGACTCTTTGCGACCCCATGAATCGCAGCACGCCAGGCCTCCCTGTTCATCACCATCTCCCGGAGTTCACTCAGACTCATGTCCGTCGAGTCTGCGATGCCATCCAGCCATCTCATCCTCGGTCGTCCCCTTCTCCTCCTGCCCCCAATCCCTCCCAGCATCAGAGTCTTTTCCAATGAGTCAACTCTTCACATGAGGTGGCCAAAGTATTGGAGTTTCAGCTTCAGCATCATTCCTTCCAAAGAAACCCCAGGGTTGATCTCCTTCAGAATGGACTGGTTGGATCTCCTTGCAGTCCAAGGGACTCTCAAGAGTCTTTTCCAACACCGCAGTTCAGAAGCATCAGTTCTTCGGCGCTCAGCCTTCTTCACAGTCCAACTCTCACATCCATACATGACCACAGGAAAAACCATAGCCTTGACTAGACGGACCCTAGTCGGCAAAGTAATGTCTCTGCTTTTGAATATGCTATCTAGGTTGGTCATAACTTTTCTTCCAAGGAGTAAGCGTCTTTTAATTTCATGGCTGCAGTCACCATCTGCAGTGATTCTGGAGCCCAAAAAAATAAAGTCTGACATTGGGGGGGGAAATATGCCCGTCGTATTTCACCAATATAAAGAAGGGCAGTCACTTCAGACGCTGACAGGCGAACAGGTGGCTAACAGGCTGGATCCTTGAGGCCTGTGCTAATAGAGAAGCCTGCTGTGTGGACTGCACACTCAATAGTTTGTACCAAAGGCTGCAGGCCTTCTCTATGGCCTGTTCCCATAGAAAGTTCTGCTCCTTTCCAGCCCCACCCTTGGGGACCATTTACACGGTGGTGGGCACTTCACAGACATTAGCTGGTCTGTGAGCTAGGAAGGCTGAGACCCCAGACCTGGCGCCCAAGTGGAGAAATCAGCTCATCATGGCTTCCGAAGCCCCCTTCCCGCCCACCGCAATGCCCCGCTTTCAGAAACAATGTGGCATTAAGTAAGGCTCAACCCCTGTCGGGACCGCCAGGCCTTCCTAGCGTGGACTGTGGTCTTCCAGAACTTCTGAATCACTAACAGTCACATGTTAGTGGAGGACACACACGGGCCTCAGTGTGCAGATGGCCCCTCCCCCAGATGGAGGTTTTGCGTTTTCGTTTCCCCTCCAGCCTCCTGGCCCCCCGGCCCGCCGCCCTCCCCAGGGTGTCTGTGGTTACAGAGTTTGCAAAGGTCCCATTGTCTGGCCTGGTGCACGCTCCGCCAAGCAGCCCACCTGAGCCAGAAGGGGCCTCCCCAGCGTGCATCACATTGCTGAGCACAGCCCGGTGGATAGGGCGTCCTTTGTGGGCAGCCCCCGCAGGTGTCCCTCACCGTGCAGCCAGTACGCTGTGCGCAGGGCCCAAGGAGCCCCTGTCCCTGGCTGTGCACCCTCCCGCCTGAGCCAGGGCTGTGCTGTGGGTTTGCACATCTCGCCCTGGAGCCAGGCGTGGATGCCTGGGTTTGCACGCAGAGTCATTCAGAATGGACAAGGAGCTGGTTCATGTATTTGTGGGCACTGCTCAGGGTGCCCGGAAGGTTGCCGGTGCAGACATCATGGGACCCTGCGGCCCTGTCAGTGGCTGGCGTGACTTCGGCTTGCGTTCTTGCCCCTGTGCCTTAGACGCCTTTCTTTTGTCCGTGGACTTTCTGGATGTGTGTGTGCTTCCGCTGCTTGGAAGTTGTTTCTGGGCCTTAGTAGTTCCATGCACGGTAACCTGGAAACCACCAGCAAGCCCGGGAGTCTGTGCTGGGGTGGTGTCAGAGGTGAGAGTCCCTCTGAAGCCAGCTCCAGCCTCCTCCTGGACGTTGCACCCTGAGTCCTAGGAGAGGTCCTGGGGAGGCCCTGCCCTGGTGAGGAGCTTGTTGCCTGTGCCCAGGGGGCGGATAGGGATGCCTGGTGTGGCCCTCAGCTCAGAACCAGGAGTCTTACGAGGTTTGTGATTGTTGCCGGTCTGTACGCGTTTCATTTGCTTGTTCGTTCAGTAAATGGTGCGCATGTGGTAGGCAGCGCGGCTGCACACAGGCACTCAGCAGGCTGCTCTGTCTTAGCGTCTTTTGCAGGATCCACAGTCCCTGGTGCCGTGCCTGGATAGCGTTTCTGGAGAAGAAAGAGCTCATGGTGGATTCTCCACTTTCCGTAGCACAAGGCCTGAGTGTGTCAGCACAGCCCTTAGCCCTTCTCAGAGTTCCGGCCGGTTTTCCCAGCCTCACCTCGTACCCGACTCCTGGTTCGTGAGCCCCATGGTCCTGCCTGCCATTCCTGCAGCCCTTCCTGACTCTGCACCCGCCCTTCTTGTCCCCTGGAATGTACATCTCTGCCTTCTGGTGACTGAACACACTCCTGCATCCTTGCAGAGGCATCCTCCCTGTGTCCCACCCCCCAGCACAGCCGTGGCGGGTCTGCGTTGGAATGTTTGCCGTTCCTCCCCTGCTAAGGGCAGGGGCCTGTTCTGTGTTTACCCCAGGACTAGCATCTTGCCTGGCACAAAGAGCAGACGGTCTCTGATGGAAACATTCGTTTGAGCAGCTTCAGGTAGTCCCAGACCCACCTTGGCATCAAAAGGGAAGGCGTTTCAGGCAGAGACATCCCTGCGCCAGTCTCCTCTCTCTCAGGCTCCCTGGGTTTGGTGAAAATTGGCTGTGGTCACGAGGCACCTCTGTTGCCTCCTAAATAGCATCTTTTTACTTCTCCGGGAGGAGCAGCAATTCAGGATGAGCAAAGAGGAGTGAAAACCCCCTTCCTTTTCTCGGCTGCCTGCATGTTGTGGCAAACCCCCACAGACGTCTTCACAGCCTGGAGATGCCAGGGGCTGTGTGGAGATGGAATGATGGTAGACACAGCCCTTTGGGTCTCCTTGTTTGGAGAAGCCGAGAAGTGGCACAGAAGACCTTCAATCCAGAGCTCGTGTACAGATCAGTCCTGAAGGATGAGGCCCCCTTCCTGGGGAGCAGGACCCAGCTCCAGTGTGGGAAGGCACGGTAACACGTGCTTGAGGCTTCGTGTTAGTTAATTCCTTTTGGCACAGCCCCAGATATCTTGATTAAATGGCCTGTGAAGTGCTCAGATATCTTGATAATGTACGTTCTGCATCTGATTATATAATCAATTATGTTGCTCCCAATAAAATGTGAGAAAGATCTAAAAGAGAGAAGCCACGAGAGGGCCGTACAGTACTCTCCGAGGAGACAGTCTGGTGCAGACAGGGGAGCCTGTGCCCCGTGAGTCCACAGCAGTGTCCCGGGCGAGCGGCAGGGGAGCTTCCGTGTTGGTGGTCCTGGACCACGCCTGGGTTTCCAGAGGCTCGCAGTGCGGCACAGCGCTGCCTTCCAGGAGGAAAGGGGTTGTGTTCTCTCAGTAACAGAGAGAGTGAGGATTCGGCCTGGCTCACGCAGCTCAGGGTAGGACGAAGAGAAGAACGCAGTGGAGCCAAGCTTCACCAGGAGGCTGTGGCCAAGCACACTGGGGGCCCCGGTCGGTTTATGAAACAGCGAGTGTTCGGAGGACACCACGGGCCTCGTGCACCTACTGGCTCGCTCCAGTGGGGGTGCAGAGCACAGTGGCAGGATGTCCTGGAGGGGGCACGTTCTCGGAGCAGGGCCCAAGGACTCTCCCAGTCCATGCCCCAGAAGGTGATGCTTCTGCAGGGACAGTTCCACGGAGCAGGGAGCTTGGTGTTTGGGGAAAAGGTGCTCGTCCTCATGATGGAAGGGTATGTTCAAAACAACCCATCCCGTTCCCACTGACAAGCGGCGGCACCATTTTTGTTTCTGTTTAAGACATTGCTATCAACCGGTTGGGAGTATAGGCCCGGAGTATCGCGGGGTGTAATCTAATTAGTATGAAGTCAATTCAGTCACTCCTTTTGTATCTCGTGATTAAATAAGTGGGGAAAATGGCTTGAAAATTAGGTGCTAGAACGACCCAATTACATTTCTGTAGCTTTTTGTATTCAATTTCATAAACAATTTTGCTCTTCGCTGGTTAATCAGTGAATGCCTTTTTCCAGTTTGAAAAGCACTTTTGAAATTATAATGCAATTAAATTGTGTGTGGATGTTCTGGCATAGCGAGTGTGAAAGCTGGGGGCTTGGCAGGCTGCCGTGTTGTACCTTGACTATAATGAGTCCCCAGGCTGGCAGCTTGCTAGTGTCATTCATAATATTGTCCATGCTGGGCTACTGTAAAGTGCAGCTGCCTTAACCAGCAGTTAACCAGCGACCGCCAGTCCCCTCTGTCGAGTGGGGCACGCGTGCCTGGTGCGATAGGGCTGTGCCCTGGAGATGACAGAATGGCAGGGCTCCTCTGGAGGCTTCCCCAGGGCACTGGACAGTCAGGCGGCGTCTTGATCGATGAGGTCAGCGCCTCTGAGATAATCCACTTACCTGTGCCCAGCAACGTGTGGGATGAATTTGTTCCTCTTCTGCGTGGCCAGCCTGTTTTCTCTGCCGGCAGCTTGCTTCCTGAAAGAAGAGCTATGACAAACCTAGGCAGCATGTTAAAAAGCAGAGACATCACTTTGACGACAAAGGACCGTATAATCAAAGCTATGGTTTTTCCGGTAGTCATGTATGAATGTGAGAGTTGGACCGTAAAGAAAGCTGAGCACCGAAGAATTGATGCTTTCAAACTGTGGTGCTGGAGAAGACTCTTGAGAGTCCCTTGGACTGCAAGGAAATCAAACCAGTCAATCCTGAAGGAAATCTATCCTGAATATTCATTGGGAGGACTGATGCTACAGCTGAAGCTCCAATACTTTGAACACCTAATGGGAAGAACTGACTCATTGCTGGGAAAGATTGAAGGCGGGAAGAGAAGGGGATGACAGAGGATGAGGTAGTTGGATGGCATCACCGACTCGATGGACATGAGTTTGAGTGAACTCCGGGAGTGGGTGATGGACAGGGAGGCCTGGCGTGCTGCAGTCCATGGGGTTGCAGAGTTGGACGCAACTGAGCATCTGAACTGAGCTGAACTCCTTTGGACTTTGGGGAGTGATTCAGGACAATCTGTAAGGTGGGTACAGGATACAAGACAAGAGTCCCAAGGTTAGAGTAAAGAGACAACTCCAGGGGAATGCTGACCGTGGGATAATCCAGTGGGTAAATTCAGGAGGGCCTGTCCCGCCCCTCACATTTCCCCCATCCATAACAAGTAGCAAATTTGAAATATGAAAGCGGTAGGCTCCCAAGGGCCTCACAGCAGGAGGTGATTAAATCATTCTGATTCTAGAACTTTCTTAGCAACTTTTAATGGTTCCACTCCTAACAGTTAACACCTAGCTGCAGCCTCTAATCTCCCTTCTTCCCTGTGGATTCTTGCTCCTGTGAAAGGCCCTCGAACTGAATCTGGTTTGCTGGAAATGAGTGATATTAAACTCCTGGAGGGTCCTTTTCAGCACATTCCTTGGTATTAAACTTGAGGTCAACTCTCAAACCAAAGGGGAGTACCCGTGGCCTGGTTATTGTAATGCCTGCTGAGCAGGAATGACAGGCTTTGCTCCCAGGCTGGCCTCCGGGGGGCTGGAGAGCTGCAATGGTGTTTATTGGTGAAAGAAGCGGCTGGGAGCTGGGGCTAAGCACACCTGGGCCGCTAGTGGAGGGGGAGGAAGGGTGGAGGGCGGTATTTACCACGCTGGGACTTGAGAAGACTGTTTCAAGTTGCAGCCTCTTCTAAAGAAAAATTTTGGCCACGTGCCTGGGCGATCTTGGGTCAGGTGCAACATCTGTTTTACAGTATGGCTCAGCAAAGCGAGGATGGGAGGTGAAGGGGGCGGGATGGTGGATTAGAAAGAGGGAAGATGGGGCTCCTGGGACTGAGCTTAGGTTTTGCTGGGGAGTGTGCAGTAACTGCTTACATGTGCTTCTCATCCACTCGCCAGATGTTCTGGAGTGGGAAGTGGAGGGGCCTTGCCCGAGAGTTCCCTGGTGGGGAGCGAGTAACTTAGAATTGGAAATGGGCCCCAGTGCGCTTGCCAGGAGTTCACTCCTTCCTAGAACATCTGGAGGGAGGATGGTGAAAAGACATCTTGGCCCCAATCTGGAGTCTGGGGGTCCACTGTCTCAGTGATAGATCCTCTAAGAGCTGGATGCTCTGGCCGTGGAAGGAGCCGTGAGAATCCCGCGAACTGACCCCTCCTTGTCCAGGACCTGCTCCACCTCACAGTTGGAACTTCTAGGACTCAGCCAGAGGCTCCAAAACAAGGCTTTTTGCCTGCCTGGTCCAATAAGACACCCATTGCTGGAGAGATGCAGGCTTTCTAAGATACTCAGAAGAGGAAGTGAGAGGAATGGGTGTAGAAGATGAAGAACCAACTCCTGACCCAGTGTCAGGTCCAAAATGAAAAGATTCAGGGTGTCTTTTAAGGTGGTAACCATCCCAGACCTTGTGGAAATTCCATGAGGACCTTGCAAGGGATTCATGAACACAGCCCATCCTGCTCTGCAGACCTTCGTCCAGGGACATCTGGGGTGTATCTTCCCCATGGAGTCAAGATGATCCTCCTGGTAGAGACAAGCAAACTACCCGATTGAGGAAGAATTCCGTGGTGTGGCCCAGGGTCCCAGGATAGCAGTGCAGGTGACCAGTTCCTGGGTCCCTGCGTGGACATGCCATCTGCCAGGCTCTCTCTGGGGAGCCCTGCTGGGGAGGGGGCATGAAATGGGTCTGCCGTGAGGGCTGGGAGCACGTCTGCCATCTGGACCCCAGCCATCTGCCAACACCCACTCAGGAGAACACTTTACAAAAGCAAATGAAAGGGAAATGATGGGCCATTCATATGATGGATTATTATATATCCATTAAAGTGATGCTTACAGGGAGTTTTTAAATGACATGTGGAATTGCTGATGACATAATACTGCATGAAAAAAAAAGCTATAAAATGTGTATACACTGTGAATCACATTAGAATTAGAATCAGCTGGGAGTTCTTGGAGAAAACCAATTCCCAGACCCCACCTCAGACCAAGTCAGTTGGAGTTTTTGAGGGTGAGGTCTGCACACGGAGTCTTTTTAAAGCTCCCCCAGGGCGTTCCGCCTGGGCTGAGAGTTACTGTAGTAGAGCTGCCTTCCTGGAAGGAGTGAAGTTCTCCCAGTTGTTGCCAGTGGTTTGCTGTGGTGGAGGGCTTGTGGGTGGGTTCTAAGTCTGTGCCTTAATCATTTCTGAGTTGTCCAGGTTTTGCAGACAACCATGAATAGAATTATCTGGGCTTCCAGGGGACACAGTGGTAACAGAATCTGCCTGCAGTGCAGGAGAAGCAGTTTCCATCCCTGGGTCAGGAAGACCCCCTGGAATAGGAAATGGCAACGCACACCAGTGTTCTTGCCGGAAAATCCCACGGACAGAGGAGCCTGGAGGACTAGTTCATGGGGTCACGAAGAGTTGGACACGCCTGAGCGTGAGCATGTGCGCGTGAGTTGGCTTGGGTTTCTGCCCACTGGTGTAAGTGGACGGTACTAGAGACCCGTGTCAGGCCCTGTCTGTCTGCTTGCCTTCCTTCGTGTCTCTGGCCCTGGAGATTCTGTTGATGTATTTTGGTGCTCCCAGCGATGAGGCCATAATGCCTGTTCGGAATATTTGTCAGGAAAGCAAACCACGGATTTGAGACAAAGCAGGGAAACCAGCCTCATCCCCCCAGTGCCTTCACTCCTGTGGGTGCGTGCATGTCCATGTCCCCAGAGCTGGGCAGCTGGGCACACACTTTACACAGGCGGGGGTCGGACAGCCCAGTCTGCAAGCCGGTGGGGCTTGGCTGTCCTCCCCTGGATGTCTGGGAGGAGGGCCGGGGGGGCAGGCAGGCAGGCAGGCAGGCAGGCAGGCAGGGCAGCAACCGCAGACTCCTCACTCCAGGTTGGGGGATGCTCACGCCGCGGGCGGGTGGTGCTCAGCGCTGCCGGCCGTGGCCAGGGGTGTCTGCTCTCTGGGCGGCGAGGCCCCCGCAGGAACCTGTGGTCGGCCCTGACGGACTGCACGCAGCTGCCTCGGGTCGAGCTCGGAGCTCCGGATCGGAAGCACAGGAGGGTGAGCAGCATTTCGTTTCCGGTGCTGTGGCGACTCTGACTCGGAATCGCATTTTGGGCCGGTCTTGACATCCTTTGATCAGTTAGCTCCCAGGAACCGGCGGCCAGCACGCCCCGAACCTTTCACTGCCTGCCACTGACGGCGCAGGCCGGCCGCCCCGGCCTCGGAAAATCAGCCCCCCGCGCGCTCGTGCCGCTTGTTAGCTCTTCTCCCACAGCACAGGCCGTGTGGCCTGACCGCACGCTGCCAGGGAGGAGGTGGGGAGGAGACGCATGGCCTGCAGGCTCGTCCATCTGTCCGTCCGGGAGGCCTGCTTCTGACCAACCTAGCAGTCATTTTCCTAGCTTCTATCTCAGACATCCCCAGACGCTGGCCGTCTGGCCAGAGCCGAGACCAGGGACAACTCGGGTCCTTGTCACCTGATCCGTGGTGTGGCTGGGGTCAAGGGTCACCCAGTCCATGCCTTGGTCTCCTCGCAGGTTCAGATGGGGATAATGATCCCTTTCAGGAGGCCTCATTGGATGATTGTGAGGCTAGAGTGAAATCACCTATAGGAATGGTTTTGAAAAAGACAGTGGTGCCATAATAACTGTAATTATAATAATGACACATCAAGAGCAGACCTAGACACTCAGCGGTTCTTTCCGCTTCCCACTGGGCAGGCGAGCAGCTCCCCCCGGATGGGAATGGCGGTACCTGCGACAGCTGGCCGCGTGCCTCTGGCCCCACCCCGCCCCCGACCTCAAGAGGGCCCCAGGCCACCTCTGTGCCAGGGCCCCCTGCCTCAGCCCCTGCATGGCTGCCTCTGTGTGCTGGGCCCCCAGACAGGGGCGCTATGTGGCCAGGGCGACTGTGGTTCCTCT
This sequence comes from Budorcas taxicolor, assembly GCF_023091745.1. Taxonomy (NCBI): domain Eukaryota; kingdom Metazoa; phylum Chordata; class Mammalia; order Artiodactyla; family Bovidae; genus Budorcas; species Budorcas taxicolor. The sequence continues at coordinate 8,277,293 of NC_068928.1, forward strand.
CTGCTTCAGGGGGTGTGGCGGGGGAGATGGAGACGGACCGGCAGTTCCGAGGAGTCAGTCAGGGGCTCAGAGCCAGTCCAGGTGTGGTGTGTGTGCGGCAGAGTCGGACCCTTGGGCCCGAGCTTGCTGGGAAGCAGTAAAGGATTTGACCTCACCGAGGAGGAATGTCACTGGTTCGGATAAGGATTCAGGGGTTTAATCAGCAAAGCTATTTAGGTCCCAGTGAGTCTTAACTGTGAGAACTATTTTGAGCTTCACCCTGTTCCGGAAATTTTGGGTTCGCTAAGACGATGGTATTTGGCACCAGCGACCTGGAAAGAGTGAGGACTTGTCATGCAAGCCTGCGAGATTAGAGGGGCTTGCAGAGCTCCTGCGACCGGGGCTGGCTACTAGTAGTTTGGAGGGTTGGAAGGGCACAGTCTTAGAAGTCTAGCTTCTGAGGAGCTGCCTAAGACCGATCTGTTTACCCTTTTCCTTAAGGAAATCTGTCCTGAGTTGGAGTTCTCTGCTTGCTTCTCTTGTCCATTTTGTCACCTGGAGGCGCAGCTGATTCAGCCCCGACTCTCCTGCACATGAGCAGATGCTGAGCCAATACTGACTGAACCAGCGGAGGCTGGCGCTCGGGAGGGAAGGTGGTCCCTTCTATACGAAGAGCCCTCCTTGCCCCGAGCTGGCCTTTCTGCCATGGTGGCTGCCACCCTCTGCACGTCAGCCGGGCGCCACATTTGGGTAGCACCTGCTGCCCTGGTGCAGAGGAGCCTGGATTTAAGTTTCTGTTGTAAACTCTATTTTTAACTGTGCTGAGCAGAGACCTGGCTGAGGTGGCTGTAACTCATGGGCGTTCAGTGACCTGTGGGATGGTAGCAGGAGGCATTCTCACTATTTGGGCAAGAGTGGACGTGCCCACAGTTCCACCCGAGGAGCCCAGATGGGCGGGGACCTGGCACAGAGCTTGGGCAGCAGCTCCCCCTGCGAGCCCCTGGATGCACGGGGCTGTTGGAAAGACTGGGGCAGCCTCCTGTGACACCTCTTGCGGGTCTCTACCACGTTAGCCATGACCACTTATGAGCGTCTGCCCTCGTTGTTTAGCACTGGTTACTAGTTACTATAGAAACTACTGGCTTATGTTATAGTCCTCAAGTGCACTGATCCTTATAATACCCTTGTGAAGCAGTAATAGTGTTATAATAATGCGTGTGAAGTTGCTCAGTCGTGTCCGACTCTTTGCGACCCCATGGACTGTAGCCTACCAGGCTCCTCTGCCCATGGGATTTTCCAAGCAATAGTACTGGAGTGGATTACCATTTCCTTCTCCAGGGGATCTTCCCGACCCAGGGATCGAACCCAGGTCTCCCGCATTGTAGACAGCCGCTTTAACGTTTAAGCCTCCAGGGAAATCTCATAATAATAAAATGCATAATAATCAGGAGGGCTTCCCTGGTGGTTCAGTGGGAAAGAATCCGGCTGCCAAGGTGGGAGACATGGGTTCGATCCCTAGTCAGGGAAGATCCCACCCGCCCGGAGCAGCTAAGCCCACGCGCCGCAGCTGTCGAGCCTGCGCCCTAGAACCCGGGAGCTGCGACTCCTGAGCCCACGTGCCTTAGACCTGTGCTTCGGAAGAGAAGCCGTTGCAATGAGGAGCCCGCCCACTGCAACCAGAGAGTAGCGCCTGCTCGCCATGGCTAGAGAAAAGCCCGCACCGCAGTGCACACCCAGCACAGCCCAAACTAAGTAACCAACCAACTAAATACGTAATTAACAAGTGATCCGAACCAGGAACTTCTGCTTGTTGGTCCACTTGAAATGTGACTTGCTCTGCGCAGAGTGCTCTGTGTTATCTCATTAATAAGATGGAGAGGGAGGATATCACTGGGATTTCCACTGCTCATTCATTCATTTGACAATTTCTGTTTTGGACTGCGGGTTCTAGGTACAGGGAATCTGGTAGTGGGGAATGCAGACGGAGATCTCAGGCCTTGGTGAGGAAGCTGGGCCTGTAGAGGTCACGTGAGTCGCTCAGGAGGATGACACTCGCGAGGGTGGAGCTCGACATCAACCCCCTCCTCACTGCAGACTCTCTGAATATCCCAGACCCCCACACTTGGCAGCAAGGATAACCCATCAGTCATGTGGCCTCCCTTGTCTGGAGGCTTATCCAGGGCTGTGTTAGCGCTAAATCTTACATTAGCCTGGTTGCACTTGCAGGGGCTGATGGAGAGGAAAGTCTAGGCTTTGGGGACAGAGGGACCTGGACTTGCATCCCAGCTCAGCTACTTGCTGATGCAGAGGCCATGGCGATTGACTTCACTGGGCCGAATCTCAGATTCAGCATTTGTCGAGTTGGGATAATATTACCTGCCTTAGGGCAGATGGAAAGATTGGAGATAATCTGAAAGGGTTAAGACTTAGGTGCTAAATAAATGACAGTGATGATAACGACAGTGACCCAGTAAAAAGGAACAGCCACGTTGGGGAAGGACCATGGCTCATCCTAGAGCAGAGCGGGTCAGCGGATAGCTCTGTCTCTGCCTTGGTGGGCTGGGGTTGTTTGGCCCCAGGTTGGGAAGTAAACCTCCAGCCCCTGCGCCTCTGGGCTTCCCCAGCCCCAGCGCTCGTATCATCCATCCTGGCCCCGCAGTGCTGCTGGTCTTCAGGGAGAGTGAATGGCCAAGCATTGCTTAAACTCCTGGCGTCTCCCCAGCCTTTGCTGGCCTCTGCCACTGCCAGCTTCTTTCCCCATCACGATTTGGTTATGTTCCTTTACAAGCCAATAAATAAAATAAGCAAATCCATTATTCCTTCCGGCTGGCAGAGAGCCAGGAATGAAGACCCAGAAGGCAAGACTCCCATGAAACGCAGTACAGGTTGTTGCGTAGGACCACCCTTCAGAGGGGTGGGCTACGGGGACGGGGTGGCTCTGGGCTATAGCCTGGAGGGCCAGCCCATGGGCCAGTCCCCTGACCCCACATGGAGAACGTTCCAGGTCCTCTCCCCAGCGCTCCTCGCCCGCCCGTCCTGGAAGGTTGCCACCTTGGAAGGAAAGGCTGGCTGCAGGGCTGTCGGGCAGGGCACGCTGTTCCGGGTGCAGCTGCACCAGCTGACAGTGGGTGGGGCGCGGTTGTCCGACTGAGTGTGGGTTCTGTCCCAGCTCCGGCCTTCTGTCTTCCACCGAGTACCTCGGAGCTTCTGGTTCACAGTCTCCGATAAGTAGGGCAAACAGCTCCCAGCCTTCAAAGAGACCTAAGTGCTGCCTTTCGTTGCGGAAAAGCGTCCCAGCGGGAGTAGATTGCTGTCCTGGTCGCCTGGTGGCTGGTGCTCACCTCGCCTCCCCCTCCCCAGGCAGCTCATTCATGGGAGACAGTGAACCAGAGACGGATCCAGGGCTTTGTCAGGCCTGTGGTTTCTGCGGCACCACTTAGCCTGAGATGCTGAAATGTCTTGTCTTGCTGCTGGAGGCGGCAGAAGCAGACGTGACTCGGCCGGTGTGGTGGGTCAGCGGGAGCAAAGAGTATGCCCCAGCCCCAGCCTTCCGTCGCTGTTCAGCCCTTCCCAATGCGCCTGCCTGGAGAAATGGGCACTTTTACCCAAGTGTTTGCAACTGGGCTTTCCCAGAGAAGCGAGATGGCCAGGCCCAGGGGTTCTGGAATTGACTTCCTCCCTCCTCTCTCTTCTGATTTCTTACTCCTCTGCACCTCAGACTTGCGGCTGAGCAGACTGTGTGCTCAGGGATCAGGCTGTGGGTAGAAGTTGGAAAAGGAGGCCCCGGTGCACTGTCCTCTTCTTTACTTAAGACTTGGTCTGCTCCTGAACGTCTCTGGTCTTGACCTTTGGCGGGGGGAAACTATGTACAGAGAGAGACGGGCTGATCTCCTGGAAGGCCATTCTCCAGGGCCATCCGTTCCTGTAACAGTCATTTGCTGAGCACCTGCTGTGTGCAGGGCGCTCATCGAGGGGATGGGGGCGAGGGGGCGTGCATCCTTCCCATCTCTGAAGGCGTGAACTGGGTCCTGTTCTCACCGTATCCTCAAGGCTGGTCTACGCCTCTTCCGTACAGTAGGTGTCCAATTAATGTTTGTGGTAGGGATGAGCATTTTCTGCATTTTCTAAGACTCAAAAATGTGTATTACTGTTACAGTTAGACAGTAAAAAGTTACAGTGTAAAGAAAGGAAATCAAGTGGAGCTTGGGCAGGGAGAGATTTGGATAGTGGTTTGCAGATGTTTTAGTTGGCCGTAGGCTTTCTCTGAAGCAGTGGGATGATGGCGTTGCTGAGAAAGCATCAAGAGATGCCCAGTGTGGTATCGCAGACCCTGAGGTGTCCCCCGTGTGGGGTGTCGTGTACCATTCCAGGTGCCCCACGCTAGGATGGACACTGCCCAGGCGACTGCTCTCAGAGGAGGCCAGGGGGACCCGGAAACGGTGTGATTGGAGAAACTCAGGAGGAGCCAGAGGAGACCAGACTCAGGAGAAACAAGGTGTTAGATCTCAAGGGATTCTTGCCTCCGGAAGTAGGGTAGTGCTGATTCCCTGTCTATGAAAGTGGCCTTGTGTGAAGCTCCCAAGAGAAAGATTGATCCTTGGGATGGAGAAGGACTTTAGCAGCACCTCAAGGATCATGCTTTTTCTTTAGTTGGCTGCTCCAGGTTTTATCTGCAGCACACAGGATTTCTGATCTTCGTGGGGGCATGCAAACTCTCCGTTGCATTGTGTGGGATCTGGTTCTCTGACCAGGGATCAAACCCAGGCCCCTTGCATTGGGAGCGCTGAGTCTCAGCCACTGACCCACCAGGGAAGGCCCCAGATGCTCAGCTCTTAAACAAGCCATCTTTATGAGCTAGTGAGGGGGCAGTTTGCCTTTTCCGAGAAGCAGTCAAGCGGAGAATTGATGGGGTGAGCTGGGGGTGGAGCCAGTATGCTCTGTGGTCACTCTGCAAACCTCAGGTGGATCATGCTTTACGAAGCAGCCAAAACCCTCTCCTTTCCAGACCCATATAATATTTCAGGAGGATTCTGTATGAAATGGCGTCTTGAAGTTCCAGTCTCTGGTTTAGTGGCCAGCTGTTTACAAGCTTGTGCTAGACAAGCAAGGGAAAAGGATGAAACAAAAGGCAAGCAAACAAACAACCCAAATCCCCTGAGACAGTAGGCGGAGCCCCTGCCCACTAAAGATGGTTCAGAAATAAACAAAAGGTCTTTCTTGCAGTCATGATGGAAGCCCAAAGGGAAAGCAGGTTTTCATTTATGAAAAAGGAGTTCGAATATATATAGCAATTACGTGGGAGAAAATGGCTAAGTGAGTGAGTGTCTGCATCCTCTGACTGTAGCCCCTTCCTCGCCAGGTACCCTTTGCTTCTGTTGACAGGAGGTCACTGGGCGCTCCGGAGGCGCTGTGGAGGATAACATCTCTTTCCTGCCCTCCTCCCCCATGGCCAGCAAAGCTTTGGGAAAATAGCCACGTGTTCAGCAACGTGAAGGCCTGGCTTTCCTTCCTTCCCCCTGCTGCCCTTGTTGAGAAACCCCATTATCTGGGAGAAGGATTGTGAAGCATCGGTCTCATCTGCAGCCGATCTGTGGGCTCATCTTCCCTCTCCGCCTCTGCCCCGGTCCCCTTGTCTGTCTGCAGGGGCAGACGAATACCGATATATTAAGGCTTTAAGGATCTATAAATCTGAGTTGATTCTCTGCTGGTTGACAGCCCAGGCTCTTGCCCACAATGCCTGACACGATCTAATGGGTTTACAGCTTGTTTGAGTGCTTCTGCGACGCGCGGGAAAGCGCTTAGTTAGGGGATGCGTGAAATGGCATTGTTTGTTCCACTGCAAAGCTGGAGGATCATCTCCAAACGATCCACCTTTCGCCTCGGCCACCCTCGACGAGAGGGCTTTTTTCAGAAGGAGCCGTGGAACCGGTTCCTGCCGTGCTGAGCTTTCTGCTTGAGAGGTTCCAGGATGCTGGTGTGGGAATCATGCCCTGATTGTGTCCTTTTTGCCAGGAAGCTTGGGGCTAATCAGGAGCAGAAGGGGTGCCCAGGGGATGGGAAAAGGGGACGAGAGAGAGGGAGGTCTCAGAGAGGAAGAGGCGTGACAAATACTTGCTTGCAGCAAAACAAGAGTGAAAACAAGAAGGCTTCTAATGAGAACTTGGGGGCATCTTGCTCGCTCAGTTCTCAGGGGCCAGCAGTGTGGGCTGGTGTGATTAGTTGCCTTGCTGCTTGGCACAAGACCAATCCCTCTTTTCAGTATCAAGTTTCATAAGCGTGGAACAATAGCAAATCATTATAAACCCTCTGGGAATGGTGGGAGGATGGTGGGAGGGTTTTTCCCCCTTCTGTTCGGTAAATCCATCTTCTCAGCTCAGGTACATTTTTCCCATTGTAGAGAGAGAGTAACAGGGGCCGAGGGTATCTCTGAAACTTGGTGTATTGCTAATCTGTTATTAGACAAAAGTCTTAACACCAGGCTGGGTGCTCAGAGGCCTCATTGTGAGCTTGGGATGGAATTATGCATCATGAATAAAAACCGCTGTCAACATGCATTGGTTTCAAAACATTAGAGCATATGGTATGTGATTATCTGTATTGTCAAGTGCAATAAAGTGAATTTGGATATAATAAAGAATGTAATATTTTAGAAATTTGGTAATAAACTAAGGAAAGGATGACAGCTGAGGTTCTTTAAGGCCCCAGACACAAATAAATTGAAGTCTTTGCAGCCAAGTGGCAGAATGGCCCCAACACAGCGCTGTGTGCAGTGTGATTTTCATATCGAGGAGAAGCTCCCCATCTCTCAGGCGCCTTCTCTGGAGAACAGAGAGACTCTGGGTCTTTTTATTTCTTTTAGTCTTTTTCTTAATTGGAGTATAATTGCTTTACAATGTTGTGTTAGTTTCTGCTGTACAACAGTGTGCATGTGCTTGTGTGCGAAGTCGCTTCAGTCGTGTCCAGCTCTTTGTGACCCCACGGACTGTAGCCCGCCAGGCTCCTCCGTCCATGGGATATTTCCAGGCAAGAATACTGGAGTGGGTTGCCATGCCCTCCTCCAGGGGACCTTCCCCACCCAGGGATCGAACCTGCATCTCTTATGTCTGCTGCACCAGCAGGCGGGTTCTTCACCACTCGCACCTACAAGTATGCGTATATCCCCTCCCTCTCGAGCCTCCCTCCCAGCCCCCTCACTCACCCCACCCCACGGGGTCATCACAGAACACGGAGCTGAGCTCCCTGTGCCGTGCAGCAGCTGGTGGGAGGCTCTGGGTCTTACGTTGATGTTGAGTGGCGGATCCAGCCCTTGTCTGGAAGTGTGTGAAGGGTCACTCTGGGCAGTGGAGGGCCCATCTCTCTTCAAGGGCAGCGTTGCGCCGGGGGTTAGGCCAAGCCATCCTGAAGACCCTTCTCCCCCCGGGGGAGTCACCCCTAGGCCAGTCTCCAGCCCCGTTTGCCCCCGTGTGGTCAGTAGGAAAGGTGATGCTCAAAGCTGCATCTTCCCCTCCAAGCAGCCAGTGCCTGGAATCTGCATCCTACAGAGTCAGGTTGTTAAATCATACAGCAAGTCAGTAGAAGTGAGAAACCAGGTCTCCAGAGCAGGGCGCGGATGCTTCAGCTCCTGGCTGGAACCAGGCACCGTGCGGAGCTTCATGTGCATTGTCTTCTTGAAAGCTGTACACTCTGAAAATACTATCATCCCCATTTTATGGATGAGAAAACTGAGGCCAGAGAGCACACAGCTGATCGGTTGTGGGACGGGGGTTCCAGACCATGTCCGAACCCAAAGGCCAGACTCCTCCCACTCACAGCCCGCAAATAAGGAGGCTCTTCCAATTCACAACCTTTTCAACAGATAAGGATGGGTTCTTTCCGCTTACACCCCACAAATAAAAAGCGATCTCAGAAGGCCTTGCCACAGGGAACTTTAATTTACAGAGTACCTAGGACCTTGAAAGCATGTTCCAGGAAAATGCAACCAGGTGATTTCTCTCTATTCCCACTTGGGCCTGGCAGAGGCCAGTCAGCATTTATTATTATCTTTTTATTTTCCCTTAGCTTTGATTTTTGTATCCTGGCTCCAGCCCAGTAGACTCATTTATCATCACCCTAGCCTTGCCCGTATCTTCCTCAGAAGGGCTCTTGCCCCAGCTAAGGAATCTGTTTGCTTTCCCGGACTGCTTTGCTACATATGACCTGGACCTTCAGCTTGACCCTGGCTTCTGACTTCCGGCTTTGCCTTGACCCTCCAGCTTCTGGGAAACCAGGGTGTGGCCTCGCCACCCGGGCCCCGGCCCTTTGTCCGCCCCAGTCTGCCGTGGCTCATCCAGTTCTGGCTTCTAGCTCTGATCTCACATGTGGCCCAGCTGGACAGGCTGTTTCATTATTAAGCGTGAAGAATTGGGAGCACCACCATCACGCCGGGCTAAAGCTATTTGGGTGTCTGGGAAAAGAGAAGACATTTAGTCCATTTCATGCCTGGTTACCTCTGTAATTCCCAGGACAGGGTGGGCCAGGGTTTGAATAAACCCCTCTGGCCTAGGGATCTTGTGACCTGGTTTCCATGGGAGATGACGGCACGGTGAGTCCAAGTTCTCTTGCAGTCACTCGGCTTTGACACCCCAGGGGTAGCCCCCACTGGAGCTCATCCCATTGCAGTCGACATTTATCGAGATCTACGTCATTTTCAAGTCTCAGCTGGTGGCCCGCTTACTCCAAGCAATTCTGGGTACAAGGCCCTTGTAGGAAAACTACAGGCTCGTGCAGGCCTGGTAACCAGAGTGGGCATTATCTCACTTGCTTCTCATTCCAGCCCTGTGAGGCACCGGCATCCTTGTGCCCTTTCTGCAGATGGAGGCCCGGGGTTAAGGAGGTTAGTGACTTGGCCCAGTGTGCACAGCTAGTAATGCCGCACAACTGGAATTCGGACCACGTCCTGGGGTTCACGGCGTGAACCCTCCCAGTGGTCCATGGAGTCTCACTGCTCCGGCTTAAATGGAGGAGTCACTCTCCTCTTCCTCCCCGTCCAGACCCTTCCGTGTCGGCCCTTCTGAGGAGGCTGCACTAGACGGCATCAGATCTCGGGATGATTTGTTGTGGACAGAGTAGACCCTGATATCCTGCCTCTTGAGCTTGTCCCACCCTGGTAGAACCCGCAGAAGGGCTGAGGGTCAACCACAAGGTACTGTCCTGCCCTTGCTGTAAATTCCAGGGTTGCCCACCAACAATCACCCTCCCACTGAAGAGCTGCCGAAACTGGGCTCAACGCCCTTTATGATCTGTGAATGCACTAATCCTACTTTCTGTTAATTAACAATATGAGAAAACCGGCATTTCCTAAGTCGTCGTTTAACACGTGTTTTAGCAGTTACGTACTTGTTGGTTTGGATTCAGAATGCTAATAGAATAAAATTTTAATGAAGATACGACACGATGAAAAATTTATTGAGAAGAGTTCAGGTATTGCTGCCATTAGTGTATAGGGGAAGGTTCTGAGTTTGAGGTTTGAACCCTCCAAATGCCTTCTAAGCAGTCTGTGCACTGAGCCAGGAGGACCCAGGAGATTCTGGAGTTAGCACGTTCTTGAGTCTGTATCCCACTTACTGGCCCCTCCTCAGGCGTCAGAAGGGTCCATATCAGCTGGCAGCCACTAAAGGTAGCTATTCCCCCGTCATTCTTTGGCTTTATTTAGTAATCTCTGTAACTAAGGGATGACTTCAGAGCAGGAATCTTCAAAATTTTTGTACAGGAAAAAAATTAACACACAAGCCCCCAATGTGTCTTATTTAATTTTCAATGTATAGATGTAAATACTATGCTAATATATCATGTATATTATAAAACCTATATACATAGGAATATAATAGGATGGGATACATTTGAAATAAGCCATATTTAGCATTAATAATTAAAATAATTTTGGTTAGAGCAATGAGATTGAATATGCTTTTTAAAAAATTCTTGATTTAATAACACTTTGTGATTCAGCTCTAAAGGGTGGATTCTGAGTTTAGCTTATTATTTTGGTACTTGGCTTGAATGCCTGTCATAACTGAAAAATACCTCGAGCAAGATACACTGATCTCAGTGGAAGAAGCATATTTGCTGTGCTGACTAAATCATGATACTAATTTTTCAATCCCATCCTCCAATTATGCAAAGGATTTTGTTGAAATTCAGCTTGTAAATTTCCATCTTCCCTGATGTCAATCAGGTTTTCATGCAAACTAATCAAGTGTTGCATTTTTATATTTTTAACAAATGGGTTCAAAATCCACTGGAATGTTCTTTTTTTTTTTTTTAAGAGTCTTACAGTTCTGTTTCTGAGTTTTAACAGTCTGTGGATACAAGAGCTTTTGTATATAACACAGTCATATCATTTTTAGCAACAAAATCACAGAACAACAAAGATATTTTCCAAGCACTTGTTTTCCAAGGGCTTTCTATAAAGCACAAGTTTGTGTTGAAAAGTGGGGTCTTTCTTACTCAGCTGCTGCTGTTCCATCTGATTAGATGGGTTGTGAAGTGGCTGGTGAGGCATCTAGCTTCACGGCAAAGAAGGGTCAGCTTACGATTCTCTGGTAATGGTATGGGCTTATACCATTAGCATTATCTCCAGTCTGGGCTTTCTTTGCCCATTTTGCAAGGGTTCCTTTACTTCAAGCCAGATCACATCATCTGTACATCCTGGTCACGCCTGAACAGCACTGGGGACCAGCTGTGTTGGCAGCAGGTGTACCAGTAAGGTGCCACCCTGACCTCATCCCCATTGGAGCGCTTCCCTTTTCCCTCCCGGGGTTTGTAAAATACCATCCAAGACAGTGTCTCTCTGATGGCTGGATATATGGGGGCACCAGTCCATTCTGAAGGAGATCAGTCCTGGGTGTTCTTTGGAAGGAATGATGCTGAAGCTGAAACTCCAGTACTTTGGCCACCTCATGCAAAGAGCTGACTCATTGGAAAAGACTCTGATGCTGGGAGGGATTGGGGGCAGGAGGAGAAGGGGACGACCGAGGATGAGATGGCTGGATGGCATCACTGACTCGATGGACGTGAGTCTGAGTGAACTCCGGGAGTTGGTGATGGACAGGGAGGCCTGGCGTGCTGCGATTCATGGGGTTGCAAAGAGTCGGACATGACTGAGCGACTGAACTGAACTGAGGCCCATTCACTCCATATGTTAAATATTAGTGAAATTAAAATTATTTGGGGGGCTTCCCTGATGGCTCAGACAGTAAAGAATCTGCCTGCAATGAGGGACACCCAGGTTTGATCCCTGGGTTGGGAAGATCCCCTGGAAAAGCAAATGGCTCCCGACTCCAGTAGTCTTGCCTGGAGAATTCCATGGACAGAGGAGCTGGCCGGCTACAGTCCTTGGGGTTGCAAAGAGTTGGACTTGACTGAGCGACTTTTACTTTCAAAATTATTTTTAGACGAAAAATAAAAATTAGGCATTAGGCTTTTTTCCTTTTCCCAGTGTTTCTGTTTTTGTGTGCAGTAATAATAGCTACTGTTTATTGATTTACTTCTTTTTGGCCACACCATGCAGCATGTGGGGATCTTAGTTCCGTGACCAGGGATCGAACCTGCACCCCCTGAATTGGGAGCCCAGAGTCTTAACCACTAGACCACCCACCAGGGAAGTGCCTTCCCAGTGTTTCTTAAACCTAACTGTATACCTGAATCACCTGGAAAGATCTTAAAACATACAGATGCTGAGGTGTTACCCTAGACCTAAGTCAATTCTGAAAATGGAGCCTGGGGATCAGTATTTTAAAAATTTTTCCAAAGTGATTCTGATGTAAGAATCATGGTGGAGAATCAGTGTTCTAGATCAGTGCTTCCTTAATTTGCATAAAAATCACCCAGGGGATTTGTGACGAGGCAGATTCGGATCCAGGGGGCCAGGGTGGGGCCCGGGACTCTGCATTGCCAGCACGTTCCCAGGTGTCTGTGCAGCTGCTGCTGGGTGGGACGCCCTGAGTAGCCCGTCTGTAGCCTGGGCCGGCCCCTGCCCGGCCTTTCCTCCCTCCTCTCCACCGTCCTTCGCACTCTCCTGGCAGAGCTCCCTGCCCCCCTGCCCCCCCCCCCCCCCCAGGCTGCCTGGACCTCTGCCCTCTGCTTCTCGGGAAGATCTGGCCTCCAGATGTTAAGGAAAGTTCCTTCACAGCCAGGAAAGGAAAAGCGGCCAGCCCCCAGCCCACAGTGGGTGAGGAGGGCATCCTGTGCAGGGGCACCTCAGCGGGCAGCCGCCCACCGCCACCCCGGGCAGGCTTTCCGTAGGCCTAGGGAGTCCTGGCGACATGGACCGAGACGTCCCCTCTTCAGGGGGCCCGGAGCTGGCGGCGGGCCTGCAGGCATCCAGCCGGGGCTCCGTCAGTTGGGGCTGTTCTGAAACCGTGCCTCATCATAAAAGTCCTGTAATTTGTGGCGGCGCTGAGAACTTGCTTCCAAGTAGTGGTTTTCTGATGGCGCTCTGGAACTTTCTCTGGGGCCAGGAGCCGTTCCTCGAGAACTTGCTGGAGGGAAGCGGTGGCGGGGCTTCTCCTGGGGTCCTCTCTGCATCCCGGGGTAAAGGGGGTCCGGGCTGCCTCTGCCCTGTCCTTGCAGCACAGGTCTTGTGGTTCCCGTCTGCAACCCCTCCCTGCTTTTTTTCCATCCCGTTCCTGTCCCGTCTCGGTGCCGGGCGCCCACTCCGGAACAGCCAGCAGGCCGGCTGCTGGCCCCGGAGCAAGGCACAGCAGTGGTCAGGGTGCAGCTGTGCTCAGCCCGCTCGGGGCCTCCCATTCAGAGATCAGCCCCTTTCTGTAAGCCTAAGGTGATATGGGGTCTTTTTAGGTAACGAGTTTGTGCAGAAATTTGACCAGGTGACTCATTTACCTCTCCATCTCGGATCCGGTTCCCCCCCACGAGGGCAAAGCCCTGTGAACATCTCTTTAACACATACCAAACGAGTTTCAATACGTGAGGTTCGCGGCAAAGGGCAAACGTGAGCCTGTGAAGGTAGAGGTTGGGGTTGGGGAGAAGCCGTAATACATCTGTTGCTTGTGGCAGAGGGTAGCTGACCCCTCACAGGTGTTTTCAAGCAAGGCTCCAGGCTGGCGAGGTCTTTTTTTTTGTTTTTTCCTCTGTCACGGAGGAGGATACTGAGGGTGAGAGCGACACAGACAGTTGCTGGAGCCAGGATTCAGCCCAGATCTTCTGGCTCCAGAGACAGAAGCCTGTCTCCACCCCAGCTCGGGAGGGACGTAAGGCGTACTGACACCCACTCTGAGCTTCCAGGTTGCTCCTGGAATTTGGTGTGGGTGGGGCTGAGGGTGGGAGTCAGACAGGCTAACAGAATTGAAACCCGCTCTGCGGTGGGGAGAACCTAAGGGTTCCCACCCAGATGCCCGCCTCGGTGGGGAGGAGCTCCATCTCCCCCGAGCTCAGAAGGCCCCAGGTTTAGAAGCCTTGAAGGACGAGCTGCGCCCATGGAGCCCGCCAAAGCCCCCAAGCCCCGCAGGCGCTGTGGTTTCCGGAGCACCGACCCACTCCCCAGGCATCCACATGCGCTGCCCGAGCTGTGCGCGTGACCTCAGCCCGGCCGCCCCGCACGGGTGCAGGCTGCCGCCCCGGCACCTTCTGCCAGGGTCCCGATCCCAGCCCGCTGTCTAGCGGTTTAATTTGGTGAATTCACCACTGCGTCCCAGAGTTTATATTGGCACTTAACAGCAGTAATATGTGTCTCTCTCGCCAAGAACTGGCTATTTTCCCGACCAAGATGGAACACCACACACAAAAAATAGGTTTGTGAACTAATCTGCTGCCCTGACAAGTGTCATTCACAGAATCACTGCCGTGGAGCGCGCTCGGAATGAAATGAGGTTGGGGTTGTCTGGCCCGGATCACAGGTGCTTTTTCCCCCTCGCTTAACAGGAGTCTGGGATGAGACGCCCTTTTGCTGCAGCCGCAGGCCCTTTAAAATCACGCCATCAGTATTCACGGCAGATTTCTCTCTTAGAAAAATGGTTTGGGGGTGGTTAGCGGTCTCTCTCTCTCCCTCTGCCCCACCTGCCTCTGAATCTCTCTCCCTCCCTCCCTTTTTCCTTCCCTACTCCCGTTCTTTTCAACTTCTCTCCCTCCCTTCCTGGGTGATTTTTTCCAGGCACACCCTCACCCTCATTGTAAAGCTATCTATAAACGCATATAACTTCACAGATTCAGGAAGGTGCCCCTCATCAGTAAAAAAAAAAAAAATGTATATATATATATGTATATATCTCCCATTGCCTGAATGCCTGTTTGGAATTCTAAAGTAGAGCTTAATTGCCTTCCCGTAAGGGTTTGATTTGAGTAAACCACCAAGACCCCTGGGAATGGAAACAAGATCAGTCATTTACACTTTAGTGTGAAGCGGCCTCCACTCCTTTCCTGAGTCTGGGGGAGAGAAGCTTTGTTTTTGTCGGGATCTGCCCCCTCCCTGCCTTGGACGAGGGCTACCCTGGGGCTTCGAGGTCTGGCTGTCCACGAAAGAGACACCAGAGCCTTTCTAAAACTGCCGTCAGTCTCTCTCTGTACGTGAGAGGAGAGCCTGCAGATTCTCTTTTCTCATACAAAGTTCTTTTCTACCAAACGGTCTCCACTTGGCTCCTCCTGAACGGGGACGCATAAAGCAGAGTCAGACTTGGGGGAGCATCAGAATCCCCAGAGAGCCAGCTGAGGTGCAGATTCCTGGGCCACACTCACAGCACCCCCATTCGGAGGCAGACAGAGCCTGGGGCTCTGCATTTCTAACAAACCCCTCACCCAGCAGGAGACCACGAGGGCCACACTGAGAAACACTGGTTCAGGAGCACCCTTCACTTTCACCCCCAGCTTGGTTTATGGTCTCGGGACCTCTGTAGATGGTCCTGAGCTTACGGTGGCCGGATGAAAAGCCTCCTTGTACCGAAGCCTTAATGAAATGCTTGCTGGTTCACTGTCGGCATCCAACCTTTAGAAGGTTGATGCTCACATTTCAAGGTCAGGCATTGGCTAGAGCATCCTCAGGCAGAACGAGAAAGAAAAGCACCTTTCCAGTTGAGAAATTGGCTCCCCTCTGGCAGGTGGCACCCATGTGGCTTGATAGTAATTTAGGGCGTCCGGTCTCGAGCAGCTCCTCGGCATGAGTTTGGAGGGAGAGTGTCCTTTCTGTCACACCATCCCCCCCACACCTGAGATCGCTCCCTGCTCTGCCCCCACTCCCCCAGCCGCGAGGCGCAGGTGTGCGAGCGGGCTCCCCGAGCCCCTTCCCCTCCCGATGCAGCCTGCGCAGGGATACAGAGACGCGTGTCGATTTGCACGGATCCCAGCTCTGCGTGTGCGCCAGCCACTTGTAATTCCCCACAGCCCCAGCCAGCTCTGCACGGCAGCAAGAAATATGACCAGGCAAGTTGAGAAAATAAATTAAACTAAGTGTCAACTTTTCTTGTTTCTCTCCTCATTATTAAGAGATGGAATGGGGCTCGTTTATCAAGCAGGGGGAGAAATTAATTGACACGGCTTTAATATCATGATGTCTGGCGTGTCTGGTCACATTCCTTCATTTTTTGGAAAGGCATTTTGTTATCGTTTACAGCAACCAGCTGCCAAGCTACTAGTGTAAACGAGGCATCAGGTGCATGAGTGACGCCCCTGCGGAAGCACTGCAGTGCCAGCCTGAGGGGGGCGCAGCGGGGAGGAAAGGCCAGGTCAGAAAGGGCCCCGGGCCCCCCGCCCCCCGGCCCAGAGAGGCAGCCTGTCGGCTCCTGGGCAGGGCGGAGAGAAGGGATGTCTGCTGACTGTCCGACCCGTCACAGGCCCGTTTGCCGGCCACAGAGGAGGGTGGTTGCAGGCCTCTGCCTCTGATGACCTCCTGGCCCTCACACTTTTGCCCTGACCAGCCCTGAGGCCGAGTCCTGCGTCCATCGCGACTCAGCGTGCCTGCCCCCTACAATCGCTTCTCTGTTCATCCCTCCAGGGCGGCTGACTCCAAATTAGAGAGCCAGTTTGCTGCAAGAGGTGTCTGCTAGCATCTTCTTCGATGATACAGTCCTGTTTTCAGCAGCTCTGTGGTTGGGGTCTGGAAACGTTCAGAAGAGTCCCTACCCTGTGCCCATCCTTGGCCAGACTAGCTTAGGTGATGCTCTAGTTTTCTTGATAAAATTGATCTTTGGGGTGTTGCTCTTAAAACTCTCGCTGTCCCCTGCACTGTCTGTATGTAAAGGGCGCGTCTGCACCAGAGAGGGGATGCTCAGCTGGCCGGGACGGCGCTGCTGCCTCTCCCGCGCTCTCCTGCTGGGTCGTAAGCCTGAGGGACTGTTGGCCGGTTTGTAGAGGGTCTCGCTGAGCAACGAGGGTGGGGCTCCAGACCCAGGTAGGACGTGTCGAGAACCCAGCAGATACTGGGTTTGGGGTAAGCCACCTTCATGTGAAGGAAGGAGGCTGGGGTGGAGTGAACATAGCTTTCCCACCCCTGCTGTCTGAGCATCAGTGCTCGAGTCTGTAAAGTGGGGACAGCCATCCCTAATCCACCCGGGGGTGATTGGTGAAGACTGAGTTAAAGCTGCTCAGTAAACATAGTACGCTTTCTCTTTTTATAATTATTATTAGAATGTGGAATGGTAATAAAAAACCACACTTAGGATACCAGACAGTAGGTATGATCAAAGGAATTCCCATCCCTGGTTTGGTGGGAAGCGACCTGCTTATCTGCCTGAAATCCACAGAAGTGTTTGAGTGTGAGAGCAGACGGGCTTCCAGGTGGCGCTAATGGTCAAGAACCCGCCTGCCAATGCAGGAGACATAAGAAACGCGGGTCCCATCCCCAGATGGGGAAGATCCCCTGGAGGAGGGCAGGGCAACCCACCCCAGTATTCTTGCCTGGAGAATCCCATGGACAGCGGAGCCTGGCAGGCCTCAGCCCATAGGGTCACAGAGTCTGACTCGACTGAAACGACCTAGCAGGCACACGCGTGAGAGCGTCACGCCCGGGACGGTGGCCCCTCCTGCCCAGTACCTATGTCTGAAAGTGCTCAGGAAAGTAATGGCAGCTCAGACTGGACTTCACTGATGTCCGGGTAACAGGTAGCAAGTATCCCCAAGTGGCAGGCAGTCATCGGAAACGTGTCCTTTCCTTTGGAAAGGCAGCTTGTTTTTTTTCTTCGAATAGATCAGTCTTCTGAGTTACATTTGTTTAGGACAAACTCAAGGGCATGTGAAGCCAGCAGGTCCCACCAGGTAAGGGGCCTTCACACCCTAGCCAAAGTTCCAGGAAAACCTTTCCAAGGAGATGAAACCCATGGCCCAGACATGGTCTGAGTTGGGGGCAGGGTGGGCAGCCCGAGGTGAGGTGTCATCAGTAGACACACGGCTACCTTGCTGAAGCCCGCAGACCTCCAGGGCTCGAGCCCCAGGCCTCCCCTTCTCGGGACCATGGGGCCTCCAGACCAGCAGGGAGGGGGCACGAAAGGAGCCAGGCACGACTCCTGGCCAACTCCTGCTCTGACTTTGGGGCCACGTGCCCGCATGGAGGAGGCGTGTAACTGTGCCGAGCAGTTGAGCAAAATGACGATGGAGGAGGCTGCCCTGCCCCTCGCAGGGTTGCCTTGGGGACCAGGGAGGGTGATAACAGGAGAAGTCTTTTGAAACCAGAAAGTGCTCCCCACGCCCGGACCCAAGGGATTCATATTTATCCTGGAAGCAGCCCACGGCTGCTGCTGCTTCCCACCAACACCGGGTTATTAGCCAGAAAGGGAGGTTGCGTCGGTTATAAATACACTTGGCGTATGCGTACCTTAAATTCCTCATGGGATACCCAGAATAAATTTGACAGTCTGGGATTTTTTTTCTCTCTCGTGTTTTTCCCCATTAACCAAGTGTGTTAACTCCTAACTTGCATTGATTTTCACTGAAGATGCATTGGACACCATGTGATTGCCTATTAGTGTTCATTGACCTATATGATAAGAAAAGAAAAATTATTTTTGAGGCTAAGAGGAGGCCGTCCCCGTCTTTCCCTCCTGACCTAAAAAAGAATTCTTAGCTGTTGGCTGTTCCTCAGTGACTGCGTCTGGAGCAGGTCATTTTAATTGTGAGGCATCTTGTTCTCGGACCTCTCGTCTTCTGTGTGTGTTCGTGTGTGTTTACAGCTTTGCATCATTCAGGTGAATAGTCAGTGTTGTTGATTTGAATAAAAGAGGGGAAAAAAAGGTTTGACTGTTGAACGCTTATCTCTTAAATAGAGCCTACTTGTTAGTTTCCATAATAGCTTCATTCAAGAGAATGCTGTAGAATTGCATTTTTAAATGCTCACTGCTACCCTATATATGTCCGTTTTTAAATCCCTTTTTGTTTGGGATTCACCTTCCCACCACCTTCTTTGTCCCAGTTTTGCTGACTCCTGGCGTCCCTCAGAAGTGCGGGTAGGGTTAACTTGGGGACTTGGAGAGAGGCAGGCAGGTTTCCTTTGCTGATGACGAGGGAGAGGGTCTCTTTGGGGAACTATCCTGTTTCCCCCCAAGTTTTGGCCCTGTGCCACTCTCCTCTACCCCACTTGTTTTCTGTCCCCTAGGGATGGTGGCTGGCGACTTTACATGCCTGGGGGGGGCCTTCCCTGGTGGTCCAGCGGCTAAGATACCACCCATCCAATGCAGGGGGCCTGGGTTCGATCCCTGGTCAGGGAAGTGGATCCCGTATGCTGCAACCAGGAGTTTGCATGCCCCAGTGAAAATTCCGGTCTTCCACAATGAAGTTCAAAGATCCCACGTGCCACAGTTAAGACCTGGCACAGCCAAATTAACTAATTTTGAAACGTTTTCTGGCTCTGGCATGGCACCTTCTTAGGACCAAAAGAGACTATGCCCTGAGCAGGGGTGTTCACAGGGGTTCCCCAAGGGGCCCTGCTGGCGTGAGAGCCCTCACAGACTCCGTGCGTCCAAGTCCTTGCCCCGGCAGGGACCAGAGCAGGACTCCCCACGCACACCGGGCCAGCTCTGCTGACTCTCCGTGAGGCCAGAGCGGTGAAGGCACTCTCCTGGGGCACACAGCTCACTACCCGGCCCTTGCTTTTGAGCAAGGATAATTGCGTGTTTTTCACCTGGCTGCTATGCGTCTGATGGACCTTCATGAGACTCCATTTCTGATTCTCTGCAAGGCTCTCTTTTGGAGAAAAATGAGAGGGAAATAGTCAGTCCTTCCCATTCCTTTTTTTCCCCTTATGTTAAAAAAAAATATTTATTTATAAAAAATACAATGGGATAGGTTTATGCTGAGAAGTGCAGCAATAAATACTGTGGAAGAAAACAGAGCAAATCTACATTGGCACAAACAGGAAGAGCAAAGGCGCCCCCAGACTTCAATGTCTGCAGGCCGATTCTGTACATGCTCCTTGTGAAACGCCACTCAGAGAAGATCTCGTCAGCTTAGGTAAGAATAAGTACACATATAATCGCAAATGCACACTGGTCGGGACTAACAATACTGTGGAAACATTGATACGTAAATTTCTAAAATGCTGCATCTTAAATTTAGTTGGCAAAAACCACGTTTAGCTGTAAGCATGTTTAGTCTTCCATGTAGAAATGAGATACTAAACAGTAAAAAGAAAAAAAAATAGCTTCCTATTGTTTGAGAATACCAGTTTAAGCAGAGGACTGTAAAAATGCATAGATTTTTAATGAAAGAACTGACGGCACAAGAGTACTCCTCAGCCTCCTGCGTCTCGTGTGGAATCTGTACATTCGGCAGACTGTTCAAAAGACTGCGATGCCCCGAAAACAGTATGCTAAGTGAAATAAACCAGACACAGAAGAACAAATAGTGTATGATTCCAAGTACATGAAGTGCCTTGAGTAGGCGAGTTCATGGAGAATAAATGTTACTGGGGGCTGCGGGAGGGAGGAAGGGAGAGACATTGCTTCAGGGCACAGAGTTCTGCTCTGGGAGGGGGAAAAGTTCTGGGGATGATGGTTCTGGAGAGTGCAACATCATGAGTGAACGAACATCACCATCCTGCACACTTAAAAATGGCTAAAGTGGTACATTTTATGTTACGTTTATTTTACCCAGTAAAAAATTAATTTCAAAAATGGAAAAGGCTTTGATGCCAAAAAAGGATTTTTCCCACCCACTGGCGCATCCCTCTCAAATTTTTGACTTCCTTCTTCTGCCCTTCACACCTCAGGTTAATTTATTTTGTTGGGGCGGGCGCAGTGCTCACCACTGAGTTGCTAATTCATTGTAAATGGGATGCATCTGTAAGATAAAAATGATTATACGTTCAGGAATAACATTTATTGATAATTAAGTGTTTCGTTGCTTCTTTGCTTTCTCCAAGTGGAATAAATAAATATTTTAGACATAATCAAGTTTGTTTTCTGTTTGGGCCAAACAGGCATGGCTGTTGAAATGATATAGATCTTTAAAATACTGCAAATGAGTCTTGACATTGTTGAATTGTGTTGCGTCCAAGGTACATAGGCTTGAAATCCAGACTCTCTCCTGTGATCAGGAAAATCAGTTTTGTGATACTCGAATTCTGAGTCCTTCGGGATTAGGGAAGGGACCAGCGGGGAGCCAGGATCCGAAGTGATGCTGTCTGTGTGTCTTCCCCCTCCCTTCTGCATGCAGCAGTCTGCATTTTAATTCCTGTCTCCCGGCTCCCTCCTCTGTTCCTCTTCCTGTCTCTGAGCGGTGGCAGGGAGTGGGCGACAGTGAGCCTGGAGTAGCGCTGGGCCAGGAGTTCTGATAGTTACTGTGTGGTGGACCAGGCAGAAGTGGGGAAAAGCAGTTTCCTTGGCAGGGGACTGAACGCGGCGCTTCTAGGTGACTCGACTCACCTGGGCACCAGGTGACGTTAAACCAGTCTCCTCCGGCTCCTGGAGGGGTGCCCTGGACGGGCACTGACTCACCTTCTTTTCCGGTGGCACAGATGGGCATGCCTCATTTGTCCACACTCCCCGCCTTCCATTCAAAGCGCGTGCCTTGTCTGGCTGGAGCGATCTCGTGGGACCCGTCTGCATGGGGGTGGCCAGAACCTGCCCCCTTGCTGTCTTAGCTCCAGTGGCTGCTGTGAGAAATGGCAGCTGACTGAGGGCTTCAAGCCACAGAAGTTCATTCTCTCATGGTTCTGGAGGCTAAAGTCCAAAATCAGAGCATCAGGAGGACCACGTTCCCTCCGCAGGCTCTAGGGGCCGGCTTTCCCTCTCCTGGCTCCTGGGGGCTCCCGGCCTGCCTTGGATGGCGGCCTTGTCCCTGCAGGCCCTGCGTCCGTCCTTACGGCCGTCTCCCTCGGAGTCTCTCACCTTCCTCTCCGAGGGACAGGATGCCTGCCGTTGGAGGGCAGGCCGGCCTAACAGTGGGCTGATCTCTTCTTGAGATTCTGAACTTATATTTGCAAAAGCCTTTTTTTCTAGATAACATCACTTTCATAGTTTCCAGGGGGTGGGATGTGGACCTACCTTTTCGGGGCCGCTGTTCATCCTGATTGGCAGTGGGGTTCTCTCCCTGCCTAAGAACTGGCCCATCTTGGCGTGTTGAGGGTCTGCATGTTGCCTTGGTCTGAGTTTGGGCCAGAGGGGCAGCTTCAGAGACAGAGGAGATGCCAGAGTGACTCATGGCCTAGATGTGAGGGTCTCAAGGAAGGGGGAGGCCTGCACAGGGAAGAAGTGGGAACCTCTGACCTGTCCCTTGAGAACAAGGACACGAGGCTGTGTTGATGTCCATGTCCAGCACGGCGCCTGGCACACAGGGAGCGGGTTTATGCCCGGGAGGGCCCGAGTCCATCTTGAGGGAAGGCTGTGATGTGGGTTAGCCAGCCGCTCAGGCCCTGGAGGAGCAGAAATGGCTCGTTCTGTTGTGCTCAGCCCCCCACCACTGTGTGTTAGGGCCTCTGTGTGTCCTGGGGACCCAGAGTAAGTAAGGCCCCTGCCCAGCCCTTGTCCTCGAAGCCAGTCTAGAAGGTTCCTGCATCCTCTGCCGTGCTGCCTCTCCCACCCTTGCGGACCTTCTGAAGGCATTGCACGTTGGTCGCTTCTAGGATCTGGGTCCCAGAAGCGTGGCCAGGAAGGGGGTGAGCCTAAACGTTGCCCTCTGCGCGCTGCAGCAGCTCCTGCCTGGATGAGAACCTTGTTGTTGTTCATTCGCTCAGTTGCGTCCGACACTTCGTGACCCCATGGACTGCAGCACGCTGGTCTCCTCTGTCCTTCACTGTCTCCCAGAGTTTGTTCAATTTCATGTCCATTGAGTCGGTGGTGCTAGCGGTCTTTTCAGGCCCCTTTGAAGGGGGACTTGGGCAGCCGTCACAACAAAGCCCGAAGAGAAATCATTCGGAGACTTGCCTCTGGGTGTGGTCTCCCCCAACCCTGTGCGTGACTGTGGGACCGAGGGCCAGAGAGAAGGCCAGTGCTGCAGGCACTCTCCGCAGGGACCCGGTGTACAGGGGTGTAAGGACCTGGTGAGTTGCTTCCTGTTGGGCCTCATTTTAAACAAAATAACATTGTATCCAAAGACCCTGAGAGAAACTTGCCAACTCTGACCCTGTGTGGCAAAGGCTTGTACATGCCCCTCACAACAGGTCTCTCGATGGGTCTCACCTCCAGCCTTCCGTGTCTGCAGTGGCCTGGGCTGAGCTGCAGAGGCTGGGAACACCGACCTGGTATTTGGTGTTTGGTAATAAATCACGTGGGCTTCCCTGATGGTTCAGACGGTAAAGAACCCAGCTGCAGTGCACAAGACCAGGGTTCGATCCCTGGGTAGGGGAAGATCCCCCTGGCGGAGGGCATGGCAGCCCACTCCAGTACTCCTGCTTGGAGAATCCCATGGACAGAGGAGGCCGGTGGGCTGCAGTCCGTGGGGTCACAAAGAGCCGGACACGACTGGGCAACTGAGCACAGCAAGCACAGTAAATTACATAGCATCGTAAAGATCGTGATAGCCGATTCTGTGGTCATCCTTGCCCTCTGTTTACTGGAGACAGAGAGCAGGGAGTGGCCTTTTCCATCGCTTCCCCAAGGAATCTTCCGGATCTCACGGGAGCTAGGATGTAGGTGTGCAATGCTCGCAGCAGCCTGTTCTCCGCTGTTCCTTGAAAGATGGTTGCAGGTCAGGGAGAAGAGCATCCTGAGAGATTTTCTGTCCACCTGGGATTTCTGGGGCCCAGAGTAGACACAGACACAGAAGCTTAAAAAGGGAGCATCTGTATGTGTACTCATTGACAAGAAGCACTGATTATCATAATACTAAAACAGCTGTTCTGATTTTCGTGTTCCTGGTTGGTGTCCACAGGCCAGGCTCATAACTTTGGAGAGGACAGTATCTTGGTCAGTTGAGCTGTTGGGAAGCTCCCCTGGAAGAGGGCATGGCAACCCACTCCAGTATTTGGGCTCAGACGGTAAAGAACCTGTCTGCAGTGCAGGAGACCTGGGTTCGATCCCTGGGTTGGGAAGATCCCCTGGAGAAGGAAATGGCAAGCCACTCCAGTATTCTGGCCTGGAGAATCCCATGGACGGAGGAGTCTGGCAGGCTGCAGTCCATAAGGTCACACAGAGCTGGACACGACTAAAGCGACTTAGCACGCACATAGACTGGGAGGCTTACAAGCAACAGAAATGTGTTTCTCATGATACTGGAGACCGCAAGCCCACGATCAGGGCGTCAGCATGGTCAGGTTTTTGGTGAAGGCCCTCTTCTGGTTTGCAAAGGGATGTCTTATTGTGTCCTCCCAGGGCAGAGAGCTCAAGGAAGCAGGCTGCCTCGTGTGTTACATAAGGGCACTGATCCCGTTCATGAGGCCTCCACCCTCGTGATCCAAACGTCTCCCAAAGGCCCCCCCTCCTAACACCATCCCGCTGGGGGAGGATTTCAATACATGAATTTGGGGGAACACAAACATTGAGTCCATGAAGTTCTCAGGGCAAGAGTACTGGAGTGGGTAGCCATTCCCTTCTCCAGGGCATCTTCCCGACCTAAGGATTGAACCTGGGTCTCCTGCATTGAAGGCAGATTCTTTACCGTCTGAGCCACCGTGGACCGAGGAGCCTGGTGGGCTATATAGCCCATGGGGTTGCAAAGAGCTGGACACGACTGAGCAACTAACACTTTCACTTCCACTAAACATTGAGCCCATAGCAGGGGTTTGGGTTGTGACCCCAAAGGGTCCCAGCATGCAGTCCCACCGCCTTAGGTTGCAGGTGCGAACCTTGAGGCTCAGCGGGGAGAAGGGGCTTCCCAGGAGGACACATATATTTGATGCAGAGTCAGGACTGGGGTCCGGGTCTGTGGCCTCCCCATCAGGGTGTCTGTGGTCCTGCGTGCATCCGCTGTGGCTTCGTTTCATCCAGGGCAGGGTGCCATCCCGTGAGTGGGTCTGTATGTCAAAGCGCAGCTTACCCAGTGGGGTCCCAGATGGGGCAGCATGCTGAACCCTGTTGGGGGGCGGGAGGAGAAGAAAGCGAGGGCAGGAGGGTGGCGAGAGGCACTCAGGATGCTGAGCAGTGGTCGGCTGCCAAAATTCTTCAGTGCAGCTTGTCTAGCAAAGCCGGCCTCCAGCCGAGTAAATACAGCAGATAGCTGACGGGCTGACAGCAGGCATCAAACAGTCTTAAACTGCACCAAATCCACAGCGCTTTTGAAGCTGCAGTAGAAAAAGGATGCCTGCGCAGAACAGAGGCCTGAGACTTTTAATCGTTTCTTCCAGGCCTCAGGATGTCCTGATGAGGTATTAGAGGAAGTAATTCAGGAAGAAAAGGACAAATAACTGCCTCCGTCTGGAGGCCGACCCGAGGGCTGGCCAGTCCATCGAGGAAAGGGCGAGTATGGCCCCGCGGTCATCTGCTGTCGTTGTCCCCCGCCCGCCCGCCTCCCGCCGGGAGCCGCGGGCTCTGACCCTTATAAATAACAGACACGTAAATTTCCTGTTTGCTTCCGGGCAGATGTAAACCACATGTGCCCGCCGCATGGGGGTGAAGCCATTAACTTTTCCTCACTGTTGGAAGGGTGCGCTGTACAAATTAGAAATCATTTCCTCAAGCTGGAGGCCCCACGCAGGGATCCATTCCCTGCCCTCCTCCCAGGAGCCTGGTCACCACCGCAGGACATCAAAGAAAGGGAACCGAACTCAACTTCTCCTCTCTGTCTTTTCTCCCTCCTTTCTCCTCTAGGGTTTGGCTTTGTCACTTTTGAGAATGAAGACGTTGTGGAGAAAGTCTGTGAGATTCATTTCCATGAAATCAATAATAAAATGGTAAGTTGGTGGGAAGGCAATCTAAAAAGGAGGGGATAGATAATGTATACGTATAACTCATTCATTTTGCTGTACAGCAGAAACTAATATACTGTTGTAAAGCAATTATACCTCAATAAAAATCAGTGAAGCAATGGTAAGTTGGTAGGGGTTACATTGAAATGCTTCCCCTTCCCCCGGATCCACCCCTTGTCCCGCAGACTGCCGCAGCCTGGTCGTGCCTGAAGGTGCGCTGGGTGGGCGCAGGGACCAGACTAAGAGTTCAGCTCTGTGAATGGCAGGAGTTGACAAGGTTTTTCTGTTAAGGATCAAACAGGATATATTTTCTGCTTTGCAGGCCATACAGCTGACTATCCAGCTACAGAACACCTGCAGACAATATATACAGGGATGAGCAGGGCTGTGTTTAATAAAGCTTTGTTTAGGGACACTAAAATTGAAACCTTGCAATTTTCACATCATTTTTATTGATTAAGTGATTGACATTTAAAAATGTAAAAACTGGGGCCTTCCTTGGTGGTCCAATGGTTAAGACTTTGCCTTCCAATGTAGGGGGTGTGGGTTCAATCCGTGATCCGGGGGCCAAGAGTCCACATGCCTCCAAAAGACAAAACATAAGACAGAAGCAATGTTGTAACGAATTCAATAAAGACTTTAAAAATGGTTCACATTAAAAAAAAAAAATTCTTAAAAGAAAAATGTAAAAACCATTCCTGACTCTGGGACTCTACAAAAGTGGCTGGGGGACTCAGATTTGACCTGCAAGTTTTAATTTGCCAACACCTGGTTTTGGTATGTATCTGCTGTTTAGCTTGGTTTTTGAGAGCTCTATCTTAAATATGAAGTTTATTGCCCAAATTATCTATCTCTTTAGGCCCTGCTGGGTAATTAATATTCTTGCCTTCTGATCAGCTAGTGTGACCGTCATGATCAGTTGTTTTGGCCTCCGTTTGGCCTTCAAAAGTCCCCTTTCCTAGAGGACACGCGCAACTAGAAGCGTGTTGGATCATTGAAGTTTGGGTTGCCAGACCGACAGCCCAGAGAAGTGGCCACCAGAGGGCACCATACCATGTGCAGCTCATGCATGACAGCTTGGAAGTCTAAATGCCTTTCTTCCAATTGAGTAGGTGGGTGAGAACCCCCTTCCTGTTGGCTCCAGAAAGATGGCAGCCCAGCAGGTGTTTCTAGAGCCATCAGCAGGTCTTGGGAGCCAGAACATTTGCAGTTAGCAGCACCTCCAGCCCCAAGAAAAGAGGGAGGGCGCCTTTGTGTTCACTCACAGCTGTAACTTTGATATTCTCTTTCTTTAGTCAAAACATTCCTTGCTTCTGAAACATGCATTCAGATAACACATTGTATATTGGTCTGATATGTGTTCACCAACTTTAAATTCAATAATAGAGCTTTTAGTGTGGATAAGATCAAAGCAATCTGCTTAGCATGTGGTTGCTACAGGCCTGATTCAATATTTGACTTGCTAATTTTTTCCCAGGGCACTAAAATAATATTGTTCGTATTGTTCCTAACCGTCATATGCATCTGAAATGAAAATACTGTTTCTTTGCGTCCTGTGGGTTGGAGGCGTCAGCTCAGGCGTTGAAATGGTACCGGGCGGATGGGGGTAGAGAAATAACTGAGGTCCCCTCACAGGCTCCCACCCCCTCCAGCTGATACTTCTCTCTCGGTAGGTCAGTACTTGCTGTTTTTTAAAAAAGACTAGAGACGAGGCTTAAAAGAAAGCTGCTTCTAGTGCCCGGAGGCCTTGTCTCTCTAGCCAGGCCAGCTATGGCCAGACTCCACTGAGGCCTGCCTGGGCACTGGGGGATGGGGAAGGGCCGCCCAAGGCACTGGCAGCCTCCAGTCCTGTCCTGCCAGGACTTCACGGTTCGTCGGGAAGGCCCGATGTCGCCTGGCAAGAGGCCTCGCGGTGCTGCTGCAAATGCATATGTGCGGCCCTTCACTGTTGACTGGCTTGGCGACAAGCCTGAGACGCAAGCGGAAAGGGCTTCCTTCTCCCCGCTGTTCTGTGGGGAGACAGAGGCCCAGGGGATATGCCCCCGGGCCCCCTGGATAGGGAAGGTGCATGGGCCTTGGGGTATTGGCTGCCAGGCAAGCTCTGCAGGGGATTATTTTTGGTTTGGAGGTGGGGAGGTGGACCACCAGATGACACGGGGGACAGTCAGAACCTAGAGCTCCAGGCCCGGGTAACCTGCAGACTGGCCTGAAGCCAGAGAGGTTTGTAGCCGTTGTTCCCCGTCCGTCACGTTTGTCCCTTTCTTTCGCACCAGGGTGGAAGCCGATGGTGGCAGGCGCAGGTAACGGTGTGCAGAGCGTGAGGTCTCTGTTTTCTGTGGAATCTGGGGCTGGTTTTAAGAGAAGAAGCAGGAATGGACATAGGCAAGAGGCATGAATCCGGGCCAGACGGGTCAGGATCACAGAAGCCAATGGAGGCATCACTGTAGGTGCCCAGAGCAGCCCCACCAGGTACAGGCCCGGAGGGGGAGCTTAGAGGTGCTGGAGAGGGTAGCATTAGGTCACCTGGCTGAGCTCCAGCGTAACAGGAGGGACTGTGCTGACCACCTCGCAGGGTTGATCCCACGAGCAAAAGCCCCAGGTTGGGCTTGATAAACATTAGCTCTTGCTGTGGTCCACAGTGCCATCAATGAAAGGACTTCTCCAGCAAGCTCCTGTCCTCGGAAGAAGGGTGGAATTTAAAGCACATCGGTAGAGGGGCCCACATCCTGAATTGCTTTGGGTTCTGTGATACCGGTGTCTACTTCTAAGACTCACAGAAAAAAGAAATGAATTTAAACTGTGCCGTGGACAGAATTCAAATGAGAGATCAGAAAGACTCTGAGAGCTCAGAGACTGCCAAGCAGAAACAGGGGCGGCGGTGAGAATGTACGTAGGAGTGTTTTGTAAACTGGGCTGTGCTCCAGCACTGTGAAGACAGATCTCCTGGAAGCCTTGTGGGGACAGAGTGGCAGGGGCCCCCTCCACACCCCCGAGCCCCTGCAGCTACCGTTGTCTCCTGTCCACAGGGAGAAGAGAACTCACTATGCTGAGTCACAAACACAGGACTCGAATCCAGCTCTTCTGATTCTTAATCCGGCACTCCTGTGCCTGGCACTCAGTGGGCCCTGTGTACATGATCGTGGAACCAAGAAAGGGTTAGGTGAGGGACTCTGTGACAGTAAGGCATGTCTCATTCCCATAGCCATTTCCCACCTGATTTGGTTGTTGAATTTCCTGGGCATTAAAAAAAAGAGAGAGAGATGAGGGTCCTTCTCTATGTCCAGGACAGCCAGCAGCTGATGGAGGGGCACGTGCTTCTACCTGCAAAGGAGCAGGGAGGCCAGAAGAAGAAACTGTCCCCTGCTCGCTGCTCCCCCCCCCGCCCCCAGGGAGGTCAGGGTCACGGCAGGGGGATGGGCAGAGCCACGCCTGGCGCCCCCACACGAGACCCCAGGAATCGCCGGTATTTGGGGAAGCCAACGCCACCATCTCCTGAGTGCTTGCGTTATGACTGCCGTTTGACCCTCACCCACACCTGGAGAAGGTGCTGATTATTATTGTTTAAATTTTATTTATTTTAATTGGAGGCTAATTACAGTGTTCTGGTGGTTTTTGCCATACACTGACATGGGTCAGTCATGGGCATATGCTTGACTGATAAGCAAGGTGAGGCAGAGAGAGGAGTCAGGCAGCTTGCTCGGAGCCACACGGCCAGCCAGTGGCTGCAGCAGGTTCCAGGCCAGAGCTCCCGTCTGTACCCAGTAGGCCGCTCCTCTCGTGGCTGAAGGGGACCTGGAGGGGCATCATCTTCTTCCAGGGCCGCTGACCGCCCCTCTCAGCAGCCACACGGCAGCCCAGGTGGTTCCAAGTTCTCCCGCGAGCACGCAGAGGATGCAGGCTCACTCAGGGCCAGGCTCCCGACTGGCAAGAAGGGCTAAGCCTCCGAGGGGTCCCTGAGGGCCGCAGGCCTCTTCCCCACTCCCCCCCACAACCCGAGCTCAGGGCCCGACCCACGAGACCTGGTCCCGGTGTCCGACCAGACACAGAACGGAGTGCAGACGTGGCTCCTCACAGTCAACACACAGGGCACGTGTGGGTCATGTGTTGACCATCCGGAGGGGCGCCCCCTGGGCCCCAGCGCCAGCCCGCCAGCGCAGTACAGTAGTGACGCCTCCCTCCCGCCTGGGCCTGATTAGTCACAGTGCAGCCCCCAGGGCCTCCGACAGCCACGGGGAGGGAGGTGGGGACTGACAGAGACCGCCCTGGGCCGGCCTCCTCGGGGGCCTGGCTCAGCCCTCACCTCAGGAGTCGGGGGGCAATGCCAGCTGCAGCAGGTGAGGACCCAGGGTCCAGCTAGAAACGTGCCAGGCAGGGGCACTTCGAGCCCTTCCCTGGCTCTGACCCACTGCAGGACATCAGTGCCCACCAGGCAGCTCACACTCAGGCGGCTGTCGTCCCCCCGCACGGAGCGGGCAGCAGGGCTCACTCAGGAAGGGACTTCCGCCACCCACGGCTGAAAGGGCAGTGCTGGGATTTGAACCTGTGTCCTCCTGGCCCCAGCCCTGGGTTCTTCCCACTCTACGCTGCTGCCCCCTTAGACAGACCTCATCATGGAAAAATCTGGACAGATTTGACTGGTGGATACAAGGGCAAGGTTTTGTTTTATGCAGCAATTGCTATAGGATTCCTTTAAGCATCCTTTTCCTTGTTCCTTTAAGGCGATCCGATGTATGAAAATTGCTAAGCAAGCTTGTTAGGAATGCAGAGTATCAGGCCCTGCCCCAGATGTGCCGAAACAGAATCTGCATTTTGAGAAATCCGCAGTGATTTGTGTGCACATTAAAGTCGGAGTGCTCTGGAGAGCATCGTGGCTGACGAGATAATGTGGGGGTTTGGGTCATAAATCGTCCATCCAGTGTCATGAGGAAGGAACCCGGGAGTGAACACGGAGTCAGCTGAGTCTGGGGCTCTCGGCAGCACACACCCCTGTGTGGTCGGAGACCAGACCGCCTGCGGATGCTCTCAGCATCCTCGCCTCCCCTCTGACTTGGGTCTTGAGGGGTTGACTGCAGGTGTGTGAGGCTCATCCACAGGGTGATGGTCTGGTCCCTCCAGTGATGTCGAATGTCCTTGTCCCCAGGTTGGGACCTACTGGGTCATTTAGAAGCACCCAGGACTTCAAAACATGTGGTCCCAGCCTGAAGTCTAGGCCCACCACTGGTTGTCCTGCGGCTGGCAAGTACCCCACCTGTACGCACGTGTTTCCTCCTCCCAAAGACGGTGACGGCCACTGCCCTCGGCCTCCTGTAGGAGATGCTGACTCAGTCCCTGACCCTGGGAGGGCTCGGCCTGCTCTGTCGTTGGGGATATAAGCTGGTCTCCTTGAAGGAATCAGCCTTCCTGAAACCCCCTTAGTAACTATAACTTTCCACTTGGCCTAAACCAGGCACCAATAAATGTTTTGTCAAGGGCCAGACAGTAAATATTTTAAGCCTCAAAGGCTGTTCGTCTCTGTCACAACGAATGACATGTAAATGATGGGCATGGCTGCTGCTGCTGCTGCTGCTAAGTCGCTTCAGTTGTGCCCGACTCTGTGCGACCCCATAGACGGCAGCCTACCAGGCTCCCCCATCCCTGGGATTCTCCAGGCAAGAACACTGGAGTGGGTTGCCATTTCCTTCTCCAATGCATGAAAGTGCAGAGTGAAAGTGAAGTCGCTCAGTTGTGTCCGACCCTCAGCGACCCCATGGCCTGCAGTCTTCCAGGCTCCTCCACCCATGGGATTTTCCAGGCAAGAGTACTGGAGTGGGTTGCCATTGCCTTCTCCGATGGGCATGGCTACGTTGAAGTAAAACCTTATTTACAAAAATAAGTGGCAGCTGGATTTGGCCTCGGACCTCAGTTTTCAACTCCTGGCCTCATCCGCTGTAGTTCAGAGCTGGTGGTCTGCTTATCTCAATGGGCCCAAGGGGAGCTTCTCAGCCAAGCGGTCACCCAGGTCCACTGCCACTGAGGCAGCATTTTACTAGTTGGGGCGGGGGCCAGCAAGCAGGTGCCAGGGTTTGGCATTGCAGCCTGTGGAAAGTAGCAGCACCTTCATTCTTAGGGGGCAGGTGTGGCGGGAAGCGTGGGGTGCTGTCCACCCAAGAGGCCTTCCCGGCGGTGGTGCCGTGAACCACTCACTGCCGACGCCCCACAGTGCGGTCACTGCCTGCTCCTGACGGCGACCTCGGGCAGGCTTCTGTGCGTCAGCTCTGTAAGACAGGCAGTGTGGCCCCTCCCATGAAGACTGCTGGAATTGGGGCTTGTGGAGGGTTTTACCAGGCCGTACACAGCACATTTTGTCATCGTGAGAGGTCTTCTCTCTGTCGTAGCAGCCATCAGCACTGTCATTATTCTTAGAATCACTACATTGAACAAAGATGTAATCCTAAGGTAAGGCGGTCCTGGCCAGATGACAGGGAAGTGGGAGGCAGGTGTGCAGACCTGAGCAGGTCCGGGACCCAAGTCTCCGGGGCAGCAGGGGGTGAGGTGGGTACTCTTGGGGGTCCTGACTGGACGGGCCACACAGCCTGCAGAGCAGAAGGGGACCCCCAGATAGGGTTTTCTAGGTCCCAGGGAAGCGGACTCAGACGTTTCCAATGACTCATCCTTTGGGGAGGTTACAAAAACCCCACTTCTAAGGTCAGAGTTTGGTGTGATCTCAAGCCTGCCTCCTCCCATTGGGGCACACTTGGGGAGTTAACCCCCAGAACAGGGGCCTCTGAGTGGGAGTGGCCAGCGGGCAAGAGAGCAGGAGAGTCCTGGGTTGGCCCCTCGGACCTGGGGCTGCAGTTCTGGGTCAGGGGATCCGCGGAGGCCCCAGGCCAGGGTGGGCGCTGACCCTGGCAGGGTGCTGCGGAGACCCAGGACGTTGCCTCCCTCCAGCTCCCCCCACCGTCAGCCTGAGGACTGAGCTCCCCTGGGAACCAGCCGCAGCATGAGGGGGAGGGAGAGGAGGGGTGGCTGGAATTAACTGGGCTTCTGTGTTCACTATCCTATTTGTAGCATCGTCCTCACTGGTAAGCTAATTTTAGCTATCCATTCTGCTTCTGTTACCATTTATAAAATGAGAATGTCAAATGCAATATTAAACAAGCAGGATGAAGGCAAAAAAAAAAAAAAAACGGCAACAGGAAACGCCAGAGAGGCACTTAATAAATGAATCTTGTGTTTACGCCGGAGAGGGAGCAGTCCTCCCCCACCCCCAGCCCCCCAGCCCATCACACATGCGCGCGCTCCCATCCGCGCACGCTGCTTGGGTACCAGCTCTGTGCACGCGAGCAGAGGGCGCTCTGTGTCGAGGGAGGTGGGGGCAGCAGGGAGGGCCGCGGTGGTTGGGTGGGAAATGTTCGTCGCTCTTTAGGCAGAAGTAATTTTTCCTGCAGGGAGGTGGCGTCCCGTTGCCTGAGATCTGGCCCCTTTGCCCTTGATGTGTCCTCTGGGGAGGTCACTGAAGGAGGCCGGGGAGCGCGGAGCAGCGTCTCGGTGCCCAGGGCCTGCGGCTTATCCATGCGCGCTGGCCCCGCCTTCCTGCACACGCCACCCATGGGTGCAGGGGAGGGCCGGCAGCCTCCGGAGGAGGCCGCTCCCTTCCTTGGACTGTGCTCACCTGCTCTGCCCGGCTTCCCAGAGCACCCACACCACACACACACACACACACACACACACACACACACACACACACACACACACACACACACACACACACACACACACACACACACACACACACACACACACACACACCGATGAGGATAAACACCCAGCTTGTAGCAGAACACACACACACACCGATGAGGATAAACACCCAGCTTGTAGCAGAACACACACACACACACACACACACACACACACACACACCGATGAGGATAAACACCCAGCTTGTAGCAGAATTGGGGCACCTGCTGGAGGCTGAGGTTGCTTTTCACTTTTTGAAATGCCCTTGCAGGTTCCCAGAAATGAAAAGAACAGCTGCTGCCGCCACCATCAGCTTTTCTCCCAAACAGTGCCGCCTGGGAGGCTGCCTTGGCGCACCTTGCTGATGAGAGCAGGAGGGCGGGCCTACCTGGCCAGCAGGTCGCGGAGGTCGGCAGTGGCCAGCCGAGGACTCCGGGCCGGGGCTGCAGGCCGGGGCGGGGGCTGGTGGTCACTTTCTCCTTCCCTCCCTGCTCAGCAGGCTTTGGGATTTTCATTTTAAGCAGAGGTGTGAGCTGGCTTTGTCGCCTTGAAGGGCTCACACCTAGGCTCCATGTGGAGGACAGTCAGGTGTGAGCCAGCGCCAGCTCCTGCAGGATTAGCCGGTTTAATTTCTCAGCTTCCTGCAGCCCTGTGGCGTAGGCACTGTTCCTCTGCTCCACAGATGAGAAAATCGAGGCACAGAGAAGTCAGACAGCTGGTTCCAGCTCAGAGCCGGCCACGGTGCAGCGACGAAGCCAGAACCCTTGGGCTCTAGGCTAGACCTCAGGACGAGGCCGCCCACCCCCAAGATCTGGGTGAGGCGGCGGCTCTGGGCAGAGTTAGAGACCAGTTCCTCTCCACTCCTTGGCCAGACGCTGAGACCCGGCGAGGGAGAGCAGCCTCCTGAAGTCATCTGTGTCCACGCCCAGCCCTGCCTGCCGGGTATGGGTTGCTGATTGCACTGGTTTATGACCACCTTCACTTCGCCGTTGCTGATTTTAATAAAGCACTGAGCAGAGGAAACAGTGGGTGAAATTAGTCCTGAAGTGCTGAGGGAATTAATTCTGGGGCCAGGAACGGGGATGGCTTTGGGGACAGAATAACTTATGAATGGGCCTCGAGGGCTAGACAGAGGGAGGCAGGAAAGGGCTGGAGGTGGGGACAAGGGTTTTGAATCAGGGGACCTAGGACTGAATCCTGGCTGTGCCATTATGTGGCTTTGTGACGTTGGACAGATCCTTCCTCGAAGCCTGTTTCCTTTTCTACTGTAACCATGGGGTGGTTGTTCAATTGCTAAGTCACATCTGACTCTGTGACCCCATGGACTGCAGAATGCCAGGCTTCCCTGTCCTTTACCATCTCCCAGAGTTTACTCAAACTCACGTGCGTTGAGTTGGTGATGCCATCCAACCATCTCATCCTCTGTCACCCCCTTCTCCTTCCGCCTTCAATCTTTCCTAGCATCAGGGTTTTCTGATGAGTCGGGGCTCTTCGCATGAGGTGGCCAAAGTATTGGAGTTTCAGTATCGGTCCTTGCAATGAATATTCAGGGTTGATTTTCCTTTAGGATGGACTGGTTACCATGGGGTGAGTCAAGCCAAATAGTAGACGCAATGGGGAGTTGATTCATGATTAGTTGAGAACAGTGAGCTTTCGCAGAGGACATCTGTGTGCCAGGCACTGTTTTATCTGTGTTAAATGTATGTAATGATATATGTTTACACAAGCACACACACATACACAAGGATGTCGTGACCATGCCTCGAATATGGGGAGTGCTCAGAACACTAAATGTTCCTTCCTCCCCGGACTGAATCCACTGGCGCGAGAGGGGAAGTCAAAATTCTGCATCCTGCGGGACTCTCCGTGCTCCTTGAGTGGCTCTGGGCCACTTAGAGCAAGCGTGCGTCCTTTGAAGGTAGATGCTTCCGCTGGCCTTCTTCGCCTCCCAGGCTGGCATTTCTATTTCAGTTTGAACAGTAACACCCACCGCCTTAAAGCCCATCGGGAGTAGGGGGTCACCTATAGGTGGGGGCCCCTTCGCCTTGCAGCAGGACAAGTCTTCCGTACCAGTGGACCGTCTGGAGGCCGTCTGCAAGGGCAGTGCCTGGTGGAGATGTCAGGCAGCGAGAAAGGGCGGCGAGTGCACGCAGACCTTCCTTCCGCTCACCGTGGCTGGTCACCCAGCTGAGGGTCCTCCTGTGTTTGCAGAGGGCAGAAGAGCTGGCTCTGGTGAGGTGGGTGCAGCAGGATGGCTAGACGCCCCGCCCCGCTGGAGTCCAGGCCTGGGTCTCCTCAGGGCAGCCACCAGGGCCTCCAGCGTGCGTGTCTACAGCCAGGCCCTCAGCCGACGGCCGCCCCGAAGCTGGGAGCAACGGCGAAGGGGGCCCATGTCTTCATCTGCCACGGCCACGCGCTCGCCAGCACATTCCATGCTCTTAAGGCTGGTTCCGGCACCAGGCCCAAGGCGGGGTGGGGGACTTGGCTCCCCTCTGAGGAGCTCACCCGGGCTTTGTCTTGCTCTGCGGGTTCCTGAAGGCCAGAGCCCCGTGAGGGCCCCCCTCCTGGCGTGTCTGGAGCAGCTTGTGACTGGCGGACACAGCGTGAGAGAGCAGCGGGTGGGGGGAGAAGGCTGAGCCAGGGACACCGTGACGGGCGCCTTGTGGGGCTTCAGGGGGCGGCTCAGCTCTCCTGCCTCACTGGAAACACGGGGGACCTGCCTGCTTGAGCTGGGACCCCAGAATGCTTATATCTGAGGGTCTTCAGCCCTTCCACTCAGAGTGGGAGGTGGTGTCCACGTGGGGCTTCAGAGGCACAGGGCCTGCCCGGAGCCCACAGAGCCCAGCTGGGGAGGGGGTGCGGCTTCTTGCCCGTGGCCAGGCATCTTTTGCGGGGAGCTCCGCAGAAGGATGGCGCCTACGGCAGAAGGATGGCGCCTACAGCAGAAGCCACCAGCCATCCCCCCCGGTGCCCAGCCACCCCGAGAGGCCCGCCCACCACTGTGGCCCTCCCCTGCCCTCCCGCCAGCCCGATGGCCCAGGTCAGTCTCTGCGCAGCCGTGGACCTTCATCCTTTGAAGTCGACCCCTCTGTCCCTGGAGGATAAGTCCTTGCTTACGTGACCGTTGTGGGGGAGGAATCGGAGCTGCAGACACTGGCCCCTTCAAGCCGCACAGAGCGCCCTTGTGCTGCGTGGCAAGCCAAGGCCGCGGGCGCGGGGCTGGGTTTCCCCAGGCTGAGACCCCGCCCTGGGGCACGTGCTGACGGGCCGTTTGTGTAGAGACGGCGAGAGGACAAACGCCGTTTCACGTCTCAGGCCTGGGCGTCCTCCTTGGGCCGCCCGTCTCTGCCAGAAGGTGCCCGGTGGGAGCTGGCCTCTGTGCGGGCTGCGGGCCCATGGGGCGCGGGCAGCCACTGAGACTGGCTGCAGGAGAGTCCCCGCTGCAGCCCCGGCACTGTCTCCAAAGTCAGTGCCAAGTCGCACCCCCCGCCGCCTGCCCATCCCCCAAGCGAGGGTGGCACAGGGCCTGCTGCCCTGGTTGGGCCAGGATACCAGGCGGGCCTGGGTTCAAACCCAGTCTCCCCACTCATGGTTCTGCAACGCCGGTGCCGCGTGTGACGTCCTGGGCCTCAGCTTCCTGCTGTGTGCTGTCCGTTCGCAGTACAGGGATCGTTGGGGCCACTGGCAGAACAGGAACATGGAAGGCAGTTGGATACAAGTACTTCGTAGATAATAAATGTCCTGAGGTTGCTAACCGCACTGTGCTCACATAAGAAAACATCTTTATGTTCAGGAAATGCAAAGTGTAATGTATGCAGCTACTCTCAGATGGTTCCGGAAAAAATTCATGGTTAGCAACAAAGAGTGTGCAAATGACAAAGCAGAAGGCATGAAGCATTCACAACAGATGACTGATAAAGGGTGTGAGAGTGAAAGTCCCTCGGTCGTGTCCAGCTCTTTGCGACCCCATGGACTATATGCAGCCCCTGGAATTCTCCAGGCCAGAATACTGGAGCGGGTAGCTGTTCCCTTCTCCAGGGAATCTTCCCAACCCAGAGATCGAACCCAGGTCTCCCGCCTTGCAGGTGGATTCTTTACCAGCTGAGCCACAAGGGAAGCCCAAGAATACTGGAGTGGGTAGCCTATCCCTTCTCCAGCGGATCTTCCCAACCCAGGAATCGAACCGGGGTCTCCTGCACTGCAGGTGGATTCTTTACCAGCTGAGCTATCAGAAAAGGTTGTGCAGTGTCCTCTGCGCTGTCCTTTTGAAATTGTTTCAAAGTAGAGCATTAGAAACAGTAGACCTCCTCGCTGCTTTGGCTCCGACGGGCAGAGGCAGAGGCACCCCGCACAGCGAGCAGCCCGCGCAGAGGGCTGGAGACCACGCATCAGGCTCGCAGGGCTCCGATTCGCCCTCTGGACGGCCGGCCGCCTTAGCTGTCCTGTTTTTGAAGACGGGCTTCCTTCTAAGCCTGTCACCGCAGGGCTGCAGAGAAGCCACACCCTCTCCTGCAAGGTGAGTTGGCCAAGCACAGCAGCATGTTTGGAACTCTAAAGCAGACTCATGAAGCTCCAGGGGTTGGCACATCGCTGGCGTCTGG
The DNA here is from genome assembly GCF_023091745.1 of Budorcas taxicolor. Lineage (NCBI taxonomy): Eukaryota > Metazoa > Chordata > Mammalia > Artiodactyla > Bovidae > Budorcas > Budorcas taxicolor. The sequence continues at coordinate 8,314,847 of NC_068928.1, forward strand.
ATCCCGGTGTGGGCTTACTTGCTGGCTTTGCCAGCCGTGAAAGTTGAAATGGGAGACCTCATTTTCCTGGCGTGAGCAGTCGGTCACAGGTGGCCTCGGAGGCTTCCTGCGAGCGCAGACCCACCTGGAATCCCCTGCGCCACCTCCTGCCGCACCCCCAGGCGCCGTTGTCTAGCCGCCAGCTGAAGCAGCAGCAGTGCCAGCAATGGTGAGAAGCCGCGGAGGTGGGGTCTGAGCTGTTGATTTGGGGAGACCCAAGCCTTGGAGGTGTTCCTTCCTCAGACGGGACCCCCTCCCCAGGCCTGCCCAAGAGCAAGCACTTCGGGTAGGTGGTGGGAGCATTTACCGTCAACGAGGGGCTCTTACCCAGAGGGATGGCACTGAAGGAGTTGGAGAGCTGATCCCCAGGAGAACCACTCCCGTTTTGCTTCTGTTTACCCAGAGCCAGACGGGCATCTCCAGGGCTGCCCTGGGAGGGAAACTTCTGTGCCCTGCCTTGGGCCCCGTGGTGAAGGCAGCTCTCGGTGCCCACCGCCCCCAGCCAGCCCGTCGCCATGGGTCCCACCGTCCTGTGTGCTCACTATGTTCCTCTCCCACACTGGATCCAGGCTGGCCCAGTGTAACCAGTAGCAGGTGGTGGAAGTAGCCGTGACACCCAAGGCGGGGTTGTGGGAAGCTGGGCGGCTTCTGCCGTGGTCCCTTGGGGTGCTCATGGTTTTCGGACACTCTCTCTTGGGTCTCCGCCCCCATGCTGGGGAGAAGCCTGTGTGCCCCAGAGAAGCCATGGTGAACGGTGCCTGCCAAAGCAGTGTCCACTGCCCGCCGTGGGAAGGAGAAGGGCCTCTTGGCCCTCCCCTGAGGCAGGCTTTCTCTGGCTGCTGCCCCAGCCACCGTCTGACCACAACTACACGGTTGACCACAAGCAATAGCCCCGCTGGGCCCAGTTCGCACTCAGAAGCCCAGGAAGGAAGATAAATTAGTGCTCAGAGCCACCAAGTGTGGGGGGAGTTGGTCGCACGGCAGTTGGAAACTGGGACAGCCTGCGGCCAGGTGGCCACGTGCACCAAGCTGCAGAGATGCGCAGGGTTCCCCCGTTGGGCTTCTGACTTCAGTGCTCAAGCCACGTTCTCCGCTCTGCCCAGGACCCCGTGGGGAAATAGTGGTAATGGGTTGACTCAAATGTCCACCAATTCAAGAAGCTGCGGAGGCCGACAGGCCCAGAAGTGACAAGGTTGGGCAATGAGTGTTGGCCTGTGTTGGGAGAACAGCGCAGTCAGGACCTGCTCCTTTCGCAGACCGACAGACAGTGGCCAGGACTCTGCCTTATACACCTTATGTGTCTCTGCACCCCTTCCACCTGGTGCTCACTGGGCACACCGCACTCCTCAGCACTGTGGCATTAAGTGGTTGCATCTCCTTGACCCTAAGGGGCATGCAGGTTAGTCCCCGCTCTCGGAGGAACCAGGAAGTAGAGGCCGACCCTGATCCTTGACCTGAACACTCAGTCTGGTGGGAGACACGAGGCTTCGGCCAGTCTGGTGGGCGAAGGCCACAGTGGCATCCTCAGCAAGCCCCTGGCCCACTGCAAGGACACGGATCCATGATCTGTGCGCCTTTCCCCTTCTGTGTGCTCCCTCCATCCCAGACCGTCAGAGGAGGTGGGGTGGGGGTCAGGCCCCCTGGCCCTGCGGAACCCTTCGAGAAGCTCTCAGTGCCAGCTGAGCCAGGCCAGGCCCCCTGCGGTGACGGCTGCCTGTCCTGTCACTCAGGTCCCCGGGAGCCCTCACCGTTGACACGGCGGGCGGCAGGGGGTTGCCAGAACCCAGGCAGCCAGAGCTGCGAGACGAGACAGAGCAGGGCCCAGCAGAGCTGCCCGCCCCGTTCAGCGAGAGGAAGAGTAGGTGGGTTTGTTGAACATACTCCCATTACAGTCAGTTAACCTTTATGTTTCCCAAGTGAAAACTGTTTAAACCTGAAATTTCGTTGATCAGGTTGCCTGGAAACAGGCAGCAGATTTTCATAAGACAGTGCGGTAGACTGTCACCGATAGGACTATTAGGAAGCGAGCCGCTTAGCGTGTTGTTCCAGAGCCTGGTGTTGGCGTCATGTAATTATCTGTCTGCCTCTGCACAGCACACCCGTCTCCCCAGGCCTGGGCAGGCACTTCCAGATGCGGCTTCTCAGCCTGCTTCTGAGGCCCAAGGGTGAGACCTGGACTCCAGGAGCACAGCGTCAACCCTGCGCTTTGGAGAGGCATCTGAAAGACTCGATTCTCGTGAATTTTATTTCCTACAAATCACCCCACCCCGCTTGCAAGAGTAAGGCTCAAAGCAAAAAAAAGCTGGGAGAATTAAGGAATAATGGCAGCATGTACAAGGGAGGGGCTTCCCTGGTGGTCCGATGGTGAAGAATTCGCCCTCCAGTGCAGGGACGCGGGTTTGATTCTTGGTCTGGGAGCTAAGATTCCACACGCTGCAAGACAGCTAAACCCACACACCATGATGAAAGATCCTGTGTGCCGCCACTGAGACCCAGTGCCGCCAGTAAATTAATAATTTCTTTTAAAGAATTTCTTTTAATTGTTTTAATTTCTTTCAAAGAATGCACAATGGAAATAAAGCACAAACTCACTCAAGACGAATTTGGTGTGATTTGCTTTTTACTATTTTTCCCATGTGTGGTATATACACTTGCTTTTTTTCCCCTGTCACTTGCTTTTTTCCCCACCTCTTGCAGTTCAGGAGACCAACCATCCTGGTTCACCCAGGACTGAGGGTTTTCCAGTACCCGTGTGTATTCCTATCAGCCTCCTTCTCCGTCTCTGCATAGCTTTCAGTCAGCTTGGGTGAGCCAAACTCAGCCTGACTCTCCGTTCTTGGAGTGTTTGTATTTCCTTTTGAAAAAAAAATTATAATTAACACTTGTGGTGAATAGCCTCATCCCTGTGGGATAAATCCCTGTACGTAGGATTACTGGTCACAGGATGTGTGCATTTACGGCTTTTACTATTCATCAGGTTGCCCTCCAGAAAAATATTTGCCAATTTCCACCCCTATTCCCCATACTCTCAGGGACTCTGACATCAAATAATCCTTTCATTGCAGTCAGTCTGGTTGGCGAGAGATAATGTCTCATTCGGGAATCTATGCTTCTTTATTGCACTTTTGTGAGTTGCCTGTTCGTGTCCTTTACCCATCTCTCTTTGGGGATGCTCATTCCTCTTAATCTAGAAAAACTCTTTGTATTAAACGTATCAGTCATGAATGTTGACTCATTTTGTCCATCTTTTAAAAACGTGTGGTTATCACTCTTTGAAGAGCAACAGTAATACTTATTATCCAGCATCTTTGAAGAAAGAGGAGTTAATATTTTAGGTAATTAAAGCTTCCCCTAGCCTTAAGCATCAAACTATTTTTTAATTGAAGTGTTTGGAATGAGAATGTCTCTAGAATGGATAACCTGTGTAGGTCCTTTTTAAAATGAAGCACATCACGCACAATTTTAACTTTTTCTTCATCTCTCAGTTGTGCCGTGAGCAATAGTGATTGTCTGTGTGGTAGTGACCCCTCAGCAGCTGTTGATCAATGTGGGGTTTCGGCTCCTATGCCAGATGGCCCCAGATTGCCTTTTAGTGAAAGATACCCGAATCTTGTCTTTTCTGTACCACCACCAGGCTGGCGTGCTGTCCGGTTTTGGAGCTTTAAGCACCCCTGCCTTGCCCTACAACATTCCGTCTTCATCAGCAATGGGACTGATTACCTTCTAGCAGTGCTTGTTAAGTCTGCCTGTAAACTGAAAGCACATAAGCGCTGAGCAAGGGCCTAAAGAACACTAGTGAAATAACGGTGTAGGAGCTTCAGCAGGCAACAGCTTCACTTCCTTCCTGGGGTTTGCCTTACGTACCATTAAGGTTGCTAAATAAACGACTGCTGGATGTGAGCAGAATAGGATTGAGAAGTTTTGGAGGCAGAGGGGGAAACAGAAAGGAAAGATTAGCAACCACTTGAAGACATAGCTGCAAAGTAAATCCGTGTTTAATCTTATTACTTCCGTGGGAGTGTGCTGAGGCAGGTTTTAAGGAGGTGGTGGCATCACTGACCTAGAAATTTTAAAAATCCAACTTCCTAGCCCTCACCTACTGGGATATGGCTTATAAGTGGGTTTCACAAGCCTTTGGATGCTTGGTTTTCTCATGTATGAAACGAAGCTAAGACAACTTTTTTTTTTTTTAAGACAACTTTAGTTCAGTCACTCAGTCATGTCTGACTGTTTGCAAACCCCTGGACCGCAGCATACCAGGCCTCCTTGTCCATCACCAACTCTCAGAGCTTACTCAAACTCATGTCCATTGAGTCGGTGATGCCATCCAGCCATCTCATCCTCTGTCGTCCCCTTTTCCTCCCACCTTCAATCTTTCCCAGCATCAGGGTGTTTTCCAATGAGTCAGTTCTTCATATCAGGTGGCCAAACTCCAATGAGTTTCAGCTTCAACATTAGTCTTTCCAATTAATATTCAGGACTGATTTCCTTTAGGATGGACTGGTTGGATCTCCTCGCAGTCCCAGGGACTCTCAAGAGTCTTCTCCAACACCACAGTTCAAAAGCATCAATTCTTCTGTGCTTAGCTTTCTTTATAGTCCAGCTATCACATCCATACATGACCACTGGGAAAACCAAAGCCTTGACTAGACAGACCTTTGTTGGCAAAGTAATGTCTCTGCTTCTTAATACGCTGTGTAGGTTGGTCTTAACTAGCCAGTCTGTTTAGTGAGAGACAGGATCAGATGGCCTGATATGAAGAGTGACTGACCTGATAGAGCCTGAGAGAAATGTGTAAGCGTGTAAAGGGCCGCATAATCATGATGGATTATTGCTGTTGCTGTTGTTACTATTCACAGATGCACCCAGCAGCCATTGCCAGTCTCCTTACCTCTCCTGCCTTCTGCACAGGTTTCAATCTGAGCTCCAACCCACGCCTATGCCTCTTCAGCTGACGTCCTGGCCGCCCCTCCAAACCCAGTCTCATCCTTGTAGGTTTTACTTTAAAACAGGATTTGTACAAGTGGTGTGTTTTCTTTAGTATTTGTTTTGCAGGTCATTTACTCGGCGTGGCTATTTTTACAGTGAGTAAGGAGCGAGGCTAAAAATAACTTAGCTGTAACCAGATCAGTCCTGCATTTGACATTTACATGGAATTCATTTGCATCTCATTTGTTCGCCTTTCTGTTTAACAGGTAGAATGTAAGAAAGCTCAGCCGAAGGAAGTCATGTTCCCACCTGGGACGAGAGGCCGGGCCCGGGGACTGCCTTACACCATGGACGCGTTCATGCTCGGCATGGGGATGCTGGGTGAGTCTGGGCCAGGACCTGGGAACCGGGTCACCCTCCAGCTGGGCAAGCTGCTTCATCTGTCCAAGCATCAGCTTCCCCATCTATCTATGAGGATGATAATCCCTCTTGCAAGACAGTTGTGACCACCAAATTAGCAGAAATATATAGATGCCTGACTCATCGGAGATGCTTGATATTATTCTTTCCCCTTTCCATTCCCTTTTTCGAAAGGAGGAAAAGTTACTCTCTTTGCTTCAGGCTTCTCCACTCACATGGAGCTCTTAAACACCTAAGGACTCCTGGCTGACTTAAACTTATGTGGGCTGAGGCTGCATTGTCTAGAACTTGGAAGAGGAGGGGATATGGCAAGGGTGGGAGATAATCCTGTCTGTTTAAATGATTAACATTTTTCTCTTGGGATATCAAAATTTGCATTTAAATGGATGTCTTAAATAACCTGTTTTATTCTTTATTTGCAAAAAAAAAAAAAAAGATGAAAGACCAAGTGTGTTTGTTCTGACGAAAAATGATCTCTCCTGGCCTTTAGAGAAATTGAGTTGCACATTATGCCCCTTCCTTAAAGGTATCGCTGTCCGTCCTCTGTAGATAATTGAAAATCTTGCCGCTTAAATGGCATGAAAGATGGAGAAAGCAGTGGAGAGGCGTAATGGTGTGGTTCGCAACAATAATTAGAAATTTCAAGGCGAGAGAACGGTATTTTAGTGCAAGTTATTGTGTGTTGGGAAAATACTAATTAAATGGGATAAATGGTAGTTAATGGTGAAATTCCATTCAGGCACACAGCCTGTCTAGTTTTAATGGGTTTCATTTGGTTTGGCTAAGAGTCTCTCTTCTATATTGTTTGATAAGCTCTTTGTGTATTTTCAGATTTTCTGGTGTTTAAATTGCTCCTCGCTCAGTTTTAAATTTATAAAACTTTTCTTGGCTTTATAAATTCTTAAAAATAATTGTATCTATTTGTCTGTGGAAATAACAGAAGCACGTAAAGTTATTTTGTGGAACTTTAAAAAGTAGAATGAGAATTCTCAAAATGGCTGAGATGCTCATTCTTAAGTTAACTTTTTAACTTTAACAGAGTTTCAGGGAAAATTCCTATTGTAATTCTTTAAAAGTTGGCCAAATGGTTCTAACATTTATGTGGACGTTGAAACACATGACAATAAATAAGAAAAAAAATTTTTTAAGAGAAATGAGAAAAAGAGTTTGACCGTATATCAGAACATAGTATAAAACTACAATAATTAAAATAGTGTGGCATATAGGAAGGCGCCTGTTGGTAGAAAAAGTTAAAGAGCCTAAACTAAATGTATTTCTATGTACAAGTTTAATTATTATAAAGAAATGAAATTTTTTTTAAATTGGTGATAATTATTTCCTGGTTGACTACAAGACATTCATGTAGCTCTTGCTATAAAAGATAATTTTTATATGGCCTTAACCTTATGTTGTATACCAAAAGAAACCCCAAATGGATTAATTGCTTTGAATTTTAAAATCAAATCTTACAGAAGAGTTGAGCCCATTACCACCTGCTGGCTCTCAGATTCTTGAAGTTTTAAATGTTGAATATAAAGTCTCTAGGGCATCAAATGGGGAGAGTCTTGGGGTCCAGATCTTCAGGAAGTGCCCCCACCTTTCTGCCTCTCACTTAGTACCCTGTATATGCTGGGAAGAGTAAGCTGGTTTTCTTCCTGGGGAGGCAGAGGTGTGAAGAGAAGTAAACTCATTCACATCAGCTGACAAAGAGCTAAGTGTGGCTCAGTTGTGCCCTCCCCAGATGCCAAGCAAGGTCTCAGGGTTCCAGAGACCAGAGGTTTCCTAACGGGCACCCAGGCAGGGGCCTCGCTGGCTGCAGGAAGCATTCGACAGCAAGCAGTCCTGGAGGCCCTCCGCCTGCCTGGCCCAGGGCCAGCCCTGGGTGGCAGAGCTTAACAAGGCAGCTGTGGGCCCTGCCCTCACGGAGCAGAGAGAGGTGACATTCATCAGCATCACACAGGTGTGGGATTACTCGTGATAGACTCACGAGGTGCTTCACAGGCACGTGATGACGAACGGAAACGAGTCGCAGGAATCAGGGGACATCTCCCGTGCGGAGGTGACCTCTCAGCTAGGGTGCGAGGCAGGAGCAAGCCAAGGGCAGTGCAGACCGGGTAGCTGGAATGTGAGGGTCCTAGCCTGGAACCCCAAGGGCCAGCAAGCCTGCTGGTGGGCCAGGTCCAGGCAGTGTGTGTGGGGAGAGGTGACAGGCCCAGGGGCCTTGGCCGCAGCTGGTAGGGGGCAGACCCGAGTGGGTCGCGCTTCTCCGGCACAGTCCGATTAGCTCCTGCTCGCTGAGGGGTGGGAACGTGATTAATGACAGGTGTTTGCTCATCTGCCCCAACTGTGCTCTCTCGCATTCCAAACTGTGACTTCTCTGAGCTGCCGTGAAGAGGTAGTGATGGGTAGTTTCAGATGTCCTTGTGGTTGAGGCTGTTGGTTCTTGAGGCATCCTGCCCCCAGCTCACCCCATCACCCCCACCCGTGCTGCTTAAGGGCTGGCCTTCTGCCCACATGGCTGTGGTCAAGGCTCCCACCAGGGAACGCCCCACGCCCCAGCCAGGCCCCCTCGGATCTCAAAGGCTCCCTCCTCCACCACGCAGGCAGAGAGCTCTCTGAGCTGAACTGCTGGTGTGGGTCCAGCATCCACCACGGGAGGCTGTGTGGACCCTGGGGAAGGGCTCGAGACTCTGAAATCGGGGGATGTAGGCTTCTCTCCTGGTCAGTGTGTGACGTGGGGAGGGACAGCCCCGCCACCCTGCAGTTACCCCTCCATCGGGAGGTGGGAGCCCACACTTCAGGGGGTGTTGAGGATAAATGGAACCATACCATGCCTAGCCAGTGCTGCGTTGCATCAAATTCAAGTATACACATAGTGTACTATTTAGAAAGAAAGAATTTATGCTTAACCTAACCTCACTGAGAGATGATGACCACTTTCGGGATGTTAAGATGTTTGAAACAAAAGGTGTGTCTTCCAGTCAACAAAACACAGTAATATATACTCAACCTGGGAGCAATTATTAGTAACATACTGGGGAGCCCTGGGCAAATTACCATCCAAGTAGGTGCCTGACGCCCTTCCACTTGGGACCCCTTCCTGCCAGTGACCAAGAGCATCGCTCGACCTGCCTCTGTGTGTGACTGTGACCTGGCTCCTGCACCCTCATCCTTGGATCAGACCCCCAGTCAGAGGAGTTGGATTGTCTTAGAATTTCTGCCTCCCAAGGAGATCCATACACTGGACTCCAAGCCTCCTCGCCCCCGGCTCTCCTGAATCCCCCAGCTACTATGTTGAGGCTGTCCAGATGCCTGCAGAGATGGGGCGTCCTGAGAGGTCCCCACATGTGCCCCCATTCAGGAACCAGCTCAGCAGAGGTGGGAGTCAGACCAGCACCTAGGAAACAAGCCCACAGTCTACAGTCTGGTCAACCTGTTGCCCCCCACCCCCAGCCAGGCTGAGGTCTCTGCCAGGCCTTCGATGTGCTCACCAGGATCTTCCCAGGACTGCATTCCATTTCGCCTGCGGGTGCAGCTGGGCACCCCGAGCCCCTGGACTGTTGGGCGGGGAGGATGCAGTCTGCTGCACTGTGGCTGAAGCCCTTGCCTTTTCCCTCTAAAGGGATGGCATCACCGGAGTCTAATCCTTTGGCAGGATGGCCTGACCTGACCCCGTCAGTCACCTGGGTCCCCAGCTCCACGGCGCACTGGCCTCCGTATCAGCCTTAGAATCACCATCATCGCCACCACCACCCATTTGGTTAATGAGCTTGGCTCACGCAGAAACACTTAAGTTTGTTAAGGAGGTAAGGTTCCCGTGATTAAAATTTTTATTGTTGAAAGGATAGAAAATTAAGTAACACTGGTGGGGGTTTTTAGAGTTGAGACGATAAACCGCTAAAGCTTTTAAATCCATTCACTCAACAAGTATCTGCTGAGTACCTGCTAAGTGCCAGGCATTGTTCTAGATGCTGAGGAGACAGCAGAGAAGGAAGTCTCTGGTATCAGGGAGCTGACATTCTAGTGAGACAGCAGCCACCCTCATCTATAAATGACTTGGAAACCATGGAACTAATTTTTAAATGCCCTTTAAGATTTTCTCCATACTTTGGAGATCTCATCAGAGGGAGGCTGATGAGGGTATTGCTGCACGGTTATTCTTTCTTGATCTCTCTTGATGTGGCGGCCAACCTTCTTGGAAAGAAACCAAGAAACCTACAGCTGCTTTGGTTTTTGGTTTTCATAGCCTTTGACAGAATCATTGGACTAATCAGCCCAATGGGAACTCCTTGAAGAAAGTGTAGGAGAAAAGGAGTCATGGTTCCCTGCCTTTGAGACGGCCAAAACCAAAATCAAGCAACACCCCTAGGAAAGGTATTTTTGCAGCCCTCGGACTTTGTTCTCTGCCTTGCCCACCCAGTGCATTAGAATCTCTGTTTTTTCTTAAACGAAGGTAGATTCAATAAAAGCAAACATGATTATTATTGCTCTATCTGATTCCTCTTGGCCTTCTCTGCCTTGAGACACATAATCCTACCGCTTCTATCTTGACCTCGCTGGGCACACACTACATAACATGTTTGATACTAGTAGTAGAGAAATACCTCATTGCTGAGGCTTTGTAAAAAAGCTTCGGCTCACGGGCCCAGAAGTAAAGAGGCTGCACCGTTGACCGGCTGCAGAAAGCCAGGGGCATTCTCACCAACGCTGTGAAATCCTGACCCAGTGCCCCCCGACATTAAGCCCCTCAGAAATGAAAGCCAAAAAAAATTTTTATTTTTATTTTTTTGGTCTGGAAGGGGCAAGGAGCTGTAATCTGCTGGCATTCACTAATCAAAAGGAGATTGGCTGGAACATACAGCCGCATGCCTAGACTCATTTGTAATTTCAGCTGGGATTTGTCTTTCCCCAAATATCTCTTGAGGTCATACCCAAAAGGAGGTCTCCATTTGTTCAGCTGTTTTCTGGTAAACAGAGGAGACTCAAAGTTCAGCTCTTCGTTTTCCTTCTAAAGCAGCACAGTGCACAGAACTTTCCGCAATGGTGGAAAAACTCTGTATCTGCTCCACCCGAGATGGTAGCTACATGTGCCTTTGTGTATTTAAGGTGGGGCTGAAGAACTGACTTTTTTTAATATAGTTTAAATTCGATTAAGTTTTAATGGGCTAGCACAAGTCTGGAGGAGCCCCTGTGACTCCAGGTGATCATGTTGGCCCCAGTCCTTGTAGACGGTGGCCTGGGAGGGGCTCTTGGCACTGGGTATATCTCATCTGTATGCAGACCTCATGGAGCTGCCCTAGTGCCCGAGGCAACACTGTGCACACCGCCAGCAGACTGTCCCTCACTGGCGGCTCCCTGGATAAACAGCCCTTGTCTCTTTGTCTCTTTCAAGTCGGGCGCCTCAGTGGAGCAGTTTTCCGTGACTCTGAGTTAGCTGAGTCACAGAGCCGGGAAGAGAATTTGTCATGTGCCCCTCTAAAATACAGACACCTTTTAGGGTTGGAGCAAATATCTAGAGCCACAATTCTGAGAATTCTTCCAGCATCGCCCAAATGATCAGACTGGCAAATTCAAAATCTCTTGTTGGTTTCTGATTCCCCACCCCCACACACACACAATGGAAAGCCTGTCTGCACGAAAGGTGGTCATCCAGGCAGAAGATTTGGTTTTTTTCTTTGGTGACAAGAGATAATTACTGTGGGATTGATCAGGCAACCAGAGTACTGGAGCAAATAAATTGTGCAGTGGCCAGTGCGGGAGGGGCCTGGCTCCTAATGGGAGTGGTGGCTGGGTCATCTCACTGTAATGTGGCTTGACGGAGTGTCTGCATGGGGCTGCTGTAATGTGCTATTGATATGCAGCCAGCCAATTTCCCCCGTGTGGCCGGGGCTGTGAGCCGCTGGAGCAGAGCTGGGCTGCACAGCGGTAAATGAAGAGGAAAATTGAAGTAATGTTGTATTATAAATTTATGATTTCATCTGCTTGACCCAGAGGATGTTCAGCGATGGGGGGTGGAGATAAGATCCCCCACTCAGGCAGATGCCAAATTCTCATCTTTGTTGTATAGGAGACAGTTTTGACATGTCCGGGAAGATTCGGGTGAGGCCCCAGATTGGGGTGAACTTGACCATTTTTTTGTCCTTCCTGTGCCAGGGAGAAAGCAGACACAACGGCTTTGTACTGGTGACCCGAATCAGGGAGGGACGGGGTGTTCACCACCCTCCACCCCACCTACCCTGAGGGAGTCTCAGCGGCGACACATAGGCTTGTAATTTGCGTCATGTTAACACTGAAATATGTAAGACCCAGTGCTAAAGTTAGAGGCAGAGGAGTCATTTTTCACTAGGAAAACCCCTCAGCAGTGGTGATTTGGCTGTTTGCATATAAGCCATTTATCAATATTGTTGAAATAATGGTAAGAAGTCTAGTGCTGAAAGATCTGATTTGATAGCAAATGATTACTTTGGAGGAGACTTGGGCAGACCACCCTGAAATAGATACCAAGGAAGGAGCCAGTGTGTGTGTCCACTCGAGGCACCCGAGTCCCCATCTCTGTCGCCCTTTCCCCGTCGGGTGCCAGAGCTCAGCGGACTCACTGGGGTCTGCTCCTCTGTAGTCAGGGCAAAGCTGCCAGGTCACCCTGGCTGGTGTGGGCAGCCAGCTGCCAACCAGGAACCAGGTGCTGGGAGAATAAGCTCATGGGGAAAGAGCAAGCAGCAAGACCCTTTTGGGGTATAAACAGGTTTTGGTTGACTGGATGGTGAGTTGCGATGGCAGATTTGGAAAGGCTCTAGCCAAAGCAAGGGAAAGGAGCCACCAGTGGTTTCTGTTGAGAATTGGGGTCTCTGGTGAGCATTAGTGCTGCAGGGGTCCTGCAAAGGTCCCTACAGATGGCACGACTCAGTCACCCAGAGGAAAGGGGGTCACCCCCCACGGCATGGCCCGGCCAGAGGCAGGCCTGGAGAACCCGCCTCCTGATGTGCAGTCCAGTAAGCTTCTGTCCTGGCTCTTGACAGATCCTCTGGTCAAGGCAGAAGCTGTGACTCCAATAAGCAGAGAAGTGAGGAAGGGTAAGGCCCACTTCTGAACCTCCAAGGGGCTTCCCTGGTGGCTCGGCGGTAAAGAATCCACCTGTAATGTAGAAGATGCAAGTCCGATCCCTGGGTCAAGAAGATCCCCTGGAGGAGGGCACGGCAACCCACTCGGGTACTCTTGTCTGGAGAATCCCATGGACAGAGGAGCCTGGCAGGCTATAGTCCACTGGGTTGCAAAGAGTTGGAGATGACTGAAGCGACTTAGCATGCACACATGAGGCATAAGAGCACTCAGAGCAGGCAGCAGGAAGACCTGCAAACTCTAACTCATGTGGAGGCTCCCAAGCTGGAATTTCGTGAATGGTCCTGGTCTTCAGCCATCATCTACAGGGTCAGAAAATGCTTGTAACTTGTGAGAAGCCACCTTAAAGGCAGATGATACGCCCCCAGAGCCTGTGTCTAGGGTATTTACGTTGCTGTCTGGAGCCACGGGGATACATGTGGAAACCTGTCATTATCATCCTTACGGCTGGAGGGAGTGGAGACTGTCCTAAACCCGCCCGTCAGACCAGCTTTCTACCAGCGTTTTGGTGACAAAGCAACAGAAATAACTCTGACTGCTGTCAGCAGTAAAGGAGATTATTGGAAGGGGCTTGGGCAATGCACAGAACTGCCAGGAAGGCTGGGGAACAGGAAGGAACTGGGCAGCTAGGCGGTCAGCCACAGTCCAACCAAGGGACAGCCCAGGAATGACGCAGTCAAGGGGCAGCTGTTGGTGTCAGTAGACCCTGGGCTCTGTGTGCTGCTGACACCAGAACAGATTCTGAGCTGCCTTCCTTCTCTGCCCCCCTGGTCCCTGAGGCAGACTTCCACTGGCCCAGCCCAGGTTCACAGTCTATCCCAGCTGCCAGGCTCAGCAAGAGCAGGAGGGAGGCCTTTCAAGACTCAAACACAGAGAAGGGGTTTCAGGTGCCAAGCAGCCAAAACCACCACAGACGTCTGGCTCAGAGGCCAGAACACAAGTTGGGCAGGTGGTGGTGGTGGTGGTCGTCATCGACTAGGTGGGAGGGTGACCAAGGTGGTATTTTAAGAGTGTGAAGAGACTGAAATTCTACATTGAGCAGAGGGAGACGGAGAGGAGTTGCCGGCTGGAATGGGGTAGCCATGGGTGTCTGGCGTTCAGGGTTACCCCCAGCCGTCTTTGTATCCTGAATCGAGAGGCTAGGACATGGAGAAAGGCACAGTGAAGGGTGGGGAGCTGAAGTGGCATCTCCTGGGGGGCTGGTAACAGACCGAAGACCACATGAGCCCCAGAACTTGCAGTGGTTACTGCTGCACCCCAGGCACAGCCCAGCAGCGGTTTCCACAGGCACCCCTCATTTAGTCACCACCCCCGGGGTACCCACTGAGACGGGCGCCTGGAAGGACCATGCTTGCTGGGAAATGCCGGCGAGGCTTTGCGTTGATGCTTGTGGTGCACGTTTACAGCCAGGAGCTCCCCGTTCTCCCAGAGCCTTGGGAAGACGCAGTGGTGTCTCCCTGCCTGACACGGCTGGTCCCCGCGTCTCCTGGGCCCACTGTTTTTTCCAGAAGCATGGTGTCAACCCTGAGTTTGCCCCCAGACTGTAAACCCCACCCCCGTCACTTATGCTCTGTCCATGGTGCTGGCTCTGCCGCCTCAAGGAGGCATTACAAGAACTTTAATCTACTGTCAATAGCTTTAAGGTAAAGTATATTCAGGGTAAGCTCTGCAAATGTCAGCACCAGTAGCGGGCCCAGGGTCTGGGGCTAAACGCATGGCATTTACTCTGCAGGTTCAAGAAAGTGTGTGGGCTTAGGGGTCGCGGGGCAGGTCCGCGCGCTAGCAGCTCGCTCGCAGAGACAGGCAGTGGCTGGAGATGACTCCGGGGAGCTAGGGAGCGCGGTGGGGCGGGGCAGGAGAAAGTGGTCGTCGGGTGGACGTCGGCGTTTACGCGTGGCGGAGCGGAAGAGTTTGGCTTTTCTTGCGCGCCTTTGAAAACCGCGCCTGCTTGTGAGCTGAGAGGTGCGTCCGGAGCCGAGCTCGCCGACCTGAGCAGTGTGGGCAACGTGGGGAACGCGCTCGACTCGCGCCCCGCGCCCGGATCCGCCCCCTCCCCAACCCCGAGTGCCCATGGCTACGCGGGTGCTGATCATGAGCGCCTGCCTGGGACCCGTGCCCCAGCCGCCGGCCCCGCAGGACGAACCGGTGTTCGCGCAGCTCAAGCCCGCGCTGGGCGCCGCGAGCCCGGCCCGCGACGTGGCGCTCTTCCCCGGCGACGAGCTGAAGATCTGCACCACCGCCCACAGGCCCGGCCCGCGCCGCCGCCCGCAGCGGGCCCGCGGGTGCCCGCCGAGGAGCTGGTCCAGACAAGATGTGAAATGGAGAAGTACCTGACACCCCAGCTTCCTCCAGTTTCTAGAATTCCAGAACATGAAAAGTATAGGCGAGACAGTGCCTCAGTCGTAGACCAGTTCTTCACTGACAGTGAAGGGTTGCCTTACAGTATCAACGTGAACATCTTCCTTCCTGACATCACTCACCTGAGTACTGGCCTCTACAAATCCCAGAGACCCTGTGTAACACCCATCAAGACAGAACCTGTTACCATTTTCAGCCACCAGAGTGAGATGACAGCCCCTCCTCCGGCCCCAACCCAGGCCCTCCCCGAGTCACCAGCATATTCAGCTCCCACCAGACCGCAGCTCCAGAGGTGAACAACATTTTCATCAAACAAGAACTTCCTACACCAGACCTTCATCTTTCTGTCCCTCCCCAGCATGTGCATCTGTACCAGCTCCTGAAAACACCACATCGAGATATGCCCAGTTCTACCAAGCATACAGCAGGAACGGACACTCCTAATGTTGCAACGTCGGCCGCCGTGGCAGGCCTTAACAATCACACCTCCGCCGTCCCGCCGGCCGCCATGAAGCAATTCCAGAGCATGCCCCCTTGCACATACACCATGCCAAGTCAGTTTCTTCCCCAGCACGCCACTTACGTAACCCCCGTCACCACCAACCTCAGAGCCTGGAAGTCCAGATAGACAAGCAGAGACGCTTCAGAATTTAACCCCACCTCCACCCTGTGCTGCCACCATTGCTTCTAAACTGGCAATTCATAATCCAAGTTTACCTGCCACCCTGCCAGTTACTTCGCAAAATATCTAGCCTGTCAGATATGATAGAAGGAGTAACCCCAATTTTGGAGAAACGGCGCATCCACTACTGCGATTACCCGGGCTGCACAAAAGTTTACACAAAGTCTTCTCATTTAAAAGCTCACCTGAGGACTCATGCTGAATGTATACTGTTTTAGACGAAGGCAATGGCACCCCACTCCAGTACTCTTGCCTGGAAAATCCCATGGATAGAGGAGCCTGGTGGGCTACAGTCCATGGGGTTGCTAAGAATTGGACATGACTGAGTGACTTCACTTTCACTTTTCACTTTCATGCATTGGAGAAGGAAATGGCAACCCACTCCCGTGTTCTTGCCTGGAGAATCCCAGGGACAGCGGAGCCTGGTGGGCTGCCGTCTATGGGGTCGCACAGAGTCGGTCACGACTGAAGTAACTTAGCAGCAGCAGCAGCTGCCCAAATAGGGTCTCATCACCAGCAGGCTGACGGCAGTGCCCCAGCCATGGGCAAGGGGTGACCCAGGCCCTGGGTAAAGACCCCCCACTGGAGATAGTCACTTTGTGGAGGAAAATAACTCTCACTGTTCCTCACTCCCACCCTCCTTGGGCTCCTCCCAACCAGAGGCGGCTGCACTCACTGACATGGTCTTTCTCTCTGTGTTCAAGGCTACCCCAACTTCGTGGCAACCTATGGCCGCGGCTACCCCGGATTTGCTCCTAGCTATGGCTATCAGTTCCCAGGTGAGTGGCTTTGTCTCCTGGGGCTTTGGGGACACAGGAGGTGGACTGCATGGCGGGGGGGAGGGGACGGGGGGGGGGGGGCGGGGACGGTGCTAAAGAGAACCAGCTCATACTTAGGTCCATTCACAGACCAGCCTATAGATCTAACTGGGTCAGAATGCAGTCTCTGATTAACTGAAGTGTTTCACGGGTGCCGGGTCACGGAAAATGACTTGTTGGTGGGGGGAGAACTGATCAGGAGCCCTCCGTCCACTCCTCCCTCCCTTTTCTGGAGCCCCTTCCTAGTTCTCTCTCCCTGGGGAAGGGACTGAACTCTGGGCCCAAGGTTTCCTGCAGCCCTCTGGCTCCCAGCACCCGCGTGCCTTGCTCTCTGGACCCCATCGTCCTTCCCCCTCCCCTCCTCTGGCTCTGATGTCCTTCTGACGTGTGTGTGGGGTTTGGATCCCTTCTCCATCCTGAGGGGTGTTGGGATGGTGGGAGGGGTGGTTAGAGTCTCCCTCCCCCTGCGTGGGCATCAGAGACTCAAGGCAGAGCCCCTGGTGTTGCCCACTCACACGCCCACGCTGCCCAGCTCACATATAGCCAGGGAGGCCTGGGACCCTCACCTGGGGGCCAAGGACCCTGTAGGGATGGGGGACACTGCTGAAGGAAGCAATGTTTTATGGGGCTTGCTTCTCCGTAGAGGGGGCCAGCCAGCCTTTCTCAGACCTGGAGAAGAGCAAGAATGTGTTGGGGTGCTTGGGGTGCCTGTGTCCTAAGGACAGCTGGAGTTCTAGAGAAGGTGTTAGGAGCAGAGTTCTTTCCCCTTAGGTTCTGTGCTGTGGGAGGAGGCTCTAGAGAGCTGGACCTCCACTCCTGGTTGATTATCCTGCCAGACCCGGAGGCCTGAGCTGCAGGGAGGCCAGGGGGGCGGGATGTGGCCCTGTGCCGGTGGCGTTCTAAAGGCAGTGGAGATGGGGGCTCATGGTGGGCGAGGGCCTCAGCCCCACCCATGCTCGGGCTGAGCTTCAGAAGGGGAGGACTGTGATGGGGGAGGTAAGGAGGCATTGGGACCCTGGAGCCGTGCCCTCCAGGGGACGGGTCCTCACCCAGCCACAGAAGCCCTTGTCCTGGCTGCCAAGGCCACAGGCAGGTCATCCAGGGTCTCGGGGCCTCCCTTTTGTCTTCCGTAATTGAGGGACTTGGGCTAGATGGTCCCTGGGTCTGAGTGGAAGGGGAAGGCGGAGGCAAACAGCAGACCCAAGAGCAGAGATTCAGGTGATGGGAGTGAGTGGGGGGGCTTCCCCACAAGCCTGTCCCCCTGGCAGGGTGGTCTCCCCACCAGGGCAGGGCCCTCGGCAGGAGTCCCCGGCTGCCCCGAGGGGGAGCCCCCCACCCCTGCTCATCTGCACATGGCAGCTCCAGTGGCCATGGGCCTGTCCGAGCAGGACACAAGGCATCCCAAGCCGGGAAGCTAGGCACAGTCTGCACCTCCCTGGGATTTCCCCTGAAGCCTGGAGATGTAGAAACCCTGTGCAGGGGGGTCACCACCAGCAAAGGTCAGGGCTCGGATTGGGACCTGGGTATCCTGGGTCGTTATTGCCGTACTTCATCCTCTTTCTAGCATCCATCCGTCCAGTACAATCAATCACACCAGCCACGTGAAGCTTCTAAAATTTAAATTAAGTAAAATGAAAATTCAGTTCATCAACCACACTAACCACATTTCATTTACTCAGCAGGCTAGGAGCTACCGTCTGTGCAGAATATAGAGCATCTAATGGGTGGGACGTCACTGTTCTTTCTCAGCCTAACGATGGGCAGAGGCAGCTGTTTCTTAACACCGACTGCCTCCCCTCCACCTGAGCTGGCGCTCTCCGTGAATCCCCTTCTCATCTGCCGCTGTCCCTGCTCTACCTGTGTGATCTGGGCTTGCCGCACACCCTTCTGGCCTCACAGTTGGTGTTAAACGCCTGCCTCTGCCCACCGTTAGGCTTCCAGGAAAATAAAAAAGAGATGTGCCCATCAAGAGGGCTAGACGTTTTGGGTAGTTATTAGAGTGGGGAGCAGTTCTCTTCCAGAAACACTGAGTGATGGTCCACCCCTGGGGACGCGGCTCCTTCTTCCCACGCCCGGATGTCCACTGTGTGGTCCTGCCCCCGCCCTCCTGGATTGGCATGTGGGCTGGAATTCTTACCATCCTGATTAGGGTCTCCCATTTCCTCTCTTTTTTCCCCTCTGATTTCAGTTCAGTCTGTTAATTTCTGTTCTTTTTTCACTTTGCAGACTATTGCCAGTTTCACAAGACACAGTTTTTATCAGCTAGCTGTTAAGAGAGGCGTGACAGATTGGGGTTTGCTCCCATCGCTGGAGAGAGGACAGGGTCCCAGCCCGGGCCACCCGGCTGCTACCGGTGCCCGCTGAGCACTGTCCCAGCTGCCTGTTTGCACAAACATCCTTTTTCTCCTTTGTGATTCTTGGGAAGGACTCACATCCCCAGTGCTTCACTGGGTTTTTTAAAGTCAGCTTTGTCCCCCAGTTCCCTTCCAGTTTGCTTTTTGTCCGCACTGGGAGTTCCTCCCCACTGAGGCCACTTGTCACCCTCCCAGTGCAGCAGGCCAGAGGGGAACTTCTCACAAGCGGTGTGGAGCTTCCTCACGGGAATCCAGGGAGAAAGCGTCAGCTTACTTTAAACAATCACCAAGTAGGCTTATTGGGGCATTTCATGGGTGGGCTGTTCAGTGCTGGCCCACAGGGGTGGAGGATATGTGACCTGTCCACTGTATCCTGTGGTGGACAGTTCCAGAAGTGAACACACATGCACACAGATTGTTCTGTAAGTACTAACGTGAACAGTGTAATCTGAAGAAAAATTGTATCAGCATATCTGGGTGTCTTTGTCTTTTGGAGCCAGCCCCTCTGTGGTTGTTGCTATAATAAGGCACACTTACCTCTGGGAAGGGGGCCGTGGAGGCACCCTGGTGCAGCCTCACCTTAGGCCCTGTGGGCACCATCCACTCTGGGTCCTCTTTCCCAGCACCTCTGTCCCCACCAGGCTGCCCACTGGCCTTGCTTTCCCTGCTGGCCTCAAGGGCCTCCTAGCCCACTGGGGTCAGAGGGGATGGGTATAGAGGGCTCATCCTGATCAGGTCAGGACCCCAAAGGGCTTCCTTTCCCCGTGATCCTGATCACCCACTTCCCCACTCTCTCAGATTAATGAGTTATGGCTCAGTTGGCCCCTCAGGAATCACCCCTTGTTCACCCTCAGGGTTTGTGAGAAGTGACCCGCGTGCGTCTGTCAGATGCATTTGGTATAAGCGCAGCCATCTGTCTGAATGTCAGTGTCCCTGGTGACTCAGTGGTAAAGAACCCACCTGCCAATGCAGGAGACCTGGGTTTGACCCCTGGTTTGGAAAGATCCCCTGGAGAAGGCAATGGCAACCCACTCCAGTATTCTTGCCTGGAGAATCCCATGGACAGAGGAGCCTGGCAGGCCCCACGGGGTCGCAAAGAGTCAGACACAGCTTAGCAACAAGCATGCACACACATCCTTTAGACCCACGTGTGCAGTTTGGCTCATCTCATTAAAGATGCTTGATGTCATCACTGGTTAATTTCCTTTTATTTTCCCGCAGACTTTTTCATAGATGCCTTTTTCCACATCTGTACGGCTTTTTTTTCCCGTTTGTTCTGCTGTGAATCGCTTTGCTTTGGTGAACTTGTGCTAGCATACTTAGCTCACAGACACTCGAGCCATTGTGAGTTTTCTTCATCTCCGTAAACAGTTCATCTGTGCTTCTCCCTAATGACGTTTTATTTTTACCCCCATAAGCAACTGAGGTAGAAAAATAAAATTTTACCGTGGGTGTGCTGTGTGCTGCCGTGTCTCAGCCTCACAGCACCCTGTTCGCACTCTGGGGGAGGCGAACGCACTAAATAACCAGCACCAGTGACAGACAGCCTGGTGCAGTTTCTGAAAGCAGGTGCGCTTGCCCTGGCGGTCTTTGCCCCCAGGCCTCCCTGCTTCCTCCTGTCTCCTACGCTTGCTCAAGGTGGCCCTGTCCTTGAGTCACGGCGGAGCATGGGCGTGCAGCAGCTGTGTGGTCCACCCTGCCACCCCTTCCTTCCTCTGCCTTCACCCCTGCCCCCAAGGGATAACACCGCTGAACATCTGAAGCCCCTGACATCTGGACGCCAGGTGTGTGTGAGCCCACACATGCGCTGTGCACACCAGCCAACATGTGGTTTGCACATGGCTTGCTTTCCAAATTCCCCTGTGCGGTGCAGGCCCGAGGAGGCACCTGTGTTGCTGGATGCAGAGCTAAATCTCATTTCCAGGTCCCACTTGCTACGCAGTAGCCATGTGGCCTTGAGCAAGTGACCTAGCCTTCTGAGCCCTCGAGATTATAACGGTGCCAGGGTTGTTAGAATTAAGTAGGATATTGTGTATATGTGAACATGCCTTGTCAACTGGTAACTGCTGTACAGCTGAAGGTTTAGAAATAGTGGGCGTCAGTATTCTTATTGCAGAGAAGGCAACGGCACCCCACTCCAGTACTCTTGCCTGGAAAATCCCATGGATGAAGGAGCCTGGTGGGCTGTAGTCCATGGGGTCGATACTAGTCGGACACAACTGAGCAACTTCACTTTCACTTTTCACTTTCATGCATTGGAGAAGGAAATGGCAACCCACTCCGGTGTTCTTGCCTGGAGAATCCCAGGGACGGGGGAGCCTGGTGGGCTGCCGTCTATGGGGTCGCATAGAGTCGGACACGACTGAAGCGACTTAGCAGCAGCAGCAGCAGCGTTCTTATTCTGTCACTTTCCAGAATGGTTTTCGCTTCCTCATCACCCCCGATGAAGCTGCCTGCTGGGGGATCTACTTATCAGTGAAGAGAATGATTGGGAATCCCCAAGAGACTGGGACTCCCTGCTTCACCCTTCTTCATCCTTCCCTCCCCATTTACTGATCATCAGACACTGGATTAGGTACCAAACATCTAGACATGAATAAAATCCCTTCTCAGGATGCTCACGGTCCAGCTGAGGCAAAGAGAACCAGCGAACAAACCCACTGGGCATCCCGGGTGCTTTAGCTAGAGAGAGGGAGTCTTTTTCTTCTATGAGAGGACAAAGACAGGCTGCTAGTCCTGCCTGGGGTGGCCCCAGAACTGGGTCTTACCAAGTGAGATAAAATGAGATGGGTAAAGAAAAGAAAGAATTACCCCCCAGGCAGAGAAATTACTTCGTTAGACACTGAATCAAGTATTTTTTTTTAAAACAAAACAGTATAATAATGGCCTTGACAAAATAAGAATTTGTTTTCTCTTTCCAATGTGGGAGAAACCTGGATGTCTCTCTTCAGTATCAGGGATCTGAGTTTGTCTCATCTTTGTGTTCTTTTCTCTTCAACATAAGACTCCCTCTCATAGTCTGAGGAGGCTGCTCAAGCTCCAGCCATTACATACTCATCCCAGAAGAACACATCTCTTCCCTTTAATAGCACTTCTTAGAAGTCATGTGTCACGCTCTGCTTAGACCACATTGGTCAGGCCTTAGTCATATGGGCAGATTTAGCTGCTGAGGAACCTCAGAAATGTCTGTCTTCCTGGGAACTGTGTACCTGCTAAAAACAGGGTTCTGGTATTAAGGAAGACGTGTGAAATAGATATTAGGGGACACTTAGCGATCTCTGCCACAAACCTGGGAGAGGATACGGTGCAGGTCCCAGGGATTAAGAGCAGTTCAGCGTATGGGGTGCTTGCAAGGGCATCTTGGAGAGGGGGTAGGGGAGAGACAAAGCTAGAGAGGGAAGCAGGGCTGAGTGAGTGTTGTCAGGCTCCGGAGCTCACAAATGTGATCCCTAAAACACACGAAACGTCCTTAGTGACTTTTAAGTCGAATGATGTGATCAGATCTCCAGAGCGAGTCAGAAGTGGTTTGCAGGGCTAGAGGGGGCAGTGAGGAGCGTGTGCAGGCGCGTTACAAGGATGCCCCCCTCTTTCTGCACTGTCCCGCCGCCTCTCTGGGGTCTGTTCTTCTCCCCGGCCTCAGGTTGACTGTGGCCCTCTGGGGGTCTTTCCGCTCTACTGGGGACAACACGGCTTCATTCGGCCCCAACCACCAGAAAGTGTCTCAGCCACAGTCTTGGCTACTGAAGAGGCCTCAGACTCAGGGACAGTCAGGAGGGTCAGGCCAGCACCCCAGGCTCCATGCTTACACCTCCCTCCTAGGGTGATGGTCTGGGGACAGCCAGGCGGGACAGGTCCCAGGTAGGGAGACCCTGGGATTCTGGTTCTGAAAGTGCCAGTTGGTGCTTCTGACTCCTCAGCGATGAACATTGGTTTCATCCCAGATGCTGATGAGGACTGGCTTCCTGGGGCACTGGCCTGAGAAGAATCACGAAGCCAGGTCCTAGCTCAGCAGAAAGGGGGCTATGGCTGATTAGCGACGCCTGCGTGGTGGCGGGATCTGGGGCTCAGGCCTGCTCACAGCATATTTTGCCTTGCTTATTCTAGTCCAATGACGGACGGTTCTCAGACACTGGTTGGTGGTTTGTTGGCCCCTCTGAAAGATGGTCACCCTGTTCGACACGGAGGGTATGGTTCTTAGGGCGGGGGCCATGGCTCACGTTGATGCTGTTTCCTCTAGGGGAGAAGCTGCTGTAGTGCGTCTTTGGCCAAGGCTCTGCAGTGGACGCTCGGGCCAGATTGTCTGGTCTTTAAGCAAAGACCGAGGCTTAGGGGTCTGTCTTATCCTGAGCTGAGGGCCGTGGCTTGAATGTGGAAAGTGGAGGGAAGATAGCACAAGATCCCTTAAACCAGATGACCAGGGGAAGCAGCCTTGGCCATAGGAAAGGGGCTGCTTCCGCAACCAGCTCCCACCCAACCTGTCAGTTCTTTCCAGTTTACAAGCTGTGGAAAGTGTTCAGAAATGCTGGCAGCTGCCCTGCCAAAGGCCTGGGGTCCTGCCTGGATGAGGCCCCCGGGCCTCAGGGAGTGACTCCAGGGACCTCTCGTCCAGCCCACCAGGTGGCCCCTGCTCAGGAGACCAGCACTTGCACTCCCACCAGAAAACGTTCTGCTTTCTCTGCTCAAGTTCTTGGAGAGAGAGGAGCAAGCCTCCCTCCCAGCCTCTGTGACTTCGGGGAGGTGATTGCGGGGCCGCTGTGGTGGAATCATAGGACCAATGGCTAGGGATGCCCCCTCACTTGGACGTCGATTTAAAGTGAGGACTTTCCTCCTACTGAAGTTTGTAATGAGTCCCTTCCTCATTCCCGGCCCCAGAAACGCCCTCAAGGGGAGCTCTGGTGGACCATGTGGTGCCAGGGCCTCAGCTCTGCCAGTACCGCCTGGCTGGGCACTCCTGGCTGCTTCAGATCAGAGTCCTGACAGTGAGTGATGGCTGGGCCTCACTGAGGGGCGGGAAGCGGGGGAACCTCTTCTTGAAATGCCAAAATAGGGGTTGGCTTCCCAGGTCCATGAGTCCTGGGGCCCACAGCTCCGTGTTCAGCACTGTGACTAGAGACGGTCCCTTGGAAGGGGAAGACCCTCCCAACCCAGCAGCCGGCTCACATCTGCTCCACCGCCAGCCTTGAATGTGCACCGCCCTCCAGCCCCACCCTCATCTCTAGGATTGCTCCTTCACAGAGGGGACCCGCAGGCAGGCTCGAAGCCACAAGCCAGCTCTCCCTGTGGTCCGCCCACTCCCATGCCACCCGGCCCCGTGCAGATTAGGGGCTTGTCCCCTCCTTTGGATATTAAGTCCAGGTCAGTCAGGCCGGTGCAGCTGCTGCTTTGGAAGAAAATGGGGAAGTTGAATTCAGCAGCACACCCGGATCCTGGCGTGAGCTGCGGGTGGGCCACCCTCCCACGCGGCCCCCTGTGCTGGAGAATTAGAAGCAGACGCTCTTCCGCGATGAGGAAAGCAGAGCGTGGTGCCTAACCGGCGCTTAATAAATGTTTGTGGAAATCAATTGGAGCAGTCTGAATTGACAGGGATTGCAGGTTTCACTTTTGATCAGGTTTCTGCGCCTCTTGAAACTCCCTCTGCACAAGTGAAGGGAAACGTGATTCGGCGTGCTGGGGCCAGAGCACCGTATTCTCCAAAGGGGAGTGAGCGGACCAAGTTCTTGCCCCTGGCTTTCTGGGAAAGGCCAGCCACCTTTGGGCCTTGATTTCCCCGTCTGTCCAACGGGGTTACTGACCCCTGTCCTATCCCCTTCCTCAGGGTGCGGAGAGGGTCGCAGGCCGGGCACAGGCTCCAGCTTTGGGAAGGGGGCGTGGCCCGGCCAGTCCTGCCTGGGGGCGGCGGTGGGCGTGACTTCATGCCATTCTCCGCGGTGGAGAACGTGGACCCGAGTGGAGCCCCACAGACCGGCCTCCCCCAGCGCTGTCCTCACGCCCCTCTCACTCCTTCCGGACCTCTGTACCACCAAGCTCACAGAGCCCGCAGTAAGCCCGCCAGCAGGAACATAATCACCTTTCTTCAAGCCCTTCGGTTTTAATTTCCATCAGCAAAAGCCAATGAACGACTGCAGCTTAAAAAAAACCCAAACAACGGCAGCAACAAATTACACAGAGTGTGAGGTCGTGGGCAGACGGCAGTGCTAGGCCTGAGGGGTGGGCAGCTCGTGCCTCCAGGACAGCCAAGAACAAGCCAGGGTGGCAGGGGGGCCGCTGTCCCCTCCCCCCAGCCTGAAAAGGCCGCACAGAGTCCTGCCTGGAGAACTTTGCCCTGAGTCCGGTCCGCTTGGATTCCCTGCCCCTGAGAAACCGCAACCAGCGGTGCCACCACCTGTGCTCCTGCGCCTTCAGCTGGGGGTGCAACAGCAGGGGGCGGTCTCTGCGTGCGCTAGAGCTTGCCATCAGGACCCACTCGGGGGTCAGGACGGGATTGTAAGCCCAGTGAGGAAGGCAGAGTCTGCAGGGGTGTCACACAGGTGGTCAGACGCATCCCTCTGGGGTCTGACTGGGTGGGGGCGCAGGAGGAGTAACTGCCTGGAAAGCTGTCGGGAAGGAGTGCCATCTGGATGGGTTTTCAGGTACGAGTAGAAGCTTGCCAGGCAGGAGATGAAGGAAGGGTATTCCACATCAAGGGATGAGCAAGTGTAAGGGCACAAAACCATTGCACGTCTTCTCTCCCTGCCTCCGTTGGGCAGATGCTATCCCATCATCTGGGCCAGGACAGCCAGACAACCGACCTTGGCATTGGAGGCCTGATGCCGCTTCTTCCCAGACGCAGCAGCTCATGGGTAGACACTTTGTGGACCAGAAAGGCTGCCCCCATGCTTCCCTTTGGCTGGTCCCTTTCAGGGCATCTGTGGGTAGCGCTGAGCTGGCCCAGTGGGCCCTGGGTTCTGGCTGCCCCAGGGTTGGCTTCCTGTGAGCTGAAGAGTGTCACCCAGATGGGGACAGGACTGGGGGTGCTGACACCCGCAGAGGCCCTGCTGCTCGGCTCCGAGCCTGAGGAGGTGTTTTATGGCCCTGGGGCACCCCGGTTTTGCAGCGAAGGGCGTGGGGCCTGTCCTGTGGCTCTCCGTGGAGCAGGTTTAGGACCTGTCCACGCTTCTTTGTCTGGGCCAGGGGCACCAGCCTTGAGCATGTCAGGGTTCAGGTAAGGCTCAGGGCAGGAAGCGCCATCTCCTCCCCGCCCCTCTCCTGTTGGTTCCTCTTCTCCCCATCCATCCTTTCACTCACTCAGCACATAGTCATTAGCACCTGCTGCACCACAGCCCTGCCTAGATGCTGGAGATAGTGATGAGCCAGAGACACCACCCTGCTGGGTAGAGCATGTGCTGGGGACAGGCACGAGCAGGGAGAACCCCCAGAGGCTGCCCTAGCTGAGCCCTTCCTAGAGGAGCCTGGGGGCACTGGACAAGTCCAGGCGGCACGACCGCCAGTCCAGCTGATGAGGGCAAGCTGCAAGGCTCCGGGGTCCTTGTCCCCAGCCCAGGGCTGCGACCAGCCAGGCCCTCCCTGGGGCCCTGCAAGCCCTCCTGCCATCGCGTTACCCACCCAAATTAGAGCTTGTACTTCAGATGAGACGTATCCTTATCACTCACAAGCAAAGTATAAATATGATCTATTAAAGCCCTTCGGATGTGAAATGTCATGTAAATTAAGAGGATTTTAGAATAGGAAGGCTACGCTACTGTTATCACCGTGGGCAATAATAATAAAAATAGGAATAGAAGTTGTCATTCCGCTTACTGAGAGCTCAGCCAGTGACAGATAACAGGCCACTGGTGCCGCCATTCCACCAAATTTCTTAGCAGCCCCTCGAGGAGGTGGTTAACCGCGCTTGCAGAGGAGCAGAGTGAGGCTGAGAGGAGAGTTACATAACTCGTCTCAGATGGCACAGTAGTGAGCCTGGGAGATGGGGTTTTTGCCACCTCGCATTTCACATTGTGCACGGATTCCTTTAACATCTCCGGACCTGAGTCCTTCACTGAGGAACATCTTCCAGGAGGGCAGGGTGTTGCAGGGAGAGCTCCCCAGAATACTTCGGGAAAGCTTCTTGGCCATGGAAGGCGCCCCAGTGACAGGTGGCTTTCTTATCACGTTCTCATCGTCTCATCTGCTTTTAAAGGTCAGGAGACAGAGGCACAGAGAAGGTTCTACCTGCACTTGACCCTTTCACCCAGGGCTGACATGCGGTGGCAGGGTCTGCAGGCTGGTCAGAGTTTAACGATTTTTCTGTGTGCTGGGCTGTGCTTAGTGCATCAGTCGTGCCCAGCTCTTTGCGGCTTCGTGGCCTGTTGCCAGCCGGGCTCCTCTGTCCATGGGGATTCTCCAGGCCGGAATACTGGAGTGGGTAGCCTTTCCCTTCTCCAGGGGATCTTCCTGACCCAGGAATGAAATCGGGGTCTCCTGAATTGCAGGCGGATTCTTTACCAGCTGACCTACCAGTTTCTGTCCAGGTTGGTAAATAGTGGCTGCCTGGAGCCCCCAGAATGCCTCCCACTCCCCCCACCTTGGGATCTCCCCCACAACCCCCTGACCATCCGGTGGGCCACCAATTCAACACCTGAAACAGCCCATCTCAGGAGTCAAAAAGGGAAGGAGTCCGCGTTTACAAGGGAGGGAGCTTGAGGTCAGAGCTGTTGGTTTACTCACAGATGGTGGGCCCAACGTGGAGCCTGGGGTCTTTCAGCAGAAAGTCTTGGGGTTCTCAGGACTCGAGCGTCTGCTGTCCTGGGGTGCTGTGGGACCGGCATTTGTAATTGTGCAGAGTTCCTGCTAAAGTCCATAAAGAGTGCAGCTGGGGAAACAGGCAAGTGAGGAGGCCCCTGGGAGTTCAGGCGTTCAGAGCTAAATGGCTCAGCGAGAGACCCAGTGCGTAGGATACAAAATGTGGGCTCCTTAACCTGTGACTGGACCAGCCATCTGACGCTGGCCCTGCGGTCAGCACTGCAGAGAAACCTCACCTTGTCCACAAGGCCCAGATGGTCAGGCCAAAGCTGGAACTCTTGGGGGCCCAGAAAGAGAAGGATTTACCCCCCAATTTGGTGGGTCCTGTCTGAAAAAAATTTTGAAGGATCTGTGTCTTGGTATCGTGTGCCAGAGCCTAGCTGGATAGGTTTTTTTTTAACTGAATTGAAATGGTGAGACCTTTGCAGGCTGGGTCAAGGTCACAACCAGAGGAATACCTCCGTTCCCTTTCCTTTTGTGTCTTGGATCCTGGAGAAAAAGTTGGGGTGGCCACCTCCCACACTCCACTGTCTTGCTACACTGAGACTTCTGATCACTGCCCCCCTTTCCAAGCAGGATTTGACGTAGCCACACCCAGGTCTTGAGCTCAGCGGTGAGAAGACCATAGAGCAGTCAAGGGCCTGGCTCCCAGCTGGTGGGTCCAGGGCCGATCCTTGCTTCTCCCTGGCAGAGTAGTCACAGCTCCCCTTGCGCCCAAGACCCTGGTGGACAGTTTTCTCCCTGTTCCCAGGGAGTTGGTTTGTGGGCAGCCTGGTCCACAGCTGGAGCCCCCTTTCCTGTCAGGGGCTAGTGACTAGAAGCTCTATGAGAGTGGAACACATGTATGTTTAGTTCACTGCTGTGACCCCAGTGCTTAGAACAGTGCCTGGTGTGTAGGTACTCAGTGACAGGTAGGTACTCAGTGAAGGTACTCAGCGATAAATAAGTACTCAGTGGTAGGAACTCAGTGAAGGTACTCAGTGATAGGTAGGTATGCAGGTAGGTGCTCAGTGAAGGTTTATTGGGTGGATAAGGAGCTGAGAGCAGGGTTGGAGTTAGAGAGGTCCCTCACGGCGGCCCCTGCACAAGTTCCAGCTGAGCAAGGGTTGTTGGGGCTCAGCTCTCTGTCAGGAGGCAGAAAGGCCCCTGGAGAAGGATGCAGGGCCAGGGTCCCCAGGTAGAGCTTTCTGCTTCCCCAGAAGAGCCCCAGGACTCCAGCAAGCGGTGCCTAAAGCCATGTTGTCTTATGCAGCCACGTTTGGGGAAGTGCTGGACGTTTCTGTTGCCCACACCGCGCCCAGACAGATGGTCGGGCTCTCTGGGGGTGGGGCCCCAACGTGAGAGGAAGAGGGGCCCTGGGCAGCTCTGAGTGCCTCCTGGAGACGCGGGACATGCTGGGGAGGGGGCAGGGAGTGCTCAGAGCAAGCACAGTGCAGGAAAATTGTCCTTCGTAATGGACCGTTCGGGATGGAAGGACATTAGAAGAGAGAAGTTTACAAAGATGCCCGTCACAACCACAGCCTGTCGGAGCCATAAGGAACCTCAGAATCCCCCATCCAAGATCACAGAAAGAAGTGGGAACCAAGCCAAGAGAGTATCTTCTCAAACCAGGAAAGGGAGAGGATGCAAAGAAACAGGTCCATGACCACAATAGAAGGGCAGTGGGACCCTTCAGTGTTGACTGAAAGCCAAGGACACCCCAAGGCTCCCTCTCAGTCAGAGATTCTCTGCCCCCATAGTGCATCAGAATGACCTGAAAGGACTTACGAAGATCAGGACAGAGCCCCTCCTGGTTCTTGTGTGCTCAGGCTCCCTCAGCCAGGATAGAGACCCGCTGCTCTGCACGGAGACCGTGCTGAGGCTCTCACAGGAGATGGTCAGGAGGGTTAGAGCCCATCATAGTCTCGGGAGGGCCTTCCCTTCCGCCAGGGCAGCGGGGAGACAGACTATGCGGATATGAGCTGAGATCTGACCTTTTAAAAATTTTGAAAGCCTTCGAACGAAAGGTTCTCCCCCTTGGCTGCACCCAGGGGATCACCCAGGAAGTGTCTAAGGGTCTCCCTGTCTAGACTGCACCCTAAACCAGATAAATCAGAACCGTTAAGCTGGAACCCAGACCTCAGCATTTGTGGAGGCTCCCGAAGTAGTCCCGGGAGGGGGCAGCATGAGGATGGGTCCACCAGACAGACCCCTTCACTGGCTCACCGTGCTCCCAGCCCGCTCCTGTGGGCATCTGAGTTTGTGGCCCTGGGGTGCAGGGTCACAGGGGCGGAGGGGCAGCTGAACCTGCAGGCAGCGTTGCCTGTCAGCTCAATTTACCCAAAGCGGTGTCTCCCGGCCCTGGTGCTCCTTCCCTGCCTCTGGGTGTCTGACCATCATCAGCTCGTGCTCCGCTAGAGTCGTCTGTAGGGCAGACTCCAGGCTGGGCCCTAAGTGGGACACATGAGTCAGTCCCTGCCCTCCACAACCAAAAGAATTTGCCACCCAGCAAGAGAAATCAGATGTGCACATAAAAATAACTGTGCTTAGGTAAGGCAGAAGCGGGTAAGCGCCACAGAATAAAAGTAGGTGTGGGGTCATACAATTCTCAAGAAAAACCCAAAAGTGCCATCGACTTCTATTTTTCAATAAAACCTCACAGCTCCAGCAAGTCCAGAAAAAGCATCTCATTCTATGTTGATGGGATGGCAGCAGGTTTCCCTTAGATGGATTGCTGACACCAGAGGTGTGATAGGGCCAACCCCAGAGCCCCCTTTCCAGTGACAGAGGGACATGGGTTTGTCACCCTCTTATAGGTTCAGGGAGGCTCGGAGGTGGAGGAACTTTAGAGGTCATCCGGCCTGACCTCCTTGCAGGAGAGAGGAACTGGTTACTCTGGCGCAGAGAAGTGGAACATTGGGTTTGATGCCAACCCCAGGGATTCCTGTTACCCCACTGGTGGGGCGGAGGGACTGCAGACTGGTGAGATTGGGCTCTGGGTCTGAATGACAGCTCCCAGGAGGTGTGGCACCTGCCCGTGCCTGGAGTTCCACCATTGGTGCTTCATTCTTCCACACCCAAGCCTCTTCTTTTTAACTGCAACATTCTAGAACAGGAGGAACACACTACCTTCCTAACACCTAAGTTGCCAGGTAGGCAACTTGGAGCTCTCAAGTCCTGAGATTTCATCAGCAAGAGATTTTTCCCGTTTGTGCCTAATTTACCACTGCAAAATGGGAGGTATTAGGCCACCAGCGTCGAGCCAGCCAGCTTGGCCCATTGTTAGAGCTGAGTGGAACACACGTTCTAATTCTGAGGTATGGAAATTTCATTCCACTAAAATGACAGCGTGAAGTTGGGACGTCATGAAAGATTCCAGCCTAGTGTTATCAACAGGGATTCAGGCCCCCCATGTGCTAACGACCTGCTGACCCTGTGGCCCAGCATGGACGTGGAATAGCCCTGCCTGGAGCAGAGCCCTGTCTTGAAGGCAGGGCTGATGGCTGGACAGAGACCTGGAAGCCTCATCAGAGGACAGCTGACACTCACTGAAGCTTACTTCCTGGCAGGCAGTCATCTAAGCACTTTGCATCTATTAATCTCCAGTTAATAGCGTCAATCTCTTTTACAAATGGAGAAACCAATGTTCAGAAAAAGGTTAGGAGACAGCCTGCCCGGAGTCGCAGCTAGCAGGTGCCTGGGCCAGGATTTGAACCCGGACAGGTTCCTTGTCTGTGCACTTAGCTGTCAGGCTAACCTGCCTCTCAGGGATGAGACTGGTTGCCCCCTTCCTGCATTGACCACACAGGCTGTGCTGGGGAGGGAGCCCCTCCTCGCATTCCTGGCCGCTGAGTGGGGATGGTCATCAGGGTAGTGGGGTGCTAGGGTGCCCACGGGCACTCCTGGACCAGGGGCTCTGCCACGCTTGCCTGGCCCTCAGCCATCACGAGGAGTCCCGCGCTCCACCAGACCTGCCCAATTCCCTGCAGTCTTGTCCTGAACACCCGCTGCCAGGGCAGCCTGAACCCCCACCCCTCAAAAACAAAATGAGAAGTTTCTCCAGGAGGGAGCCTGCTGCCAGTGCCCGCTGACTCCCGGGGGCCTGGGGAGAGATGCTGAGGACAAGATGGAGAGAATCGGCAAGGCTCCCCTCTCCTGTTCTTCCAGCTCCTGCAGGTCCAGCCCTGGGAGCTTCTGGTCCTGGGATCCCTCCTGCCATCCTGGAGGCAGGCTGCACTGCCTCAGGGCTGCTTAGGCCTGAGAGGGCCCCTGGCTGGAGCAGCCCCAGAGCCCCCAACACACACACACCTCTTTCCTGGGGATACACACACACACATACACCTCTTTCCTGGGGATACACACACACACACACACACCCCTCTTTCCTGGGGATACACACACACACACACACCTCTTTCCTGGGGATACAGACACACACACACACACACACACACACCCCTCTTTCCTGGGGATACACACACACACCCCTCTTTCCTGGGGATACACACACACACACCTCTTTCCTGGGGATACACACACACACACACCTCTTTTCTGGGGATACACACGCACACACACACCTCTTTCCTGGGGATACACACGCACACACACACCTCTCCTGGGGATACACACACACACACACACACCTCTTTCCTGGGGATACACACACATACACCTCTTTCCTGGGGATACACACACACACACACACCCCTCTTTCCTGGGGATACACACACACACACACCTCTTTCCTGGGGATACACACACCTCTTTTCTGGGGATACACACACACCTCTTTCCTGGGGATACACACACACACACACCTCTTTCCTGGGGATACACACACACCTCTTTCCTGGGGATACACACACACACCTCTTTCCTGGGGATACACACACACACCTCTTTCCTGGGGATACACACACACACCTCTTTCCTGGGGATACACACACACACCTCTTTCTTGGGGATACACACACACACACACACACACACACTTTCTTGGGGATACACACACACCTCTTTCCTGGGGATACACATACACACACCTCTTTCCTGGGGATACACACACATACACCTCTTTCCTGGGGATACGCACACACACACACACACCTCTTTCCTGGATCTGTGCTCGCACATCCCCTGCAAACCCCACCACCACGGAGAGCCCATTGGCCTTGGAAATGGCATCAGGGGCTTAGCTGTTCTCAGCATGTTTGGGGTGATCAGTGAAGCTGGGCAGCCTAACAGGACAGGAATGGTAGCAGGGAGCAGGAGAAGCGGGCCCAGAAGCCAGCCCCGTGCAGGATGCTGGGACAGCAGCCTCCTCCCTGGGGCTTCCCAAGGAGGCCGGGCCGGGTCCGGGGCTGTGGCCCTGTCCTCTGAGGGTGCCTAGCTATTCGGGGCGCACCAGGTGGCTCTCCTACCCTGCAGCCCCACACACACACCTGTCACTCCGCTCAGCCCGCTTTGATGCTTGAGATTAAATTCCAGCCCTCAGCAGTGTCTGCTGTGCAGTCTCCAGCAGGAGCCTTTATCTGAGATTAAGGATAATGGATTTCCTTTCTTGGATAAGGTTTTTTTTTTTTTCCTCCCTCTTTCTCTCAGACTTTCTGTCCAAAATGTTCTCGACTTCAGAAAATAGACCTTTTGTTGAAGTCTTATTGACTCAACTCCCCTCCCCCAGGTCTGTCCCCTCTCCACTGCTCCCCACCGCTGTTCATTTCATGCTTCCACGGAAACCTGTTCCGAGCAGGAGGTGAGAGCGTGCAAAAGCCTAAGGACCGTCCTCTGTGCCTGCCCTCTTCCTTCTACCCCAGGGTCCCCTGAGCCCTGCTCCCAGCCTGCAGGGGAGCCCGGTGTCGAGTTCGGACGGATGGGGAGAAATAACTTGACTTCTTATTTTCCTTCAGCACTTTCCGCCAGCACCCACATCTCCAGAAATCTAGATCCTGCCCGGAAGAGATGGGGAGTGGACTTGGTGGGGAGTCCCTTCCTTGGTCTTGGCAGGGGTCACTACCGTGTACTTTTATTTCACCTGGATCTTTCTTTTTCCCCCTTCAACAGCCCTATTACCATATTTAAATGCAAGTATGTCTCTTTTCATTGGCATTTGCAGTAGCTTAGCCTGACGTTTCTAGAATAGCTCCTTCCCCTTTGAACTTCTCTCCTCCCCAGTAGTTCCGTGTAGCTAGGGCGATAGTCTTAGCATTTAGTGGGCTTCTAGTTCGCTGTGTTTGGGGGACGGCTCTCTCCTTTCTCTCCTCCCCTGCCACCCCCCTCTGCCCTCCACGGTGCATGCCCCTCCCCACCCCCTCGTCCTGTTAGCAGTTCTTTATCTGGAAGGCTCAATGGCCAACGCTGGGCTCCTCTGTTGGGCTGTTTGCTGCTGGCTTCTAGCACATCATTTAAAACAAGTCACGAGAAACCGGCCTTGGGATCAGGCCTGCAAGTGTCTGCCTGGAGGCAGGCTGTTCGATGCCTGGGGTGGGGGGGCGGTGTCTGTCCAGGCTTGGCTGTGTGTACACACGCTCATGGCCAAGAGAAGCCCCGGGGAGGGACTTGCCCTCCTCTTCCTTCACCGGGACCCTCTGCAGCCACACTGGGTCGCCCTGTTGTGGCATTTAGTCCCCTTGCTGGCACAGCCTTGGAGCCTGGAGCATTGTCAGATGAAGCACAAGGGCTTGGTGAGACCCCCAGGAGACCCTCAGTGCTGACTTGATCCAGTCAGTGGCGCTCAGGCAGAAGAGTCAGATCTTAACCCCATAATGCATCTTGGGAGCCACAGGGCTCACCGCCCGTGGGTCCCTGCCACCCCACACTTCTGCCCCCAGCTGGGCATCCGGGATGCTTCGCCCTGGGCCTGTGACCTTGCTGACACAGAGGTCTGCAGTTAAGATAGTGGGGCGAACTAGGCTTGAGCCATCTCCTGGCCAAGGTGCCTGTGGGCCCAGAGGCCACACCCAGGGCCTCCCGCCTGCGGCTCGGGGGACCCCCGCCTGTGACCCGGCCCTGCTGTGCTCCGCCCCTGCCCTCAGCTCTGGACAAGCCCCGGGGGATCACCAGGGTACCAGTGTAGGGACAGCAGAGAGCTCACCCTGCCCCCGAGAGACGTTCCTCCTAACCTTCTCCGAGGATTCTGGTGTGCCTTCTAGAGGCAGCTTCTGGGGTGACAGACGGGTGGGAATCAGACACACCTGATTCGCAGGTGTGGGATCCCAGATAGGGATGCTGGGCCTTCCAGAAGCCTGAGAGCCGCTGATCCATGTCCCTCCTGAAGGCCCCTCCCCCACCCGTCCTCTCTGTGCGGGCAGGGCCTGACCGTGGGACGTGTCTTTGGGGGACCCTGGCGGGCCCCCCTTCAGCCCAGCTCCCCTCTCTCCACCAGGCTTCCCAGCAGCGGCTTACGGACCGGTGGCGGCAGCGGCGGTGGCGGCGGCACGCGGCTCAGGTAGGGAGGCGTGCGGCCCGGCGGCTCCCAGGCATGCCCCGTGTGCAGGGACCCTGACGGCCCGGTTGAATCTGTGTGGCTGCGTCTGTCCCCCACTCTCACCACGGCCCGGGGGGGCGGGGGGAGCCCCATGGGGGGGTAGTGGCGGGCCTGCAGGCCACAGGGCCACGAGAACGCCCTCACGCAGAAAGGAGAGGTGTGCTTCTTGTGGACTTTGGACGCCCGCCTCGCCGCACAGCCGGCCTCAGGGCGCCCGTGGGCATCTCCCTCCCTGGCTTTTGCTGGTTCACAGGGCCCCCCACCTCGTGTCTCTGACCCAGCCAGGGAAGCTCTAGGTTGTAAAGGGAGGCTCCAAGCCCATCCATGTGTTCCTGCCCCCTCAACCCCTGCTGCGCTCCGCAGGTGGGCTTGCCGACCCAGCTAGACCCCCACCCCTCCGCCTGAGTCCCTGAGGGTCAAACGTGGGCCGAGCCTGGCCCTGGAGAGCGAAACCGCTCTTCCCAAAGCTCCCTACCACTCCAGGCTCGCTTCTTAGCACAGACCCAGAACTCCTGGCACTCCAGCTGCAAGGGAACTGGGGCTTCTCCTCCCACAAGGCTGCCCAAGTTACTGGGTCTCCAAATCCCACCTCTGCCAGGGTCTGGAAACCCCAGGGTGAGGCGGGAACCTTTCCCCAGAGGCCAGAGCCGGGCTGTCTCCCCTCTCCCCCAGACCCTCTGCCTTCCTGAGCAGGCAGGGCTTCTGCTGTGCGCTGGGCCCCACGAGGTCTCCAGGCCTCCCCCAGCACCGCTCCCCCAGCCCCCCAGAGGACTCCGCACCTCCTAGATCCAGGAGCCACGGTTCGTACTCTGTTCTCACACCCTGTGGCCAGGGTGCTGGAGATCCCAAGGGAGTTCAGTTTTACGTAACAGGGCTCGGAGGAGGGTGGGGCGGAGGGAGATGCTGGTGAAGGTACCACGGGGCATTGAAAGCCTAGAGGGCAAAGGCCACAAAGACCCAGACCCTCGCTGGTGAGAGACTGGCACAGTGAGGCCCTTTGGAAACGTCAGTAAAAAATCCGTTCCATGCAAACTGGCACTGCCTCGAGCTACAAAGGATCCCCTCCCCTGAGCCGCCCACTGGGGGTTGTTTGGAAGGGCCAGGGGATTCTCGGGGCTGCTGAGGGCCAGTTAGCCAGAGAGTTGGGCCGGGGCGCCGGGCACCTTTCATTGGCCTCCTGCTGCCCAGCCAGCCTCCAGAGGCCCCTGGCCCGTGGGCTAGGGTCCCTTGGTCCCCCGCCCTGGGAGCGGGTTGCCCAGCTGCCTCCTGGCTCCCGGTTCCATTTGGCTTTTTGTTGAGCACTTTTTGGTGCCATTATAAACGAGCCTCTGCCCTGCCTGTGCCCAGGAGGAGGGGCGACAAAAGGAAACTCGAGATTTCTGAGTGCTGTTGGTTGGCGTTCCCTCCGCTCAGTTTCTTTCTTATCGTGACTTGGATTATGAAACGAAACTTTAACCCAAAATTAACCCTGCCTCTCTCCCTGCCCCCATTCTCCTTGACTTCATGGCAAGTTTAAAGGGCAGCATGGGGTTCTCTGTGAGTCTGAACGTGGTTTCCCCATGGCCTCTGCCCCCCTCTGCCACCCCCACCCTCTCACAGACCCCCAGAGCCAGGTGGGAGTCCCACCCTGTCCCCACTGACTCCTAACCCCGAAGGTCAGCGCCATCTCCAACCACACCTTTTTTTTTTAATTTTTTATTTCAGGATCAGTGCTGTTTTATTTGTAGCCATTTCCATAGGGAGCCACGTCTCCCACAGGCCATTCGAGGTCAGCCATGCTCATCACCGAACTGTTAGTGAATTCTATTCAGGAGTGTGCTCCCAGACCCCCGCCCACACCAGCCTGGGTTAGTTAGTGCAAGGAGCAAGCCTTCAACTCAGAGGTGCCCGACCCCAGCCGCAGGCTCGGTCAGGAAGCTACAGGACACCCGTCAGTGCCCCCTGGGTGAGCCCGAGGGCGATGACCAGGCTGTGTCCACCAAAGTCAGAGCTCTTACTGGGCTGGAAGACACGTGCCCACGTGTGGACAGGGTAGCCTGGCCCCTCTCCCACTAAACCCCTTTGTACCTAGAGCAGGGTTACAAAGCTGGGGAAGGAAGATCTCTGCCTGTCTCTCCACCTAGTGCAGGTCTGACCTGTAAAGACTCTCCTCGCCCCCCGCCCCTGCCCTTTCCCTCTGGAAAATGGTCTGGACGCCAGGTCTGGCAGGATGGCCCATTGTTGACCCCTCATCGTGGCCCCGGGCGTTTGGACATACGTGTGAGGGCTGCACAGACTGTGTGCATCGCCCGGGGCCAGCAGGGGCTCACGGAGGGCTGACCGCCGGCTTCTCCCTTCCTGTGCTCCCGCAGCCCTGCTGCACTCATCCCAGCTCCTCCCCAGGCGAGCAGGATGTTCCTTCGGCCCGCACCCCCACCCCGAGCAAGCGCCTGTTGGAGGGCATCACAAGTTCGCTGGCAGGGAAGGGCGGGCTCAGGGAGTCTGCGCAGTGCTGCCCCGAGCGGGGCCCCACGCGGCACCCGGCTGGGAGCTCCCAGAAGCGGGGCATGGGGCCTCTGCGCCCCCGGGGCGCCCAGGCTTGGCTGTGAGGGGCAGGCTGACTGTGGAAGGCCCTCTTTTCACCTTCGCTTTTGTCTAGCCCCACCGTTTTGTGTGGTTCTCCCCTTCCTGGTGATGACGTGCAGGGGGCCTCCTGAGCGGAAGCGCCTGCGAGAGCCGCGGGTGGGGCGCAGCTTTGGATTCGCTCAGCTCGGCGCCTGCACCCGTAGGGAGCCCGGCGGCCCCTGGGGAGGGCCCGGCGACTCCTAGATGACTTCACTATCAGTGTCACTTTTCTGTTACCTTCACCCGGAAGTTTGACACGTCATCTTTTCTTGTGCTCAGTTGGGACTTTATTTTGATCGTATCCATTCAGTTCCAGTGGCCCCATCATGCCCCCCAAAAAACACCCTAAATCCAATTTGGCAAAGGACTCCACTGACAGGTGAAGGAAATGGTTCAGATTTCCAGACTATTTGATTTCTGGGTGGCATCTCAGGTGGGTCTATCAGTCTTAGAGCTTCCGGCCCCCCCAACCCCGGCCCCGGCCCCAGCCCATCCCCCGCCCCCGCAACCAGCCAGGGCCCCTTACTGCGCTTTACACTTGCCAGCTTTGTTCCCATCTAGTGACATGAGCTCCTGATGGTGGTGGTGAGTGTGAGAGTCACGTTACTGTTGTCTTTTCTCTTGCTTGGTTGGGGCTGCGGTGAGAGTGTCTCTGAGGCATACTTTCCCGCCTCTCTTACACTAGGATCTGCACACCTCCTCTCAAACACTCTTCTGAGCACGCTCAGCGGGAAGGTTTGTCCACACCTATTAATCCTCTCTCAGTGTCCAGCTTCCTGTTAGTACCAGCTGGTTTGCATGTTTTTGCTTGTTCAGATGAAACAGTTCAAGAAACAAACTCATATCCAACTCTTGAGAAATGTCTTTTTTTGTACACTTTCGTTTTCGATTTTTTTTTTTATTAGTTACGACTCCAAAACACCTGTTGTCCAGTAAAACATTTCACACCCCCTGCCTGTTCTTAGACTGTATGTTTCTGTGGGATGAACGGAATGCATGCACTGTAGTAGATGTCCTGGTAGCCGTAGCCGTAGCTGTAGAACATGCATTGTTGAGTTGATATTACAGGCCTCGGACGGCTCGGCACAGCACGACTGTCTGCAGGATAGATAGCGTGGGGGCCAGGGAGAGAAGGGGCTCCATATTTTCAATGTTGCCGAAGGGCTTGGATCCATGTTCTCGCCATCCGCCACCACCACCTCCCCTCACACTCCCCACTCCCCCAGTCTGGAACTGGGTCACCACCCTCAGCTGTAACCTTCCCAACCGAGATCTCTCTCGATAGTGTCCTACTGTAGCGAATGAGGATAGAATCCGGGTTGCAAGGAGTTTTACGGTTTTTCCTTGTTCTTGTCTTCTTCATGGTTCTTGAATAGATCAGGTCTTTTCCTCACTTCGAAAGGTCTAACAGCCGGGCTTTCTCCAAGCCCACTACTCTTATTAGAGTCCTTTGCCAGCTCACCTTCAAGGATACAGGTTCATGTGGCAGCCCTGTCTGCATGGTCAGAGGGGAAATGAAATATGGTATGGAAAGGGATTAGGACCTTGAGATCCTCAGTCTGCAGATGAGGGGGCACGTTTGGTCCTGGTGAAGCTTGGCATTTGTCCTTCTGCTTGGTGAAGGTAAAGGGGGAAGGGGGACAGGGCAGGTGGGGTGAGAGAGGTGACATTCCTGGTATGGAGGTTATTGGCACAGCTTCATGAGGAGGGGAGGGAGGGAACCAGTAACATCCAAAGAGGAGGCCATGGTTTGCCTCCATCTCCCCAGGAAGACTTCCCAGTCCTGCAGCCTCTGCCCTGGGCTCAGCGTGTGCAGTCAGCCAGCTCCAGGCACAATGTGTCCCCTCCATTTGTGGTGATGAGTCATAATGCAGGGCAGAGGTCTCTTGGAGCTTTGGGAAATGACCCTAACCTTTGTAAGTTGATGGAAGCAGTAGCTGCCGCCCAGGACCCGCTCCTAAAGCCAGGCTGATCAGTGGCTCTGACACAACACTGCAGGACACGGAGGTGGGATCTGAACCTTTGGGGTGCAAGTCACCTATTATCAGGGGAGGCAGAGCCCCAAAGTCACAGAGCCCAGGAAGTCCCCCAAAAGTGTGAAGTGACAATGCAAAATGGTAGCCTGTGGAGTGTGGCCCCAGGGCGGGGGGTGGACCAGCGTTGAATGTGAGAGCAGGCAGGTAGCCCGGATTGAGGGCCCCAGGGGCCCTGAGACCTGGGAAGGGAGGTCTGGGAGACGCCAGCCTTCCGGTCCAGGCTTCACGGGGGTAGAGATGGGCCAGGGCAGAGGGGAATGGCTGGAGCTGGCAGGCTTCGGGGCTGCCGACGCTGCAGACTGACCCAGAATGGGGAGCAGGAGAAGCGGGTGGGGACAGAAGGAGGAGAGAGCAGAGAAGTCTCCCCCCAACCCTCCACCCCCACCTAAAGCCTGGGTCTGGCTCTGCTGGGAAAATGGCTCTGCTGCCCTGCAGCTGGACATCCTGTGTGCGTTCTAGGAGGTCAAGTGAGCGAGAGTAACATGCAAGTGCTGGGGACAGAATAAATAGTTGACCTTGAACCGTAAAATGAACTCTTTGGGGAGGAGAGTAGGTCCCAGGCCTGCCCTGATTTTATCTGGGGATATTCTTTCACGTCTCAGTGGCCTCCTATGCGTTAGGGGCGGGGGGTGTTCTCACACGCCTCCAGCTGCTGGTGGGATCCAGGTTTCATGTGCACCAGATGTGGCATGAGCCTCAGTTCCCTAGTCTTGGTCTCCACAAGCCTGTTTTGAAGGTTTGCATTATGCAGGCACCAGGGCAGGTAAAGGCGCGTGACACTTCTTGCCTTCAGTGGTCTGAGCATCTAGATCCCTCCCCCAGAAAGCCCTTATTTCCCATGATGCATTGTTTCTGGCACTGTCAGCTCCTTTTTAAAAAGGAAAATGGACCTTTATTTTTGAAGATGGCTTTCCTGGGCCTCCGTCAGCAGGATCCCATGTCCAGGAAGGGGGTGGGTGGGCGGGTCTGCAGTGCAGGCATCTCTCCTTTCCTGCCCAGCCTGCCTTGTGCTAGCAGCAAGCATCCTCTGGGGGTTGTGACCTCAAGATGGCCCATCTGTGGGGAGGGTCATGGGGTCACCCAATCCCTGGAACAGAGCCAGCACCTAAGAAAGGGGGAGAGAATCTGGGACCCATTAGGACCAACTGCTGCAGCCAGCCAGGCTTACTCGCAAGACCTTCCCTGAACAGACGTCTCCCAGTCACAGCCTTGTGCTCTGGGCACCAGGCCCTCGTTTCTCAGTTTGTCATTAACAGTCTCCATTTCTGGGAGAGCCAGGACTCTGCCCATAAAGAGTCCAGCATTGGGTTTCAGTAACCCCAGTGAATTTATAATAATGTGCAGAGCTGCCCGCCTCTAACCTCAGCTTCATTCATTTTCCAAGGGCTTTCGGACCAACTCTGTTGCGGATAAAATACATCAGCTCTAATCAATAATTTTGTAATAGAAATCCCATGCACTTGATAAATCAGCTCTGGCGCAATTAGTGACTAGTCTCGAAGCCCAGATCTAAGTTAACCCTAAAGTGAATGGAGTGGGAGCATATTAGTGGTCTTTTAAATTAGCGGAATTATTTTCAGCGGGTGACACACCCGTGCCTGCCCCCCTGAGCTGGTTGACCCCCTCCCATGCTGGCTCGGGAGGAGGGGTGGGAAGAATGATGCCCCTGAGCACTCTGTAA
Source organism: Budorcas taxicolor (assembly GCF_023091745.1). NCBI lineage: Eukaryota > Metazoa > Chordata > Mammalia > Artiodactyla > Bovidae > Budorcas > Budorcas taxicolor. The sequence continues at coordinate 8,356,127 of NC_068928.1, forward strand.
CAGCACGTGGAGCCCCATGGACGGCGGTGTAGGAGCCCCTTCCTGGTACTCTGGGCTGGGCGATGGAGGCGCTGCAGGGTCTGGGGAGCCCCAAAAGTTGGTGAACCCATGTGCTGGTGAGAAGAATCTATGGAGCACCTGCCTGGGTCCAGCACGGTTCCCGGTGCTCCTGCAGAGCTTAGAGCACACGTCTGTACCACAGCCACCCCGACATGTGAGCAGGAAAGCGGAAGATTCTGGCTCAGTTTTACACATTTGCTTTTATGAGAAAGCTGGGCTACAGAATGGTTCCGTGACTTATCCAAGGTCACACAGCTGGTTACCTGGTTAGCGAGGCTTTGGTCAAGGGTAGAGAACCCTGATCTTGAACCCAGGTCTTTGGCCTCCTTTAAGCAGCCCTGTGGAGGAACCGTGCTTGTTCATGAAGGACCCATCTGCCGCCTGAACACCCTGTGCCTGCAGGAATGTCCTGGGAAAGCCCCACAGCCTCGGCTGCCAGCTCCATGTCAGGACCTCATGGGCCAACCTTTCAGATACAGATTTCAGAACCAGACCCCGGGCACATCTGCCGTGGATTTAAATCGGCAGATATTTATTAAGTGTTTAACAGCAGTAATTATTATTATATGTGACAGACATCATCCTGGGCCTTGATTCAAGGTGCTTTGAGCTGTCTCAGAAAACCCGGCTCAGAGCAGTTACATATTATAGAGGATTTATTGGAAGCTCCGTGGAAGAGTGAGCGTCCTGTGTGGACTGTTCAAGGCACTTTTTCTGCAGTTGTCTTAGTTTTGCCCTCCCTTTCCTTTCGATATTGTCTTTTTGTTGGTTTCCTACAATAGCAACATGGTAGCCACAGTTATCTGCTTCATTGTACCCTCCCGGTCTAGAAGAAGGGGTCAAATGGTCCCGATTTCTAGCAAAAGTAGAACTTTGTGCTGTTTGGCTAAGACCTGGGTTACATGAACCGGTCATTGAGGGTGGGATCCGACCCTCTGAAGAGCTCTGACACAGCACGAGATGGATGGATTTCCACAGGGAAATCCAGGTGCTGACAAAAGGGGGCACACGAGAATGATGCTGGAGAGACAAGCAGTGGATGCCCTTCGCAGCCCTGAAAGCTGCTAGATGAATACAGAGCGCAGCTTCTGTCCTAGAGACTCTTCCAGCCTAGCCCGGAGACTAATGTGTGCTTATAATACGACGCTTAAGCCCAGAAAAGAAGGTGCACAGAGGAGGAAGTGATTAGCTTTGAGGGGAAGGCAAGGAATGTTTTACGGGGCAGTGACTGTCCCTACTTTTAAAGGACAAATAGGAGCTCCCCAGGGAGCCTGGGGAAAGCAGCTAATGCATCACCACCAGAACAGCAGAGTGTTTCTGAAGTCCTGCAAACCCTTGGCTCTGGCTGGAACGTGCTAACGAGCCCAGATTCACCTGGGTAACTGGGAGCCTCAGCAAGCCCTGAAACCAAGAAGGGACAGCAGATTTCTATGTTAGACAAGCCTGAGAGCAGGGTGGATTAGAAAGACAAGACAGAAAGCGAAAGGGCAAGTGACAAACCATGAAATTTAAACACTCCATAAATGTTCATATACAGGGCCCAGTAAGAGATGCTGTGGGCCTTTCACTCGTACCATTAGCTGACTAACTCCAAGCTGAACATCATGCTGACCAGGGGACAGTGGGAGGCTGCCTAATGGGAAGTAGGGGTATAGGTAGATTCAGGCTAGAGTCTGGGAGAGGAAGACCTTGAAAGCCAGATTGCTATAGTCATATTGGTGGGAGAGAGGAGTTCATATTCTTTATGGCAGTGGAGCTCACTACGGACAGAACCAACAGAGGAAGATCAACCTGGCAGCGGCCCCACGGAGCCCAGCCTGACGCCTGGCCCCTGCGGCTGTGCTTGGTGACCTGGAGGAAGGGGAGGAGAGCAAGGCAGACCCTGCAGAGATTCTCCTTGGTTTCTGCCAACAAGTTCCTGTTCATCCCCTGCGTGGGCCTACTGGTTCCTCTTTCTGTGTCCTTGTGGCAGCCTCTGCCCCTGTCCTTTCTGCCAGCCCCTTTCCCTCTGTCCTCCTCTTTGCTTCCTCCGTTCAAATCTGCTTCAGAACGCCAGAAAGCCACACCTGACTAACCTTCCCTGGGGTGCCCTCCTCAATGAAAGGCAGAATTTTGAGTCTTCAGAAGGTGTTTTGCATGTTGTCTCAGAGTGGTGCCTGCCTTCTCCTACCATATCAACCCTCCAAGGAGGCAGTCAGCCTCATTCTTAGTGCAGATGAGTAATTACCATGCAATTAGAGAAAGCAGAAAACAAAGGGGCCCTTTGTTCCTGGATGCTCATTAATAAATAAAAAGGTCTCCTCTTCCCATCCTGGGATCCTGCACCACGGGATATGGGCAAATTATGCTTTTCAGCAGCTGTGATTGGCTGTTGGATGAGAGACCCATTCTAGATCTATCAGGATGAGTGGAGCCACAACGCAGTCCACTCTGTGGCGTGGACAGGAGAGTCATCTCAAAATTCAAACCCACCTGAGAGGTCTCTTAAGGGAAGGATATCTTGCAAGTGGTTGGTAGAATGCTAGAGACACTTCCCAGCCAATTTTAATAAAATATAGGTAATATGTTAAAATACCTCACATTTATTATGAATTAGTCGTGTACTGTGCCAAGTCCACCTCCCTTATCCCATTTAATTCTCATAGGCCTATGCAATGGGTGCTGTTATTCCCATTTCCATTTTTAAGGTTTAAAAACTATGTCTTAGCACCAGTGAGGTGGCAGAGACAGGATTTAAGCCTAGGTCTGCCATCCCTGCAAAACACTGACTTTGAAACATACAAAAACAAATCCCCACTGTTGGCCATCAAATCAATTCTCCATATCCCTAGGGGAGGAGGGAACCCGAAGTCATTTTCAGAAGGCATTACATGTACTTTTTGCACCTGCCTTTGCCATTGCAAACTTAACATCATGGTTGTCTGGCTTTAGCTGACATTTCCGATCTGGCTTCTGGTCTCTGAATCTTTTCAGACCAAAGGTACACAAAGGAGGCGTGGTCCTGTAAGAATGAGCCAACCTGAAGATAATCATTTGAAAGGAGACTTTAGCTAAAACAGAACTGAAGGAAGTTAGCCACTGCCCGTAGGAAACTAAGCCGTGGAGCAGGGCTGGGCGTCTTTGGGCAATGCAGACTTCTCCGTAGGGATCAATCAACATCCCTTCCTGCGAGCTGGCACACTGCATCTGGAAGGTCGCTGGGTAGTGCAGCCCAGCCCTAAGGCTGGGAGGAGATTGGCTGTCCAGTTGCTGGGGCTTTGCCTTAAGCCAATGGTCGGGAGGGGCGGGGCCGGGGGCGGGATCAGCGGGCTTCTCGGCCAATCATCCTGCAGGGAGGCTGGACCCTCAGTACCATGGCAACAGCGAGCAGGGGCTCATTTGTTTTGTAGATAAGTAATTACTACGCAATTAGAGAGAGCTAAAAATAAAGGGGCCTTTTGTTCCTAGTTACTTATTAATATTAATAAACTGGTCTGTCCAGGTCTGTGGTAAACAATTAATGCAAACCTGTGTGCCGGTGGAAGAGCCCACTGTGGGAGGTAAAGGCTGCAGAGCCCCACTCTGCCGTCTCTTTCTGGAAGTTATTTCTGACTGTAAGCTGCAGAGGGTTGGCTTTCCCGGTCTTGAGGGGAAGAGGAGATGCTCAGCCTTACCAACACACGGGACCCACGATGCCCCCGAGTCAGGACTGACCCAGACAGAGGAGTCTGGTAACTTCTACCCAGCCTCCAGAGAAAAGACCCACAAGCACAGCAGCAAAACCAGAGAACACGGACCTCTGTTGGAAGAAACCTCTCACCCAATTTTGCTACCTATCCTTGGCCATGTCATATGACTTTTCTGGGTCTGGGTTGTTCAGCTCCAGGTACATAAGAGTTTCTAAACCTTCCATTGAGGTAGCCCCTGAGAGTTCAGTGTGTCCCCTCCCACCTGGCTTAAAGAGAAACAAACAAGACTTGGGACTGGCTTGCTGGAAGGTTATGTGGTTGTTCAAGGGTTGACCCCACAGCTTCTGGCTTCCCCTGTCTGGCCTTGGAAATAGAGCTCAAAGGCATGCATCTCCCTTATATCCCTTCCCTTCCTAGGGAACAGGTTGCCTTGTGGATTAATCAGATAAGGATGATAAGAGGCTTAAAAAAAAAAAAAAGAGTGGAGGAGGAGGAGCAGGGAAGACTTGGTTTGCATCTGGCTTCTGCCAATGACAAGCTGCTTGATTTAGGGGCAGAGGATTTCAGACTGTTGGGTTCTTGGGCACCCCTCAGCTCTATAGCTCTGTATTGCTGCTGTTTCCAAAGCTCTGGATCCCTTATCATTGGGAACAAAAGGGGTGACCGTGATAATACCTTGAGATCTGAGAGAAGTGACTGGAGAGAAAGCCAGGGGCTTCCAAGTGATGCATCACCTGGTAGGGAATAATTTGAAACACCCGTCATGCCTTTTATTTTATTTTATTTTTTTGATGTACGAAGGCATTGAGAGGGATAGAAATATTTCCAGAATTGTGTATTATTTTTTTAAAAAACTTATAGTCAAGGTTTTCATCTTTGGGTGTGGTTGATTAACCCTTTAGAGTGTGGCACTTGGGATGATATTAATAAAGGTAGACCCATTCATAGCTACCATCGATGAGCTGTGAAACAGGGGTGAACACAGTGGTTCTTGAACCTGGCTACATGTTAGAATCACCTGGGGAGTTTTTAAAATTCCTAGTGTTCAGGCCACATTGTGAATCCATCAAATCAGAATCTGCAGGGGAATTGGGGCGGGGTGGGGGGTGCCTCAGCAGTACTTAAATCTCCCCAGCAAGTCCAGTGTGTAACCATGGACTCAGACACCTCAAGATTCTTCCAGATATAGAGCCTCACACAATGTCTGTGATTCATCATCAGAATCCCTACCTTCAGAAACAGATCAGCAGAGCCACAAGACAGACGATTCACCCCAGCCTCCTCTAAGGACAGAGATCATGAGCCTGTAGCCTTGGAGCTCAGGCCTCTCCTGCCCGCCACTGGCCCTCCCAGCAGGGACAGGAGATCCACCCCTCCTGGACAGGCTGAAAGGGTCTGTGTCCTCATAGGTGGATTCTCCTGCCTCCCCCGAGAATAGGCCTGTCCTAGCTGAGATTGAGAGTATGTACACGTAGGACCAGCGGCCCGGAGCAACCATAAACAGGAAAGCAGCCACCCTCCTTGACTGTCTGACGAATGCAGGCCTTTCAGTAAGGTCGGAGTTTGTTTGTTATTAAAGACCTAATTAGAAACATGAGAGGGAGCTGAATGGCGCCGTGCTTGGCTAATTAGTGACATGTATGCGCCCACTTTGAACTTCAAGGACACAGAGCTATTAGCGCTTACAGCAAAGATGGATTAAACTCCGGTGCATTTACAGTCGTTAAAGACGGCCAGCTCAAGTGGAAAGCCTTTTGTACAGGTCCTCAAGGGTTGCCCCTTGGGCATCCTCCCCACCCCACGCCCGGGTTTCTGGAACCACAGACAGTGAGTTTCCATGGCTTGGAGTCAAGCAGTAAGCACTGAAGGTGCTCACACCTGAGGGCTCCCCGAAGGATGGCCCTCGCTAGACTGGAGTGGTCTCTGGGGACTAAGACCAACCCTCTGCTTGCACTGTCTGGGGTGCATGGAAGGACGCCCTTTCTCTCTGATACACTCTGACCCCAGCTATACTGCATGCCAGCTTTGTGCCCAGTATTGTTCCGAGATGTGGTCCAGAGGAGGGTGGTCTGACCTATCTGCTGTGGCAGGGGCCATAAAGAGATGGCCCACCTCAGGGAGCCCCCAGTCTGATGGGGGAGACACCCCCACCACCGGGGAGCTCCCAGTTTGGAAAAGGCAGCAGGGCCCATGCCCTCAGGAACTGGCACTTCAGTACTGTAGGTTTGATTCATCATCCTTGGTTTTGCAACCTCGGCAAAGCAAAGAAAGATCCAAATAAACAGAAGAAACCTTCGCAAACCACGGTGCCAGGAAGGACAGCTGGGCAGTGTGATTCAATCTAAAAGCAGCTGGGAGTTGCCCCGAAGTCCAAGTGAGTCAGTCTGAGACACTGTGAGACCCTGGACGCATCCCCGCATGGCCCCAGCCCCAAGTGTCCTTGTCAGCGACCCCAGGGCAATAAAGCCCATCTTACAAGATGTTAGGAGCGAGAACAAGATGGTGTTAAAACGCCTGCCGGTGCACCTGGAGGACTTCTCTAGTGGCTCAGATGGTAAGGAATCTGGCTACAACGAAGGAAACACAGCCCAGGCCCAGGCCCACTCCGCGCTACTCTGTCCCCAGAATTTACCCCTCATCAGATGGCAGTCAGCCACTAACCCCATACCTCCTCCTCCCCAACCAACCCAGCCTGGTCCTTTGTAAAGAAGAGACATACCCAAGTCAAGGCTGATACTCAAAAAGTGTCAAGACAGAAAGAGAATGAGCTGTTTCCTATTGAGGTTGTCCAGCAACATAAAGTACCGGCCATAAAGCCCTCCTTAGATGGGGTTCTGGGGGCTGTCTCCTTGCACTGATCTGAGTGATAGTGTGAGTATCCAGGTTCGCTAGGAACTCAGGATGTGAGGGGTTTGGAGCTGGCCAGCAGTGAAGTTGTCTCTTCTGGGAATGTGATTTGACCTGAAGCTGCAACCTTTCTACAAAACCGTGAGTCCTGAGTCTTAGGTTGTACTGTCCATCCATTCCCGACTTAAGATATGCCAGCACTAGCCAGCAGACATCTGGGCCCCCCACAGTGGTCTGAAGCAGGCTCGATGTTGAGAGGACAAGCAGGAACTGCAGTCTTGGAAGACCAGCATCACTGGAACCAGCACTGGGAGTCCCTGTGAGCCCAGGGAGCGAGCTGACTCTCTCCACGTGTCACCTGCAGTGTTTGCAATGAGCCAGGCATCTCAGATGTGTCAAGACATGCTGACAGCAGGCTGAGTTTGTCCTTCCCGGCAATATATTGATTTGTATAGGGAGACAGGAAGAAAGAAACACCATCACATAGCTCTCTCAATCCTACCCTAGTTTTATTAAAGTGTGTCTTCTCCTTGCCTTCTGAAATAGCTTGAATTTCAGCAGAGCTTAAAAAGAAAAAGAAATGTCATATATAAAATTGATTGTCCCTGCATCTGGGTCCCCGCACCGATCTGATTTTCATTTACTGTGTCACGGTTTTCCCAGGTTAGAGGTAATTGCTGGCCCTCTCTGTCTTCCTCTCCCACCTTCAGGCTAGGCTCTGGGAGAGAAGTTTGAGCCGAGATCCCTGGGGCCCAGTGGCCGGGCAAACTGCTGGAGTATGATTCCCCCTTGCTGCGCTGGAGACGAGCTGTGGTAGCTCACAGCTGAGTGTTTCTCCTTCTGTTATCAGAAGCAGGTTTAGTTTTTCAGGCCAACCTTCCCTGGCTGACCACTGGCATTAATTTACTGTGGGCACGACTTGCAGAGGGCACGGTGAGACTGCAGATTAGGGTCCCCAACTCTGTTTGCAGGGAAGCCTCAGCTGACCAGCTGGCATTCCTGAGAGGCTGGCTGTTCAGAGTCAGGTCTCAGCTTCTGAGAGCCGCCTGGCGTTATGAAACGCAGCATCCACTGAGCCCCCCGTGGTAAATGGGAATCGGGCAGGTTGCTCTTGGTCTGGAGAACCCAGGGCCCCTTGAGAACCTGGAGAGCCCCCACCTTCTGCACACACACCCCTCCCAGAGGGTCCTTTGCTGAGACACAGTCTCTGCTGCTGTGGCGTTTTAATCCCGGCAGAGAGAAGTGTGGTGGTCGGAGGCGCAGTGACTCTGGTATCAGCCCATCAGCAGAGCCCCTCTGCTCACTGCGTTCTCAGTCACTCTCTTTAATCCTCTAAAACAGAACTCCCTACGATCTAGTGTGATACATTAACATGAAAAATACCACACGGGCTTATGCTCCAGGTCCCACATTCTTCAGGAGCTTGGGGCTGGGAGCGGGCCCGTGACACCCAGCAGCCCAGTCTCCCTGCCCTCGCGCCTCATGCAGGCACAGTAAGGTCTGCTGGGTAGCAGGTTACCTTCTGAGTTGGGCTGGGTGCAGGCAGGCCTACCGCTGCGCCTGCCTTGTCCTGAGCAGCACACACTATCCTGGCAATGTGCTGGGGGCCGTGAGGCCCCCTCCTGAGATGGATCCTGGCGGTCACAGATAATTCGTCAAGTGGGAGACTAAAATTGTCCTGAGGGCTGGCTCTGCATTTTGGTGAAAAGTGAGAGCCACCAAACCAGGACCCAGGTCTGAGCCTGGGACTTGGTGGGCCCTGGCTTGTCTCAGATATAGCAACAGTTCTGTTAACAGTTCCTTTCTCTGAATCAGTAATAATCCACTCTTCAGGCCTTAGAGCCAGAGATGCCCTCCCAGGGGTGCCCGCCTCCGAGTCCTGGGCTCTAGCCTTCTGCCCTGTGTCCAGCGGCATCACGTTGGAAGCATACAGAAGTATCGGGGCTTCCAACCTTTCCTAGACCTGCAGTGTGGCTCTCCTGATCTCCTGATCCTCACTGCCCTCTCCCACAACTTCCCCACCCTCAGTGACAAATTCCACTCTCAGCCCAGCTCCTTCTCACCACAGTCGGGCAGAACCACATGCAGACCTGTACCCACCAGAAGGAAAGGTTTGCCGTAAACCCCCCAGATGCTCCCGAGCTTTGGGTCTTGCCTCTGCAGGTGAGGGTCTGAGCCTGCAGGACAGACCTTGGAGAAGGACTCTGGGATGGCTTTCCTGGGCCAGCCAGCCAGGTGTATTCCCTTGATAGGCAGGAAGTGTCTCCTTTTATCCGATGCAAAATGCCACCAACCGAAATTTAGATGCATTTCCTCTTGCTAGCCTCAATGAGAGGTTGTGTCCTTGCTTTCCTGCCCGTCCCCCCCATTCCCCAGAGTCTTTTCATCAGGTCCAAGGTGACTGAATGCAGGGTGGTCGATGAAACAGATCCTTTTGTGAAGTCACTTCCTGATTTGTTTGGCCAGTGAATTGTGCTATCATATATCAGGTTTTCCTAAACCTGCGTATGGTAACCTGCCTTGTTGGGCTGTGCATACACAACTGTTTCGAAAACGGATGTATTTGTTCTAAACGTGATGAGTTACAGGCATTCCTCTTTTGCATTTTCGCCTCAGCCCACTGAGAGTCAGGCAGAGTAGGGCAGGACTCACGTGTCGTGGATGAGGACTCTGGTGGGTGAGGGGCTGACACCCACCCAGGCAGGTAGCTGGAGGTCAGGGCTGGGGTCACACTCAGGTCTTCTGACTCCAAGTCCAGCGCTCCCTTTCTCCACACCGTAGCTGCCTCCCTGAGCATACTGCTGCCTGGACCCAGAAAGCCCAGAGAATGCCTGGGGCACAGGGCGAGGAGAGGCGCCTGCCCCGGATTAAACCGCTGCTGTGGACGCTGCCCAGAGCGGCCAGTGGAGAAGTGACCTTGCTCCCCCACCATGAGTTCCCAAACTGCTGCTTGGTGCAGAGCTTGCCCAAGGCCACTTAATGCTCACAGCTTCTGCTACAAAAATGCCAGGGTGTTTGCAAGACATTGTCATCTTCGGGCACAGGAGTTACAACGTCCTTTTTAAATCTCAGCACTATTTATTCAGCAGTACCTACTGAGACCTCTTCTTCCCTCCCTCCACACGCACACAAACACACACACCCTAGCTGAGCAGCCTTGAGGGACATCCCATTCCCTCTTCCTGACCTGACCCTGGCCTTGGGAGCATTTCTGCCCCTTAAAATGAGCCTGGAGGTGACCTGCCAGGAGACAGCCCATTGAGAACTGATTCAGGGTAACTAGCATGGAAAGCACCCTCAGGCCAGGGGCTCGAGGCATGCTCCCCCCGCCCCCACCTGCCTACCTCTTCTCTCAAGGTCACAGCTTGGAGGGGAGGGGGTCCTCCTTTACTGTGTTGCCAGCCAGTGTGCAGGGGGAAGGTCCCCAAAGAAGAAGATCACCGTGTCCCTCTTGCCTTCGCACCATCAAACAGCGCATGTTGGTGTCTGAGTGCCCCTCCCATTTCCTTCTCAAACTGCTGAGCTGGGTAGTGCCCTCCTGGAGATGCATGGGTTCAGGACATAGGTTGGCTTGTTAACCTGCTTTCTGGAGCCTGGGTCCTCTGCACACAAAGAAAGGGGGACTCATTGACCGAGGAGCCCAGTGACCCGGCTCCTCTACGCCCTCAGCCCTTGAGGGAGCAGGTTCCACTGTCCAGAGAAAAAGGACCAGCCCAGAACCAGGGGCTCCTGGCCTGCTACCTGCATCCTAGGCGGGGAGCCAGGGCCCCGTCTTTCAGCCCTGACTGGGGGGTGTCTGCAGGGTGACGGAGCTGGGGCTCAGGTGTGAAGAGGGCAAGTGTGTAACTGTGCAAGACTTAGAGTTTTAAACCTGCATTGTAACACAGTGCCTCCTCCACAGTGATTCTGGAGTCATTGGATGGAAGAGGATAGAAGAGGGAGGGGCGATGTAGGCCCAACTGGGAGACTCCCTTCAGGCCAGCTCTCCAGCTGCAGGTCTCCTGGGCAACAGGATGGGGAGGCTAACGGGTGGGCCAAACACCACCAGCCCCTCTGTCTTCTGACCCTCCAGCGGGGCGTGTTTCTAGGCAGCATCCTTCCATGAGCATGCAACCTCCTCTCTCCCAGCCTCCTTCTGCTGGCTGGGTTAGTCTCTGGGTAGCCCTCACTCTGCTGGGAGGAGCCGAGATGGAGCTCGCTCTCTCCTTCTTGGCTTCTAGATGGGCATGCCCACCCTGGATCCTCATCTAGCCAGAGGAGAGAGAGGTCAGAAAGCCTTGACCTTCCACCCGTTACCCTGAAACAGAGCTGGCTAGTTACTCTCTTGGTTCCTTGGTATAGGAGTGGGGTCAGCTGCCTGGGTGAACCAGGAGTCAGTGTCTGAGCTCTCTCTGCTTTCCCTGGCCTGGAAAAAGAAAGTGTGTAAGCCTGAGATAATGCTGTCTGTTGAATATCTCAGCTTGATCCTTGCTTCCGTGAGTGAGAAGGGCCAAACGTTATCTGCAAGTTTAATCTCCTGTATTCAAAAGTCCTGTCCCCTCTGTCTGCCAGTGCACTCCCAAATCAGCCATTCCCTTGCTCTGAGCCTCTGGGGTTTTTTTTTTCTTTAACCTGTGCTTTCCATCAGCCAGTTTCTTCCTTTCTTGGCACAGCTTCCTAGGGGCCTGACCTTGAAGCCTCCGGCCCCAGATGGCCTTCCCAGGAAGCAGCTTGCCTTTTCTCTGCTGAGTTGGGAGCCCGGCCCTGCTTGGCTCGCTCTCCTTGCATCTTTGCATCCTGTCTCGGTTTCCCACCAGCCTAGCTGGGGTGCATCGTCGGTCTTTTTCCATCGTGGCGACTAGTCGGTAGCAATCAATCCAGGTTTGGCTCTTCAAGCCCCCACCCCCCCACACACACACCCAGAAGTGAGGAGTTCCAGCCACAGGTGCCCAGGGCAAGGTCATGGTCCAGAGAAGATTTGCAAATGTTTTCCCTGCTGCCACTGAGGGCAGGTGGGCCCAGGGCAGAGGGAAATGCCGGGCATAGGCAGGAGGGAGAAGGCTGTCGTGAGGAGCACCCACTGGGATTCAAGGAAGTTCGTGGAACCCGTTTTGTCTGGTTCTTCAAGATGGACGCGTTGTAGTCCAGAACTGGCCAGCCTGATTCACCTTGAACTTCAAAAGTCAATGAGAAATTACTTTTACAGTATAAAAAAGATGTTTTTTTCTATTATGGAAAATAAAAGATTTAAGCTACTAAAGGGAAATGAAGAAGAGACACAGTTAACCTGGTTGACAAGCTGTGGTCCTCGCTGGGGCGGAACGATGGACTGAGTAAAGGCGGGGGCCTGGGGCAGCATCTCCTCACCCTGCCCCCCACCACCACCACTCCCCAAGGAACATGTGGGTGTGAAGTCTTGTCTCCTTGTAGCAAAGGTCCAGTCCTCGTTCTTCTTTCTGATAGTCTGGAGTCTATCTGAAGATAACCAACAGAACGCAGGCTTTTCGGTCAGATATGCTTTCGTGATCATTTGGTTCAGTCAGTATGCTCTGAATTCATACTTCTTTGTCTTTTTTTTTTAAACAAAAGGAAAAAAAAAAAGTTTAAATCCCCCCTTTCCTTCTACTGCAGGAGGTGAGTGTGTGGGTGTCCTGTAGCATCATTGGCGTTCACCAGCTTTGGCCCAGAGCCTCCAGATTCTCCATCCCCACCCCATCCCTCCCTCCATCCCCTGCTCTCCACCCCAGAAGGGAACCCTCTGCCACCATCATTACGGTTATGTTAAGATGCCCAAGTCTTCCATGACATATCCCATCCTCCGACCACTTCAGTATTGACGACTTTCATTCAGGGATATAAACGGGAGGGGTGGGGAGGGAGGGAGTAGCCAGTGGGGAGGGGGGGGGAGGGAGGGAGAGCCGAAGATCTTTTTTGTCTTTTTTGTTGTTGTTTAAAACAAATTTGTCATTTAATGGATCCAAAAACAAGAAAAAAAAGTGAAACAAACCAAAAAATTCCCTCCCCAAAGATTTTTTTTTTCCTGGACACAAATTGCTTTGTTTCCTGTCACATTTTAATATCAGTATTAACACAATGTGTAGTCTAAACCTAGTTCCTTTGTAGTTTGCATGGGATGTGAATGCTGTCTCAACGTGCCCAGATCTAGGCAAGACTGCATGAGCATCAATTCAGATGTGGAAAAAAAAAAAACCAACTCTCTCTCTCTTCCATATATCTCTCTATTTCTATTGTGATAATTTGGTGGGCAGTGAAGCACCCCAGTTGGTTGCCATACTGTGTTGAATGGTTGTTTTTTTTATTCTATCTCTTTTTGGAGCTCCGAGCTTCTTAGTAGTAGCCTGGGCTGAGTATTCTTGAGTCCCTGCTGATGTCTTCGCATGGCCTTGGTTGAGTGTTAGAAGTCGGGCCTCAGCTGTTCCTCCCGAGTGTCTGGCTTGTGGTGACCGGTGCATGCCTGGCTTCCAGCCTCATACCCAGCTCTATTCTCTGCACACCAGTCCTGAATAGCTACAGTGCTCAACCGAATTTTGGCGGGCCCGCTTCCCCGGCAGGCTCCAACCCGGCGCGGCCCGGAGGCTTCCCGGGGGCCAACAGCCCAGGACCCGTCGCCGACCTCTACGGCCCTGCCAGCCAGGACTCCGCAGTGGGGAATTACATAAGCGCCGCCAGCCCTCAGCCGGGCTCCGGCTTCGGCCACGGCATCGCCGTAAGTACCTCCCCGCCCCTGCCCTCCCGCCTGTCTCCTGCAGCCCACGGGGGGGCGGTGATGTGCCAGGGAAGCCCCGAGCCGGCAGGCCAGGAGCGGGCACCGGGTCCCCCGCCACTCCCACGTCCACCACCCCCAGCTGCAGCTTCTTACCGTGCGCGGGCCACAGGTGGAGTGGAGGGAGTGTGGGCAGGTCGCTCCTGGGTCACGTTCAGCCCACTCAACCCTGAACCGCATGTACAACCCATTGCATCCCTGGCTGCAAAACAAAAAGAAGTGTTCCTCCCTCGAAAGCTGGTGTGTGAGACCTTAAGGAAACAGGCTAAGGCAGCTGTTGGCTCGTAGTAGACCCCTGGGGTCAGCCCCTCTGCTTGATCCCAGCCTCCTGGAGATTCAGGGGGGCTGGGACCTTGGAGCTAGGGCCCCGTCCCGTCCCCGTAGGATGACAGGCTGAGTCAGTAGAGTCCTGCCTGGGGTCCTGGGGCAACACTGGGGCCTGGGACGTAGCATGGGGTGCAAGTCCCGTCCCAGGGGGTTTCCTCCGCTAATGTTTCCTACAGTCTCCGGGTTCCAAGTAAGTTCCCCTTTGCGTTCTTTAGCTCCACCCGCCCCAAAGGCCAGGTGCATTTGACGTTTGTAATGCTCTGTGGTTCTATAATCTGACTAATCCAGGCGATGGAAATTTGCTTAACAGATTTGCATGCTGTTTTCAGATTGTATTGTTCTTCCCCCTCCCGGTGTGTGTGAGCATGAATGTGCCTGAGCCCACTCGCTCGCTGTCCCTTCCATTGGGGAAACCGAAAATCGGCCAACCTCTCCATCTTGGAGACAGTTTGATTTTGAGCTAAGAGGGAAGTGTCTGCCGTCCCAGGTCACATCCCTGTGGGAGAACCCTGCCTACCGGGCTGTGCTGGGGAGAACAAAGCAAGTGCAGACGATCAGGGCATCGGGGCGGCCCGTCTCTGCCCCTGGCATTGAAAGGTCGCCCCCCCCCCCCCAACCCACACACATGCGCACACACACCATCTCACACATTCATACACACTGCACACACACACACACATGCCTTGCCTGGCCTGTGCAGTCCGGGTCCTTGTTGAATCCCACTCCAGAACCAGTATCACTTAGGCAGTAGTTTGGTGAGTACACCCCCTCGGATCGGCTGTAACACCTAATCGAGAGCAGTAACTAGTCAATCCAGAGCTGCATCCGTTTCAGGGATCGTCTGCCACTATGTCGGACACGGTCAGCACCAGAAACACTGACCCTATCTGTTCATGAAAACCTGGGTCTCTGACCCGTGTGCTGTGATGGTTTCTGAAATAACAACGTCAAGTCACGTTTGGTCTGCACAGGGCTGGCCTTCTCCCCAGCTGGAGCCGTTGGGGGCTGTCTGGGGTGCAGTGCAACGGTGCCTGCCGTTGGTGGCACAAGCCCCCGTCTCCTCTCATCCACCTACCCCTGGGAATCTGGCTCTCAGTTTTCCCCTGGGTGAGCGGACAGGCCAGGGTGGGGAGTCAGGGCTTGGGAGGATGTCATCCTAGCCCCTCATGGCACGGTGTCTCAGAATTACATATTCATGCTGGCAACCACAGTCTAGTCCTAGCGATAATTTCCTTTCCCAGAATATGACAATCTGTTCCCATGTATAGCGTGCTGATGACCTTAACAATTGTGCAATTTTAGGGACCTTTGATTGCAACGGCCTTTACAAATGGATACCACTGAGCAGGTGCTTCCGTTGCCACCCCACTCTGAGGTATTGCCTTTTCTGCCACGTGTCTCGCCCGCCAGGCGTGTCCGTACATGTGTGCACACTGGGCATGCAAGTACGCACGGGCCCTGGTCCCATCGCGTCAACGTCTCTCCCTCCTCTTTCTCCACCCCTTTCCGGGGGGGTGGGGGCAACAAGATCCAGCCTTTTAATCTCTCATCCCTCCTCTGGCTTAAATCATGGCCCTCATTTTTCTTCCACTGTCTTTTTTTTTTCCTTGATTCTTTTGATCCTTTTTCTCTATCTTTCCCACCTCTCATCTTTCTCTGTCTTGAAATACGATCAAAAGTGTGGGAAACTGGAAGGAGATGCTGTGCTGTGCCCATCCCAGGGGGACAGAGGCAGAAAGACGTCAGACTTCTGCCAGGCTTGGGGGCGGAGGGTGCTAAGGGTTGCCGGGCCCTCTCAGCTCCCCAGAGCTCGCTGGGCTTGGCCAGTGGCGTTCATGCAGTGAGACAGCCAGACTCCATCTTTCAGTGAAAAGAAAACATTTTTACCAGTAACTACTGAGTAATTATCCAGATTACTGCACGAAAAGCAAATTAAATTAACGACATCACCTGCGTTACATGGATTTGGATCCCTGCCAGTTTCCTAACCTTTTAAACTGAGCTCAAGTTAATTAAACATTTTTTAAATCACTTTGATGGGGATATGGAAGGGGTGGAGTGGAGGAGAGGGGAGGTTGGGGCAGTCAGTAAGGGAGCCTCTTTCCACCTTCTCATTGAAGACGGGTATCCCTCATCCTCCGGAACAGCACCAGGAAGGGAGAAGGGGTTCTCTCGTGGAAGCTCAATATGACCCGTGTGAGCGAGCTGGTTTTGGGTCTTGAGACAAGAGTCTGTTTCTTCGGAAGAGAGAGAGCCACAGCTGAGGCCTGGGAGTGGATCCTGCTTGCAAAATCCCAGCTGGGACATGAGCCCTTGTCCCTCTGGGAGAAGCAAAGCTGAGTGAGATGGATTTGCCACTTTGGTTTGCAGTTAGCAGGACGCCCCTCTTGTCGAGGGTTGCTCCAGGCCCCCGAGCCAGCCAGGACCCAGTAGCGTGGGCCCAGCTGGGGGACCAGGTGGAGCCAAGCTCCATACATCTCTTGGATTTCTCTAATATTGCTCTAAGGAATCACCTCGACTAACGCAACTGCCTCTCTTAACCCAATAAACCCCGTGTGTGAGTTCTCTTCACCCCCTCGCCTCCACTTCCCTTCCAGCACTGACCCAGCCATTGCTGGCCTGCCGGAGCCAGAGGCCACTAACAGTGTGAAGGAGAGCTACTCACGACTAATTCAACTGGGTTTAGGGGTCCCAGCAAAGCGAGGCGCCCCTGAGAGCAAGGCGGGCTGATGGACCCAAGAACGTGGGGGGCTGAAGGTGGCTCCAGCCCTTGTGGAGTCAGATGACACGGGGATCAAACAGCTGCGAGTGCCTCCTCCCTCCCTGCCAGAAACGGGCGGGCGGTGCAAGGCTCCCTGCCGCCTCCGGCCCCACCCTCCTCGGCAGAGCTTCCCTGCGGGTGGAGGGAGGTGAGGCTGCTCGCAGCCCAGCCTCCCGCATCCAGCTTTAGGACTCAGAGGATGGAACAGAGTATAGAGTGGAGCTAACCACTCGCCCCCTCAAAAATGATTAAGTGGGCCCGTTGAGTCACATGGCCGCCCCAAAGCACACACACACAGTCTGCGCCCAGCAGAGATGACCCTCAGCCCTTTAGCACCGTCCGTGAAAGGAGGGGCCCTGGCTCCCAGCCAGTTCAGGGAGAATCGATCAGCAAGTCTGTGAATCCCAGGCCTGTTCTCATTTCCTAGGACCAAAGCTGGTTATTATTTGTTGTGTATGTTTTTACAAGCGTCCTGACCTTGAGTCTTTTGTATGTAATGTGATTTTTTTAAGTAGAAATTTGCAGTTTTAGTCATGGACAGTCCTTGACGGGTGTCTCCTAAAGACAGACACTTTTAAACATCTAGCTTTGAAAACAGACTCTTGACCAGAAAAGGCAGCGTTGGTCACTCTGCAGCTCACCGTTGCAGCTGCAAACCCAGCGTGACCACATCTGCTGACCCCGTTTCCCACCACTGCCTCAAGAGCCCTACCACAGTATCGAATCAGCAAATTAGCAAGCCAGCAAAATGAGCTACAGAGCTGCCCTCTTTCTCCCCAGCATCAAGCTTGGCTCAGGCTGTGACCCCAGTCAGCTATTAGCCTGGCCACTTTCAGACATCCTCAGTAGCCCAATGTAGTCATACTCTGAAAATGCTGGTTAGAAAGCACAGAGTCAACAGTATGCCTGCCTGACATTTCTTCTTTCTCCTCCCACCCCAACTTCGTGTTCTCCTCCGGACATCCTCGACCTCCTGTGCCCTGCAGAGCATACCTGGATGTCCAGGCAAGACTGGGCGAAGTTTCTGAGTGGCCCTTTGTTTAGGTGATGTCATCAGACCTGTTCCCCCACCAGCCTCACTCCCCATCCCAACCAGAGATGGCTCACTTCGGATCGAGGGTTGACTACATCTCATCATCTCACGAATCTGCTGTAATATAAGACAACAGCTTTTAAATGTGTATATATCCCATGATTTTGGTTTTGTTTCGTTTTTGCTTTTCTTGATGGTTTCCCTCCCTCTTCTCTCTTCCCTCTTCTCCTTTTAAATCTCTTTGAATCACATTTGGTAGTGATTTTGACTTAGTCCAATAGTCATATAGCTTTAATATCTAGTTAAAAGCTAACCATAGTATAATTGTTATATTAAGGTATTATTTTTTTCTTAAAACAATTCTTTTTTTTTGCTTGTTTAATTCTGTTCTCACTTTTCAAGGATGCTGAGATGGTAATATTACTCTGAATATTTTGGTATCAGTTCTGAGACTGTATGAATTTTCAGGCGGAATTTGAGCACACACAGAGAAGCGAGGTTGTGAAGTGCCGAGCGGGAGGTGGGCATCAACTTTCTACTCTGCATTGTATAAGAAGTGAGATGTAGTAGGCTAATGAACAGACTCTATAGCGGTTCTTTTTTTGTGGCGTCTCTTTGTTAACCTAAGTATATCTATTTTCGGCAATAAGGTAAGGACGACAATGTTTTGCGTGTCCTCCTTTTCTATAAGTGCTTTTTTTCTGTTGAAAGAGGTGATATTATAAGGTTTTTTGCAATTGTGAATTCTAAAAAAGAAATGTTGTAAATACAATTCCATTAACTACATAGAAACTATTAAGAAAGAGAGAATCAAAAATATTTTTGTGAGGGAGTCGGCCCCAGGCAGTTTGATGCTCTGTGGGTGGAGGAGGGGAGGAAGGGTAACCGAGTCAGTGACTGGATGAACACCCAGCTGCCAGGCCGACCCTGGGACAGGTTAGAACACTGTTAGCTCCTCTTGTCTGTGTGATAGACCTAAGAACTGTATTAGTGTCATACCAGCATATTAACCTCTCGTCTGTGCACAGCTTCCAACGTTACCGTCTAGTTAGATTTTTATTTAAAATATGAAAAACTGCTTTTCCCAAGACGTTTTTTAAAAACAAAGCTACAATTTTAATATTTAACATATTTAATGTTTCAAAGCACACCTGGTTTGGCTTGGGTGGGGAGGGGTGGGGGGACATTCTTTTTCAGTCTTAATTTTTAAATATTTGATCATTTTCTATTGTCCAATCATTTCAGCACCTCCAAAGGTCCCTAGGACACTTTGCCTCTCTTCTCCCCCTGTCCCCCCAGCCGCCCCCCAGCTCCGGGGACCCATGGGCCAGGAGTGGATAAGCCTGCATTAATGAAATCTTTTCTCCATTCACTTTCTATTTCCCAATTAGGAAAGCAACCTTTTGGTTTATATGTTTTTTTTAATACCTCAGTGCTGCAAGTATCACCAGAGAGGCTATGAAAGAATTTTTTTTTAATTTATTGTAGATGTAAACAGAATTTTTAAAAGTTAAAAGTATAAACATCGCTGCACTGTGACTGGTGGGAAAAACTGACCGTTTCCTGTTTGCACATGTTTAACATTTGGCTGTTATAATATATGGTCCTCGGTTGGGGAAAGATACTTATGATGAAGGATATTTTTTAATTTAACTTTTTTTTAATATTGGTAATAGGTCGGCAACAGCAACTATAGAAGTACAACTCAATAGATGGCATTAAAACATATTGTAGTGTGGATATATATTTTTTCTTTTTTAAAATGTGATATTGACGTTTTATTAATATTTTTTAAATTGTTACGTTTATAAATTTGGTACTTAAGGCACAGCCAGTATGAGACACTGAATGCGACATTTATTATAAAGAGCTGCTGCACTCCTATTTTTATAAATTTTACTAACAAAGTAGACTAATGTAGACATTCACAGACATGGTAGGGTAAAAGCATCTTCAAGCAAAAGGCTCCAAAATGCTAACTCAGAAAGAAAGAAAAAAAGCCTTTTTCAATTCTAATTAAACAGCAACATCTTTTTTTTTTTTTTTAATCATGTTCTTTGTTTTTTTCCAATAAAATGTTAGGTTGTTTGGTGAAGGTTTTTTCGTTTGTTTTTCTTTCTTTCTTTTTTTTATTTCCAAACAACCAGGTTAAGTAAAATGCTGGGCGCTTTTAAAATATTGAAACTTGTTCAAGTAATAAAATAACAGGATAGAAGTTTTATTTTAAAAAAGAAAAAAGAAAAAAAAAAGAGACAATAAATTCCCAGAAATTCAGTGTCTAGACTAGGGAATTTAATTCCTATTTTGTCCATGCTGGTGGTGTACTGTACTAGCCTCCCTTTCTCTGCATCCCCCATCACCTCATAGAAGACTCTTTGTTGACCATCGTCTGTTAATACTGTATAAAGTGGCTATCTTGTAAGCGTGCTCTCCTGGGACTAGCATAGACTTTTTTTCTCCTCTTTCTTCTAGTACATATTGATAGGTGTAACGTAATTAAGGTTTAAAAAAATTAGACGTAGTTATTCAGATTTAGGACCAGTAAGGATAGAACTTTCTCTTATTTATGAAAAAAAAAAAAAAAAAAGCTAATAATTTTGGGGCAGTTTTTTCCTTTCATTTTTTTTTTTTTTTTCAATTTCAAGTTTTCATTTTATTTCTGCTGATCTGATGTGGTTTCAACTAACCCAAGGTCTCACGATGTTCAGATGCCGGTAGACTCTGCGGCGTTTTGTAGATTCCCACCCCTCCCCTCCCCCCCAGCTGTGAAGGGGTGTGCCATACTACCTTAAATGCTAATGCTAGATATGCAAAACTGGATTTTTTTAATTTATTTTTTAAAAGAGGGAGGCATGGTATATTAAAATGATTTTACTAAGAGAAAAAAATATTTTTTTAAGAATGCTCAGAAGAAATTGATAATCTGTGTGAATATGTTTTAGATGTTTATAATACCTTTTGAAGAGACCCAGTAGCCCATAGCACAAATCTCGTGGAAATCTGATATGTTTTAATGTGGCTACCTAGGTTAAGGTTCACATTAGTCCCCCACTCATCTAGAAGTCCATTTTGAAAGATTTTTGTAAATTATTTTAGCACTGATGTTCAGCCTTGTCTTTGTGTCAGTTAAGCTCAGTGGCGAACATGGGAACCACCTTCCGCCTTCCCTGGGGGAGAAACCCTCTTGGCTGATGGCTTTTCCCCGGAATCATAAAGCAGCCACCGGGTGACTTGCTGGCTTCTCGATCCATCTGCCTGGGGCCCCCAGACTCCTCTCCTCCCACTTGGAGGAGAGTGGGCACAGAAGCTCCTGGACCGATGCCTAGTTCTCCCTGGACGTGGAGCTGACAGGGATGACCGAGTTCTGGGTCTCCTCTCCAGGAGCTTGCACACCTGGTCTGTGGCCTTCCTCACACCCACTGGGAAAACCAGACAGCCTCACTCTATCCCAGTCGCTCATGGGCTTGATTCAAACAAAGTCCCAACAGGCCTTTTCGTTTCTCTCCTTCATAACCTTCATCTTAATTTGAACTCGTAGCTTGGACTTTAAGGTAGCATGGCTCTATTGCTGTCAATTCAATGTTTCACTGCACAGCAATTCACAGCCAGTGAATGTTACACACATCTTGCTAGACTAGTATAAAAATCATTGGGTAATTGTTGGTTCTAATGACCTGAAAGGTGTTCAGTTTTTGTTTTCAATTTTGTTTTGTTTCTTGGTTTTATCTTTTTTTTTTTTTTTTTTTGGTTCTTTTTCATTTGGGGATTTTGGAAAAAAAAAATTTTTTTTTTGGTTCCAAATAGAAAAACAAAACCTGTTTTGATCTTTAGTGCAAACGAGGGCTAGGGACTTAGCCACCACCACCCACCCACACTGCTTCATTCTGCCATTCACTCACAGCAGCATAATCAAGAATAAAGCAATATAGTTTACTACATTTTTTAAATTGAAGGTCAGCCATGCTTTCTGTATTATATTGCATATGAAATTGTTTACAAAAGAAACACTAACTCATACTTCTCTCTATTGGTTGGGAGTGGCTCACAGGGACAGAGGGAGGCTGGGGAGTAGGGTGGGGAGGGAAGAATGTTTTTCTTTCTTGAATGTGCTTCACAAGCCAGGCTATCTTCCAAGGAAGGTTGAAGCAGGGTAGGGGGTTGAGGGCAGGGGCAGAGGGACAGATGCAGGCAAGCACATGGAAGAGAGACACTGGCAGGCTCCCCCCACCCCTCTCCACCCAGCCCCCCACTCCAAACAAAAAGAAGCAGAAGTCAGCTCAGCCCCGTCCTGAGCATAGACACTACCCAAGGAGACGCTGTACGTTAAGCAATACTTTAATACTGTAATGTTTGTTTTCTTTCTTTTTTTTTTTAACCAAAAAAAAAAGTAAACTAAAACAAAAATATATACATAAAAACCCACCCCTCTGGGGAAGCAACCTGAATCCAAACACTTGGCTATCAAATAATCAGAATGTATTGTCTCGGATAGGAGTTTGTTTCTAGGAGGCAGGGGCACGTGGGGGGCGGGGGATGGAGACTGAGAGACAGAAGTTTCCAGAGCCTTCCAGAAGGCTCTCTGCTACTGTATTCTGTACATACTGTGCCATCCTGTGTGGAATCTGTGAGTGTCCTTTGAGTAGCGTGGGCTAGCCAATCTGCCGTTCATGGTGTGTTGTAAACGCGGAATTCCATATGTAATAGGATGCAAGTCTAAGCGTTTCATGTGGACATCAATGTATCTAAATAAAACTTTCCCTAGCACTGTGGCTGACCTCACCCTTACTTTTATACTTTAGTATGAAACTGATGACAACTTTGGTAGTGAGTATTTTTTTTATATATATACATATATATGTATCTATATATATATATATCTCAAGCATCTTTCAGGTCTTTGTGTGTGGCTTTCTTAAAGCCCTGTTGTAAAAAATTACTATGTGGATGGCAGTCTCTCACATCACAGATGTGGAAAGTATAATTTTATATTTGTATTTTCAAATAAATAAGTTTGTGAAAGGTTTCCATCCTCTACTGTGGTCCAGAAATCAATGTGTTTGTCTGACAAAAATAAAATAAAATAAACTGTTTTGAACAGAGTTGTTTGATGTTCTTTCGCATATGGATGGGAAGATCCTCTGGAGTAAGAAATGGCAACCCATTCCAGTATTCTTGCCTGGAAAATTCCATAGACAGAGGAGCCTGGTGGGCTCCAGTCCATGGGGCCACAAAGAGTTGGACACTGTTGAGTAACTGAACAATGCGCGTGTCGGGGAGGGCTCAGTGGGGGAGGGGAGCTGTAGATTGGGGAGGGGAGGGTGTCACTGGTCACACCTGCCTCCCGTCACCCTGATCTTGGGTGGCCTCAGACTGCAAATGCTTGAAGCAAGGCCCAGTGAGAGACTGAGGCCAGGTCATGGTGGTGAAAGCCCCAGATCCTATCCACGAGACCCAATGGTCAGGGACAAGGGCCCTGGCCCTTGGGCTTTGCAGAAAAGAATTTCCGCCAAGATGGAAGGTAGTGTAGCAAGCATAGTGTTTATTAAGAGGGGAAACAGCACAGTACGTTTGGGTAGACACATGTGCAGACTCCGGGAGAGAGAGTCTCTGAGTCGCATCCTCATGGCAGTTTGAATTACTATTGTTGCAGGAAGCGAGACCCCTTCAGGGCCCGAAACTGGGTTCTTACCTAGCACTCGGAAATGAATTGTTCGAGGAGACACATGTGCTGACAAAGCAAGAGATTTTATTGGGAAAGGGCACCCAGGTGGAGAGCAGTAGGGTAAAGAACCCAGAACAGCTCTCCCACGTGGCTCACAGTCTCGGGTTTTATGGTGATGGGATTAGTTTCTGGGTTGTCCTTAGCCAGTCATTCTGACTCAGAGTCCTGCCTAGTGGCGCAGCCTTGTTCAGCCAAGATGGATGCCAGAGAGAAGGATTCTGGGAGGTGGGCGGACAGATGGTGTCTCCTTTTGACCTTTCCCAGACTCTTCCAGTTGGTGGAGGCTTATTAGTTCCGTGTTCCTTACCAGGACTTCCTGTCGTAAAACAACTCATGCAGATGGTTACTATGGTGCCTGGCCAGGGAGGGCGGTGTCAGTCAAGGTGCTTCCCCTGACACTATTATGGGGTATTTCTTCCGGTTTCCTCCAGCCAGTCATTCTAATCTGCCTGGATCACAGTCCATATTTGGTATATCTCAGGATCCTCCCACATGTGTTTACACATCTCTCAGCTAAGATGGGTCCTACCACGGAGGCATCTGGGTAGAGCATCCTTTTACACGGCTCCCCTTCTGGCCTGCAAGGAGCCTTTTCTGTGCATATGCGGTGGTGGCGGCGGGGGGAGGAGCGGTCCTCCTGACTTTGGGAATGAGAGGTACGTGGCCTGGGGAGGGCCCAGACTTTTCCCTTGGTTGTCCTGCTTTTCTCGTCTTGGAGTTTGGGTCAGCAGAGAATGCAACTCCAATTGCTTTACCCTGAGGGGGCCCATCTGCCTCCTACCTCAACCCCTCAGCATGGTCACGGGGCCTCCAGCATAGAAGAAACCCTCTCCCTGTCCCCAGGGAGCTTGTGGAACTTGCGTGTGTGTATGTGTGGTGATTATCTTATTGAAGCATAGTTGATTTACAATGTTGTGTTACTTTCTGCTGTACATACTCATATATATATAAGTATATATGTATCTTTTCCATTGTGCAACTATTTTATGAAGCGATAAGAAAGCCTTGCAGTGGAAGAGCAGGTGGAGGGCACCGCAGAACCCATGGATGAGCAAGAAATAAGCACCATGGCCCTGTGACATCGCAGGACCCAGAAGGTGAAAGTGCAGGAGCAGACGAGGTGGCCCACTCTCACAGTTGAGGTAGCTGGCCTCAAAGAGTTCTCAACTCCTGCAGGAGATGGCAGTGAACCAACTTCTGTGACGCTTGAGTAGGGACTGAAGGAACCTTGCATTTGCCCTCGAGGAGTTCAGAGTTTTGCCTAATGAAATGAAAGTTAGAGACGTAGAAATAGATACTTCTCATGGCTGAGAGAAAACAGAATTAAGATGTAGTTTGTGGAGGGCAAGTCTCAAGACCTGGTGGGAGCAGTCAAGGCATGGTCTAAACCAGATCTGAGCCAGAGGGATTTCTTGGCTTTTAAGGTGATTTGTAAGCAATGAAGTATAGCTTTGTAGATGCTTCCTCAAGACCCTGAGTATAAGCTGTAGTCCCCAGGGCATGTCTTCTGTGGGTCCCTGTTCCAATCTCCTGTCTCCTGTTTATTCCAGCTTTATCATATGGACATTTCTGCTACACCAAATGCTGAGATAAGATGGTAGAAGGTTCCCCTCTGTATTTCAGCCTGGAGAAAGGAGAGTTTGGTGTCTAGCCCACCTCTTGTGTGTCCAAAGGCAGAGCCTCAGCATTCTGCAGTGTTTTGTTACACTGAGGACAGGAGAGAAGAAAAGTTTAATATAAACCCTGAAGACCTATAAGAGCGTATTTGAGAAATGCCTTCCTAGCATTCTGAGAGGAATGGGCCAAAGACATGGAAAAGATCATTTTCTCAGATCATTTTTGATTGCTCAGCCCAAACCTAGTCCAGAAGCCTAAGGAGCAAGTGGGGAGCAGGAGCAGCAGCTGCCCGTGTCTTCGTGTTCAAGGCAGGCGGGTGATTTGGGGAGGGTCCTACTACTGCTGAGTGGCAGTAGAACTGAGAACCCAGGCTCAAGCCTGGCAGCAAAGCTCAGTTATCAGTGTTGAGCATGCCTGGTTGCCTGAGCCCATGAACTGTACCCCAAAAGAGGCAGAAAAATATCAATCACAGAGAAGACCAAACTTCAGGGAGGAATAGAAAAATACATAGAATAGAAAGCTAAGCGAAAACTTGGAAAAATAAGAAATACCACTGTTAAGATAAATACGAGTATAATAAGCAAAGTAAAGAATTTGGTCAAGGGAATCCATCATTATCTAATAAATGAGAATGGATTGAATTTGCTACCATTACAAAACAGAGGGATGCGTTTAGAAAAGCAAAACCCGGCAATGTGCCATCATGGAAACTCACTTAAATGATAAAGAAAGATGAAAACAAAGGGGCAGCAAAGGGGAAATAAGCAAGTGCAAACAAAAAAGGGCACGAATTGAAATGCCAATATTAGACGAGGGTGGTATTTAACTTTGAAAGCACTCAACAGAATATTCCGTAATGATAAAAGACTCTGTCTGAAGAATTGAGGAATTCCCGGCAATTTAGTGGTTAGGACTCTGAGCTTTCACTGCCAAGGAGATTTTAGTACTCTTTTCTTGGAACTAGACATTTTCAGTATACAAAAATAAAGACATGGAGGAATAATGCAATTAGCAAAAGATCACATGACCTATATAGCATCTTTTTTAAAATGTACATTTTTATTGTATATCCGTATGTACAACTATCAATACTTGGCCAAAATAATAAGTATTGTTATTTTTAATTAATTGCAAATAATAATTACTAATATTAATTAACTAAAAAGTAGCAATTTTATAGTCTACATTCCTTTATCATAATCCAATAAAATTAGAAACAAAGTATGGCTATAACCATTATAGTTCCACAGTTTCATACATCCCATCCTTGGATCAAAGAGGAAAATTAAAGAAAACATAACCTGTCTAGAAAGCAGCAAAAAGCACACATTATACATGGACCTATAACACACAGCAAAAGCTGTACTCAGGGGAAAATGCATACCTTTAAAATGTCATTAAATGGAAAAATTGTATATTGTTATTCATCTTAACCTAGCAAAAAGCAGCTAAAAAACTAGAATGATGCAACTGATAGAAGCTGAAAGCTATAAAATAGAAAACAACAAAGGCTTAGAAGGGATAAACAACTCCAAAAGTTGGATATTTCCAAACACCAATAAAACAGACAAATCATCCTAAGTAAGAGAGAAAAGAGCAAAAATAAACAACATAAGGAACAGGAAAGGAAACAACCACAGGTAACAGCAAAGCATACTTATTGACAACAAATCTAAAAATTTTGATGAATTTGAAAATTTCTTATCTGCTATATAAATTACTGAAACTGGTGAGATGTAGAAAGTCAAAATAAATTTATTACTGAGAAGATATCAAAAAAGTAATTAAAGATATAATATTGAAATATGGACTAGGTACAAATGGGTTTACAAATGAGTTTCATCTAACAATAATTCCAATGTTTTTGAACTATTTAAGAAGATTTTAAAAATATGAAAAGCTCTTCTATCTGTTTTATAAAGCTAACACAGCTTTGATATCAAAACCCAATATAGATATAAGACCAAAAATACATCTACAGACTTAGGAGCTCAGATGCAAAAACTCTAAATACAGTGTTCTCAAGGAAAATCCAGCAATATGCCGTGAGTGTAATATACTGTGACTAAGTACAGCTTATTTCAAGGTTGCAAGATATTTCAATATCAAGAAAGCTATCAACATAATCTGTTACACTGGCAAGATAAAAGAAAAAAAATAGGATCATAACAGTATGCTCACAAAGTATTTGAAAATATAATGGTTATTCCTAATAAAATCTTGGAAAGTTGAAACAGAAAGGAATTACATACTATTTAAGACTATCTACCCAACTCAACAACTATCCTCAATTATCCTCAGCAGTGAAACACCAAACCTATCTCAATGAAAATAAGAGGTGCTGCTATCACTATAACTATTTAATATTATCTTCGAGGATCTAGAGAAAACAATAAGATAAGGGAGTCATATAAACATTAGGAGGAAAAGATAAAGATATGACTGTATTCCTAGAAATTTCAAGTTTTTAGAAAATACATAAAAATTGCTACTGAGATTGGTGTAAAACTTTGGTAAGGTGACTGGCTATAAGATAAATATACAAAAATCAGTTGAACTTCTATCCAGTAATAAGTACCTGAAAATAAAAATATATATTTAGGGATAAATTATATAAGAAAAGAATATAATGTATAATAAGCAAATTATAAAATACTATTAAAGGCCATAAGACAAGATCTGAAAAAAATGGAACGATCACATTCTTTAATGGAGAGATATAAAACATCAGTGCTCCCCAATTTTATATACTGTATTGAAAACACAATTATAAAAACCATTACAGAATTTTTAACTGTTTAAATAAATCTTAAGTTACAAAAAAGAATTAAAAAAATAAATAAATAAATGACCCTCAAATAGCAAGAAAAGTATTTAAAAGGATAATAAATGTTACCTGTATTACTGGATGTCAAGATTACCTCAGGCACTTTACTCTCATCGGTGTGGCAAAAGTACAGAAAAAGTCAAATAGATTAGTGAGACAGAATTTTTAATCCAGAAATAGATCTTGTATCTAGAAGAATTTAATAGCATATGATATATGTAATGGGTAGTTTAATTTTATTGAAAAAGGATAGGTTACATAATATAGAATACAAACACAACTGGCTTTTCAATGAGAGAAAAATAGAAGTTGACTTCCAACCTACATTATTCATAAAAATAAATTCCAGATGGATTAAGGATTTCAATGTAAAACTTGAAAAAAGATTCTTGCAAGAAAATCTGCATCATTCATTCATAAAAGCCATGGAAGAAAATATAAAAACCGTTAACAATAAAAAAAACCCTAAACTTTCTTTACATGTGATCAAGAAACTTGAATTTAAAATAGACCAATGGCAGATTTGGGAACAAAGCATTTTTTCCCAATGTAGAGGACAAAGATTAGTACACATAGAGTTCATATGAATTAATAAGACTAAGGCAACCCAATAGATAAATGGGTGAAAGACAGGAATAGGTGATTTGTGGAAGAGTCAGTCCAAATGGCTCAACCTATGAAGCATGTGAAAACATGCTCAAAATCACAAATAAAGTGCGAAGTAAAATAAGTTACACTCATTAGTCTGACAGAAAATGCAAGGAGCTATAGTACTTGTTGGAAAAGACTCTGATGCTGGGAAAGACTGAGGGCAAGAGGAGAAGGGGACGACAGAGGATGAGATGGTTGGATGGCATCATTGGCTTGATGGACATGAGTCTGAGCAAACTCTGGGAGATAGTGAAGGACAGTGAAGCCTGGCATGCTGTAGTTCATGGGGTTGCAAAGAGTCAGACACAATTTAGTGACAACCACAGCAATATAGTACCTACTGCTATAAAATAAGGGCTTCCCTTGTGGCTCAGACGGTTAAGAATCTGCGTGCAATGTGGGAGACCTGGGTTCAGTCCCTGGGTTGGGAAGACCCCCTGGAGAAGGAACAGCTACCCACTCCAGTATCCTGGCCTAGAGAATCCCATGTACTATACAGTCCATGGGGTCACAAAGAGCCGGACACGACTGAGTGACTTTCACTTGGGGTGCTAAAAAGCTGCTGCTTCTTTGTTGCTGCTTTATACAGCTGCTAAAAGTGTTGTGTTTAGTCTTTTTGGGAAACTTGTACAGCCATCACAGGGATCTTGAGGAATATTTCCCATGTCTTCCTCAAGAGGATCATGGAGACTGCCCAACCAGAAGTGCATTTTTAATAGCTCCCTCAGCTTCTCTGGGCTTCCCTGTGGCTCAGTGGTAAAGAATTCACCTTCAACGCAGGAGACCGCCTGCAATGTGGGAGACAGAAACGTGGGTTCGGTCCCTAGGTCAGGAGGATGCCCTGGAGAAGGAAATGGCAGCCCACTCCAGTGTCCTTGCCTGGGAAATCCTGGAACACCCAACTTCTCTCCTCATCGTCCCTTTCAAAATCTTGTAATGTGGAGAAATGACTATATATTATTTCTGGATGTTTTATATTCTGCCTCCCCTTAAAAAGAAAGTTAAAACTTCCCCATCTCTGCTCTTACATTATATATCTCTGCTCTAACTGTATAATATTATAAAGACACTTGCGCCAAGATTCTCTTTTTTTATTTTAGTTAATTATTTTGTTTATTTTTGGCTGTGCTGGGTCTGTTTCTTAGTTGCTGCTCAGCCTTTTCTCTAGTCGTGGAGAGTGAGGGCCACTCTCTAATTATGGCGTGCAGGCTTCTTATTGCGGTGGCTTCTCTTGTGAAGCACAGACTCTTAAGTGCTCGGGCGTCAGTAGTTGGGCCACATGGGCTCAGTAGCTGTCCCCCCAAACCCCCGCCCCGGGGCTCTAGAGCACACACTCAATAGGTGTGGCTCACAGGCTCAGCTGTCCCTCAGCACGTGGGATCTTCCTGCACTGGGGATCAAACTTGCATCTCCTGCACTGGCAGGCGAATTTTTTTCCCACTGAGCCACCAGGGAAGCCCTCTCGAAGATTCTTATCACTTCCAATCAATTTTTCTTTGATGGTCAGAACTGATTACATAATAGCTAGACGACTCATCATCTCCTCTACATCCTGAAAGAAAGTGAAAGTGAAGGCGCTCAGTCGTGTCCAACTCTTTGCCACCCTATGGACTGTAGCCTACCAGGCTCCTCTGTCCATGGAATTTTCCAGGCAAGAGTACTGGAGTGGGCTGCCGTTGCCTTCTCCAGGGGATCTTCCCTACCCAGGGATTGAACCCGGGTCTTCCGCACTGCGGGCAGATGCTTCACCATCTGAGCCACCAGGGAAGCAAAATTTAAACTGTCGGGCAAGTCGAAAGCAACAGTCGGAATAGATGCCTCTTTGAGGGAGTCTCTCATCTGCCAATACCCTCCAGCAACTCTCCGAAGGTGGCTGGGGGTCAGAGCGCCCCCGCTGGGGAGAGGGAGATGCTTGGGGTTGCACCAAGCCGCCAGGCTCTCCGGCTGCCCTGACCATCTCTCCCGCCGGTCTCTGGTTAATTGCTGTGACATGTCAGCAGGCACTCTCTGAGGAAAGAGCCTGCGAGCCAGCCCACAGCATCCCAGCTTAGCAATCATTGCTGATTAAAAACTAGTTACAGAGCAATGAAGATGGAATCCTGCATTAACCAAATGACCCTGTCCTCAGCCAAGCCCAGATAGATGGCAGTGATTATGAGAGCATCACTTACAGACGTTAACGGCTGTTGGAGTTTCCGGGAGATTTACGGGGTGGTGACAGCATTTGGCTGGTTGGGGCTGCAGCTCTGTCTCCTGCCCAGACCTTCCTGTGTGTTTATGGGTTCCTGTGGCCTCACGGCTTAGAGTGGCCTAGCTCTGCTGAGCTTTTACACAGGCTGAACACTCTGGCTTGTGTAAAGTTGCAATTTATCATATTGCCACTTTTCAGAGAATCTGAATTAGTTCAGCTACACTTCATGCTGAAACTATCCTGAATGTAATTTAATCTTTCTTTAATGATTCAAAAGGCACTTTGACGTCTTGCACTAATCAGAGTCATGGCTATGAATATCAGAACTTGATATTGAAGAGATGTAAAAACACCCACGAGGGAATTAGGTGAAGGGGGTCATGGAAAACAGCATGTGCGGCTCTTTCTGTGAGAGCATAGGAAGCATGGTGTGTGTCCAGGGTCTGCGGAAGCGTGGTGTCATAGGAAGTCTAACCGGACTGGGGTCGACGTCACCACGGTCAATGAATGACCGTATAAAAAGCTGGCCCTTCTCCTGAGTGCCTGCCTGTTCCCACACCCTCCAAGAAGCATGGCATCTTTGCCAGTCTGGGTCTCAGCTGTGCAGATTTGGGGTGAGGGGAGAACTGTCCTCCCCAAGACAGGAGCCCCCGTAACAGACAAAAGAGAAATGAATTGATGTGAAAAGGGAGGGGTGGGGAGAAAGACAAGAGCCCGCAAGAGCTGGGATTAGAAGGAGAAAGGAGAGAGCTGTAATAGTGAAGTGCGCGCGCGCCCGTGTGTGTGTGTGTGTGTGTGTGTGTGTGTAGTGTGTCTGTATCTGTGTGTGTGAGTAAGAAATGGAAAAACACCTCCCTCGTTAGGTTGCTCTAAGATCTACGCAGCCTTCCAAGCCCACTCTCTCTCTCAAGAAAATTTAAATAGAATCGTCATTTGGAATTTTTTGAAACACCTGGGGAAAGATTTCAGTTGTCTTTCCGTAAGTTTTGACTGTAGGTATTTCCTTGAACACACCCCCAAGGGGAAACAGGGGCGAGAAGTGAGAAGCGAGAAGGCCTGGTTTGTAAGGGCTGTAAAGCCGGGCCCCTTGGGGCTGGAGGCCGTCCTCGCCGTGCCCGCAGAGGTGGGGCCTGGCTGGGTCAGCCAGGCGGGGCAGGGCCAGCCTGGGAATTCAGCCTGAGAGCTCCTTGAGCCGTCCCCTCTGCCCGCTGTCCTTGTACTCCAGGCCCGGGAAGACACGGAGGTGCCACGTGTAGGGGCAGGATGGTGGGGCCGTGGCAGTGCCCTCAGGACGGAGACAGGAATGAACTGCTGCCGCTCGGAGTCCTAGGGGCAGCTGCACCTACCTCTGTCTGGCATCCTTTTCTTCTCCACTGGGAAGTGAGGCTGTGTGTCCAAGCTGGGGCTGCAGCAGTCAGGCAGCTGGTGTGGGGCTCTGGGGGCAGCTGATGGTTCAGGGCTCCGATACCAACAGTCCCAGCGGTCCCAGCTCTGGGGAACTGCAGGCCAGAGTGAATCTCTTTCTTTGCCAGAGCCCAACTCCTACCCCTGCTCCAGCCGGGCCTGCCCCCTCCCACACGGATCAGTGGTCTGCAGGCCCGAAGGCTTCCCAGCCCACAGGGTGTGCCAGGCTCTGCTGTGCCCCGGAGTCCTGCCCCAATGCCTTTCCCCTGCTGACCTCTCGCGTGCACCTCTGCCAGAGCCTCCAGTGATGTCTCCCTGCCCACCCCTCAACAGCTGCCTGTGGGCATGCAGTGCTATAAGCCCTACCGTGTCCCTACTCCTCAAACATATTACTGCCCTTTCTGATGCCCTCCAAGAGGTTGTCATGTGGGTATTTGGGAAATCTGTGGGCCATCCTGATGGTCACAGGGCACCACTGCCCCTTAGCAAACAGGGCCCGAGCTGTGGATGCCGTGATGTGTAGGACAGTCCCACGTAAGGATGACTTGACCTGGGTCCCACACAACGTGGGTGCGGCCTCGAAGGGTCCCTCAGGATATCCGTGTAGATGAGAAACCAATCTGTAGTTATCTGGGAGTTTGGCCTACTTTTATTTTACAATCCGCTCCAAGTGTGTTTTGCAGAATTTCAATTCACAGCTTTGGCAGGAAGGTAACGACCGTGCAACAGAGAGGAGAGAATGCTTTGCTCCATTCAGAAGTTTGCCGAGTGCTTCACCAGTTCAGAGAAGCGAGCCATCGAAGGCCAGTCGCCGACCGGCCAGTCTGCATTTACAGCGTCACCTGGATGGCGACTGCGCGTGATAGGGCACCTGACCGCTTGGTCCCGTCCTCTGCCGTAGTCATTCCCAAACGCTTATATATGAAGTTACATCCTTGTATTATAAATCACTTACCTTACAGTTCTCTTTTATAAATTGAGCATTTTATTGAAGGTTTTTGAAAGCACATATGTACACAATTGTATGATCTGAAGTTTTTTTTTTCAGGCTAATGGAGGCAATTTTTTATACAAGGGGACGGGGAGTCTAGGTGCCGGACAGCTTTCACCAAGAATTGCAGTAAAGATCACATCTAAAAGAAGCAAAGGATGTGTATGAATGGGTAAGTTTGATGAATTTGTCGTTTGATGAGGTGGTTATGGGGCGTGTTGCTGTGATGATAACTGTCCGGCCTCCGGTGTTCCTGAAGCACTGGCAGAGGAGGGAATCAAGATCTCTCTTGAGGGTAGCTCAGTAGTAAAGAATCCGCCTGCCAGTGCAGGAGACACAAGAGATGCAGGTTCGATCCCTGGGCCAGGAAGATCCCCTGGAGTAGGAAATGGCAACCCACTCCAGTATTCTTGCCTGGAGAATCCCATGGACAGAGGAGCCTGGTGGGCTACAGTCCAAGGAGGTCGCAAAGAGTCGGACATGACTGGGCATACACAAACGTTGATGTCCTATTCACATTGATCAATCCCCCACCTAAAGGTCTGTACTACGTCACCGTCAGCTTGTCCCACTGCTTAAAACTCCTCCACCTTTTGCCTCGAGGGTGTTGCATCCAATCTCCCTCTTCTATTGCAGTAGTCTTGACTCAATTTCAATAGTCTTGAATAAAATCTTCCTTGCTCCAAAAAAAAAAAAATCTTTCTGGAGGAGTTAAACTAGAAATGATAGCTAGGCAGAGAGATGCATCATTTAGTCATGAAAGCAGAGACCCAAGGAGAGTCTCCGAGCCACAGCTCATCTCATGGGGAAAGGAAGTCTCACACAGTAAGCTTTAAGTGTTGTAGCCAGGGGCAGGGCCTCTGTAAGGTGCCAGCTGATGCAGAGCTCTGCACCCAGGCGTTTCTAGATTCTCATCCTGCAGAGAGGAGTGCGCCACCCTTTCTTAGTTGTTACGGTTAAACATCAGCTCCGACCAGCCCCACTTGCTCTGACTGATCAAGTGCCAGGCAGCCTTCTGACTATAATCTGCCCCCCAGGTAGTCCTGGATGATGTCCGTGAGCTGGCCCTCTGCAACTGTGCCTCCATTTGAGTGCTCGGTGAGGGAGCAGAGAGGGCCCATTTGGGGTGCTGGGGACCCCAGGTATGCAGCTCTGAGAGCCCGGGATGGGGGTGAATTCCCTGAGGCAACACCCGACTCACTGTGAGGCCTGCCCGCTCCCACCCCCAGAGCCCCAGCTCTCACACATCCTCTCACTGAGGGCCGTGCTGGC
Source organism: Budorcas taxicolor (assembly GCF_023091745.1). Lineage (NCBI taxonomy): Eukaryota > Metazoa > Chordata > Mammalia > Artiodactyla > Bovidae > Budorcas > Budorcas taxicolor. The sequence continues at coordinate 8,390,261 of NC_068928.1, forward strand.
TTCGACCTCTGTGTGTGGGTTACACGTCCATTTCTGTCCCTGCCTCTGGGCAAGTGCCACGACTTATCTAAGTTTTCCAGTCCCAGCAACTAGAAACCTTCCAGCCCAGCTGTGAAAAGTTCTGGACACATGCTGGACCCAATGTGAAATCTGGGGATTGGATGGATCAATGGACCACCTGGCCATTTAGCCCACTCATGGACACGGAGCTCTGAAGCATTTCCTGCCGCCTTCAGGGCCTGCTGATGGCTCCCATGCCTGCAGCCCTCTCTTGGTTCGGCTCAGTGGGGAGGATCTTTGAGACTGTCCAGCCCTGTATGTATACCTCCTGTACCACGCAGGCTTCAGAACCAGCCACTCTTGCGTCTCAAAAGCCTGCGTTGTGACCTTGGGCAAGCTACTGAACCTCCCAGCACCCCCCTGCTGCTCCTTCTGTGAAACAGAAATCATGCCACCAACTGTATCAGAGATAGAGTGGGTGTTTCTATAGCTCACAGGCTTTAGTATACTTTCCAGAATCTTCCACTGAACGGTCCCCAGCTACAAACCCCTCCGGCCCCACTGCCCCCTCAGCTCCATCCTGCCGCCTCACCTGGGACCCCTACAGCTATGCTCCTGTGAAGAAGCAAAGGGCTCCTTTATTCGCCTCTCTCCTCCCTCTCTCCCCTCCCAGGAGCCTCCAGGATGAAGCAACTCCACCTTCAGTTCAAGAAGGTGGTGGTGGGGGCGGGGGGGGGGGGGTTGCGCCTAGACCTCCATCTGGAGCATGAAGGAGACCCTTCATGTGTGTGAGCTCCGCGCAAAGGAGACCCCTCTCTGCAGCCTGCTCCCCACCCCGCCCGCTTCCACCCACACGGCAGCTGGCTTCCAGGAGAATCAAGTGACAGCCGGACTCCAGGGAACTGAGCGGGCGAGACCAGTTCTGCAGGGTGATCCAGGGGGACAGAGAAGCCCCACGGCCTGTGAGCCCAGCGGGGGGGGCCAGGTAACCCACGGAGGGACAGACAGTCCAGGGGACAGCAGTCTGCCCCTCTACTAAAACAGGCCCTGACGACTATCTCCTGGGTCCTGGCTCCCGTTAGCCTTCTGGAAGCTGCGGATGACCTGTTTCATGGTCATTCTGCACCCTGGGAGTCTGCCCGCTCGGGGCCTCCTTTTACCTTGGCCCCTAGTGGCTCCATGCTGCCCACCTGCCCTCCCCGCCACCCCCCCCCCCCAACCTGACTCCTTGCAGTTTCCCAAGTGCGCCGTGCAGGGCCTGCTCTGTGTCCTGTGGCTCAGGCTGCCTGCTCTGCGTGCCGCACCCTCTCTCTGCAGTGCCCTCTGCCGCTTGACTCACCTCCTCATCCCTCTCTGCACTGCTCTAAGTTGGGGCCTCCAGGAAGCCTTCTAGAAGGAACGGGCGAGTGCCCCCGTCCCGGGCTCCCACAGCCCCTGTGTTCCCTTCTGTGATGGCGGTGAGCCAACAGCCCTGAAGCGGCTGGCCTGTCTGAGCTCCTGCGCGGCATCACAGTATGCGTCTTCCTCTTTTTTTTTTTTGGCTGCTCTCGGTCTTGCTTGTGACCTGCAGGCTTTCGCTAGTCACGGTGCCTGGACTGAGCTGCCCTGCGGCATGTGGAATCTTAATTCCCTGACCAGGTATCGAGTTTGCATCCCTGGCACTGGAAGGCAGATTCTTAACCACTTGACCACCAGGGAAGTCCCACGTGTCTTCTGTTTCTGAGTCTCAAACTCTAGCACAAAGCCTGGCCACTTGCTACTTTTTCAAGATTCTGCTTTGAAATTCCCTGATGGTCCCGTGGTTAAGACTTCCCAGGTTCCACTGCAAGGGGCACAGGTTCGATCTCTGGTCAGGGAACTAAGATCCCACAGGCCACACAGTGTGACCAAATAAGTAAATACATTCTTAAGTGAATACAAACCAAAACCTCTGCTGTTCAGTAGGTACACCACACATACATGCTGAATTGAACCAAATTTGGTAGACACTTCATTGTTTTTCCCAAACAAATCTTACCAGACTGAGATTATATTGGAATTTATGTAGTGGTGAATCATGCCTATGCAGTTTGATTTTTTTCTTTTGGGGGATAACAGTTTTATTGATATATAATTCATATACCGTCCAATGCACCCATTTAATTTAAAGTGTATAATTCAATAGTTTTTAGTGTCTTCACAGAGTTATGCAATGATTACCATAACCAATCTTAGGACACTTTTCATTACCCCAAAAAGAGACTGCATACCCATTAGCAGTCACTCCCATTGACCCCCTCGCTCCACCCCCTGGCTACCACTAAGCTAGTTTCTGTCTCTATATATTCATCTGTTCCAGAAGTTTCTTATAAATGGCATCATACACTACGTGCTCTTCCGGCTGGCTTCCTCCACTGAGCACAATGGTTTCCAGGTTCTTTCCTGTCGTGATGCGTGTCAGTACTTCATTCCTTTTGATTACCAAATTATACTCCATTGTGTGGATGCACCAAATTTTATTCATCTGTTCGTCTGCTGATGGACATCGGGGTTGTTTTCCCTTTTGAGAGCTATTATAAACAGCTTGCTTTTTTTGAGCACTAAAGATATTTTTTTAATCTTAAAATAACATCAGATTCACAAAAACAGTTTTGCAAGAGTAGTGCAAAGAACTTTTCTGGGACTTCCCTGGTGGCTCAGTGGGTTAGAATCCACCTGCCAGAGTAGGTAACACGGGTTCCACCCCAGGTCTGGGAAGATTCCGCGTACCCAGAGCAACTAAGCGCGTGCATCACGACTCCTGAGTCTGCGCTCTAGAGCCCTCGGACCGCAAATGCCGAGCCTGCGTGCTGAAACTGCTGAAGCCCGGGCACCGGGAGCCTGTGCTCAGCAGCAAGAGAGGCCGACGCAACGAGAAGCCCGCGCCCCACTACTAGGGAGCTGCTCCTGCTCTGCAAAACTTAGAAAGCCCATGCAAATCAGTTAAGACCCGGTGCAGCCAAAACTAAATAACTCGACCAATTAAAGAAGAACTTTTTTAGAGAAACCACTGCAATGAGAAGATCACACGCCACAAAGAGAGTAGCCTCTGCTCACTGCAACCAGAGGAAGCCTGCACACAGTAATAAAGACCCAGCACAGCCAAACACAATAAAACAAAATTTATATAAAATAAAACGTTGCTACTAGAAAAGTTAAAATTGCATATATGACTCATCAAAAGAATAAAATAAACAACTGTTTTCCTTTCACCATATGAGAATGAATGGCTAACATCATGTCCCATCACTACTAGCAGCCCCCTGTGCATACACACAAACACACAATCCTTTAGCACAAATTCCCCACAACAATGGCACTCTCCTACGTAATCGTAAAACAACCATTAAGTTAGGATATTAACGCTGATTTATTTCTACCAGACAATCCAAGCTTTACCAGTGATCCCAGGTGATGTCCTGTATTGCAAAAGATGAATCTAGGACCCTGCTTTGCATGTATCATGCTTCATCGGTCTCCCTCCTGACCTCGACACTGTGGACGATTATGGGCAAGTTGTTTTGCAGAGTCCCTCAGTTTGGGTTTTCTGATGCTTCATGATTCATTTCAGGCAATACCTTTTAAGAAGAATTTGACATTAAGTAATGCTATGTTTTCTAACGTATCTTATCAAGTGACACAAAATTTCGAATCATCCTGTAACCATGGTGGTTGTTCAGTCACTCAGTCACGTCTGACTCTTTGCAACCCCATGGGCTGACTGCAGCGCACCAGGCTTCCCTGTCCTTCATTATCTCCCAGATTTTGCTCAGATTCATGGCCATTGGGTTGGTGATGCTATCTAACCATCTCATCCTCTGCTGCCCTCTTCTCCTCCTGCCTTCAATCTTTCCCCGCATCAGGGCCTTTTCCAATGAGTCAGCTCTCTACATCAGGTGGCCAAAGTATTGGAGCTTCAGCATCAGTTCTTCCAATGAATATGCAGAGTTGATTTCCTTTAGGATTGACTGGTTTGATCTCCCTGCAGTCCAAGGGACTCTCAAAAGTGTTCTCCAGATCCACAGTTCAAAAGTGTCAATTCTTTAGTGCTCAGCCTTCTTGATGGTTCAACTCTCACATCTCTACATGACTAGTGGAAAAACCAAAGCCTTGACTATATGGACCTTTATCTCCAAAGTGATGTCTCTGCTTTTTAATACATGCTGTCTAGGTTTCTCATAGCTTTCTTTTCAAGAAGCAAATGTCTTTTAATTTCATGACTGCAGTCACTGTCCGCAGTGATTTTGGAGCCCAAGAAGATAAAATGTGTCACTGTTTCCATTTTTACCCATCTATTTGCCATAAAGTGATGGGACTGAGTGCCATGATCTTAGTTTTTTGAATGTTGAGTTTTAAGCCAACTTTATCACTCTGCTCTTTCACCTTCATCAAGAGGCTCTTTAGTAGGAACTTAAGAGTTTTCTCTTAAGTTTTTAAGAAGAGTTTTAGAAAAGACAGAGGAACCAGAGATCAAATTGCCAACATCCGCTGGATCATCGAAAAAGCAAGAAAATTCCAGAAAAACATCTATTTCTGCTTTATTGATTATGCCAAAGCCTTTAACTGTGTGGATCACAATAAACTGTGGAAAATTCTGAAAGAGATTGGAATACCAGACCGCCTGACCTGCCTCTTGAGAAACCTGTATGCAGGTCAGGAAGCAACAGTTAGAACTGGACATGGAACAACAGACTGGTTCCAAATAGGAAAAGGAGTACGTCAAGGCTGTATATTGTCACCCTGCTTATTTAACTTATATGCAGAGTACATCATGAGAAACGCTGAGCTGGATGAAGCACAAGCTGAAATCAAGATTGCCGGGAGAAATATCAATAACCTCAGATATGCAGATGACACCACCCTTATGGCAGAAAGTGAAGAAGAACTAAAGAAAATCTTGATGAAAGTGAAAGAGGAGAATGAAAAAGTTGGCTCAACAGTCAGAAAACTAAGATCATGGCATCTGGTCCCATCACTTCATGGCAAATAGATGGGGAAACAGTGTCAGACTTTATTTTTCTGGGCTCCAAAATCACTGCAGATAGTAACTGCAGCCATGAAATTAAAAGACGCTTACACCTTAGTTTTTCCAGTAGTCATGCATGGATGTGAGAGTTGGACTGTGAAGAAAGCTGAGCGCGGAAGAATTGATGCTTTTGAACTGTGGTGTTGGAGAAGACTCTTGAGAGTCCCTTGGACTGCAAGGAGATCCAACCAGTCCATCCTAAAGGAAATCAGTCCTGGGTGTTCATTGGAAGGACTGATGCTGAAGCTGAAACTCCAATATTTTGGCCACCTGATGCAAAGAGCTGACTCATTTGAAAAGACCCTGATGCCAGGAAAGATTGAGAGCAGGAGGAGAAGGGGATGACAGAGGATAAGATGGTTGGATGGCATCACCGACTCGATGAACATGGGTTTGGGTGGACTCTGGGAGTTGGTGATGGACAGGGAGCCCTGGCGTGCTGCAGTTCATGGGGTTGCAAAGAGTTGGACACGACTGAGTGACTGAACTGAATTGAACTGAACTAAGAATTTTCTGCTCTTTCTTTGCTTTCTGCCATTAGAGTGGTATCATCTGCATATCTGAGATTGTTGCTATTTCTCCTGGCAATCTTGATTCCAGCTTATGGTTGATACAGCCTGGCATTTTGCGTGATGTACTCTGCATAGAAGTTAAATAAGCAGGGTGACAATATTCAGCCTTGACATACTCCTTTCCCAATTTTGAACCAGTTCATTATTTTATGGATTAGTTTTTAAATTTTTATAATTGTAAAAAATATTTACAAGGTTGCAAAGTCACATTCACAAAGCAAGTTATCCTAAAAGAAATCTTTGAATATCAATCTATTACTATTTGAGCAGCTCCTAAACACACTCAGAGTAGTGTAAGCACCAGAATATTCAAGTTCTGTGATATCAAGACTCTGGGCCAATTCTTGGTTATTCATATGAAAGTGTTCTATAATTAGAATAGAGGCTTGATGCTATAACAAAGACCCTAAAATAGCAATAACATAGACTTCACACTTAATATTCCAGTGAGCTCTCTGGGGCTGATGTGTTGGCTCTAGGGTGCCCCTTTCACCTTTCAGCTGTGGAACCCTCGACAACTGACTCCTATCTTGCGATCTGGACAGCTGCCCAGAGCCTGTCTCGTAGCGGCCAGCAAGAAGAGGAGAGAGGAAGCCACTTCTCATCAAGGGCAAGACCTGGAAGTTGCACACACTACTTATATTTATATCCTGACCAGTTAGCTTCATGGAACACTGAGAAATGTAATATTTTGCTATAAAATTTCAGAGTTTCATTAGTAAGGAAAGAAGCACAGAGTGAAGTCTTGAGGGGCCTGTCCCTGCGACACCCTGCAAATAATAAGCCATCATATAACCCAAGCGTCTCTGCTGGCAAGTCTTTCACCCTGAAAATGCTTTTTAAAGTTTGGGATGAAATTAAGTGGCTGACCAGGAATATAGGCAGACACAATATGGGAAAAGAACCTACACTTAGCTTATGGGGAAAAAAGAATCTGAATTTTTACATAATTGAATCTTTTATAAATGCTGCTTTTGGTTCTACATTTGAGATATGTTTTCATCTTTTTTTTTTTTTTTCCTGTAGTTCTCTACATTATTCGGGTTTTTTTTTTTTCTTTTACATCTACAGTTTTTTGTTAAGTAGTATCAGGGAGCTCTGGCTATTTTTTTTCCCAAAAAATTGTCAATCATTACGGTCAGACACAGGACGAATGGCACTGCATAGAGTGCCCACTGGACCAAGAATATCCAGAACAATGCCAATTCTTTGCCAGCGTTGTTGAGTACTGGCTACCAACTGGGCCTCTGCCAGGCTCACAGGATGTGAAGATAAAGAGACCCAGCGCTTGCTTTTAAGGAGCAATCAAATAACAGAGACAAGTCATAAGCAGATCGGCACCATTCATTGCAGTCAGTGCTGCTGGGGTGTGGAGAGAGGAGCATGCAAGGGAGATTCACTAAGGAGGCGACGAGTGAGTTGAATCAGGAGAGACTCGTGCGTATTTCCCAAGAGTGAAGTGGGAGAAGGGCATTTCAGGGGAAGTGGCTTAAACTGTCTGAGTCCTGGTGTCTTTCTTCTTCTACTTTATTTGGCTGCACTGGGTCTTAGATGGGGCATGTAGGATCTAGTTACCTGTCCAGGGATCAAACCCAGGCCCCTGCATTGGGAGCATGGAGTCTTAGCCACCGGACCACTAGGGAAGTCCCTCTGAGCCCCGGTGTCTTTCTTCAGGAAAAAACCCAAGGGTGGGGCCTCCTTCATGGGCTTATTGGGATTCAGGGATGGGACCTCAGGGCTGGGTTTGTTGTGTTCAGCTGAGGATCAACATAAGGAGCACTCTTTCCCTTCCCTGGCAGGAGATGCCAGCATCCCTGGTTACATGCCGCCTATATCCTTCCTTCCTGAACCTGGGGAGGTGGGACTCCCAAGCAGGGAAGGGAAGAAGAGGTCACATACTTGAGTAAAAGCGAGGGGTCAGAGTGTCCCTGGAACAGATTTGGTCACCTTCACAGTTTCCACCAGAAGCGGCCCCGTCCCTTGCTGCAAAACTGATTCTGGAGTGGAGATCTAGGGGGCAGAGCTATAGAGACCATGTGGCTAATTCACTGTGACTTTGGGCAAATCATTTCCCCTCATTTGAGAACTGACTCTTCTAAGCCCTGGGATATCCAGAGCATTCCCTCGGGCCCTGAGCCAGTCCAAGGGTGAAGACAGGGCAAGGAAGATGTCCATCCAGAGCCCGTCCCCCTCTCCAAATAAGTTTGCAAGCCAGCTGTCCCACCACCTGCTCCTCGGCCAACAGTTGCCTCCGTGTGTGGACCCAGAAGGCGTGTTGCTATCATAAGATGTGTTTATTTGAATACGAAGGTCAGTGAGTTAAGTAGTTGGTATTCCAGTCATATAGAGTCGTTTGCGCAGTGTCACTACTAATAAAAGGGGGTTTTGACTAATCTAGTTGCTCTTCCTAAATATACTCTGTTCAAGAAACTCATCAAAGCAGCAAAGTAATCTTTGAGGTTATTAATCTCCTCTGCTTCACAGCTGGGGCAAATTTATTTGCTTGAATTAGCGTGTAATAAACTTATAATAAAGCTGCCGGAGCCCTGCTTGGTGGAGAGTGGCTCCGTGTAATGGGTATTTACATGGAAGAAACAAGACTCTGGTCCCAAGGCCACCCCTGCAGGTCTGGGGAGGCTTGAGGGCTGTCCCCAGGGGCCCTCTGCAAAGAGGGAACCACCGGGCATGGGAACCCCAAGAGTGGAGGGGAGCGTTGTGAATTCGTGGGGCCACCCCCCTCATCTCCCCTCCTCCCCTTTTGCAAAGTGAGGAAACTGAGGCTTGGAGAAAAGAAGGATGTGTCCAAAGTCGTGGAGCTGCTGAACCCAGGTGAGGATCCCCGCGGGAGCTGTGACTTCAGTCCACCAGCCGCGGTCAGCCAGCCTCATGGTCAGGGGTTTCCCACCCGTGTTCTGACAAGCCTGTCTGTGTCCCCCCTCCCCTTTGATCTGTCCCCCTTCCTGCCTCCTCCCTACACCATAGCCCCACCAAGACCTGTTGCCCTTCCCTACTTCTTCATTTTCCCAGGAAATGCTGCCCCTCTGTCCCATTTGGGAGCCATCCGGACAGACAGACACAGCCAGGAAGAACGCAGTCTTGCTCATCAGCCATCTACAAACACACTGAGAGTCCGTGGGCGGCTCTGGCGGTCTGTGTCCCGAGCCCTGGGGCCTGCAAGGGGAGCCTCATGTAGGGGACTGAGAGTCTGTTCCTTCTTCTTCCCTCTGCCTTCCCCTAGGAAACCAGCTCCATGTGGGCTTTGCTCCTTGAGGCTGAAGCTGAGGAGATGCTTTCCTAAATCCCATGGGAGTGGGGAAGGCAGGGGGACCCTCACGTTCTTAGAGGGGAGCGGCTGCTACAAGACAACCACCTTTCTTGGCCAACACTGACCACCTTGCATAGCATTACTTTGATGAGTTGCACCGAAAGTAACCTACCCCATGCGCGAGGGCAGGAAAAGAGGAGGGGGGTAAACACGGCAGGCCACAGCCTTCCACCACGTGAGTGGCTGAGGTGCTCATCCTCACCTCATCCCCATCCCTTCATCCTCTCATGCCCTCACCCCACATCCCCTCCTCCCCACTCCCCATTCCCCCAACCCTCACCCCTCATCCCCATCCCCCCCACTGTCATCCCTCACGCCCATCCCGCATTTCCCCATCACCCCCCCCCCCCACCCCCAGCTTGCTGCAGTCCATGGGGTCGTAAAGAGTCAGACACGACTGAGCGACTGAACAATGACCAATGAACGATGAACCATTCCTCATCCTTTTTTCTTACTGTCTTTATTGGAGAATGGGGAGAAGCAGGAAAAGAGAGGCTTTCTAGAATTCCCTCAGAGCCAGGACCCTGAATCTTCCCTTCAGATACTGCCAGAAGGTTGACATGCTTGACAGCCCTGCACGAAGCCCACACCTGCAACACCCGCAAAGTCACAGTCATTTATTCTCGAGCGATGAACAATAGAACTACAAGGAGTGATCGCTGGGAGTCTTGACCCTCTAAGAGATTGAGAGCCACAGTCAAGGCCTGGTCCCTCTTTCTGTGGCTTGCCTCAGGTCACACAGCTGCTGAGCTCAGAGCCCACGCTAAAGCCGGGATGTTTCAGCTCCTTCCCCAGGAACTCTTCCCACCATGTCTAACTGCCTTCGCTTCCTTGCTAACATGTTCATTGACATGTCCTGAGACCTGGATGACTCCCAGTTTTGCAAATCATTGACTCAAGCCGCCTTGAAATCCTTCTTCCCAGGACTTCCCTTGTGGTGCAGTGGATAAGAATCCGCCTGCCAATGCAGGGGACACAGGTTTGATCCCTGGTCCAGGAAGACTCCACATGCTGAGCGGCAACTAAGCCCATGCTCTAGGGCCCACGTGTTGCAACTACTGAACCCACACGCCCTAGATCGAGTGCTTCACAACAAGAGAAGTCGGCACGAGAAGCCCGCAAGCCGCAACAAAGAATAGCTCCCACCCTGACCAATCAGAGATAGCCCACACATACAACTGCAAAGACCCGGCACAACCAAAAAGAAAAAAACCACCCTTCTTCCCATCCAGCCTCCCCCTCTCCACTCCTCACAGGTGGCAGCATGGGACATGTCTTGTCTTAGAACTTCTGAGCCTGGCACAGCTAAGAGAAGCAGAGCTCAGACGCTTGGGAAGGGAACACCAGACCTGACCTGTGCAGGGATCTGGTGCAGGAAGGACGAACCCGGCGGTAGGTGTCACTGGAGCAAAAACAGCCTGGCGGCCGGAACCCAAAAGCTGGCCGAGGATAACCCAGCCAGTGTCCCGGTGGTGATCAGCGCTGGGGTAACCCAGTTTGTTTGGAACAGGTTGTCCCAGCCCGTGGAGAGAAGGCTTTCTCTGCACCAGCCCACACACCCCAGCTGGGCTGCATCTTCCCCATCACCAAGGCGGTCTGGGTCAGCTCCACCGGGAGTGTCCTACCCACCACTCTTTGATTCTACCCAAAAGCCGAAGAGGAAATAATTCCAACGCTTTCTTTTTTCCCCAGCTTTATTGAGATATAGTTGACACTTAACACTGTGTGATTCTAACGTTCGTCACTCGTGTATGGCAGTACAATGACACTGTGGTGCTGGCTAACACCTCCATCATGTCACAAAATTAAGGTTTCTCTTTTGTGGAGAGAAGATTTCCTCTCTTATTAAGAGCAGCTTCCAAACATATACCATAATCATCATGCTGTTCATTAGACCCCTAGAACTTCATCTTCTAACAGAAAGTTTGTGCTCTTTGACCAATATCTCCCCACTTCCACCAACACCTGATAAAGATGTTAGGTGTATATATATGTATATACATAGAGAGAGAGAGATGTGTGTACGTGCATGTGTGCTAAGTTGCTTCAGCTGTGTCTGACTCTTTGCGACTTCATGGACTGTAGCCTGCCAGACTCCTCTGTCCATGGGGTTCTCCAGGCAAGGATACTGGAGTGAGCTGCCATGCCCTTTTCCAGGGGATCCTCCTGACCCAGGGAGCGAACCCACGTCTCTTATCTCTCCTGCACTGGCAGGCAAATTCTTTACCACCAGCGCCCCCTGGGAAGCCCATGTGGAGATACATATAGATGTAACTAGTGGAGGTGATGGCATTCCAGTTGAGCTATTTCAAATCCTGAAAGATGATGCTGTGAAAGTGCTGCACTCAATATGCCAGCAAATTTGGAAAACTCAGCAGTGGCCACAGGACTGGAAGGTCAGTTTTCATTCCAATCCCAAAGAAAGGCAATGCCAAAGAATGCTCAAACTACCGCACAATTGCACTCATCTCACATGCTAGTAAAGTAATGCTCAAAATTCTCCAAGCCAGGCTTCAGCAATATGTGAACCGTGAACTTCCTATCATTCAAGCTGGTTTTCGAAAAGGCAGAGGAACCAGAGATCAAATTGCCAACATCCGCTGGATCATGGAAAAAGCAAGAAAATTCCAGAAAAACATCTATTTCTGCTTTATTGACTATGCCAAAGCCTTTGACTGTGTGGATCACAATAAACTGTGGAAAATTCTGAAAGAGATGGGAATACCAGACCACCTGACCTGCCTCTTGAGAAACCTGTATGCAGGCCAGGAAGCAATAGTTAGAACTGGACATGGAACAACAGACTGGTTCCAAATAGGAAAAGGAGTACGTCAAGGCTGTATATTGTCACCTTGCTTATTTAACTTCTATGCAGAGTACGTCATGAGAAACGCTGGGCTGGAAGAAACACAAGCTGGAATCAAGATTGCCAGCAGAAATATCAATAACCTCAGATATGCAGATGACACCACCCTTATGGCAGAAAGTGAAGAGGAGCTAAAAAGCCTCTTGATGAAAGTGAAAGAGGAGAGCGAAAAAGTTGGCTTAAAGCTCAACATTCAGAAAATGAAAATCATGGCACCCGGTCCCATTACTTCATGGGAAATAGATGGGGAAACAGTGAAAACAGTGTCAGACTTTATTTTGGAGGGCTCCAAAATCACTGCAGATGGTGACTGCAGCCATGAAATTAAAAGAAGCTTACTCCTTGGAAGAAAAGTTATGACCAACCTAGATAGTATATTCAAAAGCAGAGACATTACTTTGCCAACTAAGGTCCGTCTAGTCAAGGCTGTGTTTTTTCCTGTGGTCATGTATGGATGTGAAAGTTGGACTGTGAAGAAGGCTGAGTGCCAAAGAATTGATGCTTCTGAACTGTGGTGTTGGAGAAGACTCTTGAGAGTCCCTTGGACTGCAAGGAGATCCAACCAGTCCATTCTGAAGGAGATCAGCCCTGGGATTTCTTTGGAAGGAATGATGCTAAAGCTGAAGCTCCAGTACTTTGGCCACCTCATGTGAAGAGTTGTCATTGGAAAAGACCCTAATGCTGGGAGGGATTGGGGGCAGGAGGAGAAGGGGACGACCGAGGATGAGATGGCTGGATGGCATCACTGACTCGATGGACGTGAGTCTGAGTGAACTCCGGGAGATGGTGATGGACTAGGAGGCCTGGCGTGCTGCGATTCATGGGGTCACAAGGAGTCACACACGACTGAGTGACTGAACTGAAGAAAGAAGGAAATCCTGGCATTTGTGACAACAGGGAGGAATCTTGAAGGCATTATGATGAGTGAAATGAGTCAGAGAAAGACAATACGGTATGACATCACATACACAGAAGCTAAAAAAGCCAGGCTGGTAGCAACAGAGAGTAGATTTCAGCCCTTTCTTGGTTGAGTTGCCAAGGGCGGGGCCCAGCAGAGCTGTCAGAGGTGTCAGTCTCAAAGGAGCTGGAATCACAGGAAGGCATACATCTACCCTCAGGTGATAAAGTCCAGAGCTAAAGAGCCCTCCAATTATTTTTCGTCTCCCCAAGCCTTCTCTGGAAAACTGTGAGATTTTTTGTTAATCTTGAAAATTTCATTTGAAATTCCTCTAGCAAAAGAATTTTGGCAATGAACAGGAAAGGATGGAGTCTGCTTTCATACGACCGATTTAATATTTAAACAGGTCTTCGTAGAGGATAAAATCAGCAAAGGGACTGGTTGATAAGGAGAAAGAGGACATCAGAACTTTCTATTTTGCTCCTATCATAGAGGAGGGTATTCAGACACAAAAGTTCTGACAAACACAGTTAAGGGAGAACTGATTTAAAAAAAAATACTCTGCAACTAAGACCTGGTGCAGCCAAATCCATAAACTAAATTAAAACAAATGTTGAGAGAGAGAGAGAATTGATCCATTCCTAGAATTCTGTGCAAAGGAAGCAGTCAGAAATGAAGAAAAGTGGGTGTGCACAGATTTCAGCAACGTTTAATGAAAAACTGAAAGCAGGTTGAAGGAGGACCCGGGAGAGTATTTAAGCAGGTAGTGAGCATTCAACCTATGGACTCTTACAAAGTCATCAAAACCCTCCAGAGTTTGTAAAAGCCCGGGAAAACGCAAGCTGACTCATGTTAAGTGAAAAAGAGACAACAGGACTCAAACCTGCTCACAGTTTACGTTTTCTCTTCTGCGCGTGTTCTACTTTCTCACATATTGCCTTTACAGTGGAAAAACTGTGGCATATAATATTTCAGAATATTTATAAGATCTATTTCAACTATATTATCATTTATTTACAACTGTCTAAAACAGACTGTGCCTAGAAGATGGGAACAGAGTGTACTAAGTTGTCAACTGGGTAATGACTTGGAGGTGGGAATTTTCCTAATGTTCTTTCCCTCATGGAAGGAAGGGAGGAGGGAAGAAAGGAGAAAGAAAGACCAAAAGAGGAGAAAGAAAGAAAAAAGACGAGAAAGAAAGCGGGGGGGGGGGGGGGGGCCGGGGGGGGGGAGGAAGGAAACAGGACCCAACCTGTACAAAGCCAGATTGGCACTACTCTCAGGGAGCTCATATCTCCAGACGTGTGGTTCCTTGACAAGGACCTCAGGTGCAAGTACAGAACCCCAGCAGAGGGACTGTAGAGTGAAAAAATTCCAGACTATTGACAGTCAGCCCATGTCCTGACTTTCAGAACAGAAGTGAAAGTGAAAGTGAGTCGCTCAGTTGAATCCAACTATTTGCGACCCCATCCATGGAATTCTCCAGGCCAGAAGACTGGAGTGGGTAGCCTTGTCCTTCTCCAGGGGGTCTTCCCAACCCAGGGATCGAACCCAGCTCTCCCGAATTATAGGCAGATTCAAATGGCAACCCACTCCAGTATTCTTGCCTAGAGAATCCCATGGATGAAGAGGCTTGGTGGGCTACAGTCCATGGGTCACAAAGAGTCGGACACAATTGAGCAACTTCATTTTCACTTTCAATTTCTTTACCTGCTGAGCCACAAGGGAAGCCTTGTGAACAAAAAAAAGCATTAGAAAAACTTCAGTTCAGTTCAGTTCAGTTGCTCAGTCATGTCTGACTCTTTGCAACCCCATGAATCCCAGCACACCAGACCTCCCTGTCCATCACCAACTCCCAGGGTCCACCCAAATTCATGTCCATCAAGTCGGTGATGCCATCCAACCATCTCATCCTCTGTCATCCCCTTCTCCTCCTGCCCCCAATTCCTCCCAGCATCCGAGTCTTTTCCAATGAGTCAACTCTTTGCATGAGGTGGCCAAAGTACTGGAGTTTCAGCTTTAGCATCATTCCTTCCAAAGAAATCCCAGGGCTGATCTCCTTTAGGATGGACTGGTTGGATCTCCTTGCAGTCCAAGGGACTCTCAAGAGTCTTCTCCAACACCACAGTTCAAAAGCATCAATTCGTCGTTGCTCAGCTTTCTTCACAGTCCAACTCTCACATCCATGCATGACTACTGGAAAAACCATAGCCTTGACTAGACGGACCTTAGTTGGCAAAGTAATGTCTCTGCTTTTTAAAATGCTATCTAGGTTGGTCATAACTTTCCTTCCAAGGAGTAAGCGTCTTTTAATTTCATGGCTGCAGTCACCATCTGCAGTGATTCTGGAGCCCCCAAAAAATAAAGTCTGACACTGTTTCCACTGTTTCTCTATCTATTTGCCATGAAGTGATGGGACCCGATGCCAGGATCTTCATTTTCTGAATGTTGAACTTTAAGCCAACTTTTTCACTCTCCTCTTTCACGTTCATCAAGAGGCTTTTAGTTCCTCTTCGCTTTCTGCCATAAGGGTGGTGTCATCTGCATATCTGAGGTTATTGATATTTCTGCTGGCAATCTTGATTCCAGCTTGTGCTTCTTCCAGCCCAGTGTTTCTCATGATGTACTCTGCATACAAGTTAAATAAGCAAGGTGACAATATACAGCGTTGACGTACTCCTTTTCCTATTTGGAACCAGTCTGTTGTTCCATGTCCAGTTCTAACTGTTGCTTCCTGACCTGCATACAGATTTCTCAAGAGGCAGGTCAGGTGGTCTGGTATTCCCATCTCTTTCAGAATTTTCCACAGTGTATTGTGATCCACACAGTTAAAGGCTTTGGCATAGTCAATAAAGCAGAAATAGATGTTTTTCTGGAACTCTCTTGCTTTTTCCATGATCCAGCGGATGTTGGCAATTTGATCTCTGGTTCCTCTGCCTTTTCTAAAACCAGCTTGAACATCTGGAAGTTCATGGTTCACATATTACTGAAGCCTGGCTTGGAGAATTTTGAGCATTACTTTACTAGCATGTGAGATGAGTGCAATTGTGCGGTAGTTTGAGCATTCTTTGGCATTGCCTTTCTTTGGCATTGCCTTTCTTTGGCATTGGAATGAAAACTGCCCTTTTCCAGTCCTGTGGCCACTGCTGAGTTTTCCAAATTTGCTGGCATATTGAGTGCAGCACTTTCACAGCATCATCTTTCAGGATTTGAAATAGCTCAACTGGAATTCCATCACCGCCACTAGCTTTGTTCGCATAAAACTTAGAACAAAGCAAAACATTTAAGTCCCGGTAACAACAGGCTGGTAAGTTTGGTGACAATCCCTGGCAAATTCCTAAGTGTGAAGATGCATCGAAAAGGCAGCAAGAACCCCTAGGAGCCGCCTGAGTTCACCAAGGATGAGCCATGCTCGACTGAATTCCTGTCCTGGAGCGACAAGGACTGGGGGCGGGGAGGGGGGCTGGGGGGTGCGCCTCTGGCAATGAGAGTGTTGTGGTAACTCAAGGAAGATGTTGCTCAGAGCCTCTGAGATCCCCAACGGCGGGGGCGCTACACAAACAGCAGCAGGGCTCCGGTGCCAGCCAGCCGGCATCGCCAGCAACACCCCGAGGCTCAGCCCTCGACCTTGTCCGCCTCAGCAGCCTGGATGAAGCAGAACAGAAGATGCACTTATCAAATCTGCAGTTGACACAAAGCCAGGGGGATTGTTAATAGAAAGGATGGCAGAATCGGGATTCAAAAGTATCTTGACAGGCTGAAATAATGGGCTGAAAACATGTAAAAGGGATAAATGTAAATTCCGACATTCAGGTTTTTTTTTTTTTAAATAAAGGTTTCATAAACATCAGATGTCAGAAACAGGGCTTAAAAGCAGAAAAGACAGCTGGGTAGGGGTCTGCATGGCATGGTTACTGGTCAGGTCAAGAGAAGGAAGAAAGAAAAGAAAATAGCCTTTATGGGAGTACCAAGAATTGTACTAAATGTGTAAACGGTGGCCAGGATTTTTTATTTTTTACGGGCAGGCACTATCCCTGAGCCCAATTTACACATGAGGGAACTGAAGATAAGCAATACTACCGAGTGACTGAAGGATTCGTCTCAAGCTATTAGGTGATTTGTATTAATCTGCTGGAAATAAGCTACAAAGTCATGGAGAGAGAATTCAAATTCAGGTCTTCCTATCTGCAGAGCTAATGCTTTATCCTTCCCCTGCTCCAGGGAGTAAATCTTGATTAATTTAAGCTAGTCATAGATTCCTTCATCCTTACCAAGTCAACAAGCTGTTGTTTTCAGTCACTCAGTCATATCCAACTCTGCGACCCCAGCACGCTAGGCTCCTCTGTACTCCACTCTCTCCTGGAGTTTGCTCAAATTCATGTCCATTGAGTCAGTGATGGTATCTAACCATCTCATCCTCTGCCTCCCCCTCCTCCTTTTGCCTTCGATTTTTCCCAGCATCAAGGCCTTTTCCAACAAATCGGCTCTTCACATCAGGTGGCCAAAGTACTGGAGCTTCAGCTTCAGCAACAGTCCTTCCAATAAATATCAGAATTGATTTCCTTTAGGGTAGACTAGTTTGAGCTCCTTGCAGTCCAAGCAACTCTCAAGAGTCCCTGATCAATGAGACACAGGGGGAAAATACACTGGGGTTATTTTTGGTAAAGTTCTCCTCTGTTTTCAAAAGAATCCCTAGAAATAGAGGTTCCTCTTCTGCCTCTTACAGTTGCTAGCGTGTGAGGTCTGGAACTGTAGCAGCCATCTGGGCACCTTGAGGAATCTGTCATTAGACCAGAAACATGGAAGATGTGAGTTGGAGAAAGGGAAATGCCTTGGGTCATCAATGACTGTTGAAGCACTTCTCCTGGGAAAATAACCCATTTTCCTAATTGTTCAAGCCCCTTCTATTTGGTTTTTCTGTTCTGTGCCACCTGTAAGCATCCTGATGACTGCGTGAAGTCAGGTAAGCCCCCTCTATGGACCCTGGCAAGACCACATTTGGAGTGTGCCATGAACTGACCAGGGGCTTCCCTGATGGCTCAGTTGATAAGGAATCCACGTGCAACGCAGGAGATCCCAGTTCGATTCCTGGGTTGGGAAGACCCCCTGGAGAAGGAAAAGGCTACCCACTCCAGTATTCTGGGCTGGATATGCAGTCCATGGGGTCGCAAAGAGTCAAACATGACAGAGTGACTTTCACTTTCACTTTCATGAACTGACCAAGATGATGAAGAGTCTAGCAGCCCTGCTTCACTCTGTCCCTCACTTACCAGCCACCACTAAGTGACGATGGCTCGGGGAGTTTACCTGCGGAGAAGACATGGGAGGAAAGTAACAGAATATTCTTCAAATATTTGAAAGCCTACAATTTAGAAGAGCAAATTCATTTTTCTCTGAGATCCTCTAAGATGCAGAGCCAGAACTAGGAGGCAGATACCAGTTTGATAGTATCAGAGGTGTCCTCCACAGTTCACGTGTCTGGCAAAGGAGACAGCTCCCCAAGGTGGAGGTGCCCAAACAGTGTTGAAGTAGCCATCAGACAGAGAGGTCAGGGAGAGATATCCCCACTGGGTGGCAGGTCAGACCAGCTGACCTGGGTTCCTTCCAAATCCAAAATTTGGGGATTCTCCATTATGCACATTGGGGTAGTGCTAGAACCTTCCTGGGAAATAAACAAGGGAAAGACCAAGTGTCTGCCATCTTCTCTCTCCAGTTGGAATGACACCCTGACAGACAGCTGGTGACTAATCCTGGGCAGGGTGTTCCAAGTGCGCAGCAGGCAAAAATGGCCAGCGTTCTGTGGAAGGTCAGAAGTGGAGGAGCGCCTTCCAGGGAGGAAGGTCAGATAGGGCAGCTTGGAGGAAGGAGATGTGACCGGGGTTGATGAAAGCCAGGATCTGTTTTCAGCCACTCCATATCCCGCCACCCCCGCCCCCACCACCACCACCACATTCAGCCAAGCCGATCGGTTCCTCCAGCCTTTGCAGGCTCAGCCCGCTCTCTGCTCCCAGGACCAACCAGTCCTAACTGGAAGCAGCAGAGATCTAGGCAACTCCAGCTCCAGGTTCTAGGACGTGGTAATTTCACCCGTGCTGCTGACAGGAAGCTGACCTTGTCTGTCAGCTTCACAGAGCTTGTCCGCTTGTTTCTAAGACACTTCCTCCCTCTGTCGGCGCCCCAGCCCTGCAGGCAGGTCTCTGCCTCACTTGCCGGGGCCTGGCTACCTGCTGATGGACATCTGTCTTGCCCCCAGCTTGCTTGCCTCAACCCCTTTTCTTTGGTAATAGACCCCACCCACAGGTGGGATGACCGTGTGACCCAGGCCTGGCCAATCAGAACACCCCAGCCCTTTGCTACGGGATTGGCTCAGGGATGAGCACTGGCAATCTGACCAATCAGAGTCCTTCCCCAGGACTCTTCTAATACTGTCTGTGCAGAAAGACTTGGATTACAAAACAGGAAGGCTGGAGTCTAGGACTGGTGGAAGCTCTGCCACGTGAAGCAAAGCTGTCTGCCAAAGGAGAGAAAGAGGCAGGTAGCCTGGAGAGCGGAGGAAAAGGGAGTCATGGCCTCCTCTACTGTGGATTTGCCCTGCATCCTGCATTTTCTCCAGAGCTGAAAACTGCCCTCTGCTTCCTCCCTGAGAAAGCACATTTTCCTAAGCTCAGCTGTAACTCAGAGTCCTGAATAATACCCCAGCCTTTTCCATCACGCCATGCCTGCCCTAGCCCTGGAAACTTCCCCAGCAGTCACATCTGAAGGATGTCCCTGGGATCTGTCTGCCTTGGCTCTGTGTGGGAAGTGGCTTGAAGGGGACGCTGCCAGCCTGCCCTTCTGCTTCAGCTTGCTGAAAGGTCCCCAGGTGGTGCTGTGTCCAGGCCTGAGAGTGTCAGCAGCGCAAAGGACAGGGGGACCATGCGGGGGTGAGCTCACTCATTAATTAATCCCTCATTCACTCATTTATTCAACAGCTCTGTGTTGAGCATCTGCGATGTTCACAATGCTAGAGCCAAAGACAGGTATCCGAAAACTCTTTCTGAGAAGGGCCAGAAGTAAACGTTTTCAGCTTGACACGCTATATGGTTGATGTTGCAACTGTTCAGCTCTGGCTTGTAGCGAGAAGGCAGCCGCAAACAATATGCAAACCAACGGGTGTGGCTGTCTTCCAATAAGTTATTTACAAAAGCAGGAGGTGGGCCTGATTTGGCTGGCTGCCCATGGTTTACCGACTCCTTTCTTAGAACATGCAGTTGGAGAAGGTGATGGGAGATAGATTCAGTAAGGTCTTGAATACCAGTCAGAGAAACATGAGTGTTACTGAGTGTCTGACGGGACTCTTGGAGGATGTTCATGCTGCAGAATGGTGAGGTCAAGGTGGAGTGACGGAGGGAATGTTCTGCCTCAGCCTCCTTGCCAGGCACTTGCGATTCCTTCACTTATTCAGTGAGTGTTTACTGGATGTCTCCTGGGTCAGGGCACTGTTCTAGTTGCAGGGGAACCAGTGGTGAGCAGGGCAGACAAGATGCTCACCTTTGCGGAGCTTCTACTCCGCCAAGTTTGTCAGGCTCTTCGTGGTCAAGCCCTCAGCTGTCCCCTACCTCCCCTGTCTCCTTCGCTCCACACCGATCACACCACCTGTGTCCGCTGTCCTTTCCCACGCCTATGACTTTGCAGTCAGCGCTTCCTGAATGTGTTTGCTCACCCGTCCCCTGTCAGAAGTCCTTCGAGTCCAGCTGAACTGCCCTCCCAGTGACCCCTTTGCTCTCCACCTAGCCGGGAGAGTCAGTCATGCCTCCTTCTGGGTTTCCCAGCATGTTGCACTTGCCCGACCTCAAGTGCTTCACGTGTGGCTTTGAAATTCTTCACTTATAAGCCTTTCCCTTTTCCAAGACTATTCCCAGCATCTGGCAGGGTCCTGGCACTCAGAAGGCTCAGTGAATGTTTGCTCAGTGAATGAATGAAAAGACCATTGGGAAAGGAGAGGAGAGTTGTGCCAAAATAGAAATGAGAGACACTCAACCCTGAGAGGAAGGCCAGCCACTACCTTAGGGATCCAAATGCTTGAAGGATACAAGGGACCTTATTTGCAGGCTTAAAACTCCTGTCCAGAATTATTTGTCGAGTGTGAACAATAATACAGTCTCCCTCTCTGAAACACCGTGGTGAGGGCTCCTTTGTCTGATTAAGGCCTGTCGGGGGTGATTGATGGGCTCCCGCCAGACAGCAGAAACCTCTCCTCCTGACAGCGTGAGTGATAGCCGCGAGGAAACTGACCCCAGCTGACACACTCATCTTAAAATATCTCTGTTTCCCTCCGGCCCAGATAAAAGAGCTGTCGCACCAAAAGTAAGGACTCCACTTGGGGAGATGCTGGCTTCTCCAAGGACTGGTGATGGAGGAGTCTGGGATGTCGGGGTTCAGCTGAAGTCCAAGTCAAAAGGACCCTAAGAAACCAGCCCTGGATGAATCGTCATCTGGGGAGCAGCCCCGTGTTCAGCCTCTCGCCGCTGGGCCAGATGCATGAGATACATCATCAACATCGTGAATAAACATCGTTTATTCAGCATGTATTGGCACGTGGTACTAGGTTCTGCTCAGATCAAAGAGAACAATCTAGACCCAATCCTGTCCCAACTGTACCTTACGACATGCTCAAAATAGTGATGATCTCTGTCAGTGCTGTGGTCCTTTCTGGTTTACAAAGAGCCTTCAGCAACTCAGTGAGTTAGGTAGAGCAGGTATGAAAACTATTCCCATTTTAGAGGTGAAGTGACCTCAGAGAGGTGAAGTGTCTTGCCCAAGGCCACACATAAGCTCATAAGGGTCAAAGATCCATTTCAGACCAGGAACCACACACTTAATGGGGGTAGTGAGGAGGGTTCAAAGGGCTCTTTAAAGAGCTAGGGGCAGGGCTAAGGAAGCTGGCCGTGGAATAGGAAGCAGCCTGAGTGTTTGGGGCTGAACTGGGTCCCTCAGAGAAGCCCTAGCCTCCCGGACCTCAGAATGTGAACTTATTTGAAAAGAGATTTCATTACAGTTGTCATCAGCAAATATGAGGTTATCCTGGAGAAGAGTGGACTTAATCCAATGTGACTGGTGTCCTTCTATGAAGACGAGAGACACCAAGACACAAAAGGATAACGCCCTGTGGCCAGGGGAGGCAGAGAGGTGCCAGGATTGCCGACCAGCTGCCAGAACCTGGGAGGAGGGAAGGACGGCCTTGCCTCCAAGGATCAGAGGGAGCTCTGCCTTGACTGGACTTCCGGCCTCCAGAACTGTGAGAGAGTACATTGCTATTGTTTTAAGACATCCGGTCTGTGCTGTTTTGTAACGACAGCCCCAGGAAACATACACCCCTCGGCCGTGGGCGCCCCTAGTTTTCTAGGGACCTGTGTTGTTGGAGTCTCGGGAGAGCGGCTCCACGGAGCAGGGGCTGCTGGCACCATGACCAGCCGCGGCACCCCCTGCTCCTCACGGGGGGAGCTGGGTGATAAGTGCCCTGAGTCCCGCTTCTGAGTGTCCCCAGGGTGCCCAGGGAGGACACTGCAGGTCAGAGAGTGAGGGTGAGACCATTTGCAGCTGTTAGCGCCTAGGACAGAGGGCAGGTGGGGTGGGCGGTGAGCACCCTGCGGCGCTGGCCACTGCAACCCCGACTCCAGGCCGCGTTCGATACGTGTCTCCTACCAGGGTGCTGAGTCAGGAAGGGACCCTGAAGAAGTGGAAGGAACCGTTTCTGCCCTTTGGGGACCCACAAATGCATTTTAAAAAAGCACAGGAGAGGGACTTCCTTGGTGGTCCAGTGGCTAAGAATCTGCCTGCCAAGGCAGGGGACATGGGAAGATCCCACATGCCATGGGGCAACTCAGCTCGTGCGCCACAGCTATGGAGCCTGAGCCCCTACAGCCCACGCGCCTTGACCAGGGAAGCCACCGAACTGAGAAGCCGGAGCGTGGCATCTAGAGGGTAGCCCCCACTCACCACGGCTAGAGGAGGCCTGTGCAGCAACCAAGACCCAGTGCAGCCATAATAAACAAAAACTTTGAAATTTTATAAAATTTAAAAAAAAAAGCACAAGACAACATGTGCAACAAATGAATAAATGTGCAGGAGAAGAATATGCTTGGGATTTGCCCAGAGCTTGGAGGCCAGGGCCACCTCCACCCTGCTCCTCGCCGGATACCCCAGGCCCTCGGCATAAGATAGAACTAGTTTCCTTGCGAAGGAAGGAAAGAGAAACCGTGGCTAGAAGAAACAGGCCAGCGGTCAGGATGGCCTGGGGAGGAGAGCATGGATGGGTCATGACCCGTTTGTCTCAACAGTCTGGCCAAGGCTGGTGAGAGAGAAGAAAATGCCCTCTGTGGGGTGGAGGTGGGGTTCCGTGGGTGGGACCTGGAGCCGGAAGTGTGTCTACAGAGCCCCACGCCTGCATGCAGGGAGGTGGCTACCCTCCCCGACACCCAACAGGCTCAGGGCAATCGGGGCTCCTGTGGGGCTTCTGGGTGGGCCCTGAGCCACCCTTCCCATCTGCTGATAGCTGTCTCCCCTCCAGAAGCCATGGAAACCTCTGTCTCGTTCACTCAGTATTTCGGGGGCATAATAATTCAGGTCCCAAATAATATAGCTTGAACAAATGAAAGACCAGGAGTCCAGACGGTCAGAAAAACACTGCCGGGGGGAGGCGCCTGGAGAAGAAGAAATCTCGGGCCAGATGCACCTGGGGGCAGGCAGAGGCAGTGGGACAGACGCCCTGGCTGTCAGAGGCCGCTGGGAGGAGCAGGACCCTCTGGCTAGCGGCACCCGCAGCGTGCACAGGCGTGGGCTGCAGGCAGCGGGGACCTGCAGCAAGCAATCCTGCCCCCGCTGCTGACTGCCCCCTGGGACCTCCACACCAAGGCCTCCTCCTCCGCAGGCCTGCAGCGCAGGTCCACAGCTCCGCAGGCTTCTCAGGGCACCAGGCAGAGGGGCCGATGACCCCGAGAACACCAGGAACTCCTGCCAGGTCAGCAAAGGTCACAGGGATGGGGTGGTTTGCTCCAGCAGACAGACAGAGTGACCGGGGGGCAGGCTGCAAAGACGCACAGACGGAAAGGTCATTTCTCACCACGGACTTGACTAAACCACTGCCCTTCTCCCCTTTGGACTGACGCTGAAGCTTTAATTATAGCTTGTCACTCACACGCCTTCCCCAGGAGACGGCTGGGCCGGACAACGACGGAAATGAAACTCATGCTTCAGATGGCTCATTCTGTCTGTCAGGAAATTTCAGGCTCACCAAACAACAGAATATCTTGAACTGTGGCCTTGCAGCGCCTCCTGAGGTCTCAGCCTGTTCCCCAGCCTCCTCCGGGACCAGCCAGTGAGCTGACTCCTGCAACGGGGTAGAAAAGCAGTCTCACAGATGGAGACGCTCGTCCCAGCAAGGCGACGTGACTGGCTCAAGGTCACTGGCAGACGGTCGGTGGGACAGGGGCACCCATGAGCTTTGCTGTGTTGGGCTCTTCTCTGGCCCTTTGAGGAGGTCCCAGAAAGAAGACTCCCAGCCCTAGTAACATGGACACCTGTGTGCCACCTCTTGGTGCCAAGACCTAAGGCCCTCTTTGATCACCGTAGCGGTCCCATGAATAACAATTCATCATTACTATCCTGATTCTTCACAAGGAAGCACCAAGGCTAGAGAGCTTGTTCCAGTTCATGAAGCTGGAACAGGACCTGAATCCGGACCGCCCAGCAGCGGGCCCATGCTCCTAACCCCACGCTCTCTCCTTCCTCTCATCCCCAGATACGAAGACGGAAGATCTGGAGTTCTTTCCTCTTGCCTCTGCCAGGAAACTCAGTGTTTCTGAAAGCATTCAAAAAAGGACATCCCCCACATCGTGGAGGAAGGCTGTCCTGAGCCCTGGGGGGTCAGCTGTGGACTCAGGTTTGGGAGGAGGGGGGTCCTTGCACCAGACCAGTCCCACCAGGTTCCCCTGATGAGGTGCTGACACCCAGGGGGGCTGTGGGTTCAGGTCTGGCTCCTGGCAGCTAGGTTGAGTCCCTGTGTTCTCATGGAGCATCTCCACGTCCCTCAGCCCCTGGGTCTCAACCTGGACATTGAGAATGCAGTAGGGCTCGGCCCTTACAGCTCCCTGAAGCCGTTGGGACCCAGAGGAGCGGAGCACGTGACCTGCCATCAGATCTCTCCCGAGCCGCCCAACTGAACTCGAAAGCGAGAATCGCTCAGTCATGTCCGACTCTGAGACCCCATGGACTGTAGCCTGCCAGGCTCCTCTGTCTGTGGAATTCTCCAGGTAGGAATACTGGAGTGGGCAGCCATTCCCTTCTCCAGGGGATCTTCCCAAACCAGGGATCGAACCAAGCCCCCTAGATTCCCCACAGCAGGCTTTGCGCCACACAGGTACAAGCTGCTTTGGATTACCTGTGTGGCCAAAGTATCCAGCCGGTTTGGGAAGAGAGCAGAATTTCAAATGAAGATGCTCCAGGGTGAGGAGAAGCCCCAAGGCCTTGTTTGTCTGTGGTCCAGGGGCGGGAAGACTGGATCTAACGCCTACCTCCCCTCTTGCTAGGTAGGGGGACCTTGGTAGGCCCCCTAGCCCTGTGAGCCTCACACGTACGTGAACAAGCCCTGCTCAAGGATGGTAGGGGAGACCAAGCTTTCGTCTGCCCTTGAGTGGCATGGCGGTCAGGTGTGGGGTGGGGGGACGCGTTCTGTGGCCTCTGTCTTTCAGGGAGCCTGTGCCTCTGGGCTGTGACCTTCACAAGCATTCCTCGGTCATTTTTCACCCCCTTAAGTGGGACAGGAAGGCTAAAGTGGGCTGTGCATCCCTGCGTGCTAAGTCGCCTCAGTCGTGTCTGACTCTTGTAGCCCACCAGGCTCCTCTGTCCATGGGATTCTCCAGGCAAGAATAGTGGAGTGGGTTGCCATTTCTTCCTGCAGGGGATCTTCCTGACCCAGGGATCAAACCCCCATTTCCTGCGTCTCCTGCATTGGCAGGTGGGTTCTTTACTGCTAGTGCCACCTGGAAAGCCCTTAAAGGGGGCTAGAGTTGGGTTTCTCCTTCTCACAGGTGGGTCAGGCTCTGATAAAACCCCCGGGTTAGGCTCTGGTTGACTCATTTCTCTAGAGGGCAGGATTTGTTAAGAATAGAGTACTCCAAAGAGTCTCAAAATGGTTTTCCACCACCCCTCGGCACCCCCCGACCCGAGGTCCTTCATTGCAGGAAGCAAGGAAGGACCTTTCTCCACTGTTTATTGTAGGAACTTGGTAGAGTTCCTGCAGGGAAACTCACAGAAGAGTGGGTTCCTATGATCTCTGCCTCTGGAGTTCTTATCTCTCCGACATGTCCACACTGGGCCCCCAGCAATTCGCTGACTACGGTTCAATTTTCCTACCCCAGCACCAGCTCCAGCAGTGGTTTCTGCTGCTAAGTTGTGATTCTCTGTGTCCACCTGTCTGTTTCCAATTCAGGGGCAGCAGTTTGCCCAGGGACCTCAGTTCTGCACTGACTCTAAGAAGAGCTGCTGATTTTCGGTTTGTTCAGCCAGTTGCCTGCTGTGGGGACAGAGGGACAGCTTCCAACCTCCCCCATCCGCACGCTGTGTTGGCCCCATTTCATGAAATGCCCTCTCTGTGCCCAGCATTGACTCGGGTTTCATGTTCTTCGTCTTGGGGACCCCTCAGAGTTCAGAAGGGAGGGTGTCACAGACTCCATTTTACAGACAAGGAAACAAGACGAGAGTTTGGGTCACACGGCTGCTGGAAGTGAAAGTTTGCCAAAGCCCACATGTCCCCACAATGACCACATGCTGCCACCCCTCCTTCTGACCGCCCGCACCCCCACAACCCTCTGGTAGGTGGACATGCACAGCCACCCCAGCGCCCCCCCCCCCCAAGGAGGCTGTGTAACAACTCCATCTGCACCTGGGGTGAGGGGTTAAGCCGCCGTCCCTAAGGAGAGAGAAGGGCCGGGCAGCCTCCTTTCTGCAGGATGCATTTACTAGAAAATATGCTCAAATGGGGCATCATGGTTTTATGAACCCAGCTCCTTCTGCTGTCCCAGTTGAAGTGCAGAATGCCTGGGGCAGGCTGCCCTCCCCCACAGACCCATTAGTCATGGGCATCGATTAAGGGGGAAAAAAAGAGTATTGCATCTGTTTAGGCAGGAGTGGGCTGCCGCCGGCCTTAGCGTCCTCGGCGTGGCCGGACGGAAGGACCTTCTGCCTCTTTGGGGACAAAGTAAAGCAGAGCTGCGGGGGCTGCTGGGAGGGGCTGGCTGGTGGGAAAGGAGTGTCCTGAACGTCTCGAGCCTGGGGCCTGAGGGCAGCAGCGTGATCTGTCCTGTGCAGCCAACAGCCTCCAGGGAGGAGACCCAGCAGGAGATTCCGATCGGATCCAACTCTCCAGGGGCTGCAGACTAGGCTTCTCCACCTTCAGGGTCAGGGGCAGCCTTGTCCACCCTCCCATCCATCCCACATGGCCGTGGAGGCAACCCCAGGAAACAGAGGGCAGTGTGAGAGACAAGGGCCTGTAGGGGTTCACCTGTCCCCTCCATCCAAGACTCTACCAGTGTGGGACTGAAGTGCGGCCCCCCTGCTCCTCTGCCATGTGGCTCCCCTCCGGGGAGGAGCTCAGACCCTGAGCAAGGCAGCCAGATACCCGCCGTGGAGCGGAGGGGGTATACTTGTCCCAGTTCCTGGGGGAGTCCCAGCATCTCAGACCACTGGGTCCCACCCCCGCCTTTGACACAGGAGAAGGGACTTGCCCTGCACCCTCAAGGACAGTGGCAGAGCCAAGACCTAACCCACCTCTTGACCCCCACGTGAGGTAGCAGGAGGCAGTGGTAAGTACCAGCCACCATCCAGGCCACCAGACGGTGAGACAAAGGACTCTGTCACCTGCCGGGGCGAGCAGCTGGGTCAACCTTGGCCTTCAGCAGAGCGCCTGAGGCCTCTGACTTCGGTCCTCCAGTCCCCCTTGCATCCAGCCGGGTTTCAGTTTCTCATATCTCCACACCCTGGCCACTGCTGCTTCGGGGATGAGGGGTACTGCGGGGAAGTGGGGAGCGGGAGGGGGTAGATGGAGGGCAGCTGGATGGGAGAGAAGGCTAGTCCACACCCTGCTCAGCTGGGTAGCAATCTGTGCTCTGTGCGAGCTGGAAGAATAGATGCACTGAGATGCCGTGTTGCTTTCCTGGGCACCCCGAGGGTTGCAGAGCTGGAAAGACTGAATAGAGCTGGGCCACTCCTCTACCTTGGGCAGAAGGCGGGAGGCCCCGTGGTGCCCAGTGACCCCGACATCTGCAGCCCCCAGGCTGCCCCCAAGACTCTGTCCTGGAGAGTGTGCAAGCCCAGGAAGCAGAGGGGGAAACTGCTTTGGGAAAAACACAAATGCCATCATCCATCCCAAGACAGGGGCTTTCCCAGGCAGTGCTAGTGGTAAAGAACCTGCCTGCCAGTGCCGGAAACATAAGAGATGTGGGTTTGATCCCTGGGTTGGGAAGATCCACTGGAGGAGGGCATGGAAACCCACTCCAGTGTTCTTGCCTGGAGAATCCCATGGACAGAGGAGCCTGGCGGGCTATAGTCCATAGGGTTGCAAAGAGTTGGACATGTTGAAATGACCTAGTAGGCAGACAGGCAGACATTCCAAGGTGGGTGGCTTGCTTGCCTCTCCACAGGTTTAGCTGAGTGCCTAGAAGTGTCTGATCCAGAGATTCCAAGTCCTAAGTATAACCCAGAAACTTCTTCCAAAGGGCTTATCATCTGATGAGAGCACCACAGTGTTTAAAAGGCCAAGACGCAGGTGAGCAGAGGTGTTATGGAAGAACCGGGGCTGGGAGCCAAGGGAGAGACCTGGTCCAGAAGGGCGTCCTGCAAGGCTGAGCCTGAGAGGATGGAGGACCCATCAGACCCGGGGGCTGAGATCTACCCAGAGGCAGACGGCAACAGCCAGCCTGCACGAAAGACGTTGTTCAGCTTCGCGGGCGAGGCCAGCAGGGGCAGCAGGGTGAGGCCGAGGCTGAGGAGTGGGTGAACTTCCAGGATGACGGCAGCGTGGTGAGCGAGACCCATGGTACCCGCTGGGTCCATCGTCTGTGGTCCTTTCCTGCCCCACGCCTCCAGCTGCCGTGTACCTGCTCAAGGTCCCCCTCAGGTCCAAGAGGCCAAGTCCATGCAATGCTACTCCCACACACTGCCCCTCGGCCAGTCCAACTGCAGAGTCCCCCCACGTTTAAGGACACGGTGCTCCCAGGGACAAGATCAGTCTGTAACCAGAGTCTGCTCCATGGACCCCGTAGATCAGGGGAGGGATACACAGGCAGGACTGTCAAAAGTGAGGCCAGAATAAACACAGAGAATGCCCACCAGGGCTTGACCACCTTAGGTCAATATGGAGCCTTAAGCCACACTGGGAGCTCTCAAGCCTAATTGCACATTATAACCTTCAGGTTGCTCTCCCGAATACCGATACCTGGGCCCTCCCAGCCCCTCTCTCTTGGGGAGGAGCCTGGGCCTCAGTATTTTAAAAGGTCCTCAGCCGTTCCAGCAGAAGCTGAGGCTGAGAGTCAGCACTCCACACTCGCCAAATCAGTTCCGTTTTTTCGTGCCTCCTGCCTCTCCTTCAACTCATAACTTGTGCTTTCCCCCCACCCTTCTCCTTCCCACCTGTTCTTTCTCTCCTTCTCCAAGTCTGACTCCTCCACTAAGCTTTGGGTCTCATCCTCTCCCATCACCTGGGGGGACCAGACACACACACACGCACCAAAAATGATAATATTACCTCGAATGAGGGACTTCCCTGGTGGTTAAGGCTTCACCTTCCAATGCGGGGGCGCAGGTTTGATCCTCGGTCAGGGAGTTAAGATCCCTCATGCCTTAGGGCCGAAAAACCAAAACATAAAGCGATATCATAACAAATTCAATAAAGACTTTGAAAACGGTCTATGTAAAAAAAGAAAAGTCTTTAAAAATTACTCGAGTGATAACAGCAGCTGAAATTCACGGAGTGATTAATAATTACCAAGTGTGTGGGTCATCTCATTTAGATTTGGTCCTCAGAACAACCTTTGACTCTAGCTACTACTATTGCTCCTCTCTTCAGATGAGGAAACTAAGGCCCAGGGAGGTTAAGCAAAATCCCAAATCCCCAGCACCACTGAGCGGCAGGGCCAGGACTCACACCGAGGCCCCTCTGCCGTCAAAGCCTCAGCTGGCGTGGAGGTCACCTCGCCATCACTACCTAGCTCCACCCATGGACTGGCACTTACCTAGCAGGCTGACCTGTCTGCTCTCGGTCATTACATCCCACCTCCAATTTCCTTCTCCAATGCATGAAAGTGAAAAGTGAAAGGGAAGTCGCTGAGTCGTGTCTAAACTCTTCGCGATCCCACGGACTGCGGCCCTCCAGGCTCCTCCATCCATGGGATTTTCCAGGCAAGAGCTCTGGAGTGGGGTGCCATCGCCTTCCCCGAGGTAGATGCTAGTGGCTGGCAAGCCCTGGGCCCCAGAGTTCTGAAAAGGCTCCAATTTAACCAGCTTACTGTCAGCCTCCTGACCGCACAGTGACTCCCTCCAAGGCAGCTCCTTTTCAGGGAGGAGAGAATCATCTAACTGCAAGCTTCACAAAATCCACCTGCTCATAAAATGTGCCATCATAACCAGATGCCTGTTTGGTGCCTGAAGCATGCAGCTGCTCACCTGCCTTCACTCCAGCCCCTACTTTGCCTGCTGGGGCACCTGCCACGGAGAGCGTCACAGAGATGCCTGGCAGGTTCTGCCCTGGTTAGATGAGAAGAAAAGTGGTGGGTGGGTGTGGCGGGGATAGAGTAGATGGCGTGTGAGGCAAGCAGGGAGAGGAGGGAGAGGCTGGGTGTGGGGCTCAGGGTGGGAAGGGTGTAAAGTGCGTGCTTGGGGCGGGATGTGTACGGGGGTGTGATGGGAGTGTCTCATGGGTGGCACCTGGGGGGGGCTGTTTGTGCACAGGGTGATGAAGTGCAGTGTATTGGGGTGTGATGGGTGTCTCTCTTAGGTGGCACCTGTGTGTGTGCAGGGTGATGAAGTGCGGTGTATTGGGTTGTGATGGGTGTGTCTCATAGGTGGCACCAGTGTGGGGCTGTTTGTGTGCAGGGTGATGAAGTGTGGGGTATTGGGGCTGTGGTGGCTGTGTCTCATAGGTGGCACCTCTGTGGGGCTGTCTGTGGGCAGTGTGATGAAGTGCGGTGTATTGGGGTGTGAAGGGTGTGTCTTGTAGGTGGCACCTGTGTGGGGCTGTAGGTGTGCAGGGTGATGCAGTGTGGTGTATTGGGATGTGATCAGTGTGTCTCATAGGTGGCACCTGTGTGGCTGTTTGTGTGCAGGGTGATGAAGTGCAGTGTATTGGGGCGGTGGTGGGTGTGTCTCATAGGTGGCACCTGAGTGGGGCTGTAGGCGTGCAGGGTGATGAAGTGCAGTGTATTAGGGTGTGATGGGTGTGTCTCGTAGCTGGCACCAGTGTGGGGCTCTAGGTGTACAGGGTGATGAAGTGCAGTATATTGGGGTATGATGGGTGTGTATTGTAGGTGGCACCTGTGTGGGGCTGTAGGTGTGCAGGGTGATGCAGTGTGATGTATTGGGGCTGTGATGGGTGTGTCTTGTAGGTGGCACCTGTGTGGGGCTGTTTGTGCGCAAGGTGATGAAGTGCGGTGTATTGGGGTGTGATGGGTGTCTCTCGTAGCTGGCACCGGTGTGGGGCTGTAGGTGTCCAGGGTGATGAAGTGCGGTGTATTAGGGTGTGATGGGTGTGTCTCATAGGTCGCACCTGTGTGGGGCTGTTTGTGCACAGGGTGATAAAGTGAGGTGTATTGGAGTGTGATGGGTGTGTCTCATGGGCGGCCCTGTGTGGAGCTATTTGTTCGCAGGGTGATGAAGCATGGTGTATTGTGGTTTGATGGGTGTGTCTCATGGGTGGTACCTATGTGGGGCTGTAGGTGTGCAGGTTGATGAGTTGTAGTATATTGGGGAGTGACGGGTGTGTCTCATAGGTGGCACCTGTGTGGGGCTTTTTGTGCACAGGGTGATGAAGTGAGGTGTATTTGAGTGTGATGGGTGTGTCTCATGTGTGGCCCTGTCTGGAGCTATTTGTTCACAGGGTGATGAAGTGCGGTGTATTGGTGGTGTGATGAGTGTATGTCATGGGTGGCACCTGTGTGGGAATGTTTGTGCGCAGATTGATGACATGTGGTGTATTGGGGTGTGATGGGTTTGTCTCTTAGGTGGCACCTGTGTGGGGCTCTTTGTGTGCAGGGTAATGAAATGTTGTGTATTGGTGGTGTGATGGCTGTGTCTCATAGTTGGCACCTGTGTGGGGCTGTAGGTGTGCCGGGTGATGAAATGTGGTGTATTGGGCTCTGATTGTGTGTCTCATGGGTGGCACCTGTTTGGGGCTGTTTGTTCACAGGCTGATGAAGTGCAGTGTATTGGTGGTGTGGTGAGTGTGTCTCATAGGTGGCACCTGTGTGGGGTTGTTTGTACACAGGGTGATAAAATGAGATGTATTGGGGTGTGATGGGTGTGTCTCATGTGTGGCACCCTTGTGGGGCTGTAGGTGTGCAGGTTGATGAGGTGTGGTGTATTGGGGTGTGATGGGTGTGTCTCATGAGAGGCACCTGTGTGGGGCTGTAGGGTGTGCAGGTTGATGATGTGTGGTGTATTGGAGTGTGATGGGTATGTCTCATATGTGGCACCTGTGTGGGATGGTTTTGTGTAGGGTGATGACGTCTGGTGCATTGGGGTGTGATGTGTTTGTCTCTTAGGTGGCACCTGTGTGGGGCTCTTTGTGTGCAGGGTGATGAAGTGCAGTGTATTGGTGATGTGATGGGTGTGTCATGTAGGTGGCACCTGTGTGGGGCTGTTTGTGCGCAGGGTGTTGAAGTGTGGTGTATTGGCTTGTAATGAGTGTGTTTCGTAGGTGGCACTTGTGTGGGGTTGTTTGTGCACAGGTTGATGAAGTGTGGTGTATAGCATCTATGATGTGTGTGTCTCATAGATGGCACCTGTGTGAGGCTGTTTGTGTGCAGGGTGATGAAGTGCAGTGTAGTGGGCTGTTGGGTGTGTCACGTAGTTGGCAACTGTGTGGTGCTGTAGGTGTGCAGGTTGATCAAGTGTGGTGTATTAGGGTGTGATGGGTGTGTCTCATAGGTGGCACCTGTGTGGGGCTGTTTGTTCACAGTGTGATGAAGTGCGGTGTATTGGGGTGTGATGGGTGTGTCTCATAGGTGACACCTGTGTGGGGCTGTAGGGGTGCAGGATGATGAAGTGTGGTGTACTGGGGGTGTGATGGGTGTGTTGCATAGGTGGCACCTGTGTGGGGGTGTTTGTGCACAAGTTGATGAAGTGCAGTGTTTTGGGATGTGATGGGTGCGTCTCATAGGTGGCACCTGTTTGCAGCTGCAGGTGAGCAGGGTAATTAAGTGTGGTGTATCAGGGTGAGATGGGTGTGTCTCATAGGTGGCACCTGTGTGGGGCTGTTTGTGTGCAGTGTGATGAAATGCGGTGTATTGGGTTGTGATGGGTGTGTCTCGTAGGTGGAATCTGTGTGGGGCTGTAGGTGTGTAGGGTGATGAAGTGTGGTGTATTGGGCTGTGATAGGTGTGTCTCACAGGTGGCAACTGGTTGGGGTTCTTTGTGCCAGGGTGATGAAGTGCGGTGTATGCGTGTGTGATGGTGTGTCTTGTAGGTGGCACCTGTGTGTGGCTGTTTGTGTGCAGTGTGATGAAGTGTGGTGTATTGGGGCCTGATGGGTGTGTCTTATAGGTGGCACCTGTGTGGGGCTGTTTGTGTGCAGGGTGATGAAGTGCGGTATTGGGTTGTGATGGGTGTGTCTCGTAGGTGGTACCTGTGTGGGGCTGTAGGTGTATAGGGTGATGAACTGTGGTGTATTGGGGTGTGATGGGTGTGTCTCATAGGTGGCACCTGTGTGGGGCTGTTTGTACGCCGAGTGATAAAGTGAGGTGTATTGGAGTTTGATGGGTATGTCTCATGGGTGGCCCTGTGTGGAGCTATATGTTTACAGGTCGATGAAACGTGCTGTATTGGGGTGTGATGGGTGTGTCTCATGGGTGGCACCTATGTGGGGCTGTAGGTGTGCAGGGTGATGACGTGTGGTGTATTGGGGTGTGATGGGTGTGTCTCGTAGGTGGCAACTGTGTGGGGCTGTTTGTGTGCAGGGTGATGAAGTGTGGTGTATTAGGGTGTGATGGGTATGTGTCATGGATGGAACCTGTGTAGGACTGTTTGTGTGCCGGGTGATGACGTGTGGTGTATTGGGTTGTGATGAGTGTGTCTCTTAGGTAGCACCTGTGTGGGGCTCTTTGTGCACAGGGTGGTGAAATGTGGTGTATTGGGTGTGACGGGTGTGTCTCATGGGTGACACTTGTTTGGGGCGGATTGTGCACAGGGTGATGAAGTGCAGTGTACTGGTGATATGATGGGTGTGTCTCATGGGTGGCACCTGTGTGGGGCTGTTTGTGTGCAGGGTGATGAAGTGCGGTTTATTGGGGTGTAATGGGTGTATCTCATAGATGGCAACTGTATGGGACTGTCCACAGTGCGATGAAGTGTGGTGTATTGGGGTGTGATGGGTGTGTCTCACGGGTGGCACCTGTGTGGGGCTGTTTGTGTGCAGGGTGATGAAGTGCGGTTTATTGGGGTGTAATGGGTGTATCTCATAGATGGCAACTGTATGGGACTGTGCACAGTGCGATGAAGTGTGGTGTATTGGGGTGTGATGGGTGTGTCTCATGGGTGGCACCTGTGTGGGGCTGTTGGTTCACAGTGTGATGAAGTGTGGTGTATTGGGGCTGTTTTGAGTGTGTCTCATAGGTGGCACCAATGTGGGGCTGTCAGTGTGCAGGGTGTTGAAGTGTGGTGTACTGGGGGTGTGATGGGTGAGTCACCTAGGTGGCACCTGTTTGCGGCTGTAGGTGTGCAGGGTGATGAAGTGTGATGTATTGGGGTGAGATGGGTGTGTCTCATAGGTGGCACCTGTGTGGGGCTGTTTGTGCACAGGGTGATGAAGTGCGGTGTATTGGGTTGTGATGGGTGTCTCTCATAGCCGGCATCGGTGTCAGGCTCTAGGTGTACAGGGTGATGAAGTGTGTTGTATTGGGGGTGTGACGGGTGTGTCTCGTAGGTGGCAACTGTGTGGGGCTGTAGGTGTGCAGGGTGATGAAGTGTGGTGTATTAGGGTGTGATAGGTGTGTCCCATAGGAGGCACCTGTGCAGGGTTGTTTGTGCGCAGGGTGATGAAGTGCGGTGTATTGGGGTGTTTTGGGAGTGTCTCGTAGGTGACACCTGTGTGGGGCCGTAGGTGTGCAGAGAGATGATGTGTGGTGTATGGGGGCTGCGATGAGTGTGTCTCATAGGTGGCACCTGTGTCGGGCTGTTGGTGTGCAGGGTGATGAAGTGCGGTGTATTGGGGGTGTGACGGGTGTGTCTTGTAGGTGGCACCTGTGTGGAGCTGTTTGTTCGCAGGGTGATAAAGTGAGATGTATTGGGGTGTGATGGGTGTGTCTCGTAGGTGGCACCTGTGTGGAGCTGTTTGTTCACAGGGTGATAAAGTGAGATGTATTGGGGTGTGATGGGTGTGTCTCACGTGTGGCACTTATGTGGGGCTGTAGGTGTGCAGGTTTATGTGGTGTGGTGGCACCTATGTGGGACAGTTTGTGTGCAGGGTGTTGACGTGTGGTGTATTGGGGTGTGATGGGTGTGTCTCGTAGGTGGCACCTGTGTGGGGCTGTAGGTGTCCAGGGTGAGAAGTGTGGTGTGTTGGGGCTGTGATGAGTGTGTCCCATAGGTGGCACCTGTGTGGGGCTGTTTGTGCACAGGGTGATGAAGTGCGGTGTATTGGTGGTGTGATGGGTGCATCTTGTACGTGGCACCTGTTTGGGGCTGTAGGTGAGCAGGGTGAATAAGTGTGGTGTATAGGGGCTATGATGGGTGTGTCTCACAGATGGCACCTGTGTGAGGCTGTTTGTGTGCAGGGTGATGAAGTGTGGTGTATTGGTGTGATGCGTGTGTCTCATAGGTGGCACCTGTGCGTAGTTGTTTGTGTGCAGTGTAATGAATTGCGATGTATTGGGGTTGTGATGGGTGTGTCTCGTAGGTGGCACCTGTGTGGGGCTGTAGGTGTGCAGGGTGATGAAGTGTGGTGTATTAGGGTGTGATGGTGTCTCATAGGTGGCATCGGTGTGGGGCTGTTTGTGCGCTGGGTGATAAAGTGTGACATATTGGGGTGTGATGGGTGGGTCTCATGGGTGGCACCTGTGTGGGGCTGTTTGTGTGCAGGGTGATGAAATGTGGTGTATCTGGGTGTGATGGTTGTGTCTCATGGGTGGCACCTGTGTGGGGTGTTTGTTCTCAGGGCGATGAAGTATGGTGTATTGGGGTGTGATGTGTGTGTCTCATGGGTGGCACCTGTGTGGGGCTGTTTGTGTATAGGGTGATGAAATGTGGTGTATCTGGGTGTGACGGTTGTGTCTTATGGGTGGCACCTGTGTGGGGCTGTTTTTGTGCAGGGTGATGAAGTATGGTGTATTGGGGTGTGATGGGTGTGTCTCATAGGTGGCACCTGTGTGGGGCTGTAGGTGTGCAGGTTGATGAGGTGTGGTGTACTGGGTTGTGATGGTGTGTCTCATGGGTGGCACCTGTGTGGGGCTGTTTGTGTGCAGGGTGATGAAATGTGGTGTATCTGGGTGTGACGGTTGTGTCTCATGGGTGGCACCTGTGTGGGGTGTTTGTTCGCAGGGCGATGAAGTATGGTGTATTGGGGTGTGATGTGTGTGTCTCATGGGTGGCACCTATGTGGGGCTGTTTGTGTATAGGGTGATGAAATGTGGTGTATCTGGGTGTGACGGTTGTGTCTTATGGGTGGCACCTGTGTGGGGCTGTTTTTGTGCAGGGTGATGAAGTATGGTGTATTGGGGTGTGATGGGTGTGTCTCGTAGGTGGCACCTGTGTGGGGCTGTAGGTGTGCAGGTTGATGAGGTGTGGTGTACTGGGTTGTGATGGTGTGTCTCATGGGTGGCACCTGTGTGGGGTGTTTGTTCACAGGGTGATGAAGTGTGGTGTATTGGGGTGTGATGTGTGTCTCATGGGTGGCACCTGTGTGGGGCTGTTTGTTCACAGGGTGATGAAGTGCAGTGTATTGGTGGTGTGATGGGTGTGTCTTGTAGGTGGCACCTGTGTGGGGCTGTAGGTACGCAGGGTGATGAATGTGGTGTATTGGGCTGTGATGGGTGTGTCTTGTAGGTGGCACCTGTGTGGGGCTGTTTGTGCGCAGGGTGATAAAGTGTGGTGTATTGGGGTGTGATGGGTGTCTCATGTGTGGCACCCTTGTGGGGCTGTAGGTGTGCAGGGTGATGAAGTGTGGTGTGTTGTGATGTGATGTGTGTGTCTCGTAGGTGACACCTGTGTGGGGCTGTTTGTGCACCGGGTGATGAAGTGCGGTGTATTGGGCTGTGATGTGTGTTTCTCATGTGTGACACCTGTGTGGGGCTGTTTGTGTGCAGGGTGATTAAGTGTGTGTGTGTCGTCTCTGTGGTTTGCGGGTGATAGGATTCATATTTGAGACACACTGTGCGGTGCGTCTGTATAGACTGTGCTTTGACGTGTGTATGACTGGTGGTTCATGTGGGGTCCACAGTATGTGTGTATCTTGTACTGTGAGAGGTGGACTGACCTGTGTATGTGACCTAGTGTGAGATTTAAGGGAGGGAGCGTGTGACACTGGGCACCAGGTGAGGATATGTAACATGATGGTGAGGAAAGAGAAGGCACTTTCCATGCCCGCCTCTCTGCTCAGCCTGGGTTCTGCGTGACCTTCCACCGTGGTGCTGAGATGCAGAGGCTGAGACCCTGAAGCCCCATCTTCCGAGTGACCCAGCAGCCATCGCAAGAGGGGATCACAGGGCTCGTTCCTCCCCATCCAGCTCAAAGCAGGTTCACCCCCTTCTCTCAACTGCCAAGAGCCCTGTGTCCTCGGACCGGGATCCCAGCGAGGAGAGGACAGACGATCTTGTGGACGGGCAGGGCCCCAGCAGCTGTAAGAGGCAGTGGGAAGGCAGTCCTCATGTTCTTTTTTTTTTAATTGTGCGTTGACTTTTTTTTAAATTAGAGGCTAATTACTTTACAATATTGTAGTGGTTTTTGCCATACATTCCCATGAATCAGCCATGGGTGTACATGTGTCCCCATCCTGAACCCCCCCTCCCACCTCCCTCCCCATCCCATCCCTCAGGGTCATCCCAGTGCACCAGCCCTGGGCACCCTGCCTCATGCATCGAAACTGGTCCTCATATTCTTAAGCCCCTTTCCAAACCATGGTGGCCAGGAAGACGGCTGGAACATGAACTGGAGACGGAATTCCCATTTTTCATCTCCAGTTCACAATAGGCTGGGCTCCACGCTGGGTGTGACCCCTGGGAAAGTTTGGGTTCATGTGACTCGACCTCAGAGCAGTCCCTGACCGGCAGCACAGGCAGACCATTCCTGGACTCGCTAGAGAAGACCATCCATGGACCCCGACAGCCTCTCCCCACATCCCATTTGTTCTCCTCTCTGCTTCCTTCTTCCCCTGTAGCTCAGATGTGATACTCCTCGACCCCCTCAGAAAGCTCTGCCTTCACCCCCAGTCCGTGCCACCCTCCTCCTCCCCTCGCTTCACCCCCAGTCTGTGCCACCCTCCTCCTCCCCTCGCTTCCCCTTGCACTTGACTCTGCGGATCAACATGGCCAGTCTTCCTGAAGAAGGAACACTTTTTCCAGGGGGTGAGAGGAAATGGAGAGTTGCATCATTCTCTTGGTCAGAGAGGAATGTCAGGGAATAGCACCACATTAGTAAACTGGATCTTGACCCATGAAACTGTGTGGCCCATGTGAGTTGCGTGTGCTTCCTGGGACCCTGTTCCCACAGCTGGTCAGGCAGGCATCATCTAACAACTCACTGCTTCGCAAAATTAAAATCTCCTAAAAAGCCAAGGGGATGGCTGGGCAATGCTTTAGGAGAAAAGAGGAGCACATGGACGTTATCTTTCTTGCTCTTCTGCCTGCACAGCAGTGCCCAGAGCCACACAGAGCAGGACAGCAGCCTTGCAGAAATGGATCGAGGGCTGCAGAGAGGCCCCCTGAAACACACACTGGAGACCAGGCCAGCATTTCAATACCTTCCAGTGATACTGGGGTTGGGGTTTGGAGGAAGGCTGGGAGGGTTTGTGTGTGACGTTCCTTCATTTCAACGACATGCCAAGGACAGGGAAGAGTGACTCTCACCCCCGCCCCAGGTGAAGCTGTGGTTCCCGCTCTCCTGACGTCCACCCCCAACCCTTCCAAGTCTCACTCTCTGCGCTTCTAAAATACAGATGATGGCAGAGTGGAGCAGAGACTTTGAACCAGTTCCACTTTTCCTCACTAGATGTGAGGTCTCAGGCAAGTCCTACCCCCTCTCTGTAGCAGTTAGCTCTCACTGTAAAACGTCAAACTTGGTGGCTTAGAACAACAAGCCGTTATTGTTTCTCGGGAATCTACAAGTGGCCTGGGCGGTTTCACCGATGTGAGCCAGGCTTGGCTGACCTTGGCTGGGGTTGCCGGTGCGTCTGCAGGTCACTGGCAGGTGGGCTGGGGGCTGCTGGGGCGGGGGGATGGGGGCCTTGAGCTGCAGTAACTTGGCTCGGCTCCACAGGCCCCTCGGCCTCCGGGAGGCTAGTGCCGGCTTCGTGTCTTGGGGCTG
The DNA here is from genome assembly GCF_023091745.1 of Budorcas taxicolor. Classification (NCBI taxonomy): domain Eukaryota; kingdom Metazoa; phylum Chordata; class Mammalia; order Artiodactyla; family Bovidae; genus Budorcas; species Budorcas taxicolor. The sequence goes on from NC_068928.1 coordinate 8,429,726, forward strand.
TGATCCGGGAGAGCGGAGTGGAGAAGCACGTGGGCTTCCCAAGCCTCTCTCTCCAGGAAGTTTGCCGCTCTCGGATCAGCCAAAGAATTGTTTGGCTGAGCCCAGAGTCAGAATGCAAGGGGCCCGTCGAGTCAGCGCGCGTATGGCGTGGACACAGGGAGGAGGGCAGTTAGGACTGCCAGTGTGATACAACTAACTCTCCCTTTAAGCTCAGTTTCCCATTTGATAAGTTGAAGTGACATTCACATGATATAAAATTTACCATTTTAAGGAGAACGATTCAGTGGCACTTAGTACCTCCACAGTGTTGGGCCACCATCACCTCTATCCAGTTACAAAAATCTTAATTACACACCCCCAAACCCATGTTCATTAAGGAGTTGCTCCCCTTTCACCCATGCCTCTGGCCCCCAACAACCACCACCCTGCTTTCCGTCTCTGTGGATTTCCCTGTTCTGGACATTTCATAGAGTGAAATCTGTGGCCTTCTGTGTCTGGCTTCTCTGATTCATAATGTTTCCAAGCTTCAGCCATGTTGCAGCATGTATCAGCACTTTGTTATTTTTTACGGCTGAATAATATTCCATTGCGTGGCTAGACCACAGTGTGTGTGTGCTTTCATCTGCTGATGGGCGTGTGAGATGTTTCCATCTTTTGGTTATTGTGAAGAGTGCTGCTGTGGTACTCCTGTTGAAGTATTTATTTGTTCACCTGTTTTCGATTTCTTTTGGTATCTATCAAAAAAAGGAGTAGAATTTCTGGGTCATATGACAATTCTTTTTGAAGAACCCACTTTCCTTTATTTTAAAAATGCAGAAAATGAAATTACTTTGCAAGGATGCTGGGAGGCTTAGAGAAAGGGCATGTAAAGTGACTTGCACAGAGCCCAACCTCAATAAATGGTTTATATAACTACTCTCTTGTTCTTTAATTCAATAACCACTTATTGAGCCCAGGATCAGGAATTATGTGAGGTGCTGGATAGATATACGAAAACATAAGATATAAAATATCTATAAAACACATGTCTGTGTTTTTATAGACATATAAATATATCCCCAGGGTCCCTTCCAGCTCAGACTCACAATGGTTCCATCCATGCTTCTTGCCTGGTGTGTCCTTCACAAACAGAGACAAAAGGCTCCCTCTCCCTCCCTCCCTTAACCAATTCCCCAGGAGGCTGCTGGCTTCATCGCTCCCCACCTGAATCAGTTCAGAACACCTATTTCAGATCTGTCGGCTCTTATAAATGTAGCCACACACCCGCAAAGTGAGATAAAATGGCAATGTGATTAGTGTGTGTGTGTGAGTGCGAATGCTTATGTGTCCCTGTCTCATCCCTTTTGTAAAGATGAATACATCAGAGCAAGCACTTACGAAAGGAAGAATAAAAAAAAAAAACAGCCGGGTCCAATTCTCCAGACATTCAATAACCAAATGTCACCCACATGGTAAGCAATAAAATAAAAATATATGCTTAGCAGAGGCAATATAAATATGATGTATATTTTGAAGTTGGATAACAGAACAGTGGCGTAAAAATAATACCCAGTGGCAAATTCAGGGAAAGCAACCTTTTACAAACGTGGCATTTCTTTGGGCTGCCATTCCTGAAACATCGCAGCATCTCAGGCAGTAAAGCAGAGGTGGGTTTAAATCTGACAGGAGCGCCTGGTGGAATGAGGGCATGGAAAATCCTGCCCCAGTTCCGAAGCCAAGGCGGGGGCTCCTTCCTCCCGCACCCTCCCCCTCCCCCAAGTCCTGAGACCCTTACCTCCACCTGCCAGCTCCATCCCCTTGGCCTGTCACAACAGTCCCTTACTTTTCAAGCATTCGTCCCAGACATTATTCCTTTTGACCTTTACCATCTGCCTCTGAAGTGAAGAGGACAGGTGTCATTATTACCGTTTTATGAATGAGGAAACAGAGACCACAAACGTTGTGTTAAACCCTGAGCGGCAAAACCGCCTCCCTGCCCCTCCATCCTGGGGAAAGAATATTTCTTTCCTGTCTTAGAAACCAGAGTTTCCTGCCCACAGGTATATACTGAAAAATCATCAAAAAGGTTTTCAGACACCTCTCTGCGGCCTACCACAAAGCTAGATCCCCAGTTACTATTTGTTTAGGCCATGCCAACCAAGTTTTGCATCAGCCAAACAAAATATTATTAGAAAGATACACCTGAGGGTATCTAGGTAAACATCGAGATATGTCAGCAGTAGATGCTGCACATTTTTCTTAAAACAAACACCTTTACCAAGTCTGAGGTTCTTACAGGAAAATGGAGGTCCAAACATTTGAGTAATTTGCCCAAGCCTTCAGGATGTAGACCAACGAGCCACCAGCTGTGCGTCCTTACACAAAGTCACTCTGACTGTCTGAGTTCTCATTTCCGGGTGATGGAGTGAGTAGAATGAGGGCATCTTTAAGCTCTTTTCTAGCTCTCGTGTACTCACTCACTCAGTTGTACCCAACTCTTTGCCACCCCACGGACGGTAGCCCCCAGGGCTCTTCTGTCCATGGAGTTTCCAGACAAGAATACCGGTTGTCATTTCCTTCTCCGGGTGATCTTCCCACCCAGGGATCGAACCCGTGTCTCTTGCATCTCCTGCATTGGCAGGCGGATCCTGTACCACGGCAGCACCTGGGAAGCCCATTTTTTAGCCCTGAAACTCTAGAATGTTATCTCTGAAACCAACTGTTCAATGATGGTTGAAAGCCATCATGGAGAAAGCCCCATGTTGCTCACAGAAAGTCAATAAATGGATTCTGCGTGAAACCCCAACTTCTAAAGCATTCGTGTGGGAGAGGGAAGTCTGTTTAGGATCCTTGTCCTGGATCAGCCACTAACTCAGTGTGTAACTTTGCACTTCCCTTCTGCTAAATGAGGAATGTGAACTAGAGGAAGATGGGAAATTCATTTCACACCAGGGGCACACTGACTAAGAGATGGGCGCTGCCCGGAGTGCAGTATTGAGGAGAGGAAGATGAGTCTGCATCTAACTCAAGAAGAAAGAGGCCTGGGATTGATTAGTGATGTCTGCGCTGGTGAGGGTGGAGGCGGCTGTCCAGGGACTTGGCAGCCGGGGAGTGGATGCCCTCACAGGAGCAGGTCTCTTCCAATTTTCCACTAATCCTCTGTGAGTTGCACACAGAAAGCTGGGGGATTCAGAGCCACTGATGCACAAGATGCCGAACTCGACTTGTTCAACTGTTTTTATATTAACCATAGCTTGAGTCTGAATAATCTGTCCCCTGATACCACTGTATTTCAGAAATTGCTACCTAAGGCAAATTCACCACTTTTAAACTCATTTCCTGAGTCGCTCTTTTTAAACCCCACATTAAATATTGATCTGCCCTGGAGAGATCTCATTTATTTAGTAGAGACAGGTTTGACTCCACCAGAACTGTCAAACTCGGAAGTGGGACGGTGCCCCTCCTGGAGCGGTAACCATACAGGATGGTGACCGGCATCTGGACACTGGAACCAGCGTCTTTCCTTTCTCCGAGCCTCAGGGACGTGGGCTTTCTTCCCCATCACCGCAGGTCATCAGAGCGTCTTCGAGAACCTTCTCTACGAGGATGGCTGTCCCAGGGTCAAGGCGCCCCCTCTGTCCCAGCAGGACTCCCCACTCAGCGGGCTCTTGAGAGTAAACTACAGAGAATCTGCTGACCCCCAGGAGGCTCTGTTTCTGGGGCCGTTGCTACCAGACTCTGACCTGCAGACTCTGCAGCTTCTCCCCCTCCCCGAGTCCTGGTTCTTTCCAGGAAGGTGGCATTTCCACTTGGACCTTGGTTTTAAACCGCTAAGTTTGGGGCGGGGGTGCATGGTGGGCCTTCCTGCCTGTGTGGGCTTTTCTCTAGTTACACCAGGAAGGGGCTACCCTCCAGGTGTGTTGTGGGCTTCTCACTGTGGTGGCTTCTCTTGTTGCGGAGCACAGCTTGAGGGTGCACCAGCTTCAGTAGCTGTGGCCCGTGGGCTCCATAGTTGCGCTCCCTGGGCTCTAGAGCCTGGGCTCAATAGCTGGGGCACATGGGCTTAGTTGCTCTGAGCCACGTGGGCTCTTCCCAGATCAGGGATGGACCGGGGGTCCCCTGCCTTGACAAGCAGATTCTTTACCACTGAGCCACCAGGGAAGCCCTGGATCTTGGTTTTAAACCTCAGCCCCAGTGAGCTTTGGCTTGACCGCTTTTCTGAATGACAACATGCTGGCTGTCTCCTAAAAGCACCCCCACTTGTGCTTATCAGTGTGACCACGATGAGAACAGAGAGAGACTCAGCCAGCTGCAGCCAGAGGACTGAGACCCCGTACTCCTCTGATGCTGAGGTAGACCAGCAGGCCCAGGTCCTGATCTGACTTTGCCCTTGGAGCTGGTTTCCACTGCCGTCCACACTCAGAATCCCATCTCCTTGCACTCCGGGTTGATAGAGCATAGTTTCTTGCCATGGTGTACACTTCCAAGCCCAAAATGCCAAGCCCTTTTGGGCTTCTGGCAACATCTGTTTGGGGCCCCACAAACAGGACTCCCTGAGGCAGGGAACACAGACTGAATGTGGGGTGGGGGGTCAAATTGTAATTGCAGTCTCAGTGAGTTATCATGCCATACTTGCGTTTCCTCTGTTAACTCACCCAACGATCCCACTAGATAGGTAGCATCAGTATCGCGTTGGGCAATGTGGGGAAACTGAGGCTTGGAGGCTGTAGCCGCTGGCCACATACAGCTAATTAAAATTAAATAAAATTTAAAATCCAGTTCGTAAATCTTGGGCTTCCCTGATAACCCAGATGGTAAAGAATCTGCCTGCAAGAGACAGGGTTAGATCCCTGAGTGGGGAAGATCCCCTGGAGAAGGAAATGGCAACTCAGTCCAGTATTCTTGCCAGGAGAATCCCATGGACAGAGGGGGCTGGCAGGCTGCAGTCCACGGGGTCACAAAGAGTCGGATATGACTGAGAAACTAACTTGTTTTTTCCCCTAACTCTTACTAGCCACACGTGGCTGATGACATCCATGCTGACAGCGCAGAATTATAGAGCATTCCCATTATCACAGTAAGTTCGATTGGGCAGCACTCCGAGAGGCCTCAGAGGAACCTCCTGTGCCATACAGAACTGAGGGCTAGTTTGTGTGCAGAGCCTGCGTGCCGATCCCCTACCCTCTCCTGCTATGGCAAGGAACTCAGAAGGAAAGAGGTGAGGTGAGCAAGAAGTCAACCAAGAAATCTCGCCAGAGTAAAGCTTTTTGAGGGCAGGCCAGAGACAAGACATGTGAAGAGCTTAAGACCTCTTTACCACCTCCTGTCATGTGACAGGTCACACGGCAAGTCACATGACAGCCGTTAACAGCCCCTTGGGCAACTGAGCCTGATGCTGCTCTTTACCCCATCAGAGATACCTTCCAGGTCAAGGAGAGGTGTGGGGCTTGGTCTCGCTCTAGCAGCTCAATCTCCTCTGCGACTGGAGAAGGGAGTCAAGCACACAGCTGGGCACAAAAGAGCATCTTACATTTGCTGCCACGCTCCTAAGGCTTCTTAGATGGTGGAGGTCACCACATTGATTTGCAACATTTTTGTGCCTTACTTGCTGTTTTAATTATCATCTGTGATATGTTATGTACCTGTCTCTGAATCGGGCACCTTTTACATGAATAACCCAAATAAACTTGGGAGCCCGTGTGGCTCTAGAACATCCACGCTAAAACAATTTACAATAATTACAGTCTTGCTTTGTATCTCTCAATATTAAAGGGGATTTGAACTATAAATTGTAGTATTACTTCTTTTTTACCCCACTGTGTATTTGAACTTACACTTTATATTTTTAAGATCTTTTTATATGGAGTATTTTGAAGTCTTCATTGAATTTGTTACAATATTGCTTCTGCTTTATGGGTTTTTTTGTTTGGTTGGTTTTCTGGCCATGAGGCGTGTGGGATCCTAGTTCCTTAACCAGGGATCAAACTCCCTGCATTAGAAGGCAAAGTCTTAACCACTGGACCACCGGAAAATTCCTACACATTATTTTTTAAACAACTTTATTGACATATAATTCACATCCCATGCAATTCACCTATTTAAAGGGCACTATAGTTTTAGAGTGCTTTCGTCACTTCAACAAGAAACTTCATTCCCATTAGAAGTCACTCTCCCCGTTCCTCCAACCCTATAGCCCCAGGCTCCCACTAATCTGCTTGCTGTCTCTATAGATTTGTCTCTTTTGGATATTCATATAAATGGTATCGTGTGGTCTTTTGTGACTGGCTTCTTTCACTAAGCATAATATTGTATCATGATTTGTATTTCATTCCTGGTTTTTTTTATTACCAAACCACATTGCGTTACATAGATAGACCACATTCTATTTATTCTTTCGTCAGTTGATAGAGCTTTGAGTTCCGCTTTGGAGCCATTATAAGGCCACTTTGGGGCCTTCCTGGTAGCTCAGCTGGTAAAGAATCCTCCTGCAATGCAGGAGACCCCAGTTCAATTCCTGGGTTGGGAAGATCCCCCAGAGAAGGGATGGGCTACTCATTTCAGTATTCTTGGGCTTCCCTGGTGGTTCAGCTGGTAAAGAATCCACCTGCAGGCTGGTTTGAAAGTTCTCAGCCGCTTTACCATGTCTGGGCATGGCAAGGGTGGGAAGGGCCTTGGAAAAGGTGGCCACAGGACTGGAAAAGGTCGGTTTTCATTCCAATCCCAAAGAAAGGCAATGCCAAAGAATGCTCAAACTACCGCACAATTGCACTCATCTCACACGCTAGTAAAGTAATGCTCAAAATTCTCCAAGCCAGGCTTCAGCAATACATGAACCGTGAACTTCCTGATGTTCAAGCTGGTGTTAGAAAAGGCAGAGGAACCAGAGATCAAATTGCCAACATCCGTTGGATCATGGAAAAAAGCAAGAGAGTTCCAGAAAAACATCTATTTCTGCTTTATTGACTATGCCAAAGCCTTTGACTGTGTGGATCACAATAAACTGTGGAAAATTCTGAAAGAGATGGGAATACCAGACCACCTAACCTGCCTCTTGAGAAATCTGTATGCAGGTCAGGAAGCAACAGTTAGAACTGGACATGGAAAAACAGACTGGTTCCAAATAGGAAAAGGAGTATGTCAAGGCTGTATATTGTCACCCTGCTTATTTAACTTATATGCAGAATACATCATGAGAAACGCTGGACGGAAGAAACACAAGCTGGAATCCAGATTGCCGGGAGAAATATCAATAACCTCAGATATGCAGATGACACCACCCTTATGGCAGAAAGTGAAGAGGAACTAAAAAGCCTCTTGATGAAAGTGAAAGAGGAGAGTGAAAAAGTTGGCTTAAAGCTCAACATTCAGAAAACGAAGATCATGGCATCCAGTCCCATCACTCCATGGGAAATAGATGGAGAAACAGTGGAAACAGTGTCAGACTTTATTTTGGGGGGCTCCAAAATCACTGCAGATGGTGATTGCAGCCATGAAATTAAAAGAAGCTTACTCCTTGGAAGAAAAGTTATGACCAACCTAGATAGCATATTGAAAAGCAGAGACATTACTTTGCCGACTAAGGTCCATCTAGTCAAGCCTATGGTTTTTCCTGTGGTCATGTATGGATGTGAGAGTTGGACCGTGGAGAAGGCTGAGCACCGAAGAATTGATGCTTTTGAACTGTGGTGTTGGAGAAGACTCTCGAGGGTCACTTGGACTGCAAGGAGATCCAACCAGTCCATTCTGAAGGAGATCAGCCCTGGGATTTCTTTGGAAGGAATGATGCTAAAGCTGAAACTCCAGTACTTTGGCCACCTCATGGGAAGAGCTGACTCATTGGAAAAGACTCTGATGCTGGGAGGGATTGGGGGCAGGAGGAGAAGGGGACGACAGAGGATGAGATGGCTGGATGGCATCACTGACTCGATGGACGTGAGTCTGAGTGAACTCCGGGAGATGGTGATGGACAGGGAGGCCTGGCGTGCTGCAATTCATGGGGTCACAAAGAGTCGGACACGACTGAGCGACTGAACTGAACTGAAGCGTCACCACAAGATTCTTCGCGATAATCCAGGGCATCACCAAGCTCACCATCCATCGTCTGGCCCAGTGTGGAGGAGTTAAGTGCACTTCTGGCCTCATCTATGAGGAGACCCACGGGGTGCTGAAGATATTTCTAGAGAACGTGATTCAGGATGCTGTTGCCTACACCAGAATTTTTTTTTTTTTAAAGAATCCACCTGCAGTGTAGGAGACCTGCATTTGATCCCTGGATTGGGAAGATCCCTGGAGAAGGGAAAGGCTACTGACTCCAGTATTCTGGCCTGGAGAATTCCAGGGACTATATAGTCCATGGGGTCACAGAGTCAGACATGGCTGAGCAAATTTCACTTTCACTTGGGGCCATTACGAATGGTACTATGAACGTTCATGTACAAGTTTCGTGTGGACATATGTTTTCATTTCTCTTGGATCTATCCCTAGGAGTGGAATGTCTGGGTCAATGCTAACTCAACATGGAAACACTACTAAACTGGTTTTTCCAGGAAAAAACAAGGAAAGGTCAAAACCTGGTGAATGTCAGAAAGGTTTCCACAGCTTGCAGCTCTCCACAGTCCCATGGAAATACCACGTGGACTGGCTCAGATCAGGAGGCAACGTTCAACGTGTAGTGTGAAGCCAATTCCCAAACCCAAACTCTTGCTTCCCACCCACACCGCCTGACTCTGCCCAGTCACATTGTCCCTCGGAGCTCTCTTCTGGGGTCAGGTAAACAGAAAAGACAAGACTGAAGTTGGCAGCTGAGGTTGGTAACCTCTCCGAGCCAAACGCTCCGTGTTTGGCTTTCCCACATCTCTGCTGTCTTGCTGCTCACCCAAGCGTCCCAGCTTGCAGCAGACACGGGATTCAGGGGCCCGGGGAGGACGTTCCGCCTGCCACAGGTTCTTCCTAAGATGCAGCCACGAGTCTGATATCTCAGCAGCCCTCTGACGGCTGGGAGTGCTTGAGGAGAGCAAGCGGAGCGTTGCAGCTTGTAGGGAACCTTTGAGAACTACAGCTACCGGCAGGGAGAAGGCCATCTGTTATTTTGTCTTCTATTTGTTTTAGAATTTCCAGGAAAGTGAGCAGTTAGGCTGCTCGACTGTATTGTTCACGGTCGGGAGGGGAAGAGTCGGAGTGAGGAGCTCCGTTTTCCAAAACTGCAAAGAGCTGTCTCTTCTTGGTGACGCCCACAGACCACAGGCTCTTGATTCTACCATGAAGTCCTCTGTCCTCCAGGACTAGGGTCTCAGCTGGGAGGTGCGCCCTTATTGAGTATCCCAATTGTCTGCACAAGGATCACAAAAGCTGTTCCGAAAAGACCATGCTCTCAAATCTCCTTGCCAGCTGGAGGGGGTAGGCAGGGACCTGAGAGCCAGAAGGAGAAATGAAGTCAAGGATAAGCTCCTCCTGCTGCCTCTGGTTAAAAATGGGAGCAAAGATACACTCACCTGGCAGAGACGATCAGGGCTCGTTCCTGCCCTGGCCTGCTGTGACTCACCCCACCCACAGCCTCACCTGGATCACCCCAAGGTGGCTTATGTCTAATGCCAGGTGACAACCCATCCCTGTTAGCCCAGAAGCTGAGAGGGCTCCTGGCATATGGGACTTTCAGTTCTCTAATGGAGACAGGCCCAGTTAAACCAGGACTAGTCAGGCACCCAAGGTGTCCCAGCGGTCTCACTCACCTGGCCTATCTGCCCTTGAGCTCTCCCAGACAGGAAACCCACCAACTTCCTGTCCCTTCCTCTGGCGCCTCCTCCTGCTCATTACTCCAGGATGACTCGCCTCTTTAGAACCAGAAGACTATGGGGCCACCCCCACAGGACCTTCCAGTCCTTCCCTCCAATCTCTTGACCCTTGGTGGAGCGGGGTGGTCAGGAGAGGGAATGGGGCATCTTGCTGTGTCCTCCGAGGAAAGTTACTTCACCTCTCCATGCCTCTGTTTCTTCATCCATCACAGGGATAAGAGGGCCTAGCCCACAAGGTTATTGTGAGGATAATACAGATGAAATGTCAAGTGCATCTGACATGGCAGCACAGGTTCCCAAGACTGTGCTAAGCTTTGGTGAGCCACTAGAACTACTCACAGGCTAAGAAAAGCTGTTTTGCACACAACTGTGGTTTATTACGGACTTCCCTGCTGGCTCAGTGGTAAAGAATCTTCCTGCAATGCAGGAAACCCGGGCTGGGAAGATCCCCTGGAGGAGGGCATGGCAACCCACTCCAGTACTCTTGCCTGGAGAATCCCATGGACGGAGCAGCCTGGCGGGCTACAGTCCATGGTGTCGCAGAGTCAGACATGACTGAAGCGACTCAGCAGCAGCAGCAGCAGCGTGGTTTATTAGACCTGAAGGATGCAGATTAAGATCAGCAAAGGTCAAAGGAGCACAGGGGAGAGTCCAGAAGAGATCAGGCACAAGCTTCCAGTTATCCTCTTCCAGTGGAGTTGTACAGACAGTTGTTAACTTCCCCAGCAGCGATGTGTGATGACAGGCATGAAGTACTGTCAACCAGGGAAGCTCACCTGAGTCTCGTGGTCCAGGGTTTTTATGGGTGTTTATCTCTAGGCATGGAGAACCCTTCCATGGCTGACCTTAGTTACTTAGTTTCTAGCCTCTTCAGAGGTCAGACTGATACAGCTTGGCCCAGGGTCCCCAACATAAATCATATTGTTAGCATAAACGATCTGGTGTGACCCAAGGGCCCAGGTAAACAAAGACATTTTTATCAGGCAGAGTATTACAAGGGCTTAGAGGTTATCTCCCAAGAGCCAATCAGGGGGCCAGATCGTGCTTTGAAACATGCAAGGTTTGAACATCTCATACCTGCTGGGTCAGCTCTTTACTGCATGGACACATAGGAAGCACTCGTTATTATATTTTTAATATAGATTTATTTCCTTTACTGGTCTTAGTTGCAGCGCAGGGGATCTTCAGTCCTCATCGCAGCATGTGGGATCTAATTCCCTGACCAGGGATGGAACCCAGTCCCCCCGCACTGGGAGTGTAGAGTCTTAGCCACGGGACCACCAGGGAAGCGCCCACCCGGTGTTATCCACCTGCTGTCTCTGGTGCTAGCCTATGGAACTATATGGCTTCAGGCTACCCCTCTTGCTGCTAGGAGGGGCATGCATATTTCCCGCTCCTCTTTTGCTACGGAGGGAGTTCCCCGCCAGCAGTGTTCTTGGCTCTCCTCCCTTCACCCACACCTCTCCCAGGACCACGAAGTAATGGTCCAAGTTGGAGGGTTTGGGAGAAAGGTCAGCTCCTGCACAGCTCTCCCCTTCCTCTCTTGAGTCACTCCTCCATAGAGAAGCCACACTGTCCGGTTTATGGAAATAGGAAGATGTCCACAGCTGCATACACCTGTGCCTGGAGACCGCATCAGGTTCAGGGCTAAGGTCTCAGCCAGCTCACCTGGCTCACAGGGTCTAAACCGCGTTCTTTTTTTTAAAAAGAATTGATTAATTTATTCTAATTGGAGGCTAATTACTTTACAGTATTGTAGTGATTTTTGCCATACCTTGACATGAATCAGCCATGGGTGTATATGTGTCCCCCATCCTGAGCCCCTCTCCCACCTTATCCCTCAGTGTCGCCCCAGTGCACCGGCCCTGATCGCCCTGCCTCATGCATCGAACCTGGACTGGCGATCTATTTCACATATGTAAACCACCTTCTTGAACAGCTTTATCAGCAATAAAAGTGATCTCCATTTGCCTGGCTCCTGGGTCTACCCGTCAACTGGTTCCTAATGGAGGCAGAGACAGAGGTGACATTTCACAGACCCTCAAGCCCAGATACAGTCAGGCCTTCCTGTGTTTGGAAGGGTGTGACCAGGTGTCCCCGAGAACCTCGTCAGCCAAGGTCCCCAGGTCCTTCGGTCATGCCCACTCCTCAGGATCTCGCAAGGGGGCACTCCAGGCTGTCTAAGACCCTCTGGAACACTGGGCCAGAACTAAGCACAGACCCTCCCAGGTGTGGTCTGGTAGTCACCAGTCATGAGCAGCACCTCTCCATGTCTTAGGATTCCCGTGCTCACCGTCATTTCTGAGCAGGGTGATTACAAGCTGCATGTGCAGAAGCCTCAGACCCTTTTCCACAGGGGTTACATTAGATCCACTTTCCTCTGCACAGGGCAGCTGATTGTTAACTCTCTTCTTATGGTTTTCCAGTCAAGCTCTCCTTCTCCAATACATTTGTAAACACACACATGCACACACATGCACACACCTGCATCCCCTACAAGGCTGAAGGGCACAGGAACCCCCCACGCCCCACTGCCAAAACCTTTCAATCCTTCTCGCCTCACCAATTTCAGTACACTCGTATTTTATCCATTCAAGAAGCATTTAGCCTCCAAAAATAATACATAGTGGTGAAAAGCACAGCCTTTGGCATTAGACATTCCTCGGTTCAAATTTTAATTCTATCAATCATCAGCTGTGTGACCTTGAGCAAGTTACTGAGCCTCTCTGAGCTTTGTTTTTCTCAAAATCCTGAGGTGAAGGTTATACGAGTACCCACCTTCAGAGGGACAAGCCTGGCACCCTGACTATGTCATATTCTCGGTAACTATAAATTAGCAGTACATGCAGTAATCTTACTGGTTTTAACATTATTGTTACCACTTCAGGGACACCTCCCAAAGTAGAAACTAAAGTCAGAGAAAGGGTTACAGCCCTTCAGGGTCCAGCTTCAGGCCTAGGGTCCTTTCCTGAAGACCAGCCTGGGTTGTTGCAGACCTTCAAACCTTGTTTGGAGAGATTCTATGGAAGAAAGGAGGGAGGAGGGAGCTGAGCTGGGCTGTCAGTGGACACAGCCCGGGCTGCAGGTTTTGAGCTGGGAGGACAGGCCCACTCTGCTCAAGGGCTGACCTGGCTGTCAGGCACTCCCTCCACTCTTTAGGGGAGAATCCCTCCACATGGCCGAGTTTGGGGGGACCAGAGAGAAAACAGGACTGAATGAAACAGCCTTATTGAAAATAAAAGTCACAGTGACACAAAGGAGCACCCAGTGGACTGACGTGACAGTCTCAGCCCTCCAGAAGAACAGGTCCATGATGCCTGATCCGATTCCCTGGGCGGGGAGGGGGGGGTGCAGCAGGACAGCAGATGAGCCCAGGTGACCTTGAACTTTCAAGGCCGGAGCCCTTGGGGGAAGGACTTACCTTCCTGGGGTCAGCTTCCCACCCTGCACAATTAGGGCAACAGCACTTGCTTCTAACGGGGCCTACAGGAGTATGTACTTCCCTGTCGCTCAGATGGGAAAGAATCTGCCTACAATGTGAGACACCCAGATTCAGTCCCTGGGTCGGGAAGACCTCCGGAGAAGGAAATAGCAACCCACTCCAGCATTCTTGCCTGGAGAATCCCACAGACAGAGGAGTTCAGTGGGCTACAGTGCATGGGGTCGCAAAGAGTCAGACACGACTGAGCAACTAGAACCTCCACTGCTATCAGAGCAAGTGGGATGCTGTGTTTCAGGGCATATCACCTGATGAACAGTGGGGCTTCGTAGCAACGCCAGCTCCATGGGTCAGACGTGAAACTCAGCTTCAGGGCTTTATGGCCCCGCCTTCTAGGTGTTGCCTCATCCACGTGCTAAGCTCATCTGACTCCAGCTTGCTGTTAAGCTGCTAAGTCACTTCAGTCGTGTCTGCCCCTGTGCGACCCCATAGACGGCAGCCCACCAGGCTCCTCCATCCATGGGATTTTCCAGGTAAGAGTACTAATTCCCTTTGTGGATCCTGCAGGCCCAGCTGCAGACCAAACAGAGAGGAAGCAGAGGTGGGCGAAGGCAGCAAAGGGACACAGGACAGTCTGACCTTGAAAGCAGGTGGGAAAGCCGACTGGGCGAGGATAAGAACCACAGGAGTAGCCTGAGGCCACTTAGTGCTCGGGCGGACGACTGACCCCTCTCGGCAGACCATGCATGAAGTAACAAGCCATGGAACCTGCAGTCATTAAAAGAAGCTACATCTGTTAGACACAATCAGTTTAAGGTTAAAAAAACATGTTATACATTTGAGCAATAGTACCGTTACAAAGAGGAAAACCGTTAAGGGTGGGGGGGAGTTACAGGTGTCTTCCAAAGACCTAGGGTTGGGGCGCCTCTTCCTTGGGTGCTGCTGGATAGACAGACCTTCACCGAAAGAACATAACGGGTCTTTTCGCCTCTCAGCAAGGTGTTATTTAGGCAGAGGGAATGCCGCAGAGAGGGGGAAGGGGAGGGGAGCAAACGGACCAGGACTCGGGATGTGTCCTTCTAGCTAAACGCATCTTCCACCGGGCTGCTCGGCGGCCTCGTCACGGAGGAGCCTCAGTTGGCCTGGATCTTCCCGGGGATGCTCGGGGGGTCGCGGCCCCGGCCCAGCAGCAGGACCTCCAGCCGCTTGCAGTGCTCCCGGAGCTGCTTCTCCCGGGGCAGCAGGAAGGTGAGGACCTTGTTCCGCACGACGCCGCGGTCCTCCTCCTCCCGCAGCCGCTGCTTCACGCGGGCCGCCTGCTCCTCCTGCTGCACCAGGGCCCCGTTCATCTCGCAGAAGGCGTCTTCCAGGTAGCGGATGGCCCTGAGCGCCTCCTTCTTGAAGTCCTCCAGCTCTCGCTGCATCCCGGCCACCTTCTGCTGCAGGATCTCTAGGTCGGCCGGCGGCAGGAGGCTGGAGGACCACGACGGGGGCAGCGAGAAGTCCCCAGACTGCAGACCGCTCTCCACCGTCTTCTTCCCTTGCAAGGTGTTCACCTTCATAAGAAAGGGGCCTGACTGATAGAGGGGCTCCATAGTGCCGCCTCCGTCCGGACAAAGAGAGGGAGCTAGGGTCTAGCCAAGTCAGTGAATTTTTTTTCTTTCCTGTTTTTTTTGGCAGGAGACACAATCCTTTGGAATGGAGAAACCCCACCTATTGTGACATCAGGGCCCCTCTAGCCAATCAGGGGGAATGCCGCAATCCACTCATTTGCATATTGTAGCTTCCTGGCTTGGTTATCCTGGGCTTTGCTCATCTACCCAAGAAGTATTTAGTTATGCCCCCGGAGATACTGATTCTCATCGACTCATTGCCTTTCCGGAACTGGAGCTCCATCTCTCCTTGTCTTGTCCTGGGACACGCGGAGGCCCGGGGCAGTAAAGTAAGCTGACTGGAGCAAGGCCAGGCGGAGTAGTCTCCTACACAGCAAGGGACCTGGGTGGTCTCATAAGGGTCTCTGAGCTTCACTAGGGAAGCAAGGACATTGTAAGAGATGATACTTAATCTCACTTCTAGCCCTAAAATGCTAAAATTAAAAAAAAAAGTAATTTTCTTAATTGAAGTACAATTATTTTATATGATGTTAGTTTCAGGTATGCAGCAAAGTGATTCAGCTATCCATATTTTTTTCAGATTATTTTCCATTATAGGTTATTATGAGATCTTGACTATGGTTCTTTGTGCTCTACAGTAGGTCCTTATTGTTTTTCTATGTTATATATTCGGAGAAGGCAGTGGCACCCCACTCCAGTACTGTTGCCTGGAAAATCCCATGGATGGAGGAGCCTGGTAGGCTGCAGTCCATGGGGTCGCAAAGTCAGGCACAACTATATTATAGTGTATATGTGTATATGTATAGTGTATATGTGTTAATCCCAAGCTCTTAATTTATCTCCTCTCTCCCCACCATTGCCTGTGCTAACCATGTTTGTTTTCTATGTCTGTGATTCTATTCAGTTCAGTTCAGTCGCTCAGTCGTGTCCGACTCTTTGCGACCCCATGAATCACAGCACGCCAGGCCTCCCTGTCCATCACCAACTCCCAGAGTTCACTCAGACTCACGTGCATCAAGTCGGTGATGCCATCCAGCCATCTCATCCTCTGTCGTCCCCTTCTCCTCCTGCCCCCAATTCCTCCCAGCATCAGAGTCTTTTCCAATGAGTCAACTCTTTGCATGAGGTGGCCAAAGTACTGGAGTTTCAGCTTTAGCATTATTCCTTCCAAAGAAATCCCAGGGCTGATCTCCTTTAGGATGGACTGGTTGGATCTCCTTGCAGTCCAAGGGACTCTCAAGAGTCTTCTCCAACACCACAGTTCAAAAGCACCAATTCTTCAGCGCTCAGCTTTCTTCACAGTCCAACTCTCACATCCATACATGATCACTGGAAAACCCATAGCCTTGACTAGACGGACCTTAGTCGGCAAAGCAATGTCTCTGCTTTTCAATATGCTATCTAGGTTGGTCATAACTTTCCTTACTGTTCTGTAAATAAGGTCATTTGTATCCTTTTTTAGATTCCACTTGTGTGTGTATGTGTGTCAGTCACTCAGTCGTGTCCTACTCTTTGTGACCTCATGGGCTGTAAGCCGCCAGGCTCCTCTGTCCATAGAATTCTCCAGGCAAGAATACTGGAGTGGGTTGCCATTCCCTTCTCCAGGGGATCTTCCCAACCCAGGGATCAAATCTGAGTCTCCTGCATTGCAGGCAGATTCTTTACCGTCTGAGGGGAGTCCTTAAATTCCACATAGAAGTGATGTCATATGATACCTGTCCTCCGATCTACTTCACTTAATATGATAATCTCTAGAAAAATACTTTCTGATTCCAAATCCATACTCCTATAATGATGCCAGAATTCTCGATAATCTGAGGTATACTCAGGTTTTGATGGGTGGTCCTCAGCAGAGCTGATTCAGGATAAAATTGGTCACTCATTCATTCATTCACCCTTTTGTGCTCATGGTGCACGTGGGCCAGGGAATGCTTGGGGGCCAGGGTGCGTGGTCCCTCTCTCCCTGCCCTGCCAGATCCTGCCTGAATGCAGACACAGATGAGGAGAAACATACAGACGGGTGAACCTCCCATTTCTGACCTGTCGACTGTAAGAAGGAAACTGGTTTGGTCAAGAAGAGCCCGCCACCTTGCAGACCTCAGTCTCTTGCCCAGACTTCTCATCTGGCCTCTCCTTTCCAACAGCCTGCTTCAAATTCAACCCACCCAAAGGTGGACTAAGATAGTTTCACCCAAAATCGTTCCTGTTCCAGTGATGCCATCAGGTTGATGAGACTGGCCCAGGGCAGCCCCCTCATCAGTGCCCGCTTGAGAAACCCACACCCCTCCACACCCAGGTGACTCTGAGCCCTATTGGCGCTACCATCTCTGCATGCTCCAGCATTATACTGGGTTGGGGGTCTCAGCTCCACCACCCACAGTAAGCTCCATATCTTTGTGCATTGCCTCATCTCCCTGGGCCTCAGTTTCCTCATCTATAAAGTGGGGATACTAATTCAGTGGTGTGCAGGTGAGCTGGGGGTGGGGGGGGGGGCGGTGCTCTCTGGGAGCAAAAAACTCTAATTTATAGCTGTTGCTGACGAGACTGGTTCAAGCTACCAGCATGATGTCTCTTGAAAGAGATGCGTGCAGGGATCCTTCATGAGTGTGTGTGAGTGACACAACTCCTGTACCACAGGACCTGTGAGGAGGGCATGGGCCTTCTCCAGGAGGAAGATGGATCCATCGAGAGAGTCTGGCAGTAGGTATCGGAGGCAGCATTTGGTAGGGAGGTTCATGGCTAACCGAAGGTGGAATTTTGAGTCTCAAGATTGGGCAGCACCAGTTATTGATACACAATGTATAGAAGAAAGAGCCCTGCTCTAGGAGCTAGGTGATCTGGAGTCTGGAATTGCTGTGTGACCATAGGTCAGGCAGCCCTCCTCTCTGAACCTATTCCCTCTGATGTAATGTGAAGCCTCTACTGCGCTAAGATCCACACAGTCCTTCCTTTAAACTTTCCCAGCCTGTTACAGACTCCCCCCTCATTCTGTGACCTTGTCCCTCCAGACCCCTGATGGAGCAGTAAATCCCAGGAGGACAGAGGCTGTACATTTCTCACCCTGTGTGCCCTGCCTGGTGCAGCTGCATGCAGTGGCACTCAGAATTGGGATGAAACAGGATTTCTGCTCAGAGGTCCAGCAAATCCTGCAGCTCCCCTCATTTTTCCTCTGACATGATGACACCTACTGGCCTGAGCGGAAACAGCACCTCTCTTATTTGCTACCTAAGACCCAGAGACATTACTGAAAAGCAGAGACATTACTTTGTCTACAAAGGTCTGTCTAGTCAAAGCTATGGTTTTCCAGTAGTCATGTATGTATGTGAAAGCTGGACAATAAAAAAGGCTGAGCACCGAAGAACTGATGCCTTCAAACTGTGGTGCTGGTTGTTCAGTCGCTCTCTGACTCTGTACCCCCATGGACTGCAGCACGCCAGGCCTCCCTGTCCATCACCAACTGCCGGAGTTTACCCAAACTCATGTCCATTGAGTCGGTGATGCCATCCAACCATCTCACCCTCGGTCACCCTCTTCTCCTCCCACCTTCAATCTTTCCCATCATAAGGGTGTTTTCTAATGAGTCGGCTGTTTGCATCAGGTGGCCAAAATAATACAGCTTCAGCTTCAGCATCAGTTCTTCCAATGAAATTCAGGGTTGATTTCCTTTAGGATGGAGTGGTTTGATCTCCAGCTGGAGAAGACTCTTGAGAATCCCTTGGACTGCAAGGAGATCCAACCAGTCCATCCTAAAGGAAATCAACCCTGAAGGACTGATGCTGAAGCTGAAGTACTTTGGCCACCTGCTGCGAGGAGTGATGCTGGGAAAGATTGAAGGCAGGAGGAGAAGGGGATGACAGAGGGTGAGATGGCTGGCTGGCATCACCGACTCAATGGACATGAGTTTGAGCAAGCTCCAGGAGAGAGTGAAGGACAGGGAAACCTGGCGTGCTGCTGTACGTGGGGTCACAGAGTCAAGTGACTGAACAACAAGACCCAGATGGGGGCCTGGGGAGACGATGTAACAGCCTGTGGTCTCCTGGTGCATTGATTGAGGAGGGGTGTGTGTGCAGGTCAGGCACACGGCACGTTCTCAATAAATGTTTCTTGACTCAGTGACAGGAAATACGTGACTGTCTTCTGGCTTGAGTGTTCTTCTGTTTGTCTGTCTCTCTCTCTGACTTTGATGCTCCGCCTCTTTGTCTCCCACAGGGAATGGTAGAAGTCATAACCAGTGCTGTGAAAGAAAAGTCGTAATGGTTAAGAAAGGACAGCAGTTGTTCAACATCCCTGGTGCTTTTTCATGAGGTCTCAGTTCATCTCTCGGCACACAGAGCTGGTGGGGAGGCCTGTGTTTCCACGTGAGCCTCGGCGGAGGTCGGGAGCAAATGCTCACTCTGTCAGCAGAAGACCCCAGGCCCGGGAGCCACTGAGCCTTCGGGGAGCCCTCAGCAGGGCTGACTCAATGTGACATGCTCCGAGTGCTCTCCCCCTAGAAGCTTTCCAGTACAGACCTGTGCTTGCTTCAGAACATCTTTCCATAAACCCCTGGAAAGTAAGAGGGCAAATCTATTGGTCTCCTTCATGGCGTCAAGAGGAAGGGACTCTGACATCTCCTGGCAAGGCCTCCCTGGGCCAGCGTTGAGAGGGTTTCCCTGCTCCTGGTCTATTTCGGCAGCATCTCAGAAAAACGGGAGGACAAAGCGGGGTATCGACCCTGCGAGATGCAGGCCCCAGCCCTGAGGATCAGATGTGACCGGTGCGGCAGGGGCTCCGGGGCAGCATGTGTTAGGGTTTCCAGGGGTGGGCACCGCTGGGCCCGGGCACAGTCCTGCTGGGAGGTACAGGGCCCCAGCCATGGGCAGACACGGGAAGGTGTCCCCAGGGCCCTGGGAGGCTGTCAAGGGCTCCTCTGGCTGTGCGTGACTGCTACCTTGCGGCTGGTATTCCAGTGTGGGCAATGGGGACAAGGCTGGGATGGGGATGGGACCAAGATCAGGAGTCAGACTCAGTGCTGCTCACCATGATTAATTAACCCAGAGCCAGAGCCCCAAGGCGCAGTGCTAAAAATACCTGCCCCTCTCTGAGAGGCGGCAGCTGCCACCCAGCAACTTTTACCCGTCGCCATTTGTCATAATTTGATACTGATAAGGAGTGTGTCCACGGGGCTCTGTGCAAGGATCCACCCGCCACAGCCCACCAGCCAGCTGGTCCGCGATAGCTGTTCGCGGTGCTTTCCTCCCCAGACTCTCCCCCAATCCCCGAGCCTTGCCCTGGCCACCCCTGGGTGCGCCGGCCACCTGCCCACTGCCTGCTGAGTTCACCTCCCTTCTTGGAACCCGAGGGGCGCCGCCCCCAGGGGTGGGAGCCAAACCCGAGCACGTGCCGGACTCCGTGTCTCAGGCCGCTGCCGCCCTGCTGCTCGGACTAGAGCCAGCCGTCAGAGGCCCTGCCAGCCTGGGGCGGCACTTTAATTAAAATATGGAAAACATCCTGGTGGGCGTGGACCTGAAGACACAACAGCGCCGGTGGTCCCGCGGGTGGGGCTGGCCCCTCTCCAGCCCCGGAGGCTAGCACCGCGCCAGACCAGGCGGGCCCTCCCAGGCAGACCAGGTGTCGCGCTGTCTGCCTTGAACCGTCCACCCCTCCGCCGTGCTCAGAATTTAGCTGGGGCGGAACACGTAGGAGAAAGAGAATGTTACAGAGTTCCCGGGGCCAAGACGGCAACCCCAAGAGGATCATCCCGGTTGGAATAGTCTATCCCTGTTCTCAGCATTCATCTTCTTAAAGGACCCATCTTCTTGAAGCTGGGACCTAGACAGTTAGATAAAAACTCTTTAGCAAAGCCCGTTTCCATTTCTCAGACTAATGAGCTCCTCGGGTCTGTTCACACTGCCTTCGGTGTCGACAGGAAGCATGGTGTGTGCTATTTAGGGCAGGGATGAGTGAAACTTTTTTTTCCGCACAAAGATCAAATCAGAAAAAATTAGAGGCCCCAAATTTTGAATCCCAATCTGTTTTTAAAGTCGGAAAATGCTATTATTTTAAGCATGCCCTTCTCCCCACCCCCACCCCCATTGCTGAAGGAATTTGTGATATTTACCAAAATGTCAGAATCTGCACAAATATGGTGGCTGCAGCCTGACTCCGGGGTTCAGGCCTGAGGCATGTTTTCTGTACAGTGACATAGACTGTAGGGAGAGTGGATGGGTTTGGAGAGGCAAGTGGGACCCTGAGTCCAACCAGAGACTGGGACCCCCAAGAGCCCCGGTGGGAGCTTTTTTCTGGGGGCAGGGGCAGGGACGCTGTCTGGAGGCGAGTCTCAGGTGAGCAGACCGGGCTGCTGGAGGGGCGGCAGCTGCTCCTCCTCCTCCCGCACTCAGTCCTCCCCAGGGGAGGGAGCCCACTGCTTCAAATCAACTTGTGAAGGCCGCCCTCCCCTCACCGCACCCTTCAACCAGGGACGCTCCGGCAGTGCACAGAACCACTGCCTCCGTGTCGGGGTGTCAGGCTGAATTATGTGAGCTTAAAAAACCTAATCCCCTCCTTCCTGGGTTACTTAACCGTCTGCCTGGCGAGGCCAGGGGATTACTGGTGACAGACACCAGGGCCTGCGCGCCTGCTCCAGACAGAGAAGCTTTGATCACCTGGAAAACTCCAGACACCAGGACTCCTGATGATGAGTAATGAGCTCAAACCACCGGAAAGGCACCAGCGCCCTGCGTGGTGGGGACGCACACTGCTCCCTGTGGCAGCCTGGCCTAGCAAGGCGGGGAGCTGTCACCCAGAAGAGTCGGCCCCGCTCTCACATCCACCCGGGGCCCTGGCCTCTCAGTGCTGCAGTGAAGAGGTCTCTAGGCTCCGGGCACTGGGCTGTCTGAAGGGTTGTCTTTTCTGGCATAGGGGCCAGAGTTCATGATTCAGGAGTGCAGTCTCCCCGTTCAATGGTTCATTTGTTCATCCATTGATCAGACGATTTAAAATGAGCCCTTATGGTGCCAGATGCCCAGGACAGAAGAAGGCTAAGATGCAGTTTGTGTCCTGAGAACTTGGGATTCGCACGTGGACACAGCCTAGCCAGTCCAGCCCAAAAGAGGTGACAGGGTTCAAGTCCACACAGAGCAGGGGCCTCTAAGTGAGATGGTCCCTTCTTGTGGTGGGAACAGGAGCGCGCTGGGGGTGGAAGGTGAAGATCCCAGGCCCCTGGCATGAGGTTCAGTCTGCTCCTGTAAAGGTTCCCAGTCTCAAGGCACACCCACATCCCTTCATCCCTTCTACTCCTGCTCGGAGGTTACCTGGGAATTATGTCAACCTCGAGTCCCCCGTTTGGGTTTCATAGAAACCAGTGACTCTCAAACTTCGGCAAATATAATAATTATCCTGGGAGAGTGCTAAAAATCATTTTTGAAGTCTGAATTGCACCCTCAAGAGATTCTAATTCAGAAGTTCTTGGAAACTGGAGCTTTCAAGGAGGGTGACCAATCCTCTTGATTTGCCCTGAAATGTGAGACTTTGGTTTTGAAATAGGATGATCCCAGGAAATCTGTGACAAGTCACCCTAGCTGGGGCAGGTACTGTTAGTCTCTGCCCAAGAACATTCTTTTCTTCCTTTTGATCAGGCAGTAACATGCTCAAGGAAGGTAAGCCACGACCAGAGAACAGCCCCAGGTAAGGGGGCTGTTCCATTTCCTGTTAGAAACGCTTTACTTCAGGTGGATCTGTGACCCACTGTACACCAATGAGTTGTAAAAGAAAGAGTTATGGAAAGAGACATCTAAAAGAGACAAACAGGGACTGGGGGAGATAGCGGCCCCGTCTGCCTTTTCAAAGCTGTATGAGGACATGATGTCTGGAACTGTGGCAGCCATTCAGCAATCATGAGGCCACAAACCTCGGGATGAAAATTCAGCAATCACATAAGAGGAACTTCCATTTCTTGTAACATCACTGAATCACATCGCCAGACTCAAATTTGAGTTTTGTATCTGACTCCAAAGTCAGTACCTGACTTTGAGTACCTGACTCCAGTCTAATTGGTATGTTATTAAATGTTTTTCTTGCTCAAACAACTGTTATTTGGTATTCTATGAACTGCAGCCAAACATATTATGACTGTTACAAAGGGCCTCGAAATTGGTGTTTTTAACGAGAGCTCCCAAAGCATTCTGATGCTTTTCCACCAAGCTAGCTCATCCGCGGTTTTCAAAGTGTGGTCTTCAGATGGGCAGAAATGAGAATCCTGGGGCACTGGTTAGAAATGCAGATTCTCAGGCCACACCCAGATCTTCTGACTCAGACTCCCTTGGAGATGGGGCCCAGCAGTCTGTGTTTAAACAAGCCCTCCAGAAGATCCTGACGACTGTTGAAGTTTAAGAGCTAACCTGAGACTCCCTGATACCAGACCCTTAGAAACTTCTGGATAAGAATTTGAAACTTAACCTGTATCGCTGCTGCTTCCTTTTATTGCTTGAAAAACAAAACAATCTTCTTCCTTTCTGTGATTTTTCTCCTTTTTCTCTCATCTTGCTTTAGTGGAATGCTTTGGTCAGACTTACTGGCCTGTGTTTAATTAAACAACCAAGTGGTGCTGTGATTCACGGGGTCGCAAAGAGTCGGACACGACTGAGCGACTGAACTGAAGTGGTGAAGGGGGAGGGAGGGAGTCTTTGATGGTCAGGACTGGCCCGGTCAGGAGTCAGCTTGGTAGGCTGGGCAGTTAAGGAGGGAGAGTGAAGGTCAACATTGCTGACCCTGTAACTCCGGGTCAGTGTTTGTACCCTCCACAAATGGGCACACGTCAGACATCACATTGCACGGCGGCTGGCCCAGGAGGAGAGAAGAGGGGAGGCCCAGGCACCCCCAACCCCTCCTCCTTCCCCGGGGAAGCTCTGCTTCAGCTGGCCTTTTATATTCCAGGTAGCCCCCACCTTCTTGACAATGAATTACTCAAAACCCCGGTGAGAGCCCAACAGGCAAAAATTGAACACTAGGCTTCATGGTATGTGGGAGATCCTTTCTCAGCTAAAAAAGAAATTATAAAATTTCTAATTACACTTTCTCCTAAGAGTACTTTTTTTTTTCCTGAATTCTTCTTGGCAGCAGAACACAGTGTCAAATGATTATCCTGGAAGCAGTGCATTATTAATAATAATTGACAAATAAAATAGTGATTCCCATCATTAATGTAGTTCTTCTTTGTGACAGGCCCAGGGGCCCTGCAAACACAATCTCTTTCAGGCTGAATAGCCACAGCCCAGAGGTGCCAACCAAGGCTCACCTTTGAACCGGTCGAATTAGGTGGATAAATCCCATAGCAGAAGCTTCCTTCTGTCCATCTCCCACTCACATTTGCCAAATAAAGCCCAAATGCCATACAGTATTCAAACATGGGCATTACTTCCGCGGTGTGGCCTATGTTAGCCAGGCTGACACTGACCCACTGGCCAGCCACCCGCTGACCCAACCCTCCCCCGGATGGCTGAGAACTCCGTTCATCAGCTGAGGTTCTAAAAGCCAAGTCCAGCACACGGAAGGCCTCCAGGGCCCTTGGAGTGTGTTGTCAGAAGGTAAAAGCTGTGCTGAGGTCCTGCCTTGCCTGTCTCCAGTCAGGGGTCCCAGTGTGTCTGGCTCCCAATCCCAATGGTCTCAGGGTGTTCCTCTCTCCAACCAACCCCTCTTTGCAGGCTACCAAAAGCGAGGGCTGCCTCCCAGGAAGAGCCAGCTTTTGTCGGTTTTCAGGTCCCACTAGCACCTCCGGGCAGACACACGCCATCGGCTGAGAGGTCACTGACCCAGCACTCCCTCGACTGACCTCATGATCGACACGTCTCTTGGCTGTTTGATTGCCACCGAGGCCCAGACACCAAATGGGCTCCCTTGGTAGGACCACGCCGTGGGCTTGCTGCTAAGGACTTGGTAGCCAGCATAGCAGTGAAGCCAGCAAAGGCCAACAGCCAGAAGGAACCATTTCAGGCTCTCCTATGGCCATGCTGTCAAGGGGAAAGTGAGCCTGGAGGGCTAAGCAGAGAAGACCCCACCCACTGCCAGAGTCAAGCCGTCAGAGCCAAGCGGGACGTCCCCTCCCAGGCCCTGGGGGCCAGGTGGGCGCCCACCTCCCACGGCACCCCTGTCCTTCTGGCTCCTGTCACGGAGCATCTCAGCTACTCCCTGCCGGTTAGACTTTCTCACTGTCAGCCCGGCCACTGTCAGCTCACTAAGCCAATCTGTGTCCATCGGGGGCACGGAAGGTAGAGTAGAAAGGCTCCCAGTTCCTGCTTTAAAACCTCCTTGGACTTTCCCTGGTGGTCCAGTGGCTAAGACTCTGAGCTCCCAAGGCAGAGGGCCCGGGTTCAATAACCAGATCCCACATGCTGCAGCTAAGAGTTTGCACGCGGCAACTAGAACCCAGAGCAGTGAAATAAATAAAATTTTAAAATAAGTATTCTTTTTAAAAATAGCGCAGAAATTAAAAACAAAAACCCTCCTTGGTTTGATTCATGGCACCTGGGTCGGGGACGGGTCGAAATGACCTCATGGGTTAGGGATGACAGGTCAGTGGGGGTCGGCCAAGGCTTCGAGGGGAATTGCTTGTGAGATGCAGTGTTATAGGGGCAGTGAAAAGTCTCAGCCACGGGAGAGATGATCAGTGTAAAGCTGCTAGGCTAGGGTGCCTGCTGGAGCCCAGGAACAGGGAGCAAGGGTGTCTGGGCCACCCCCGCACCCCCTTCTCCCCCTCAGAGTCAAAGCCTCCAGGAATCAATCAGGCTCGGCAGGACCCCTCTCCTGTCTGAGCAGCTCCGTCTTCTCCCTCTGTTCTTGCCGGGGGAGGTCAGAGTTCACTTCAAATGTCATTAATCACCTTCCTGGGGGCTGGGGAGGTATTGGACAGTGCTATTAATCAGAGGCCTATCACACTTACAGCCCGGCTGGGTCACCAAAGTCCTCTTCCTCACCTATCATAGAAAGATTAGATTATCAGTGACAGCTTAGACACCCTTTGAGTCACTGGGAAGCCAGAGAATGGGGTTGCATTTATTTTTTTATTTATCCTCCCGATTTGAGGATGAGCTCTTTCTTGTCTTGTCACACGACATCCTTTTCTTCAAAGAATCGGCTTTAAGAATCCAATTTGTCAAAGCAGACAATCATTGGCAAATCCGTAAGAGAAAAGAAAGGCCGAATCTCAGCGACTTTATCAGAAAAGGTAAAATAAAGCAGAAGGTTTAAAATGGAGCCCAAAAGGATTAGAAGATAAGTTGCATCTGACAACAATCAATCTCTGAAAAGCAAGGACTTTGTCAAAAGGAGCAGGCAGAGATGTGTCCAAAAGGAATTCTGGAAATCCACACCAGGGTCCATCCATCCCCGGGGCTTCTGTCCTCTTTCACAGGAGGGTCAAGGCTGAGAACTGGTGCTGAAAAAGAATGTCTTGCAAGCTGTCTCCAAACTTCCTGCCTACCAGTGGCAGCAGAAGCAACACTAGACAAAACAACCAGGGCACA
The DNA here is from genome assembly GCF_023091745.1 of Budorcas taxicolor. Classification (NCBI taxonomy): domain Eukaryota; kingdom Metazoa; phylum Chordata; class Mammalia; order Artiodactyla; family Bovidae; genus Budorcas; species Budorcas taxicolor. The sequence continues at coordinate 8,456,046 of NC_068928.1, forward strand.
CAACACAAAGCACCAGCTCCCGTCTTCTCACAATTCCATGTCCAACTCAGCCACTCAGTACTGCAGAGCCCAGCCACAGCGGCCGCTGTAGGGGGTCATAATGCAAGGGGGTGCTTTCCAGCCCTTTCAAAGTGTGGCGGACAGGTGAGCGAGGAAACACTTGCATCAGGCCAGATGGGTGGGGGGCTTTGCTGACATGGAACCCACCCAGAGGGGCCAAGAAAAGATGCGAACCAGGGAAGCGAGCTGAATGTGGGCCCTCGGGGGCGGCAAAAGCTCGCCCAAGGGCATCAAGGCCCCAGCCCTTGCTCACATTGCCCTGTAGGAAGGGAAGTCCAAATCTATCAGATCCTCCAGGTTTTCACGTGATTCTGGAAACCTGGGTTTTTACCTGAACACTCCCTATTTTAAGTTTTGGCAATGTATTCAAATAGAAAATCAGTGCACACACTAAACAAAAACCTGTCGGTAGGTCCAGTTTGGGCCCCACGCCTGGGATTTGTGAGCTGGTTGAATCTTCTTGCCTCCGTGCAAATAAGGACTGAAAGGCCAGGGAGGCTGGTACCTGCCAAGGTCACACCGCTGGTTAAAGGCAGAGCTGGAGTTCTTCAGACTTCCAGACCAGTGCTCTCCACTCCAGATTTGATTATGTGAACACATTTGGGACCGATTCGAAGGTGCATTCACTCACGGTCAGTACAAGGGATTGGAATTAAGAAGAGAGCCTAGATTTCACAACTTCACCTTGAACTCAGAGAGGGGACTGTATTAGATAAGCCCCCAAGTGACAGCTGTTTCGTCCTCGATACCATATCATTTAGTTTTTCTACCTGAAAAAAATAAAGAGCTCTGAGGAATTCTGCATAGGTACTGAAGAAGTGTGGGACCAGGGAAGGCTGTGAGCCATGTGGATGTCTTATCTACTTGACCACAGCAAAAAAACACAAACAAACAGGAGCTTGGGAGCCAAACTAGATGGTTCAAATTCTGCTTCTGCCACGTATTCCCTGTGTGACATTGGGCAAGTTACTCAACTTCTCTGGGCCTCAGTGTCTTCATGTTCAAAAATAAGAATGGTACATGGCTGGAGGCCCAAACAGACATTTTTCCAAAGAAGACATACAGGTGGCCAAGAGACACATGAAAAATATGTTCACTATCACTAATAAAGAAATTCAAATTAAAACTACAATGAGCTATCACCTCACACCGGTCAGAATAACTACCATCTAAAAATCTACAAATCATATTAATAAATGTTGAAGAGAGGGTGGAGAAAAAGGAGCCCTCCTCCACTGTTGGTGGGAAGGTGACGGACACAGCCCCTGTGGAGAACAGTGTGCAGCTTTCTTAAAAAATTAAAAATAGAGCTGCCGTGGGACCCTACAATCCCACTCCTGGGGATATATCTGGAGAAAACTCTGAATTCAAAATATGCATGCACCCGATATTCATAGCGGCACTGTTTACGATAGTCAAAACGTGGAAGCAACCTAAATGTCCGCTGACAGACGAGTGGACAAAGATGTGGTGTACACACACACACACACACACACACACACACGCACTGGAATGTCAACCATAGAGAATGGAAAAAACACCATTTGCAGCAACATGGATGGGCGTGGAGAGTATCATATTAAGTAAAGTAAGTCAGACAGGGAAAGATAAATATCCTATGATATCACTTATTTGTGGAATCTAAAAAAATGATAGAGGGACTTGCCTGATGGTCTAGGGGTTAGGATTTGGTACTTGCACGGCTGCAACTCAGGCTCCATCCCTGGTCGGGGAACTGAGATTCCATAAGCCTCGAGGTGCAGCCCCAAAAGAAAAAAGATACAAATGAACTTATTTATAAAACAGAAAGAGACTCACAGACATAGAAAACAAACTTGTGTAAACCAAAGCGGATAGTGACGGGAGGTGGGGGGGCCAAGGGGAAGGAGGGGGGAGGGGAAAGGGATAAATTAGGAGCTGGGGATTAGCAGATTAAGATACACACACTACTATACATAAAGTAGATAACCAACAGGGACCTACTGCATAGCACAGGGAACTATACTCAACATCTTATAATAACCTAGGAGAAAAAAGAAACTGAAAAAGCATATATATGTGCATAATCGAATCATTTGCTATACACTTAAAACTAACCCAACATTGTAAATTAGCTAGACTTCAGTAAAAGGAAACAAACAGAAAAATGAAGTAAAAAGAAAACAATGCCAACTGTATCTACCTCGGGATATTGTTGTGAAGATTAAAAGTAGCATACAACTTGGCAGGTGCTCAAAAAATTGTCATTGTTATACGTCAGTTAGTTCAGTTCAGTTCAGTCGCTCAGTCGTGTCCGACTCTTTGCGACCCCATGAGTCGCAGCACACCAGGCCTCCCTGTCCATCACCAACTCCCGGAGTTCACCCTGACTCACGTCCATCGAGTCCATGATGCCATCCAGCCATCTCATCCTCTGTCGTTCCCTTCTCCTCCTGCCCCCAGTCCCTCACAGCATCAGAGTCTTTTCCAATGAGTCAACTCTTCCCATGAGGTGGCCAAAGTACTGGAGTTTTAGCTTTAGTATCATTTCCTTCCAAAGAAATCCCAGGGCTGATCTCCTTCAGAATGGACTGGTTGGATCTCCTTGCAGTTCAAGGGACTCTCAAAGTCTTCTCCAACACCACATTTCAAAAGCATCAATTCTTCGGCGCTCAGCCTTCTTCACAGTCCAACTCTCACATCCACACATGACCACATGAAAAACCATAGCCTTGACTAGGCGGACCTTAGTCGGCAAAGTAATGTCTCTGCTTTTGAATATACTATCTAGGTTGGTCATAACTTTTCTTCCAAGGAGTAAGCGTCTTTTAATTTCATGGCTGCAATCACCATCTGCAGTGATTTTGGAGCCCCCCAAAATAAAGTCTGACACTGTTTCTACTGTTTCCCCATCTATTTGCCGTGAAGTGATGGGACCGGATGCCATGATCTTCGTTTTCTGAATGTTGAGCTTTGAGCCAACTTTTTCGCTCTCCTCTTTCACTTTCATCAAGAGGCTTTTTAGTTCCTCTTCACTTTCTGCCATAAGGGTGGTGTCATCTGCATATCTGAGGTTATTGATATTTCTCCCGGTGATCTTGATTCCAGCTTGTGCTATATGTCATCATATTTTATTTTCTGCTCAAAGGTGCCTAGCGTTGAGACACAACCTTACAAGACATTGAATCTAGAAGAAACCTTAGGAAACATACTAGTTTTTTGTTATAGAAAAAAACACTGAGGTGTGCAGATGAAGAAGAATTTATTTCCTGCAGGGGGCTGTGGGAAAACCCATGTATTCCCATAAGCACAGCTCAGTTTTCCCACCTGCCTAGGCCTGGGCCAACCATTTTGTTTTTCCACTGCAGCCTCATTGGAAACAAAAGTTTCTTCTATGTACCAGTGTAAAGCCAAGCCCTCCAAGCCTTCACACTCCCGGATCCTTCACCATCAGCGCCATCCACAGCGAGAGCAACCCTGGCCTGCACTCATCACAGAGACTGTGAGACAACGCAGGCCCTATGTGCCCCCTGCAACTTCGCAACCAGCTTTGCTTTTAAGAAGGTTTGCTCCCCAGGGCAGTCTGTGATTATGAGTGAAAGGGTGAGTCTCAAAGTAGTTTTGGTATTTTGGGAAAGATGCTGAGCGATATGGTCAGGCCGGTTGATCATTTGTGAAAATTGAACACTTGAACGTGTTAACTGTTGACAGGACTTGACAGGTATCATGCCTGCCTTTATTAGGTGATTAATTAAAGGCTGCCAGAGGCACCAGGGTGGCGTGGAACCCGTATTTGGAGTGAGAGACAGAGGTTTGGGGACAGAGCTTCACTCCTCTAAGACTGTGAGCTAGTTTCTATAACCCTCTGAATCTCTAGTTATTTGTGAGAGCAAAAAAACAACTTCATAGCACCTGGTGAGAGTTAACCAGAACATGCAAGAACTGGGGGCCGTGCACTCCCACCCATTTCACTGTGTTCCCTTCAGAAGCGGTCGCTGCTTGGGTAACCCCATTCCCCACCCTCTGAGGACAGTCCCTCCCTAAGCTGCTCGTGTGCAAACCCTTGTAAGTGCTGGATGAATCAGCTCACAGCCAGGTTCAGGTTCATGTCCAACAAGCAGAGAGAACAGTGAACACATTCACGGTTTACGCTTCTGTCCCAGTTTCTGATCCAAAGGCCAGTGGTAGACGTGTTTAAATAAGAGTCTCCACCCTGCTCGGAGCTGACCTGGGATCCGAAGTTGCAGATCTGGCTGGGAGTCTGTCCAGGCACGCTGTTTCTGATTTACTGAGCTTTCTGAAACCTTCCACCATCCAGAAGCAATCTGCAGAGGGGAGGGGACTGAGGTACCTCCCTAAGCAGCCCGCCAGGCGTGAAGGACTGGGCCTCGGAGGACATCCCTGAGGGGACATGCCCTGCAGCCTGGTGAGCCTTGGGCCCATTTTCTGGGGAAAAGGTCCCACAAGGGACCATTTACCCAAGGAGTGCAAAGATGATTGACTCTGCCGCCAAGTAGGAATCGAGAGAGGACGGGCCTGGAGTCTGAAGCCTGAACTTCAGGTCAGCCAGTGGGGCTTTTGTTTGTTTGCTTTTTCTTTTCTTTTTTTTCAAGTAGTTAATTTTATGTATTTATTTTATTTACTAATTTATTTATTTTGGACAATGTCATTAATCACTTTTTATTTTTCTTATTTTTCAAAATTAACACGCAATGAAATTGACATTTCCGTGTATAACTGGATGAATTTTGATGTATGGGTAGATCTGTGTAGCCACCACCACAATCAGGATACACAGCAGCCCAAAACCGTGCAGCGTTACCCCTCGGTAGTCACACCCTTCCCCAAACCTACGCCTGGAAACCAGTGATCAGCTCTCCATTGCATTGCTCTAGCTTCATCTTTCCAAGAATGTCACGTGAAAAGGATCTCACAGTACCTACCCCTCTAAGATGGAGGACAGCCAGTGTGGACAGCTAAGCACGATGCTGAAAGCTCTCACCAGCATCTTACCCAGCCTTTGCATCAGCCCCACGAGGTATTAAATGGTAACGACCATCATCAGAGCTGAGAACACGGAGAAGTTAGGCCTGGTGCCCAGGGTCTCATGGCTCCCATGGAACAGAGCCCAGATATGAGTGCGTGACACCCAGCTCTTACCTGCCAGCCTCACGGACTCCCCAGACACATCTGATTCCTCTGAGGCTCTGACAGGTGCATCCTGGCAGGCATGCCTGTGACCCATCCCACATGAGGGCAAACCCTTCCTTCTGCCGGGCAGACTCTCAAAAGCAGAGGCTCTGCAGCCCATTCAGGGCCCTTCTCTACACACTGGGATGCTGGAGGTCACCTGGGTCTGGGTTCTAACCCTGTGCAATCAGCACGCAGGTCCTAGAGTGCGGATGTCATTCCTGAGGCCTGGCCCTGCCTAGGGTGGGGCTGTGGCCAGTTTTTCTTCTCACCCCTCCCCACTACCCCCCGCAGACGCAGTTCTGCCCCCCTGCTAGGCTGCTAGAAGCCAGGAGAGGTGGGCTTCCATGCTGTGTCCTTGGCTTCCTGTCCTTACAAATGCTCTTCCCTAACGTGCTATTTAGGTTTGGGGCCAAGAAGAAAGAAGAGGAATAGCTGAGGCCTAAAATAAGTGTATTAGTGATGAGGGGAGAAACTCCCGGCTGGGAGAAGCAAATGAAGAATCTGTAAGCTTTCAGCCTACTGAAATTGTGGCGCTTTCCCTGCATGCTTAATGCAAGCTGACAGCCCACATTGTTCCGGCCAAGACAAGGTAGCGGAGCCCAGGGACTCAGGCACTGGGGCTGAGGAGGGGGTGGAGGCAGGGGGTGAAAAATAAAGAGAGGGAGCCAGCGGGGGGTGACTCTTAATCGGTGGCGGTGGGTGGGGGGGGTCCTGGCAGGAGAGCCTGGGAACCGAGGCCCACTGACAGTGGAGACCAGGAGCTCCAGATGGCTTTTTGTCTAGATGCAATAAAAAATGTAATCTGACAGGCCCTGGGATGGGACTCAGGAAACAAAAGTCTGCAGGGCGGGGAAGCGGGAGCTGGAGTGGGCCGGGTTAAAAGGATCAGAGTCTGAGAAAGACAAAAAGAAGCGACTGTCTCTTCAAGCAATTATGGCCTCTGCAAATGACATTTAATTCCAGGGGTGCGCGGCAGGGACAAAGCCAGTTGTTTTCTGGCCTTGGCAAGGGGAGAGGAGGGAAACGCACTGGACTTTCGGCCTCTAGAGAAAGGTGATCACTTTGCCAATTAACCATGATGTGAGCTCTTTGTATCCACCCCTCCCCCCAAGTCATTAGGGGGTGATATAAAGATACAGGGCGTCCTGGGGCAGTTTAATTGCTCATAGACGGAGAAGTGATGAGCCCATTGGAGACATCCTGTAGGAGACCAGCTGCCGTATTAATGGGGCTTCTCAGAGGGGGACACACCCCCACCTGCTTCACTGGGAACATAGACGCCCAGGGAAACAGTGGCACCTCTGTAGCCTCGGATGGGGCTGTCGCTTTTTATTAAGTAATCTCTGCCTTTCAAATCACTGCATGTTTTCTTCCCGAAGGTCTGGGCTGCTGTGTGGGCCCAGCACACAGCGGGCTGCCAATAAATATTAAACAGTGGCTGCTGGCGACCTTGCCAGATGTCATCTTGGGGGAAAACTTGTCACCCAGACCCCACTCTAGGACTATGGCGTGGTCACCACGATCGGAAAACAGGAAATTTAAGGTCTGATGTTTTTAGGGGTCTGTGGCAGGAAAATGAGGCAGGAAGGATAATAAATATTATCAAGAACCCTATTAGAGGGATGAAAATGCTAATGTTGGAAGGTGTACAGTTCTTATGAAGATATAAAGAAATGGACATTCTCATGAGGAGGCAGGGGGAATAAAGGCTTCTTCAAAAACAATGTATCACTATTGATCAAAATGCTGGCTCCCACACGCAGCAATGATGCCTGGAATCCCCCTACAGCAATGCGACAGATGTATGCGAGGTGGTAGGCACAGGGTGTTTGTGGCAACACTGTTCAAAATAAAGCCTTACATTTCTTCATCAGAAAAATCACTGATACATCCACACAATGGAACACTGCAGTTATTTCAAAATAATGAAGGGACTCTACACCTACCAACGTGGAAAGACCTTTACAACATTATTTGTTGGGAACTACCTAGCGGTCCAATGAAGCTTCCACTGCTGGGGGCACAGGTTTGATCCCTGGTTGGGGAACTAAGATCCTGCATGCCACAAAGCATGGCCAAAAAAAAAACAAACAGAGAGACATTGTTAAGAGAAAAAGAAAAGCTGGTCAGAAACAGTACATAAACGTGATAGCATATATGCTTAAAAAATAAAACAAAACCCTAAGTTTTATTTCCCCCTTGGAAAGTTGGTAAATTCAATGCTCAAGTAAATTAACCCTCCTCAATCAACTAATCACTGGCTTCTCTGGTGGCTCAGAGGGTAAAGCGTCTGCCTGCAAGGTGGGAAACCTGGGTTCGATCCCTGGGTCGGGAAGATCCCCTGGAGAAGGAAATGGCAACCCTCTCCACTACTCTTGTCTGGAGAATCCCGTGGATGGAGTAGCCTGGTCGGCTACAGCCCACGGGGTTGCAAAGAGTCGGACATGACCGAGTGATTTCACTTCACTTCACAATCAACTCATAAACATTTTTGTACTTTCTTAAAAAACAAAACAAAACTCTAAATGCCGAAATATGGGTGCATGAGCAAATACTATGTGTGTAAACCCAGGCGGCAGTTACTCTGGGAGGTTTGAAGCAAAAGAAATGGTGGGGGAAGGATTGCAAAGGAGATCTTCAGCATTCTATTTTTTAATTTTTATAATGAAAATATCTGCATTACTTACATAGTTCAAAAATTAAAATATAGATTTGACAAGCATCAATGTTTTTAAAGCATATTTAGAGTCCCGCAAGGCCTCTCTCTGTTTTTGAACTTCAGGCAAAGTACCCCACTTCTCCCCTGGGGACTGGGGCTGGTAACAGCACCTATCCCTCAGGGCTGTTGAAAGATAAGTGAAATATACACAGAGCTCTGCATGTGATGCCTGCTCAGTTCTCCACAGAGAATGGCAGTTAGTGCCCTTGGCCAGGGTTTTCTCAGGAGTACTGATGGGAGAGAGCGACAGAGGAGCCCCCATTGTTTCTCAAGCAAAGTCTCCAAAGTCTCCGGGAGCGGGGGACGTTGTCAAGCTGAGCAAAAAGACTTCACTGACTTCCTCTTTGTCTCCTGGCCGAACAGGCCTGGGTGATTCTCTTCAGCACCCCCTTCCCCAACGTCTTCCCAACTCAAGTGGCGTAGCAGGAATGAAAGGCTGGGCCCCCAGGCGAGTGTTAGTGAGGGGTCCCGTTGGCCTTTGGCAATGATTAAGCAGGTGATGGCCAGGGTGCCTCCCTTTCCAAGGCCTCTTAGGGCAACATAGGTCCGCAGCCCTCCAGGGGCTTCCTGTACCCAGAAGAACATTATCTTGGAAAAGCCACTGCCAGAGCCATCAGCTGAGCAGACAGCAGGAGTCGATGCTCTTAGTTCGTGCTCATTAAAGGTATGTCGAAGGACTGAGCGGAAAATAGAAAGAGCTAAGATTCACTCCGAAGAGAGCAGGTTCTCTGCACAGCAGTCCCCTCCAGAGTGGCCGGGGAAGAAAGGGGCAGACCATCGCTGGGACTGCCGCTGTATTCAGAGGCGTTCATCCAGAAAAGGCAGCGGTTCTTCTAGAGAACTCGTGACTGTGAGTCTCTAGACCAGCACCGTTCAAGAGACGCGCAGTGAGAGCCGCACAGGTGGTGTACACGTCATTCAGTGGTGATAAAGGAAACGTTCCCATACTGAGACACAGGGAAGTCATTCTGGCTTATGTGTGAGTTAACGTGAATTTGATGGGAACTGAAACAGCTTGCTTGTGGCCTATCAAACATACTTTGTACATCTGCTTTAATTCCTAAAGGAAAGGGCACACTGACCGGGAGTAATGAATGACCATGTTAACAATACGGGTTAAACGCCCCTCTTCCTGGGACGCCCACGTTCGGCCCCCTTCGATGGTAAGACTCTCTTCCCAGGCGCCAAGGCCATACTGACTCACTGCATATGCGCTGCTCTGCTCTTTTGAAACCTGGAAGAAATCAATGTTCCCTTGACTTGTTTAATGTTCTTTGTTCTGACGAGATAGAAAACTGTGCTGAAAACCATGCTTCTCTGGAACAGTTTCTCAGACTAATCTGAGAAGTTGCCTTCAGGGCTGCGGTTCTCAGTTTGGCTCAGATAAAAGTCTTTTCTAGTCCCGTCACTGATTGTTAATTGATTATTTTCATCGATGGTTCAGTTCAGTTCAGTTCAGTCGCTCAGTCGTGTCCAACTCTTTGCGACCCCCATGAACTGCAGCATGCCAGGGCTCCCTGTCCATCACCAACTCCTGGAGTTCACTCAAACTCATGTCCATTGAGTCGGTGATGCCATCCAGCCTTCTTATCCTCTGTCATCCCCTTCTCCTCCTGCCCTCAATCCCTCCCAGCATCAGGGTCTTTTCCAATGAGTCAACTCTTCATGAGGTGGCCAAAGTATTGGAGTTTCAGCTTTAGCATCAGTCCTTCCAATGAACACCCAGGACTGATCTCCCTTAGAATGGACTGGTTGGATCTCCTTGTAGTCCAAGGGACTCTCAAGAGTCTTCTCCCACACCACAGTTCAAAAGCATCAATTTTTTGGCGCTCAGCTTTCTTCACAGTCCAACTCTCACATCCATACATGACTATTGGAAAAACCATAGCCTTGACTAGACGGACCTTTGTTGGCAAAGTAATGTCTCTGCTTTTCAATATGCTATCTAGATTGGTCATAACTTTCCTTCTAAGGAGTAAGCGTCTTTTAATTTCATGGCTGCAGTCACCATCTGCAGTGATTTTGGAGCCCCCCAAAAATAAAGTCTGACACTGTTTCCACTGTTTCCCTATCTATTTCCCAAGAAGTGATGGGACCGGATGCCATGACCTTCGTTTTCTGAATGTTGAGCTTTAAGCCACCTTTTTCACTCTCCACTTTCACTTTCATCAAGAGGCTTTTGAGTTCCTCTTCACTTTCTGCCATAAGGGCGGTGTCATCTGCATATCTGAGGTTATTGATATTTCTCCCAGCAATCTTGATTCCAGCTTGTGCTTCATCCAGCCCAGCATTTCTCATGATGTACTGCACAGAAGTTAAATAAGCAGGGTGACAATATACAGCCTTGATGTACTCCTTTTCCTATTTGGAACCAGTCCGTTGTTCCATGTCCAGTTCTACCTGTTGCTTCCTGACCTGCATATAGGTTTCTCAAGAGGCAGGTCAGGTAGTCTGGTATTCCCATCTCTCTCAGAATTTTCCATAGTGTATTGTGATCCACACAGTCAAAGGCTTTAGCATAGTCAATAACACAGAAATAGATGTTTTTCTGGAACTCTCTTGCTTTTTCCATGATCCAGCAGATGTTGGCAATTTGATCTCTGGTTCCTCTGCCTTTTATAAAACCAGTTTCGACAGCTGGAAATTCATGGTACATGTACTGCTGAAGCCTGGCTTGCAGAATTTTAAGCATTATTTTACTAGCATGTGAGATGAGTGCAATTGTGCAGTAGTTTGAGCATTCTTTGGCATTGCCTTTCTCTGAGATTGGAATGAAAACTGACCTTTTCCAGTCCTGTGGCCACTGCTGAGTTTTCCAAATTTGCTGGCATATGGAGTGCAGCACTTTCACAGCATCATCTTTCAGGGTTTGAAATAGATCAACTGGAATTCCATCACCTCCACTAGCTTTGTTCGTAGTGATGCTTTCTATGGCCCACTTGACTTCACATTCCAGGATGTCTGGCTCTAGGTGAGTGATCACACCATCATGATTACCTGGGTTGTGAAGCTCTTTTTTGTACAGTTCTTCTGTGTACTCTTGCCACCTCTTCTAAATATCTTCTGCTTCTGTTAGGTCCATACCATTTCTGTCCTTTATCGAGCCCATCTTTGCATGAAATGTTCCCTTGGTATCTCTAATTTTCATCGATGGTAGCCATACTAAAAACAGAAGAGGCAGGTGAAACTAATTTTACTAATGTATCTTATTTAGCCCAACATGCACGATTTCATTAGGGCTTCCCAGGTGGTGCTAGTGGTAAAGAATCTGCCTGCCAGTGCAGGAGACGTAAACGACTCGGGTTCGATCCCTGGGTCAGGAAGATCCCCTGGAGGAGGGCATGGCAACCCACTCCAGTATTCTTGCCTGGAGAATCCAATGGACAGAGGAGCCTGGTGGGCTACAGTCCACAGGGTCACAAAGATTCAGACCCGACTAGCAGAGCATTATCTCACTGTATAATCTATAGATAGTGACTGCTGTTAACAATACTGTATTGCATATTTGAAAGTTCCTAACAGAGTAGACCTTAAAAGTTCTCATCACATGAAAAAAAATGTGTCACTATGTGTGGTGAGGGATGTTAGCTTGACTTATTGCAGTGATCATTTCCCCGGATATGTGTCTATGAAATCATTATGTTGTATACCTGAGACTAATACAATGTATTTTTTTTTTTACTTTTATAAATATTTTTCTTAAAGGTTTTTCATGTGGGCTATTTTTAAAGTCTTTATTGAATTTGTTAAAATACAGCATTTGTTTTATGTTTTGGTTTTCTGGCTGTGAGACATATGGGATCTTAGTTCCCTGACCAGGGATTGAATCCACATGCCCCCACCTGCTCTGGAAGGCACAGTCTCAACCACTAGACTACCAGGCAAGTCCCTACAATGCTAATGTCAACTATAACTGGAGGAGGACAATTTTTTAGTTAAAAAAAGATTGAGATGTTTTATATTCTTCTTTTTCATACTAAGTCTTCAAATATCTGCTGTGTACTTCCTTCTTACAGCACGTCTCACCTAGGACTAGGCACTTTTCAAGCTCTCGGTAACTAATGGCTGGTGGCTGCCACGCTGCACTGCAGAGACCCCAGGCCCATTCACCTCCATGCAAGGGTCTGGCTGCACTCCCAGCGTGCGTGCATGTTGAGGCGGTGCTGAGGGTGTGGACCAGTAAGCTCCGAAAAGAAATCCGCGTGATTTGGTGGGTGAAAGGGCACTGGCCTAAGGGCAACCAGCTGCAGAAGGCCGGCCCAGGGCTGGGTGTGGCCACAGCTTTAGAAGCTGATGCAAATGAGTCACCATGGGCTGCAGCCACACCAGGGGACAGAGAGAGTTGGAAAGGCAGAGAAAAGCAACCCAAGGGGCTTGAGGCTGTGTCAGCCTTAAATAAGGCCTGGCCAGCTCGCTGGGCAAGAACAACTTCCAAATGCCAACCAGGGGCTTCTCCTTGAGTTAGAGGACTCCGCCCTGCAAGTCCTTGAGCTTTGCCAGGGAAGGACACTCCTGGGTTTGCGGCTTTTCCTGAATCTAGACCACCAGCTAGAGCATGAGCCTTCATTTGTTCATTCTGAGCCCAAGCAAACACTGCAAGCTTGAGACAGCAAAGTAAATGGAAGCAGCACTGAAGAGAGGCCACCTCAGGAAGCCTAGGACAAATCCCTGCCCTGCCCCTTCCTAGCATCTGACTCAAGGAAAGCTACTCTCGGAGCCCCCAGTCATAAGGTGGAGGCTAGTGGTGCCAACTCTGTTGCCAACCTCAAAGGGAAGTTGTTGCATTGCAGTAAATGGTGTGTATCAAGCCCTCCACAAAGTGCCTGGCACATAGGAAATCCTCCCCCCATGGCTGCTGCATGCCAGCCATCTGGAATTGCCAGCATTATCCACTTGCCCTTGAAGCTACAGGCGGTCAACTGGCCGAGAAACAGGAAGAGGAGAGGCCTACTGACGTGCCCACTTTCCCACAGCTGGCACCTGGCTTCCCCTTTCCCACCCAGCACACCTTCCATGACTAGCTAAGGACATCTCTGGGAAGTGTATAAGGTGGGGTTCTTCTTGCTTTCGTTTTAGTTTTCCAGTCCTGGTCATTGCTGTTTGATCTGGCTTCGAACCAAGAGTCAAGGCAGGGCTTTCAGAAGCTGATATCTCCCCATCTCTTCTGTTGGTCAAGGTCGCTCTCAGAGGGACCCAGACTGCACAGGGGGGCCTGAAGGGACCCAGGGTGCTGGCTGAGAAGCTCAGAAGCCAAGACTGTACAGAGTGCAGCCTCCACAGGGGTGTGGAGTGAGGCCTCAGTCAACAGAAAGGCGGGAAGTGGTGCCACGGTGGGGGGTTTACAGGATGCTGGGCCGGGCTGGGCTCCTCAGCACTTTGGTCTAGGAGGCCTTGTGGGCCACGGCTTGTTTTGGGGATTCTGTGAGATTACAGAAGCCCTGCTCTTCCTAACACCCTGTCCAGAGGAGGGCAGGGGCCTCATTTGCAGGGACAGGAAGCAGGCAGGCCACAGGCAGTGAGGCCACTATAGCAGAGCCTGAGGGGCCTGGACGAAGGTATCTTCCCCATGAATCTGTGTCTGGGAAGCAGCCCGGGAAGTCATCTGGTCCAGACACATTGCTTTGTAGGAGATAAAAGCGGGGCAGAAAGAGGATGAGAAATATGTTCAAAGTCACACCACCAGAGAGCAGCTGTTAAAGAAGGTGGTGGGCGGAGGTGCAGAAGGAAGGGGCCAGTCTCGAGGGCCAGGCCAGGGGGCGGGGGGTGGGAGCTGGGGCCTGCCTGTGCCACCCGCCCAGGGCAGCAGCCCAAGCCTTTATCCAGCTCATTCAGGACAGTGGGATTGTCATCAGGATGGACATCTGACTGGAGATGATTCTAGGGTATCTTACACGGACCGGGAGGCAAGATCCCACCAGGCAGATTCCAGAAGTCCATCTTCGGTAAAGATAATTCAGTGATTACTAGTTACATCACAGTTAACTTTGAGGAAACAATAGTCTCAAGTGTTCATACAACCCTCTTCCTTGGAGGAGGACTCACATCAGCTGGGGAGGATGGGTTTAGGCACATCCTGGAGGGACTTGCCTGATGGGTCAGTGGTGAAGAATCTGCCTGCCATGCAGGAGACCCAGCTTTGCTCCCCGGGTCAGGGAGATCCCCTGGAGAAGGGCATGGCTCCCCACTCCAACATTCTTGCCTAAAGAATTCCGTGGACAGAGGAGCCTGGTGGACTACAGTCCATGGGGTGTGCAAAGAGTCACACACGACTGAGCAACTAACTGGAGGGACTTGCCTAGAACAGGAGACAGTCTCAGATGTCATAGCTGAGGTGCCCAGGGGCTGGAAGAATCAACAGGGTGTTCCTCCAGGGGTCCAAGAGAAGAAAATGGCAACCCACTCCAGTATTCTTTGCCTAGAGAATCCTGTGGACAGAGGAGCCTGGTGGGCTGCTGTCCATGAGGTCACAGAGAGTCGGACACGACTGAAGCGACCTAGCAGCAGCAGCAGCCAGGGCTTCAAGGACAGGAGAGGCAGCGGTCTTCAGAGAAGGTCTGAAGGCTGCAGATCTTGAGGTGGATCTACGGCCTCTTAGGGTTTCTCCTTCCTGCAGAATGTTTGTCGAATGGCTGACTGATACAGTTACTAGAAGACCGTCACTAACCCATTCTTCTCATCCAAGACTCACAGAACCAAGGCCAGGGACTGCCACTGGGCCGGCAGGTGCTGTCCAGCTTGGAGCTTGCCTGGCACCGGGAGCAGGGAAGTGAGGGGAGAAGTGGGACTCCACAGCCTCCCCCCTCGGTTTGTCCTCTCCACCTGAAGAGAGCGGCGGGCAGGGGAGGGGGGCGGGGATGACGCTGAGCACCCCTCACAGCCGTGCGGTGAGAGGGCTAATTAATGCAGCTCACATGCTCAGAGATCCCTAGATGAGGGCGCTAGCCCAGGGCCACCATGATTAGAGTGATGAGGGCTATCAGTATTTACACTATTGTTATTATATTTGCTCTCTCAACCCTTAAATCACACTCCATCTCGCGATCGCTTGCATTTTATGTAATTATAGTTTATATAGGTAACAAATGGATATTTCTGCTAGCCTGGGAGAGAGCCTTCTGCATACATTAATTTGCTTGATTAGTTCCCTATTTGGTAGGCTTTGTTCCCCCAACCCACCCCCACTGCCGCCTTTCCTGCTTCAGGAAAAATTAATGAGTTTTAACACCTTGCAAAAGTGGGCTGCGCCATGGGAATAGTTCCAGTGTACTCTGGGTTTTAAATCCACACATTCAGAGGCTTCCTAAAGGTTAGGCAAAGGTTAACAAACAATTAATATGTTGAATCAGTGTGCTAAATCTGTTTACCCAATCTTTGCAATCTAAAGGCCATTAGCCATCAGCCTCAACTTTTAGATTGATCTCTCTCTTTCCCAACCTACCCCCATCCTGTCCCCTGGATGATCTGGCTGAAAAGAAGAAGAAAAACAATCTGATTGAGAGCGCTAAATATCTCCGGAAAGTTAGAGTTGTGTTGCTACCTCAGGTTCAAAGCTTTGGGTGTCCTGATAGAATTGATTGAATGAGCCGACATTTTTGAGAAGTCTGCAAGTAGGAGGCGCCTCTGCCTTTTTGACAAAGAGCAGAATGTGAGTTAGTCTTATAAACAGGCCATGTTGAGTTCACATGTGGCTCTCCTCCCTTGTTTACAGAAAGAAGGAGACGGGGGAGAGCGCCCACATGGGGAGACTAATAGGAAAGTGTCCTCCTGACTTTCTGTCCTCTAAGCAGTGCAGAATTTCCTTTCCTTAGGAAGCAAGAGGAACGGGATAAGAAACAGCCTAATTTCACAAAGAAACTCATTGCTCTCATGTTTGGGAAGCTGTTGGGTTTTTTTTTAAGTTGGGTTTTTTTTTTGACGTGTACCATTTTTAAAGTCTTGATTGAATTTGTTACAGTATTACTTCTGTTTTACGCTTTTGGGCCACGAGGCACATGGGATCTTAGTTGCCAAAGAGGCATTGAATTTGCATCTCCTGCATTGGGAGACGAAGTCTGAACCACTGGACCACCAGGTAAGTCCCTAGGATGCTATTGTTGATGATAATGATATCCATGACGTCAATGAAGATAATGACCTTAATCAACAAGATTTATCACTAGAATCCAGGGTCCATGAGGAAAGCCACATATTGTCTATCCCAGCCTGGCCCCTTGAAAACAAATTGCTCTGCCCACACAGAGCAACTCCCTCCAGCCGCGGCTCAACAGAAACACTCTCATGTTGACCTGGACCCCCTCGCTTTTGCCTGTTCCCAGCTTCTCTGCTTGCCAATCACCTTGTCCCGCTATCCAAGTCCCCCTTTTTTGGATGATCACTCCTGCGCACAGACTACCTGGGTTGCTTTCTTAGACGTGACTTGACATTTGCTCTGGGAATCTAGTCTCCAGGGAGCTGGTATTGCCAAGGAACCCCAAAGAGAAACATCCAGAGGACACCAAGTACAGCTCTCCCTGTCAACTACCACCTAGCCGGTCCCTTGATCCCCTCCTCCACCCTTCTTCCACCCTGCCTTCCAGGGAGGCAGAGGCGGCCCACCAAGCCAGGGAGCAAAAGAGCAGAGAGAACAGGAAAGGGGCTGGTCCCACTCTGCACCCTCCACCCGAGCTTACGGAGGGGAGAAGTCGCCAAATGGACGAGAGTTTGCTATGGGCCTGGACTTGACATTTGACCATGTGAAGAAGTGAGACTCTTTGCTCATGCCTAGGAGGAGCCAAAAAGCAAGAGAAAGAGGAAGGGAATTCACAAAGTCAATGCAACGGCAGTGGGGGGAGAAGCAAGTTGCTCCCTGCTTGCACCCCACCACACCCAGCTCATTCCATCACCTGGTGACTATATTTTTTTCCATTTTTTTATACTGAACTAGCCTGACTTATATAGCGAGTGAAAAATAAACTCTATGCTTTAAAAAGAAAAAAGCTGTGCCCTCTAAATTTCAAAGTGTTAAGATTGATGAGAATGTGTCCAAGAGGAGCCTGGATGAACCGGGAGAGGAAGGAGATGAGGTGTGCTCTTGGGACTGGGGAATTAAGTTTCCCCAAGGTCTTGTGTCTTGATAAGACAACAGAATTCAGCAAAAACAAGGCAACTGGCAAGCTCTGGGTGTATGCTAGCCACCCTGAACCACAGGATCCAGGTGTGTGTGATCAGAATAGCCAGTATTTTAGAATATTAAAATATTCTTCCAGCCTAAACACAAGGTTTCTGGCAAGTTCCTTAGAAATGCATGCTCAGCCTGCTCCCAGCTTCCTTGGGAGAGAGCTCTCAAGGAGAGAACTCCCAGAAAGACTTCTTCATGGATCCCAAAACACTCGGGTCTTCTGACTGTGAGCCAAAGTCTCCACGGCCACGTTTCACGTCCAAAGAAAGAAAACAGTTTCATTGTTTAAAGAAATGCCAGGCTGATAATAAGGAGGGAAAGGAAAAAAAAGAAGATGATCTATTCCATGCCCTCTATGTCATTCAAGTGTTTTATGCATCGATTTTATCCTTAAAAATAGAGAAGGGAATTAGGTTATGTTTGGGGGAAACCACTGAAACCGTCAGAGCTGGCTTGCCCAGCGGCCGGCCCCCGATGGAGCGTGTGTATTGATCGACGAGGCGGCAGATGGAGGAAAAAGTACTGTGAACACTGATCAAGGCAGAGGTCTGCAGAGGTTGCCCGTGGCTCTCAGCACACATGTACCCCAGGACCATTCACGCAGCCGTGGTCCTTGGGAAGAGCAGGCTGGCTCCAAGCCACTGGGGCCTGGTGGATGGAACCCACTCAGCCCCAATCCTGCCCGTGAAACAGACATCTCCATGAGCCTGATTGTGGGGGCAGGGTGGGGGTGCACGCCGTGGACCTCTCCCCCACTTCTCAGCCAGAAAGTCCAATTCAGGAGACAGTCCTCCTTGTTCAACTTGACCTCCTTCCATCCTGGATGCTCCTCTCTGCCTGGGAGGAGAAGAGAGGGAGAGTTTCTGCAAAGATGAAGCTTCCCATTCATAAGCAGAAACAAGCATTTCAGCCTCCTGCAGCCCCAGCTGGTACGCGGACGAGGGTGGGGAGATCACCTGCAAGGAGATGGGGAAAGAGCCACCACCCCTAAGCCAAGAACCACTGGTCTGCCGCCAGACCTTGCCTGTCCTGAGAGAGGCACAGGCTCAGCTCGCCCACTGCAGCTTCCCCAGCAGAAGGGAGGTGTCCAGGCCCCTGTCGGATGGGGCCGCACTCACCGCTGTCTACCAGCATCCAGCCACTCTTCAGGGGCACGCTCCCAAGCCTGAACCGGGGGGTGCTGGTGCGTCTTTACTACACTCTCCTTCCCTTTCCCTGGGGCTGGACCCAGGGCAGCCAGCCTCAAGCCTGTAGCCAGCACCGTGGCCTGATGGCCGGGTCCCTCTGACTGTGTGGGAGGCTCACCTCCAACTGTGGCATCGCAGGAAACTCCTGTCTTTTTTGAGCACTCAGTTACCACTGGGTCTACTGGTCAGAGCAGCCAAGCCTCGCTTCTCACTGATACACCCCTCAAGTCGGCCACCCAAGCCCGCTGCAGCTCTTGCTGCCTCCATAAATCCTGGGAGGACAGGCAAGAGAAAGGGCTCCAGGAGGCAAAAACCACAGCACAGGGGAGCGTTCTCTCTGAGATGCAACCTAAGCGAGACCAGGGGCGAAGGCGCAAACTCTAAACCCCTCTTCTTTCCGCTCAGTTCTTAATTATAACCCCATTTGTGAGCCGAGCCCTGTCATCCCATCTCCCTTAATGGCTGGTGTCTATTCTGGGCCTCCCTCCACCCTACTGTCTTTTGCAATATTCAGGAGCTCGGGCGATGAAAGGGCCCGGCCGCTCCCTCACTGTCCGCCTTCTCCATCTTCTTAAATATTTCAGCTGTTCCCCATCCTTATTTTTGCATTTCGATTTCCTGCGGTACAGGACATTTATCTTGGTCACTCAATCAAGTTTTGCCCGGCTTCCCTCCCTTATCTTTCCTGCTCCAGGCTCACTGAAAATACCTACATTATCTTTGTAGCCGAGGTGCCAACTGGAGGGAAATCTGCAGACAGTCTTGATAGGGATGTCTGGGGAACCTGTCAGAGGACAAGGGCACAGTGACCTCCGCAGGGACTTGGTCTCAAGGTCAACAGCCCAGCTCAGGCCTCTCACAGAGGCGTTGGTGAGGACCACCCCCTCCTCTGTGGTCTGGTTCAGACCAACCTCCCACTGGGGCTTTGTCCTCCCCGGAAGTGGGTTCACAGATGCCCTCACCCCACTCCTCTGGCCCCTGATGGCCTTGACCACTGAGATCCTGAGCCCCAGACGCCCAACAGATGACACCAAGCCACCATTTTTCACATTAATGGGATACGAGCAGATCTCTCCCGATGGGACCCTAAAACCAAGATTTGAGAGAGCAGGTCCGTCTCTGCCGTCTGGAATCCTGAGGTTTTTGAACTGAAGACTCTCTGCTATGACGAGGCCGGTGCCCCCCAGGGAGACCAGAGCATGGAGACAGATGAGGATCTGTTCTCTTAAAGGTCCCACACCACACCTCTGCGGGGCAGGCCGTACTGAACCACCCTAAGACCCCACAGGTCTGGTGACGGATGGACTTCGAGTGTTGCTAGTATGACGGGAAAGTGCAAGCATGTGCCTCAGGCCGAATCAGCTCACACGTAACCTCCACCAAATGGTACCCTCTCCTGTGCACGCTGGACGGTGGGAGGGAGAGAGGGTGTGGGCCATCATCAAGCAGTCTTATTGATGGTTGATCAACCCACGTGAATCCAGAACACATAAACAATGGTCCTCTGTTTCAACAAGAGCAGCTCTGGTTCCTTCTCTGAGGCTTTAACACCTAGGAACTGCATTTATCTTCCTGTAAGACCTGATCAATGTGGCCTAAACAAGATAGAGATTTATACTTCTCTCATGTCGTAAAAAAATAAAAATAAAAAACGAGGTAGGCCAGAGCTGATCTGGTAGATTCCGGCTCCTTCTAGGCGTCTGTTCCACCACCCTCAGCACGTGGCTTCCCAAGGCAGCTTCACTGCGGCTGCCACAGCTCCAGGCATCCTGCTGGCATTCCGGGCAGCAGGAAAGAGAATTAGCCAAAGAGGCTCCACTTACATCTCATCACTTACGACACGAAGCTGTGAGGGAGACTAGAAACTCGTTCGTCAGCTGGACACGTTGTCCAGGACCCTGACCGCTAAGAAAAAGCAGAATGGACAGAGAGGAGGCGGTCTCCCACAGCAGTGACCAGAACTGCGGTCAGCAGAGAAGAGGCTGGAATCAGATGCCACAGGCTCAGATGCTGCAACAGCCTCAGCAAGTTACCTCACCTCTCTGTCTTTCTCTGTCCTCATGTATGGGGCTTCCCAGGCGGTTCAGAGGTAAAGAATCCATCTGTCAATGCAGCAGACGCAGGAGACACAGGTTCCATCCTTGGGTTGGGAAGATCCCCTGGGAAAGCAAACGGCAACCCTCTCCGGTATTCCTGCCTGGAATATCCCATGGACAGAGGAGCCTGGGGGGAGCTACAGTCTCTGGGGTCCTCATGTACATAATACTATGGGAGTTTCATATACATGCATACCCAATATATTAATTACATACATACTATTATATACATATATGTACATATGTATATACATATATACACATTATATACATAATATAGTATACATACATACTATGGGAGTAACCATAGTATGTTAGCAATGCTATTACTGTTTCTTCCTGGGAATCCACAGTGCTCTGGTGCATGGGAAGTGCTGGTCATTACTATTCCTCGGCCTGTAGTTATCTCACTGACTCCGGCTGTTACCTTGCCCGGTGTGAACCTTGCCTGTCCGACCGCAGGGAAGGATCTGTGCTTGGGGTCTGCTGAGGGTTAGGGGGTAGAGGGGGCAGGGCATCTCTTCAGCTTCTCACTCCCAGGGCAGAAGGGACTCGAGGCACCTTGGGACGCCCCTTCACCTGCCTCGCCCTCTCCCCACCAGCAGAGCAGGGAACATAAGGAAGTCAGACAGAAGGATCTCTCCTGTGCTACCCACCTCAAGCCTCCCACACAGACAGAGTCAAGCCCCCCCGTCGTGCACAAGCCCGTTCTGGGGGCTTGGGGCATCCCCCTGACCCTTGCTCCAGGGAATTTACAGTCTAGAACAGGGTTCAGCAAACTAGAGCCTGTTAGCCAGTCTAGTCTGAAAGCTGAGGCTTTGGTTTTTTTTTTTTTTTTTTAATTTTTAACATTTTTTTAATGTGGACCATTTTAAAAGTCTTTATTGAATTTGCTCCAATACTGCTTCTGCTGTTTGTTTGTTCTGATTTTTCAGCCATGAGGCACGTGGGATCTGAGCTCCCAACCAGGAATCAAACCTGCACCCTGCCCTGGAAGGTGAAGTCTTAACCACTGGACCACCGTGGAGGTCCCCGGACAGCTGTTTTGATAAATAAAGCTTTATTGGCACACAGCCGACATTGCACTCATCTTTCATATCATCTGTGGCTGCTTCTGCATTACGACAGCAGAGCTGAGTAGCTGTGACGGACACACACGGCCCACAAGTCTAAAGTTCTTACTATCTGACCCCTTCCAGAAAAAGCTTTCCAATCTCTCTCCTACAAGGAGGAAAGAAACATATTTGTAAAGATACCATCAGGTGTATGTAATCAAATATACACTCAATCAATGTTTGTAAAGATACAGAAATGGGCCTGGAAAACTCAAAGCCGACAGCTAGAACTCAGCACCAACATGCAGACGAGGGTAACAGCAGACTGCAGATATGGTCCAAGACAAAGTTGGTCTGATCTATAACATTTTGTTTTAGGAGGAA
This sequence comes from Budorcas taxicolor, assembly GCF_023091745.1. Classification (NCBI taxonomy): domain Eukaryota; kingdom Metazoa; phylum Chordata; class Mammalia; order Artiodactyla; family Bovidae; genus Budorcas; species Budorcas taxicolor. The sequence goes on from NC_068928.1 coordinate 8,477,876, forward strand.
AATAGATTTCAGCAGTTAAAAAAGAGTACATTGATTGCTGGAAAGGCTGTGCCATGTTTAACACTCAGAGACTCCTAATAAAGTATAAATTAATATAACATTTTTGGAAAGCAATTTGGCAAAATATATCAAGAGCCTTAAACATGCTTGTACTCTTGGCCTCATAATTTCACTTCTGGGAATCCATCCTAAGGCTGTAAATTAAAATGTCGAAACTCTTTATGCACAAATATGTCCATTGTGAGATGACTTACAGTAGCAAAAGGCTAGAACCAGTTAGATAGTCCATCCTATCACAGTTAAATAAATTATGATGCCATCATTTGATAGAATATTGTATAGTAATTAAAATGATGTTCACAAAGAGTTTATAAGTAACTTGGCGAAATGTGAAGGGAATGAACAAGGCACAAACTTAAGTATAGTTTCATCACTGCTGCTGCTGCTGCTGCTAAGTCGCTTCAGTCGTGTCCGACTCTGTGCGACCCCATAGACGGCAGCCCACCAGGCTCCCCCGTCCCTGGGATTCTCCAGGCAAGAGTACTGGAGTGGGGTGCCATTGCCTTCTCCAAGTTTTATCACAGCTATATTTTTAAAAATTGCCATTGCCACCTGGGCAGCCCCAACTGTCAGAGATGTTATCTTTGGAGGGGTGGATAACTCATGTCTCTTGTCTTTATGCTCACATATATATCTTTTTTCTTACACCATGTTGAGTTTTGATTTCATAACAGGGAACATGTATACCACCTTAAAGTACTGGGGCTTTTGAAAGGTTCCTTGTGAGCCAAGCAGATCAGAGAGAGGTTCCAGGGGAACAAGAGGAAGTGGTGGGAGTTAACCACCTCATGTCTGTGGAGTCAGAGAGCAGAGGAAAGGAAGAGATTTACACTCCACTCTGCAAACGGACAGGTCAGAAGCATGGTCTGTGGACACAGCTTCCCCTCTGCTGAGGACCGGGGTGGGGGGCTTCGAAGGTTGAAGGGTTGGCCTCTTCCCACTCCAGGAACTGGAGTCAAGCTCATCACAAGGCCTCCCTGGGTACCAGCAGAGAGGGAGGCGGAGGATGGACAGGAATCCTGGGGTGGGGGTGGGGAAGGTCCATTCATTTTCCCTCGAGGGGCATCTGAGGCACAGAGATCCCTGCCTTCTGGATGTTTTTCTCTGACTCAGACCTTCTACCCAGTTCTGAGACCTGGCCCTCCAGCAAGGCACCCTCCTCCTGGAGTTCTGTTTTCTCTTAATGTAACTACATATGTTTAGGCCTCTCTGTCCTCACTCTAAAAAAAAGACAGGAAAACAATACCAAAGCTGAGTCCTCAGTCTATACAGGCTTTCAGGAGGGCTCCAAGGGACCAGGCCTTCTTGAAGGCAGGAAATTAGGCACCCATACAGGAAATCCCCCAGAAAACATCTAAACCTGGGTCCCTCCAGCAAATTACAGTCCTCCCACCTTGTAGTCAGACAGAACAGGCCCCCAATCTTGGCTTTCCCTAATTCAGCTTCATGACCTTGGGCAAGAGAGCTACCCTCTCAGGGTCCCCATTGCTTCGCCTGTAGATTAGGGAGGGAATGAGGTTCCAACAACACAGTTTTTTAAGGTGCTCCAGGCAGTGGTTGGCATATCGTGTGTGCTCATGAAAGATCACTCATTTTAATTTTTTAATGTATGTATGTGTCTTTGGCTGCGCTGGATCTCCATTGCCGTGCAGGCTTTCTCTAGCTGGGGCAAGTGGGGCCTACTCTACAGGTGCTGTTCGAGGGCTCTCGTTGTGGTGACCTCTTGTTTTGAGCACGGGTTCTAGGGCAAGCAGGCTTCAGCAGCAGCGGACTCTGGGCTCCAGAGCACAGGCTCAGTTGTTATGGTCACAGGCTTAGTTGCTCCACGGCGTGTAGTATCTTCCCAGATCAGGGATCAAAACCCTGTCTCCTGCACTGGCAGCAGGTTCTTTACCATTGAATCACTAGGGAAGCCTAAAAGATCATTCTTAATTAGCAAGTTACATTTTCTGGGCACTCTGAAGATATAAGAGGGCAGTGCCCTGAACTTGGGTACTAACCTATCATAAAAGGATGGTTCAGTCAGTTCAGTTCAGTCGCTCAGTCGTGTCCGACTCTTTGAGACCCCATGAATCACAGCACTCCAGGCCTCCTTGTCCATCACCAACTCCTGGAGTTCACTCAGACTCACGTCCATCGAGTCCGTGATGCCATCCAGCCATCTGATCCTCTGTCATCCCCTTTCCCTCCTGCCCCAATCCCTACCAGCATCAGAGTCTTTTCCAGTGAGTCAACTCTTCACATGAGGTGGCCAAAGTACTGGAGTTTCAGCTTTAGCATCATTCCTTCCAAAGAAATCCCAGGGCTGATCTCCTTCAGAATGGACTGGTTGGATCTCCTTGCAGTCCAAGGGACTCTCAAGAGTCTTCTCCAACACCACAGTTCAAAAGGATGGTTAGCCCTGCACTTTTTCCAAAGCAAAAAATAATAAATTTGCTTAATTCCCTTGTAGTTGAGGTGGTAAAGAATCTGCCTGCAATGCGGGAGACCTCGTTTCAATCCCTGGGTTGGGAAGATCCCCTGGAGAATGGAATTGCAACCCTCTCCAGTATTTTTGCCTAGAGAATTCCACAGACACACCATGGGGTCGCAAAGAGTTGGACACTACTGAGCAACTAACACACACATATCCAACGTACTCAGCCTTCAAGAAGCAAACTCAAATAGTTACAGGCCTCCACCCCATCTCCCACCTCCTCCCCGAACACGACCCCCCACCCCCACCTCTGCCCCAACACAGTGCTTCCTGGGCACAAAGGAATGAAGCGCCCTCTCTCCCCTGCACCAGGAGAGCAATTACCGTCAGAGCCTTTCATCCGGTAATTAATCACAGAGGGACCCGTGACATCTCTGCTGCTGTGCTGGAAGTGCTGCTCACCGCGTTCCCAGGCCCTGCACCTCCCCTAGGTCGGTATCTCCTCTCTTCGACTAGACTACAAGCCCCTCGAGGACGAGGCTGCTTCCTCTACTTCTTCCTGTTTCTCTCTTCCGTCATCAATTGACACTTACCTGTCGCACGCTGGATTTTCATTTTCATTTTCATTTTCTCTAGGTCCTGCCCACAGAAAGTGCAGCTCTACTTGGCTGGTGCAGGGTAGAATATTTGTAGCTCAAAACACATCAGGGCAGCTCTGTGACGGGCTGCTTCCACAGGGGAAATGCAAGCAATCTGCATTCTCTGATTCTGAGCAGAAGGCGGGGGTGAGGGCATGGGGGGTACAAAGCCAGTGCTGCTAAATCGAGGGTTCGATGCGTGTCTGGGGCGATGCCAGGACATGGGTTGCTTCTTGCACCCACAGCTGCTTCTGGGGGTCCTATGTCCCAGGGAAGCTGGACTTAATCAGTAAGGGAGGGGGCAAAGGGGCCATGCAGTCAAGCCAAATCTGGAGTCATTCAGAAAAGGGACCGTCAGGACCCTGTTCCTCCTCCCTCTCATCTCTGCTCCCTGGCCTGGGCTTGTGGGTCCCGGAGGGTGCCAAGGCGTGCACCCCCAGCGGGAGCAGCTGTGTGCCCGCCTCCCTCCGTGGCTGGGGCACCTCTGGTCAGGGCAGGAGCTGTCACATGCAGCTGATGATGCACGGGCACCAGGGCTCAGGCGCCCACCACATGGCTTCCTTTCTGATCCAGGCCCTCCCCTGGGCTGGCATCCCCCCACCACCAGAGCAGCAAATGGTCAGCAGGGTCCTCGGAGATGGAGCAGAAGGGAGCAGGGAAGGGCTAACAGCACCTGCTCCCTGATCACCCTCCTTCCCTTCTTCAAAGTCACAGGAGGGTGCCTCCCTTTCTTTGTTGCATTCCTGCAAATAGAATTCGGACTTCAGCCATGCTGGTTGTTGGGAACTCGGAAAGGAACTTGGGAAAGAAAGCAATTGAGTGCCAGCCAGGCACCACTGGAACCCCACCCCAGGGCGAGCTAAACACCCACTAGCTGGACCCCCGGGCAGAGCTGAGGGCCTCTGTGTGCCTCCGCCCCCAGTATTTTAACCTCTACACCGCCCAGCCAAGGGCCAGCATCTCCCACCTTCATCCCACCGCTGCCCCTTCACCGGGCAGAAGTTTTCCCTCAAACCTCCACAAAGAGGTTCTTCCTGGTCCTGTGACATGGCTAATAGCTGCGGCCGTGAGCTCTGACGGGGGAAGGAGCCGCGGAGGAGGAAAGCGGGGGAAGGCGGGTGAAGGAGACCTCTTTCCCTCTCCAGCAGCATCTCCGGCCGCCTGGACCAGTGGTCCAGACTCTCGTGACGGGAGAGCGCCCCCTGCTGCCCGAGCCCGGCTGGTGTCGCACAGCCCGGACACCTGCAGCGCATCATCTGGGAGCCGGTCATCCAGGGAACCCTAGGGCGGGGCCGACTGGCAGGAGGCGGCGGATGCCGGCTCTCTGTCCCGACGTCCGCCTGGAGTGGCCGCGGACCGGACCAGCCCCATCTGGGCGGCGGTTCTCTAGCACAGCGTGGTTAAGAGCATGGGCTCTGATTCAGAACACAACTCGCTGCTTGCCGACCGCGGACACGCGGTTTAACCTCTAAAGTCCCAGTTTCTTCGTGAGAAACTGGATGAAGACCCAGTTCTTCTGGATGAAGATTCGTATTTCTTCTGAGATCGTGAATACTATGTATATCACAGAGATGCTTTAAGGAGATAGTTAATGTAAAACACAGAGTGAGCTTTCAATAACAGTAACTATTATTATCGATTCCGCTGACACCTCTGCAACTACGTGATAAGAGACGAACTGACAAGGCCCCATGGACGAAAGCCGGGGGATCTGATTTTTTTTTTCAAAGCATTTTCATCATCAAATGGATCTGATCTAGCTCCATGGGCATATCTGAGGGAAACAACTTTGCCTAAAGGGGAAATAAATGCCAGAGACATTCACAGAAACATCAACCACAAACAATTACTAAACACATTGATCAACGCTCCAAGCTGTGCAATAAAGAAAAGGGAAAAAGTCATGTCTGGGGAGACGCTGGCCTGCATTGTCAATTTCTTCCACTTGGCTAGATTATATCCACCAACTACAAATGTGTTGAAACATCTCCCATAGAGGGAGAAAAAACAAAAAAACCTGACTCCACATCCCCCCAGGCTAGCTCCCTCCCCAGCTTTTCCTTTCTTACAGACTTACATATTTTACTGACTCTGCTTCCTCTCCTCTGTTAGCTCTTGAACCCACTCAGTCAGGCGTTGTGCCCGCCATTCACTTCCCTTTACCTGCCCTTGTCCTGGGACCAGTGACCCTCATGCAGCACACCCAGTGGTGGTCCAGCGTCAGGCCTCGTCACTCCGCCCATTAGCAACATTCCCATGGTGGATGGGCCACCCCTTCCCCCTTGAAACGCTTCCTTCCTTCCACCACCCCCGGTTCTCCTCCTGCCTCCCTGCACAGTTCTCAGCCATCCTTAGCCAGATGCCCATCTTCTCAGCCTCTAAATGTCAGAAGGCCCTAGGTTCAGTGTTCTTATCTACACTGACTCTCTAGGGGACCACCACCAGCCCCGTGCTTTAACTCCTACCCTCCGGTGATGCCCCCATTCATGTCCCCTCTCCCTGAACTCCACACACCAGCAGCCTCTTCACTGTCTCCACCTGGTGATCCTATCGCCACCTAATAGAACTTCTGAGCCTCTGTCCTCTCTCCTTCCCTCTCCTCCCCTTTCCATCTGAAGAAATGGCAACTTCACATTTCTAGATGCTCAAGAGAAACACCGTGACCACTCTTATTGCCTCTGTTTCTTCCATTCCCTACATCAGCCCATCAGCAAATCCAATCTGTTCTACCTCCAAAATGTATCAAAGTCTGACTGCTTCTTGAATTCTCCGCTGCTACCTCTGGTCCGAGCCACGATGATTTCCTGCCTGGCCTTCCAGTTTCCACTCCGAATCTTTCCACATAGCAGCAGAGAGAGTCTTTGATAGCAGAAGTGAAGTCATGTCAGTCCTTTGCTGAAAATTCTCCAAAGGTCTCCCTCCTCACCAAGAATAGAATTCAGTGGTCTCCAGGGCCACACATGACCATGCCCCTGGCTTCTCATCTGAGTCCATCTCCTACCCCTAGTTCACTGCGCCTGGCCACACTGCCCTGGTTATTGCGGGAGTGTGATGAGCATGGCTCTGCCTCAGGGCCTTTGCACTTACTGTTCTCGCTCCCTGGTTCTGACCCCAGACCACTCCCTCTTTCAATCTCTGCTCATCTTAGCAGAGAGGCTTTCCCTGATGATTCTAAGTAAGACAGAAACCCCACCAACTTCTTCCTGCTTACTGTGACGTATTTTCATTGCATTTATAACCACTTGACTTATGAATTCGATAGTTATATATTCTATTTCCTCCAAGCAGATACTTGCTCCAAGGAGTAAGGGCTTTCTTTTGTTCACTGCTATAGCTCCACTTCCTAACACACTGGCCAGCACAGAATCTCTGCTCAGTAAATACCTGTTGACTGCAGAAATGAACTCATCCACATGAGCCTCCTCTCCCTGTGATCAAGAAGCAAAAGACCCAAAGTTAACCTCAGCTCTGATTCCAGAGATGGGTTCACAGCCCTGGGTTTTGCCTTTAACCAGTAACCTACTAGACAGGCCTTTATCTTGAACAGGAGCAATAAGGCCTCAGTCTTCTCAGTCTCAAAAATATTGATTGGATGAAGCACAAGCTGGAATCAAGATTGCCAGGAGAAATATCAATAACCTCAGATATGCAGATGACACCACCCTTATGGCAGAAAGCAAAGAAGGTGAAAGTGAAAGAGGAGAGTGAAAAAGTTGGCTTAAAACTCAACATTCAGAAAACTAAGACCATGGCATCCGGTCCCATCACTTTATGGCAAATAAATGGGGAAACAATGGAAACAGTGACAGACTTTACTTTTCTGGGCTCCAAAATCACTGCAGATGGTGATTGCAGTCACGAAATTAAAAAACGCTTGCTCCTTGGAAGAAAAACTATGATCAACCTAAAGAGCATATTAAAAAGCAGAGACATTATTTACCAACAAAGCTCCATCTAGTCAAAGCTATGGTTTTTCCAGTAGTCATGTATGGATGTGAGAGTTGGACTATAAAGAAAGCTGAGCGCTGAAGAATTGCTGCTTTTGAACTGTGGTGTTGGAGAAGACTCTTGAGAGTCCCTTGGACTGCAAGGAGATCCAACCAGTCCATCCTAAAGAAAATGAGTCCTGAATATTCATTGGAAGGACCGATGCTGAAGCTGAAACTCCAATACTTTGGCCACCTGATGCGAAGAACTGACTCATCGGAAAAGACCCTGATGCTGGGAAAGATTGAAGGTGGGAGGAGAAGGGGACGACAGAGGATGCAATGGTTGGATGTTGTCACCCACTCAATGGACATGAGTTTGAGCAAGCTCTGGGAGTTGATGATGGACAGGGAAGTCGGGCGTGCTGCAGTCCATGGGGTTGCAAAGAGTCAGACACGACTGAGCGACTGAACTGAAAATTCTAAGACAATAAGTACTTTTTCACTTCTGGGTTGGCCAGTCAGACTTCTTTTTTTTTTCCATTATAAGAACAGAGACAAACTTGTGAAATAATCCACCTCAGATTTTCTTCTGCTATGTCACACCTTCAGTCTGTATCATTCACTGTTCCAACAATAGAGTCAAAGAAATGAACATTTTGGGTAACACCAACTGGCTCACCTTCTTTGGCTTCAAATGTAAGTTCTTCTCCTTGGCTTTGATCGTATTCTTTCATTCAAGAAACATTTGGCCATATAGACAACTGCATAAAAGAAAATTTCCATTAATGGGAAACATCAATATAGGTTTCCCTTCCTTCCTTACAAGGTACGAGAAAGATGACTGGAGCGACGTATTAATAAAAGGGGAATCAGGGCACTTCCCTGTGGTCCAGTTTCTAACACTCCATGCTCCCAGGACAGGGGGCCTGGGCCAGTCCCTGGTGGCGGAACCCGCTCTCACATGCTGTGACCAGAGATCCCTCATGCTGCAACAAAGATCCGGCGCAGCCAAAGAAATAAATAAAAATAAGAAAAAAAAGAAAAACTCATTGAAACACATTTTGAAAGGTAGATTTGGGTGGATCGGGTACTAAAGGCAGCTCATCAATTGGGGAATTAAAGCAATAGTCCAGGCAAGACCCAGGCAGAGCAGTGGCGGCAGCCGGGCTGCTGCTGGGGGGTGGGCTGGACAGAAGACAGACCCCAGGGGTGATGGGAGGGGGGGGAGAGGCACAGGTCCAGACAGGCTCTCAGATTGGGGGGCAGGATGACTGCGCACCCAGGAAGATCATTTCCCAGCCCTTCCTCCTCTTCCTCCTACACCTTCGGGCTGTTTTTAATTGTCTTCAGTGTGTGCCCAGACCAAAGGACCAGCCTCATCTCACACCCGTTCTGTGCCTCAGCTTCCTCATCCATCAGTGAGGGCAACAACAGTCATCTCCAGGTAAGATTTTAGTGAAGAATAAACAACTGATTCGCATAAAGGGCTTTGGAGAGGACCTGGGGCACAATGAGCACCCAGAGAGCGTGAGCATCGCTCACACCATTCCTTATCATCGCCATCGTCACCGCCAGCAGCAGCAGCATGACCGTCACCCCCTAACTCCCCAGCCTCCTACCCTGAGTCCCTGTGTTCTCGCCTATCCCAAGGAGCCGTCACTGCGTTCTGGGGGGCCTCCTTGAGATCAGTGCACAGCCTCCCATCTTTTTCTGGCTTCATTTTTCTGGTATTTTCAAGACACCCAAATATCTGCCCTGGAGGAAACTTTTGTGACAAGATGCTCTCTCATTCTCAAAGTGAGCTGATTGAAAACCGAGGCTCGCTCCCTCGGCCCCGAGGCCTTCCCTCTCTCTGCAGCCAGGGCCCCTCTCTCCTTCTCCCTCGGGCAGAAGCTTCATCCGCCAGGCAGGCGGGCGCTGCCAACCGCCTGACGGCTCTGGGGGGAGCCTGCCTGTTCCTCCTTCCGTTCTCTAAACGCTCACAGATGTCTGTCTGCTTTCTTCTGTTGTGTGCCTTCCAAAAGACGGGGGAAGATCAGACACTTGTAAATATTTTAGTCCCTCTTTTTCTTTCTCTCTTACTATCAAAAGAAGTAGGAGGTGGTGAGGGGATGTTTTTCTCTTTCCGGGTGGAGTTGAAGTTGGCAAAACCTGAAAACAACTTCATTTCCTCTCCTTGGAGAATAGGATTGGTGAATTAGCTGACCAGGGAATTACAGTGAACTCTTAACCCCTTGTTCCTGCTTCATGGACTCTTGACAAGCATTAAAAGAAACTTAAACTAGAGAGTCACCAGCATGGATGCAGACTGAAGTAAGGTCGGGGCAGGGTCCAGCGTGGGCAGTGGGCCTCTGAATTGTTGCAGCAACCTTGGATAAGGGAATCGCCCCCCAGGAGGAAAGGACAGAATGGCCACTGGCAGCCTAAGATGAGACTGGGAAAAAGCTAAGGACAGGTTACAAGCATGCATGTTAAATACCACAATAGCATTTTTCAGAAAGAACCAGAAGGCCTAAAATAGGTAGGAATATTGTCACAGGTGTCAGAACCTTCAAAGTTTATATCTGAGCAGTAAAATATTTATTCTAGAAGGTGTGGTATATGGGACAAAGTCACTCCAAATTGAAAGACTCAAATCAGGACTCCTGTGGGAGTGTAAATTCATGCAAAATCTTTGAAAAGCAAATTGGCTAAATGAGTCAAGAGCCATAAAAATACCCATCATCTTTGACTCAGAAATCCCGTTTCTGGGGTTGGATCCTAAGGCAATTGCTCCAAAAACAGAGAGAAAAAAAAGATGTTTGCTATGGTGTTATTTATAATAGCAAAAACAAAACAGCAAAAATGGAAGCAGCCCATCTGCCCATTTATAGGGAAAGAGAAAAATCTTCTGGGGGAGCCATCTGGCAGCATGCCTCTTATGAAGAGCATGTGACCACACGGAGGCATTTTATCACAAGGTTGGAAATGACAGTTACACAGAAAACTGTGTAGACTAGACTTCCAATCATCATCACAAAATGATGGGGACTGTGGACTTAAAAAAAAACAAACTACTGAAATAAAATAGACAAAAATACATATTTATGCTTGTGACTGGGTGATGGTGCTAGATTTTTTTCCCTCTATATTTCAGTCTTTTTTTTTTCTCCCAAGAGTTTTTAAAGGAGTGTTTCACTTTTAAAATGGAAAATATCATTATTAGCCTTCTAGTTAGGAAGCCCATCAAGAGTTGTTGCGTTAATGTCTAGATGAAAAGTTTTACAGGGAGGCCATCTTCCCAGAATTCTTTTCATTCCTTTGTTAGTGGTGATAAAATTCTGCTATTCTGAGCATAGTGTTGCATCTCTACTCCCTCAAAATGCCCACATTCCCTTAGCTTCCACCCCAAGCAGAGAAGATATTGGGTAGGACAGAAGCAGTTATGGTGTATACAGTGAAATATAGACTTGGTTACACAGGAAGACCCACAGGAAGTTAAGATACAATCTTCCACTGGGTGACCTGATTTGCCTGCAACACTGCGTTCTCCTGGTCAGATCTCCTAGACGATCTGACCTTCCAGCCTTCTGTGTTTGGGGCCAGCATCTTGCAGAATGCAGATAAGGGGGGGACAGCAGAAATGGAGAAGCAGGAGGGTCTGAGTATGAGAAATCTTTCTCCCCAGGCCTGCGGAAACAGTCTGAGACCTATAGGCTGGGAGCGTCAGGAGCTTGGGCTGGGTCCCCAACACCCAGAAGTCCCTCCCCGCAGCTGCTGCAGAAAAGAGAAACACAGGCAGGTAGGAAAGTCTGGGACTCACCACCTTGGATCCTAAAGACCCCAAGCTGCTGGCAGGGAATCCCTTGGCGGGTATGAGACAGGGAGCCCCAGCGTGCTGCCTGAGGCCCTGCTTGAGTTCCTGTTTCGAAGGGCCGAAGCCCTTGGTCAAAGGATCATCCCGAGTGAGTGAACTCCAGGGGCAAGGGATTGTGGCTTAAAGGATATATTTTTGCCTCCTACTTGAGATAAGCTGCAAGACTTGCCTCTTAATTATGACTGTCCCATTTATGAAAGTGAAAGGGACCTGTTAATAAACGCATAAGGTAACAAACGAAAAGGGGGCCATCCTCAAAAGGCCCTCACCTTGTCAGAGCCAGCCCTCATCTGCAGCTTCCACGTGACTTGAACGGTTCTGGGTCTTTGAACTCTCTGACTTTCTCCTCATCCATACCCCTCTCAGCCTGAACACCCATCCCACCTCTGTTCACATACCTTTATTTATTTATTTATTTTATTTTTGTCTGCACTGTGTGCAGGCTTCCTTTAGTTGTGGCAAGCAGGGATACTCTCTATTTGCAGTGCATGGGCTTCTCACTGCGGGGGCTGCTTCTGCTGCGGAGCGCTGGTTCTAGGGTGCACCGGCTCCAGTAGTTGCGGCCCGAGGACTCTAGAGCAAGGGCTCAATAGTTGTGGCGCACAGGCTTGGTTATTCTGCGGCACGTGGAATCTTCCTGGACCAGGAATCAAACCCGTGTCCCTGGCATTGGCAGGTGGATTCTTAACCACTGGACCACCAGGAAAGTCCCTGTGCACGCACCCTTTGTTCAGCCAAAGAACTGGAATTAAATAAGTAAATAAAAAGCAAACTTACAGAGAAACATTTCAGAGTATAATCAATCCTATGTACCTTTTCCCCAGATTTAATAATTATCAACTCATGGACAAACTTACTTCATTGGCACTCCCACCATTTCCTCCTTCCCCACCAATCATTTTGAAGCAAATCTCAAATGTGACATTATTTCATCCATAAAGAGTTCATATCTAAAACATAAAGTCTTTTTCAGAACCATTGTCACTACACCATGCTCACCCTAAAGGAGTTAACAATAATTCTTCAAGATCATGTATCCAGGCAATGTTTAATTTTTCCTGATTATTTCATACTTTTTTTCTGTCTTTTTGAGTCAATATCCAAATACAGTGCCTGTAATTTTAATTGATTGTCATATCTCAAGACAAAAGCTGGATTCCAAATTCTGAAATTACAAAATCCAAATTTAAGACAGGTATCAAAATGAGGATGTAAATAGGTGCCAGTCATCAAAACCAAGCATTCATTCATTAACTCATTCAACGGATATTTATCAAGGACCTTGGATGTACCAGGCCTGTGCACTCCACTAGTACATAATGGTGGATATAATTGCTTCTAAAAACTGCACCACAGAGGGAGTCTGATGAAGAAGGCAGACATTAATCAAATGTTTGTAAATATCGCAAGTAAATGTGGTATTTAAAAGATTGAAAAGTGCTGTGAGGAAAGTTCCTACAGGTACCATAACAAAGAGTCTATATAACTCTAAAGGACAGAATTAAGATCAATAGATTAAGTATTGGGGAACCAGATTTGGGCACAGTAGTGGGAAAAAATTAAAAATCACTGAGCATGAAAAGAAGCAAGAATATATGATCCATCAGGAAGAGAAAAATCAACTGCCAGAAACAGATCCAGAAGTGACAAAGATGGTAGAATTAATAGAAAGGGAGCTAAAATAGCTAACATGCAATATGTCCAAGAAGGTAGAGGAAAGCAACCATGGTAAGAACGGACGTGGAAAATATAATTTTTTAAAGGCCCAAATAAAATTTTGCCAACATTAAGCAAAAGAAAGCAAGAGTTGCAAAATATCAAAGTATATTTCAGAACAAGAATATTTGCAGGGTTAAGAGAAGGGTCATTTTATAATAATAAAGAAGTAAATTCATCAAAAGGACATAATAATCATAAATATTTATACACCAAAAAAGAGAGCTTCGAAATACATGAAGCACAATGTTATTCATAGGCAACATAACTGTGTACATGACAATCCAAAAAGATATAGAAAAGAATTAAATTAATAAGCAATTTATCAAAGTGACTAGATAAAGGATCAATATACAATCTTTTCCATTTTAGCCACTCTGGTGGGTGTATAGTAGTATCACATTGTAGTTTTAATTTGCATTACCAGGGTGAAATTTTAATACGTTTATTGACTATTTAAGAAATTTCCTGTACAAGTGCTTTGCCCATTTTTCTATTGGGTTGTCTCTTTTTTCTTTATTGACTTGTAGGAGTTGTTCATATATTCTGTATATGGGTCCTTTGATAGACATACACATGGCAAATATTTTCTTCCACTCTCTGTGGTTTGCCTTTGCACTTTTGACCCAGTTGTAAATTTACTACAGTTTTTGTTTTGCTTTGTGATTCTGGAACTGAACTCTGAAGATATTTCTCCTTTGACAGCTGGCTTGAAGACATGCTTTGTCAGTAGGAGACTGGAGGCTGGTTGCAAGCCTGGAAGAAGAGGTACCTTATGCCCTCTGCTGTTCTAGTTTTGCATGGAGCAGGGAACGGGCAGTGTACCGGGGCCCCAGCAGTTAACCACAGCAGTGGGCTGCCTTTGTAGTTCGGGGGCAAGTACTCTTCAGCAGTTTGCTTTTCTGCGGCCAGAGCAGACAGGGAGTTCCACGGCAGTCGGCAGTCACGCCGCCTCCTCAGAGGGGAGGATCTCAGCCTCACGGGGCTCCCTTTCTAAGTTTTAGCTTGTTTACTTTTCCCTCTGGCTGGGGTAGTAGCTCTTTCCGGTAGTTAACTACTTTGATTATACCTTAGCATTCTCTTTACCTTTTAAAATAAAGAACCCTCCTTTTCCTTTCCTTTATATTATATTTTTATATTAAATTTCCCTGTTCATATTGTTCCATAATTTGTCCCCTGACTGGATTCTGACTTCACTTTCATGATAGCAGCATTTGGTGAATAAAATCTTAATGTGCTTTGACAGCTTTGTTGACAATCAATTGGTCCAACATGTGTTGGTCTAGTTCTGGGCTTTCTCATTATGTTCTATTGATCGGTGTAGTTGTCTTTATACCAATACCACCCTCTTGATGACGGAGGCTATATAATAAGTTCTCAAAATCAGATAGTATTAGTTTTCCAACTTTATTATTTCTCGTTTGTTTTGGCTATTTTCAGCTTTTTGAATTTTCAGGAAATTTTAGAAACCACTTGTCAATTTCTATAAAAAATGTCTTCTGGGACTTTAACTGGGATCTGTTGAATCTATCGATCCCTCTGGGTTGAATTAACATCTTAACAAAATTGAATCTTCTGATCCATGAACTCAGGCTGCCATAACAACGCACCATCAACTGGGTAGCTTAAACAACAGAAATTTATAGGGACTTCTCTGGTAGTACAGTGGATTAGAATCTGCCTGACACCGGGGGACACAGGTTGGATCCCTGGTCCGGGAGGATGTCACATGCCGCAGAGCAACTAAGCCCGTGTGTCACAACTACTGAGCCTGCGCTCTAGAGCCCGAGTGCCCTGGAGCCCATCCTCTGCAACAAGGGGAGCCAGTGCAATCAGAAGCCCACCCTCCGCAACTAAACAGTAGCCCCACTCCCTGCAGTTATTAATAGAGGAAGCGACAAAGACCCAGCACGGCCAAATATAAATCAATAAAATAAAAAGAATAAACCCAAAGAGGACTTAATTATTAAAAAAAAAAAAAAACAGTAACAGAAATAGTCTCATAGTTCTGGAGGCTGGGAAGCCCAAGATCAAAGTGGCAGTCAGGTAGGTTTCATTCTGAGGCCTTTTCTCTCAGCTTATAGATAGCTGCCATCTGGCTGTGTGCTTACATAATTTCTTCCTGCATACACCAGAAAGAGAGAAAGAGAGGGCTCTCTGGTGTTGCTTCTCATATGGACACTAATCCTATCAGATCAGGACTGTCTAACCTTACAACTTCATTTAATCTTGACTACTTCCTAGGAGGTTCCGTCTGCAAATACAGTCGCATGGTTGGTGAGGGGGTTAGAGCTTCAGTATATGGATTTGGGGGATGGGGGGAAGAACACAGTTTAGTCCATAGCAAACATCATATTGGAGAAGGAAGTGGCAACCCACTTCAGTATGCTTGCCTGCAAAATCGCATGACAAAGGAGCCTAATGGCTGACCTAGACTGGCCTTGGCTTGTTCCAGACCATCTTTTTTTTTAATTGAAGTATAGTTGATTTACAATGCTGTGTTTGTTTCAGGTCTACAACAAAGTGATTGACTTCTATCTATATATAAACTGTGTGGGTATTCTTTCTTCAGATTAATTTCCATTATAGGTTATTATAAAATATTGAATATAGTTCCTTCCCTATGCAGTAGTTCCCTGCTGTTTATTTATTTTATATAGTGAGTGTGTATTTGTTAATCTCAAATCCCTAATTTATTCCTCCCCTCATCTATAGTTTCTTAAGAGTTCAGTTCAGTTCAGTTCAGTCGCTCAGTCGTGTCCGACTCTTTGCGACCCCATGAATCACAGCACGCCAGGCCTCCCTGTCCATCATCAACTCCCGGAGTTCACTCAAACTCACGTCCATCGAGTCAGTGATGTCATCCAGCCATCTCATCCTCTGTTGTTCCCTTCTCCTCCTGCCCCCAGTCCCTCACAGCATCAGAGTCTTTTCCAATGAGTCAACTCTTCGCATGAGGTGGCCAAAGTACTGGAGCTTCAGCTTTAGCATCATTTCTTCCAAAGAAATCCCAGGGCTGATCTCCTTCAGAATGGACTGGTTGGATCTTGCAGTCCAAGGGACTTTCAAGAGTCTTCTCCAACACCACAGTTCAAAAGCATCAATTTTTAGGCACTCAGCTTTCTTCACAGTCCAACTCTCACATCCATACATGACCAGTGGAAAAACCATAGCCTTGACTAGACGGACCTTTGTTGGCAAAGTAATGTCTCTGCTTTTCAATATGCTATCTAGGTTGATCATAACTTTCCTTCCAAAGAGTAAGCGTCTTTTAATTTCATGGCTGCAGTCACCATCTGCAGTGATTTTGGAGCCCCCAAAAATAAAGCCTGACACTGTTTTCACTGTTTCCCCATCTATCTGCCATGAAGTGATGGGACCGGATGCCATGATCTTCGTTTTCTGAATGTTGAGCTTTAAGCCACCTTTTTCGCTCTCCTCTTTCACTTTCATCAAGAGGCTCTTTAGTTCCTCTTCATTTTCTGCCATAAGGGTGGTGTCATCTGCATATCTGAGGTTATTGATATTTCTCCCAGAAATCTGGATTCCAGCTTGTGCCTTTTCTAGCCCAGCGTTTCTCATGATGTACTCTGCATATAAGTTAAATAAGCAGGGTGACAATATACAGCCTTGACGTACTCCTTTTCCCATTTGGAACCAGTCTGTTGTTCCATGTCCAGTTCTAACTGTTGCTTCCTGACCTGCATATAGGTTAGGACAGAAATGGTATGGACCTAACAGAAGCAGAAGATATTAAGAAGAGGTGGCAAGAATACACAGAAAAATTGTACAAATAAGATCTTCACGACCAAGATAATCACGATGGTGTGATCACTCACCTAGAGCCAGACATCCTGGAATGTGAAGTCAAGTGGGCCTTAGAAAGCATCACTATGAACAAAGCCAGCGGAGGTGATGGAACTCCAGTTGAGCTATTTCAAATCCCGAAAGATGATGCTGTGAAAGTGTTGCACTCAATGTACCAGCAAATTTGGAAAACTCAGCAGTGGCCACAGGACTGGAAAAGGTCAGTTTTCATTCCAATCCCAAAGAAAGACAATGCCAAAGAATGCTCAAACTACCACATAATTGCACTCATTCACACGCTAGTAATGTTCAAAATTCTTAAGAGTAACTATCATAAATGGGGAAATTTTGTCGAAAGCATTTTTCTATTGGAATAATTATATAGTTTTTCCCCTTTACTCTGTTAATAAGGTTAATTACCTTGTGGTGGTTTAGTTACTAAGTCGTGTCTAACTCTTGTGACCCCGTGGACTGTAGCCCGTCACACTCCTCTGTCCATGGGATTTTCCAGGCAAGAATACTAAAGTGGTTTGCCATTTCCTTCTCCAGGGTAAATAGCTTGATTGATTTTTAAAATACTAAACCAACCATGAGTCCCTGAGACAAACCTAAAGAATGAACTATTATCTTTTTTTGTATATTTCTGGATTTGATTTCTTAATGTTTTGTTAAGAATTTTTGCATCAGCATTCATGAGGGATACTGTTCTATAGTTTTCTCTCCTTGTATTGTTTTTTTATTTCAGTATCAGGTATTATCTTCATGAGTTATGAAGTCTTCTCTATTTTGGGAAAAAATTGTATAAGATGGGTATTATTTCTTCCTTACTGTTTGATATAAGTCACCAATTAAGCCATGTGGGCCTTGAATTTTCTTTATAGAAAGGTTCTCAAATTATAACTTTAACTTCTTTAATAGAAATAAGATTACTTGAATTTTCTAGTTCTTTTTTGAGTCAGTTTTGGTAATTTGTATCTTTGAAGAAGTTTGTAAATCTCTCTTTAGTTGTTAAATTTCTTGGTGAAAATCTGTTCATATTATTTCCTTTTACCTTTTATTGTCTCTAGGCTACAGAGTGATGTCCTCTCTTTCCTTCTCGGTATCAGTAATTTGTGTCTTCTCATTTTTCTCTTGATCCTTCTAGCTAGAGGTTTATCACTTTCATTCATTATTTTATGAAATAGCTTTTATTTCCATTTATTGTCTCTATCATTAGATTTTTATTGCATTTATTTCTGCACTCAGCTTTATAATTTCTTCCTTTGACTTACTTGAGCTTATTTTGTTTTCCTTTTTTTCCTCTTAAAATGTAGACCTGTCATTTATTTTAAACCTTTCTTCTTTGCCAATGTAAGCATTTAAAACTCTAAATTTTTCTGTTATAGTTGCATTCCAGAAAGTCTATGTTGATTTCATTGTCATTCACTTCAAAATGTATGTGATTTCTTCTTTGACCTAAAGACCATCCCAATATTGTTTAATTATCAAATATTGCAGTGATATTTTCGATATCTCTTTGTTATTAAGATCTATTTTAATTCCACTGTGGTCAGAGAACACATTCTACATCATGTCAGTCCCTTTAAGGTTACTGATCCTTTCTTATTATCTAGTATGTGGTCTATCTTGGTGAAGATCCTGGTGCACTTAAAAGGATGATTTATTCTGCCATTGTTCAGGACAGTGTTCTATAAGTATCAGTTGACAATGACTGACAGTGTTGTTCAAGTTTCTAGCGCCTTGATGATGTTCTATTCTTTCTGTCAACTACTGATCATTGCCAATTATTGCTATAAGTTTTTGGTTCTTATATTTTGAAACTATTAATAGATGACTTCAGATTTTGATTTGTTAATGTCTTCTGTTTATAAACTATGCTTTCCCCACCCAATTAGAGCAAAAAACAAAAGGCGATAACCAAAAATACTTGCCTACATTTTTTCATAAATTCTAGTTTGTAAATAAATAGCCATAGAATTGAGTTAAAACAGAGAAGAATAAAAACTCAAACATAACTCCATCTCTAGAGAGAATAAAGCAACATAGCCATTTTTAAACATCTTTTGATACATTTTCCATGAATATGGTAATGTCTTCTTACAACCAAATAAACGTGAGTATTTTTTGTGTCATTATTATTCAACATTATTTTTAGCAGCCATATAATATTCCAGATGGATGACCTATAATGAAATTAACTTCACATTCACACTAATCTCTTTAATCTTATAGCTACCCACTCATTGGAATCTTCTTTCCAACTTTTTTTTTCCCTTTATTCTATTGCCTTTCCTCTCAGT
The DNA here is from genome assembly GCF_023091745.1 of Budorcas taxicolor. Classification (NCBI taxonomy): domain Eukaryota; kingdom Metazoa; phylum Chordata; class Mammalia; order Artiodactyla; family Bovidae; genus Budorcas; species Budorcas taxicolor. Next base: position 8,496,598 of record NC_068928.1, read on the forward strand.
TTAGGGTAATCCACAGATTTACTTGAATGAGCTCTCCACCTGCCTCTAAGATGTGGATATTAATGTTTCACAGCACAGGCCCCAGGTGAAGCCCTGTGGTCTGCCCCTAGAGCTGGTCCTCCAGCTAACAGCGCTTTATTCCATACGCTTCTGAAATGTTTGTTCAACCAACTCTGCATCCATCCAAGTGTATTACCATCTTGCTCCTTCACACCATTCTAAATACCTTGTTGTAGGAAGCTCATTCACTTCACTGATTTTTTTTGTTAAGGTTGAGCCCTTAAAGAGCCGTTTGTGTGGCATACTAGGCATCCGTAATGGACTCCACCGAAGCCCTTCCCCTTTCCTTTCAGATTCCTTTCACCAGCTCCACGTCTCTGGCTCCCCTCCCCCGGGTACTTTGCTATTTGCTAACAGCTTGCACTGAGATTTGCAGAGCGTTGACCTTGGGCACTGAAGCTGCTTCACTCTGGGAATTTTACACTTTCCCCTGGGCAGACTCCAGCCATGACTAACTGGCTTGAGAACATAAAAGCCCCGTTCTTTTGATTCAACATGGTAAATTCTGAGTTCTCCAAGGGATCAGACTGAGTCTGGGGCCTCAAATCCAACCTTCATTTGGTTTCTTCCCCTTCCTTATCCTGCTTCTCCTATTCTCTATGGATTTCTTCTGAGAGCAGCCCCTTAAAAAATCCTTGTGCCCAAATAAATCTGTGGCTCAGGGTTTTCTTTTAGCAGATCCCAAACTAAGACAGCATCCAAATGCCGCCCAAAGTATTACACAAAGTAGGTCCTCCGGAACTCTCACCCACTCTACTAACCTCTACCAACTCCTAAAAACTGGTGTGCCAGATTTTAAGACAATTTGACATGTGAATATCTATGTTTGTACTAAAAGAATCACAGGGGGTTTTATTCCCCTGTAGACGAGTTCACAACGGAGTTCTAAATATAGAGAATTCCACTTGTGTGTTTAAAATAAAACTACAAAATTTTACCCACCCACCCCCAAAATTGACCTAGAGCAACTTTTCCAGAAATAATGTATCCTATATAAAGCAGTGCCTCATATAGCAACCCAGTAGCTGAGACTTTGAAATCCCTCTTTGTGAAAGTGGCTTTCTCCTGGGAACCCCTGGTAAGTTTCTGATTCTTTCCCTCAGTCCCCTCCCTGTACCCTGAAGGGAGTTGCCATGGTGACCGTGGGCCAGTGACCTCTGGAGTAGCTCTGACTCAGAAGAAAAGGGCTTCTGCTCACTCACTTGGCTAAGAAGCAGGGAGCTGAGATGCAAATGGCATTCTCCTCGGTCAGTGGGGCAGATACTTAACTAGTTTAGCCTCGGAGGCAGGAGGAAAGTGTTCAAACAACTTCAGATGCACCTGATCTGACACTGGGCTCTCCCTTCTGCCCAGGAGTGGAAGCATTAACCATGTACCTCAGAGCCGAGTTCAGACAGAGGCGTGCGCTCCAAGGAGGGCCATCCTCTGGGAGGCGGGTTGGGACTGAATGGCTCTAATTAATTTATTATTGGAGTTCACTAGTACAAAGAGAGGGTCACTACATATGTAAATGAAGCTGTTTTTATCCCAGGATCTAAATGCACTTAACCAAAGAAATGAAAGCTATCTCACGTTTGTTTAATTAGCTCATTTGAAAAGAAGAGAAGCCTAGGAGAGACAAATAGGCCTGAACTCAGAAATCAGCTTGCCTGAATCATGCCTCACCCCATTAAGAGAGATCCTGCTGAACTCTTTCTTCGGTACTTTTTAAAAAAATGTTATTAATATTTGCAATTACAAAAAGAGTATGTGCTCAATTGTAAGGGGTCTTTCATACCTTTCGTGGTGATGATTTCAACAAACACAGTCATTCCCAATAGTCTCCCCCACTCCCCCACAGGCTATGACACCGCTTCTGCTGCTTAGCCTCCTATCATGGGAATTCCTCCAGGTCAACATATATAGAACTGATCTTTCTTCAATACCCCCATAATAGTCTGAAAGTGAAAGTGAAAGTCACTCAGTCATGTCAGGCTCTTTGCGACCCCATGGACTGACTATACAGTCCATGGAATTCTCCAGGCCAGAATACTGGAGTGGGTAACCATTCCTTTCTCCAGGGGATCTTCCCAACCCAGGGATCAAACCCAGGTCTCCCACATTGCAAGCAGATTCTTTACCAGCTGAGCCACCAGGGAAGCCCCCATAATAGTCTATTAATATACTACTCTGTCCTACAATTTTCTGTAATACTATAATTTATTCAGAGCTTCCCTGGTGGCTCAGCAGTAAAGAATCCACCTGTCCAGGAGACCTGGATTTAATCCCTGATTGGGGAAGATCTCCTGGAGAAGGGAATAGCTACCCACTCCAGTATTCTTGCCTGGGAAATCCCATGGGCAGAGGAGCCTGGTGGGCTTCAGTCCATGGGTTCCCAAGAGTCAGACACAACTTAGCGACTAAACCACCACCACCGTAATTTATTCAACATTTATCTACTGATGGACAATTCTTATTTTATCAGCTTTTGTTACTATAAATATAGTAATACTCTTGTATATAGAGATATATCAATCTGTAGATATATATACATCTTACCGTATGTATACAATATTATATATCTTAATATATATAGATATATATACACTTACTGATGTTTTTGTTTCAACAGGATACATTCTCAAAATTGGAATCAAAGGATGTGTTCATTTTCACTTCTAACAGTCACCTTGAGATTGCTTTCCCAAAGGGCTTTAGCAATTCACATACCCATTAGCAATGTATGAGAGTCCCTGTTTACCCACGTACTTGACAACATGGGATGTTATCAGTCTTTAATTTTTGCCAATCTGATGGGTGAATATGGTATTAATTGTTGCTTTAGTTTGCATTTCCCCAACTATAAGTGAAGTGTCTTTTCAAACATTTACCAGGAATTTGAGTTCTCTCATCTGTAAAACGCTTGCTCCTGTCTTGCATCCATTTGTTTTTAAGCTTTGTGTTTTCCTTTTCGGGTTGTGTATTAAGCATATTATATATTGTCTGTCATAAATGTTATTGTGGGCCTTTAGCCTCAGTGATATTTGGTTATTTCCGCCCTCTCCTTGTCAGTGTCACTTGTGAATGTCGGCTTTCACCATTTTTCCCAAGCTGACGGGCAAAGTGTGGGAATGGGGAAGAGCGGGTTGTGAATATAGACCAGGGAGGAGACCCAAGTGACCGGAGGAGTGAGCCTGTGCTGAGAGGCTGGGGAAACCAAGCTGGACGCAGCGAGCATCGGCAGTATTCATATCTGCAAGACAGATGAGCAGCTTTTCCAGAATTCAGTCAATTTCTGTTTTGCTTTAAATGTTCTTCCTTCTCTTAGAGTAAGATCCTTCCCAGGTGGTGCTAGTGGTAAAGAACCCATCTGCCAATGCAGGAGACATGAGATGCGGGTTTGATCCCTGGGTCGGGAAGATGTCCTGGAGGAGGGCATGGCAACCCACTCCAGTATTCTTGCCTGGAGAATCCCACAGACAGAGGCGCCTGGAGGGCTATAGTCCATAGGCTTGTAGAGTTGGACACGACTGAAGCAACTTATCAGGCACACCCATATTCCTTTATCTGGCCCACTCTTATACATCCTCCAAAACTGCTGGTGCCCTGGTGTTGCCCTGGAAGGCAGGAAGGAGAGCCACCCCTTAAGGTACATGGGTGAGGTGACCTGGGTTCCAGCATGATGGAGTGCTATCAGGAAATCTAGCCAAAGGGACTTCCCTGGTGGTTCAGTGGCTAATACTCTGCCTTCCACCCAACATCACCTCCTCTGAAAAGCCTTCCTTAATCCACCCACAAGCTGATGCAGAATTCTGTCCTGTGTGTGATTCTCTTCTAGCTCTTGTTGGACCATATCACAACCCATCTCCCTCACCCAGGACTCCTTTTGGAACTCTTGTCCACCCTCAGGGTCTGGTACCATTGTGAGTGCCCCATTTATTCAAAGAATGGCTTGAACGAATTTAGCAAACTTTTCTTCAGTACCCCTGATCCAGGTGCTATGGGAGTGACAGAGGAATTATTACATGATCCCTGATCTTAGAGTGACTGAAATCTAACTAGAACCTAGATGTCAAAGAACTAGAAAATTGAGACAACAGCACGTGAAAGTACCTACTTGTGCTTAGGTAGGACATTATGTAACTGAGACTATACATGTTACAGGAGCTCTGACTTGGGGCGGGGGTGCAGGAAACAGGGAGGACTTGGGCTTGATTCGGATTTTGATGGGTCAGTGAGATTGGGGTAGGGAGTAAGAAAAAACAAGGGCAGGCTGATACAGCAATGGGCAAAGGTGCAGTGTGGGGAAGGGGGAGTGCACGTGGTGGTTGTGAAACAGTGGGAACACTAAAGTGACCAGGACAGAGAGTCTGTGCTGGGAGGAGGAAGAAGACAAGCAGGAGAGCATCTGGCTTCCCGGAAATGAATTTCTGGAGTGTTATGAATTGGCATGCTGCCTCCCCCAGTCTTTTTTTTATTTTTTTGTCTTTATGCACATTTTTAATTTTTTTTTTTTTTTTTTTTTTTTAGTATCTATTCAAGTTTTACTCCCCCAGTCTTGATGGATGATTCTGACTCTACCATGTACTCTAAAAATGTGTTCACATGTCTCTCTCACTAAATTGAAACTTCCTAGTTTGGACTGTGGACACCAAAAGATGTCCATGTCCTAGACTTCAGACCTACAAATAAGGTGCATTACCTGGCAAAGGGGAATTGAGGCGGCAGGTGGAATTAAGGTTAGGGTTGCTAATCAGCTGATCTTAAAACAGGGAGAATAATCTGAATTATTCAGGTGAGCCCAATGTAATCATATGCGTCCTTAAGGGAGGACTTCCCTGGTGGTCCAGCAGCTAACACTCCACACTCCCAACGCAGGGGAGCCCGGGTCCCATCCCTGGTCAGAAAGATTACACATGCCTCAGCGCAACTGAGCCCATGCGCCACAACTACTGAAGCCCGCATGCTCTAGAATGAACGCTCTGCAACAAGAGAAGCCACGGCAAGGAGGAGCCTGCACACTGTAACTAGAGAAAGCGCACGCACAGCAACAAAATCCCAGACAGCCAAAATAATTTAAAGTGTTAGAGGGAGGCAGAAGAGAAGAGTCAGAAGAGCTGGCACTATGGAAGATGGGCAGCATGATATGAGATGTACTTAGCTCCCTGTTGCTGGCTTTGAAGATGGGGGAAGGAGGCAACAAGCCAAGGAGTATGGACAAGCTCCCTGAAACTAGAAAAGGAAAAGAAACCAACTCTCTCTAGTGCTTCTGGAAAGAAACACAATCCTGCCGACCTTGATTTTACCCAGTGAGGCCCCTTCCAGTCTTCCAGCTCTAGAACTGTTAAGATGATGAATGTGTTTTGCTTAAGTCACTAAGTTGGAGAGGACTTGTTGCAGCAGCAATGGGAAACTAACTCGACAGGGACCACGTCTTGTCTGTATTTTCATGTACACATAACCTGGCTCTTGTTTCCTGTGGTGCCCCAAAAATGCTTACTTAATGCACCTGCAGAAAGAATTCCTCCTGACTCAGCATCCCTCCGAAAACAACACAAAGCAAACTGGATCAACACCGCTGGGCTCAAAACCACGTGCTCTGAGTCTGTTTGCAGCTCAGCATGGATTTTGGTTTTGCTATGGTAACTAACACCAGAGCAAACATCTTCCTTCTGTTTTGAAACTATTTGCTTATCCTAAGCAAAATTCCTGGGTCAGATGATGGACTTTTTTGTTGTTGTTGTTGTTATTTTGACTGCTCCAGGTCTTAGCTGCAGCTTGTGGGGTCTAGCTCTCTGACCAGGGATTGAACCCAGGTCCCTCGCATTGGGAGCTCAGAGTCTTAGCCACTGGACTACCAGGGAAGTCCCTGATGGATGTTTTTTACGGCTCTTGACCCATTTAGTCATCTTATGTTCCAGAAAGTTAGAGCTAATTTACACATCCGCTTGTAACTGAGCACCACCCTCTGCCACAGCTGGGCCCAGCAGGGCCCTCATGCACAGCCTCCTCTCTGCACATAAACTTGACCCTGCTCTGATACCAACTGTTTAAGTCCTGGCCCCTGAGGCTCATGGGGCCTCCCACACTGGGCAGAGATCCTGGGCATTTTGCTATGGCAGCAAGAGAGACTTCTCTGTGCAGCCATGAGAGGCATTCCTTAGGGACGATGCTGGCCCAGGAGGGAGGAACTTGACACATCTCCCTAGCTTATTTTTAGTCAGCAATTAAAACAAGAGGTTTTTTCCAAGGGTTACAAGAAATGATCTGCCTGTGTTCGGGAAGCTGGTAATTTTCCAACATCTCCAAGTAGGTGGCCTGGGAATCGTAGTTGACTGATCCAGAGGCTGAAGCTGGGGGAGTTCAAGGTCTGGTTCTTTTTTTCCCCTTTGCAACCTACTGGGCTCTGTGTTTGGGGTCTGGTTTTGTTGTTGATTGTGCTACTAGGAGTATCGAGAAAACAGGATCTGTCATTTTTCCACCTGCTTCCAGCCAACAGGACAGAGACGGGTCTGCAGGCTGAATCTTCCCTTAGGAGTGACGACCTCCTGGCTCTAGGGAAGACAGAATCCTGTGAGCCAAACTTTAAAAAATTTTATCTATTTATTTTTGGTGGCACTGGGTCTTCGTTGCTGCACACAGGCTACTCTCTACTCACAGTCCATGGGCTTCTCATTGAGGGGCTTCTCTTGTTGCAGAGCACGGGCCTCAGGGCGTGGAGGCTCAAAAGCTGTGGCTCTCGGGCTTAGTTGCTCCAAGGCACGTGGAGTCTTCCAGGACCAGGCATCCAACCTGTGTCCCCTGCGTTGGCAGAGAGATTCTTAACCACTGAACCACCAGGGGGGTCCGAACCAAACTTGGCTTGCCTCTGCTTCCTCACTCTAAAGGCTTCATGGGCTTGGGTGTGGGGATGGTGTTTAAGCCTGGAGAGGCCACCAGGAAGGGGTGGGGCCGCCAGGGCCTCCCATGAAGTGTGCAATCAGGCGCTTCTGGGAAGCGCCCCTCTGTCTCGGGCTCTCTGATGTGGGCAGGCCACCCAGTGGCTCTCTCCTCCCTTCGCTGTTTGCTCTTTGCCCCCAGTCTGGCCTGTCCCTGTGAAATAGGGCCTATGACAAAGCCTAACCTAGGACGGCAGAGGACAGTCCAAAGTTACCTTGGTTTGACCCGAATGTGCCTGGTGCAAAGAATAGACCTTTCCAGACCTTTAGAATATGGATATCTCCATTTTAGTCCTGGCCTCTGGTCAGACTTCCCACGTGACTTGGGGCCTCAGGTTGCCTCTCTGTGAAATGGCCAAACAGTCCTCCTTCCTGGGGAGCAAGCACATGCCCAGGGAAAAAACATCAACAAATGTTTATAACTCCATCACTGATGTCGCAGCTGAAACAGCTGACGGAGCAAAGCTGGAAGGGGTTCCAGATCCACCCCCCTGGGGCCTCTTCCTCCCACTGCCCACCGCCTGTTCTGCACCCCAACTGAGCGGGCCGACCTCCAGCCTCAGGGCAGGCCCCAGGCCTCTTCCCAGGCGGTGAATTTCCTCTGGCACTTTGAGGCTCCCCCAGGAGGATGCATGAGACCGCAGCAGGAAATGAGGAACATATTTTTAAATCAGAAGGGGAAGCGATGTCTTTGTGTCAGATAAGTGGCCTGGATCCAGGGCTGAGACGGTGGCCCCCTTCCCCTCGCAGACAGCAGGTGCTCTTCTCGATGTGGTTATGGCAACAAAATAAATGACGGATAATTGCTTTTGTGACAACTTGCCAATTAAATTAGACTCAGCAGAATAACATAATGACAATTTGTTATGCTCCGGTGGGCACTAACATACCAATCATAATTAAATGCTATGACTGAAATAGAATACCGCTCGACGCAGGAATATATAACCCCAATTCCCTCTCTGTGAAACATTATACGTTGAGGCTTGATTTTAATTTCGGGAAGATAATGGCATTAGTGCGTATCCAAGTGGGTTTGTGGAGAGGCTTGCGGTGAGGGGAGATAGGCCTGGCTGGGAAGACTGGACCTGTGAGGAGATACCCTGGGGGCTGCACTCCAAGGTCAAGGGGAAGAACGGAGGGGCCCCTGGTTGCGCAAACAGTGCTTTGTGGTCTGGGGCCATACCTGGTCGCATCAGCCCACCTGGCGAGGCCCCAGTGATGACTCTGCAGCAACAGAGACTTTGCTGCAGCACCTCCAAACCCCACTCTAGAATGTTCCAGGGGCAGATCCTTGAAAGAGAAGCTGAAGCTCACATTTCGTGATTAAGGGGCACTGAGGGTGTGCCCGGCCTGGATCCAGTACTCTTCACTCATAAGGCATTTTCTCCTGCACAACGCTTCACTAACATGAGGAGCCAGCCTCAGAGAAGAGGGATTTACTGACAATCACAGTTTGTCCCTCCAAACCCAGATTGTCTGCCTTCAAAACCTCCTCCCCCGTGCTTCCACCGTACTGTCCTCTCCACGCACTTGCAGGCCGCACAAGGAAAGTTAGCTTAACAGCCTGAGGGAAGGAAACTCAGGGGAGAAAGGTCAAAGCTGACCGAGGCGAGGTGAAATATCTGCCCCGCCCGCCCAGTCTGTCATGTACAGCCCCTCCCTCCTGGTCACAGCTGATTGGGCCCGGAGTGGCAGCTGATTCAGCCAATCACATCCTCCCTCGGGGAACTTCAAAACGGAGCTACTTCAGTGCCATGAAACGGTCATAGACGCACACATCTATCTCATTCACTCTGAGCACTGTAACAAAATATAAACCGGTGGTTTATGAACAACAAAAACCTATTTCTCATAGTTCTGGAGGCTGGGAAGTCCAAGATCAAGGTGCCAGTAGATTTGGAGTCTGGTGAGACCCACTTCCTGGTTCATTGCCATCTTCTGCCTCATGGGGCAGAAGGGGCAAAGGCACGCTCTGGGGTCTCTTTTGTGAGGGCACTAATCCCATCCACGGTGGCCCCACCCTCATGACCTAGTCAGGTCCCAAAGTTCCTGACTCCAAATAGCATCACTTTGGGGGTTAGGATTTCAACAGATGACTTTTGGGAGACACAAATTTTCAGTCTATACAACACTGATTTTAATAAGAGCTTATTTATATTATAATATACATACAGTACATGCAGCACTTAAAGGTTACAGTTCAGTTCAGTTCAGTGGCTCAGTCGTGTCCGACTCTTCGCGATCCCATGAATCCCAGCACGCCAGGCCTCCCTGTCCATCACCAACTCCCGGAGTTCACTCAGACTCACGTCCATCGAGTCTGTGATGCCATCCAGCCATCTCATCCTCTGCCGTCCCCTTCTCCTCCTGCCCCCAATCCCTCCCAGCATCAGAGTCTTTTCCAATGAGTGAACTCTTCGCATAAGGTGGCCAAAGAACTGGAGCTTCAGCTTTAGCATCATTCCTTCCAAAGAAATCCCAGGGCTGATCTCCTTCAGAATGGACTGGTTGGATCCCCTTGCAGCCCAAGGGATTCTCAAGAGTCTTCTCCAACAACACAGTTCAAAAGCATCAATTCTTCAGTGCTCAGTCTTCTTCACAGTCCAACTCTCACATCCATACATGACCACAGGAAAAACCATAGCCTTGACTAGACAGACCTTAGTCGGCAAAGTAAATGTCTCTGCTTTTGAATATGCTATCTAGGTTGGTCATAACTTTTCTTCCAAGGAGTGTCTTTTAATTTCATGGCTGCAATCACCATCTGCAGTGATTTTGGAGCCCAAAAAAATGAAGTCTGACACTGTTTCCACCGTTTCCCCATCTATTTTCCATGAAGTGATGGGACCAGATGCCATGATCTTCATTTTCTGAATGTTGAGCTTTAAGCCACCTTTTTCACTCTCCTCTTTCACTTTCATCAAGGTTACAATTCAACTATCAAATATTTGATCTACACTGGATGTTCTGATAGTAATAAGTATTAATTATGTATTCTAATTTTAATATCCTTATTGCTTTATTAACCCCAAACCATTCTGTAAAAGATTGGAGGTGGCTTTTTAAAACCAAATAACAATGATTTTATTTACTTTTTTAAAGGCTGTAAGGGAGTCTTCTAGAGATAAAAAGAGGGTTGCGGTTTCTCCCTTACTTTCTCAAAAATCTTTACTGAGCTTTCTTTTACCACAATCATGTAAAAACAAATTATACAATACTGAAAGGCTAAAAATAAAAGTCCACCCCAGTTAAGCCACTCTTCAAGGATGACCACTGACATCAAGTCAGTATGAATCCTTTCTTCCCTGGCTGCACTGTCTTTTGAATGTGAGCTTGCACCTGATGTAGACTACTTACAGATACGGTGATAAGATATTTGGAATTTTCTTCAAATAACCCATGGGTTGAGGAGGCAAGTGAATGGAATGGAAAAAGAGAGAGAAAGAATAATCAAGAGTTGAAAATTGTTGCAAAAATATTTGCGGACTAGAGGGGTTCAGTTTTTTTGTGTGCTTGAAAATTTTTACAATAATAACTTAAATTTGAAACTATTCTTCTACTTTTTAACTATTTAAAAAATAGACTCATACTTTATGTAATAATTTTCAATTTGCTTTTTCCTGTAACTAACAACTTGGTGTGGACATTACTCCAAATCTGCACAACATAGATCAGCCCTGTTCTTTCTAGTAGTTTTCCAGTGTACGGATATTCCACAATTTATCTAACTTCTCTTACTGTGAAGGTTTATTTGCAGTGTTTTTCTATAACAAAGCTAAGTGAACCTACTTAGGCATAATCTTGTCTCTCTTGAAGGAAGATTTCTATATGATAAATTTTTTAAAGTATCATTTCTGATTCAAAGGGCAAATGTATTTAAATTTAACTGATACTGCCAAATGCTTCTTTAAAAATGTTACATCAGCAAAAATCAACAGGTAATACTATATCAAATAGTATTGCACATTTATCTTGTAGAGATAAAAAGATGGTTGAGGTTTGATTTTTATTTTTAGCCTAAGAGCATATGTGCATCAAAAGAAATGATCAGCAAAGAAAAAAGGCAACCTACAGAGTGGGGGGAATATTTTACAAGCCAAGTATCAAATAAGGGGCTAATATCCAAAATCTATAAAGAATTCATAAAATTCAGCAAAACAAAATACAAGTCAAAGCTACAATATCACCTCACATCTGTAAGAATGGCAACATCAAGAAGACCAAAAAATAAAAATAAAAAATTGTTGACAAGATGTAGGGAAAAGGGAACCCTCGTACAATGTTGGTAGGCATGTGAATTCATTTAGCCACCATGGAAAACAATATAGAGATTCCTCAAAAAATCAAAAATAGAACCAACATAAGATCTGGCAATCCCACCTCTGAGTACTTATCCAAAAGAAATGAAAATAAGTTATTGAAAAGACATAGCACTTCCATGTTTACTGTGGGAGGGGCTGAGTTTTAGCAAGTTTCCGTTTCAACTATGCATGTGTTTTTATCTTGTCCTATATTGCTAACACGGAGTACTAGCAATCTGGTTAGCTTGTGCCAATTCTGACAGGGCAAATAGACCTTATTTTGCTTTATGATGCCTTCATTGTTGCTGAGGTTGCGCATTTTTATGTGCCATATGCATTTCTTCTTCTGTGAATTGCCAGTTTGCAGAGCTTGCTCATTTGTCCACAATATTTCTCTTTCTTACTGATTTGTAGCAGCTCTTTGTATATGGTAGATGTTAACCATTTGTCTAGTACATGTTTTTAAAACATTTTTTCTATTCTTTAGCTTTTGTTTGTGGTATTTTTCACCTTACAGAAGTTGTTATTCTTCTGTGTAGTCAGAATGGTTGCTCTTTCCCTTTTGTCTGCTGTATTTCATGTCATGTTCAGAAAGGCTCTATATTTTCTTTTCTTCTAGTACTTTAACAGTTTTAAGTTTTACTTTTAGAGTTTTAATTTATGTGGAATTTATTTGCATTGTGGTACCAGATGGAGAAACAAATTCAAGTTTTCTCTGAAATTCACAACCTACTCCCAACACTATTTAATAATCCATCTTTTTCTCATTGATGTGCAATGCTATCTTTGTCATTTAGTTAATAATGATACAAATGCAAGTTGTTTTTCTGAAATCTGTTGTACTTCCCTGGTCTAATTGCCTATTTATACCTGTATCATGCTGTTTTAATTATTGTTGCCTTATAATACATGTGATAGCTAGAAGATATCTCACATTCTGATATTTTAAATTTTATTGACTGCATTTATTCTTCCTGATGAACTTTATTTTCAAGTTGTTAAGAATAAAAACGACTATTTGATCTGATTAGTTGCCTCAACTGTATCGTTGGGAAGGGTGGTCCAAGACACTCTGGGTAAAAGAGAAAAGCAAAACTTATCAGTGGATGCCCACACATTCCCAGGATGCCAGGGCTGAAATCCAGCTCAGTATCAGTACAAAGAATGATCGTGCCCCACACCCATGTCCTTCTCCACTCAGCCTGCTCTGTATCTATTGAGCCTGCTTGGCTCTTTTCTATTGGGCTTCAACTCTGATTTCTACTTGCATATGAATTATGTGTTTCTCTGGCCTTCCAACCAGCTCTTGTTCTGTTGGTATGTTGTGGTCATTCTATAACCTGCTCCCTCTCGCAGGTGAGTGGTCCCACCTACTGAAGCGGGCCTGCGGGTCAGGATTGGACAATGTCTTCAATGCCATAATTACAGACGGAAACAGGAACATTCTATTCTTCCCTGCTTTGACTTCATTTCCATAATGCAGAAATCACAGGGTCATGACACTGGGCTTAGACAAAGCCATAGAATGATTGGCACGTTGAAAAGGTGCTTTGAAATTTTTTAGCAGTAATTACAAGTAACATTTTCTCCTTGTGTTCAGCCTTCCTATCCTGTGCTGAGACTTAGAAAGGAAATATTCTAGAATTATGTTGTCCAAGGTTCCCCCATTGGTTCCAGCCTCAGAAAGAGGCTGACTTCAGGGGGCAGTTTATTCTGATGAACCTGAAATCTTCACCACTTACTGATATTAGATTTTCAAGAATGTCTGATAGTCTACGACCAGTGCCAAATCTGCGCTTGTATGACCTTGAGAGTGAGTAACTCCTTAAATATGGGTCCTCTGTACCTCACTTTCCTCACCCTAGTTTCCACCCTGGAAGATCCCTGTAGCGGATACTGTAGTCCATTGCCCAGACCCCCTCAGCACACATCCCTGTGGTGGGAGCTATCTGCTGATAAGGGCTCAAAGCTGGCTCCCTCGCTGGGAATTTCTCTGGCCACAGGAAACTGCCTTGCTCAAAATTACATCCCTTCCAGGGCCAAGGACTGGCAGGGCTGTGAAGCCCCAGGTCCTTGTCCCTGAAGCACAGACCCAGCACCAGAGCCTCCGTTCCCACCACCAATCAAGAAGCAGATGTTTGGTAGATTCTGGTGGTACCACAGCCCGTGCTTTCACGGAAGTCTGCCAGCTTGGAGTGAGAACCAGGGCAGGAAGCGGCTCCAATCAGGTGCAGGCAACTCTGCCTCTTGTTCTTTTGTGACCCAGCAGGCTCCCTGGAACTGGAGGATCTGTGGTAGGAAAAGATGCCACATGGAGTTTCTGGCAAGCCCCAGGAAGAGAATAATATTATAGACCCCTTTGGTTCTGAAGCAAGACAGGTCATCTGCAAGAAGAACTACAGGCCAACGTAAAAGCAGCTCCCAGATGCTACAGAACCTGGGAGATCAAGTTCTGACCAAGTGACACCAAGTGATCAGACAGGCAACCAGAGCTACCCCTCAAGAGCCTCGTTTCATCAGATCTACCCAGTCACAGGAGCAGGCAGGCCCAATAGTGATCCATCGTAAGATAAAAGTGGTACATTCAGGATCAGCACGAGTGAGCTGCAGGAATAGGCAACTCAGATCCCATATTACGCACCAGTGTTGCCCCAGCCCCAAACCTATGCCTGCACAGGGGTCCTGCATGGCCAGCTGACAAAGGAGGAAAAAACCGAGCCAAGTTCGCACATAGATCAGCTCAGTTTCTGTTAGTGTGAACCACAGCTGCTGGTTCTCAGCAAACGTGGAGAAGAATACACTTGACACCCAGATGTTCCACTGGGGCATTGCTTGGTGTTATCATACCCAGGTTTAACAATAAATGGCCAAGTACAGCAGCCAAAGCATGAAAACAGCAGGGTAACCAAAACGGCTCAGAATCCCCGGGAATGAGAGTCTGGGTCATCACCCCAAACAAGCCGCTTAGACCAGCAAAGATGCCAGCCAAGGGTAAGAAGGATGTAGTACAGGTGGTGGAGAGTGGGCTATTTGCCTATCAGAGTCTGGAGCTCAAATGCAGTAGCAGGGGCTGCCCTTCATTCCACTAGCCCTTTTCTTGTCTGTTTCCCTTGGAAACAATCTGCAATCCTACAGAAACCATCAGGGATGGGTCAGACTTACTATGAGAAGCAAGTGAGTCTGAGCAGCTCAAAGGTTAATCTGTCATGGATACTGCCCACCGCTATGCAGGGCCACCCACCCATTCCCAGCTACCGTATGGACTGCTTGTGGCTCAGAGCTTCATCCCTCAATGGAAATTTCTTTACCCAAGGTACATGCTCTCCCTGGAATGGCTCTGGCCAGTGACTGGTTGAGGGAGGAGACCAAAGGCCCAGCTTCCTTGCCCCGGAACAACACTGAAGAGCCATCTCATTCACAGAGCTCCCCAGACAATTAGCTGAGACTCCGAGGCAATCACACTGGTGGGCAGTCCAGCCTTCCTTGCCCCCTTACAGGTATATCTCCTGAAAGTGCTCCTAACTAAAATTTTGCTTGCAGCTCTCCGTCTCAGAGTCTGCTTCCAGGACACCCAACCTAAGACATCCCCCAAGTTCTGGCTGAGATATTGGGAAACTGAAATGATGCTGACTTGGTCCTTTGACACAAGGAACTCCGATAGTTTCACAGCAACCTACTGATCAATAGTTAATCCTTGGATCAATTTTCATGTTAGTTGCTTGCATCCTGTCCCCTTTCACTGGGATTTCAGGAAATCATCCAAAAAAGGAGAGTGTGGCCTAAGCCATACTTCATTGGTGACTTCCACTCTTGTGCCTTTCCTCCTTGTTTAAAATCATATGATTCAGGAAAAATTTAATGAGTAGTAGTAAAACCTTCATTAAGACAAGGTCAAATCCAGGGACCTCTGTTAAGGAACACAACTAAGCTTGTCCTTCAAAAGGGAAGGGAAGGGAGATTAGCATTTAAGATGTCTGCAGGGGACTCTGCCATACAGGAATATTTTTAGTAAATGACAAAGAAAAAGGTAGAATACAGGCTGATTGACTGACTGACAACTCAATTTTTAATCTAGACATCTTTAATAAATTTCTGCAATGCAGGATTATCAATCTTATCTCACCTGGATTTCTACCCTTCACAAGGAGATGGCCTTGATTTTAGAGGCCAGAATAAGTAGCTTCTTTATCAAAAGGTTCTCTGTAAACAGCCAAGTCTGAGCAGCCCTTAGATGGGCCCCAGGAGCTAAGTCTGATCAACTTTTCATGGTAAGAGAGTTTTTCTGACTAGCTACACATAAAGCCTTCTTGGATTTAAATGCAAGCAAAATGCAAATGCCAGCTTCACCTGGATAGGTAATGCTATTCTAGGAAGTTAAAGTCACATTGGCAAGTTTCCTGGGTCAGCAGAGTGCAAAGCTCTTTCCACCCAGGATCTCTTTTGACTCTTTCAACCCTTTGAAGCAGATACAGTGCTACTATTATTCCCATTTTTCAGATGAGCAAATTGAGGCTCTGGGAAATAAAGTAACTTGCCCACAATTACAAAATGTTGTGTTGGAGCTGAAACCCCAATGCAGTCTGTCCAAGGTAGAGCCATGTTTTTAACTATGACGCAATATTCTGATATCCTATGGGTTTTTAGCAATAACATATAAATGTCATAACATCATAATCACTTACATTTTTTAACACTTACATATCAAATATAACAGTATATTTTCTATGACAATTTAAAAATGTGAAGCGGTATAACCTTTTATTTGCAGGACAGGGGTGTGGTATATTGTCGGTTATCTATTTTCCAGATTTTTCAGTCAGTTTGTCTATAAGTATTTTTACTTCCAAATTAATGAAAATTCAAATTATATTTTTTAAGTCACAAATAAGAGCCAAAGGGAAGTTCTACGTTTGACATTCATTTTTGAAGACAAACTTACTGAAAATAGATCAATGTCTTTTCTAGGTTTTCTGATACCAAGCTACGTGAGATTTCCATATTGAATTCTGCTGCCCAGAATTTCTTCTTTTTGGGGGGCAACATGGGTTGAGGGTGGAATGGGATAGGAGAACGGTGGATAGACAGCTGGCGTATTTGTTCTATAACAACTTCTCTTTTTTCTGCACAAAGAGTTTTTTGCCGCCAAGAAATTAAAAAACGCTTACTCCTTGGAAGGAAAGTTATGACCAACCTAGATAGCATATTCAAAAGCAGAGACATGACTTCGCCAACAAAGGTCTGTCTAGTCAAGGCTGTGGTTTTTCCTGTGGTCATGTATGGTTGTGAGAGTTG
The DNA here is from genome assembly GCF_023091745.1 of Budorcas taxicolor. Taxonomy (NCBI): domain Eukaryota; kingdom Metazoa; phylum Chordata; class Mammalia; order Artiodactyla; family Bovidae; genus Budorcas; species Budorcas taxicolor. Next base: position 8,513,171 of record NC_068928.1, read on the forward strand.
GACTGTGAAGAAAGCTGAGCGCTGAAGAATTGATGCTTTTGAACTGTGGTGTTGGAGAAGACTCTTGAGAGTCCCTTGGACTGCAAGGAGACCCAACCAGTCCATTCTGAAGGAGATCAGTCCTGGGTGTTCATTGGAAGGAATGATGCATGAACTGAACTGAACTGAACTGAATTCAGGCAAAATTATTTAAGTTAATAAATCTTTAAGAATTTCACATGTTCTGATTCTTTGAACTGCCAGTCACCTTAATTCTTCCAAAGTCATAATCTTCCAGAAAAAGAAGAACTTCTTTCAAAAAGAAGTTCTGCTCAGCCCACAGCTGTCTTGTCAGTCCGTTCACAGGTCTTGTAGTTGGGCTTCTTAGCTTTCCAGTGGGATACAGCACACTTCAAAATCCCCCACCTGTAATCTTCAGGATCCAAGCTCCTCAAGCAGTTTACTTTATCAGATAGATCCGCCTGGTTCTGAATTTGACGCCCTCTAAAAATGCGTGTGTGTGCACTCAGCCGCCCAGTCGTGTCTACCTCTTTGTGACCCCTGCTAGGCTCCTCTGTCCATGGAATTTTCCAAGCAAGAAGACTAGAGTGGGTTGCCATTTCCTGTTCCAGGGCCTCTTCCTGACCCAGGAATCCAGCCCACGTCTGTTGTGTCTCCTGCTTTGACAGGCAGACTCTTTACCACTGCGCCACTTGCGAAGCCCCTAAAAATGTGTTAAGTTCAAATCACATTCACTCCTAAGCCGTCATGCCCTAGAACAGTACTGATCATTGGGTTGTGCCAATACCTAAGATAAAGAAATCGCAACCCACTCCAGTGTTCTTGCCTGGAGAATCCCAGGGACGGGGGAGCCTGGTGGGCTGCCGTCTATGGGGTCGCACAGAGTTGGACACGACCGAAGCAACTTAGCAGCAGCAGCAGCAAGATAAAGAAAGTTGCACTGTTAGGTTTTTCATAGTTTACTTGGCAGCTCTGTCTTCTTGTTCTTTCCCATGGATCTAACAGGTAGTTCTATGAGTAAAGGGGCTCACACAGTTACTCTATGAGGCATTTCCAATGACGTAGGTTTATAGAACAACTTCTATTTTATTGTTGTCTGTTCTCTGAAGGTATCTTAAAGCTTATCTTTTATTTACTTAAAGGTAACAAGGAAGAAAATTCATTTATTTTCAGTAGTCTGATGGTTTCAAGATCCAAAATCTTTATAGATCTGTTCCTGCCGCCTGTTTTTGCTGGTTCTCACTCATGGAGTTGGGTTTCCTTGTGTGCCTGGTTCTCACCAACCACAGTCCAGTATTTTTAAAATGATTTATAGGAATAATATGTGGCCCAGTATCCAGAGATCTGCTTCTGTAATGTGGAGCCATTCCAGTCTGGACTCAACTTAAGCACATTCGAGGCTGCGATTTCCTGGACCTGGACAATCTGGGTAATTGGAACCTGGGTTGTAATTCTGCCTGAAGGCTGCTCCACCCTGAGATCACCTCTCCCGAGCAGGTAGCCCTGGGGGTCCCCACGTGCTGCAGAGAGGGCTGCCTTCTGGCTTCCATCGCTCTCTCTTCCGGGAGCTCCAGGATCGTAAGCATCAGGAACCCTCAGCGCCAAGCTGTCTCTGCTTATTCACCTCTCCTGTTCCTGGTCTGCCAATGACCTCTCTGGTTCTTATTCTTCCATCTCTGTTGACCTAGTCATTCTTAGTCTCCTGTCAGGCATTTAATTCTATCTAAGAAAATTTCAAACAATGTTTTAGGCAGTATTTTGGGGCTTCACTGAGTCTTCGTTGCAGTGCAAGGGCTATCTCTGTGTTGCACGGGCTCCAGAACGCGCAGGCTCAGTAGCCGTGGCACGCGGGCTCAGTTGCCCCAGGCACATGGGATCTTAGTTCCCACACCAGGGATCGAACCCACATCCCCCGCATGGAAGGCAGAGTCTTAACCACTGGACCGTGAGGGAAGTCCTATGCAGCGTTTATGGTTTCTCCAGTGGGAGAATTGAGCCAAATAGTTTCACCCACCATTGCTAGGGAGTCTCTCCACCTACGAGCTTTTCAAGAAATAACAAACTTGATCCAAATTTGAGGCCTTACTAATATCAGACATTTGATTTATGTGTCTTAAAATAAAACTTTCTTTTTCAGCAAACACATCTTGAATTGTGCTCACTGAGGTCTGCTGTCCACAGAGCGCTGGTGTAGGGTCCTCAAAGGAAGGGGGGCGGTCGGTCTGGAGGTGGGAGGGAAGTTGGTTAGAGCCGCCTACAGCATCAGGCCCTGCCCGCTAGCAGCTGTGTAACCTTGGCTGGTTTCCTCATCTGGAAAATGAGAAGAAGAATGCCCGTCTCACAATGTTGTCGTAGGGATTAAATGAGATTAAATAATACATGCAAAGCCTTTGGCACAGTGTTAAGTGTCCGATAAACATGATTATTATTATTATCCCTGAGATGCTAATGTGCTCAGACACATGCACACACGTGCTCGCCAGACGGCCTGCTTTTCTCCACACATGCCCACAGATTGAGTCGAGAACCACTGCCTTGGTTAACGATGATTTGAATAAATCAGTCAATTCCAATGGTCTGGTCGCTAAGGACATCATTCCGAAGGCCTTAAAGGCAGGCTGCTTGGATTTTTTCTCCCCTTAACTCATTCTGCGGCCCACAGATCAAAAGTATGACCATAATTCAGATGGAGAAAGGACCTGGGGATCTCCCCACCCAAGAAAAAGTACCCCCCCCCCCCCCGCCCCGTAGCCATGTGGCAAGTTGTGCTGTTGTAATAAAGCTGTTTGGAAATAATCAAAAATTCTCTCAGGAAGCCCAATTATACTTTTACATCAAGAATCAAAACGCTAGTGCTGCAGACTTCAGCCCATCATTCACAAACCTTTTATCCTGTAATTAAGCCAGACCTGCTGCTGGGCTAATTCTTCCCTGAATGCCACCACCCTTTGAGCCAACCCGTATGTCGGCAGAAGACTTCACTCTGATGATCTATTATACCAATACATCACCGCGGTGAGCTGCCTCCTTAATGACTTATCCATAACACATCATCGGAGTGAGACACACTCGTAATATACTGCTCAATAAGTCTGCACTGACCAAGGTGGGGAGCCGCCAACCGCGGCTGAGTTCGTGCCCTTACATGGCTGGTGTCAGCACACGGGGCCCACGCTGGGCTCTCCCCTCCTAAACAAATGTGTATACAGGTGGGAGGGCTTCCAGGCCAATAGGCTTTTAGAACCTGAAGCACCAAGACCCTAAGAAATTCCTATAAATCCAGACCAGAAAAGCCCCTCAGTGGGTAGTGGTGCCTACCCTCCTAAGCCTATCAGATAGGCCGGAAGCATTTTCCTTAAGCTCTTACTTAGTAGAAGGCCAGGGCTATGGCACTGGACACCTCCAGGGGGCGCTGTTCACACAGCAGTCTGTGCAAATTGTGCCTGAGTCACCCCACGTGGGCAGCCCCCTCAGTGGCCTTGATTAAGAGCAGAGACTCCGGCATCACTGCCTCCTTCGAATCAAGGTTCTCTGGCTCTAATGGTCTTATATCATGGGGTTGCTGTGAGATTGAACAAGATAACGTGGCCAGGGCACCTGTGACCTAGTGAGCACTCGGTGCTCATATCAACGGTAACTGATAGCAACCTTTCCAAACGCCGAGAGCCAGGACGCCTGCAGGTCCAGGGTGGGGGTAGCTGGCAGCCTTGTATTGTGACCTCCATTCTGTGAGGCCCTGTCTAATTCTTATGCATTTAAATCCTGCTTCATTCAAAAGAGAAAAGGAGGGTGAAGGGACAAAAGAACGCTTATAGAAATGGGCATGAGGATAAAAATGAGTCGATGGGGACATTTGGACAAAGAGAAAGAAAGATCAAGAAAAGTGTAAGCGAAAGTAGTACACAGAACACCGTTAGGAGAGGCCCAGGGTGAGAGCGATGGACGCACTCAGCCGCTCAGCGCAACAATGTGGCACCGCCCAGAGAGTGAAAGACTGCACGCCCTGCAGCCCAGCAATCCCACTCCCGGGTGTGTACTCAGCTCAGAGGAACTCTTTCTTGCACAAAGAAACATTTACAATACTGTTCCCTATGTCCATCGACAGATGGGTGGGTAAAGAAGATGTACATATATGCACAATGGGATATTACTCAGCCATTAAATGAAGTTGGGTCATTTGCAGAGATGTGGATGGCCCTAGAGACTGGAGAAAAAGAAACATCATATAGTAAAGCATATATGTGGAATCTAGAAAAATGTTCCTGATGAACCTATTTCAGGACAAAAACATGTGGACACGGGGAGGGGGGACGCAAGGGTGAAGATTGGGACAGACATATGTACATACCTACCAGGCTCCTCCGTCCATGGGATTCTCCAGGCAAGAGTACTGGAGTGGGTTGCCATTCCCTTCTCCAGCGGATCTTCCCAACCCAGGAATCAAACGCGGGCATCCCGCATTGCAGGCAGACACTTTACCGTCTGAGCCACCTTAGATTCCGTATATACACGACCATGTGTAAAATAGGCATTAATAGTTAGTGGGAAGCTGCTATATGGCGCAGGAAGCGCAGCTCGGTGCTCTGTGGTGACTGAGAGAGGTGCAATGGGGCAGAGGGTGGGTAGGGGATGGGAGGTAGGTCCAAGCGGGAGAGAATTTACTGTATATATGGCTCATTCACTTCATTGTACAGAAGAAGCTAACACAATATTGTAAAGCAACTACATCCCAATTAAAAAAAATAACGTTCCCTGCCACATCCTGGAGACAAAACAAAAAACTAGAAACAGCTTAAAAGCCCACCAGCAGGTGAATAAAGGTATAGCTGGCAGGTCTTAAAGAGCACACCCCAAGAATCAGGCATATTTTAGACACTTCACATCTACAACCTTATTTTAAATCTTTACATCAGCTCTATGAGGTACATGCTGTCCTTGGCCCCATTTTATAGCTGAAGAAACTGAGGCCCAGAAAATTTAATTTGCCCAAGGTCACAGATCTAGAAAGTGACAGAGCTGGGATTTGAAGCCTGGCATTCTGGCTCCAGAGCCATGCTCTTAAACACTACAGCATAATTTCTCTAGTCTTAGAATAGAATGCTGATTTGAGTCGTAGCTGACTGACCTAGTGGTTTTCCCCTCTCTCTTTAGGTTAAGCTTGAATTTTGCTATGAGGAGCTGAGAGGTCAAACCAGTCAATCTCAAAGGAAATCTACCCTGAATACTCATTGGAAGGACTGATGCTGAAGCTGAAGATCCAATACTTTAGCCACCTGATACAGAGAGCTGACTCATTGGAAAATTTTTCCCTGATGCTGGGAAAAACTGAAGGCGGGAAGAGAAGGGGATGACAGAGATGGTTGAATGGCATCACCAATTCAATGGACACGAATTTGGGCAAACTCCAGGGGATGGGGAGGGACAGGGGAGTCTGGTGTCCTGCAGTCCATGGGGTCGCAAAGAGTCAGACAGGACTTGGCAACTGAGCAACAACCACAATAGAATAGTACACAGCAGTGAATGTGGAATTAATTTCGTGTGTCAACACAGGTCTCAAAATAAGATTGAGTAAAAAGAACAAATTATAGAACAGGTTGGGCTTCCCAGGTGGTACTAGTGGTAAAGAACTAACTCGCCTGTCGATGCAGGAGATGTAAGAGGCTCGGGTTCAATCCCTGAGTCGGGAAGGTTCCCTGGAGCAGAGCATGGCAACCCACTCCAGTATTCTTGCTTGGAGAATCCCATGGACAGAGGAACTTGGCTGGTTGCAGTCCATAGGGTCAAAAAGAGTCAGACACAACTGAAGCAACTTAGCAGGCACACACGCATATATATGGTCTACGTGTAGTGTGAAACCACTAATATTATGTTTTAAGACATGCAAAAAAATAGTGTGTTTGTTACAGATGCATACATTGGGGAAAAAATTTTCTAATTTATTATTTGTTAAGTGGGAAGCATAAATACCTAGTCCAGGAAGATATCTATCACAGGGTAAGGAATCAGGCCTGAGTACACAGGGGGCTTCATTTGTGTGCTTATTTTGCTTCTGAAACTGGGGGGTGGGTATGCGAATGCTTGTATAGTCTCTGTAACTTAAGCATGCATGAAATATTCCCTAACTATCAAGCAAGTTCCATCGTAAGCCCCTACACCAGAGTTCCACATGACTGATACTTTAACTCTGAATTTCCTCACAGCCAGAACTAAGGGGAACGAAGATACCAGATTTTCCAAGACCACAAAAGAAAGCCATCCGAATTGGACAGTAAAAGGCACAGATTTTCTTTGAATCAAGATGTGAAAGAAACTTCTCTCTTGGATTTCCAGAGTGGAAAAGATGCTGAATAACATTCCTACAGAATAAAAAGGGAGCATCACTCAATCATCTGCTAGCGTCTCCCAATGCACACTGGTGCTTCATGTCAAAACCAGACTCAGAGGAAGCTGCTCTGTGAGGACCCATCTCCACAGCCTGCATCCAGAAACTTTCCAGAAGAGCAGGTCTCTGAGAAGCAAGAGGGAAGCAGGTGGGGGCTGGTGCCTAGAAGCACGTGAGATAACGTCAGCTCTGGGCAGGGCTCTCCTTCAGCTCCTGCTCCACCACTGGGACCCCCTACAGCCTTCAAGCTGGAGCAGCTGACCCTAGCTTGGAAGAATGTGCCCTTTCCCTGGGGCAGCTCAAGATCCCTCTGACTTCTCAGACCCTGGGTCCATTCAGCTGCCTGCTGAAACCTTTGGTTCTTATTCTCATTTTACAAAATATACAGTCAAGGTAGCTGATGGAACAAGAAATAGAGTTGCATGCATCTTATGTAATTGTGATGTCGTGATTTGTGATTAGGTAAATACATCGGTCTCTATCCCTAGCTCCTGACACAGCGCTCCCGAAACCTTTGTAATTTCCAGCTGACGAGGAGTGTCTTTTGTTCTAAAGCAGTGGGCTCTTGGATGGTTCCTGGTTGAGGTGCTGCTCACCGGAAAGACCAAGCTACAATCAGAAGCTTGGAATCTTTAGCTCCGACCCCCCATTCTCTTCAGGAGGGAGAAGGGCTGAAAATGGAGTTAATGATTGATCGTACCTACATGGTGAAGCTTCCATAAAATCTCAAAAGTGTGGGGTCCAAAATGCATCCAGGTTCGTAAACACATAGCAGTACTGGGAGGGAGAATCCCTGCAGAGGGCTTGTCCTGAGCACCTCTTCCATCCAGCCGTTAATCTGTGTCCTTTATCACATGTAAACTGGGAAATGTAAGTAAGGGTTTCTCTGAGTTCTGTGAGTTGCTGTAGCAAATTAATCATACCCAAGAAGCAGGTGGTTGGAAGCTCTGATCTACAGCTGGGTGGTGTGAAGTACAGATGATAACCTGGATTTGTGACTGGCATCTGAGGTATGTGCAGGGGAGATGGGGTGGGCAGTCTTAAAAGATTGGGCTCTCAACCTGGGGACCTGATATGCTATCTCTGGGCAGACAGGGTCAGAACTGAATTAAATGGTAGGATACTCAGCTGATGTCTCAGAGAATCGTTTGTTGTAGGGGGAAACCACCACACGCTTGCTGACCAGACGTGTTATACGTGAGCAGTAAAGGCAACTCACAGGAAGAAATACCCAGGAGGGAAGAACTGGGTTTCTCCCTACACTGTTGTTTTTAGTCATACGTTGTGTCCAGCTCTTTTGTGGCCCCATGGACTGCAGCCAGCCAGGCTCTTCTGTCCATGGGATTCTCCAGGCAAGAATCCTGCAGTGGGTTGCCGTGCCCTCCTCCAGGGGATCTTCCTGACCCAGGGATCAAACGTGCGTCTCTTATGCCTCCTGCATTGGCAGGCGGGTTCTTTACCACTAGCGCCACTGGGAAAGCCCTGTACTGGTTTCCTGGAGCTGCCATAACAAACCACCACAAATGGAGCAGCCTAAAACAAGAAGAACTTATTCTTTCACAACTCTGGGGGCCTGCGGGGCCACGCTGTCCCGGAGGGGCCTAAGGGGTACCCCTCCTTGCCTCTCCCAGCTTCTGCTGGTTGCAGGCAACCCTCAGCACTCTGGTTTTTGCTCACGTCTCTCCAGTCTCTGCCTTTGTCTTCACGTAGCCGTATTCCCTCTTTGTGTGTGTCTGTTTCCAAATATCTCTCTCCCAAGGATGCCAGCCATTAGATTTGGGGCTCGCTCTAATGCAATCTGACCGTGCATTCGTTTGTTTACATCTGCAAAGACCTGATTGTCAAATAAGGTGACATTCACAGGCACCAGAAATTAGGACTTCAGCATATCTTTGGGGGACAACACAACTCAACCCGAAGCAGAACCTCAGTCAGTGTTACCGTTAGGGGAACCACTGACTGGAACTGCCTGCCCTGGCCAGGCAAGATAGTAGCCACCTGCCTGTGTTATCTTACAATAGAAGGTCCTGGTAAGGAACACAGAACTAACAAGTTATCACCAACCTGAAGAATTCAGGAAAAGAATCCAGAAGAATTCATGAAAGCCCAAACGGAGAGAGGAGACACCAGTCCATAGGTCCTACCAACCTCCCAGAGTCCTTCTCACTGGAATCCATCTTCACTGAGTGATGCGTGTCCATAGGAAAGACCCCGAGTCAGAGCAATGGGCCAAAGAAAACCCAGAAACCAATCCCATCGCCATAAACCCTGAGGCTGCCAGCCGCGTGGCAGAGCGGGCCTCCTGGGTTCCCTCCCCCTGCTGCTCTCCGCCCAGGTGCCATAAAGCTTCTTGCTTTGTCAGCATGCGTCTCCTTGGACAATTCATTTCCAAGAGTTAGACAAAGGCCCACTCTCGGGCCCTGGAAGGGGTCCCCCTTCCTGCAACATTACTATTCAGAGGAACCAGGCGGAAATATACCACAGCGGAAGCAAGAGAGACTCTAAGTTAGCTGAGCCTTCATCCATCATAGCAGGAAGCTCAGACACTGTGACTGCAGATGGTAAACAAGAATTGGTGGTATCAACTATGATTTCTAGAAAGGGAATCACCAGGGGCACTAAAACTAGATGTAGTTAACAGTGGTTGACCCCAGGGACTGACATGGGGTAGAAGAAGGCTAGGAGCCTGTCCAGAGAACTATGGTGAAATGTGACCATGGGCTGGGGATTGCATGCATGCAGGGCAATGTGGGATCTTAGTTCCCTGACCAGGGATCAAACCCACGCCTTCTCCAAGTCTTAACCGTTGGACTACCAAAGAAGTCCCTAAATTACTTTTACTTACCATCTTCTCAGGCCTAATGATGGTATTGTCAAGGTCTTGTTTTTCAAAGAAGTAGACTGTCAGTTCAGTTCAGTTCAGTCGCTCAGTCGTGTCCGACTCTTTGCGACCCCATGGACTGCAGCACGCCAGGCCTCCCTGTCCATCACCAACTCCCAGAGTTCACTCAAACTCATGTCCACTGAGTCAGTGATGCTGTCTAACCATCTCATCTTTTGTCATCTCCTGCTCTTCCTGCCCTCAATCTTTTCCAGCATCAGGGTCTTTTCAAATGAGTCAGCTCTTCGCACCAGGTGGCCAAAGTATTGGAGCTTCAGCTTCAGCATTAGTCCTTCTAATGAACACTCAGGACTTATCTCCTTTAGGATTGACTGGTTGGATCTCCTTGCAGTCCAAGGGACTCTCAAGAGTCTTCTCCAACACCACAGTTCAAAAGCATCAATTCTTCAGTGCTCAGCCTTCTTTATGGTCCAACTCTCACATCCATACATGACTACTGGAAAAACCATAGCTTTGACTAGACAGACCTTTGTTGGTAAAGTAATGTCTCTGCTTTTTAATATGCTGTCTAGGTTGGTCACAGCTTTTCTTCCAAAAAGCGAACGTCTTTTAATTTCCTGGCTGCAATCACCATCTGCAGTGATTTTGGAGCCCCAAAAATAAAGTCTGCCACTGTTTCCATTGTTTCCCCATCTATTTGCCATGAAGTGATGGGACCAGATGCCATGATCTTTGTTTTCTGAATGTTGAGCTTGAAGCCAACTTTTTCACTCTCCTTCTTCACTTTCATCAAGAGGCTTTTTAGTTCCTCTTTACTTTCTGCCATAAGGGTGGTCTCATCTGCATATCTGAAGTTATTGATATTTCTCCCGGCAATCTGGATTCCAGCTTGTGCTTCATCCAGCCCAGCGTTTCTCATGATGTACTCTGCATATAAGTTAAACAAGAAGGGTGACAATATACAGCCTTGACGTACTCCTTTTCCTATTTGGAACCAGTCTGTTGTTCCATGTCCAGTTCTAACTGTTGCTTCCTGACCTGCATACAGATTTCTCAAGAGGCAGGGTAGGTGGTCTGGTATTCCCATCTCTTTCAGAATTTTCCACAGTTTATTGTGATCCACACAGTCAAAGGCTTTTGCATAGTCAATAAAGTAGAAGTAGATGTTTTTCTGGAACTCTCTTGCTCTGCCCTTGGACGTGGGGAATCTCCTCACAGTCACTCCAGCACCACGTAGAAGCAGACTGTAGCCTTGGGTAAAAATGTAAGTTGTTCAGCCCTGTCTGACTCTTTGTGACCCCATAGACTTTAACTTGCCAGGCTCCTCTGTCCATGGGATTCTCCAGGCAAGAATACTGTTGTGGGCTGCCATGTCTTTCTCCAAGGGATGTTCCTGACCCAGAGAATGAACCCAGGTCTCCTGCTTTACAGGCAGACTCTTTACCAGCTGAGCCGCGAGGAAAGACTGAAGCCTTGGGTGACAGACGCCATGTCTGGACTTACTTTAAAAATATGTCAGCTGTTTCTGGGTGGCGCATGAGGTTGGAGGCTGAGAGCTTCCCCTGCCACCACCAACATGGAGAGTTTGAATCGAGTCCCGTTCTTAGTGCTCGAATGCCGAAACCTGAAGCTGAAGAAGCCGCCCTGGGCGCACACGCCGACGGCCACAATGGGAGGTACACTCTGGTGGTGGTGTCTTACTTCCTCATTACTGGAGGAATGCTTTATGATGTTGCTGTTGAACCTCCAAGTGTTGGTTCAGTGACTGATGAACACGGGCATCAGAGACCAGTCACTCCTTGGCCTAAATGGATAGTGTATCATGGAAGGACTTGCATCCAGCTTCCTGTTTGAGTTTTTTCATAGCTAGCGTCTTCATGAGAATGAAGCTGCTGGGGTATCTAATGGGTTAGTGTCTTTTGAGAAGAAATCAGCAGGTACTGAATTTTCTCCTGTTAATGAAATTTTAAAGGCTGTACCAGTCCTCGGATATGAAATACGGAAAAGGATAAAAAGTAGCAGAAAAGAAACATCTAGTGAAAAAATACGAACCGTATTGAAGCTTGCACTAGAGTGTCTTTTTGGTGTCAGAAACCAGCTTATCAGTATTTTTTCCTGCTGGCCTTTACTGATGTACCAATGGTGTTAAGTGGCATTTTCTTTCTTTTTTTTTTAATTTCTTAAAGAAAATGTACTTCATTTCTACAGCTATAATATTGAATAAAGTGATTATTTTTTACAAACCCCTTGACATTTTTTGGAGGTGACTTTTCTGACCTTCAGAAATTAATGTAAAACCAGAAAGTGAGATCCCATAAGCTGAGAACTCTGGACAGCTGATCAGCTTTATCAATGGTGCTTTGCCTTTAAACAGAGTATGTGACGGTACATCGTTTCAGATATGTATGGAAGACTGCGTCTGGAACAATAAGATATAAGAAAAAAGCAGAAATAAATAATTTTTCTAATTAAAAAAATTTTCCCGAAAAAATACAGAAGAGCAGAAATGGCAAAATATTAATGAGTTAAGTCTACACGATGAATATATGGAGGATCGTTGCACTCTTTTCTCTACCTTTGTGAGTGTTTCCATAATCAACATCTAAAAACTGAAAAGATCTTGAGTACGTGTTTAGTAAGTCTTGGAGCATGCTTTCTCGCCCCAGCTTTGCGGTTCTTCTCGGACCCGGACCCGCAGACCCAAAGACTCTGCCTTCTGAAGTCTTGCAGCTCAGCCCTCTATTTTACAAATGGCTGAAAACGTTAACGACTTCCCAAACTCATAGCCAGTTAGGGGATGAGCTGAGTCTGGGCAGGGATCTCCAGGAGCCTGAGCCTCCACCTACTGTCTCCCGTCATCTCCTGCCTCGGTTTGGGGCTTAAAGGAGCTATTTTTAAATGCCAGTAAGCAATGGCGGCACACTCAGTTCTTTTGTACCGTGTTGTGTTGTTAAGGCAGACATTGCCTGTGGGTCACTGAGTTCTCATACATACGAAATTTTGATTATACTCTGAAAGTTCTATCCTCTTCAACGTGACAGTAAAGTACATTCAAGTCCTTTAGATCTTAAAGTAACCCCTATGGGCTTTGGCAGTGCGTATGTCAGTTGAGCAATAAGCATCTGTCGTCTGTCTTTCATTAATATTAATTATAAGTGGCCTACAGCTCAGGGGAACAAAGTCCTGTAGATGAGACTTTCCTAAATTCGACCTTCTTGACTTCATAGTTATTCAAAGTGGTTCTTTTCAGAGGTTCGTCTGAATTTGATTTTGATTACTTCAGTAATCAAAAGGGAAGGAATAAACAGGTCCAATCCTGAGAACATGCTGGATTGGCACTTAAGTTGCCCAGGCCAGGAGACACCGCTGGAAAGCTGTAGGACTGTGGAAAATTCTGGTGCATTTAATCTGCCTGGAACTCAGGTTACCAGATGCTCCTACTCAGCTGGCCTGTCTCCCACAGCCCCTTCCTTTTTTCTCACATCCAAAAGTGGGAAAGTGAGAGAGGGGGCGAGGTTGCCTTCTTAGGATTTAATTTGTTTTTCTGAGGTTAAGCCTCTTGTTCTAACTTCAGGGGCCCCCACGAGCGTGGCAGGAGCCGGGTGCGGTGAGATCAGCCAGGCAGTTCAGACCGGGCCTGGACCCTCCCTCTGCCCGGTCTGAACTGGAGACCCTGCCTTGCCGTGTACCCTCGGGGCCGGGGGGGTGGGCGGGGGGGTGCTGAAAGCCTCGAGGGGCCAAAGCTACACATGCGCCAGGGCAGGGGACTGAGCCTGGCGGGAAGCCGGCCCGAGAAGGTGATGAGCTGCAGGAGAGTGCACAGGCAGGGACCCGCCGTGAGCTGGAGCAGGGCTGCCTCGCCGCACTTGGCAGAGGCCAGGGCAGCCGGTGAGAGAGCTCAGGACCCCCTCTCCCCACGTCTAACGTGCGTGCGGTAGGTGATCCTGAGCGTCTCTGCAGTGGGTTGTGCAGAGCGGGGCTCCTCGGCAAGAGAGACCGCCGGCCTCCTGGCCGCTGCTCTGGGCCCCTCCAGAGTCCCTGCCTCTGCTCTCCTGGGGGAAGCCTGGCTCTGCGGCTCCTGCGCCATTTCCATCTCCCCGCACCACTATTTCCTGTCACTGTAGGAGGCTTGAGCGTTTACACCATTCTGTCACATCCGTATCTTGTGTGGGTTCTGCCCCCAAAGCAGACACGGTGCTGGTACCAGTCTCCCCACGGTATGGGTGGGGAAACGTTTCTTTGTCCATTTGTTCACTCAACAAACACACTTTCAAGGACCTAGTAGGCTCTCCGATTCGATTCCTGGGTCAGGAAGATCCCCTGGAGAAGGGAGAGGCTACCCACTCCAGAATTCTTGGGCTCCCCTTGTGGCTCAGCTGGGGAAGAATCCACCTGTAATGCAGGAGACCTGGGTTCGATCCCTGGGTTGGGAAGATCCCCTGGAGAAGGGAAAGGCTACCCCCTCCAGTATTCTGGCCTGGAGAATTCCATGGACTGTTCAGTCCATGGGGTCACAAAGAGTTGGACATGACTGAGCGCTTTCACTTCACTTCACTGGAACTGAATATTTAGAAGGATTAAGTGACCTGCTCAAAGCCACAGTCACACAGGGAAGCAAGCGCCAGGACTCGAGCACAATTCCTTTGACTGAGACCTCCGGAGGAAAGAGGCCAGAGCTCTTCCTCCAGGCCTCTAGGTCATGACCCCCTGGCTTCCCCCTACAGTCTAGGGTGCAGAGGAGAGAAAGAAAGGAGAAAAGGTTGCCACAAGGAAGGCAGGGGAGCAACAATGACAAAGGGCAAAAGGGACAGAAGGAATGCCATTAAGACACCAGTTTACACACACACACACACACACACACACACACACACAATCTGCTTAAGAAATAACTAAAGAAAAGCAAGTTTTTCAGTGAAACCTACCAGCATTGGGTAAGTTCCAATAATGGACAAGTTCCCAGGATGGTCTTTGGTTTCCTCCTTTGTGTTTTTTTGTTGATTGATTGGCTACTAGGAGGCTGGAGGAAGATAAAGGAGATGGTGACTACTGGGGGAGAGGGTTGAGAAAAGATAAATGATTAAACAAGCATCTGGTGAAAAGGTATATGACACCAACATTTTGTTTCTTCTGCATTTTGGTCTAAAGCACGTTCATTTCCACCCGGTGGGAATCAACAGTTGTTGAAGCTTTCCAAGCAGGGAGAGCGAAGACAGATCCGGTTTGTGGCCACTTGTTTGCTGCGTATCACACCTCCAAGAGGTAGCTGTGGGTTTTCCTGTCCTGCAGATAAGGAAACTGAGGCACAAGCTAGTTACTCGCTCACTCCCCTCATGTCACAAGACAAAGCAATCGATCAGGGTTTCAATCTCAGGTTTGTCTGGCCCCAGGCCTGGGTGTTTTCCGCGGCTCCGCACTGTCCCCTCTGCCTGCACTGTTCTCCCCCTCCATCCTCCGAAGCGAATTTGCAGACATGTCACTGACTGGACAAGGTCAGAGAACAGAGACTCCAGGGGCTCAGCACTGGTTAGGTCCTTCCCCTTCTGCTCCTGTTAGGGTGCAGACCGAGGGGGTCGATCCACCCCCACTCGGCAGGTCTTGGCATGTGTCCTGTGGCCCTTCCACTCCCATCTCTACTGTGCCCCCAGGCACCCCCAGGACCTCAGCTTCCTAAATCTCAGCCAGAACATCATTTTCCAAGGACACTCGCCAACCTTGAAAGGCAAGGTATCCCGAGGCAAGGAAACGAACGGATCGTGGCCCATCAGCGTGAGAGGGCAGCGCCATCTAGCGGTGCTTGGGCCAAGGTCCCAGGCGGTGACATTTTCAAACAATCAATATCTCATTATTAACCATGATCACAACCTGATGTTTGCTTTTGGAGAAATGTTCAGCAGCAAGGGATACACATGCACTTTTCCGCATGTTTCAAGAGGTCTGAGATGCCAAATACCACAGTGACTGTTAAACAGTGTCCTGCCTGTGAGCAAACAGGAGGGAGTGGAGATAGATGGTGTATCTTTTTCATCTAAGCTGCTCACCCAAAACAAAGCATCCGTGGAAGCCACTGACCTTTCACTAACTGCTGGAAGGAAAACGCTTGATAAATAATAAATGGACCACTACTGGATTTTGCTTAGAACCATCTTTTAATTAAAAGAACTAAGCGACTAGAAGGTCAGGTTACTGACATTTCAGTTCCAGTTCAGAAAAAGCATCAATCGAGGGTAAAACTATACCCCAAATGTAATTTCATTGTCAGCTAGCATTTAAGGAAGATCCCTTCTCTGTAATCTGCACCGATGGGCGGGGGGTGGTGGGGGGGGACCACGGCAGCAGCATTGGTAGGGGACTCAGCGCTTAACTTCCTGCCTCCCTTGCCTTCCCCTAGCAACCTTTTAATTTTCATGCTGCAGCAATAAACACTTGTCTGGTTCAACCTCTACACAGAAACTGCTCCAGTGCTGGGCTCATCCAATCAGAGACCCGCTTGCCACACTGAGCGCCACCCTGGGAGTGACAGGAAAGCCATTTCCTGTCTTTTCCACAGGAGGGCAAGTGCCCTTCCTCCATCAGCCAAGGTGACCTCAACCAAGTTGTTCACTGAACCTGCTCAGGCATCTGTCTCGTCGAGCCCCATCAAAAGCTCAGAATGCATGATTAACCCAGCCAGTCAGTCTCCCACCTTTTGGCAGCTCTGGGATAGAGCTCAGGAGCAACACCCAACCCCACAGACACAGACACACACGCACACACACCCGACTCACATTTCCTCGTTCCCAGCTCCGCAGGGCCAGCTTGCTTGCACGCTCAGAGCCCCCTGTCACATGCCGCAGCTCCCAGGTAGTCAGGGAAAGGGACGGCCCAGTTCTGAGCCTAGAAGGACAAGCGAGGCTGCACAACGCGAGTGAGCCTCGTCTGGGTGCCCAAGAACAGAGGCGGGCATCAGGGCTGGCCTCAGAGAAAGCCTTACTCTCCTACTCGAATCGGATGATACGGTTCTCATCCCACTTTGTTTGACAAGAAGGAAGCCGGCGAGTGTCTTCAAGTGGCAGCCGTCATTTGTCTTTGTTTATTTGACTGTGCCGGTCTTAGCGGCCGGTGGCACGTGGGATCTTCAGTCTTCGTTGCGGTGGTCTTCGCGGCCGCATTGGAGGTCTTTACTTGCTGGCATGCAAGATCTTTCGTTGCAGCATGTGGGATCCAGTTCCCTGACCAGGGACCGAACCCAGGCCCCCTGCACTGGGAGCGTGGAGTCTTAGCCACTAGACCACCAGGGATGTCCCCAGCCATTATTTATTTAGGGAGAGGGTATCCTTCTAAGGAAACCAAGAATTCTTCGGAGGCACAGTCTTGCCTGTAATACCAGTTTCACTATCAGAGAACAGGACACTGAGTATTAAACAAATGGTCCCCAATCTTACAACAGCTTGCTTACAATTTTTCAGCTTTACAATGGTGTGAAAAATCTGCATGCCGTAGAAACTGTGCTTTGATTTTGGAATCTTGATCTTCTCCTAACCTAGCGATACGTACATGATGCTCTCTTGCGATGCTGTCAGCCAGGCAAGCACAAGGGTAAACAACCGATACTCTGACAACCACCCTGTTTCTCACTTTCAGTACAGTATTCAACAAACTGCATGAGGTATTCAGCACTTTATTATAAAATAAGCTTTGTCTTAGAGGATTTTGCCCAACTGTAGGATAATGGAAGTGTTCTGAGCATGTTTAAGGTAGGCTGGCCTAAATTCTGATGTAGAGGGGAGGTAGGTGTATTAAATGCGTTTTAAACTTACGATATTTTCAGCTTATGATTTGTTTGTGGGGACTTCACCCCATCATAAGTCAAGGAAGACTACACAAAATTACAAAAAGAGTTGTGCTTGCCTTTTAAGGATACACGGTCAAGGATCAGTTCTACCCGCAGGACTTCTCCGGTGGTACAGTTGTTAAGACGCCCCCTTCCAATGCAGGGGCTGTGAGTTTAATCCCTGGTCAGGGAGCTAAGGCACTAAATCCCACATGCCTCACAAATAAATAAATAAAATAAAAGCAATATTGTAACAAGTTCAATACAGGCTTTAAAAATGGTCCACATTAAAAAAAAAAAAAAAACCTTTAAAAGAAAAGTACCCAACAAAAGCAAACAAAGAACTGTATAAAACCTGGTGAATGCAGGACCACTGCAACAAGCCTCACTATTTAGATGCAGGAATATGCCAGACCTATCTCCTTTGCTAACATTCTTACTCCCCGGTCCTAAGCACTCACCTGGTTCAGCTCCCACATCCTGCGTCTCCCTCCTCTTCCCTTAAGAGCTCATTCGTTCTCCTGGCTCCAGCCCTTCCCTGTGCTAAGGTTTCCTCCCCATCTCCCAGACCTCCATCCCGTAACTCTGTCTGCCACTTGAATGCTGTCCTCTAACTCAGTATGTTGAGAAACGCAGCTCTCTTCCCCGCCTTGACCTCTGTTAGTGACGTCACTATTCTTCCGGTATTTAGGTTGGCAAGCTTAGAGTCTCTGCCTCCAAGTGGGATGGCTGCAGAGACCGAAGTCTTTCTGACATGTTTCTTCCTCCCTCCCTCACTGCCCACCCCCCATCCCATTCTGTATGTCACATCTGGCTAAATCTTCCTTTGACCTGACGCTGTCTTCACTATGTTACTTCTCTGCTCCAACCTTCTTACACCCACTCAACTCCTCTGTGTAGTTAGGGAGGCCACCGTGATCTGATCCCATCCTATCTGTTCAAACCTGTTTTCCACTGCTCCTCAAGAGAGTAATAAAGGTACCCATCACACATATTACAAGTGAGTTTTGTGTTCATTATCTCAAGTAATTCTCATAGTATTGACACTAACTGGAAGCCAAAAAGGCAAACACCATCCCTATTTCGTAGTCAGACAGACCATGATGGGCTCAAGGTCACACCAGTAAAAGCTGGAAAAACCGGAACTAGAACCCAGACCTGCAGACTCATCTTGTGCAGATTTCACTGTTCCTTGGCTTCAGCTCAGCAATCCCCCATGGAGGGCCCACTGCTGATTTAATGCTTCAGTGTGTACACATAGGATTTCTGCCCTTGTTCCCACTCTGAATGGGAAGAGGAGAGCTACCCTGGCATGGAAGACTGGGGTCAACCAGAGTACCAACAGAGGACCTGGGACTCCAGCGAGCACAGCCTGGAAGGGGCTCAACGGGGACTTGAGACCTGACGTGAATGTTAGTAAAGCCTTCGAGCACAGATACCATGTGAGAAGGCCAACGAATGGTTTTTAAAGACCGTGGTGGCAGGTAGGTGTTCTTGGCAGAAAAAGCACAGGCACACTTTCACATCCCTCCCACCCCCTCTTCAAGGCTCTCCAGGTCCTAGACTAGTCCAGGGCTGATCCCTCTTCCTGTCTCTCTACACTTCACTAATTTAAAAGGATTCCTGTTCGTCTTGCTTTGAAAGTCACGTTATCTTCCCAACAACAAGAAGTTTCTTTAAGTTAAGAAAGAGGTCATAGGACTTCCCTCCTAGTCCACTGGTTGAGAATCCACCTTGCTATGCAGGGGACATGGTCAGGGAACTAAGGTATCACGTGCTGCGGACCAACTAAGCCTGCAGGCTGCAACTAGGCTCAGTGCAGCGCAATGAAAGATACTGCATGACACAGCGGAGACTCCCCCCCCACCCCCAGCCGCGACTCAGACCTGATAAATGAGCACATTTCTAAAGAGAATGAGATCACACTTCCACTCTCCAAACACTATAGGGACCTGGTGACGACTTTTGTTCACAGTGACCATGGGAAGAGTTCTGAATGCCTCAAGGAAGCCTCACACCTTTGACCTTTTTTCCTTTTCTTTATTGGCATGCCACATGGCTTGTGGGATTCCCCGACCAGAGATTGCATCCAGGCCCTTGGCAGTGACAGCAGAGTCCTAACCACTGAATCACCAGGGAATTTCCTTGCTTTTTCTTTTTAAAGATTTTCCACCCTGGCTTCCTTGGAAGCCTACTTTTGGTCACCCACCCCCTCATCCAGGGACTGCCAGTGGGAAGGGAGATGTTCAAGGATCCTTTTAGGGGGTTCCGTTCAGGGCAGTGGAGCTCCTAGGTTCTCTCTCCAGCTCCAGGTGGGTGGGTGGGGGTACTGAGCACACTTCCAACTTAGCCCAGCAGCTCACAGACCTCCCCTCAAATCGTGGGACCCAACCTGGCTCTGCGTGAACTGGTGCTTGGCACCACCACCCAGCTGCTCACAATGGCATCCCCTTTGATGGTTTTGATCACTGAGATTCAACCTAAAGGCTTGCTATGCATCCAGAGGACCTGAGACTTGAAGTGGAGAACCAGGTATAGAACACTACGCAGGATGTCCCCTTGTTCACACTCAAACTTATTTCTGGAAACAGGTGATAGTGGTGGCCTTACGGAAGGAAAAAGGGGAGGGCCAGGGGATACAGTGGGGAGGATGCTGGCTTTTCACCATAGGCATTATTTTTAACCATGCAACCAATAAATTGTTAAAACATTTTCACTATTACGACAAAGAAACTGCCTTTTAAATCCTAGAAAGGTTTAGAAAGGTAACAAGTCAGCCCCGATTGTTCCTCTGAGAACAGAACAGTCTCTTCCAGCTGTTGAAATTCTTCTCCCAAGGCCTGGCCTGGTATTTGGCACCCAATGTTGAATGGCCATAATCTACTTCCCCATCTAAATGCAAAGCATCCCCTAAACAAGAGGAATTGTAGAACAAAGACAAAGGTAGGGGTAGGGGAAGTAATATGGCTGAGAATGGCTTTTGCCTCGTATACTCCTTGACCTTCCATGACCTGAGTACTGCGTGCAAGGTGTCTGGATGGTGGGATGTGGGCCCTGCCCCTAACCTACTAGGAGACAGAAGACACTGTGCACAAAGAATAGGGGAAGAAAGCTACATGGGTTTGAAAGGAAGAAGTTTCTGAACAAGCTCATTAATAATGGCTGAGAAGTATTTATTCAGCAGAAGATAAGAAAATGAATGAAGCAGGAGAGCTTGATACCAGGGAGGCAGGTGGATGGGGGTGGGGAGCGTCATCCCTCTCAGCAGCTCAGGTACCTACAGAGACATCATCTGAATTCATCTTTCAGCTAGATGTGATCAGTCATTCATTCAAGAAATCTTTCCTGAGCAGCCTACTATGTGCAGGTCTATGCTGTCTCCAGCACTCAATTCATGAGATTGTAGTTTTGACCTTACTTCATCATCAGTGATAGGTCCTTGCTCTTACTGCAAAGCACAAGTCAGCCTGGCCTCTCAAGCGAAAAGTACAAAGATTATTCACAGACAGAAACAGCTGGCCAGGGAACCACATGTGATATGGAAGTGACAATCGGATGGTTCCAAGAAAAGAAACGTACCAGAGAATCAAATGTGAACACAAGGCTCCAAGCAAACCAACTCAGAGTGAATCTCGTTCAAACAATACTTATAAAGGTTTTCTCATGCTATTTACAATTTTTGAGTAAATTTACTTTATAAGCACCGAGGAATTCTTTATTTAATACCACCATAACATAAAACTTCACATAACTGCTTCTTCAAACCATAAAACAGAGCTTTATGACAACCCAGAAGTGGGAACCCAAAGAAGGCAAACACGATGCCTCAGAGATCACGGAACATTTACAAAGTTCAAATGTTAAAAACCAGTTCAACATTCCAGTAGTGAATCCAGTTTGGATGTCAGTATACACGGTATACACGTTCTTCAGGGAGGTGAGAGGCCTTTCGACTCTTCTCCAGGTGCCTCCAGATGCTGGGCCCGTGGAACTTCTTTCAGAGGCGGGTTCTCCTCCAACGCAGTTTGGGATTCGACACCCATGGATTCAGATTTCTGGGAAACTTGACTACCTTCCTGTTGCTTAAAACACCAGATATAAGTACATCACTCAAATGTTATCAGTCAATTGGCTGAAAGTATTAATATATGACTAGGCACATTCTATCACTGAGTCAAAAATTTAGCATTACTATCTCAGGTCAAATTCAATTACACACAATAAACATGAAAACTCTCTACAGAATCACAATTTTAAAAGCCCTCACGACAATTCACTTGTTCCATGCAGCAATCCTTACCACAACATTCTAGTTTACTCAGTCTAACAGGATTTGATCCGGAACCATGGATGGAGAAAGAAAACCAAGCCTTCCTTTAACCTCCGACAGACAATCAATCCTAGTAATAGCTGTGATAATAAAATACTCACAGTCCCTGCTTTTTCTACTCGTCTTAAAATGACACCTTCCGCCAACAAAGCCTTCCCTGCTTCCACAAATAACTTCTCTTCATCTGTTTCTCCAAGTTTCTGTAGCTCAATGTACTTCTCCACGAACCTAGAATTCCAAGCAGTCACATCTTTGGTCTGTATACTGAGAGTTGTCAAATCCTGCTGTTACACAGTACCAAGTATTCCCTTAAGAGATCTTCCCACAGGAACATTTTTTTTCCTCAAGTGGAATTCAACAAGCCTCCTCAAACTGACAACTAAACTCTAAAACAAGGGAAGGTAACCCAAAACTTGTAGACTAACTTACCGTTGGCAGGTAGACTTGAAGTTTGGGTTGAACAGATCAAAAGCTTTTGGACCAGATCCATAGGCTGAATAAAATTTCCTTGAAAATACAAAACAACACAATGTAAATCTCCAATTATAGATCATGGCCAAGAATGCAGTAAAGAATAATTGCTGGACCCTGAGAAATTGAGGATAACATGACTTACAGACCCTGAGCCAAACACCTTTTGTCTTCAATAAGCAATGTGTGTATATGGTAAATACATGAAATGTTACAGAAAGGTATCCAGAGAAAAGCAGCACTCCCCCTCACCCCTGTACCCCAATCTCCCAGTTCCCCTCCCTGTAAGCAACACTAACCAGTTTCCTGTGTATCCACCCAGGAATGTTCTATCAATATGAGCACACACGTATCTACCATACCCTGTGCTCAGCCACAGTTTAACCCCCAGGACAGTAAACACATCTCGCCTTTCTACTTAGTATTTCTCAGAAATCATGTCAACTCACTGCATGTAGACTGCTTTTAGTCCTTGGCTATTTCAGTGCTGCAGTGATTACCTTTATCTACATCTCTTGGTGTACTATGGAGTCACTTCATAAAAATGGATTATTGGGGCTTTCCTGGTGGCTCAGTGGTGAAGAACCCGCCTGCCAATGCAAGAGACACGGGCTGGATCCCTGGTCAGGAAACTCCCACATGCCATGGAGCCACTAAGTCCATGCACAACTACTGAGCCTGAGCTCTAGAACCCAGGAGCTGCAACTACTGAGCCCATCTGCCGCAAATGGCACCCCACTCCAGCGTCCTTCCTGGAGAATCCCACGGACAGAGGAGCCTGGCAGGCTACAGTCCCCAGGGGCGCAAAGACTCAGACACGACTGGGCGACTTCACTCACTCACTGAAGCCCGCACATCTTAGAGCCCATGCTTCCCAAGAGAAGCCACTGCACTGAGAAGCCTGTGCACCGCGAGGGTGCAGCCCCCACTCTCCGCAACTAGAGAAAAGCCTTTGGAGCAACGAAGACCCAGCACAGCCAAAAATAAATAAATTAAAAAAAATTTTTTTTTAAATAGTACTTTTGGGTCAAGATACCTTAATTTGTAATTTGACCTTCCAAACTGCCAAAATGCTTTCCAAAGGGAGGGGCTGTATCCATTTATACCCAGACAAGGGTATCAATAGGCAGATAGGAGACTGCCTATTCCCCAAACCCTGACCAAATTTTATTTCCCAACTTTCTGATCTTTATCAGTCTGACAGGTCACATACTGTACTTCACTGTAGTTTTACTTTTCTTATCAGACTCAATATCTTTTCATGTTTAAAAGCAAAGGAATTCCCTTTTCTGTGATCTATCTATGTTCTTTGCCCATTTTTTCCTTTTAGTTTTTTGTAGACTTACAAGCAAACTTTACAGCAACATAAACAGGAAACTAGCCCTTTGTCATACATGTTGCCAAAGTTCTTCCCAGTATGTCAGCTGATTTTTTATTTTGCTTACGGTAGTTTTTATGTGCAGAAAACTTTAAGGCTTTCATTTATGGCTTCTAGATTTGGTGGGTTTTTTTTTTTAACTTAAATGTTTATTTAAATACTTATTTGGCTATGCCAGGAATTAGTTATGGCACAAGAATCTTTAGTTACAGCATGTGAACTCTCAGTTGCGACAGGTGGGACCTACTTCCCTGACTAGGGATTGAACCTGGTCCCCTGTATCGAGAACAAGGAGTCTTAGCCACTGAACCATCAGGAAAGCCCTGGCTTCTGGGTTTTTATGTCACACTTAGGCAGGCTTTTATCAATATCACTGGGATTATTTTTCAATTATCCCATCTTTTCTTCTATTACTTTCATGATTTCGCTTTTTCCATTAACGTTTTGGCTTCCTAGATGGCTCAGTGGTAAAGAATCCACCTGCCAATGCTGGAGACAAAGGAGACTCAGGTTCTATCCCTGGGTCAGGAAAATCCCCTGGAGGAGGACATGGCAACCCACTTCAGTATTCTTGCCTGGAGAATCCCACGGACAGAGGAGCCTGGCGGGCTACTGTCCATGGGATCGCAGAGTCAGACGCAACTGAGCAAGCACACATTCACTTTGATACACCTGAAATTTATTTTGTTGTTGTAAGTCCTTAAAATATCAAAAACACCAAAACAAACAAAAAAAGCCAAAAAGGATAAAGGTTCAAAAAATTATTTAAGTCCACAGTGTCATAATCTGGGCATTACGAGTAACAAAAGAGGACGCAGTAAAATATTCCATTCTTCAATGACCACCGCCCAGTTCCACTGCCACGTACACAGCAGAAGCACAATTGATGTTAACATACAAATAACCCTGAGAGCATCCCGACCAAGTGAATGGAATGGGCCTGAGCAGAAAGTACTGGAAAAACATTTAATGCCCTAAAGATCTCTGAAAATTTCCAAACAGAGCCAGAACATACTTCTTCTCCTACCTCAGAGGTGTGTTGGGCAAGGGGGGCAGTGTGGTGTTCCTTGAGTGAAAGGTGGGCGCCTGGACCTCAATAAAGAATATGATGACTTTCTAAGTTTTTTTCTTATTCAGGAATAGGGGCAAGAATAAGGGATATGTATTCATTTCAATTAGATGCAGTCTCTGATCCTAACATTCCAGATGTTAAAAACTGACATCAGTATTTAAGGGAAAGAGATTTGTCCTGTGAATTCCCAGTCAAGTTGACCTCCTTGAGCCTCATAGTTCTCATGACTAAAACGGAGAGAAGGATACCTGTCTTGTAGGGTTAGAGTAAGACCTAAATGAAGTAACGTTCGTTAGGGGCTTAACACAGTGCCAGCGACCAAACAGATGCCCAGAAACAGGTAACTATAACTGCAATGGCTGGTCAGCTGCTGGGCACCAGGTTCTACTCCGAACTTCTGCTTCTCTGCCCTGGGGGAGGGGCACTGATTCCCTAATCTGGCGAGATGGACAAGACCACCTACACAGGGCAAGTCCTTACTCAATTCCTATTTAAGTGGCCAGTCTGCTGGCTAAACCTTTCCTTCTGAAGTTGGGCCGCCTCTGGCCCACCGCATGGGCTCCACACTCACGCTCTAATCTGATCCTCGTGGTAAAAGATGTCCTGGGTAGGAGATTTAGCTTTGCCATATCGCAAGCGAGGCCTTCGGAAGACTGGCTCCCGCAGTGGAGGGAAGGCGTTATATATGTCCAACCAAAGGGGTTTCTCCTTCAGCACCCCAGCCCGAATCAGGTCTCGCGTCCTGAAGGAAGGGTAAAGAACAAAGGTCAGTAAGTGACAACAGCCTGTCTGAGCCCCTGATGCAGCCTGAGACACTGGCAGGGTCGCGGAGTCCAGAAGACAACCGGAAGGAGGGCAGGTAGGGGGTCCTCTACCTGCTAAATGGTAAAATGTTTCCAAACTCCAAACCAACCAAACAGTGCTCAGGGTTAATCCACCTTCTCATGTGCGTTCCACTCCCCTCGCCTCATCCACGTCCCATCAAGGAAAATGCAAAGACTGTTCTGGCCAGGCCCAACAGCCCCATCCTCCCTTACTTCTCCCAGAGAGCTACACTTGGAGCTCGGCTCGTAAAGAATCCGCCTGCAATGCAGGAGACCCCGGTTCAATTCGTGGGTCGGGAACATCCCCTAGAGAAGGGATAGGCTACTCATTCCAGTATTCTTGGGTTTCCCTGGTGGTTCCGATGGTAAAGAATCGCCTGCAATGCGGGAGACCCAGGTTTGATCCCTGGGTTGGGAAGATCCCCTGCAGAAGGGAAAGGCTACGCAACGCACTCCAGTATTCTAGCCTGGAGAATTCCATGGACTGTGTAGTCCAAGGGGTCGCAGAGTCGGACACGACTGAGCGACTTTCACTTCATTTTCCACTTGGAGAGAGGAAAGGTGCGATCTTGAACGTGCGAGCTAAGAAATTCGAGGGGTGACGCAGCCAAGCACAATTTTTCAGAAGCAGGACAAAGCACGAGAGAGGCCTGGCCAGGATCAGACCCACCCAAGAAAGGGCGTAAAAGGGGGAGACGCCCTCGCGCCCTCGGCACACCCCCGGCTCCGAGCACGCACCGCGTGAAAACGCTCCCCACGGTTTCCAGCCGGCTCCCCGCCATGCCCGGGGCCTTGGATCCCGCGCAGTCCCTGTACCGGAACCGGAAGCGCCTGCGGCAGGTAAAGTGGGAGAAAGTCGCGGGCCGAGCCACCGATCGCAGTGCCCCGGTTGCCGCTTCAACGGGAGGGCGGGGCCAGGCGGAAGCAAAGGATGGCCGAATCTCCGCACCCTCGGCTACTCGCCAGGCTCAGACAGGAGCACTCGATAGCCGAGCCGCCAGGGCGGGAGAGAGCCACAGCCGGGCAAAAGCAATACATGACCGATCCAGGGGAGGGGGTAATTTTCGCTTTACCCTTTCTGGCCCCCGCTGCCTTCAAGGAACGAGGGAAGATGATGGGGAGGGAGTAGGGAGACGCAGCCTAGGTCCTGAGGGAGCCAACAAGGCCAGGAATTCATAAGGCAGAGATGAGAGATCACCAGCTCTAGGCTCCGTCTGCGACTCATTTTGGTTGGAGTCACATGTGGTGACCCAAGGACGGAAGAGCAGATAACCAAGGAGGGTCTTGGAACGCAGGAACGGAAAAACCAGACCCTCATCGTCCTCCCCTCCCCCACGGTGTAACTATTAATGGAACAGTATAACCTGTCTCGCCTCCGGCCCCGTAGGGGGGAGGCATTTGCCCTACTCTTTCCGCCATCCAGTATAGGAGCCTCATCCAATCAGCAAATGACCCGCAAGACCCCTATCGCACTCCTTGTACCCTGGCTATAAAAGTGGACTAAGGACCCCCCTGAACTGAACCGAAGGACCCCTCTCCCCCATTCAAGGTCGGTCCTCCCTTGAATTGGCTCGCTGTTCTAACAGCATCTCCCACTCTAATAAGCTTTATTCTTCTTTCATTCTGTCTAATGTCTGGAAATTCTTTTCCAACCCGCGCCGGGACCACGATATCACGGTCTACGCAGAAGGAAACCGAGCCCCGTGGAGGGACGTCACCAGACCAGGGTCACTCTGGAGCCCAAGCCTCCTTCCTGCATCTCCTGCCCTTAAGCGCTCCCCACTAAACCCTTTGGCCCTGAAGCGCCACCTGCATCCGGTCGCTGCAGACAGTGTTTTCTCCCCGGGAGGCGTCGCTAGCTAGCTGCTCCTTGCAGCTTGAAAAGTGAAAGTGTCCGGAACAAACAAATTCCGAGAAGGAAACTCAAAAATCTGAGGGAAATACACTCTCAGGATAACCTTTTAGCCCAACAATCATACTTTGCGGAAAGTATCCTGTAGAAATTAAAGCACAGTTTCACAAGGATATTTGTGCAAGGACCATCGCTGCAGCATTGTTCGTAATGCACCCTCCCATCCATCGAATGGGAAATGGCTGGAAAACTATGCTTCATATAATCTGTGGAGTCTTATGCAGCTATTAACACCAACGAGCTAGACCCACATGTATTGCCGTAGATGAATGCCCGTGACTTACTGTAAAATGAAAAAGGAACTCTCAGAGAAGCGTCTTTAACCTGCTACAAGGAGAACGTTTTCCAGTGTTTGTGTTTGCATGGAGATAGAAACTATGTGGAAAGGCGCCCATGGGCTGTGAAAGTTGATGATCTCCAGTGAGATTGCAGGAGGGGAAGAGAGACTTTTTTTCTTTATGTGTCCTTCAGAGTTTGACCTGTGAAGAGTCTATATTCATGGGTTGTTTTTTTTTTTAAGACAGAGGTCTTCTGGGGCGGTGGGGGCAGCTGTGCTGGGTCCTTTTTTTTAAGACAGAGGTCTTCTGGGGCAGCGGGGGCAGCCGTGCTGGGTCCCCATTGGTCTGTGGCTTTCTCTGGTTGCAGCTGAGTAGGGGCTGCTCTGGTCGTGCTGTGAGGGCTTCTCTCTGCGGCTCCTCTTGTCGTGGGACACAGGCTCTAGGGTGTTCAGGCCGCAGTCATTGCAGCTCCCTGGCTCCAGAGCACCGGCTCAGCGGTTGGGGCACACGGGCTTGGTTGCTCCCATGCCTGTGGGATCTTCCCAGGCCAGGGATCAAACCCGTTTCTCCTGCACTGGCGATGGATTCTTTACCACGGAGCTGCCAGGGAAGCCCCTGCATTCATTTCTGAACTTTTGAATCTAAGGGAAAAGCTCTTGGGAAAGACTCTGATGTGGGGAAAGATTGAAGGCAAAAGGAGAAGAGGGCGGCAAAGGATGAGACAGTTGGATAGCATCACCGATTCAGTAAACATGAACTTAGGCAAACTCCAGAAGATAGTGAGGGACAGGGACGACTGGCGTGCTGCAGTCCGTGGGGTCGCAAAGAGTCAGACATGACTTAGTCAACAGCACAACAACAAATCCAAGGAAATGTTTTGAATGACGTACATACAAGCTCTCTCTCAGGAGTCCAGTATCTTTATCAGCAAGAAAGTGTCAAGCCATCCCAGAGTCCTCTTCTAGGAGGCTGGTGAGGTGGAGGAGGGGATTGTCTCATAAGCTGTTACTGTGTCTTTGTGTTATCTCACTGAATCCACACACCTATCCACAAGCGGCTGTTGTTATCCTCATTATAGATGAGAATGTGAAGCCGCAGGGGGTTAAGTAACTTGTCTGATAAGTAACAGTCAGAGCTAGGCCTCCAGCCCCGCCTGGGCACTTTCTGGACTCTACAATGCCCCTTACCGGTGCCTCTAGCTGGAGATTGGTGGGCTGAGGAAGACAGGCAAAACAGGCCCCAGGGGCCGGGGACAAGCTGATCTGAGGCCAGGGGCTGAGAGCCGGGTTTCACGGCTGCCTTGGGACCCTCTGGAACAGGGAAGAGACAGCATAGGTCTGGCCGCTGGGCCGAGCATGAAGTCCTAGGCAGGTCTGTAAGACCTTGCTCTAGGAAGCGTAAACACGCTCCCAGCTAAATATAGTCTTTCCAGGCTTCAAAACAAGCTTCTAATTCTGTCCAAGTCAGAGCCAGCTGCCAACCCCGACCACAGACACACTTCCCTTCTCCCACTCAGGCCTGCACCGCGGGCCACCGCCATCACCCAGTTACTGCTGCTAAAGAATGAGAAGGGCTCATTCCAAGTTCAGGGAGGGGAGCCAAAGACCCAAACCATCTGTGGGGGAGGGATTGCAAGGGGGCAGTTTTCTCTCGAGATCTTCTTAGGGAAGTCCCTTCCTCTTCTGAGCCTTCAAAGTTTCCCCTCCAGCATCCTATTTCATGCTTCTGTGACTGAGAACAGAATATTAATGGGTAGAGTAAGGGTGGGCTTTCCAGGTGGGGCTACTGGGAAAGAAGCCGCTTGCCAATGCAGGAGACATAAGAGATTCCGGTTCAAGCTGATCTCTGGGTCGGGAAGATCCCCTGAAGGAGAAAAATGGCAACTCACTCCAGTGTTCTTGCCTGGAGAATCCCATGGACAGAGGAGCCTGGCGGGTTACGGTCCATGGCGTCACAAAGAGTCAGACACGACTGAAGTGACTTAGCACACACACACACACACACACAACAAGATGGACTGGGAAGCCTCTGAGCCTGCAAGGGGAAGTGTGCACTCCAGTGAGCATTTGCTCTTCACGCAGAAGCTAGGGGCAAGCAGAATGGACAGTCAGGGTTTTCTGTTTCCTTACCCAGGCCTCTCAAGGCTGCAAAAAGCTGATGCACCCACGCCAGGCACCACTCCAGAGACCTGGATTATCTCCTCCCATTGTTCAACTCCCTGAGGCCATCGGTCAGGTCCTGACTGTCGTACAGATGAGAGAATAGAGCTTGTAAACTCTCCGAAAGGCCATGCTTGCCGCACTCAGTCACTTCAGTTGTGTCCGACTCTTTGCACCCCCATGGACCGTAACCCGCCAGGCCCCTCTGCCCATGGGATTCTCCAGTCAAGAGTAGTGGAGTGGGTCGCCATGCCCTCCTCCAGCCGAAAGGCCATATTCCTTCCATGACACCACTCAGCCCCATTTTGTCCCACCGTATCACACTGTAGATGTGCCCACTAACCCTGGCATCTTGGGGACTCAGGTAACTTTTCAAGACTCTGTTTCCCCAGCTGACATCTGTCAGCTATCTAAGTGGCCTGTTGGCAGATTAAAAGCGATCATTTGTGTAAAGCACGAATCACAGTGTCTGGCACACAGCGGGGGCTGGCAAGTAACAAACAAGTCTAGTGGCTGTCACGGCATCACTCTTGCGGTCGTGTCCTATAATCCACTGATTGCCACCTGAGGCTTTAGCCTTTTGATACTGTTTCATAGATCACCTTAATGTTTTCTTCTCTTGTTAAATGATCCATTTGTCCCAGAAACATTTCGGCACCTACCTGACCCGGTGCTGAGTCCTAGAGAAACTGGCTGTCCGGAGAGGAAGACAAGAGAGGAAAATCCATAATTGATGTCATACGCTGAATGATTTATTGACACTGTTGACTGGCTCGGGCTGCCATAACAGAAGACGACAGGACAAATGCCTTGAACAACAGAAATCTATTGTCTCATGGTTCTGGAGGCTGGAAGTCAGAGATCAAGGTGTTGGCAGGGTTAGTTTCTGCAGAGGTCTCCCTCCCGGGTTTGGAGACAGCTGTCATCTCCCCCGTGCTTCACACGATCTTCCCTTTGTGTGAGTCTGTGTCCTCTGCTATGACCCCACCACACTGGATTCCGGCCCAAACTAATGACTTCATTTTAACTTAAATGCCTCTTTAAAGAGGCTATCTCCAAACACAGTCACATCCTGAGGTACTGGGACCTCCGCATATGAATTTTGGAGGAACACAATTCAGCCCACACCCCTGAGCAGTAAGTACTCGTACTGAATATTTCCATTTTCCCACCCAGGGCCACACCCTCTCTGTGTCCTTCTCACCCTGCTCTGTACGCCCGGAGGCTGACTTCTAGGACAGCATCCTCCAGCCCCTTGCCCTCTGTTCCCAGTCGGGTTCCAGTTATCACCAATGGGTGGCATTGGCCTGGGACAGGGAAGAAGGAGATAGAAGTTGCTCCCCACCCCTGCCATCGCCCCCTCCCTATACAGTCCAGGACCATAAAGTCTGCAGGGCAGCCTCTTCATGCCCAGCTCTCCCCAGCTTCCAGCCTTTGTCGCCTCCCTTCCCTTTAGGCCTCGACACGGCCAACTGTGCCCGTCTGTGCCAGCTGTAGGGGCCAGGCCACCCTGGTGACTTCCCTACACTCTACCCACATCTTTGTAATTAGTGCCCAGGAGTCTGTCCGTCTGAAAGAAAGAAAGAGCATTTCCAGTGGCAGAACAGCTTTGGCAAGTCGATGAAATCCTGAACACTGCTGCTCACCTTTTGTGGGGGGCCAGGGTCAGGGAGCAGTTAGCTGTTGCTTTGAGAGAGGAGGCAAGCAAGGACATACATTCAATCCACAGCACAGGGCCCAGGAAGGTGAAGCGCATGGAGGCGGGGGGGGGGGGGGGGGGGTCCTCAAGGAAGCAGCAGGAGGGTCCCCTCTCACCTCCTGGCCCAAACCCTCCCCAATTCGAGGCCCACGCCTCCACTTCCTCTCACAGTCAGCCGGGAAGGTGTGTCAGCCCAGCACACACTCCACCGGACTGATGTGTCCCCGGGGCCTGTTCACTCCCTCAGCTTATCGCTCCCATATGGCCGGCCTGGTGTTGTAACACTGCTTGTCTGAGTCTGGGCCTCTTTGAAGCAGCAACCAGGATGCTTATCTCTGCCTCCTGACACCCAGCCTGGTGCTGAGCCTAGAGCTGACTCTTTGAAAGAATTTCCTTGTTGAACAGCACCGAGAAATAAAACCAAGATAGGGCAAATGAGGATGCGGTGATCTCAGCGCTCCTTGCTGGAGGCCTTCCCTGGGTACACCCATGGGGAGAAAGCTGTCCTTCAGTGGAAGCAGTCCTCCACCCCATCATGCCCTGGCTCACTTCCAGTCCTGGCTGTCTTCTGTGCCTCACTGACAGATCCCTTTTACAAACCTCTGGGCCTCAGCTTTGTCATCTGTGAAATGGGCAACATCATAGCACCCACCACATAGCCTTGTTGTAAGGAGTCAGGGCACTCCCTTTAAGCACTGCAAAGTGCTTAAAACCGTGCCCGGTATATAGTAATTGCTCAACAAATAGGAGGAATGATGATGATTTCTGACCATTCCATGCCTAAGAGCAATAAATCACAACTTATTCAGTCGTGTGTGTGTTAGTTGCTAAGTTGCGTCTGACTCTGCGACTGCATGGACTGCAGTCCACGAGGCTCCTCTGTCCATGGGATTCTCCAGGCAAGAATACGAGTGGGTCGCCATGCCCTCCTGCAGGCGATCTCCCCAACCCTGGGTCTCCTGCAATGCTGGCAGATTCTTTACCATCTGAGCCACCACGGAGCACACCTCACAGTTTTCAAGGCATTTTCACATGGCTGCCCATTCAATGCTTCAGCAAACAGCAGCCTTATCCCCAAGAATAATCCAGTTCAGGCAAAGGAGAGAGAAGCACTTTATGCCTAACTGCCCTGGGAGGTCTCACAGTATCACCGTGGCTCCTCTGGTAGCCAAGGAAATAGGAGCCAGTTAGTCCTGACCTCTGGTTATCAAAATTAAAGGGCAGTTGGAATCACCCGATGGGGTTTTCTCAGCAGAAGATGAGACCCTTGAAAGCACACATTTCAGGGCTGGTGTGGGCCCTTCTTTTCTTGGGGAAAGCAGAACCCTCCATCTTTAATGTGCCCTTGAAGCTCCTAAAATTCTTGGAAAATGCAGATTCTGACTCAGTAGGTCTGGAGTGATGCCTGAAACTCTGCATTTCTAACAGACTTCCAGGCTGACACCAAGGCTGCTGGTCTGCAGATAAGAGCCATAAACTTGTCCAAGTTTGCCCCAGACTTTCCTGGTTTAGCACTGAAAGTTTTACATCGGAGGAAACCACTCATTCCTGGAAAACCAGAACAGTTGGTCACCGTATCCACAGACCACACTTTGAATGGCAAGGTCAGAGCAAGGCAGGCTTGTGCTGAGTTTGTATTGAGCTCCACCAGTCCTTCTTGCAGAGTCCCTGGAATAATCCTCCTGGATTGATTTTTTTTTTTTTAATTGTGACTCTATAGAAATGACAGGCAAGCATAGATGCTAGTTTTGTGGGGCCTGAAGCTTATATTATCTTAGTGACCCTTTTAAGAAAAAAAAAAGTACAAAAATATCTTTGCAAATTTTACCAAACATAAGACCATGTGAACAGAGTAAACATCCTCTGTCTGTCTGGCTTGAGGAAAAAACAGGTGCTGAGGTCTCCCTTCTGGGATGGCGGTGGTCTGGACTTGCAGTGACCAGCAACCGCCACTTCTGAGAGACAGCCACCAGGTGGCAGTAGACCCACACAGCCCCCTCAACACCCCACCTCCCCACTACCAGCTCCAGGAACATCCACACCTTCCTCCAGCTGGCCCAGCGAACCAGGTCAACAAATATCAGTCTAAGGCTGTGATACTGGACAAAAGGGGTGCAGCGCTTCTCCCTCAGCAGCACATCTGCCGTTTGATGGAAATGCTGAGACTGTTTCTGTTACTAAACCAGACAAAGGATGCTAATAGATGACTTTCGGGCATGCTGTTGGAAAGGCTTTGAAGCAGGTGGACCTTTCTGGGCTCTACAGACTGCATTTATGCAAGGGTTCTAAGTCTTACCACCTGTTCCCCCACCCGAGTGTATCACCTAGTGTTCAGGCACCAGCTCGGAGTTCTGCTGAAAGTGAAATTCACTCAGTTGTGTCTCACTCCTTGTGACCCCATAGACTATACAGTCCATGGAATTCTCCAGGCCAGAATACTGGAATGCGTAGCTGTTCCCTTCTCCAGGGGATCTTCCCGACCCAGGGATCGAACCCAGGTCTCCCGCATTGCGGGCAGATTCTTTACCAGGTGGGCCCCCGGGGCAGCTGCCTGGGTTCGAATTCTGGTAGTACCACTTACTGAACAAGGACTTGATCTTCTCTGTGCTCCAGTTTTCTGATCTGGGAAATGGAAGTATTAATACTGACTTCATAGCATAGTTGCGTAATAAAATAATGTGAACAAAGCACCCCCAAAAAGTGACTGACATACAGTAAGCAGCTCTCAGCATCATCATTTCATATCATGCCTGTCTTCTTCAAACCAAGTTCTCTTGTGTTTCGTGCAGCCTCAACCCTCTAGCCGGTGCCTCGGGACACTAGAGAGGGGCTTCCCTGGCAGCTCAGTGGTAAAGAATCCACCTGCCGATGCAGGAGACGTGGATTCAATCCCTGGTCTGAGAAGGTCCCACGTGCCTTGGAGCAACTAAGTCTGGGCGCCACTCCACTGCGCTTTAGAGCCTGGGAGCCGCGACTCCTGAGCCCGGAGTGCCACAACTGCTGAGGCCCGTGCACCCTAGAGCTCAGGCTCTGCAATGAGCAGCTCATGCACCGCAACTAGAGAGTGGCTCCCGCTCACAGAAACTAGAGAAAACCCTGCACAACAGCGGAGACCCAGCGCAGCCAGAAATAAACACGTGAGCCCAGCGGGAGGCTGAGACCCCGCTGTGGTCATCAACAGCCTAGTTGCTCTGGACACAGCACTCCCTAGTCCCGTGAGCTCCTCTCAAGCTGGGACTGAGCCCCGAGGACAGCAAAGCATAAAAAGTGGGAGGGGCTCTGGTTGGACCAAAGTCCAGACAGTCGGGCTCATTTTTGCGGAAGATAAATCTGCAGGTATCACCTTGTGGACCCCAAGAGCCCAGAACCCACAGATGAACGGAACGGGAAGGTAGATGGCTGGGGCAGTCACCTGGCCCAGCCGGACCCCTTCCTGGGTGCTCTAGATACTGTTCAGCCAGGAGGAACTCGTGGAGCAGGGGCTTCCTCTTCTGCACTCCTGCAGAGCCTGGTAAGCTTTCTTTGCCTTTGTTGGCAAAGTGATGTCTCTGCTTTCTAATATGCTATCTAGATTTGTCATAACTTTCCTTCCACAGAGCAAGTGTCTTTTAGTTTCCTCTTGGTTTGCTGAGGTCCAGGTTCAACTTCCCAGGTGGCACAGAATCCCTCTGCCAATGCAGGAGATGCAAGAGACGAGGGTTTGACCCCTGGGTCAAGAAGATCCCCTGGAGCAGGAAATGGCAACCCGCTCTAGTACTCTTGCCTGGAAAATGCCATGGACAGAGGAGCCTGGCAGGCTACAGTCCACAGAATCACAGAGTAGGATGCAGCTGAGCACACAAACTCCAGGTCTGTCTGGGGCATCAGCGGGTATGTCCATCTAGGAGACCAACTTCATCTACCTGGGCTGGGGGTAGGGCAGGGGTCCGAGCAGAATCTTTTCTTAGGGGAGGCAGGAGGGAACTGCATTATTGTTTATCCAGAAGAAAGGCCACTGTACTCCAATACAGCATTGGAAGGGACTTGGCCCGGGTGACTTCGAGCCCAGAATCGAGATATGTGTGGTTGAAGCCACAAGGAGGCCCACCGCTCAATACCAGGAAGAACTTTTCAACCTTGAGAACTGCTCTGTCTGAAAAGGGCACCAGCTCCCTCCTTGGGCAGTGAGCTCCCTGGCCCGGAAGGCAGTAGGGAGAAAGCCAGAGAGATTTGAACTGCAAGATCTCTGTGGGCCCTTTGAAGTCTGAGACTGCACAATCCCACAGCCCCAGGCGGCTGATACTCTGGCAGCTTTCTGTTTATTTAGGGAGGTGATCGGCTGGAGCTTCTGCAACAGACTGTCGGCAAGCGGTTTACCTTCCCAGGCAGACAGGAAAGCGGGCCGCCCAGCAGGCGGGCGAGGCTGTGGTGCAACACGGGTGTCACTGGACCCCTGCGAGGCCGCGCCCCGGGCCTGCGTTAG
This sequence comes from Budorcas taxicolor, assembly GCF_023091745.1. Classification (NCBI taxonomy): domain Eukaryota; kingdom Metazoa; phylum Chordata; class Mammalia; order Artiodactyla; family Bovidae; genus Budorcas; species Budorcas taxicolor. Next base: position 8,548,790 of record NC_068928.1, read on the forward strand.
CTGCGGGTGCGCCAGGCCGGCGGCCCTGGGGCGCGGAGTGCCCAAGGATGCGGGGTGCAGAGAGGAGAAGAGGGTCAGCCGAGGCGCCGTCAAGTCAGAGCACCAAGAGAACACCAAGTCTTTATTACACCAATTCCTACGAAACAGCTCCAGGAAAAGACCCACAGGAGGACAGGCAGAGCTAACAGGGTCACACGCAGGGACTGGGGCTCCCCTCTATTGTGCGGGGGCTGCGGGGGATCGGTGGGGAGCCGAAGGGCAACTGAACTCCCGCACGACGGGGAGGCGGCCAGGGTCCCCCCCGCCCCGGGCACTGTGTGGGGCGCACCAGGCCCTTTATCTCAGGGTGACTTGTGGTCACCCAGCCCTAGCGGGCCTGCCGTCTCCTCTTAACGCCCCAGCGCTGTGCAGCTGGGCAGACTCCCCGCTCCAGCTGGAGCCTCTTACCCGCCCAGGCTTCCCCCAGGTCAGCACACCCCCATCTCCAGGCGGGGGGCCACAGAGGCGGGGCTGGCCGCCCCCCAGCCCTCCCGCTGGCAGTGGCTGGTGCTGGCTCAGGCCCATAGGTCCCTTGTTCACGTGGCCATTCACCTGTCGCTCTTGGCAAGGGGCACCCAGCACGCCCTTGTGGCCCGGGGCTGCAGGCCGGCTGGCAGCCTCCTGTTCGTGCCCCCAATCCCACACCTTCCCGGGGTCACCAAGAAACCGATCGCTGCCCACCCGGAGGCAGCAGGACGTCTAGCCCAGATGGGAGCTCGGCGCCGCTGGACAGGGGCTGCAGGACCCCGTCCAGAACCAGGTTTCTGTCTTCCGCCAGACTGAAGGCCCGCCCCCCCGCCCGACCCTGCCCCCGCTAGAATCCTCCAGCTCCAGGGTGGCCTGTCTCCGGATCCCTCTGAGGACCCTTGCCAGCCCCCAACAGAGACGGCAAGGAGCTCATGCGCAACAGGCGGCACGTGGCTCTGCAGGGCCCGCCACCCCTCAGACAGGGCTCTGTGCAGCGGGGGGCTGCTGACAGGTAGGCGGCCACGGGGAGGAAGGGCCCCAGGTGCCCAGAGGGAGTGGGGAGGAGGGCGGGGGGTCAGGCTGTGTCTGTGGTCTCTCCTGCAGGACAGGAGGGAGGCAGGGGCTCCACCCTCAGGCCAAGGCGGCTCTGGTAGGATCATCCCCCCCTTTTGGGTATTCCCACCTTGCCTGCTTTCTGTTTTGCTGGGTTTTCTTTTTCTAACAGAAGAGGGGTTCGCTCCTGCATCTCCATCCGTTCCCCCTAGAACAGCCTGGTTACAGAGGCGCTGTGGCTGGCTGCTGCCTCCACCCTCCTCCCTTCCTGCAATCACAGCGGGCAACTCGGAAGTTCTGAGTCCCTTGGAAAGTGGCAGTGGCTGGGCTGGACTGTGGCCAGAGAATCACCAGGCCTCAGAACTGAAGCACCATCTGTCCGACGGCAGCTGGGATGCCTCTGCCGGTCGGATCGCCCCCGGCAAGGAGGAACTGCTGGTATCTGGAAGGAGAGAGGATGGGAGAGGCCTTTTTCAACAGAGCCCCGTGGTCTTCCCTCATCACTAGCTCCTGGAGAGAGAGTCCAGGGCAGAAGCTTCTAAAGACAGGGGCCCTCTCCTTCCCCCAGGGACTCTGTGTCAGCCTCAGAACTTGGGCTAGGGTCACACACGCCAATCCAAGGTCTAGAAACATCCCAACGTGCAAACCAGGGGGGCCTCCGGCCGCTAGAGGTGGAGTGGGGGTCTGGAACACCTGGTGGATGTGAAGCTTCTGTCTGTAGAGGGCTGAGAACTGGGCCGGCTGCCTGACCTCTTCTGTGACCAGACGCAGCGGGAACTCAGCAGAACGACACGGAACTACACCCAGGGCGCTTGCAGGGGCAGAAAAGCAAAATGGGCCCGGAACTTGGTGGGACCCCACACCAAGCCAAAGAGCCTTTATGTGGAAGACCCATTCAGAGAACGAGGGAGAGGCGGGACTCAAGAGGCGTCCTGGTGATGGCTGAGCGGGCAGGGGCAGGGAAGAGCCCACAGCAGTGAGCCGGGCGACGAGAGTCTGCAAGGTGGTGATGAGAGGGATGAAGAAGAGAAGTGAAGGGGGGCTTCGGGAGGAGGGGACTCTCTGGCTTCAGGGAGTGGACAGCTGGGGCCAGGAAGACCATGGTGGGCACAGTGGGGGCTGTGGGACAGATCTGGAGGACCAACACGGAGAGTCAGGCTTTGGAGCCAACCGCACACGAGTGTTGCCGTCAGAGAGGCTGGTGGCACGGCTGGGAGAGCGGGGCGAAGGGAGACTTTGAGGGGGGTCAAGGCCAGAGCTGCCAGGAGCGCTGGGGGCCCAAAGGCACACAGAGAAGCAACAGCAGAGAGAAAGGGGGCCCAGGATTGCTGGGGCCTCAGGAGGCCGCGGGGAGACAATGGACACAGCAGGCAGAAGACAGCACTGGGGGCGGATCGGTCAAAGGCCCCCGAGCAGGCAGGTGACCGTGAGTCAGTCTGGGGGCGAGAGGCAGCCACCCCAGCGTGGGCCAAGGAGGGTGCGGCTTCTCTGCAGGTTGGGTGGCTCAAAGCATATTGAGGACTCCTGGCTTTTAAGATGGGAAGCGGGGGTATGTAGGCTTGAGGACGGAGCTAGAAAGGGAAAAGGTGGGCCGTTCAGGAGAGAAATAAGTGATGAGCAAGCTCCTGACGGGGTGGCTCTGGGCCAGCGGGAAGGATGTGGCAGTAACATTGTGTGGGAGGGGGTCCTTCCCCTGGCTGGGTTTGTTTTGTTTTTTTTCCAGCATTCCGGATGACAGGGACGCAAGGCTGCAGTCACACGACTGAGGAAAGCCTCGGAGCACAGTATGGTGTGAAGGTGCCTGAAGGGGGTGTAGTGGCGAGCCAACTGGACCTGAGGGCCAGAGGCCCAGGCTGAGGACGGAGGGCCCCTTACTGTCCCTGGCTGCGTCCTCCACACTCTGGGACCAGCAGAGCAACCGGGGCAGGGTGGGCAGGCTGCCTCGTGACAGGGGGAGGGGCTGGAGGCGGGACCGGGTCCTCCAGCCCTGGGGGAGGCATCAACATCCCTTAGTCCGCCCCCAGGGGTGGTCCTGGGGGAGGCGTCAACATCCCCTGGTCCTTCCCCAGGGATGGTCCTGGCAGAGGCGTCAACATCCCCCGGTCCTTCCCCAGGGATGGTCCTGGGGGAGGCGTCAACATCCCCTGGTCCACGAAGCCCAAGCCGGCTGCGGTGGAGCGAGGGACGGTGTGGCTCCAGCCGGGGCGAAGCCATCTCAGCTTTTCTCACGCTGTTCTTAGTGTGCTCTGTGCGTCCTGGACTTTATTCTCAACCCTGCTGTCAACTATTCAAGGTCAAAGCTGGCTTTTCGTTTCCTGTTGCTAGCATCTGGCACAGGCAGCTGTGATTATCTTTTGTCAAATGAATAAATAATGGAGAAAATGCAAACCACGAGCTCCCCTGTCACAACGCCTAGGGGAAGAAGCCGGGCCCTGCAGCATCTAGTTGCCTGAGCCTGCCGCCCCCACCCTGGGGAGACGGCCAGGGCGTGCAGCCCGCAGTCTTGGGGAGAGTGGCCCCCGGCCTTACCTCCTACTGCCCTTCCTTGAGCGCCTCCTCCACCGTGGGCACCTCCTGTCGCCTCCCCCGGAAGTCTTCATCTGAAAAGCAGAGGAAAGGACCTCAGCCTCCCCACTGCACAGCCTTGCTCAGGCACATCCCCCAGGCTGGGGAAGACGGCTGACCCACTCTCTGCACCGCAGTGGCTGAAGCACACGCTGACCCCTGGGGAGAGGCTACAGACGTGGGGTCAGGACCCCTGCCTGCTGCTCTGTCTCCATCTCTGAGCTCGGAGAACTCAAGTTCTTCCCTCAGATTCCTCACCTATAAAATGAGATGGGGGACGCGGGACTGTCCCGATGACCTCCGAGGCCCTCCTAGCCCTTGTTTAGGATGTCTCCTGACCACTGAAGGGCCCTCCTACTCTGGGGCACCAGAACCAGGGCTCAGCTGTGGGCCCAAGGAGGTCTGAGGCAGTGTCTTCTGGCCCACATGCCACTGGGAGGGACTGAATGGAGGCAGAAAGGCCTCTGGGCCCCAACACCGAGACTGCCCAGAGCATGGTTCTCAAGGTACAGTCCTTCCATGCATCTGGGCTTGTCTGTCCCCTCACGCCCAAGAGAATATTCCCCAGAAGCGTCACTCGGCTCTTTGTGCTCCAGGTAAAGATCTAGGTGGAGACGTGGCTGGGCCCCCTTTCGGAAGTGAAAGGAAAGGAAAGGCAATGTGGACCAGGTTCAGTTCCGTCGCTCAGTCGTGTCTGACTCTGCAACCCCCTGGACTGCAGCACGCCGGGCCTCCCTGTCCATCACCCACTCCCGGAGCTTGCTCAAACTTATGTCCATCGAGTTGGTGATGCCATCCAACCATCTCATCCTCTGTCATCCCCTTCTTCGCCTGCCTTCAATCTTTCCCAGCATCAGGGTCTTTTCAAATGAGTCAGTTCTTCACATCAGGTGGCCAAAGTATTGGAGTTTCAGCTTCAGCATCAGTCCTTCCAATGAATATTCAGGACTGATTTCCTTTGGGCTGGACTGGTTGGATCTCCTTGCAGTCCAAGGGACTCTCAAGGGTCTTCTCCAACACCACAGTTCAAAAGCATCAATTCTTCTGTGCTCAGCTTTCTTTATAGTCCAACTCTCACATCCATAAATGACTACCACAGCTTTGACTAGATAGATCTTTGTTGGCAAAGTAGTGTTTCTGCTTTTTAATATGCTGTCTAGGTTGGTCACAGCTTTTCTTCCAAGGAGCAAGTGTCTATAATTTCATGGCTGCAGTCACCATCTGCAGTGGTTTTGGAGCCCCCCAAAATAGTTTGTCACTGTTTCCCCATCTATTTCCCATGAAGTGATGGGACCAGATGCCATGATCTTCATTTTCTGAATGTTGAGTTTTAAGCCAACTTTTTCACTCTCCTCTTTCACTTTCATCAGGAGACTCTTTAGTTCTTCGCTTTCTGCCATAAGGGTGGTGTCATCTGCATATCTGAGGTTATTGATATTTCTCCCGGCAATCTTGATTCCAGCTTGTGTTTCTTCCAGTCCAGCGTTTCTCATGATGTACTCTGCATATAAGTTAAATAAGCAGGGTGACAATATACAGCCTTAACGTACTCCTTTTCCTATTTGGAACCATTCTGTTGTTCCACGTCCAGTTTTAACTGTTGCTTCTTGACCTGCAAAGAGGTTTCTTAGGAGGCAGGTCAGGTGGTCTGGTATTCCCATCTCTTGAAGAATTTTCCAGTTCGTTGTGATCCACACAGTCAAAGGCTTTGGCGTAGTTGATAAAGTGGGACCAAGTTGGGGGGACCGATTTCTTTGGGTCACCTGCCCACCAACCCTGATACATGTCCCATAGTTGGGAGTCCCTACCCTGACAGGTTGGGTTCACCTGTGAAACACCCAGGCCCTACTCTTGGAGGACTACCCATTCTGGCAACTCAAAAGCTTCAGCCTCCCTGCCTTCTCCACCTTACCACAAGCATGGCCCTCCACGTCATCCAGGAGATTGGCCGTTGACGCCGCAGCCCCCAGCCTGCCGGGCCGTTCAGGAAAACTGTCCCAGGAGTTGGTAGGCACTGCCTCGGGGCTCCCAGGCCTCCCCACACTCTGGCCCCGGCCTTCTACCTCCCAGCCAGAGCTCAGGTGGCTTCCCTCACACCAGCCTTATCCCCTGACAACATCCCAGTACCTCCCATAGGCTCCTTTTTTGGGGGTCTACTGAGTAGCCAGGCCCTGACTCTCTCACCCAGCTCCCATCTCTGGGGACAACTTTCTTTCTGTTCACCTTTGGCTGCTGTGGTGGCTCAGAGGGTAAAGAGTCTGCCTGCAATACGGGAGACGCGGGTTTGACCCCTGGGTTGGGAAGATTCCCTGGAAAAGGAAATGGCAACCCACTCCAGTATTCTTGGGCTTCCCTGTTGGCTCAGCTGGTAAAGCATCCGCCTGCAATGCAGGAGACCTGGGTTCGATCCCTGGGTTGGGAAGATCCCCAGAGAAGGGAAAAGCTACCCACCCCAGTATTCTCGCCTGGGAAATCCCATGGACGGAGGAGCCTGGCGGGTTACAGTCCATGGGATTGCGAAGAGTCGCACATGACTGAGCGACTTCACTTCTTCACTTCACTTGGCCGCTCAGCATCTAATATCTTGGGCCCTGTCTGATGAGTATGGGTGGGAATCTGGGTAAAATTTTGGAAGGCCGTATTTTTACTGGAGGTACTGAGAGTGAGAAGGCAGGACCAACATCTGTGAAATGAGGAGGTGGGAAGGTCTGTGGAGCAATTCAACTTAAGAAATCAGGGAAAGGTTTGCTGATTTCGATGGAAGAACCAAGCTGTCTCCCAAGATGACCCCAGAGAAGAAGTTAAAAAGTGGTAGGACAACTTCTGAGCCCAAAGCTGGTTGACACTGGCCTGCTCCCCATGCTGGGGGTGGGGGTGTCAAGAAATGGCACCCAGAGATAAGGCTCCCTGTGGAGACGGCAGGGGCGAGGGAGGGCCTGTCCCACTCCTGGGGAGGGTGCAGCCCAAGGGAGCACAGCGCAGGATTCAGTGCCCTTGGCGTCCACCGGCACCACCACCCAGTGAGGCTGGACAAGGATACGACTGATGCTTCAGCAAGTGTTTCCTCTTTGACTTCCTCATCTTGGTCTTCTCTGAGAAGGCCCTGGCCAGCTCAAACAGCTTCCTCCGGGTGGCTGCGGACAAAGAGACCTGTGAGCCGGCAGCCCCCAGGACCGGGGCAGGCTGGTGGGGGTTACTGCAGGGGCAGCTCAGGCCACCGAGTGCACGAGCAGGACCTGCCGCCCGCAGCAGAGATCCGGGTGCTCCTCCTGGCCCCGCTGGGACAGATGGCCACGCATCTGGGCTTCCTCTCCGGCCCAGAGGGAGACCTCCCCGTCTTCCCCCGTCCACCTCCAGAGCTGGCTCTGGGATGTCCATGACGAATTCGAGACTCTCCAATGGGGCCTGAGAGCATGGCAGCCTCGTTCACGCGTGGCTGTGTGTCTGTGGGGACGGAGGGGGATGGGAAGGCGTGCCCAGGCTGGCAGGACTCCACAGGAAGAGGCCACTGACCCGGCGGGCCTCCCACCCACAGAAAGTGGACCGAGCTTGGCCTCCCCACTCAGTTGGCCCTGGCCAAGCAGTAGCCTCAAAGCACAGAGAATGTGAACTCTAAAGGGAGGTGGGGTGGGGTGGGGGCGGTGGTCCTAGTACAGTATTATTTTTCTGCAGACAGCTGGCTCAAGAGGATTTAAAACTTAATTTGTATCCAGACTCAGCTGCACAGGGAAGTGAGGCAGGGAAGCGGAGGGAGCCAGTCAGTGATTAAAATGTCACTTTGGTTCACCAAGAATCAGTGGGCATTAACAATGCCAGGTGGCTCCCTCCCCTCCCAGGAAGCCACAGGCCTGTTTGGGAACAGCTGGGGAGGGGGCGTGGGCCGGACTCACATTTTCCCATGTGTTTCAACTTGTCCCTGAATAAGGCATCTTCAGACACAGCGGGGTTGGCGTCGCTGTTTCCTGGAAGGGGGAAGACATCGCTGAGGGCCAGCTGGAGAGGGGACAGTGCCCTGGTCGAGGCCTGAGGCGGCGGGTCAGGACTGTCTCCCCAGCACAGGGCCTCGGCCCCACCCTTCCAGGTGAGGAAGGGAGCACAGGCTTCCTCCCTAACCCGGAGGGAGCTTCAGGCAGGGAGCCACACTAGGCTTCAACGAGCATTTGCTTCCTTCCTCATCCAAGTCTCACTTGGCCCTTTTCTGTAAAGATTCTGTGTGGAGGGCCGGCTCCCAATTCTGCTCCTCTGACCACTTCGTGTCCCGTGAAGGCTCTTTGGGAGCTTGAAATCAGCTGTGACTGGAGTGTTCACACCATGGAAGCTACCAGATGCTAGGCCCCGGGGCTTCCCCCGCACCCCTGCAGGCTGTTGAAAGTTCACCCGCGTGTGGCCGGCTGGCCTGCGTCCTGACACAGTGTGAGAATTAACACGGCAGTGGAAGGAGGCTCAGGGTACACAGCAGGCCCCCGCCATGGGGATGCCCTTCTCCCCCGGCCAGGGTCCACCTCTCCATGACTCCCCCAGACACGGGTTTCTGACTCGTTAGACCATAAGCAGGAACGAGAATGGGGCGAGTCCCTAAGTCAGAACCCAGCTGGCCGGCCGGAGTCTCCCGGATCACTCAGCACCCACCTGGGTCCCTCACTGCCTTCCTGAGGTCCCCATGCTAATCCCGAGTCACCTTGTCCACTAAGTCCCTGTGAGTCATTCTGATCCATCTCAGCCATCCCAGTGTCTATGGTTAATTCGGGATCAAGGACACGTGGCTGCTGTTAAACCCCCCGCTGCACATCTGGTGGGGCCTAAGCTCCCAGCCTGTTGCTTATGAATCAGTTCCACGGGATTTTCTCTCTCCAGGCTGGGATCAACTGCGTCCCCCTCCTTCTGCCCCCCTCCCCCACTCCACCACTCAATGCAAGATCTGTTTGGGGCAAAAGCCGCACATACTTCCTCTAAGGCAGGAGGCCCGTGTGCGCGTGGCGGGTGCCGGCGACCAGGGCCACTGTACATACACACACACAGTCTAGATGTCGAGAGTGGAACCGGGGCTCTCGAGGGGTCCCCAGCTCCAGCTGCACCCCCATCCGTGCAGCCTAGAAGCCTGCCGTTGACCCCGCGCCCTCCTTCAGCTGCTTGGGCAATTCCTGCTTCTCCCCATCTTGTATATAAAACTTTCAAAATTCTCTTCCTCCAATACTAAGGCTGGGCCTGGCCTGGGGGGAGATAGTCCCCAGCTACCGAATGAATGAATGAACCTTCCCCAGATGGACCCTCCCTGTCCCCCAGCGTGTGCTTGCTATAATTAACAAGTGTCCTCAGCTTTGCTGGTTCAGGCTCCCTGTTTCTTGGAGGCATCTCCTGCACTCCCCACAAGACCATAAGCTCCCCTGGGGCAGTGCCTGGGTCTCTGAGTCCCTTGCCAGCCCCAGCACCCTATGGGACATTATGTGGTGTGCTGTGTCCCCTTCTTGCCCAGGCTCCAAGTGCCTCTAAGGAGTGGAGTGAGTCTGCAGGCCTGCCCCAGGTGAGGGCTTCATCAGCCGCTGGGTTGGCAGGAACCAGGGCTGCTGAGGGGAGGGCCTGTCTCACCCCTCTCGGGGCATATGCTGATAGGGCAAAACCATCCTCTGCAGCCTGTTCCCCACCCTCTCTCCAAACTCCAAATATGCAGACATCCCTGGGCTGTGAGCCCCATACACCCTCCAGGCCCCTCTCTCTCTCTCTCTCTCTCTCTCTCTCTCTCTCTCTCTCTCTCTCTCTCTCTCTCTCTCTCTCGGGAAGGCAAGGTTACCTGGGACAGGAGAGGGAAAGTCAAAGTCATTTCCCACGGCCACGCTGCTGGATGATTTCTGGGACTCGTATTTCAGTCGATCTGGAAAAGGCCCACAGTCTGGTCAGGGGAGCTAGCTCCCACCCGGGGCCACCTGAGCTGAGAGGCGGTTGGAGGCCAAACCCTGAGAATCACTCACACACACACACACACACAACATGCGCACACGCAACACCTATGGGCTCTCAAAGAACCAGAACTCTCAAAGACACAGAAAGCACTGCCTGGAAGGTCAGAATGTCAAAATTAAGAGGCCCCTGAGAAACTGGATTGTCCAGCCCTTCATCTAAAAGGAAAGGCCTGGAGACTCCCACCAGCATCTTTACTGCAGAGCTGGGACCAGCCTTCGGCTCCTCTGTCTCAGGCCAGACTTTCCCCTGCACACCATGTTCCTGACCAAAACACACTGCCAGTCACACACGCGTGTACGCACAACACCTCTCTGCCACAGGCCCCTCACTGTACGCCACCCCAAACCTTCCCACTCTAAAGGGGGAAGGCAGCCAGGCTCGGAGGAGTAGGATCCTTGGCCCAGAAACAACCCCAACACCCCCAAACCCTCCAGAGGCCCTGCTCTAACGTCCTCGGCTCAGGGAGGAATGCACCCTGGCACCCACCCACACAGTCCCTCTACTGCTGGAGCTCCAGTCACACAAGGCAGCCGCCAGCGCCTGGCACAGAGCAGAAGTGCGGGGGTGCAAGGAGGGGCAGAGCTCAGAGGGCGCCCCGCTCTCCCGCTAAGTCCTGGTGACTCAGGTCCCTGTGAGCAGAATTCTGCTTCCCAGGTGGCGCTAGGGGTAAAGAACCTGCCTGCCAGTGCAGGAGACATGAGAGACGTGGGTTCCATCCCTGGGTCGGGAAGATCTCCTGGAGGAGGGCAGGGCAACTCCAGTATTCTTGCCTGGAGAATCCCATGGACAGAGAAGCCTGGTGGGCTACAGTCCATGCGGTCGCAAAGAGTGACATGACTGAGCGACTAACACTTTCACACTTTCACACTTTCACCTGGACAACTCAGACCTCCAGCTCAGAGCCCTAGGCTAAAGCCGACATCGCCTCGCCCTAGCCCGAGCGCGGCTGCAGCGCCCCCCCAGGGCACCACCTCTCTCCAGGGCGAGCAGGAAGTCCCGGTTGCGCTGCAGCTCCTTCATGAACTCCTCGTTCTGCAGGAAGAGCGCAATCCTCTCGTCCTCCAGGTACTGCTTCCAGCGGCTCTCCTGGTCCCGGGGCTCAGGTCCCGCCACAGCGGGCAGGCTTCCCTCCGTGCTTGCGAGCTTGGAGCCCCTGGAGGTGGCCTAAGGAGGGGAGCAAGCACACGGACCACCTACTCACAAGAGCGCACGCTGCACCAACACCCATGCGCACCGGGGGTACAAGCGTCCTTCCCAGGATGCTGCGGCTATGCCCTGAGGCCAGGACCTCCTCTACCCAAATCGAGTTGTTAGCGAAGACTCAACGTAACAGACCAGAGCCCTCTGTGCTGAGGAAGCATCAGGGGCTTAAGAACTACTCTCCACCTCCCCAGCTTGACACCTTGGACCTTCCCACCAGCGTTCCCTTCATCAAAACCTGAATAGTCCTGAAGAGTGATCTTCAAATAGCTCAGAGTCCCCATACTCATACTTCCCTTGTCCTGGCCATCTCAGAGGAGACTGCTTGCAAGGGCCAGCCTCTGGGGAGAAGCACCCTGGCCCTTGCCTCGGGGAAGGAAGGAAGGAAGGTGCTTTGCCTTTCTGTCACTGAATGACCCCCCACCCTGCCCCTGCCCAACTCCTGCCACCCTAGTGTGATGCCATTCGCCAGAGAGTATCCTCAGGGCGGTCCCCTTCCTAAGTGGAAGGGGAAACCTTACAGGCCCCGATGGGGAAGGAGGCTTTTGGTTCAGCCTTCTTTCCCTACCACCCCAGGGCAGCTTAGCCTGGGCTTAAACGTCAGGGAGGGTCAGTGACTGGCGCGAACATAGAGACGCTGCACAGGCTGGGGGCGGGGGGACCCCCATTACCTGTATGCTGTCCAGCTGCTGGGGCAGGATGCGAAGAAAGTCTTCGGGGAGGTTGCCCAACAGTGGGGGGTTCCAGTTGCGGTAGCGCCTCTGGCTGGAAGGGGGCACAGAGCCCAGCACGTCGATGCTGGAGGGCGACAGGTGAGGATGAGGAGGGAACAGTCAGGCCCACACACAGGTGTCCTGGCCCACCACCCTGGGATCCTGCTCAGAATGGCACCCATGTGCCCAAGCTTCCAGCCGTCTCCAGCACAGAGGCCCAGCCCCCTAGCTCCCCTTTCAGCCAGGCCTTGGCTGAGCCCTCACCTCTGGGCCTGGACGCCTACTGCGCCAGACACTCACTGCTTCCAGCCACCCGGTGTCTGCAAAGTCTCTGGGCCTAGGGGCTTTCCTGGCAGTCCAGGGGCTTCCCTGGCAGTCCAGGGGCTATGACTTCACCTTCCAACGCAAGGGGCGCAGATTCAATCCCGAGTCAGGGAGGTAAGACGCCATGCGTGTCTTGGCCAAACAAACAAACAAAAGGTCTCTGGCCTGCGTTGGCAGAGCTCATGTTGGGTGCTGTGGATTTGGACACAGATGAAGGGGTCACAGCCCTTCAGCCTTCTGTCTCTAGCATCCAGGATAACACGAGCTCCTGGGTGCTGAGTGATAGGTGTGCTCCCAGGGAACAGACACCCAGAGTGGCCGACAGCCCAGCCATCCCCAGTGTTGGTTTGCTGGGATCAGGGGACACGGGGACACCAGGGTCCCTAGAGGGCAAGCAGACCCAGGCTCCAGACCTGGTGGGTGGTCCCGGGGAAGACCGTATCCCCTGTGGGGCTTTCCCCTCATCTGCAAACCACTGCCGCCCTGCTCAGGTGTGTGGGAGCCCCTCACGAAGCTGCCTTGAACGGCAAGCTGGAAGGTCACACTGAGGGTCGGACTGGCAGGGGCTGCTCTCCTGGCCGCAGGCAGAGGCCACAGCGGGAGGGGGGCTAGGAAGGGGGCCGTGGGCACGTGCCCGCCCTGACCCCCGGCCTCCCGCCCCGCCGTCCCGGCCCGAGGGCAGCCTGGGGCCGGGCCAGGAGCTCCCCACAGCTCCCCGGCGGCCTGCAGCGTGGCAACCGCAGAACACGTGTTCTGCTGAATCAGGGAAATGACACACAGCGAAGGCAGGCCAGGGCCGGGGGCGGTGGGGGCCGCTCTCGCGGGGCCGGCTTTGATTTGGTCTCCAGCTCCAGGAATCCCGCCCGCCCACTCACTGGAGGAGAGCTTTTCCGGGCTGCCACTGACGATGGAAATAACTTCCTTTCCTTTTCTATTTTGGGCGGGTGGCCTGGCGGCCCAGGGGGAAGGGCGGGGGCGGCAGCAGACAAGCTAACAAGCTGCTAAGTGCGTGGTGGGAGCGCAGCTCCAGACGGCAGCCAGGGAACCCCGGGCCCCTCTCGCTGTTCCAGAGGGCGGGGGGCGGGGGTGCCCGGCATCACAGCCCGGGACTCCGAATCCCGGGCATATTTTCTGCTCCATCACTCCTCTGCCTCCCGACAGAGTTGGCAACTTCATTTTGCTCCAAGGGCCAGACCATCTCCCACCCCCCACTCCACGACACCCTGGAGAAATCGCCTCCAGCCTCACCACCCTTCCTGTGGTTTCAGGGTCCTCACTGGGCCATGGGTGCCCACCCCACCTCAACCAAACCCAGAGTTACCCAGGAAAGCCCTGGAGAGTGCCCCAGAGTTGCAGCCAACCCCCTGTAGACATTTGTTACTGAGCACCCAAGTCAGGAGGGGGACAAGGAGCTGGAGGCTGAGGGTCCTTGGATGCTGGGCCCACGGTCCTGGAGGGGGGGGTGGGCCCATCCCCCTGCCCTGGCTCGGGCTGAGATGAGGTCAGCCCACAGCTGCAAGAGCCAGGGGGGGCCCTGAGCACAGGCGGGCCAGGCAACTCCATTGTGGTCAGAAAGGAATGTCAGAAATGAGCAGAGAGGCAAATGAAAACTTCCAAGGCTGTAATTTCAACAGAAGAACAGCAGGTGGCCTGTAAGGAGGGGTGCTGGGGCTTCAGAGCTAGTCGTTCATTCAGGAGCAAGAGGCAAGGACAGGCTGCGGGAAGGAAAGGAGAGGGAAGGCTGGGAAGGCTCTTCTGGCCCAGAGTTTCTGACTGCACCCAGAACTAGAATTCCAAGTGCCAACAGACTCAGACCCCCAGGCTTACGCAAAGAATATCAGAGCCCAGAAGGATTTCAGTGACAAGCCTTCCAAGCAAGATTTCTGGTAAAGGCAAGGAGGCCCAGATGGGTCAGGCCTGTCACCGGGCACACAGATCATCCTGGTGAAACCTGGGCCTAGGGATCCCAGCATTCCAGGCAGGCTCCCTGCCTCTCTGCACCCCAGCAGCTCCCAAACCCGGCTCCACCTTTGGTCTCAAAGGCAGTCCAGTGCCTGGAGGTGGCAGAAAGGAGCCAGGCCATTCCTGCCCGCCCCCCCCCCCTCCCAACTCACCTCTGATTGCCCCCAGCATCCAGGAGATGCTTAAAACACTAACATGATCCCGCCACCCTCCTGCTTGAACCCCTGGGTGCAGCATAAGGTTAGAGCTCCTTGGAGGACCCATGAGGGCTTCCACTGTCTGCCAGCCTCAGTCCCACCAGGCCTTTTCACACTTCCTGAAGTTCTCTCGGATGGGCCCCCCGTCTCCTGCCTCCAGGCCTTTTTGCATGTACTGTTGCCTTTGCCTGGAATGCCCTCCTGTCCTCCGCTTCAGCAGATTACAGCTTGGACCTCAGCTCCTCTAGGCTGCCTTCCCTGTACCCTGCCCTGTGTCTATACCTGCCCCCAGACTCCGAACTCCTTGGGAGGTCAGGGTAGCAGGGTCCTCTTCTCTGTATCACACACGGTTCAGCACCTGTCCGCTTCAGATGGCTCCTAAATGCTAGCAATGCACGTCCCGGATGGAGAGACTGCATGAGGCCCTGGGGGCGGTTGTGGGGGGTGGGAATCTGGGCCATCTGGGCCTAGCAGGGCCAGCCCAGAGCAAAGCGGCAGGTGTTCAGAGGTGAGGCCTGCCTCTTTTGAACACCAGCCTCTGGGAACAGCCTTAACTCTGGTCTCGGTGTTCACCGTCAGAGCTGACTTCAGAGGCCCGCTGTGCAGCCGGGGTGGGACGTCTGCTGACACGTCTGGTTCATACCTGGGCCCGTGCTAAGTGCCCCCCACATAGCATCTCATTCAGCCCTCACCAGAGTGCTGAGATGGGGATGAGTGTTCCCATTTCACAGATGAGGCAAATGGAGCCCAGAGAGGGTAAGCAGTGAGCCAAAGGCACCTCAAGAATCAGAAGTTAGACGGCTGAGGGATGGGGGAGGTGGGGGGAAACACGGCCTCTGTCTGACTCCACAACTCACAGGCTCTCTTCCCTGGATCCACCCCCAGCCCAGCAAAGCCTTCCTTTCCAGGTCAGGCCCCTGAACCTCAGGCAAGGGCAGTAGCTCGTCCAAAGTCACGGGGTGTGAGTGAGGCTTCTGGAGCCTTGGTCTGGTCCAGAGGTCGCTGAGTCCCCACCGGGGCTCCCGTCACTAGGCTACATGGCCTCTGCCCTCCTCCAGCCACGATGCCGGGGGAGGGGGAGAAGGATGCAGCTGGGATATCCGTGTCCGGTTTACAGTGGGATGCTGTCTCTGATGGGCTAAGTTTTCCCTTTGGAAAAATAGGCAGAACTATTCTGCCTAATAGAAACTGAACTATTTTTTTTTTTACCATCTTGGAATATTAAGAAAATGCCAAAGGAAAATCATTTAGCCCTGGGCATCGTGACCCATCCTGGGCTGCAAGTCCTACGAAGATTTCACCCAGAATATCTACTTATGCCTCCCTCATTACAGCCTCAGCTCCGCTTCTGTCCCTGACTTCAAACAACGCTCCTCACCCCAACAACGTCACAGGCCACTGTCTGCTCCCTGAGTTACAATCACAGAGGTTTTTCTCATTAGGGGATGACAAGACACACCAGGGGATGGCGTTTATTGGCTCTGGAGTCAGAATGACCTGGGTTCAGGTTCGAGCTCTGTGGTCTTAGGGAAGTTATGAAACCTCTCTGGGGCTCAGTTTCTTTATCTATAAAATGGGGATGACACCAGTGCCTACCTCACAGCTGTTAGATGGTTTGAATGCCAGTGTCTAGGTAAAGAATCTTGCCATTTTCTGGCGTTTGAAGGGTGCTTAATAACGGTAGTTGTTATTGTTAGCTATGCCTGGATGATCACAAAGTTTTCCACTACTACTGCCTAGGACTCCCAGGATCCCCAGAAGGCAAGATCAGGCCCCAAGGACTGTCCCATCAGTCCCCCCACCCATCCCCATCCCAGGCCTCAGTCATTCTCATGACGAGCAGCTCCAGGACAAAGAGAAACCTGGGCTCCAACAGCCGCCGCAAACGCTTGTTGTTGCTGCTTAGCCGCTAAGTCATATCCAACTGCAATCCCATGGCCTGCAGCCGCCAGGCTCCTCTGTCCATGGGGTTTTCCAGGCAAGAATACGGCAGTGCGTTGCCATCTCCTTCTCCAGGGGATCTTCCCGACCCAGGGATCGAACCCGGGTCTCCTGCATTGGCAGGCGGATTCTTTACCACCTGAGCCACCAGGGAAAGTGTGTTAGTCGGTCAGTCGTGTCCGATTCTTTGTGACCCCGTGGACTATAGGCTGCCAGGCTCCTCTGTCCGTGGGATTTCCCAGGCAAGGATACTGGAAGCTCCACCTCAAATGCAGAGCCCAGAAAAACCAAGCACTTCAGAGACCAGCTTCATTTTAAACTTCTAAATTACAGAGTTCCTGACCTGGAAAAAGTCTCCAGGCAGCCAGCAGTCTACTGTTCTGCTTCTGATTGTCAAATGGCCCTAGAAAAAGAGACTTACTTGCTCATCCCCACAATCTCCCTAGAACCCCAAATATCCACGTCATTGATTATTGATGACTGTCTGGCAGTGAGCGCTGTGTTGCAGAGGATTCTGAGGTTCCGGCTGACCTGAGCCGGCAAGAGCACGGTGGTCAGTTAGTGATGTCTGCCGTGGGCACAGGAGGGGAAGCGTCAGTACACCTCCTGTCATCCCCACTCTGCATCTCCCTCGACTACAGACTCCCAGAAAGTGAAGGCTGAGCCTTGTTTAACTCTGTGTCCTGCCGGGTGTTCAGCACAGTCCTAGCCCAGAGTAGGAATTCAGTGGCTGTCTGTTCTTAGAATGCTTAGAGCTTGAAAATTCTCCTTGGGTTCTAGCTAAAGGGTGTTTTGCTGCAGTAGAAGCCTGTTCCGGGTGGAATACAGAGGGAACCAGCCAAGGTGCCCTCTGGGCTTGTTGTACTCATCCCAACCCCGATCCTCCTGCCCCTTGCCCTGCACTCTGGGGGAAGATTCTTACCGGGGAGGTGGAGTTGGGGGGGCCAGGGGGTAAGGTCTGTCCAACACGTGCATGTGGTAGGCAGGTGGGGAGTACACAGGTGGGGGCTCCTCGTCAGAGCTATCGGGTTCCAAGGTCCTCTCCAAAATCTGCATCAGAGACAACAAAGGAAGAAATATTAACAACCCTTCCTTGAACTGATATAACATGTCGACAAAAAATCAAGCGTGGGCGAGCATGTGTAGTCAGGGAACTCCAGTACTGCCAGTGGGAGGGGAAAGGGGTACAACCGCCGCTCTGCAAAGCTGTCTGGGTTCCTGCACTGGCACTCAGCACATGGGCTACCTCTGAGCCTACTCTTCCAGCACACACAGCAGACGTGGATGCACACGTCCCCGGAGGAATGCTCAGAGCCAGGCAAAACAACTTCACACAGATCGCAGGTGGAGCAGTGTGACCTCTGGGGATGGGGAGGCTGAGAAGGGGCGTAAGGGGGATGCCAGGCTCTGCAGGTGCTTCTTGACCCGGGTGCTGATGAACCTTCACTGAGCTACCCACTTGTGCCTTGTGAACGCGTCTGTTCACGTGTTACTTTTGGTAAACAGCTTTCACATCATTCCTATCCTTTCAAAGAATTTCCACATCAATTAACTCACCTTAAGCTGAAACAACTTGGCAAAGTAGGTTATGGATCATCACCCCCATTTTAAAGATGAGGAAACTGAGGCACAGGCTGACTGACGAACACGGCAAAAGCTACACACTGTTTCTAGAACTGAGTCTCTAACTGGGATGTGGTGTCTACAGCAGGAGTCTCTCCGCACACAATGCCGGCACGCCCAGGTTGGATTCTCAGGGCAGAGAACAGCAAAAGGAGGGACCAGGCTCTTCCTCATGGACTCCTCTCCTCATCCAGGAGCCAGAGAAAGGGGGCAAGAGAGGCCAGAGGCTGGGCAAAGGCCAGGCTTCCTGCTGTATGGGCTGATCTGAACCCTTGCCCAGCGCAGTCTGGAGCAGCAGGAAGCCACCAACCTGGAGAGCCCAGGTCACACAGTCCCCACCCGAGCCCTTCCCCAGCTCTGTGTCTATCTCACCTCTGAGACCAAAGGACCCATGAAGGGCTCGGAGGCTGTCAACTGGCCTGAAATCTGAATCCCAAGTGAGTCTGCAGAAGTTACCACTAAGACGCCTTTGCACGTCCCTGCCCATGCCCAGCCACTCTTGGGCACCCAGTCTCAATAGGGACACCACAGCGGGTGGGAG
This sequence comes from Budorcas taxicolor, assembly GCF_023091745.1. NCBI lineage: Eukaryota > Metazoa > Chordata > Mammalia > Artiodactyla > Bovidae > Budorcas > Budorcas taxicolor. The sequence continues at coordinate 8,566,873 of NC_068928.1, forward strand.
GGTGGGTGAGCAAGCATGCACGCACACATACACACACTGCCTAGTGTTTCAGAAGGCATCTGTGCTCACCACTGTACCACCATTGCACACACACTGCCATGCTTTGTACACACCCAGCCAGCCTGACCCAAGGAGGCCTCCTGCTCTGGAATGCACTAACGTTCTTTCCTTTGAGGTGGAAAGTATTTAAACAGATGCTTTTGCATTTAAAAAAAAAAAAAAAAAAGACAGTAGCTGCCTTTCGGGCCACTGCTCTCCTTAGCCCGAATTTCCATACGAAAAGGAGAGCAAGCGAGAGCACCGTAAGATCCAGTCCTGGTCCCTGGCACACCCCGACTCTAAGGGACGGAGCTCCAAGCTGGGCCCGCAGGCCAAGCCCACGGCCGCCACTCGGCGGCCAGCCTGGCCCCACTGAAGCCGCTCTGAGTCAGACGAGTGAGGAGGGGCGAGTTCCGAAAGAGCTGTTCCCAGAGGGAAGCTGCTGGGGGTCCCTCTGACTGAGGCCCGTAGCAGTTGCCCTTCAGGCCTCTGCAGCCCGCTGCATAGGAGGGGGCAGTGAGGTCTTTCTCCTCAGCCGCTCCTGCCCCTTAGGGCGGCCTCCAGGGGCTCCAAGAACCAGACGCCCATCAGAGGCTCTTGGAGCAGGATGAAGCAAGAAGGCAGACAGCAGGCCAGGCACACTCTGGAAAAGGCTGAGCCCCAGTCTTCGGGGAGAAGTAACCCCCGTCGTGTTTCTGGCCTCCCCTTTCCTCCGCAGCTCCACGAGAGCCACGGTAAGGCTGTCCTTCTGGCTCTAAAGGTGCTGAAGTTTCTGGTTCCGTGGCCTCCCGGCTTATCCCCGTGTGGGTGATGGATGCCTGCCAGGTGCTCTGGGGGCCAAGGTCCAGGCCATTTATCTGACGAGAGACATTTCTCTGTGGCAAGGATACCCCTAGGCCAGCCCACCATTCATCAGCCCCCAGAGAGGGGGCTTTTTCCAGTCAGCAGTTATTGTCAGCCCAGCTGCTGCTCATAAATTTTCCGCAGCACTTTCCGCTGGCTCAGGAACTGCCTGCCGACAGGCCCACGCAGAGCTCCAAAGATGAGGGCTGGGGAAACAGCCAAGGGGGCTGCTGAGAAGGGGCTCCATCTGGAAAGCCAGATACTTAGAAAAACAGAAGCATACACAGCACAGGCCTGTCGAGGGCATCAGCAGAGTTTTACAGAGGGTCACGGGGCTGTGGGTTCCATGAATGAGGGAGGAGACACAATCCTACCTGCCAGACAGTCAGGACAAATGAGACTGTGGAAGGGGTCAGTGTTTGCAGGGAACTTTCCTTCCAGCTCACAATTAAAGGTGGCATCTGCCAATGCACACACACACCTCCTCCTCGCAAAGAGGAACCACTGGCTGATCCAAGCAGAGCCAAGGCGTGCTCTCCCAGGAAAAGAGACCAAAGAAAGCTGTGCAAACACAGCAGCAACACTGAGTCATTCAACAAATTCCCCAAGCGCCTGCTATGTACAGTGACTGTCCTGGGTGCTGCGGGTGACAGAGGGATGAGCCAGATGTCACTGGCCACAGACCTTCTCCTCCACCCAGGCAGCACCCCGATAGGAGGAAGAGCGAGGAGGCTTTGCCCGGCAGGATGACTCTGATTAACGGAGAATGGCCACATGTAGGGCTGTGTTCAGAAGGCCCCTGAGGCCACACCAGGGTCTAGGTTTCTCACTGTAAACGGGGTAATAACCATGCAACCTCACGAAGTGTGTGAAGACTCAAAGCGATGATATACCTAAAGCATATAGGATGGCGCCTGGCCCAGGCTGGGACTCAGCGAAGAGCGGAGCTGAATCCAATCAGCTGGGCCGTTCCATCTTGGAACGGAATGTTCTTGCAACTATGGCTATATGTGCCAGGTGACTCTGCAGGCAGTGACCCTCTGCAGAAAGGCTCCGGATGCCCCTTCTGGGCCCAGGACTGCAGGTCCTACCAAGGGTGGAAGGCCAGCTGTGAACTCTTGGAGGGGTCACGGAGGCCTGGCCACACCCAGCAGGTGGGCCAAGGTGGTGGGTGGGTCCCTTCTCCCCCAGCCACACTCCTGGAGAAAGGAAACAACTGCTTGAGCATCCTTCATGCCTCCGTCAAAGGAACTGAACTCTCGAGTCTGACGTGTCACCTGTCTCCCGTGGTTCCCGCTGCTCTAGAACATTCTCCCTTCTCTCTCAGCTGCAAGGCCTCCTGCTCTCTGCTCAGTCGAGGAGCCTGACAGAGGTCCCGCTGCCAGCTCCTAAGGACTCCTGCTCTATTCCGCCTCTGCACAAGCTGTTCCTTCCGCACACCTTTCCCTCTTCTTTACCCTTCCTCTGGGCGGCCGTTTCTTCCTCTGCTGCTTCCGCTCTCCCCATCTGAGCTCTCACTCCTGTGGCCTGCCACTGCCGCACCCCAGCCTCTAGTCCCCCTGGGACTGTGAACTCTGATGAGGGCAGAAACTCTGCGCCGGCCTAAGTGGATGCCCCAAGACTCCAACATGCAGACCAGACAGTGCCAGCCTGGAGAGGGGATTCGGTCTCTTGGGGTGGGACCCACGTGTCTACATTTTGAACAAGCTCCTCGACTCTGATGACCCCTGACCCAGGGGCTAGCAAGTGCCTGGCACAGCCCTGAGAAGGTGCTCAGTGTTTGCTGAGCGACTGCCTGGTTTTTGCCCGGAAACCAAGGCCACTGGGCTGACTTGGGTACCAGTTTCCCCAGGTGGAACCCAGACAGGAGTATAACTCAAGTCCTCTAAGAGGTTCAAACTAGTTGCTTTAGCTCCTGCTGAAGGATCGATTGGGGCCGCGCCCCTACCTCTGGGGGTATGCTGTCCTCCGAGTCGGAGCTGTCCTCGTAGACGCCGCCCCCGCCCGCCTCCAGGTTCATCTGCAGCAGCTGGTCGATGGTGGCGTCCACGGCGCCGCTGTTGGCCCGCAGCACGCACTCGATGATGTCGTAGTCCATGTTGGGGAACATGGTCGTGAAGTCGTCCATGGCCTGGTTGAACTCGAGGCGGCGCACCTGGCGGGCTGGCCGGCTGTTGTTGAGCTCCTGCGAGGCGGCCGCGCCGGACCCAGCCCCGCGCGCGCCCGCCGCGCCCCCGCCGCCGCTGCTCCGGCGGAACAGGCTGGTCATCTTGCCGAGTCGCTGGGGGAGAATGTTTCCCGCCGGCGCCGAGCCCCTTCCCCCGGGCCCCTGCGCCGTGGCTGCTCGGAAGCTCAGGCCCGCGCCGGGCGGGATCCCCGGGTCAGAAGACTGGGGCGCGGCATCCGTAGGGGGCTGGCGGCTCGGTCATCCACAGCCGGGGAGCATCCTGGGGCCGGTTCCACGGACCATCCCACCTGAAACGGAGGGACAGAGAGTCAGCGGGGATGCAACCCACTCCAGCTCAGGGTGGTAAACAAGGCGGTTAGGGCGATTCCCCACCCCAGGGCCACGCCCTCCAGAGAACTGCTTCTTTCTACTTTCTCTCCACCCGTGGTAGTTAGGCAGCTATAGCTCTCTCCTAATTAACAAGAGCTTACATCCTACAGATTTCCCTGCTGGTTAACTCATGACACCACTATGAGGTGGGTGCTTGGATCCCCCTTATGCAGATGGGAAACCTGAGGCACAGACTTGAGCAAGTGGAGGAGGTGGGGATTTGAAGCCAGGACTGTGGCCCCGAGGGGGTTCCCTGATGGTTCAGATGGTAAACAATCTGCCTCCAATGCCAGAGATGGGGGTTCAGTCCCTGGATTGGGAAGATCCCCTAGAGAAGGGAATGGCAACCCACTCCAGTATCCTTGCCTGGAGAATCCCATGGACAGAGGAGCCTGGCGGACTATAGTCCATGGGGTCGCAAAGAGTCGGACACGACTAAGCGACTCACACGTTCACTTTTACTTCTTTCTGTGGCCCCTCAGCCGCTGGTCTCAACTGTTACACACACTGCCCAGCACTCGCAGGGACATGATTGGGGCACGTGGCTTTTGCACACCCGCTCTGGTCTCCAGCCCCATCCAGTCTCTGCTTGCCTCACCTCCCACCCTCAGTGCCCCACCATCCTGCCTCCCATTTTACACAGACCTCTGCAAAACCACAGAGAATACTGTGCAGCCCACTCAGAACCAGAGTGTCAATCACTACCAAGGTCACATTTGTGTTACTGCCGTCAACTGAGTGTTCAATGTGTCTAAAACCATCAAGTTCTGACTTTTCTCAGGCTTATCCCAGGATGTACAGTAATTTTGCTAATTGTAGAAAAGTGCCAGCTTTATTTTAAGGGACTGTTGCATCAAAGGATATTCCTAAGACTTCTCTAATGTTAGGTCATGATCCTAACAGCTGATAGATAAACGCCAGTGTGAGCAAAACAGTGGGAGGTTCTTCCTTGCCGTGATCTCGACAGTTAACTGATGATGGAAAGAAAACTAAACCAGAGGGTGTGGAAGGGGCAGTGTAAGTGCCCTCCCTCACCCCAAGGTCAGAAGACCCATCCTTGCCACTGGCTCCTTCCGTCCCTATCGGTCAGTCCTCTCACAGGTAAAATGGGACTTCATACTGCCCCCCCTAGCCTTTCCAGTGCCACCGTGCTGAGATTTTTCTGTCCTTCAGATCTCCACCTCCTCCGAGGGACATGGAAATTGTCTTAGTCTCCTGTTCTGGGACTTGCTGGGTGGGTGTCTGCCTAGTCCCAGGGAGGCGGCCTGTTTTCAAATCTAGAAGCACATGGGCCCCAAGCAGCCTCCGGACACTGTGTTACAGAACTATCATTGCCTCCCACCCGCAGAGAAAACCAGTTAATACCCTATATTTGGGCTTCCCTGGTGGCTCAGCGGTAAAGAATGTGGGTTTGATCCCTGGGTTGGGAAGATCCCCTGGAGGAGGGCATGGCAACCCACTCCCGTGTTTTTGCCTGGAAAATCCCATGGACAGAGGAGCCAGGTGGGCTACAGTCCATGGACCAAAGAGTCAGACATGACTGAAGCCACTGAGAACAGCATATCACATACCTACATCTAGATACTTTTTTCTACGCATATACTGCCATATGCATGAATTCATTTTACTCAAATGTGATCAAACCATAAATTCTACTAGGCAGCTTGTTTTTTTTCCACTTAATAATTGATTGTAGCCATCTTCTTATGTCAGAACACAGAGATCTACTTCATGATTTTTAATGCCTGAGTAGGATTCTGATGACTGGGTTAAGTATGATTTATTATCCAGCCTCCTCCACCCCATCTCTTGCCTAGATGAGTGAGTCACAGCTCAGAGAGGCCAAAGCTATCTCACGAGGAAGCGCAGAGGAGTGACCTCAAATGGCCAGTCCAAGAAATCTGTTGTGAGAATGAACACAGGAAGGAAGGCCTCCCACGGCCAGCTCCGGACACCCCAGTGCCCGCAGCCACGCCTCGCATCACCCCTGACACACCGGAAGGTCAGGGGATGCTGCCAAAATGTCCTCCAAAGTGGGGCTCCACCCTGGTGGCTGTCTTTGTCCTGGGTTCTGGAAACGTGCCCTGAGGCCTCCAACTAGGACCTGAGGGCCAGGAGGCCCCGGAAGCCAGTGCCCTGGGGGCCCGGGTGGCAGACCAGGACTGCCAGGCTGCTGTCATCAGACATAGGGGTCAGTGCCTGGTGCTGCGGCCTCTGGAGCAAAGCCACCTTCAGCCTCCCCCTCGAGTAATCTGCAAGAGATTGAGGGACCCAGTTTTCACATTGCCAAAAGGCAGTACCTTGGAGAAAGAGGCCAGGACCTGATCCACCCCAAGAGAGGAAGAAGGGAGATGATGGGGACCACGTTTTCCCCATTAGCAGCCCTCTTGACAGGTCCCTTGGCCTCTGGGCCTCAGTGTCGCGAAGCCCCCACAAGGCATTCTCGCCCTCCTACCATTTACTCAAGTCCCCCGATTCAGCCCCTGGGTGCACCCCTCCTCTCTGCCACTTCAGCTGCAGGACCTCATCCATGCACCCTCTCCTCCCTGTGTCCAGGACCTCACCTACATGAAAGGGGCTTCAGTGAGAATTAACAGGATAATCCTGAGCATGCTGCCTGGAACGTGGTTAGCTGTGTCACTGTCGCTGCTACTGCCCTAGAAGGTTGGCGCAGAGCCAGGGGCGGTTGGCATCCCAGCCAGATCCCAGAGCTGATGGGGTAGGGGCTTTTAGGGGAGGCTTCCCCTGCATCTGGGTATCAACCCCGAGAAATATGTCAGCCCTCAGGAAGGCGATCCCGATCCTCGCAGCCCTGGGGGAGGCTGGCTTCCCTGGGCAGCTGGAGACCCCACAGCCCCAGTGGCCACTTCCATTTACCCCCGGTGCAAAGCCTTGAAAAAGAGCATTTCTGTGTGTCTGCCGTGACATGTAAATAAGCCAACAACTCAGCCAGCCCCATAGGCTGCTCCACATTACAGAAGAAGAGATGACACCTAAGACCAGAGGAGGTGCCCAAGACACAGTGCAAGGAGTGGCAAGGCCTCAACTTTTCCATCAAAGGGTGTTTCCGTGGAGAAGGTGGCTCCGAAACATAATGGAAAACACAGGGAAACAGGATGTGATGTGCAGAAATGCCATTTTCACAGGACTCTGCAAGGACCCACGGACTCCCCAAATCAGGATGCCTTTAATTAACACAGGTGAGGATGTGAGAGCTCCCGCTTCTCAGGGCACCACCCCCACCCCCCACCCCTCACTGAGGTCAAATGCAGAAGCTGAGGTCAGGACTGAGGCTTGGCCAGCATGGCTGGCAGCAAGGAGAAGGACTGTCCTCGGGTCAGAGTCATCCATGCCAGGCTGCCGTCTGCAACCAGCACAGCTGAAATGAAAAGCCACTTAAAACACATGGAAAAATTAAGGCAGGAGACAGGGTCATGCGCTCCTGCCAGCGCTTTCACGTGTAATCTTTTACAACTCCAGAGACAGATCTGATCATCCCCATCTCATAGCTACGGAAACCAATTCAGAGAAGTCAGGTAACTTGCACAAAGTCACACAGCCAGCAAGCAAAGAGGCCAAAATTAGGCACCCACTTCCTAAGAGCCCAAAACGCCAAGTCAGGCTTGCAAGTTTAGGAGCCCTGGAGCCTCAAAAAGGCTCAGGAGACTGGGCCCAGCCAGGCTGCCATTCCACAGAGGAAAGGGGATCCAGACAGCTCTGGAGTGGGTGGTGGGTGGGCAGGGAGGGGGTCTGCTGGCCCCACCCCAGAACCAGCTCTGTGACCTTGAGGAAATCACTCCTCCACCTCTCTGAATCCTGGCCACAGGGCACTGGCAGGGAAACAGAGGGAAATAACCTCTGACTGCTGAAAAAGGAAGTGAGTGAAACCTGCCAAGCCCCGAACTCACAGCTTGTGAGCAACCTGGGGACTGGGAGGCAGAACCCCACACCTGTCCTCCCCCAGGCCCTGGGGAGCCAGGCCATCCAGCCTCCCTGGAGAGGAACCCAGGCCTGGCAAGGGCGGCAGACAGCCAAGCTTCCCTCCAAGCCTGTGCAGACAGCCAAGGCCTGAGTCACTCCAGGCCTGGCCCAGGGAGGTGGGCCAGCTGCCCAAGAGTCATTCTCCTGACTTCGCCCAAGGTCATCCCAGTGAGTCTCCTGCAGGGCCAGGTAGGGCCCACATCGGGAAGGGGAGAGTCCAGGAGCCAGAATCCTGGTCCCAGTTCTGCCTGGTCCTGGAAAGGCTGTGTGACTTCGAGAAATCACTTCACTTCTCTAAACCTCAGCTTCCTCGTGTGTCAAAGTTGAGCTAACACCTACATGGAAAGGGTGTTGTGATAAAATTTACACGGGTAACTGAGCATACGAAGCACCTGACAAGATAAGATGCTGTGACCTCTGGCCCAGGTCGTGGCCCTTTTCCAGAGCTTCACTTACACCCTGAGTGATCTTATCTAGTCCCACATCATTAAATACTATCTACATGCCAAACTGGAAAAGTCCCCAATGCTGGGAAAGATTGAGGGCAGAAGAAGAGGGCGTCAGAGGATGAGATGGCCGGATGGCATCACCAATGCAATGGACATGAACCTGGGCAAACTCTGAGAGATGGCGGGGGACAGGGAGGCCTGGCCTGCTGCGGTCCCTGGGGTCGCAGAGTTGGACACGGCTGAGTGACTGAACAACATGCCGAATGTCGCCTCCCAAATTTCTCTTGCCGTGAAGTCTCCCAGGAACACACCCTTCAACCCCACACCTGCATGGCCGACCTGCTGCCCCCACACGGATGTCCAACAGCATCTCCAACATAACTTATCAGGTGGACAGTAAAGACGGGAAGGAAAGAAGCTGGGAGCGCAGCAACTGGGGTTCTCCTCCCATCTTCCACCCCCCGCTCATCACAGTGGTGGGGGGCGGGGTGCTTCATTTCCAAAGCCTGTTCTCTTCCACGTTTTCATTTAGTGCTCACAGCAAACCCATCACTTACACAGGGTGTGCAGTACTGCCCCACCCCACGGACGAAGCGACCAAGGCCAGGGCAGCCCCGAGACACAGTTCAGGTACCTGTGCCCCTACCACTTGGCCTGAGGGCCTCCTCCCTGGCACACCAGGCAGATGGCACGCCGGTCTTCTTTCCAAGCCAACGACAGCTCTGGAGGGCAGGAGATCGACCCCTCTCCAAGAGCTGAATTGAAATTCTACTGCCTCCTGGACGGGCCAGGACTCAACCCCAAAAGGCGGCGGTTGGCACAGGAGGTGCGGGGCTGGGACACCAGAGGCCCCCGTGGCCAGCATTGTTCTGCATCACCCCCCACCCCCCACCAACTCTTCTGTCATTCTGGAGCAACTACCCGAGGCCAGCCGTGTCCCTGCACGCCCCCAGCTCTCTTCTCTGAAAACCCCCAGGGCCGAGGGACAGGCCAGATCTTGTGATCTGTCTGAGCTGCTGTGATCGCAGCCATCAGAGGGACGTGCTGTCCCTTCTTGCCTAATAAGATCTGGGCCCAGCCCAATGGCCCCGCCGTGCCAGGCCACTAGGTGGTGTCCGAGGGCTCAGGCCACAGCTGCTCCCAGCAAAGGAAACGCTGAGCGGCTTCTCCCCAGGGACCAGAGGATCAGCTCCACCCTCACTCCCTCATGATTAAAGGGGATGGGAGCCCCCCACCGCCCCAGGGGTCTCAGAATACAAGACGGGGAGAATTTCAGGCCAATTTATTCTCAAGGTGGGAAACACAAGGTACACATGCCGCTCACTTCTCCCTGGCATCCGGGGCAGACATCATCGAGGCACTGTCCTCTGCAACCCACACGGCCTCAGGAGCCTGTTCATCCTGGCGCTCTGGACAAGCCCCCACCGAGTGATTAGAACTGGCATGCAAGGTACACCCTGCTTACCAGCCATTCCATTTCCCGTATGAGAAGACCAGGCCCAGGCTTATTTTGTCTCATTAGGAATCCAGGCTGCAAAGGCCAGCAGGGCCGGAATGAGGTCATATGACCCCTGGGGTGCTTGTGTAACCGTGGCTAAGTCCTGGGGAAACCTCAAGTGGGAGACGGCTGCGTTCACGGAGGGACCGCTGGGCCCAGGGCATCTGTGCAATTGCCACCTCGGACGTGGTAGGGGCAGGGTGCAGGGAAGTCTGCCCGAGCTTCTTGGCTTCTGAGCTGGAGAGGCCCCAAAGGGGGAGAAAGTAAAGGTGGGGACAAGAGACAGAGAGAGGCTGTCAGGGGCTGTGTGTGTGCGTGCGTGTTCAAGTGTGTATGTGTGTGTGAGTGCCCGGCGCAGGGCGGGAGGGCGGGGGGTGGGGTGGCAGCCCCAACAGAGGCTCCTTGTCCTCCGGCCGCGTACAGGCTTGTTTTCTTCCCAAGCTATTAATGTCATTGCAGCTTCAAAAGCCGGGTGACCTTTAAATGCCGAGCGTTCTGCTCCCGCCCAAGGCGCGGAAACGGCTTAATGGAAACTCAAACGGCCCCAGCTGCTGGGCCCGCAACAAAGCCAGCCTCTTTCCCGAGGCTCGCGGAGCTGCTGGGGAGCCACACCTGTGCCCACTCCCAGGGGAGGGGTTGTCAGGAAAGGGCAGGGGGGACCCTCGGGCACAGCCATCGGGAAACGGAGGCCCGGCTGGACCTGAGTGGAAGAGGTGGGGGAAGAAGGGGAAAGAGAGACTCAGTTCTGCCATGCCTGGCTGTGTGACCTCGGGTTAGCCACTTACCTCTCTGGGCCATCCTCCACCATTCAGTCCAATCTAAGGCTGGGGCAGAAAAACTATATATATATCGGCCTCCCCCCAAAAATATCTTTAAAAAATCTATAGGAGGGGCTTCCCTGGCGGTCCAGTGGTTAAGAGTCTGCCTTGAAATGCAGGTGACACTGGTTCCATCCCTGGTCTGGGAAGATCCTACATGCCAAGGGGCCACTAAGCCCGTGGCTACAACTACTCAAACGTGCAGCACACCTAGAGCCTGTGTCCGAAAGCAAGGAAGTCGCGAGAGGCCCGAGCACCGCCGTGAGGAGCGGCCAGACGGCCGCAGCTAGAGAAAGCCCGTGCGCAGCAGCGAAGACCCAGAACAGCCAAAAACAACTGACCAAATAAATAAAACTTTAAAGAAACCTCTGCAAGAAAAAAAATGAGGGTGAGACGTTTCAAAGGACTTGAATAAAATCCCTCCCCTATGAAAGGATTGGCCCCAGAGCCTCAGTTCTAAGGACACCATTGTTCATGTTTGTTTCTGAGGCCCAAAGATTGGGCTTGGCCACTGTCAAAGGGCCAAGAAGTCAACTCTGCCTTCCAGTTGAAAAGACTCAAGACGAAGCGCCCCCGGGCATTAGTGACCTGTCATTTGCTTGGCTGTCTAGGTAGAATGGTGGTAGTAACAGCAACAATAACACAGCACTTACCACTTGCTTCTTTATGCACCAACCACTACTCCAAGGGCCTTATGCAAGCTAATGACTTTTCATCCCCTCTACAGCCCTAAAAGGTACATGTTACCAATGCTATTTCTACTTTATAGAGAGAAAGTGAGGCACAGAGGAGCTTGCTTAAGGTCACACAGCCGAGTGGCCAAAATGACGTGTGAACCCAGATGATTCCAGACCTGACAGTCTCGCAGTGTCAGGCCTGACCGCCCTCTGAATTCCCAGAGCTGTGCACAGGGCCAGCCCCACCCCCCCCGGCAAAAACTCAGCAAGTGTGAACTGAGTGGAGTCCTCATGGGGCAGAGTTGCCCCTGGCGCTCCTGTCCAGGGGAGAAGGAAGGAGCAAGGAGTCTGCAGGCAAAGCTTACCAGAGGAGAGAGAACCACGGCAATTTCCTTACATAAACGTTTTTCGCACTCTGCCAAGGTTGTCCGTTGCCTGGGCAACCAAATGCTTTCCATCTCCACCTGACCTGGCCAGGACTATTTCCATAACAGTCCCTCTCTCCATCAACAAACGCCATCAGCTCAGCCAAGACACTCAACCCAGGTGCCGAGGAGGAGAGATCAGCCCTCAGTGGACAGAGGGGAGGCTGCTCCCCAGGGGCCCGCCCAGGGGTTGCAGCCTTGGGGAGCCACTGTGGGCTGGCAGGAATGTGTCTGTGCCTGGGACCAACTGCAGCAGCCCATGCTGGGAGAAAGGGGCACTGGCAGCCAGCTCAGGTGCAAGGCGGTGAGGCTGGGCTGGCTCCAGGCGTGAGCTCACGCTGGCCCGGGGCCAGTTCCTCGGGAAAGAGCTCCCCTTCAGGCAGGAGAAGGCCCCTCCGCAGGCTGAGCCTGCGCCCTGAGGCCTGGGTGGGAATGAGAGATGCCTCTGGGCCCCTGGGACAGGTGATCGGTCAGTGATGCCACACAATTCAGGGTCTGCACGTGCCAAGGAGCCCATATCAGGGAGGGGCGCTCAGAGCAGCTGACGGCCCTCCTCCCCACACTAACACACACTTCGCGTCCTGCCCCCACTGATCCATGAATTCCATTTCTCTGGGAGTCGCATAACATATTTAATGGAACACCATAAGGCTTCCCTCATAGCTCAGTCAGTAAAGAATCGCCTGCAGTACAGGAGACCCGGGTGCAGGAGATTCCTGGGTCAGGAAGATCCCCTGGAGAAGGAAATGGCAACCCACTCCAGTATTCTTGCCTGGAGAATTCCCCTGGACAGAGGAGCCCAGCAGGCTACAGTCCATGGAATTGCGAGAGTCAGACACAGCTTATCGACTAAAGCACCACCACCACCATATGATGGTGAACAAAAATGCGGTACCTCTGTGCCCAGTGCTTAGGGGAACAAGGCAAGGCACAGGACAGTGAGTGTATTCTCTGTCCTCTACGGCCTTATGGTATGTGTATGTCTACACATGCGCTTCCCAGGTGGCACTGGTGGCTCAGTCATGTCTGAATCTTTGTGACCCCAAGGACTGTAGCCCACCAGGCTCTGCTGTCCATGGGATTCTCCAGGCAAGAATACTGCAGCAGGGTCCCATTTCCTTCTCCAGGGGATCTTCCTAACTTAGGGATAGAACTCAGGTCTCCTGCATTGCAGGCAGACTCTTTACCATCTGAGCCACTCCGCCTGCAACGCAGGAGACCCAGGTTTGATCCCCACTATTCTTACCTGGAGAACCCCACGGACAGAGGAGCCTGGCGGGCTACAGTGTCGCGAAGAGTCCGATACGACTGAAGCGATTAGCACGCACGCACGTCTGTACATATGGAGAGGGTGAGGGAGTGGGCTCCAAAAGAAATTCTTAAGAAATCGATAACATGGGTTTTCACTGGGGAGACTTAGGTCACGAGAGACAGATCAAGGAAACTTTTCTCAGTAAATCCTTTTGCATCTTTCAAATTTTTATTCATGCTCATTGATTTAAAAGTGAAATAGGCAGAGGGGCTTCCCTGGTGTCTCTGTATGGAAGAGTCCCCGACGCGGGGGCCACAAGTTTGATCCCTGGTCCGTCCAGGAGGATCCCACATCCAAGGGACAGCTAGGCGCCTGCTTCGTAACTACTGAGCCAGTGCTCTTAAAGCCCCAGAGCTGCAACTACCGAGCCCATGCACCGCAGTTACTAAACCCTGTTTGCCTAGAGCCCGCGCTCTGCAGCGAGAGAAGCCACTGCAAGGAGAAGCCAGTGCATTGCAACCGAGAGCCGCCCCACTCGCCGCAACTGGAGAAAGCCTGCGCGCAGAAACGAAGGCCCGGCACAGCGGTGAACAACAGGTAAGTGAGACGAGCAAATGCAGAGCAGCAGTGACGGCACTGCGGTGATCTTCTCTGCTCCTTTTCGTGTACGTATCGCCGCAATGCACATGACTTACTTTTCAATAATAGCTACAGTGAATGTCTGTGAATGCTTGCTACTGCCGCTTTCTAAGCACGTGGCGCGCATGATCTTATCAAAGTCCCACAGTAAAGCCATTATTATACTCGTTGTACAGATAAGCTGAGGCTGTGTGCTGTGCTAAGTCATTTCAGTCATGTCTGACTCGGCAGCCCCATGAACTGTAGCCCACCAGGCTCCTCTGTCCATGGGATTCTCCAGGCAAGAATCTGGAGGGGGTGGCCATGCCCTCCTCCAGGGCATCTTCCCAACCCAGGGATCGAATTGCCATCCTTTACATCTCCTGTACTGGCAGGCAGGGTCTTTACCACTAACGCTACCTGGGAAGCCCAAATGAAGACCAAATGAAGAGTTTAAATAACTTATGTGGCGTCAGAGTCAGTGACAGAGCCAAAATGTGAATCCAAACAATCTGTCCCCAGAGTCCGTGCTCTTCCGAACCCCCGCCTTACACTGTTCTCTGACTTTAAAAAACTAAACCAAACAAACACTGAATGATGATAGGGAAAACATCTTAAGAAAAAAGCAAACCACAGAGCCTCCAGGGCTTTAAAACTTTTGTAATCCTTCACATCCCAACCCAGTCCTCCCTGCCTGGACTTTCTGGGCAAGCCCCCCCAGTCCTGCCTCGGTGGGAACCAGGCTGCTCCCACACGCTCCCCTGAGCCCCGCTTCCAGGTAAGGGCGCCGCCCACCTCCTGGTGGAGCTGCAGGGAGCAAAACGTTTCCCTCCCGGGGCAAGGTGATGGCTGATGCTGCGGTCGCTTCAGAGGTCAGACCGCAGTGTGGGCCCCCTTCCCGAGGGCAGCGCAAGGTTGGGTCTAGCCAGGAAGCTCCTCATGGAGGGAAAACCACGCTCTGGTTTTTACTGGCGCTGAGTCTGGGGTAAGAGCGCAGCAGTTCAGGGTAAGCTTCACCTTGGGGCCGAGCCCGGCTTCCACCCTGGTCCCTGCTGCCTGGGTGAGCGGCACTGCTCTGCGCGCGTGTCTTCGCGGGTGGACTGGGGACACCCGTATCCCCTGGTCCTGTGGGACATCACGTGCACTCAGTCTCGGGGTGCATAAGAGGGTCCGTTTCCAGAGCCCGGCCTAGAAGTCCGGCCCGGGGTCGTGGTCCTGAATCTGGTCCTGACTGTGGGGCGAGGGGAGCGTGCAGCAGAAGGCGGTACTCAGGGTTGGGGTGCTCCAGGAGCCCTGTGTGGGGCCCCCGGCTGCGGGGGGCGGGGGGGTCTGATGGGGCCTGCCCCCCGCAGAGGGCCTGGGCTGGCCAGCAGGGGCCCTTCTCAGAAGGGCGCCTGGGCAGCCAAGGAATGCAGGCCGAGGGCAGGGGAACAGAGGCCTGGGGAGGGCCCGGCTTCAAAAGAGCAGGCGGCAGCTGCAGGGGGAGGGCCACGGCCCCCTCAGCAGGCGGCGGACACCGTCAGAAATTCCAGCGGCCGGGCGGCAGATGGGATTGTTTAGAGCCATTACCAGACCAGCTCCTCTCCCAGCCGCGGGCAGCCCCCTCCCCTCGCTCCCACCCCCCTCGGCGGGGCGCCCAGAGGCCAGCTGCCGGCCGTCCCTGACCCACGCTGCTCCATGCCACGTACCCGCGGGCCCGCACATGCCCTCCAGAGATGCCAGGGTTAGGAAGGCAGGGAGAAAGGCCATGTTCTCCCTGCCAGATGGTGTGTGTGTGTTTGTGTTGCCCAAGGTCTGAGCTCAGCGGCCACAAAGCTGGGATCTGTGTGTGTGTGTTGATGGGGGGGTGTATGTGTGTGTTGACGGGGGCTGTGTGCATGTGTGTCTGTGTGTGTGTGTGTGTGTGTGTCCATGTTCTCCCTGCCAGACGGGGTGTGTGTGTGTTGCCCAGGTCCAAGCTCAGCGGCCACAGAGCTGGGATCTCTGTGTGTGTGTGTTGACGGGTGTGTGTGTGTGTGTGTGTGTGTGTGTGTGTGTGTGTTGCCCAGGTCTGAGCTCAGCGGCCACAGAGCTGGGATCTGAACTCAGATCGTGGCCTCCTGGGTCAGCACTCTCTCCGTGTGTGTGTGCACCCAGCACACCAACACACAGCTCACACGCCTGAGTGTACTGCACACACCAGCTCCAGCAAAGCATTCACTGCTGAGAGGGTGCCACAACTGTGGGGCCACACTCCTTTAGATTTTCCCAACCTCTCCCCACAGCCCAGGCATGCCGTCCACTCCCCTCTTTGCCCAACTCGGAAGCTGTGTTTTTTCCAGCCATGCTGTCCTACACACACGCTAACGTGCCCTGAGCGCACGCACCCTCAGCCTTCCCACGGTCCCATGCTGTAAACCCCTCCCTTCCCCAGGCTGACAGAGGGGCCAGATGAGGCCCTCCTCTCTTCCCCAGCCATGCCCAGCACAGTTTGCACAGCATCAGGTGCACCGATGGTGAGGGGAGAGGTCGGGCTGACCTGCTCTGCAGCCAATCTGGTCAGAATAGAACAGGGAAGTGCCACACCCTGACCGAGGCAGCGGCTTTCTGGTTCCCTGCAGGACCGGCTCCTGGAAGGGTGTCCAGGCACAGACCTCAGCCCGCTGGGGCTGGGAGCTCTGGCCCTCGCCCAGGCAGGGGTGGGGTCACAGAACCAGCCTTCTTTGCCTCAGAGAGCCTCAGTCTCCAGCTCCAGAAAATGGAGAGAAGCAGTCCCTATTCAGTCTGACCTCACCCATCACTGAAACGTCCCAGAGATGCAAGGACGTGAGTGGGAGTAGGGGGCGGGAGAGGGGTGCCAGAGAAAGGCACCCCTATGCTAGGTACCACTATGACGGCTGCTCTGCAGAAGCGGGTGGCTGCATCCTGGGGACCCTGGGGCTGGAAGGACCTGTCCCCTTTCTGAAGCTGCAGAATTAGAATGCCTGTCCTCAGAGGAAGTCCCCAGCAGAAGCCCATTCTATGAAGACATTAGGCAGAGGCCTGCCCTGCCTCCCTCCCCCAGCAATTAGTGATGAGGGAACCTGCCATTTACTGAGTGCTGGGCTGGGTTTCCGTGCCTTATGCTAATCCTCACAGTAATCTAATCCTGCAGATCATTACCTTCTACCATGATCAGACAGTTTGCAGACAGGGACAAGGAGGCGTGTGTGACCTAAAGGCTGTGCAGGGCCGTACCATATCCAGATGGTATGGCCTTCCAGGGGAGAGAGCATGAGCCTGTCACATCTTCTGACACACCAGTGGCTTGCTACCAGCTTTCAAGACTGGGTTTACCCAGAGCTGTGTGCATCTCTACTTGTTCCCTGCACTGCTGCTGACCTGCTCACATGGCTCTGGAAAGCGCAAAGGTACTTCTCTACCAGTCCAAGAAGCAAATGCTCTTTGCTTTAGAGCAATGTATCTCAGGATGGCGGAGACCACCTTCACCAGAGTCTTCTGAGAGGTGTGTGAAGATCACATATTCTCCACCTCACTGTTATATCAGAATTTCTGGGGAGACACCCTGGGAATCTGCCTATTCACAGGATCCCCAGATCATTCTAATGACCAGGAAAGTGTGAGGACCACTCCCTTACAGTTTGGAGACCTGGATTCTGATCTCAGCTCCATCACGAACCAGCCAAGTGACCTTGCTTTCAGATTCCCGTCTGAAAAATGGGCATGGATCTCCAAGACCCCTTTCATTCTTGGCATCCTCCGTGTCTGCCCTGAGTCTCCAGATGGTCCACAGCTGTTTGAGCTGAGTTTCATGGGCTGTTCAGTCCCTGGAGCCACCAATGTACACTGCAGGAACACATTAAAAAGAATTCCTGTCTGGCTGATTTAGGGAGATCTGCAAAAATACCTTACTTATCTCTGGCTTCAAGCCCTAAACAAATGGCTTTTGGATTATCCAGTGCCACCTCCCTACTCCCCTGAATATCCATTTTCTTCATTCCAGCCTGAGCCAACCAGGATTCTGTAAACATTAGGTCCGCACACCTGGGCTTGATCAACAGTCGTCAAACAAAGGCTCTGCCAAATCACCCCACAAGCCCAAACTTGCAGCCGCTCTGTCCCTCCTGAGGAGCTGACAGCCGGAGATGCATGGACCCTTTCTCCCAGCAGAGGATGGGTGTGAGGGCTGGGTGGGAGAGAGGGCGTAGCCAGAATGGCCCCAGCCTACAGGTGGGTTGCGTGTCAGCCAGACTTTAAAGGGTGCGAGGCGACGGTGGGGCAAGTCCAGCAATCGCTGGGACCTTTGAAAAGCAAATGGTCATCCCCTAGTCCCACGGCTCCTCGATGCGCACTGTGGAAACACCGCAAGGTGTTCAGCCAGTGCTCAAGCACTGCTGGCTGGTGGCAAACACAACTGAGTCATCCTTCGAGGTTTATGAGTCCTTGACAGAGGAGCCATGGGGCTTATCAGACCTGCAGCCCACAGACACGGGATGATTTCAGATTCAAGCGACCTCTGTGTAGGTGGGGGGACCCGTGTGCGTGTGCAAACCAGAGAGGAAAAGATCGACAGGCAAGACAAGAGTGAAAACCCGGCTTCCCCAGTGGGAAACACCTGTGACTTGAAGCCCACAACTGCTGATCCCAGCCCTTAAGAACAGATCATTCTCTCATCCTGAATGCGCTGTCTGCCCCCAAACGACGGTGCTTTCCATGTGCGTGGCACCTGGCGGTTTCCAGGGCTGGGGGAGCCCTCTCCATTCGGCCAGGCTCTAGGCTGGGCCTGTGCCCGAGAGCAGGGGCTCACCTGGCACCGTGCTGGGCACTCCACCTCCACCACATCCTCACCACAACCTCACCAGGTAGGAGGTGTTACCCTGCGGACAACCTGCCCGAGCCCCACAGCCAGGAAGTGGTGGAGTGAGGATGCTACCCCACAACCCAGGTTCCCAAGCACTCACCACACCGTCAGCCTACTTGTAACGGGAGGCCTTGCACGGGGCTAAGGGGGAAACGGGCTCCAGAAGGGCCAGGAATGTGGCGTCACCCCGGAGCAAGAGAGAAGCGCTAGGTGCAGTGGCGTGGAGCGGGGAGACAGAAAACAAGTGGGGGCCCCGCAGCACCGAGCTGAGTGGGCACGGCCTGCCTGCCACAGGCACCCCCGCCGGCAGGGGCCGAGGGCCGGTGGGGACCCTGCCCTGCTCCGGCTCCCACACCCAGCAAGGCCCCCCTGTCTGGCTCTGGGCTCTTCAAGTTGGGTTTCCATCCCAACCACCCTGGGCAGCGTGAGTGAATCAGGCCCGGGAGGAGGAAGTGGCCACGCTCGAAAATCATTAACATGCAGGGCTGAGCTCTGGGCCTTTGTTCTTGAGCAAGGACTGTAGCATTTCACTTTCAGGAAGGAGCAGGGAGGGTGGGGCAGGCTCAGAATTGCACAACCAGAAGCACAGGCTCAGACACACAGAGGTCCCACGTGGAAAGTCTGCTGAGACGGCCCCGGCCCCTGTGGAAAACTACAAGCTGACCCACGGCCCTCAGACATGGCAGGTCCACACAGAGAGCACAAGCTCACTCATTCCCTCGGCTTTTTCAATCAGAGAGGCCTTCCAGCTGGGGTGAAAGTGTTAGTGGCTCAGTCGTGTCTGACTCTTTGTGGCCCCATGGACTGCAGCCCGCCAGGCTCCTCCGTCCATGGGATCCTCCAGGCAAGAGTACTGGAATGGGTTGCTATGCCCTCCTCCAGGGTATCTTCCCGACCCAGGGATTGAATCCTGGTCTCCTGCACTGCAGGCAGGTTCTTTACCGTCTGAGCCCCAGGGAAGCCCTCGATTCAGCAGGGGTACATCGGGGCTTCTAAGGCCGGGAGGACGCAGACAATGCAGCAGAGGGGGAGGTGGGGATCTCGGGCCTCTGGTCCCAGCACAGCAGGAACCCCAGGTGGGAGGGGCACAACGCCCCCCACATCTGGCTTGGAGGGACAGCCCCAGTTGAGGGAGACTACCTCCCTCTATGCCCCTCTTCCAAAATACACCATCCCTCCTCCAACCACACGAGCGTCTCCCAGAATCCAGGAAAGCACGGCAAACAGCCCGCCAGGGTGCCCCCCACCGTGAGTATCCAGGTAAATGTTTCGAGGTGGCAGCTCTTCCCTGCAAGAGTCGCATCTCTGCCACCAGCAGAGTGGGAAAGGCAGCGAAGCGAGTTAGTTAGCCCTGGGACAGGGAGGATGAAGGTTGGGGAGGAGAGAGGAAGAGAGGAAAGGTAGTCAACAGGGAGAAATCTGACTTTAAAAAGGCAACACAAGAAACTCCCCGGTGGTCCAGTGGTTAGGGTCCTACGCTTTCACTGCTGAGGGTGCGGATTCAATCCCTGGCTGGGGAACCAAGATCCCTCAAGCTGAGTGGCCCCCCCAAAAAATGTAATACAATTAAGAATAAAACGACTTCCAGTGAGCCTCGGCGTCCCTGGAAAAGTACCATTCATCCCTAGATCCTGAGGAACAGACCCCTGCTCCCCTCCCCGCCTTGCAGGGGTCAGTCAGAGGCTAAGGGTTTACCCTGCACCCCTCCTGCACCTCATTAGAACTTAACCTCCAGGCCCTCAAGGAAATTGGCAGAAATGAGACCCTTGTCCTTTGTCAATTAGAAAGAAAACAGCCCTCTGGGGAGATGGCCCTCCTCTGGGGGGCCCTCTCGGGCTCTTAGACAACCCCTGTTCCCTTGGGGGTGGCAGCGAGAAGTGGAAAGGAGCTGGCTTGTTTAGGGAAGCCGCCTGCTCCCTGACGTCTGGCAGGGGCAGGCCACCCACCAGGTCCAGCTCACCCCCCTCAAAGCCCGTCTGTTTGGAAAGGGCTTTCGGGGACAGGAAGCAATAAACAGAGTCAAGCGGCCAAGATGCAGGGGCTGATTATGCAGTTTATGGATTTTCCAGGCCTCTTTGTACTCTCCCACCAGCTGCCTGGGGCTCTGCAGAAAAAGGTGCTGGCAAAAGGCAGGCTGGCCTTTGGCTTGAAAGGTGGCCTTTTGTCAGGCCTCGGCTGGGTCTTGCCAAGTGTATGAGGGGACTGCGTGCTCCTCCTCGGAGGCCCAAAGAGAAACCCTGCCCATCCCATGTTACTAGAGCCTGGACATACATACACAACTCACTTCCACGCAGCTCACTTCTCTGCCCAGTTCTAAGTTACTTCCTCATTTCAGAGGAGGCTGACTCCTGGAATTCCCAGAGGGGAGGATGTGCCTGGCCAGGCTGCAGCTTGAGAAGGGCAGGTGGGTGGCCCTCCTTCAGCAAGCAGCTTGCATGCAGCTCAGCTATTTTAGCTCCCTCGAGTGTAGAGCAACTGAGGAAAAGCCAAGACTGATGAGGAAAGAAGGTGATTTGGGGTTGCACGGCCTTCCCAGTGCCAAGGTCAGCTTGCATCTCCCATCTGGTGAGATGGTTGCCCATGTGTGCAAAGCCGTGAGTGCAGAGGGTTTGTGGGAATTGTCTCTCAGTACCGGAACCAAACACGACACAGGTGCCTCAGAAGAAAGGAGAGGCAGGCAGCAAAGACCTCCAGCGCCAGATGACATGAAAAAACCAAGCGGAAGGGCCAGGTGTCCCCTACAGTATTTTTGTCGAAATGTCAGAGTGTATGCTTGTATATTTGAAAGGCACAGGGAGGCCACCAAGTGAATACACACCCAGCACTAAGCAGCAGTTGTCTAAGAGGTAGGGCTGCATGAGGGGTTTGCTGACTACTTCATGCATCTTTGCATCCGTTGAAGTTACTTTTTTTTTTAACAAACATGCATTGTTTTCATAGTTAAAAATTAAGAATTTTTTTGTTTCATTTTTTTAAAAAACCATTCATTTATTTCTTTTCAGCGGTGCTGGGTCTTCACTGCTGCCCTCGGGCCTTCTCCAGCTGCAGCGCGCAGGGGCCGCTCTCGAGAGGCAGCACCTGGGTTTCTCACAGTGGTGGCGTCTCTTACCGCAGAGAACGGCCCCTAGGGGCATGGCCTGAGTAGCTGTGGCTCATGGGCATGTGGGATCTTCCTGGGCCAGGGGTCGAACCCACGTCCCCTGCACTGGCAGGTAGACTCTCAAGCACGGGACCACCAGGGAAGTCCCCCACATTAAGACTTTTTTTTAAAAGATGTGTTGCAACATAGAATGTGCAGCTGCTGCAGAAAACGGTTTGGTAGCTCCTCGAAAAGTTAAACCCAGAATTGTCATATGATCCAGTGGTTCGGCTCCTAGGTCTTCTCCCCAAAGAACTGAAAGCAGAGATTCAGGTATCTGAACACCAGTGTTGACGCCAACAGCATTCACAACAGCCCAAAGGCAGAAACAACCCCGGCGTCCGTCACCAGATGAATGGATGAACAAAATACAGACTATAATACATATGGAACCACGGAACTCAGCCACAAAAAAAGGCATGCAATTCTGATACACGCTATAACATGGATGAACCCTGAAAACACGGTAAGTAATATAAGCCAGACACAAAAGGACAGACGCTATATGATTCACTTTATGAGGTACCTAGAACAGGCAGATTCCTGGAGACAGAAACCGGAAGAGTTTCCCAGGAGCTGAGCAAACAGGAGAATGGAGAGATACCGTTTAACGGGCACAGAGTTTCTGTTTGGGGTGATGATCAAGTTGTACACATGGGCAACGGTGAGGACTACACAATACTGTCCGAATACTGAGTGCCACCGGACCGCCGCTTAAAGACAGCTAAGATGGTAAATCTTATGCCATGTGCGTTTTACTGCAATGACAATAAACAAAGATGCAAGTCAGGCAGGACAAGGCACCGGGTTGCAGGAGAGACTGTGAGTCACCAGGCAGAAGGGGGCACTCCTCGGGCTGTGCAGAGATAGAGCCACCAGCCCGGGAATCCTGCCGGCACAGAGGGGCTCTGTCCCCATCTGCACGGGGTGGGCCAGGGGACAATGACAGCCCTGTTGATGGGGACTGTTCACATGATCTCCAGAGTCACACATGCCACAGGGCTGGGGGTGGTGGAGAGGTGGCCACACAGGGATGCTCCGTGGGACATTTGAAATAGTCAAGTTATGATACACTGCTGCTGCTGCTAAGTCGCTTCACTCGTGTCTGACTCTGTGCGACCCCATAGACGGCAGCCCACCAGGCTCCCCCGTCCCTGGGATTCTCCAGGCAAGAACACTGGAGTGGGTTGCCATTGCCTTCTCCAATGCATGAAAGTGAAAAGTGAAAGTGAAGTTGCTCAGTCGTGTCTGACTCTTTGCGACCCCATGGACTGCAGCCCACCAGGCTCCTCCGTCCATGGGTTTTTCCAGGCAAGAGTACTGGAGTGGGGTGCCATCGTCTTCTCCTATGATACACTAGGAAACAGCTATTAGAAAAGGTCAGTGTGCCAGCACATGCCTTGGGTAGAAGGAGCAGGGTGGGGGATGGGGAGGACGGAGCGGGGTGGAGAGAGCTGGCTGACCTGCACTGTAGCAGGGGGAGAGAAGACGAGCAGAAGCCTGTCCTGAGGGTGCTCTGGCTGGCAGAAACCACTCCATTCATTCACTCCACAGACATCACAGGGCACGCTAGGCGGTGGGAAACTGGGGGCAAAGTGGGGATAAGGGGACCAGATCAGCTGGTTTAGCCCTTGATGCAGCTTCACTCCTCACTCAAAAAATATACCCATATATAAAGCTCCAGAGAGATGGTGACAGACAGGGAAGCCTGGCATGCTGCGGTCCATGGGGTCGCAGAGTCGGACACAACTTAGCGACCGAACAGCAACCAAACAAGAAATTAAAAGCTGTTCCTCATCCCCACCTTCTGAAGAAAGACAAAGATCCCTCTTACTTGAGCTGTTCAGAACAGGAAATAAGATCAAAACTGCCCACGTGGGCTGCCACCTCCACCCTGCCCCCTGCCACCGGTGGCTCACAAGAGAGTTGTCTACCAGCTGCCAGGCGTCCACCCATACCGAGTTCTTTCTTCCCAAAAGGGAGGGACAGAGGGGAGCAGGGGCAGCCGGGGTGGGAGACCAGGGTCTGTGGCCTCTGACCACTGAATCCAGACCCAGGTGCCTGGTTCCTGAGGTCTCACCCCCCCCCCCCTTACTTCCAGGTGTACAAGGACAGAGAGAAGTCACATGTGGAGCACATTTATGGTCAATGGCAGCTCTGCCTCACTTGAGATAAGACTACTTGACCAGCAGACTTTGCTATAAAAAGATACTGCCTTCAGGGCCTTCCTGAAATGTGTCCTGTGTGCATACGTGCGCAGAGACGAAAGGGGAGCCAGAGGTTCTGAAACACCTTGGCCTGGCCACTTAGAGCCTTCTCAGACACCCCCTCCTTCCAGAACTGTACTGCCCAAGAAGGTAGCCACTGGTCACCGTGTGGCAAGATAAATTTACATTATTTAAAATTAAGGAAGGGACTTCCCTGGTGGCCCGGTGGCTAAGACTCCACGTTCCCAATGCGGGGGGCCCAGGTTTGATCCCTGATCAGGGAACTGCAGCCCACAATGTTGCAGCTAAGAGTTCACGTGATGCAAGTGATTCGCACGGCGCAAGTAAAAAGACCCCACATGCCACATGAAGACCCAATGTGGCCACATAAATAAGTAAATAGTTAGTAAATTAATTAATTAGAAATTCAGTTCCTCAATCACACTACCACGTTTCACGTGCTGAACGGCCATCACAAGGCACAGCACACACATTAGAACATTCCTAACATCGCAGAAGTTCTATCAGACAGTGCTGTTCCAGAACCTAAGAGGAGCAGGAAGCCCTGGTGTCCTGCATTGTTAGAATTATCTGGGGAGACCAAGGACGGTGAACAATTGATTCCCCCAATGGAAAAGCCCTTCCACATCCTCCTGGGAAGGGCAGCTAAGTACAAAGACCCCTTCTCCTGGGCAGGCAGAGCTAGGGTGAGCACTGGTCCCTCTCCCTGCTGGTGGTCATGGCCTCATCCAAGATCAGAACCTTGGCCTGGTTCCCATGGTGAGATCTGACGCCCAGGCAGGGAAGCAGGAGTCTGGCGAGGAGCCCAAGTCTAGAGTCAGCACCTGCAGGACCCTGGGCTCTCCAGGACGAAGGGGGCGCTTGGCATTGGCAGGGCTCACCCACTGGCCCCTCTCCTGGGTGTGCCCTAGGGTGGCCCTGGCACTGCCTCTTTGGGCTTCTTCAGAGCAATGAGAAAGAATCAGAGGTAGAGGGTAGCTGAGGCAGGGGGTATGGATGTGAGAGTTGGACTGTGAAGAAAGCTGAGCACAGAAGAATTGATGCTTTTGAACTGTGGTGTTGGAGAAGACTCTTGAGAGTCCCTTGGGCTGCAAGGAGATCCAACCAGTCCATCCTAAAGGAAATCAGTCCTGGGTGTTCATTGGAAGGACTGATGCTGAAGCTGAAACTCCAAAACTGTGGCCACCTCGTGCGAAGAGTTGACTCATTGGAAAAGACCCTGATGCTGGGAAAGATTGAAAGCAGGAGGAGAAGGGGACAACAGAGGATGAGATGGTTGGATGGCATCACCGACTCAATGGACATGGGTTTGAACAAGCTCCGGGAGTTGGTGATGGACAAGGAGGCCTGGCGTGCTGCAGTCCATGGGGTCGCAAAGAGTCGGACACGACTGAGCGACTGAACTGAACTGAGGCGGGGGTATGTTTGTGGTAAGGGGAGAGGGAGGCATGGTGCTCATTAAAAGGAAAAAACATCCTTTCCAGGAACCCAAAGGGCGAGGCCAAGGAAATGAACAGAAAGGGATTCTGAAAACACAGAACCTGGGGGCTAGAGCCTGTCTCTCTGCACTAACGAGAGAGAGACAAAGAGGTCCAGGCATCTCCCACCCTTGCACATGGCGATGGAAAATGGCTGAGATATCTTCACTTCTGACTAACCAATCTCCTCAAAAACGTCCCCATTTGAGTCAAAGGGGCATCACCGTTCTTTCCCAAGGCTATTTCAGCTTTGGCCCCGGAAGTCAAACAAAATGAGCTGTCAATCTGCAGGTTTTCCTGCAAGCTGCAGACCGGGGGCTGGGGCTGGGAGGGGTAAGAAGGCAGCCCCTGCAGGGTGGGAGCAGGGGGACATGCGGCCCAAGGGAGGACCTGTGAACAGGGGTTCTGGAACGAGCTCTGCCACAAGGATTCTTGAGCAAGTTCCTCTTTCCTTTCAACCTTTAAGAAAATATAGAAATATAAAACAGAGGACTTTCCTGGTGGTCGGGTGGTTAGAAGTCTGTCTGCCCATGCAGGGGACATGGGCTCAACCCCTGGTCAGGCAGGATCCCACACGCTGCAGGGCAGCTTAAGCCCTGTGCCACAGCTACTGAAGCCTGCGTGGCCTCGAGCCCCTGCTCCGCGATGAGCCAAGCCACCATGACGAGAAGTCGTACACCGCGGCCAAGAGCAGCCCCTGCTCACCGCAGCTAGAGGAAGCCCGTGCAGCGCTGGAGACCCAGCACAGCCGAAAAAAACAATCAGATACAGAGAACTGAACAGAATGCATGTGAGTCTGATGAAGTAGCACAAGGCAAACACCTTACAACCACTCATGTCAAGAAACGAAACTCTGCCAGCCGCTCCAACGCCCTCTCTGCGGACTACAAGCTGCTTGTGTGGTAATCACCCTCTTGCATTTCTTGACCCTCAAAAGCACATGCCTGGACACTATACTTAAGTCCTGCTTGTTGTCTTCAATGTCTATTTTAATCTACAGGTTTCCCCTTCATCCCTATAATTTATGAGTTGACGAACCCAGGCTGCATAACTGCAGACTTCCCCACTATCTGAAGTTCACGGAGCAAGCTTCCTTTTCTCCCTGAGCCAGAGTTACTGCTTCCTTGCCAGCACCGCCCTGCTCATCTTCTGGCCCTCCTCTCACAATAAAGAGAGACAGCCTCAGAGAACGTCAGGAAACGCTGATATTTTGTTATACAAAGGATGCAGGATGCAAGCTGATACATAGGGTATGCTTTCAGCTACGTAAAGGCAAGATGTGTAGGAGAAAGGAGCAGAAGGAAATATGCCCATGTATCAGTAGTCGTCCTGGGTGGTAGTGGAATTCTGTGCACCCCGTTTCTTTCTTCAGTTCAGTTTAGTCCAGTTGCTCAGTCGTGTCCGACTCTTTGTGACCCCATGGACCACAGCACCCCAGGCCTCCCTGTCCATCACCAACTCCCGGAGTTTACCCAAACTCGTGACTATTGAGTCAGTGATGCCATCCAGCCATCTCATCCTCTGTCATCCCCTTCTCCTCCTGCCTTCAATCTTTCCCAGCATCAGGGTCTTTTCCGATGAGTCAGTTCTTCGCATCAGGTGGCCAAAGTATTGGAGTTTCAGCTTCAACATCAGTCCTTCCAAAGAACACCCAGGACTGATCTCCTTTAGGAAGGACTGGTTGATCTCCTTGCAGTCCAAGGGACTCTCAAGAGTCTTCTCCAACACTACAGTTCAAAAGCATCAATTCGTCAGTGCTCAGCCTTCTTTATGGGCCAACTCTCACATCCATACATGACCACTGGAAAAACCATAGCTTTGACTAGATGGACCTTAGTCGGCAAAGTAATGTCACTGTTTCTTTCTTACATTTCCATAATTAGCATATAACAACATGATAGGAGACAGACCAACTTGAAACATCTTAAAGAAAAGAGTGCTCTGAAAGTGTGGCATGAGATCAACTGTGTCACTCTCCCTTCACAGGACCACCTGGCTCTGCTCTCTGCGCCCACAGCCACCATCAACCCAGCTGGGACCCTGAGCATCCCAAGTCTGCCTCCCTTGATGCCTCCCGGCTTCCCTGCCCATCTCCTTTCTGTCTTCTCTCTGTGCCACCTACAGAAGAACTCATCTAAAACGCGCCAGGTCACCTCCCAGCTCCTCGGTCTCTCTTTTTTCCTGCATCAGCTGTCACCGCACTCGGTGAGCATTGGGGTCACGTGCAGGGCTTGTCAGCACACACTGGGTTCCACCCCCAACACGACTGCCTCAGGGACCGCAGAGCAGCCATCTGCACCTCTCCTCTGGTGCAAGGTCTGTCCAGCTTTCAAGACCCGGCTCACGGTCCTCTTTGCCAGGAGGCGGTCTCTGGAAACTTCAGCCGATACTGATCCCTCCCTGCTCTTCCAGGTCAGCCCTAGTGCTCAGAGCCATCTGGAAGAGGAGAGAGAGCACCGAGTGCCTGTAACGACGGGCAAGGTGGCACTTCATCACTTGCTGTCTCCCTCCATCAGACCAGCTCCTCCGGGCAGACTCGGGGAGGGATGTCCCAGGGTCCTGTGCCGCCCGGAGGGCGTTCTGCATGTGCCAGGGGAACTGGGTCTGTTTCATCACAGGCACCCCAGTGACCTTCGCGCACAGGCTGCTAATTATCCCCTCATTCATTCACTGTCAGGCAAAACACACCGAGTGAGGACCTACTGTACACCAGGATACACAAGATTTTTTTAAAAAAATAGCTTTTCTTCACAAAGGCCAAGAATTACAACAGTGTGAGTTAGAACAGAGAGAGCTCTGTGAGGAGCCCTTCCAACTGCAGCCCCGGAGACCGCTGCGCAGACCACCTCGGCCGGAGAGGCAGGTGTCAGTGCTGCCAGGAAACACACAGTTGAGGATGCGCCCTTGTGCAGCCATGGGGAAGGCTTGGCCGCCCGTCACAGGCTCCGTTGTCCCCCGGCTAAGCCGCCCTGGAGTCGGGGCGAGGATTTATGGCAGATATTGTTAGGAGAACAGATGTCCAGGCAGGCAGGCGGAGCAACTGGGAACAACGGCCGTGACTGTGCCAGCCTGAGCCCCTCTGGAGGGAGGCAAGAAGACCCTGCAGTGTCTGAGGCAGTAAGTGCCTGAGGAGCAGGCCCCAGCCTGTTGCTGCAAACACCTGGGCACGTGCAGGCTAAAGACACCGTGGACTGTAGGGCAGGCTCTGGCTTCTCCATAACCTTGGACAACGTTTCCTTCTTTGTGCCCCAGTTTCACTATCTAATAACACCTTTTTAAACAGTGGTAAAGCTAAGCCTCCAGGCTCCCAATGCAGAGGGGCCGGGTTTGATCCCTGGTCAGGGAACTAGGTCTTACATGCTGCAACTAAAGACCCCACATGCCACAACTAAGATCAAGCACAGCCAAGTAACTAAGTAAATATCTTAATTAAGTAAATTAATTAAATAACCTTAAGAAAAAAAAATTTTTTTTGAGTCTTCTCTGTAGCTCCAGTACTCTTGCCTGGAAAATCCCATGGAAGGAGGAGCCTGGTGGGCTACAGTCCATGGGCTCGCAAAGAGTCGGACACGACTGAGCGACTTCACTTTCACTTTTCACTTTTCACTTTCATGCAATGGAGAAGGCAATGGCAACCCACTCCAGTGTTCTTGCTGGGAGAATCCCAGGGACGGGGGAGCCTGGTGGGCTGCTGTCTATGGGGTTGCACAGAGTCGGACATGACTGAAGTGACTTAGCAGTAGCAGAGCTGTAGCTCAAACGGTAAAGAATCTGCCTGCTGCACAGGAGACCCAGGGGAGAAGGGAATGGCAACCCACTCCAGTCTTCTTGCCTGAAGAATCCCCATGGACAGAGGAGCCTGGCAGGCTACAGTCCATGGGATCACAAAGAGTCGGACATGACTGAGCGACTAACACTACTACTATCAAGACGATGTTTTTAAGTAGCAAAGCCAGAAAACAAGATGCTAGAGATCCCTGCTGGAAAAATAAAAGGAGAGATGAAAACAAACAATAACAATGCCAGTCTGTAAAAGCAAGAGGACGTGCAAGGAGGTCGGGCAGGGACGACCCATCATGGATGCCTCGGGGCAGGGAGCCCCGGATGCACTCAGGCGTCCACGGCGCTGGATCCTCAGGTGGGGGGTGCAGCAGAATCTCAGGGAGCTTCTGAAAGGCAGAGGTCCCAGGCGCTCTACTGACTAGCGGCACACAATCCTCGTCCACCAAACCCCCAGCAAGTCAGAGAGGCCTGAGGTATTCTGAACCACTCATAGTTAGGAGACACGAGCCCAGAGGTGGGGATAAATCATTCTCTAAAAGAGGAGGAGGGGAGGGGCCTTGGCCCCAGAGCAAACCCCAAGGGAGCCCGGAGCCCAGCAGGCACCAAGAAGGACCGTCACAAGTGAAGCGCCCTTCCTTTCTGCTCCCCACTCTAGAGGTCTGCTTCTGGAGAGCAGACAACCCCCTCCTTCTGCAGGCTGACCGGCCCTTAGGCACCTGCTGTTTCAGCCGAGTGCTGGGGTGACCCTTCGTCCGGCCACCACACTGTCCCAGCACACTTCCCTAGTTCCACGCACTTAACGCCTCGGCCCTAACAGACCCACCCTGCTCAAGTGCAATTTCAGGATTCAGAACACAGACCTCGTTCTCCAGGAAGCCTTCCCGGATGCACTCCTTGGCTCACTCCCACATGGCCTGGGCCAGTTAGGTTCTCACTGCACCATTAAGACGGCAGCACTAGTTACACATCACAGTCACCAATGTGCCCACTAGGGCCTCGGTGGCTCAGATGGTAAAGCATCTTTCTGCAATGCACGAGACCCGGCTTTGATCCCTGGGTTGGGAAGATCCCCTGGAGAAAGGAATGGCAAGCCACTCCACTATTCTTGCCTGGAGAATTCCATGGACAGAGGAGCCTGGTGGGGTACAGTCCATGGGGTCGCAAAGAGTCTGACACAACTGAGTGACTCACCTTTCACTTTCACTTTCACCGTGCCATTGGCGGCCATACCAGAGCAGGCTTCTCTTGGTCTTATTCAGCTCTCTGCCCCCAATACCTAGTTCAGTGCGCAGCATAAAACAGGCAGCAATGTGCACAGGCAACCCTCACTTCACTGCCCTTCACTTTATTTCACTTCACAGACACTGAGGTTTGTTTTTTTTTTTTACAAATTGAAGGTTGTGGCAACCCTACAATGAGCAATCTATTAGCACCATTTCTCCAACAGCATTTGCTCATTTTGTGTCTCTGAGTCACATTTTGGTAATTCTCACCATATTTCAAGCTTCTCCGTTATTATTATATTCGTGATGGTGATCAGTGACTTTTGATGTTCCTATTCTGGCTGAACGCTCAAAGGACGGTTAGCATGTTTTTCTGCACTAAAATACTTTTTCATTAAGGCATGCACATTGTTTTTTTAAAAGACATCATGCTATTATGCACTTAATAGACCGCAGTATAATGTAAACATAATTTTTACATGTACTGGGAAACCAAAACACGCGTGTGACTCACTCTGCCACAATATTCACTTTACCGTGGCGGTCTGGAAGTGAACCTACAACATCTCTGAGGTCTGCCTGTATATTTATGCAGATCGGGAGAAACGGAGGGGAGGAAATTTAAAGTCAAACAATGGAAAAATTTTCAAAGCACTCGGCAAATTAGAGCAAATATTTTCTTAAGCACTGCCTATTGCCACGGAGAAACCTAAGACACAGGGAGGAAGGGTGCCCACAGTGGCAGAGGTGGGTCAGAACCCAGGCAGTATGGCTCCTCCTCTCAACCCTCTGCCGTGATACCGATGGTTCAAAGGAAAGATGGAGTAAAATCCGGGAAAAAAAAAAAAAAGAGCTCCCTCTGCAGTCCTTGCTCCTGGGTGTAGGGGTTCACGGCAACTCCACACGTCACCGTTTGGACAAAGCACAGTTCGAGGCTGCCATCCACGGAAGCAGGGGCAGTTCATGCGGAAGGTCTCTCAGTGAGGTGCCGGGGACCCCTCTGCAGCCTCTGGGAGAGTCTGGGAGTCAGCGTTCCCAGCTGGGAGCTCTAGGAGGCCCAGAACCAGGAACAAGGCCAATGCCACCCAGGGCCTCTGTGTACCTGCCCCACCTGGCCCCTCTGGGCCCGGAGACAGGCTAGTCGGGAAGATGGCTCAGCGGCCCAGGGGGCTTCACTCAGGGGAGGCTGTGGAGAAGAGCAAGAACTCCGGGTGGCTTCAAAGTGGGCAGGAAAGGACTTCCCTGGCGGTCCAGCAGTTAAGACTCTGCTTCAACTGCCGGGGGCTCAGGTTCAATCCCTGGTCAAGAAACTAAGATCCACCCACATGCTTTGGGTACAGCACCCCCGCCGCCCCAAATAAGGTAGGCAGGAAAGAAAATGTATTAGAATCAACCAGAGTGACTGAAAATGAACCGTACGCCAGGCACTTGCAGAGGTGGGTCCCCGCAGGATTTAATTTTCCCACCCACCCAGTGAGGCGGCTGTCATTCTCCTTGTCTTACCAACAGGACACTCAGGCCCTGTTCTGCCAGAACGCGTGAGAGCGAGGAGGCAACCCTGCCAGATCGGGGTGTTTGGCCGAGGCTGAATGAGAACGTAAGGGTCTCTGGGCAAAGTGGCAAGGATACTTGGTCTTTGTTCTCTTTCTTCAAGACAGAACAAATAAAATGGGACTTAGACTCCAGAAGAAACTTGCTTGACTGTAAAGAGGGGTCAGAGAGAACACTTCCTGGGAGGGACCCCTGAATGGTGCTTTGCTCCAGCAAGCGCCTTTCTGCAGGCAGGAGACCGGACCGCCTGGCCTCCGTCACCACGAGGCCACTGACACTCGGAGGTCTCCTCAGACAACTTGGCTCTAGCTTCAGTCTCAAGGGAGGCTCTTGGACAACGTAAATCTGAGGTTAAACGCATCCTTTGTGGGACTTCCCTGGAGACTCCGGGCTCTCAGTGCAAGGGGCTCAGTGTTTGATCCCTGGTCAGAGAATTCGACCCCGCGTGCCACACACAACGAAGAGCTCGCATGCCGCAACTAAGACTCGGCACAGCCAAATAAATAAACACTTTCTTCAAAAAACCCTTTGCCAAATTTGACAAACAGATGAGGTAGACAGTCCTGATACTGAAATGAAGTGTGGAGTTGGCGGTTTTAGTCAGTGAGTATAAAGTTGGCACGAGTGTGGTACTGATTGATAGAAGCCTCCTGTTTTGCCTGTTGAATAACATAGTTGGTCAAGCCAGCAGTGACCGAGACGACCAAGGGAGTGTGGTAGGCAACCCGCTCAGGAAGCCCCGTCCTGTGTGGGCACGCCCACCGGGAGGTCTCCGAGGACACAGGGCCGATCTGTTGTTGTTCCCTGGTTGCTCAGGCCAACGCTTTTGCCTTGGCCTGGAACAGAAGTCTCCTCTAGTAGGTCACGATCAGTCCGGGAACGCAGGACACTCTGGTGGGGGGCGGGGGGCCTGGATCACACACGGGATGTTCAGTCTAGTCTAGAGAGGTTCCTGATTCTGAAGTTTCATGTCAAACTACACAACTTACTGGTTCGAATCAAACACAGAATTTACTATTCGCCATCGAACAATCATATGACAGTGATTTTGCAGTTTACCCAGATGTGGGGCTTCCTTAAGGGGTCCCAGGACCAAAGGGGTTCAAAACCTCTCCACCCTCTCACGAGAAACCAAGCCCTGGAAAGGTTAAAGGCCTCGCCCAAAGTTCCTGCCAGCAGGAGCGGCTTTCCCACCAGCCTCCTGTTCCCAGTGGCCAGTAGCCACCTCTGAGTTGAGGGGACCCGGGGTGGGGGTGCTGAGTGTCCATGAACCACAGTGCACGTGCTCCACCCGGGACCTCATGACACTCACGGCACAGCACCCCCACACAGATCAGGCCAGGCAGGGGTCCCCGACTGGAGGACTGACCCCATGGTCCCTGGGGGAGGAGCCCCCCACTCCAGGAGCTCCAGGCCGCGGCAGGTCCTCCTGCCTGGCCCCCACCTTTCCCTTTGATCCCAAAGAAGGTGGAGAGCAAAGAAAAATCCCCAGTTGGCATCGATTTGCCCAAAGCAAAAGGAACACAAAGGCTGCGCCTGTTTCCATGGAGACGAGATCAGTGAAGCAAAGGAACAAAACAGCAAGAAACACAAACCGTCACCACCTTCCGGGCCTGCGTGATCGATGTCGGTGGGCCAGAGCCCTGACAGGAAGACACTGGAAGAAAGAAGGGTAATCAGAAGATCAGCAGCCAAACCGAGCGCGCTTTCAGCTGCTGCGAGGGACGCGGTGGCCTGCCGCCACCCCACTCCGCCCGCCCCCAAGCCTACAAATTAGCCAGGGCCCCACTCTTGAGAAAGACCCTGAACAACAACAAAAAAATCCCAACCGGAGTCCAAAGTGAGTCATTATTCACTTTACAAAAGGATTCTTTGCTTGACAAAGAGATTCCTTGCAAGGGGCAGATCCCAAGGTGCACAGGAGCACTGTTTTGTTTCTTTATTTACTCCTCTGGGGCGGAGGAGGAGAGACTGAGCTCCAGCTGAAAGTCGGTTTAGACAAGATGACAAAATTCCTGCGGGGAAGGCACAGGGGATGGAGTCGACTCTGCTTCTAAAACATTTGCCGGGAGAGGCCCTCGGGAAATCCAACCAAGGCAGCTTTCAGACAGAAGGCTTGAGAGCCTGCAGCCCATCCCCCAGAAAGGGCCCAACCGGGGAGACCAGGCAGCAAGGCTTCCATCAGGTCCCCACAGGGTGGACCCCAGAGCCCTCAGGCTGCAGATAAAGCAGCAAGCAATCAGGGGTGGCCTTTTCCTCTAGGAGAGCAAGAAGGCAGGAGGCCAGCAGGGAGCTCAGCAGGTGGCAGGACCCGCTCTGCCCTTTATCAGGTGACACTCACGAAGCACCTCTGTGCACGTGGTGCCATCCCAGGGAGGGGCGCCCTGCCCTCGGAGAGTCTCAACCAGGCCTTCATGCCACCCTGTCTTTTGGCTAATTCCTACAAGGAACAAGTGTAACCACGGCAAGACTATCTCCTGAGTGTGCCCACTAGCCATCGTCTCCTGTATCCCCTCAACCAGCCCATGAGAGAGACACTGTCATTGCCCATTTACCCATGTGGACACAGGCACACAGAAGCATGTAACTTGGTCACACAGCTAGTAAGTGACAAAGCCAGGATTCAAAAACAAAGGTCTGCCCAACTTCAAGGTCTCTGAAGGCTAAATGCCTGCCGCATCAGCCCGTTTCACAAAGATGCCGAGGAGGAGAATGCAAGGGAGTTGCCCTGAGGCAGGGGATGAGCTCAGAGGACCAGTTCTGACACACCCAAGGCTGGTTTGCTTTGTGATCACCCCCCTGGGATGGCACCCAGCTTTTCTGGTGGGGTATGTGGACTGCTCTGGGGCCATGAAGCCACTCAGCAGGCCCAGGCTTCAGTGTGCCGCTCTGCCACTCACTACTGCAGCCTCGGTGCCCCTGCTAGCTAACTGCAAGGACCTGGGAAGAAACACCGGCCAAGGGCCAGGGTTGTCACCAGGGAGACCCTGGGAGGTTCGGGCTCAAGATTCCCAAAGAGCCACAGGCTTTGAAGTGAGCAAGGTAATGTTCACAGAGCCACAACCCAGGGCAGCCTGTCCAGGAGGCATCTGGTCAATGGTCTGCCCACCAAGGTGCATCTGCGAAATTTAACTCCCTGACATGGCAGGCCTTCAGGGAATCAGTTTCCAGAACCTCCACATCCCCGTGGTATCCTTTGGTATCGATGTACTGGGAACCATCTGAGCCCACCGGTTCTCTTTCAAGGTGGCCCTCCTCAAGACTTCCCAAAAGAAAGGCCATGCCGGCTTTGCCCTGGCACTTTGACCAGACAGAGGGACAACTCAAGAATGCAGCGCTCCTGGAAGGAGTCTCCTGAGGATGGACACTGAGAAGGGAGCTGGCCTCATCTTACCAAGACCGACTCTCCCATGCATACCCATCTGGGTATTCCGGGATTAGAATTAGGAAGCAAGGAAGCCGACACAGGGGTGCTTGCTTAACACATTCATTTGAATCAAACAATGGAGTCAGACTTTTTCTAACACAAAGCATGATTTGGCTCATCGTCTGATGGCAAGATCTGGCCTTGCAAATTAAGAGCTACAGGAGACATTTTCCACAACCGTGTGAACTGAATTTGCCATTCTAGGCTTTCATGAACATACATTTGAAGCATATGACATACAATAAGCCAGGAAATACTCTCTACGTAAACTTATGAGAAAAAAATGTTAATGTGAATTTTTCAGTGTATGGGGCTTCCCAGGGGGCACAGCGGCCTGCCAACGCAGGAGACGTAAGAGGCTCGGGTTCGATCCCTGGGTTGGGAAGATCCCCTAAAGTAGGAAATGACAACCCACTCCAGGACTCTTACCTGGAGAATTCCACGGACAGAGGGGCGTGGCAGGCTACAGTCCACGGAGTCACAAAGAGTTGGACATGACTGAACAACTCAACACACCCACACGTAAGGGGATACAGCTTTTGGTTGTTGCTGTTGTTTTTATTCTTTTGACAGCTGTGAGAGCAAAAACAGTTTTAAGCCTGTGTCTTTCCCTCCCTGGAGCCATACTCAGAGGCTGTAACTTCCACACCACCCACTGGGCCATGAGTGTAATAGATTCTCAGGAGAAGGCAGCTGCAAGGGACACGGCAAGCGTTACACCTAACACCTGGGTGTGAGTTTATTTCTGCTACTTCTTAGCTGTGTGGATCTGGTAAACTTACACACACTCGCTGAGATAAAGTTACCCATAAGCTCATGGGAATAATACCACAAGAGACATATTAAAAATCCTGATATGGTGATGATGATAATATTAAATGAATAACGGAGAAGTGCACTACAGAAATAGCCCCAAATAGTAGCCAACCAGCAAGTGTTTTCTGTCTGGCTTGGACAACTTTATGGTCTTTGTCTCCAGACGATGCTAATCACTCATACTTACTGAGCATCCACTGTGTGCCAGGCACTGGACTAGGTGTTTCACAGGCCTCGTTCATTTTGTTTGCACATCAGTCTTACGGGTGGAGCGTCCTTCTCATCCTCCCAGTTTACAAGCACAGAAAGCTTACATACTTGCCAAGCATTTAGGGTCCAACGTGTGTGCGTGCTAAGTCGCTTCAGTTGTGTCTGACTCCTTGTGAACCTATGGATTGTAGCCAGCCAGGCTCCTCTGTCCATGGGATTCTTCAGGCAAGAATACTGGAGGGGGTTGCCATGTCTCTTTCCTGTGACCCCTGCATTGCAAGTGGATTCTTTACCGCTGAGCCACCAGGAAAGCCCTTAAGGTCCAATGAAAGTGAAAGTGTTAGTCGCTCAGTTGTGTCTGACCCTTTGCGACTCCATGGACTCTAGCCTGCCAGGCTTCTCTGTCCAGATAATTCTTTAGGCAATACTGGAGTGGGTAGACATGCCCTTCTTCAGGGGATATTCCCAACCAAGGGATCAAAGCTGAGTCTCCTGTATTGCAGGCAGACTCTATCACCTGAGCCGCCAGGGAAGCCACAAGGATCGGTGGGTTTGTTCATTTCTAGAGCATTTGCTGTCAACTCACTCTGCTCAAACAGTGGTCTCCAACTGGCAGCGTCTGCACCGAGAGCCTCGAAGAAATTCAGGATCCCAGCGCCTACTCCATAACCTATGGAATCAGAATCTGCGTTCTAGCAAAATCGATGCATGATTCCTACCCCATGCACATCCAAGCTAGAGACATACTGCTCTAAACCAACAGCCCAGCTGATCTACATCCTGGTTTTATCTTGCTGAAGGTAATGTTAGAATATTTGCTTTCTCCACACGCACACGCACACAGCTGGCAATTAAAGCAAGCAAGATAGTTAGAGATTACAATAATCCATCAGTAACACATGCCGAAGAATTGATGCCTTTGAACTGAGCTGTTGGAGAAGACTCTTGAGAGTCCCTTGGACAGCAAGGAGATCCAACCAGTCCATCGTAAAGGAAATCAGTCCTGAATATTCACTGGAAGGACTGATGCTGAAGCTGAAACTCCAATACTATGGCCACCTGATGCGAAAAGCTGACTCATTGGAAAAGACACTGATGCTGGGAAAGATTGAAGGCAATCTTTCCTTCAGGAGAAGGGGATGATAGAGGATGAGATGGTTGGGTGGCATCACAGACTCAATGGACATGAGTTTGAATAAATTCCAGGAGTTGGTGATGGACAGGGAGGCCTGGAGTGCTACAGTCCATGGGGTTGCAGAGAGTCGAACACAACTGAGCAACTGAACTGAACTGAACATATGCAAAATCCATGTTTTAAAAAGGGCTAGGAGGACTCACATCAAAGTGTCATCAGCAGCTACCTCTGAGGAGTGGTGTGAGACGGGGAGAAGAGGTGGTCAAAGGGGGACCATTTGAATTATTTGAAATTTTTAATGAAAGGAATGGAGTTGTATATTGGTTACATAATTTTCTTAGAAGCATGTTTTAAAACACACTCCGGAGGACTTCCCTGGCAGCCTGGTGGTTAAGCCTTCATCTTCCAATAGGTTCTAACTCTGGTTGGGGAGCTGGGATCCCACATGCCTTGTAGCCAAAAAAATGAAGAAATATAACAAAAAACACACTCCAGATCACTGGAAATTGATGGTATTTCATGAGCTATGTCTACAGGAGGCAACTGATGGTCCCCTGGAAGGCCAGGAAGGGGGACCCTAGGGAAGTACAATGGAGGAAAAGGAGTGTAGGCTTGGAATCAAAAGATCCAGATTCAAGGCCAGACTGTGCCCTGCATTTGCCTCAGGACCTCAGGGCCCTCATTTGGCATCTCTGGGCCCGCGATTTCCCTGCATAAATGGGGGTCCCCCCCCACACCCTTCTAGGCTCCCAGAGTGGCTGCAGGGACCAATCGTGCATCAACAAGCACCAGAGGCCCATGTGAAGGGCAGGGTGCTGTGTTTCTTGAAAGGAAAAGCCAGGAAAGAAAGCAGTGAAACCTTCCCCCTCACTCATTCCATTCCCCAAACACAGACAGTCCATGACTTTATAAGGAAGACACACACAGT
Source organism: Budorcas taxicolor (assembly GCF_023091745.1). NCBI lineage: Eukaryota > Metazoa > Chordata > Mammalia > Artiodactyla > Bovidae > Budorcas > Budorcas taxicolor. The sequence goes on from NC_068928.1 coordinate 8,604,788, forward strand.
AACCTGGATTTAGCGTCCGAGGGAGCCCCAGACTGATTTTCAAATCCTTATTCGAACTTAAAAGTTAGGTTTGGATGAGGTTCAAAACACAAAAAGAAAGGGCTGTTTCTCATTCTCTCTGCTCCTCGCCAGGTTTCTCTGCAGGCTCAGGACCGGTGAGGCGGTGTCAGGGTTCTTCCTGGGTCGTGGACGCTCCACTCTGCCGGGCTCTCCATGCCTTCCCAGCACGGCTCCAGCACTGGCCCCCAGCTGCTCAAGGGCCCAGAGTTTGGTTCTGTCTGGCCAATGCCTTAGTTTCCCCACTTTTATCTTAGAACTCAGCTTTGCAGAACTGGAAAGAGCAGCGAGTCCCCCCTGGGGGAGGAAGGGTGGAGTTTGGGTCCACAGGGATAAAGGGACTTACTCCGACCCGCACGGCTAGCTTAAAATAAATAAGGGGGGTCAGGTTCTCTATGACCTTTGGCAATATGTCCTTTTCCTTAAGATTTTCCCATCATTCCTTTGCAACATGTCTGTCCTTGACCTCACCCCCAAACCCTTCCTCTAAGAGACTCATAATTCTGAAGACTAAAAGCTGGTGTGCTTTTTCTCAAACTGGACGATCCTGAAACCACACAGTCTGAAGGTCTCATTGAGACTGAGAAAGAAAAGAATCCCCGGGCAGATTTTCCAAGAACCATGCCCTTCGAAACCATTATGAGCTTCAGTTACAGTGAAGTCACTGCAAAAGAAGCCTCCAGGCAGACAGTTCCAGCCACAATACTTACATGGCCTAAGGCACCTAACGTCACCTCTCTGACCTTCAGTCCTCAAAGCTTCAGGTTTGGAAGAAGATTCCAGATAAGAATAAAGCCTTTCATGTGGAGTAGGAGCTCAGTACATAGCAACTCTTAGAGTTACTATCATGATCGTCTCATTCAGGACCATCCATCCCAAAGACAAGGATGTGGCTATATCAGTTCTCCACTCCAACTGCACATCAGAATCACCTAGGAAGTTTTTGGGTTTGTTTGTTTTTTAAATGCCAATGCCTAGATCTTATCCTCAGTGACTCTGATTCAGTGGTCTGGACTAGGACCTAGGAAATCAGTTCCTTTTTTACAGCTCTCCAGGTGATTCCAGCGGAGAAGGCAATGGCATCCCACTCCAGTACTCTTGTCTGGAAAATCCCATGGACGGAGGAACCTGGTAGGCTGAAGTCCATGGGGTCGCTAAGAGTCAGACACGACTGAGTGACTTCACTTTCACTTTTCACTTTCTTGCATTGGAGAAGGCAATGGCAACCCATTCCAGTGTTCTTGCCTGGAGAATTCCAGGGACGGGGGAGCCTGGTGGGCTGCCATCTATGGGGTCGCACAGAGTCGGACATGACTGAAGCGACTTAGCAGCAGCAGCAGCAGGTGATTCCAGTGTGCACCTGTGGTTGGCAAGTGTGCTCTAATCTGTGCTTCTCAACCTTTAACATGCACACAAATCTCCTAAGGGTCTTGCTATAAAATGCAAGCTCCAACTCAGTAGAGGTTTGGTCTGAGGCCTGAAGATTCTGTATTGCCATCTAGCCCCCTGGTGACGCCACTGGTTCATGGCCTCAGGAGGAATGGCACTCAAAACTCAAGGTCTTGGGCAGATGGCTGAAAAGTTTATAAGATTCTTCTCTGGAAGTCTCAAAGGCAAGCTCTGTCTAGCCAGGCTAGAGCTCACAGCGTCCTGAAAGCAGACAGCCAACTAAATGGCCTCAGACTGGGGCACAAGAACTCAGAACTAGAGGCTGTCCCCAAATGACTCTCTTTGGCTTCATGCTGTTTTTTTTTGGCGGTGGGAGGTGGGGCAGAGTGGGGGATGATCTAACAAGAGCCTGCAGACAAGTGTGGCCACAAAGACACTGAATCGTGGCACCACACCCTGCATTCACTTGGAGTTGCCTTCTCAACACTGTCTGAGGGGAAAGGCAGAAGGAAAGGGTCCTAAGTTACCTTCACTCAGATTAGCGGGGTGAAGTGGAGCAGGGCGACTTAGCAGGGCGACTTGGCAGGACGTTCCATCCAGAAGCAGCTGAAAACAATCACAGCTCTGCTGGGCCAGCCTCCTCTGATCAGCCAAGCAGGAAAGCTTCCTGCCTGGAGCTGGCGAGGTAAGTTCACGGTTGAAGGGACTCCAGGGAAACTTGAGCAGGGTAGGGACTGGGCAGACAAGTCCCTCTGGCTTTGAGGTTGGCATATTTTGTGACCCTGAACAACATCGTCAAAATGACACTGACTGGTCACCAACTACATGCCAGAGAATTTTACAGAAATCCTCCCATCAACTCGGCAAGTCAGGCATCATTGCTGCCATTGTGCAGATGAGGAAACAGAGGCTCGGTGGATACGTGACAATGGAACTTACAGAGGACAGAGCCAGGACTGGAAGCCAAGCTCCAAACTCTTAAATCTCTCAATGTCTCAACTTAACCCCTTCACGACAAAGGGGAAAGGGTATAAATCAACAGAACTGAAAGGATGATGCTTATTAGCATCATAGTTATTACTTGTCATTATCCTCATCAGAAGTATAGTTAAGAGATACTGGGAGAAAAGGCTGGTGTCTGTCCTGCCATTCAGGCGGCTGAGCCCAGGCCCCTGCAGTCTCCAAGCCCTCCTGGGCAGGGTGCATGGCCCCTGACAGACCTTCAGAAGAAGGCCCTGGCTATGGGATAGAGCAAGCGTCCAAAAAGCCAACAGCTCAAGGAAGGAGACTGAGCTGGGTCACAGCTACCTGCTCCTGGCACCTGGGCCACCAGGCCAGGCCCAAGGCTGGAAATGAAACCCAACTGATGGGCCTTGAGAGCCAGCCTGAACCTGTACCCAAGCCTTACCTCTGTATAAACCACAGAAGGCTCCTGAGACAGACACAGCCTGTTCGAACGAGTGCCCCACACTTCAAGGGCTCTGGCACCGAAGGCTGAAGGGGCCATGCTGGGAGCCTCCGTCCCACGGGGCCCCAGGCCCCCCCTCCCAGCACTCAGGCAACTCTGGATTCATATTACGCCCATGCAAATCCAACAATGGCTCCTGATGTCATGCTCCACAAAGTCCTGAGGCTTCCAGAGGAGCTGGGAGTGGGGGTGGTCAACAGTAGGGAATACACAAGGAAACAATGATACAGTCACTGAAAATATTTTAAAACCACACCGTGTCATTAAAAATGCTCATTCTACAGTGTTACATGAAAAAACTACATACAAAGCTTTTCAAGTATGTAATCGGTAAGATTACAATTAATTTTAAGAAGCTATACAAATTTAAAAAATAACAAGAACAGAGGGAAATATAATCAAATGTTATCGGTGTGTGTGTGCCAAGTCGCTTCAGTGGTGTCTGACTCTTTGAGACCCCAGGGACTGTCGCCCGCCAGGCTCCTCTGTCCATGGGGATTCTCTAGGCAAAAATACTGGAGTATGTTGCCCTGACCTCCTCCAGGGGCTCTTCCCCACCCAGGGGCTGAACACGCATCCCATATGTCTCCTGCGTTGGCAGGTACGTTCTCTGCCACTGGTGCCACGGAGAAGCCCAAATTGGTGGCAATATTTAAATTACCAGAACAATCTCTGTAGGAAATTAAGCATTTCCCCCCTCCCTTTTTTTTATGAGAATACAAACTACACAGGGGTAAGCAGAGCACTTTTTTTTTAGGTTGAAGTACAGTTGATTTACGAGAGGAGCGCATTCTGACTGAAGTCCATGTGTCTGAGGGGTCAGGATGAAGCCTTTCTGGGATGGCGCAGCCCCAGCGTGGGCAGCCCACAGCAATGAGACCACACGGGTATGGCTGCAGTCCAAGGCCCCCGGGCATCGGTGCTCATGCGTGGGCCAGCAGGCCAGTAAGGGACCCTTCCCAGGGGGCTTAATTCTCCAGTGTGCATATGTGTGTGTTAGTCACTCAGTCGTGCCCGACTGCTCATGACCCCATGGACTGTAGCCCACCAGGCTCCTCTGTCCATGGGATTCTCCAGGCAAGAATACTGGAGTGGGTTTCTATTTCCTTTTCCAGGGGATCTTCCCCACCCAGGGATTGAACCTGGGTCTCCTACATGGCAGGCAGATTCTTTACCATCTGAACCATCGGAGAAGCCAGGGAACATAACGAAAAGCCCATTTGCCCTCAAAGTGCTCTAAAGGATTCTGGTGAAAGATGCCTACTGAAACAGTCCAGACAGGTGCCCTGCCCCAGGCGAGGGGGCAGAAGACAGTTGCCACCGAGGGCTCCAGGGTCCCTTGGAGACCCCTGGCTGATGAGGATTCCTGCCTGTGCCACAAAGCCTGCCAGCGCGAGGATGTAAGAGGGACGCGCTTTACCATATGGGGCTCAGGAGCCTCCTGGGAAGGCTGGCGGGAGGCAGAAGGCAGGTCCCTGAGCCCCGCGAAAATGTGAAAGAGGAAAGGCGTTTAAAGTGAAGGGAGGCACCAGCTGTTGTCAAAACAACACCAATTACGGGGGCTGCACCGCCTGCAGCAGGCTGGGCTCTGCGAGCAAGGCTCCTCTCCAGGGGGCCAGGCGGTCACCCAGCCGCCCGGGCTCGGGGCCCAGCCTGAGGCTGGGGCTGCAGGCCAGTCACCAGCTGGGCAGGGCAGCCCCAGTCCAGAAAGGAGCCCACACAGGTCCTGCTGACCGAGAAGTCTCCAGGGTCACAGGGTCGGGTACCTGTGCTGGGGGCCTGGACTGGGGGCCACCGGAATGGGGACAGGACTAGGGAAGCACCTTCTCTGGAGACTTTAAAGGACTAAGCACCTGGAATAATTGCAACAGTAAAACAGGAGAAAAGTGACGTCCTTGTCCCTTGAAACTGGGGAGGAGAGAGAGTAAGAGAGATCCGAAATGCTGCTTCCTTACTCACAGCTCACGGCAAGGAGCTCGAGTTCACCATCGCTGACGGGGCCCCCGGATGTCCTCTGCTGCCGGCATCTGCGCCCGGAGACCCTGGGGTGGAGTGAAAAAGGCCTACCCTCAGGAAGCCAAGGAGGCAGGAAGGCCTTGAGTGTCAGACCAGGGTTTTGTCCCTGTTCTGTGACTTCCTAGCCGTGGGGCTGGTGACAAGCCCCTTCCCTCCCCTAAATTAGGTGAAAGCGCTTCCCAGCCTTGCTGTTGCATCAAAATGTGTGTGGATTCATGAAAAACATTTCTGTGATGATACTCCTAAAACTATCATATTCTAAACCAACAGAAGATACCGTATGACTAGTGGAGCATCATTACAAAGTGTGGGCATTATGGGGGCTTCCCTGGTGGTCCAGCGGCCAAGACTGTGCTCCCAATGCAGGGGAATTCAACCCCTGGTCAGGGAACTGGATCCCATATACCGCAGTGACAAGATCCCGTGTGCTACAACTAAGACCCAGCACAGCTAAATAAGTAAATAAAATATTATAAAAACTAAATAATAAAGTGGGGGCATTTTGCTCCCCTCTCATGACAACATGCAAATGAGAAGCAAAAACAGACGCATTAACCTTTTTTTTCAAACCCTTCACCCACACAGTCTAAAATCAGGACTGGATAGGAACACAGGAGGGGGCTCCTGAACCAGAGGGGAGTGAAAGGGATACACAAAACCAGCGAGACCAGGAAGAAGGAAGAAGGTTAGAAAGCACATGCCGGTCTCCCGGGAATGAGCCCAGCGTCCCTGGGAAAGACGCTGAGATGAAAGGGAGGAGCAGCTGGGGGAAAACAGGCCGTGAGAACAGGACGCGATTGTTCTTGGGGACAGGCAGGGTGGCCACCCCTGCTTTGTGAGTTAATGCAATTAGGGCCCGGTGGGCGGGGGCCCTTGGTTTGGAATCCCTTAGCTCCAGCCCATCTCGGGACGGGACAGCCGAGCCTGAGTGTGGGGCTGGAGCTGGAGGCGGCTCACCTCAAAGGGGGCAGCGGCCCGGACAGCCAGAGGTGAAGCCCTCATTCCAGGAGACGGGCACTTCCCTCCTCCCCCGGCACCGTCCTGGGAGTTCCCTGAAGCCCAGCCTCGGCCCTGACCCCAGTTAACACTCCCACTAATTGCTGGGGCTGCAGACAGACTGAAAGCCCAGGCAGCAAGAGAGTCGGAGTTAATTAAGGAGGGAGAAAAGGTCTGCGTCTTCATTCTTCCTTCCCCCTCCCTGCTCCTATGGGTCTGGCGTCTAGTTTCAAGGAAGCTCCTGAGGCAGGGCTCTTGAGCCCGGAGCCAAAACCAACAACGGCACATGGAAATTATTGAACAGGAGCAGCTGGGCCAACAGGGCTTCTAGGAGCCTCACTCCAAAGCTGTCCAGGTCTCCAAATTTCCCAGAGGTGTGTCGAGGAGCCACTCCCCACCCATCCCAAGGAAAACCTCATGGTCTCTCTGTCCGCTCTCAAACAAGGATGGCACAAGTTCTCGCCACCAAGGGGGGATTCCTCCAGGGGGCAGTGGGCCATTCTGTAGGCCAAACACTAATTACACAACATAGACATCTGCCAAACGCTACCTCACCTAGTTTCACAACTACCCAGTGAGATAAGTACTGTTCTTGTCCTGACTTCACAGATGGGGAAACTGAGGCTTGGAGGAGATAATGAATTTACCCAAGCTCAACAAGGCAGCAAGCAGCAGAGGAATGATTCAGACTCCTGCACTCTGACTCCAAAACTTGCCACCTGGATGTTCTAGCTCATGAGAAACGAGCCTTGTGGAGCTGCTTAGTCAAGAATCCTTGAAGTTTCCATGAGGTCCATGAATCCCCCCTACCCCCACCCCACCCCAAAGGACATAAAATGCACAGTTTAATGTGTTTGGGTGTGAATGCACTTTTCAGGGTAAAGGTGGGTGTCAAAGTTCTCTTTAGATTATAAAAGGGGTCTGGAACCCAAAAAGAGGTTAACAAATGTGGGCCAATGAGGTGATACCCCAATCAGTGATTTGCTAAGTTGACCCCAGGACACAGATCTTTTAACTTGAGCCCTCTGCTTTTTCACTTCACTTCCTTACATGCTAATGAAACAGCCAAGAGGGAAGCTGAGTTTCTCCAGAAGTAGAGGATGTGCTGGCAGTTTAGCATTAGGCAACTTCGCACTGAAAATCCCCTTGGCCTGCTTGGCAGAGAGTATCCAAGAGACACATTGTAGGGGAGGAGAGAGGTGAACAGACCAGCCCTGAGGATGAAAGGGATTTCCTACCTAGCTTTTTTTTTTTTACTTCTTTCAGTCACTGAAAAACAAGTTCCAGCACTGTCCCAATTCTTGCTTGAATTCACATGGCGGAAAATATTTTAAAAGCAGTCCCAGACTATCAGAAATTCACAGGGGGAAGAAAGTTTCTGTTCCAAACGAATTTGCTACATATGCAAAGACCACTGTCTGTCTATTCATAAAAACAATGGTGTCCAAGGACTTTCCTGGTGGTCCAGTGGCTAAGACTCCACACTCCCAATGCAGGGGGCCCAGGTTCCATCTTGGGCTGGGAACTAGATCTCACATGCCGCAACTAAAAAGATCCTGCATACCATAACTAACAGCCCAGCACAGCCAAATAAATAAATATTTTTAAAACTAATGGTACCCCTTAACTGGGGCCACTGTCCTCATTTTCAGATGCTCCAAGACAGCAACCAATAACAACGGTGCTGTTGCCCACATTTGACAGCCAATATTATCAAGCATGAGCTCCCCCGGTAGCTCAGCTGGTAAAGAAACCGCCTGCAATGCAGGAGACCTCGGTTCCATTCCTGGGTCAGAAAGATCCCCTGGAGAAAGGATAGGCTAACCACTCCAGTATTCTCAGGCTTCCCTGGTGGCTCGAATGGTCAAGAATCTGCCTGCAATGCGGGAGACCTGGGTTCAGTCTCTGGTTTGGGAACATTCCCTTGAGGAAGAGACGGCAACCCACTCCAGCATTCTTGCCTGGAGAATCCCCAATGAACAGAGGAGCCTGGTGGGCTACAGTCCACGGGGTCACAAAGAGTCAGACACGACTGAGCGACTAAGCATAGAGCAGCACGTGATCAAGTATGCACTCCAGGCTTCACCCACGCTTCCTCATCTATCCCTAACTCCAACCCTGTGAGGCATGGGCACTATTATCTCTGACTCACAGATGACAAAATTAAGACTCAGAGAGGTTAAACAGCTGCCCAAGAACACACAGCGAGGAAGTAACAGAACCAGGATTCAAGTCTGTCCGACCCTGACGATGGGACCCGAGAACAAGATCACTTAAAGCAGATCTGCAGACCAAACTGTTAGTTGTAGGTCCTTGGGGAGATAAGTACAGGAAGAGAGAATAAAGAAGGCTTTAGGGAAGTTCCAGAAACTTGATAGTTACACACTCGAGCGTGTGACGGCAGACTTGTCTCTACAGACCAGCCCCGGCATGTCAGACTTGTGATGGTCATGCTCACTGGGGCACATACCCGTCCCCAGATGAACGAAATAAACCACTGGTCCTTCACCTCAGAGTTTGAGAAACACTGTCCTAAAGCCCTCTACAAACACAGCACCTATGCTGCTCAAAAGAGGCCATTCTCCCAGGTGCCTCCTCCAGAACAGGCTTCTAGCAGGCACTCCTCAAGCTTTTACATGCCCACACATCACCTGGGCATCTTGTTAAAATGCAGGCTGATGTGGGCAGTTCAAGCGGGGCCCAAGACTCTCCATTTCTAACCAGGAGGCATGGGTACTGCTGGTCTGGGGACCTGACATCAAGGAGCAAGGTTCTAACTGCACATCACTCAGGAGCAGACAAGGTGGAACCGGGAGCTCCACCGGACAAAGCCAGCCAGAACCCAGCAACTGGCCCAAGAACAGGCACAGCCCCTGGGGCTGGCTGTGAGAGGGCGGGACGCCTGCATGGGACCGGGCTCCTATCATAGGCAACCTCAGAAACACACCTTCCCCACCCTAGCCCGAGCCTGGGACACCAGGCCCCTTTTCTCCTGAGTTGCAGACACAAGGCCTCAAAGGCAGAGAAAAGCAGCTCTGAAGCATTTGCTACCTATAACCAGACCAGAGAAAAGGAGGTATTCTGATTAAACTGTGCTTCCTGCGGCTTCCCTGGTGGCTCGGTGGTAAAGAATCCTCATGCTGATGTAGGAGACATGCATTCAATCCCTGGACCAGGAAGATCCCTCATTCCGAGGAGCAACTAAGCCCATGGGCCACAACGACTGAGCCTGTGCTCTGGGGCCTGGAAACGGCAACTCCTGAGCCTGAGTGCTGCAGTTACTGAAGCCCGCACGCTGCAGAGCTGGGGCTCCACAATAAACAAAGCCACCGCAGTGAGAAGCCCTTGTACAGCCACCAGAGCAAAGCCTACACAGCAACTAAGACCTAGCACAGCCCATAAACAAACACATAAATTCATAGATTCTGAAAAAGAGCATTTCAGGCTTTTTCAGAGAAGTCTATTTCTCTTTGAGGTGCTCTTCCTGTCTTAAAAAAAAAAAAAAGAAATTGTGGATTCTTAATTCAATGGAAGACGACTAGTCAGCAATAAAAGAGAACACACACAGGTACTTTATACATACAGCAACATGGATGACACATGCATACACTTTATACATACAGCAACATGGATGAATTTCAAGAATACCACGTTAAGCAAAAGAAGCTCACACACACACATACACACAGAGACAACTGTGCTTCCTGCCTTGGCTCTGCTCATCCCATCCTGTGGCTGGATCTCGGACAGTGGCGTCCTGGGAGGATCACCACACATGCACTTTTGGGTCACCCTCAGAGGGCAGAAATGGCTCCTCAGTGGCCACTCCAGAGGGAAATGGGAAGTTTCCACTTGCTTCAGGTTACCTGTCCAATTCCCTGGAAATTCTTGACTGTAGAGACTGTCCTTCTTATTACCACTCTGTCTCTCCTAATTTAACTTATGGCCCAACGCGTACTTATTAACGGGGCAATTCACAATAAAAGGTTCAGATCTCCCACTCATTAGGGATTCACTCTTTCATTCAAAAATATATTTGGACCAACTGCCACGAGCCTGGTCCCACGATGGGCCTGATCGACAAGGGCTACTTACTCACCCTTTTCTAAGAGGCAGGGAATAAATGACTAATGGGGCCATGACTCCATCAACTCAGGCAAAGGGCCTGTTCCTGGAGCCAGGAGGAAGCCGAGCTTCTGCGCAGCAGCTTTCCCTCATGCATGGACTCAGGGAAAAGCGGTCCCCAGGGTGGGGCTGGGCCCTTGAGGCTGATGGTACTTGACACCAGCTCCTTCATCTCCGTCACAACAGGGCCTGAGGGTTACTGACACACACAGCAAACACAGCCAGCGGGGCTTGATGTCTGAACCAAAAGTGCCTGGACAAGACACAACCCACACTGGGGAGAACCAGGCTGAAAAACCAACTCCGGATCTCAGCTGACTCGCTGAAACCACGAACCGCTTTCTTCTTTGCAAACCCCAACCACATTCTCCTACCTCCAAACCCTGCTGTGTGCTACTTCCCTACAAGATGCTCTCACTCCTGTCAGTACTTGTGACAGCCGAAAACATCTCCAGACACTGCCAATGTCTCCCAGGGGGACAAAACCATCCCTGTTTGTCAACACTGCACTGGGGGATGGCCTGAAACCCTGGCTGTGCGTAAGAAACACCTGGGGAGCTTCTGACTCACCCACGCCTGGGCCCACCTCACACACATTCTAATTCTGGTCTAAGATTCTACAAGTAAACAAGAATGTCTATCACTTTACAGGCCCTTTATGTTCCTTTAATGTGCTGGTTGGTTCATCCACTAGATGGAATTTCTGCAGAAGCATGAACTGCCTCCCCCCCACCCCCAGCAGCCCGGAGTGGAAATGCATTCGTCACTCACAAGCTGCTTAGACAGCAAACATGCCATCCTTCCCAATCTTTATACTTGGGCTTCCCTGGTAGCTCAGTCGGGAACTCTAGACAATGCTCCATGCAGCACCTATTTCATGCTAATCAGAAGAGCCTACAAACTTCTTGAGCCCTCTCCACCCCCACTAGATGAAGAAGCCACTACAGGTAGCACCATCTCCTCCAGACTCAACTGTATATGACAAGAATAATCTACTAACACCATCTTCCAAGCGTCACCAGGAGGAGGGGACAGAGGAGGGGGCCAGTGAGAGTCCAGCCGCCTGACTTTGGTTTCAGTGCCCAGCCTCTGAAGGAGCCCCCCTCCGTGCTGTCGCTTGGGTGTGAGGACCCTTTGCTAAATGGCCAGGGTGCCCGCCTATGAGTACTCAAGTTTATTGACCCCTCTCCACCTTTCTTGGCCAGAATGGAAGGCATGAGGCCAAGGCACAGCCACAACGGTAGAAAATCCAGTCTACCTGAAAGTGCTGTTTCCCTCGGGCTGATCATGACTCAGAATTAAACTCAGGCCCAGAACTAGCCTTTTTCTGAGACCCAAAGGCAAGAATCTTTCCCCACACCTTGCTTCAAGGGTTCTCCAGGAGGATCTGGAGAACTGATTGACAGTGGCCTGGCCAGTGTTGACGGGATGCAGTCAAGTTCACGTCCTGCCTCCCAAACTCCCCACACCTGAGGCTACCCCTGCAGGCCACCTCTTCCGAGAAAGCCAAACAGCGATAAGGTGTCAAGGAAGAAGATCTGGCTCCTAACCCCTAGCAGCCTGAAGTGGAAATGCATTCGTCACTCACAAGCTGCTCAGAGAGCAAACATGCCATCCTTCCCAGTTTTTATACTTGGGCTTCCCTGGTGGCTCAGTCGGTGAGGAATCTGCCGGTGATGCAGGAGACGAGGATTCCATCCCTGGGTGGGGAAGATCCTCTGGAGAAGGGAATGGCAAGCCATCCAGTATTCTTGCCTGCGGAATTCCATGGACAGAAGAGCCTGGCGGGCTACAGTCCAAGGGGTCACAGAGAGTCCCATACAGCTAGGGGACTAACACTTTCACTTTCAACACTGAAGACTAAACAAAGGGTGGGAAATCCCAGGGGCCAAGCTTCCCCCCAAGACAGCAAAGGCTATTCAAGCTCTCAAGATCAGCGTTCTCACCAAAATTCACTAGCTAATACATAAAGATGTAAATCGCCATGTGGTTAGGTTACATCTAATGAGTGACTTGGTATTTTCTCTGATATTTTCTCCTTTGATATTCATTGCCAAAAGGGTGAGTGAGTCTTAAAGAGCTGCTTCCGGTGGCACTGGCTAGCTTGCTAAACTCGAAGGCACCAGACTCTTCCATTCTACGAGGCCAGCAAGATAGTGATTTTTTCCCCCCAAGCTTTCTTACTTCCTCTCAGTTACACCCAGAAACACACACACACACAGAAACACACACACAGAAACACACACACACACTGTCGCCTGAACACATCCTCCTGCTGAGGGTTCTCTTCATTCTCCAGAAGGAGCTCTGGAAACCCGGGCCTCCGGGAAACGAGCCGGGGAGGGAGGCGGCGGCGGATCGGCACTTCCTCCGCCGCAGGCCGGCCCTCCGCGCGGCCGCTCCCTGCCCGCGCCTGGAGGGCCCCCGCCGGGAACAAGGCCGCCTTTGAGAGCCCGCGCCGCCGCGGCCGGCCGGGTTGCCATGGCCACGGCCCTCCGGCGGGGAGGCGGCGCGGCGCCCGGACACCCGTCCAGGCCCTCCCCGCGGCCCTGCCCGGCCCCTGCGCCCCTCAGCCGTCAGAAGGCGCCGCCCCGAGGGGCCGAACGCGGCGTCGGCTCGCCCTGCCGCCCTCCGGCCCTGCCGCCCTCCGGCCCTGCCGCCCTCCGGCCCTGCCGCCCTCCGGCCCTGCCGCCCTCCGGCCCTGCCGCCCTCCGGCCCTGCCGCCTCGCCCTGCCTCGGGCCGCGTGTCCCTGGCAGTCGCCGCGCCGGGCCCCGCGGCCGGGGCTGCCGGGCGGGCGGCGCAGGGACGCAGCCTGAGGGCGCGCCGGGCCCTCGGTCCCCGGCCCCCGCGTCCCGAGGAGCCAGCAGGACGCCTGAATAATTCAGCCCTCAATCCGTCCTGTGGTCTGGGGGGGTTTCATTTATTTTTTGAAGAGATCTTCAAAATTGTTTGAAGAGGTGAAACTGCCGTTTCACCACGGGAAGCAGTTTAATCCTAAACCTGGCTCTGGTTTGAGACCCAGGACCTCCCAAGACTGCAGGGAAGGGGCCGCTGAACTTCCTGAACCCAGCCGACCGCCAGCCCAGAAGCGGCTGCGAGGGGCGGGGGCGGCGCAGTCTCCAGGGAGGAACTGCATTATTGGAAAGCCGCGAGCGCCGGCCCGTAGCCTGCCTCTAGTGGCGGGTCCCCAGGCCCCTCCAGCGTCCCACCCACCCCCTGAAGGCCTCGTGTTCGCTCTGACTCAAGATTACTGAGCACAGAGTGTTACCGCACTGGCCACGGGTCCCTGGCAGCCGGCAGCTTTGGCTTCCCTTAACCACACTAGCTGATATTTTACCGAGCCTTCATCTCATGTAACTGGCACAATAACCTTATGAGGTAGGTACTATGAATATCCGCCTGTCACAAGTGAGGACACAGACTGGAGGAGGTTAGGAGATGGCCCCAGGTCATACAGCTAGCAAGTGAATGGTGAGGATGCAGACCCAACCGTCTCTTTCCAGACTTCGTGCCTTAATCCCCACGTTACATGGACATCTTCAAAGAGTGGAACCAACTCAGCCCAGGGAAAGTGACATGACTTGCTCATAGTCAGCCCACTGGGACCGTGTCAGACAAGGACTGCTGCTGCTAAGTTGCTTCAGTCGTGTCCGACTCTGCGTGACCCCATAGACGGCAGCCCACCAGGCTCCCCCGTCCCTGGGATTCTCCAGGCAAGAACACTGGAGTGGGCTGCCATTTCCTTCTCCAATGCATGAAAGTGAAGAGTCAAAGTGAAGTCGCTCAGTCGTGTCCGACTCTTAGCAACCCCATGGACTGCAGCCTACCAGGCTCCTCCATCCATGGGATTTTCCAGGCAAGAATACTGGAGTGGCGTGCCATTGCCTTCTCAGACAAGGACTAAAGAGCCATAATCTGGACTAACATCATTTCCACAATTGCAGTTTCAACTACAGAGGTGAAAACACACTCAGAGTACTCCTTTTACAACGTTATGGTCTAATGGCCTATAAACATAGCGTGACCCAAGCAATGTACCATGCTAGTCCCGTCCACTTCCTTCAGTCTCTGCTCCATGACTTTCCAACAAACAGCTCCCCTGCCTCCAACAAAACTTAAATTCCCTCTCACGGCAATATAATCTCTCCCACCCCTCTTCAGGGCAGTGCAATCTCCAAGATTCCTAACACACCACCCTGCCAGCTCATATTTATGCAGCACTTTATATTAATAGTTCTCAAAGCTCTCTTACAGTCATCCAGTCAGCTCAACAACTCTTGAACCAGGTAAGCATCAGCACCTTTTTTGAGGACTGCCCCCACCCACATTCACTGGGGAAAGGGCCCAAGCCAGGAGGTACTATATGACTATGTGCTCCTGGCCATCCCTGATTGGACCAGCAGGAGACAACCGACAGTAAGGGACCAATCAGATTCTTCTCTCAGGAATCTGCATCAAAGGTCTGAAATACAATCCAGTCTGATGTTTCTCGAAGGAAAATGGGTATATCTGGGGGCTGAGGACCCATGACATCTAGCATACATCCACAGAAGCAGTGGCATCCTGCAGTTCCAGGCACTAGGGAGGCCCACGGTATTTCCTGCCGTTGATTCTTGCATTCTCCTTGGCTTCAAATAGCTCAAGTTGGTTTCTGTTACTTGCAGTCAGTAGAGTCTGAACTAACAGATGGGTTGGATAATTATCCTCCTTTTGCAGATGAGGAAAGAGGCTCACACAGGTGGAGTGACTAAATGATTATCACAAGATTAAATGTAATAAAAGTGAAAGTGAAAGTGAAGTCGTGTCCGACTCTTTGCAACCCCGTGGACTGTAGCCCACCAGGCTCCTGTGTCCATGGGATTCTCCAGGCAAGAATACTGGAGTGGGTTGCCATTTCTTTCTCCGGGATCTTCCTGACCCAGGGATCGAACCCAGGTCTCCTGCATTACAGGCAGATGCTTTAACCTCTGAGCCACCAGGGAATCCCCAAAAATGTAATAACGGAGAGGTTAAAATACCTGCCGTGTGACTCCCCTTCGGCCATTTCTTGCCTTCTTCCCTGGATTAAAGAAAGCGGCAGGTGTTTCCTTCTTGTTAGTGTTTTTAAAAAAATATGACAACTGACGATAATTGATGAGGCTGTAGGCACTCTAATGGACTAAAACCAGAGATAAGAAATACAGGCAGCACGCGCCCTCTGTGATGGCCCACACTCTATCTGTGGAGTGTGCTTCTCTCCAAATCTGAATAAATTCCCTTCTTACCTATCAAAAAACAAAACAAAACAAAATCCTCTCCTTTGAAACCATGAAGACAACCCTTTACCCCTCTACACTTCCCAGCCTCCTTTACAGTTAGGTTGGAGCCATGTGAGAAGTTCTGACCAATTAAATGTGCATAGAAGTAATAGGTGTCAGTTCCTTGGTAAGGCAGTTAAAAGCCAGGGGCTGGGGAGCTGTGATGGCCCCATATTCCAGATGATGTGACTACAGATGGGGGGAGGACTGCCTAACTCACGTCAGACTTCCTATGAGCACATATGGAACGTAGTTGTGTCAAGCCGCTGCAATGTCAGAGTTTGATTATTACTGCAGAATAGTGCAGCTACTCTCCCAACTGAAACACGTAAAACACTCAACCGGGGCTCTTCAGCACATTTCTCTGGTCTGCAGGATGCTTGAATTGTCTAACATTCATTTGTTTAACAAATACTCCTAGCGCCCCAAGACTAGGCGCTGTAACGGGTACAGCCAAGAGCACAGTTCAGTTCAGTCGCTCAGTCGTGTCCGACTCTTTGCGACCCCATGAATCGCAGCACGCCAGGCCTCCCTGTCCATCACCAACTCCCGGAGTTCACCCAAACTCATGTCCATCGAGTCAGTGATGCCATCCAGCCATCTCATCTTCTGTCGTCCCCTTCTCCTCCTGCCCCCAATCCCTCCCAGCATCAGAGTCTTTTCCAATGAGTCAACTCTTCACAAGAGCACAGTAAAAAAAAAAAAAAAGACCCAATTTCTCTCTTCAAGACGGCCCCTATCTGGTGACCCACAGACCAGACTTTGAGACTAAAAGGAGCAGTTCTGCAGGCGTGAAGGCAGGACCTCCCCCTGGGCCACTGGCTCAACTGCACCCCAAGAAAAGGTAAGCTGCCAGAAGGCAAAGACAGCTTGTCCCAGCGACTCCAGGAGGGCGGCAGCCAAGACTGAGTCCACACCAAGTTTTCATACCCTGGGCTCTACCAGCTGCCCCCCTGCCAGCCACGTGGACACATACAAGTGCCTCCCTTGCCCTGGGCACAGAACAGAACGGAGAAGGCATCAGGGAAGAGCCATCAAATAGAGCAGGTGGCTGGCAGAAAAACAGGAGCAATAAAAGACACAGCTTATTCGCCCTCACCCTCCTCTGCAGCCAGAGTATCTCCTCTGGAATTACCCCCCTGCTTAATTTATTCTAGCCCCAGAAGTCCCCAACACCTGAGCTTTCTTCCCCCATCCCTTATAATTGAGGGCCAACCAGAGAAATCACTCTGGACTCTTCGTGTCAAAAGCTAAATGAGAAGAGAAGTGAGGCAGGCAGAGCCATCACATACAGTTATGTGGGCTGTTCACTACACAGAGGGTCCACCCGTAGGGGCAGATGGGGTGAATCCGCCTATGCTCGGCTCACTCAGTTGTGAACCCTGGAGAAAGCCTCCTTTCTTCTAATTCACACAAAGGTATCTGCTCTATGCTGCACCCCCAGAAGCACCAGAGTGGGGGCTTCTCCACAAAGAGTGAAGAAGTTTGCTAATGGGTCCATGGGAACGTACTGTACTAGCTTCTCTAAATTTGGGTATACTTGAAACTTTTTATCATAAACTGTAAAACAAAGAAAAAAAAATCCCACACAGTAAGTAGCTATTACTTGGACAAGTTACTTAGCCCTCAGCCTCAGTTCCCCCATCTAAAAAGACAATAATCCCTGGCGTATAGGTTTGGTACAGGACTAAATTAAATAACTGAAGTGAAATGTTTGACATGAGTAAATCCTCTTACACACAGGAGCAGTGTAAGAACAGTAGGCACTGGGACTTCTGCCTTGTAATGCAGGGGACGTGGGTTTGATCTCTGGTCCGGGAAGGTTCCACATGTCTCGGAGGAACTGAGCCCATGCCCCATAACTAGAGAGTCAGTGCATTGCAAGGAAAGGTCCCGCAAGCCACAACCAGGGCCCAACACAGCCAAATACCTATTTCCTTTTTTTAAAAAGTGTCTGCTGCTGATAGCTGGGGAAGGAAGGAAAATGAGGCAAAACAGTGGCAGTGGGGCCTTGTGGAGAAACACAACCACTCTGGGTAAACTGTGCCATGAGATCAAAGGAAGTCTGAAAACACAACCACCCTGTCACCATCCCTAAACTGGGTGGCTGGTCTGAGGGAGTCTTCCTGCAATCCCTCCCTCCCAAGTGGACTTCGCCTTCCTCTGGGGACCCCAGACTCAGCTCATGATCCAAAAGAGAGTCCGCAGAAAGGTCACAGAGAGTGGGTCAGAGAAGGATGTGCCCTGCAGCTTCCTCACAAACTCAGAGACAAACAGGGTGACTCCAGGACCTGGAAGCTTCCTTTTTTAGTTCTAGAAGAAGACAAGAGGTCCCCCAAAATGTACCAGGGGAACCAGGTACTAACACACACAGGGAGGGCCCCGCCCCACCCCCTTCAAGGGGTGGAGTCGGAGTAGCCATTCACATCCCTAAAGATCAAAAATTATGTTTGTGTTGTCCAGTTGTACGGGATGAATTTTTACATTAATATCCTCAAAGTTACCACTGCTATGTATGAATTTCACCAGTGGTTTGCATTTTAAAAATGCGTGAGTGTACACTCAGGCACAACTGACTGCGACCGCATGGACTGCAGCCCCCCAGGCTCTCTGTCCATGGAATTCTCCAGGCAAGGATACTGGAGTGGGAAGCCATCTCCTCCTCCGGGGATCTTCCCGACCCAGGGATCAAACCCTCCTACACTGGCAGGTGGATTCTTTATTATTCAGCCACCTGGGAAGCCCCACTGAAAACTGATGCATACCCAACCCCCAATCCATTTCTCTCATAGGGCCTATTCCTTCCCCAGAGCCTCTCAGGGCTGGAGAGGGCTGGAGGCAGCAGTGCCACAAAGCCGGCAGCCCTTCCCAAAGCCCCTGGGGCCCCCCACCCTCGGCTCAAGCCACCGAGACCCTTGTGTCGGCCCAGCTCTGCCCTGGGACGACACACACAGAAGGCCTCTGGTTTCCGTCAAATACCATCGCACCCACTCGCACCCGCTCTCTTTTCCAAGATGAAAGCTACTAGGATGATCCATTCTCTTATTAAGACAACTCCTGAGAAGAAAGTCACCCAAGTTCTCAATTCTCTCTCCTTTGAGCACAAGCTACTCCATGGCTCACCCCCATAGAGGTTCACAGAAATACAAAAACAAAGAAGAATTTCCACTAACAAGCCCATCCTTCACCTTCCCTTTCATGTCTCAAGAATTTGCTATCCGTATCTATGGCAGTTTTCTAAGTTTCTGAAGCTGTCACAGCTGAGGGCTGGAACGGAAAGACAGGCTTCCCAACAAAATGTGATAGGAAAGCAAAGAGACACATGGCCCTTAAATCCACAGAGCAGCCCCTCAGAGCAGAGAGCAAAAAGCCACCGAGAAAATGTCCTTCTCTGTCTGGGCCAGTGCTCTTCGGCTTTGTCCCAAACTTAGAAACAGCTGTTTCCCTATAACTCCAAAAAAAGCTCTCATACGCTCTGTCTCCTCATTCTTTCCAACACTGTGATCTGTACACTTAATCTACCACCAGGCTCAGCTTATCCCTCCCTCGGCTCATCAAACAACAGAGGAACAGTGGAAGAGCAAGAAGTACCGTACGGCAACACAGCCGTCTTAGAAACACCGTCCACAGAGTCAGCAGCCTGGGCTTCAGGGTTCAGACCCCCGTTCCTCCTTACCTGACTGTGTGCCTTTGGGCATGCTGACTTAGCCCTCTGAGTCTCCATCCCCTCATCTGCAAAGTGGTAAATACTACTGTACACATAGTGGGCTGAGTAAATAAATATATCCTCTTAAAATGCACAGAGAGGTGACTGGCATGCAATAAGTAGGTAACCAAAATGTCACAGCCAACTAACGCAATGCATGCATGCATGCTAAGTTGCTTCAGTCGTTCCAACTCTATGCGACCCTATGGACTGTAGCCCACCAGGCTCTTCTGTCCGTGGGGATTCACCAGGCAAGAATACTGGAGTGGGTTGCCATGCCCTTCTCCAGGGGATCTTCCCAACCCAGGGATCGAACCCGTGTCTCTTACATCTCCTGTATTGGCAAGCGGGTTCTTTCCCACTAGTGCCACCTGGGAAGCCCCATCTAGTGCAATAGCGGCTCTTATTACCAGCTCTGGTTAACAGATGTGTTCAAAATCCATTTGTTGTTGTGGGTACAATAACAGATTAAACTCAAGAAAAGTACAAACCAAGAAATTAAGTGATCTGCTCAGGATGACAGTCGACACACAGTAGAGCTCAGACTGGATCTCTCATCTTGGACTCTGAATCACACACTCACAAATTTCACACTCTAACAAGCTCTCTCCCTCAGGCACGGAAATTTGAGAAGTCCCATGGATCAGCATCAAAAACAGATATCGATTCTGTAAGCCCCAGAGAGTGGCAATATCACAAGGGAATGTTGCAGGATTTGCCAAACAAAATTAATTTCCATTTGTTTTCATATTCCAAGAAAATATACCAAAGCAGCCTTATGCCACCCCATCAAAAGTGTCAAAAAACACCTCAAGGCCAAGGATGACACCCCCCTCAACAATATTTCAGCCTCCCTTGGGAGGCTCCCAGGCTGTCAGCAATTTGCAAAAAAGGTCAGTGCAAATCATTTGGGAAGGCATTTGTGCTGGCCTGGCCTAAGACCTGTGGACTTCTGCCAAGCCCATAGTTTTTAAAAACATGCACTGTCTTCACCCTTGATAAACAGCAGCCAGGCTACAGAAATATTTCCATTACACCCAAAAGCCTGCTTGCCATCACAACTCATTGAAATGGATGTTTCCAATTTGAGGAGAGTTCAACAAAAACTTCGAAGAACTCCCGAACCTTTCCAGCAGAGGTAACCATTCTGGCATTTAGGAAACCTCTAAACACTATAAAGGGTGTCTGTGGACACAGATTATTTGTTAAATACATGCCCTCATGCCCACAGTCTAACTATATCTAATACATGGATTGAGCCCATTTCTTTTATGAATGTTTATGCATTAGATTTCTACATAAGTACTTTCACCACTGCTCTGTGTGTGTTTCAAGACTGTGATTAAATCACTGCATGGCCATGCTGGAGAAAACTAATATTATAAAGAGTTTAGCACTATAGCCCTGGCTCTAACAGCAACTAGCCACTGATGATGATATGATTTCATGAAATGAGGATAATAACAAATGTTAGCAGTAGCTAACATTTATTGAGAACTTGATTTGCCAAGCACTGTGCTAATGCTTAACGAGTATTTGATCCTCACTAGCAACAATTAGCAGAGAAGGCAATGGCACCCCACTCCAGTACTCTTGCCTGGAAAATCCCGTGGATGGAGGAGCCTGGTAGGCTGCAGTCCATGGGGTCGTGAAGAGTCGGACAGGACTGAGCAACTTCACTTTCACTTTTCACTTTCATGCATTGGAGAAGGAAATGGCAACCTACTCCAGTGTTCTTGCCTGGAGAATCCCAGGGATGGGGGAGCCTGGTGGGCCTCCATCTATGGGGTCGCACAGAGTTGGACATGACCAAAGTGACTTAGCAGCAGCAACAATTAGGGGATATTATCACTCCCATTGAATGGTTCAGGAAACTAAGACTCAGAAATTGAGTTAACTTGCCCCAAGAACACAGCAGCAACTAGCAAAGGTGGATTCAAACACAGGCAGTCTGACTCAGAGTTTTTAACTACATTCTGTAGTTCTTTTTCAAGGTGCTTAATGACCCAGGACCACAAATTCCTCTAGGAGCAGTCTCGATGATCTTCAAAATCCTTCCTGGCTCTAAAATTCAATGCTTCTCTCTTTCAGCAATAAAATGAATTTATGACTTGGAGGAATAAAATGCAATGGTGCTGTAACACTGCTCGGGTGGGATGAAACATCTGTGTCTGCTGCACCCAGAGCCAGTCAGGGGAGGGAAGGCACTGATTTTCTGAGATAATGACGCCCTGTGAAACCACCAGACTGGCCGCAAACCGTCTCAAGGAGAAACGACAGCTTGAAGGCAGCATCTTAAAGGATGCACCCACTCGCAAAAGTCTGCAGGTTCTCAACTATCAGCTCTAAAACCTTCATTTGTCTTTATTTTTTTAAAAAGGGAAACTCAAATGCAAGAGAACGCAAGTTGTAAAGATACGGGTATAAGAAGGGTTTGTGGCACACTGACGCCTGGCTTTCCTCTGAGCTTGGCATCTGCTCATGCAAAACCCACTCCATCCAGGTAGTCTGTGTTTTACAGCTTCCGTACGACCTCGCAGCCCCGGGTCAGAAGTCCTGTAACTGTGCCGGCTTTTGCCCTACACACAGCTGCTGATACCGTCATAGGCTGCTGCCCGGTCCATAGACACAGAGATGCTCAATGGCTGCCTCCCCTGACTGTATCTCTGATTCATCTTCCTCCTCTCCGTGCTCAGCGCAGGAGTTCCCTGCCCGCCCACCTTGCCACTTGTGGCAGCCAATGGTGAGGCTCTCCCAGCAGCCTCCTCCTCCTCTCCCTCGCTCTAGCTCAGGCTCTCTCTCTCAGCTCCTGGTACAGCCTGAAACCGAAACTAATCTCAGACCTGAACAAAGTGAAATCATTTCCTAAGCCTGATCACCCTACATGACCACAGAGGATCTTCTCATCAGAGCTCCAGATTTAGCGCGCTGGTTGAGGGAGGTAGGGGCGGGAAATAAACCCTTGTGCAGGTGCCTCCTAGAACTCAATGCTTCCTTAATGAATAGGTAAGAAGCAAGAGACCCGCCATAGGGTTTTCTGCTGCTGCTTTTCTTTAATTTGCACAAGTCCACTGAAATTCACCCCAGGAAGTAAACTTCACCACTCAGTATTCTAAATTCACTGTCCAGCACTGGCTTCCATTTGGCTCCTCCTTAATCAGATTCTCTTCTGAGAGCAAGCCTTGTTCCTTTGGTGATCTCTGTAGCCATCTTGCTGAATGCAGCCTAAATAACTAGACCACACGCTTTTCCTAAATTTGAAAAATGCAGCCTTTTTACTTTCAGGCTGGGAACAACAAACTACAACAAACAAAAAAAGGCAAGTCATCATCAATGAACATAATGTCCGCCCTTGATATGGTTTCAAAAGAATTAGACACATTGAGAAAAATCCCAGACTGTTCTGTCCGTCATGCTTGCCCCCAGCACACTTTTGGGTGCCTCTCTCTGTTGCTGGGGGCATCGTGTAATGATTCAGTTGCTGGCTTAAGCAACACAGAATTGAAAAGGGAAACACACTGGCCAACAAGTGTTTGGTGAAAGAGAAATAATTTTTGGGTGGTCTGCTATTTACTCTTCATTCAACCAAGTTTACTGAAGGCCCTCGAGGGGCCTTCTAGGTGCTGGGCCAGGAGGGTGAGCAGCGTGAGTGACAGTCACTCAGCCATGTCCGAGTCTGTGTGAGTCCACAGTGTGCAGCCCACCAGGCTCCTCTGTCCATGGACTTCTCCAGGCAAGAATGCTGGAGTGAATGAGACGACTGCTAGCTCCCACTGGGCCATTTTCAGAAGTTCGTGAGGAGGAGCTGAAGCTCTTCTCTAGCGCCGACAGCCAGACAGCCAACTCCTTGCGGGTTCCTGCAGCCCTCTTCACAAGGCATGGACTCCACCCGGTAGGGCTGTGGGGTGCCCCCAGAGTGCACCCCCTCTGACAGGGATCAACACAGGGCAGCACCCAGCTGTGGGCAGATGTGGTTTCTGTCTCGGCTCATTAATGAATGACCCACTTAAGGAGGCAGACATTCTTCAGTCACTTTAACAGGAAAATGAGGGGTCAGGCCAGATCTGAGCGACATTCTAGCTCAAAAATTCCAGCTTGTTTTCCCCTCCCTGTGCTGAGCTGACACAGATCTCGAGGGGCCTCTACTTCATCTTCCTGTCTCCAGATGAAACCTCTTAAACCACAGAGACAAATGGAACTTGCTCCTGTTACTAAAGACCTTCGGGGATGGCCATTCCCCTCTGCTCCTGAGTCACTTGTCCTCACATCCCATCTGGAATGTTGTCCTCAGATCTTAAGTCCTTCCTCTGCAGTTTACATTCATTCGCTGCTGGTCCTGCTTCTAAGTATGGAGAGACAGGAGTGAATCACTGTGTGCTGAGCGATAACGCTGACAAGATTTTTATTTTTTCTTCAGCACGTTCGCTCAGGCAATAGAGGAGGTGACTATTAAAAACCACAAAGGTACCAAGGGAGCCAACTAAGGCAAGGGTGCTGTAGGATCCAGAAAACTCGACTCTACTGAGGAGTTCACAGAGTGGAACAGCGATACATACTCTGACCAGATCAAAAGGCTGGGGGCAACAGCCCCTTTAACCTTCACTCAGCTCAAGTGCCCTCTCCAGCAGGAAGCCCTCCCTGCCCAGTTCCTCCTCTGGCTGCCAAAGCATCTGTCTCTTCAGCACTCATTTCAGTGCAGCGTTCGCCATGGCAACTGAAGTTCTAGGCTGACATATTTGTTCCCCCCACCTAGACTGCAGGCATCTCTAAGGCAGGGTTACGTCTCAGTGACCTACTCAGCGCCTACTCAGGCTCAGGCTCCAGGAGGGAGTCTGGCACTCAGCCAGTGGTTCTCAGTAAACGGTGCTAGGCTGAACCCTCAGCACATCCCAACGATGCCTGAATGTTGCACTGTCAGCCCTTCACTAGGAGCACGTCACTCCTCCAACCCCACCACCCCACCATCCCCGCCTCTCAGCCCTCAGCTCAGTAGAGGTCTCGCTCAGACTTTCTCTAAAGATGTGAGCTCTGTAACCAAGCCTTTTGGGTTCAAATCCTGGCTCTGCTACTCTCCAACCATGCAATCTTGGACGTGGTACTTAACCTCCTTCTGTCTCCGTTTCTTCACTGAAACATAGATTTAACCTTTCATAGGATCTTGTGAGGATTAAATGAACTGATGCATGAGAAACACTTGGAAAAGGGTCTGACCCATAGTGAGTGTTAAGCGAGGCTGGAATTATGATGTCCCAAGCCTACGGCTTCATAGAAACCCCGACCTGCTTCTACTCTGGACTGTCATTGAGCCTACCCACCCCCACACTAGACCCCCTTCCTTCAGAATCAATTGTTAACAGTAATCTAAAAAGCCAGTCAACCCTCTTTACTGATTATGATCCTCACCCCCTCACCCCACCTTCACCAGTTTAGAAGGGAAATTTTCCAAAGAAAAGGGAGGAGAGTTAGTTCCACAGCAGGGTTATGAATGCTGAGTCATTCTGCCCCCAGTGATACTTCTCTGTCATCACCCTTGACACTTCAGGCTCATCTCCCCACTGTGTGTTCCCCTCTGCTCAAAATTTAAGCCTCACCCCACTCCATCCCACATCTCCAAAAGCCAGCCTCAGCCTCTACAGTTTTTACCAAAGATCTTATTTAATAATAAGATGCCTCGGAATGTTAGCACCCAAGTGCAGAAATAAGAAGAATGATAATAATAGTTTCCACTCTAAAAGAAGACTTGCTCTTTGTCTGGCATATTATCTCCTTTCACTTTTTTCCAAAGCTGAGAAACGGAAGGACCTACAAAGTCATAGAGTAAGATGGAGAGCTGGGAGTGCAACGGGGAAAATGTATGTAACTTCAGATCCTACATGCTAAACCACAAAGCCATTCTAGAAATGGACACGGAGTGGCAGATGTCTCCTAGGGGTGGAAGTTAGAGAGATTTGGAGCCTTTTTATCCCACCAGTCATTCCTCAGTGCATTTCGCAATTTATGAAAAGGGAGTTTGTGTGGACAGGCATTGTTACTGTATCTGTCATTTATGACCTGTTTTAAAGATGAGAGCAATAGCTGGATTATTCAGAATCTATTACATTGTTCAGACACATCAGAGAGGCCTACTGGGAGGCTGAAAGCAGAGGCCATCAGGGAACTGAGTGAGCCAGCACAACCAGCATCCTCGCCAACCCGTGGCGGCCGCGGTGGCAGCAGGCAGACTGGTCCTGGAACCTCTCGTCACCACCACAGGACCCTTACAGCCCGCCTACAAAATAACTGTCAAGTCCCAAGTTAGGGACTGCCCGCTCGGCCAAAGCACCCCCAGGTCCTTTATGGTTCTCACTTCCTGAAAGCATAAAAGCCAAAACAGAGGCTTCACCTCCTTCCAGGGCACCTTGCATAGTCGAAGCGGATTCTTGCTCCCAAGGCTCTAGAACACTCTGGCCTATCCTGCTCATTGCCAGGATCAGGGGAAATCTATCAAGGCAAAGTACAGATAGGAAACCCTGAAGGAAGAAACAAGTCTAAGTGCTTCTATCTGCTCAACGCTGTGTCTGTTAGTCAAAGAAAAACCGCCATGAACTACCACTGTCTGGGTCCACTGGGACCTAAGAAAGGCTTCTCAATACCAAGCAGAGAAGCCACAGATGGCAGGCCCTGCTAAAGGCTCTTCCAGATCCCCAACAAGGGTGATGCCACCAAGGCCTGGGCAGCAGCCCAGGACCCAGAGAGCTCTGGTTAAGAAAGAAAAGGCAGGCCTGGTCTCCTTGCGGACACACCGGGGATGGTGACAACCATTCCTTCTGGCTTGCTCCCCCTTCCCTCGTCCATAAGATCCAAGGAACCTGACGTGAGTCTGAGCAACCTCTGGGAGATAGCGAAGGACAGGGAAGCCTGGCGTGCTGCAGTCCATGGGGTCTCAGAGTTGGACCTGACTTAGTGACTGAACAACAAGGAACCTACAATACCTCAATCCTGGCCTTGAACAACTCTGCACAAAGACCTCTTCAAAAGGAGGAGTGTCCTGGGCCTTCCCTGGCGGTCCAATGGTTAAGACACCATGGGGCGTGGGGTGGATCCTGGTCAGGGAACTAGGATCCCATGTGCTGAGCGGCTCAACCAACAAGTGAAAAAAAAAAAAAGGAGAAGTGTCTTTCACACTTACACTCTCCACTGAAGCACATTCCACCACTTCAACCCTGCTCCCCCAAAAATGAGATGGGACTCTTACAGCGCCTGACTCCTATTTTATCGTGACAGCATCCCTCACCCTAATCCCTTTGTGCTGTGCTTAGTCGCTCAGTCGTGTCTGACTCTTTGTGATCGCATGGACTGTAGCCTGCCAGGCTTCTCCGTCCAGGGGACTCTCCAAGCAAGAGTACTGGAGTGGGTTGCCATTTCCTCCTCCAAGGGGTCTTCCCGACCCAGGGATCAAACCCAGATCTCCTGCATTGCAGGCAGACTCTTTACCATCTGAGCCACCAGGGAACTCAAAGTGAAAATTGCTCAGTTGTGTCCGACTTTTTGCAATCCCATGGACTATATAGTCCATGGAATTCTCCAGGCCAGAATCCTGGAGGGGGTTGCTGATCCCTTCTCTAAGGGATCTTCCCAGCCCAGGGATCGAACTCAGGTCTCCCACATTGCAGGCAGATTCTTTACCAGTTGAGCCACCAAGGAAGCCCCTAATCCCTATATTTACCTCTAATTCAGCAGTTCTGTGGCGTTGGCCTAGTTAGCGCCCAGAGCCTTCTCACCACAAAAGCAACAAAATCAGCCCCTGGAGAACGGCCACCCCACTGGCCCCCATTCTCTGGCTCACTGTCAGGAGTTGGGATCCAGTTCAGAGTTTCCAGGTCTCCATGGCCACAAGCCCAAAGTTGCATCGGAAGGTCATGAGAAAAGCCCTCTTGAGAGATCTGCTCTTCACACCCTGGAACTATTCACTGACTCAACACAATAGAGGGAACTGTTCTGAACCACCTAGGCTGAACCACAGATTTGAGATCTTAACAGGGGTCCCAGTTGCAAGGGGCACAGTGACCCTCTGATACTGCATACAAAATGTGTCCCTGCACACCTGCCTGTGCCAGAGGGAGGGAGAGGGGAGTTAGAGCTTTCACCAGATCCTCAAAGAGGCGCATGACCCCTACCTCTGGCCCCAATCTCCACCCCCCACCCCCCACCCCCACCCCCACCCCCACCCCCACCCCCACCGCCAAATCTCATGGTGAGACGACTCCCTCTCTGAGAACTCCTGGCGTCCCTCACCTCCTTCAGGCACACCTGGCCAGCTCCACCCAGGCTGGCAAGGTGAGCATGCGTGGCAAGGAAAAGGAACGAGAGGCTCAGGCTCCTCCCTGAGTCCTTTCTCCTGAACCGGGTGGCTCAGGGTTTTCAGGAAGCCCAGCCTACCGGAGGGCTTACTCCCGGTGCTCAGCAAGCCCCTGCCTGAGCGGTAGGAGGGGAGGGAGGTGGTCCTGTCTCCTAGGCCACCCCTAGGATAACTGAAAAATTCCCAGTCGTTCCCCCTCACCCTCCACTCTCACCGAAAGGAAGAAAATTTAAAAGCTTCCTCTGCTGACATCAGATTCCTCTCCAGGAATTTCCTTTCAGTGTAAATTTCTTGGAACGAAAACTTTCAAGGGGAAAAGAAACGGACAAGCCCGTGCTAGGTGTAAAAGGAACAATGCATGCCGCAAACGGAGAGGAAAGGATGCATTAGCGCCAACACCACCCCCCTGGAGCTTAGAGCCCGGGGCACCGAGAGCCGGAGGGGCGGGGACGGCGCCCGGTGAACTTTCCCTGGCCGAGCCGCGGGAGATGCAGCTCCCGAGGGACCGGGTGGGACCAGAGAAAGCGAAGCCGACCCCGGCGGGGGCAGGAAGCGCACCTCCCCTTTTCCTAAAAGGAGCTCAGGCCCCGGCAGGCGCCCCCCGCCACCGCCCCGCCGCCCCCTGCCAGCCGTCGCCAAGCAGCCGGCTCCCCCCGGCCCGGGCCGAGCGGGGAGGGGCGCCCACACAAAAGGGGCAGCGACCGGGGAAGGGGCTCCGGGCGGCGCCAGCTCGCCGAGGCCTGGCCCGCCTTGCCCGCGCCGCCCGCCCGCCCGCCCGCCCGCCGGCGACCGCCCGCCTCCCCGCGCGCTCCCTTCCCGGCCCCCCGGGTCCCCGCGCGCCCGCGGCCCGGGAGGCGGTGGCGGCGGCCCGGGCAGGACGCGGAGCCGGACCCGCCGCGCGAGGCTGGGGCGGCGCGGGCTCCCGGCGGCCGCCCCGGGAATCAAACTCGCGCCCGCCCGACCCTCGCGGCGGCGCCTCGGCGAGCGGGCCTGGAAGGTGGGGCCGGCGCGCGCGCGGGCCGGGCGGCGCCGGCGGGGGCGAAGGGGGTCTTACCGAGCAGCCGCGCGTCCGCTCCCCGCGGGCCGGAGGGGCCGGGGGCTGGGGGCGGGGCGCGGCCCCGCGGCGGCGGCGGCGGCGGCGGGCCCGGCGCGGCGGCGCGGCCGGGGCGCGGGAGGCGGGGAAAGCGAGGCGCGGCCGGCTTCCTAGCGGCGGGCGGCGCGAAGTGCAGCTGTCCCTGCGCGGCCGCCGCGAGGCCACAAGTGGGGCCGCGCGGGGAGGAGCGGGCCTGCGGGCGGGGCGCGGGCCGGGCCGCGGCCCCCAGACCCTCTCCGCGGCCGGCCCCTCGGAGAAGGGAGGGTAGCGGGGTCGGGGGCCTCCAGCGACGCCAATCGCAGGGGCTGGGGGTGGGGGGTTGGAGGGTGGGGGCCGGGCAAAGACGAGGCGGATCCCCGGGGACCGACCCCCGCGGCAGCCACGGGGACTCCCGGCTGGAGGGCCGGACGACGCGATCGGGGAGCCTCGGTCCCCCGGGCCGCGCGGGGCGTCTTGCGCCTCCCTGCTCCAGGAGCGGCGCCGGGAGGGCGCACCCGGGAGAAGGTGGGGCGGGAGACCCGAGACCGCAGCTGGGGGTGGGGGGACCTAAAAGCAGGGCTGCCCAGAGGGTGTGGCCGCGCCTCTGGGGCCTGGGACAGCTGAAGTGGAGAGGAGGGCGGCCCCCGGGGTATTAGCATTCAGGAGAGGAAACAAAAGGTTGAGATCAGAGGAGATCAAGAAATCAAAGTTATTACCCATTCACACCATTGGATACCACTTGTCATCTCCCCACCTCCTCCCCAGCATACCAGGTCACCTCAGGGACGTCTGAACTTTTTGAAAAGATCTCCCAGGGAAGAACTTGTTTCATAAACGGGAAATCAGCTTTGGCTCTTCCTTTTCCACGTGTTTTAGTTTCACATCCTAATTGGGGGATGGGGGTAGGGCGGGTCAGGTGCCAAGCATCCTGCTGCGAAGAGGCGCTACCTAAGGAAGGGATCTGAAACCCATGAAGGGCAGTTCCAGTCCTGCCCCCGGGGCAGCTTGCCAAGGACCCGCACCCTCCTCCTGGACAAACTGCCTTAGAGACCCACTTGCCCATCTGGGTACAGATCTTAGAGAACAGCACCCCCACTCCCACCAACCAGGGCTTGCAGTCCCCTAGCCTGCTGAGACAAGGCTAGAGGACTCTGTGCTAGCCACAGAGACATCCGAAGGTAAAAACCACAAACCAGAGTGCACCAGACACCCATGTGTCTCCATCATTTGCTTGTCGAGGGTGTTTCTTCAGCAGGTTGGGAACCTGGGAGGGGGAGCAACCTCAGAACCTTCTGGGGAGGCCCGTTGTTGACTAGCCTGTCGAGTTGAGCTCCAGGGCCAGGTTCCCAGACTCCTCTGAGGACCTCCTCTCTCCCACCCACCTGTCCCCAGGCCCCTTCACGCCGTGGTATATTCAGTTTGGGGGCCCTTCATACTCCTAGAGGTGGTCCCTAGACCCCAGGTTAAAGATCCTTAATCTAGACGGACTGACCCATGCCTCCGTGATGACTCCTGTCTCCTTTCCCAAATCCTCTCCGCTAGATTATGTCACGCTTGCCCAGGGTGCAGTTCATCTGCCACTTTTCTGCTTACTGGTGAGATCCTGCTGCAGTTCCTCTCCCTGTCGCCTTGGCATTTTGGAGCTGGGAAAATGCATCTGCTAACTTGAAGTTTTGGCTGTTAGGCAAGTGCTCACAGAATCTTTTCATATATTATTCATATAGTCATCAGATGAAACTGATCACTGTGATGGTCGCTCCTCCTTGAAGAATGCTTCCTAGGCATTGGTAACATACGGTTCCTTTCCGGGCTCTCTTCCAGGAGGCTTTCTCTCAGACTGCTTCCCTGCCTCTCACCCGCACTGGGTAACCTCCCTTGCTCCCACCACTGCCTGTGAGCTGAATGTTTCCCAGGATACCAGGCCAAACCACCCTCCTGGGCTCTAGCCCCACACACCCAGCTGCCTATGGAGGCTCCTCACCTGTGGGACCCTCGGACACCCCAAATGCAAGGAGGCAAGAGGCCCAGAGCATTTCCTTCCCTCCCCGTTCCATCTGGCTTCACAGCTGGAAACCTCAGTGCGCAGTGTCCTTGCCCTGTGATCCACTGGTTATCAAGTCCTGCTCCTTCCTCCTCACTCTCCTGAGCTGTGCTGTGCTCTGTCGTTTCTGTCGTGTCCGACTTTGCGACGCTATGGACTGTAGCCCACCAGGCTCTGTCCATGGGATCCTCCAGGCAAGAATACTGGAGGGGGTTGCCATGCCCTCCTCCAGGGGATCTTCCTGACCCAGGGATTGAACCTGAGTCTCCTGCATCGCATGCGGAGTCTTTAATGCTGAGCCCCCAGGGAAGCCGCCGCCCTCTTCTACTCCCTTAGTTTCCCTGCTCGGCCCTGGTTCAGGCCCCCGCATCTCTGCGCATCACAGTGCAGGAGAGATCCCTTGGCTTTCAAGCCCTTGCCCTGCTGCCTGCCTCAGGAGACCTACCGGTCCTTTCCTTCTCTCTCTCTTTACTTCATACCTACAAACGCTACAGAATGTGCCCTGGTAAGAAACCCTTACCCCAACCTGCCCTCAGGCCGTTGCCCCATTTCTCTCTTGCCCATTTATCAGTTAACTTCCTCTGAGAAAAAACCAACCTTGCATCCCCTCTCTGCTTCCTCAGTCCCTTTACAACCCTCAGAATCCAGCTTAGTTCCCCATCATTCCAGAGTCACCTTTTTCCAGGAGGCACCAGCCAGCTTGCAGTCATTTCAACCCATGGGCCTCCTCCCCACCCCTCTCTTGCCACCGAGGTGCTCTGACCACCTTCCTGAGGAAACTCTTACCCAAGGCCTTCGTGGTTTTTCTACCAATTCATTCCTTCAGTGCTTCAGCTCTGCCTGCCCCAGGGACATTTCTAGGGCACGGTCCTCTCCACTTTCCCATAAATCTCGCCATGCTCTCATGGACACCAAGCCCTGATCACCCCACCTGTTGCTGCATGACTCTGGGTTGCTTAACTCCCTCTGTGCCTCAGTCTCCTGATAGGTATTTGGGGCTCACAACAGTGCCTACCTCAAAAGACTGTGGGGAAGATAATACAAATTCACACACGTGACATGCCCAGAACATTGCCTGACACCTTAAATGTTCGACGAGCACTGGTGTCGGTACCCATAAGGAGTGTGTTGGACTTTGCTGGCGGTCCAGTGGTTAAAACTCTGAGCTTCCATTGCAAGGGGGCCAGATTCCATCCCTGGTCAGGAAACTAAGATCCCACCTGCCCTGTGGCACGGCCCCAAAAATAAATCTAAAAATTTTTTAATTAAAATATAATGTTAGGAAAAAAAAAAAGAGTGTGTTGAATGTCCGTTCCTGGGCCTGCTGCCTCTCATGAACTCCTGGTTGGACAGGCTGCCCCACACCCACCTCCCCTTCAGCATGGTGGCTCTGGGATCCTTCATCTCTGCCTCTCGTGTAGCAGAGTCTCTGCCCAGAAGAGCACACCTCCCATTCATCCCAGTTACCACTTCACCCACCACCTTCCTGCTCCCCCACCTGTGCACCCCCAGGTGCCTCTGGCACTTCCCTTGAACCCTCTTGCCCTGCATAACAGTTTGCCCCCATGGACTCCTGTCCCGCCTGCCGGCCTCTATAGAGTGCATGGTATTGTGGCTGAGCTCAACGAATGAGCTCCTGGGAGGTCAGTCGTATCGTCTGTCTCAGAGCCCACGCCTTCCAGCCCAAGGCCTGGCTGCTCCCATGAGTGCGTAAATATTTGCCAAAGGACTGACTTGCGACGGGTCATGAGACCTGCCTGGTATGCCCTTAATAAAACCAGGTCTTCCCTTCGCTGGTAAATGTTTGTAAGGTCCCAGGAGCCCTGCCTTCCTGTACGGAGACTGTCAGCTTCTCCTCTACAAGGTGATGGGGTGGAGATTTTTCTTGTTTAGTCCCTCAGTGATGTCCAACTCTTTTGTGACCCCATAGACTTCAGCCTGCCAGGCTCCTCTGTCCATGGGATTCTCCAGGCAAGGATACTGGAGTCGGTTGCCATGTCCTTCTCCAGGCGATCTTCCTGACTTGGGGATCAAATCCCCACTCCCTGCACTGGCAGGACAGGCTCTTTACCACTCAGCCACCTGGGAAGCCCCGGGTGTGGAGATTAGGTGTAGACAAATGGAATTCTGTGCAACCATTAAAATGATTTTTAAAGACCATTAGATGTGGGGTTGGGAGGTGGGAGGGAGGTTCAAGAGGGAGGGGACCTACGCACACCTAGGTTGCTTCATGTTGATGCACGGCAGAAACCAACACAATATTGTAAAGCAATTATCCTCTAATTAAACATTTTTTTAAAAGAGAAGAAAAAAAGAATATTATATGTCTAGGAAACTATTCAAAATATTTTATGGGAAAGGTAGGCTACAAAACAGTATATTTGGAATCTGTGGCGGTTCAGTGGTTAAGACGCCATGCTTCCACTGCAGGGGGTGCAGTGGTCAGGGAAGTTCCACATGCCTTGTGGTGCAGCCAAAAAAAAAAAAAAAAAAACAGAAAAAACAGTATATGAAATATGAGGCTATTTGTTTTTTTTTCATTTAGTTATAGGTCTAACTATTTGACTGTGTGGATCACAATAAACTGGAAAATTCTGAAAGAGATGGGAATACCAGACCGCCTGACCTGCCTCTTGAGAAACCTATATGCAGGTCAGGAAGCAACAGTTAGAACTGGACATGGAACAACAGACTGGTTCCAAATAGGAAAAGGAGTACGTCAAGGCTGTATATTGTCACCCTGCTTATGTAACTTCCATGCAGAGTACATCATGAGAAACGCTGGGCTGGAAGAAACACAAGCTGGAATCAGATTGCCAGGAGAAATATCAATGACCTCAGATATGCAGATGACACCACCCTTATGGCAGAAAGTGAAGAGGAACTCAAAAGCCTCTTGATGAAAGTAAAAGAGGAGAGTGAAAAAGTTGGCTTAAAGCTCAACATTCAGAAAACAAAGATCATGGCATCTGGTCCCATCACTTCATGGGAAATAGATGGAGAAACAGTGGAAACAGTGTCAGACTTTATATTTTTTTGGGCTCCAAAATCACTGCAGATGGTGACTGCAGTCATGAAATTAAAAGATTCTTCCTCCTTGGAAGAAAAGTTATGACCAACCTAGATAGCATATTCAAAAGCAGAGACATTACTTTGCCAACAAAGGTCCGTCTAGTCAAGACAATGGCTTTTCCAGTGGTGATGTATGGATGTGAGAGTTGGACTGTGAAGAAAGCTGAGTGCCGAAGAATTGATGCTTTTGAACTGTGGTGTTGGAGAAGACTCTTGAGAGTCCCTTGGACTGCAAGGAGATCCAACCAGTCCATTCTGAAGGAGATCAGTCCTGGGTGTTTTTTGGAAGGACTGATGCTAAAGCTAAAACTCCAATACTTTGGCCACCTCATGTAAAGAGTTGACTCATTGGAAAAGACCCTGATGCTGGGAGGGATTGGGGGGAGGAGGTGAAGGGGGCGACAGAGGATGAGATGGCTGGATGGAATCACCGACTTGATGCACATGAGTTTGAGTGAACTCCAGGAGTTGGTGATGGACAGGGAGGCCTGGCGTGCTGCACTTAATGGAGTCAGACACAACTGAGCGACTGAACTGAACTGATATGACAACATGTTGACAATTATTGGATGAAGGTTTATAGATAACTTTTACTGCATTATGAATATTTTCCCGGATTTTCCAAACTTCCTACCTTGAACATACATTCCTTTATAATCATATATATATGTAGCCTTCCAGATCATTATGTGTGGGGATTTCCCTGGTGATCCAGTGATTAAGACTCTGTGCTTCCATTCCTGGGGGCATGGGTTTGATCCCTGGTGGATTCTAGCCAGGGAACTTAAATCCCACATGCCAAGAGGTGCAGACTGTCCCCTGCAAATCATTAGGTATGATTGGAAAGAGGAAAGTGAATATAAGTAGCTTTCCTTCATAATTTTGTCTAACTTAGGCTATTTCAATCCAGTTCCATGACCATTTTTGTTGACTTCCCATATGCCCATACTGAGATCCCAAAGATGAACAATATGTAGCCCCTCTTCACTCCCTCAAATCAAAGGGCAAGGTGGATTTGAAGCAGCTAGCAAAATAATACAAGGCAGAGGGTGACACTAAATTTAAGGTGTAAGTAGAGGACTCTGAGGCTACCCAGGAAGCAGATGGTTAATTCTCATGGAGGACCCGTCAGAGAAGGCCGCTTTGAAGAGCTGACTTTCCTGCTGTGCCTTGGGAGATGAAAAAGGTTTTAACTGAGGATAAGGGTGTTCCTATCTGAGGGGCAGAGCATAAGAAGAGACACAGAGGTGAGGACATTGAAGCATATTTGGATGTGGGCGAATGTCCACGATGGCCAGAGTGTGGGGTAGGTGACGGATAATGTAGCCAGATGAAGCTGGAAAGGTGAGACAGTGTGCAGTGGAAGGCCTGGCAGACCACACCAAGGAATCTACAGAGAAGACACAAGCTTAAATCTAAAAATAGAATATTAACCTTCATTTTTATTTTCTTGACAATTCCAAGAGTTGAGACGGTGAAGTCCACCTCCACCGGTCCTGCACCAGATCAGCTGCTGGGAAAAGCCAGCTTGGAGTTAAGCATTTGCTACAAAGCATTCACAGAGGTTAGAGATTCAATCCCAGCTTGAAGTAGCAGAGTCCTTCTTCCTCCTGATCGCCCTCTAAACCCTTAGGTACAGTGTAGCGGCTAAGTGCCCAGACCTTCGTGCCAGTCAGACCAGGGTACTAATAAGTTCCTGCTATATCTCTTTACAAGCTGGGTGACCTTGGGTGAATTACTTAACCTCTCTGAGTCCCTCATCTCTAAAATATCACCTTTCTCCTCACTAGATAAAAATAATAATAATAAATTTTCTTGAACATTTACAATCTCTGGTCCTGTTTTAAGTACTTTTGCACATTTTAGCTCATTTAGTCTTCAGAAAAACCCCAAGGGGCAGGTGTTATTACCCTATCTATTTTACAGATGTGGAAACTGAGACAAAGGGAGCTCAGAAGTGTTCCCAGGATCCAACAATAAGTAGACCAACAGTCAGCCAAGACATGGCCCCAGCCTGTGTCTCTGGAGCCCATGCACTTCACTGTACTCCTGGAGATAATTACAAAAACTAGGGACTTTCCTGGTGGCCCAGTGGTTAGGAATCTGCCTTCCAATGCTCGAGACCCTGTTTACACTCTAGGAAACCGAGAGGCAAAGAGATTAAGTAACTTGCCCAAGTTTCTTCACAGAGCCAGGAGAGGAGCTCAGGGGGTCTGGCTGGAAAGTCTGTTCTTTGTCACTCAGATACACTTCATGAATGATGACAATTTAACTTATTGTCATGCTTTTCATTTCAAGGGGGCTTCCCTGGTAGCTCAGCTGGTAAAGAATCTGCCTGCAGTGCGGAAGACCTGGGTTCGATTCCTGGGTCAGGAAGATCCACCAGAGAAGGTAAAGGCTACCCACTCCAGTTTTCTGGCCTGGAGAATTCCGTGGACTGTAGTCCACCGGGTCCCAAAGAATTGGACACAACTGGGCGACTTTCACTTTCATTTCAAGGAGGCCTGCCTGCAATCAATTTCATCCTGATGTTCAGATCTGATTCTCTCCAGGGGTGGAGATCCATGGACGATGCTGGGGATGGGACAGGATGCATATGCCTGGGGGGCTTGGGCAGCAGGGCAACAGGCGGAGGAGCCTTTGGGCCTTGCTGTCCCGGGGAGGGCTCCTTTGTGCTTTGGGGAAGGGACCCTTTGGAGCACCAGTAAATGGCCAGGAAAAGGAAGGAGAGGAAGCGGACACTACCTCTTTAGCCCCTGAGCCGGGCTCTGGACACTAGGGGAAATGGCAAAAATGTCTTATTCTTCACTGGAAGAACCTCCCTGGGTGGAGCTGTACATACCACAGCTAGTTCCAGGGTGGTGGGTGGAGGACCCTTAGGGGCTGAGTGATGTCTTTGAAGGAGATTTCACTCACCAGGTGTCTCTTTGAAAAGGAATACAGAAACCCCTCCCTGAAGCAGGGCTGAGCCCCTCAGGGCACGAGGACCCTGGGGCTATGGCAAGATGGGGTCCTAAGGTCCAGACCTTCAGCTCAGGTCCCGCACTTGAGGCTGTAAGGCCTGCTCCCCTTCGGGGGGAGGGAGTAGAGCCTGGGCTCAGTTCAGCTCCGTTCCCCAGGGAACTGTCACACGGTGGTGGCTAGTCAGAGGACCAGCGCAGCTGGTGAGAGGGGCACAGCTGCCACTGCAGGACCGCTTCACCAGAAAGCGAAACTGAGAGTTCAAGGAGCAGCAGGATGCACTAATTTGTTTACTTATGCAGTCATGGATCCTTCCCTTTTTCAAGAGCCTATAGATATGTATACATATGGGCTTCCTGTGGGGCGCTGGTGGTAAAGAACCCACCTGCCAACGCAGGAGACACAAGAGATGCGGGTTCAGTCCCTGGTTTGGAAAGATCCCCTGGAGGAGGGCATGGCAACCCATTCCAGTGTTCTTGCCTGAAGAATCCCATGGACAGAGGAGCCTGGCGGGCTACAGTCCACAGGGTCACAAAGAATCGCACACAACTGAAGTGACTTAGCACGCAGGCACATGTACATATATAAATATATAGATATATTTATACATTATAGGTACATGTATTTTGGGCCCCAATGCATGGCTTGTGGGATCTTAGTTTCTTGACCAGGGATTGAACCCCAGCCACAGCAGTGAGAGTGCTGAGTCCTAACCACTGGACTGCTAGGGAATTCTCAACAGCTTGTAATTTATTATTATTGTTACTAATATTTATTTTGATGCATAGATTGCTCTGAATTTGGCCATTTGCTGACTCCTGTGTTCTTTTTAAAAATATATTTGAAAGTGAAAGTCGCTCAGTCACGTCTGACTCTTTGTGACCCCATGGACTATAGTCCATGAAATTCTCCAGGCCAGAATCAGTTCAGTTCAGTTCAGTCGCTCATTCGTGTCTGACTCTTTGCTACCCCATGAATCGCAGCACGCCAGGCCTCCCTGTCCATCACCAACTCCCAGAGTTTACTCAGACTCATGTCCATCGAGTGGGTGATGTCATCCAGCTATCTCATCCTCTGTCGTCCCCTTTTCCTCCTGCCTCCAATCCCTCCCAGCATCAGTGTCTTTTCCAAAGAGTCAACTCTTTGCATGAGGTGGCCAAAATATTGGCGTAGGAATGATCTCCTTTAGAATGGACTGGTTGGATCTCCTTGCAGTCCAGAATAGTGGGTAGCCTATCCCTTCTCCAGGGTGTCTTCCCAACCCAGAATTCAGGATCTGCATTGCTATGAGGGAAGCCCCGCTCCCCCCCGCCCCATCTATTAACTTATATATTTGGATATACTAGGTTTTAGTTGTGGCAGGTGGGATCTTCAATCTTAGTTTCGACTTGCAGGATCTAGTTCCCTAACCAGGGGTCTAACCTGGGCCCCCTGCATTGGGAACATGGGGTCTTAGCCACTGGACCACCGGGCAAGTCCCTCCTGTGTTCTTCTGATACATCCCATCTTTGATACATTCCCATCCTGACTTTCTTGCACAGAGATGTTTTCACCATCACTGCAAAGACTGCATCAGACCTCCATCGATCCTAAATCTAGGGGGATGTGTTGATGATGAGGATATTTGAATGGCCTTAAAGTGTTTCTCCACAGACTTCCTATTAGTTGCAAGAGGGAAAACAATAACTATACAATGGAGAAACTAAGCAATGCCTTGACTGAGCGGTCGTCACCTTGAAGGGACAGAGGCTGTCATGTGCCTGCAGATATGATATCCCAAGGACACGCTGCCTCGGCAGGATTCCAGCTGAGAATGCATAATGTCAATGTAATCATGGGGAACATCAGACAAACACAAAATAAAGAATGTTCTTTTTTTTTTTTTTTAAAGCAGGCGTCTGTAATTAAAAAAAAAAAAAAGAAAAAGCCAGCTATAAAAATGGCCTAGGTTTAAGGAGATTAAAAAGACAGGGCAACTAAATGCAACACCTGACCCTAAACTGGACCTTGTCCTAGGATGAAGATGCTTGCTGTCAAGGACATAATCAGATCATAACTGAAATATGGACTGTAGATTAAATAAACGTATTATATAAGTGTAAATGTATAAAACTTCACAGAAGTACTTGGGGGTAAGGTTCATGATGTATAAAACCATGCAATGGTTCAGAAAAAAAAAATTTAGAGGGAGCACACGTGTGAATAAGCAAGGGATAAAATGTTAGCAATAGGTGAATCAGGTTAAAGAGTATACAGGTGTCTCGTACTATTTTCACTTCTGCAACTTTTGTAAGTTTGAAATTATTTCCAAATAAAAGTTTTTCAAAACTGTTGCAGGTTCACTTTGTGGTTTTTGCTGCCCGAGCCCTAAAATCAACATTTTCTCCAGTAGAGCCTGGGGATCAAGAATATTTAAGCACATTTTTTATTTTTATTTTTATTTTGTTATTTTTTTTTAATTTTTATTTTTTGGCTGCACCACACAGCATGTGGGATCCTAGTCCCCGAAACAGGGATCAAACCTGTGAGCCCTGCATTGGAAGCACAGAGTCTTAACCACTGGACCACCATGGAAGTCCCTAAGAACATTTTTTTAAAAA
Source organism: Budorcas taxicolor (assembly GCF_023091745.1). Lineage (NCBI taxonomy): Eukaryota > Metazoa > Chordata > Mammalia > Artiodactyla > Bovidae > Budorcas > Budorcas taxicolor. The sequence continues at coordinate 8,643,927 of NC_068928.1, forward strand.
GTAAGCCATATATTGGGAGAAAATATTTGCAAATAATATGACTGATAAGGGATTAGCCTTCAAAATTTACAGTTTATGACACTTAACAGCATCAAAACAAACAGCCCACTCAAACAATGGGCAGAAGACCTGAATAGACATTTCTCCAAATGGCTGCACATGAAAAGATGTTCAACATGGCTAGTTATTAGAGAAAGGCAAATGAAAACTGCAATGAGATATCATCTCACACTGGTCAGAATGGCCATCATCAAAAAATTCACAAACATCCAGTTCTGGAGAGGATGTGGAGAGAAGGGAGCCTTGTTGCACCGTTGGTGGGAATGTAAATTGGTACAGCTACTATGGAGGCTCCTTAAGAGACTAAAGATAGAGCTGTCATATGACTCTGCAGTCCCACTCCTGGGCATATATCTGGAGGAAAAACATGATCTGAAAGGCTGCAAGCACTCCAGTGTTCATTGCAGTACTGTTTACAACCGCCAAGACATGCTGCTGCTGCTGCTAAGTCGCTTCAGTCGTGTCCAACTCTTTGCGACCCCAGAGACGGCAGCTACCTAAATGTCCGTCGACAGAGGGATGAATAAAGAGGCTGTGGTACATACATACAATGGAATATTACTTAGCCATTAAAAGCACGAAATCATACCATTTGCAGCAACACGGTTGGACTTAGAGACTGTCATACTGAGTGAAGTAAGTCAATCAGAGGAGAAATATTGTATGACATCCTTTATGTGTGGAATCTAAAAAGAAATTATACAGACGAACTTACAAATCAGAGAAAAGGACAGACTTCAAAAAGGAATTCATGGTTGGGGGAGGGGAGGAATAGTTAGGGAGTTTGGGAAGGTCATGTACACTTATGTATTCAAAATGGACAACCAATAAGGACCTATTGTATAGCATATGGAACTCTACTCAATGTTTTGTGCCAGTCTGGATGGGAGGGATGTTTGGGGAATATGTATCGCTGAGCCCCTTCGCGTTTCACCTGAAACCATCAAGACATTGTGAAAGGGCTAGGTGTGCCTGCGAGCTCCACCGTTTCAGTCGTGCCCTACTGCGTCTTTATGTCGTGCTGCGACTCTTCAGGACTGTAGTTCACCAGTCTCCTCAGACCATGGGATTCTTCAGGCAAGAATACTGGAGCGGGTTGCCATGCCTTCCTCCAAGGGATCTTCCCAACCTAGGATCCAACCCGCATCTCCTGGGTCATCCTGCCTTGCAGGCGGTTTCTTCACCACTGAGCCACCAGGAAAGCCCGTTCATCGGCTATACTCAAATACAAAATAAGAAGTTGAAAAAAATCAACAACAACAAAAATAAATGAGAAGGAAAAGCACCCCTACCATGTGGACCAGCACAACAGAAGGCAGGGAAATGTGAAGTATCAGTTCAGTTCAGTCGCTCAGCCGTGTCCAACTCTTTGTGACCCCATTAATCGCAGCCCACCAGGCCTCCCTGTCCATCACCAACTCCCAGAGTTCACTCAGACTCACGTCCATTGAGTCAGTGACGCCATCCAGCCATCTCATCTTCTGTCGTCCCCTTCTCCTCCTGCCCCCAATCCCTCCCAGCATCAGAGTCCTCTCCAATGAGTCAACTCTTCATATGAGGTGGCCAAAGTACTGGAGTTTCAGCTTTAGCATCATTCCTTCCAAAGAAATCCCAGGGCTGATCTTCAGAATGAACTGGTTGGATCTCCTTTCAGTCCAAGGGACTCTCAAGAGTCTTCTCCAACACCACACTTCAAAAACATCAATTCTTCGGTGCTCAGCCTTCTTCACAGTCCAACTCTCACATCCATACATGACCACAGGAAAAACCATAGCCTTGACTAGACGGACCTTTGTTGGCAAAGTAATGTCTCTGCTTTTGAATATGCTATCTAGGTTGGTCATAACTTTTCTTTCAAGGAGGAAGCATCTTTTAATTTCATGGCTGCAGTCACCATCTGCAATGATTTTGGAGCCCCCAAAAATAAAGTCTGACACTGTTTCCACTGTTTCCCCATCTATTTCCCATGAAGTGATGGGACCAGATGCCAGGATCTTTGTTTTCTGAATGTTGAGCTTTAAGCCAACTTTTTCACTGTCTGCTTTCACTTTCATTAAGAGGCTTTTGAGTTCCTCTTCACTTTCTGCCATAAGGGTGGTGTCATCTGCATATCTGAGGTGACTGATATTTCTCCCAGCAATCTTGATTCCAGCTTGTGCTTCTTCCAGCCCAGGGTTTCTCATGATGTACTCTGCATAGAAGTTAAATAAGCAGGGTGACAATATACAGCCTTGACATACTCCTTTTCCTATTTGGAACCAGTCTGTTGTTCCATGTCCAGTTCTAACTGTTGCTTCCTGACCTGCACACAGGTTTCTCAAGAGGCAGGATAAGTGTAGATGATAGAAAGGGGAAATGGGTCTTCTGAAAAGCTAACCCAACAAATGGCCCCCAGGTAAGCCATAGGCTCCCCCGGGGGAGACAAACCGCAGCCCCCAGCATCTTCCCGCAAGCCTCTCCCCAATCACCCTCACGTGTGTGATTTAGAAATAGGATACAGCAAGCTGACAGATTCGGCCATCCTTCAAGGGGCCAACGTTATATTGGGAGGCACATCATAGACCTTGATTTTATGTGTTTACATAGAAGGGGGTACAACTTTCGTGCCGAGTGCAGAAAGCGAAGCAGCGTTGGAAACGTCCAGCCCTAGTGGAGCAGCGCGCCCTGTGAATGAGCACCCTCCCCCGACCAACCAGAATACAGGCGACATCAGCCAATCCCGACTCGGCAGTGCCCTGGTCGGGGCGGGGCTGACACGCCCAGAGTTGTTTGTTTGCCTCGGCTTCCCACCCGTCCGGCTCTAACCCTAGTCTACCCTTGGGAGGAAATCGCGGAGACGAGGCCGGCAAAGTAGATTTGGCCAAACTGTGGAGGGCATCGGACTTTGGGCACTTTGGGCACTGCAGTAGGTGGACAGACCCAGCCCTGCAAAAGCCACATTTTCTGCGAGCTATGCAGGATGCCTCTCAGAGCGCTGAGTCCAGGATGGCTTCAGGAGAGCAGGTGGAGCCGATGAGGGTAGGTTCAGGGGTGAGCGAGCAGGTCTGCGAAGGATGTCAGGTTTCTCCCCCACATCCTGCCTGGGTAGGTGGTGGCCCTCCTTTTCCTCTTGGGAAGGAAGGAGGTCAGGCCCGTGCCAGGCTCGCAGCAAGCTATAAGAAGAACTAACTCTTTGTTAGGATGGTTCGGTTGCCTAGGGAAACTGTACAGCCAGTTTCTCTGGATATAGTGAGTGCTGGTAAATGCAGTGAGAAGGAACGGCTTCTCTGAAGCACGATGCACCATCCCAGAGAGGCACACATCCTGACATTTTTTTCCAGGTCTCCCAGCCTGGCTATTTCCTTGGTGTAACTGGAGCCCTCCCTTCCACATATTCGGCAGGGTTCAGTTAGCTACGGTTTAGATGTGTCTCCCATCTAACTTTCTCATCCCCTGAGATGAGACTCCAGTTCCCATGCTGGATGCCAACCCTCAGAATCTCAGCGTCTGAGATGGGGAAGTCATGCAGGAAGGCAGTCAGCTCCTTTGCTCTTTGGGTGGACACAGTTGGTGCCTCTGAGTGAGCTGATGGTGCTGCTACTACATAGGATATAGGACACCCAGGTGCAGGTAGGGGATATTGAATTTGAGGCTCTTTCCTCTCTATCAGGAGAAGGCAATGGCAACCCACTCCAGTACTCTTGCCTGGAAAATCCCATGGACGGAGGAGCCTGGTAGGCTGCAGTCCATGGGGTCCCTAAGAGTCAGACACAACTAAGCAACTTCACTTTCACTTTTCACTTTCATGCATTGGAGAAGGAAATGGCAACCCACTCCAGTGTTCTTGCCTGGAGAATCCCAGGGACAGGGGAGCCTGGTGGGCTGCTGTCTATGGGGTCGCACAGAGTCGGACACGACTGAAGCGACTTAGCAGCAGCAGCAGCAGCAGCCTCTCTATCAGGCTTTGTACAAAGCACGTCACATGAATTAGATCTTCAAAATCTTTACTATATTGCAACTGCTATTCTCTTTCCTTCACAGCTGAGGAAACTGGGGCCACAGAGATTACATCTCTTGCCCAAGGTCACATATTTCCAACTGGCATAGCCTGGATTTATACCCCAGGCCTGCCAGATTCCAAGCCCCTCCTCTCAACTGCAACCCTGAATTACAGCACCTCCCAAGCTATCCCCTATGCCAGGCCTCGCCCTGCTCTGAATCTTCTGGGGCCTCTCTTACCTGTGGCTGCTGTTTCCAGCCTTGGTGTTCGGAGCCTTGTGTTTCAGGCTTCCTGAGCACTGGGACTCATTGATACACAAGGGCAAGTTGCCAGCAGGGTGCCATGGTCCCACAGATTTGGAACCAGAGGTTTCGGGGGTGTGGCAAAATTTCTGGAATATATAGTCCGACTTTAGAACTAGCCTCCCTTCTGTGGAGCTCTGGACCACCTCCACTTTATTTGGATATCTCCCAACTCCTCTTGTTATACCAAGGAGGAATGAACCAAGTGTCTAAATAAAAGTTACAGGGAAGGTTTCGCAGGGAAAGATATTAGATTTGCAGAATATCCAGGGGTTCATGACAGAGCACATGCATTGGCGGGCTGCTTGTGGGAGGACATTCTAGGGCTAAGGGACAGAATATACAAAGATTCTCCTCCTTCCTCTATCCACAGCGCCATCCTGTCCCCAGTTTTCTTCCTCAGACGTCCTTGACAGCCACAAAGTTTCTGGTGTTGACAAAGTGGCAGGACTTCCCTTGCATGGGGCAGGCCACCCTGGAGTCAAGGCCTGCGCTTCTGGGATGAAGCTCTGGGATTCCAGGAAGGGGGCTCCCTACCTCCTCAGCTGGAAGTGGCTCCTGGGTGCCCACCACAGGAGGAATTCCCTACAAATCATCTGAATCTTGCCTCTTTTCAGCTACTGATTTTGTCCTTTTTCTGACCAAGAAGAGCATGTCTTCTTTTCTGCCCCTTGACTGGAGCTGAGATCAACACAGCCGGCTTAGCCTCACAGCCTGTCTCGGGCCCTCTGAGGAATCACGTCCAGCCCAAGGCAGATGCATGGAGAGGGGAGGAAGGGCCGGGTGGCGGGGGGTATACCACAGGAAGCACAAGGACATTTTCTCCAAAATCTCTCTCTCTCTCCCTTCCCTGGGCCTCATTCTAACCTCCAAGTTCCCAGTTTCCCTTCTCTCCCTCACCTCACAAGCAAAGCTGATTTCCCTCTGGCTCTGTTCCCACCACTAACAAAGCTAGGAATTTCTTGGCTCGTGAGCAAAGGCCTTGAGGATCCAGGCTCGAGCAGCCTGATCTCTAGTGGATCTAGGCTGACTCTGTAAGAACTGTGGTGGCTTTGGTGGCCCCCAAGGTTGACCAACACTTAGCTTCCCGTCCCAGTCTCCGAGGCTGGCTCTCCTCTGCACAAGCAGTCTCTGGAACTGGCACGTCTGCTCCCAGCCTGGGACCTGGGCACTGACTGCCAGACAGAGCCGCTGCACAGTCACCAGAAGGACATGAGTTCCTTCCCTTCCCCTTGGTCCTCCCATCCTCTCCAGCGGCTGTGCCAAGTTGCTCCCTGGCAGAAGAGAATGGCGTCCTTAAATGTCTATCACTAGCCTACTAATTCTTATCCAGGCTCTTTACAAATGTGCTGAGGGGAAAAATGACTTTCAGATGGAAGGGCTGACACAGCCAAATGCAGGTGGACCTCACTTTGAGAAAATTCCATAAACGATGTAAACTTAGAGACACTCCACACAATTCTTCCTGCATGGTGGGCAGAAAGGATTCACTCCAGCAAGTGACTTCAAGTTCTTTGTACGCTTCAAAGAGGTATTTAAGGGTTGGGAAGGAGGTGGGATATCAAGTTAAAGATCATCGGGGATGAAGAAAATTCCTGAAGTTCTGATGCAAGTCAGAGGTGATACAGAACCTGAAGTGTGAAAATCCATCCCTTACCATGATAGGCAAGGTTATGTAAAGGAAGAGTACTTGACCCTCAGGGGCCAGGGCCAAGATATGGGTCAAGTGCCTGTCTTGGGAAGGTGAGAGCTGACTGGCCACCCCTTGGTGGAGTGGTCGCAGCAGAGTGCTAACCACACAGAGACCCGAAGCAGAGCCCTAACCCTCCCTCCGTTCCTTTCTTGGGAACTACGTGGACCTTCGATTGCCTGAAAGTGAGCAGCCAAGAGAAGCTGTAGTCCAGATCAGTGCACAAGCTCAGTCAGTATTCCGCCCTGAACCGTAACACACTGAGGTCTGGCTCCCCTTTTTTACAGGACAGGAGGGTGGAGTGGGGGTTGGCAAGGAGATTATCCAGTAATCTGCCAGGGTCAGATCAGCTGTGGGGGAGATTTATAGGCCCAGATGGGGACAAATCGCCTTCTTTCAGGCTACAGGACTCTTTAAGGAGGAAATGGAAAGGGTGCAGGGCTGAAGGCCAGACTTTATTAGGACTGGGAGGGGAAAGTTCAATGGTAATTCATGAACATATTGGACTGTCCTTTAGTCCAATGTTACTTGAGGATACTATAGGGAAAACCTCCTGAATCCAAGTCTGTGAGAGGACCAAACTGCAGGGCTCCCTGAGAAGAGCAGAAACACCGGGACAGTAAGCACTGTTAACTAGCAACTCAGTGAAATGACACTTCCCATTCCAAACAAAAGCAACGTAAGAAATTCTTCCTCCAGCTGTTTTCACTGGGTCAATAAAGAGACTAAAATCAATTATCAGAGGAAGTTTGGAAAGCCTCAGTTATATACAAAACAGATGTAGGTATCCAAAGCTTTTTATTAACTGGTGTCAGATCCATCTTGATTTGCTGTCTGCTGATACTGTCACTTGGGAACGTGGCGTTCTCTCTCTTAACAGCCTTCTTGGAGGCAGCCACCAGTTTTTCATCTTTGTATTATGCCCTTTACTGCCTAACAGTGCCTGGCACGTTGTTCGCACTCAGTAGACATCTGATGAACCTTGTGGAACACAAATGATTAGGCAACCCAACCTAAAACCCCTTTCAGGTAAACCAGCTGGGTTTAGAGCATAAGAAAAAAAAAAAAGTTTAAAAAACCATCTCTGGGAATACTTCAGCTGACTGGTGGGGAGTAGTTTTCCTGCAGCCAGCCTGGTGCAGCCCCACCCTCTCGGCCCAGGGGTCACTAGTCCTTCCCTCTCTCTGCCACCCAGTATCAAGATGTGTACACCTGGAGAAGCAGCTCTTCAAAAATTTCTCTATCATCATGGTGAACTGGTGAAGCTTCTGAGGTATTAAGCAATCCATCATAACATTTGTGACTGGTTAACTTTAATTTGTCAAAATAAATCTGCAGTTTTTGCATGTTAATAATACAGTGCTGGTATTGACAGGAAAAATCATCCATCTGCTTACATAGAAACCTTTGTTTAGGAGCACACCTTAGGAGGGAAATGGATACAATAAAAGGCAAAATGCAGGCCAAGAAGCGAGCCCTAGAGCGTAACAGGCTGGATGTCAGATTTGAGGATTATCTAATACAACTCTTTAGCTGCCAATCTGATAAAGGGGACGCTCTTAACCAGGTTACAACCAGAAGAGAAAAACAAACTCTGCTTTTTTGTGAGCGATGGCCGTCGTGCCTTTAACACTTGGTTGAATCAGTTCATCAGCATCAAAACTCAATTCCAGTTCCAAGACAGAATTTCACCACAACCTACTTTGGTGGCCCCCCACCCCCCGCCACGCCCGCCATTTCAGCGGCCCACTGCCACCTCCATCCTGCCAACTCTCTCCCTCCCAAAGAAGACACGACGTGGCTTTATTATTGCAGACAAGCTTGAGTGAATAAAGGATGCATACAAAATAGCATTTTAACCGAAGTCATACAATGAAGTCTCACTCCTGTTTATTATACAATGAATTGATAAAGCAATCATTTCTAGCATATATCTTTTTTTTTTTAAAGAACTAATACTTTCAGGGTTCTGACGACCACACTCTAGCCTGGGGGTAGCGTCCACACCTGCCCCCACTGAGGACTGCTCCTTGGGCCATTGTGGAGGAAGCCGGGCTGCGTCCATCCTGGAGGACTGGATTGCCCTGCTGTCAGAGACGACACGGCCCATTAAGCAGAGCCGGAACCCCATACTGGGCCTGCGTGCCAGGAAACATGGGCTTCCTCCAAATGTGGCCACTATCTGCCCACTCCAGGCCTCAGCAGGGCCATGCGTGGGCCTTCCCTACACGAGTCCTTCCAGTAGTCCACACATAATGCTCTACATATTAAAACAAACCATCTTGGTACTGTGGATAGGAACAGTTGTAACAAAGTCATAGCTACATATTTTTCTCTACATTTTGTTTATTGAGACAAACTAATTAAAAGGCACAAACATAGGGCATGTTTACATGGACATTATAACAAACATATACATTAAAAGTGTAGGAATGTGTTGCCTTCCTGCTAAACAGAAAGTTCCTAAGCTTTTATATATACAAAAGTTGTACAATTTAATGTCCTAAAGTACAAAAGATCATTTATAAAATTATTTTACACTAAGTACTATTTATTTTATTTTTTACTACGTAGTTCAACCCCCTCGAACTGCTTTGTATAATGACACACAGATACCTGTCCCTGATGTAGGAAGTCTGCCTCAGATGCAAGGTATTTTGATGCTAGAACTGACACAGTGGGGCATAAATGGAAGTCATCCAGTTTGATAGTCCTGCAAACATTTTGCAAGATTAACACAACTAATGTCCACTTCTCTTAACTGCAAGATTAAAAAAGGAAAAAACCCAAAAACATATTGCAACTTAAAAAAAAAAAAATCACAGCGTCTTGGTTTTAGTAACTTTTTAAAAAAACACAATGCTTTAAAAACATCAATGTCTGGCATGATGGTGGAGAGTATCTGTTTCCCTAGCTTTTGGTTTCTACTTTATGTACAGAGATAAAAACATCCTGCTAAGAAATAAAAAGCACATGTCTTAACGTGCACAATCATTGCTGGGTTTCTACAGGGAGTGCAGACAGCTGTCTCCCTGAAAACCCCACAAAGCTGATACAAGTGTTTTCTCAAAGGAAAAAAAAAAGTGATGTCTGTATTTACAAAGTTGAACAAATCTGCACAATACTTGATTAAGAAATGGAAGGAGAAATTAAAAAAAAAAAAAAAGATAGACTCTGCTTGTTCTGAAGGGGCATACTACCTAGTTAGTGGTTAGAATAAAAACTGTATACAATTTAATATAAGACATAAACTCTAGTGAGCAACTAACACATCTTTCCCTGCTGAAACATCAACAGGCTCTGATTGGGAGAGAGAGGGGCATATCACATCCCAGTGCCTCCAGCGTCTTCCAATTTAAAGCAAATACATTTTAACTGTTCCGAAGTACTCCGTGACCCCTGAACAGGAGTCCCGCTGGCATCCGTTTGTTAGGAGTCTGCCTGTCCGCACACCTGACTTCTCCTCTGCCAGTTGCGGCCTTTTCTTACCAAAACACAATGTGTATTTTTTTTTTTTTTTTTAAATTTTTTTAAAAAGTCGACTACAATGCTGTATTTCATCAGGATTAGTATGCTGAGCAATATTTACATCTCCAAATATCAGGTCACAATCCCTATTACATGTTGAAGTTAGAATGATAAATTATCATATGCTTTGCATATCAGAGCTGGTATCACCTTTCCCATAGGGAATGCTGCCTGAAATTAACGTATTCCCAAAGGTAAAATGCATATTCTCTGAAATGCATTTTATTACGACAATGCATGTATTTACTCATGAAAACACACACAGACAATTCTACACTAGCTCTCAATCCATGGATTTAGAACTTCAGGTTAAAGTCAGCCATCCACCTTGTTCAATTCGGGAGAAGAGCTCTGCTAGTGTTTAGAATAAAATGATTTCTTGGGATTAGAAACAGTAATGCTGTTTTGAAATGGATTTTGCTTTTTTATGATTGGTTTTAATTCTGACATTTCATCTTGCCAACTACTATCCTGTTTAAGCAATGCTGTCAGCTAAAAGGAATTTCTGATTAAACTAAAGTGGTCCAATGATAAGTGACATACATACCCTACTTTGAACAATCCCAGCCAAATTGGAGAAAAATGCTACTACACTATTATTAACTAATAAAATTTCCCAATTTCATGGTTTACTTTTTGCTTTAATAAACTAAAAGTAAGTTGCTGGTAAATATTTACTTTATCCCATATTCTGATTTTATAACACTGTTTACCAAGGTGGTGATGTAGGCAAAGCTTGGGGTAAGAAAGGCATGCTCTCTACAGGTCTCATTGCTATATTGAGAGGGGCAGCCAACGTCATAGGCGTGGGCAGGTTCATTGGAGACGTGATCGTGACAGGGTGTGCTATATTCACCGGGGCAGTGACGGGGGTGGGCAGGTTGACGGGGGTAGTGAGTGTTAAAGGAGAGGTCATGGATAATGGGCTGGTTATAGTCACAGGATGCCCTATGTTCATTGGGCTGGTTATGTTAACAGCACTTGAAACATTTACTGGACTTCTCATGCTCATTGCAGCTGCCACTGTGACTGGGTTTGACATAGTCCCAGATGACACAGAGGACGTTATATTGAATGGAGTAGTGAGAGTCACAGGTGTCGTAGCAGCCGTGGAGGTTTGGCACAGGTTAGCAGCTTCTAAAATAAGAAGACAAAAGGGCCTTTAGACTCTAAACACAGTGAACACAATTCAGTTTCTGAATCAACTTCTCTTAATTAAAAAGGACAAACATTTAATAAGTTAAATTACAGTTTTCTAGCCCATGGTCAACTGGAAGGGAGGCTCCTTCTGAGCACAAAATTGGGGGTCAGGAATCCCAGCGTGAGGGCAGTTCTCTTTTCTGACACTGGGCCTTCCACAAGGACTGAGCAAACTGGCTTAGCCTTGATGCTTTTGGTTTCAAGTTTAGATTTACTTACCTACTTCACAATGATGCTGGTAGATCAGGTAATTTCTACAAGGCACTCTGCGAGGCAGAGATATCGAGTAGGGCTAAGTATTATCATTACGCTTCATGCGGCTCCTCTGAGTTCTACAGACTTTCCAGGGAAGAGCCAAGCACCCGCAGGCCAGGCTAGAAGAGCTTGCTTACACAGAGCTGAGCTGATGATTACACACCAGATAATTGGAAAAACCTTCTTATAAGGCACACTGTAACTAGCAGATAGAGGTGTGTTCTCGATGCTATGGACTCTAAAGCTTTCTCAGAGGTGAAGCCACATTCTGTTAAGGGTTTAAAAATCCATTAGATAGGGATGGGAAAACAAGCTATTTTAATAATCATCTGTTTATTTCAGTCTTAGACAAATCATTTTAAATAACCCTGTTGTTTCTGCTTGCATTTATTAATGATGTTCAGAAAGAACAAGCATCCCTCAGTAGGTTTATGTTCTCCTCCCCTCTCATTTTTCTCTCTCTGAAACTGACATAATCACCTACTTTACCCCCAGTGACATTTAACTGTACATATGACAAACCACCAACCATGCCAAAGGGGACTAGCGAGGCTAGCAGACCCTGCAGTGAGCTGTGGGACCGTGGTCCTTCTTATCAGCAAAGCCCGAGCACTTCTTAAGGAAAACTTTCCTCTGGGGTGACACCCCCCTACTCCACCCCTCAACCAAAATTCAGCATCATCTGCTGGTGTGTCAGCAAAGAGCAGTAAGAAGATGGATGGGGGTGCTGTGACTTGGTTGTCGAAATGGAGAAATGCATTTGAGACTAAAGATAGAGGTCTGCCTGCATGCCACGTGTTGTCAAATCATCTCAGGTGGACCCTTGTGTCAATGAGCAGCACTTCCTTGATGAGTATGATGTAACCTTGGCACTGCTCCATACTCCTTATCAGGGATTCCCAAACCTGGCTGATGATCAAAATCATTTATCTAGGGAGCACTTAAAAAAAAAAAAATTGCTCCCCAAGAAATTCAATCTTGAGATTTAGATGGAACCTGGGAAATCTGTACATCTAAGAAGCTCCTGAAATGATGATCTGATTGTCATCCACGTTTGGAAACTGAATTACCTTATTTAAACCCAATATTTAAAAGTGACGTGCTGATTCAAGTTCAGGTTTTCAGGTCAGGAGTCTCTTCTCCCCCAAATGTGACATTTACTAACATGAACACAGAAGTTTCTAACACCAGTGGCCATTTCCAAAGAGATTCACATTACAGATGGGACTATAATAGCATTCTGTTTCATGGAGATCAGAAGATGATCTAAACAACTGAGTCTTATTGTGCAAGCACACTGAAATACAATACCAAACAGAAGTGTGCAGAAAAAAAGAAAGAATGAGGGAGAAGCCGGCTCATTCCTGAGGCGATGGCAGCACTGCTACATTCTCCTCCTGCTGCAGCCCGTGAAGTCTCACTCCCCCGTCCTCCGTCTCCCCGCGCCCCTACCATGCTTTCTCTCGAATCGAACCCTGTCCTTCTCTGTAACTTAGCCACGTTTACTTCTTCTCTGAATAAAATATCCTCCATAATGTTTCCAACCCACCAAGCGACTACCATGGTAGGGACACACAGACACACTTTCCTCCCCTACCCACCGTTCTCCACTCCGCCTAGCACAAAACCTTCTATCAAAATGACAATGTCCATCCGGAAGACAGAAGTAAGCAGCGCCAAGCGGAAAGCCCACCCGAACGGCTCCCTTCTTTCCCTCCAACGCCAGTGCGCGCTAGGTCGCTCCAGTCGTGTCCGACTCTTTACGACCCTATGGACTGGGGCCCGCTAGGCTCCCCTCTGTCCACGAGACTCTCCAGGTGAAACTGTCCTCCTCCAGCGGATGTTCCTGACCCAGGGATTGAACTCGTGTCGCCTGTGTCTCCTACGTTACAGGCAGATTCTTTACCTCCGAGCCACCAGGGAAGCCGTCCAATGCCAGCTGATGCATGAAAAAGAATGCTATTCCTTCTATCTTTATCCAAGTCCAGGCTGCTCGGAAGGGATCTGAGAGGAAGGGAATAGCTGCACTCCGCGAAAGCAGAGGGTGGAAGGAACTACACAGCAAAGGGATTACAGCAGAGCCTACACGCAGGGGATTCCTCAAGAATTTAAAATAAGACATGACAAGGGAGAGGGAAGAAGAAAGGAACTTAGCAATCTGTCCTGTGGCTGATGAGACTCTGACAAAATGATTTAACTGCAACGGCTGCACAACCAAAGCTATAGCTACGAAGTCAAAAAGCTGTGTTGAAAACATACTCCACTGCTTCTTTATAAGATATATATGGGAGGAAAGCAAACCATTCGCAAAATTTCAGTAACAATTACAGTCAAGTCACTGCCAACTGAAGTACACACATGTTAAGCTAATGCCAGCCCCAGTGACAAGACTGAAAGAAATTAAGGGTGAGACTGAGAGAAAAGACACTGGCATTACAGAGTCTGAAATACATACAAAATAATACGATTCACAAACAACTCTAAAGAGCAGAAAATAGCACCGTTGTAAGAAAATGAACTTATGTACGCAGAAGGATAGTTCAGCTACCTCTAAGAGTGAGAATATTTTAGAAAGAAAAAAAAAAAAGGAGCCTTTAATGCATGGAGGCTGACGTAAAAAGAACATAAAAAGGAACTCTGAGTGTACATAGCAAAGTACCAGACGTGGCTCCAAATTTTAACGAAAAGTAAATCGAAAGAAAGAACATGGTAAGAAGAACTGAGAACTTTTATTTCCTAGGAAAAAGAAAACTTTATCCAGAAGCTTAGAAGCTTTGCTGCTAGTAACTCAACCAGATACTTCCCAGCATAGAGAATCTCCATAAAGTGTTTCCATAAAGCAGGAATCTCTGAGCTGTGGCTACTTTCCTTTGCTACTTGGCATGCACTAGATGCAAACACTTTTCCAGCCATGCTGTGGGCACCGGACACCTCATCTTACCTTTCTTTCTTGCTTTGACAGCTTCTTCCCACAGTCTCAATGTCTCTACCTGCTTCCCTGGCCAGCTTGTCACATGTTGCTGTTGCTGCTGCTGCTGCTGCTGCTGCTGTTGCTGCTGCTGCTGCTTCTGGTTGCTGGTCTCTTCACTCATGCACGCTACTCCAAAGACAAACCAGACAAACCATATTTACCCTGAAAAAGTGTGGGCTACTTTTCGAAAATCCAAAACTTAGATACCTTGACTCCTCACGCCTCTACCATCTTTATCATTTGACCCAATAACTTTTTTACTCCAGTACATCTTTTGTGCTGCTATGTCTCTATTGGTCAAAATATATAAATTGAAAAAAAAAAAAATCCAGAAAGCTAAGGAAAATCAATATAGAAGAATTCTTTGCTACATTAAAAAGCAAGTATCTTTCAAAATTGAACTTGGGTAATAATATTAGCATGGAATACTTAATGCTCATCAAAATATCTAATATACTTAAGCTATTTGATCACAACAATGTACATTAAAAGTAAATTTCTGTAAAATTAACAAAGTTTGACATGCTAGATAATAAACCCAACATACTTACAAAGACGCAAAAAAAAATGACATTAAAACACATTAGCATTCTTTCCCATTCACTTTTGGCCAGCTATTTTGAGAATCTGATGTTTCTGCCACATAAAGCACATATATAACAGAATACAGAATTAGGAAAACACTTTCTTCTAGTGGTTAGGGAGATCTTAAAGAAAAGGCCTCGGTAAATGCAAGTACGGAATTTTATCCACAGGTCCGTGGAATATTCTGTCTCCGGCTCTGAATTTAAGGTAAGCAAAGCATTTAAACATTTCAAGGGATATGATAAACCTTTTCTGTATACATTTGGGTTTGGAAAGTAAAATTATTTAACACTGCTTTTATCTTTAGGTTATTGAGGACAGGCTATTAATGCAATCAGGAGTTAGGAGGCACTTCTGCCACAATTCTAACAAACTAAAGCCTTCTATTCCAACTCCGCAAGAAGGGACACACTGAAAAACAGCTGCAGGGAAACTGTGCTCCTCTGAGATGGGTATTATTAGTAGACGGTGCAGGAGTAAAGGCAGAATTAGTGGCGAGTTTATCAGTGTTGCCTGTATACATGCATGTTAAGTGTATTTCCAACAGTAACATACACTCTCCACTGACGTCTACTTGTGTACTTTAGTAACAGGAGGAAACAAGTAAGACGAATATGAGTACAGTCCTGAGAACACAAGTGAAGACATCTTCAATATACTATTAAGAAAGAGATCTATACTCCCATCGACCTGAAACACAACCGCCTGAAAGCAAGATACGGGCCGAGGCGCTGCCTACTTTTGCTGACGCCCTGTTTGCAGGTGTTACAGTTGATGCTTTGGCTCTGCCCGTGCGTCTTCAGGTGGCTGGTGATGTACGCTGCGCTCAGGAGCTTCCCACAGATGTTACAGGACACCTTGCCTTCGTGGCGCACCATGTGCGTCCGCAGCCTGTCTTTGGTGGCAAAGGCAGCAGTGCATGTCTGCATGAGGGAGGAAAACTTTTTTTAAATATAGACTATCCTGTTCTACTCATTTTAAAGTACGTTATATTCTAAGGTATTACCCTACCCAAGCAAGCAAGCAGACTGAAATCAGTTGGGTTTTAATTGCATGTCTTACGTAAAACTGTCCTCATAACAAAACACCTGGTCAATTTTGGACTCCACATTTTGAGGGAAAGAAAAAAGTATCAAACGAGTGGTGAAAAGATGTGAGCTGTAGAGTACGTCAACCTTGGATTTAAATCCAGCTTCCTATCTCACTGAACAGTGTAATACTCAGCAACCTAGCTAACCTATCTGAATTTATTTCATCTGTAAAATGAAGGTAATACCTACCTCACAAAATTACTGGTGGATTCAGAGCCTGCCCATGGCCTCATAGCAGGTACTCACTCAATGACACTAGTCTGCTTCCTCCAACTGGGTTTTTCTTAGAATTCAAATCATTTACTTAGTAAAATGTTAGCAACAAATTTAACTAAAAGTAGCACAAAAAGACTTTCTGTGTAAAAAACAGAGTAACTGACACCTGACACAGTCATTTCATCAAGATTCTCAAGCTTTTCGGTACCGTAATTTACGTCATTAGAAATGCTCCAATGTGGCAATGGTAGACAAAAATCCAGGAAGTGGTTACATTTGGGAAAACATTCCTATTTTCTTCTATTATAGTTCAAACCACCTCAACCATCAGCCCAGAAATTAATTTAAAGCACTTCATTCATTTCAAATACACAGTGACCTTTGCAAGACAATACATTGCTTTTTTCTTATAACTAAACACTGCTGCCCAAGAAAAAAGGAAATGTAGCTTAACAAAAACAACATTTATTCACATTTTTAAATGATCTTGCCTCCCAGAAACAGAAGCTGTCATTTATGTTTTATAAAACTAGAATTCAAAAGGACCACATTTACTCAAGTCAGTGATTTTAAGACTACTCAAGAATGGTCAGATTTGATTGGCTCAGACCTTCTGGATAATGTGCATTAAGCGCTACACTAAGGATAAGTCATTTTAACTCTTACTTGGCATTTGAAGGGTCTTTCTGTTGAATGGACATGTTTTACGTGACAGCTTAAGTGGTCAGGCCTGTGAAAGAGAGAGTTTCAACAGAAGATGTAATGGAACACACATAGAGAAATGCTACTTACTGTGATGTTTACATGCTTGGCAGATACGGGTGGGGGGCATTTTAAAGAAAGCTAGCAGAATTACCAACTCCCCCACCCCCAGTGCAAGCCTCCTTACCTCTCTTACCATAAACAAAAGCCTTAGTCCTTTCCTTGTTAATTTTCTCTTCTAGTCAACATCAAATCATTCTAGGGCTTGGCTCTTTACAGTTACAGAATACCCCAAATTTACTACCACTTGCCAGAGACAACTGCTATTAATATTAACTTTAAAAAGCCTTTACAAATGAGAATTAGTGAAATGTTAGTAACCACAGAGAAATGGAAAAACACGCTCTCTTAAAAGTTTTAAGAGTATCCAAGGTCATCCCAGCTTCCAGGATATGTTTCCTTGATTTGTGCAGTGAACCTCATGACCAGTCACCCAACTGAACTGAAAATTCAGCACTGGTTTTGCAGTGATAAGAGGTATTGATATGCTGAATAAAGGCCTGAGTCCACCGAGGCACTTCTTAAATGAAATAATTAGTTAATCCCTATGCCACACTTGTCAACCACACCTAACTGGAATTAGCCCTGGAGGTATGATACTTTATCTGTCACCAACCTCCTCTAATAAGCCAGGCCTGCACATATCTAGCCTCACATAAACATTCTAGATCTAGAGATTGTACTGATACCATAATAGGAAAAACACAAAGCAAAGAGCACTACCTGGAGAAGCCTTTCCCACACACACTGCAGGTATAGGGCTTGGTGATGCCGCCTTCGTGGGACCTCACGTGGTACGTCATGCGGTCCTTTCTCTTGAAGCGCTGATTGCAAATAGGACACTCGAAGGGCTTTTCGTCCGAATGGGAGAGCTTGTGCCGGTTGAGGTGGTACACGTCTCGGAAGGCCTTCCCACACATCTCACACGCGTGGTTCTTCTTGACAGGCTTACTGGGTTTCTTGACAGACTGGGTCACGGGCATAGCTGTGCTGCTGGCACTGCTGCTGGGGTTGGTGCCCGAGGAAGATGTAGTGACTGTGGACAAGATGCCTGCGATGGTCGACACCAGCGAAGTTCGGCTGCTGTCCCCAGCGATGGTGGAGATGAGGGGGACCACCGTGGTGGGGGCTTTCTTTGGCCGGGACACCAGCTTGATGCCTGTGTGGCAGGACTCGTGGCGCCTCAGGTGATAGCTGTCCCTGAAAGCTTTACTGCAGTAAGTGCACACAAAGGAAGTTTTGGGCTTTTCTTTCTTAATCCCAATGGCATCCTTTAACGTTTCTGGAGCAGCCTGAGGTTTCTGAGTTATCGGTATTGGAAGCAATGGTTTCTGATCAGGGGGCTCCACAGCAGAGCTCAGAAGGGGCAGCAAACTGTTCTGTGCTGCCTGCTGCTGGTGATGGGAGGCTTCATGGGCCTAAAATCAAACATTCACACTTCAGAAACTCAGCCTCTCACAACGACCCTCAAAATACAACATGCTTCAGACAACAGAGACCAGAAGAAACAATCAATGAGCCTGTAAGCTACGCTCTGCGGCAGAGATCCAGCAACTACCTAGCTACTCTCAGAGCTCCCGTTACAAAGCATTTAAAATCACTGCACAGACACAAAACTTTTGCAAATAAGTTGCTGACAGTGATCTTGCTCTCAAACAGCTGACTAAACTACACACCACCCTGGTTCATAAGGGATATACCAGCTGACGAAATCAGTTTGCCTTAGTCTGTCAGTGCTGAAACCAAGTTTAAATAACTTGTCAAAAAAAATTACACTTCAGACTTAAGTGTTTAACAGTACCTTACTGCAGTGATGCACAAGCCACACACTCACATACATACACATACAGACATATTATCATCTACTTGTTTATTTTACCTAGGAAAAGACAGGCACTAGTTCTCTGATTATATATGCCAGTTGTTAAGTTTACTTTTAAAGTTTTCACTTAATTCTACTAAAAGATTTGGCTGAAATGAAACCTGGAAGGTGTCTGTGAAGGCAGCCCCCAGCAGACACCTGTCAGTTGCTTTTCAGTTCATCTCATCTCATCCTTTAGCAACAATAGTTCAAACCCTAAACTCAAACTAGTAAGAGAAAACGAGATATAAATAATTTAAATTCCTTTCGTTTTCATCTACTTCTAGTGGTTCTAAGTCCTGTTAAAGTACTGGACCTTCGCTGTTATAAAGTGCTTTCCACTCCTCCAAAACTGGGGGCTGGACACTGTTTGGAAATTTTCTTTAGCTGCACTGAAACCAACATTTCATTGTGGATCAGGTTCTTGGTATTTGTGAGTAATTACTTTCTTGGATTTGATTCTTCCAAAATTGTCCATATCTCCATAATGATAAACATTTAGGAAATGATGGGAAAAAAAATTCCTGAAATAGTTCTTTCTAATATGTTGTACTTGATCAACATGAATTTTGAAACTCTTGACAGTAACCCTGAGCCCCTATGCTTAAGTTTTGTAATCCTAAAAGGATATATGCACTCAGAGGTAAGAGTTCCAAATATTTTAAGGATACAACATCTTTGGAAGGGTCCATCCCATCATCTTAGAGACTCTAGACACTTATTTACCCTTCGTACTCTATAATTCCAAGTCCTACAGTTCACTCCATTAAGGAGAAAAAACCATGGAGACAGACAAGACACACACACACACACACACACACACACACACACACACACCCCCTTTTGATGAATAAGAACATCTACCACATAGCCCCATATTTACTTGATAGCAGCACAATAGTTAACTAAGCCTAGAACCAGACTCCCCTAAATCATCAGGAGATATTACTGAGTTACCATTTTCAATTTAATAATTTTGACTGAATCCTCCTTGTGTGCTTACTTATGAGTTCTCTTTCTGGACTTAGTGCTCATACTGAATTACAGTCCACTTTTAATTTAATTTAGGGAGCTCCTATAATTTTCAGAATCTACCCAAGTGACCTCAGTAGACACTTTTACAGATTTTGGACTCTAATCTTACCCCATCTCCAACCTGGTGTAGGATACCCAAGCTTCCATATAGTACATAAAAGGTTAATAGCTGAAGATAGCTCAAGATATACAATTTCAAAGGCTATCAGATCAGATACTAGGAAACGCAAATCTTCTGGACAAAGCTCAGACTTAGAGTGTTCAGAGGCATTTCTCAATCTAAACAGCCGTGAGTTCGAGGGAGTACTAAAAGCACTTACTGCCATTTTACCAATTCAGATGTCTGTGGCAACATAAAGTATTTTTACAGCATTGCTGACGCTCACTCTCACACGAGGGTCACACCAGGTCCCTGCTTCTCGGGTGAAATGCTGTAGAATGCCTCGACCACTACGGGAATCACTCTCTGAGGATTCCTAGGATCCCCACACTTCTATATGAAGCCTTCTAAGAGGGGAACTGGGTTTCCCCAACTTGTTCTCTGGGGAAGAGACAGAGTAAAATAACAACCATGGCCTGTCTTCAGTTAGGTGATTTTAAAAAATATATAACTTCTGCGTAGACTTTTATTTGACTAGCATCATCAAACCAAAATTTATCTCCCATCTCTTTCAATAGCAAAGCTTTTTTTCTTTTTTAAAACCCTGCCCAAGCTTTCTTATGGGGCTGGCAAAAACAAAACAGAAATGTTACTTCATCACCCAGGGTGGTAGGATGTGGCACCATGAAATCTCCAGTGCCAGAGGGTAAAAGATTTTGTACTGAAAGAAATTAGCATCAGTGAGTCATATCTTGAATGTCCTGTTAGGAGAATCATCCATCAAACATTTTAACGGCTATGGCTTTCACTTTCCACCAGGTTATTTGGAAAGCAAGCAGGTATTAAAATTGTTTTAAAATAGAAATTCAATAAGATGCTCCAGGAAACAACAAGAGAGTCCAACTCTCCATTTCCCCAGTGAAAATTACTTAAAACTGGAACTGAGTAAGTCTATTCATACCTTTCCAGAGAAAAGACTGAAATATTCTCTTTACCCATTCAACTGTCCTCGGCTCTAAATTATCACTGCACACATTGCCAAGCCCAGGATCAAATATTAGCTTTCACACTTCTCCATCAGGTGGAAAAAAAGATTTTAATAGCTGAAAAAAATTAAATAATATAAAATCTAATTAAAAAGTTGATCAATAAATGCCTGGCATTTGCTTCCCCAGGAAAAGAATAATAAAAGTATTCCAAAAGATTTTTCAACAGTTTTCCAAAAATCGGTAAGGGGGTTTTCTTTTACATAAAGAACTCTCAATTTTTTCCAATCTCCATTAAGAGAGAGCACGTGTAATATGGTAAATCTAAGTCATTCCTCATGTGAAAAATCACTTCAGTGGCCCATTAATCCCATATTTTAAAATGACCATTTGAAAGCTTTTTCTCAAGAGGGCATTTGCCACCTTCACACCAACCTGGATGCAAGCTGGTTATATATCATTTCTTTTCCAATGCATTTTTAAGTTGACTTATCTCATTATCAAGCTCATCAAAGCACGTTAAAACAATACTAGATCAGAATGAGAAAAAGGCCAAGTTAGTGAATTCCATAATTTTGAGTATGCTCAATTTTAAGAAGCCTGAATATAATACAACAGTTATTTAAAAAGCAAATTACATTCGAAAGAATATGTCTTCAAACAATAAACCATCTCTACACAATAGGAAACGCTTGAATTATCCAGTTCCCTATATTAACTCCACTGGGATGGGTCCGGGGGGGTGGGAGGATTATTTTTGAAAATTCTGCATCCGTTCTTGGTTAGTCACAAAAGGTTTCAAGCACCCAAGCTATGCGTTTGGGATTTCGCGAAGTTATTCAAAGAAGGAAAATAACTCAAAGAGGCGGGAAGAACGCACTTAAAGTGACGAGCTTCCTAGCCTCCGGTTCCAAAGTTTCCCCGTGAGCTCATTACTACTGCCCACCAAGTGCTTCGTTTGCAAACAGAAACGGAGCAGAAAAAAAAAAAAAAGAAAAAGTTCTCGGTCTTCTAAATAGGGGTCCCCACCTCAAGTGGGCCGACAAGAGGACTGCCAACATATCGGCTACAGTCACCTTCAAGTTTCTTGCAAAAAATGAAGACCAACAGCCCACGAATGACTCATCTGGGGGCTCTGTAAGCGGACTTTGTTTGCTCTCTCCACTTGCCGTCTCCCCCACTTGGCTGGAGGAGACGCTCGAGGTGGGACGAGAGAGAAGCGCGCCCCGGGAGAAGGTGGGGCCTCCCCGCGTCCCGGCCCCCCCGCACCCCTCCCCCCGGCCGGGGGATTCCCCGGGCTGAATGGGACGGCGGGAGAGCTGGACAGAGGGAGCGGGCGTCAGCTGCCAAGGCTCGGCGGAGGCTTGCGAGAGAAAACACGTAAAGCCAGTGAAAAAGTTTGGGGAGGGGACACACAGTCACAACACCCCCAACTGGGTAAACACGAGGGGGGCGGCGGGAAGGGGGAGTGGCGGGGAGCCCAGGGATAGCCGCTATCCGCGGGGACGGGGAGGGGGGGTGTCAGAAAGTCAACACACGCACAAAAAGAGAGAGAGGCGGAAAGGACGGAGAGCGAGCGACAGACAGACCAAGCAGGGGGGGACTGAGTGGGACCCGGGGACCCCCTCACCCCACGGCGTGGGCCCCGGCCCGGCGCGCCGCGGCCAAGCGGCCCGCGCTCTCCAGCGGCCCGGCGCCCTCCTTTCTCCGGGCCGCGGGCGGTGACAGCGGCCGGCCTCCTCCCTTCCCCTCCGGGGCGGGAGCGAAGGGCGTGTGCGTGTGCGTGTGTGTGCTGGGGGGGCCCGGGGGTCACCCCGAGGCCTGCTTTCTCCCCCGCGCCCCGCGAGGCTGCCTCCTTTCCCCTCAGCAGCCCCGCTCCGCCCGGGCGGGCGGGCGGAAAAACAAAGGGGGATTAAGGCCGGGCCGGAGAGCGGGGCCGGGAGGGAGGGAGGAGGAGCGCCCGCCCGCCCGCCCGCCAGCCCCGGGCCCGGCCCCCCTGTCCCCCCCGCGCCCCCCCGGGGGGGCCCCAGTACCTGGAACAGGAACGCGGTCCAGTTGGCCTCCATGGCTGCGGCGGCCGACCCCCCTCCTCCCCACTCCCCCCGCTCGGGGCGCCTCCTCAGCCGGAGGAGGCGACAACAAAGCGGCGGCGGCGGCGGCGGCGGCAGCGGCAGCGGCGGCTCCTCAACATGGCAGCGCCGAGCGCGGCCACTTCCGGTAACCTCCGGGACGCACCACCGCCGCGGCGAGCGCGGGCGGGGGGGGAGCCCCGAGCCGGCCGCCGCCGCCCCCAGCGGCCCCGACCCCTCCCGCGCGGCCCCGCGGCCGGCTCTCGGCCTCGGAGCTCAGCCAGTGCCCGCCGGCGGAGGGGTCCGGGCCCCCGCGGCGGGGCCGGGGTGGGGCCGGGGGCGGGGATGGGGCGCGGCGTCCCCCCCCGCGGGGGTGTGTGGTGCTGCGGTCCGCGGCCCAGGCAGCCGGAGCAGGGGGAGCCCGGGAGAGAACATGGAGGACGCCAGGGTCTGGCGCGGCCTCGCTGGGCACGGCCGCGCCGGCGGCGGCGACGACGCGGGCCCGGCGCCCGGCAGCATCGCGTCCCCGGCAGGCCCTCGGCGGAAGGCGCGGGCTGCGGCGGTCCCGAGGCTCTCCGGTCCCTTTTGCGCAGCACGGCCCCTACCTCCAAGCTGGAGGAAGCCCCTTCGACTTGGAGTGTCTCTCCCGGCTGGTATTTCATCCCAGCGAAACCTCCGCACTCTTGGCGCGACACGCATCTCTGAATGGCCTTCCAGCTCAAGCAGGGAATCCCACTGGGGTGCAGCCTCAGATCCTCCCTGTGCAGAAGGAAACACTTCCCACGCGCAGAGGTGTCATTACTGGGTTATTCTTGGGTGAAGGGCTGAGCTTCCCCATCCTCCTCCTAACTTCAGATATGATGTGAAATCCTACTTAACACCCCCCTCTCCCACCCCCCCCCCCAAATTTTTTTTGAAGAGAAAGTATAGACACGAAATTGTTTTACTTCTTTAGTGCAGTCTGCGTCTTCACACTCCCCAACCCCCCGCCCCAAACAAAAATCGAGCTTCTGGTTGGACGGCGTCAGATGCCACTGAGGTGACCCCAGCCTCTGTTTGCAGTTCCAAGTCTTCCGTGTAGGCGTCACTGCTACTGGAGCTTTGCACGATGATGCCCTGAACGCATTCTATCCATTCCTCACATAGAGGTAGCTATTGGGAATAGCA
Source organism: Budorcas taxicolor (assembly GCF_023091745.1). Lineage (NCBI taxonomy): Eukaryota > Metazoa > Chordata > Mammalia > Artiodactyla > Bovidae > Budorcas > Budorcas taxicolor. Next base: position 8,667,784 of record NC_068928.1, read on the forward strand.
GAGACAGGCTATTATTAAACAATTGCCTCCAGTCCTGTAAGTCTCCTGTGGCGGGAAATGAGGGGGCAGGCTCTGTCAAGTTGTTTTATGAATTCTGGTTAAAAAAAAAAAATCCTCAGTCACATTATTTCAAGACTTCAACATCTTTCATAACTGACTCTTACGCCCCCCCCCCCCCCATTTATTCCTCTTAAGTCACATTCTAATCAAGGTCACCATCTCCAGTTTCCCCCATACATACACAATAAAAATAATACGGTTGTGGAATTTGACTGGTAAAAGAAACTGAAGAGGCACAGTAGTCTGACAGTCTGTTTCTTTTCCATCCACTACACATGTATACCCGCTGCCCACTCTCCTCTCCTCAGTCACCAGAATGAAGGGGCTGGCAAACGTTGGTCTGGTTTCTTTTAGAGCTGATTCCCTACTGGAAGTCTTGGGGACGAATGAGAAGTTCTGCAGTTTCAATCAGTGGCAGAAGCAGGTAACACATCAGGGAACCAGTCAGCCTAGGACAGGAGGGGACAGAAAATGATGAGTAGTTTCTGATTACACTCCAGCTAAACTGCTACAGTGGCCCTTTATGTCTGCTAAAAAATGTCCTTTAGTCTCTTTTGCAAAGGGAAATAAATGGTTCAGGAAGCCTAAGCTTATATATACATATAAGATAAGGAAAGAACCAAGATGTAAACCTAAGAAATTAACTAGGGAAACTAAAACCTTTTGGCTCTGACCTGAGACACTGCACATTCTTTTGTTTTCATTTTGTGAATGCAGGTCTCTGCTTCTTTCCTATCTTAACACACAGACTTCAAGGTCTCTGTAATACATCTCTCCTCAGTGTTTCTCCTCCCCTGTACAGCCTCTTCTACTTTGCTGCCTTTCAAACTGTCCTGAAAATGAAGCTTCAGGATTCTAAGACTAGCACTGGATGAAGACCATTTTTCTAATGACAATGTTGCTGGACTCTCTTGAACTTCTTCCCCCAGAATCTAGAAAACCCTTTTTAGCAATCCTTCTCAAAAACCTCTGGAAAGGGGGTTCCCCACTACCACAAAGTAGACGTCAAGTGAAAACCGTCTAGTTCTCATTACTGAAGAGCGGGATTCAGAAGTATCACTTTTCCTGACGTAAATGGCTCATTTTTCTATCCATGAGATGAAACCAGAATTCCCAATTGCTCAGATTTTTCTTTCCCCTTAAAAAGAAAAATGAACAATCTTTTAAATTCGGATGAAATGTTAAATCTTAGGCTATTTTCCAAAGAAACTATCCAAAAATTTGGAACGAGTACTCAAAAACAATCAGCTCCAACTGTTTTGAGGAGTATAATGAAATTAGGAAGATCAAAGATTCCATCCTTAGGACAAATAGAATCTTTACAAACAAAATGAACCCCTCTCCTCAAGCCTGCTTCCACAGACCATATTGGGGCCCAATCAAAAGATAGCAATGTCTAAAGATAATACATTCATCTTGATTATTGTAAACAACTTTCAGTGGGTGCATCAGCTGACCTATTCAGTGACCTGTTAAGATTAGTGGTGTTACCTCCAGATATGATGAATAACTGAAATGTCTAGTGTCTAAGACAAAAGAAAAAAACATGTGCCTACATCCACCCAAATAAAATTCAGATTCCCTTCCCACCTTGTTCAGGTTCTTTCCCACCTTCTCTGCCCCAGTGTGTATAACCTGTAACTTAATCTTTCAGGGCCTCAATTTCCTCATCTGGAAAAAGAGAACAAAGTAAATACCTACCTCACAGATAGGACTGTGGATGAAAGAGAAATGGAGACTAAAGGAGAAATGTGTATAAAAAGCTTAGAACATTCCCTGGAATATAACAGGTGCTAAGAAGGTATTTTTATTGGTGCTGTCGAATGGTTCTAGATGAAGTCTAGGGCTGGGAATTCTGCCTAAGAGCCCTGAACCAGTTCTTTCTTTCTCTCAGAGGAACCAGTTTTCCCCTGTGCCCCACCCACCTCTCCCTCAAAGAGCCCTAAGGTAAACAGCCAAAAGGCTAATGACACATGACAAAGGAAGAGACCTATTAAGATTAGCATTTCCAAAGACAACTTTTAGCAAACATTAGAAAGTAACACCAAATCAAATCCAAAACTTTTCATAGAGACCATCTACTCGGGAGCAGCTTCAAACTGGCAGTTAAGAACTAATGCTTCAAGTAAAAAAGCTGGAGCTAACAGATCTAGTAAAAATCAAGACTGCAATACAAGACTGCAAAATCTAGCTGCAAAAATATCAGCTAGAGAAATGATACCCTTAACAGCCTCAATGCAACTGAAGAGAAAGGACACACACTCCACCAGACCAAACCAAAGGTAACCACCACCCCACTAACACCTCCCGTCTCCACCCTGCACCTCCCCCCGCCGCCCCCCCTACACACGAGAGACACAAAAACAAAAACAACCAAGCTTCTCTGAGAAGAAAGCAGAAGTTAATCTGCCCTTCCCACCTCCCCACACTAAGGGCTTTAAGCCAACTGCCTGTGGCCCATGTGGTCAGAAGTTGGGTTTGTGTTTCAATTCCACCACCTAAAGTGTCATCACTAGTCTTAACTGGTAAGGTGAGGAAGGGGAAACAACACTTTTTTCCCTCCTAAATGCCTACTTAAATCCCTTAACAGCTGGAACATAGTCACGGGGAACAAAGGGACAGGGAACAAATCTACCCATTTCCCTAGTAAGACCTACTGGTAGTTGAGGGTCCTGAAATACTCATTTGTTTCTAAGAAGGGCCATATGCCCCAGATACCCAAAACCTACCCAAAGCCATGGTAACACATTTATCACCTTTCACTCTTTCTGAAAGCTGCTGCTACAAACCATGCTTAACCCATCAGTTCCACCCATAAAACATGTGAGTAGAAACACCTTCCATTTTACAACTCCTGAATGGCTGACAGAGGACATACAACGAATAGCAAGCAAAACAGCATAGACACAAGAAGGAAAGAAACTAAGACAGGTCAAAAATACACCAAGTAAGAAACTTAATACAACTGGAAAACATACTCTCAGGCACCAGCATTTCTCCTTTGGACACCTGTTCCTCCCTGCCCTCAGATGCCCCAATCCCAGGGTGATGGCTGAGCTTGAAAAACGTTGACAGGTCACGCAAACTTCGTGGGCCTGCACCAATCTAGCAAGCTTAGTGCAGTGACATCATGCTAATAGTCAAAAACATAAATCCTTATATAAGCAGGTACTCTGGTACAAAGGAAAAGCCCTTTCCAGTGGTATAGCCTCCACCCAGTATATTCCACTGGTTAAAACAGGGCTATAATGACACTGCCCACATTGTGCTAGCAGTCATCCATCTCCATTACCAAAAAAATGACCCATTCGCAAAAAAATAAAATTTAAAAATGGTGCTTGTTAATGCCTGTCCAGATGCTCTTGTGAAGACTGGGGCAGAGCAAGAACATACATACTGAGTAAACACTCTTTACCCAAATTCCAGCAGAAACATGTCAATTTCGTCTTCATCTCAGACTCCATAGTTCAGAATTCAAATAGGATTCTGTTTCTCTTAGTCTTCAGAGCTACCATGTTAATACATTGCAGACCTTATATTATGACCCCCTCTTTCTGAATTGGTGCTCCTTCCTCTTCCTCTCATTGGCTTAGATTTAAAAAAGCCTCATTGGGTCAATCTGATCTTCAACTGAGGATCCCTCTATTCTTCATAGTGAAAGAAACAGGAAATGATGACACAGGTTTTGAGTATGCTCCTTGAGGGAGGGACATGAGCAGTGGTGGCCTAAGACATGTGGCATCACAAAACAGACTAAGCTTTAGGTAGGTGGCTCCACTCCTGACAGCAATGCCGAGATGGCAACGCGAGGCCAGAATAGCGTGAGATCTGGCACAAGCTCCAGGATTTGCTAAAGGATGTTTCTTGACTCTGAGAAATCTCTGAACTATTACAGAAGCTGCCTAAAGTTCTAGAGTCAGTCATCTGGCCCAGTATATAAGCAGGTGCAGGGAACCTGGCAAGCTGGTTTTTAAACTCTACAGAGACAACAGTTGTACTCAGCCTTTAATCCTTAAGTTGTGTACTAAACATAAAGCTTACCTGCTATCTACTAATACTATGTGAAGCATTTCACCCTTGATTTCCTGAACCGTGGCACAAGCTCTTTGCTAGACCTGAAGAGGACAATTCCTAGAGGGCAGGATAGATTCTGACTTGGTAAACAATTTACTATGATACACAGGGAAAATGGATCAGATTCAGAGAATCTAGATGTTTCCTCTGAAGTAATTTAGTCTCCAAAACAAAGCACACAAAGCTCTACTCAACTAGTTGACAGAAGTTAATTAGCCTTTTACCCCTAGGCCTGACCCTGTCCTCTGCAAGCTGTTTTACTGACCTTACATTAAATCCCTCCCCAACTTCCTAGCTCCCAGCTGTTTCCTCTTATTTTTCCAGCTTCCTCGCTCCTCACACACCCCACAACCTCTCATTTCACTTTCTCTCCCCCTTCCTCCCCTTTTATTCAGCAGTGAATGCTGACAGCAGATGGCAAGCACTCAATTCAAGCCAGCGAAAATGTGTCCAAAGCATCAGGTAAAAGGCAGTCCCAGAAAGAAGAATCCTGGGGGTTGCAATACACACACACTCTGCCTCTCACTAATTTATTCTTTAGATGGGAAAGGCATAGGTTTATTCTTCACATATGGAAGAATTATCCTCAGACAGAATTTATTAAAACTAAATCAGATAACTAGTTTTGCTTAGTTATGCTTCTCAGGGACAAGGGGATTTTTTTGGTCTGCATTAGAATTGATAAATTTTATCCCTAACTTGTCCAGGACCTACACAGTACATTTAGCAAAACTCATGAAGCCTTAGGAAGTCCCCACGTATGTTCTATACGCATTCATTTAGCTAAAGATCAGTTACTCTGACCACTTAAGCAAAGCTTATGGAAGGTTCACATTCATACAATCTGTGATTAGCTTTCTCCCCACAGAAGAGCTGAAAAAACTGAAAGGAAACCTCGACTGCTAGAGGGAGGTTTGGGATTTGTTCCACAGTGATCTTAAAACCACAGGAATTTGGGGATGGAAATGTACCTGAGAAAACAGGAAAGGGAGAGGGAAAAGGCACCCCAAGACTACAGCTTCAATCAGTAAAGTTTAAGTCTCCCCCATGGTTCTAAGAACCCTGGTAAACACCTAGTCCTAGAGATACTGCATGGATGCTATCTAATCAGCTCAGCTTCAGCCCAAAATTCAGGCTGTGCTATCTCCAACCTAGAATGATATATTCTAGGTTTTGAAAGGCTAGCCAAGACACCCTAGATACCAACTTTTCAGTTCATAATGGATTGGACAAAACAAAGACCTCCTAATGTGGATTCTCTCCTTAGAAAAATGGCTCATGTGTAGAACTATGCCATAACTATCATCCTTTTTCAGTAAGGAAATATTTATGAAGCATCTATTTAAGGCCAGGAACTGTACTAGTCAGTCACTGGAATATGTTTAAGAATCTCCTCCAATAGAGAAATCAAAACTTGAAATAATTATAGACTAGTTAAATGTTTATACAAAATGATTATAAGAGCACTGGGAAGAAAACAAAACATTAAAGGGGTTACTTGTCGTGCTAAACGAGACTTCACTTCATTGGTTCTCACATAACTGACAGCTTTGACACTGGGCTGTCATCTAGGGCTGAATATCACAACTAATGCCTAATAGGCTGTACGCTCAGGACCAAGTATAACGCAGACTGTTACTGCAAACCGGAAAGTCATCACACGTTGCTTTTAAAGCTGATAAAGCAATTCAATACGGTTTTGTGTATCAGATCTATCTTGCTAATAAGAATTTAAGTGTACACTTAGCTAACAAAACAAGTGCATGTTTACATTTACTGATTCTCAGGATCTTTTTTGTGCTACTATCCTCTGAGACTGGAGCTTGGTAAGAGTAGCTAGCCAGGCTCTGGTCATTGTCTGATCTGCTTTTTGTGGGGCCAGTGTGACCAGTAGGGGTCAAAAGAGGGCAAGGGCTTCTCTGATGTTGGCTGTGCATTGCACACTGGAAAGCCAGGGAGCTAAGTACCCCACTTTGTACTGCTGGGCTCTGGGCGATGGTCACTGTGACAAGATGAACACTTTGAAACAGCCCCATCAACCTGGCTAAGAACATGGATCAAAGACAGCACCACAGGGCACCCTGGTGGCATCAAGTGGGTATTACAGATAGTGACCACTTGGGTCAAAGACTTCTGTCCCCCCAGCCTCTCCACTGGAAAAAGGTCGGTTTTAAAGAAAGCAATATAGTAATAAAATAAACAAGAGCTTGTCACTAGAAGACAGACTCAAGTTCTGTCACTTTAACATCTTCGAGTTCATCTCCTCCAACTCCAAAATAAGGCTAGAAACATCGGAGAATTAGAGTCAAAGCACTCCAAAAAAAAGAAAAAACTCAGCTACTACTTCCACTAAGTACTTGTCCTATGTCCTTGCATATTCCCCTCTAACTTCTCCACTAAGAAGGTAGAAAATGGCACAAACTCTTGAAGTCACGACTTTGGAAATAAGCCCAATCTGACTGGAGGACCACACTACATATAAGATCTAAGCTATGCAGTTCACCTGCTGAGGATTTCATGACCGTATTCATACATAAACAGTAAGGTCAGTGTTGTGCACCAAGCATCTTAGAAAAAGTGTCAGAAAGTTATTAATACAGATTTTGGTCTCTAGGAGTTTACCATGTAGCTGGAGGAAATCAAAACATACATGAAATCAGACAGCAGTTTAAGGGCAACATGGAGGTGTACACGTTACGTGACACTATGCTGAAGCAAAGCAAAGCAGAAACACAATGCAATTAGTGCAAGAATGCTTTAGTCTTCAGCAGATCATGAAGGGAAGTTTTCAAAGGCAAAAGTAATGTGAGTGCTTTCAAGATTTGTGAGTTTCCAGAGTCCGTGGCTTTGAGAACTGCTTATGCTAGCTGATTCTCTCTCAGCCTAAGCATCAGGGTCAGGGTCCTGGAGTAACGTTGAGATTCCCAAGCCAGTAAAGATACTACCCAGTGTCTTCATTCTATCTATAAATCTCTTTATGGATAACTACTAATAAAAAAGAACCAAAATAATTCAACCCTAATGAGAAAACTGTAGAAACTCATTGAGACAGGATTACTAAATTCAGAACTAATTTAAGGCTTCTTCTGTAAGAATTATGCTTAATAATGGAAAATCCAGGAGAAAGCAGGGAGACCTGGGTTTGGAAGATCCCCTGGAGAAGGGAAAGGTTACCCACTCCAGTATTCTGGCCTGAAGAATTCCATGGACTATATAGTCCACGGGGTCGCACAAGAGTCAGACACAACTGGCTTTCACTTTGGGAGAAAGCGAGAGGGAACCCCTCTGCTCCTTTAGGAGACACATCAATTCTAGAGGATCTGCACTGAAGTGTGGCACATCTTGCAACACGGCAACTTTTTTACTTTGCAAGAGTGATTTGGGGGACAGTACTTGTTTTTACGGTTTTACGTGGCTTAAGCTAGCGTTTAAATGAGCTGGCCCTGGAACACAGGCTTGACCATGCAGGGCCACTTGTGTGCTTGTTCTTTCCAGTGCTACACAATCTAGGGTTGGTTCAGTCTGCAGATGCATTAACTGCAGATACAGAAGGCTGCCTGTAGTTATTTTTACACTGTGTGGCAGGTCAGCACCTCTAACATGAATGGTCAACAGTAATTTGCACTTCCTATTTTCACAGCTGAGAAATTATCTGATGCAGTTAGGATTACCACTTTCTCCAATAATCTACCCAGTCAACCAATAGTTTGTGGACTAGGTTTCTATACCATTTTGCTTTTAAGGAGTACTAAAATTCTTTCTCTGTCAATCAACATTTATTAAACTGTGTCAACTGGAGGTGGAAAACAAATCCAAATAGCGTTTTGAAGAACTCCATCTAGTAAGTAAACATTTGGCTCACTGGGAAATACCAATACAACAAAAATTCTACTGGGTAGAAAAAATTAACATACAAATTTCAACAGTAATAGAATTGTGAGACTAACTGCATCACAGAGAAGAGAGCTATTTTATGGGTTTCGAAGCTTGGTTTTTATAATTTCAGAAATTAACTATAACTTGACAGTAATAAGGACTTGAAGCAGCAGGGTGACTACTAATAAGGGCAGAAGTTTGAAAACATAAAATATATAGAAGTAAAAACAATCATGATCAGTAAAAAATGTTTACCAAATCACCCAGAACAGGGAAAATGTGATTGAAAATGGTGATAAACTGTAGGCTACATTCCACTGTTTCATACTAGATGAGCAACAGTTTTAGGAAGATCAGGCTGGATGGCCAGGATGGAGGTGGCCAGTTAACTGGTTTTTCATTTCTTCAGTAATGATTTTGGGTGTGTGGACAAAGACGTCAGCATGGCAAATGAAGTTGGGAGACAAATTCAAATAGCATTTTGAAGTACTCTATCTGGGAAGTAAACAAAACCTTATTCTTGTTAAGTGACAGACACAAATGCACCGTAGCTAAAAACTGGTTATATTAAGACACAGAACTTGATTTTCACCATGCTACACGTTTACTCTGTAGTGTCAGAGAACAAAGTAATCAGTTTTTGTAGTGAGCTTGTTAACCAACAAGCACACTTACTGTCATGTACACTTGTAGTGTACTGTTAACCAACATCTTACATTTCGTCTAAGTTGTGCGTGCTCAGTTGCTTCAGTCATGTCCAACCCTTTGTGACCCTATGGACTGCAGCCCGCCAAGCTCCTCAGTCCATGGGATTCTCCAGGCAAGAGCACTGGAGTGGGTTGCCATGCCCTCCTCCAGAGGATCTTACTGACTCGGACTGAACCAGCATCTCCTGCACTATAGGTGGATTCTTCAGCACGGAGCCACCGGGGAAGCCCCTTAACGTTGTGGATGTCACTTATTTTGTAATTCAAGAAACAATATTCTCCAAAAACTGTTAGAAATATCAGGAGATAAAAAGATGGAAAATATCTTAATGTTACTTAGCTTCTTTATCAACTGAAGGACTGATTTCCAACTTGCAAACAGAAGAACCTGAGTCTATTTACTGGTTACTTACTCAAGATACTCAGAAAGGGAAGTAAAATAACTCAAATTTCTATATTTCTCTTTCTAAGCAACTGAATTGAGTAATCTTTTGAGTATCTACACAGTGCACAACACTGTGCTACGGAAGAACGGGGAAGAAAGGGGAAAACAGGTATGACCTATTAGAAAAGAGACAATAAACTCACTGGCTAAAGGTATACTGGCTTGAGTTTTAAGATATGGCAGAAAAGTGCTATGCAGAACAATGGGGAAGGATGAGTAGTGCTTTTTCAGTGACTACTATCAGGTGACGGACTGTCTTGGTTCCTTAGAAAAAAAACTCACGCATCGAGATGAGGCAGATAAATGGATAGAACGTAACATATGCCATACCAGATATACCTAAAGTCTGTGCCAACACAGTATGGTAGGCGTTATAAGTTCTCAGAGAGATGACTTGATACTGGGATGAGGTTATCAACAGCTTTAGATTCAGCCCAAGGCTCAAGTCCCAGTTAAAGGCTGTAGGTTATGTTTTGTCAACTGATGTAGTAGTCCATTCATAAGGATTAAACCTTAATAAACCTAACCTGAAAGCTTATCTTAAACTTACAAAGGCTCCCCTAATACCCAGCACTTCAGGTTACAATTCTGCCATGTCATCTGGCACTTAAAACCACCTTCAAGTTTAGCCTTTTTCTTTTACAAAGGGAATTCCAGATTTTCAGTTGAACAATTTAGGATTTAGTCTCTTCACAAGTTAAATTAAGATGTCAGAGCTAACATTTCTTGAATTAAGGGATAATTTAGTGCACTTTCAGTACTCAATCCAATTTGCAGCAAGGCTATCTCACTAGTTAGAAACTACCTTTGGTAGCCTAACTTGCTACATAAAATGTGAGCTTGGTAGGCAAGGTTATGTGTGTAAATGTGATTCTCTTCTAGAATACCTGAATTTATCCTCTTTTGGTGTCTTATTCTTCAAAGCAGTTTTTAACATTTGTGTCTGAAGACAAGTGCTCCCATATTGACTAAATGGTATCACAAGTGGGCCTAAAAAGCTTTTTAGTGACAAAAAAGCTTGTGTCCTTTACATTTTTGTAAAGTTGAAAGGAGGTGGGAATGACAAACGCCGAGGTGTTAGTTCCTAACAGAGAAGTCTGTACTGACATTTTGATCACAGGATACTCTGCCTGTTCTGTAGAATAGAAAATTTTAAGTAGCCAACCTGATGAACAGATAGGGTTGTAAGACACAGTAACAATCACTGAAAGTCTCAGTAATGTCAAGAAATAAGACTTCACTCCAGAAAGTGTTTCACACCATATAAAGGTTTCTCAAAGGATACTCATTTTGTATAGCACATGACCAATTTCATGGCTGGAGGGGGGAGGAGGGGGAATGGGTGGCACTCCTGTACCTGATTCCTACACTTCTGGCCTTACTATTACATACTTGGAGATGTACAAGGCAGGCAGAAAAACAAGCAGCTTCACATCTTCAGCATTTTGTCCTAAGTCCCAGAAGCTAGACAGTTTTGTGATTTATTCAAGCTTGAAAGTTGCTCAGTTGTGTCCGACTCTTTGCAACCCGGTGGACTGTAGCCCACCAGGCTCCTCTGTCCCTGGGGTTCTCCAGTCAAGAATACTGGAGTGGGTTGCCATTTCCTTCTCCAGGGGATCTTCCCAACCCAGGGATCGAACTCAGGTCTCCCACCTTGCAGGCAGACGCTTTAGCCTCTGTGCCACCAGGGAAGCCCTTATTCAAGCTTGGTACTCACTAAGTACTATTCAAAACCTAGAGCAAAAGGCAAAGGATTCTGACCAACAGATGGAGAGGCAAAGGCAGAGCTACAGAAAAAAAACTGAAGACCAAAAAATTCTAACTTTGGAGCTGATCGAGGATTAAGTTTCCACCTTGCTGTTACCATTCTTTGCCCTAGGGTATTTCCTGGTTAATTTTGCATCATAGCACCCTCTAGCGGCTATGTGATTTTTTCCTAACATTACTCAAATACGGGGAGTGAAATAAGACCATGGTAAACAAAATAACATCCATCCAGACAACTATTAGACATCTGGCATACCTTTAAAATTGTTTGCTCAGAGTATATTCGGTGAAGATGAGGAAAGCATTCTATAGCTCTTAATTTCTATCTTTACACTGATAATTCTATCAGGAATTATAAAAAGGTGAAACTTTAACCTTTTTAAGAAATGAAGATTAAACACCCAGGATCTCCTCAACCGTTTCTTCTGTTTTGCATACCTACATAAATGGCAATCGCCTTATGTTTTCTCTCTTGCCAGTGAGTGATCTATTTCAAAATCTTTGAGATTTTTTTTCTGCCTCAGCAGCACCAAGAACTTTTGTATAAGAAAAAGATCTTTCTCTCCTTTCATCCCTACAAATCCCATTAAAAGGTTTTCAGGTATAGCTTTCAAAGTTAGAAGCAGCACCCCCCAACCCAATCTCAATCTTAAGTAAAATCACATGGATAAGCTGTCTTAAGTATACTGTAAGTTCTTGGATCTACATTTTAAGCAGAAGTTTTTGCCAGGATTACTATTTATTCAACCATCAGGAGACAAAATGAACACCTTTCCTGATAACCTCCCTTTACTTCATGCCAATCCCACCCTTTCCTATAGGATCAGATTCTTATTAAAAAAATAGGTGCTGGGAAAAATTACCCCCAAAGAGTATTCCACTGCATGGAATGGCAGAGTATTTATTTCCTTCAATGGAAACAATTACAAGTCCACTAGAACAACAGACTATTAAAAAATGTATCATACCTTTTCTGGTGGCTGCTTCAGCCTAAAGAGATGTGGAGCTAACAGCTTAATAAAGAAATCAGAGTAACCGGGTTTGTTTTCACTCACACGCCCAAACTACATAGAAGCCTTCACTCCGTGTAATCTGTAACGGTTCTACAACCCTTTATCCAAACTCTCTGGGGCAGATGTATTTGAAATTCAGAGTGTTTTGCATTTTATAAAGGTTTCATATATAGATCCTCTACCACATTAACACTCAGCACAACCTGTGACAACTGACATTAGTATTTCTTAGTCACACCAAGTACAAAACAAATGCACTGATTTTGGCCATATTTTACATTCAATTTGCTAAACAGAAGATTTTGGAGTTCTGGGATAAAAGATTGAGAACCTGTTTTCTCTCTTTGTATTCTTCATACCCTGACAGAAATAGGTTAAACCAAAGAATGGTTATAACAGAACTTCAGTCTAATAGTTTCTTTCCTTTTAATACTATTTATGGTAAATACAGACATGTAACTTGTGATTTCATTACAACATCATGTACAAAGTAAGCAAAAAAGCACACAAATAATTCACAGAAACTTGAAAAAAAGAAAAAAAAGGTACCTTAACAAGCAAGATATATTTCAAAGACAAAACTGAGAAAGTTAAAACCTAGAATCATATTCAAGTTAAAGCACTACAATGAGTAGATACATTAACATTCCAACCTATAAAACTTGAGGGAAAAACATTTTAAATGAAGGAAATCTGTTCACATTCCAAACAGCATTTTTTAAAAAAATTACTAAACTTAAATTTTAAACATAAAATTCAGATCCCAAACAATTAGGAACCAGAAAATGGGTTTCTTACCTTTTGTTTCCAGGATGTAGGCTGAACAGCAAGGTGGGTTACTCAATCTGATGTTATGAGAAATAATTCTTAAACTTTTCCTTGATTAGAAAATAAATTATAAGCTCCCTACAACATCTAAGGGCACACAAATACGGAGAAAAGCAGAAAATCCAAGACTGTTTTAATCCCCAAGTATGACTTTCTTCTAAGTTGCTAATATAGGTAGAGATTTAAGGTCCATTTCCTAAGACTGACAAATAGTCTGCCATCTCCTCTTACATTTAGTCGTCTAGTCTACTCCTACTGAACTGGAAAACCTGGCCCCTTTCATACACAGGTTAAATCTTCTCTAATCTTAAAAAGCCTACATACAGGCAAGTAGTATTTTCCATCTCACTTCAATCTGATTGGGACTACTAACACTCCTAAAGTAGAGCTCATCTTTCAACTTAGCTTAAACGCACTCAACTTCTGAGGGCAGTTTTCATCTTGGTCCTGTTTCCAAAATAATGAATACTAATTAACTCAGGGCCCAGAAAAGTCTAGCTCTTCCCAAAATCATTTAATGTCTTACAAAAAAACTTGAACTTTTTTGCCAACTCAGATGAAACCTAGTTTTACGTACTGTCTACTCTTGAACACTGTATTTTGAATTCCTACATTAAAACGTTACTCCCTTAATGGATCGACACAAAATGCTCTAAAAAATGGAATCCTAATCTTGACTTTACTATCCTTTCTCTTCCTCATGACATTCCACAAGGTTCATTTAAATGTACTGGCTGGGTGACTTTATGCAGATCTTTAGGCTGTCTCCACTACCAAGATTTCTAGTGTCTCCTAGGTTTGAAATCACATCACCTGAATAACAGCCTTAAATTCTGCTTCCAATTATAATTAACACTCCAGGGAAATCTTATGATTTAGCTATCTTTTAGATGCACAAAAAGTGGTCTGATGATTGTGACTAGCTATCAGGAAATCAGAATAAAGATCAGAAATACTAAGTAAAAACCCCCTCCTTCCCCCAACTCTAAGTGAAAACTTAGCACCAAGGGGCTACCAAGTAAAGATACAAAAACTAGTAGATGACAAGATGTCATCACTGCTTTGGTATGTTCTGGATAGTAACTTTATGGTTAAGAGTTCCAAGGCAAAATTCTAAAGAATGCCCAGCTTTTTATTAGCAATGATTCACTCAAACAGTTAAATCTTCCAGTGTGCTATTCAGATTTCAAACAGTAAATGTAATCTGTGTTAAGAATTATAATCTGTGCTGAATTTTAATACTTACCAATTTTTGAGATGAATTATTTTCATTGAGAAACTCAAAGGCTAATAATACCAACATTCACTAGTCATTACCTGATTTTACACAAAACTCTATGCTAATTACCAAAAATAAGCAGTATCCATAAATTTAGTCATTTTTAACCAGAGCTTTGCAGCTTATCCTCCAGAAACTAAATCACCCCTCACTTATGACATTACATACACAACTATCTTATTCTCACTTTTTATCTTCCCCTGAAGACTTTTACAATTAACAGTAAGAGATAATACCATTTATTAGCAAATTCCTTTCAAGAACCTTTAATTTACTAACACAAACAAAAAAATCAGAATCTTATCAATTTTAAGTATTAACTGAGACTAGTCACCCAGTAAAAAAAATCTTACAAGAGGAAAAAGGACAACCATGCATAGTTTTTTAAAAAATGTTTATTTTTTTCAAAGAAAAACGGCAACAGCCAATTGGAAACCTACTTATTCTTCAACTCCAATTTTGTTTTCTTTAAATTTAGAAGTGACTTACTGATTTACTATTTTAAACAAACCCCCCCTTTCCCCTTTAAATGTTTACCATCTACTCGTGCTGAATCCTTCCAAGGAGATTGCTCCAGCGTATATCTCCAGGTCCTCGCTTTGCTCCTTTTACCAAAAATGCAAAACACAATTCCATCGTGCATCTTAAGGGCTCCAATCGTCAAAAATAGGAAAAAAAAAAATCTTTGGAATAGCCAATTAAGTTGAAAAAAAAAAAAAAAATCCACACGAATGCGGTTTGGTTGGGGCAGGAATCCACTCCTATGTTCCTGGTAATCTGATCCCGCTCCATGAATCCTTGTAATTCATCCTCCCTATCCTATCCACATTATGATTTGAATCCAATGATCCAGCTCCAAGGATTGGGATCCAGTGAGCCCTCTCCAATCCAAACCTTTATAACCAGCAAAACCAAAAAAGAGGAGGCAAAATGTTAGATACTGTAATCAAAAAAGGTTTCTGGGGAATGATGAGTTATGTCTGTCATCAGTTTAACAGATGTACATCAATAACTATCAAATTCCCCAAAACAAGTTTCTGAATGGTGTTCTGATAAATTTTAGAAACTTAATCATCATAGAGACTAACTGGAAGAAGCATTTTATATTTACAGTTCAACTGATAATGCCAACACTTGTTACTGTACAGCGTATTACAGGTTTTGTGGTTGCAAAAAGTTACGTAGTTGAAAAGTTTACTGGTACTGCTACCCCCCTAAGTCTAAACTAAATCTAATGCTCCCATTTGTAATTTAATTTGTAAATTAAAAGTATTTTAAACATGAGTCAATTATGAATACTAGTTTAAAGGGGAAGGTGAGACTTAAAATTATTCCCAACTAGATTATCTACACCAATATGTTGGAATTCTATATTTTGCTTTCATTTTGTCTTTAAAAAATGAAGTAGCAACGCTATATCAGTCACACAGAGGACATGCAGATTTAGCAGTATTGATATTATACTCTATCTGGTTGGAATTAAAGACACCCTGTACCCACATGTACACCAACAGCAGGTCACACATTAACAGTTGTAACTAAGCATTATGACAAATTAGCCAGTTCTTCCCACATTAGTCCCTATTAAAATAAAAAAGGGAAGGGAGCAAAATAGTTACAAAATGGGCAATGTAATTTTGCCACAATTGCCAAGGTTTAAAGAGCAAAGCAATTGTAGCTAAAGGTAACTGCATAAGATGCTTACAAGTGTTTTATGGTAGATGTATACATAATTTAAACCCTTGCCTTTAGTATAAGGTCAATACTGCCAATTTCATCTGTGACAATAGCACTTGGAGTCATACCATTGCCTCCATTATTGATCTGATCCTCCTCAATCCTCCTTTTGACAATCCTAAAATGATTGAAATGTGCTCCACAATCCTTAATCCAAAGCATTCTTAATCCATCTCTTCAGATATGTCTACAGAAAGACACATGAAAAGCAAGATAAACATAAGAACTTCCCCAGGTAAGATAACCACAAACACCCCCAACATCCCAGTTCACACAAACCAGAGCAGAATAGACATTTACACAATATCACAGTCTGAAGAGCATGGAGAGTTAACTAAATTTAAACAATCCTGGCTATGACATCACTTAAAATACAATTTATCGACATGAGGGGAATGTAGATGTTAGGAGCAAGGGGTATTACACAAGAATGCAATTCAACACTTTAGCCCATTCTGAACAAAACAGCTTGAATTAAAAAATGAAAAGATTGTACTGAATAAAGGAAAACTGTATACAACATGGGTTCTACAAAAAAGTGTCACCAATCATCTTATGTACGAGAGCGAGATCTGCTATGACGGGGAGAATAGCGTGGTGATCCTCTGCTTCTCCTTGGGGAATAACTTCGACTCCTGCTGTTGCTTCTGCTACGGCTTCTGCTACGACTACGGCTTCGAGATCGAGATCTTCCATAACTTGGACTTCTGGGCCCATCAACTTTAACCCGGATGTAGGCAGTTTCTCCCTATTGAATAGACAGAACTTTCGATTGAAAGATCTAAGCTTTCACCTGTCTTCAGGCATGCTGAATGAATACAACGTAATTTAAACCAGAGGCACTTTACTGGGTTTACTTGGACACCCTTGCCTGAATCTTACCTTCAAATTCCACAGTTAAGACCACTGTATCCAATTCTGGCCAATAAAAAGAATAAGTGTATAACCTACCTCATGAGATCTAAACTTAGTGTTATCCAGTTTTCGAACTGCATAGGTCATATCTTCTTTCCGTACAAACTCCACGACACCAGTGCCATCTCGGTAAACATCAGCATAACATACATCACCTGCTTCACGCATGTGATCCTTTAAATCCTGCCAGCTTCCACTTGGAGGCAGTCCTGAAAAAGGTTTTTTTCAACAATTATCCTAGTATTTCAGATTAAAGTTAAAATTTACACTAGAACCAACACAACTTTAAAATTAATGATTAGTTTTAACATCCTAGGTTAATGATTCAAAATTCTAGAATTAAAAGCCCCAAATTATTTACAAAGTAATGATCTTCATATTCTAGACACTGCAATCTAATTCGTTAAATCTCAAATACAGTAATTCCTGGTTACTAAATTCATCCATGCGACTGAAATAATTTTAAGACCTACCATGAAAGCTAGCATTTGTCAAACTAGTCATGCAAGGAAAACTTTAAAGTGTAGTATCTGTCCAAAAGTGACATCAACCCGCGCAGAACGGTCAACTTACCAGAGACAACCACTCTGTTTTCAGAACGCCTGGATGGGGGGCCATAGCGGCCCCGGGGAGCCCCGCCACCTCCACCCCCGCCGCCGCCTCGGCCTGTACCACGGCCACTTCGAGGAAACTCCACCCGCAGACGATATCCATCGTAATCATAGCCGTCGCGACCGTACACCGCGTCTTCCGCATCCCTGCGTGATTACAGAAAGCCGAAGGGTAAGGAAAAGGGCCGGGAGGGGTGGCTAACTCCGTCGAGGCGCTAGCAGCGCCCCGCACATGCGCACCCAGGGTGGAAGAGCCCACATGCGCTGCATAATAGGAACGGCCCCTCCCCCACCCAGAAGCACGCCAGGCTCCCGACCACGACAGCAGCCCTCGGCGCCTCAGTTTCCCGCTCCGAGCCCGCGAGCCGGCTCTGGAGACGCCCGGGGCACCCAGTCACCAGAGAAGCCTCACCGACTCGGCTCCTCACTTCACTCGTGCGCGGCCGACTCGTCTTGCTCCCAACCTCAGAGCCCACGTCCCCATTCTCTCTAAGGCCTTGGAGCACTCCCCAACTACTCCAACCTATATCCTCAAGGCCGCAAGTCCCTGGCCGCCTCACCGCGGGTCCTCGAACTCAACGAAGGCGAAGGGCGGTCCTCCGCGGCGATTCTTCAGGTCGATGTCGCGGATAGCACCGTATTTGTAGAACACGTCCTCAATGTCCTTGGTTCGGATGTCTGGAGGTAAGTTCCCTACGTAGATGCGGCAGTCGTTGTTCCCTGCCGGGCCACGAATCACACCACCTCCCGACATGGCGGCGACGAAAAGCGCGGACTCGAGAACAGGCCTTCCCACCAAGCCTAGCGAACGGCAGAGCGAGCCCGCCGCGACACCACGTCTCCCGCGGCCCCTCCAAAATGGCGCCTTTATCAGCTCGGCGCACGGATATGGGGGGGAGGGAAGAAGAGAAGCGGGAGGAAGCAGCTATTCGATCGCACTGCGCACGCGCAAGAGCGTAACGGGTGTGCAGCGAAAGGGACTCTGGCGCACGCGCGACGTCACCCTCCGCGCGAAGGGAAAAAAGTTCCCGCGTTCCCGTTGTGCCGAGAGCTTTGCAAAGGAAGTGACCGGCCCTGTGGTAAAGATTTAGGGCAGAGCACTTGTAAAAGAGGGTTATTAATCTTGTCGAGTCCTAAAGAATAATCAATTTCCCCAGGAATAAGTCTCTTAAAGCAAAGGCGCTTTGGAAGGATTTAGTGAAAACTAGCCTATAGCTTTATCCCACAATGCTCTGCGGTGTTAACGGCCTTGGGCGGGAAAGACGCCCCCGGGGGCGGAGTCCATGGGGGAGGGACTGGGCGGTTGCTCCGGAAACGGGCGCGTCTTAGGAGACTGCGCCCAGTCCGGGAGTCGGCGTTGTCTGTGATTCTGTGCAGAGGCAAGCCATCACTGTGTTTCCGCCCCGTCTCCTGTGAACCTGTGCGCTGCCTAGACGAGTGTGTAATATACGGGAGCCGAGCTTAGATTCCTTAGATTCTACATCAAGTGCCGTTCTGCCTTCTGTTCAGCACCAAGCTTTGTATATATTTAATAACTACATTCAACACTGCTTGTGTTAGTGGCGGCGATTCCTGCTCTGACCAATCGTTGGTGGTACCAACCGGGACCCAGATCTCTCTCTTTTTTCATCGCCTATTACTAGGCCCAGCGCAGCGGAAAGGTGCATTGAAGGCTGCAGAATGAATGGTGCCTGTTACTTCTCCATCCTTTTTCAAAGAACGAGAAAAAACACACGCGCCTGCCTGTGTGTATGCAGAATCCCTGAAGTTCCTTGTTTTGAACTCAGTAGCAGGCCTCTCAAGTAATATAAATGAGCCCGATGAACTTTGAGAACTTGTGGCCGCTGGAGACCACAGTTGCTGCTCAAGACTGAACTGCTGGTCAGGTCCAGGGAGATTAGAACTTCCTACATTTTTTCCTATAGAGATATCTATTTGAAATCTGGTTTTTTATATGAAATGCTGGGACTTTACATTATTAGTGATGAATTCAAATTAAAACGACAAACCTGCAGTCATAAATATGCCAAAACAGCTCTGCACCCTAAGGGTAAGGATGATTTTCTTCAGTTTATGTATTTATTTGTAATAGTCCCTCTCCTCAGGGCTGTAAGGCAGTTTTATAAAGATACTAAAAAACATTATTAAAACTACGTGGAGAAATCTAGGTGCATTTGAAATTAAAAAAAAAAAGATGACATGCTTTCAGTTCTATAAGTTGACTGAATATATTTTAGTAAATGTTTCTCAGTAATCCCAAAATACAGATTTACTTTGCTCCTCAACAGATCCATGGAGGAGCTTTGGTAGTGCTTGAAATCTCTGTGATAGTTGACAAAATTTTGTGTATGTATACTTTTTTGTCCTTTAAATCATCCTTCATTGACATGTTTTATCTATTGCCTTTTCATTTTTTAAATACTTAACCTATTTTTAGTTGGTTGATGATTGGTTTATAATATTGGTTTGATTTCTGTCTTACATCAACATGACTTCAGTTCAGTTCAGTTCAGTCGCTCAGTCGTGTCCGACTCTGCAACCCCATGAATCGCAGCACTCCAGGCCTCCCTGTCCATCACCAACTCCTGGAGTTCACTCAGACGCACGTCCGTTGAGTCAGTGATGCCATCCAGCCATCTCATCCTCTGTTGTTTCCTTCTCCTCCTGCCCCCAATCTCTCCCAGCATCAGAGTCTTCTCCAATGAGTCAACTCTTCGCATGAGGTGGCCACAGTACTGGAATTTCAGCTTCAGCATCATTCCCTCCAAAGAAATCCCAGGGCTGATCTTCAGAATGGATTGGTTGGATCTCTTTGCAGTCCAAGGGAGGTTTAAGAGTCTTCTCTAATACCACAGTTCAAAAGCTTCAATTCTTTGGCGCTCAGCCTTCTTCACAGTCCAACTCTCAAATCCATACGTGACCACAGGAAAAATCATAGCCTTGACTAGACGGACTGTAGTCGGCAAAGTAATGTCTCTGCTTTTGAATAACTTTTCATAACTGGTCATAACTTTTCTTCCAAGGAGGAAGCGTCTTTTAATTTCATGGCTACAGTCAGCATCTGAAGTGATTTTGGAGCCCACCAAAAATAAAGTCTGACACTGTTTCCACTGTTTTCCTATCTGTTTCCCATGAAGTGATGGGACTGGATTGCACCATCTTCGTTTTCTGAATGTTGAGCTTTAAGCCAACTTTTTCACTCTCCTCTTTCACTTTTATCACTTTTTTTTTTAGTTCCTCTTCGCTTTCTGCCATAAGGGTGGTGTCATCTGCATATCTGAGGTGATTGATATTTCTCCTGGCAATCTTGATTCCAGCTTGTGTTTCTTCCAGTCCAGTATTTCTGATGATGTACTCTGCATAGAAGTTAAATAAGCAGAGTGATAGTATACAGCCTTGACGTACTCGTTTTCCTATTTGGAACCAGTCTGTTGTTCCATGTCCAGTTCTAACTTGCTTCCTGACCTGCATACAGATTTCTCAAGAGGTAGGTCAGGTGGTCTGGTATTCCCATCTCTTGAAGAATTTTCCACAGTTTATTGTGATCCACACAGTCAAAGGCTTTGGCATAGGCAATAAAGCAGAAACAGATGTTTTTCTGGAACTGTCTTGCTTTTTCGATGATCCTGCGGATGTTGGCAATTTGACCTCTGGTTCCTCTGCCTTTTCTAAAACCAGCTTGAACATCAGGAAGTTCATGGTTCATGTATTGCTGAAGCCTGGCTTGGAGAATTTTGAGCATTACTTTACTAGCATGTGAGATGAGTACAATTGTGCGGTAGTTTGAGCATTCCTTGGCATTGCCTTTGGGATTGGAATGAAAACTGACCTTTTCCAGTCTTGTGGCCACTGCTGAGTTTTCCAAATTTGCTGGCATATTGAGTGCAGCACTTGCACAGCATCATCTTCTAGGATTTGAAACAGCTCAACTGCAATTCCATCACCTCCACTAGCTTTGTTCGTAGTGATGCTTTCTAAGGCCCACTTGACTTCACATTCCAGGATGTCTTGCTCTAGGTGAGTGATCACACCATCGTGATTATCTGGGTCGTGAAGATCTTTTTTGTACAGTTCTTCTGTGTATTCTTGCCACCTCTTCTTAATATCCTCTGCTTCTGTTAGGTCCATACCATTTCTGTCCTTTATCGAGCCTATCTTTGCATGAAGTGTTCCCTTGGTATCTCTAATTTTCTTGAAGAGATTTCTAGTCTTTCCCATTTTGTTCTTTTCCTCTATTTCTTTGCGTTGATTGCTGAAGAAGGCTTTCTTATCTCTTCTTGCTATTCTCTGGAACTCTGCATTCAGATGCTTGTATCTTTCCTTTTCTCCTTTGCTTTTCGCCTCTCTTCTTTTCACAGTTATTTGTAAGGCCTCCCCAGACAGCCATTTTGCTTTTTTACATTTCTTTTCCATGGGGATGGTCTTGATCCCTATCTCTACAGTGTCATGAACCTCATTCCATAGTTCATCAGGCACTCTGTCTATCAGATCTAGGCCCTTAAATCTATTTCTCACTTCCACTCTATAATCATAAGGGATGTGATTTAGGTCATACCTGAATGGTCTAGCGGTTTTCCCTACTTTCTTCAATTTGAGTCTGAATTTGGTAATAAGGAGTTCATGATCTGAGCCATAGTCAGCTCCTGGTCTTATTTTTGTTGACTGTATAGAGCTTCTCCATCTTTGGCTGCAAAGAATATAATCAGTCTGATTTTGGTGTTGACCATCTGGTGATGTCCATGTGTAGAGTCTTCTCTTATGTTGTTGGAAGTGGGTGTTTGCTATGACCAGTGTATTTTCTTGGCAAAACTCTATTAGTCTTTGCCCTGCTTCATTCCGCATTCCAAGGTCAAATTTGCCTGTTACTCCAGGTGTTTCTTGACTTCCTACTTTTGCAATCCAGTCCTCCATAATGAAAAGGACATCTTTTTTGGGTGTTAGTTCTAAAAGGTCTTGTAGGTCTTCATAGATCCATTCAACTTCAGCTTCTTCAGCGTTACTGGTTGGGGCATAGACTTGGATTACCGTGATATTGAATGGTTTGCCTTGGAGATGAACAGAGATCATTCTGTCGTTTTTGAGATTGCATCCAAGTACTGCATTTCGGACTCTTGTTGACCATGATGGCTACTCCATTTCTTCTGAGGGATTCCTGCCCACAGTAGTAGATATAATGGTCATCTGAGTTAAAGTCACCCATTCCAGTCCATCTTAGTTTGCTGATTCCTAGAATGTCGACGTTCACTCTTGCCATCTCTCGTTTGACCACTTCCAATTTGCCTTGATTCATGGACCTGACATTCCAGGTTCCTATGCAATATTGCTCTTTACAGCATCGAACCTTGCTTCTATCACCAGCCACACCCACAGCTGGGTATTGTTTTTGCTTTGGCTCCATCCCTTCATTCTTTCTGGAGTTATTTCTCCACTGATCTCCAGTAGCATGTTGACTTAACCATAGGTATATATTTGTCTCCTCCCTCTTGAATCTCCCTCCCACCTCCCACCCAGTCCCACCCTTCTAGGTTATTACAGGGTCCTGGTTTGAGTTCCCTGAGTCTTATAGCAAATTCCCATTGGCTCTCAATTTACATATGTTAGTATATATTCCTCCACGCTACTCTCTCCATTTATTTCACCCTCTCCCTCATCTTCTCACCCTTGTCCATAAAGTCTGTTCTCTATGTCTGCATCTCCACTGCTGATCTGCAAACAGATTTATCAGTACCATTCTTCTAGATTCCATATATATGTGTTAGTATACAATATTTGTTTTTCTCTTTCTTAGTTACTTAACTCTGTATAATAGGTTCTAGGTTCATCCACCTCATTAAAATGACTCAAATGCCTTCACTGACATATTTTTAAACTGGGCTTGTGATTTAGAAAGAGAAGACCCTGGGAATTCCCTGGCAGTCCAGTGGTTAGGACTCCAGCTTCCACTGCAGGGGGCACTGGATTCATCCCAGATTGGGAAATTAAGATCCCACATGCCAAGGTGTGACCAAAAAAGAGACAGAGAAGACCCTGAAATGAGAAGCTAGCCAAAAGGGACACTGTTTCAACAGATGTACTCAATAAGTTATTTACTGAACACAGTTTCTTTCTAACTTTATCCATCCATTTATGATTATACAGGTTGCTCTTCTCTTGATTAATGTTAAATCAGTAATAACTGCAGTGATTTAAACATAGCTGCTTTTAATTTCAAGGTATTTTAATTCCAGGAAATAAGAAAGCCACAAATTTAATTTGATTTGTTCTCATCCAGTTTGGTGGCTCAGATGGTAAAGCATCTGCCCGCAATGCTGGAGACCCGGGTTCAGTCCCTGGGTTGGGAAGATCTCCTGGAGGAGGAAATGGCAACCCACTCCAGTAGTCTTGCCTGGAAAATCCCATGGACAGAGGACCCTGGTAGGCTGCAGTCCATGGGGTCACAAAAAGTTGGACATGACTGAGCGACTTCCCTTTCTTTTCTTTCTGTCCAATTTAATGCAGTCATTTCTGATTTTGTTCAGTTTAGAGAAATACAAGGTAGAATTTAATAGAGTGAATAGAACATTCTTGTTTCTTTATTGGCCTATTGTATTTGAGTGTAACCAAATTATAGGTTCTGAGGTCTATGACCAAGGTCATGGATGGTTGTTTATCAAGGTCTCCCAGGATGATATTAGCTTGGAGATTATTACATTTAAGAGTGTGATCTTATACTATCAGTGTCTCAGAGTTTTCTGGCATGCTTTAGTCCAGAAGAGTAAAAAACAAGAAAGCAAATAAACCAAACCATTTGTTCATTTGTTGGTGGCAGAGGGTGAAGCAGATTGATTTTTGATAACAGGAATGGTCAGATTGTACATGCCAAGAAAACTCTTCGTCAGGTCTAGAAAGCAAGTCAGGAAGTTTCATAAGTAAGTGAGGAATCAAAACAAAATGAGGTGGATCATTTTGAGAGAGATTTCATTCAGATCCTGGTGAAACCTGATAAATGATTCCTGTCCCACAACCAAGTGTGCCTCTTCAAATACAGGAAAATTCATACCCTCTAGACCTCTGTTTCTGCAGTAGTGCTGGGTAAAGACTGGCAATTCTCTTTCTGTAGGCAGACTTTCTTTAAACAGTGTACTAGGCAATCGATGAGAGTTTTACTGACCAAATTATAGCCACTTCATTTTGTCTCCTGAGATTACATCCTCATCTTAATTAGGGGTTTAGAGTGTTTCTAAACTTCTCAGTTACACATTCACAGACAGGTTTAAGGATTGCTCCCATAACCAGCTAATTTATTAAGTATGGATTTTACCATTTTAATTCTCAGAAGCTGCCCTGTTTTCAACACTGTTGGTGTATATGTAAAGCTACTTCCTCAAAAAGAAACTAAATGCTTTCGATTCAGTCCAGTAGGTATAAAGTAGTGTCAGCACTGTACTGCACCCTGGAAATAATTACTTGGGCGGGGGGGGGGGGGAAGGAAAAGAAATTCAACGAGTTAGTTACTGTAAGGGTTGAGATCACAAACCCTAATTTTTCAGTGATTTTCCTAATTCATAAAGCTACACGTGTTATGATAGTTATGTCACTCTGAATACACACCCCAAATCATTGAATTAGAGAAGTAGAGTGAGGGAATTTTATGGTGTGTGTGTTTGTGTGAGTTGCTCCGTCATGTCAGACTCTCTGCGACCCCGTGGACTGCAGCCTTTCAGACTCCTCTGTCCATGGGATTCTCCAGGCAAGAACACTGGAGTGGGTTGCCGTGTCCTTCTCCAGGGGATCTTCCCGACCCAGGGATCAAACCTGGGTCTCCTGCATTGCAGGCAGATTCTTTACCATCTGAGCCACCAGGGAATTTTATGGTATGTAAATTATAACTCGATAAAACATTTTTAAATGACTGGAGAAAAAAATATCTCCACAATCAGCAGAATCTCTAGTACCATTGCTCTTAAGGCATTATTAAGGCTTGGAGGAGTTCTGAGGTAATTTGTGTTGAAATATGTCTTCCCTAATCTGGAAGTTCTGTTTTCAGTATTTGTATGTCAATCCCTACTGTCGTTTCCGGGGATATATGTTAATTTTACGAGGTAAGAAGAGACAAAGGTTAGGAATACTTGATGCCGTGAATAGCAGTTGCCTCTAGAAATCGCTCACTTGAATCATTCTCTGTTCCCTTGCTCTCCTTGTTCTCCTTGATTAATATTCTCTGAAAAAAGAAAAAATAATAGTATCTCTTTTTATTTCATTTATATTTGTCTCATCTTCTCTAGTAAACTATGTTGAGGAAAAATTTCTGTTATAACTCACTGTATTACCAGTAAATTTGCTGTTAAAATGAATATTATTGACTTTTTACTGACTGTTTTTTGAACAAACTGGGACTTTAGATGAGCAGTATGTTGTTTCTATGGAAACTGTATCATGTTTCTGTCAGTGGATAGACACAATGGGTACAACAATTGTTTTTCATTTCACAGTGTGGTAATGATGGCCACTTTTCAAGCCCAAATAAACCATCTAAATAATACAGTCCTGGTAATCTTATTTTAGGACTGACCGCCCTCATTCTTTGATTCTTCTTATTTTGTTTTTGGCTGATTCTGCCCATCTTCATTGTCCCATTATGGATAACAATGGTATATGTTTGTGCTGGAAAACAGCTCTTAGAATGATCCGTTACAAAGAGGTGTATTTTCACCATGTCTCCCTTTCCCTGTTAATACTATGGTTATTCCCTCTCCCTCGCTTCCTGCTTAGTTCTTTCTCTTAAAAAATTAAAACTCCAGTTCATCATATTGTATATATCTTAATTGGAATAAATAGTTGCTTAAAGAATTGTAATGAAAATATAGCAGATGTGCTTTATTTGCTAAAAATGCTACCTTTTCCAGCTTTATATTAATAGTGTGAGTCCCATATAAGTGTTAGCTATTAGTAGTAGTAGTAATGACGGTGTTATATGTTAATACTGTTGTCAAGTATGTTAGAATAATTTCAATAAAAATTTTATTTGAAGTTTTGAGAATGTGACTTTTTTCCCCCTTTATTGGTTTAAAAGATTATCTGAAAATTCTCAGAATTACTTTGCTAAATTTGCTTGCAGAGTTCAGTAGTTGCAGCATAGAATACATGGCCCACAAGCCTAAAATGCCTGGCTCTTTCCAGGAAAAGTTCCTTTCAACTTATGGCCAAGAGAGAAAAACCTGCTTTTGTAATGCTTGCTTAAACCTAATTTAAAAATTCAGTTTTGTCATGTTCTCTCTCTCTCGTAGGTGTTTTTAATGGGTAATATCTTACATTGTTAATAGTTGTAAGCATAAGAAATACACTTTTTCAAGTGATATGTTGCTTACACATGCTTCAGCAGCCATTGCTGCTGCTAAGTCACTTCAGTCGTGTCTGACTCTGTGTGACCCCACAGACGGCAGACCACCTGGCTCCCCCGTCCCTGGGATTCTCCAGGCAAGAACACTGAAGTGGGTCGCCATTTCCTTCTCCAATGTATGAAAGTGAAAAGTGAAAGTGAAGTCGCTCAGTCGTGTCCGACTCTTAGTGGCCCCATGGACTGCAGCCCACCAGGCTCCTCCATCCATGGGATTTTCCAGGCAAGAGTACTGGAGTGGGGTGCCATCGCCTTCTCCAGCCATTCAGCAGCCATTACTACAGTTTAATACTAAGGTGCCCTGTCAGCTTGCCCAGCTGAGAAGAGGCACTGCTCTGCTCGAACTGGGGGCGTTTTTTTGGTGTCTCATTGACTAAAAGTTGCTTGTTGTAAGAGTGCAGGTAATTGTTCTTGCTTTGAAATAACGTGGCATGCAAAGAGTCCATAACAGGTTCTGTTCTAAATAAGTATTAAAGTCTACTCACTGTTTCATTTGTAGATGAAATTTCCAAAAACTGCAGATTGTATTCCACAGTTCTGGAAACCCAGCAGCTTTCAGGCTGGTGCTAGTACCACCAGTGTGGCCCCAGAGTTCTACTCAATGTGGATACCTGTGTAGTCCTTCCTTGTCTGGTTCCAACCTGCATCCATGCGGTCTGGAGCTCATCAATTGCAATTCCTTCCAAGTCAATTTCTACTCTTTGTAGAATCCAGGTTCCAGGGAGGAAAATTTCTTTCCCTTGATTCAGAATCTCCATTTCCTATCTTGGGATTTACCTTTTATATAAGATGATTGAGAATGAGAATATTTTCTTTTAAAGGGATTTCCTCTCTTTTCTGCAGGAATATTACCTCTCCCTCTGCCTCCAATGTTTATGGGCAAACATTGATGTATTTTCCAAAGTCTGGATTGTTCAGTTAATAACACACGTAGCATGTTCTCACTGCATAGTCCAGGTTGAACCTCAACAGCCAAACATGGTCCGGTACATTTTTCTTTTTCTAGTTTCCAGTTCTTCTAGTAAGTGATGAAAAACAAGTGTGAATACCTTTATGTGGTCTCGTGGATCTCAGTTTCTGATACAGTGCAAGCCACAGCTTAAACAAGCATCTACGCATCCCCCAAAAAACATCTACATCCATAAAGAGATAAGTATTTTTATCTATATGTTCTTAATTCCCCATAATAATTTTGCAGTGGTAAAGCATATCTTTGCTAAAAACAATGATTTATATGCCCAACTAATATATTCAGCCTCTCAGTCTAAAATATCTGCAGTCAGGAAAGAGCTTTCTTTATAATTTTTCCCAGGTAAGTAGGTGTTATTTTAAATTTGTGCAACTGGAGAGCCCTGTTAAATAGGCTTCCTAACACAAAAGAGAAGAAATAGTCTAAAGGATTATTCATATCTTCCACCTTTATAGATATACTAACTGCTTATCACCTTAAAATATGTTTTCCTAGTTCAACTACATCCAGATTTAAAAAAAATATATAGGCATTTCTGTTAATGTTTTATCAAGTCACATTTCTTGAACTTTTCTTATAAATTCTTGGTTTGTGAGGCTTTGGTGGTGGTCCAGTGGTTAAGAATCTGCCTTGCTGTGCTGGAGATGTGGGTTCAATCCCTGGCCAAGGAAGTAAGATTCCATATGACTTGGGGCAGTTAAGCCCATGCGCTACCAACTACTGAAACCTGAGTGCCCTACAGCTCGTACTCTGCAACGAGAGAAGCTACCACAACTAGAGAGAAGCTCCTGCTCACTGCAACTAGAGAAAGCTGAGTGCAGCAACAAAGACCCTATGCAGCCAAAAATGAATGAATGGATGAGTAAATAAAGTCTTCCTTTAGCAAAAAAAAATTATTGCTTTGCAAGTACACCTGTGAATATTTGAGGCTCCAGTTACAGTTCCCATCTGACAGTGTACTGTTAAGATTCTCTAATTGCTCTTAAGAGAATATAATTGTCTCTCCCCAGTCAAGGAGACTGTCTTTCCACCTCTCTGACTTTGAAATTCCACACAATTAGCCCCCTTTTGATATGAGCTATAAACAGGGCCAGACCAAGCTAGTTACCACCCCCTAAATAGCTTATAATTTGGTGTCCCTTCAAACGGATGTTCTTAGGTGTTTTTGCACCAATTTGTATGCAACTATTAGAATACTGAAGCCATGCATGCCCTGGCAGACTCATGGTCTTCCCTGCAGAGCTTCAAGCACGTTTGAGGTCTTAAATAAAAGAAAGTACTTGTTTGGGGATGGCATAAAGTAATAGAGGCTCTCACTAAGCATGATTTGCACTGTAACCATGTTATTAAAGTGGTTTTTAAAGCTTACACCACTATATTTAAAAATGCCTGTACCAACCAACCTCTGTTAAGTAATGCTCCAATAATAAAATAACCCCCCAGATCTCAGTGGCTTAACAAAATAGCCAAGGATTACTTCCTGCTTATGTTACTTGTTGGCAACCAGGGGTCGGCAGAGGCACTTCTCTGCATATCTTATCCTGGAATCCGGCAATCCAGTGCATTGGAAAGATAAGCTTTGAATAAGATGGATTTTTGTTCAAATCTCCTATACCATTTACTACCTGTGTGGTCTTGCATAACTCCCTTAACCTACTTAAGCCTCTGTTTCTTCATATATAAAATAGGGGGATAATATTTTGGGGGTTGTGAGGATTAAATGAAACAACATGGGAATCAACTAGTAGTGGAGTGCTCTGCCCACAGAGGTGTTCAATAATTAACAACTTATTCAGGCTCTAAACGCCTATGAGCTTGGGTTTTTCTGGTTCAGCTGTTTGTCTATTTCGCTCCTCTTTGCGAGAAGGAAGAAGTGAAACTCAGGTAAGTCTGTTTTGTGACTAACTTGATATTTTGGATGGATAGCTTAGTAGAAAAGAAGATTGGAAGTCTTGCCTAAATTAGATTTTTGCTTTTGAGAGAGAAGATCTGGTCTATGCAGAAAAGAAGTTGAGAAATCCTCCCCATGGATCATGTAGAGAAACAGAAATGCCTCCTGGCCATGCAGGATGCAGCCTGTTGTTGCTGTTTAGTCACAAAGTCATGTCTGACTTTTGCGACCCCATGGACTCTTGCACGCCAGGCTCCTCTGTCCTTCACTGTCTCCCGGAGTTTGCTCAAACTCATGTGCACTGAGTCAGTGATGCCGTCCAACTATCTGTTCCTCTGTTGCCCCCTTCTCCTCCTGCCCTCAATCTTCCCCAGCATCAGGGTCTTTTCCAGTGAGTCAGTTCTTCACATCAGGTGGCCAAAGTATTGGAGCTTCAGCTTCAGCACCAGTCCTTCCAATGAATATTCAAGACTGATTTCCTTTAGGATGGACTGGGACTTCTCAAGAGTCTTCTCCAGCACCACAGTTCAAAAACATCAATTTTTCAGCATTCAGCCTTCTTTATGGCCCAACTCTCACATCCATACATAGCTACTGGGAAAACCATACCTTTGACTAGACAGACCTTTGTTGTCAAAGTGATGTCTCTGCTTTTTAATATGCTGTCTAAGTTGTCATAGCTTTTCTTTCAAGGAGTAAACGTTTTAATTTGTGGCTGCAGTCACCATCCACAGTGATTTTGGAGCCCAAGAAAATAAAATCTGTCACTGTTACTGCTTTTTCTCCATCTATTTGCCATGAAGTGATGGGACCAGATGCCATGATCTTCATTTTTTGAATGTTGTGTTTTAAGCCAGCTTTTTCACTCTCTTCTTTCACCCTCTTCAAGAGGCTCTTTAGTTCTTCTTTGCTTTCTGCCATTAGGGTGGTGTCATTTGTATATCTGAGGTTACTGTTATTTCTCTCAGCAATCTTGATTCCAGCTTGTGATTCATCCAGCCCAGCACTTCACATGATGTACTCTGCATATATGTTATATAAAGCAGGGTGACAGTATACAACCTCAACATACCCCTTTCCCAATTTTGAATCAGTCAGTTGTTCCATGTCTAGTTCTGTCAATTCTTGACTTGCATACAGGTTTCTCAGGAGACATGTCAGGTGGTCTGGTATTCCCATCACTTAAGAATTTTTCAGTTTGTTGTGATCCACACAAAGACTTTAGCATAGTCAATGGAGCATAGGTTGATGTTTTTCTGGAATTCCCTTGCTTTTTCTATGATCCAACAGATGCTGGCAATTTGATCTCTGGTTCCTCTGCCTTTTCTAAACCAGCTTGTACCTCTGGAAGTTCTCGGTTCCTGTACTGCTGAAGCTGTGCTTGAAGAGTTTTGAGTGCTCCCTTGCTAGCATGTGAGATGAGTGCAGCTATACGGTATAGTAGTTTGAACTTTTTTGGCAAATGTAACTAGAGGAAATGTGGTGTAGTTCTTTTGTCTTTCTATGTTTCTGGAGAATGTCTCCCTTGTGGAAAAGCTGACTGGATGATTAAAAACCTCCTGATCAATGTAATGCTTTTCTTTGTTGCTTGGGGCTTATCTATGTGTGTGTGGTTTTGTTTTTTAACCAACTAGTTAGAGAAAAGTCTCAGGTTCTCCCTTGCTAGTCTGGTGTACTAAGCAGGAGCCTATTGGAAAAGTACAGACTATGGATTTAAACAGATCTGAATTTGAATCCTGACACCTCCACTTACTACCTGTATTATCTGGGACATCTAAGTTAATCCTTTATTCATTGATTCATCTATTTGTGTATTCACTCTGATTCAGAACATTTCTAGAATACCCTCACAATGATGGGGGTACAAACATAAAGGAATGTGACTCCTGTCCAGGATAACTTGCCTTTGATCTACCACAGTAGCCTACAAACTTTCCTGACCACTTATACCATCAGTAAAACATCCTTGAGCAGAAAACTTTCATATGTGTACATTTTAATATATTGTGTATGTGACTTCATTGTTATGCACATATGCACATAAAAAGATATTTGATTTTTAAATGTATTATATCACATACCACCTGGGTGCATATACCCATTTTAGGAGCTGCTGGCCTAGTGGTAAACCTATCTAAAGTTCACTTTTCTCGTCATTAAAATTGTGATGATGAACTCTGTTTCATGGTATTGTTGCTCATTCATTCACTTAATGAATTTCACTGAAAACTCTCCAGTGCTGATTCTGTCTGAGGGACTGGAGCGTTAAATGTCAGCTGTGTTTTTTTACTGTCTAAGGGGAAACTTTCATTGGGTGGGGGATACTATTATCCTTACTAATGTTTTAATTGATATTCAATATAGTTGGCCTTCTGTATCTGCAGTTTCCGTATCTGTGCGTTCAGTCAACAGCAGATTGAAGATATTTGAAAAAAAATTCACAGAAAGTTTCAAAAAGCAAAACTTGAATTTGCTATGTGTTAGCAACTATTTACGTAACATTTACATTGTAATAGGTATTATAAACAATGGGATAAAATTATTTTAAGGCCAGATAAGAAAAACTAAATATATAATTCTCTCTCTGCTGGTTTGATCCACTGCCTTGCTTCCCTTTAGCTTGCATTGTGAGTCTTTGTTATACATTAACTAGATCCTGTTAGAAGACATGGGAATGCCTACTCAGCCAAGAAAAGCAATTTCCTCTTGATGCCAGCAAGGTAACTCCTTAGGAGATAACTCCTTTCTCAATTATTAATTGTTAATTATTATAATAATTATCAATGATTAATATGTTGTATAAAGGTAAGATCCGTTATTTTTACTTATTCTGTGATTAATATTCAATTAATACCTACGTTTAAAGATTAAATCTTGAAACATTTAGCATATAAGTAGTTTATCATTTTATTAAACATTTGAAATACGCTTAAAAAATTTTTTTCATAATGGTATATATTTAATGGTGTTTATGGTTATTATAATGTTTCAAATTAATTAATTTATTTTAATTGGAGGCTAATTACTTTACAATATTGTAGTGGTTTTTGCCATGCATTGACATGAATGAACCATGGGTGTACATGTGTCCCCCATCCTGAACCCTCCTCCCACCTCCCTCCCCATGAAGTACACTTTTAATAGGGTCACATAGGGTCATGACTGTAGTGACTTAGCACACACACACACATTTAATGTATCTAATCCTCTCAAGCTTTTCAAATTCTTAATGTCATTCTACATTAGTCAGGGTTCAATGCAGGAAACACTCTAGGTGTTTTAAGCAGAAAGGGATTAAATACAGGAGACTAGGTACTTAACAAAATTGTTGGAAGAAATAAAGGAGTGGGTTCAAGGTGTACCTCTAGGTGTGACACCCAGAACATTGCACAACTGATCTCAAGAATGTTGCTTCCTCAGCCACCATCAGGAAAGTGGAGCTCTGGAGGCCAGAACCTGAGCTGGTCAGCCAAAAAAAAAATCTCAGCACACTGCCTAAAACACAGTTCAGAGATCACAGAACTGCAGTAGCCATCGCCACGACTGCCTGGTCACTGAACTCTGCTCTCTGGCTGCCGCTGCTGCAGTTGCTCCTCAACACCCAAGAAGCTGGGGACTGGACCCTGGCAACTCCAGATTTTACCAGCACTACACACTGCACCGTATTAGGAAGATGGCCTTGCCACACTATCGTCTGACTTATTTGATTGTTGTGGCTCCCGTGTGTAATGTGTTTCCCCTAAGTGAATTGAAACTTCGGTGAGGAAAGGTGCCATAATTTCTTTTTATTTTTCAGCCTGTAGCACAGTCACACAGAATTTGTTCGGTAAGTACACACTGATGCTTGACTATTCAGTAAATTGGTATTTCTTGCTGTCATTTTGATGCATTGGTTTTGATTGATTATTCTAGTCTCCCATCCCCTTCAGCTCAACTTCCAGTGTGCCAACCATAAGCAACTGAGCGCGCACAGTAAATACTGTTGAAGAACTGGATCACTTCATTGGCAACTGGTCAGAGACATCCATTGTAGACACTTACTATATGGTTATAAAACATTTGCTGATAATAGATGTTTAGTAGTATCTGTACACAAAGGAAGGTTTTATACTTCGTTACATTAGGGCATCAATACATCTAACTTCGTTTATACCCAAAGCCCTAACTGCACAAATGTGTTGGGAATGGAACCCATAAATAACACTCATAGCCATCTTGAAAATCTATATAAAAAATAATTTCCTGATGTAACACTACTCTCCAATCCAATAATTTAAAAAATTTTATTTAGAAAATTAACCAAATTCTCTTCCATTTGCAGATTAAAATCACAAGTGAGAATCAAAACTTTTCAAACAAATTATGATCCTGGGAGACCTCTGGTTTTAAGATGGCAGATTATAGAGACTGCTGTCCCATTCTCATCTGAAAAAATACAAGAAATGCAAACTCAGTCTTTGATGAAGTTAGAAGACACCTGAGGTCTTAAATCATACAGGAAAGTAGAAAGTCAAAGTAGAAAGTGATGCGTGACTTGGCAGAGTGGCATAGTCAGAGAAAGGCAAAAACTGAGCACCCTAAACAATAAGCTGAATTCTCTCATAAAACCCATGAATGGCTCAGAAACAGGGGTTCCAGGTACCAGGGTGGGTGAGGCTAACACAGGAGATAAAATCTCTGGAAAAATTCAATTTGACCAGTAGCAAAGAAGTTATACCCAGCTCTCCCAACAGTGAAGTCCTGCCTATAAATGGTACTTTCAACTAACTTTTTGGTGCCTTACTCATATGCATGAATGGCCAGCCAATGGCTGCCAGACATGTTTTCTTTTAAATTTATTTATTTTTGATTGAAGGATACTTATAATATTGTGTTAGTCTCTGCCATCCATCAACGTGGATAAGCCATAGGTATACATATATCCCCTACCTCTGGAGCCTGTCTCACTGCCCAACATTTAAGGAAAATGTCTAACGAGAGAGACTGAGCAAATAAATAGGAAAAAAGGAGATTGGGCATGCACATGTGGTATATCTATAACATAATCATGGAAAAAGAGGCGCACGGTTGGAAATTCAAAATATGATGGCAAAAATTAAAGAAGAAACTAAACATAAGTGTTAAAAGATAAAATCAAGGAGACCTCACAGAAATTAGAATGGAAAAGCAAGTAGATAACAATAAGGAGAGAAAGGATAAGAAAATTAGAGGATTCATTCAAGAAATTTAAAAATGGACAATGAGCATTCTAAAAAAGCAAAATGGTAAGGAGAAGAATATCAGAGTTCTATTTCCCAGAACTAAAGGATATGAATCTTCAAATTGATAGAGACCACAAATGCCCAGCAGTATGAAAAAAAGAAGACTCTTACCAAATTACATCACTGTAAACATTTAGAATTTGTTGTAAGAGCTTCTAAAGAAAACAAATAGATTACATACAAAACTCCTCCCTCTCCCCTCCCTGTCCTCTTCACCATTGCCCCAGCATCAGAGTATCTTAAAATTTCTTAGTAACTACACTGGAGCTAAAACAGCAATGATAACAGTAATGGGGGAACTCCCTTGACATTTTCTGAGTGAAAATTAATATTAGGTGTTCAGTTCTATACCGAGCCAAACTCTGAATCATGAAAGAAGCCAAAATTTTTAGTGAAATTTGGGAAGCTGCTGGGGGACTGGAAGAAAGAAGTAAACCAAAAAAAAAAAAAAAAAAAGAGGAAGACACTGGCTGCAGAGGAACAAGTTTATATAGAGATAAAGGAAATTCCAAGCATGATGTCAAAGGATAGACCCAAGAGGATAATCCTGTAGGTTCTTTCAGTTCAGTTCCGTTCAGTCGCTCAGTCGTGTCCAACTCTTTGCAACCCCATGAATCACAGCATGCCAGGCCTCCCTGTCCATCACCAACTCCTGGAGTTCACTCAGACTCGCATCCATCGAATCAGTGATGCCATCCCGGCATCTCATCCTCGGTCGTCCCCTTCTCCTCCTGCCCCCAATCCCTCCCAGCATCAGAGTCTTTTCCAATGAGTCAACTCTTTGCATGAGGTGGCCAAAGTACTGGGTTTCAGCTTTAGCATCATTCCTTCCAAAGAAATCCCAGGGCTGATCTCCTTCAGAATGGACTGATTGGATCTCCTTTTAGTCCAAGGGACTCTCAAGAGTTCTCCAACACCACAGTTCAAAAGCATCAATTCTTCGGCGCTCAGCCTTCTTCACAGTCCAACTCTCACATCCATACATGACTACTGGAAAAACCATAGCCTTGACTAGACGACCTTAGTCGGCAAAGTAATGTCTCTACTTTTGAATATGCTGTCTAGGTTGGTCATAACTTTTCTTCCAAGGAGGAAGCGTCTTTTAATTTCATGGCTACAATCACCATCTGCAGTGATTTTGGAGCCCCCCAAAATAAAGTCTGACACTGTTTCCACTGTTTCCCCATCTATTCCCATGAGGTGATGGGACCAGATGCCATGATCTTCGTTTTCTCAACTTTTTCACTCTCCTCTTTCACTTTCATCAAGAGGCTTTTTAGTTCCTCTTCACTTTCTGCCATAAGGGTGGTCTCATCTGCGTATCTGAGGTTATTGATACTTCTCCCAGCAATCTTGATCCAGCTTGTGCTTCATCCAGCCTGGCATTCCATATGATGTACTCTGCATATAAGTTAAATAAGCAGGATGACAATATACAGCCTTGATATACTCCTTTCCCAATTTGGAACCAGTCTGTTGTTCCATGTCTGGTTCTAATTGTTGCTTCTTGACCTGCATTCAGATTTCTCAATAGGTAGCTAAGGTGAAGAAAGCTGAGCGCCTAAGAATTGATTCTTTTGAGCTGTGGTGTTGCAGAAGACTCTTGAGAGTCCCTTGGATTGCAAGGAGATCCAACCAGTCCATTCTGAAGAAGATCAGTCCTGGGTGTTCATTGGAAGGACTGATGTTGAAGCAGAAACTCCAATACTTTGGCCACCTCATGCGAATTGTTGACTCATTGGAAAAGACCCTGATGCTGGGTGAGATTGGGGGCAGGAGAAGAAGGGGACGACAGAGGATGAGATGGCTGGATGGCATCACCAACTCGATGCACATGAGTTTGAGTAAACTCTAGGAGTTGGTGATGGACAGGGAGGCCTGGCGTGCTGCAATTTAAGGGGTTGCAAAGAGTCGGACACGACAGTGACTGAACTGAACTGAACTGAGGTAAGGTGGTCTGGTATTCCCATCTCTTGAAGAATTTTCCATAGTGTGTTGTGATCCACACAGTCAAAGGCTTTGGCGTAGTCAATAAAGCAGAAGTAAATGTTTTTCTGGGACTTTCTTGCTTTTTCTATGATCCAACGGATGTTGGAAATTTGAGCTCCAAATTTGATTTCCATATATATATATACACACACACACCACATCTTCTTTATCCATTCATCTGTTAATGGATAATTCAGGTTGTTTCCATGTCTTGACTATTGTAAATAGTGCTAATTCATACAAGTTTTAATTATCATTCAGGAGATTTGGGGAACCCAGCATGAAATACAAAGTGTGATAAAATAATCTAAATATGCTACAAATATATAAAGCAACCTCTCTGAAGCAAGTAGGGGAATAAAGGGAATGAGTGGAGTTTATGAAACTAAAGATAAAAACAACTGTATATAATCCCTGTACACTAGTTGATAAAAAATAAGTTGCTTCTCATTTTAACAGTTCTAAAATCACTACCCGTGTACAGTGAAATTGAACAATTGAGTAAATGGGTGGCTGATGGTGGGAGCTCAATTCTTATTGTTGGAATCATTTTATGCAATAAAGATATAATCACTTATTAATTAAATGTCTTTATAGCTCATCCAGAATTGCCACACACCAGCAGAATACCCAGAGAAGCAAATAATTATCTTTATGCCCTTGGATTAGACAATGGTTTCTTAGACGATGACACTAAGAGCACAAGTGACGGGGAAAAAAATAGATAAATAGTAAATTAGTTTCACTTCATCAAAAGTAAAAATATCTTGTGCTTCCAAGGAAAACAAAAAGGTTAAAAAAAAACCACACAATATGGGATGAAATGTTTTTAAATCTCTGATAAAAGATCTCATTTCTACAATATGTAAAAAGTCTTATAAATCAATAATAAAATGACAATCTAATTTAAAAAATGGACAAAGGATCTGAATAGACATTTCTCAAAGAAGATATACAAATTGCAATAAGCACCTGAAAAGATGCTCAACATTATTAGCATCAAGGAAATGCAAATGAAAACTGTGAGGTACTACTTCACATCTACTATTGTTGTTCAGTTGCCAAGTCTTGTCCAACTCTGTGTGACCCCATGAACTACAGCACACCACGCTTCCTTGTCCTTCACTATCTCCTAGAGTTTGCTCAAGCTCATGTCCATTGAGTTGGTGATGCCATCCAACCATCTCATCGTCTGTCTCCCCCTTCTCTTCTTGCCTTCTGTCTTTCCCAGCATTAGGGTCTTTTTCAGTGAGTCAGCTCTTCACATCAGGTGGCCAAAGCATTGGAGCTTCAGCTTTAGCACCAGTACTTACAATGAATATTCAGGGTTGATGTCTTTAGGATTGACTGGTTTGAACTCCTTGCTGTCCATGGGACTCTATGGAGTCTTCTCCAACACCACAGTTTGAAAGCAGCCATTCTTCGGCACTCAGCCTTCTTTATGGTCCAACTCTCTCATCCATACATAACTTCTGGAAAAACAATAACTGACTATATGGACCTTCATTGGCAAAGTGATGTCTGTTTTTTTTACACACTGTCTAGGTTTGTCATGGCTATTCTTCAAAGGAGCAAGCATATTTTAATTTCGTGGCTTCAGTCACCATCCACATTGACTTTAGAGCCCAAGAAAATGAAATATGACGCTGTTTCCAGATTTTCCCCATCTATCTGCCATGAAGTGATAGGACCAGATGCCATGATCTTCATTTTTTGAATGTTGAGTTTTCAGCCAGTTTTTTCACTCCTCTTTTACCTTCATCAAGAGGCTCTTTAGTTTCTCTTCACTTTCTGCCATTAAAGTGGTATCATCTGCCTATTTGAGGTTGTTGATATTTCTCCTGGAAATCTTGATTCCAACTTGTGCTTCATCCAGCCCAGCATTCCTCATGATGTACTCTTCATATAAGTAAGTATGGTGACCATATGCATCCATGATGTACTCCTTTGCCAATTTTGAACCAGTCCATTGTTCCATGTCCAGTTGTAACTGTTGATTCTTGACCTGCATACAGGTTTCTCAGGAGACAGGTAAGGTGGTCTGGCATTCCCATCTCTTTAAGGCTATTCCACGGTTTGTTGTGATCCACACAGTCAATGGCTTTAGCATAGTCAATGAAGCAGAAGTAGATGTTTTTTTTCAATTCCTTTGCTTTTTCTATGATCCAGTATAGGTTGGGAATTTGATATCTGGTTCCTCTGCCTTTTCTAAACCCAGCTTGTACCTCTAGAAGTTCTCGGTTCACATACTGGTGAAGCCTAGCTTGGAGGATTTTGAGCA
This sequence comes from Budorcas taxicolor, assembly GCF_023091745.1. Taxonomy (NCBI): domain Eukaryota; kingdom Metazoa; phylum Chordata; class Mammalia; order Artiodactyla; family Bovidae; genus Budorcas; species Budorcas taxicolor. The sequence continues at coordinate 8,706,864 of NC_068928.1, forward strand.
TAATCTTGCTGGCATGTGAAATGAGTGCAATCGTATGGTAATTTGAACATTCTTTGGCCTTGCCTTTCTTTGAGATTGGAATGAAAACTGACCTTTTCCAGTCCTGGGGCCACTGCTGAATTTTCCAAATTTGCTGGCATAAAGAGTGCAGCACTTTAACAGCATCACCTACTAGGGTGGCTATAATCAAAGAGTCAGCTAATAACAAGTATTGACAGGATGTAGAGAAACTAGCACCCTCATATACTGCTGGTAGAAATGTAAAATGGTGCAACCACTTTGGAAAACAGTCTGACAGTTCACCACATAGTTAAATGTAGGTTACCATATTACTCAACACTTTGGGTCCCAAGTATATATTCTAGGACATAGGGAAATATATGTCCACACCAAAACTTGTATATGAATGTTTATAGCAGTATTATCCATAATATCCAAAAGGTAGAGCAACCCAAATGTCCATCAACTGATGAATAAATAAGCAAAATGTATATCCATACAATGGAATATTATCTGGCGATAAAGAGAAATGAAGTATTGAAACACTACAACATGGATGAACCTTGGCAATATTAAAAAGTGAAATCGTTAGTCACTCAGTCACGTCCGACTCTTTGTGACCCCATGGACTAAGGCCCACCAGTCTCCTCTGTCCATGGAATTCTCCAGGCAAGAATACTGGAATAGGTAGCCATGCCCTTCTCCAGGGGATCTTCCTGAGCCAGGTATCAAACCTGGGTCTCCCACATTGCAGGCAGATTCTTCACTGTCTGAGCCATGAGGGAAACGTTCAGTTCATTTGCTGAGTCATGTCTGACTCTTTGTGACCCCATGGACTGTAGCACGCCAGGCTTCCCTGTCCATCACCAACTCCCAGAGCTTGTTCAGCCTCATGTCCATCGAGTTGGTGATGCCATCCAACCATCTCATTCTTTGTTGTTGCCTTCTCCTCCTGCCTTCAATCATTGTGCAAGTCAAAAGCAAGTCACAGAAGACCACATAGTATAAAATTTTGCTTGTATGAAATGTCCAAGATAGACAAAGTGGATTAGTGGTTACCATAGGGTAAAGGTTGGGAGAAAATGGTGGTGGGGGTATGTGATTCTCAATAGGTATGAAGTTTCTTCTGGAAGCTTTGAAAATGTTCTGAGATTAGATACCAGTGATGGTTGCCCAACTCTCAGAATATACTAAGAATCATTGAATTGTATATTTTTAATTGTGCATTTAAATATTGAATCATACATCTTAATTGGTAAATTATATGAAATGTGAATTATATCTCATGAAAATTGATATTTTAAAAAATGCCATCTAGCATTTTTTGACCCATGGTAGAGACTGAAAGAACTATAAATACAGACACAGATACAGAAGAACTATACAAAAAAGATCTTCATGACCTAGATAATCACAATGGTGTCATCACTCACCTAGAGCCAGACATCCTGGAATGTGAAGTCAAGTGGGCCCTAGGAAGCATCACAGCGAACAAAGCTAGTGGAGGTGATGGAATTCCAGTTGAGCTATTTCAAATCCTAAAAGATGATGCTGTGGAAGTGATACACTCAATATGCCAGCAAATTTGGAAAACTCAGCAGTGGCCACAGGACTGGGAAAGGTCAGTTTTCATTCCAATCCTTAAGAAAGGCAATGCCAAAGAATGTTCAAACTACTGCACAATTGTACTCATCTCACATGCTAGTAAAATAATGCTCAAAATTCTCCAAGCCAGGCTTCAATGATACATGAACCATGAACTTCCAGATATTCAAGCTGGTTTTAGAAAAGGCAGAGGAACCAGAGATCCAGTTGCCAACATCTATTGGATCATCAAAAAGCAAGGGAGTTTCAGAAAAACATCTACTTCTGCTTTATTGACTACACTACAGCCTTTGAATTTGTGGATCACAATAAACTGTGGAAAATTCTTCAAGAGATGGGAATACCAGACCACCTACCCTGCCTCTTGAGATATCTGTATGCAAGTCAGGAAGCAACAGTTAGAACTGGACATGGAACGACAGACTGGTTCCAAATCGGGAAAGGAGTACGTCAAGGCTGTATATTGTCACCCTGCTTATGTAACTTATATGCAGAGTACATCATGAGAAATGCTGGGCTGGATGAAGCACAAGCTGGAATCAAGATTGCTGGGAGAAATATCAAGAACCTCAGACATGCAGATGACACCACCCTTATGGCAGAAAGTGAAGAGGAACTAAAGAGCCACTTGATGAAAGTGAAAGAGGAGAGTGAAAAAGTTGGCTTAGAGCTCAACATTCCGAAAACTAAGATAATGGCATCTGGTCCCATTACTTCATGGCAAATAGATGGGGAAACAGTGGAAACAGTGGTGGACTTTATTTTTTTGAGCTCCAAAATCACTGCAGATGGTGACTGCAGCCATGAAATTAAAAGACGCTTGCTCCTTGGAAGGAAAGTTATGACCAACCTAGACAGCATATTCAAAAGCAGAGACATTACTTTGCCAACAAATGTCCGTCTAGTCGAGGCTCTGGTTTTTCCAGTGGTCATGTATGGATGTGAGAGTTGGATTATAAAGAAAGCTGAGCACAGAAGAATTGATGCTTTTGAACTGTGGTGTTGGAGAAGACTCTTGAGAGTCCCTTGGACTGCAAGGAGATCCAACTAGTTCATCCTAAAGGAGATCAGTCCTGAATGTTTATTGGAAGGACTGATGCTGAAGCTGAAACTCCAATACTTTGGCCACCTGATGTGAACAGATGGCTCATTTGAAAAGACCCTGATGTTGGGAAAGATTGAGGGCGGGAGAAGGGGATGACAGAGGATGAGATGGTTGGGTGGCATCACCGACTTGATGTACATGAGTTTGGGTAAACTCCGGGAGTTGGTGATGAACAAGGAGGCCTGGCATGCTGCAGTCCATGGGGTCGCAAAGAGTCGGACACGACTGAGTGACTGAATTGAACTGAACTGAAGAGACTGAAAGGTTCTTTTTCTCTTTGTTCTTCTCCACACTTCCCTACCTGAGACTTCCTAGATTTTTTTTCACCTCTGACAGGATTTTTAGCTACCACTGTCTTAGCAATTAGGGCTTCCCCTGTGGTTTAGTGGTAAAGAATCTGCCTGCAGTGAATGCAGGAGATAAAGGATACTCAGATTTGCTCCCTGGGTCGGAAAGATCCCTTGGAGGAGGGTATGGCAACCCGCTTCAGTATTCTTCCTGGGAAAATCCCATGGGCAGAGGAGCCAGGCAGGGTGTAGTCCACAGTGTTGCAAAGATTTAGATGTAACTGAGCACATGTATCTTAGCAATCAAGATTTTCTCCTTTTACACATCCTTTGGATCTTCCCCTTCCCCTTCTGCTGCCTGCTGTCATCCTCGGAGTAACCTTCTAGGATAGGACAACCTTAGAAGACACTCATTTGATTACTGAGGGGCCAGTGACTGGCTTGAAGCAGCTGTGTAACCCAGGCTCTGCACTGGCTGTGTCTGGGGCACCCTTCCTCTGCGGTCACTTCAAAGCTTCCACGACTCATGCCTACCTCTTCTGTCCCTCTCTTCTTTCTCTGGTTCAAGTCAGACCTTTTCTCCCCTCCACTCCCTTTATCAATGATAGAATGCTCTTTCTGGACACCAGGTCTACCCTTCAGTAAACTTAAAATTAAAACAACAACAAAACCCACCAACAAAACCCAACAAATTATTAGCTTCTTCACAATTCCCTAAAACCTGATGGAGAAATATTCCCGAGTCTCCACTTTACCAAAACCTCCCTCAATTAGTCCTACTCTTGGTCTGATGTTACTCTTTGGACTCTCTTTGAGAAGAGTTCAAGGGTGAATGGAGTCCAGATTTCCTGAGGCTACTCAGTTCTTATATTTTACCTTTACCTTCACAGAAGCTTTTTCTAATGGCTGCTCATAATAACTGTTCATACTGCCTCATGTATGTTACTTTTGATTTTTATAGCATTAATGCTGAAAGGGGTGCTTTGGAACTCATGTTGAAAGCAGGGAAATGAGAGCAAGGATTAGAACCTGGGCCTTTCTGTTCTTTCTCTGTGTCCTCTCATTGTCAAACTCTACTCTCAAGAGCACAGAGCCAGGCGACCTTGAACCCTTGGTATGATGATTAATCTTACTGTAACGTGAACTAGTATTCTTTCCTGGAAAATTCCATGGCCAGAGGAGCCTGGCAGGCTACAGCCTGTGGGACTGTAGAGTCGGACACGACTGAGTGCCTGAGCACACACGAGCACAATGTGAACCACGAGGGCCAAGGACAGTGGTAACGGCCTGACATGCATTATTTTATTCAATTATGATGGCCTTATTGTGACTTCCTCCTTTACAAGCTGAGTTTTGTTTTATTTTTGGTGGGGGGGAGGGGTGTGAGCTCGCCACTTGGCATGCAGGATCCTAGTTCTTAGACCAAGGATTGAACCAGAGGCCCCTACAGTGGAAGGACAGAGCCTTAACCACTGGACCACCAGGGATGTCTCACTTGCTCTTTTATAGACAATAAAGTGAGGCCCCAGGAGGTTAAGACTCTAGCCCAAAGTCAATTAGCTAGTAAAACAAGTGTCTAATATTGGTACCCAGGGATACCCAGTTCTTAATGTAGATGTTGCGTTTCTGAGGACTGATGTCCATTCTGATGACCGTATGTCCATCTGAATGGGGTTCTCAAGTGGGAGAAGTAGGAGGATAGACCCTGTGACCCTTGATACCCAGAGTGGGACCAAACAGTCACCTAGAGCAGATAAGTGGGTAATCATAAAGGCATCTCTTGGCAAAGTTCTTGGAATGTGAAAGCTTCCAGTTTTCCCTGAGTGACGAAATTGTAGCCCAGTTTGGGTTTTGAAAGCATCATTGCAACTAGCCCTTTGCCCTTCTCTCCTTCAGAATCCTGTTCCTGTGGCCCCAAATGAACTCAGAGCCTTTTGAGTCAGTTAAAGCTTGGACAGCAGAAATTTAAAATACTTGAACCATTTGAAAGGGCCTCCAGTCAAGTTGTTGCCATAAAAACACAAATACTGGAACCCAGAAAATACTAAGGAAAAAAAAAAGAGAAGACAAAATTTCTTTTTCTGGTACATTTGCTCATAAAAGGAAAGCAAGCTCTTTGCTGCCCAGGAGAGAAAAATGAGTATGAAGAGCAACAGAAGAGATGTAGTGACTGTCATTGGATTTACTTTGGATCTGAAAATGACCTAAGACACAGAGGTTTTCTTAAAAGCAGGAAAATCACTAACTTTGAGCTGCTGCTGCTGCTGCTAAGTCGCTTCAGTTGTGTCTGACTCTGTGCGACGCCATAGATGGCAGCCCACCAGGCTCCACCGTCCCAGGGATTCTCCAGGCAAGAACTCTGGAGTGGGTTGCCATTTCCTTCTCCAATGCATGAAAGTGAAAAGTGAAAGTGAAGTCGCTCAGTCGTGTGCGACTCTTCACGACCCCATGGACTGCAGCCCACCAGGCTCCTCCATCCATGGGATTTTTCCAGGCAAGAGTGCTGGAGTGGGTTGCCATTGCCTTCTCCGAACTTTGAGCTAGAAGCAAACAAAAAAATCAAAATCATTGTCTAATAATCTAAGACAAAAAAAAAAATGAGGCTTAGAGAGTGAGGAGGTTTCCTGAAGGTCACCTGTCTGCAAACAGGCGGTGGCAGATTCAGACTCAGTGGCCAGGTCTCGGGTCCAGTCCACTCTCCACAGCTCTGCCCACCTGGCTGAGGCCCCAGGAAGCCCGTGAACCAATGAGGCAGGAAGCACAAAGCAGCTTTGGGGCTAAACAGAGCAGGTTTGTTGGGAAGAAAGAGCCACCGAAGGTTGAGAATATGGGTGATTTGAAACCCTCCTAGAACTTGGGCTACAGTCTGAAGGCAACGGGGACTCCAGGAGCAGTTTGGAGGAAGGGACAAGGTAAAAATGGGACTGAGGATGTTAACCTGGTGGGGATGTGTGGGCTGTGTTTGAGGAGGGATATTTTAAGGCAGCGAGTTCGGTGAGGACACGATGGGGAAGATGTGTGCTAGAAATCCTGGGGTTTTATGTTTTACTTCCTAATGCTGCTTCTATGAGTGTGTGTGTGTATGTGTGTAAAAGAGAGAGGTCTCAGACTGATGCTCAGCTAGAACTCAGACTTGGGACTCGACCGGGGAACAGGGTGGGCCTCCATCCAGAGGCATGACCTCTAAACTCCTTCATTATTTTCCAACACGTCCATTTCCATCCTCTCTTGCCCACCTGTGGGCCTCCAGCTTAAATGAGTCTGCTTCACCCCAGGCGCAAAGAGGCCTATTGATGATACATTGTGAACAAAGAACCTAGTGGCACGGACAGTTCAGCATGACCTCCCAGCCAGCCCAGAGCAGAATTCCTCCCATCCAGACAAATGGAGCAGGTTCTCTCCTGGCTCCTCCTGGACCAGATTCCGCTCATGGTTCCCCCTTCCTCCTGTCCAGGGAGAGCCTCGGGCACTCAGGACATCCTCAGAACAGGTCGATGGTGTTCCACCAGCTGTAGACTTTGCTCAGGGTGACCTTGGGTATTGGTTCCCCCAGCTCCACCCTGTAGAGAGGGGTGGCTCCTGGCCAAACAGGTCCTTTAGTGAGAGTGGAGCCTGGTCTATCATTGGCTTCTCTCTCCCCAGTAGCCAGTCTGAGGAGTAAAGGTCTATTTGTGAATGGCATCTCTTCCTAGCTTTCTTAGAAGAGCAATTTAACAAGTCAGTATTTTTTTTTAAGTTGAAGTATAGTTTATATATAATGTGTTAGTTTCAGATGTACAGCCAAGTGATTCAGTTATACATACAAATCCATCTTTTTTTCAGATTCCTTTCCCTTATCAGTTCAGTCGTGTCTGACTCTTTGTGACCCCATGGACTGCAGCACACCAGGCCTCCCTGTCCACCACTAACTCCTGGAGCTCACTCAAATACATGTCCATTGAGTCGGTGATGCCATCCAACTATCTCATCCTCTGTCGTCCCCTTCTCCTCCCGCCTTCAATCTTTCCCAGCATCAGGGTCTTTTCAAATGAGTCAGTTCTTCACATCAGGTGGCCAAAGTATTGGAGCTTCAGCTTCAGCATCAGTCCTTCCAATGAATATTCAGGACTGATTTCCTTTAGGATGGACTGTTTGGATCTCCTTGCAGTCCAAGGGACTCTCAAGAGTCTTCTCCAGCACCACAATTCAAAAGCATCAATTCTTCAGCTCAGCTTTCTTTATGATCAGACTCTCACATCCATACATGAGTACTGGAAAAACCATAACTTTAACTAGGTGGACCTTTGTCAGCTAAGTGATGTCTCTGCTTTTTAATACTCTGTCTAGGTTTATCACAGCTTTTTTTCTAAGGAGCAAGCATTTTTTCATTTCATGGCTGCAGTCATCATCTGCAGTGATTTTGGAGCCCCCCAAAATGAAGTCTGTCACTGTTTCCATTGTTTCCCCATCTATTTCCCATGAAGTGATGGGACAGTTGCCATGATCTTTGTTTTCTGAATGTTGAGCTTTAAGCCAACTTTTTCACTCTCCTCTTTCACTTTCATCAAGAGGCTTTTTAGTTCCTCTTCCCTTTCTGCCATAAGGGTGGTGTCATCTGCATATCTGAGGTTATTGATATTTCTCCTGGCAATCTTGATTCCAACTTGTGTTTCTTCCAGCCCAGCGTTTCTCATGATGTACTCTGCATAGAAGTTAAATAAGCAGGGTGACAATATACAGCCTTGACGTACTCCTTTTCCTATTTGGAACCAGTCTGTTGTTCCATGTCCAGTTCTAACTGTTGCTTCCTGACCTGCATACAGATTTCTCAAGAGGCAGGTCAGGTGGTCTGGTATTCCCATCTCTTGAAGAATTTTCCACAGTTTATTGTGATCCACATAGTCAAAGGCTTTGGCATAGTCAATAAAGCAGAAACAGATGTTTTTCTGGAACTCTCTTGCTTTTTCGATGATCCAGCAGATGTTGGCAATTTGATCTCTGGTTCCTCTGCCTTTTCTAAAACCAGCTTGAACATCAGGAAGTTCACGGTTCACGTATTGCTGAAGCCTGGCTTGGAGAATTTTGAGCATTACTTTGCTAGCATGTGAGATGAGTGCAATCGTGCAGTAGTTTGAGCATTTTTGGCATTGCCTTTCTTTGGAATTGGAATGAAAACTGACCTTTGCCAGTCCTGTGGCCACTGCTGAGTTTTCCAAATTTGCTGGCATATTGAGTGCAGCACTTTCACAGCATCATCTTTCAGGATTTGAAATAGCTCAACTGGAATGCCATCACCTCCACTAGCTTTGTTCGTAGTGATGCTTTCTAAGGCCCACTTGACTTCACATTCCAGGATGTCTGGCTCTAGATGAGTGATCACACCATCATGATTATCCGGGTCATGAAGATCTTTTTTGTATTCTTGCCATCTCTTCTTAATATCTTCTGCTTCTGTTAGATCCATACCATTTCTGTCCTTTATTGAGCCCATCTTTGCATGAAGTGTTCCCTTGGTATCTCTAATTTTCTTGAAGAGATCTCTAGTCTTTCCCATTTTGTTCTTTCCCTCTATTTCTTTGCATTGATAACTGAAGAAGGCTTTCTTATCTTTTCTTGCTGTTCTCTGGAACTCTACATTCAGATGCTTATATCTTTCCGTTTCTCCTTTGCTTTTCGCCTCTCTTCATTTCACAGTTATTTGTAAGGCCTCCCCAGACAGCCATTTTGCTTTTTTGCATTTCTTTTCCATGGGGATGGTCTTGATCCCTGTCTCCTCTACAATGTCATGAACCTCATTCCATAGTTCATCAGACACTCTATCTATCAGATCTAGGCCCTTAAATCTATTTCTCACTTCCACAGTATAATCATAAGGGATTTGATTTAGGTCATACCTGAATGGTCTAGCGGTTTTCCCTACTTTCGTCAATTTAAGTCTGAATTTGGTAATAAGGAGTTCATGATCTGAGCCACAGTCAGCTCCTGGTCTTGTTTTTGTTGACTGTATAGAGCTTCTCCATGTTTGGCTGCAAAGAATATAATCAATCTGATTTCCTTGTTGACCATCTGGTGATGTCCATGTGTAGAGTCTTCTCTTGTGTTGTTGGAAGAGGGTGTTTGCTACGACCAGTGCATTTTCTTGGCAAAACTCTATTAGTCTTTGCCCTGCTTCATTCCGCATTCCAAGGCCAAATTTGTCTGTTACTCCAGGTGTTTCTTGACTTCCTACTTTTGCAATCCAGTCCCCCATAATGAAAAGGACATCTTTTTTAGGTGTTAGTTCTAAAAGGTCTTGTAGGTCTTCATAGAACCGTTCAACTTCAGCTTCTTCAGCATTACTGGTTGGGGCATAGACTTGGATTACCATGATATTGAATGGTTTGCCTTGGAAACGAACAGAGATCATTCTGTCGTTTTTGAGATTGCATCCAAGTACTGCATTTCGGACTCTTTTGTTGACCATGATGGCTACTCCATTTCTTCTGAGGGATTCCTGCCCACAGTAGTAGATATAATGGTCATCTTAGTTAAATTTACCCTTTCCAGTCCATTTTAGTTCACTGATTCCTAGACTGTCGACGTTCACTCTTGCCATCTCTTGTTTGACCATTTCCAATTTGCCTTGATTCATGGACCTGACATTCCGGGTTCCTATGCAATATTGCTCTTTACAGCATCGGATCTTGCTTCTATCACCAGTCACATCCACAACTGGGTATCACCTCCCAAATCTCCCTCCTTCAAACACCATCACATCTAGGGCTAGGATTTCTACATACGAATTTTGAGGAGGCACAAACATTCAGTCCCTAACACCTCCATTGTTGTCATATGCAGTTCTTTAGTCAGACTGATGTACTTTCCTTGGGCTTATCACTTGCTCCTTCTCCCATCCCTAGGAATCTGGCCATACCTCTAGTTTCTCTGGGAATCTGGCCATACCTCTAGCTTCTCTGGGTTTCCCTGATTCCCAGTTGGATTCCTGGGTCAGGAAGATCCCCTGGAGAAGGGATAGGCTACCAACTCCAGTATTCTTGGGCTTCCCAGGTGGCTCAGCTGGTAAAGAATCTTCCTGCAATGTGGGAGACCTGGTTTCGATCCCTGGGTTGGGAAGATCCCCTGAAGAGAAAGGCTACCGACTCCAGTATTTTGGCCTAGAGAATTCCGTGGACTGTATAGTTCACGGGATGACAAAGAGTCCGGCACAACTGAGCGACTTGCGCTTTCCCCTTACTTTTCTCCTGGCTGAGATCTCTCTGCCCCTCTCAGCTGTTCTCTCGGTAGGATCTTCGGCTATTCTAGGCAGCCCTCTCTCTCACTCACTCACAAGCTTTCTTCTTTGCCCTTGCAACTCTGTGAGTATAGTTACTTTCCAAAAGTAAACTCTACCCTGCCATCTTTCTTGCTGTTTTAGTTTCTCAGTCTTTTTTTTTTTTTGGCCAAGCTGTGTGGCTTGCAGGATCTCAGTTTCCCCTAACAGTGAATGAACCCTGGGCCAAAGCAGTGAAAGTGTCAAATGCTAACCACTAGACCCCCAGGGAACTCCTGTGGTTTCTCAGTCTTGACACATTTGAGATAGGAATGGGGGGGGGGGCGGGGGGAATTTATAACACAACTTTCTGCAAAGAAATTCTCATCTAAAATCATCTAAAATCTCATCTAAAATCCTCAACTCTATTGGACCTTAAAGTCTTTGCCACTTAGTTTGTAAGTCCTGGTCTAGCACCTCCCTGTGGAATTTGGAATTTATTGTGATTTAGCTGAAACTTCTATTTTAATATCTGCTTTCATTTGATTTAGGATACATCTTGAACCAAAATGCTTCTATTATCTGAATCCTAGCATTGATATGACCTTTACTTCTATTTTTCAGGCGTAAGATACTGTATACCATTTGGATGTATTTCCCAGGCCCTGCTTCCCTGGTGGCTCAGATGGGAAAGAATCCGCCTGCAATGCAGGAGACACAGGTTCGATCCCTGGGTTGGGAAGATCCCCTGGAGAAGGAAATGGCAACCCATTCCAGTATTCTTGCCTGGAGAATTCCACAGGCAGAAGAGCCTGGTGGGTTACAGTCCATGAGGTCACAAGGAGTCGGATTTGACTGAGCGCCTACCACTCCCAGGCCCTGCCGTTATAGGTCCAGATCTGCATTCTAGTGAGAGAGGGAGCGCTAGTGAAAAAGAGAGGCGGTGCTTCAGGCAAGCTCTGTATGGCATGGGCGTCCTTCTGCGGTATTTTGACTCTGGAGTGGAGTTGCTGTCCCTCCCTGCTTTGTAGCATGTCCAGGGTGTGGTATGAGGCGGTGGAGCAGACTTCTTCAAGAACGGACTGAGACATCGCTGGGGACTCCTGCAGGAAGAGGCAAGAGCCAAAGAAATTTGGAAACTTGGACTGTACATAATCTTGAGCAATTTACCTCTCTGAGTCTTGGTTTCTACCTCTGTAGAATCAGAACAGGAAGCCCTATATTCCTTATAGCTGAGCTCCTATGAAGTGCTTTTTAATTTGAGAAATGGGTCATGAGGGTCAGGAATTGGGGACTTGCTGGTAGACACTATTGAGTCCCCCACCTTGGACTGTGTGGACCTTGACGTCAGAAACTGAGTCATGTTGTTTTTCTTCCATCTCAAGGTGAGTACAGTTTATTAGTAATGGTAGCGCTGTTGCCTGTATCTCTTTGGAACACCTGTGGTGTGGATTTGCTTTGCAGAGTTGCCTGTTTATTTCACATGTGCTCTCTGTCAGGCCAAATCCAGAGAAAGTGAAGGCAAGACCAGTGCTTCTCCAGCTTCATCACATCCCAGATATCCTCCACCAAAGCCCTTTCATACTGATTTGGTTGCTTGGTTTCATTTTCCAAGATATTTTTTTCCAAGATGTTGAACCCAGTTCTCTTCGCTTCTGCTTTTGCTGTGGTGCCAGTTCTCATTTCTGAAAGTTTTCTTGCTTTCCCCCTCATTCCTTCAATAATGTTTTCGTCTTCACTGGCCTCTGGGTTTTTGGTGTGCCCTGTGAACTGTATTCACTTGCTCAGACAGGGGTGTGGAGGAAACGTAGGCCAGGAAACCCCAGCAACCTCCAGCTAACATGCGGGAGCCTTTCACTTTGTGATTACTGCAATTGTTGCCTAGTAGAACAGTGAGCCATTAGCTGGGTTCTCACCCCCCTATTAGCATTACCCTGTAATTTAATCACAATTAGATTCCCAGAGACATAGACATAGGAAACCAGTGGGCAAAGAAGGTAGATGGCAGAAAGTAACAGCAGCCAGGGCTTTTCATCAAAGGCACTGTTTTCCGAAGGTGCAGGGCTAAGGAAGAGTGAGGTCGGGGCCTGGCATGAGGTGACTGGGTAAACGGTTTAAAGGACTTGAGTTTTACTTTCTGGCATTGAGGTTGGGAGTCTGTGAACATTGATCTCATGTGCTGGGCTGAGACAATTTGTTTAATAGCAATTGAAAGACATCTTGAAAGATGACCCCCTGCGCCCTTCACCTTCTTTCCTTGTGGTCTGGAGAGGAAGCGCTCAGAGGAGGCTTTTCTTTATCTCACCTGGTTTCCTCCCTTGTGTCCCAAAGCAAATCCTTCTGTATATGTTGGAATCAACCTCCTTCCTGAGGGACTCACAGAGGCCCAGGCCCGGAGATTACCATTCCAATTGATTCCGTATCCTGCTGAGAAGTGCAGATGCAGGCAGTGTATACAGCTAGTGCTGGAAGTAGACAGTTGTGAAGAGTGGGATCCTTAGATCCTTCCTAGGGACTGTTGTCCTACTCAAGCTTCAGATACCCAGTTTGTAGTGTAGAAAGGAGGAATCCCAGCATTTGAGCGCCTAAATGACGAGGAAATGATTCAGTCACTCTTCTCCATGGGACTGATCCAAGAAGAACTAAGTGTGAACATTCAGCCCAGCCCAGAACTTCTTCCTTCTTCAATAAAAGCAGCCACCTTTGGCCAAAGTCAAGTTGTGAAGGGCAGAGGGAGCTGTGAGGGCCTGGCAGGGAGTAGGGGGAGATTGGAGCTGAGCAGGGTGAGCAAGAAACTGAGAGCCCATGAGGCTGTAAGCCAAATCGAGACATACTTTGGAAGCCTTCACCTTCCCCTTACTCTCTCTGTTTCTCCTCTTCCCAATCAGGAGCCAGTCCTCCTACAAATCTACTTGTGTATTTAATTACTAAGCACCCTCAAGGGTATTAGGAGACGTTTCTGGTATTCCAGAGGGTTCTGGAAGCCCAAGGCTCCTTTCCTCCAATCAATACACCTGGACCTAGGTGTATGGGATAAAGGACTTCTCCCTCCTTCTGAATGTTTGACATCAGATTCTTCACTTCTCATGTTAACCTTGCAATTCTAAGTTGGGGGCTCGCCAGGACAGTTCTAGTTTTAAATATTTTATCCGATTGTCTTCATAAGTACTTGCAAGGCCACACGCCCTGAATCTGTTACGGGAAAAAAAACACAAACAAACCTGTAAGTACAATCTTAACTCAGAGCATTTCCAGTCCAGCTGAATCTATATAACTCTTGTCCTTCCCCAGCACCTAGGCAGAGTGGCATTTGAAAGATTTGCTAGAATCCCAGCTAAGAAAAAGTTAGCTTGTGGGTTGGTGTAGGAACAAAAGATGGGAGATCTCCTGTATTTGGAAGCTTGATTCTGAAGCCCCCAAAACTTATGCAAAAAAACCCTCTCTCCTGATGAACAGAGATTCAAACTTGCTTTCATTTTTAAGTCTCAGATGTGGCTGCAAGGCTTCAGCTTTCAGAATTCTCTTTTCCACTAATTCCCTGATAAAAATCCATTTAAGAGGGAATAGAGTTTGTTTCTATAATCAAAGGTGAGAGTTAACTGGCCTCTTCCACCTGGGGCATTGTTTTTCACACTACTGGTCTCAAAACACTGTTAGGTCCTGAAATCCATTTAGAAGGTACTAAGTTTTAGCAAAACTTCAAAACTACAGATAGACAGAGAGATACAGATAGACAGAGAGATACAGATTTAGACAGAGACACAGAAAAGAAAAGAAAAAGGAAGAGAACAGAATGTGTCAGGATACATCACACTTGATTTGGCTAAATACTGTTTCCTGAAACTTCTGATTCTTGTTTTATTTACTTATATATATGTGCGTCTTGGGTCACTATGTAAAATTTTTTTTTTTTTTTTTCCCATCCTGTGAGTGCTAAGTCACTTCAGTCTTGTCCAGCTCTGTGAGACCCTGTGGACTGCAGCCCACCAGGCTCCTTTGTCCATAGGCTTCTCCAGGCAAGAATACTGAAGTGGGCTGCCATGCCCTCCTCCAGGGGATCTTCCCGACTCAGGGATCAAACCTGCATCTCTTCTGTCTCCTGCTTTGGCGGGCAGGTTCTTTAACACTTCCCTAGTGGCTTAGTAGTAACAAATCTGCTTGCAGTGCAGAAGACCGTCTGCCACAGCAGGAGACAATTTGATCAGGAGACACAGGTTTGATCCCTGGGTCAGAAAGATCCCCTGGAGAAGGAAATGGCAACCCACTCCAGTGTCCTTGCCTGGGAAATCCCAGGGACAGAGGAGCCTGGCGGGCTCTGGTTCATGACCTTGCAAAGGTCAGACAGAACATAACAGCTAAATCATCATCTACCTGGGAAGCCCTTTTTCTCTGATGGTCACTGAAAAAAGTTCAAGACCTCCTAGGAGAGGTCACAGAGTTCACACTGAGACTGAAACTGCTAAGGCAGACCCTCACCCCAAAGTTGGTTCCATAGGGAAGAAAAAAGAGTAGCCAGAGACTGGAGCGGGTGCTGGGGGAGTCAGGGAGGGGCGTGGAGCCCAGCCAAGGGTGTGAGGACAAAGAGTGGAGAAAGGAGAGAGGAAAGGGCCTGAGTAAAAAGATGCCCACTTCCCATCCCCTCCACAACTGCAGGCACAGGGCACTGAGCGCCAATTGCACACCAGGCACTCTGCCAAATGCCTTAGATGAGGCATCCCTTTCAACTCTCACCACAGCCCTCAAGGAAGATGGGCACTGTTACTGTCCCATTTTACAGGTGGGGAAACTGAGGCCCCGAGGTTAAATAACTTGTCTGTGGTCACACAGCTTGGAATTACAGACAACTTGGTCTACCATTCAGCCATTCCTGCTTTTTCAGCTCACTCTCCTGCAGCCACAGTAGGCAGTTCCTCTCTGGCTTAGGGACAGGACTTGATGTGGGCCCAGTACCAGTGATTCATGTAGGCCAGCCAGGGGCCTTGCCCCTGGGTGCAGGGCAGGCAGGGCCAGGAAGCAGGTCTTAGAGCCCAGAGCCAGAGGCTGGTGGCTGCGAGGGTGGCAGCCCTCCCCCAGCTCTGCTCCTGCTTGCAGCAGGCTGCAGCTTTGCCATCGCGGAACACGCGGCTAATTATAACCAAACAATGAGCAATCACAGCCTGCTGGTGGTTTAGTTCTCGTTTAGGCCTGGTAGGCTTTTCATTAGAACTTCCCCGCTGCCTGAAGGGGGAGGCAGGAGCTCTTGGCTCCGGCTCCCTCCCTCCTTCTGCCCCCTCCTCTTGGAGCCAGGTCGAGCCAAGCTTTCTCAGCTTCCGAGGTGTGCGCGGGTGGTATTCAGTGCTGCAGGGGTATCTTTGTTCCTGCCTTCAGCGAGCTCACCATCCGCCCAGCAGTCTATTGATTGGAATAAAAAGACAGGCCTATTTGAGCCTGGCAGAGAGGAGAGAGGTTTTGAACAGCTTTGTGTCCTTGGTGGCTTCTCTCCCAGGTCCTTTCTTGGGGACAGTGAGAATATATTTCTGCCCTTAAATAACATGGGGGCAGAAAAGTGCTTGGTTTATGTACATGATCTCTAGTGGTGCTCATTTCTACAGGATGTCCCATGGAGAGGGACTCTTTCCAAATCTTGGGATGTGTAAACCTGAATCAGCAAGAGAGACCCATATAGTCACTATAGCCCTTGGAACCCAGGATAACTTCTCAAATGTCTTTTTCTTTTTTCTGGCTGCACCCAAGGGCTTGTGGGATCCTAGTTCCCCGACCTGGGATTGAAGCCAGGCTGTCGTCAGTAAGGAGTCCTAAAGCCTGGAATGCCAAGGAATTCCCTTAAATTCCTATTTTAAGGACTTTGGGAAGGGTACAAAGGAATAGCCTCAGATGGTAGAGAATCTGCCTCCTAGGAAATGTACATTGTTTACTGTTCCCAGCCAAACTTCAAAGTCCTTCAGTCTTATCTTTTGCCTCTTCAGCCCTATTTAGTTCAGTTCACTTCAGTTGCTCAGTCCTGTCTAAATCTTTGCTACCCCACGGACTGAAGCATGCCAGGCCTCCCTATCTATCATCGACTCCCGGAGCCGATGGACTCACGTCCATCGTGTCAGTGATGCCATCCAACCATCTCATCCTTTGTTGTCCCCTTCCCCTCCTGCCTTCAATCTTTCCCTGCATTAGGGTCTTTTCCAGTGAGTTGGTTCTTTGCATTAGGTGGCCAAAGTATTGGAGTTTCAGCTTCAGCATCAGTCCTTCCAGTGAATATTCAGGACTCATTTCCTTTAGGATGGACTGGTTGGATCTCCTTGCAGTCCAAGGGACTCTCAAGAGTCTTCTCCAACACCACAGTTCAAAAGCATCAATTCTTTGGTGCTCAGCTTTCTTTCTAATGCAGCGCTCACATCCATACGTGACTACTGGAAAAACCAAAGCTTAGAATAGATGGACCTTTGTTGGCAAAGTAATGTCTCTGCTTTTTAATATGCTATCTAGATTGGTCACAGCTTTTCTTCCAAGGAGGAAGTGTCTTTTAATTTCATGGCTGCAGTCACCATCTGCAGTGATTTTGGAGCCCAGGAAAATAAAGTCTGTCACAGTTTCCCCATCTATTTGCCCTGAAGTAATGGGACCAGATGCCATTATCTTAGTTTTCTGAATGTTGAATTTTAAGCCAACTTTTTCACTCTCCTCTTTCACTTTCATCAAGAAGCTCTTTAGTTTTTCTTCACTTTCTGCCATAAGGGTGGTGTCATCTGCATATCTGAGGTTCTTGATATTTCTCCCAGCAATCTTGATTCCAGCTTGTGCTTTATCCAGCCCAGCATTTTGCATGATGTACTCTGTATACAAGTTATATAAGCAAGGTGACAATATACAGCCTTGACCTACTCCTTTCCCAATTTGGAACTACGCTGTTGTTCCATGTCCAGTTCTAACTGTTGCTTCTTGACTTGCATACAGAATTCTCAGGAGGCAGGTCAGGTGGTCTGGTATTCCCATCTCTTTAAGAATTTTTCACAGTTTGTTGTGATCCACACAGTCAAAGGCTTTGGCGTAGTCAATAAAGCAGAAATACATGTTTTTCTGGAACTCTTGCTTTTTCTATGATCCAACGGATGTTGGCAATTTGGTCTCTTGTTCTTCTGCCTTCTCTAAATCCAGCTTGAACATCAGTAAGTTCATGGTTCACGTACTGTTGAAGCCTGGCTTGGAAAATTTTGAACATTACTTTGCTAGCGTGTAAGATGAGTGCAATTGTGTGGTAGTTTGAGCATTGTTTGGCATTGCCTTTCTTAGGGATTGGAATGAAAACTGACCGTTCCCAGTCCTGTGGCCACTGCTGAGTTTTCCAAATTTGCTGGCATATTGAGTGTAACACTTTCACAGCATCATCTTTAAGGATTTGAAACAGCTCAACTGGAATTCCATCACCTCCACTAGCTTTGTTTGTAATGATGCTTCCTAAGGTCCACTTGACTTTGCATTCTAGGACATTGGCTCTAGATGAGTGACCACACCATCATGATTATCTGGGTCATGAAGATCTTTTTGGTATAGTTCTTCCATGTATTCTTGCCATCTCTTCTTAATATCTTCTGCTTCTGTTAGGTCCATACCATTTCTGTCCTTAATTGTGCCCATCTTTGTGTGAAATATTCCCACGGTATCTCTAATTTTCTTGAAGAAATCTCTAGTCTTTCCCATTCTATTATTTTCCTCAATTTCTTTGCATTGATCACCGAGGAAGGCTTTCATATCTCTCCTTGCTATCCTTTGGAACTCTGCATTCAGATGGGTGTATCTTTCCTTTTCTCCTTTGCCTTTCACATCTCTTCTTTTCTCAGCTATTTGTAAGGCCTCCTCAGACAACCATGTTGCCTTTTGTCATTTCTTTTTCTTGGGGATGGTCTTGATTACTGCCTCTTGTACAATGTCATGAACCTCCATCCATAGTTCTTCAGGCACGCTGTCTATCAGATCTAATCCCTTGAATGTATTTCTCACTTCCACTGTATAATCGTAAGGGATTTGATTTAGGTCATACCTGAATGGTTTAGTGGTTCTCTCTACTTTCTTCAATTTAAGTCTGAATTTGGCAATAAGGAGTTCATGATCTGAGCCACAGTCAGCTTCCGGTCTTGTTTTTGCTGACTGTATAGAGCTTCTCCCATCTTTGGCTGCAAAGAATATAATCAATCTGATTTTGGTGTCGACCATCTCATCTGGTGATGTCCATGTGTAGAGTCTTCTCTTGTGTTGTTGGAAGAGGGTGTTTGCTATGACCAGTGCGTTCTCTTGGCAAAACTCTGTTAGCCTTTGACCTACTTCGTTTTGTACTCCAAGGTCAGATTTGCCTGTTACTCACTCTCCCTGATATCTAATTTCCTTTTGGTGTTCTGTGATTCCATATTAGGACTTACTAGAGAAAGCAAGGGGATTCCAGACAAACCATCTGCTTATGCTTCATTGGCTATGCTAAAGCTTTTGACTGTGTGGTTCACAACAAACTGTGGAAAATTCTTAAAGAGATGGGAATACCAGACCACTTTATGTTCCTCCTAAGAAACCTGTATGCAGGTTAAGACGCAACAGTTAGAACTGGACATGGAACAAGAACATAGTTCCAAATTGGGAAAGGAGTACATCAAGGCTGTGTATTGTCACCTTGCTTATTTATCTTGTATGCAGAGTACATCATGCAAAATGCTGGACTGGATGAAGCACAAGCTGGAATCAAGATTGCCAGGAGAAATATCAATAACCTCAGAAATGCAAATGACATCACCCTTTTGGCAGAAAGCGAAAAGGAACCAAAGAGCCTCTTGATGAAAGTGAAAGAGGAGAGTGAAAAAGTTGGCTTAAAACTCAACATTCAAAAAACTAAGATCATGGCATCTGGTCCCATCACTTCATGGCAAATAGATGGGCTAACAATGGAAACAATGAGAGACTTTATTTTCTTGGGCTCCAAAATCACTGCAGATGGTGACTGCAGCCATGAAATTAAAAGACACTTGCTCCTTGGAAGGAAAACTATGACAAACATAGACAGCATATTAAAAATCAGAGACATCACTTTATCGACAAAGGTCCATCTAGTCAAAGCTATGGTTTTTCCAGTGGTCATGTTTGGATGTGAGAGTTGGACTATAAAGAACACTGAGCACTGAAGCATTAATCCTTTTGAACTGTGGCGTTGGAGAAGGCTCTTGAGAGTCCTTTGGACAGCCAGGATGTCAAAGTAGTCAATCCTAAAGGACATCAACTCTGAATATTCATTGGAAGGACTGATGCTGAAGCTGAAACTCCGATACTTTGGCCACCTGATGCAAAGAGCTGAATTACTGAAAAGCCCCTGAGGCTGGGAATGA
Organism: Budorcas taxicolor; assembly: GCF_023091745.1. Taxonomy (NCBI): domain Eukaryota; kingdom Metazoa; phylum Chordata; class Mammalia; order Artiodactyla; family Bovidae; genus Budorcas; species Budorcas taxicolor. Next base: position 8,726,448 of record NC_068928.1, read on the forward strand.
GGAAGCAGGAGGAGAAGGGGGTAACAGAGGATGAGTTGGTTGGATAGCATCACCAACTCAGTGGACGTGAGTTTGAGCACATTCTGGGAGATAGTGAAAGAAAGGGAAACCAGGCGTGCTGCAGTCCATGGGGTCACAAAGAGTTGGACACTACTTAGCGACTGAACAACAATCTGCTGTCAACCCATCACATGAAGGTCTTAGTTGAAAATCTTTCAAGATGGTATCCCTCCAGAAACCATCATCACAAACATGAGCTATACCTGGGTCCTGATCACGGAGGAATCTCTGGTGCCTCCCAAAGCAGAATGCCTGTCCAGAGCAGCAGAATATGGTCCATACTTGTGCGGTGAAAGAGTGAGGATCTGGGAGGGGCATGAAAGGGCATCTGATCTTCATTTTCCAGGTAAAGTCTAAAACCTAGAGGTAGGGTGACCAGCTGTCTCAGTTTGCCTAGGAATGAGGGATTTCTATAATGTGGGGATTTTCGGATTTAAGATCAGAGAAGTCAATCACCCTATAAGGGGCTGTGATGAGTAAACCCATGTGGGCAGAGTGGGAAGGAAAAAAGATTTGGTCACAGTTTGTTCACCAGAAAGATGGGAAACATCTTTCCAGAGGGCTGTGGGAAGGCAATTCTTAAAAGAACTAGATATGGCCAATAAACACATTTAAAACATTTAAATTTACTGATAATATCAAATACAAACTAAAGCAATTTTCACCTATTTGTCAAAGATTTAAATATATACAGGGGATTCCTGGGCAGTCCAGTGGTTAGGGGGCTTCCCTGGTGGCTCAGACAGTAAAGCATCTGCCTGCAATGCTGGAGACCTGGGTTCCATCCCTGGGTGGGGAAGATACCCTGGAGGAGGGCATGGCTCTGTGCTTTCATTGCCTAGGGTGTGGATTCAATCCCTGATAGGGGAACTAAGATCCTACAAACGGTGTGGCGTGACCCAGCCAAAACACACACACACACACACACACTAGGAAGCCAGCACTTGTACAGTGTTGGTCAAAATACAAACTATTTTGATCTTTTTGGAGAGCAATTGGTTAAAAAATGTTTTTAAGATATCCATGCCCTTAGACCATATAATTACATTTCTTAGAATCTGGTCTTAAGGAAATAATTAGAAAGAAGTATGATCAAAGTTTGAGTATATTTGTTCTTGACAGCTTCATAATAAAATCAGGTTAAAGACAACCTAAAATTTCTCCTGGGGAGGCCAAATGAAAAAAAAAACCAAATTCCTTTTGATTTTTAAGCAAAGGAAGTCAACTCTCCTTTTGTTCTGCCCTCCGCTTTCAGATTTTGCCTAAAAGCCTTTATTTTAGATTCAAACAGTTCTTTCCAAAGAGAAATCTGGCCATTGGCATTTTAAATATGGTTTCCAACCACTTTGGCTTTCACTGGTCACATAGGCTATGCCAGATCACCAGCTCAGACTACCTCAAGAAGAAGGAGAAGAAAAGAATGGTAGCAGATACTGTTAGATGTGGGGGATTCAGACAGAGCTGACCAATGGAGCCTTAAGAAGAGTTCGCCTAACATCTTCTCTCCTTCAATAGATTGACTCTCTTATTTAACACGACTCTGAGTCCCTCACTCAGGCCCTTACTAGCTGTGTGCCCATAAGCCAAGTTACTGAACTTCTCTGTGCTTCAGTGGCTTTATCTGTAACAAGGGATCATTAATACTTATATAGTGCTTATTATGAGACAGACTGTGGTATAATATAATTTATTTGATCTTTGTCCTTGGTTCTGGCACAGAACTCCTAAAACTCATGGAATTTCCTGAATGGTGATAGTGTCTTTTGTCATCCATAATGAGCTCTTTTTGACGACATCATCTGAGTTTATGCTAATGAGATAATTCAGGGTGAAGACCCTAGATAGTTCAGGATGGAGCTTGGCTGAGAGAAAGAACTAAGAGGCAAGATAAGAGGATGGAATCTTTCAGCCCCATCCTCCAAATTCTGGAGAAAGAGGAGGGCCCAAGATTGTTCAAGATAAAAGCTCTTGAACAGGCTTAAGCAAAGTAAAAACACAGCCCTCAGAATGGGAGAAACTGAAACAGCTGACAAAGAATTAATCTCCAAAATACACAACCAGTTCATGCAACTCAATACCAGAAAAACAACCCAATCAAAAAGTGGGCAAAAGACCTAAACAGACATTTCTCCAAAGAAGACATCAAATCAGTTCAGTTCAGTTGCTCAGTCGGGTCCAACTCTTTGTGACCCCATGGACTGCAGCACACCAGGCTTCCCTGTCCATCACCAACTCTCGGATCTTGCTCAAACTCATGTCCATCGAGTTGGTGATGTCATCCAACCGTCTCATCCTCTGTCATTCCCTTCTCCTCCTGTCTTCAATCTTTCCCAGCATCAGGGTCTTTTCAATGAGTCAGTTCTTCAAATCAGGTGGCCAAGAAGACATACAGATGGCTAATAAACACATGAAAAGATGCTCAACATCACTCATTATTAGAGAAATGCAAATCAAAACCACAATGTGGTACGATCTCACACCAGTCAGAATGGCCATCATCAAAAAGTCTATAAACAATCAATGCTAGAGAGAGTGTAGTGAAAAGGGAACACTTTTACACTGTTGGTGGGAATGCAAACTGGTACAGCCACTATAGAGAACAGTGTGGAGATTGCTTTAAAGACTGGGAATAGAACTGCCATCAGTTCAGTTCAGTTGCTCAGTCGTGTCCGACTCTTTGCAACCCCATGAATTGCAGCACACCAGGCCTCCCTGTCCATCACCAACTCCTGGAATTCACTAACTCATGTCCATTGAGTTGGTGATGCCATTCAGCCATTTCATCCTCTGTCATCCCCTTCTCCTCCTGCCCCCAATCCCTCCCAGCATCAGAGTCTTTTCCAATCAGGCAACTCTTCGCATGAGGTGGCCAAAGTACTGAAGTTTCAGCTTTAGCATCAGTCCTTCCAATGAACACCCAGGGCTGATCTCCTTTAGAATGGACTGGTTGGATCTCCTTGCAGTCCAAGGGACTCTCAAGAGTCTTCTCCAACACCACAGTTCAAAAGCATCAATTCTTCGGTGCCCAGCTTTCTTCACAGTCCAACTCTCACATCCATACATTACCACTGGAAAAACCATAGCCTTGACTAGATGGGCCTTTGTTGGCAAAGTAATATCTCTGCTTTTGAATACGCTGTCTAGGTTGGTCATAACTTTTCTTCCAAGGAGTAAGCGTCTTTTAATTTCATGGCTGCAATCACCATCTACAGTGATTTTGGAGCCCCCAAAAATAAAATCTGTCACTGTTTCCCCATCTATTTCCCCATGAAGTGATGGGACCAGATGCCATGATCTTCGTTTTCTGAATGTTGAGCTTTAAGCCAACTTTTTCACTCTCCTTTTTCACTTTCATCAACTGCCATATGACCCAGCAATTCCACTGCTGGGCATACACCCTAAGGAAACCAGAATTGAAAGAGACACATGTACCCCAATGTTCATCACAGCACTATTTACAATAGCCAGGACATGGAAGTAACCTGGATGTCCATCAGCCGATGAATGGATAAGGAAGCTGTGGTATGTATACACAATGAAATATTACTCAGCTATATAAAGGAACACATTTGAGTCAGTTCTAATGAAGTGGATGAAACTGGAGCCTATTATACAAAGTGAAGTAAGTCAGAAAGAGAAAGACAAATACTGTATATTAATGCATATTATGGAATTTAGGAAGATGGTACCAATGATCCTACATGCAGGGCAGCAAAGGAGACACAGATGTAAAGAACAGACTTTTGGACTCAGTGGGAGAAGGAGAGGGTGGGATGATTTGAGGGAATAGCACTGAAACATGTACATTATCATATGTAAAATAGATGCCCAGTGCAAGTTCAATGCATGAAGAAGGGCACGCAAAGCCAGTGCTCTGGGACAACCCAGAAGGATAGGGTGGGGAGAGAGGTGGGAGGGGGGCTCAGGATAGGGGTACACATGTATACCTATGGCCAATTCATGTTGATATATGGCAAAAACCATCACAATATTGTAATTATTCTCCAGTTAAAACAAATTATTTTAGAAAATACAGATGGTAAGCGTAACAGCATCTAAAAAATTATCATGCATCAGTTCAGCTCAGTTCAGTCGCTCAGTCGTGTCCGACTCTTTGCGACCCCATGAATCGCATCACACCAGGCCTCCCTGTCCATCACCAACTCCCGGAGTTCACTCAAACTCACATCCATTGAGTTGGTGATGCCATCCAGCCATCTCATCATCGGTCGTCCCCTTTTCCTCCTGCCCCCAATCCCTCCTAGCATCAGAGTCTTTTCCAATGAGTCAACTCTTTTCATGAGGGGGCCAAAGTACTGGAGTTTCAGCTTTAGGATCATTCTTTCCAAAGAACACCCAGGGCTGATCTCCTTTAGAATGGACTGGTTGGATCTCCTTGCAGTCCAAGGGACACTCAGGAGTCTTCTCCAACACCACAGTTCAAAAGCATCAGTTCTTCTGTGCTCAGCTTTCTTCACAGTCCAACTCTCACATCCATACATGACCACAGGAAAAACCATAGCCTTGACTAGATGGACCTTTGTTGGCAAAGTAAACGTCTCTGCTTTTGAATATGCTATCTAGGTTGGTCATAACTTTTCTTCCAAGGAGTAAGCGTCTTTTAATTTCATGGCTGCAGTCACCATCTGCAGTGATTTTGGAGCCCCCAAAAATAAAGTCTGCCACTGTTTCCACTGTTTCCCCATCTATTTCCATGAAGTGATGGGACCAGATGCCATGATCTCCGTTTTCTGAATGTTGAGCTGTAAGCCATCTTTTTCACTCTCCTCTTTCACTTTCATCAAGAGGCTTTTTAGTTCCTCTTCCCTTTCTGCCATAAGGGTGGTGTCATCTGCATATCTGAGGTTATTGATATTTCTCCCGGCAATCTTGATTCCAGCTTGTGCTTCTTTCAGCCCAGCGTTTCTCATGATGTACTCTGCATAGAAGTTAAATAAGCAGGGTGACAATATGCAGCCTTGACGTCCTCCTTTTCCTATTTGGAACCAGTCTGTTGTTCCATGTCCAGTTCTAACTGTTGCTTCCTGACCTGCATGCATATATGTGTACAATGTTTGATACTGTATACATGCACACACAGGTACATGTGTAGAAAAAGTATAGAAGAATACATTTTAAACCATTGGTAATTGTTATTCTAAAAGTTTTAGGAGACCAGAGTGATGGGACCCAGGGTTTTCTTCATATGACATTATTGGAATTTTTGGTCATAATAATATTAAAAAATGGACTTAGAAAAAAAAACCCTCTTGAACAGCAAGATTTGAAGAGCTTCTGAAATGGTGAATAATATATCCATGTGTAGGAAGGGTGGTGCCTCCCAACTCCATGGGACAGGTGCTCCTGCGTCAAGACCCTTCCAGACCTACCCTGTGTACCTCTTCATCCAGCTGTTCGCTCGTATTCTTTACTCAGTAAATGTAAGCAAAGCGTTATCCTTAGTTCTCTGAGTCACCAGCATCCCTACACTCGGCGTCATTCCTGCTCCCTTCATTGTCTGAGATGATCTCGCCAATGCTCTGCATTTCCGCGGATCAACCTCCTCCCACCTGAGTCACCTGCTTCTGTCATCCTATCCAAGATCTTGTCACCAGGACCAACTGCACACCAAGTCCAGAAATCTTCATTTCAAGCAGCCCTCCCTGGCTGCTACCTCGTATCTGTTCCATTTGCTTCCCACTCCTAGATTTTTTCACCCCCTCAGTGACCTCTCTTCCATTCAGTGATTCTCTAGTCCATTCATTCATCCCTCTAGACCATCAGTTCTCTCAGTTCTTGGCTTAGAGTTCCTGGTCCATCACAAAAAACATTTGCATATTTCCTCGTCCTTTGTGATGACATTAAAATGTGTCTGCAAGTTCTTTGACACTTGTGTTAGTCTTCTTGGTCTGTCATAACAAAATATCAGAGAGTGGGTGACTTAAATGGAAATTAATTTATTCACTGTTCTGGAAGCTAGAACTCTAAGATCAAAGTTCTGGCCAATTCAGTTTAAGGGTCTCTTCTTTGCTTTCAGAAGCAGCAAGCTCTTTGTCTCTTCTGTTTTTTGTTTTGTTTGGTTTTTTAATCACTAAGAAAATGTGAAGCCCTTTTTCCCTCCGTTAATTTAGTTCTCAATATACTTCTTTTAAAAAAAATTTATTTTATATTGGAAAGTAGTTGGTTACTGGAGACGGAAAGGCAACCCACTCCAGTATTCTTGCCTGGGAAATCCCATGGGGAAGAGCCGCCTGGTGGGCTATAGGCCGTGGGGTCACAAAAGAGTTGGACATGAATTAGCTACTAAACAACAACACAGTCGGTTAGCAATGCTGTGTTAGTTTCAGATGCACAGCAGTGTGGTTCAGTTATACACATACATGTATCTGCTCTATTTCAAATTCTTTTCCTATTTAGGTAATTATAGAGTGTCAGGCAGCTGTGTCTCTTATAAAGACACTAATCCTATCAGATCACAGTCCCATCTTCATGACCTCATACAATCTTAATAACCTCTTTAGAGGCCCCATCTCCAAATAGAGCCATGCTGAGGGGCAGAGCTAAAACATGTACGTTTGGGGGCAGGGACACAAACATTCCGTTCACAACGACACTTCTCTCTTCAAAAGGTGGAGTCTAATTCCCTTCCCCTTGAACATAGGCTTGACTTGGTGACTTGCTTTTAACAAAGAGAATGTGGCCAAGCATTGCATTGCGACTTGAGTCTAGGTCATAAAAATACAGTTTCTGCTTAGTTCTCCTCCCCCTGGATCGCTAGCTCTGTGAGAAGCCATATGTCACGTTTTGAGGATACTTGAACAGCCTGTGTAGCGGCTCACACAAAGAGAAACTGAGTCTTTCGGCCAACAACCACCTCTGGTCTGCCAGTCATGCATGTGGACAAACATAGTGGAAGCAGAGTCTCCAGTTCCGGTCAAGCTTTCAGATGATCAAAGTCCTGAGAAAATCTTTTTTAAAAAAAGTTAATTAGTTTATTAATTTGGCTGCACTGAGTCTGAGGTGCAGCATTCAAGATCCGGTTGCCAGATCTTGGAACCCAGGCCCCTTGCATTGGGAACACAGAGTCTTAGCCACTGGACCGCCAGGGAAGTCCCCTGATAATATCTTGACTGCAACCTCATGAGAGATCCCAAACTGCCCAGCTAAGCTCCCTCCAAATTCCCAGTTCTATCTCTTAAAAATAAGAGATAATATCTATTGTTTTAAGCTACTCAGTGTTGGTAATTTTTTTTCAACAGCAATAGATAACTAAACCAGTCAATCCTGAAGGAAATCTATCCTGAATATTCATTGAAAAGATTGAAGCTGAAGCTCCAATACTTTGGCCACCTGATTAGATTCATTAGCAAGACCCTGATGCTGGGAAATATTGAAGGCCAAAGGAGAAGGGGACGACAGAGGACGAGATGGTTGGATGACATCACTGACTCAACGGACATGACTTTGAGCAAGCTCAGGGAGATGGTGAAGGATGGGGAAGCCTGGTGTGCCGCAGTCCATGAGGTTGTAAAGAGTCGGACACGACCGAGCAACTGAACAACAACGACCACCTTGACCTTCTTCCCTTCCAACTTGTGGGCCCAGTGAAGCCCCAACACTGGTTAAATCTAACTTTCACCTATCCCATACCTGCACTCCAGCTGCTGAATGTGGCTGGAGATATAGACGTGACTGTGCCGGAAGGTATCCCTTAAAAATCATGTACTTAAACCTCAAGAGGACCATGTTGTTGCCCAGCAACCCTACAGCCTCTCCCTAGGCGAGTCACTCTCCTACTGCTTGTGATAACTGTATTATACTCCTCCCTTCCCAGGCCTTCACACAACTCTCCTCGCTTCTCACTTTCAACCAGTGATATCATTTTTTCCCCTGCCAAGAAAATAGAAGAAATCAGAAAAAAATAAGTCTTTATCATCCCATCAAAAATACCAACCTCCAGTATTCAGGCCCTTCAACTCCGCCCCCATCCTCTTATGATGAATGGACCATCCAGTACTTCTATCTGAGGTCAGGCCTTCCTCTTGTGCACCATATCCTTTCCTTCTTGCTTATTAAAAGGCATCACTCCAGCAATTATCTGCTCTCTCATATGCATTGTCAAATTTTCTCTCTTTAGTGGACCATTTCCCATTATGGTGTATAATTTTATTTTTTAAAAAAAGAATCTTTAATCCTACTTTCCTCTCCATTTACTTCACCATTTGTCTGCTAACCGTTCATAGCAAAATTTAAAAAAATGATCTGGCCTGTTTCTATTTCCTTACCTCCTGCTCTCTGTCACATACCCCTCAGTGAGGCTTGTGTCCCTACCATGATAGTAAAACCACATTTTTCAAGGTCTCCAGGGACTTCTGGGATTCAATGGTCAATTTTCTGTTCTCATTTGACTCATCAGCAACAATTCAAGCCATTTGATCATTCACTTCATGAAACAGTTTCTCAGTTGCTTCCAAACACCAGAGTTTTCCAATCTTCCTCCTACTTCACCAGCTGTTCCTTTTCCATTTTCCTTCCTGGATTCCCTTTCCCCTCTTTCACAAGCTCTAAAACTGGAGTGCTCCAGGGCCCAGTTCTCCTCTGTCCTCTCCCCTCCTCTCTGTAATGCCCTGCCTTTCTCTTCTCCTCTTAGTCCTTCCTCCTGGATGCTTATCTAGCCCCATGGCTTTAATACCATCCCTGTGCTGCAGACGCCTTATTAATGTTTCTAATCCAGAGCCTCTCCCCAGAGCCCAGTATGAATAAAGGCAACTTCCTCTCTTTTTAGCATATTTCTCTCCACCTCTCTGCAGTTTCACCTTTTTCTCCTGGTATTTGGATTATTCCTACTCAAGGGTGACTGGTAGGATTAAAACATTCAATAGTGTTCAGCAGTGCCTTGCACAGAATTTGGAAATATTCATCAGTTCAGTTCAGTTCAGTCGCTCAGTCATGTCCGACTCTTTGCGACCGCATGAATCGCAGCACGCCAGGCCTCCCTGTCCATCACCAACTCCCGGAGTTCACTCAGATTCACATTCATCAAGTCAGTGATGCTATCCGGCCATCTCATCCTCTGTCGTCCTCTTCTCCTCCTGCCCTCAATCCCTCCCAGCATCAGAGTCTTTTCCAATGAGTCAACTCTTCACATGAGGTGGCCAAAGTACTGAAGTTTCAGCTTAAGCATTATTCCTTCCAAAGAAATCCCAGGGCTAATCTCCTTTAGAATGGACTGGTTGGATCTCCTTGCAGTCCAAGGGACTCTCAAGAGTCTTCTCCAACACCACAGTTCAAAAGCATCAATTCTTCAGCGTTCAGCCTTCTTCACAGTCCAACTCTCACATCCATACATGACCACAGGAAAAACCATAGCCTTGACTAGACAGACCTTAGTCGGCAAAGTAATGTCTCTGCTTTTGAATATGCTATCTAGGTTGGTCATAACTTTTCTTCTTCATGGCTTGCAGTCACCATCTGCAGTGATTTTGGAGCCCCCCAAAATAGAGTCTGACACTGTTTTCACTGTTTCCCCATCTATTTCCCATCAAGTGATGGGACCGGATGCCATGATCTTCGTTTTCTGAATGTTGAGCTTTAAGCCAACTTTTTCACTCGCCACTTTCACTTTCATCAAGAGGCTTTTTAGTTCCTCTTCACTTTCTGCCATAAGGGTGGTGTCATCTGCATGTCTGAGGTTCTTGATATTTTCCCCGGCAATCTTGTTTCCAGCTTGTGTTTCTTCCAGCCCAGCGTTTCTCATGATGTACTCTGCACAGAAGTTAAATAAGCAGGGTGACAATATACAGCCTTGAAGTACTCCTTTTCCTATTTGGAATCAGTCTGTTGTTCCATGTCCAGTTCTAACTGTTGCTTCCTGACCTGCATACAGATTTCTCAAGAGGCAGGTCAGGTGGTATGGTATTCCCATCTCTCTCAGAATTTTCCGCAGTTTATTGTGATCCACACAGTCAAAGGCTTTGGCATAGGCAATAAAGCAGAAATAGATGTTTTTCTGGAATTTTCTTGCTTTTTCCATGATCCAGCGAATGTTGGCAATTTGATCTCTGGTTCCTCTGCTTTTTCTAAAACCAGCTTGAACATCAAATATAACTAAATGGCTCCTTTCAGGACAATATTTACATTTGGCCTAAAGGCAAAATTGTAAGTCTTCAGTGATGAAGTTTCAGATATGAGCAGATGTGATTTCATTCTAATCAGGCCTGGGATGGAAATGGGGGATGTGGGTAGATTTTTCTGGAGTGAGAAGCTTTTCCAGAATAGCTCAGCTCATGCTGATTGCTGACTCAGTCTTTCGGTGGCATGTACTGGCTATTTCTCTGTCTTTTTTGGTCTTGTTGTGGTCAGAGTAAGGTAAACTGGCTGCACAGTGCAGCAGAGTCCCACCCTGAATTTTAGTGGTTCCTGTCTCGTTGGGGTTGTCCCGCAGTTAGGTCACAGTGGTGACAACTGGTGTATTCATTGTCACTGAACTTTTCAGAGAGACACTGTTCTTTAGCCACTGACTAAATCCTTAACTTGGCCCAAAATGGTATTCATAGGTGTACCAGACCAAAGGTTCAAGTTAGACCTTGACATCTGGCTGAATCACTATTGAAAGTTTTACATGTCAGACCCTCCATAAAATAAGAGTGTAATCCTCCTTCACCTCTCCAATTCACAGCGATGAGAGTCCATGAAGTGATAAAGCTGTATCAGACAGGGGCCCTGAATCAGTCCAGGTCCTGTCACTCCAGGCAATGAGGAGAGCTGGATGAAGGAGCTGTTTACAGGCTTCAGAGAAGCAACAAGGGTAAGGAAGCCAGGAAAGGTGGTAAGACGCCCAGGGACTGGCAACAACAGGAACTCACTAGCACCTTCAGGCTGCAGGGGAAAGTGGGGAGTAGCAACCGGAGCCCGGGGGAGGAGAGTAGCTGGGAGAGGGCCTAGGGTTGGAGCCTGGGCCATCCATCAATCCAGCCGTGGGTGAGCTGGCAGAATAAACATCCCAACCTCTGCCTTCCCATCTCTGGTCAGTGGCTCCCACTGGCCAAGCCCAACAAGGAACCAGAGGGCAAGGGATGCTCTTGATATAGACCCCACAGGTCAGCCTCCTGGATCTCACATGCTGTGGGGCAACTAAGTCCTTGTGCTACAACTAAAGAGCCTACATGCCTGTCCAAACAAAAGCAAAAGACAGGTGGAATGTGTGATGGTTAATTTTATGTGTCAGTTTGATTGGGATAAAGGATGCCCAGATAGCCAGTAAAAGATTATTTCTGGATGTGTCTGTGAGGATGTTTCTGGAAGAGATTAGCATTTAGAATCAATAGACTAAGTAAAGAAGATCTGCTTTCAGCAGTGTGGGTGGGCATCACCCAATTCAACTAAAAAGTGAAAAAGTGGAGAGGCGAATTCCCCCTCTCTTTTTGAGCTGGGACGTCCACCTTCTCCTGCCCTTGGACATAGTAACTCCTGGTTCTTGGGCCTTTGGACTCCAAGACTCATCCAGTGGCTCCTCAGATTCTTTGGCCTTGAGACTTGAACAGAATTATACCACCAGCTAGTTTTCCTTGTTTTTAAGCTTGCAGATGGCAGATCGTGTGAATTCTTGGCTTCCACAACCAAGTAAGCCAATTCCTATAATGAAACTCCTATCTGTATCTAATCTGTTTATCTATCTATATAAATTCTATAGGTTCTGTTTCTCTGAAATACATAGTATTAGAATAACCTATGTGTGTTAACACATGAGACTGTAAATCTGTTTCTCCAACAATGCTTATGAGACAGGGACAGATTTATTGAAGTGTATGAGTATTTTAAAGAGCATTTTAATGAGCATTTTAAGGAGATTTCTGCCTCAACTTTGATAGAGATCTTCTGAGATGTAGAACTGGAAGAATGAGTGGGAAGAGAACCTGGAGGACAAGGAACAAGACCAGACACAAGAGGCTAAATCACCTTTCATGATAAAGAACTCAGAAAGAAGGGAGATATTTGGGTGATGGAGAGGGCATGGGAGCTTTTGACATGCAAAAGTCCCTTGAGTAGCTATAGATGGGAGCAAACTGAGGAGGAGTAAAAGGGGCTTTAGAAAAACTTTACTGAGAGTTTATATCTCTTCAAGAGATATTAATAACTAATTGGATTTTTTTTTTAAATGACTCTCAGGGACTTCCCTGGTGATCCAGTGGTGAAGAATCCTCCTTAGAATGCAGGAGATGCTGGTTCGATCCCTGGTCTGGAAATGAAGATTCCACATGCCTCAGGGCAACTAAGCTCTCACAGCAATGAAGACCCAGATCAGCCAAAAAATAAAAGATAAAAGACTTTCAATTGCTGAGCAATGTTTCTTTATATGAGCCCCAAACAGATCCAGAGCCACATGGAACATGTAGTTTTATTGGAGTTCAGTTCAGTTCAGTTCAGTCGCTCAGTTGTGTCCAACTCTTTGTGACCCCATGAATCGCAGCACGCCAGGCCTCCCTGTTCATCACCATCTCCCGGAGTTCACTCAGACTCACGTCCATCAAGTCCATGATGCCATCCAGCAATCTCATCCTCGGTCGTCCCCTTCTCCTCTTGCCCCCAATCCCTCCCAGCATCAGTCTTTTCCAATGAGTCAACTCTTTGCATGAGGTGGCCAAGTACTGAAGTTTCAGCTTTAGCATCAGTCCTTCCAATGAACACCCAGGGCTGATCTCCTTCAGAATGGACTGGTTGGATGTCCTTGCAGTCCAAGGGACTCTCAAGAGTCTTCTCCAACACCACAGTTCAAAAGTATCAATTCTTTGGTGCTCAGCCTTCTTCACAGTCCAACTCTCACATCCATACATGACCACAGGAAAAACCATAGCCTTGACTAGACAGACCTTAGTCGGCAAAGTAATGTCTCTGCTTTTGAATATGCTATCTAGGTTGGTCATAACTTTCCTTCCAAGGAGTAAGCGTCTTTTAATTTCATGGCTGCAGTCACCATCTGCAGTGATTTTGGAGCCCCCCAAAATAAATTCTGACACTGTTTGCACTGTTTCCGCATCTATTTCCCATGAAGTGATGGGACTGGATGCCATGATCTTTGTTTTCTGAATGTTGAGCTTTAAGCCAACTTTTTCACTCTCCTCTTTCACTTTTATCAAGAGGCTTTTTAGTTCCTCTTCATTTTCTGCCATAAGGGTGGTGTCATCTGCATATCTGAGGTTATTGATATTTCTCCCGGCAATCTTGTTTCCAGCTTGTGTTTCTTCCAGTCCAGCATTTCTCATGATGTACTCTGCATAGAAGTTAAATAAGCAGGGTGACAATATATAGCCTTGACGTACTCCTTTTCCTATTTGGAACCAGTCTGTTGTTCCATCCAGTTCTAACTGTTGCTTCCTGACCTGCATACAGATTTCTCAAGAGGCAGGTCAGGTGGTCTGGTATTCCCATCTCTTGAAGAATTTTCAAGTTTATTCACAGTTTATTGTGATCCACACAGTCAAAGGCTTTGGCATAGTCAATAAAGCAGAAACAGATGTTTTTCTGGAACTCTCTTGCTTTTTCCATGATCCAGTGGATGTTGGCGATTTGATCTCTGGTTCCTCTGCCTTTTCTAAAGTCAGCTTGAACATCAGGAAGTTCACGGTTCACGTATTGCTGAAGCCTGGCTTGGAGAATTTTGAGCATTACTTTACTAGCATGTGAGATGAGTGCAATTGTGCGGTAGTTTGAACATTTATTGGAGTTACAAAAGACCTTTTGGATGGTTCTGGCAATTGAGAACTGGCTGAAAACCACTGCACACATCACACTCTTGATCCTCTGTGGTGCAGCACACAAGCCTGGAAACTTCTGAGAACTCAGCTTCGTTCCAAGCTGTCATACCTTACCCAGGTCACTGTGAAAGGGAAGGGATGACCATTTTTCTCTCTTTGGACAGAGATCAGAGAGGATAAACAGGTTGTTGATGATCATCCAAGGCTTCTAAGGAGGAAGGAGGTATATCCCAGCTCTCTGAACACCTGTGTGGCCTGAATCCCCCTCAACTGCCTGAGTGCAGATTCTGTTGCTTTTCCTTTTTAGAAAGTGAAAATCCGGGGCTTCCATGGTGGTTCCGTGGTAAAGAATCTGCCTTCCAATACAAGAGACACAGTTTCGATCCCTGATGCGGGAAGACCCCACTTGCTGTGGAGCAACGAAGCCTGTGCGTCACAACTATTGAGCCTGTGCCCTGGAGCCGGGGAGCCGCGACTGCTGAGCCCGCATGCTGCAGCTACTGGAGCCTGGGCGCCCCTAGAGCCTGTGCCCCGCCACGAGCAAAGCTGCCACACTGAGAAGCCTGAGCACCTCAACTAGAGAGTGACCCGCTCAGCAACCAAGAGGCAGCACAGCCAAAAATCAATCGATCAGTAAAGACATTCTTAAAGAAGAAAGTGGAAATCCATCTCCTCTTTCCTTCCTGAGAAGGCTTTGTCCAGGACCTTTGTGGGCCAAGACCAGAGCCTGAGCATTTACAAAATCATTTCTTTTGAGTCCTTAACTCCTTTCTTGGAAGCAGTTTAAACTGCAAAGGAGGCTAAGCCCAGGGACATGTTAGTCTGAGCACCAAGGTGAGCCTTCTACACCATGTTCTGAATTTCCCAGCCAGGCGACACTCCAATGACAGAGGCTCCGATCAGGGTCAGCTGTTTCCCAACATGAAGTGAGATGTGGGGAGCTACTGACTGAGGGGTTCTGTAAAGAAACCTCCACTTTCATTCACGGGAACTATCAAAAAAAAGCAGCTCACTGTCTCTTCTGAGAATGCATGAACAGCTTTGGTTGCTGCTGGAGACCATGTTGCAACCTTGAAGGCTAGAAGTCTTGGGATGAAGTTGCACCATGCAGGAAGGTGGAGAGACAAAAAAAGACACAGCACAGAGCTGATGAATCAGACCTTGTATAAAGCCTGCTCACCTGGAACTTTTTTTTTTAACTGTCATGGGACCAGAAGGTTCCTTTCGTTGTTTAAGTCAGTTTGAGCTGTATCTTCTGGTATTGCAGTAAAGGTCATCCACCCTGCAGATACCTAATAGCAGCTCAGACTTTGCATTGCAGGCTGATCTTGCATTGTCAAGATCCTGTCTTGACATAGATGATGTATCAGTGCATCACTGGGTTTTAACCCTCTTTCTTGGGGAGAGAGGGAAGGTCAGGCAAGTTCGTCTTGCACCCTGGGGCAAGGGGGTGACATGTTAGTCAAGCTTGAATGTGACCATCTGGGAGCTCAGAGGTCAGATCCAGGTGGGGCAGATGTTCTTTATCTGGGCTTCCTGGACTCCTAGGAAAGGTGCCAGAAAGCCCATGAAACCCTGAAACTGTATGGAAATGTGTGTACATTTTCACCAGGTTTTCCAAAGGGAAGTGTCACTGTGCTATGTTTAAATGGTATAAAGCCCTCTAATGCCCCCTGCCTGGGTTTCCGCTTGTCGTAAAGCAGGAGTGACTGCTTCCATTCCTTCTTCCTCTTTAGAAGGGATCATAGATGATAGATAAACCTATTAGAGAGAAATTTCAAGCAACATTGTCAGTGACTATGCCAAGAGGTTGACAGAGGAGAGCAGGGGGCAAATCCTGAGAGAGAAAGTCCCTCTGGAGGTAAAGACAGCCATGTGTTTAGGTGAAGGAGAGGAATGAAGATCGTTCTGCCCTCTCTGTAGGAAAGCCATGGACACGGATACACGCACCCACGCGTGCTGCACGCCTCGTAGGAATGGGCTAGCACTGGCAACGTCTGATGACTTTCAGCGGTTATTTCCACAACACTCGCCTCCGCCAGAGCATGGGAGCCAGTTCTCACGTGTCTCCCCCGGGGCTGAGAGAGTGCAACGCCTGGGGTGGTGCTGCAACCCCAGTTCAGTTGTTCTGGTTCCTCTCCTGGGGCTCTTTCCTTTAGCAGCTGTCCCTACCTTTCTGGCACCAAGCACTGGTTTCATGGAAGACAATTTTTCCACAGATGGGGGAGGGGAGTGGTTTGGGGATGATTCAAGCGCATTACATTGATTGCACACTTCACTTCTGTTATTATTACATCGGCTCCACCTCAGGTCATCAGGCATTGGGTCCTGGAGGTTGGGGACACTGCTCTATCACGGTGGTTTCTAAACCTGACCGATCAGCAGCAGCACCTGGACGTTTCCTACACAGTCTCAGGCTCTGCTCCAGCTCTAGAAGCTCTGACTCAGTATGAATGGGCAGGGCCTTGGGTATCTGCATTTTTGGAAGCATCGCAGGTGAATCTGGACAAGAATTTGTGCAAACTCCAGAAGAGAGTGAGGGACAGGGAAGCCTGGTGTGCTGCAGTCCATGGGTAGCAAAGAGCTGGACATGACAGTGACCGCCCAACAACAGGTGAAGTGGAACACTATTCGGGTTTTGGGACAAATTGCTCTCTGTTGAGAGCACTGTGTGTGTGCATGCATGCATGTGTGTGCAACCATGTGTCCTCACACAGGCAAGCCTTGCAAGTGTGTTTATGTCTGGATGCCTCTCATCTCCTCTTAAAAGAAAAACCCTTTGATGGGGGCTTCCCTGGTGGCTCAGTGGTAAAGAATCTGCCTGCATTGCAGGAGCCACAGGAAACATGGATTGGATCCCTGGGTGGGGAAGATCCCCTGGAGGAGGGCATGGCAACCCACTCTACTATTCTTGCCTGGAGAATCCCACGGACAGAGGAGCCTGGCGGAGCCTATAGTCCATGGGGTCGCAAAGTCGGACACAACTGAAGCAACTTAGCATGCATGCACGCACCCTTTGGTCATCCTTCCTGATGTCTCATGGTTCTTTGGCTAGCCCCTCATCAAATGGTAGCTTAGTCCCTATCAGGGGTTGGTACATAGTCACAGTAGACTCTTAGGGATGGATAATCACTCAAGTTCAAAAGTGGTAAATCCGTAACGGTGGTATTTCAGGCTTTCAGATGGGCAAATGGATGTAGGAGACATTTTAGGGAAGAGAGATGTCTCATCACACTATGTGGTGGTGTATTTGCCACGATAGCCCTCTAGCACAGAACTCCCACGTGGATATCATATGCTTGCAGGTATACAGTATAAACAGAATACCAACAAAACTCTCAGAATAAAAAGCAAACACATATAACAAGCAGGTAGACTTTTGGAGCATGCAACCTTTTTTAGGGAAAAAATTATGAAGGCATTTTCAGTGTTGCGTTTCATTGCAAGGCATCCTCTTGAAGCTGGGAGAGAGGCATCCGGAAACACGAGTTTGTCATGGAAACGCTGACAGGGCTTCAGCAGAAGGATGCTCACAGGTGCAGCCTGGAATGGCACAGTCCTTCGTGGCTTGTTTACAAGCCTGCACACTGAATGAATTCTCTGTTCCTCTTGGCCACTGGAAAGTCAGCTGGCCTTTGGGGATCTGGGGGCTTCTCACCAGAAAAGTGGTTGTGTCTCTCTTGGTGGTCATTTCCAGACATCCAGAGAGGGAAACAGAAGGGGTCTTAGATCAGTTTCACATCTGGGAGAAGGGTTCCTGGAGGGAGTAGAGAAAGAAAGGAGGGAAGGAAGGAGGAGAGGGAAGCATACTGATTCTAAGTGTTAAGCACTTCTAGAAGCTTACACCATAGTCTTCATGTCTTTAACACTATCAGCTGCAACCCAGTCATAATAAAAGGTTACTTCCACATTACAGGGAAGGAAACAGGCTGGCAGCATCCAGAGTGGGAGCTGACACCTGCATCCCAGGGGAGACTAGGTGGCTGGGTGATGTAGAATTAGGAAGCTGATGACCCTGAACCCACCACTTGGGTTGATGCCAAAAGCTCTGGAGCAGAGAATACAGGCCTTCCCTTGTCAAGCAGAAAGGAAATTCCTCCAACCTTGGGCCTGTCAAGGGGTAGGTGACTGACCAGAGACGCTGCGCTGTGGTGTCCTGGCAGGAGCCACAGACTGCCATCAGCTGCTTTAGGGAGCCAGTGGGAGAGGCCTGAGAGGCTGGGGTGGGGGTTGGGAAAGGACAAAGGTGGCTTCGGCCTGGGAGAAGTTCCCATTTGGTGGTGAAAACGTCATCTCCTAGGGGAATATGACCAGAGCTCTGCCCACGCATCCGAGGAGGGTAGAGGGAAGAAGGTACAGTCCATGCCTTCCAGGGGCTCACAGTGGAGAGAGAAGGCCTCCTAGCCCTCTCCTGTGCACCTGCCTGGCCTAAAGCAACCACCTACAGCCGTTTCGATCCGAGCTGCCTGCTCCCTGGGGGCCTGCAGCCCTGGCCGGGCCCGGTGGCTCTGCTAGGAGGCTGGTTTGCTGTTAGGGCTGCGCCCACCTTTCCTTCCTCTCCAGGGAAGCCTTGGGAGCTTGGGAGGTATTCCAGGGCTGGCTCTGACACGAATTCGCTGCTCGGTGCGCCAGGCGATCAGAGAGAGCTGAGTTCTCTCTCTTTTCCCTCGGAGGTGTTGATAGTAACAGCAGAGACGAGCTGCCAACTTGGCAGCGGAGCAGAGCGGCAGAGCGGCTGTGCACTGCGGCAGGAGGGGGCGGGGAGCGCGAGCCGGCGGAGGGCTGGGCCAGAGCGACGGTTTGCTTATCCTAAGATCCAGAGGGTCCCCGGCTCCAGGCTGGCGGCCAGCGCCTTGCACGAGGAGGGGAGACTGCGGAGCAAGGTGGAGGCCCCAGGGGAGGGCTGGGCGCGGGTGTTCGAGGCTCCCAGGTCCGGGGACTGCCGGAGTGCGAGGGAGGGACTTTCCGGCTGGGCCTGAAGCCACCAACCAGCCTAGCCCCCAGAGGCAGGACAGAGATCCACCTTTGTTCCCGCTGTGGTTGAAGAGGTTTCCAAACAGGAATGGACTCGAGGTGGGGAGCTGGGGAGCTGGTACCCCTGCTGTCAATCAGACGGACCTGGGGCAAGTCATTGGACTTCTTTGAGCCTCAGGGATGAATATCTACTTCAGAGCTTTGTGTCGGCTCCAACAGGGCAGTAATAGCAATAACTTATCTACTGCTGACTCCATGGCAGACACTGTTTGAAGAGCTGTATGTGTGTGAATGCACTTAATCTTCCAATGACTTCATTAGGTGGGTGCTATTATTACTCCCATTCAATTAATGAAGGAACTGAGGCCCAGAGAGGTTAAGTGACTTGCTCAAAGCGGGGTTTGAACCCACTCTTGTGCCCTTTAGACCATGTTCCCAGCCCTCACACCAACTGCCTTCACATTGCAACAGAGTTCGCCGTGCCAGGCCTGGCTCAGAGCAAGTGTTTCACGGTTGTGAGCTCTTACCACGACACCCCCAGAGCAGCTCCAGACGGGGGACCCAGGCTCTGACATCATCCCCAGGGACGCGATGGGGCCCTAAGGTGGTCTTCCCTTCCATCCTTGGTCCCCATGACCTTGCTTATCCTAGGAGGGAAGATTCCTGCTTTGGCCTGAGAGCGGCTGGCCTTCCCTCTCCCCTCCTCCTGCCTGCCGGCTGCCTGCCTGCCGGAGGCAGAGCGGAGCAGAACAGCGGAATTCTCAGCTTCCTCGTTACCCTCAGTTTGCAAAGAAAACATAGTCTGCTGTGTCTGCTGCCAGCTCCTCTCTGGTGACAGCCACAACCCATTTGCTCAACGCCAGCCCAGGCTGTGCTGTGAGGAGAGCTGGCAGCTGGGCCCTAGTCTCCTGCAGGAGACCCCGGGCCAGTCACTGCAAGGCGGGGCCTCAGGGACTGGTGAAAGGAGGAGGCCTGGGCCAAATGACTTCTTGAGACCTTTATGGCTCTAAGAGCTATGCCTGAAGGTGGTTGTGCTGCTGTGTGACCTCCTCCTAGGGTAGGTAGTCTATCTCATAAACACACTCCCCACACTTGACTCAGGGGGCGCGTCATTAATGCCCCCTTGCAAATTAGTAAACAGCTTTCCAAGGCCTCCAAGCTCTGCTACCGGCCACCCTTGCCTCTTAGGAGATATGGGGAATGAATCCTTTGCCACTTTCTGGGAGGCCAGATGAGCCTCCAGTCAGCTGTGAGGTGGTCAAGCTAGAGCCAGGAGCCTGGAATACTGCCTACCTCTGAGGCCTGAGTTCCCCCCACACCCCATCTCCCACCCCCATCCCCACCCCACTGGATGATTAAGTTCAAGGTATCATGGCAGGAAAGAACCTCAGAGCAGATGTCTCAGAACAACACTGTCCTGCTTAGGTGTGTTCCAGGAAGCACGGTGGGTACACTGGCTACAGATTCGCCTCCTAATCATTTCCTTCACGTAATGACTACTGACCAGGTGGGGTTGGGAAGCTGGGGGTGCAGTTCCACCTTGGATAACTCAGGAGGAGGTGAAATCATCTACATTTTATGCTTAGAACGGAGAAAGCAGGGATGTGATTTCTTCTTGTCGGAAACCTTTAATTAAAGGAATGTTCAGTCCCCAGGGATCTGCTGGAGCATAATGGCCAAATACTAGCAACAGAGAGGCTGTCACAACCCTACAACTCCCTTCTCTGCGTTAACTTCCCCAGCAGCTTGTAGGCCTCCTTAGGTGTGGGAATGTTCTCTGCTCGGGCTAGGGAGGGTGCGGGGAGACTGAGGCAGCCAAGCAGAGGAGAGGTCTTGAGGTGTTGCAAGGCCCACCCAGAAGGCAGTCACCCATCGTCATACATGGGTGACCACTGTGTTGGTCTCTGGGGTCTGAAAGAATGAACTTGCTTTATTGGAGACTTGCATTTTCCTAGGAGAAGAGCCTCTGTTGTAATAGAAGTCAGAGAGAGAAAGGGCTGCCTTGCAGTCAAACTGCTGACACGTTATCTGTTCTGTAAAGTTACAAAGGTCTCTATCCATTGCTCCCAGAGATGCATTTTCTCTGTCTGACCCTGAGGGGCTCATTTACAGTGGATGACAAGGAGTCTGATGGGTGGATATAGAGGGGAGACTGCAGGGGAGTGGGGAGCCCTTCTCCTGCTGCTGATACCATTTGATGAGAAGCAGTAGTCAGATGAAAGACTCGGAGTCAGAAGAGGTGAGAAGCAAAGAGCTGGAGCTGAAAGAGGAGAGTTGACTGGGGGTGAAGGAGGGAGGGTAGTGGCCCCGGGGGACTGGGAGGAAGGAGCTAGCCAGGAGAGGCAGTGGGGCGGCTGGCAGAGGGCACAGGCCCGGCCTAGACCTTCTTGGATGGGGCACCTGGCAGGCCAGCCTGGAGGCCGGGGGATGCCCAAGATGACCTATAAGGGTCCCTTCCCTCTGGCAGCCTCTGTTGAAATCCAGAATGGGTGAGCAGATGTGGGTCGAGGGTCAATTTTCCTGAAGGAGCCCTGAGCTGGAGACGGGATGTGTTGACTCTTTATTTATTGATGAGGCTATCGATTTGAATGCAGCTTTTCCACAGGCTCCCAAGGTAGCTGGAGCTGGGAGAAGAAACCTCTTACCAGTTAGCCTCCTTTGCCCTTGAGATGCCAAGCACTCAGATAGGCGGCCCCCACCCTCCCCTCCTTCCCCCTGCTCTCCTCACCCCTTCTGCCCTTCACCTGGGTATTGGGGGCTCCAGACAACCCCTCTAGTTTCTTCTTTTTCTGAAGTCTGGCTGTTCTGGGTTCCTTCCTGGGTTTAGCATGCACTTGGGCACCCCACATTCTAACAGCATGGCATTGCTTCATTCAACTACGCATTAAATTTCCAAGCTAGAAAAGACCTCTGAGATCCTCCCAGCCAAGATCTTTTGCTTTACTGAGAAAGAACAGAGGCCAAGGGGAAGCGGTTTCCCCAAAGTTGCACAGAGATACATCCTGGACAAGAACGAGGCTGGCCTCCAGATTCTCCAGGTGAGGAGCCTTTGAGCTGTGCCTCCCAGTCTGGCCCCTCAACCCAGGCATCCAGGTGCATCTGAGCTGGGACTTGCTCTCTGAGACTCTTGGCCCCCCCACCCCTGGCCACGTTTACAGTCTCCCAGCAGGGCCACTCCTAAGTTTGTTTTGTACTTGATGGAATCTTTGCTCTCAGTCTGCCCCTCTGGAAAATAGGATTGAAAGGGTTCTGTATATCTGCAGGGGAAAATAGAGGCTGGTGATAACTGGGAGCCCGCTCAGCTTCACCCGACCTCAAGCGCTCTGCCTTCCCTCCTCCCCTCAGTTGGCCCCCTCCATGCAGCCTCTTCCAGCCTCTGTGCCCCAGCACCAGCCTTCACGTGGGGCAGAGACACCCATATCTACTCATTCTTGAAAAGAAGATGGCTCTTCTCCCTTGGCTTTGACTCCAGAGCTCAGTTTGCCAGAGAGGCAGAAACAGGCCTTTCTAGGTAGGTAGAATCAGGAGACAGGCCAAAACTGCACCAAGCCCCATGGGCTGGCTCTATATTTGAAGACCCTTAAGTTTGGCCCAACTGAACATGGCTTTAAAGATGAGGCCCATTGCATGAGGCTGGGTGAGCACTGTCTTCTTAAGGTTGTTGATGTCATTGTACTTCTCCTAAGGTCAATTTTTGGCATTCAGTGTTCCAAGGTTTAACCCTAACCTGATTTTCTGGCCTCATTTCTTCTTTCTTCCCTTCTCATAGGCTGCACCCAAAAGGAATTCCATATAAGCACCACATTTTCTTCCTATGTCCCAATTGTTCTAGAATGTCTGCTCTACACATGTGGAAAACCCATGTCCTAAGTCACTCTCCCTGATTCTAGCAACTGACATCAATTGAGCTCTATTAGGTGCTGGATCTTGCATTTTGTCTTCATTCTAACCTCAAAATTCTCCCCATTTCTCCACAACTTGGGGCTTCCCCAGTGTCTCAGTGGTAAAGAATCTGCCTGCAATGCAGGAGACTGCCTGCAATGCAGGATAGGCAAATTCAGCCCCTGGGTCAGGAAGACCCCCTGGAGGAGTGCATGGCAACCCACCCCAGTATTCTTGCCTGGAGAATCCCATGGACAGAGGAGCCTGGTGGGCTACAGTCCACAGAGTCGCAAAAGAGTCAGACGCAACTGAAGTGACTCAGCACGCATGCACTCACTGTAGTCTCCAAGGTCTATATTTTCAGTCACTACACTTGATTACCTCTCAAGAAACAGCGACCCTTTCCAAAATTATCTTTCTCTTCGCTAGGATTTTATCTGCATTTTCCTTTTCTCGCATCACTTTTTGAATTTTGACTGTAACTACTTAGATCATATGCTTTCACTTCCTCACTAGACTGTGTCTTCAAAAGCACGACCTGGGTCACATTTGGTGTGTCCCCAGCACAGGCCCAGTGTTAGCACATGGCAGGGGGCCATTAAATCTGCTTTGGATGAAAGAATGTATACACGACCGAATGAATCTGAATGGTAGTGAGGGCTAATGTGTCTGCCCATGGTGGAGTAGGGAGTTGAAGTCACTTTTCTGAAGGTCCCAGCGTCACGTTTCCTTTTTAAAGGCACCATGGGAATTGAAGGGGATGGAAGCGTTTCATAGCTGAGTGAGGACAGTAGCGCAAACCCTGGCATGCCTGTAATTACAGAGCCTCTTCAAGCCACTGCTGCTGGGAGCACGCTGGGGAACGTGTTTTCAGTTCTCCAGGTTGGGAACTGCAGGTATTACCTATTGCTTTGTGTGAGCTGACATGGCAGTGAAAGGAAAAGAGAGGAGAGGATAATAAATCCTAGGAGCGATGGCTTTGCCAGGGGCAGGGTCTGCCCTGACAGCAGAGGCCTCCAGCATGCATCCTACCTTCAAGGCCCACTTGGTAGGGCTGAGAGGACTGTAGCCACCCTTTCTGTATCAGACTCCGGAGACCAGGGACTCCATATGGAACAGCCCATGGCAAGGTGGTCTCTAGCTAGATTAAGGGCAGGGTCAATCCACTGGGAGACTTTCTAAGATTAGGAGGAGTAACTGGAGGCTCTTGGGTGCAAGGCACTGGGCAGAGAATCATCTACAAAGTGTGTGTGCTTGTGTGTGCCTGTGTGTTCGTGCTTGCCTGAGTGTGTCAGGAGAAGTGAGGGAACCCAAAATGTGACTTGAGCTTCTTTCTGGTCCCCCAAGGTTGGGGAACCACCAGGGCACAGTTCCTGCCAGGTTCCGTTCAAAACTCAGCTTTTCTGACAGAACCACAGACTTAGAGAACAAACTAATGGTTACAGGGGTGGGGGAAGGTTGAGGGGAAGGGATACTTAGGGAATTTGGGATGGACATGTGCATACTGCTATATTTAAAATGGATAGCCAACAAGGACCTATTGCATAGCACAGGGAACTCTGCTCCATGTTGTGTGGCAGCCTGGATGGGAGGGGAGTTTGGGGGAGAATGGATACATGTATATGTACGGCTGAGTCCCTTTGCTGTCCCCCTGAAACTATCACAACATTGTTAATCAGCTACACCCCAGCACAAAATAAAAAATTAGAGTCAGCTTTTCTGGTCCAAGTTCAGAACAAGCAGGTCAGGCCACTGGGCCCTGGCTTGGGAGAACGGTTTCCAGCTCTGTCTTCATGTAAACCCACTTGTGTCTTCAGTTCTGGGTGCCCACCTCCCTGCAACCCCCCATCTCCTTCATCTCTTGACCCTTGAAAGAAAATCTCTACAGAGAGGCTCATGCTTCATGAGCACCAGGTACGTGAATTCTCTTGGTGCTGGGTAAACTGGAGGAGGGTGCAGACACCCTCCTCCTCTTCTCCCTCTGTGCCTCCCCCATCCACACCTCCAAATCCCACCCAGGAGGAAGCTCATCTCTGAGAGAATTCTCAGCATAACTCGTTCTGAAAATGCTGGAGACGTGCCAGGGAGCTTTCCTGGGAGGAGAGTCACTGCTGTTGCCCTTGGGAAGGGGCACAGGATAGTGGTGGCCTGGGTCTCCACACAGTGGGGCTGTGCAGGCCCTGTGTCCCATCTCCCAAACTGGGAGTCTACGGTCACCGGCTGATGAGGCTTAGAATTATATAGTCAGGCCCTACCCTGACACTTTGTTTATCTGGCTTTGAGGTGAGTCATTCATTGATCCTGCACATGTTTGTTGACTACTGACCACGTGGCCAGCTCTAGGTGCTGTGGTGAGGCACAGGGGGTGGGGAGGGGGTACCACAGTGAACACAAGGTTCTGATCGATCTGGTAAAAGACACAGTAAGTGGGCACAGTCATTTGTGGGTGGGGTGGGGTGAGGTCAGGGTAGAGAGGTGAAGGGAACTCTGAGAAGCAGGGGACCTGGGGAGGCCTCCCAGGAAGAGATGCATCTAAGCTGAGGTGGGAAAGAGATGAGTGGAGCATGAAGCCACTCAAGAGGGGAGAGAGTGTCCCAGACACAGAGAACAGCATGAGTGGAGGCCCAGAGGCTAGAGAGCACTCGTCACGTTTCAGGAACTGCAAGGCAGGCAAGGGGAAGGCCAAGGGAGGAGACGGTGAAAGATGAGGCTGGAGGGAGAGGCAGAAGCTGGCCCACGAAGGACTGGAAAGCCACATGGAGTGGATGAAACTTTAGCCTAAAGACAATTGATAAGCCACTGAAAGGTTTTTCAGGTGTGTGACATGTCCAGATTTGTGTTTTGGAAGGATGCTTTTTGCTTTGGTGTAGAGCAGCGCTTATGATGAGAGCAATAAATGTAATTTAAAATTTTCCAGTAAAAATGTAAAAAAAAACAGATGAAATTAATTTTAAGTAATACATTTTATCTACTCGAATATATCAAAGCTATTATCATTTATCATATAATCAGTAGAGAAACCTTAATATTTTACATTTTTTTATTAAACCTTTGAAATCCAGTGTGCCTTTTGCACTTACAGAGCATCTCTGTTTGGACTAGCCACCTTTTGAGTACTTAGTAGTAACCACGTGCTTGTTGGCCACCATGCTGAGCAGTGTAGATGTGGACAGTGCATTTGAGAGGAGCAAGAACAGTGAAGTTGTTGCAGGTGACCAAGGGGGAGGATGCTGGCTTGGGGATAGAGACAAAGGGAGAGATTTCAGAGATGTGATTCCCAGGTTGTTATACCAGGCTTGGAAACATCCCAGGCTCTGGACTCCTTTTATCTGAAAGAGAAATAAACTATCTTGTTTGGGCCATATTACTTGGGGTTTTCCCTCTACTCATGGCTGGAGCTAATTTTAATGAAAATAACTAAATGGAGATGCCCAATGGACAGATCTAATGGGTCTAAATAAGCAGAGTGACCTGAGAAATCTACATAGTAACTTGGGAGTTCCCAATCCATATTTGGTCCTTGAAGCCATGGTAACCTATGAGATCTCCAAGGCAGAATGGTCTTGTGAAATGAAGAAAAGTTCTAGAACAGAACTTTGAGGAACACCAGCACTTAGGATGGGCAGAGGAAGAGGAGCCTGCTGAGGAGCCTGCTGAGGAGCCTGGAAAGGAGCCACCAGACAGGTAGGAAGAAAATCAGGGAAGAGCTGCTCCATGGCAGCATAGGGAGGAGAGAGTCCCCAGGACTGGGTGACCAACACGGGTAAAGACCGCTGTCTCTGCTTGCCTCTCCAGGTGAGGAAGGCATCAGAGAGCCCAAATAAACCAACCTAGATTTCTGTTGCGGTCTCCAGCTTCAATAAAGGCTGGTCATGTCATCCTTCAGCTCGATACCCTTCAGTGGGCTCCATGCAGCTTAAAGACACTGTTCTAGTTTCTGGAGCACATCCTTTGTTGTCGTTGCTGTTTAGTTGCTAAGTTGTGTCCGACTCTTTCTCGACTCCATGGACTGTGGCCCACTAGACTCCTCTGTCCATGGGATTTCCGGGCAAGAATACTGGAATGGGCTGTCATTTCCTGATCCAGGGATTGAAGCTGTCTCCTGCACTGGCAGGAGGATTTTTTTTTTTTAATCTCTGAGTGACCAGGGAAGCCCAGCACATCCTTCAGGCTCCTCCAAAGTCTGGCCCTAGCTTTCCTGTCCAGCCTGTCTTTTCCCCAGCACACTCTGTCTAGGCCAGACCTGGCTTCCTACCACTCCCTGCCTTGGCATATGTGCTTCTCTCGACTGAAGAACCTTCCTTCCTTCCCTCCCCCTACAAATCCTGTCATGCTTCAGGACTTACCTTAAATGCCAGCGCTTCTGTTCCCTGACTCTTCTAGACTGGTTAATTGCTCTCCTCCAACCCCAGGCCCCTGTGAGGATTCTCATCACTCTCAATCACAGCCCTCATGGTAGTCTGCTGCTGCTGCTGCTAAGTCGCTTCAGTCGTGTCCGACTCTGTGCGACCCCATAGTCGGCAGCCCAGGAGGCTCCCCCACCCCGGGATTCTCCAGGCAAGAATAGTGGAGTGGGTTGCCATTTCCTTCTCCAATGCATGAAAGTGAAAAGTGAAAGTGAAGTCACTCAGTCGTGTCCAACTCTTAGCGACCCCATGGACTGCGTCCCACCAGGCTCCTCCGTCCATGGGATTTTCCAGGTAAGAGTGCTGGAGTGGGGTGCCATAGTCTAGTTTATGCTAAAGCTGGCTGTGTCCATTGTGTGCCCCCTCAACTAGACAGTGAGGTTGGACAGCCTGAGGCTGCTTCTGGCTTCTCATCCCTGTGCCTCTTGATGCTTTCCATGGAGCTCATAACAGGTGTTTAAAAAATGCTTATGGATTTAATGGAACTGTTGTCCCTGACACAGCTCCCAAACAACAATGCAGTCTCTGTCTTCTCTGTCATGTTACTCCGGGGAGGATGAGGGGGACACTAAAATGGACAGCATCCTGATTTAAGAAGGAAATAGACAAGGAGTTGAGTTTGAATCTAGCCATTCAAACGAAGGGTCCCAGTCTGAGTTTATGCTGACCTAAGCAGTTTGTGTCATCTGGGTGCTTAAGAATCACCTTATTAACAGAAAGGCAATAGAAAAAAATCAGTGAAATTAAAAGTTGGTTCTTTGGAACTTCCCTGGTGGCCCAGTGGCTAGGACTCTAAGCTCCTAATGCAAGGGACCTGGGTTTGATCCCTGGTCAGGGAACTAGATCCCACGTTACAAGTAGGAGTTCGCACACCACAACTGAAAGTGTGCACGCTGCAAATAAAGATTCTGAGTGCTGCAACTAAGGCACAGCTAACTAAGTAAATAAATAAGTTTTTAAAAAGTTGGTTCTTTGAAAAGATGAACAAAATGGACAAATCTTTAGCTAGACTGACCAAGAAAAAAAAAGAAGACTCACATTACCAAAACCAGGAATGAAAAAACAGACCTTAGGGAAATAAAAATGATTATACAGGAACACTATGAATAAGCTTAGGCTAAATTAGATAATATATATAAGCAGACAAATTCTCTGGAAGATACAAACTATCAAAACCGCTTCAAGAAGTAGATAATCTGAACAGACCTAAAATAAATAAAGGGATTGTATTAGTATTCTCAAGTGTTAGTGAGTCATGTCTGACTCTCTGTGCCCGCACAGACTGTAGCCCACCAGACTCCTCTGTCCATGGAATTCTCCAAGCAAGGATATTGGAATGGGTTGCCAATTCCTTCTCCAGGGGATCTTCCCGACACAGGGATCGAACCCTGGTGTCCTGTGTTGCAGGCACAATCTTTACCATCTGAAGCACCAGGGAAGCCCTCAAAACCTTGCAGTATTTTCAAAACCTTCCACAAGGAAAAGTCCAGGCTTAGATGGCTTCACTGGTAAATTCTACCAAATGTTTAGTTAATGACAATCCTTCACACTCTTCCAAAAAATAGAATAGGAAGGAACACTTCCAACTCATTCCATGAGTCTAGTATTATTCAGATATCAAAACCAGACAACAATCAATATCATGAATATAGATACAAAACTCCTCAACAAAATACTAGCAAAATGAAGCCAGCAACATAGGAAAAGGGTTACACCTTATGACCACATGGGATTTATCCTAGGAATGCAATATTGGTTTAATATTTGAAAATCAATGTAATACACCATATTAATACATTGAAGGAACCAAATCATATGATCATCTCAACAGATCCAAAACAAGTATTTGAAAAAACTCAATACCATTTCATGATAAAAATACTCAAAAAACCTAGGAATAGAAGCAAACTTCCTTAACTTGACAAAGAACATCTAGAAAAACTCCACATCTAACATTAGACTTAAGGGTGAAAGATGAAAGTTTTCCCCCTGAGGTCAGGAACAAGTGAAGGATGTCTGCCTTCACCAATTCTATTCAACACTACACTGAAAGGTCTAGCTAGGAACTTTGGCAAGAAAAAGGAACAAAAGGCACTCAGGTTGGACAGAAAGAAGTAATACTATCTCTATTCATAGGTGATATGACCTTGTATACAGAAAATTCTAAAGAAAATACATGCACACAAAGTTTTAATCATGAATGAGATCAGCAAGGTTGCAGAATACAAAATATAATAAATGAAAACCAGTTGTATTTCTATACACTAGCAATGAACAACCGGAACATGAAATTCAGAAAAAATTTGATTTACAACATTAAAAAGAGTGAAATATTTAGGAATATATTTATGAAAATAAGTATAAGATATATACATTGAAAATTATAACACATTATTGAAAGAATTAAAGAAGACCTAATAAATGGAAAGAAATACTGTGTTCACGGACCAGAAAACTTAATATTGTTAAGGTAGCAATACTCCCCAAATTGATCTATGATACAACACAATCTCTATCAAAATCCCAGCTGTTTTTTTTTTTTTTTAACAGAAATTGGTAATCTGGTCCTAAGAGTCTTATGGAAATGAAAGGGACCTAGATTAAACAAAGAAATCTTGAAAAAGATGAGCAAAGTTGGAAGACTTACACGTCCAGATTTCACAAGCTCCTGCTAAGCTACAGTAATGAAGACAGTACTGGCATAAGGATCTACAGACCAATGGAAAAGAAATGACAGTCCAGAAATAAGCTCTTTTATTTATGGTCAACTGATCTTTGACCATTTAGCGATGAAAGAATAGTCTCTTCCATTAAAGATGTGGGACAATTAGATAGCCACATGCATAACAGTGTAGTTAGACCCTATCTCACACGATACACAAAAATTAACTCAAAATGGATCATTCTAAAACTCTCAGAAGGAAACACAGGACACATCTTTGTGATCTTGGGTTAGGCAATGATTTCTTGGGTGTGACATTGCAAGCACAAGGGACAAAAGTAAAAATAGGTAAATTCTTCTTCATCAAAATTAAAAACAATAGTGCTTCAAAGGTCACTATCAAGAACGTGAAAATACAGTTCAGAGAATGGGAGAAAATATTTGTGAACCATGTCTCTCTGTAAGATGAGAACTCCTGAAACTCAACAACAACAAAAAAACCAACAAATTTTAAAAAATGAGCAAAGGATCTGAATAGACCTTTCTTCAAAGAAAATACACATTGCAAATAAACACATGAAAAGATGCTCAACATCATTAGTTACCAAGGAAATACAAATGAAAAACCACAATGATACCACCACACTAGGCCAGCTCTAATAACAAAGACAGATAATAAAAGGTGTTGATGAAGATGTAGAGAAATCACAATTCTTCACACCGTGCTTGTAGGAATATAAAATGGTGCGGCTTTAAAAATTAGTCTGACCATTTCTCAAAAAGTGAAGCATAGAGAGTTACCACGTGTGCTGTGTGCGAAGATGCGTCAGTTGTGTCTGACTCTTTGTGATCCTAAGGGCTGTAGCCCACCATGTGGTCTCCTCCACCCATGGGCTTCTCCAGCACGAATACTGGGATGAGTATGTGCCCTCCTTCAGGGCATCTCCTGACCCAGGTATTCAATCCACATCTCTTATGTGTCTTGTATTGGTAGATGGGTTGTGCCACCTGGGAAGCCCCATAAAACCCAGCTTTTCTACACTTCAGTATATATCCAAGAGATTTGAAAATATGCATCAATACAAAACTTATACATGAATGTTTACAGAGGCATTATCCATAGTAACTAAGAAGTGGAGAATAACCCAAATGTTCACCAACTGATGAATGGATAAACAAAATATAGTATGATCATACAATGAGGTTTTCACCAGCCATAAAAGGAATGAAGTAGAGTCATGCTATACCATGGATGTATCTTGAAAACACTATACAAAGTGAAATAAGACAGGTACAAAAGGCCATAACCATGTATTTTATGATTCTGTTTATATTAAACATCATTATTAAAAGTTTATATGAAATGTCCAGGCAAATCCACAGAGATGGGAAGTAAATTAGTAGGGATTGGGGAAAAAAGGAGGCAGGATTGTCAGTGAGTATGGGGTTTCTCTTTGGGGTGGTGAAAATTCTCTAAAATTAGATAGTGGCAACGGTTGTATAGCTCTATGAATAAAATAAAACCCACCAAATTGTGCAATTTTAAAAGGTGAATTTTATGGTATATGAACTATAAAATGTTTGTGTATATATATACATACACACACGCACACATATATATACATACACATTACTGTGTTGAAATAAGATAGGCCTCCATTTCCTGGTGAGAAGGTTAAATTTTTTTCCAACTGGAATATGCCATAATATACCTGACAAGACAAGATTTTCTTCTTCAAAACTGTCCTCAGAAAGAAAGACAAAGTTGTACAGGTCTCATGTTTTAGAGCTCCTCTCACCATTTCCCACCTCACTCTAAGGGACTTAGGGTGAGAAAGCACAATGTATGTTTTTGTAACAGTGGGGATGAGGATCCCTCTCATAAATAACATTGGTTTCCATTCTTTTTTAAAAATTCATTTAATTACAAAATTTTAAAAAATTGGCTGTACTGGATCTCTGTTACAGTATGGCACGTGGGATTTTAGTTCCCCAGCCAGGGATTGAACTGGTGTTCGCTACATCGGAAGGCAGATTCTTAACCACTGGACCACCAGGGAAGTCCCCGCTAGCTCCCACTCTTGAGGCTCTTCATGGTTTCTGCTCACCCAGTACCCACTCTCTTGGCTCTTATAAATGCACGCAGATTTTCCTCTCAGCTATCCCCCCATCCATCTCAGAAGGTCTGTCAGGCTGCTGTTTATGTCCATGGTCAAAAGGTGGACTTATGACTCAATCTACCCAATCAGATGCCCTTCTTTGGGAATTTGGATCAAGACTGGGGTGACTCAAAGAAAAACCTGGTGATTTGCCACAGCTGGTCTGCCCTGAGGAGACAGTTCCACGGCTCCAGGTCCCTGGAGTCAGGGGAGGTATTCGGGTCCTGCTGTTTTCTTCAGGTGTTTCTTGCACCCAAGAACCCTAACGTGGTCTTTTGGATATTCAATAGCCGACACATTCCATACCATTGTCTTAGTTCTTCCACAGCAGGGGCAGGATTCTTTAGGACTGTCCAGACAATGAAGGAAAAATTGGTGGTTTCCTTATGATTTAGGAAATAAATCATAAGGGAACCACCACTTCCACTGGAGCATCTTTTTCTTGGTTCCTTCTTGGTGACCATCTGCTTTAATATTTTAATTGAAGCTCTAAACATTAATTGACTCTTAGCTATATTAAGTTGCTTTGTTAGTTGAGGGAATAAAAGGCAAACAAAATCATATCCCACCTGTGGTGGGTGGTGTGAGTGTAAAGAAATGCTTTTTGAATTCAGACTACATGGATAGACAGAAAGAACAGGAAAGAAGCATTTAAACTTAACCTGAGGTAGAGGCTCTTAGCCTGAGAAATTTCTTCCATCCACAGGGAAGATGCCCCCTGGCATAGGGCATTGAAACAAGAGAATCAGACTTTGGGGCTGACAGGGACCTTACAGAAATGATCTGACTAGAGCCAAGTTGGGCTTAAGATTTCGTCTTTGACTCCCAGTCCAGGGCTCACCTCTTCAGTTCCCAGTCATGTGGCTGACCTTGGCTGGCTCCTCTAAGTTTCAGGGGACTGGGGAGGAGCAGGGGCAATATTTTGGACTTGGCAAATGGTTGCCTAGGGAAGTATGTCTTGCAAGGCCACCCAAGAAACCAGCAAATTCCAGTAGTTCTAGTTGGATTGTTGTCCTTAGGTTTTCCCAGTGGGGACTTGGCGGAAGGAACTGGGACCAGAGTTTGCACGGCAATATGGTAGGTGTTTTTGTTCCCACCCTTCTTCTCCATCCTCCTGGAGTTCTTGAAGCAAGTCAATAGCAAAAGGGCTTGGTGAAATGACCTCTGTCACTGCCATGGTCTCTTCTCTGTAGGTGACCCAGTCAGCTGGAGAGAGAGAACCTTGATGGTCTTTACCTTACAGTATAAGGATATCATGCAAATACCCAGAGAATGTGAGAAGGAAATCAATTCAGAAACCAGGCTTGGAGTTTCTCCAGGGCTGACAATGACTTACCTCAGCTTGCAACTTGCACTGGGCAGTAAGGGCCCAGTGTAAATAGCATGCATTACTGATTCTAAGGAAAGAGACAGAAGAGCCCGGACAAGGTTCTTCGGGCGGAGAAGAGATGAAATGTGCCCTTCCAAGCTGTATTTTTCAGTCGTTAATGGGCATGATCAGTTTAACTAATACCTATGCAGAGAATTTCCTGTGTTCTAAGAACTGTGTCAGGTTATGCAGCATATATATATAAGCACATATAAATAAGAAGTGATCCCTGTGTGCAAGGAACTACAGACAAACATAAGACACATAAGTTTAATTAAATGGGGTTGGTGATAAGCCCTGGATGTTACTGAAACACAGAGGAGGGGTATGCTTCCCACCAGGGATTCGGGGAAGTCTTCCTAGGGACAAAGACCCAAGAAAGAAAGCCACAAGCCTCACAGGCAAGAGAACCACATGAACAAAGGCGTGGAATCTGGGTGTAGGGGAAGCCACAGGCAACAGCTGACAGTGTTACTAGAGCCCGAGGAGGGAGATGAGAAGTGTGGGGAGATAAGGCAGAGAGGCTGGGGTTCATTTTTGGGGGGTGGGGAACGAAGGGAGAGGAGGGAAGTTAAGTTATGGGAAAGAACAGGGTCTTTTTTTCTGAGCAGGGAAGAGGGAAGTACCTGAGAGATTCACATTTTAGATAGGTCCCTGCCACTGCCATGTGGATTTGGGGAGGAAGAGTCAAGAATGGGGGCAGGGAACCTACTGAAAGTGATGATGAGTGCCAGTTGCAGGGTGTACACAATGAATGAGGCACTCCTGATGAACGGGACATGGACTGGAGAAATGGCCAGGAGGTGAGTGACGATGGAGATAGAGATGTGGTGGGGCAATCAGGCGGGCTTGCAGGTTTCTGAGGTGGTTGATGGGGCCAGGAACTGAGGCAAGAAACCCAGGAAAGGGAAATACGTCTGGAAGAGAGATGTTGATGATGGCTAACATTATTAAATACTTATATGGACCAGGCATTGTGCCAAGAGTTTTTCACGCATCTTCTCATAACTCTATAAAGTAGGTATTATTATTCTTGATTTATAGATGAAGAAAATGAAACTTTGGGATGTTAAATGGGTCGGCTAGATCTGCACAGCTGGTTGTGTGGTGGAAAGAGTTTAAAATCCAGGCATTCTGGCTCCAGGGCCAATGCTCTTAATGACCAGGCAGGATATATGTGTATGCGAAGAGTCCAAAGAGCCTGTGGGGCACCCACAGTGCAAGTCTGGAATTTAGGGAGGCCATCAAGACTTAGATCATGGTGTAAACTACTTAAGTTGACCATAGTCCCCCGGGGAATCCTTAAGTTAAAGAAATAGCCAGTGGGTAAGGGGCTCACAGATATGAGAAAAACATACGTCCCAGATGATCTTTAAATCTGAAGACGTGGCTCTGTTATCCGGGCAACAGAAAACTGGACAATCACGAACCTGTAGTAGTATCAAATAGAAGTGTCCACCAAGTTAAGCAGAAACATTAATTATAATAGTACTATGCTGTACAGTAATTATCCTAAACAGTAAGCATTTTACACAAATAGTAATTAGTGTAGCACAAGTTTCCAAAACTGTGTCCTATGGAATAGTTCCTGGAAATGTTACTTTAAAAAGTCTGGATAAAGAAGGTCTTTGGAGTCAGAGAAGCTTAGGAAATGCTGGTATAATTGAAATAGGGCACCCAATGCCTAGTTTATAGTTTTATCTTTTCTCTGTCAGGATAGTGAAAAAGCTAAAAGTGTAGGCACTGGGAACAGGCAGCCTGGGATTAAATACTGCCTCTGACCAGCTAGGTAATTTGGGGCAAGTAACTGAATTTCTCTGAGGTTTTCCTCCTGACTATATATGCCCCACCCCCCATTCATTCACACTGAGGCTGACATCAGAATACCCTTGGTGTGAGGGGCTACCACAGGTCTTGCCTGTTTCTTTGAAATCTGAGGTTGAAGATGATACAGCAGGCTGCAAAAGGGGGAGTGAAAGGGGATGATTTTCCACGTTCCCCCTGACTCAATGAACACTAAATTATGATCCTCCAAAGAGCAGGCGGGGGCCAGAAAAAGTCCAATT
The DNA here is from genome assembly GCF_023091745.1 of Budorcas taxicolor. Classification (NCBI taxonomy): domain Eukaryota; kingdom Metazoa; phylum Chordata; class Mammalia; order Artiodactyla; family Bovidae; genus Budorcas; species Budorcas taxicolor. Next base: position 8,761,780 of record NC_068928.1, read on the forward strand.
TCCTGACCATGGTTTGGGGCAATGAAGGGAAATTGATAGGAATGAATGGAAGCTTCTTAATCACACTGTGTGGCCCAAATGCTTGGCTCCCAATAAAGATACTTTGTTTTCTCTGATAGCTCAGCGGTAAAGAATCCGCCTGACAATGTAGTAGACTCGGTTCAATCCCTGGGTCGGGAAGATCCCTTGGAGAAGGAAATGGCAACTCACTGCAATATTCTTGCCTGGGAAATCCCACGGACAGAGGAGCCTGACTGGCTACAGTCCATGGGGTTAAAAGAGTCAGAAACCACTTACCGCCTAAATAACAACAAAAGACCTTCACCAACCCTTTAAGTAGACATTTCCTTTGCGAAGCAGGTGGACGGGAAAAGAGCAGCTGTTTCTCGCTCTCCTTTGGCGGTGGGCGGGTGGCCTGGAGGCACGCACGCATTCTCCCAGTGTGCAGAGGTATTTTTACACACCTATCCACAAACACCAGGGGGACTGCTGCCTACGAGCCTCACTTTTCAGCCTAGAGGCCAGGTCTGGGCCTGAACCGTGGTGGTATGGCAAGGGCTTCCCCCTTCTCTGTTCCTTGTTTATAAGATGAGGAATATGGATGGGGTGAATTTTAAGAGTCCTGGCAGTCCTGACGTACTTTGGTTTGTACCTCTAGAAGGTTCTATTCACTTTCCCTCCGGTCCCATCTAACCAGACGGTTAGGGCGGACTGACCAAAAATGGCTTACTTTCATCTCTTTTCATTGGCCTGTGTATCGAAGACAAACCTCCCCTCTCACAATTGTGAGTAGGGTTTGCCTCCGTAGCTTTCGAAGCTAAACAGCAGCTGGGGTCCCAGCTGGGAGGTTAGGTCCCGAGGCCTTAAGACTCTGGAACAAAGACAGAGCAGGAGGGAAGGGGCCTTCCCAGAAAGTGAGGGGAGGGGAGCCCTGGGGCTGTTTATGGCTTTACCTCTCCCTAGTGCCGGCTGTCCTCTCCTTCCCACAGTTTTGGGGGGAGGGAAGGAGTCCTGTTTTCCTTAAAGCTGATGACTTCACCTCCTTCCCTTCCTCTTTCAAAGGTTAGGGTCTCTACCCCTTTCCCATCTGCTCCCAACGTTTGAAATCTCCATCCCACTGTTTCCTTTTATTCTTCTTAGGATTGGGGTCTTGACGCCCCTCCCTCCTTTTCCCTCACTTCGAACCTTGCCTCTTTATTCCTTTTTAGGCCTGGCCTCTCCAACCCTGGGTAGAGGGGTCTGCATACTTCTTTTCTCTCTTCTGAAGGCCACGTCTCCCTCCCCCAACTCTTTCCCGCTCCCCTTCCCCACCCCCCTCCCTCCGCCCCGAGGCATTGTGGGAGGAAACAAGATGTGGGGCGAGAGCGGCGCGGGGAGAAGCCCGCAGTGCGGGGCCGGGCGGGCCCAGCCAATGGGGAGCGCGGACGGCGGCGCGCGCGGCGGGGGGGCGGGGGCGGGGCGCTATTTCAGCGGGGATCGCGCGTCGGCAGAGCAGCGGCAGAGCGGAGCGGAGCTGCGAGGCGCCAACGCGGAGCAGGCGGGTCGGCGGGCGCGAGGCGGAGCGCGGGCGGCCGGGAAAGCTCTAGGGCGGACGGCGGCGGCGCGAGCGCTCGGTCCGGGCCTGCGGGAGCCGGAGACCGCGGCGGCGGCGGCTGCTGCCGGAGGAGCCGAAGGGACACCGCCCTGCCCGCGCTCTGCCTCAGGCCATCGCTGCTCCCCCGGGGCCCCGCGAGAACTCGCCTCTGTGAAGGTGAGCGGTGGGTGGGGGCGCCCCGGGGCGGTGGCCCGACTCGCTAGGTTCGGCCGCGAGGCCCGCTTCGGCGTGACGCCTCCGGCGCCTCTCCGGCCCAGGGTTGCGCCACCCCGTACCCTCGCGATCTCGGGGCGCGGCCGGGGCCACCGGCTGCCGATGTGCGGCCTCCAGCCCCCCGGGATCTTCCTGCGCGCACGGAGGCCCTGGTGTCGGGGCCGAGGGAAAGCGGCGGAGCGGGCTCGGGCGTGACGCGGCTCCTCCCGCCGCCACCCTCTGGGGCGTCCTTCCTGCAGCGAGGACGCCCCGTCACTCCGGCGCTGCTCCAGGCCTGGCGGGGGAGGGCGGCCGGCCGGCCGGCCGGGTGGAGGTGGCGGGGAGGATGCTTTCTCATCGCCCAGGTTGCCGGCTTTCGGGACTGCAGTCCTCTGGAGGATGGGGTAGTGGAGGGAGACGGCCCCTTGGGGTTCCGAAGGGAGGAAATATAAGCGTAGTGCGTGTTGGGGGCTGGGGAGGGCGGGTCGTGTCGTTCGAAAGCTTGGCCTTTTTGTCGCAAGGCTGGGAATAGAGGAGGGGGAGCTGTCCTGGAGTGCCCTCTTTGCTTTTCAGAGGAGCCCCTGGCTCGTGACTGAGGCAGCTGGCCTGGGGCCCTCGGTCATCCTTCAGTGTGGAGGCCCAGGTCCCTAGCTTCCCCGCCCCCCCCTCGGGGGGAGGGGCTACGTCGGCCCCTCCCTTCCCTTTTTCTCCCTGGCACCTTGGACAGGGGAGGCTGGGGCTAGGCCTCACCTCTCTGACGCCTGGGGGGCCAGGGGTAAAGAATCGTGGCATTGTAGTCACAAGACCAACATTATGTAACTGCAGGCTCTCCTGGAGGGTAAGGTAGCTTTTAATCACTGTGACAAAGTTGTTCCTTTGGACTTTTGAGGATGAGGCAGTGGAGCAGGTTAGCTTGCTGGGAAAAGGGATGCTGATTTCATACTTTAACCGGGCCGCACTCCCACCCTTGGATTTGTAAACAGTGCCCCCTTCTGAGTGGTAACCTGGGATAGGCCACCAGGTGACACTAGTTTTCGTCACACTTAGTGAGCCTTAGAATATTCTGTGTTGCTGTTGTACCTTTGCTCAAACCCATTGAAGGTGCCACATTTATTTCAACCATTTTTTAAAAAAGATGCTGATTTGCCTCAGGTCATAATGGCTAGGCCTTGAACTGGATTCTCCTGACCTCTTCAGCCCCAGGTAGTACTCACAGACTCCTCTCCAGGCTCTTGATTTTTTCTCTCAGGAGTGTGGGAGCAGAGGGCGCTGGGACACTAACCCATTGCTCTGCCACTTGCTGAAGTGGAACCAGCCCTGCTTAATTTGCCAGTGTGAGACAGAGGTGCCCTGGATGCACTAAAGGGCTGCCTGGTTAGTAGCAGGCATGTATGCACCCTTTGCATCTGGTGCAGGCTGAAGTAGTCGTGAATTCTGCTTCCCTTTCCGCCCATCCAACCCACAGGTTAGTGTAGACTCAGATCAAGGTGGCCTGGAATGATACCAGGGATCTCTCCTTGAGCAGACAGGTTCCTGTGTAGCTTTGTATCAGATAGGGCTGAAACAGCAGCATCTTTTGCCCACTGGGCTGATCGCAGAGTGGTGCTTTGGGGAATAATACCTGGAAGGGGGGATATAGATTTTTGCTGCAGGGACTGTGGTCAAGGACAGAGGACAGGATTTTGCAGCTCATCTCTGTTCTTGCCAGGCACCTCACATGCCATAGACTGCTAGGCAGGCCCTTGCCAGCCCACTTGTAATTCTTGTTATCCTAAGGAGGGACCATGCAAGGTCTGCCCTGGAACTTTGGTTGCTATAGGGTGAATGCAGTGGCTTAGATGGCAGAGTTATGAAGCAGTGCAGTTAAAATAATAATTGTTTACCTTTTGTTGTCTCTATCACCATTGCGCATTGGTAGCCTAGGACTTAGCAGTCTTCTTATGTGAAGGGCTAGATAATAAATATTTTAGGCATTACAAGCCATATCATCTCTTGCAACTGTGCATCTCTGCCATTGTAGAGTGTTTCTATAAAGCTGTTTAAAGCAGGTGGTGGGCTGAATCTGGTTAATGGGACAGACCACTGTGTAGACTGCCCTTGTTTGCAGTGTTCTCATATAACCTCATTTTAATTCTTATAGCAACTCCTGATAGAGAGCTATCCTCATTGCTAAAATGGAAGTAATCAAATGCAGAAAGGCTGAGTGACTTGTTCAAGGACCAGACCTAATTCATCTTCCTACTGTGATGCCAATGATATAATAATGGTTATTAAATCAAGGGCTTATTATGTTCAGGTGTTATATCACCTGGTTTGCCCTCAGCTTAACTCAAGTCCCCATTTTAAGATGATAAACAGAGCACAGAGGTTAAGTAACTTGCCCAAGGATACAACTGGTAGCTGGTATATTGTAGTATTTTGGCTGTTGATGCTGTTCAGAATACTAGAAATAAATTTAGAGTTGGAAAAGCCTCATTTTAAATAGAAAAACTGACGACTTAATGTCTTTTTAACTATTGACCTTGTGTTTCCCAGACTTGGCAACCTCATCTCTGCTAAAATCTTAGGATCTCCCTCTTACAGTGCTTCATGTCTGTATTTTCTGTTGCTCTTACCTTTTGTGCTGCTGTCTCCCACACCCAGCTATTCCTGTTCATTGCCCGGAGCACGGGCTTGCAGCCTCACCTCTCTGCTTCTTCTGCAGTGTCACCATGTCTGACCGGAAGGCAGTGATCAAGAATGCAGACATGTCTGAGGACATGCAACAAGATGCCGTTGACTGTGCCACGCAGGCTATGGAGAAGTACAACATAGAGAAGGACATTGCTGCCTATATCAAGAAGGTGTGCTGGGAGGACTGTGGCTGGTGGTCGGGGTAGGGATGGATAGCTCATCTGTGCCCCAAGGAGGGCTGGAGCAGGGGACATAGGAAAGTAGGTGTAGTCCATGCAGACAGAACCCTGAGAACTTGCAAAGCAGGTAAATTGGGGAGTAAATCTTATTTACTAGAGATTCACATTAAGAGTTCTTAACTGTGCTGGGGTGTGTGTGTGTTTACAGATAATTACATGACTGCAGAACAACAGGGCGTGAAACTAAAGGATTAAATATAACTGTTCCAATTCAGAACTATTCAAAATGAAGATCAGGGATGTTTGAATGGATAAGATAAGATCATAAATTTTTGGGGAGCTGCATCATTTAAAATGGGATAGCCTTATAGTCTCATTATGTAGGAGATTTCCTTTTCCTCTCTTTAAAAGGACCCCTGGTGGTCCACTGGTTAGGACTCAGTGCAGTCACTGGTGTGGCCTGGGTTCAATCCCTGGTCAAGGAACTAAGATCCCACAAGTCGACTTGTGTGCCCCTGCCCTGCATAAAACAATGGACTCATGTACTAATTACCTTCTCCCTACCTTCTTCAGGAAAGGGTGTGCTTGAATATATACATACATATATATATATATATATATATATATGTATATATATATATTTTTTTTAATAGATGAGCATTATTGGGGCAGTAGATTTAATCCTTGAAAAATTTCTGAATGAAAGGGTGAATAGATATAGTTAACATGTATATAGTGAGGAAGCAGCTGAGCTAGAGGTGAGAGGTGGTACTCAGGGTCCCTAATTTCCAGTCAGGGTCCATGTGCATTGGTGGCATAGTCCCAGTCTGATATTCTCAGCTCTAGTATCCCAAGGATGCCTAAGAGCCATGGCATTATGGTCCATACAGGTGCTATAGTGTCCTTGGGTTTACAGAGCTCTTTGCTGTCTTTGTGTGGTATGAGAAGTGGAAACTGGAGTCTTGAGAGACTTTTTCTGTGTGTGTAGCCAAGGGATGCAGAGCCAGCCAGGCTGCTAGGGGTGCTGGTTCCTCGTTGAGTGATGCCTTTTCTGTTCTTTTCAGGGAGAAAGTGTAGAATCATGGACTCTGAGGAGAATCCTTAGATTATATTCAGTCCTGCTTTCTTGTTTTGCTTATGGGGAAGCAACTATGGGTCTCCTATGTTACACAGTCTTCAGTCAGGAATAAAGCTCTGTGTGGTGATCCATGCCCTTTCCACTGTTTGCCAATACCTTTTGGAGTCATATGGTATGGGGGCCGTGAGAAAACTAAACAAGTTGATGGTTGAGCTCCTGGCAGACAGAGCTCCAGGGTTGGCAGCATTGCTGAGCCTGTGGTGGAGGGCTGCTCTCCTTTCACGGTCGTGGCAGGATGCATCTAGAACTGAGCCATCTGTTTTCTGCTGGGTTCACAGGGTGGCAGGGCCTGTCTGATTAGGTCCTGAGGATTTCCTCGCTGGCTTTTGATGTTGAACGTAAATCCCTGAGAGAAGTGAGGGAATTGCCTCAATCTCATGACTGGGCCCTTGTCCTGTGCTTATAGCCCACATAGTGCCTGGGACACTGGAGTGCCTTTAAAGTTGGCTTAGACAGAATTGCTTCCTGTTCGGTCCCCATTTTGCTCTAGTGACTTGGTTTTTGGCATTTGGAAATGCTAGTTTAGTAGTGTGACATGTGAGTGGCAAGTCAGAGAGACTTGCTTTTCTCTTTTACTCAGTGCTGTGTGACATCACTGGAGTGGTTCTTAATTCTGTTGGTTTTTCTGATTCCCTTCCTGAAGAATCGCGGGGTGGGCTTTTGAGTAGGTAGCTAGAGAGACAAGAGATGTTAGAGGTGTAAAGTTCTAGAGAGAAATAATGGAGCCTTTGTGGTATTATATTATTAACGAAGGAGTGTTCTAGCCAACCTTAGAACCTGAGCTCCTGAAGTTCAGAGAACTGAAGCCATAGACTGGGGGTGGGGTGGGGATGACAGCTAAACCAATCAGACTCTTATTCTGATTTCTCATCTCCAGCTGTCCTCATTGCCTTTCTTCTTTTTTTTCTTCTTTTAGGAATTTGACAAGAAATATAACCCTACCTGGCACTGTATCGTGGGCCGAAATTTTGGCAGCTACGTTACACATGAGACAAAGCACTTCATCTATTTTTACTTGGGTCAAGTTGCAATCCTCCTCTTCAAGTCAGGCTAGGTGGCCACAGTGAAGGTGTCAGTGGCGGCGGCAGCAATGGCAAGCAGGCAGCGTTGCTGGGACTGTTCTGCACTGGGGCCAGCGTCAGGATGTCCTCGCCAATGGCTGTGCTACTGCATGGACTGTATACTCGATTTCATGTGTATGTCGCAGTAAACAAAACCGAACTTCTTTCTGTTTAGTTGCCTGGGGAAGAAGGCTGCTTTATGTTTATTTTTCAAGACTTAAATGTTTTTTTTTTTTTTGGTTGTATTGCACTAGGAAATCTCTCCCACTCCTCCCTTTTCTCTTTCTCTCCCTATACACATAAAAAGCCCTCAACAAAGCCTGTAAGACTAGGAGGGCTGGGGAAAAGAAATAGGTTTCTGGAGGTGGAACTAAAACTGCAGCTGCCTCCTCCTGGTGGTGGATGCTGCTTTAGGAGGGCGAGGAAGGCTGCAGGAGGGACAGTGTTAGGATTGACAAGGAGAGAGGGATAGGACGGAGGGTAGGGGGATTGATCTAGTACCAGGGAGAATATTCCACTGAACTGTGATTCCACGGCTTGGGGCAGGGGGTGGGGCTGGATTCTTTAAGAGGCCCTGAGACGTATTTGTCTGTGGTGTGTGGGAGTGGGGAGCAGACTTGTCTTGCTGTCTTTGTCAGAAGAGTTTCTAAGTAAGGGCTGTGTCTTCGTGGATTACCTTTTATTCTTCCTGCCAGAGCTCATGCTTGGAGGGTGTTGAGGGTAGGATTAGCTCAGTTTTTTTTGTTTGTTTTGTTTTCATTCTTCCCTCCTGTCTGCTCCCTGCTTAGCCCTTGGTTTTCTCATTCCTCTGGAGTTCTCTTAGAGCAGCCCCTGTGAGTTGGCTGGCAAGGGAATTTCTGATGACTAGTTCTTAGTTAGGTCTTAGCAATCAAACCAAATCAATGTTTCCCTTGATTTTCCTCTGTGTATATGTGTGTGAATGTGTGTATGTATCTTGGTTTGGGGTAGAGGGGAGGGAGGGGCAGGGCTGTGGAATCTCTCCGGTATATGGGTAGATAAGTGGACCTATGTTAACCTCTGGGGCATCTGTTTTGGGGGGTGAGTATGGGTATCACCCCCCTCAGCCATCTGGCCTAGACACTGCTTGCCCTATGGCCATCTGCTCCCAGGTGGGTTTTAGGAGGATAGCCCAGGATGAGGTGGCCATGCTACCATCCATTTTGGAGCCTAGTCTCAGTGGTGAGGGAAAGTGACTTTGTGAATGGTGGCAGCCTCTTGTGGGAGGCAGGATGGAAGTGATAAAGGGCTGTTGAGGGGCTTTGGGGGAACTTCAGAGGAGGTCAGTCTTGCAGTGGTGAAGCCAGGAATTTGGGGATGGAGCAGAGTCACTAGTGGTAGGAGATTCCAAGGGGAGTGCTGGGGAAATCTTATCTGTGGATCAAAAGGGATGGGGTGGGGGATGGGGGGGATGTCATTGCTGATTGAGCTACTGATTCTTATAAACTGCATTGAAAACTCTCATGTGTAGGGTTGATGCTGTGGGGGGTTTGGGATCCAGCTCATTCTCTTTTTCTTCCAAGTCCATCCTTGGGGTTGGCAGGGAGGCAGGAGAATGCTCCCTTCCCAAGCCTTTAGTGTGTACTGAGCTTTCTTTTTGATGCTGACAGGGGAGGGTGGGGACTTGGATGGTGAGTGAGTTCCCCATATCAAACCGTTTGGTGGGCACAAAGCTGAGTGCTTGATTTTAGGTTTTATTTTTTTATGAATGTCTAGATCTGTTTCCCCCTGCCCTCCCAGACTTGTGTGGCCAGTTGGAAATGTCTAGTTTGTGTTCATCTCTCCCTCATTTCTGGAGCAGGGGCTGAGACCCCACCACATCTTCTGTGCTCTGCATCCACGCCTCTTTTGGACATTAAAGGTCGATTGATGCACTTCTGAGCTGTTTGGGTTTCTTTGGGGGCAAAGGAGGGATGGCTTGCTTGGTGGCAGGGTTGCCACACATGGGTGGGGTAGGTATATAGTGTGGAGTAGAATGGGGCTAAAGAGACACTGATTGGTCTGAATCTGGTCTTAGTTGGAGGGCCAAGGCTTGGGTCCCTTAAGTGAAGGAAAATAACCAGCAGCACTCACCCACGAGATTTATTGGCTCATTGGTGGAGGTGGTTTGGTGAGCCACATTTTGATTCTTCTGTATGATAGATGTTGAGCCTGGAAGACTGTGTCTTAGCCACTCAGGAATGGAGAAGCTGAGGGCCTTCACTTCAGCAAGATGGAACCTGAGTGGTTCTCTGACTCCTGGATTATCTCTTGGCTTGCTTGGGGCTCCTGCCCACATACACCTGGAGAAGTCAGCAGTACTAAGATGCTTCTGAGAGTACCTGCCCAGGCCGGTGACCCTAAGCCATTTGTGTCTAGGCTTATGGCTATAACCCTTGTGGAGGGTGTAGGGAGCAGAGATGCTTTATACTCATTTCTGTTCTCATTCACTATTTGAGTTTTATACTTGAGCCTAAGATGCTGTTCACAAAGGAGAATAAAACAAGGAACTGCTTTTCTTTCGTGACGTACATTCTAGTGGACAGAGCTGACATACATAATGAAAAGCCAGTAGTGATAAATAGTAGTAGTGTTAGTCACTCGGTTGTATCTGACTCTTTGCGACCCCACGGACTATAGCCTGTCAGGGTCCTCTAACCATGAGATTCTCGAGGCAAAAATACTGGAATGGCTTGTCATTCCCTTCTCCAGAGGATCTTCCTGACCCAGGAATCAAACCTGGGTTTCCTGTGTTGCAGGCAGATTCTTCACTGTTTGAGCTACAGGGAATAGTGATAAATACTATCAAGGAAATGAACTGGGCAATGAGCTATTGGTTTTGGTAGGTAGGTAGGTCAAGTTCCTTCACATAGGAAGCCTATGGGCTGGATCTTAGGGAGAAAAACCTCCAGGGCAGTGAGGTCCTAAGGAAGTAATAGGGGGGCTCTAGAACCTCAATTTCTGTTCCTACCTTTGGTGGTATGAATAATTCGACAACTGGAGTTTGAGGGAGGAGAGTGAGGCTACGGTCCACAATTTATGATGGGTGCCTCTAGGGTCAAAACTTCCTGCCTGATGGGAGGGGCAGTCTAGGTGGCAACTATGGACAATGCACTCTGGCCCAGGTAGGTAGTTGGTGTTCATCTAGGTTAATCTTGCAAGACTCCTGACGAGCCCCTACCCCCTGGGACCCAGGAGGATCGCATGGGAGGATGGACTACAAAAGGGCTGTGGAAAGCTGATGGGAGCTGTGGCAGAGGGATGCAGCCGCTGTCAGAACTGTGGCCAGGCCGAGAAAGCTGGAGCATCAGTATCCCACTTCTTTCATCCTGTACTCCAATTTTCTGGGGCCTCCTTTTGGCTGAACCTAACATGCAGCAGATGGCAAGATGACCCAGAGATCCAGTCTAGGGGTCAGCCCCCGCTCTCCCCAGGGAGCATAGCAGGAAGAAGAGTAGAGATGAACCCAAGAAGGGCAAACCAAACCAGCATGGTAGGAGATTCTGTTGCCCTGGACAATGTGTCTGTCTCTCCCCGAAACTCAAGTGTTCTCTAGCTTAGACCAGAGGTGTGGCTGTTTCCTAAACTATCCCCTTCCTTCGGGTCTTTGTTCAAATACCCTCTTATGAGAGGGGCCTTCTGACATCCTATAGGAAACAGTACCACTCCCCAATCACTATTAATCTTACCCAGTTAAACTCAGCACAGCACCTGCCAGTGCTTGACATTCATTAATTTATTCATCTCTCACAAGTAGAAAATAAGCTTTTTGAGAGCAGAACCATTTCTTTTTCACTGCTTTATCTTCAAGCTCCCAGAACAGCATGTATTCTATAGGAAATCCTTGATAAATGTTATTGGTAAAATGAACAAAAAGTGCAAGCAAACATGGGCAACCTGGCTTTTTCTGAAGAGACTTTAGCCTTTGGCTTGACTCCCCCTTGCTAGCAAGCCCTGGAAAGTCGTCAGTGGGTTACTCCCCAAGTGTGTTCAGCCCTTCTTTCTTGGCAGCCATGGGAGAATGAAAGCGTGTTCATAAAGTACATTTTATTTTTAAAGCATTTAAGCCACTGAAATCCCCGCTGAGCTAGACCCCAGCAGTCATTAGCCACATTTTTGGATAAGCAAACTGAATCAGGGAAGGTGAATGACCTGCTGAAGCGCACATAGCTGGTAGTGTTACTAGTGCTCAGACACTGATTTACAAGGACTGACCTGGGTTTGACAGCAGTCGTCTCAAAGATACTCCTTGAGATTTAGGTCCAGTTCTCTGAGCTTAGGACCGAATGCTTTATTCACTGTTATCCCCTTTCCCAGGCTCTACTTCAACAAAGGCAATGAGGATAATTCCCAGACTCTCCCTTCTCATTTCTCTTGTCTACTAAGCACTGAGGAGCTGTCCCTTCTAGAAATTTCATGAGAAGGGTTAATGAATCTTCTAGATTTGGAGAGAGCAGACCCCCGGAGTTCTGAGCTCTCAGGTCTCCCCGGAACTAAAGGCACAGCTTCCCCACCATTCTGGTAACGAGGAGTGATCTGTCATCTGTTGAGCAGGTCCTGTATACCTTTATGTACATCTTTGTGACACCATGGGCTTGGTGTCCACCCCAGTGTACGTGTATACTCCTATGCACAGACTGCTGCTCTGCGGTTATAGAGAGGTTCATAAGAAAAGGCCAAGGAGGGCCCATGTCCTTGTGCCTCTCCTCCCTTGCTTTATCCAAATGATGTGTAGTTTGTAGTGAGGATGCTGGATGCTGCTGTCTATGGCTTTAGAGAGAGGCCAGTGTGGTGTTGTGGACAGAACCTAGGGCTGAGTCCCAGCTCCTACATTTAACCACTGTGAACTTTGGTAAGTCATTTGACTCTGAAGTTCAATTTCTGCATCTGTAAGATGGGGATAATACCTATCTTCCCTAAAGGGTGGTTATGAGTATCAACTGACATGTATGTGAAAGTGCTTTGAAATTGGAACATGATGATGATGAAAATAGTGGTTTTTAGAGTCAGTGATTATGTATCTTGAGTAAAGAATAAAGGATTCTGGGACGTCAGGCCCCCCAGATCTCCTCTCACATCTCATTGTACTGGCCTTTTCCCATGCTGTCCAATTGCATCTGTATGATAGAGAAGGAAATTAAGGACCAGACAGGGAAAGAAATGTACCTAAGATCTCATGGATGTTTGGAATAATTAGGATGTAGAACTTTCCCCTACTGTGAAATGCCTTCTACTTGGTGATGGTATACAATTCAGTGGTTTTAATATATTCAAAGAGTTATACAACTATCACCATTATCTAATTCCAGAACATTTTCATCATTCCTCAAAGAAACCCACTTGCAGTCACTTTTAGTTCTTTCTTCCTCGGCAACCCCTGTAAACCCCTAGTGTATTTTCTGTCACTGTGAATTTGCCTTTTCTGGACATATCACATAAATGAAATCATAATGTATATCACATAAATGAAATGTGGCCTTTTGTGTCTGGCTTCTTTCACTTAGCATAATGTTTTCAAGGTTCATCTGCATTGTAACATTTATCAACATTTCATTCCTTTTTCTGGCCAAGCAGTGTTCCATTGTGTGGCTATATCTTTTGTTTAATGTATTCATTTGTTGAGTGACTTTTGGGTTGGTTCCACTTTTTGCCTATTGTGACTAGCGCTGCTATGAACATTAACATTTAAGTTTTTGTGTGGCCAGGTGTTTTCAGTTCTTTTTGGGGCATGTTTTAATCTTTTAATGTCAGTTTACTTTTCTATTTTTAAAAAATCTAAATTGATATCAGCAAATTCCCATAGAAGGTCAGATGGTAAATATTTTAGACTTTGTGCGCCATATGACATCATGTACGTAGTGTATGTAATTGTTTCGATGACTGAACTCTGCCAGTGCAGAATGAAAGCAGCCATAGCCAGTATGTAAACAAATGGCATGAAGGCGCTCCAGCAAAACTTTAAGCAGGCAGTGGGCTAGATTTGGGCTAGATTTGGCTTGTGGATTGCAGTTTGCCAGACCCTAGCTTTGACGATAGATTCACATAATCCAACATTCCTAAAGTAAAAAAAAGTGAAAATTCTTCCTCCCATTCCTGTTCCCAAGCCACTGGGCTCCCTCCTTAGAAGCAATTACTATTATGAGGTTTTGTATCCCCTTTCAGAAACAGTTGATAAAGAGCATATTTTTCAGTGACTGTGTAGCATTCCAATGTGTTTCAGATAGTTTAATAAATATGAAAGGATTTAACATATCTGAAGGCATGCCCTGAAAAAACACTAGGAGTGTCCCCCTGACCTGCCCAATTGACTCCTCCATTAGAATAATCCTTTAAACTCCTGGGATTTCCCCAGGAATTTTAGGGGACATGCCTGATGAATATGTTGGATAATCCCTTTTGGATGTAAAATAAGCTCTGACTCAAGGGATGCAAGATTTTCCACCACAGAGGAGATAGAGGTGCAACCTGTGGATATCCTCTCTCTCCTATCTGTCTGTCAATTGTCTTATCTATTCATCTGTATTTATTGCATGGAATTGGCTTTTGCAATGGTAGGGGTCAGGTTGGCAAGTCTGGAATCTGTAGTGCAGGCCATAAGGAAGCCAAGCTAGAAACACTTGGGTAGGAGTGGAATTTCTTCTGGGCCTTTCAGCTGGTTGGATCAGGTTCACCCAGATTATCCAGGAATTTTTTTTTTTTTACATAAAGTTAACTGATTGTAGATGTTACAACGTCTAGAAAATATCTTCACAGCAACATCTGGATTAGCGTTTGATTGAATATCTAGGTACTAGAGCCTAGTCAACTGATCACACATAAAACTGATTATCACAGATTATATCCAGTCAACCTGACAGCAATATACATCTCCTTAAACCACATTTAATCTCCTTATAAAGACAGTAAAAAAGTCATGCTTCCACCTAACATGATATATCTATCCTGTGTATGACTGAAAATATACTAACACTTTCCCCAGAAGAGGAGGCCAAGTCCTTGGATGATGTTAATAATCCTGTAACTTCACTAATGTAAAGTTAGCTTTTATTAATACATTTTATACTAGATGGCAAGGAGGTAAGAGGGAAGAAAAAATACACAGACATATTCACGATAAAATAAGGAATAAATACTCATACAGTCCTCATTTCTGAAGTTTGTCAGGTGGTCATAACTGGTATTTACAACTACTGTCTTCTGCTATCCATTCCATATTGCCTTTACCCTCAGCAAGCACCTCATTACTGGTTGTGTGTTGTGTTTTTGTTTTCTTTCCTGGTGGGATGCCCCCAAACATCCATTCTTGAAGGGTTTGTGGCATTAGAAATCTTGCCTGAGTTGAATCGTTACAGTATTCCATTGACTTGAGTCACAGGCTATGATAGTGCTAAGAGATGCCCTAAGGGATCTCCTGTATTCCAGACATGCTTTCCCTTATCTCTATTATGTGGTCGCAGCCCCCTTTCCCCTTGGTAGTCAGTATCAGTCCCCTCAGCCAGTGTAGTAGTTCCCATCTTTGCCTGTTTCTTCAGAGGGGTGAGGAGTCTAAAATGGAAGTGGCAGTCTTATAGTTCAATGAAATCCTCATGCGAATGTGGAAGCATTCCTCTCTTTGGAATGAAGACCTCTGGATCAGCAAGCATAAGGTTGTAGATACAGGAAACAACATTTTTCAAATGAATCACTAGGGTTAATATTGAGTGCTGCCATTCCATTTCCACTCCTTGACTCCTGGAACCATGAATCCTAGCTGTGCAAGAAATAACACCATACACGGAATGTTGAGTACAGACAGTCTCCTGAAGGACATTGCCCCAGCCCTGCAAAGTGTTGCCACCTAGTTACATCTGTAACTGGGTCTTCAAAAGGCCATTCAACCATCAAGTCAGCAACTTCAGGATGGTGGGCAACATGGTAAATCCGGTAAAGTCTGTGAACATGAGCGTATTACTGCACTTCATTTGCTGTGAATTCCTTGATTAGAAGCAGTGCTGTGTGGAATACCACGATGGTGGATAAGGCATTCTAGAAGTCTACAGAAGCAGTACATGCATGGAAAGCAAATCCATGTGCGTGTGCAGAGTAAGAACAAAGCACTGTCCCTTCCATGGTGGAAGCAGTCCGGTGTAGTCAATCTGCCGCCAGGCAGCTGACCGGTCATCCCAGGGAAGGGTGCCGGGCCTCAGTGTTGGTCTCTGCTGCTGGCAGATTGCACACTCAGCAGTGGCTGTAGCCAGTTAGGCTTGGTGAGTGGAAGTTATGCTGCTGAGCCCATGCGTAACCTTCATCCCTGCCATCTGTCTACTTTGTTTATAAGCCAGTGGGCAATGACAGGGTGGCTGGTCACCCTATCTACTTGATTACTAAAATCCACCTCTGATTACTAAAATCACCTTTGGTGAGCATTCACATCAGATATAAGTGTCTTCACAGTCTTTGTTCATTCAGACAGAACTGTGACCTAGATTGATTGTCACCAATTTTCCAATCATGTTCCTTCCAAGTCCCTGGCTATCTAGCCAAACCATTGGCCACAGGCATGAATCAAACTTAGGCCTCTGGCCATTTCTTTTCAAAATGAACAGCCAGGTGCCTTAATCAGAATTCTGCCCACTGGGGAGATTTACTGCCTAATGTCCTTCAGAATGCACTAGAAAGAGGTGTCCTACCACTATAGTGCTGTAGTTGTCCACTTTTTTAGGGAGGTGCCTACATATTGTGCAGAACCATCTGTAAGCCTGATAGGGGTAGGATAAGATAGTTACACAGGTAGTTGCGGGGCTTCCCTGGGGGCTCAGTGGTGAAGAATCTGCCTGCCAATGCTGGAGACGTGGGTTCGATGCCTGGGTTGGGAAGATCCTCTGGAGAAGGAAATGGCACCCCACTCCAGAGGAGCCTGGTGGGCTACAGTTCATGGGGTCGCTAAGAGTTGGACAGGACTTGGTGACTAAACAATAAGCGGGAGTTGTAGAAGTTCCAGTAGTGGACTATCGAGAGGGAAACCTGGGAAAGTTTGGGAGATCACTGTAAGTTAATGATCGCTTAGGAAGGGTATTGGAACTTTGTGGGATGAAGTAGGCTTGCTTAACTATGCTATGCTTCGTCGCTCAGTTGTGTCTGACTCTTTGCGACTCCATGGACTGTAGCCTGCCAGGCTCATCTGTCCATGGGAATTCTCCAGACAAGGGTGGGTTGCCATGCCTTTCTCCAGGGGATCTTCCCAACCTAGGGACTGAACCCAGGTCTCCCGCATTGCAGGCAGATTCTTTACCAACTGAGCCACCGGAGAAGCCCTGCTTAACTGTAAAGCTATAAATAAAAGCACGAGATGTGCTTCAGGTCATTAGGAAAAACAAAAATGTCACCATCCTTCTACTGATTTGAATAAGCCTATAATAATCCTAGTTTGACCTCAGGGTCAGACGCTCTCCTGCCTGATACAAAGAAGGGGGTCTTTACCCCTGTCCCTTTTCTTTGACTGTAAAATTGTAGCCCACTTAATCCTTGGGGCAGAGCTCCCTCGCCTGTCTGATTGCATCTCTTACAAGCATCCCATACTAATAAATCTATTTCTTGCCTATCACTTTGCCTCTGGCTGAATTCCTTCTGTGCTGAGACACAAAGATCCTCAGCCTCAGTAAGTCCAGACACCAGGTGAGTGGTTCTAATTAAAAGATGGTGGGTTAGAGTCCCAAACAGGGTTTTGGTTGGGTTTGAGTCCAGGCACGTGGGTTTAAGCCTCAGTCTAAGATGAATGGTTTCAAGCCAGTCCTGAGTTTTCTCTTCTTCAGTCAGCTGATTATAGGGAACTCACCATGAGGTCATAGGGGCAGACTGGGAGAGAAAAGGTAATGTGGCGGGAATAGTGACTGTGTATATTTGGGCCACTTCATACCAAAGAAAAAGAACTGAGATACTTGTGTATATATATCGAACCATATATAACATACATTCATACATATATATTGCCATTATAATAGATATAATAAGATATACAATATATTAATATGTAATATATTCTCTCTATATAAAGAGATTTACTGTAAGTACTTGGCTGATGTGTTTTGGGGGGCTGGCTAGACATGTTTGAAATCTGTAGCCTGGCAGGCTGGGACTGTAATAGGAATTGAAGCTTCAGTCCGCTAGCAGAATTTCTTCCTCCTCAGGGAAACCTCAGTTCCATTCAACTGATTGGATCAGGCCTATCAATATTATCCAGGATAATCTCCCTTCCTCCTTTCTTTCAACTGATATTAATCTCACCTACAAAACACCGTCACAGCAACACCTATATTATTATTAATACATGATTGAATAATTGAGTACCATAACCCAACCAAGATGGCACAAAACAACCAACAGAGTTTGTAAACTGAGAAAGATACAACTTCTCATAGAGGAATCCAAACGTTCAAAGAGGCAGGTCATTAAAAAAAAAAAACAGCTTTATTTTAGTGTAATAGACATACAATAGTTCAGTTCAGCTGCTCAGACGTGTCCAACTCTTTGTGGCCCCATGGACTGCAGCATGCCAGGCTTCCCTGTCCATCACCAGCTCCCGGAGTTTACTCAAACTCATGCCCATTGAGTCGGTGATGCCATCCAACCATCTCATCCTCTGTTGTCCCCTTCTCCTCCCGCCTTCAATCTTTCCCAGCATCAGGGTCTTTTCTAATGAGTCAGTTCTTCATATCAGGAGAACTTCAGCTTCTCCTGTATTGGAGCTTTAGCTTCAGTCCTTCCACTGAATATTCAGGATTGATTTCCTTTAGGATTGACTGGTTTAATCTCCTTGAAGTCCAAGGGACTCTCAAGAATCTTCAACACCACAGTTCAAAAGCATCAGTTCTTCGGCGCTCAGCTTTCTTTATAGTTCAACTCTCATATCCACACATGACTACTGGAAAAACCAGTCATTTAAAGAGAACAATTTAATAAGTTTTGACATAGGTAGCTACTGCTAAAACTATCACTGCAATTAAGAAACATGCCCATCACACCCAAAAGTCTCCTCATAACTGCTTGTCGTTCTGCCCTTTCCCATCCTTGCACCCTTCACCAGACAACCACTGACCTACTTTTTGTCACTTATAGGTTAGTTTGCATTTTCCAGAATTTTATAAAAATGGAATCATACAGTTTGCTCTTTCATAAAATGTACTCTTTTTGGGTGTGGTTTCTTTCACTCAGCATAATTATTTTGAGATTCATCCATGTTGCTCTCCTGTGTATTATAGTTCATTCTTTTTCATTGTTGAGAAATATTGCCGTGTATGAATATGTAAGATGTATTAATCTAATCCCCAGCAGAAGGACATTTGGCTTTCTGTTTTGATGATTACGAGTACTGCTATTAACATAAATGTTTGTGTACAGGTTTAATGCTTAATGTTGGATAAATAAGAGTGGGATTACTGTATTTTATGGTGTTTGTTTAAGAGAGATTGCCTGTGGGGACCTAAATGGGAAGGAAATCCAAAAAAGAGGGGATAGATATATATGTATAACAAATTCACTTTGCTCTACCACAGAAACTAACAGTATTGTAAAGCAACTATACTCTAATAAAAATAAAGAAAGCTGCCAGACTATTTTCCAGAGTGGCCACACCATTTTACATTCCCACCAACAATCTATGAGAGTATTATTTGCTTTCACCTTGTTCACACTAGCTGTTGTCAGTTTTTCTTTTTTAATTTTAACTTTTCAAATACTTTGGCCACCTGATGTGAAGAACCAACTCACTGGAAAAGACCCTGATTCTGGGAAAGGTGGAGGGCAGGAGGAGGAAGGGCAACAGTGGATGAGATGGTTGGATGGCATCATCGACTCAATGAACATGAGTTTGAGCAAACTTAGGGAGATAGTAAGGACAGGAATGCCTGGTGTGCTGAAGTCCGTGGGCTTGCAAAGAGTCGGACGTGACTGAGTGGCTGAACGATAACAGTATAGTGATATCTCATTGTGATTTTGATTTATGTTTCCCAAATGGTAAAAGATATTGAGCATCTTTTCCTGTGCTTATTTGCTACCTGTATACCTTTTTTCATCTTTTCAGTGGGTTGTTTGTTTTCTTATTGTTGAGTTTTAAAAATTTCTTATGTGTTCTGGATTCAAGTCCATTGTCAAATATATGATTTGCAAATATTTTCTCTTAGTGTCTGGCTTGTCTTTTCATTCTCTCGTCTTTCATAGAGAAAACATTTAAAACATTTAGAGAAGTCTAATTTTTTTTCTTTTTTGCATAGTGCTTTTGGTGTATCTAAGGACACTTAGCTTAACCCAAGGTAACAAAGGTTTCCTCCTATTGTTTTTTCCTATAAGTTTTAGAGTTTTATATATAGATCTATAATCCATTTGGAATTAACTTTATATGTAATATGAGGTATGGATCCTGGCTTATTTCTCTTCTCCTCTCTCCGTCCCTCCCTTTCTCCCCTCCCTTTGTATGTTGTAGTCCTTTCCAATTATTTCATTATCATTGCTGAAAAGACTCTGTTCTCCATTAAATTGCTTTTGCACCTTTGTAAACACTCAGTTGGCCACATTCTTATTTCTGGACTTTGTGTTCTATCCCATCCATTTATTTGTCTGTCTGCCAACATTGTACTGTAGCTTTATAGTAGGTCTTGTAAGGTAGATCCTCCAAGGTTATTCCTTTTCAAAATTAATTTGGGTATTCTAGTCTCTTTGCCTTTGCATATAAATTTAAGAATCATGTTGTTAATACTTATATCTTTCTAGGATTTTTGTTTGAATTACACTGAATTCATAGATCAATTTGAAGACAACTGACATCTTAACAATGCTGAGTTTTCTGATCCACGAACCTGGAATTTCTGTTTTTTTTTTTTTGATTTCTTTGATTTTTTTTTCCCATAAGTGCTCTGTAATTTTCAGCATATAGATTCTATATATATTTTGTTAGTTTATATCTATTTCCTTTTTCTGTGCTATTGTAATAGTGCTTTTTACATGGGAATAATGTAGAATTTTTATTCTGTTGCATTTATATATTTGTTTAACATGTCAACAACATTAATTATCATAGATTAAAAAGTATTTTATTATCCACTAGAGAGAGTTACTTGTCATTATTCTTATTCAGAATATTTTTAGGTGTTTTGCTTGCTTAAATTTTTCTTTTGTGTCGATTGAATTTTTATTTTATATTGGGGTATAGTTGATTTACAATATTGTGCTAGTTTCAGATGTACAACAAAGTTGTCAGTTATACATACACATATATCCATTCCTTTTCAGGTTCTTTTCCCATATAGGTTATTACAGAATATATATATTTATGTATGTGTGTGTATATACATATCTACATATACATACATACACATTTGCCAAGGGGCATGTGGGCTCTTAGTTCCCGATCAGAAATCAAACCTGTGCCCCTTGCGGTGGAAGCACAGAGTCTCAACCACTGGATTGCCAGGCAAGTCGCAGATTATTACAGAATGTTGAGTAGAATTCCCTCTGCTATATAGTAGGTCCTTATTGATTATTTCATACATATTAGTGCATATATGTTAATCCCAAACTCCTAATTTATCCTCCCCCTACCTTTCCCCTTTAGTAACCATAAGTTAGTTTTCTTTATCTGTGAGTCTGTTTCTGCTTTAATTTGTATCAATTTTTTTAGATTTCACATATAAGTGATATCATATGATATTTGCCTTTCTCTGTCTAACTTGCTTCACTTAGTTTGGTAATATCTAAGGCAACTTTAAAAGAATGTCTGTTAACTGATGTATGGATGAAGGAAAGTGGTATATCCATACTGTGCAATTTTTTTGGCCATAAAAAGCAATGGAAGCAATGGCATATGTATTCACGTGTATAACATGGATGAACCTTGAAGATGTTATGCTAAGTGAAAGAAGTTGGATCCAAAAGGCCACATAAAACCCGTGAGATAACAGAAATTTCTTGCTTATGCCAGTAAATTTTGAAGTAATTTGTTACATAGCAATAGCTAATGAGAGCTTCACTGGTGGCTCAGATGGTAAAGAATCCGCCTGCAATGCAGATTCCTGGGTGGAGAAGATCCCCTGGAGAAGGGCATGGCTACCCACTGCAGTAGTCTTGCCTGGAGAATTCCACGGAAAGAGGAGCCTGGCGGGCTACAGTCCATGGGGTGGCAGAGTTGAACACAACTGAGCAACTAACAAAAACACAACACAATAGCTAATGAATGCAGTGAGTCTGTAAGGATTCGTGTGAATAGGGGAATATACGTGAGATGTTTAACATGTAGAAGGGCCACCGTGATAAATGGTGGCTAGTGTGAGTGGGAAAGCTGGCCTCCAGTTCCAGTGGTGGTCTCTTGTGGGCAACCAGGGATGAGGAGAAGGGTGGACCCAGGGGAAAGGCCCCAGCACTTGCCTGTGCTGGGCAGAGCCCCCTCAAGTCACTCTCACCCTCTGGCTGCCCTGGAGTAAGAGGACACAGATACATACGTAGTCCCTCACCCCTTTAACTGTATTTACCTCCCTTAGGGTGTTATCACTTTGTCTGTTGTATAAATGTAAATACTAGTTATATCCTATGTAACTAGCACATCGCTAATAATTGCATATATAACTAATATATGCCAGCTATGTAAATACTCCTTAGTATTCATATGCCCGAGAGCAGAGCCTTGTCTCGTTTACTTCTGCACATCGAACACAGTGCTCTGCATGCAGCAGGCGCTCAGTGCAGATCTGAGGAAAGGACACATGAATAATAATGTGGGGGATAACTGTTGAACGAGAGAAGAGTGGCCCATGTATATTGACCCAGCTCACTTCTAGGATCCATCAGAAAGAAGTGTGAAGGAGAAAGCCATATGTCCAAGGATGGTTGTTTGCAGCCTTGCTCGAAATGGTCAGGAAGGAAAACTTGGAAACAACCTGTCAATCCTCAAGGGAGTGGGTGAGCAAATTGTGTCCCGTCCATATTCTGCAATGTCATGTAGCTCTTCAAAGAGGATGAGCTGAGAGTCTATCCTTTGACCTGAAAGTTTAAGATGATATTAGGGGAGATAAGCAAGTGGCATGATCCTGTGTTGTCAGACAATGACCAAAGCACCCTCTAAGCAGGATGTGTGTGTTTGGATATGGCTGTGTGAGTATGGTGACGTGGGTAGAGAATCATTTTGAGCAGCTAGTATTGGGGAGGTGAGGAAGAGATTAATCACTTATTCTTCTTTTAGGGGGATATTATACAGCTGTCTCATTGAATGCCATCAGCGGAAGTTATTTTTGTGATTTTTGAAGAGGTTAGTAAAATTCTAAAGAAAACCAACAATAAGATCTTGGACCTAACTCTTGCTACCTTCATTTGCCTGGAGGTGAATCCCAGTTGTTTTATTAGTGAGTCAGGTGAGAGGAACGTGGATCCACTTCACCCTATTTTTAAGGTCCACCACCCTCTTGCCTTCCTCACTAAACCAGGTGAGAGCTACCAAGCTTCTACCGGGACCCTCCTCTTAGCCTCAAAGCAAACGCTCCCTGTCCCTACGCCCACCGGCAGGGAAGGGCTGGGAAGGAGAGAAGGGGTTGCCTCCCTGTGGCCCTGCATCTGGCCTGGGAGTGAACTCTTGCCTGTTCTCTAGGGAGAGAGCTCCTTCCCAACCAGAGAATAAAAGATATCTGTGGCTATGGCCCGGCTTTGAGGGCAGGGAGTGTGGAAGTCAGGTCTAACCTGACTGTGTGCACAATCCTTTTAAAGGGAAAAATACTCCCAGGAACTCTGTGTTGACAAGTTAATGTCATTATAATATTACTTAAGCAGGTAGAAGCATGAAACTTGGTATAATCGTATGCTTATAGCTCTTATGTGATTATGAAACCGAAAGCATATTTACAAATTAAATACAAACAGAATTACAAAATTTCTAAAATTCAAATGAGCGACACTAATGTTATTTTTTTCTTTCTACATCCAAGTCGCACTTTCCGACAGACACTACTACCCACCAGCCGCAGCACGGGGCAGCACGCCCGGGGGTGTGCCAGGCAGCTCACTCACTCCTCCCCAGCCTTGTTTTGATTTAAAGCCCTATAAATCTCCCTTCTAACAATGTGTCTTGGAACCATTTGACTTTCACGTGGTATGAGTGCATAATTTAGGTATTAGGTCTCTCTCTCTTTTTTTCTCTCCCGTTGGCTCTGAATAATTAAAGTGGCTGGAGCCATCGGAAAATATGAACAAGGACACTGAGATTGGGAGGCAGCTATTAGTTTTAAAGTGCCCATTCATTAAAAAAAAAAAGCTTTTGTGACAATATGAATAGCCCTTGGAGGCATTGTGCTAAGTGAAATGTCAGACAGAGAAAAACAAATATTGTGTGAGCTCACTTATATGTGGAATCTAAAAACACTGAACTCAAAGAAACAGAGTAGAATGAAGCTGGCCAAGGGCTAGGGGGGGTGGGGGAAATGGGGAGATGTTGGTTAGAGGGTACGAACTTCCCAACAAAGACGAGTAAGTTCCAGGGGTCTAAGGTGCAGCGTAGTGACTATAGTTGACGACACTGTCTTGTATAGTTAAAAGTTGCTATGACAATGAAGCTTTAATGTTCTCCCCATAACAACACCACCACACTGGTAACCATGTGAGGTGGAAGACTAACCTTACTGTGGTAAACATTTCACAATATATAGTGGTATCAAGTCATCACATTGTGCATCTTAAACTCACACAAGGTTGTTTTTAAAAAATAATTTTATTTATTTACTTACGGCTGTGCTGGGTCTTCGTTGCCGCACGGGCTTTGCTCTGGTTGTGGAGAGCAGAGGCTACTCCAGCTGGACGCAGGCTTCTCACTGCGATGTCTCCTCTTGCTGTGGGGTGTGGGCTCTTGACATGTGGGCTCTGGAGCACAGGTGCAGTAGTTGTGGCACACGGGCTTAGTTACCCCACGGCACGTGGGATCCTCCTGGACCAGGGGTCGAACCTGTGTCTCCTGTATTGGCAGGCGGATTCTTCACCAGTCAGCCACCCAGGAAACGCTAAACTCACACAATGTTATGTCAATTATATCTCAGTAAAGCTGGGAAGAAAGTTAGCAATGAAAAAAGTGAAAATTATTCCAGTGAATTCTTATACTGGCAAGAACATCCTCTGCTGATGAAGGGTAGACTCAGAGACTAGGGACCTCACTTTCGCATCTGACCCTCAACAGTGATGTGTCCTTGGGCAGACAACCTTGCTGAGCCTCAATTTCCTCATCTGTAAAACTGTAATAGTAATACATACTCCTCATGGTTCCTCTGAGGATTAAAATAAATGAAAGAGTGCATAGGAAAGTGCTTGAAAATATGTCAAGATCAATAGAGATAGTTTACAAACATTATTCTTAGGAGCAGGGCTCAATGTGCTTTTTGAAAAAAAGTTTTATTTATTTATTTGGCTGCCCTGGGTCTTAGCTGCGGAATGTGGGATTTAGTTCTCTGACCGGGGATAGAAGTGGAGTATCCTGCATTGGGAGCACAGAGTCTTAGCCACTAGACCACCAGGGAAATCCCTCAAAGTGCTTTGAAGACACTTGTGACTTGGCCAGGTTCCTTGTATCGGCCTCAGTTTTTCCATCTGTAAAGTGGGGATAAAAAAAGTATTGCTTAATGGCGTTAGGGATGGTGTGGGCAAAAGCACTTCATCTACTAACTCAGTAGATGTTTGGTGAGAACCTGCTTTATGTCAGGCACATTATTTTCTGCTCATTTCTCTCTGGGCATCATTTTATATCCAGAAATTGTAGTTTTGGACTGAATGCTCCCTTTGGTCCTGCTGCACTAGCTTAGCCTTTGGTTCTCTATCTGCAGTTACAACTCAATTAACCAGTCAGTACTTGATCATCAATCAAATGTCCTATGTAATGAAGGCTACAAAGACGTGGAAATAAAACCAACATTTACTAAGCACCTGCTTCTTCCTTTTGTCATCTCTGAGCATTGGCATGCCTGGTTTTTAAAAGAAGGGTTGTTGCACATTCTGATAATATTTAGTTTCCTTCCAAAAAGGTCCCAATTCCCTTCTAATTTCAAATTGTCTTTGGTTGCTTGTGATTGGAGTGTGGTATTCTGGAGAGGAATACCGTTATCTTCTGAACGCTCACGTAAGAAATGCGGTTGAAAGTGCACGGCGAAGCAGCACCATCTTCTGGTCTAAGGCGGTAATGCTGCACTGGGGCGGACGAGGACGAGCTACTTGCATGGGGAAGAAACCTTTGGAGAGAGGCTCGACAAGAGGCTCCGTGTGTGTGTGTGTGTGTGTGTGTGTGTGCGCGCGCGCGCACATGTTCCAACCATGGCAGATGTATGTGTGTGTGTATGTCTGTGTGTACGCGCACATGTTCCAGCAATGGCAGATACCACTCGACAAGAGGCTCCGTGTGTGTGTGTGTGTGTGTGTGTGTGTGTGTATGCACACATGTTCCAACTGTGGCAGATACCACTCTACTTTTCCGACTCTGCCATCCTGCACATCAGAATGTAGGCCGAGAGTGACCGAGGCATCTTGGCCTGTGCAATGACACGGTTGCTTGGAGGAGTCACCCCCGGCTCCTCCATCGCAGGTGGGTGAATCTGCCTCAGAGAGGTGAGAGCTGACTGAAGATCACCTTGCAAGATAGTGGCAGTACCCAGAAACTAGGACTCCTAACTCTTCACTAAGGATTTTCTCCAGGACCCCAGCCAGAGAACCCGTTCCTCCTGAAGGCTCGAGTATTTATTTGGCTTTTAAAATCCATGATTTCTTTGAACTACATGTGCAATTTGGGAAAAACGATTTGGTTGTTGATGGTTGCAGGCAGGGAGTGAGGTTGAGGAGTTGAGAGAAATAGCATTTATTGAACATGCCTGGCACTTTATATGTGTTATCTTAGGCCCTATCATCTGTACAGTGGGGATAAAAACCTGTTTGAGTGTTAATAATTAAAGTAATAGGCATGTAGTAATACATGTAAAATGTTTATGTACATGTAAAGTTGCTGAAACATAATAAACACTCCATAAATTTTAGGTTTTGTATCAGTTAGATTTTCTGGGATACAGTGAAGTTACTTGGACACAGTCTGATCATTTGGGATCTTGCTTTTATCAGGCAGGTTTGGAGGAGTGTTCTGTCTGGGATGAGTTTTCCCCCACTACTGAGGCCTGACCTTCCTGAGTACTCTACTCAGTGCCCTGTGGATTGAGTTTTTATGGTCTGGCTGTGGGCAGCAGCCTCCATTTCTGGCTCTGGGTGAGTGCAGAACACCATCCTCTCATTTTTTCAAATGGGTCTCTCCCAGGCTTCAGGTAGTTCCCTGACATGCGTGCACTGATAAGTACCCTGCTGAATACTCGAGGGGGAGCCTCTGCAGGTCTCTAGGGTTCTCTCTGTGAGTAGCTCTCCCCTCTCCAGCTCTCTGTTCTGAGAATTCCACCCTCCTTGGTCTCTCCAGGCTCTCAGCTATGTCTCCTCAGCTCAGGCTCCATCTGGGTCCCCTTGTCTGAACTGAAGCCTGGACGGTAATCTAGGGTGATCTTAGGGCTCACATCATTTGTTTTTCCTGTCTTTTGGGGATCACCATCCTTTAATACCCACCCAATGTCCAGAGTCTTGCTTAATTATTTTGGTTATTTCAAGCAGGAAGATAAATCTGATCCCTGCTACTTCATCTTGGGCAGGAGCATAAGTCTATCAGTTAGATTTTGCTGCATAACAAACCACCCAAAATGTAGTGACGTACCCAGTACTCTTGCCTGGAGAATCCCATGGGTGGAGGAACCTGGTAGGCTGCTGTCCATGGGGTCGCAAGCAGTTGGACACGATTCACTTTCACGCATTGGAGAGGGAAATGGCAAGCCACTCCAGTGTTCTTGCCTGGAGAATCCCAGGGACGGGGGAGCCTGGTGGGCTGCCGTCTATGGCGTTGCACAGAGTCGGACATGACTGAAGCGATTTAGCAGCAGCAACGATTATTTGCTCATGATTTGGCAGATTGGCAGTTTGGGCTGGGCAGGCCTGCTCTCTTGGCTGGGCTAACACATGGACCTGTTAGTCAGGTATGAGTCAGCCTGATACTCTGCTTCCTGGGCATTTGGTGGCTGTTTGGCTGGAGCGGTGGGGGCAGCCGGGCCACGTGTCTCATCATCTAGCAGGCTCACCTGGCCTTGTTCGTAGGGTGTCTGGGTACCAGGAACACACGAGAGCAAGGCCCCATGACTCAAGTCTATTCTAGCGTCACTTTTGCTATCGTCCCTTTGGCCAAAGTAAGTTACGAACTAGATTCGTCAGCTTAAGAAATAGACTCCACCTCTTACTGAGAGGAGCTATGCGGTCACGTTGCCAGGGCATAAATACAGGAAAGCAAGAATGTGTACTTGTTTTAAGGGTTAGTCTGTCAATAGTCACTATTATTTCCCTTTAATCCTCACAGCAAGGTGGGGGGTAGACCTTACCATCAACATTTTAAGATGAGAAAACTGAGGCTCAGAGACACTGAGAGAGTCACATAAGATCTCGCGGCTAGTAAAAGGCAGAGCCAGGACTTGAA
Organism: Budorcas taxicolor; assembly: GCF_023091745.1. NCBI lineage: Eukaryota > Metazoa > Chordata > Mammalia > Artiodactyla > Bovidae > Budorcas > Budorcas taxicolor. Next base: position 8,789,150 of record NC_068928.1, read on the forward strand.
CCGGAGTTTGCCTGATGCTCAGCCCTTCCTGTAGTCACTGCCTTGTGTACTTGGTGTCGTGTATGCACGCACGTGTGATTCTGATTAGGTACATCCGTGTTCACCACCGTCAACTGTTCATCCCCACCCCGGTCCCTGCTGCCCCGTGGAGGTGCCCATGGGCTGGATTCTGCTTGATATTCCCACCACCCTCTCCAGACAGAGGCCCTGGCCTGCGCCCCTTCTCTCTGGCCCTCTGGGGGGCCATCTGTGTGTTCATGTCTGTGTGTGGGAGGTCGCAGGTGCTGTTGACTGCTCTTCCCACCCAGCTTGCTCCTCGATCGGCTGGTCAGTTCCTCCCTCTCCATGCTGCTCCGAAAGCCTCCCTACTTCCACGGTCGTTTGTCCCCCTCCCTCCCTCAGGTCAAAGACAGATGGGTCCATGTCTGATCCCACCACTCTGCTGTAATCAGACCTTCTGTGTCTTCTGATTTTTTTTTTTCCTAGATAAAAGCTAAATTTATTTTCCTGGCACACAAGCTCTCCATGATCTCATCCTAACCTAATTTCCCAGCCTGTTTCTCATGACCCACGTTCACCGTCTCCATAATTTAGCCAAGAGCCGCATGGCTTTGCCCCTCTGCGCCCAGCCCCCGGAGTGTCCTTCTCCATCTCTGTGTGGTCAGTGCCTACTCCCCTGTAACACCTCCCGCCTTTGCTCCCTTTCATGTGTCATGTCTCATCATTCCATTCAGGCAGTAACTTCCTGAAGGAACAGACCTTGTCTCATTTGTGTTTGACTAGTCACAGAGCTTCTGTGAATACCCAGTTGGTATTCACTGAAGTGCTGCAGAGAAAGACAATCTCAGAGACATGCCTCCTCGCTCTCCACCCCTGGGAGGCCCAGCTGTTGAGTTCTGTGATATAGACCTGTGTCTTCACAGTAAATTACCCTTTTCTGCCCAAGGGAGTTTAGATAAGTTCTTGTTACTAGAGACCCAGAGGATCTTGGTCAGGAGAGGGAGAATGCGTAGTCTTTAGTTTTCCTGGAGGGCATTTATTGGAACCTTGATCTTTAGGGGTGGGAACCTCAGGGAGCAGTGGAAGTTAAGAAGAGAAGATCCCATACTTGGAGATGAGAAGGGTGTGCTCTGTTGCTCCCTCAGATACTAATCCTCAGGGGGCAACTTCTCCGACTACGTATGGCTGGCTTGGGGGGACAGATGGGCAAAGGGAGCTGTTTCCTGGGGTCATTGAGACAGAGGCCTCAGGAGACCACCAGCCAGCACTCCTTTTGGTAGACTTGTGGCTCTTCCTTGAGTTACACTCTGGGGGGGAGTGCTTCTTATCCACAGCCTTGGTTTTCAGTTCGGCCTAAATTTACTGTACAAAAGCAGCTGATGCTGCAGGAGAAGGCCCAGGCCCTGCAAGAGGATTGGGAGAATTCTCTTGTCTTGCTGTGGTGCTTTTAGCCCAGAGATAGGGACAGAGAGACTTTCCCAGGACTCTCTGCAATTCCAGCCCAAGGTTGACGCCCTGACGAAGCACGTGGCACTCCAGTGACTGAATAAAATCTTGTGGACTCTGTAGTAAAGTCAAGTGCCCCTCATGGCCTTGGGGGAGGGGAAGTGAGTACAAAAAAGCTGTGTCCCACCAGTGGGGTGGTGGGGTGGTAGAGAAGTGGGCAGGCAAGTGGGGGCAGTACCTCTGACTGGGGTACCCACAGCGCTAGTCACCAGGTATTTCTGAGGTAGGTGGGCCATGAGACTTGCTGTGGCTGATGAAATGTGAGTGAAATTGACGTATGTCCCTTCCAGGTGGAAGCTTTAGGAGCCGGGGCTTGAGTTGCCAATCCCCTGTCGCTCAGCTGAATAAAGTCTCATTTAGCCTGGATTCCTGAGTAAGGACGATGAACAGATCTTGCCCACACTCCCATGCTGACCATGAGATCTGGGGCTTATTTGTTAGAGCAGCATGACCTAAACTGTCCTGAAGATATGACAGAGGAGCCAGGATTTCACAGGTTGAAGGAAGACAGAGAGACAACGTCAGTGTGTTTCCTGGCCCGTGCGTCAGCCTCAGGGAAGGCCTGGAAGGAAAGTGCCTGAGAAGACAGAGACCACTGTCAGGGGCTCAGACTCCCCCCAGCTGGCCCTGGTTGTCTGGATTTGGGGATGGTGACACACTGACTATTCCCTCAGGATGCAAACAGGCTCCACCTCCATAGACTCGTCTCAGGTGCACACTAGCTTTGGCCTTTTGCCACTCACTTTACCTCTTATGAACTTCGGTTTATTTGTAAAATGAGGTGGAGAGTGCCTACCTTGAAGATTAGAGATAACACACATAAAACACCTCTTGTAATGTTGTAGACAGTCATCTAATGGTTGCTGAGTTTTTCTTTTCCTCTGTCTGCTATCCTTGGGGCAGGTGGATGGGTGAGGGAGACGAGGGACCATAAACATCTCAGACCACCCTCCCCATTCACCTCACAATTCCACTTCACTTTGCCCAGCTGCCTCTGCTAGTTATGTTGGTCAAATACAATCACAAAATATGGACTGTCTCAAACAGATGTTGTAATAAAAATCCCTAAATCTGCCAGAGTGTGTGCTTGTGCATCCAGGCACATACATGCATGTTCAGGAAGCTGAGATCAGAGGAAGTGATAACCTGAAATCAACAAAAACCCACTGTTTCTGGAAAAGCTTGCACCAGCTGCTGAGGAGCCCGAAGGCAAAGGTAGGCACAGGTCAGTTCAGAGAGCAACAGGCCTAAAGCAGGTCATGCTGCTGATGGTGAGGATAATGATGGTGGTGGTGGTGGTGATGGTATCAATGGAGATGATGATGATGGTGAGGGAGGATGATATCAGCTACGTTTGTTGAGCACCAGCAGATGGATGTGATGGTTTAGAACATGTCTCTGTCAGGAAACCCTGAGTTTGAATCCTGTTCTGCTTACCTATGAGTTGAGGGGCGTATTGGTTAACCTCTCTGTTATTCTTTGGTAAATGTGGAAACAATGGTCTCTACCTTTTACAGTTGTGACGATGGAAGGAGACAGCACGTGAATTCTCAGTACAGAGTGTAGTACATAGTAAGTACTCAGTACTTGGTGACTATTATTAGCAGTATTACTCTCGAGCCAGGTACTGTGCTAAGAAGCACTTTACATACTTTTTCTCCTTTGAGCCTTCCACAAAGGATGTCATAGTATTATTATCCTCACTTAGCAAATGAGGAAAGAAAGGCACAGGGAGCCTGAATAGCTGGCCCAAATTAATTCAGCTTGTAAATAAAAACAGAATTTGAACCTTGGTTGAACTAACTCTGAGCCTTGGCCTTATGTCCAAAGGCTGTGATTAAAAAAAATTTTTTTTATTGAAATATAATTGACTTACCATGTTTATGCTTTCAGGTGTACAGCAAAGTGAGTCAGTTAAACACAAACACATATGTGCAATTCTTTTTTTTTAAGATTCTTTTCCCATATAGGCCATTACAGAGGATGGAGTAGAGTTCTCTGTGCTATACAGCAGATTCTTACTAGTTATCTATTGTATATGTCGTAGTGCACATGTCAGGGAAGGCAATGGCACCCCACTCCAGTACTCTTGCCTGGAAAATCCCATGGACGGAGGAGCCTGGTAGGCTGCAGCCCATGGGGTTGCTAAGAGTCGGACACGACTGAGTGACTTTACTTTCACTTTTCACTTTCATGCATTGGAGAAAGAAATGGCAACCCACTCCAGTGTTCTTGCCTGGAGAATCCCAGGGATGGGGGAGCTGCTGTCTATGGGGTCGCACAGAGTCGGACACGACTGAAGAGACTTAGCAGCAGCAGCAGTGCGCATACGTCAGTCTCAATATCCTAAGTTATCCCTCCCCCTGTATCCCCTGGTAACCCTAGTTTGTTTTCTACATTCATGACTCTATTTCTATTTTATAAATAAGTCCATCTGTACCCTGTTTTAAAGATTCTGCGTATGAGCGGTATCGTAGTTGTCTTTCTGTGTCTGACTTACTGCACTCCGTATGACAGTCTCTAGGTCCATCCATGTTGCTGCACATGGCATTATTTTGTTCTTTTATCCATTTTATCCTCTTTATCCATTTCTCTGTTGATGGACACATTTAGGTTGCTTACATGGCCTGGCTATTGTAAGTAGTGCTGCAATGAACATTGGGGAGCATGTATCTTTTAAAATTATGGTTTTCTCTCAGTGTATGCCCAGGAATGGGTTGCTGGGTCATATGGTAGAGCTGTGGTGGTTTTTAAAATTACATCAAAAGATTGAAAATATAAACATCCATCAGTAGGAGATTAACTAAACAAGTTACAAGACATCCTCACAAGACACGCAGCTATAAACAAAGTATTCAGGAAGATTTTCAGGTATCTTGTTAAGGGAACAGGGCACAGCAAAGAGCAATGTATAGCACATTGCCATTTCAGTAAGAGGAGAAAATTATTGTATAAATGTATGCACTTAATTATATATGCACAGGGTATACAAGAAACCAGTGTCACTAGTTACCTACTAGGAAGGGAACTGCAGAGCTGGAGGACATGGGTGAAGAAGGCTTGACTGTATATACTTTTTACATTTTCCGTGTGGTTCAGAGCTGAGCGGTAATTAACATATAAGTAATCAACATGACTTCACTGATAATTTCTTACCATGCTCTTCCATTCTCGGCTGCTATACCTACACTGGGCTCTTGTTTCAGTCGCTCAGTTGTGTCTGACTCTTTGTGATCCCATGGACTGTACCCACCAAGCTCCTCTGTCCATGGGATTCCCCAGGCAAGAATGCTGGAGTGGGTTGCCATTCCCTTCTCCAGGGGATCTTTCTGACCCAGGGACTGAACCCAGGTCTCTGGCATTGCAGGCAGATTCTTTACCGTCTGAGCCACCAGGGAAACTGACACTGGGCTGTTGTTCCTCAAACACTATATGATATCTTGCTCAGGAGAGTTTTCTAAGCCTAACGTGAAAGAAGAGCATGAATTTGACCTGCAAGCTCCCAGGACCAGACTTGACTGATCTCCGTGGGAGGAACTTGCTGAGTGAAGGGTTGGGAGCTTGTTTGTATATGTGTGGCTGCATGTTACTGTCCGTGGTCCTGAATACCATCATTCAGTTCAGTTCAGTCGCTCAGTCATGTCCGACTCTTTGCGACCCCATGCACTGCAGCATGCCAGGCTTCCCTGTTCATCACCAACTCCCGGAGCTTGCTCAAACTCATGTCCATCAAGTCGGTGATGAGATCCAACCATCTCATCCTCTGTCATCCCCTTCTCCTCCTGCCTTCAATCTTTCCCAGCATCAGGGTCTTTTCAAATGAGTCAGTTCTTCGCATCAGGTGGCCAAAGTATTGGAGTTTCAGCTTCAGCATCAGTCCTTCCGATGAATATTCAGGACTGATTTCCTTTAGGATTAACTGGTTTGATCTCCTTGCAGTCCAAAGGACTCTCAAGAGTCTTCTCCAACACCACAATTCAAAAGCATCAATTCTTTGGCACTCAGATTTCTTTATGGTCCAACTCTCACATCCATACATGACTATTGGGAAAGCCATAGCTTTGACTAGATGGACCTTTGTCAGCCAAGTACTGCCTCTGCTTTAATGAATATCTCTGCTTTAATGAATAATGAATATCATCATTACTCTTTAGGATATGACTGATTCTTCTAACCCAGGGACACTAGTAAGTTCTGTGGAACATCTCTCAGAGATCTTGAAATAGGTAAGGAATAAGAAAGTGGAGGAAAAAATAGAAGGCATTAAGAGAGAGCAAACGTGAGGACATGAGCGAGTAAGAGAAGATACAAGAGGCTGTAGAAAGGCAGAGTTCCAAAAGACTGCCAAAGAGTTTAGGTTTTGAAATATTTGTTTCCACCATGAAAGAAATCATCTTGGGGAGTTCCTTGGTGGTCCAGTGGTTTAGGAATTTACCTTACACTGCAGGGGGGCATGGGTTTGATCCCAGGTCAGAGAACTAAGACCCTACATGTCACAGAATAACTAGGGAAGCCCATGTGCTCTGGAACCCTCAGCGTGCCACAACTACTGAGGCCATGTGCCACAACTAGAGAGTCCATGCACCGCAATGAAACATCCTGCTTGTGCAACGAAGCTCCTGTGTGCCACAGCTAAGACCCCGCTCAACCAAATACATAAATGAATATTAAAAAACAGAATCACCTTCAGTTCAGTTCAGTTCAGTCACTCAGTCATGTCCGACTCTTTGCGACCCCACGGACTGCAGCACGCCAGGCCTCTCTATCCATCACGAACTCCCAGAGTTTACTCAAACTCCTGTCCATTGAGTTAGTAATACCATCCAACCATCTCATCCTCTGTCGTCCCCTTCTCCTCCCACCTTCAATCTTTCCCAGCATCATGGTCTTTTCAAATGAGTCAGTTCTTCACACCAGGTGGCCAAAGTATTGGAGTTTCAGCTTCAGCATCAGTCCTTCCAATGAACATTCAGGACTGATCTCCTTTAGGATGGACTGGTTGGATCTCCTTGCAGTCCAAGGGACTCTCAAGAGTCTTCTCCAACACCACAGTTCAAAAGCATCAATTCTTCAGCACTCAGCTTTCTTTATAGTCCAACTCTCACATCCATATATGACTACTGGAAATACCATAGCTTTGACTAGATGGACCTTTGACCTGCACAATGTCTAAAATACTGAAAAGCTGAAGAATGTATAAATCTGTATGCCAACCTAAGCAAATGTGGGTGAGTATATGGGTAAAATTGAAAGAGCAATATCAAGATGATTCAAGTGAAGTGATATCAGTTATTACATCAAGTGCCCATAGTTTTTATTTTTTATCACATGCTCATTTAAAATCAAGCCACATGGAAATTTATATTCATGCATATTATTGTGTAGTTTGTATATTCATAATGTGAAATATTGTATATTTAATATATACTATATAATATATTACATTTATAATATATATTATACATAAAATATATTATAAATGATATATAATTAAGCTATAAATTCCTTATTATATATTCATTATAAAGTTAAACCATATAGAAAAATCTAAAGATGAAAGCAGCAAGCCAGTTATATTACTCAGAAATACCATATTTCATCAAATATTGATCTTGATTCTAAGACAAATCCTTTTTTGTATCATACAAAAATGCTGCCAGTTAAGCCATGACACTATGTTTTTGTCACTTAGACTTCTTGTTGAAAGACTCTTTTAGACTTATTTAAACATGTATTATTCTTATGCAACCATGAAAAGCAAAATATATATGAAATAAATTGAGCAGTATATTTCTAAACCATCTTCACATTTAGAGTTCAACTTTTCTGTATCACTTTTTGACTCCAAGTCATGTGTGTGTGTGTGTGTGTGTGTGTGTGTGTGCACGTGCGCGTGTGTGTGTGTGCGCGCACATGTGGGTGATGTGGCATTTCTTCTTTTTATATGTTTATTTTTTAATTGAAGGATATTAATTTACATAATTATGTTTGTTTCTGTCAAATATTAATATGAATCAGCCACAGGTATACATATGTCCTCTCCCCACTGAACCTCACTCCTACCTCTCTCCCTGTCTCACCCCTCTAGGTTGTTACAGAGCCCCAGTTTGATTTCCCTGAGTCATATGGCAAACTCCCATTGACTGTCTATTTTACATATGGTAATGTATGTTTCCACGGTACTCTCACCATACATCCCACCCTCTCCTTAAAAGAGTGCTCACCTATCATCTCTGGACTTTACCAAAGCACTGATATCCAGTTATGTGTTTTGATGCTGGCACTTTCTTTATCTTGCCAGAAGGTGTCAGCAATGTCAGCTTCTTCACTCCTGGCACTAGCCCAGCAGCCATTGCATGAACTCACTAGACTTCAAAGTTGCGTATATGTAAAAAAATAAATCTGCATTTTAGGATGAAAACAGAAACTTATAAACATGATTTCAAATATCTTTCTATGCTTATATGCAAAAAGAAGAATGAGTGAAGTGAGAGGAAGTTTTAGATAAGGTTAGACAAATGATATTGTAAAAAATGGTCCCTACTCTACATTTTATTAATATTTAGGCTTAACTTTAATAAAACCTAACACAAGAAGTTGAAATAGATCTGAAGAAAATGCTCTACTTTAAGAATTTTTTCTTCACAGGGGTTATTAATTTCTAAAATATCCCTCCAAGGATAAAGAAAAATGATTATGAAAACCATAAAACCATAAGGAGGTTAGAGTCATTGATTTTTCAAACTTCGTATTTCAGAGTTAGACAGTATTGATTGATTCCCTGCTATAAATATTAAGGTGGTTAGCACATTATATACATCCTCCTCCTTTTGTCAATGTCCCGATTTGTTACTTCTGTTGCTTTTCCTTTCATTGAGGTTTATATTATTTATCTTGTGTTCTGTAATCATAAATTCCACATTATAATTAAATGTATCTAAAGCTGACTGATTTAATACTCATTAAATATTAATAAAGAAAATAATAATAAAAGCTGGCTTTTTTTACACTGCCTTACTCCTTCCTTAAGTTCTTTTGATTTTATACTTGTTTTCAAAGAATATATGCACATAATTAAAAAGTCAAATTTTACCACTTGGCTCTAAATGAAACAGCACTTCTCTGCTTCAAGTCTTCATTCATCCAAGGCTTACTGCTCCAAACCTCCGTCTCCTACAGCGATCTCTTTTGCCATCACATTCATATCCCACAGCATTGACTTCCTGCTATTGAGGCAGTTGAGGTGCTAGATAATTTATTGAGCCTTCATCCTAACATTTATGTGTACACGCAACCTCTTCTCATCCCCCAAATGTAGTTTTCATCACTATGCATTGAATCAACATCAACAATACATATATGATGCCTAGATTGGATCATTTCTTTCTTTTTTTCTCTTTGTTTAGATATTTTTTTGTCCTTACAACTCGGAGGATCTTACTTCCCAACCAGTGATTGAACCGTGGGCCCTTGGCAGTGAAAGCTCCAATTGCTAACCATTGACCACTAGGGAATTCCCATGGATCATTTTTTGACACTTCTCTGTATGACAACTTTATTTACAGTGATAATCATGAAATAAAACCAATAATAAGAAGGGCTCAAAAAGAAACACAGAGTAAAAATTTTCTTTTTTTGAACTTCATATGTATAATGCCAGTAAAAAAATTTAAGTACAAAAAGGAAAAATTAATCACTTGAATCTTTGTGTTGTTTCTGGTATAGGTGCTGTAGATACACCAACTTGTATTGATTATTTCTTAAGATTTTTAAAATTAACTTTATGCAATGTTGAAGGCTTATATATTTCAAAATACACCCATACATTGCTTTTTTACATTTTCCTTCTTGAACTCCACTGGATTAAAATCATTTCATTTTAGTATGGGTACTACACTTCAACTATCTTTATGATCAAAATAATTACGAACTGCATCAGTTGCTGGTTTCACAAACATGCTACAAATGACTTCATGTTCTTCCCAGTTCCTACAGGAGAAAAACCCACAACTCTCCATCTAAGAATTTTTATGTCTATCTAATATAATTTTTCCTGAAATATAGTTGGTGATATTAGGTGTACTGCATCATGATTCGACATTTTCATACTTTATGAAATGATCACCATGGTAAGTCTAGTAAACGTGTTACCATGAAAAGTTATTACAGTTTTATTGACCATATTCCCTATTCCGCATATCACATTTCTGTACATATTTGTTGTATAACTGGAAACTTGTACCTTTTAATCCCCTACATCTATTGCACCCCTCACCCACTCCTTTCTGGCAACCATTCTTTTGTCCTCTGTCTCTGAGTCTGTTTTTGTTCTGTTTCATTTGTTCTGTTTTTTAGATTCTGTACATAAGTGAGATCATATGGTATTTGTCTGAGATCTCACTTAGCATGCTGCTGCTGCTGCTGCTGCTAAGTCGCTTCAGTCGTGTCTGACTCTGTGCGACCCCATAGACGGCAGCCCACCAGGCTTCCCCATCCCTGGGATTCTCCAGTCAAGAATACTGGAGGGGGCTGCCATTTCCTTCTCCAATGCATGAAAGTGAAAAGTCAAAGTGAAGTCGCTCAGTCATGTCTAACTCTTAGTGACCCCATGGACTGCAGCCTACCGGGCTCCTCCGTCCATGGGATTTTCCAGGCAAGAGTACTGGAGTGGGGTGCCATTGCTATAATATCCTTTTAATCAGTCCATATTTTCACAAATGGCAAATTTTCATTTTTTTGGTGACTGAGTAATATTTTATTGTGTATATATACCACATCTTTTTATCCATTCATCTGTAGATGGACACTTAGGTTGCTTCCATGTCTTGGCTATTGTAAATAATTCTGCAGTGAACACCAAAGTGCATATATATTTTCTCATTACTATTTTTGTTTTATTGGAATAAATGGCCAAAAGTGCTGAATCATATGGCAGTTATATTTTAGTTTTTGAGGAACTTCCTTACTATTTTCCGTAGAGGCAGCACCAGTTTACATTCCCACTAACAGTGCGTGAGGTACAAGTGTTCTTTTTTTTCCACATCCTTCTCAGCACTTGGTTTTTATGGTCTTTTTGATAATAGCCATTCTGACAGGTGTGAGGTGGTATCTCACTGTGGTTTTGATTTGCATTTTCCTGATGGTTAGTGATGCTGAGTATCTTTTCATGTGTCTGTTAACCATCTGTATGTCTTTTTTTTGAAAAATGTCCATTAAGGTCCTCTGCCCATTTTTTAATGGTTTTTAAAAAATTTTATTTATTTTTTATTTTTGGCTGCACTGGGTCTTTGTTGCTGCACATGGGCTTTCTCTAGTTGTGGAGTGCAAGGGCTACTCTCTAACTGAGGTGCATAAACTTCTCATTTCAGTGGCGTTTCTTGTTGTGGAGCATAGACTCCAGGGCGTGCGGTCTTTAGTAGCGGTGGCACATGGGCTTTGTTGCCTTGTGGCATGTGGGATCTTCCTGGACCAAGGAACGAACTGCATTGCAAAGTGGATTCTTAACCACTGGACCACCAGGGAATTTCTCTCTGTCCATTTTTAATCAAATTGTTCAGAGGTGGGTTTTTTTTTTTTTTTTTGATGTTGTATGAATTCTTTGTATATTTGGCTATTAAGTTCTTATTTGATATATTTGAAAATATCTTCTCCCATTCAGTAGGCTGGCTTTTCATTTAGTTGATAGTTTCCTTCACTGTACAAAGGGCTTTTAGTTTAGAGTAGTCCCATTTGTTTATTTTTGCTTTTGTTTCCCTTGCCTGAAGAAACAGATCCGAAAAAACATTAAAACCAATGTCAAAAAGCATACTGCTTCTATTTTCTTCCAGGGATTTTATGGTTTTAGCTCTTTCATTTAATTATTTAATCCATTTTGAGTTTGTTCTTGTATATGATGTGAGAAAGTAGTACAGTTTGATTCTTTTGCATGTACCTGTTCAGTTTCCCAAACCCCATTTATTGAAGAGGGCGTATTTTCCTCAGGTTATATTCTTGCCTCCTCTGTGGTAGATTAATTGACCATGTAAGTATGGATATAAATCTAGGCTCTCTATTCTATTCCACTGGTCTGTTTTTGTGCCAGTGCCATACTTACTGATTATTGTAGCTCTGGTATTATTTGAAATCAGGAAGTGTGCTACCTCAGTCTTTGTTCTTTCTCAAGATTGTTTTGGCTATTTGGGGTCTTTTGTGTTTCCATAAAAAGTTTAGACTTACGTTCTAGTTCTGTGAAAAATGCCATTGGTATTTTGATGGGAATTGCATTGAATCTGTGGATTGCCTTGGATATTATGGTAATTTTAATGATATTAATGTTTCTAATCCACGAGTAGGGTGTACCTTTCAATTTGTTTGCGTTGTCTTCAGTTTCTTTCATCAGTGTTCATTGTTTTCTGAGCACAAGTCTTGTACCTCTTTGGTTAGATTCATTCCTGTGTATTCTATTCTATTTGATACAATTGAAATTGAGTTGTTTTCCTACTTTCCCTTTCTGATAGTTTGGCGTTAGTGTATAAAAATGAGACAGATTTCTGTATATTAATTTTGCATCCTGCAACTTTACTGAATTCATTAATTAGTTCCAATCATTTTTTTTATTTTTGTCATCTTTAGGATTTTTTAGACATAGTATCTGGAGAAGGAAATGGCAACCCACTCCGGTACTCTTGCCTGGAAAATTCCATGGATGGAAGAGCCTGGTAGGCTACTGTCCATGGGGTTGCAAAGAGTCGGACATGACCGAGCGACTTCACTTTCTTTCTATAGTTCATTTTGGAGAAGGAAATGACAACTCACTCCAGTGTTCTTGCCTGGAGAATCCCAGGGACGGAGGGGCCTGATGGGCTACAGTCTATGGGGTTGCAAAGAGTTGGACACAACTAAGCAACTAACACACACACAGACATAGTATCATGTCATCTACAAACAGTGGCGGTTTGACTTATTCCTTGCCAATTTAGATTCATATTATTGGGTTGGCCAAAACGTTTGTCCAGGTTTTCCTATACTATCTTATGTAAAAACCAGAATGAGCTTTTTGGCCAACCTTATATTTCTCTTTCTTGTCTGATTACAATGGATGATTATAGATCATCCAAGACTATGTTGAATAAAAGTGATGAGAGTGAATCTTTTTTCCTGATCTTTGAGGACACTTCCGGCTTTTCATCACTGAATATGATGTTGACTATAGGTTTGTCATAAATGGCCTTTATTATGTTGAGGTTTGTTCTTTCTATACCCACTTTGTTGAAAGTTTCTTTTTAAATCATAAATGGATGCTTAATTTTGTCAAAAGTTTTTTCTGGGGTCGGAGGTGGTGGGAGGGAGGTCAAAGAAGGAGATATATGTATACATGTAGCTGTTTCACTTCGTTGATGGCAGAAACTAACACAACATTGTAAAGCAACTAAACCCCAATTTTAAAAAAGGCCTATTGGGAAAAAAGTTCTGTTTTTTCTTTTTGCATCTGTTAAGATGATCATATGATTTTTATTCTTCACTTTGTTAATGTGGTGTATTGCATTGATTGGCTTACATATATCGAACCATCCTTATAGCCCTGGGATAAATCCCACTTGATCATGGTATATGATCTTTTTAATGTATTGTTGAATTCAGTTTGCTAGTAGTTTGTTGAAGATTTTCCCATACATGTTCATCAGTGATATTGGCCTGTAACTTTCTTTTTTTGTGTGGTATAGTTGTCTACTTTTGGTATCAGGATGATCCTGGCCTTGTAGAATGATTTTGGAATCATTTCTTTCTCTTCAACTCTTTTTGGGAATAGTTTGAGAAAGAGAGGTGTTAACTGTTCTTTATTAAGAACAGTGTTAAATATTCGGTAGAAATCACTGGTAAAGCCACCTGATCCTGGACTTTTGCTTTTAGGGAGTTTTTTTTTTTTTCTATGAGGGGGCATTCAGTTACTGATTCAGTCTTAATAGTGGTAATTGGTTTGTTCGTATTTTCTGTTTCTTCCTGATTCAGACTTGGGAGATTGTATGTTTCTAGGAATTAGTTGATTTCTTTTACACTGACATCTTTATTGGTGCATAACTGTTCATAGTAATTTTTTATGATCTTTAGTATTTCTTTTTTTATTTAAGTATAGTTAATTCTCCAGGCAAATTGCCAACATCCACTGGATCATCGAAAAAGCAAGAGAGTTCCAGAAAAACATCTATTTCTGCTTTATTGACTATGCCAAAGCCTTTGACTGTGTAGATCAAAATAAACTGTGGAAAATTCTGAAAGAGATGGGAATACCAAACCACCTGACCTGCCTCCTGAGAAACCTCTTTGCAGGTCAAGAAGCAACAGTTAGAACAGGACATGGAACAACAGACTGGTTCCAAATAGGAAAAGGAGTACGTCAAGGCTGTTTATTGTCACCCTGCTTATTTAACTTCTATGCAGAGTACATCATGAGAAATGCTGGGCTGGAAGAAGCACAAGCTGGAATCAAGATTGCTTGGAGAGATATCAATAACCTCAGATATGCAGATGACACTACCCTTATGGCAGAAAGTGAAGAAAAACTAAAGAGCCTCTTGATGAAAGTGAAAGAAGAGAGTGAAAAAGTTGGCTTAAAGCTCAACATTCAGAAAACGAAGATCCTGGCATCTGGTCCCATCACTTCTTGGGAAATAGATGGGGAAACAGTGGAAACAGTGTCAGACTTTACTTTTTTGGGCTCCAGGGTCACTGCAGATGGTGACTGCAGCCACGAAATTAAAAGACGCTTACTCCTTGGGAGAAAAGTTATGATCAACCTAGATAGCATATTAAAAAGGCGAGACATTACTTTGCCAACAAAGGTCCGTTTAGTCAAGGCTATGGTTTTTCCAGTGGTCATGTATGGATGTGAGAGTTGGACTGTGAGAAAGGCTGAGCGCTGAAGAATTGATGCTATTGAACTGTGGTGTTGGAGAAGACTCTTGAGAGTCCTTTGGACTGCAAGGAGATCCAACCAGTCCATCCTAAAGGAGATCAGCCCTAGGATTTCTTTGGAAGGAATGATGCTGAAGCTGAAACTCCAGTACTTTGGCCACCTCATGCGAAGAGTTGACTAATTGGAAAAGCCTCTGATGCTTGGAGGGATTGGGGGCAGGAGGAGAAGGGGACGACCGAGGATGAGATGGCTGGATGGCATCACGGACTCGATGGACGTGAGTCTGAGTGAACTCCGGGAGCTGGTGATGGACAGGGAGGCCTGGTGTGCTGCGATTCATGGGTCGCAAAGAGTTGGACACGACTGAGCGACTGAACTGAACTGAACTGAATTCTCCAGGGGCTGTCCCCTGGAGAAGGGTATGGCAACCTACTCCAGTATTCTTGCCTGGAGAATCCCATGGACAGAGGAACCTGGTAGGCTACAGTCTATGGGGTCGCAAAGAGTCAGACACGACTGAAGCAACTCAGCATGCAGCACATAGATAATTTGTAATGTGTTAGTTTCAAATGTACAGCAAAGTGACTCAATTATACATGCACACATATACATATGTATGTATACATGACATATAGACAACAAAGGTCTGTATAGTCTAATGCTATGGTTTCTCCAGTAGTCACATACAGATGTGAGAGTTGGTCCAAAGGAAGGTTGAGCACCAAAGAATCAATGTTTTTGAATTAATGGTTCTGGAGAAGCCTCTTGAGAGTCCTTTGGACTGCAAGGAGATCAAATCAGTCAATCCTAAAGGAAATTAACCATGAATGTTCATTGGAAGGACTGATACCGAAGGTGAAGCTCCAATACTTTGGCCACCTGATGCAAAGAACTGACTCAATGGACAATACCCTGCTGTTTCGAAAGATTGAAGGCAAAAGGAGAAGGGGAAGGCGGAGGATAAGATGGTTAGATAGCCTCACTGACTCAATGGACATGAATGACAGTGACATGGGAGACAGTGGAAGAGAGAGGAGCCTGGTATGCTGCAGTTCATGGGGCTGCAGAACTGGACACAACTTAGTGACTGAACAACAATAATGCATATTCTTTTCCAGAATATTTCCTGTTATAGGCTATTACAAGACCTTGAATACAGTAGGTTCTTGTTGGTTATCTGTTTTGTATATAGTAGTATGTTATCCCAAAGATCTTTGGTATTTTTGTGGTATCAGATAAAACTTCTCTTTCATTTCTGATTTTGTTTGGGCCTGCTCCCTTTTTTCTTGATGAGTCTGGCCTAAGGTTTATCAATTTTGTTTACTTTTAAAAGAACTAGCTTTTGGTTTCATTGATTTTTTTCTATATTATTTCTTTACTTCTTCACACTTTGCCTATTGCTTGTTCTCTTTCTTGTATTTTTTTTAGAGCTAAGTTTAGATTGCTTATTTGAGATTTTTCTTGTTTCCTGAGGTAGGCTTGCATCATTATAGACCTCACTTTTAGAAGTTGTTTTTTTTTTTAACTGCATCCTGTGTAAACATTTGCTGTGTTTTTGTTTTTATTTGTATCCAGGTATTTAAAATTTTCTTCTGAAAGTTGCCTACCCAGCACTTCCATTCAAAATCCCTCTCTCTTGCCTGCTTCCTACCAAAACCCCAAGTATTTATGTTGCCAGACTACTTGGTAGCTAGGAAGAGGCATGTGATCAATCTAGTATCAGCCAATAAGACATAGGGGAAAAGAATTATGGGGAAAGAATTCTCTTCCATGGTTAAAGGCAAGAGATTCAGAAAGAAAAAGATTTTGTCCCACTCCTCTTTCCTCCCCTCCAGCTTTTGAATGAGATGTGTGAGGACACACACCATAAGGAAGCATGGAGGCATCTTGACTCGTGAGGGAGAGGCCAAGGGCACCACAGACTCACTGAACCCGTGTCCTGCTATCAGTGAGCTGTGGCTCTCTGTTGGCTCATTGGCTTTCACTGCTGATTTTTCTTAATTACCTTTTTATCCTCCTCCTTTTCTGAGCTCCCATCTCCTTTTCCCTTATTCTTCTCTTCTTACCCTCTTCACATATTTAATGCTTTTGAAGCTGGGATGGTCTGAGTCAAGAACACAGGACACACAAGATACAAGGACACAGGAAAAGTTACAGGTCCTTAACTGCCCTGGTTAAGTCTCGTCTGAAACAAAATGGGGTATGAATAAACGAAGGAGCTTCACTGCTGTGTTCATCCTCTCAGCCCTCCCATCTCTCCTCTTCCCTGCTTCTAGAGGGTCCTTCATCTATAGGTCATTATTCTATATGACGTCCTCTACTGGCTTCTCATGTCCTACAGGATAAAGTCTATATCATTAATCTGATTCCCTCAAAGCTCTCCAGAGTCCACTTCTGTTCTCCAGCCTTGCTGAGACATTTAAGGTTCCTGGAGTGTATATTGTGCCATTAAGTCTTTGGACTTCTGTTCTCCCTGCCAGAAACACAGTTCTACCTACAGACATAAATTTCCCTTTTGTTCAAATGTCACCTCCTCTGGGAAACCTTCACCTCTCTCCCAAGCATGGTTAGTTGCTCAGACCTTGAACTTTGAGCATTCTCCTAGTAGAGCTATCTCCTCCCCGAGGTGCAGGTATATGTTTCTGGATCTGTTTCCCCCATCAGCCTGTGAGTTTCTTGAGGGCAGAATGTAAGTCCTAGTTTTGTATCCTCAACATTGAACATAGGAGTGTACCCCCAAACTGCCTCTCACTGCTTTTTAACTCTTCAGGAAACTTAATTTCAAATTATTAACAACAAACTTAACAAAATTGGCTGAATGCCCACAATAGACCGGGTATGATATGCCAAACAATAACTCAAGTCGTGATCAATTTGTAAAATAGAAAGAAGAAGAGGATAAACCATCCACAATCCCACATCCCTTAACATATTTGTTGTTAAGATCTGGGTATTTACTATAGATATTTTAGAACAAAACTTTTTTTTTTTTTTTAGTTTTTAATTTTTTTAATTTTAAAGTCTTTAATTCTTGCATGTGTTCCCAAACATGAACCCCCCTCCCACCTCCCTCCCCATAACATCACTGTGGGTCATCCCCATGCACCAGCCCCAAGCATGCTGTATCCTGCGTCAGACATAGACTGGCGATTCAATTCTTACATGATAGTATACATGTTACAATGCCATTCTCCCAAATCATCCCACCCTCTCCCTCTCCCTCTGAGTCCAAAAGTCCATTATACACATCTGTGTCTTTTTTCCTGTCTTGCATACAGGGTCGTCATTGCCATCTTTCTAAATTCCATATATATGTGTTAGTATACTGTATTGGTGTTTTTCTTTCTGGCTTACTTCTCTCTGTATAATCGGCTCCAGTTTCATCCATCTCATCAGAACTGATTCAAATGAATTCTTTTTAACGGCTGAGTAATACTCCATTGTGTGTATGTACCACAGCTTTCTTATCCATTCATCTGCTGATGGACATCTAGGTTGTTTCCATGTCCTGGCTATTATAAACAGTGCTGCGATGAACATTGGGGTACATGTGTCTCTTTCAATTCTGGTTTCCTCGGTGTGTATGCCCAGCAGTGGGATTGCTGGGTCATAAGGTAGTTCTATTTGCAATTTTTTAAGGAATCTCCACACTGTTCTCCATAGTGGCTGTACTAGTTTGCATTCCCACCAACAGTGTAGGAGGGTTCCCTTTTCTCCACACCCTCTCCAGCATTTATTGCTTGCAGATTTTTGGATCGCAGCCATTCTGACTGGTGTGAAGTGGTACCTCATTGTGGTTTTGGTTTGCATTTCTCTGATAATGAGTGATGTTGAGCATCTTTTCATGTGTTTGTTAGCCATCCGTATGTCTTCTTTAGAGAAATGTCTATTTAGTTCTTTGGCCCATTTTTTGATTGGGTCGTTTATTTTTCTGGAAAAAAATATGGAACGCTTCACGAATTTGCGTGTCATCCTTGCGCAGGGGCCATGCTAATCTTCTCTGTATCGTTCCAATTTTAGTATATGTGCTGCCGAAGCGAGCACAGAACGAAACTTTTAAAGTGGTTCCAGTGAGCCTTATTAGCTGTGCTGGCCATGGCTCTTTGCCCGCTGTTTCCATTAAAAGTTTATGGGCCCCAAGAGAGGTGGACGAGCCATCTTAGCCCTCCCCTGGGTTCTGATCTTCCACTGAGGCACAGTAGTGAGTCAGTTTCCAGGAGGGATTGTCAATGAAATTAATAACCTCTCATCTGAATACTAGTTTCTGTTTCTCATCTTCTTACAGCAGCATTAGCTCATTTGTTCTCCTCTGTAATCCTCATCCTGCCCATTGTTAGTTGAAGGATGGAGACACTCAGCAAGGGGTGATGGAAAGGCCATTGCTGTAGTTGTCCTTATGTGTAAGGCCCAGCTATGCCATTAGCCAGTCATGTGACTTGAAGCAGGTTGTATCATATTTCTAGGCCTCAGTTTGTGCATATGTGAAAGTAGAAAGTTGGATTAGGCTTAAGGCTAATTAGGCTTAAGCCTCTTAAGGCTTCATAGAACTTCAGAATTCTATGACTTTACATCCTATTCAAGGTTGTGTGGCTTGTTTGTGACAGAACCATGGTAAGAATCCAGTGTTGGGTCCCTAGTCCAATGCTTATCCACAAATCACTCCACAAATAATCTGAGTTCTTCCATGAGAATTTCCTCCAGGATGACTAGGTGCTGTGACTTCTATCTCCTTCTTCCATGTCCATTGTTGGGGTAGAAAGACTTGGCAGGAGGGAAGGAAAAGGGATGAGGATGGGAGGATGGATTTAAGAAAAAGAACAAATCTGGACTGTAAGGAAGCACGATCCAGAGTATTATTGGTGGAAATCTTGGGTAGAAAGTGGTCAAATCACTTGGGAAAGGAATGAAACTTTTGTCACATATCCTTAATTTTGAGTAAGGCAGATTTTATTTTTAAAATTTATTTATTTATTTTAACTGGAGGCTAATTACTTTACAATATTGTGGTTTTTGCCATACATTGACATGAATCAGCCATGGGTGTACACGTGTCCCCCATTTTGAACCCCCCTCCCACCTCCCTCCCCATCTCATCCCTCAGGGTCATCCCTGTGCACCAGCCCTGAGCACCCTGTCTCATGCATTGAACCTGAATTGGCAATCTATTTCACATATGATAATATACATGTTTCAATGTTATTCTCTCAAATCATCCCATTCTCGCCTTCTCCTACAGAGTCCAAAAGACTGTTCTTTACATCTGTGTCTCTTTTGCTGTCTCGCATATAGAGTCATCGTTACTATTTGTCTAAATTCCATATATATGCATTAGTATACTGTATTGGTGTTTTTCTTTCTGACTTACTTCACTCTGTACAATAGGCTCCAGTTTCATCCACCTCATTAGGACTAATTCAAATGCCTTCTTTTTAATGGCTGAGTAATACTCCATTGTGTGTATGTACCACAGCTTTCTTATCCATTCATCTGCTGATGGGCATCCAGGTTGCTTCCATGTCCTGGCTATTATAAACAGTGCTGCGATCAACATTGGGGTACACGTGTCTCTTTCAATTCTGGTTTCCTTGGTGTGTATGCCCAGCAGGGGGATTGCTGGGTCATATGGCAGTTCAATTTCCAGTTTTTTAAGGAATCTCCACACTGTTCTCCATAGTGGCTGTACTAGTTTGCATTCCCACCAACAGTGTAATAGGGTTCCCTTTTCTCCGCAGCCTCTCCAGCATTTATTGTTTGTAGACGTTTTGATAGCAGCCATTCTGACCAGTGTGAGATGGTACCTCATTGTGGTTTTGACTTGCATTTCTCTGATAATGAGTGATATTGAGCATCTTTTCATGTGTTTATTAGCCATCTGTATGTCTTCTTTGGAGAAATGTCTATTTAGTTCTTTGGCCTATTTTTTGATTGGGTCATTTATTTTTCTGGAATTGAGCTGCAGGGGCTGCTTGTATATTTTTGAGATTAATTCTTTGTCAGTTGCTTCGTTTGCTATTGTTTTCTCCTATTCTGAATGCTGTCTTTTCCCCTTGTTTATAGTTTCCTTCATTGTACAAAAGCTTTTAAGTTTAATTAGGTCCCATTTGTTTATTTTTGCTTTTATTTCCATTCCTCTCGGAGGTGGGTCATAAATCTGCTATGATTTATGTCAGAGAGTGTTTTGCCTGTGTTTTCCTCTAGGAGTTTTATAGTTTCTGGTCTTACATTTAGATCTTTAATTCATTTTGAGTTTATTTTTGTGTATGGTGTTAGAAAGTGTTCTCATTTAATTCTTCTACAAGTGGTTGACCAGTTTTCCCAGCACCACTTGAGTAAGGCAGATTTTTAAAAAGTGAGATAAGAATAACACTGATTTCATGAACAGAGACAATCTTTGAAAGATTATGTGTGGCATGGAGATAGGAGAGGCACCTATCCAAGGGCAGATGCAGAAGTTTGGTGAATCTGTAAAACAGCCTTGAAGTTAAAGCAAGAATGAGCTAAGCCTTTGGGTAAGGAAAACGAATCCAAAGCAGTTGCCCAGGGAAGCTCAGAGACCTCAGAGCTCTTGAGCTTCCATAAACTCCCATTCTCTACAGCAAGGAGGGACAGCTAAAGCAGAAGAGAGAACACAAACACACATGCAGGCACAAGGGAATGAGACCCTGGAGAAGTGGGAAGGTGGCGAGTCTACATCATCAGACCCAGGTACGTCGTCTCTAAGGTGAACTCTGACCACGCGTGAACTCAACCATGATTGTGATCATTTGTCTCTGTTTTCAGATTGGATAGTTTTTATTGCTCTGTCTTCAAGTTCACTGACTCTTCTCTCTGCCATCTCCATTAAACCCCTTCAGAGAATTTCTTTTCCATTGTTGTATTTTTCAGTTCTAGCATTTCCATTTTTTAAAAAAACAGCTTTCAGGTTTTTGTTGTTGAGAATTGCTATCTTTCCATGTGTTTCAATGGTATTCACTTTTATCGCAGGGAGCCTGGTAATAATAGCTACTTTAAAGTCTTATAATTTCAGCATTAGCATAATGTTAGAATTGGTCTTTCTTTGTGGTTGTCTTTTTCTTAATAGCTACTTTAAAGTCTTATAATTTCAGCATTAGCATACTGTTAGAATTGGTCTTTCTTTGTGGTTGTCTTTTTCTTTTAAGTTATTCCTTTTTTAAAATATTTTTTTAATATTTTGTATTGTATCCTGGAAATATTATTTTTGTAAGATTTTTAGTCTTGTCAACATCCTCTGCAGAACGTTGATTTTGTTTGTTGCTTGTTTTAGCAGTCAGCCTGGTGAGTCCTAATGTGTCTGGTGTGAGGTGTGGTTCCAATGCCAGCGGTTATTCAAAGCCTTCGCAGTACTATTCAGTCTGCGCCCGGTGGGTGCCACCTATTGACCAGTCTGAGACTTGGATAGCAGTCTGCGAGAGTGCGTGCTAAGTTGCTTCAGTAGTGTCTCTTTGCGACCCCATGGACTGCACTACCCTGCCAGGCTCCACTGTCCATGGGGTTCTCTAGACAAGAATACTGGGATGGGTTGCCATGCCCTCCTCCAGGGAACCTTCCCTACCTAGGGATGGAACCCACTATATTTCCTGCATTGGCAGGTGGATTCTTTACCACTAGCGCCACCTGGGAAGTTCACATTTTATGGTATGTGAATTCTATCTTGAGAGTAATCTTCAGTTCAGTTCAGTTCAGTCGCTCAGTCGTGTTCGACTCTTTGCGACCCCATGAATTGCAGCACGCCAGGCCTCCCTGTCCATCACCAACTCCCGGAGTTCACTCAAACTCGCGGCCATCGAGTCGGTGATGCCATCCAGCCATCTCATCCTCGGTCGTCCCCTTCTCCTCCTGGCCGCAATCCCTCCCAGCATCAGAGTCTTTTCCAATGAGTCAACTCTTCGCATGAGGTGGCCAAAGTACTGGAGTTTCAGCTTTAGCATCATTCCTTCCAAAGAACACCCAGGACTGATCTCCTTCAGAATGGACTGGTTGGATCTCCTTGCAGTCCAAAGGACTCTCAAGAGTCTTCTCCAACACCACATCCATACATGACTACTGGAAAAACCATGGCCTTGACTAGATGGACCGTTGTTGGCAAAGTAATGTCTCTGCTTTTGAATATGCTATCTAGGTTGCTTATAACTTTCCTTCCAAGGAGTAAGTGTCTTTTAATTTCATGGCTGCAATCACCATCTGCAGTGATTTTGGAGGCCCCCAAAATAAAGTCTGACACTGTTTCCACTGTTTCCCCATCTATTTCCCATGAAGTGATGGGACCAGATGCCATGATCTTCGTTTTCTGAATGTTGAGCTTTAAGCCAACTTTTTCACTCTCCTCTTTCACTTTTCATCAAGAGGCTTTTTAGTTCCTCTTCCCTTTCTGCCATAAGGGTGGTGTCATCTGCATATCTGAGGTTATTGATATTTCTCCTGGCAATCTTGATTCCAGCTTGTGCCTCTTCCAGCCCAGCATTTCTCATGATGTACTCTGCATAGAAGTTAAATAAGCAGGGTGACAATATACAGCCTTGATGTACTCCTTTTCCTATTTGGAACCAGTCTGTTGTTCCATGTCCAGTTCTAACTGTTGCTTCCTGACCTGCATACAGATTTCTCAAGAGGCAGTTCAGGTGGTCTGGTATGCCCCTCTCTTTCAGAATTTTCCACAGTTTATTGTGATCCACACAGTTAAAGGCTTTGGCATAGGCAATAAAGCAGAAATAGATGTTTTTTTAAATCAAACTCTCTTGCTTTTTCCACAGTCCAGCGGATGCTGGCAATTTGATCTGTGGTTCCTCTGCCTTTTCTAAATCCAGCTTGGACATCTGGAAGTTCACGGTTCACATATTGCTTAAGCCTGGCTTGGAGAATTTTGAGCATTACTTTGCTAGCATGTGAAATGAGTGCAATTGTGCAGTAGTTTGAGCATTCTTTGGCATTGCCTTTCTTTGGGATTGGAATGAAAACTGACCTTTTCCAGTCTTGTGGCCACTGCTGAGTTTTCCAAATTTGTTGGCATATTGAGTGCAGCACTTTCACAGCATCATCTTCCAGGATTTGAAATAGCTCAACTGGAATGCCATCACCTCCACTAGCTTTGTTTGTAGTGATGCTTCCTAAGGCCCACTTGACTTCACATTCCAGGATGTCCGGCTCTAGGTGAGCGATCACACCATCGTGATTATCTGGGTCATGAAGATCTTTTTTGTACAGTTCGTCTGTGTATTCGTTCCACCTCTTCTTAATATCTTCTGCTTCTGTTAGGTCCATACCATTTCTGTCCTTTATCGAGCCTATCTTTGCATGAAATGTTCCCTTGGGATCTCTAATAGTCTTGAAGAGATCTCTAGTCTTTCCCATTTTGTTGTTTTCCTCTATTTCTTTGCATTGATCACTGAGGAAGGCTTTCTTATTTCTCCTTGCTATTCTTTGGAACTCTGCATGCAGATGCTTATATCGTTCCTTTTCTCCTTTGCTTTTTGCTTCTCTTCTTTTCACAGCTGTTGATTTATATTGAGAAATTCACTCTGACTGAAAGGACTGCAGATCAGAGGCTAGGGTGAGAGATACCTAAACAACTGTACATGTGAAAAAGGCTTCACTATAGAGTTTACACTATAGAGAGCATGACCTGGACCAGGTCCTAGGACTTAGCTCAGTTTTTCATTGACACGGTGGTAGGAGAAGGTAGGGCCTTGCACTGCCCATGGTGCTGACCTCAAGGAATCTGGTTTTTGTAAACCTCCCTGGGAATTTATTTCCCTTAAGCGCTTTTATCCTTCTCCGTCTTGGTCCTACTCTTATCAGTGCCCCTGAAGTGTTTTGCCCCAAGACAGTTTCTCAGTGATACTGTACATAAGATGCCACAGCTCACATTCTTTTTAATAACTCCTATTGCTCTTGCCTTCAGCAGCCTGAGCCTAGCTTTATTTCATGAATTAAGCTTGAGTTTTGTCTTCTGAGGATTATCCCTCCCCTTAAGACCAATCCTATATGTGTTTCTGGTCTGAGAGAGGCCAGAAGATAAATGGAACTACAGGAAAAGGGTGGCCTGGATGACGCGAAGCTCTGTCTGGCCTCCTTGGGCTAGAGGTAGGTGATGGACCCAGGGTCCTTCCCATGGACAAGTCAGCACTGAGAAGTTTCCTGCCAAAGCCTATTGTAACATAAGCATGGTGTGGAGGGAAGCCATGGAGACGTCTTTGGGCAAGAATGCTGGGGAATGGGATTTGGGGAACAGTTGGTTTTATTTGGGACTAGGACTTTTGTCTGTAGCAGCTTGTGTGTTGGGTGGAATTTAGGACAGAGAGTGGGAGGGAGAGCGGTATACAGATTCCAACGCTTTCTCCTCCACCTCCCACACATGTGCTACAGCTCCTTCCCACGCCGAAGAGAAAACAAACCAGGCCTTTCTCTCTCCCTTCCCACCCTCAGATGTTTCCCTTTTAAGCCTGTTTTCCTCCTCCTCCTCGCTGCCTCTCCTACTCCAGGATTTCATTTCCTTCTTCACTGCGATTCCCCCATCTTTTCCTTTCTCTTACATCTTGTGTTTAGTAAAAACTCATAGCGTTCCCCAGATGACCACAGAGTAGGTTCATCCCCATTTTTGGAACCACTTGTTTCTCCTTCCCTTCTCTCTCTTAGTCTTGTGTAAACTACTTTCCCAAGAGCAAGACAGATGGGAGACAGGGATTGAGCGACCATGGAAAAGGGCCTGGAATCTTTACCTTACCCGCCTCACGACCATGTCCCTCCCTCTTGTCTCTTTACTTGATTTTCCATCTAGAATCCCTCTAAATCTCTTTCTAGGACACAGGTGGAAGAATCATGTCCAAAGATTATTTATGAGTTTGTAGAGAATCCTGGCCATGCTGAGATGACACTTCCAGGCTTGTAAACCTGGTGGTGCTGGGAACTTGGATGCTTGGATTCTTTTCCAGGTTCTTAAATTGAATCCCTTTGTTTCGTGGCTACTCTCTCTCTTCTCACCTCTCACAGAGGTCAGCCCATAGGAGCACTCCACCCAACATCAAGCAATCATACATTCTTTGGGGACCGTCTATAAGAAAGGTCTTCTGTGCCTAAGAACTGTATGGCACTTAACATGTTAGACTTGCAGTAAAATTACAAACACACCTGAGATGACAGAAGCATCCTAATGGAAAAATACCAGTATATGGCAATGCATGGAAGAGCTAATTACACTTGGGAATTGAAGGAGAGGTCAAGTTCAGACAGGGGAACAGGATGGGAAGGCAATCCAGGATGGAAGACACTGAGGCCTGAGGAACCAAGGAGAAGACCAGATTCTTTGAAGCCAAGGGGTTTCTTAGAGGGGAGCTAGCAACAAGAGAGTAATAGTTAAGGGTGCGGATTTGTTCAGAGTTCCAGCTCTGTTACTTATTCTCTGTGTCACGTGGGACAAATTATTTAACCTCTTTAAGCCTCAGTTTACTTATCTGTAAAGTGGGGATAATTAATAGCACTTATTATAGTTTTTAAGCATGAGAATGATATATGAGAATTAAACAGGATAGTGCTTATAAAATGTTTAGCACAGTGCCTAGCACTTAATAAACACACAGCAAATGTTTACAATTATGACCGCTACTGCTACAATGAATGTTTACTGTTTTTACTACTATTAAGTGGCATTTGGGTCTGGAAAGAAAGGTAGGAGCCAGTTTGTATGGAAGCCCCTGAAAACCCACCAGAAAACTGGAAATTTTTTCTTGTAGACAATGAAGAACCATGGAAATGCTTTTGAGAAAACTTTGAAGGAGAGGGAAAATGTCTTTCAGGAAGTCAACTTATTTATAACGTTGCACACGTGCATTTCTTTGATAAAAGCATAGAAAAGTGTGATAGTTGTCAACTTACTTTGGGTAAAGACAAAAATTGATATCATAAAGCCATGCCATTGGCATTTGAGAAATTAGTGAACAGGTGGGAGAGTTGAGGATGAAAGGTTAGGGGTCAGGGACTTTCTCAGAGAGGCCAAATCATGCTATTTAAGCTGCTGCCTACCCAGTCTGACTTTGACACCATGTGGAGGAGCAAAGATACAAAGCTAGACTAAAGCATATTGCCCTTTGTTGGGGTGGCTCTGACAATGCCTTAGGAAGTACTATTGTGCTCTGGCCTGTCTCAGGGCTTCCTGCCTTACTGTGCTAGGATAAGCCCATTTTTACCCTGTTTCATCATATTATTTCCTTCCCAAGGTCTTGCAGGGGTCTCGGTGGCCCATGGGGATGCTTTTCCAGATGCTATGCTGAGAGTCAATGTAGCTACAGAATGAACAAAATGCATCTTCCTGAAACAACATTTTTAAAAAAATTTATTTATTTTAATTAGAGGATAATTACTTTATAATATTGTGATGGTTTTTGCCATACATCAACACGAATTGACCACAGGTATACATGCGTCCCCTGCATCCTCAATCTTCCCCCACCTCCCACCCGGCCCCATCCCTCTGGGTTGTCCCAGAGCACCAGCTTTGGGTGCCCTGCTTCATACATTGAATTTGCACTGGTCATCTGTTTTACATATGGTAATGTTTACGTTCTTGAAACATTTTTATACAAATATTTGAGGATAAAAGTTGAGTTTGAGATGAGATAAACATGGAAATATCTTGAATACTATTATACCTCATAGATAATTTTAGAGAGAAGTCTGTTTTATATTTGTCTACAGGTTGATAGAAATATTTTTACATATATTCATTAAATTCCCTTGTAAAATAAACATCAATGCTTTTGCTGTTGCTCTTCCCATATTTCAGGAGGGGATCAGGGAGGAGAGATCTTTCTATGTTCTATTTTCTTCACAAGGTGGAGCCTCAGGGCAAAATTTCCTGAATGATTAGAGAAAAAAATTCTGGAAAAGTATAATCCAAGGGAATGAATTTATTTATTTATTTGGCTGCATTGGGTCTTAGTTGTGGCACAAGAACACTCTAGTTGTGGTGCAAGGATTCTCTAGTTGAGTGCCTGGGCTTAGTTGCTCTGCAGCATGTGAGATCTTAGTTCCCCAGCCAGGAATCGAACCTACATTCCTGGCATTGCAAGGCAGATTCTTAACCACTGGACCACCAGGGAAGTCCCCAAGGGGAATAGATTTAACACCAAAAAACTCAGTTTATTTTTCAAATAGGTGTCAGAACTTTCACTTACTGAACTAAAGAAATGTTTCTTCCCCATTCTGTATTTTCTTTCTTTCTTTTTTTAGGTATCAATAACTGAACTTTAATGAAATATTTGTATTTGACCAACTTTTTTTCTAGGTCAATTTAGTGATGGTTCAACAAATAAACAGCTCATTTAAAATGGATGCACGGTATTACTACAGAGTAAAGAAGTATTGACATAATATTGAAGAACATTCACTTTTCAATCATGAATACAAACCTTACCAGGTATGAGTTTGGTAATGTCCATTATGATCCCGACCTCTCTGATAGCACTCTCTTGAGTATAAAATGTGAAGAGTCCTACTTCTCTGTGTCATTATGAAGACAAAACAATATCACATCTACAAAGCCCTTGACAAAAGTGGGCATGTTATGAAAGCTCAGTAAACAGAAACAATTAGGGCTTCCCTGATAGCTCAGCTGGTAAATAATCCACCTGCAATGCAGGAGACCCTGGTTTGATTCCTGGGTTGGGAAGATCCCCTGGAGAAGGCATAGGCTACCCACTCCAGTATTCTTGGGCTTTCCTGGTGGCTCAGCTGGTAAAGAATCTGCCTGCAATGTGGGAGACATGGGTTGGGAAGATCCTCTGGAGAAGAGAATGGCTACCCACTCCAGTATTATGGTCTGGAGTATTCCATGGACTGTATAGTCCATGGGGGTTGCAAAGAATCAGAGACTACTGAGCAACTTTCACTGGGGGATTAATTATTGTAGATTCTTCTGTTTCTTCTGTAGTTAGGTTTTAGACTATTTCCTGTGTTTCTTCTAGAAATAACAGTGAACTGTACATCTATTTCCATAAGTGTTTGTTTACATTTTTGGTATTTTTACAGGCTCAAGTTCCTGAAATCACAATAGATTTTGTATATATTAAAACTCCAGAAGTAGATTGACAAATTGCATTCTAGATAAGTGATATTAATTTATACTTTTACCACTAGGGTGTGAGAAAGCCTATCTCAATAAGCCTTTATAAGTGGATTTTTAAAAATGTTGATTTGAATTTAGATTTCTTTGATTGCTAGAGAATCTGCATTATTTCTTTTTAATATATTGGTTAGTGACATTTCACCCTTTTTTCCCCCTTTGTTCTTTTTCTAGTAGAGTATTATTTATAAATATATATATTTTAAATGTTCTTGACCATTGTGATTTCCTGTTTGTATTTATTAATCAAATATCATTTACCAGTTTTCTTGTCTTTTTGGATGCCTGAGATCTTCTGTTGGCATTCAGTAGCTGTTCTGTATGAATCATTCCACTTGTAGGTATATTTTCAATATTTTTGTGGGAGAAGATGAACTCCACATCCTATTCCTCCACCATCTTGATCCCCCTCCCTCCCCTATTCTATTTTTCTATAATATTTTGGTCTTACAAAGATTTACAAGCCACAAAATTTGACTTTCAAAGATTATCTAGAGATATATATTTAATAGAAAATTCATATAAGTTTTAAAATATAACAGGAGGATTTAAGGAGATTTTACACTTGTCCTGGGCTGCTTTGAGTTATCCCACAGATGGCCCCATGACAACAAACCCCACTTGAGAACTATTTACGTGGGAAGGTTTGAGAAACTCTAAGCATCCCAGCTTCACTATGGCCAAAATCAACTGCTTATTTTTCTTTATTTTCCTCTGAATTTGTACACATCAATTTCTTCTAGTACACATCTCTCTTTCTTTAGCAAATTAACCATGGGAAGCCCATCAAATGTTCACCATGAAGAACATCTACCTGTTTATCTAACTTCATTAATCATTAATCTCAATATCTTCTCAGGATTTAGGCACTTAGGTTGATAATGTTTGTGGTCATAGGTACTTGGTGACATGTGTATCAATCCATTGATTGGTTCAACTATATTTGTGAAGCCTGTGGTTCACAGACACAGCAAGTGTGAATCAGACATGACCCATGGACAAGGACAGCATTGTATGATTAATGCAATGTATTAATGCTTGTAATACAATGTAGGGTGTGGTTAGGGAGATGAGTGTGAAAGCCTTGAAATATATATTTATCTCCTTGGGAGGCTCTTCAAAGTTCCACTTGGGAGTGGTACTCAACAGTGACTTTGATCAACTCAATCCTTACTTTCCAAAGGAGAATGATTGAATTATTATGGTTTTTATTTTGCATGGTTTCTCTCTAGGCATGTGGGGAAGGTCCCATGGAAACATCATACAGGTGTCAGAGTTTGTCCTCTTGGGGTTCTTACAGATGGAGGAGTTCCAGAAATTCCTGTTTGTGGTGTTCCCATTTGTCTATGTCATCACCATTGTGGGAACCCTCCTCATCATGGTCACAGTGACTATTGACTCTCAGCTCCACATAACCATATATTTTCTTCTCTGAAATCAGTCTGTCATAGATATCTGCTATTCTACGGCCACTTTCCCAAAGATGCTGGTGGACTTCTTGCATGACACCAAGACCATCTCCTACCAGGGCTGCATGACCCAGATCTTCTTCCCCTTTCTGGGAGGTGGGACTGTCTTCTTCCTCCCAGTGTTAGCCTGTGACCACTACATAGCCATCTCCCAGCCCCTCCATTATGTCACCATCATGAACACTCAAATGTGTGTGGGTCTAGAGGTGGCTGCCTGGGTAGGGGGCTTTGTCTACTCCATTGTCCAGCTGGCTCTGATGTTCCCATTTCCTTTTTGTGGCCCTAACACCTTGGATAACTTCTACTGTGACATTCCGCCAGTGCTGAGACTTGCCTGCACGGACACCTCCTTCCTGGTGTTCCTTATGATCTCCAACAGTGGGATGCTGGTCCTCATCTGGTTCTTGCTCCTTCTGATCTCTTACACTGTCATCCTGGTGATGCTGAGGTCCCACTCAGGGCAGGCGAGGAGGAAGGCAGCTTCCACTTGCACCACTCACATCATTGTCGTGTCTCTGAGCTTTATTCCCTGTATCTATCTCTATGCCCCACCCTTCTCCATGGACAAGGCTGCATCCATCAGCTACAGGGTCTTGACTCCTGGGCTCAACCTCATCATTTACACCCCGAGGAACCAGGAGATGAAGGCAGCCATGAAGAGATGAGGCAAGTGCCTAGTGATTTCCAGCAAGGAGTGAGCTTAAAATAGGTAATTTAAATGACAAATCTCTCTGAACCTTTGTTTCCCCATGTAAGAAGTGGAGGAAAGTCTTTATGGAATGCAGCAGTTGAGATTAAACTAATATTTCTATGTCCCTACTTCTGTGTCAGATATTATATTAGGTACTTCTGTACTTTTGTCTCATTCTCACAAAACTGACAGTGAATATGTTGTTATCATATTAAACAGTTTAACAAGCCAGAAAACTAGGAGAGAAGTGACTTGCTCAACAATGAAGAGCAAGTGAGGGGCAGAGTTTGGCCAGGAGATGGTTCCTCTGACTCCAAGTTTCGAGGCAGGAGGTATGGATGGAATTTGAAACTCAGAGTCTCAAATAATCACAAGGGAAAACTTAGAGATTTCCCATCTATGGATGAATATCTGTGATGAATGCTCAACACTTTCTTTCTTTTTTCTTTTTTGGAGCCTCCATTAGGACTTTAGTCATGTTAGGCTGGCCAAAACATTAGTTGGATTTTTATATCCCCTCCCTCTTGAAACTCCTTCCTACCTACTCCCATCCCACCCCTCTAGGTCACAGAGCACTGAGCTGAGCTCCCTGTGCTACACAGCTGCTTCACACTAGCTACCTGTTTACACACAATAGTGTGTTTATGTCAGTTCTGCTCTCCCAGCTCTTCTGCCCCCTCCACCACTGTGTCCATGTGTCTGTGTCTCTATACCTGCCCTGTAAACAGGCTCATCTGTCCTGTCTTTCTAGAGTCCACACATATGCATTAATGTGTGACATTTGTTTTTCTCTGACTTACTTTACTCTGTATGACAGACTTTATGTCCACCCATTCACATCACTACAAATGACCCAATTTCATTCCTTTTTATGGCTCAGTAATAGTCCATTGTATATATACACTATGGTGCCATTTTTATAAGGCCCCCAAAACAAACCAAGTACTGCTTAAAGATATACAGGTAAGGATATACATGTTTAAATGGTGCAGTGGTGAACACAAGTTTTAGAATTTTCCTTATCACAGGTCAACCAATCAGGAGGAAACATCTAGGTCATTTCAAAGGTATTGGTCTGGTTTTTAAGAGATGGTTTTCAGATGTGTCTTTTGTAATTATGTTTGATAACCAACATAGACACTGGCTATATATATAGAAGGTATTTTGTTAAATATTTCAGACACAAACCAAGAAAAAGTTAGTTTCTATAACATCTTATCAAATGAGCTTTTTGGCCAACCCAATAGATTTTGGTTTTACAGTACTTGGCAAAGGAAGTGTTCCCCAAGCCAAACACAATATCCATTTCCCTAAAATATTCAGGTGAAGGAGGCACAGCTTCTTTATCTAAAACCCGTTTAAACTTTCCAACTTTAATAATCTTACCAATCCTTCCCTTTTAATGTTCTCTCAATCTAACTATAGCCTGCACTTTCATCTCAACTCTGGAACAATCATTTCTTTCCGCTCCCTGCTCTCTGCCTCCTTCCTCACTGTGGTATTTTGGAAGTGGTCTCACTTTTAACATTTTCTAACTATTTCCCATATGAGTATTTCCTTTCGGATTTTTTCCTTTTCTACAAAAACTCCTTGGATAATCTGAAAGCTATTCTAGTTTCCCAACCTAATCTTCACATCACTTGCATCATATGGCTGAGAGGAGGATCCTGTAGTATGGTTGAGGATCCAAGGCCAGAGAGGGCAAAGCCATGTCTATTAGTGGTCCATATTTGAGATATGGGTTCAATCCAACGCTGCCACCTCATGGGGTTTTGCCTTTCCCGTTGACTTCCTTCTTTGGAATGAGGGCTCCTTGAGGATGGGGCCATGCTTTATTCACTTTTAAATTTGCTCAACACATTGAATAGTATCTTATCCAGACAGGCGTTTCTTTTTCTTGCACCCTGTTCTTTCCCTGTCAAGTTCAAATCTACTTTTCATTTATTTTTCTATAGCTTATATATATTTACTATATCTCCTTTGAGGTATGCTTCCTTTGTGAGAGTCTTGGGCAATGAATAATGTTGATCTGAAGTAGCAAACATTATCCTCAATGGTGAAAAATTGAAAGCATTTCCCCTAAAGTCAGGAACAAGACAAGGGTGCCCACTCTCACCACTACTATTCAACATAGTTTTGGAACTTTTGGCCACAGCAATCAGAGCAGAAACAGAAATAAAAGGAATCCAAATTGGAAAAGAAGAACTAAAACTCTCACTGTTTGCAGATGACATGATCCTCTACATAGAAAACCCTACAGACTCCACCAGAAAATTACTAGAGCTAATCAATGAATATAGTAAAGTTGCAGGATATAAAATCAACACACAGAAATCCCTTGCGTTCCTATACACTAATAATGAGAAAATAGAAAGAGAAATTCAGGAAACAATTCCATTCACCATTGCAATGAAAAGAATAAAATATCTAAGAATATATCTACCTAAAGAAACAAAAGACCTATATATAGAAAACTATAAAACACCGGTGAAAGAAATCAAAGAGGACACTAATAGATGGAGAAATATACCATGGTCATGGATTGGAAGACTCAATATAGTGAAAATGAGTATACTACCCAAAGCAATCTATAGATTCTATGCAATCCCTATCAAGCTACCAACTGTACTTTTCAGAAAACTAGAACAAATAATTTCACAATTTGTATGGAAATACAAAAAACCTCGAATTGCCAAAGCAATCTTGAGAAAGAAGAGTGGAACTGGAGGAATCAACCTGCCGGACTTCAGGCTCTACTACAAAGCCACAGTCATCAACACAGTATGGTACTGGCACAAAGAGAAATATAGATCAATGGAACAAAACAGAAAGCCAGAGATAAGTCCATGCACCTATGGACACCTTATCTTTGACAAAGGAGGCAAGAATATACAATGGAGAAAAGACAATCTCTTTAACAAGTGGTGCTGGGAAAATGGTCAACCACTTGTAAAAGAATGAAACTAGAACACTTTCTAACACCATACACAAAAATAAACTCAAAATGGATTAAAGAGCTAAACGTAAGACCAGAAACTATAAAACTTCTAGAGGAAAACATAGGCAAAACACTCTCAGACATAAACCACAGCAGGATCCTCTATGACCCACCTCCCAGAGGAATGGAAATAAAAGCAAAAATAAACAAATGGGACCTAATTAAAATTAAAAGCTTTTTAAAAATATTTATTTGGCTTCTCTGGGCCTTAGCTGCAGTATGCAGAATCTTCGATTTTCATTGCAGCAAGTGAGATCTTTTTAGCTGTAATATTCAGGCTCTTTTAGTTGCAGCATGTGAACTCTTAATTATGGCATGTGGATCCTTGCCCACATGAGATCAAATCTTTGCCCGCTGCACTGGGAGCAGGGAGTCTTAGCCAGTGGACCACCAGGGAAGTCCCTGAATAGACATTTTTCAGGAAAAATACATATAGTTAACAGGCAGAAGAAAAGATGGTCAATATTGCTAATTATCAGGTAAATGCAAATGAAAATCATAATGAGATATCACCTCATACTTGTCAGAATTGCTATCATCAAAAAGAACACAAATAACAAATGTTGGTGAGGATGTGGGGAAAAGGGAACCCTCATATACTATTGGTGGGAATGTAGACTGGTGCAGCCACTGTGAAAAACAGTATAGAGGTTTCTGAAAAAATTGAAAATAGAACTACTACATGACCCAACATTTCCACTTCTGGATATATTTTCAAAAAATCCCCAAAACACTGATTTGAAAGACACATGTACAATGTTCATAGCAATGTTATTTATATAGTTCCCAAGATATGAAAACAACCGAAGTGTCTAAGGTGAATGGATAAAGAAGATGTTTTTTTATATATGTTTTATATATAATGGAATACTACCCAGTCATAAAAGGATTAGAAATTTGCCATTTTCAGCAATGTGAATGGACATGGAGAGTAAGGATGTATTGTAAAACACAGGAAATACAACAAATATTTTATAATAACTATAAATGAAGTATAACCTTTAAAACTGTTGGTCAGAATATTGTACACCTGTAACATACATAATATTATATAGCAACTATTATGTCAATTTGAAAAATTACTTAAAAAATCTACTATCTCTTGTATGTGGAAGAGTTTCACAGTATATTCTTATTTGTCATAGGCAGATACTTTATTTTGCCAAGTGTAAACATTTGCAAAGAATTCAGGCCAACCTGGAAATCCTATGCAGTTCAGAAAGCTCTAAGAAGTCAGATTTTTTTTTGCCTTTTCTTTGAAAAAAATTATTTATTTTAATCGGAGGCTAATTACTTTACAATATTGTGGTGGTTTTTGCCATACATCGACATGTGTCCCCCCATCCTGAACACCCTCCCCACCTCCCTCCCCTCCCCATCCCTCTACATTGTCCCAGCGCACTGGCTTTGGGTGCCCTGCTTCATGCATCAAACTTGTACTGGTCATCTATTTTACAAATGGTAATATACATGTTTCAATGCTATTCTCTAAAATCATCCCACCCTCGCTTCTCCCACATAGTCCAAAAGTCTGTTCTTTACATCTGTGTCTCTTTTGCTGTTTTGCATATAGGGAAATCTATATCATTACTTACATCATTACTGTCTTTCTAAATTCCATATATATGCATACTGTATTGGTGTTTCTCTTTCTGACTTGACTTCACTCTGTATAATAGGCTCCAGTTTCATCCACCTCATTAGAACTGACTCAAATGCATTCTTTTTGATAGCTGAGTAGTATTCCATTGTGTATATGTACCACAGCTTTCTTATCCATTCATCTGCTGATGGACATCTAGGTTGCTTCCATGTCCTGGCTATTGTAAACAGTGCTGCAGTGAACATTGGGGTACATGTGTCTCTTTCAATTCTGGTTTCCTTGGGGTGTGTGCCCAGGAGGGGGATTGCTGGATCATATGGCAGTTCTATTTCCATTTTTTTTAAGGAATCTCCACACTGTTCTTCATAGTGGCTATACTAGTTTGCATTCCCACCAATAGTTTAAGAGGATTGCCTTTTCTCCACACCCTCTCCAGAATTTATTGTTTGTAGACTTTTCGATGGTAGCCATACTGACCAGCGTGAAATGGTACCTCATTGTGTCTTTTAATTTGAATTTCTCTGATAATGAGTGATGTTGAGCATCTTTTCTTGTGTTTATTAGCTGTCTGTATGTTTTCTTTTCATACTGTTCATGGGGTTCTCAAGGCAAGAATACTGAAGTGGTTTGCCATTCCCTTCTCCAGGGGACCACATTTTGTCAGAATTCTCTACCATGACTCATTTGTCTTGGTTGGCCCTACACGGCATGGCGCATAGTTTCATTGAGTTAGACAAGGCTGTGGTCTATGTGATCAGTTTGATTAGTTTTTTGTGATTGTGGTTTTCATTCTGTCTTCCCTCTGATAGATAAGGATAAGAGGCTTATGGAAGCTTCCTGATGGGAGAGACTGACAATGGGGGAAACTGGGGAAGTATACAAAAAAGATCTTCATGATCCAGATCACCATAATCGTGTGATCACTCACCTAGAGCCAGACATCCTGGAATGTGACGTCAAGTGGGCCTCAGGAAGCATCACTACTAACAAAGCTAGTGGAAGTGATGGAAATCCAGTTGAGCTATTTCAAATCCTAAAAGATGATTCTGTGAAAGTGTTACACTCAATATGCCAGCAAATTTGGAAAACTCAGTAGTGGCCACGGGACTGGAAAAGGTCAGTTTTTATTCCAATCCCAAAGAAAGGCAATGCCAAAGAATGTTCAAACTACTGCACAATTGCACTCATCTCACACACTTAGCTCTAGTTCATTTTAAAATCCAACCATTTAATAAAACAGATTGAGGAATTCCATTGTGGAATTCCCTGGTTAGGACTCAGCACTTTTACTGCAAGGGTCCAAGTTTGACCCCTGGTTGGGGAACGAAGATCCCACAAATTGCACATTGTACCTAAAAAAATAATAATTTTCAAAATAAAATAATAATTTAAAATAAAAAATAAGATAGCCTGAGTTGATGCTAGGGAAGTGAATATGTCTTGTCATTCTCCTTGACTGTCAGATGTCACTATTGAGAAAGTGACTAATTAATTGCCTGAATTAATTCCTTATGATTCTGATTTAATTCTCCATAAGATAACCTTTGTATACTCTAGTTTACATATTTGTCCTCTCAAGGCACATAAATGAGTATAAAATATTTACCAAACCACATCTAAAATTCAAAGTTGATTCTTCAGATCAGGATTGTGGATAATTTATCTGTTTTAGAAAATGGTTCTAATATGGCTTGTAGTTTTGAAGTTATTGTATTGGGCTATTTTGAAAGTTTATAAATGTGAAAAGCTAATAAGCTGAAACCTCAGTTAAGTAGAGTTGGGAGACCAGAGCAGGGAGCTCTCACACCGTGTGACAATAGCAGAGCCCAACAGGAAAAAGAAAGACACCTCTTCTTTCCTGGCAAGGACTCAGCCAGTGAAAAGCCATGAACTCTTTGTTTATTCCTGCCTTCTCACCCTCCTTTCCCTCTCCAAGTCCTTGCCTTGAAGGACTTGCGCATGGGCGCATTTCCACTCACCATGGGTGCAGAGCCTGAATTGCAATTCTCTGCTGATCCTGAATAAACCCATCTTTGCTAGAGAAATATTTGCTATTTGTTTTAGGTCAACATTTGTTAACATAACTGAAAGTTATCCTTTTTAAGAGTAGGAGAGCAATAAAAGGCAAGTTGGGTATACCTCGATATTTAATGCTGAGAATACAAAAAGAAGACATACATTCTCCTCTCAACAAACTTAGAGGGCTCATGGGAAAAACAGACCCAGAAATATAGAAGTGTACTTCACAGGGGAGATAGCTTAACTAGAGGAACACGAAAGGTTAAAAGACTGAGTAACCGTGACTGGGACAGAGGGGATGGCTTCCCAGAGGATATAACATTTAGACAGAAGTGAAATTCAAGTGTGTTAGGCAGACAAAGGAGGGAAAGCGTGTTTCTGGCAGAATAGGGATCTAGAGATGAAATGGTTCAGCATACACTTCATGAACCCTGAAAGCCTTGACAAGGCTGGTGCACAGGGGGAAGTGGTAGGACATTAGAGTGGAGAGGAGGCACAAATCACTCTGAATAATGTTAAGATACCAGGCACCTATATTTACGTTTTACCTTGAGGGAGGTTAGAAGCCAGTGGAGGAAGTTTGCAAAAGAGTGCAGAGGAGGGCCTCTGTGGCAGCAGGGAGGAGGAAAGAGGGGAGAGCTGAGAGGATGGACAGAGCGGTATACAGCCGCTCTGTTTATTCATATTCCCATCCTGTTTCAGCAAAGACTTAGTGAAGGCAGTTAAAGGTGTATAATTTTCCTGTGTTCAGGACTCAGCCTATACCAGCTTCAAAATCATTAATGATGTGAGGAGAGTGAAGAGCTAGAGGAGAAAGGGAAAAGGAGATGGGAGCCAGGAAAGAAGGAGGAGGATTGTAAGGTAATTAAGAAAAATCAGGGATGAAAGCTAGTGAGCGCGTTAGTCAAGTAGTCAGAGTGATGGCTCATTAGTGACAGGACAAAAGCATTCACACCTCATAGGCTGTGACAGGGACACAGCATGACTGGAGGGTTGTTTCTGGTAAAGTGACAGAGATGCATCACCTGAGTCTAATCATCATGAAACATCTGACAAATCCAAACTGGAGGATATCCTACGAAATAACTGGCCAATAATTTTTTAAAGTTCCCAAGATAATCAAAATCAAGGAGATCTTTCAGATCAAAAAAAGTCTGGAGAGACATGACAACTAAATGCAACACTTGTTTTTGAAGCAGATTTTCTTTCTATGAGACTTTATTGGGATATTTGGCAAAACTTGAGTAGAGGCTAAAAATTATAGCAATGTACTGATAGCATATCAATTTTAATGACTCTATGGCAGTAATAGAGGGAAATGACTCCGTAGAAAATGCAGACGAATATTAAGGAATGGTGGGCATCAGGTTGGCAACTTAAGCAGTGTCCTCAAATGGTCAGGAAAAAAGTCCTTTATACTATATTTGCAACTTTACTGTAAGTCTGAAATTTTTCAAAAGGCTTAAAATGATTTTAAAGTGGACGTTTTTAAGTTAAAAGAACTATGTAGCAAATATTTTTCTGTCCTCTGAATAAGAAAAAAATGTTTAAAAATTTGGTCTCAATAAGAACAAATACTAAAATAAAAGATTGGTATGCCTGCCTGACTACATGAAAACTAACAACAAAAGTAGAGAAGACAAATCACAAACTGGGAGAAGTTATAGTAATAAATCCTGCCAATGCCGGAGACACTTAAGAGACATAGGTTGGGAGGATCCCCTGAAGGAGGGCACAGTAACCCACTCCAGTATTCTTGCCTGGAGATTCCCAGGGACAGAGGAGCCTTGAGGGCTACAGTCCATAGCGTAGCAGAGTCCGACATGACTGAAGCGACTTAACATGCACACACGCATTATAATAAATATAACTGAAAATAGATCATCAGCAAATTATATAAGAATTCCTACATGAACTAGAAAAAATCAATAGAAAAACTGAACAAAATGCATTCACAGAAAACCTGAATACAATAAAAAATATGGAAAGAAATGTTAGAGAAATTAAAATTAAGGCTATTGTGAAATATCATTTTTACCCACTTAATGGGCAAAAATGAAGTTCAACAATATCCACTGTTGGGAGAACATGAATTAATGGGAGCACTTAAGCACTACTGAGGAAGGTGAATGAGATACAACTCTGGAAAACCATTTGGCACTTTTTATGTAAAGGTAAATATTTGAATATGTCATGACTCAGCAATTCCACTTCTAGGTAAAGGCCCATAGCTCCTCAACAAAACAGCTAGAGACAAGTAAAAGAATATGCAAAAGAGTACTGTTGGCTAGAATGAAAACTGGGCACAATCCCCCAAAGCTAATTTTCATAATGGCGTATTATACAGCAGTACCATTGCCTTCTCCACATAAAAGAATAAACTAACCCAAAAAAATAATATGCAGCATTTAAAACACATCTACACCCATGGCTGATTCATGTCAATGTATGACAAAACCCACTACAATATTGTAAAGTAATTAGCCCCCAATTAAAACAAAAAAAACAGTTGTTGAGTGAAAAAAACAGAATATTATATGCAGTCTGATATGTTTATAAAACTCAAAGAAGCAAAACATTACAATAAACTGATTGTGTAAAAATGTAGTAAAGCTATTTTTATAAGCAATGGAATGATAAACATAAAATTCAAAAACATAGTTTCATCTGTGGAAAAGTGATGTGATGAGAGAATCTATGGGTAGGTAGGTATAAGCTTTTGGTACCCTATGGCTCTTGAACTGAGTAGCAGGTATATGAATGTTCACATAATGGTGTTTTACAACTTACATGCATTTTACTCATAACCTTTTGCTTGTAATAATTATACTATATTAAAAGGTAAAGAGAAAAAATTACATATTCATGATAATTTCAAACTTGAAAATTGAATCAAATAAAATATATGGTTTACTCAATGTTTTCTCACAATTTTTTGGATTTGATTCTTATAATAAGGCTGGGAAGTGTGGGGTCAGATACCAATTTCAGTAACTTTGTTGAAGAAGAAGTTATGAGTTCAAGAGAGGCCAAGTGTCTCATTCAAGCTTATCTATGATAAGTGATGGGTTAGGGTCTCCAAGGCTTAAGACTCTAAATATTATACAGTTTCCAACAATCCAGACTCATACCTAAATGGGGTACAGGAAAAATAGGTCAAATACAGAAAACAGAACTGCTCTTCTGGGGAAATGCTGTTATCCGAAGAGGAAACTGTCCACCAAGAAGGCAGAAAGGAGGGTGTGGCTTTCCAGAATGTTTCCATGGCAATGCATCTTATTGTTGTAGGAGTGTTCAAACAATCCACCACATAAAAAAAAGGATATTTTCCTTTTTCCTAAAAATCTGAATAAGTTGCTTATTTTTGATACTCATTCACTTCCACAATTACCTTCACAGCACATCCACAAGCTATGAAGAGGACAGACACAACAGTTCTTTCTCCACTTTACAAATAGAAAACAAAATCAAAGAGGAGTGACCCACTATCACTTCTTTTTACAAAGCACCCGGCGTTTCCCTAATCTCTTCACTGCTGCCTGCATCTCCTGGTTCCTCAGGGTGTAGATCATGGGGTTGAGCATGGGGGTCATGACCGTGTGGCTGATGGATACAGCCTTGTCCATGGAGAAGGAGGTGAAGGGCCGGGCATAGAGGTAAATGCTTGGAATGAAGACCATAGACACCACGATGATGTGGGTGGTGCAGGTAGAAGCTGCCTTCCTTCTTGCCTGCCCTGAGTGGGACCTCAGCATCACCAGGATGACTGAGTAGGAGACCAGGAGGAGGAGGAACCAGATGACATCCAGCATCCCACTGTTGCAGATCATGAGGAACTCCAGGAGGGAGGTGTCAGTGCAGGCGAGTCTCAGCACTTGCGGAACATCACAGTAGAAGTTATCTAGGACATTGGGGCCACAAAAAGGCAGTGGGAGCATCAGGACCAGTTGGGAGATGGAATGAACAAAACCTACCATCCAGGCTGTCACGACCAGCCCCACACAGAGCTGAGTGTTCATGACGGTGACATAGTGGAGGGGCCGGGATATAGCAACAAGGCGGTCATAGGCCATCACTGAGAGGAAGAAGACCATGGCACCTCCCAGAAAGTGGAAGAAGAAGACCTGAGTCATGCATCCCTGGTAGGAGATGGTCTTCTTCTCAGCACGCAAGTCCACCAGCATCTTTGGAGCAGTGACTGAAGAGAAGCAGAGGTCTAAGATAGCCAGGTTTCTGAGCAGAAAATACATGGGTGTGTGGAGCCTGGAATCAGAGGTCACTGTCACTATGATGAGGAGGTTGCCCATGACAGTGGTTGTGTAGACAAACAGGAACACCAGAAACAAGACTAGCTGGAGCTCCTGAGTCTGTGAGAGCCCCAGGAAGACAAATTCTGTCATACATGTGTGGTTCCCTGATGCCATGATGCCTTCTCCATACACCTAAAGAAAACACACCACAGACAGAGATGCGTGAAGTTACTATGTGCTGTTCTAGTGCTCAGTGACTCAAAGCAACTGTCCAAGTCCAAATGATAGACACCCTCATCTGATGCTGGAATACACATTCATGAGATATCTTAAAGCCATCCAGACACACGCTATCTGCTTTTCAAAGATTCAGTGTAATATAGTGGTGGGAAAACAGAGTCCAACAGAACCAGAGTCAAATTTCAGAGCTTAATATTCCATGAGCTTTGACCTTGAGTAAGGTATTTACCTGAGTCTGTTTCCACATCTCTAAGAAGTTTTCTTTTCTAGAAAATTTCCATGGAATTAAATAACACATAAGGTTTCTAGAATATGTCTGGAATAATAAATGCTCATCACTCTCCTCTGTGTAGTGTCCTAATCTAAATAAATCCATGTTCCAATCTCTAATACATTTTTTGTATCAGTCATTTATCAAGCAACAGTTAACACATTATAATATGAATGGACTTTTCATAAGTCTATGTTTTCCATCTATAATTCAACTCTAAGCTCCCAGAGATATAAATATGTATCTTATAACTTATTTATGCCCTACCATGCACACTTTGCTGATAGTCAATATTCAAAAAGTATGTGGTGTTGATTCTGGGTGGGTGAAAAGCTATAGGGAGTGCCTCCTCTGACTGACATAGGTGGTCCTTTACTGGGAGCAGTAACAGGACATGTATGATATATGTCCTGAGACAAGAAAAGGGGGAGAGGGGTTCTCTGGATTAATAAATGGGTGATGGATCTTGTACAAAGGAGACTGGAATACTCAAAGAAACAATTTTAGAAGATATTACTGATTACAAGGGAGAAGACAAAGGAAGATATTGACATAAGAGAAACAGAATAGGCAAAGGAATAAAGAAGGTGGATTAAAAGGAAGCAAGAAGGAAGAGGAATGGAAAGGAGGAGGGGCAGGAGTGGGAATGGGAACAAAGATGAAGAAGGACATGGAGAGTGAGAGATAGAGGTGACAGGTGAGGGTTAAGGGGCTTCCTCACTCCCCTTGCCTTGCCTCACTTCCCTCCCTCACCTGCCTCCTACAATATATTGTCCATCAGAGGTCATTTTAGTCTCATCCTTCTGCTTCCATCTGCAGCCACTCCAGTCCATCTTCTATGTTACTGTCACAGAGAGCTTTCAAAACTCATATCTCATCGTCTTCTTCCCTCATTCAGTTCAGTTCAGTTCAGTTCAGTTCAGTCACTCAGTCGTGTCCAACTCTTTGCAACCCCATGAACTGCAGGACGCCAGGCCTCCCTGTCCATCACCAACTCCTGGAGTCCACCCAAACCCATGTCTATTGAGTTGGTGATGCCATCCAGCCATCTCATCCTCTGTGTACCCTTCTTCTCCTGCCCTCCATCTTTCCCAGCATCAGGGTCTTTTCAAATGAGTCAACTCTTCGCATGAGGTGGCCAAAATATTGTAGTTTCAACTTCAGCATCAGTCCTTCCAATGAACACCCAGGACTGATCTCCTTTAGAATAGACTGGTTGGATCTCCTTGCAGTCAAGGGACTCTCAAGAGTCTTCTCCAACACCACAGTTCAAAAGCATCAATTCTTTGGCGCTCAGCTATCTTCACAGTCCAACTCTCACATCCATACATGACCACACGAAAAACCATAGCCTTGACTAGGCGGACCTTTGTTGGCAAAGTAATGTCTCTGGTTTTAAATATGCTATCTAGGTTGGTCATAACTTTCCTTCCAAGGAGTAAGCGTCTTTTAATTTCATGGCTGCAATCACCATCTGCAGTGATTTTGGAGTCCAGAAAAATAAAGTCAGCCACTGTTTCCAGTGTTTCCCCATCTATTTGCCATGAAGAGATGGGACCAGATGCCAGGATCTTAGTTTCTTGAATGTTGAGCTTTAAGCCAACTTTTTCAATAATCTTCTAATGAGTGTCGAGGGCCCACAGCTTAAAACGCAAACTTTTAGATGTGATCTAATGGGTTAATTCAGGGTTGACATAAATGCTTACATACATGTAACTCCCTATCTGTATGTCACACCAAGCTTTAAAATGTAGGCTCCGTCTACCTTTCCCATCAGTATCCCTGTTACCCAGGAACTGATGTTCAAGGAATCCATAGTCTCTCTCATATGCCATATGCCATATGCC
Organism: Budorcas taxicolor; assembly: GCF_023091745.1. Taxonomy (NCBI): domain Eukaryota; kingdom Metazoa; phylum Chordata; class Mammalia; order Artiodactyla; family Bovidae; genus Budorcas; species Budorcas taxicolor. Next base: position 8,833,070 of record NC_068928.1, read on the forward strand.
ATATGCTTGGTTATGTCTGTAGCTTTGGGAATAAATTGTGCTTCCTGAAATACCTTCTACAACCTTCTCAACTTAGAAGTCTCCAGATATCACCTTTTCTGTGACTCCTCCATTTCTCCCATGCAGAATTAATCCCTAACTTCTCAGGGTTCCAATAACACTTTATAAGTTCTCTTAGTTATAGCTTTTATCATTTATTTTCTGTTGTTTTTCTTAGCTAGATTGTAAATTCAATTACTTAGTAGCCCCATCATCTAGAATAACAACTCTGATCTAGCAGTTGCTCAAAAAAGCTTGCTAACATAATGTATGAGTACGTAATTGTGTTATCTTGTTCAACGCGACCAAGTAGAAAATTTTGTTGTGTATTCTGTTTTCCTTTGCTTTCAGCATTCTCCCTCTAAATCACAGGACCAAGTTTTCACTTGGTTGTGAAAAGCTTGGTTTTGCACATGCAACTTGAGGAATCTGTTTTCAATACCTTGTTTTCCCTGCATTACTTTTTGATACTCTCATCACATTTATGAGTTACTTCTATCAAGTCTATATCATCTGTTTATTCTCTCCACCCTCTAGCAAGTGTTTCTGGATACTTCTTACAGCTGCTCTATATACAGGTGAGGAGAGCCTGGGTCTCTTACCTTCTTTCAGCCCAGAATGGTAGAGAGTCTTCAGGTCTAACATCTTCTTGAAGATCCTTTTTCTGCTTTATTTTTAATTTACCAGCCACTGCCTATACATCACGTGTACAACAAGAGGTGTGACCCAAGGAGGAGGGAATATCCTTAGGGAGAAACTACTGGACTCACTCAGGAAACAGGGCTGGGCCGATTACCACTGGGGGAAGGGGAGCAATGGGAGTTGTTAAAAAGTTTCAAAATGCCTCAAAAACATGTATTCATTAAGAGCTATTCCCTTGGGGTCAAAAAGACCAAGGACAATATAATTTTATAGATTTGTAGAATATAGAATTCTCAGGCCAAGATCCAAAAGGACAAGAGTCTCTTCAAAAGAAACCAATTCTCTGAAAGTTTTAGAAGAAATTAGTTCTTAGACCAGTGGTTCTTACCTGTGAGACAATCACCTGGAATGCCTCTTAAAAGAGAAACAACTGTGCTCCTGCCCCAGACTTTCTCATTCAGTTGGTCAATGATAAGGCCAAGAACTTGCATTTATAGCAAGCTCTCAGATGATGTTAATGCCCCTGTTCTGGGGACCACACTTTGAGACCCATGGACTTTCTTATCAGCACAGGGACGGTTCTCTCTGTCGTGCAATCTTTGGGATAACTGGTTTGATTTCTTTCCTTCTTCTTCCCCTTCTTCTTTTCATCTTTTTCTCTTACTTTTAAGCCTAATTGATCTTTTCCTAGGGAAATTTGTAGGTGGAAAAATACTTGTAGACTACAGTGGAAACTTACTGCCCTGTAAACCTTGTCCCTTATTTTGCCAACCAAAGCTCCAAAATTGATTAACCACCCATACTGATGCCAACATTCTTTACATGTGAATTCTTACCACCTCTAGAATAAGGGTTGGTACAGGAAACCCACATTTTTTTCATTATGAGGAATTGCTCAACACTGGAATTAACTGGCATTGTAATCTTGATGTGCTGTAAAAATTATCTGACTTCCATTAATCTATATTTCTGTCTTTGTGCCAGTACCATACTGTCTTGATGACTGTAGCTTTGCAGTATAGTCTAAAGTCAGGAAGGTTGACTACTCCAGTTCCATTCTTCTTTCTCAAGATTGCTTTGGCTATTCGAGGTTTTACATGTTTCCATACAAATTGTGAAATTATTTGTTCAAGTTCTGTGAAAAGTGCCATTGGTATTTTGATAGGGATTGCATTGAATCTATAGATTGCTTTGGGTAGTATACTCATTTTCACTACATTGATTTTTCCAAAACACGAACATGGTATATTTCTCTATCTATTTATAACATCTTTGATATCTTTCATCACTGTTTTATAGTTTTCTATATATAGGTCTTTGCTTCTTTATGTAAATTTATTCCTAGGTATTTTATTCTTTTTGTTGCAATGGTAAATGGGATTCTTTCTTTAATTTCTCTTTCTGTTTCTTCACTGTTAGTGTATAGGAATGCAAGGGATTTCTGTGTATTAAATTTATATGCTGCAACTTTACTATATTTATTGATTAGCTCCAGTGATTTTCTGATAGTACCTTTAGGGTTTTCCATGTAGAGGATTATGTCATCTGCAAACAGTGAGAGTTTTACTTCTTCTTTTCAAATCTGGATTCCTTTTGTTTCTTTTTCTTCTCTGATTGCTGTGGCTAGGACACACACCTATGGAAACCTTATCTTTGACAAAGGAGGCAAAAATATACAATGGAGAAAAAAAATCTCTTTAACAAGTGGTGCTGGGAGAACTGGTCAACCGCCTGTAAAAGAATGAAACTAGAACATTTTCTAACACCATACACGAAAATAAATTCAAAATGGATTAAAGATCTAAATGTAAGACCAGAAACTATAAAACTCCTAGAGAAAAACATAAGTAAAACCCTTTCTGACATAAATCATAGCAAGATCCTCTATGACCCACCTCCCAGAGTAATGGAAATAAAAGCAAAAATAAACAAATGGGACCTAATTAAACTTAACAACTTTTGCACAACAAAGGAAACTATAAGCAAGAAGAAAATGCAGCCTTCAAAATGGGAGAAAATAATAGCAAATGAAATAACTGACAAAGAATTAATCTCCTAAATATACAAGCAGCTCATGCCGTTCAATACCAGAAAATGAATACCCAATCAAAAGGGGGCCAAAGAACTAAATAGACATTTCTCCAAAGAAGACATCAGTTCAGTTCAGTCACTCAGTTGAGTCCAACTCTTTGTGACCCCATGACTGCAGCATGCCAGGCTTCCCTGTCCATCACCAACTCCCAGAGTTTACTCAAACTCATGTCCATTGAGTCAGTGATGCCATCCAACCACCTCATCCTCTGTCACTCCCTTCTTCTCCTGCCCTCAATCTTTCCAAACATATGGTCTTTTCCAAGGAGTCAGTTCTCATCAGGTGGCCAAAGTATTGGAGTTTCTGGTTCAGCATCAGTCTTTCCAATGAATATTCAGGACTGATTTCTTTTAGGATGGACTGGCTGGATCTCCTTGCAGTCCAAAGGACTCTCAAGAGTCTTCTCCAACACCAGAGTTCAAAAGCATCAATTCTTCGGGACTCAGCTTTCTTTATAGTTCAACTCTCACATTCATACGTGACTAATGGAAAAACTATCGGTTTGACTGGATGGACCTTTGTCGGCAAAGTAATATCTCTGCTTTTTAACATGATATCTAGGTTGGTCATAGTTTTTCTTCCAAGCAGCAAGTGTCTTTTAATTTCATAGATGCAGCCACCATCTGCAGTGATTTTTGAGCCCAAGAAAATTAAGTCTGTCACTGTTTCCATTGTTTCCCTATCTATTTGCCATGAAGTGATGGGACCTGTCTGGGGAGGCCTTACAAATGGCTGTGAAAAGAAGAGAAGTGAAAAGCAAAGGAGAAAAGGAGAGATATAAGCATCTGAATGCAGAGTTCCAAAGAATAGCAAGAAGAGATAAGAAAGCCTTCCTCAGCGATCAATGCAAAGAAATAGAAAAAAACAACAGAATGGGAAAGACTAGAGATCTCTTCAAGAAAATTAGAGATGCCAAGGGAATATTTCATGCAAAGATGGGCTCGATAAAGATCAGAAATGGTATAAACCTAACAGAAGCAGAAGATATTAAGAAGAGGTGGCAAGAATACGTAGAAGAACTGTACAAAAAAGATCTTCACGACCAAGATAATCACGATGGTGTGGTCACTCACCTAGAGCCAGACATCCTGGAATGTGAAGTCAAGTGGGCCTTAGAAAGCATCACTACGAACAAAGCTAGTGGAGGTGATGAAATTTCAGTTGAGCTATTTCAAATCCTGAAAGATGATGCTGTGAAAGTGCTGCACTCAATATGCCAGCAAATTTGGAAAACTCAGCAGTGGCCACAGGACTGGAAAAGGTCAGTTTTCATTTCAATCCCAAAGAAAGGCAATGCCAAAGAATGCTCAAACTACTGCACAATTGCACTCATCTCACACACTAGTAAAGTAATGCTCAAAATTCTCCAAGCCAGGCTTCAGCAATACGAGAACCATGAACTCCCTGATGTTCAAGCTGGCTTTAGAAAAGGCAGAGGAACCAGAGATCAAATTGCCAACATCCGCTGGATCATCAAAAAAGGAAGAGAGTTCCAGAAAAACATCTATTGCTTCATTGACTATGCCAAAGCCTTTGACTGTGTGGATCACAATAAAGTGTGGAAAATTCTGAAAGAGATGGGAATACCAGACCACCTGACCTGCCTCTTGAGAAACCTATATTCAGGTCAGGAAGCAACAATTAGAACTGGACATGGAACAACAGACTGGTTCCAAATAGGAAAAGGAGTACGTCAAGGCTGTATATTGTCACCCTGCTTATTTAACTTCTATGCAGAGTACATCATGAGAAACGCTGGGCTGGAAGAAGTACAAGCTGGAACCAAGATTGTTGGGAGAAATATCAATAACTTCAGATATGCAGATGACACCACTCTTATGGCAGAAAGTGAAGAGGAACTAAAAAGCCTCTTGATGAAAGTGAAAGAGAAGAGTGAAAAAGTTGGCTTAAAGCTCAACATTCAGAAAACGAAAATCCTGGCATCCGGTCCCATCACTTCATGGGAAATAGATAGGGAAACAGTGGAAACAGTGTCAGACTTTATTTTTTGGGGCTCCAAAATCACTGCAGATGGTGATTGCAGCCATGAAATTAAAAGACGCTTTAGAAAAGTTATGACCAACCTAGATAGCATATTGAAAAGGCAAGACATTACTTTGCCAACAAAGGTCTGTCTAGTCAAGGCTATGGTTTTTCCTGTGGTCATGTATGGATGTGAGAGTTGGACTGTGAAGAAGGCTGAGCGCCAAAGAATTGATGCTTTTGAACGGTGGTGTTGGAGAAGACTCTTGAGAGTCCCTTGGATTGCAAGGAGATCCAACCAGTCTATTCTAAAGGAGATCAGTCCTGGGTGTTCATTGGAAGAACTGATGCTAAAGCTGAAACTCCAATACTTTGGCCACTTCATGCGAAGAGTTGACTCATTTGAAAAGACCCTGATGCTGGAAGGGATTGGGAGCAGGAGGAGAAGTGCACGACTGAGGATGAGATGGCTGGATGGCATCACCGACTCGATGGACATGAGTTTGAGTGAACTCCGGGAGTTGGTGATGGACAGGGAGGCCTGGCGTGCTGCAATTCATGGGGTCATAAAGAGTCAGACACGACTGAGCGACTGAACTGAATTGATGGGACCAGATGCCATGATCTTAGTTTTCTCTAGGGGATCTTCAGGAGATCTTGATCCAGGGATCAGACCCATGTCTCTTGTCTCCTGCATTGGCAGGTGGATTCTTTATCACTAGCATCAACTGGGGGGGTGGGGGTGGGAAACAGAGCTTCACATTTTTTAATATTCCAGAGGGATTACATTTTGCTAAGCATAAATAATTGTTTCAAAAGAATTTAGACCAACCTGGAATCTCATGTAGAATAGAAAGCTATTTAAGAATTATCAGTTTTTATTGTTCACCAAGGTTATGAAGCCAGTTAATTCCAATTCTGAACAGTTCATCATATTAAGAAAATACAAACATTTCCTGTATTAGTGCTTATATGAAAGGAAGGATCTGATTGAGTACTAATTCATATATAAAGAGTGCTAGAGTTTTAAGATGGTGCAATAATTGCATATGGATGAGAAATCGATCTTGGGATCTGGTTGACAAAATGAAAGCGTTTACAGGATTTCTTTCCAATGTAGTATACAAACATTTTCCCACCTATGACATCATCCAAATTAAGATCAATTAACGTTTTTAAAGTCAGCTATCAGTCAAGTTGTTTTGGTAATATGAGAAAGAACTGTTCACTGTGCTGATGAGCTTCCCTGGTAGTTCAGTGGGTAAAGAATCTGCCTGCAGGAGACCAGGTTCGATTCCTGGGTTGGGAAGATCCCCTGGAGAAGGAAATAGCAACTCACTCCAGTATTCTTGCTTGGAAAATCCCATGGACAGAGGAGCCTGGCGGGCCATAGTCCATGAGGCCACAAGAGTCGGACATGACTTAGGGCCTAAACCACCACCACTGTGCTGGCAGAAAACAGTGAAACTCAGAGTCAGTCGGTCTCCAACTGTGGTTTCAGAGAAGCATCATCATCATCATCACCTGAAAACTTGTTTGAAATGCAAATTTTCATGCTCCAACTAAGACCTACCACATCAAAAATTCTGTGTGGGCATTTCTGAGTCTTCATATCCATTCTAGGTGATCTAATGGGTCCTTCCAAAACTCCCAGAGATTTTGATTCTTTTGGAGAGGTTCTGTTCTTTCTGATCTTGGTATCCTACCAAACATGTCATGAACCTCCACAATTTTCAGTGTCTTTGGTGGGTTTTTGTTTTGTGGGGCTTCTGTTATTTTGTTTTTGATTACTTTGTTTATTGGCTTCAAGATGGCCTTTCAAATAATGCTTTTGAGAGACCTAGAAACTTATTAACAGGTCCCATTGTTCCCTCATCCCCAGCAGGACTCATTCCAGCTCTGCTTCCTGAGCCCAGTCCAATCATTTCTCCCTGAGGAGATCCCCTCTTCCCCAAGGCCATGCCCATGAGTCATGTGTGTGAGTGATGGCAGAGGTCAGGAAGCTATGAGACTGCATGGAGAGGACCTCCCAGAAAGGGTAAGACATGAACTCTCTTCTTCCACTTGGGGCTGAAGGAAGGTGAGAGTCTGAGTGTTTCCATACCTACTGATAGGAAAATAGTAGTTAGGTTTTTAAAAACATCTGCTAGAAGGTGAGGAGAATAAGCCAGTGTCATAGACTTGATGGTACTAAGTCTAAAAAAGAGGAGAGCCTTGGGAAGTAATTTGGAGGGGGCACTGTGCTGTTAATACAGTGGCTTCATGTTACATGTAAAACCCAGGAATTTCAGCAACCAAGCATAGAACTTGCTTTATGAGACAAGAAACAGGATACTTAAAATACTAAAACACTAAAAATACTGCACATAATCTATCACCTACTTAATACATTATTTGGCAACATTCACTGAGCATGTGCTGTTATCAGAGTTGCTGTTCCAATTTCTGAGGTTACTAAGACACTGAAATCATGATATAGTTGGTTTAGGGGAGAAGCTGAAAAAGGAAACAAATGATGATAAACATTATTGGGGTATGCTTTAAATGTTTAAAGAAACTTGAGCAATTGGATTTTTTTCTGCAAAGGAGAAATGGTGATAGGAGTGACAGAAAGGGTAAGGTGGGCTTTTCTAAGGTTGAAATGAGACGGTAGGGAAGAAAATTCCAGGAAACAAACATGGAAATAACTAAATATGTTATCATGTTTAAGACTATAATCCACTAAAGAGCAAGTTGTTAATTAGAGGTGGAGATATTGATTAGAAAGGCATATGGAGGTTATGTTTTATAGCCCTGTATGACAAGCTGAGCTGCATGTACAAGTGTAAGTATGTGTGTTTCTACCCTGACTTGATCCGCAAAATATTGGATGTGGCTTCTAAGGGGCTCTGGTGAGCATCACTATAAGAGGTGAGAGGGGGAAGTGATTGGGTCAGCATTTAGAAAGGTCCCTTTACAAAGGACAGCTTTGTAGAGGGAAGAGTGAAGTGAAAGCAAATTGAAGTGAAAAATAAGAAGGGAGTGATCTCTGATCAATAATGGAATGCATGAAGTTGGGTGGGAGAGAGTGGGGGCTGAGATGAGGCAGGGAGAGAGGAGAACATTTGACCCTCACCTGTCACCTCTATCTCTCACCCTGAGAGTTCTTCTTCACCTTTGTTCATATTTCCTCCCTTGCCCCACCATCTTTCCATCTCTCCTTCCTTCACCCCATCTCTCCTTTCTTCACTCATTTTATTCCCCTATTTTCCTTCCTTATAGTTTGCTTCCTTCCTTTAGAGTTTTCATCTATTTCCATTTTTTCAACATTTTTTCTCTTCTACCCTTGGATTCAATATCATTTTCTGGAATTGCTGTCCTTTCAGAAGAGTTCTAGTCTTCAAGCAATATATTCATCATTTGTTTCTCCACTAATGAAGTAGTTACTCCTTTGACTCTTGTGATCTGGGGGGCCTTACCCAGTAAGGAGCCACCTACAGTTGGGGATGGGGAGAAATGAAATATCCAAGGGTGCAACTGTGTCCAGAGGCTCCCCTTCTGGGACCTGCACATACAATGATTCTGGGAAAGATTGAAAGTAAAAGAAGAAGGGGGCGGCAGAGGATGAGATGGTTAGATAGTACTACCGACACAATGGACATGAATTTGAGCAAACTCAAGACAGTGGAGGACAACGAAGCCTGGCATGCTGCAGTCCACATGATCACAAAGAGGTGAACACGACTTAGCAACTGAACAACAAAAGCAGTTAACATCAGGTACCTCTCATGCACTATGAGCAAGGATGCAAATTGTGAAATCGAGACCTATGCCTGTAACACAGTAGGTTCAATAGTGGAGGAAAATCATAGACAAATGAAATGTTTGTTAATGTTATGATGTGTTAACTGTTGCATGAAGAACTACTGGTACAAAAATGTATTGATATTAAAGACTGGAAAAAGGGAGGAGGTCTTTAGAGTAGGAGACTATACTGAGGAGACTGAACACCATTTATTATTCCAGATACTGTTCTATGAAATTTATGTACTATTTTATTTGATTCCCTAGGCAATTCATAGGGAAAACATGTTCTTATAGATGTAGAACCTAGGACTCAGATTAAGTAACTTGCAGGTCAAATCTCAAGGATGTGGAAGCTTGGAATTTTGACTGTTTCTGTTGGACTCCAAGTGTCTTGCTACCATTATGTTACACTGAATATTTGAAAGACAGGTTGCACATGTCTTTTGACAGCTTTAAGCTATTTCATGAATATGTATTCCAGCACCAATTAATGAACCATTTAGAGAAAGACTACTTAGATCAGCACCTGGTATTATGATATGCACATGAGAATGTTCATCTTCTGGACTTGGACAAATCATTTTGAGCCCCTGAGCACTTGAAAGGTGAGCAGCAACTTCAGACAGAGGTCTGTCATTTGTGTTACTTAGATGTATGGAGAAGACACCATGGCATCAGGGAACCTCACGTGGGTGTCAGAATTTGTCCTCCTAGGGTTCTCACAGACTCAGGAGCTCCAGCTCTTCTTGTTTCTAGTGTTCCTGTTTGTTTACACCACCACTTTCATGGGAAACCTCCTCATCATGATCACAGTGACCTCTGATTCCAGGCTCCACACACCCATGTATTTCCTGCTGCGAAATCTTGCTGTCATAGACCTCTGCTATTCCACAGTCACTTCTCCAAAGATGTTAGTGGACTTTTTGCATGAGACCAAGACCATCTCCTACCATGGCTGCATGGCCCAGATCTTCTTCTTCCACCTCTTGGGAGGTGGGACTGTCTTCTTCCTCTCAGTGTTGGCCTATGACCGCTACATAGCTATCTCCCGGCCCCTTCACTACATCACCATCATGAACACTCGAGTGTGTGTGGGGCTGGTGGTTGCTGTCTGGGTAGGGGGCTTTGTCCACTCCATTGTCCAGCTTGTTTTGATGCTTCCATTGCCTTTTTGTGGCCCCAACACCTTGGATAACTTCTACTGTGACATTCCACAAGTGCTGAGACTTGCCTGCACAGACACCTCCCTCCTGGAGTTCCTTATGATCTCCAACAGTGGGATGCTGGTCCTCATCTGGTTCCTCCTCCTTCTGATCTCTTATACTGTCATCCTGGTGATGCTGAGGTCCCAGTCTGGGCAGGCGAGGAGGAAGGCAGCTTCCACCTGCATCACTCACATCATAGTTGTATCTATGATTTTCATTCCTTGTGTCTATATCTATGCCCGGCCCTTCACTTCATTCCCCATGGACAAGACAGCATCCATCAGCTACACTGTCTTGACCCCCATGCTCAATCCCATCATCTACACCCTGAGGAACCAGGAGATGCAGGCAGCCATGAAGAGATTGGGCAAGCGCCTAGTGATTTCCAGCAGGAAGTAAACTTAAAATAGGTTGACTTTAAATGACAGATCTTCCCTCTGAACTTTTGTTTTTCCATGTGAGTAGTGATGAAACATATTTATTGAGTGTGGCAGTTGAGATTAAGCTAGTATTTCTACAGAAAGCAAAATCTCCTGCGTCAGGTGTTGTGTTAGGCACTTTTACACTTTTGTCTCATTCTCAGAAAACTGACAGTGGATATATTATTATTATATTAAACAGTTTGCAAGTGAAAAAACTCAGAGAGAACTGACTTGCTCAATGAAGAAGATCAAGTGAGGGGCAGAGCCTGGTCAATAGATGGTTCCTCTAACTCCAAGTTTTGAGGCAGGAGATGTGGATGGAATTTGAAATTCAGGGTCTCATATAATCACAAGGGAAAACTTGGAGAATTCCTCATTTGTGAATGAATATCTGTGATGAATGGCCAACACTTTCATCTGAATTCTAGAGCAATCACATTTTTTTTTTCCTGTTCCTTGCCTCTATGCCTCATTCTCCATGGCGGTATTTTGGAAGTAGTCTTATTTTTAATATTTTTTCATAAACAATGAGTTTTTATTATATAACTATTTTTTCATTTTTAATATTGTTTAAATATTTCCCATAAGAGTATTTTCCTTTTATTTCTTCCTTTTCTACCAAATGCTCCTTGGATAATCTGAGAACTATTTTGCTTTCTGTGCACAATCTTTACATCATTTGCATGATATGGTTAAGAAGAGGATGCTGTAGTATCGTTGGGGAACCAAAGCCAGAGAGGGCAGGGCCATGTCTATTAGTGATCCTGATTTAGGTATGGGTTCAGTCCAAAGCTGCCAACCTCATGGGCTTTTGCCTTTCTCTTTGACTTCCTACCCTGGAATGAGGGCTTTCTTGGGGTTGAGGATTGAGCTGTATTTATCTTTAAATCCTCTTAGTACCTAGACATTATCCTACTCAGATAAGCACTTCTGCTTTTTCTTGCACCCTGTTCTTTCCCTTTCAAGTTCAAATCTTTTCATTTGTCTCTGTATAACCAGTATTTATTTACCTCATCTCTTTGAGGTATATTTCCCTTTGTTAAAGTCTTGGGCAATGTATAACATTGCTCCAAAGTTAAGAAGATAATAAAAACATTTTCTTGTTTCTGCTTCCCTCCCAGCAATAATCCCATCCAGGAAATAAAAGCTATAGGCTCTCCAAGCCATCATTGCAGCTTCGAGTTCATCGTTTCTTCACTTATACTTCCCTGTCCCATTTCACACATTTCCCCCCATTCGCAGTGGGTGAGATGACAGGAGAGGAAGTGAACTCTGTCATGTTTGATCTGGGAGGTCCCACAGAACAGTGTTTTCCCATTCATGGTAAAGTCCTTTAAATATTTGACAATACTTTTCTCATCTTCTAATTTGTCTCTTCTCCAGATGCAACGTCTACATTCATTCAATTGTTCCCATTGTGACAGGTTTCTTGATTCCAACATCCTGACCATCTCCTCTATATTTACTCTCATATGACCACATGCCTTATAAAATGTGATACTCAACATAGGACACACATCTCTATGGGAGGATGTGAGCTCTTTTGGACACTGTGATAGTCCTCTTTGAAATATATATCCATAAGGATGCTGTTGATTGCAAGTAGCAGCATAACCAAATCACAATGGCTTAAAGAATGAGATTATCTCACTTATAAAGATTAGAAGTGAAGAAGTGAAGTCACTCAGTCGTGTCCGACTCTTTGCGACCCCATGGACTGTAGCCTACCAGGCTTCTCCGTCCATGGGATTTTCCAGGCAACAATACTGGAGTGGGTTGCCATTTCCTTCTCCAGGGGATCTTCCTGACCCAGGGATTGAACCCAGGTCTCCTGCAATGCAAGCAGATGCATTACCCTCTGAGCCACCAGGGAAGCAGATGATAGGCAATTCTAGAGTTGGTTAATTCTTCGGTTCTAAAATTTTAGGGGCCTAGGTTGGCTGCTCTATAATTCCCTGTCTTTCCCATCATGATGGCAATGTGGCTATTAAAACTACAATTATACCTTTATACCCAAATAGTTCAGCAAGAAGGAAGAAGAAGGGCATTCATGTACTTTTTCTTAAAAACCCGGGTTGAATTTTTTTTCTAGTTCCATTCCTGCATTCCAGCAGAATTCCCTTATGACTTTTTGGCCAGAAACTTGGGTCATATTGCTGCCCCAATCTACAGGGAAGGATGGAAAGTGAATGGCTGGTTATTTCATCCAGAAAGAAGGGGATTGAAAATGACAATCAACTGTATCTGCCACGTGGCAGAAGCCACTGGTAGCAGGATGGTAGACATGAGAGTCAGAAATCTTGACAGTGAACAAAGTTTGTCATGGACAGGGTCATAAAATCAAATGCCTAAAGGAACTGACAAGTAACATTAAGACATTAAGTGGGCCCAGTGAATCTAAGGTGAAATAGATAGTACACATCCAGGCCAGTGGGCTCTTTCCCATCCTTATGCACAGCTCCAATATCTAAGTCTTTACAGAACAATCAGAAGGATTTTATTTAGAGATACTAAATAGCTCCAGAGAAATAGTCCAGGCCATCTTTCCAAATTGGCTATCTTCCCAAATTGACCATATTCCCAAACTGGCATTCAGGGATCTTCTGACAAAACAACTGATCTGATCATCCCAAACAGAAGCCTCAGTGAATACAGCTCTTTCCATGAGAATTTATACCTTTAAGACATCTCTCATGGAAGTTCTGCTGTGTTGATGATGTGAATTTGACTCAACTCAAAATAAGATTTATTGATCCTAAATGAATAATGAACTATCAGGTCAAGTGCTACTCTTCAGTTATTTTATTTATATGATTAGTGAAAGCAACTCTCTTAAAAGTTGTTGATGGAAGGCTGTAAGTCATTCCAGTGATGGTAGATTAATTATGATCCAGAAAAAATATTATGGTCCAGAGAGTACTTCCCTTCTTCTCAGGCTCATTAATTTCTTGATCTTGCCATCCCACTTGTATTTATAACCGAACTCAGGGATGATTTAAGTGTAAGAGAAAGACCTTAATAAACTTGCCAATGAGGTTTACTTCATATATGATCCATTAAAAGTGATGTATCAGTTAGGGTTCTGCTAGAGGAACAGAACCAGTACGGAAATGAAGCAGGACCTTAGTCCTTGCCCTCCATGTCCTTCACCTGTCTTTTGTTAGTGGAAAAACTTTAGCAAAAGAATAATAAGTTTAATCAGAGAAGTGAGAAAATATAGAAACAAAGGAAAACATTCCAAAAAGACTAAATAATTATATATTAGTCATTAAGCATAGTCAAGGACCTATAAATAATTTTCTGAGCCATATCCTGTGAGCTATCTTGTAGATACTGAAATCTCTACTATGTTATGACCAGACTGAAGCCATGACATTACCTGCCACAATTCCAAGAATTGGCCTCAAGAAAATGGAGACAGACAGATTCTGGAACTGAAGATTAATTGTACCTAAAATAATAAAAATGACACTTTTCAGAACACCATATGACCAATTGGAAGATGACTGTCAGAGTTGACTTGCTGTTTCTCCTTGTAGGTCCCTCTTTCCATCTATAAACGCCCTTGTCAAGGGGGGAGGCAGTCAGCCTTTGAGTAGAAGTGCTCCTTCCCTTCCCCACCCCCACCAGTTGCCAATATCCAAAGTAGAGCAAAGTTGCCTTTCCACCAATCTTGCCTCTTCATTGACTTTTCAGTAATGAGCAGCCAGACACCACTTTCAGTTACAGTATGATATGGAAATGTTGAGAAGGAAGAAAATTTTTCCTTTATCCTTACAGGTTCTCCTGCTGGAACTATAAAGGAAATTGACATGAGAATTTAATGGGAAAAAGTCAAGCAAGATTTGAGAACATGTACACATGGGAGAGACCCAGGCAAACTGAGTAACCCATAAAACTAGCTGAAACCTTCACCTTAAACACCATATTTAGCTACAGACAAGAGAGGATGTTGGAGAAAGGGGTGTAGAACTTGAAAAGGGAGAAAGACAATTCACACAGAGATGGAAAAAAAAGTGTTTGAAAAGTAAATATTTGTCGGGCCATGTAGAGACATTGGAACACAGAGTGGACACTGATCTCTAGGCCCTGTTTCCCCTTCCCCACCCCCACCCCCACTCACACCTATGCCACATTGTTTGCTGGTGTCTCTGATGAGAGCTTTATTATGGGAACAGGTCTTCTATCTAAATTCTTTAGGCAGCTGAAGGAAAAGCTCAAGGTTTCTCCTTGAGTCTTTTGAGCCTTGATTGCTTTCAGCTCAAAATAATCCACATGCCATGGAGACAGAGAGAGAGAATAAGAGAAATTTCTTGCAAGGAATGCCTTACCTGATCTTGAGACTGGTAAGGTAAGTATGAAACATGTAGGCTGGTCAACAGGAAGGGCAGGCTCTTAGGTATGAAGCTGCAGTCCAGAATTTCATCTTCTTCAAGGAAACCTGTGTCCTGCTCTTAAGACCCTTTAACTTATTGAATCAGGTGCATCTAGATTAGCTAGGATGGTCTCCTTTGCATAAAACCAACTGATTCCAATAAATAAATAAATAAAACCAACAGATTATGCAATAGAATCAATCATATCTATAAAATACCTTCCCAGCAGCACTTAGATTATGTTTGCATAACTGAGACCTATAGACTAGTCAAGCTGACACATAAAATGGACCATCACAAGGGGAGAAATCTTAATCATCAGTGATGCTGGGCTCCCTAATGAGGAGGTAAATGAAACACCTTCTAAATGTATCCTGCATCCATTAAGCAGTTTGAAATTAAGTCTGACAAATACATAGTTTCTTTCTTTTTTTTTTTAATTTAAATTTTATTTTTTTACTTTACAATACTGTATTGGTTAGATGTGTTATACACAGGAAAATAATTTTCTCAGTTCATTGTCCATGACTGGGTCTTTAGCATAATGACTCCATTCCAGCCATTCTGGGGTTTGAAAGTCATCATTTTGGTGGGTGGATGCAGTAAATAGATGAAGTTTGGTGAACGTTTTATAGACTTACATGTGCCCAAACGGGAGAAAATATAAACTGGAACATATCAGGTTTCACTTATTGAAATATAAATCAAAATCTGAATCAAAATCATCCACATGATAATCAATGAGATGGACACATCCTGTCCCCTTCCCCAGAATCAAACAAAGCTGCTTTTCTAAGTGACTCAATTTTATGTTATTAGTTTTTTCTTAGTGGCTCTATTTTGAAGTGGACTAGAGCTCTAAATAAGAATTTTTTTTTAAAAAAATCTACATCTCTTGTATGTAGAAGAGTTTCACATAATACTCTCACCTGCCAAAGGAAGATACTCTATTTTGCCAGGAATAAACATTTGCAGTGAAATAATTGAGACCAACCTGTAAGTCCTATGCAGATCAGAGGGCTCTGTCTAAGAAACGAGTTTTTTTTAACAGCACTTCAGTTTTAAAATGTCAGTTAATTCCAGGGTTGACCAATTCCTCATTATATTTGTTTCTTGTATCAATCCTTGTGTTAGAGTCAGTAAGAATTCTCAAGTAAAGAATGCTGGCATTTTATAGATGACATAGTAGACTTGAGTACTGGTGGTATGCCGGGATCCAGCCCCCACAAGATCCAGGGGAACCCGAAGGAGAAACGGCGTCGGCAAAGAAAATGATTTAGAGAGAGAAAAAGAAAGAATGTTGCAGATAAGAAAATAGAGGAGAGAAAGAAAGAAAGAAAAACACGGGGGAACCAGGCTTTCGTGGAACAGATCCTGGTCTGTCACTTTATTTTTTAGGGAAGCTTTTATACCTTAACTTGTACATAGAGGGAAATGAAAGATGCAAAGGCATACAGAGTCAGTCCAAACATTACATCTGTTTTGTCTTTATCAAAACCAGGATTTTTTCTGCATACCTTTCCCATAAACAATGTTGTGTACATTATCTTCTGGCCTTGGAGGCCTGTGAACATTTTATGACCCTCTTTTGATAAAGGCTGCTCAACCAGAAAACTTATTTTCCCTTGAAATGTTTTTTCTTTATATTTCTAATCTATGTCAGCCTCAAAAAATGCTAAACAGAGTTACATTTCTCATGGAGCAAAGGTGCAGTGAGTTACAAGAAAGAACCAATTAGCTCAAAGGTCTGATGTGGTTAGTTTCAAGGCTACACTTGTTTTTCTTACATTGCAACTATGTTAACTAATGCACTCCCAGGTGCACAGTGGATAAGAGATATGGGAACTTAGCAGCAAGCATTGGCCCAATAATGAAATCCTACACCAGCACTACTCTAATAAATTTGAACTCTTTAAAAGGCTCTATGTTTTCGGCTTCCCATGCCTCTCACAGTTGGGAGGCTGTGAACAATCATATGCATAGCTGCAAGAGTCTGGATAAACCTGCCAAGCAAGCTAGAATTCTAACATAGGGGGTTTGAATTGAAATATTCCTCTCATGCCCAAGAGACTTATTAGCTAAAGCCCTAAGTTGACTTTCTCCAGAGAAAGGTGGTTGGGGATAGCCCCCTGTTAATGTCAGGCGAGTTGGTGAAAGGCACAAAATAGTAAGAAAGACAGATTCTGGTTTTGGGGTAGATGCTCGAGAAGGTCTAGGGAGCCCCTTGAGTCCTGAAGCCTTGCTTATCAGGTCTCTTCCACGTGACCTTGTCACGGGTGGGATCTCCCGTGGTGGCTCCTGGCAGTGGTAAGTCAATACTGGGACTTTGGTGGACAAAATAAAGGACAAGGTTTACAGAAAAGTAAGTTTCTATTGTATTGATAGTACACATTTGCCCATCTATGGCTATCCATAAATAAAAATTAATTAGGCTTCAAAGTAGAAGAAAAGAAGGAAGGGAAGAAGGAGGAGAAGAAGGTGAAGAAGAAGGAAAGAAATCAAATCAGTTATCTGGAAGATTTCAGGAGAGAGAGAACAGTCCCTGTGCTGAGAAGCAAGATTGTGGTTCTCAAAGTGTGATCTTGGAAACAAGGACATCAGCATCATCTGAGAACTTGTTACAAGTGCAAAATCTTGGCCTTTTCATTGACCAATAGAATGAGAAAATCTGGAGCTGGGGCACAGTCATTTGTTTTTCAACAAGCTCTGCAAGTCTTGTCTCAACAGTGAGAATCACTGGGTAAGAAATGGGTTCTTCTTGAAGTTCCAAGGGGTGGTCCTAAGAAGGTGGAGGAATAGGATGGGGAGACCACTTTCTCCCCCACAAATTCATCAAAAGAACATTTAAACGCTGAGTAAATTCCACAAAACAACTTCTGAATGCCAGCAGAGGACATCAGGCACCCAGAAAAGCAGCCCATTGTCTTCGAAAGGAGGTAGGAAAAAATATAAAAGACAAAAAAAGAGACAAAAGAGGTAGGGATGGAGCTCTGTCCTGGGAAGGGAGTCTTAAAAAGAGAGTAGTTTCCAAACACCAGGAAACTTTCACTGCCGAGTCTGTGGCGAGCCTTGGAACCACAGAGGGCAACATAACAGGGAGGAAAAATAAATAAATAATTAAAACCCACAGATTACGTGCCCAGTGGTAACTCCCCCAGCAGAGAAGCAGCACAGAAGCCTGTGCCTGCTGCTAGCAAGCGGGGGCTTGGCAGGGAGGTGCGGGCTGCATTGCTTAGAGTAAGCACCAAGCCTGAGTGCCCTGAGGGCAATCTGAGTGAACTAACTTGGGCTAGCAAACCAGACTGTGGGATAGCTACCACGCGAAAAGCCCTAACCTAAGACACTGCCAGGCCCGCTCACAGAACAAAGGACTGTACAGAGCTAGCTGGCTGCAGACCATCCCCCTCCAGTGACAGGCAGCCAGAGCAGGAAGAGGGCTATCACAGCCCCAGAGAGACATTATCTTCCAAACTGCAAGCAGGCTTCTTTGCTAACTAAGACTTCTTGGGGTTCTGGACAGTCAACATCCGCCTGAGAAAGTGCACTGGTTGTACACCCAAACAACTGAGTGGCAGGGACAGGGGAGGCAATAAGTCTCAGCGACCACGCTCGCCAAACACCTCATCACCTGAGCTGCTTGGACCTGAGAAGGGCACAAAATGCGGGCCCAACTGAGTCTGCACCTCTGAGGACTACCCGAGTGCCTGAACCTGAGCGGCTTAGACCTGGGAAGTGCATACAACCCAGGGAGGGCCTCAGACAGTTCCCAGTGGAGCAACCTAGAGCCTGAGCAGTGTGGTCAGGGAGGGCACGCGTGTCATGAGTTGGGGCAGGCCCAGTGTGGCTGAGACACTGCGAGCACACACCGGTGTTATTTGCTTGCAGCGTCCCTCCCTCCCCACAGCGCGACTGAACAAGTGAGCCTAAAAAAGTGTCCACCACCGCCCCCCTTGTGTCAGGGCGGAAATCAGACACTGAAGAGACCAGCAAACAGAAAAAGCTAAAACAGAGGGAATAGCCTTGGAAGTGACAGGTGCAATAGATTAAAACCCTGTAGTTAGTACTGACTACAAAGGAAGGGGCCTACAGATCTTGAGAAATATAAGCTGGACCAAGGAACTACGAAAATGAACTGACCCCACACTGCCCACAACAACACCAGAGAAAGTCCTACATATATTTTTACTATTTTTATGATCATTCTTTTTTTTCTTTAATTATTTTAATTTTTAAGTCCTCTATTACTCCTTTAATTTTCATTTTTATAACATAACTATTTCTTTGCAAAAAAGACCCTATTTTTTAAAGCAAACTTCATATATATATATTTTAATAATTTTTGTGACTTTTTTTCTTTTCTTTAATATTGTATTTTTGAAAATCCCACCTCTACTCTAGATTTTTAATCTTTGCTTTTTGGTATTTATTATCAATTTTGTACCTTTAAGAACCCAATCTTCAGTACCCATTTTAACTTGGGAGTGAGATTACTGGCTTGACTGCTCTCTCCCCCTTTGGAATCTCCTTTTTCTCCACCAGGTCACCTCTATCTCCTCCCTCCCCTTCTCTTCTCTACCCAACTCTGTGAATATCTTTGTGTGTTCCAGATGGTGGAGAACACTTAGGGAACTGGTTACTGGCTGGATCTGTCTCTCTCCTTTTGATTCCCCCCTTTATCCTCCTGGCCACCTCTGTCTCCTTCCTCCTTCTTCTCTTCTCTGTATAACTCTGTGAATATCTCTGAGCGGTCCAGACTGTGGAGTGCACATAAGGAAGTGGTTACTGGCTAGCTTGCTTTCTCCTCTTTTGATTCCACCTCATCTCATTAGGGTCACCTCTAACTCCTTCCTCCCTCTTCTCTTCTCTTCTCCATGTAACTCTGTGAATCTATCTGGGTGTCCGTCACTGTGGAGAAACATTTCATCTTTAACCTAAATGTTTTATCAACAGTGCTGTATAGGTGGAGAAGTCTTGAGACTACTATAAAACTAAGACTGAAAACCAGAAGCAGGAGGCTTACGTCCAAATCCTGAGAACACCAGAGAACTCTTGACTCCAGGGAACATTAATCGACAGGAGCTCATCAAATGCCTCCATACCTACACTGAAACCAAGCACCACCCAAGGGCCAACAAGTTCCAGAGCAAGACATACCATGCAAATTATCCAGCAACACAGGAACACAGCCTGAGCTTCAATATACAAGCTGCCCAAAGTTACCCCAAACCCAGTGACATCTCATAACTCATTACTGGACATTTCATTGCACTCCAGAGAGAAGAAATCCAACTCCACCCACCAGAACACAGGCACAAGCTTCCCTAACCAGGAAACCTTGAGAGGCCACCCATACAACCCCACCCACAGCAAGGAAACGCCACAATAAAGAGAACTCCACAAACTGCCAGAATACAGAAAGGCCACCCCAAACTCATCAATATAAACAAATTGAAGAGACAGAGCAATACCCAGCAGGTAAAGGAACAGGATAAATGCCCACCAAACCAAACAAAAGAGGAAGAGATAGGGAATCTACCTGATAAAGAATTCCGTATAATGATAGTGAAAATGATCCAAAATCTTGAAATCAAAATGGAATCACAGATAAATAGCCTGGACACAACAAGGATTGAGAAGATGCAAGAAAGGTTTAACAAGGACCTAGAAGAAATAAATAAAGTCAATATATAATGAATAATGCAATAAATGAGATAAAAAACACTCTGGAGGCAACAAATATTAGAATAACGGAGGCAGAAGATAGGATTAGTGAAGTAGAAGATAGAATGGTAGAAATAAATGAATCAGAGAGGAAAAAAGGAAAATGAATTAAAAGAAATGAGGACTATCTCAGAGACCTCCAGGACAATATTAAACACCACAACATTCGAATCATAGGAGTCCCAGAAGAAGAAGACAAAAAGAAAGACCATGAGAAAATACTTGAGGAGATAGTAGTTGAAAACTTCCCTAAAATGGGGAAGGAAATAATCACCCAAGTCCAAGAAACACAGAGAGTCCCAAACAGGATAAACGCAGGGCAAAACACCCCAAGACACATATTAATCAAATTAACAAAGATCAAACACAAAGAACAAATATTAAAAGCAGCAAGGGAAAAACAACAAATAACACACAAGGGCATTCCCATAAGGAAAACAGCTGATCTTTCAGTAGAAACTCTTCAGGCCAGGAGGGAAGGGCAGGACATAATTAAAGTGATGAAAGAAAATAATCTACAGCCCAGATTACTGTACCCAGCAAGGATCTCATTCAAATATGAAGGAGAAATTAAAAGCTTTACAGACAAGCAAAGCTGAGAGAATTCAGCACCACCAAACCAGCTCTCCAACAAATGCTAAAGGATCTTCTCTAGACAGGAAATACAAAAAGGGTGTATAAACTCAAACCCAAAACAATAAAGTAAATGGCAACGGGATCATACTTATCAATAGTTACCTTAAACGTAAATGGGTTGAATACCCCAACCAAAAGACAAAGCCTGGCTGAATGGATACAAAAATAAAACCCCTATATATGTTGTCTACAAGAGACCAACCTCAAAACAGGGGACACATACAGACTGAAATTGAAGGGCTGGAAAAATCTATTCCATGCAAATAGAGACCAAAAGAAAGCAGGAGTAACAATATTAATATCAGATAAAATAGACTTTAAAACAAAGGCTGTGAAAAGAGCCAAAAGGACACTACATAATGATCAAAGAAGAAGATATAATGATCTTCTTCCAAGAAAAAGATATAACAATCATAAATATATATGCACCCAACATAGGAGCACCACAATATGTAAGACAAATGCTAACAAGTATGAAAGGGGAAATTAACAATAACACAATAATAGTGGGAGACTTTAATACCCCACTCACACCTATGGATAGATCGACTAAACAGAAAATTAACAAGGAAACACGAACTTTAAATGATACAATGGGCCAGTTAGACCTAATTGATATCTATAGGACATTTTGCCCCAAAACAATGAATTTCACCTTTTTCTCAAGCACACATGGAACCTTCTCCAGGATAGATCACAACTGGGCCATAAATCTAGCCTTGGTAAATTCAAAAAAATTGAAATCATTCCAAGCATCTTTTCTGACCACAATGTAGTAAGATTAGATCTCAATTACAGGAGAAAAACGACTAAAAATTCCAACATATGGAGGCTGAACAACACGCTGCTGAATAACCAACAAATCACAGAAGAAATCAAAAAAGAAATAAAAATATGCATAGAAACAAATGAAAATGAAAACACAACAACCCAAAAGCTGTGGGACACTGTAAAAGCAGTGCTAAGGGGAAAGTTCATAGCAATACAGGCATACCTCAAGAAATAAGAAAAAAGTCAAATAAATAACCTAACTCTACACCTAAAGCAACTAGAAAAGGAAGAAATGGAGAACACCAGTGTTAGTAGGAGGAAAGAAATCTTAAAAATTAGGGCAGAAATAAATGCAAAAGAAAAAAAGAGACCATAGCAAAAATCCACAAAGCCAAAAGCTGGTTCTTTGAAAGGATAAAGAAAATTGACAAACCATTAGCCAGACTCATCAAGAAACAAAGGGAGAAAAATCAAATCAATAAAATTAGAAATGAAAATGGAGAGATCACAACAGACAACACAGAAATACTAAGTATCATAAGAGACTACTATCAGCAATTATATGCCAATAAGATGGACAACGTGGAAGAAATGGACAAATTCTTAGAAAAGTACAACTTTCCAAAACTGAACCAGGAAGAAATAGAAAATCTTAACAGACCCATCACAAGCATGGAAATTGAAACTGTAATCAGAAATCTTCCAGCAAACAAAAGCCCAGGTCCAGACGGCTTCACAGCTGAATTCTACCAAAAATTTCGAGAAGAGCTAACACCTATCCTACACAAACTCTTCCAGAAAATTGCAGACGAAGGTAAACTTCCAAACTCATTCTATGAGGCCACCATCACCCTAATACCAAAACCTGACAAAGATGCCACAAAAAAAGAAACCTACAGGCCAATATCACTGATGAACACAGACGCAAACATCCTTAACAAAATTCTAGCAATCAGAATCCAACAACACATTAAAAAGATCATACATCGTGACCAAGTGGGCTTTATCCCAGGGATGCAAGGATTCTTCATATCCACAAATCAATCAATGTAATACACCACATTAACAAATTGAAAAATAAAAGCCATATAATTATATCAATAGATGCAGAGAAAGACTTTGACAAAATTCAACATCCATTTATGATAAAAACTCTCCAGAAAGCAGGAATACAAGGAACATACCACAACATAATAAAAGCTATATATGAAAAACCCACAGCAAACATTATCCTCAATGGTGAAAAAGTGAAAGCATTTCCCCTAAAGTCAGGAACAAGACAAGGGTGCCCACTTTTACCACTACCATTCAACATAGTTTTCGAAGTTTTGGCCACAGCAATCAGAGCAGAAAAAGAAATAAAAGGAATCCAAATTGGAAAGGAAGAAGTAAAACCCTCACTGTTTTCAGATGACATGATCTTCTGCATAGAAAACCCTAAAGACTCCACCAGAAAATTACTAGAGCTAATCAATGAATATAGTAAAGTTGCAGGATATAAAATCAACACACAGAAATCCCTTGCATTCCTATACACTAATAATGAGAAAATAGAAAAATTCAGGAAACAATTCCATTCACCATTGCAACGAAAAGATAAAATACTTAGGAATATATCTACCTAAAGAAACTGAAGACCTATATATAGCAAACTATAAAACACTGGTGAGAGAAATCAAAGAGGACACTAATAGATGGAGAAATATATCATGTTCATGGATTGGAAGAATCAATATAGTGAAAATGAGTATATTACCCAAAGCAATCTATAGATTCAATGCAATCCCTATCAAGCTACCAACAGTATTTTTCACAGAGCTAGAACAAATAATTTCATAATTTATATGGAAGTACAAAAAACCTCGAATAGCCAAAGCAATCTTGAGAAAGAAGAATGGAACTGGAGGAATCAACCTGCCGGACTTCAGGCTCTACTACAAAGCCACAGTCATCAAGACAGTATGGTACAGGCAGAAAGACAGAAATACAGATCAATGGAACAAAACAGAAAGCCCAGAGATAAATCCATGCACCTATGGACACCTTATCTTTGACAAAGGAGGCAAGAATATACAATGGAGAAAAGACAATCTCTTTAACAAGTGGTGCTGGGTAAACTGGTCAACCACTTGTAAAAGAATGAAACTAGAACACTTTCTAACACCATATACAAAAATAAACTCAAAATGGATTAAAGATCTAAACGTAAGACCAGAAACTATAAAACTCCTAGAGGAGAACATAGGCAAAAGACTCTCTGACATAAATCACAGCAGGATCCTCTATGACCCACCTCCCAGAATATTGGAAATAAAAGCAAAAATACACAAATCGGACCTAATTAAAATTAAAAGCTTCTGCACAACAAAGGAAACTATAAGAAAGGTGAAATGACAGCCTTCAGAATGGGAGAAAATAATAGCAAATGAAGCAACTGACAAACAACTAATCTCAAAAATGTACAAGTAACTCCTGCAGCTCAATTCCAGAAAAATAAATGACCCAATCAAAAAAATGGGCCAAAGAACTAAATAGACATTTCTCCAAAGAAGACATACAGATGGCTAACAAACACATGAAAAGATGCTCAACATCACTCATTATCAGAGAAATGCAAATCAAAACCACAATGAGGTACCATTTCATGCCAGTCAGAATGGTTGTGATCAAAAACTCTACAAGCAATAAATGCTGAAGAGGGTCTGGAGAAAAGGGAACCCTCTTACACTGTTGATGAGAATGCAAACTAGTACAGCCACTATGGAGAACAGTGTGGAGATTCCTTAAAAAACTGGAAATAAATCTGCCTTATGACCCAGCAATCCCACTGCTGGGCATACACACCAAGGAAACCAGAATTGAAAGAGACACGTGTACCCCAATGTTCATCACAGCACTATTTATAATAGCCAGGACATGGAAGCAACCTAGATGTCCATCAGCAGATGAATGGATAAGAAAGCTGTGGTACATACACACAATGGAGTATTACTCAGCCATTAAAAAGAATACATTTGAATCAGTTCTAATGAGATGGATGAAACTGGAGCCTACTATACAGAGTGAAGTAAGCCAGAAAGAAAAACACCAATACAGTATACTAACACATATATATGGAATTTAGAAAGATGGTAATGATAACCCTGTATGTGAGACAGCAAAAGAGACACTGTTGTATAGAACTGTCTTTTGGACTCTGTGGGAGAGGAAGAGGTTGGGATGATTTGGGAGAATGGCATTGAAACATGTATAATATCATATAAGAAACGAATCACCAGTCCAGGTTCAATGCAGGATACAGGATGCTTGGGGCTGGTGCACTGGGATGACCCAGAGGGATGGTACGGGGAGGGAGGTGGGAGGGGGGTTCAGGATGGGGAACACGTGTACACCCGTGGCAGATTCATGGTGATGTATGGCGAAACCAATACAATATTGTAAAGTAATTAGCCTCCAATTAAAATCTCACACACTAGTAAAGTAATGCTCAAAATTCTCCAAGCCAGGCTTCAGCAATACGTGAACCGTGAACTTCTAGATGTTCAAGTTGGTTTTAGAAAAGGCAGAGGAACCAGAGATCAAATTGCCAACATCCACTGGATCATCGAAAAAGCAAGAGAGGTCCAGATAAACATCTATTTCTGCTTTATTGACTATGCCAAAGCCTTTGACTGTGTGGATCACAATAAACTGTGGAAAATTCTGAAAGAGATGGGAATACCAGACCACCTGACCTGCCTCCTGAGAAACATATGCAGGTCAGGAAGCAACACTTCGAACTGGACATGGAACAACAGACTGGTTCAAAATAGGAAAAGGACTCCATCAAGGCTGTATATTGTCACCCTGCTTATTTAACTTCTATGCAGAGTACATCATGAGAAACGCTGGGCTGGAAGAAACAGAAGCTGGAATCCAGATTGCCAGGAGAAATATCAGCAACCTCAGATATGCAGATGACACCACCCTTATGGCAGAAAGTGAAGAGGAACTCAAAAGCCTCTTGAAGGAAGTGAGAGAGGAGAGTGAAAAAGTTGGCTTAAAGCTCAACATTCAGAAAACGAAGATCCTGGCATCTGGTCCCATCACTTCATGGGAAATAGATGGGGAAACAGTGGAAACAGTGTCAGACTTTATTTTGGGGGGCTCCAAAATCACTGCAGATGGTGATTGCAGCCATGAAATTAAAAGATGCTTACTCCTTGGAAAAAAAGTTATGACCAACCTAGATAGCATATTGAAAAGCAGAGACATTACTTTGCCAACAAAGGTGCGTCTAGTTAAAGCTATGGTTTTTCGAGTGGTCATGTATGGATGTGAGAGTTGGACTGTGAAGAAAGCTGAGCGCTGAAGAATTGATGCTTTTGAACTGTGGTGTTGGAGAAGACTCTTGAGAGTCCCTTGGACTGCAAGGAGATCCAACCAGTCCATTCTGAAGGAGATCAGCCCTGGGATTTCCTCGGAGGGAATGATGTTGAAGCTGAAACTTCAGTACTTTGGCCACCTCATGTGAAGAGTTGACTCATTGGAAAAGACTCTGATGCTGGGAGGGATTGGGTGCAGGAGGGGAAGGGGACAACAGAGGATGTGATGGCTGGATGGCATCACTGACTTGATGGATGTGAGTCTGAGTGAACTCCGGGAGCTGGTGATGGACAGGGAGGCCTGGCGTGCTGCGATTCATGGGGTCGCAGAGTCGGACATGACTGAACGACTGAAGTGAACTGAAAATAAATAAATTTAAATTTAAAAAAAAGTCCCAGAGTCTGTTCCTTTTGAAGAGACTTGTCCTTCTAGAATTTGGCCTGAGAATCCTACATTCTACAAATCTATAAAATTGTATTGTCCTTGTCCTTTTGGTCCCAAGGAATAACTCTTTTAAAAAAGTTATTTGTTTTAATTGGACGTTAATTACTTTACAATATTGTATTGGTTTTGCCATACATCAACATGAATCCCTCACAGGTATACACGTGTTCCCCATCCTGAACCTCCCTCCCTCCTCCCTCCCTGTACCATCCCTCTGGGTCGTCTCAGTGCACCAGCCCCAAGCTTAATGAATATGTGTTTTTGAGACATTTAGCTAGTTTTTACCTACTCCCATTGCTCCCTTGCCCCCAGTGGTAATTGGCCCAACTCTGCTTCCAGAACTGAGTCCAGTAGTTTCTCCCCAAAGACATTTGATCTTCCCCAAGGGTCACACCGATTGTTGTATAGGTGACATATGAGCAGTGACTGGGAAACTAAATCTGCAGAAAAAAGATCTCCAAGAAGATGGAAGACCTGAAGGCTGTCTCCCAGTCTAGGCTGAAGAGACCAGGGTTTTCTCATCTGTAGATAGAGCAGCTGTAAGAAGTTTCCAGATGCATTTGCTGGAGAGTGCAGAGAAAAAGCAAGAGATTTAGACTTGATGATAGTAAGGCTGAAGTGTGAGGAAAGCTTCAGAAAGTAATGCAGGGGAAATGAGGTATCAAAAACAGATTCTTCAAGTTGCATGTAGAAAACCAGGCTTTCAACAACCAAGTGAAAACTTGGTCATGTGATTTAGAGGATGGATGCTGAGAGCAAATGATAATACACCACACATGGTCACACTGAACAAGATCACATAAAGCAAATAATAATGGAATACACCACAGAATTCTTCACATGGTCATACTGAACAAGATCACATAATAATCTGCTAATACATTATGTTAGCAAACCTTTTTTAGCAACTGCTAAATCAGAGATGCTATTGTAGGTGCTGGGATGAATAAGTTATTGAGTTTACAATCTCATTTAAAGGGACAACAATATGATAAATGTATAAAGGAAATATTTATAAAATATTATTTGAATCCAGAGATGTTAGGGATTAATTCTGCATTGGAGAAATGGAGGAGTCACAGAGAAGGTGATATCTGAATCTTCTAAGAATCTTCTAAGTTGAGAAAGTTACAGAAGGTACTTCAGGAAATAGAACTCATTCCCAAAGCTACAGAAATAACCAAGCATATGACATGTGTGAGAGACCATGGATTCCTTGAACAGCAACCAGTTCCTGGCTAACAGGGATACTGATGAGAAAGGTAGATGGAGCCTACATCTTAGAGCTTGGTGTGACACACTGAGAGGGAGTTGCATGCATGTATGTAAGTATACTTTCCTACCCTGAATTAACCCACAAAGCAAGTTAGGCAGTTTCTAAGAGTCTGGGTTTTAAGCTGTGGGTCCTCAATAGTCATTAAAAGATTATAATGTGGTAGGACCAGATATGTGTTTAGAAAGGTCTTTGTGACAGTGATATAGAAGATGGACTGGAGTGGATACAGATGGAAGCAGAAGGGTGAGACTAAAATGACCTCTGCTGGACAGTATATTTCAAGAAGCAGATGAGGGAGGGGAGTGAGACATGGCAGAGAAGTGGGGAGGCCACTTAGCCCTCAACTGTCACCTCTGTCTCTCACCTCCCTATCCTTCTTCACCTTTGTTCCCTTCCATCTCCTGCCCCTCCACCTTGTCATTCCCTTTCCTTTCTCCTCCTTAATCTCATCCTCTTTATTCCTTTGTCTACTCTATTTCTTTTATTTCAATATCTTCCTATGTCTCTCTCCTTGTATTCAGTAACATCTAAAATATTTGTGCCTTTTGGAACAGCTCTTGCAGTCCCCTTCATACAAGATCCATCACCCATTTCTTAAGGCAGAGAATCTCTCCCCACCTTCTTATGTCTAAGCACACACACCATGTATGTCCTGGCTTCTCCCAGTAAGGGGCCACCACACCAGTGAGGGGCACCTCTATAATTATTTATGTACTCAGAGTCAAACCCCATGTTTTTTGAGCATTGACTGTGAGCAAACATGAGAACTTCAGGGCACAAATAAGTTTTGAATCAAGACATAGGTTGGCTGAATTGTGAGCAGGCAAACACATTATGGTTGAACTGTGGAGGAATAACCTAGAAATATGAAAAGTTTACTAACATTTTAATGTATTAACTATCACATGAGAAATGACTGGTACAAAAATGTATTACAGACTCTAAGAAGGTAGGATGTCTTCAGAGTAAGAGACTACACAGAGAAGAGTGATTAACATTTATTATTCCAGATACTGTTCTAGGAGCCTTATGTGCTATCTCATTTATACCCCTAGGCATTCTATAAAGACAATATTTTTCTTCCCATCTTACAGATGTGGAGACAGAAACAGAGCTTGATTAATTTATTCTGGGTCAAATCTCAAGGAATAAGAATCTTGAATTTAACTACAAATCAGTTGGACTCTAAGTGTTTTCTATCACTATATTAACACTGAATCTTTTTAAAAAATTAATTTATTTATTTTAATTGGAGGCTAATTACTTTACTATATTGTGTTTGTTTTTGCAATACATTGACATGAATCAGCCACAGTTGTACATGTGTCCCCCATACTGAAACCCCCTCCCACCTCCTTCCCCATCCCAGCCCTCAGGGTTGTCCCAGTGCACTGGCTTTGAGTACGCTCTTTCTTGCTTCAAACTTGGACTGGTGATCTGTTTCACATATGGTAGTATACATGTTTCAATGCTCTTCTCTCAAATCATCCCACCCTCACCTTCTCCCACAGAGTCCAAAAGTATGTTCTTTATATCTGTCTCTTTTGTTGTCTCATATATAGGGTCATCACTACCATCTTTCTAAATACCATATATATATATATATGCATTAATATACTGTATTGGCATTTTTCTTTTTGACTTACTTCACTCTGTATAATAGGTTCCAGTTTCATCTACCTCGTTAGAACTGATTCAAATTCATTCTTTTTAATAGCTGAGTAATACTGCATTGTAAATATGTATCACAACATTCTTATCCATTCATCTCCTGATGGACAAATAGGTTGCTTCCCTGTCCTAGCTATTGTAAACAGTGCTGTGATGAACATTGGGGTACATGTGCCTCTTTCAATTTTGGTTTCCTCAGTAACACCGAATCTTTTAAAAGTAGGTTGCATGTGTCTCTGGATGGATTTAAATATTTCATGAGTATATATTCTATTACCAAGTTGTACACATTCCAGGGGTAGGACCATTTAGTCAGCAACTGGAATTAAGATGTGCACTTAAATATCCATCATCTAGATCTGAGGAACTCAATTTGAGTCCCTGAGCATTAGTACATTACTGTCTGTGGTGTGTTTTCTTTAGATGCCTGGAGAAGACACCATGGAACTGGGGAACCTCATGTGAGTGTCAAATTTTGTCTTTCTGGGGCTCTCACAGACTCAGGAGCTCCAGCTAGTCTTGCTTCTGGTTTTCCTGTTTGTCTACACAACCACTGTCATGGGAACCCTCCTGGTTATGGTTACGGTGACCTCTGATTCCAGGTTCCACACACCTGTGTGAAATTCACACACCTCACACTGCTGTGAAACTTGGCTGTCAGAGACCTCTGTTTCTCCTCAGTCACTGCTCCAAAGATGCTGGTGGACTTCCTCACTGAGAAGAAGACCATCTCCTACCAGGGATGCATGGCCCAGATTTTTTTCTTCCACTTTCTGGGAAGTGCCATGGTCTTCTTCCTCTCAGTGATGGCCTATGACCGCCTTGTTGCTATATCCCGGCCCCTCCACTATGTCACCATCATGAACACTCAGCTCTGTGTGGGGCTGGTCATGACAGCCTGGATGGTAGGTTTTGTTCATTCCATCTCCCAACTGGCTCTGATGCTCCCACTGCCTTTTTGTGGCCCCAATGTCCTAGATAACTTCTACTGTGATGTTCCACAAGTGCTGAGACTCGCCTGTACTGACACTTCTGTCCTGGAGTTCTTCATGATCTGCAACAGTGGGATGCTGGATGTCATCTGGTTCCTCCTCCTCCTGGTCTCCTACTCAGCCATCCTGGTGATGCTGAGGTCCCACTCAGGGCAGGCAAGGAGGAAGGCAGCTTCCACCTGTACCACCCCCTTTGTCATGGTGTCTATTGTCTTCATTCCAAGCATTTACCTCTATGCCTGGCCCTTCATTTATTTCTCCATTGACAAGGCTGTATCCATCAGCCACACGGTCATGACTCACATGCTAACCACCACCCCCAACCCCGGCCCCGATCTACACCCTGAAGAAGCAGGAGATATAGGCAGCAGTGAAGAGGTTACGGAGGCACCAGGCTTCTTTGTAAAAGGGAGTGACAGTGAGTCACTTCTATTGGGCTTTGGCTTTTTGGTTTTCCATCGATAAGCTGGAGAGAGCATTGCTGTATCTTGCCTCTTCATAACTTGAAAATGAGCAACTTATCCAGATTTTGAGGATAAAGGTAACTATCCTTACTTTTGTCTGTGTTGGATGATTTGAACTCTCCTATGACAATAAGATGTACTGCCATGGAAACATTCTGGAAAGCCACACTCTCCTTTTTGTCTTCTTGGCAGATAGTTTTCTGTTAGGATGACAGCATTCCCCCAGAAGAGCAGTTCTATTGTCTGTATTTGACCTCTTTTCCCAGGACCCTGTTTTGGTGTGAGGCTGGATTGTTGGAAACTGAACAATATTTAGTCTTATGCTTTAAATTGGAGACCGTGTCCAACGTTTACCTGACAGATGACCTTGAATGAGACACGTAGCCTCTCTTGAACTCATAATTTCTTCCTCAACAAACTCGCTGAAATTAACATCTGATCCAAAATCCCTCAGGCTTATTATAAGTATCAAATCCAAGAATTGTGAGAAAACATTGAGTTAACCATATAACTATATTTTATTTAATTTTCAATTTAGAAATCATGAGTATTCCAATTTTCCACTGTATGTTTTAGTACAGTATAATTATTGTAAGCAAATGATTATGTGTAATATGCATGTAAGTTATAAAAACACTATATTATATCATATGAACACATGTGCATGCTCCTCAGTTCAAGAACCACATGATACCAAAAGCTTATACCTGCCTATGGTACCTCTCCATCACATCACTTCACCCAGATGAAACCACTTTCTTGAGTTTTGTGTTTATCATTCCATCATTCATAAAAACAATTTTATCACATTTTAACATAAGCACTATATTGTTTTATTGAGTTTATAAAATATCAGACTTTAGGTAATATTCTGGCATTTGATTTTTTTCACTCAACATTTTGTTTCTAAATGTCACATATTGTTCTGTTTGGCTGTAGTTCATTCATTTGCTCTGTTGTATAATATTCCAATGTGAGACTAAGCTTACAGGAAAGGTTCCCAGTTTTTGCTCTTGGAACAATGCTCTTTTGAATAATAATCTTCTGCTTGTCTCCAGTTGTCATGTTGAGGAGCTATGGGTCATTACTTTGAAGTGTAATTGCTGGATCATGAGATCTTCAAAGTTTTACTTTCACAAAATAGGGCTAAGTTGTTTTCCAAAGAAGTTGTACCAAATTACTTCGTTATCAGCAGCACTGCAGTGTTCCCATTGATTCTCATCCTCCTAACAGTTGATTGTCATAGTTTTTCATTTTTCTCAATTAAGCAGGTAAAAAGTGGTATTTCACTGTAGTCTTGATTTGCATTTCTTTAACATTTCCCCATGTTTTAATTATGTTCAAATTTCTCATGAATGCCTTTACCATGATTTTCTATCGCCTGTTTCCTGTTAATGTAGAAGTTCTTATATAATTTGGTTACTGGTCTTTTTCAGTCTTATTTATTACAATACCTTCACCCAGTTTGGGGGCTCCGCTGGTGGCTTAGATGGTAGAGTCTGCCTGCAGTGCGGGAGACCCAGGCTCGATCCTTAGGTTGGGAAGATCCCTTGAAAAAGGAAATGGCAACCCACTCCAGTATTCTTGCCTGGAGAATCCCATGGACAGAGGAGCCTGGCAGGCTACAGTCCATGGGGTGGTAAACAGTCGGATATGACTGAGCGACTTCACTTTCTTTCTTTCACCCAATTTGTGGTTTTTCTTCTTTATTTTTGGTATTAGTTTTCACATAGTCATATGTATCAATCTTTCATTTCTGTCTTAGTGTATATTGAGACCTAATCTTTAAACATAGATTCTTTTCTCAGCAGACAGGAATGTGTTCTTGCTTCTCTTAAAGGATGCTGATTGTATAATCTTTGCTTCTGTCTGTCTTCTACACCATTTGTTTGTTTCTCATTCATTTTTCTGTTTATTTTGTTTTGTCCTTTTGTGTTCGTTGCCATTTTTATTTTTATTTTATTTATTTTTTATTATATTGGAGGCTAATTACTTTACAACATTGTGGTGGTTTTTGCCATACATTAACATGAATCAGTCATGGGTGTACATGTGTTCCCCATCCTGACCCTCCCTTCCTCTTCCCTCCCTATCCTGTCCTTCAGCGTCATCCCAGTGCACCAGCCCTGAGCACCCTGTCTCATGCATTGAACC
The DNA here is from genome assembly GCF_023091745.1 of Budorcas taxicolor. Classification (NCBI taxonomy): domain Eukaryota; kingdom Metazoa; phylum Chordata; class Mammalia; order Artiodactyla; family Bovidae; genus Budorcas; species Budorcas taxicolor. Next base: position 8,866,109 of record NC_068928.1, read on the forward strand.
TGGGCTGGTGATCTATTTCACATATGATAATATACATGTTTCAGTGCTATTCTTTCAAAGCATCCTCACCTTCTCCCACAGAGTCCAACAGTCTGTTCTTTACATCTGTGTCTCTTTTGCTGTCTCACATATAGGGTCATCATTACCATCTTTCTAAATTCCATATATATGCGTTAGTATACTGTATTGGTGTTTTCCTTCCTGACTTACTTCACTCTGTATAATAGGCTCCAGTTTCATCCACCTCATTAGAACTGATTCAAATGCCTTCTTTTTAATAGCTGAGTAATATTCCATTGTGTATATGTACCACTGCATTCTTATCCATTCCTCTGCCGATGGACATCCATGTTGCTTCCATGTCCTGGCTATTATAAACAGTGCTGCAGTGAAACTTGGGGTACACATGTCTCTTTCAATTCTGGTTTCCTCAGTGTGTATGCCCAGCAGTGAGATTGCTGGGTCATAAGGCAGATCTATTTCCAGTTTTTTAAGGAACCTCCACACTGTTCTCCATAGTGGCTGTACTAGTTTGCATTCCCACCAACAGTGTAAGAGGGTTCCCTTTTCTCCACACCCTCTTCAGCATTTATTGCTTGTAGACTTTTTGATCGCAGCCATTCTGACTGGCGTGAGATGGTACCTCATTGTGGTTTTGATTTGCATTTCTCTGATAATGAGTGATATTGTGCATCTTTTCATATGTTTGTTAGCCATCTGTATGTCTTCTTTGGAGAACTGCCTATTTAGTTCTTTGGCCCATTTTTTGATTGGGTCATTTATTTTTCTGGAATTGAGCTGCAGGAGTTGCTTGTATATTTTTGAGATTAGTTGTTTGTCAGTTGCTTCATTTGCTATTATTTTCTCCCATTCTGAAGGCTGTCATTTCACCTTGCTTATAGTTGCCTTTGTTGTGCAGAAGATATTAATTTTAATTAGGTCCCATTTGTGTATTTCTGCTTTTATTTCCAATATTTTTGGTGGTGGGTCATAGAGGATCCTGCTGTGATTTATATTGGAGAGTGTTTTGCCTATGTTTTCCTCTAGGAGTTTTCTAGTTTCTGGTCTTACGTTTAGATCTTTAATCCATTTTGAGTTTATTTTTGTGTATGGTGTTAGAAAGTGTTCTAGTTTCATTCTTTTGTAAGTGGTTGACCCATTTTCCCAGCACCACTTGTTAAAGAGATTTTCTTTTCTCCATTCTTGGCTCCTTTGTCAAAGATAAGGTGTCCATAGGTGCGTGGATTAATCTCTGGGCTTCCTTTTTGTTCCATTGTTCTACTTTTCTGTCTTTGTACAAGTACCATACTGTCTTGATGACTGTAGCTTTGTAGTATAGTCTCAAGTTAGGCAGGTTGATCCCTCCAGTTCCGTTCTTCAAGATTGCTTTGACTATTTGAGGTTTTTTGTATTTCCATACAAATCATGAAATTATTTGTTCTAGTTTTCAGAAAACTACCATCGGTAGCTTGATAGGGATTGCATTGAATCTATAGATTGCTTTGGGTAATATACTCATTTTCACTATATTGATTCTTCCGATCCATGAACACGGTATATTTCTCCATCTATTTGTGTCCTCTTTGATTTCTTTCATCAGTGTTTTATTGTTTTCTACATATAGGTCTTTTGTTTCTTTAGGTAGATTTATTCCTAAATATTTTATTCTTTTCATTGCAATGGTGAATGGAATTGTTTCCTTAATTTCTCTTTCTGTTATACAACACAGCAATCCCACTGCTGGGCATACATACTGAGGAAACCAGAATTGAAAGAAACACGTGTACCCCAATGTTCATTGCAGCACTGTTTATAATAGCTAGGAAATGGAAGCAACCTAGATGTCCATTGGCAGATGAATGGATAAGAAGGTGTGGTACATATACACAATGAAATATTACTCAGCTATTAAAAAGAATGCATTTGAATCAGTTCTAATGAGGTGGATGAAACTGGAGCCTATTATACAGAGGAAGTAAGTCAGGAAGAAAAACACCAATATAGTACATTAATGCATATATATGGAATTTAGAAAGATGGTAACAATGACCCTATATGCGAGACAGCAAAAGAGACACAGATGTAAAGAGAGACTTTTGGACTCTGTGGGAGAAGGTGAGGGTGGGATGATTTGAGAGAACAGCATTGAAACATGTATATTGCCATATGTGAAATAGATCACCAGTCCACGTTCAATGCATGAGACAGGGCACTCAGGGCTGGTGCACTGGGACAACACTGAGGGATGGGATGGGGAGGGAAGTGGGAAGAGGGTTCAGGATGGGGGACACATGTACACCCATGGCTGATTCATGTCAATGTATGGCAAAAAACACTACAATATTGTAAAATAATTAGCCTCCAATTAAAATTAATTAATTAATTTACAAAAAGAGTGCATTCCTTGAGAGGAGAAATATATAAAGTAGAATATACAAGGGCTTCCTTACTGAAAACCAAATCAGAGTAACAATGAATTAATCCAGGTAATCTAATTAGTTGCTGTGGAGGCACAAGAGACCCAGTTTCAATCCTTGGGTCAGGAAGATCTCTGGGAGGGGGAAATGGAAACCCACTTCAGTATTCTTGTTTGAAAAATTCCACAGACAGAGGAGACTGGTGGAATGAGTCCATGGGGTCCCAACGAGTGGGACACAACTTAGTGACTGAATAACAATAGATAATGCTACAGTTATTAACATCCAATAGTCAAGGAGGCCAATAAGACCTATTCCCTTCCCTAGCATTGACCAGGCTATTTTGACAAGAAGCTGGAGTTTAAAATGAACTAAAACTCAATACTTGGAGGAATTAGTGTTTTAAAAATCTCTTCTATGTGGGAAAAATCAGAGCTCACCAGTTTTTTTTTTTTTTAAACAAATCTGAGAGATTACATCTTGCTAACTATAAAGATTTGTAACAAGGAATTTGGACCAACCTGAAATCTAAAGTAGAATAGCAAACTCTAAGAAATACAGTTTTTATTGTACACTAGGATTATGAAGCCAGTTAATTACAGTTCTAAACAGTTCATCATAAGATGGTGTATATACATCCTGTACTACTACTTTTATGAAAGGACGCTCTTACTGAATAATAATTCCTATATAAAGAATACTAGAATGTTACAGATGGTTCAGTATACTTGGATATGGACGGGAAATCAACCTTCAAATCTGGTTGAGAAAATAAAAGAATTTACAAGGTTTGTTTCCAATGTAGTATAGTGAAAGTGAAGTCGCTCAGTCGTGTCCGACCCTTTGCGACCCCATGGACTGTAGCCTACCAGGCTCCTCTGTTCATGAGATTTTCCAGGCAATAGTACTGGAGTGGATTGCCATTTCCTTCTCCAGGGGATCTTCCCAACCCAGAGATCGAACCTGGGTCTCCCGCATTGTAGACAGACACTTTACGGTCTGAGCCACCAATGTAGTAAACAAACATTTTTCCACCTATGACATTGTGCAAGTTAAGATCAATTAATTCTAGCATTGAAACATATATATTCCCATATGTGAAATAGACCGCCAGTCCAGGTTTGATGCATGAGACAGGGTGCGTAGGGCTGGTGCACTGGGATGACCCTGAGGGATGGGTTGGGAAGAGAGGTGGGAGGGGGGTTCAGGATGGGGACACATGTATACCCATGGCTGATTCATGTGAATGTATGGCAAAAACCACTAGAATATTGTAATTAGCCTCCAATTACACTATAATAGCCAGGACATGGAAACAACCTAGATGTCCATCAGCAGATGAATGGATAAGAAAGCTGTGGTACATATACACAATGAAGTATTACTCAGCCATTAAAAAGAATACATTTGAATCAGTTCTAATGAGGTGGATGAAACTGGAGCCGATTATACAGAGTGAAGTAAGCCAGAAAGAAAAACACCAATACAGTATACTAACACATATATATGGAATTTAGAAAGATGGTAATGATAACCCTCTATGTGAGACAGCAAAAAAGACACAGATGTACAGAACGGACTTTTGGACTCTGTGGGAGAGAGAGAGGTTGGGATGATTTGGGAGAATGGCATTGAAACATGTATACTATCATGTAAGAAACGAATCGCCAGTCCATGTTCAATGCAGGATGCTTGGGGCTGGTGCACGGGGATGATCCAGAGAGATGATATGGGGTTAGAGGTGGGAGGGGGTTTCAAGATTGGGAACTCATGTACACCCATGGCTGATTCATATCAATGTATGGCAAAACCAATACAGTATTATAAAGTAAAATAAAGTAAAAATTAGAATTAAAAATTAAATAAAATAAATTAATTACTTTTTAAAAGATCAATTAATTCTTTGTAAAAAACGAAACCATCAAATCTGTTGTCTTTAATGACACTGTGAAAAAGAACTGTCCATTGTGCTGACAATGAACTTCCCTGGTGGGTTAGACGATAAAGTGTCTGCCTACAATCTGGGAGACCCAGGTTCGATCCCTGGGTTGGGAAGAGACCCTGGAGAAGGAAATGGCAACCCACTCTGGACTCTTGCCTGGAAAATCCCATGGATGGAGGAGCCTGTTGGGACTACAGTCCATGGGGCCGCAAAGAGTCGGACACAACTGGACGACTTCACTTTCTTTCTTTTCTTTCTTTATTGTGCTGACAAGAGCAGTAGAACTCAAAGTTGGTGGTTCTCAAAACTGTGGCCCCAAACAAACAGCATTAGCATCATCTGAAAACTTGTTAGAAATGCGAATTCTCTGACTCAACGCAAGACCTACTAAAGGAAGAATTCTTCATGGGTTTTCTGAGTTTTAACATCCCCTCCAGATAATTCTAGTGGATGTTCAAGTATGTGAATGAATGAACTGTGAAATGGGTCTTTCCAAAAATCCCAGAAATTTTGTTCATTTTGGAGAAACTCTGTCCTTTCTGATCCTCATCTCCTAATCTTACATGTTATGAATCTCTACAGTTTTCAGTATTCTTAGTGGGATTTTGTTTTCTTTTGTTGTTTTGTGTAAGTTTTTGTTGTTGTTTTCGGTTTCTTTGTCTTCTGGCCCAAGGAGAACTTTCTAATAGTAAGTCTTTCTAAAAGACTTTGGAACTTTAAACAACTCTCATTGTTCCCTTGTACCCAGCAGGAATCATTCCAGCTCTGCTTCCTGAGCCCAGTCCAATCATTTCTCCCTAAGGATATACTCTCTTCCCTAGGGTCATGCCCCTGAGTCCTATGTGTGAGGGATGGACAGAGAACAGGAAGCCGTGGGGCTACATGGGGAGGATCCCACCAAAAGATGTAAGACCTCAACTCTCTTCCCCCATTCAGGGCTGAAAGAAGCTGAGAGCCTGAGGGCTTTCCACACAAGCATATAAGTCAATGGTAGTTAGGTTTTTGGAAACACCAGCTGAAGAATAAACATGTGACATAGTAGTTCAGTTGGTAAAGAATCCACCTGCAATGCAGGAGACCCCAGTTTGATTCCTGGATCTGGAAGATGTGCTGGAGAAGGGATAGACTACCCACTCCAGTATTCTTGGGCTTCCCTTGTGGCTCAACTGGGAAAGAATCGACCTGTAATGAGGGAGACCTGGATTCGATCCCTGGGTTGGAAAGAATCCCTGGAGAAGGGAATGGCTACCCACTCTAGTATTCTGGCATGGAGAATTCCAGGGTTTGTATAGTCCATGGGGTTGCAAAGAGTCGGACACAACTGAGCAACTTTCATTTTCACTTCACTTTCACATAGACTTGATGGTCTAATGTTAGAAGAGAGCTTCAGGAAGTAATTTGGGTGGATGTACTGTTAAAATAACTGCTTCAGGTTCCATGTAAAACCCAGTACTTTTTGCAACCAAGTATAGCACTGCCCTTGTGAGATAGGAAATGGAGGATAAGTAAGTTCACTTTAAATATCTCCACATAATCCATTACCTACTTAATACAGTATTTGGCAACATTCACTGAGCATGTGTTGTCACCAGAGTTTCTGTTCCAAGTTCTGGGATTACTAATATATTGAAATTATGATGCAGTTGATTGAGGGGAGAAACTGGAAAAATGAATGATGGTAAATATATAACAGAAGTATTTTTGAAATGTTATAAGAACCCTGAGAATGGGGAATTTGTTCTGCATGGGAGAAATGGTGATAGGAGTAACAGAAGGTGACATTTGAATGGGCTTTTCTAGAGAGAAATGGGCTTTTCTGAGAAAGTCAGATCAGAATTCTGGGAAACCAATATGGCAATAAACAAAATATTTAATAACCTATTGAAAAGCTTGTGGTTCATTGGAAGTATAGATGCTGATTAGGAAGGCAGATGAAGATTACATTTCATAGTCTGTATGACATGCTGAATTGCATACACTTCTGTATGTGTTTCTACCCTGACTTGTTCCACGGGGTATTGGATGTGGCTCCTAAGGGGCTCTGGTGGAATCACTACAAGAATTAATGTGAGAGGGAAACGTGATCAGATCAGCATTTAGAATGATCTCAGGTACAGCTGTGTAGAAGGTGTACTGGAGGAAGAGAAGATGAAAGTGAAAAATAAGAAGGGAGTGATCTCTAATGGATAATGGGTCTGGGGAGTCAGGTGAGAGCGAGTGGAGATTGAGAGGAGGTGGAAGGGGAGGGGAGGGCACATGTCATTCTATCTCTCACCTTCCGAGAGTCTTTCTTCACCTTTGGTCCCAATTTCTCCTTTGCCCCTTCATCTTTCCATTCCCCTTCCTTCACTCATTCTATTTCCACATTTTCCTTCCTTTTAAATTTCTTCTTCCATTCAATTCTTCACTTATTTCCATTTCTTCTCCTTCAATATTTTTTTTCTCTTCTATTGGATTGGATTCGACAGCTTCTGAAATTGTTGTCTTTTCAGAAGAGCTCTAAGTCTCCTCTTCAAACAACCTATTCATCTATGTCTGTACTAATTTGTTACCCTTTTGCCACTTGACTCCACTTATGTTCTCGGTGAGCTGAGCCTCAGTCAGTTAAGGGCTACCTACCATGGAGGATGGGGAAAAATGAAGTGTCCCAGGTGTGCAGCTGTGGCCAGAGGTTCTCCTGCATAGGCCTGCATACTTCACTCATGCTAGAGTTAATACCAGGTACTTATTAGTCACTAACAGCAAGGATGAGCCCTGCAGGGCACAAATAAATTCTGAAATGAAGGTTGTATCCATAGCACATTTTTGTTGAATTGAAGAAGAAAAACATAGACACATGAAAAAGTTCATTAACATTATTATCTGTTAACTGTTGCATGAAAGAAAAATGATTGGTACAAAAATGTATTAGAGACTGGAAAAGGGAGAATATCTTAAGAGTAGGAGACTACACAGAGGAGAGTGATTACCATTTATTATTTTACACACTGTTCTAGAAAACTTATGTATTATTTTATTCAAGCTCCTAGACAAATTTACAGACAAAACATTTTCTTACAGAGATGAAATCTGAGACATAGACAAGAAATTTACTCAAGGTCAAATCTCAGAGAAATATAGTTATGAACTTCAGTTCTGTTGGGCTCAATGTGTCTTTCCACCACTCTATTACCACTGAATCTTTGAAAAGCAGGTTGCATGTGTCTCTAGATCAATTTAAGGTGTCTTGTGAATGCATATTCCAGTATCAGCTCTCCAAACACAAGATCATTTATATCAGGCCAGGGTATTATGATCTGCACATGAGGGTGTCCTCTGTCTGGACTTGGACAATTGCTTTGAGTCACTGAGGACTAGAATGGCGCATACTAACTTTATACATCTCTGTTTGTGGTGTGTTTTCTTTAGGTGTATGGAGAAGACAGCATGGATTCAGGGAACCACACGTGGGTGTCAGAGTTTGTCTTTCTGGGCTCTCACAGACTGAGGAGCTCCAGCTCTTCTTGGTCCTGGTGTTACTGCTTGTCTACACCACCACTGTCATGGGAAACCTCCTCATCATAGTCACGGTGACCTCTGAATCCAGGCACAACACACCCATGTATTTCCTGCTGTGAAATCTGGCTGTTTTAGATCTCTGTTTCTCCTCAGTCACTACCCCAAAGATGCTGGTGGACTTCCTTGCTGAGAAGAAGACCATCTCCTACCAGGGCTGCATGGCCCAGATCTTCTTTTTCCACTTCTTGGGAGGTGGGACTGTCTTCTTCCTCTCAGTGATGGCCTATGACTGCTACATAGCCATATCCTGGCCCCACCACTACATCACCATCATGAACACTCGAGTGTGTGAGGGGCTGGTGGTGGCTGCCTGGATAGGGGGCTTTGTCCACTCCACTGTCCAGCTTGTTTTGATGCTTCCATTGCCTTTTTGTGGCCCCAACACCTTGGATAACTTCTACTGTGACATTCCACAAGTGCTGAGACTTGCCTGCACAGACACCTCCCTCCGGGATTTCCTTATGATCTCCAACAGTGGGATGCTGGTCTTCATCTGGTTCCTCCTCCTTCTGATCTCTTATACTGTCATCCTGGTGATGCTGAGGTCCCAGTCTGGGCAGGCGAGGAGGAAGGCAGCTTCCACCTGCACCACCCACATCATTGTTGTGTCTATGATCTTCATTCCTGTATCTATATCTATGCCCAACCCTTCACTTCCTTCCACGTGGACAAAGCTGTGTCTATCAGCTACACCGTCTTGACCCCATGCTCAACCCCATCATCTACACACTGAGGAATCAGGAGATGCAGGCAACCATGAAGAGATTAGGCAAGCACCTAGTGATTTCCAGCAGGAAGTGAACTTAAGATAGATCGACTTTAAAGGACAAATGTTTTCTCTGAACTGTTTTCCAATGTGAAAAGTGGAGAAAAGATTTTATTGAGTGTGGCAGCTGAGATTAAAGTAATATTTCTATGGACCTCCTCCTGTGTCAGGTATTGTGTTAGGCACTTTCATACTTCTGTGTCATTCTCAGAAAACTGACCGTGGATATGCTATTATTATATTAAATGGTTTTGCCCAGCCCTGGTACCTCAAGGCAAGAATGTGCTTGCCAATGCAGGAAACATGAGTTCAATCCTTGGGTCAGAAAGATCCCCTGGAGAAGGAAACAGCAACCCACTCCAATATTCTTGCCTGGGAAATCCCATGGACAGAAGAGCCTGGTGGGCTAGAGTCCTTGGTGTCCCAAAGAGTCAGATGTGACTTAGCAACTAAATGAACGAAACAGTTTTACAAGTGGGAAAACTCAGAGAGAAGTGACTTGTTCAATAATGAGGAGCAAGTGAGGTGAAGAGCTGGGCTAGGGGACAGTTTCTCTGACTCCAAGTTTTGAGGCAGAGGATATGGGTAGAATTTGAAACTCAGGGTCTCAGACAATCTATGGATAAATATCTGTGATGAATGCTCCATATTTTCATCTCAACTCTGAAGCAATCACATTTGTTCTGCTCTCTGTCTCTGTCTCAACCTCACTGTGGTATTTTGGAAGTGATCTCACTTGTGACATTGTCTAAAAATTCCCATAATGGTATTTTCCCTTTGGATTTGTTCCTTTCTACCAAATACTCTTTGGATAATATGAAAACTATTCTACTTTCCAAACCAAATCCTTACATCATTTGTATCATGTGGCTAAGAAGAGGATGCTCTAGAATGGTTGGGGAACCAAGGCCAGAGAGAGCAGGACCATGTCTATTAGTGGTCCTGGTCTGAGGTATGGGTTCAGGCCAAGGCTGCTGCCTCATGGGGTTTTGCCTTTCTCTTTGATTTCCTACCCTGGAATGAGGGCTTCTTGAAGGGTGGGGGCTGTACTTTATTCATCTTTAAATCCTCTCAGGACCTAGACATTATCCTATTCAAATAGGCATTTCTACTTTTTCTTGCATCTTGTTCTTTCCCTGTGAAGTTCAAATCTTCTTTTATCTCTGTATAAAGTGAGATGAAATTTGCTCAGTCATGTCCAACTCCTTGAGACCCCATGGACTATACAGTCCCTGGCATTCTCCAGGCCAGAATACTGGAGTGGGTAGCTGTTCCCTTCTCCAGGGGATCGTCCCAACCCCAGGGATCAAACCCACGTCTCCCACATTGCAAGCAGATTCTTTACCAGCTGCACTCCCAGGGGAGCTCCACATCTCTGTATAACTTGTATTTATTTACCCCATTTCATTGAAGTATGTTTCTCTTCGTTAAAGTCTTGGGCAACATATAACATTGCTCCAAAGTTAAGATAATAAAAATCTTTCTTGTTTCCCCTTCCTTCCCAGCAACCATCCCATGCAGGAAATAAAAGTTACAGACTCTTCAAGCCATCATGGCAGCTCTGAATTCATCCTTTCTTCCTTTATACTTCCCTGTCTCATTTCACACATTTTTCCCCATTTGCAGTGGGTGTTTGTGGATGATGGGAGAGAAAATGAACTCTGTCATGTTTGATCTGGGAGGTCCCACAGAACAGCGTTTTCCCATTCACGCTAAAGTCCTTTAGATATTTGACAGTACTTCTCTCATCCTCTAATTTGTCTCTTTTCCAGATGCAGCATCTACATTCCTTCAGTTATTCCTATTGTGACAAGTTTCCTGATTCCAACAACCTGACCATTCCCTCTGTATTCACTCTCATATGATCACATGGCTCATAAAATGTGATGCTCGGCACATGACACACAGCTATATGGGGGCTGTGAACTCTTTTGGACACTATGATAGCCCTCTTTGAAATATACATCCACCATAAGGATGCTTTTGATTGCAAGTAGCAACATAACCAAATCACAGTGGCTTAAAGAATGAGGAGATTATCTCACTTAGAAAGATTAGAGGGTAGGCAATTCTATAGTTGGTTAATTCATCAACTCCAACATTTTAGGATCTGGTTTGGCTGCTCTATAATTCCTTGTCTTTCCCTTAATGATAGCAATATGACTCCCCAAACTTCAGTCATTGTATCGTTTTTAAAAGTTTTAAATTGAAGGATAATTGTTTTATAGAATTTTGTGGTTTTCTGTCATACGTCAACAAGAATCAGTCATAGGTACACCATGTCCCCTCATTCCTGGACATCCCTCCCATCTCCCTTCCCACCCTACCCTTCAGCCTGTTGCAGAGTCCTTGTTTGAGTTCCCTGAGTCATACAGCAAATTCCCATTGGCTGTGTAGTTTACATATGATATTGTAAATTTTTATGTTACTCTCTCCATACATTTCCCCTTCTCCCTCCTCTCCTCCCACTGTGTCCATAGGTCTATTCTCTATGTCTGTTTCTCCATTGCTGCCCTGAAAATAAATTCATCAGGGCCGTCTCTACCTATTCCATATATATGTGTCAGTATATGATATTTATATTTCTCTTTCTGACTAACTTCACTCTGAATAACGGGCTCTATTTTCATCCACCTCATTAGAATGCATTCAAATGGGATCCTTTTCATGGCCAAGTAGTATTCCATTATATGTATGTACCACAGCTTCTTTATCCATTCATCTGTTGATGGACATCTAGGTTGCTTCCATGTTCTAGCAGTTGTAAAAAGTGCTGCAGTGAACATTGGGATACATGTATCTTTTTCAGTTTTTATTTCCTCAGGGGCTAAATGCTTAGGAGTGGGATTTCTGGGTCATATGGTGATTTTACTCCAAGCTTTTTAAGGAGTCTCCATAGCATCTTTCATGTGGTTGTATCAGTTTGCATTCCCACCAACAATGCAAGAACGTTCCCTTTTCTCCACACCCTCTCCAGCATTTATTGATTGTAGACTTTTTGATGATGGCCATAGTGACAGGCCTGAAGTTGTATTTCATTGTAGTTTTTAAAAATTAATTTATTTTTAATTGAAAGATAATTGCTTTACAGAATTTTGTTGTTTTTTGTCAAACCTCAACATGAATCAGCCATAGGAATACAAACATCCCCTCCCTTTTGAACCTCCCTCACAGCTCCCTCCCCATCCCACCCTTCTAGGTTCTTCCTTTGTGTTTAGTCTTTGTTAGTTCGATTAGTATGAATCTTGGCTTGTTTCTCCTTGGGTTTATCCTGTATGGGACTCTTTGCACCTCTTGGACTTGATTGACTATTTTCTTTTCCATGTTGGGGAAATTTTCAACTATAATCTCTTTAAAATTTTTCTCATACACTTTCTTTTTCTCTTCTTCTTCTGGGACCCCTATAGTTCACATATGGTGCATTTGAAATTGTCCCAAAGGCCTCTGAGACTGTCCTCAGTTCTTTTCATTCTTCTTGCTATATGTTGCTCTTTCAAAGTTATTTCCACCATTTTATCTTCCAGCTCACTGATTCGTTCTTCTGCTTCAAATATTCTGTTATTGAGTCCTGCTAGAGTATTTTTAATTTCAGTAATTGTGTTGTTTGCCTTGGTATATTCTTTAATTCTTCTATATCTTTGTTAATTGATTCTTGCATCTTCTCCATTTTGTTTTCAAGGTTTTTGATCATGTTTACTATCATTATTCTGAATTCTTTTTCAGGTACTTTGCTTCTTTCCTTTTCATTTATTTGGACTTCTGGGTTTGTAGTTTATTCCTTCATTTGTGTGGTATTTCTCTGCCTTTTCATTTTTTAAAAACTTATTGTGTTTGTGGTCTCCTTTTCCCAGGCTTCCAGGTTGAATTCTTTCTTCCTTTTTGTTTCTGCCCTCCTAAGGTTGGTCCAATGTTTTGTGTAAGCTTCATATAGGCTGAGATTTGTGCTGAGTCTTCGTTGTTGTTGTTTTTCCTCTGATGGGCAAGGCTGAGTGAGGTGGTAATCTTGTCTGGTTATGATTTGGTTTGTATTTTTGTTTTGTTTGTTGTTTAGATGAGGCGTCCTGCACAGAGTGCTACTGGTGGTTGGGTGATGCCAGGTCTTGTATTCAAATACTTTGCTTTGTGAGAGTTCTCACTATTTGATCCTCCCTAGGGTTAGCTCTCTGGTAGTCTAGGGTCTTGGAGTCAGTGCTTCCACTCCAAAGGCTCAGGGCTTGATCCCTGGTCAGAAACAAAAATTCCACAGGTGGTTTGTTATCACAATAAGTGAGATTAAAACAAATACCCCAAATCAAGAAATGAAAGATGAACTCCAGACAAATGGCAGTTACAAAATCAGGCAAATAATAATTAAAATAATAGAATATACTCATATACACCCATGAGCAAAGTCAAAACAGTCCAACAAAAATAAAGAACAGCAGATTGACCTGGCAAACAAAGGAAATAAAATTTATATTTACCAGTTAAAAACAAAACTAACTAAAGCACAAACTGGAGAACAATACTAAAGTCAAATGCCAAGTGGCTAATAAAGCAATGAAAACAAAACTAACAAATATGTTGAGAGGAAAAGACAGAAAGGAAAAAGAAAGAATAGATATGTAAAGTTAAATAGCGGTAGATGAAGGTTTATGTACATTAAAGATTGATTTAAGGGGAAAAGAATAGTAGGAAAGACAAACAAAGAAACGTAGAAAAGATATAATAAGTTTAAAAATTAAAAATTAACATTATAAAAAAGAGAAAAGGGGAAAGAAGGAAGAAAAAGAAAAAAGGAGGAAAAAGGGGAGGGGGAACTCCAGAGAACTGCAAAAGCCCAATGTAGATGCAGAGGTTTATAACAACAATAAAAAGGGCGACCGAATATACACATATACATATACACCCATCAGCAAACTCAAAACAGTTCAACAAACATAAACTACAGTAAATTGACCTGGCAAACAAAGGAAACCAACAATTATATCTACTAGTTAAGAACAAACTGAAGCACAAAAAGGAATACAAAACTAAAGCAAGGTGTCATTTGGGGAATAGAGCAATGAAAATAAAACTAACAAATATGTTGAGAGGAAACGAAAAAAGAAAGAATAGATATGCATAGTTAAATCGAGGTAGATGAAGATTTATATACATTAAGGATTAATTGCAAGGGGGAAAGAACAGTAGGAAAAGCAAACAACGAAATAAATGTATAAAAAATAATAATACATTTAAAAAGTAAAATAAAAAAAGAGGGGGAAAATTCCTCAGAACTGCAAAAGCCCAATATAGAGGCAGGTTTATAACAATACACAATGTGACTGAGGAAAAAAAAGCTCCAAAGCTTAATTAGATTTCATAGTGCCAATAAAATCAACAACTACAACAAAGGGGGAAAGAAAAGGAAAAGAAAAAAAATAGAAAAGAATCTACAGAACAAGTCAAAAATAAGAATAATAAGTGTTTTTCTCGAGTCACTGCTGTCAGAGTCCTTTCCCTTGGTGGGAGTCACAGTCCACCTCACCTCCCTAGGATGCCCTCCAACACTGATGATCTCTGGACATGATGTGGGGACAGCTCAGATTCCAATCCGGTCCTTCTCCTCTGTGTTCTTGCCGCCAATGTCACAGCTATGAGAACTAGTGCATTTGTGTGTGTGTGGCAGCTCTCGATGTCCTTTTATATATTCCATAGACACAGTCTGCCTAGTTGATCATGTGGATTTAATCTGCAGCTTGTACAGCTGGTGGGAAGGTTTTGGGTCTTCTTCCTTAGACACACTGCCCCTGGATTTCAATTGTGGTTTTATTTCCGCCTCTGCATGTGGGCTGTCCACTGCTGTTTGCTCCTGAGGCTGCTCTGGAGGACTTGGGTTTGCCCCTGTGAGGGCCAGGTGTGGAGATGGTGCAGCTGTTTGGGTCGTAGGGGTTCTGGCAGCACCAGGTACTCAGGGGGGTTGGCGGCTAGGGAAGAAAGGAATAGTGCTCTAGAAGGGTATGGCAACTAGTACTGGCCAATACGCTCCAGTATTCTTGCCTGGAGAAACCCCCTGACAGAGAAGCCTGGCAGGCTACAGTCCACAGGTTCGCAAAGAGTCAGACACAACAGTCTGTGCACATAGACGCAAGACTTTTTGCCTGTGGTAGCTCTGCCCCAGTGAGGGTTGAACATGAAGTTGGCACAGCTGCTTGGCTTGTGGGGATCCTGGCAGCACCAAGCGTGAAGGGATACACATTGCCTCCGCCCCAGGAGTTATGGCTCTATCAGTCTTTTTCGAGCCTCTTGTAGCTGGGGATCAGAAGGCCTCTTTGGTCAGTCTTTCTCCATAACTCTGCCCATTCAGGCACTTAGAGGGCTCCCTTGCCTGGGGTAAATCTCTGCTGTTTGGTGCATCAGGCACTAAAGAAGCACCCTGTGTGGGGTCCTACTTTGTAGTTCTGTGTGTCAGGCATTTAATGGGCCAGTCTGTCTATTGTTCAGATGCTCATGCTGGCGTGTGTGGTCTGAGAGGCTATGGTGATGGCTCCATACTGACTCAGTATCATCTTGCTTTCATGGCTGCCTGGCTTTCCTCCACAGGCATTTCCCACCATAGTCTCCTCCCTCACATTCCCTCAATCCGTCTCTCTCCAGTCAACAGCAGCTCTCATCCTGGAATTGCTCCACAACCTCTAAACTCCAGCTCCCAGCCACTGAGTCTTCCAGTACCTGCGTCGCTGTCAGAGCATGCCTGATTCTCATTCCATTTAGGCTGCTACAGATCAGCTATTTCACTCTCAGCCTTAAATGTTTCTCTTCTGACTCAGACAATTGCCCTGATGTGGGGATCAGACCTCTGCTTCAGTTCCCCCATCCACTGAGGGCAGGTCCAGTTGTATGAACACTCCAGTTTTTCCCCTTGATTTTTTCATTCTACCCAGTGTTGCATGGTTCTATGTATTCTTTTCCACTGGTAAGCTACTCCTGTCTGCTCCCAGCTGATGTTCTGCATGCACTTCTGTGTCTGAAGGGGTATACCTGATGTATCCATGGAGAGAGATGTACTCAACATCCTCCTACTCCTTCGTCATCTTTTTCCAGTCTCCTCATTGTAGTTTTGATTTGCATTTCTCTAATAGTGAGTGATGCTGAGCATCTTTTCATGTGCTTGTTACCCATCTGTATGTCTTCTTTGGAGAAGTGTTTCTTCAGGTCTCTTCCCCACTTTTTGATTGGGTTGTTTGCTTTTCTGGTATTGAGTTGTATGAGCTACTTATATATCTTGGAAATGAATTCTTTATCAGCCATCTCCTTTGCTATTATTTTCTCCCATTTGAGGGTTGTCTTGACACTTTGTTTGAAGTTTCCTTTGCTGTGCAAAAGCTTTTAAGTTTTATTAGGTCCCACTTGTTTTTTTTTTTTTTTATTTCCATTATTCTAGGAGATGGATCATAGAAGATCTTGCTTTGATTTATGTCATCAAATGTTCTGCCTATGTTCTCCTCTAAGAGTTTAATAGATTCTGGTCTTACATTTAGGTCTTTAATCCATTTTGAGTTTATCTTTGTGTATGGCATTAGGTAATGATCTAATTTCCTTCTTTTGCATGTAGCTGTCCAGTTTCCAGCACCATTTATTGAAGAGGCTGTCTTTGCCTCATTGTATCTTCTTGCTTCCTTTGTCAAAAATAAGGTACCCATAGGTGTGTGGGTTTGTTTCTGGGTTCTCTATCTTGTTCCATTGGTGTATATTTCTGTTTTTGTGCCAGTACCATACTGTCTTGGTGACTGTAGCTTTGTAGTATAGTCTGAAATCAGGAAGATGGATTCATCCAGCGCCTTTCTTCTTTCTTAAGGCTGCTTTGGCTCTTCGGGATCTTTCGTGTTTCCATATGAACTGTGAAATTTTTTCTTCTGGTTCTGTGAAAAATGTCATTGGTAATTTGGTAGGGATCACATTGAATCTGTAGACTGCATTTGGTAGTATAGTCATTTTCACAATATTGATTCTTCCTACCCAGGAACATGGAATATCTCCCCATCTGTTAATGTTGTCTTCAATATCTTTCATCAGTGTCTTATAGTTTTCCATATATAGGAAAACTTTTGTCTCCTCAGGTAGTTTTATCCCTAGATGTTTAATTCTTTTTGTTGCAATGGTAAATGGGATTGATTCCTTAATTTCTCTTTCTGGTTGTCATTGTTAGTATATAGGAGTGCAAGTGATTTGACCTTGTATCCTGCAACTTTGCTGAATTTGCTGATTAGCTCTAGTAATTTTCTGATAGTTTTCTTTGGGTTTTCTATGTAGTGTATCATGTCATCTGCAAACAGTGAGAGTTTTATTTCTTCTTTTCCAATCTGGTTTCCTTTTATTTCTTTTTCTTCTCTAGTTGCCGTAGCTAGGACCTCCAAAACTATGTTGAATAATAATGCTGAGAGTGGACACCCTTGTGTTATTCCTGATCTTAGAGGGAAAGCTTTTAGTTTTTCACCATTAAGAATAATGTTTCCTGTGTGTTTTTCATATAGGGCCTTTACTATGTTGAGGTAGGTTCCTTCTGTGCCCATTTTTTGAAGAGTTTTTATCATAAATGGATGCTGAATTTTTTGGAGGCTTTTTTCTGCATCTATTGAGATGGTTGTAAATTTTTTATCTTTCAATTTGTTGATATGGTATATCACCTTGAATGATTCGTGTACATTGAAGAATCCTTATGTCTCTGGAATCAACCCAACTTGATCATGGTGTATGACCTTTCTAATGTATTGTTGGATTCTGTTTGCTAGAATTTTGTTGAGGGTTTTTGCATCTATGTTCATCAGTAATATTGGCCTGCAATTTTCTTTTTCATGTTGTCTTTGCCTGGTTTTGGTATCAGGGTGATTGTGGCCTCATATACTGAAGTGACTTGGCAGCAACAGCAGCAGCAGAATGAGTTCGGAAAAGTTCTGGGAAGAATTTCAGAAAAACAGGCATTAGCTCTTCTCTAAATGTTTGACATAATGCCCCTGTGAAGCCATCTGGCCCTGAGCTTTTGTTTTTGGGGAGATTGTTGACCACTGTTTTAATTTCAGTGTTTGTAACTGGGTTCTTCATAATTACTGTTTCTTTCTGGTTCAGTCTTGGGAGGCTGTTCTAAGTGTCTGTCCATTTCCTCTAGTTTGTCCATTTTCTTAGCATATAGTGCTCACAATATTCTCTTATGATCCTTTGTATTTCTGTGTTATCTGTTATTAACCTCTCCTTTTGCATTTCTAATTTTGTTGATTTGATTTTTCTCCCTTTTTTTTCTTGATGAGTCTGGCTAGTGGCTTGTCAATTTTGTTTATCTTCTCAAAGAGCCAACTTTTAGTTTTATTAATCTTTGCTATTATTTCCTTCCTTTTTCATTTATTTCTGGTCCGATGTTTATGATCTCCTTCCTTCGGCTGACTTTGGGGATTTTTGTTCTTCTTTTTCCAGCTGCCTTAGGTGTAGAGTTAGGCTGTCTATTCGAAGCTTTTTTTATTTTTGTTTTTTTGAGGTATGATTGTATCACTATAAACCACCTTCTTAGAACTGCTTTTGCTGAATCCCATAGGTTTTGTGTCGTCATGTTTTACCTGCCACTTTTTTTCTAGGAATCTTTTGATTTCTTTTCTTATTTCCTCAATATTTTATTATTTAGTAATATATTGTTTAATCTCCATGAGCTTGTGTTTTTTGCTGTTTCTTTTTTTTTTTTTTCCTTCCTGTAGTTGATATTTAGTTGATAGTGTTGTGGTCAGAGAAGATAGTTGATACAATTTAAATTTTCTTAAATTTACTGAGGCTTGATTTGTGGCCCAAGATGTGATCTATCCTGGAGAATGTTTCATGTTCTCTTGAGAAAAAAATATTCTTCTGCATTTGGGTGGAAAGTCCTGAAGATATCAACTAGGTCCATTTGGTCTAAAGTTTCATTTAAGGCTTTTGTTCCCTTATTGATTCTCTGTTTTGATGATCTGTCCATTGGTGAGGGTGGGATGTTAAAGTCCCCTACTATTGTTTTGTTGCTGTCAATTTCTCGTTTATGCCTGTTAGTGTTTGTCTTAAGTATTGAGGTATTCCTATGTCGGGTGCATAGACATTTACAATTGTTATGTCTTCCTCTTGAATTGATCTTTTAATCATTATGTAGTGTCCTTCTTTGTCTTTTATAATATTCTTTATTTTAAAGTCCATTTTGCCTGAAAGAAGGATTGCCACTCCAGCTTTCTTTTGGTTTACGTTTGCATGGAGTATCTTTTTCCATCCTTTTGCTTTCAGTCTGTATGTGTCTCTAGGTCTGAAGTGGGTCTCCTGTAGGAAGCATAAATATATGGGTCTTAATTTTGTATTGATTCAGTCTATATCTTTTGGTTGGTGCATTCAATCTGTTTACATTTAAGGTAATTATTGATACATATGTTCCTATTTGCATTCTCTTGATTGTTTTGGGTTTGTTTTTGTAGGTCTTTCCTTTCTCTTGTGTTTACTGGCTATGGAAGTCCCTTTAGTATTTGTTGCAAGGCTGGTTTTGTGTTGAATTCTCTTAACTTTTGCTTGTCCATAAAACTTGTGATTTCTTTATCAATTTTGAATGAGATCCTTGCTGGGTAGAGTAATCGTGGTTGTAGGTTTT
Source organism: Budorcas taxicolor (assembly GCF_023091745.1). NCBI lineage: Eukaryota > Metazoa > Chordata > Mammalia > Artiodactyla > Bovidae > Budorcas > Budorcas taxicolor. The sequence continues at coordinate 8,885,401 of NC_068928.1, forward strand.
TCTCTTTCAATACTTTGAATATATCCTGCCATTCCCTTCTGGCCTATTAAGTTTCTGCTGAAAGATCCACTGTTAATCATATGGGTTTTCCCTTGTATGTTACTTGTTGCTTTTCTCTTGCTGCTTTTAATATTCTTTCTTTGTGATTAATCTCTGTTAGCTTGATTAATGTGTCTCGATGTGTTTCTCCTTGCATTAATCTGTAAGGGACTCTCTGCACTTCTTGGGCTTGATTGACTATTTCCTTTCCCATGTTGGGAAGTTTTCAACTATCATTTCTTCAAAAACTTTCTCAGTGCCTTTCTTTTTTTCTTCTTCCTCTGGGACCCCTATAACTCGAATGTTGGTGCATTTAATATTGTCCCAAAGATCTCTGAGGCTATCCTCAATTCTTTTCATTCTTTTCCCTTTATTCTGCTCTTCAGCAGTTATTTCCAACATTCTGTCCTCCAGCTCACTTATCCATTCCTCTGCCTCAGTTATTCTTCTATTGGTTCCTTCTAGAGTATTTTTAATTTTAGTAATTGTGTTATTCATCTCTGTTTGCTTACTCTTTGTTTATTCTATGTCCTTGGTGATTGTATTAACTGTGTTAAATGCTTCTTGCATTTTCTCCATTCTATTTTCAAGTATTCAGAACATCTTTTCTATAATTATTCTGAATTCTCTTTCAGGGAGATTACTTATTTCCTCTTTGTTTATTTAGTCTTGTCAGCTTCTACCTTGCTCTTTCATTTGTACTGTATTTCTCTGTCTTTTCATTATTTTTTTCTAACTTGCTCCACTTGATGTCTCCTTTTCCCAGGCTTTAGGGTTGTATTAATTCTTCCTTTTGATATTTATACTCGAAGGGAATTGTTGGTTTGGTGCTTTGTGTTGATTTCTGGTTGGGGGTGACTTGTGCCTGTTTTCTAGTGGGAGGAGATACAGCAGGTGATTACAGAAATACTGGGACATATCCACAGACTCTTCTACACATACAGTTAGAACCAAAGTGTTCTAAAGAAAAGAGTACAAAAGATTGACTTGATGAGCAAGGGAAACCCGAGGTGATATCAACCAATTGAAAGCAGAGTTAGCTAATGTTTAGTCTGGAAATCTGAGCATGAGCAGAGGGCCAACTGGGGAATATAGCATAGGAGAACAACAATTTAACTTACCTGTTGAAAGTAGAAAGAGTGAAGGAAATAAGGGAGAAAAAAGAGAGAGAAAATAGAAAGAGGAGAAGGAAGGGAAAAGAAAAAATGAGAGGGTGGGGAAGAGGATTAAAGAAAAAGAGAGAAAGAGAAAAGAAAAATAGAGGAGCAAATATGAACAGATGTATGTGGAAAAGATTTATATATATTCAGGCATAGCTACAGCTGCAATAGTGACAGCTGGTAAAGAATCATAGCAAAAGCAGTTGAATGCTTCAAAAACAAAATTCAAAAAACTCATCAAGAAATAAGAACAAAAGGTGAGAAAGAGGAAAAAAAATCTGAAAATGAATTTTTTTCTTTCTTTTTTTTTTTGACAAGAAACACAAGGAGGGAAACTCGCAGCACCACAATAAGCTAATATGAAGGTGGAAATATGTAGAGGGAATAAACCGTGTGGTTTATAAGAAAAAAAAAGAAAAACAAAATTTTAAATGAATTTTTTTAAAAAAGGAAAACAAAGAGGAGAAGTCCACAGCACCGCTAATGGCTAGTAGAGGTGGAGATATGTTGAGGGAATAAACAGTGTGATATATAAGAGAAAAAAAATGAAAAAAAGTTTCTCAAGGTTGTAGCTCTTGGTTGTGGAGTCTGCACCTGTGGATGGGGTTGGGTCCTGTGATGTTTTCCTGGCTGGGGGAGCTTCTGCCTGTGTTCTGGTTGAGGCAGCTAGATTTCCTCTCTCTGAACGGCAGTGCAGCGTCCAGTTTTGGAGTCTCTATGGGTTCACTATGCCTTTCGGCAGTCGCTCTTGCTTTCGCAGTGTTAGGAGCGTCTATTTCCACCGCTGCTTGAGAGTGGCCCTCTCAGCATATCTGCAGTGCCGCCAGTCGTCTACTTGTCCGCGGGATCATTGCCGGTGCTTCTGTTCCCCTGTCCCGCCCTCTGCTGCTGGCAGAAACTTGCTAGGAATGTGCTTGTGTGGATCCTTCTGCATCGCGGCGACTTGTGTGGGCTTCCCTCAGCACCCTGGGCTCACCCTCAGAGTCGCGGGGCTTGTGTGCACTTGTCTCGGCTTCCCAGGCCTGCCCTTTGCTTCGCAGGGCTGGTGTGCACTTGTTTCAGCTCCCCAGGCTGGCCTCTGCATGGGGGGAGGGGGGGGGGGCGGAGGGAGGGGGATTATGTGCACTTGTTTCCTCTCACCACCTGCCAGTCATTGTATCTTTATATCTAAACAATTCGGCAAGAAGGAAGAGGAGAGACATTCATGGGCTTTTTTTTTTTAAATCCAGTGGAGAAATCTTTATCTAAAATAAATGCAGCAGAATTCCTTTATGAGTCTTTGGCCAGAAACAGGATCATGAAGTCATTGCAGTATGCAAAGGAGGATGGAAAGTATATGGCTGGCTGTTTCAGCCAGAAAGAAGGAGGTTGGAAATGGCAATCGACAGTGTCTGCCACATAGGTAGAAGCCCCTGGTAGCAAGATGGTAGAGAGATGACTGTACTGAGTCGTAAAACCAACTGCCTTGACAAGCTGACAGGTACCATGAATAAGTTAGATAGGCCCAGTGAAGACTAAGGTGAACTAGAGTGGGATATCGATGGACGTGAGTCTGAGTGAACTCCGGGAGTTGGTGATGGACAGGGAGGCCTGGTGTGCTGCAATTCATGGGGTCACAAAGAGTCGGACACGACTGAGCGACTGAACTGAACTGATCCAGGCCAGAGTGCAAGTCACACTTCTCACTCTTCTCCACGCTCATGCAGAGTTCCACGCTCATGCAGATTTCCAACAGCTAACATACAAGGGAGCTCGAATCAGGTTATCACATGATTTCTCAACAGAAACTCTACAAGCCAGAAGGGAATTACACCATATATTTAAAGTGATGAAAGGGAAGAACCTACAAACAAGAATACTTTAGCCGGTAAGATTCTCATTCAGAATTGACAGAAAAGTCAAAAGCTTTCCAGACAACCAAAAGTTAAGAGAATTTGGCACCACCAAACCAGATTTATAACAAATGCTAAAGGAACTTATTTAGGCAGGAAATACCAGAGAAGGAAAAGTCCTACAAAAAATAAACCCAAAACAATTAAGAAAATGGGAACAGAATCATACATATTGACAATTACCTTAAGTGTAAATGGATTGAATTCAGTTCAGTTCAGCTCAGTAGTGTCTGACTCTTTGCGACCCCATGACCCAAAGCATGCTAGGCCTTCCTGTCCATCACCAACTGTCAGAGTCTACTCAAACCCAAGTCCAATAAGTTGGTGATGCCATCCAACCATCTCATCCTCTGTCATCCCCTTCTCCTCCTATCCTCAACCTTTCCCAGCATCAGGGTCTTTTCAAATGAGCCAGCTCTTTGCATCAGGTGGCCAAAGTATTGGAGTTTCTGCTTCAACATCAGTCCGTCCAATGAACACCCAGGACTGATCTCCTTCAGAATGGACTGACTGGATCTCCTCGCAGTCAGAGTCCTCTCCAACACCACAATTCAAAAGCATCAATTCTTCAGCACTCAGATTTCTTCATAATCCAACTCTCACAACTATACATGACTACTAGAAAAACCATAGCCTTGACTAAATGGACCTTTATGGACAAAGTAATGTCTCTGCTTTTTAATATGTTGTCTAGATTGGCCATAACTTTCCTTCTAAGGTGTAAGCATCTTTTAATTTCATGGCTGCAATTGTCGTCTGCAGTGATTTTCAGTTCCGTTCAGTCATGTCCGAACCTTTGCGACCCCATGAATTGCAGCACACCAGGCCTCCCTGTCCATCACCAACTCCCGGAGTTCACCCAGACTCACGTCCATCGAGTCAATGATACCATCCAGCCATCTCATCCTCTGTCATCCCTTTCTCCTCCTGCCCCCAATCCCTCCCAGCATCAGAGTCTTTTCCAATGAGTCAACTCTTCGCATGAGGTGGCCAAAGTACTAGAGTACCAGCTTCAGCATCATTCCTTCCAAAGAAATCCCAGGACCGATCTCCTTTAGAATGGATTGGTTGGATGTCCTTGCAGTCCAAGGGACTCTCAAGAGTCTTCTCCAACATCACCATTCAAAAGCAACAATTCTTCAGCACTCAGCTTTCTTCACAGTCCAAATCTCACATCCATACATGACCACTGGAAAAAATCATAGCCTTGACTAAACGGACATTTGTTGGCAAAGTAATGTCTCTGCTTTTGACTATGCCACCTAGGTTGGTCATAACTTTCCTTCCAAGGAGTAAGCGTCTTTTAATTTCATGGCTGCAGTCACCATCTGCAGTGATTTTGGAGCCCACCAAAATAAAGCCTGACACTGTTTCCACTGTTTCCCCATCTATTTCCCATGAAGTAATGGGACCAGATGCCATGATCTTCGTTTTCTGTTGAGCTTTAAGCCAACTTTTTCACTCTCATCAAGAGACTTTTTAGTTCCTCTTCACTTTCTGCCACAAGGATGGTGTCATCTGCATATCTGAGGTTATTGATATTTCTACCAGCAATCTGGATTCCAGCTTGTGCTTCTTCCAGTCCAGTGTTTATCATGATGTACTCTGCATATAAGTTACATAAGCAGGGTGACAATATACAGCCTTGATGTACTCCCTTTCCTATTTGGTACCAGTCTGTTGTTCCATGTCCAGTTCTAACTGTTGCTTCCTGACCTGCATATAGGTTTCTCAAGAGGCAGGTCAGGTGTTCTGGTATTCCCATCTCTTTCAGAATTTTCCACAGTTTATTGTGATCCACACAGTCAAAGGCTTTGGCATAGTCAATAAAGCAGAAATAGATGTTTTTCTGAAACTCTCTTGCTTTTTCAATGATCCAGTGGATATTGGCAATTGGATCTCTGGTTCCTCTGCCTTTTCTAAAACCAGATTGAACATCTGGAAGTTCATGGTACACATATTGCTGAAGCCTGGCTTGGAGAATTTTAAGCATTACTTTAGTAGCATATGAGATGAGTGCAATTGTGCAGCAGTTTGAACATTCTTTGGCATTACCTTTCTTCAGGACTGGAATGAAAACTGACCCTTTCCAGTTCTATGTCCACTGCTGAGTTTTCCAAATTTGTTGGCATATTGAGTGCAGCAATTTCACAGCATCATCTTTTAGGATTTGAAATAGCTCAACTGGAATTCCATCACCTCCACTAGATTTGTTCACAGTGAGGCTTCCTAAGGCCTACTTGACTTCACATTCCAGGATGTCTGGCTCTAGGTGAGTGTGAGTGATCACATCATCATGATTATCTGGGTCGTGAAGATCTTTTTTGTACAGTTCTTCTGTGTATTCTTGCCACCTCTTCTTAATATCTTCTGCTTCTGTTAGGTCCATACCATTTCTGTCCTTTATTGAGCCCATCTTTGCCATTTAATATCACGGTAATCCAAGTCTATGCCCCGACCAGTAATGCTGAAGAAGCTGAAGTTGAATGGTTCTATGAAGACCTACAAGACCTTTTGGAACTAACACCCCCCAAAAGATGTCCTTTTCATTATAGAGGACTGAAATGTAAAAGTAGGAAGTCAAGAAACACCTGGAGTAACAGGCAAATTTGGCCTTGGAATACAGAATGAAGCAGAGCAAAGGCTAAGAGAGTTCTGCCAAGAGAATGCACTGATCATAGCAAACACCCTCTTCCAACAACACAAGAGAAGACTCAACACATGGACATCACCAGTTGGTCAATACCAAAATCAGATTGATCATATTCTTTGCAGCCAAAGATGGAGAAGCTCTATACAGTCAGCAAAAACAAGACCGGGAGCTGACTGTGGCTCAGATCATGAACTGCTTATTGCCAGATTCTGGCTTAAATTGAAGAAAGTAGGAAAAACTGCTAGACCATCCAGGTATGACCTAAATCAAATCCCTTATGACTATGCAGTGAAAGTGAAGAATAGATTTAAGGGACTAGATCTGATAGACAGAGTGCCTGATGAATTATGGACAGAGGTTCGTGACAATGTACAGGAGACACGAATCAAGACCCTCCCCAAGAAAAAGAAATGCAAAAAAGCAAAATGGCTGTCTGGGGAGGCCTTACAAATAGCTGTGAAAGAAGAGAAGCAGAAAGCAAAGGAGAAAAGGAAAGATATATACATTTGAGCGCAGAGTTCCAAAGAAGAGCAAGGAGAGATAAGGAAGTTCTCCTCAGTGATCAATGCAAAGAAATAGAGGAAAACAATAGAATGAGAAAGACTAGAGATTTCTTCAAGAAAATTAGAGATACCACAGGAACATTTCATGTAAAAATGGGCTCAATAAGGGATAGAAATGGTATGGATTGAATACATGAACCAAAAAGACTTAGACTGGCTCAGTACATGAAATATGTGCATGGATGCACTTCCACTTATCACAGCATTCTACTTAAGCTCACAAGTTGTATGTAATTATTTTATATTGTTAGGTTAATCACGTTTCCATTCTAGTTTGCAATTATAATTATCTTTTGCTTTTTGTGTGGCTATTGATTGTGAAAACAGATAAACATCTTTTACTATTGTGATTATATAACTATTATTCATTTAATGAATAAAAGTTACCAAAAAAGGTGGCCTTTTCATCATAGGGGACTGGAATGCAAAAGTAGGAAGTCAAGAGATACCTGGAGTAACAGCCAAGTTTGACCTTGGAGCTCAAAATGAAGCAGCAAAAAACCTAACAGTTTTGCCAAGAGAACACACTGGAGATAGCAAATACCATTCTAACAACGCAAGAGAAGACTCTACACGTGGACATTACCAGATGGTCAATGCCAAATTAAGACTGATTAATTTTTTGCAGCGAAAGATGAAGAAGCTCTATACAGTCAGCAAAAAGAAGACTGAAAGCTGACTGGCTCAGATCATGAACTCCTTATTGAAAAATTCAGTCTAATATTGAAGAAAGTAGGGAAAACCACTAGGCCACTCAGGTATGACCTAAATAAAATCCCATATGATTATACAGTGAAAATGAGAAATAGATTTAAGGGACTAGATTTGATAGACAGAGTTCCTGAAGAACTCTGGACTGAGGTTCGTGACATCGAACAAGAGCTGGTGGTCAAAGCCTTCCCTGGGAAGAAGAAATGCAAAAAGGCAAAATTTGAAAGGCCTGTCTAAGGAGGCCTTTCAAATAGCTGAGAAAAGAAGAGAAGCAAAGGCAAAGGAGAAAAGGAAAGATGTATCCATCTGAATGTAGAGTTCCAAAGAATAGCAAGGAGAGATAAGAAAGCCTTCCTAAGAGATCAGTGAAAAGGAATAGAGGAAAACAATAGAATGGGTAAGACTAGAGATCTCTTCAAGAAAATTAGACATACCAAGGGAACATTTCATGCAAAGATGGGCACAATAAAGGACAGAAATGGTATGGACCTAACAGAAGAAGAAGAGATTAAGAAAAGTGGGCAGAATACACAGAAGAACTATACAAAAAAGATCTTCACGACCCAGATAACAATGATGGTGTGATCACTCAGCTACAGCCAGACATTTTGGAATGCAAAAGGCCTAAGGAAGCCTTAGGATGCCTCAAATGGGCCTTAGGAAGCATCACTATGAAAAAGCTAGTAGAGGTGGTGGAATTCCAGTTGAGCTATTTCAAATCCTAAAAGATGATGCTGTTGAAGTGCTGCACTCTATATGCCAGCATATTTGGAAAACTCAGCAGTGGCCACAGGACTGGAAAATGTCCATTTTCATTCCAATCCCAAAGAAAGGTAGTGCCAAAGAATGTTCAACTACCACACAATTGCGGTCATCACACGCTAGCAAAGTAATGCTCAAAATTCTCCAAGCCAGGCTTCAACAGTATGAGAACAGAGAACTTCCAGATGTTCAAGCTGGATTTAGAAAAGGCAGAGGAACCAGAGATCAAATTGCCAACATCTGTTGGATCATAGTAAAGGCAAAAAAGTTCCAGAAAAACATCTACTTCTGCTTTACTGATTATACGAAAGCCTTTGACTGTGTGGATCACAATAAACTGTTGAAAATTCTTCAAGACATAAGAATACCAGATCACATTGCCTGCCTTCTGAAAAACCTGTATACAGGTCAAGAAGTAATAGTTAGAACCAAACATGAAACAATGGACTGGTTCCAAATTGGGAAAGCAGTACGTCAAGGCTGTATATTGTCACACTGCTTATTTAACTCTGTGCAGAGTACATCATGAGAAATGCTGGACTGAATGAAGCACAGGCTGAGTTCAAGATTGTCAGGAGAAATATTAATAGCCTCAGATATGCAGAAGACCCCACCTTTATGGCAGAGAGCGAAGAGGAAATAATGAGACTCTTGATGAAAATGAAAGAGGAGAGTGAGAAAGTTGACTTAAAACTCGACATTCGAAAACAAAGGTCATGGCATCCTGTCCCATCACTTCATAGCAAATAAATGGGGAAACAATGGAAGTAGTAAAAGACTTTATTTTCTTGGGCTCCAAAATTACTGCAGCCGTGAAATTAAAAGACGCTTGCTTCTTGGAAGAAAGTCTATGGCCAACCTAGATAGCATATTAAAAAGCAGAGACATTACTTTGTCAGCAATTGTCTGTATAGTTGAAGCTATGGTTTTTCCAGTAGTCATGTATGAATGTGAGAGTTGGACCATAAAGAAGGCTGAGCTCCAAAGAATTGATATTTTTCAACTGTGGTGTTGGAGAAGACTCTTGAGAGTCTCTTGGGCTGCAAGGAGATCAAGTCAGCCAATCCTAAAGGGAATCAGTCCTAAATATTCATTGGAGGTAGTGATGCTGAAGCTGAAGCTCCAATACTTTGGCCATTTGATGCGAAGAGCTGATTCATTGGAAAAGACCCTGATGCTGGGGAAGATTGAAAGCAGGAGGAGAAGGGGACGACAGAGGATGAGATGGTTGGATGGCATCATCAACTCAATGCATGTGAGTTTTAGCAGGATCCAGGAGCTGGTGATGGACAGGGAAGCCTGGTGTGCTGCGGTCAGTGGGGTCCCAGAGAGTCAGACACCGCCGAGTGACTGAACTGAACTGATTCATTTAATACTGTTGTATTATGATCGATCAACAGAAGATAATAGAATTCTGTATCATTAAAACCACTATTTAAAAGAAAAATCTACAATCACTACTTTTTTTTGAAGATTATATCTTTATTTTAATCAACATAGAGAATTAATTCCTTGGCTGTAATACATCATCTGGATTCAGTTATACTCTATTTTCTTTCTACATGAAATACCTAATTTTCCTGCAGTTCATTATGTATAATTTCTTATCTTTTTAATTAAATTTGAATATATGTCAATTATTATTTTTTACACTAAGTACTATTCTTGACTCCATTCAAGATATATAACCTTATGTTCTATCTCATAATCATGTCAGTACATGATATCAGTACAATTTTTCATACTTCTAAAAATCCTTATAAATTCTACCTTTATTATTTGCAAAAGCAAAATTAAATCTATTTCTTTAATTATCTGTGTCAAAACTAAGGCAGTGTGTATATATTTACTTCAAGATGAGGTAATGAGTATAGGTTGGGCTTACCCTTCTAATTTTTAATTGTATAATCTACTTGTTTGAAACAACTTACTATAATGTTTAAAACTTACCATAATCTTTAATTTTGTCTATTTTTTCTTTTTTTCTATTCTTTATGTCTTTTTTTTTTTTTTACTTTATTTTACTTTACAATACTGTATTGGTTTTGCCATACATTGACATGAATCTACCACGGGTGTACATGCGATCCCAAGCATGAATCCCCCTCCCACCTCCCTCCCCACAATATCAAAATATTTTATGTCATTTTTCCTGTTTTATACCAAATTAGAATAACTTTTGCAATTATATATTTAAATGTTTAGTGATGCCAGGCACAATTAAATGGGCTAAATCATAGTCATTTAAAATAAAATGTTTTTTCTTGATTTTAATAGAACTATGAGCTCATTCTGAAAAAAAATAAAAGATGTAGCAACAGAATTAAAATATTTTGTAATCCAGAGGAAAATATCTTGGTGTTTTTCTTTTTTAAAATTATTTTATTTATTGTAATTGGAAGCTAATTAGTTTACAATATTGTGGTGGTTTTTGCCATACATCGACATGAATCAGCCACAGGTGTACCTGTGTCCCCCCGTCCCGAACCCCCCTCCCACATCTCTCCCTATCCCATCCCTCTGGGTTGCCCCAGTGCACCGGCTTTGAGTGTCTTGTTTCATGCATCGAACTTGGGCTAGTCACCGATTTCACATATGGCACTATACCTGTTTCAATGCTATTCTCTTTACAATCACTTTTTAAAATCCGGAGGCACATTAGAAACACTTCCCCCCTCCCCCGAGCCCCTCCTCGCCAAAGCTCTAGGTGCGATTCTAATAAGCAGCCTTGTTTGAAAACAGCTAGACTGTATGATGATCTTTTACTTTCATCTAGTTTGTTTCACTTTTTCTATTTCATGTTCGGTGTTCTCATTTCATTCAGTTTATAATGCCCAATTTCTCTGTCTCTTTTTTGGTTGTTCTTTCTCAGGCCTTTATCAAGTGTAGTAGAAAAGTTTTTTTGTGTGTGTAGTATGTATAATATTAATAAAAAATATTTTAGAAAACATGAATTTTTGCATATCTAAATATTTATGACATTTGGTTCCACTTGCAGGACTAAGTATGAATAGAATGCTAGACTTCTAATTTACATTTACTTAAAACTTTGAGATAGTTCCATTTATTCTGACATCTGGCATTACTGCTAAAAGTCTAGAAAGCTTATTATTTTAGTGATTTAAAAAAAAAAAAAAGATTGAACGAGGCTTGAAACTCCTAATCCAATTCTGAGAATATAAACAACTACTATGTTGTGAAAAAAAAAACAAACAGGAAATTAACATGTATTAGTAACTAAAGTAGAGATTTTGTTCAAATTTCACAAAAGTTTATGCTACTGTCCATTATTTGTTTTCATACCTTATTCAGTATTCCGCATTGTATTTATGTGCATTGAGCAGCTTCAGCTGAATGCAACAAATTCTGATACATTCTCTTTTCATTTTTATTGTTACAGATATTTTCTAATTTTCCTTGTTGTGGCTGCTTCAATACATCCATCATTTAAAAGTGGACATTTAATTTCCAAAAACATGGGATTTTAAAATTATCTTTGATATTAATTTCTGATTTTTATATTAATTTCTCATTTAAATGTTTCTTCTCTGCAATCACTCTGTGTGTTTTTTCAGTCTTTTAACTTTATTGAGGCTTTCAATGGCTAAGTCAAAGATCTCTCTAGGTAAATGTCACATTGCACTTGAAAATATGTAGGTTCTTTTCAAATATCTTTTGATAGTGATTTCTTTTTAAAAATTAGTTAATTTATTTTGATTGGAGGCTAATTACTTTACAATACTGTGGTGGTTTTTGCCATACATTGGCATGAATTAGCCATGGGCGTACATGTGTCCCTCCATTCCAAACCCTCCCTCCCCATCCTATCCCTCTGGGTTGTCCTTGTGTACCGGATTTGAATTCCACAGTGATAAAAGAGAATACACTCTGTATGATTTCAGTACCTTTAGACTGTGAAGTACTTGCACCTTGTTTTGCATCCCTGGATTTCACATCCCTGGATATGTTCCAGTGACTCGTGGTTTATAGCCTATGGAAACTTGAATAGAGCTTATAGCCTACTGTTGTGTGAAAACTGTATAAATCTTAATTATGTTGAATTGGTTCATAGTGCTTTTCAGGTCTACTATGTCCTTTTACTTTTCTGTCTATTCATTCTATTAATTTTTGAGAGTTTGATACTGAAACACCAACTAAAAATCTTAATTTATCTACTTAAAAATAATTGGAATATAGTAGAACTATATGTAACTTTGTTCTGTATTTTCCAAGTCTCCTGTAAATGCATTATCATATTTTCATAGTTTAGGGGCTTCCCAGGGGGTACTAGTAGTAAAGAAACACCTGACAATCCAGGAGACATGAGAGACACCGGTTTGATCCCTAGGTCGGATGATCCCCTGGAGGAGGGCACGGCAACCCATTCCAATATCCTTGCCTGAAGAATCTCATAGATAGAGGAGCCTGGCAGGCTACAGTCCAGTCCATAGGGTTGCAAAGAATCAGATATGACTGAAGAGACTTAGCACACATGCATGCAAACTTTCATAATGTAAAAAATAGAAAAGAAGAAAAAGCTCATCTATAAAAAGAAAAAAAAAAAAAAAGACAGAAGACCTAAATGGCATTTCTCCAAAGAAGACACACAGATGGCTAAGAGGCACATGAAAGGATGCTCAGCATCACTAATGATTAGAGAAATGTGAATCAAAACTACAATAAGCTATTACCTCAAACCAGTCCAAATGGCTATTATCAGAAAATCTACAAGCAATGAAAGGGGGAGAGAGTGTGGAGAGAAGGGAACCCTTCTACAATGTTGGTGGCAATTTAAATTGGTTTAGACGCTCTCGAGAACAGTATGGAAATTCCTTAAAAAGCTAAAAATAGAGTTACCATATGACCCTGCAATCCCACTCTTGGGCACATATCCAAAGAAAAACATGGTCTGAAAGGATACACGAACCCCATGCTCATTGCAGCACTGTTTACAATTGCCAAGACATGGAAGCAGACTGAATGTCCATTGACAGAGGAATGGATAAAGATATGTGATGCATATATACAATGGAATATTACTCAGCCATTAAAAAGAATGAAATAATTCCATTTGCAGCAACACCAATGGACCTAGAGACTGTCATACTGAGTGAAGTAAGTCAGACAGAGAAAGAGAAATATGGCATGATATTCCTTATATGAAGAATCTAAAAAGAAATGATACAAATGAATTTATTTATAGAACAGAAGCAGACTCACAGACTTAGAGAATGAACTTGTGGCTACCAGGGGGTAAGAATAGGAGGAAAGAGATACTTAAGGAGTTTGGGATAGACATGTACACCCTGCTATATTTAAACTGAATAACCAACAAGGAACTACTCTACAGCACAAGGATCTCTGCTCAATGTTATATGGCAGCCTGGATGGGAGGGGAGTTTGGAGGAGAATGGATACTTGTATATGTATGGCTGAGTCCCTTTGTTCTCCACCTGAAACTATCACAACATTATAAATTGGCTATGCTCCAATATAAAATAAAAAGTTAAAAAATAAATATAACTGAATGACTAAGTTAATGAACAAACACAAAATGAAAAAAAAAGAATAATTTTTTTTTTTACTTTATTTTACTTTACAATACTGTAATGGTTTTGCCATACATTGACATGAATCCACCACGGGTGTACATGCGTTCCCAAACATGAACCCCCCTCCCACCTCCCTCCCCATAACATCTCTCTGGGTCATCCCCGTTTACCAGCCCCAAGCATCCTGTATCCTGCATTGGACATAGACTGGTGATTCGTTTATTACATGACAGTATACATGTTTCAATGCCATTCTCCCAAATCACCCCACCCTCTCCCTCTCCCTCTGAGTCCAAAAGTCCGCTCTACACATCTGTGTCTCTTTTGCTGTCTTGCATACAGGGTCATCATTGCCATCTTTCTAAATTCCATATATATGTGTTAGTATACTGTACTGGTGTTTTTCTTTCTGGCTTACTTCACTCTGTATAATTGGCTCCAGTTTCATCCATCTCATTAGAACTGATTCAAATGTATTCTTTCTAATGGCTGAGTAATACTTCATTGTGTATATGTACCACAGCTTTCTTATCCATTCATCTGCTGATGGACATCTAGGTTGTTTCCATGTCCTGGCTATTATATACAGTGCTGCGATGAACATTGGGGTACATGTGTCTCTTTCAATTTAAATCTATGTCACTTGTATGTGGAAGAACTTCACACTGTACTCTTATCTACCAAAGGCAGATACTCTATTTTGCCAAGAAGAAACATTTTCAGTGAAATAATTCAGACCAATCTGGAAGTCCTATGCAGAACAGACAATTCTAAGAAATAAGAAAGTTTTTACAGCACATCAAGGTTACAATGCCAATTAATTCCAGTGTTGATCAGTTCCTCATAATGAGAAATATGTGGGTTTCCTGTAGGAATCCTTGTATTAGAGGTAGTATGAGTTCACAGGTAAAGAATGCATCTATTCTTTAGATGATGGCTCTAACAGATCTTAGAATAGATGAATAAAGAATCATCAGTTTACTGTATAGATGATCTAGTTACACTTGGGATGGATGGTAAAATAGTATCAGGGCTTTGATTCACAAAATAAAGGGCAAGGTTTACAGGCAGTTAGCTTCCATTGTATTGACAGTATATGTTTGTCCATCTATGACTATTTCTAAGTAAGATCAGTTAGGCTTAAAATTAGAAGTAAAGGAAAAAAGGGAGAAAGAAGAGAACAAGAAGGAAAGAAAGAAATCAAGCCAGTTATCCATCAGTTCAGTTCAGTTTAGTCACTCAGTCGTGGCTGACTCTTTGCCACCCCATGAACCGCAGCACTCCAAGCCTCCCTGTCCATCATCAGCTCCCAGAGTTTACCCAAACTCATGTCCATTGAGTCGGTGATGCAATCTAACCATCTCATCCTCTGTCATCCCCTTCTCCTGCACTCAATCTTTCCCAGCATCAAAGTCTTTTCAAATGAGTCAGCTCTTCACACCAGGTGGCCAAAGTATTGGAGTTTCAGCTTCAACATCAGTCCTTCCAGTGAACACCCAGGAATGATCTCCTGTAGGATAGACTGGTTGGATCTTCTTGCCATCTAAGGGACTCTCAAGAGTCTTCTCCAACACCACAATTCAAAAGCATCAATTCTTCAGCTCTCAGCTTTCTTCATGGTCCAACTCTCACATCCATACATGATTACTGGAAAAATCATAGCCTTGACTAGATGGACCTTTGTGGACAAAGTAATGTCTCTGTTTTTTAATATGCTGTCTAGTTTGGTCATAACTTTTCTTCCAAGGAGTAAGCATCTTTTAATTTCATGGCTGCAGTCACCATCTGCAGTGATTTTGGAGCCCCCCAAAATAAAGTCAGCCACTGTTTCCACTGTTTCCCCATCTATTTCCCATGAAGAGGTGGGACCAGATGCCATGGTCTTCGTTTTCTGAATGTTGAGCTTTAAGCCAAATTTTTCACTCTCCTCTTTCACTTTCATCAAGAGGCTCCTTAGTTCTTCTTCACTTTCTGCCATAAGGGTGGTGTCTTCTGCATATCTGAGGTTATTGATATTTTTCCCAGCAATCTTGATTCCAGCTTGTGCTTCTTCCAGCCCAGCGTTTCTCATGATGTACTCTGCATATAAGTTAAATAAGTAGGGTGACAATATACATCCTTGATGTACTCCTTTTCCTATTTGGAACCAGTCTGTTGTTCCATGTCTTGTTCTAACTGTTGCTTCCTGACCGGCATATAGGTTTCTCAAGATGCAGGTCAGGTGGTCTGGTATTCCCATCTCTCTCAGAATTTTCCACAGTTTATTGTGATCCACACACTCAAAGACTTTGGCATAGTCAATAAAGAGGAATAGATGTTTTCCTGGAACTCTCTTGCTTTTTCTATGATCCAGCAGATGTTGGCAGTTTCATTTCTGGTTCCTCTGCCTTTTCTAACACCAGCTTGAACTTCTGTAAACTCACGGCTCATGTATTGCTAAAGCCTGGCTTGGAGAATTTTAAGCATTACTTTACCAGCGTGTGAGATGACTGCAATTGTGTGGTAGTTTGAGCATTCTTTGGCCCTACCTTTCTTTGGGATTGGAATGAAAACTGATCTTTTCCAGTCCTGTGGCCACTGCTGAGTTTTCCAAATTTGTTGGCATATTGAGTGCAGCACTTTCACAGCATCATCTTTTAGGATTTGAAATAGCTCAACTGGAGTTCTATCACCTCCACTAGCTTTGTTTGTAGGATGCTTAGGATGCTTCCTAAGGCCCACCTGACTTCACATTCCAGGATGTCTGGCTCTAGGTGAGTGTGAGTGATCACACCATCATGATTATCTGGGTCATGAACATCTTTTTTGTACAGTTCTTCTGTGTATTCTTGCCACCTCTTCTTAATATCTTCTGCTTACATCCATACCATTTCTGTCCTTTATTGAGCCCATCTTTGCCATTCAATATCATGGTAATCCAAGTCTATGCCTCGACAAGTAATGCTGAAGAAGCTGAAGTTGAATGGTTCTATGAAGACCTACAAGACCTTTTGGAACTAACACCCCCCCCAAATGTCCTTTTCACTATAGGGGACTGAAATGTAAAAGTAAGAAGTCAAGAAACACCAGGAGTATGTCACGCACCTCTGTCCATAGTTCATCAGGCACTCTGTCTATCAGATCTAGTCCCTTAAATCTATTTCTCACTACCACTGCATAGTCATAAGGGATTTGATTTAGGTCATACCTGGATGGTCTAGTGGTTTTCCCTACTTTGTTCAATTTAAGTCTGAGTTTGGCAATAAGCAGTTCATGATCTGAGCCATAGTCTGCTCCCGGTCTTGTTTTTGCTGACTGTATAGAGCTTCTCCATCTTTGGCTGCAAAGAATATGATCAATCTGATTTTGGTATTGACCAACTGGTGATGTCCATGTGTAGAGTCTTCTCTTGTGTTGTTGGAAGAGGGTGTTTGCTATGACCAGTGCGTTCTCTTGGCAAAACTCTATTAGCCTTTGCCCTGCTTCATTCTGTACTCTAAGGCCAAATTTGCCTGTTACTCCAGGTGTCTTTTGACTTCCTACTTTTGCATTCCAGTCCCCTATAATGAAAAGGACTTTTTTGGTGGGGGGGTGTTAGTTCTAAAAGGTCTTGTAGGTCTTCATAGAACCATTCAACTTCAGCTTCTTCAGCTTTACTGGTCAGGGCATAGACTTGGATTACTGTGATATTGAATGGTTTGACTTGGAAACAAACAGAGATCATTCTGTCGTTTTTGAGACTGCATCCAAGTACTGAATTTCAGACTCTTTTGTTAACTATGATGGCTACCCCATTTCTTTTCAGGGATTCCTGCCCGCAGTAGTAGATATAATGGTCATCTGAGTTAAATTCACCCATTCCAGTCCATCTTAGTTTGCTGATTCCTAGAATGTCGACGTTCACTCTTGCCATTTCCTGTTTGAGCAGTTCCAATTCGCCTTGATTCATGGACCTAACCTTCCAGGTTCCTATGCAATATTGCTCTTTACAGCATTGGACCTTGCTTCTATCACCCGTCACATCCACAATTGGGTGTTGTTTTTCCTCTGGACCCATTTGTTCATTCTTTCTGGAGTTATTTCTCCACTGATCTCCAGTAGCATATTGTGCAGTTATTCATAAGATTCCAGAAAAGAGAGAAAAGTTTGTTGAGGAGCAAGTCTGTGGTTCTCAAAGTGTGGTCCCTGTAACAGGGGATCAGCATCACCTGAGAACTTGTTACAAATGCAAATTACGGGCCTTACCATGGGCCAACAGAATGAGAAAGTCTAGAGGTTGGGCACAGTGATTTATCTTTTAACAAGTTCTGCAAGTCATTGTCTCAAAGGTAAGAATCACTGGTCTAAGAAATGGGTTCTTCTAAAACTCCCAGTAGTCTGTTTCTTTTGAAGAGATTCCTGTACTTTTGGATCTTGACCAAGGAATCCTGTATTCTACAAATTTATAAAATTATATTGTCTTTGGTCCTTTTGGTCCCCAAGGAATAACTTTTAATGAATATGTGGTTTTGAAACACTGAGAAACTTTTTAACAACTCCCATTGCTCCCTTCCCCCAAGTGGTAATCAGCCCAGCCCTATCTCCTGAGCCGAGTCCAGTAGTTTCTCACAAGGATATCTCCTCTTTCCCTAGAGTCACACTCATTGTTGCATACTTGATGTATGGGCAGTAACTGGGAAACTGATGCTGGAGAAAAAGGATCTGCAAGAAGATGGAAGACCTGGAGACTCTCTCCCAGTCTGGCTGAAGGAAGGTGAGACCAGGATTTCCTCACCTGTGGATACAGTAAGAAGGATCCAGAGTCACTTGCTGGAGAGTGCAGAGAATAAACAAAGAACACAGACTGATGGCAGGAAATCTAAGGTGTGAAGGGAGCCTCAGAAAGTAATGCAGAGGAAATGAGGTTCTGAAAACAGATTCCTCAAGTTGCATGTGCAAAACCAGGCTTTTAACAACCAAGTGAGAACGTGGTCCTGTGACTTAGAGGGAGGATGTTGAGAACAGAGGATAAAGAAATACACCACAGAATTCTCCACATGGTCACACTGAACAAGATCATGTAACTCTCCTAATACATTAGGATAGCCAACTGGTTTTTGAGCAACTGCTAAATCAGAGTTGCTATTATATATTTTTGGGCTACCGAGTAATTAAATTTAAAATCTAATTCGAAGGGACCACAGAAAAGAAATGATAAATGCTGTATTAGAGGTACTTATAAATGTTATTGGCACCCTGAGAAGGGAGGGATTAATTCTGCATGGGAGAAATGGAGAAGGAGTCAGAGAGAAGGTGATATCTGAGGACTTCTAGGTTGAGAAAGTTGTAGAATATATTTCAGGAAACAAAATTCATTTCCAAAGCTACAGAAGCAACTGAATATATGACATATGTGATAGACTATGAATTCCCTGAACAGCAACCAGTTCCTGGGTAACAGGGATACTGATGAGAAGGATAGATGGAACCTACATTTTAGAACTTGGTGTGACACACTGAGAGGGAGTCACATGTATGTAAGCATGTGTTTCAACCCTGAATTAACCCATAAATCATGTTAGGTCACTTCTAAGCATTTGAGTTTTAAGCTGTGGGGCCTCAATACTCATTAAAAGATTATAATGATGGGGGGAGGTGATCAAATATGAGTTTGGAAAGATCTCTCTGACAGTGATATAGTATATAGACAAGAGTGGAGGCAGATGGAAGCGCAAGGATAAGACTAAAATGATCTCTGATGGACAATGGATTGCAGGAGGCAAGTGAGGAGAGGAGTGAGGCAAGACAGGAGAGTGCAGAAGCCACTTAACCCTCACTTGTCACCTCTATCTCTCACCTCCCTAACCTTCTTCACCTTTCTTCCCTTCCATCTCCCACCCCTCCACCTTTTCATTCCCTTTCTTTCCTCCCCATTAATCTTAATCTTCTCCTTTTTGTTCCTTTGTCTATTCTATTTCTCTTATTTCAGTATCTTCCCGTGTCTTCTGCTCTTGTATTCAGTAACATTTTATAAATTCTTGGGCTTTTTATAAAAGGTCTTCCAATCCCCTTCATACAGTATCCACCACCTGTTTTTAATTAGAGAATCTCTCTCCACTTCCTCGTGTCTCAGCACAAACACCATATATGTCCTTGCTTCATCCAGTAAGGGACCACCTACACCAGGGAGAGGGGACATCCCCTATAGCTGTTCACCCACCCAGAGTCAACACCACATGCTTTTTGAGTATTGACTCTCACAAAGCATGAGCACTGCAGGGCACAAATAAATTGTGAATCAAGACATAATGTCAGTAGCACGTTATGGTTGAATTGGGGAGGAAAAACCTAGAGACAAAAAGTTCATTAACATTTTGATGTGCTAGCTGTTACACGAGAAATGATTGGTGCAAAATGTATTAGAGACTTGGAAGAAGGCAAGGGATCTTTACGGTAGGACACTACATAGAGGAGAGCGATTACCATGTAATATTGCAGGTACTATTTAAGGAACCTATGTGTTATCTTATTTAATCTCCTAGACAGTCCATAGAGACAACATTTTTGTTGTGGAAACTGAGACAGAGAGCTTGAATAACTTACTCTGGGTCAAATCTCAAGAATAAGAAGCTCTGGAATTTGACTACAAGTCTGTTGGACTCCAAACATCTCCTCATCACTGTACTACACAGAATGTTTAAAAAGCAGCCTGTATGTGTCTCTGGATGGCTTTTTGATATAGCATGAATATATATTTCAGCACCAACTTGTACATGCTCCAAAGGCAAGGCCATTTAATCAGTATCTGGAATTATGATCTGCACAAAAATGTCCATCATCTAGAACTGGAACTCAATTTGAGCCCCTGAGCACTAATACATCTCTGTCTGTGGTGTGTTTTCTTCACGTGTATGGAGAAGACACCATGCAACCAGGGAACCTCACATGTGTATCGGAATTTGTCTTCCTGGGGCTCTCACAGAGTCACGAGCTCCACCTCTTCTTGTTTCTGGTGTTCCTGCTTGTCTACACAACCACTGTCATGGGAAACCTCCTCATCATGGTCACAGTGAGCTCTGATTCCAGGCTCCACACACCCATGTATTTTCTGCTCAGAAACCTGGCCGTCATAGACCTCTGCTTCTCCTCAGTCACTGCCCCAAAGATGCTGGTGGACTTCCTCTCTGAGAAGAAGACCATCTCCTACCAGGGCTGCATGACCCAGATCTTCTTCTTCCACTTTCTGGGAGGTGCCATGGTCTTCTTCCTCTCAGTGATGGCCTATGACTGCCTTGTTGCCATCTCCCGGCCCCTCCACTATGTCACCATCATGAACACTCAGGTCTGTGCTGGGCTGGTGGTGGCAAGCTGGGTGGGAGGCTTCATCCATTCCATTTCCCAACTAGCTCTGATGCTCCCACTGCCTTTTTGTGGCCCCAATGTCCTAGATAACTTCTACTGTGATGTTCCACAAGTTCTGAGACTTGCCTGCACTGACACTTCTGTCCTGGAGTTCCTCGTGATCTCCAACAGTGGGATGCTGGATGTCATCTGGTTCCTCCTCCTCCTGGTCTCCTACTCAGCCATCCTGGTGATGCTGAGGTCCCACTCAGGGCAGGCGAGGAGGAAGGCAGCTTCCACCTGCACCACCCACATCATCGTCATGTCTATGGTCTTCATTCCAAGCATTTATCTCTATGCCAGGCCCTTCTCCTCCTTCTCCATGGACAAGGCTGTATCCATCAGCCACACGGTCATGACTCCCATGCTCAACCCCATGATCTACACCCTGAGGAACCAGGAGATGCAGGCAGCAGTGAAGAGATTAGGGAGGCGCTGGCTGCTTTGTAAAAGAGAGTGATAGTGGGTCACTTCTCTTTGGCTTTGTTCTCCATTGATAATTAGGAGAGAGAGCTGCTGTAACTGGCCTCTTCAATAACTTGTGTATGTGTTATAAGGGTCATCATAAAAGTGAATGCCTATTGAAAATAAGCAGCTTACCCAGATTTTGAGGAAAAAGGTAAATTCTTACTTTTGTTTGTGTTAGATGATTTGAACACTCCAATGACAGCAACATTTGTTGTCGTGGAAACATTCTGGCAAGCCACACTCTCCTTTCTGCCTTCTTGGTGGACAGTTAGTTTCCTGTTAGAATGATAGCATTTCCCCAGGAGAGCAGTTCTGTTTTCTGTATTTTGACCTCTTTCTCAGTACCTCATTTTGGTGTGAGACTGGATTATTGGAGACTGCCCAGGATTCTGAGTCTTAAGCTTTAATTTGGAGACCCTAACTACTGAACTACGTGAGTCTGAGTGAACTCTGGGAGTTGGTGATGGACAGGGAGGCCTGGCGTGCTGTGATTCATGGGGTTGCAAAGAGTCGGATACGACTGAGCGACTGAACTGAACTGAACTGAACTGAACCCATCACTTACCAAATGGATGACCTTGCATGAGACACTTGCCTTCTCTTGAACTCATAACTTCTTATCAACAAACTCACTGATCTTAATATCTGATCCCAAGCCTCCCAGTTTTATTATGAGTCATATATAAAAACTGAGATAACATTGAGTGAACTATGGAATTACATGTTATTTTCAAGTTGAAAATAACACTTCAAGTCACACTTTTTCACTGTACATTTTAGTATAGTATAATGATTATTACAAGCAAAAGATTACATGTAAAACATGAGATTTCAAATATAATATGAATATTCATGTACGTGATACTCAACTCAAGAACCACAGGGTGCCAATAGCTTATACCTGCCTATAGGTCCTCTCCATCACATGACTTTTCCCCAGATGAAACCATTTATTTGAATTTTGTGTTTATCATTCCATTGCTTATAAAAATAATCTCATCACATTTTAACATAATCAGCATATTGTTTTATTTTGCTATTTTGAGCTTCATACAAATATTACATTGTATATAATATTCCAGGATTTACTTTTTTCCACTCCACATTATGTTTCTAAATGATACATGTTATTCTTTTTGGCTGCAGTTTATTCATTTGCTCTGCTGTATAATATTCCTTTGTGAGGATAAGCTTAGAGGGATTGTTCCCAGTTTTTGCCATTGCAAACAGTGCTCTTTTGAATATTCTTCTACTTGTTGTTTTGTTGAGGGGCTTGGGTCATATATCTGCAAGTGGAAGTGCCGATTAAAGTGGATAAATATTTCACTGTAGAGAAATTGGTATTTCTATCATATTTCTTTCCACACTTTTTATTGTACGCAACTTCCCATGAATGCTTTTTGTTTGCTTTTCTACTGACTGCTTCTATGTAGTATAGGAGTGCCTGTGTAATTTGGTTGCTGATTTATTGCCGGCTATATTTATTACAATGCCTTCTCCCAGTTTATGGTTTGTCTTCTTTATTTTTGGTGTTAGTTTTCATGTAATCAGGTATATCAATCTTTTATTTTAGTATTAGCTAATGTGTGTTTAGTCTCTCAGTCTTGCCTGACTCTGAAACCCCTTGGATTGTAAGCTGCCAGGCTCCTCTGTCCATGGAATTTTTCAGGCAAGAATACTGATGTGAGTTGCCATTTCCTCCTCCAGGGGATCTTTCCAGTCCAGGTACTGAACCTGCATCTCCAATGTCTCCTGCATTGCAGGTAGATTCTTTACCTGCTGAGCCGTTGGGGAAGCCCAGTTAGCTCATATTAATATCTAATTTTAAAAAATAGTTTCTTATCCAGAGGATAACATGATATTCTGCTACCAAATTCTATCTTAACTTTTTAAAAAATTTAACTTTAAAAACATTTTACACTCTTTGAGAAACTTCAAACTTACAGAAAATTTGTAAGCATAGTAGATTTTTTCCTGAAAGTTTGAGGGTAAGCTACCAACCCAATGCCCACCACTCCTTAATATTTGTATGCATTTCCTACAAAGAAAATTTCCTCCAATACTGCCATACAGTGATTAAAACTAATATAAAACAAACATTGATAGAATATAATATTTAGTTTCTATTCAAGTTTTGCCAGATTTCTCAATAAAGTCTGATAAACAGAGAATCTGGTGAGAAGCCATGTGTTGCATTTAGCTGTCATGTCTTTTTAGACTCATTAGATCTGGAAGAGTTTCCTCTTGGTTTTGCTTAATAGTACCCCATTCTTCTTTATGGCTGAATACTATTCCACTGTCTGGATACAGTATATTTTGCTTATCCACTCATCTGTTGAATGACATTTTGATTGTTTCCACATTTTGTCTATTGTAAGGGCTACTGCTAATATTTATTAACAAATATTTGTCTGAATACCTATTTTCAGAACCTTTGAGTATATACCAATGAGTAGAATTGCTGGATCATGTGGTTAATTCTGCATGTAACTTTTTGAAGAACTGTGAAAGAGTTTTTTATAGCAGCATTCCCGTTGGAACTTATGAGGTTTCTAATTTCTTCAGATTCTCACACTTGTTATTTATTACTGCTAATACTACTACTATCCTATCAGGCATGAAATAGTATCACATGGGTTTTATTTTCATTTCCTTAATTACTGATGATATTGAACATCATTTCGTGTTGAGCATTATTTATCATAGGGCATTTAAATACTTTCTTTAGAGAAATGTATATTCAATCCCATTGCCTATTTGGAAAATTGGGTTTTTGCCTTTTTCTTGTTGAACTGTTGTTGCCATTCAATCACATGTCCAACTCCTGTGACCCCATGGACTACTTATATAAACTTTTCTTATGTTTCCTATGTCATTTCTGCTTACTTCTCATTCATTTTCCTATTTATTTGGTTTTTTCCTTTTTGTCTCAGTGGCCTTCTTTAATCTCGTATTGATCCTTGGCTATCTACACTTAAGAACAAGGCAGTCAATACAAATTCGTACATCTCTATATGAAAGCATTTCCCTGTTGGCTCACACAGCAAAGAATTTGCCTGCAATGAGGGGGACCCAGGTTTGATCCCTGGGTTGGGAAGATTCCCCTAGAGAATGAAATGCAACCTAGCTTCAGTATTCTTGCCTAGAGAATTCCTTGGACAGAGAAGCCAGGTGGGCTACAGTCCAGGGGTTGCAAGGAGTCTGACACAACTGAGTGACTAACACTTTCAGTTTCATATAAAAGCTTTTAGACTTTATCTTAAAGGTTCAGGTGGATATCTGCTGTTTACTGGGGGACACCTGAATATCAAAACATGGAGGTCTATTTTTCCGGAGTTACTGTTTCTGCAAAGAAAAATCTTGCTTTCCTGTCTTTGTCTTAGATGCTCAAATTTTATGGTATGGTAGGGAGAGTGACGGGTCAGTACTTCTTTAGAGAATAAATGCTTACTCGTTCTGTCATTTACATTCCTCACAATTTTACCTCTGGTGCATCATATTCATTCCCTATTCCAGGTGCTTTATAAGAAGATGACTTTGTTCTTGGGGGTCTACCCAGAGCTATTCCCAACCACCTCCCTCTTGCTTGTCCCCGAACACAAGTGTGCACTTTCCTAGAACATTTAGAAGCCAGGCTTCCTGACGTGTGTATCTGATCCAGGTGAAAATTACAACAAAAAATGTGTTAGCCAAGTAGCTTCTGGAGAAGGTTTCTTCTCCATGAGTAGAGATAAGAGATGAAGGAGGATAAAGAAATTGCCCCCTACCCCTTTCCTCCCCTCCAGCTTTTGAATGAGATGTGTGAGGACACACACCATAATGAAGCATGGAGGCATCTTGGCTCATGAGGGAGAGGCCAAGAGCACCACAGACTCACTGAACCCGTGTCCTGATATAAGAGAGCTGTGTGTCTCTGGTGGCTCATTGGCTTTCACTCCTGATTTTTCTTAATTACCTTTTTATCCTTATCTTTCTTAGCTCCCATTTCCTTTTCCCTTCTTCCTTCAGATCTCTACCCTACTCACATCTTTAATAATTTTGAAGCTGGGATGGACTAGTCATGAGCACAGAACAGTTATAAGCCCCTAACTGCCTTCATTCAGTCTTTCCTGAACAGAATTGAATAAACAGAGGAGCTGTATACCCCTATGTCCATCCACTCAGCTCTCCCTTCTCTCCTCCTCCCTGCTGTCATGGAGGCCCTTGTCTGTAGGTCATTCTTCTGTGTGATGTCCTCCACTGGCTTCCCACATCTCTGAAGGTAAAAACCTAAATGTATGAGACTGGTCTCTTAACACTATTTAGAGTGATCCTTGTCTGCTCTTCACCTAAATGCCCCACCACTTCTTCTGTGCTCAAGCTTCGTTGAGGCTTTCAGGGTTCATGGAGCATATGCTGTACCATTTCATCTGTGGATCTTTGTTCTTTTGCCAGATACGCACTTTCCCTCCTCTGTATGCCTAACACACTTGTACTTTACTTCTGCTTAAATGTCATCTCCTTTCCAAAGTTTTCCTTCTCTTTCAGTCGTGGTTGGTTTCTCAGTCTTTTAACTTTTGAGCGTTGCCCTAGTAGAGCTAGAAAGGCATTTATTAATATGTGTTTCTGGGTTTAGCTTTCCCATCAGTCTGTGAGTTCCTTGAGAATATATGTCTTATTTTTTGTATCCTAAGCATGAAATGTACCCAGACCTAACTCTCACTGCTCTCCTATTCTTCTTGCTGTTCAGTCACTCAGTGGTCTCTGACTCTTTGAGACCCCATGGACTGAAGTATGCCAGGCTTCCCTGTCCTCCACTATCTCCCAGAGTTTGCTCAAACTCATGTCCCCTGAGTCAAGGATGCCGTCAAACATCTCATCCTCTGTCGCCCACTTCTCCTTCTGTCCTCAATCTTTTCCAGCATCAGGGTCTTCTCAAATGAGTCAGCTCTTCGCACCAGGTGGCCAAAGTACTGGAGCTTCAGCTTCAACATCAGTCCTTCCAATGAACACTCAGGACTGATCTCCTTTAGGATGGACTGGTTGGATCTCCTTGCAGTCCAAGGGACCCTCAAGAGTCTTCTCCAACACCACAGTTCAAAAGCATCAATTCTTCAGTACTCAGCTTTCTTTATAGTCCAACTCTCACATCCATACATGACTACTGGAAAAACTATAGCCTTGACTAGACGGACCTTTGTTGACAAAGTAATGTCTCTGCTTTTTAATATGCTGTCTAGGTTGGTCATAACTTTACTTCCAAGGAGTGAGCGTCTTTTAATTTCATGGCTGCAGTCACCATCTGCAGTGATTTTGGAGGCCCAAATAATAAAGTCAGCCACTGTTTCCAGTTTCCCCATCTATTTCCCATGAAGCGATGGGACCAGATGCCATGATCTTAGTTTTCTGAATGCTGAGCTTTAAGCCAACTTTTTCACTCTCCTCTTTAACTTCTCCAAAACTACAGTTCAAAATTGTCAATTCTCCAGTGCTCAGCCTTCTTTGTGATCCAACTCTGACAGACACACATGACTACTGGAAAAACCATAGCTTTAACTATATGGACCTTTGTCCGTAAAGTCATGTCTCTGCTCTTTAATAACCTGTCTAGGTTTGTCATAGCTTTTCTTCCAAGGAGCAAGTGTCTTTGAACTTCATGACTGCAGTCACCATCCACTGTGATTTTAGAGTCCAAGAAGATATTCTTTAAAAAGGATAACTTTCCATCATGATAACTAATGTTAATCTAAAAATGTATGTGTTGTTGTGTTGAGAGCTCAGTCACTCAGTTGTATCTGACTCTTTTCAGCCCCACAGATTGTAGCCTGCCAGGCTTCTTTCTTCATGGAATTCTCCAGGCAAAAATACTGGAATGGGTGCCATTTCCTACTCCAGGGGACCTTTCCAACCCAGGGATCGAACCCGAGTCTTTTACATCTCCTGCACAGCCAGGCAGGTTCTTTACCACTAGCGCCACCTGGGAAGCCCATATAAAGAGTACTGGAGTTTTATAGATGGTGAAATAGAATTGGATATGGATGGAGAATTAACCTTGAGACCTGATTGACAAAATAAGATTCATAGGATTTTTTTCCAATGTTGTATACAAACATTTTCCAACCTATGATGTTGTCCATGTAAAGATCAATAATTTTTTTAAGTAAGCTATCAAACCATTTGTCTTACTGTGATACCGTGAGAAGAACTGTTCATTGTAGCTGACAAGAGCAGTGAAACTCAGAGTTAGTGGTTCTCAAAATGTGGCCCCAGAAAAGCATTGTCAGCCTCACCTGAAAGCTTATTAGAAATTTGAATTCTCCAGCTCCATCCAAGATCTACTAAATCAAAATTTTCTGCATGGCCATTTCTCAGGTTTAACATCCCCTTGAGTGATTCTAACGCAATAGGTTTAAAAAATCCCACAAACTTTGAGAGAATCTGGTTTTTCAAATCTTGGTCTCCTGATCTTACATGTCATAAATCTACAATTTTCAACATTTTTTGTTGTCTTTTCTTTCATTCTGGTTTGTGTGTGTATGTGCGTGTTTTGAATTTTGTTTTTTTTTTTTTTTTTTTTAGTTTTTTGCCCTCAAGGTAGACCTCTCATACAGTGAGTGTTTTTGAGAGACTTAGATACTTTTTTAACAACTCCCACTGTTCCTTGCCCCTAGTGGGAATCATTTCAGCCCCACTTCCTGAGCTCAGTCCAATAATTTCTCCCAAGGATATACCCTCTTCCCCAGGGTCATGGCCATGAATCATGTGTGTGAGGTATGGGCAGAGTTCAGGAAATTTGAAGCTCATAGAGAGGACCTCCTAGAACAATGCAAGATCTGAATTCTCTTCTCCCATTCAGGGTTGAAGGAAGGTGAGAGCCTGAGGGTTTTCATACCTGCCAAAGGTGACTAAGTTCTTTGAAACATCTGCTGAATGGTGGTGAGTATAAAAAAGTGACATAGGCATGATGGTACTAAGTCTAATGTTGGAGGAGAGCCTCACAAAGTAATTTGGAACAGGGGTGAGGAATGTACTGTTAAAACAGCTGCTTCAGGTTGCATGTAAAGCCCAGTAGTTTTAACAACCAACAATCACCCAATCACTGGCCTTGTGAGATAGGGAACACAGGATAAGTAAAATTACTTTAAAAATCTTCCATTACCTACTTAATACATTAACTTGACAATATTTACTGAGCATGTGCTATATCAGAGTTGCTGTTCCAAGTTCTGGGGTTAGCAAGATATTGAAATTATGATGTAGCTGGTTGAGGGGAGATGCTGAAAAAAAAAAAAAAAAGAATAATGATAAACCTGGAACAGAGGTTTGTTTTGATGTTAAAGAACCTTGAAAAATGGGGAATTTGTTTGCATGGGAGAAGTAGTGATGCGAGTGACAGAGAGGGTGACATTTAAGTGGTGGACCTTTTCTAGTGTTGAGAAGGTAGGAACAGAATTTCAGGAAAGAAATATGGCACGTCTAAGACTATAATCCATTAAAGAGCTAGTGGTTCAGTAGAGGTGCAAATACTGATTAGAAAGGCAGATGGAGGTTATGTTTTACAGCCCAGCGTGACATGCTGAGTTGCATGCACATGTGTATGTGTTTCTACTCTGACTAGACCCACAAAGTGTTGGATGTGGACCCTAAGGGGCTCTGGCGAGCATCACTAAGAGTAGAAGCGAGAGGAGAACATGAATAAATCAGCATTTAGAAAGGTCTCATGGACACTTATATAGAAGGTTCAGTTCAGTTCTGTCACTCAGTCATGTCTGACTCTTTGCAACCCCATGGACTGCAGCACGCCAGGCCTCTCTGTCCATCACCAACTTGCAGAGTTTACCCAAACTCATGTCCATTGAGTTGGTGATGCCATCCAACCATCTCATCCTCTGTCGTCCCCTTCTTCTCCCACCTTCAATCTTTCCCAGTATCAGGGTCTTTTCAAATGAGTCAGCTCTTCACATCAAGTGGTCAAAGTATTGGAGTTTCAGCTTCAGCATCAATCCTTCCAATGAACACTCAGGACTGATCTCCTTTAGGATGTAATGGTTGGATCTCCTGCAGTCCAAGGGACTCTCAAGAGTCTTCTCCAGCACCACAATTCAAAAGCATCAATTCTTCAGCCCTCAGCTTTCTTTATAGTCCAACTCTTACATCCATACATGACTACTGGAGAAGCTGTAGCCTTGACCAGATGTATCTTTGCTGCCAAAGTAATGTCTCTGCTTTTTAATATGCTGTCTGGGTTGGTCACAACTTTCCTGCCTGTTGTAAAAGCAAATTGAAGTGAAAAACAAGAAGGGAATGGTCTCTGATAGATAAGAGAGGTCCGGAGCGGGGGGATGGGATGAGGCAGGGGGAGTAGGGAGGGCATTTAATCCTCACCTGTCACCTCTGTCTCTCACTCTCCAAGTCGTTCTTTACCTTTGGTCCCACTCACTCCCCCACCCAACCACCTTTCCATTCCCCTTCCTTCACTCATTCTATTTCCCCATTTTCCTTCCTTGTAATTTTCTTCCTTCCCTTAATTCTTCATCTATTTCTATTTCTCTACCTTCAACATTTTTCTTTCTTTTCTATGCTGGATTCAATATCATCTTCTAAAATTGCCATTCTTCAGACCTTCAACCAGAGGGGCAAGAGCGTGTGCAAGTGGGGGCAGGTCCTGAAATTCTCTTCAGTTCTTGAGACTGGCCACTCACATGTGTAAAGAGTATTTCTAAGAGACAAAGAGGCTTCTATTGATACTTGAGGTGTGTGACTTCAGAGAGAAGTGGATAATTGTGCAACAAATCCAAACTTTTAGATTAGCGAATTTTTGAACTGCTAATCTTTCTTGATTCCCAAAGGAACAGATTATTTATGATTGAATGTAACATGTTCCTGAATTTTGCATGGCATGTTACAGCAATGCAGTTGCTAAGAATCCCGTTTGGCTTGTCAACCTTCTACTCTTCCATTGTGTTGTAAAGGCCACATTCAGTGAACAGATTGTCCTGAACTGAA
Source organism: Budorcas taxicolor (assembly GCF_023091745.1). Lineage (NCBI taxonomy): Eukaryota > Metazoa > Chordata > Mammalia > Artiodactyla > Bovidae > Budorcas > Budorcas taxicolor. The sequence goes on from NC_068928.1 coordinate 8,915,545, forward strand.
CTCAGCACCTTCCTCTGAACCCTCCTCTGCTCTCAGGGTTACTCTTTCAGGGAACTAAGCATTACCATCACCACTCAATAGCCCAACCCAGAAATCTAAGGATCATTCATGACATTTTCCTCTTCCCCTCAATCCAAACTATCACCATGCATGCATGCTAAGTTGCTTCAGTCATGTCCAGCTCTTTGTGACCCTATGGATTGTAGCCTGCCAGTCTCCTCTGTCCATGGGATTCTCCAGGCAAGAATCCTGGAGTGGGTTGCCCTGCCCTCCTCCAGGGGATCTTCCCAGTCCAGGAATCTAACCTGTGTCTCGTGTCTCCTGCATGAGACCTGGCAGGCAGATCCTTTACCACTCGCACCACCCGGGAAGCCCAAACTACCACCAAGTCCTCTCAACCCTACTTCCAGTTAGTGCTATTTCTACCACCCTAGTTCAGGCTATACTCACCTTCTCTACTGCCTTAACCACATGCAGCTCCTAACCGGGCTCCCTTCGTCCTCCTTTGTGTCCTGTCCAATCAACTTGATGTCCAATCAACATCCCAGTCAATCAAAATCACACAACTGAGATCACTGTTCTCTACCCTGAACCTTTTGGTGGCTCCCATATGATATGAATGTGTAGCAAGACTCTACCAGGAAAGAAAAGTTACAGCTTAAAAGAGAACAAAGTTTAGAAATAAAATCAAAAAGAAAATAGAAAAATAAATACAATTACTGATCTTTCAGAAGAGCTCTATGTCTCCTTTAAACAATATATTCATTTAATTTCTTCACTAACAAAATAGTTACCCCTCTGCCCCTTGTCTCCACCTATAATCTGAGGAGCCTCAGCCGGTAAGGGGCCAGCTACTCTGGAGGATGGAAAGGAATGGAATGCCCCAGGTGTGCAGCTGTGTCCAGAGTCTCCCTTGCTTGTCCCATGCAGGTACTATTGCACACCAAGTCGATTTTCACCCATCAAGCCATAACACCAAGTACTTGTTAATAATAATTACTGACTATGAGCAAGGATGGACAGTGCAGAGCACAAATAAATTGTGAAATCAAGACCTATGTGTCTAGCACCTTATGGTTGAATTGTGAAGGAGAAACACTGGCACATGAAAAGTTCATGAACATGCTGATCTGTTCACATGAGAAATGTGAACATGAATGTGTTACACGAAAAATGATTGATACAACAGCCAATATTATCTAATAACTGTAAATGGAAAGTAACCTTTAAGTTGCATAAAGATAAGGACGTTTTTTAATAAATTATTTTTTTTAGTTTTAGTTTTACTTTATTTTACTTTACAATACTGTATTGGTTTTGCCATACATTGACATGAATCTGCCACGGGTGTATACGAGCTCCCAATCCTGAATCTCCCTCCCAATAAATTATTTTTTTAAAAGGAAAAGTGATTAGTAAAAAATGTAGTAGAGACTGGGGTGGAGTAGGAGACTGCACAGAAGAGAGTAATTAACATTTATTATTGCAGATACCGTCCTAGGAACTTTCTGTGTTCTTTTACTTAATCCCTTAGGCAGTTTCTATAACGCAAATATATTTCTTACAGATATGAATGCGACCCCATGGACTGCAGCCTGCCAGGCTCCTCTGTTCATGGGATTTTCCAGGCAAGAGTACTGGAGTGGGGTGCCATTGCCTTCTCCGATATTTCTTACAGATATGGAAATTGTAATGCAGATTAAGAAAGTAGCTCAAAGCCAAATCTCTCTCAAGGAAATGAACGCTCTGAAGTTTTGGCTCTGGTTCTGAAGAATTCTGAGGGCTTCCCACCCCTATATTACACTGAATCTTAGAAAGGCAGGTGGCATGTATTTCTGGATGGTTTTAAGATATCTCATGTGTGTGTACTCAAACACGAACTGGTAAACTTTCAAGAGACAAGTCATTGAATTGGCACTTGATATTGTGATCTGTACATGAGGATGTCCATCACATTTCCTTGGGCGACTGAATTGAGCCCTTGAGCCCTAAAAGGACAAACAATAATTCATGTGTCTATGTCTCTGCCTTGTTTCCTTTAGGAGTATGGAGAAGACAGCATGGATTCAGGGAACCTCACGTGGGTATCAGAATTTGTCTTCCTAGGGTTCTCCCAGAATCAGGAGCTCCAGTTTTTACTGTTTCTGGTGTTCCTGCTTGTCTACACAACCACTGTCATGGGAAACCTCCTCATCATGGTCACCGTGAGCTCTGATTCCAGGCTCCACACACCCATGTATTTCCTGCTGAGAAATCTGGCCGTCATAGACCTCTGCTTCTCCTCAGTCACTGCCCCAAAGATGCTGGTGGACTTCCTTGCTGAGAAGAAGACCATCTCCTACCAGGGCTGCATGGCCCAGATCTTCTTCTTCCACCTCTTGGGAGGTGGGACTGTCTTCTTCCTCTCAGTGATGGCCTATGACCGTTACATAGCCATCTCCCGGCCTCTCCACTACATCACCATCATGAACGCTCGAGTGTGTGGGGGGCTGGTGGCGGCTGCCTGGGTAGGGGGCTTTGTCCACTCCATTGTCCAGCTGGTTCTGATGCTCCCATTGCCCTTTTGTGGACCCAACATCCTAGATAACTTCTACTGTGATGTTCCACAAATGCTGAGGCTTGCCTGCATGGACACCTCCCTGCTGGAGTTCCTTATGATCTCCAACAGTGGGATGCTGGTCCTCATCTGGTTCCTCCTCCTTCTGATCTCTTATGCTGTCATCCTGGTGATGCTGAGGTCCCACTCTGGGCAGGCGAGGAGGAAGGCAGCTTCCACCTGCACCACTCACGTCATCGTTGTGTCTATGATCTTCATTCCCTGTATCTATATCTATGCCCGGCCCTTCACCTCTTTCCCCATGGACAAGGCTGTGTCCATCAGCTACACTATCTTGACCCCCATGCTCAATCCCATCATCTACACCCTGAGGAACCAGGAGATGCAGGCAGCCATGAAGAGATTAGGCAAGCACCTAGTGATTTCCAGCAGGGAGTGAACTTAACATAAGTTGACTTTAAATGACAAATCTTCTCTCTGAACTTTGTTTTTCCATATGAGAAGTGAAGGTAAGTCTTCTGGAATGCAACAGTTGAAATTAATATATCTATGGAGATTAATATTTCTATGGAGCTGTTGTTCTGTCAGGTATTGTGTTAGGCACTTTCACACTTCTGTCTCATTCTCAGAAAACTGACAGTGGATATGTTATTCTTGTATTAAACAGTTTAGAAATAAGAAAACTCAGAAGTGACTTGCTCATTGATGAACAGAAAGAGAGGAGAAGGCCAGGAGATGGTTCCTCTGATCCCCCAGTTTCAAGACAGGCGATATGGATGGGATTTGAAACCCAGGGCTTCTTCCAATCACAAGGGAGAGCTTAGAGTTTCTCATCTATGGATGGGGGCTTCCCTGGTGGTTCAGTGGTGAAGAATCCACCTGCCAAACAGGAGACACAGGTTCGATCCCTGGATGGAAGATTGCCTGGAGAAGGAAATGGCAACCCACTTAAGTATTCTTGCCTGGGAAATCCAATGGACAGAGGCGCCTGGCAGATTGCAGTCCATGGGGTCACCACAAAGAGTTAGGCACAAATTAGCGACTAAAGAACACCACCAACAATATCTATGGATGAATATCTGTGATGAATCTTCAACTCTTTCATCTTAAATCTGGAACACTCACCTTTGTTCTGCTCCCTCATCCCCTCTGCGGTTTTTGGAAGTGGTATCACTTGTAATATCATCTAAATATTTCCCATAAGGGTATATTCCCTTTGGGTTTGTTTCTTTTCTGTAAAATACACCTTGGGTAATCTGAAAAACTACTCTGCCTTCCCAACCTGTTCTTTGCATTATATAGATGATATGGCTGAGAGGAGGATGCTGTGGTGTAGTTGGGGATCCAAGGCCGGAGAGGGCAAAGCCATGTCTATCAGTGGTCCAGATATGAGGTATGGGTTCAATCCAAGGTTGCCACCTCATGGGTTTTGCCTTTCTCTTTGACTTCCTGCCCCAGATTAAGGGCTCCTTGAATGTGGGACATGCCTTATTCACCTTGAAATTTGCTCATCACCTTGAACAGTAGCTCATCCAGAGAGGTATTTCTACTTTTTCTTGTACCCCATTCCTTCCCTGTATAGTTCAGATCTATATTTGATTTCTCTCTGTATAACATTTCTTTGCTCCATCTTCTTATTTCCTTTTTAAAACTTTTGGGCAATGTAGAATCTTGACCCAAAGTTAGGAAGATAATATGAAGACTTTTTTCCCCTATTCCCTCCCAATAACCACCTCATCTGGGAAATATTCAATAAAACTTGCAGGCTCTTCAAGCCATCACGGCAGCTCTGAGTTGATGCTTTCTTCACTTTTACGTCCCTGTGCCTTTTCATGCATTTCTCCCCATTCTTAGTGGGTGTTTGGAGATGAGGGCAGAGAAAATGGACTGTGTCATATTTGATCGGAGTGTCCCTCAAAACAGTGTTTTCCCCTTTTGCACAAAAGTCCTTTAAATATCTGGTGATACTTTTCTCACCCTCTAACTTGTCTCTTCTCTAGATGAAGCATCTACTTTCCTTCAATTGTTCCCATTGTGACAAGTTTCCTAATTCCACCATCTTGGCCATCTCCTCTGTATTTACTCTCCTATGACAACATCCCTCTTAAAATGTGACGCTCAGCCTATGACATATAGCTAATTGGAGAGTGTGATCTCTTTGGAAAACTATGATAGTCCTACTTGAAATATATAGCCACAAAGATGTTTTTGGTAGCAAACAGCAGCATAACCAAATCAGTGCTTAAAGAATGAGGAGATTATCTCATTTAAAAAGATTAGAGGGCTTCCCTGGTGATTCAGTAGTAAAGATTCCACTTGCCAATGCAAGAGACATGGGTTCAATCCCTGACTCAGGAAGATCCTACATGCTTTGGAGCAACTAAGCCCATTCACCTCAACTATTGAACCTGTGCACTAGAGCCCTGGAACCACAACTATTGAGCCCATGTGCCTCAAGTACTAATGTCAGAGCACCCTGGAGCCCCTGCTCTGCAATGAGTGAAGCCACTGCAATGAGAAGCCAGCACACCACAACTAGAGAGAAGCCCCTGCAAACTGCAACTAGAGAAAAGCCCATGTAGCAGCAAAGACCCAGCACAACCAAAAATAAATGAATAAATAAAACTCAGTTCAGTTCAGTTCATTCACTCAGTCGTGTCCGACTCTTTGCAACCCCATGAATCACAGCACGCCAGGCCTCCCTGTCCATCACCAACTCCCGGAGTTCACTCAGACTCACGTCCATCGAGTCCGTGATGCCATCCAGCCATCTCATCCTCTGTCGTCCCCTTCTCCTCCTGCCCCCAATCCCTCCCAGCATCAGAGTCTTTTCCAATGAGTCAACTCTTCGCATCAGGTGGCTAAAGTACTGGAGTTTCAGCTTTAGCATCATTCCCTCCAAAGAAATCCCAGGGCTGATCTCCTTCAGAATGGACTGGTTGGATCTCCTTGCAGTCTAAGGGACTCTCAAGAGTCTTCTCCAACACCACAGTTCAAATGCATCCATTCTTTGGTGCTCAGCTTTCTTCACAGTCCAACTCTCACATCCATACATGACCACTGGAAAAACCATAGCCTTGACTAGATGGACCTCTGTTGGCAAAATAATGTCTCTGCTTTTCAATATGCTATCTAGCTTGGTCATAACTTTTCTTTCAACGAGTAAGCATCTTTTAACTTCATGGCTGCAGTCACCATTATATATATATAAATTAGAGGACTGACAATTCCAGAGGTGGTTAATTCAGCAGCTCCAACATTTTAGGGCCCTGAGTTGGCTATTCTATAATTTTCTGTCTTTCCCTTCATGATGGCAATATGGTAAAGCTTCAGTAATCATATTTGTGTGTGTGTGTGTGTGTGTGTGCGTGCATGCTTAGTTGTGCCCAGATCTTTGCAACCCTATGGACTGTAGCCCACTAGGCTCCTCTGTCCATGGGATTTCGCAGGCAAGAATACTGGAGTGGGTTGCCCTTTCCTCCTTTAGGAGTCATGCATTTATATCCAAACAATTCAGCAAGAAGGAAGAGGAGGGGCATTCATGTGCTTTCCTTTTTTATTTTTTAGACCTAGGGGAAAATTTTTTTCCAGAACCATGCCAGCAGAATTTGCTTATGACTTGTTGGGCAGAAACTGGGTCATATGGTCACCCTACTCTACAAAGGAAATGGAAAGTGCATGGCTGGCTGTTTCAGCCAGAAAATGGCAATCGACAGTGTCTGCCATTATGTCTGCCACATAGATGGAAGCCCCTGGTAGCAGGATGGCAGAGAGGTGATTGGCCTGAGTCAGAAATCTTGACAATGAGCCAAGTTTCTCATGGACAGGGCCATAAAAGTAAATGTCTAGAGGAGCTGACAAATAACAGATATGTTAAGTGGGCCCAGGTAAAGCCTAAGGGAACTAGAGAGTGCATACTCAGGTCAGAGGGAAAACAGCTCTCCTCCTGCTCTTGGCCACCCTTTGCAGAGATCCCATACCTAAATCCTTACAGAACAATCAGAAGAATTTTATTTAAAGATACTAAACTCTCCAGACGGGCAGTCCGGGCCATCTTCCCAAATTGACATTCAGGGATCTTCTGATAAAACAACTGACCTGATCATCCTAAACAGAAGCCTCAATGCATACAGCTCTATCCATGAGAATTTACACCTTTAAGACATCTCCCATGGAAGCTATGTTGTGTTTATGATACGAATTTGGCTCAACTCCACATTTATTTATTACCTAAACTCACAATGGACTTTCAATGTTCTTTAGTTATTTTGTTTAGTGATTAGTGAAAGCACCTCTCTTAGAAGTTGTTGAGGGAAGGCTGTAAGTCATTACAGTCATACATTAATTTTGGTCCAGAGAATAAATCACTGCTTCTCAGCCTCATTCATCCTTGATCTTGCCATTCCATTTGTATTTATATCAAGCATGGGGATGATTTAAGTGTAAGGAGAGAAAAACCTCAATTAACTTTACCTATGAAATTTACTTCATATCAGTGAGTTCAGTCACTCAGTCACGTCCAACTCTTTGAGATCCCATGGACTGCGGCACATCAGGCTTCCCTGTCCATAACCAACTCCCAGAACTTGCTCAAACTCATGTCCATCAAGTCAGTGATGCCATCCAACCATCTCATTCTCTGTTGTCTCCATCTCTTCCTGTCCTCAATCTTTCCTAACATCAGGGTCTTTCCTAATGAGTCAGCTCTTCACATGATGTAGCCAAAGTATTGGAACTTCAGGTTCAGCATCAGTCCTTCCAATCATTATTCAGGACTGATTTCCTCTAGGATTGACTGGTTTGATCTTGTTGCAGTCCAAGGGACTCTCTAGAGTCTTCTCTAGCACCACAGTTCAAAAGCATCAATTCTTTGACACTCTACTTTCTTTATGGTCCAACTCTCACATCCATTCATGACTACTGGAAAAACCATAGCTTTTGATTATACAGGCCTTTGTTGGCAAAGTAATGTCTCTGCTTTTTAATATGCTGTCTACTTCATATATGATCCATTAAAAGTGGTGTATCAGTCAAGGTTCTGCCAGAGAAACAGGACCAGTATGATATGGAAGTGTTGTGAAGGGAGAAATTTTCCTCCACCGTTCTAGGTTCTCATGGCTGGTCTATGAAATTGACATAAGACAAATTAAGAGAAAAAATAAAGCACAGTTTGAGAACATGTATACATGGTAGAGAACCAGGCACACTGCGTAACCCACCAAAATGGCTGAAACTTTCACCTTGAATACGACCTTCTGCTGAAGACCAAAGAAGGTGTTGGAGGAAGTTGTGTGGGACTCCAAAAGGGAGGAAGACAATTCACATGGAAGTGGAAAAGAAAATGTTTGGTAAGTAAATACTTGCTGGGCCATGTAGAGACAATGGAACACAGAGTGGACCCTGATCTCTAGGCCCGGTCCCCTCTCACTATACACACACACACACACACACACACAAACATACCTAGTCCATGTTCTTTGTAGGCGAATCTGGTGAAAACCCATTCTGGGAACAGGTTCTCTATTTAAATACTTTAGACAGCTAAAGGGAAAAGTCAAGATTTCTTCCTGAGTCTTTTGGGCCTTGACAATTTTCAGCTCAAAATAATCCAAAGACGTTTTGGGGTGGCAAATTTTATATGTGTTATATATGAAGAGGGAGAGAGAGAGATTTATTTCAAGGAATTCCTTACCTGATTGTGAGACTTGCTTGGCAAGCATGAAATCTGTAGGGCAGGCCAACAGGAAAGGCAGGCTGAAATTCCTGGGCATGAAGCTGCAGTCCAGATTGCACCCTCTTCAAGGAAACCTCAGTTCTGCTGTTCAAACCTTTTTTAAAAAGTAATTAATTTATTTTAATTGGAGGATAATTACAGAATTGTTACAGTTTTTGCCATACATCAACATGAATTGGCCACAGGTATACATGTGTACCCCTCACCCTGAACTCTCTCCCACCTCCCTCCCCACCCTACCCCTCTGGGTTGTCCCAGAGCACTGGCTTTGGGTGCCTTGCTTCATGCATCGATCTTGCTCTGGTCATAATTTATTGAATCTGGTACATCCACATTGGCTAGGATAATCTCCTTTACTTAAAATGAATGGATGGGATTTCCCTGGCAGTTCAGCGGTTAACACTCTACCATTCAAATGTAGGCGGCAGGGTTCAATTGCTGGTCTGGGAACTAAGATCTCACAGGCCATTTTGTATGGCCAAAAGAAAAAAATATTTTAATGAATTGATTGTAAAAAAATAAAATTAGCTGGTTAGAGAATCAATCACATCTATAAAATACCTTCACAGCAACACCTAGACTCAAGTTTGAATAACTGAGAACTACAGACTAGTCAATTGACACATAAAATCAACCATCAAGAGGGGAATCATTAATCATCAATGACTCAGGCCTCTTTCAATGAGGATGTAAATGAAGTTCCTTCTAAAATGAAGTTCCTTCTAAATGGATGTATCCTGCATCCATTTAGCAGTTTGAAGTTAAGTCAGGCAAATATATATATATATGCATATTTAGATATGTGATACATATGATAATCATTTTCTGATCTCAGTGTACATGACTGGGTGTTTACTCCATTCTGGCCATTCTTGGCTTTGGAACTCACGTTGGTGAGAGGATGCAGTGAACAGATGACGTTTGGTGAACATTTCACACAATCACATGTGACCCGACAGGAGAATATATAAAGTGGGACATGTTAGGTTTCTCTTATTGAAAACTAAATCAGAATATGTATCAAAATCATCTACATGATAGTCAGCGAGATGGACAAGTCCTGTCACTTCCTCAGAATCAATCAAGGCTACTATTGTGTGACTTAATTTTATTTTCTTATTTTACTGTTTTTTCATTGTGAATCAATGTTAAAATGCACTAGAGCTCTAAATAAGAACTTTTTTTGAAAAAATTATTTATGTTTGTGGCTGTGCTGGGTCTGTTTCTGGAAGAGCTTCACATCCTACTCTTACCTGCCATTGTACTCTATTTTGCCAAGAATGAGCTTTTGTAGTAAAACATTCAGACCAACCTGAAAAGTTATATGCAGTGCAGAAAGCTCTGTCTAAAAAATTAGACCATTTTTATAGCACATCAAATTTAAAATGCCAATTAATTCTAGATTTGATCAATCCCTCATAATGAGCATTGCATAAATTTCCTGTACCAGTCCTTGCATTAGAGGTAGTAAGAGTTCACAGGTAAAGAATACTGGCATTTAAATAGATGATGTACTGGACTGGGGCCTCCCTGACGGCTCAGTGGGTAAAGAACCCATCCGCAATGCAGAAGACACAGGAGATGAGGGTTTGATTCCTGGGTCAGGAAAATTCCCTAGAGGAAGGCATGACAACCCACTCCAGTATTCTTGCCTGGATAATCTCATGGACAGAGGAGCCTGGTGGGCTACAGTCCAAAGGGTCACAAAGAGTCATACATGACTGAGTGACTAAGCACACAAGCACATAGTGGACTTGGGTACAGATGGTAAATCAATAATTGGGCTTCAGTTGCCAAAATAAAGGACAAGTTTTACAGGACAGTAAGGTTCTGTTGAACTGATGCCATATATCTGCCCATGTATGACTTTCTCTAAGTAAAGACCAGTTAGGCACAAAAGTAGAAGAAAAAGAAAAAGGGAAGAAGCAGGATAAGAAAGAGAAGAAGGAAAGACATCAGACCAGTTGTCTCAGATTGCACAAGAGAGAGAACAGTCCTTATACTGACGAGCAAGTCCATGGTTCTCAAAGTGTGGTCCCTGGAACAGAGAAATCTGCATCATCTGAGAATTTGTTACAGATGCAAATTCTTGGCCTTATCATTGGTCAACAGAATGAGGAAGTCTGGAGCTTGGGCACTGTAATTTGTCTTTTAACCAGCGGTTCAGGTGATGGTCTCAAGGGAAAGAATTGAAGAAATGGGTTCTTCTAAAACTCCCAGTTGTTTCTTTTGAAGAGACTCTTATACTTTTAGATCTTGGCCTGAGATCCTACATGCTACAAATCTATAAAATTGTATTGTTCTTAGTCCTTTTGGCCCGGAGGAATAATTTTTAATGAATGTGTGTTTTTGAGAGATTTAAAAACTTTTTAACAAGTCCCATTGCTCCCTTGCCCCCAGTGGTAATTAACCCAACCCTGCCTCCTGAATCGAGTCCAGTAGTTTCTCCATACACCCATTGTTGTATACGTGATGTTTGGGCATTGGCTAGGAAACTAAGTTTCCAGAAAAGGGATCTTCAAGAAGATGCAAGACATGAGGGCTCTTTCCCATTCTGGGCTGAAGGAAGCTGAGAGACCAGGGTTTTCTCACCTGTAAATAGAGCAGCTGTTAAGAAGAATCCAGACACACTTGCTGGAGAGTGTGGAGAAAAAGCAAGAGATTTAGACTTGATGATGGTAAGGCTAAAGTGTGAGGAAAGCTTCAGAAAATGATGCAGGGGAAATGGGGTGTTGAAAACAGATTTTCCAACAAGCATGTGCAAAACCAGGCTTTTAATGACAAAGTGGAAACTATGTCCTGTGATTTAGAGGGACGATATTGAGAGCAAAGGATAGGAAAATACACCACAGAATTTTCCACATGGTCAAACTGAACAGGAAAGATTGCATAATTGCCTACTTATTCATTATGATAGCAACTTTTTTTGAGCAACGGGTGAATCAGAGTTGCTGTTACAGGTGCTGGGGCTACTAAGTTACTGAACTTGCAATCTAGTCAAGAGGGACAACGGAAAAAAATATGATGAGACTAAAATGACCTCTGATGAACAATACACTGCAGGAAGCAGGTGAGGGGTGGGGAGTGAGACAGGCAGGGGAGTGAGAAGGCCACTTAACTCTCACCTGTCACCCTTATCTCTCACCTTCTGTGTCCTTCTTCGCCTTTGTTTCCAGCCTCTTCCCTCCCCCTCCACTTTTCCCTTCCCTTTCCTTCCTCTTAATATCCCCTCTTCATTCTTTTGACAATACCCTGGTGGTTCAGATGGTAAAGAATCTGCCTGCAATGCAGGAGACCTGGGTTCAAAAGATCCCCTGGAGAAGGGAATGGCAACTCGCTCTAGCATTCTTTATTCCTTTGTCTATACTGTTTCTCTTATTTCGACATCGTCCTTCCTCATCTATCTTGTATGCAGTAACAGAAATTCTTGTAGCTTTCAAAACAGCCCTTCCATTCCCCTTCATACAAACTCTATCACCTATTTCTTAATCCAGAAAAATCTCTCTCCACCTTCTCATGTCTCAGCACACAAACTATGTATATCCTGTTAACTCACCCAGTAAGGGACCACCTACACCAGTGATGAGGGGACATGCCCTATAATTGTTTACCCACCCAGCAGTCAATGCCACATGCTTTTTGAGTATTGACTGTAAGCAAGCATGAGCACTGGAGTGCACAGGTTAATTGTGAATCAAGGCACATGTCTGTAGTGGCACATTATGGCTGAATCAGGAGGAAAAACCTAGAAATACAAAAAGTTCATTAATTTTTAGATGTAATAACCTTTGCATGAGAAATGACTGGTACAAAAATGTATTAGAGACTGTAAGAAAGCAGGAGGTTTTTAGTGGGAGACTACACATAGATGGGGAAACAGTGGAAACAGTGTCAGACTTTATTTTGGGGGCTCCAAAATCACTGCAGATGGTGATTGTAGCCATGAAATTGAAAGATGCTTCCTCCTTGGGAGGACAGTTATGACCTACCTAGATAGCATATTCAAAAGCAGAGACATTACTTTGCCAACAAAGGTCCATCTAGTCGAGGCTATGGCTTTTCCAGTAGTCATGTATGGATGTGAGAGTTGGACTGTGAAGAAAGCTGAGCACAGAAGAATTGATGCTTTTGAACTGTGGTGTTGGAGAAGACTCTTGAGAGTCCCTTGGACTGCAAGGAGATCCAACCAGTTCATTCTAAAGGAGATCAGCCCTGGGTGTTCATTGGAAAGAATGATGCTAAAGCTGAAACTCCAGTACTTTGGCCACCTGATGCAAAGAGTTGACTCATTGGAAAAGACTCTGATGCTGGGAGGGATTGGCGGCAGGAGGAGAAAGGGACAACAGAGGATGAGATGGCTGGATGGCATCACCAACTTGATGGACGTGAGTTTGAGTGAACTCCAGGAGTTGGTGATGGATAGGGAGGCCTGGTGTGCTGCAATTCATGGGGTCGCAAAGAGTCAGGCACAACTGAGCAACTGAACTGAACTGACACAGAGGAGAGTGATTACTATTTATTATTTCAGATGCTATTCTAGGACCCTTATGTGCTATCTTATTGAATCCCCTAGACATTGTATAGAGACAACACTTTTATTTCTACCTTACAGATGTGGAAACTGAGACAAAGGGCTTGAATAACTTATTGTGGGTCCACATCTCAAGGATAAGAAACTCTGTAATTTGACGACATGTCTGCTGGACTCCAAGTGTCTTCCTATCACTATATTACACTGAATTTTTTAAAGCAGGTTGTATATGTCATGAATGGCTTTAAGATACCTCAAGAATATATATTCCAGTACCAACTGGTACACATTCCAGGGCCAAGGCAATTTAGTCAGCATCCGGAGTTATGATATTCACATAAATGTCTATCATCTAAATTTGGACACTCAGTTTGAGCCTCTGAGCACTAATTCATTGCTGTCTGTGTTTTCTTTAGGTGTATGGAGAAGACACCATGGAAACAAGAAACCGCACATGGATGCCAGAATTTGTCTTCCTGGGACTCTCACAGACTCAGGAGCTCCAGCTCTTCTTGTTTCTGCTGTTCCTGTTAGTTTATATCACTACTGTCATGGGAAACCTCCTCATCATGGTCACAGTGACCTCTGATTCCAGGCTCCACACACCCATGTATTTTTTGCTGAGAAACCTGGCTGTCATAGACCTCTGTTTCTCCTCAGTCACTGCCCCGAAGATGCTGGCAGACTTCCTCTCTGAGAAGAAGACCATCTCCTACCAGGGCTGCATGGCCCAGATCTTTTTCTTCCACTTTCTGGGAGGTGCCATGGTTTTCTTCCTCTCAGTGATGGCCTATGACCGCCTTGTTGCCATCTCCCGGCCCCTCCACTATGTCACCATCATGAACACTCAGGTCTGTGTGGGGTTAGTGGTGGCAAGCTGGGTGGGAGGCTTCATCCATTCCATTTCCCAACTGGCTCTGATGCTCCCACTGCCTTTCTGTGGCCCTAACATCCTAGATAACTTCTATTGTGATGTTCCACAAGTGCTGAGACTCGCCTGCACTGACACCTCCCTCCTGGAGTTCCTTATCATTTCCAACAGCGGGGTGCTGGTCCTCATCTGGTTCCTCCTCCTCCTGGTCTCCTACTCAGCTATCCTGGTGATGCTGAGGTCCCACTCAGGGCAGGCGAGGAGGAAAGCAGCTTCCACCTGCACCACCCACATTATCGTGGTGTCTATGGTCTTTGTTCCAAGCATTTACCTCTATGCCCGGCCCTTCACCTCCTTCTCCATGGACAAAGCTGTGTCCATTAGCCAAACTATCATGACCCCCATGCTCAACCCCATGATCTACACCCTGAGGAACCAGGAGATGCAGGCAGCAGTGAAGAGATTAGGGAGGCATCCTCTGGCTTGTAAAAGTGAGTGACAGTGGGTTCCTCACTTCTTTTTGACTTTGTTTTCTTTGTAGAGTGGGCATAGAGAGCTACTGTATCTTTCCTGTTCATAACTTGTGTTTTTGTTGTATGGATTATCATAGAAGTGAATGCATAGTGAACCTAAGCAACTTACTCAGAGTTTTTAGTAAAATTGATAATATCCTTATTTTTTTTATTTTGATGTTGATTTGAATACTCCTGTGACAAGAAGATGTGTTGTCATGGAAGCATTCTGGAAAGTCACATCTTTTCTGCCATCTTGGTGGACAGTTTCCTCTTAGGATGACAGCATTCCTCCAGAAAAGCAGTTCTTTTTTCTGTACCTGACCTCTTTTTCACAGGACCCCTTTTTGTGTGAGTCTGGATTGTTGGAAACTGCACAGGATCCAGAGCCTGAAATTGGAGACTTTAACCAACATTTACCCCATGGATGACCTTGAATGAGACACCTGGCCTCTCTTGAACTCATAACTTCTTCCTCAACAAACTTGCTAAAATTAATATGTGATCCCAAACCTTCCAGTAACAGAATCAGAAATTGTGACAAAACATTGAATGATCCATATAACTGTATTTTTTACTTTCAAATTGGAAATTATTATGAGTATTCAGATATTTTCACTGTATATTTTAAAATAGTATAATAATTATTACAAGTAAAAGATCATGTGTAAAACTCATTGGAAAAGACCCTGATGCTCAGAAAGACTGACGGTAAAGGAGAAGAGGGCAGCAGAAGATGAGATGGTTAGATAGCATCATCGACTCAATGGTCATGAATTTAAGCAAACTCAGGGAGATAGTGAAGGACAGGTGAGCCTGGAGTGCTGCAGTCCACGGGGTCACAAAGAGTCAAACAAGACTTAGTAACTGAAAAACAACAACAACAAATGTATATATATTATAATATACAACATTATCAATATATTGTATAAACTATTATATATTGTATACAATAGTCCGTTCAAGAATCACATGGTACCAGTAACTTCCCTATAGGTGCTCTCTACCACATCACTTCTTCCCAAATGAAAGCACTTTCTTGAATTTTGTGTTTATCATTCCATCATTTATAAAAATAATCTCACCACACCTTTGCATAATCAACATATTGTTTTATTTTGCTTTCTTGAGCTTTATACAAATATTAGACTGTATATAATATTCTGGGGTTTGCTTTTTTTTCACTCCACATCATGTTTCTAAATGCCACATGTTACTTTGTTTGGCTGTAGTTTTTTTTTTTGCTGTATAATATTCCTTTGTGAGAATAAGCTTAGTGGGATTGTTTCAGTTTTTCTGTTGCAAACAGTGCTCTTTTGAATTTTCTTCTACTTGTCTCCAGTTGTTATGTTGAGGAACTATGAGTCGTCATATATTTTAAAGTGGAATTGCTGAGCCATGAGATCTTCAAAGATTTACCTTTACAAAATCATGCCAAATTCTTTCCCAAAGTTGTTAATGCATTGCATTTCATCAGCAGTGTTGAAGTATTCCTATTGATTCATATCCTCCTAATAGTAGCTATTGTCAGATTTCTTTATTTTTGCTAATTTAGTGGGTTAAAAAAAATGAAATTTCACTGTAGTCTTAATTTGCATTTCTCTAACATTTCGTTCCATACTTTTTATTGTATGCAGGTTTCTCATGAATGCATTTTGTTCCCTTTCCTCTGACTTTTTCTATTTAGTGTATGAGTTCTTAGGTAATTTGGTGGTTGATCTATTATCACCTATATTTATTACAGTACTTTCCTCCACTTTGTGATTTACCGTCTCTATTTTTCTTGTTAGTTTTCATGTTGTCAGTTTTATTTTAGTGTTAGTTCATGTTGAAATCTTATTTTTTAAAATTGCTTTTTATCCAGAGGACAGAACGATATGATATTCTGCGATGTAGTTCTTCTAGCTTTAAAAAATGTTTAAAAGCATTTTTAACCTTTTGAAAAATCTCACACTTACAGAAAATGTGCAAGTAGAGCATAACGTACTTTTTCCCTGAAAGTTTGAGGGTAAGTTGCAATCTTGATGCCCACTACTCCTTAACATGTGTGTGCATTTTCTGCAAAAAGACATTTCCACCAATACTGCTGTACAGTCAGGTGTGGCATTTTTGTGACTGACTCTACCGGGAATATTACAGAAGTCATGCTCTGCTGCTATTGCAGCCTATGAGGCATAAGAGGTTTTGCTATGTCCTGTTGCTAATGTCTCATCACTTTGATTACTAAGAGGTGTTCATTAGGCTTATCACTAAAGTTATTCATTTTCCCTTGGAAGTTAGTAAATATTTTGTGGGAAAGTACTTTGAGACTATGTGAATATCTAGTTTCTTTCCAAACTTCCAATTTATTCATTTATTTATTTATACCTGTGTGAAATTAATTTTCCTTTTTTGTTCATTAAGTTCTAATTTATTATTATCATGACTTATTTTGATGCTCCACTTACCCCAGAATTGGCCAGTCAGAGTCTGTAAGCTGGTTTCTGTGTTCTTTTTATTGTTTGAGCACTTTTTTTCTTACTGGCCCAGTGAAATGCCCATGCTTATTTTATGCTTTCTCTGCTCCAGCTCTGGAATCACCTATTTCAGTAAACAGTCCTGCTTCCTTTGAGGAGAATGGTACTGAAAGGCAAATCTGAGTGCTGGGTGTGCTTATATATAACAGTCCCATTCAATTTTTGTGTATCTATCATCTATCTATCTATCTACCTCTATCATCCGTGTAACTAATGAAAATCATATATTCACACAGATATTTCCATTTCCAATGGAACATCATAGAATTCAATTTTTGTTTTTCTTTACTTATAATTCCTTTCTCTGGTGAGGAACCTGGCTCCCATTATTATTTATATATATATAAAGTTATTATATATTTATATTATTCTTTATCAGTTCAGTTCAGTTCAGTTGCTCAGTCGTGTCAAACTCTGCAACTTCATGAAACACAGTACACCAGGCCTCCCGGTCCATCACCAACTCCCGGAGTCTACCCAAACTCATGTCCATTGAGTTGGTGATGCCATCTAACCATCTCATCTTCTGTTGTCCCCTTCTCCTCCTGCCTTCAATCTTTCCCAACATCAGGGTCTTTTCAAATGAGTCAGCTCTTTGCATCAGGTGGCCAAAGTATTGGAGCTTCAGCTCAACATCAGTCCTTCCAAAGAACATTCAGGACTGATCTCCTTTAGGATGGACTGGTTGGATCTCCTTGCATTCCAAGGGACTCTCAAGAGTCTTCTCCAACACCGCAATTCAAAAGCATCGATTCTTCTGTGCTCATCTTTCTTTATAATCCAACTCTCACATCCATACATGACTACTGGAAAAACCATAGTCTTGACTAGACGGACCTTTGTGGACAAAATAATGTCTCTGATTTTTAAAAATATGCTGTTTAGGTTGGTCATAACTTTCCTTCCAAGAAGTATGTGTCTTTTAATTTCATGGCTGCAGTCACCATCTGCAGTGATTTTGGAGCCCCCCAAAATAGAGTCTGCCACTGTTTCTACTGTTTCCCCATCTATTTGCCATGAAGTGATGGGACCGGATGCCATGATCTTAGTTTTCTGAATGTTGAGCTTTAAGCCAACCTTTTTGCTCTCCTCTTTCACTTTCATCAAGAGGATCTTTAGTTCTTCTTCACTTTCTGCTATAAGGGTGGTGTCTTCTGCATATCTGAGGTTATTGATATTTCTCCCGGCAATCTGTATTCCAGCTTGTACTTTATCCAGCTCAGCGTTTCTCATGATGTACTCTGCATAGAAGTTAAATAAGCAGGGTGACAATATACAGCCTTGACGTACTCCTTTTCCTATTTGGAACCAGTCTGTTGTTTCATGTTCAGTTCTAACTGTTGCTTCCTGACCTGCATATAGGTTTCGCAAGGGGCAGGTCAGGTGATCTGGTATTATTCTTTATATATATATATATAATTATATATTATATATATTTCAAGTCACATAAAATTATTTCACCCTTTCTATGCAACCATCTCCCATAGTAATTCTGTCTACATTTCCACTCTCTCTCCTGATACTTTCCTTACTGCACTTGGGCCTTGGTATCACACAGTAGGTCAGCTCCCTGCCCAGATGCTTTCCTTACCTTACTCATGCTCCATCAGAACCTTCCAGTGTGGAAACCCTCCTCACCCTGCTTGGGCTCTGACAGTTGACATCAGGCTGCACCTCTGTATAGACACCTTTCTCATCCATTTGGAGATATGCTACCTAAACTGAGTCATCCCATTATAGGAACAGTCTTCTCGCTTTGAGTTAACACCACAGTGGGTAGCTCCAAAAGGACACTCAGACTCTGACTACCCTTTCTGGGCCCCATCTTGAGGACACCCTAATTAATTGTATTTTCATTCTACATTCAGAAGAAAATTCCTCAATGCTACTTTCCAGCCCTCTATTAAAGTTTTCATTTCTGAAAACACATTTTAATTCCCAAGAATTCTTTTTTGCTCTATAATTTTTTCATACCTTATTTTTTCATGTCCTTGTTTTATGGATATTATACCTTCTTGCTTCTCTCAACGGATGTTAGCTATATAAAATTTTTTTCTGTTTCTTATGTCATTTTGGTTTTGCTTCTCATTCATTTTCCTATTTATTTGGTTTTTTCCTTTTGTGTTAGTGGCCTTCCTTAATCCCTGGTGATCCCTGGCTACCTACATTCAACAGCAAGGCAGTATCTCTCTTTATGTTAAAATTTGTACCTCTCTTTATGTTAAAACTTTCAGACTTCATTTTAGGAGCTCAGGTGTATATCAGCTGTTTACTGGAAGTCACCCAAATGCCAAAACATGGAGGTAAATTTTTCTGGAGTTACCGTTTCTGCAAATAAAAATCCTGCTTTCCTGTCTTTTCACCTTGAGTTAAATACTCAGATTTAACTCAATTTGGGGAGAATGATGGGTCCCAGTACCTCTTTAGAGAGTAAATTCTTACCTGACCTTCTTCTCTCATTTACATGCATTTGAGTACATGACCTCTGCTGTTAAGAGTTTTTCTGTGTAAGACAGAGTTTGCATCTCTGTCAACCTGCTGTTGCCTCTGGTCCATCATGTTCAGTCCATATTGCAGGTGCTTTATAAGATGATAGTCTTGTTTTTTGGGGTCTACTCAAAGCCATTCTTAGCCACTTCCCCTTTGTTTGTCCCCCAGCAAAATTGTGCACTTTCCTAAAACATTTAGAAGCAAGGCTTCCTGATGTGTGTATCTGATCCAGGATTGAAAATTTCAACAAAAAATGTATTAGCCAAGGAGCTGCTGGAGAAGGTTTCTGCTCCATGATTACAGGCAAGATATGCAGAAGCAACTTCCCCCAAACGTATCGTCACCTCCAGCCCTTGAATGAGATGTATGAGGACACCATAATGAAGCATGAAGGCATCCTGGCTCACGAGGGAGAGGTCAAGGGCACCGCAGACTCACTGAACCAGTGTCCTGATATCACTGAGTTAGTGGGTCCCTGGGGGCTCACAGTCTCCCACTCCTGATTTTTCTTAATATTTTTAATCTTCCTCCTTCTTTCTTAGCTCGCAACTCCTGTTCCCTTTCTCCTCTACCTCTTCACTCTCCTCACATCTTTAACAACTTTGAAGTTGGGATGGGCTGAATTGAGGACAGAGGAAAAGTTATAGGACTTTAAATACTCTGAGTAAGTCTTTTGTGAAACAAGATGTGGTATGAATAAACAGAGGAGCTATATACCGCTCTGTCCACCCTCTCAACTCTCCCCTCTCTCCTCCTCCCTGCTGCCACTGAGGCCCTACTAAGTAGGTCATTCTTCTGTGTAATGTCCTCCCCTGGTTCTCACCACCCTCAAGGTAAAACCTAAATGTATAGGCCTGGTCCCTTAGCACAATTCAGAGTGATCCCTGTCTTCTCTCCACCTAATGTCCCACCACTTCCTCTGTGCTCCAGCCTTGTTGAGGCTTTCAAGGGTCATGGAGGGTATGCTGTACCATTTCATCTCTGGTTTCTGTTCTTCCTGCCAGATACCCACTTTCCCTCCTTTGTCTGCCTAACAGACTTGAACTTCACTTCTGTTTAAATATCATCTCCTCTCCAAAGACTTCCTTCTCTCCCAGTCATGGTTATTTGCTCAGTCTTATAACCTTGGAGCATTCCCCTAGTAGGGCTCTCTCCTCTCTGAAATGCCTTTATTTTCCCCGTGAGCAGCTGAGTTCCTTGAGAGGAGAATGTAGTCTTATTTTTGTATCCTCAGCATTGAGCATAGAAGTGGACTCAAGCTACCTTTTACTGCTCTCTTACTGTTAAAAAAGATAACCCTCAATTCTGTTAACAAATTGATCTAAAACAAATAGCCAAATACTTCTCCAGCAAAGATGGGTTCATTTGGGACCAGCAGAGAATTGCAATTCAGGGTCTGCACCCTTGGTGAGCCATGTGCAAGTCCTTCAGGGCAAGAGAAGAAGAATGCATTTATACAGAAGGGAAAGGAGAGTGGGAGACTGCAGTAACAAAGCGTCCATGGCTCTTCACAGACTGAGTCCTTGCCAGTCTTTTCATTGGAAGTAGGGAAGCCTTTCTTTTTGGTTTTGGAGGTTGTCGTAGGGTGTGAGAACTCCTCCATCTGTTCTCCTGATTCTACTTAATTGATGTTTTGGTTTATTAATTTTTAAAAGCATTTATTGAACTTTCACAATGGGCCAAGTAACTCAAAACAATAATACACTGGAATCATTTCTCTAAAGCAGACAAATTCCATACAGTCCCACACTGAGGAATCAACTTGGAGGCTGAGATGTGGCTTAGTAGATAGTTTATCATCTTATGTGTCTTGAGAAAAGAAATATATAGACAGAGGAAACAATGGCTTTTTAAAAAATAAAAGTGTTTTTTAAAAGAATGATAATTGCTTTACAGAATTTTGTTGTTTTCTGTCACACCTCAACATGAATCAGTCATAGGTATACATACACCCTCTCCCTTTTGAAGCTCCCTCCCATCTCCCTCCCCATCCCACCCATCTAGGTTGATAAAGAGCATACAGCAAATTCCCATTGGCTATCTACATATGGTAACGTAAATTTCCATGTTACTCTCATCATACATATCACCCTCTCACCCTCTCCTCCCCTCTCCCAAGACCGTTGGTCTATACTTTTTGTCTGTTTCTCCACTGATGACCTGCAAATAAATTCTTCATTACCATTTTTCTAGATTCTGTATATATGTGTCAGAATACGACATTTATCTTTCTCTATCTGACTTACTTCGCTCTGGATAATAGGCTCTAGGTTCACCCACCTCATTAGAACTGACTTAAATGCGTTCCTTTTTATGGCTGATTAATATTCCATTGTGTATATGTACCACTTCTTTATCTGTTCATCTGTCAATGGACATCTAGGTTGCTTTCATGTTTTAGCTATTGTAAATAGTGCTGCAATGAACAATGGGATACATGTATCTCCTTCAGTTTTTATTTCCTCAGGGTATATGCCTAGGAGTGGGATTGCTGAGTCACATCGTGGCTTTATACCTAGCTTTTTAAGGAATCTCCATACCATCTTCCTTTGTGGCTGCATCAATTTACATTCCCATCAACAGTGCAAGAACAATCTCTTTTCTCCACACCCTCTCCAGCATTTATTGCTGTAGACTTTTGATGATGGCCATTCTAACTGGTGTGAGGTAATACTTCATTCTAATTTTGATTTGCATTTCTCTAATAATGAGCAATGTTGAGCATTTTTTCAAGTGTTTATTAGCCTTCTGTATGTCTTCTTTGGAGAAATGGCTGTTTAGGTCTGTTACCCACTTTTTGATTGGGTTGTTTGCTTTTTTTGGTATTGAGTGGTATGAGCTGATAGCATATTTTGGAAATTAATCCTTTGTCAGTTGTTTCAGTTGCTTTTATTTTCTCCCGTTCTGAGGGTTGGCTTTTCACCTTACTTATAGTTTCCTTTGTTGTGCAAAAGCATTTAAGTTTAATGAGGTCCCATTTGTTTACTTTTGTTCTTATTTCCATTACTATAGGAGGTGGGTCATAGAGAATCTTTCTTGGATTTATTTATTTTTATGTATAGAGTGCCTCACTTTTATTTATTTTAAAAAATTAATTAGTATATTTATTTTACTTTACAAAATTGTATTGGTTTTCCATACATTGATTTGAATCCACCATGAGTGTACATGTGTTCCCCATCCTGAACTTCCCTCTCACCTCCCTTCCCATCCCATCCCTCTGGGTCATCCCAGTGCACCAGCCCCAAGCACCCTGTATCATGCATCAAACCTGGACTGGTGATTCGCTTCACATATGATATTTTACATGTTTCAATGCCATTCTCCCAAATCATCCTGCCCTCTCTCTCTCCCACAGAGTCCAAAAGACTGTTCAATACATCTGTGTCTCTTCTGTCTCACCTATAGGGTTACCATTACCTTCTTTCTAAATTCCATATATATGCGTTAGTATACTGTATTGGTGTTTTTCTTTCTGGCTTCAGTTCAGTTCAGTTCACTCGCTCAGTTGTGTCTGACTCCATGAATCGCAGCACGCCAGGCCTCCCTGTCCATCACCATCTCCCGGAGTTCACTCAGACTCATGTCCATCGAGTCCGTGATGCCATCCAGCCATCTCATCCTCGGTCGTCCCCTTCTCCTCCTGCCCCCAATCCCTCCCAGCATCAGAGTCTTTTGTAATGAGTCAACTCTTCCCATGAGGTGGCCTAAGTACTGGAGCTTCAGCTTTAGCATCATTCCTTCCAAAGAAATCCTAGGGCTGATCTTCAGAATGGACTGGTTGGATCTCCTTGCAGTCCAAGGGACTCTCAAGAGTCTTCTCCAACACTGCAGTTCAAAACCATGAATTCTTCAGCGCTCAGCCTTCTTCACAGTCCAACTCTCACATCCATACATGACCACAGGAAAAACCATAGCCTTGACTAGATGGACCTTAGTCGGCAAAGTAATGTCTCTACTTTTGAATATACTATCTAGGTTGGTCATAACTTTTCTTCCAAGGAGTAAGCATCTTTCAATTTCATGGCTGCAGTCACCATCTGCAGTGATTTTGGAACCCAAAAAAATAAAGTCTGACACTTTCTACTGTTTCCCCATCTATTGCCCATGAAGTCATGGGACCAGATGCCATGATCTTCATTTTCTGAATGTTGAGCTTTAAGCCACCTTTTTCACTCTCTGCTTTCACTTTCATCAAGAGGCTTTTTAGTTCCTCTTCACTTTCTGCGATAAGGGTGGTGTCATCTGCATATCTGAGGTTATTCATATTTCTCCCAGCAATCTTGATTCCAGCTTGTGTTTCTTCCAGTCCAGCGTTTCTCATGATGTACTCTGCATAGAAGTTAAATAAGCAGGGTGACAATATACAGCCTTGATGTACTCCTTTTCCTACTTGGAACCAGTCTGTTGTTCCATGTCCAGTTCTAACTGCTGCTTTCTGACCTGCATACAGATTTCTCAAGAGGCAGGTCAGGTGGTCTGGTATTCCCATCTCTTTCAGAATTTTCCACAGTTTATTGTGATCCACACAGTCAAAGGCTTTGGCATAGGCAATAAAGCAGAAATAGATGTTTTTCTGGAACTCTCTTGCTTTTTCCATGATCCAGCGGATGTTGGCAATTTGATCTCTGGTTCTTCTGCCTTTTCTAAAACCAGCTTGAACATCTGGAAGTTCACGGTTCACATATTGTTGAAGCCTGGCTTGGAGAATTTTGAGCATTACTTTACTAGCCTGTGAGATGAGTGCAATTGGGCGGTAGTTTGAGCATTCTTTGGCATTGCCTTTCTTTGGGATTGGAATGAGAACTGACTTTTCCAGTCCTGTGGCCACTGCTGAGTCTTCCAAATTTGCTGGCATATTGAGTGCAGCACTTTCACAGCATCATCTTTCAGGATTGAAACAGCTCAACTGGAATGCCATCACCTCCACTAGCTTTGTTCATAGCGATGTTTCCAAGGCCTGCTTGACTTCACCTTCCAGGATGTCTGGCTCTAGATTAGTGATCACACCATCATGATTATCTGGGTCGTGAAGATCTTTTTTGTACAGATCTGTGTATTCTTGCCACCTCTTCTTAATATCTTCTGCTTCTGTTAGGTCCATACCATTTCTGTCCTTTATCGAGCCCATCTTTGCATGAAATATTCCCTTGGTATGTCTAATTTTCTTGAAGAGATCTCTAGTCTTTCCCATTCTGTTGTTTTCCTCTATTTCTTTGCATTGATCACTGAAGAAGGCTTTCTTATCTCTTCTTCCTATTCTTTGGAACTCTGCATTCAGATGCTTATATCTTTCCTTTGCTTTTCGCCTCTCTTCTTTTCACAGCTATTTTTAAGGCCTCCCCAGACAGCCATTTTGCTTTTTTGCATTTCTTTTCCATGGGGATGGTCTTGATCCCTGTCTCCTGTACAATGTCACGAACCTCATTCCATAGTTAATCAGGCAGTCTATCTATCAGATCTAGGCCCTTAAATCTATTTCTCACTTCTACTGTATAATCATAAGGGATTTGATTGAGGTCATACCTGAATGGTCTAGCGGTTTTCCCTACTTTCTTCAATTTGAGTCTGAATTTCGTAATAAGGAGTTCATGATCTGAGCCACAGTCAGCTCCTGGTCTTGTTTTTGTTGACTGTATAAAGCTTCTCCATGTTTGGCTGCAAAGAATATAATCAATCTGATTTTGGGATTGACCATCTGGTGATGTTCATGTGTAGAGTCTTCTCTGGTGTTGTTGGAAGAGGGTGTTTGCTATGACCAGTGCATTTTCTTGGCAAAACTCTATTAGTCTTTGCCCTGCTTCATTCTGCATTCCAAGGCCAAATTTGCCTGTTACTCCAGGTGTTTCTTGACTTCCTACTTTTGCATTCCAGTCCCTTATGATGAAAAGGACATCTTTTTTGGGTGTTAGTTCTAAAAGGTCTTGTAGGTCTTCATAAAACCGTTCAACTTCAGCTTCTTCAGCATTACCTGTCGGGGCATAGACTTGGATAACTGTGATATTGAATGGTTTTCCTTGGAGATGAACAGAGATCATTCTGTCGTTTTTGAGATTGCATCCAAGTACTGCATTTTGGAATCGTTTGTTGACCATGATGGCTACTCCATTTCTTCTGAGGGATTCCTGCCTGCGGTAGTAGATATAATGGTCATCTGAGTTAATTTCACCCTATCCAGTCCATTTTAGTTCACTGATTCC
Source organism: Budorcas taxicolor (assembly GCF_023091745.1). Classification (NCBI taxonomy): domain Eukaryota; kingdom Metazoa; phylum Chordata; class Mammalia; order Artiodactyla; family Bovidae; genus Budorcas; species Budorcas taxicolor. The sequence continues at coordinate 8,940,956 of NC_068928.1, forward strand.
AAGAATGTCAATGTTCACTCTTGCCATCTCTTGTTTGACCACTTCCAATTTGCCTTGATTCATGGACCTGACATTCCAGGTTCCTATGCAATATTGCTCTTTACAGCAATTGGACCTTGCTTCTATCACCAGTCACATCCACAGCTGGGTATTATTTTTGCTTTGGCTTTATCCCTTCATTCTTTCTGGAGTTATTTCTCCACTGATCTCCAGTAGCATATTGGGCACCTACTGACCTGGGGAGTTCCTCTTTCAGTATCCTATCATTTTGCCTTTTCATACTGTTCATGGGGTTCTCAAGGCAAGAATACTGAAGTGGTTTGCCATTCCCTTCTCCAGTGGGCCACATTCTCTCACTGGAGAAGGGAATGGCAAACCACTTCAGTATTCTTGCCTTGAGAACCCCATTTAACCTCCATATGGTTGTGTTTTTAATAGTTTTATTCCTGTAGTTCACATCTCATCTTACCACATCATGATCAGAAAAGATGCTTGGAATGATTTCAATTTTTTTAAATTTACCAAGGCTAGATTTATGGCCCAGGATGTGATCTATCCTGGAAAGGGTTCCACGTACACTTGAAAAAAAGGTGAAATTCATTGTTTAGGGGTGAAATGTCCTATAGATATCAATTAGGTCTAACTGGTCAATTGCATCATTTATATATATGTATTATAGTAAGATATACATAACATAAATGTTACCATTTTTAGCATACAATTCAGTATCATTAAGCACATTTACAATGTTATATAATTGTCACCACTATTTATTTTAAGAACTTTTTCATCATCCCAAAGAGAAACTATACCCATTAAATACTAACTCCCTATTCTTTCCTCTCCTCCAGCCCCTGGTAACCTTTACTTTATTTTCTCTCTTTATGAATCTGTCTATTCTGGTACCTTGTATAAGTTGAATCTTATATACTTGTCCTTTTGTGTCTGGCTTATTTCACTTAGCATGTCTTCAAGGTTCATCCTTGCTGTACAATAGCATGTTTTGGTACTTTACACTTTTATATGGCTGAATAATGTTCAATCATATAAATATTTAAAAAACAAGTTTTATTTATTTTTAAAAATTTTAGACTCACCCTATAGCATATGGAACCTTAGTTCTCCAGCCAGAGATTGAACCCACACCCCTGCATTGGAAGGCAGAGTCTTAATCACTGGACCTCCAGAGAATTCCTTGTTCAGTCATATATTATCAATGATAGCCATATATTTTACATCTTAGTTACCCATTCATCTATGGGCAGTTTTTGCCACTTTTGGCTATTGTGAATACTGCTGCTTGAACATTCATATATAAGTATCTGTTTAAGTAGTACCTGTTTTCAAACCTTTTGGAACTATACCTAGAGGTGGAATTGCTGGGTCATATGATAATCCTATGCTTAAGTTTTTGAAGAATCATCCTACTTTTTTCCCAGTGGCTATGTCATTCTACATTCCCATCAGCAGTTCACAAGGATTCCAGTCTCCCCACCTCCTTCTGCATATGCTTTGATAGCTTTTATTTATTTATTTTTGCCACCCGTTTAAATCTGTTTAATACAGAAAACCTCAAATAAATCATAAGATTAGTAAATCTCAAGGGGTTCACCAGTTTCCCCTGATCATTTAGGAGTTAAAATATTTAATTAAATCATTCATTTGGTGTAGACATATACATAGTAATGGGCTTCCCTGTTAGCTAATATGTTTTTTTAAATAATTTATTTTTTAATATAAATTTATTTATTTGAATTGGAGGTTAATTACTTTACAATATTGTAGTGGTTTTGCAATACATCGACATGAACCAGCCATGGGTGTACATGTGTTCCCCATCCTGAACCCCCCTCCCACCTCCCTCCCCATCCCATCCCTCTGGGTCATCCCAGTGCACCAGCCCTGAGCACCCTGTCTCATGCATCAAACCTGGGCTGGTGATCTGTTTCACATATTATAATATACATGTTTCAATGCTATTCTCTCAAATCATCCCACCCTTGCCTTCTCCCAGAGTCCAAAAGACTGTTCTATACATCTGTGTCTCTTTTGCTGCCTCATATATAGGATTATCGTTCAGTTCAGTTCAGTTCAGTTCAGTCACTCAGTAGGGTCTGACTCTTTGCGACCCCATGAATTGCAGCACGCCAGGCCTCCCTGTCCATCACCAACTCCTGGAGTTTACTCAAACTCATGTCCATCGAGTCAGTGATGCCATTCAGCCATCTCATCCTCTGTCATCCCCATCTCCTCCTGCCCCCAATCCCTCCCAGCATCAGGGTCTTTTCTTACCATCTTTCTAAAGTCCATATATATATATATATATATATATATATATATATATATACACATACATATATATATATACACATATACATTAGTATACTGTATTGGTGTTTTCCTTTCTGGTGTACTTCACTCTTTATAATAGGCTCCAGTTTCATTCACCTCATTAGAACTGATTCAAATGTATTCTTCTTAATGGCTGAGTAAATATTCCGTTGTGTATATATACCACAGCTTCCTTATCCTTTCGTCTGATGATGAACGTCTAGGTTGCTTCCATGTCCTGGCTATTATAAATAGTGCTGCGATGAATATTGGGGTACACGTGTCTCTTTCAATTCTGGTTTCCTTGGTGTGTATGCCCACCAGTGGGATTGCTGGGTCATATGGCAGTTCTATTTCAAGTTCTTAAAGGAATCTCCACACTGTTCTCCATAGTGGCTGTACTAGTTTGCATTCCCACCAACAGTGTAAGAGGGTTCCCTTTTCTCCACACCCTCTTGAGCATTTATTGTTTGTAGACTTTTGGATCGCAGCCATTCTGACTGGCGTGATATGGTACCTCATTGTAGTTTTGATTTGCATTTCTCTGATAATGAGTGATGTTGGGCATCTTTTCATGTGTTTGTTAGCCATCTGTATGTCTTCTTTGGAGAAATGTCTGTTTAGTTCTTTGGCCCATTTTCTGATTGGGTGGTTTATTTTTCTGGAATTGAGCTGCATGCACTGCTTGTATATTTTTGAGATTAATTCATTGTCAGAATTAATTTTTGAGATTAATTCATTTGCTATTATTTTGAGATTAATTAATTTGCTATTATTTTCTCCCATTCTGAAGGCTATCTTTTCACCTTGCTTATAGTTTCCCTCGTTGTTCAAATGTTTTTAAGTTTAATTAGGTCCCATTTGTTTATTTTTGCTTTTATTTCCATTCCTCTGGGAGGTAGGTCATAGAGAATCCTGCTGTGATTTATGTCGGAGAGTGTTTTGCCTATGTTTTTCTCTAGGAGTTTTATAGTTTCTGGTCTACGTTTAGATATTAATCCATGTTGAGTTTATTTTTGTGTATGGTGTTAGAAAGTGTTGTAGTTTCATTCTTCTACAAGTGGTTGACCAGTTTTCCCAGCACCACTTGTTAAATAGATTGTCTTTTCTCCATTGTATATTCTTGTCTCCTTTGTCAAAGATAAGGTATCCATAGGTGCATGGATTTATCTCTGTGCTTTCTATTTTGTTCCACTGATCTATGTTTCTGTCTTTTTGCCAGTACCATACTGTCTTGATGACTGTAGCTTTGTAGTGGATCCTGGAGTCAGGCAGGTAGATTCCTCTAGTTCCATTCTTCTTCAAGATTGCTTTGACTATTCGAGGGTTTTGGTAATTACATACAAATTGTGAAATTATTTGTTCTAATTCTCTGAAAAATACCGTTGGTAGCTTGACAGGGATTGTGTTGAATCTATAGATCGGTTTGGGTAGTATACTTATTTTCACTATATTGATTCTTCCAATATATTAAGTCATGGTATATTTCTCCATCTATTTGTGTTCTCTTTTATTTCTTTCGTCAGTGTTTTATAATTTTCTATATATAGGTCTTTTTTTTCTTTCAGTTCAGTCGTTCAGTCGTGTCTGACTCTTTGCGACCCCATGAATCGCAGCACGCCAGGCCTCCCTGTCCATCACCAACTCCCAGAGTTCACTCAGATTCACGTCCATCGAGTCAGTGATGCCATTCAGCCATCTCATCCTCTGTCGTCCCCTTCTCCTCCTGCCCCCAATCCCTCCCAGCATCAGAGTCTTTTGCAATGAGTCAACTCTTCGCATGAGGTGGCCAAAGTACTGGAGTTTCAGCTTTAGCATCATTCCTTCCAAAGAAATCCCAGGACTGATCTCCTTCAGAATGGACTGGTTGGATCTCCTTGCAGCCCAAGGGACCCTCAAGAGTCTTCTCCAACACCGCAGTTCAAAAGCATCAATTCTTCGGCGCTCAGCCTTCTTCACAGTCCAACTCTCACTTCCATACATGATTACTGGAAAAACCATAGCCTTGACTAGACGGACCTTAGTCAGCAAAGTAATGTCTCTGCTTTTGAATATGCTATCTAGGTTGGTCATAACTTTTCTTCCAAGGAGCGTCTTTTAATTTCATGGCTGCAGTCACCATCTGCAGTGATTTATTCCTAAGTATTTTATTCTTTTCATTGCAATGGTGAATGGAATTGTTTCCTTAATTTCTCTTTCTGTTCTCTCATTATTAGTGTATAGGAATGCAAGGGATTTCTGTGTGTTAATTATATTGTCCTGCAACTTCACTGTATTCATTGATTAGCTCTAATAATTTTCTGGTGGAGTCTTTAAGGTTTTCTATGCAGAGGATCATGCCATCGGCAAACAGTGAGAGTTTTACTTCTTCTTTTCCAATCTGGATTCCTTTTATTTCATTTTCTGCTCTGATTGCTATGGCCAAAACTTCCAAAACTATGTTGAATAATAGTGGTGAGAGTGGGCACCCTTGTCTTGTTCCTGACTTTAAGGAAAATGCTTTCAATTTTTCACCATTGAAGATAATGTTTGCTGTGGGTTTATCATATATGACTTTTATTATATTGAAGTATGTTCCTTCTATTCTTGCTTTCTGGAGGGTTTTTATCATAAATAGATGTTGAATTTTATAAAAGGCTTTCTCTGTATTTATTGAGATAATCATATGGTTTTTATCTTTCAATTTGCTAATGTGGTGTATTACAATGATTGATTTGTGGATGTTGAAGAATCCTTGCATCCCTGGGATAAAGCCCACTTGGTCATGATGTAGGATATTTTTAATATGTTGTTGGATTCTGTTTGCTAGAATTTTGTTAAGGATTTTTGCACCTATGTTCATCAGTGACATTGGTCTGTACTTTTCTTTTTTTGTGGCATCTTTGTCTGGTTTTTGGTATTAGGGTGATGGTGGCCTCCTAGAATGAGTTTGGAAGTTTACCTTCTTCTGTAATTTTCTGGAAGAGTTTGAGTAGGATAGGTGTTAGCTCTTCTCTAAATTTTTGGTAGCATTCAGCTGTGAAGGCGTCTGGTCATGGGCTTTTGTTTGTTGGAAGATTTCTGATTATGGTTTCAATTTCTGTGCTTGTGATGGGTCTGTTAATATTTTCTATTTTTTCCTCGTTCAGGTTTGGAAAGTTACATTTTTCTAAGAATTTGTCCATTTCTTCCAAGTTGTCCATTTTATTTGCATATAGTTGCTAATAGTAGTTTCTTATGATCCTTTGTATTTCTGTGTTGTCTGTTGTGATTTCTCCATTTTCATTTCTAATTTTGTTGATTTGATTCTTCTCCCTTTGTTTCTTTTTTTTTTTAATTTTAAAATCTTTAATTCTTACATGCATTCCAAAACATGAACCCCCCTCCCACCTCCCTCCCCATAACATCTCTCTGGGTCATCCCCATGCACCAGCCCCAAGCATGCTGTATCCTGCGTCAGACATAGACTGGCGATTCAATTCTTACATGATAGTATACATGTTACAATGCCATTCTCCCAAATCATCCCACCCTCTCCCTCTCCCTCTGAGTCCAAAAGTCCGTTATACACAGCTGTGTCTTTTTTCCTGTCTTGCATACAGGGTCGTCATTGCCATCTTTCTAAATTCCATATATATGTGTTAGTATACTGTATTGGTGTTTTTCTTTCTGGCTTACTTCACTCTGTATAATCGGCTCCAGTTTCATCCGTCTCATCAGAACTGATTCAAATGAATTCTTTTTAACGGCTGAGTAATACTCCATTGTGTGTATGTACCACAGCTTTCTTATCCATTCATCTGCTGATGGACATCTAGGTTGTTTCCATGTCCTGGCTATTATAAACAGTGCTGCGATGAATATTGGGGTACATGTGTCTCTTTCAATTCTGGTTTCCTTGGTGTGTATGCCCAGCAGTGGGATTGCTGGGTCATAAGGGAGTTCTATTTGCAGTTTTTAAGGAATCTCCACACTGTTCTCCATAGTGGCTGTACTAGTTTGCATTCCCACCAACAGTGTAGGAGGGTTCCCTTTTCTCCACACCCTCTCCAGCATTTATTGCTTGCAGATTTTTGGATCGCAGCCATTCTGACTGGTGTGAAGTGGTACCTCATTGTGGTTTTGATTTGCATTTCTCTAACAATGAGTGATGTTGAGCATCTTGTCATGTGTTTGTTAGCCATCCGTATGTCTTCTTTGGAGAAATGTCTGTTTAGTTCTTTGGCCCATTTTTTGATTGGGTCGTTTATTTTTCTGGAATTGAGCTGCATAAGTTGCTTGTATATTTTTGAGATTAGTTGTTTGTCAGTTGCTTCATTTGCTATTATTTTCTCCCATTCAGAAGGCTGTCTTTTCACCTTGCTTATATTTTCCTTTGTTGTGCAGAAGCTTTTAATTTTAATTAGATCCCATTTGTTGATTTTTGCTTTTATTTCCAGAATTCTGGGAGGTGGATCATAGAGGATCCTGCTGTGATTTATGTCTGAGAGTGTTTTGCCTATGTTCTCCTCTAGGAGTTTTATAGTTTCTGGTCTTACGTTTAGATCTTTAATCCATTTTGAGTTTATTTTTGTGTGTGATGTTAGAAAGTGATCTAGTTTCATTCTTTTACAAGTGGTTGACCAGTTTTCCCAGCACCACTTGTTAAAGAGATTGTCTTTACTCCATTGTATATTCTTGCCTCCTTTGTCAAAGATAAGGTGTCCATATGTGTGTGGACTTATCTCTGGGCTTTCTATTTTGTTCCATTGATCTATATGTCTGTCTTTGTGCCAGTACCATACTGTTTTGATGACTGTGGCTTTGTAGTAGAGCCTGAAGTCAGGCAAGTTGATTCCTCCAGTTCCATTCTTCTTTCTCAAGATTGCTTTGGCAATTCGAGGTTTTTTGTATTTCCATACAAATCTTGAAATTATTTGTTCTAGTTCTGTGAAAAATATGGCTGGTAGCTTGATAGGGATTGAATTGAATTTGTAAATTGCTTTGGGTAGTATACTCATTTTCACTATATTGATTCTTCCGATCCATGAACATGGTATATTTCTCCATCTATTAGTGTCCTCTTTGATTTCTTTCATCAGTGTTTTATAGTTTTCTATATATAGGTCTTTAGTTTCTTTAGGTAGATATATTCCTAAGTATTTTATTCTTTTCTTTTCAATGGTGAATGGAATTGTTTCCTTAATTTCTTTTTCTACTTTCTCATTATTAGTGTATAGGAATGCAAGGGATTTCTGTGTGTTGATTTTATATCCTGCAACTTTACTATATTCATTGATGAGCTGTACTAATTTTCTGGTGGAGTCTTTAGGGTTTTCCATGTAGAGGATCATGTCATCTGCAAACAGTGAGAGTTTTACTTCTTCTTTTCCAATTTGGATTCCTTTTATTTCTGTTTCTGCTCTGATTGCTGTGGCCAAAACTTCCAGAACTATGTTGAATAGTAGCGGTGAAAGTGGGCACCCTTGTCTTGTTCCTGACTTTAGGGGAAATGCTTTCAATTTTTCACCATTGAGGATAATGTTTGCTGTGGGTTTGTCATATATAGCTTTTATTATGTTGAGGTATGTTCCTTCTATTCCTGCTTTCTGGAGAGTTTTTATCATAAATGGATGTTGAATTTTGTCAAACGCCTTCTCTGCATCTATTGAGATAATCATATGGTTTTTATTTTTCAATTTGTTAATGTGGTGAATTACATTGATTGATTTGTGGATATTGAAGAATCCTTGCATCCCTGGGATAAAGCCCACTTGGTCATGGTGTATGATCTTTTTAATGTGTTGTTGGATTCTGATTGCTAGAATTTTGTTGAGGATTTTTGCATCTATGTTCATCAGTGATATTGGCCTGTAGTTTTCTTTTTTTGTGACATCTTTGTCAGGTTTTGGTATTAGGGTGATGGTGGCCTCATAGAATGAGTTTGGAAGTTTACCTTCCTCTGCAATTTTCTGTAAGAGTTTGAGTAGGATAGGTGTTAGCTCTTCTCTAAATTTTTGGTAGAATTCAGCTGTGAAGCCATCTGGACCTGGGCTTTTGTTTGCTGGAAGATTTCTGATTACAGTTTCAATTTCCATGCTTGTGATGGGTCTGTTAAGATTTTCTATTTCTTCCTGGTTCAGTTTTGGAAAATTGTACTTTTCTAAGAATTTGTCCATTTCTTCCACGTTGTCCATTTTATTGGCATACAACTGCTGATAGTAGTCTCTTGTGATCCTTTGTATTTCTGTGTTGTCTGTTGTGATCTCTCCATTTTCATTTCTAATTTTATTGATTTGATTTTTCTCTCTTTGCTTCTTGATGAGTCTGGCTAATGGTTTGTCAATTTTATTAATCCTTTCAAAGAACCAGCTTTTGGCTTTGTTAATTTTTGCTATGGTCTCTTTTGTTTCTTTTGCATTTATATCTGCCCTAATTTTTAAGATTTCTTTCCTTCTACTAACTCTGGGGTTCTCCAATTCTTCCTTTTCTAGTTGCTTTAGTTGTAGAGTTAGGTTATTTATTTGACTTCTTTCTTGTTTCTTGAGGTATGCCTGTATTGCTATGAACTTTCCTTTTAGCACTGCTTTTATAGTGTCCCACAGGTTTCGGGTTGTTGTGTTTTCATTTTCATTCGTTTCTATGCATATTTTGATTTCTTTTTTGATATCTTCTGTGATTTGTTGGTTATTCAGAAGTGTGTTGTTCAATCTCCATATGTTGGAATTTTTAATAGTTTTTCTCCTGTAATTGAGATCTAATCTTAATGCATTATGGTCAGAAAAGATGCTTGGAATGATTTCGATTTTTTTGAATTTATCAAGTTTAGATTTATGGCCCAGGATGTGATCTATCCTGGAGAAGGTTCCATAAGCACTTGAAAAAAAGGTGAAATTCATTGTTTTGGGGTGAAATGTCCTATAGATATCAATTAGGTCTAACTGGTCTATTGTATCATTTAAAGTTTGTGTTTCCTTGTTAATTTTCTGTTTAGTTGATCTGTCCATAGGTGTGAGTGGGGTATTAAAGTCTCCCACTATTATTGTGTTATTGTTGATTTCCCCTTACATACTTGTTAGCATTTGTCTTACATATTGCGGTGCTCCTATGTTGGGTGCATATATATTTATAATTGTTATATCTTCTTCTTGGATTGATCCTTTGATCATTATGTAGTGGCCTTCTTTGTCTCTTTTCACAGTCTTTGTTTTAAAGTCTATTTTATCGGATATGAGTATTGCCACTCCTGCTTTCTTTTGGTATCTATTTGCGTGGTATATCTTTTTCCAGCCCTTCACTTTCAGTCTGTATGTGTCCCTTGTTTTGAGGTGGGTCTCTTGTAAGCAGCATATAGAGGGGTCTTGTTTTTGTATCCATTCAGCCAGTCTTTGCCTTTTGGTTGGGGCGTTCAACCCATTTACATTTAAGGTAATTATTGATAAGTATGATCCCGTTACCATTTACTTTATTGTTTTGGGTTCGGGTTTATACACCCTTTTCGTGTTTCCTGTCTAGAGAATATCCTTTAGAATTTGTTGGAGAGCTGGTTTGGTGGTGCTGAATTCTCTCAGCTTTTGCTTGTCTGTAAAGCTTTTGATTTCTCCTTCGTATTTGAATGAGATCCTTGCTGGGTACAGTAATCTGGGCTATAGGTTATTTTCTTCCATCACTTTAAGTATGTCTTGCCATTCCCTCCTGGCCTGAAGAGTTTCTATTGAAAGATCAGCTGTTATCCTTATGGGAATCTCCTTGTGTGTTATTTGTTGTTTTTCCCTTGCTGCTTTTAATATTTGTTCTTTGTGTTTGATCTTTGTTAATTTGATTAATATGTGTCTTGGGGTGTTTCGCCTTGGGTTTATCCTATTTGGAACTCTCTGTGTTTCTTGGACTTGGGTGATTATTTCCTTCCCCATTTTAGGGAAGTTTTCAACTATTATCTCCTCAAGGATTTTCTCATGATCTTTCTTTCTGTCTTCTTCTTCTGGGACTCCTATAATTCGAATGTTGGAGCGTTTCATATTGTCCTGGAGGTCTCTGAGATTGTCCTCGTTTCTTTTAATTCGTTTTTCTTGTTTCCTCTCTGATTCATTTATTTCTACCATTCTATCTTCTATTTCACTAATCCTATCTTCTGCCTCCGTTATTCTACTATTTGTTGCCTCCAGAGTGTTTCTGATCTCATTTATTGCATTATTCATTATATTTTGACTCTTTTTTATTTCTTCTCGGTCCTTGTTAAACCTTTCTTGCATCTTCTCAATCCTTGTCTCTAGGCTATTTATCTGTGATTCCACTTTGATTTCAAGATTTTGGATCATTTTCACTATCAATATTCGGAATTCCTTCTCAGGTAGATTCCCTACTTCTTCCTCTTTTGTTTGGTTTGGTGGGCAACTCTCCTGTTCCTTTACCTGCTGAGTATTTCTCTGTCTCTTCATCTTGGTTATATTGCTGCATTTGGGGTGGTCTTTTTATATTCTGGTAATTTGTGGAGTTCTCTTTATTATGGAGCTTCCTCACTGTGGGTGGGGTTCTATCAGTGGCTTGTCAAGGTTTCCTGGTTAGAGAGGCTTGTGTTGGAGTTCTGGTGGGTGGAGCTGGGTTTCTTCTCTCTGGAGTGCAGTGGAGTGACCAGTAATGGGTTATGAGACATCAAAGGTTTTGGAATAATTTTGAGCTGCCTGTATATTGAAGCTCAGGGGAGTGTTCCTGTGTTGCTGGAGAATTTGAGTGGTATGTTTTGTTTTGGAACTTGTTGGCCCTTGGGTGGAGCTTGGTTTCGGTGTAGGTATGAAGGCATTTGATGAACTCCTATTGCTTAATGTTCCCTGAATTCAAGAGTTCTCTAATGTTTTCAGGCTTTGGATTTAAGCCTCCTGCTTCTGGTTTTCAGTTTTATTTTTACAGTAGCCTCTAGACTTCTCCATCTATACAGCACCGATGATAAAACATCTAGGTTAAAGATGAAAAGTTTCTCCACATTGAGGGACACTCAGAGAGGTTCACTGAGTTACAAGGAGAAGAGAAGATGGAGGGGGTAGTTAGAGGTAACTGGAATGAGATGCGGTGAGATCAAAAGAGGAGAGAGCAAGCTAGCCAGCAGTCACTTCCTTATGTGCACTCTATAGTCTGGACCGCTCAGAGGTATGTACGGAGTTATACAGGGAAGAGGAGAGGGAGGAAGTAGACAGAAGTGGCCAGGAGGATAAGAGAGAGGAATGAGAAGGAGAGAGACAAATCCTGCCAGTAACCAGTTCCTTAGGTGTTCTCCACCGTCTGGAACACACAGAGATTCACAGAGTTGGATAGAGAAGAGATGGGGGAGAAAAGAGACAGAGGCCACCTGGTGGAGATAAAGGAGAGTCCAAAGGAGGAGAGAGTGGTCAAGCCAGTAATCTCGCTGTCAGGTAAACTTGGGTAGTGAAGTTTGGGTTTTTAAATGTACCAAATTGACAACAAAAACCTAAGAGCAAAGATTAAAAATCTAGAGTAGAGGTTGGGTTTTCAAAAATACAATATTAAAGAAAAGAAGCAGAAGGAAAAAGGAAGAAAGAAAAAAAAAAGAATTATTAAAAAAAAAAAACACCTACAACCATCCAAAGACTATATATGGTGTTTGCCTTAAAAAAAAAAAAAGTCTTCTTTTTTTAATAGTAATAGTAGGTTATAGAAATAAAAATTAGAGGAGAAATAGAAGACTTAACAATTTAAAAAAGTTAGAAAAAAAAAAAGGAATGATTTTAAAAATAGTAAAAATATATCTGGCCCTTCTCTGATGTTGTGGGCCATGTGCAATCACTTCCAATGTGGTTCCCTCTGTTTAACTTCTTCTGTTTGCTGGTTTTTTAGGCTCACTAGTTCAGTCGCGCTGTGGGGAGGGGGGATGCTGCAAACAAATAGTGCTGTCGTGTGCACACAGTGTCTCAGCCCCGCTTGACCTGTCCCTTCTCGCGGCACAGAAACCGCTCTGGCTCTACGATGCTCAGCCGGGAACCGTCTGGGGCCGGCCCTAGGCTGCGTGCACTTCCCCGGTCCAAGCCGCTCAGGTTCGGCGCTCAGGCCGCCCTCAGAGGCACAGATTCGGCTGGGACTGCGCTTTGTGCCCTTCCCAGGTCCGAGTAGCTCAGGAGTTTGGCGAGTGCGATCGCCGCGACTTGTCACCTTTTCTGCCGCTGCTGCTCAGCTTTCTGGGTGGACCGCTGGTGCCCCCTGTGAGGCAGATGGTGACTGTCCAGCACCCCCAGAAGTCTTAGCAAAGAAGCCTGCTTGCAGGTAGGTAAGTAAAGTCTCTCCGGGTCTGCAATTGCCCCTTTCCAGTCCTTACGGCTCTGGCTGCCTGTCCCTGGCGGGGGATGGTCTGCAGCCAGCTTATTCCGTTCCGTCCTTTGTTCTGTGCTCGGTCCTGGCGCTGTCTTATGTTCGAGCTTTTCGTGCGGTAGCTATCCCACAGTCTGGTTTGCTAGCCCAAGTTAGATCGTTGTGGTTGCACGTGGGGCGTTCCTGCCCGATTCTTACAAAGCACTGCAGCCCACGCCTCCCGCGCGTCCCTGCCCTGCCCCCACTTCCCAATGGCGGATGCAGGCGTCTGTGCTGCTTTTCCGCTGGGGGAGCTACTGTTGGGCTTGTAATCTGTTGGTTTTAATTATTTATTTATTTTTCCCTTCCTGTTACGTTGCCCTCTGTGTTTCCAAGGCTCGCCACAGACTCGGCAGGGAGAGTGTTTCCTGGTGTTTGGAAACCTCTCTTCTTAAAATTCCCTTCCTGGGACAGGCTTCCCTTCCCGGGACGGAGCTCCCTCCCCACCTCCTTTGTCTCCTTTTCCGTCTTTTATATTTTTCCCTACCTGTTTTTGAAGACAATGGTCTGCTTTTCTGGTTGCCTGATGTCCTCTGCCAGCCTACAGAAGCTGTTTTGTGGAGTTTGCTCAGTGTTGAAATGTTCTTTTGAGGAATTTGTGAGGGAGAAAGTGGTCTTCCTGTCCTATTCCTCCACCATCTTTCGCCTCTCTCCCTTTGTTTCTTGATGAGTCTGGATAATGGTTTGTCAACTTTATTTATCTTCTCAAAGAACCAGCTTTTAGCTTTGTTGATTTTTGCTATGGTCTCTTTTGCACTTATCTGCCTTAACTTTTAAGATTTCTTTCCTTCTACTAACTCTGGGGTTCTTCATTTCTTCCTTTTCAAGTTGTAGAGTTAGGTTATTTATTTGACTTTTTTCTTGTTTCTTGAGGTAAGCCTGTATTGCTATGAACCTTCCCCTTTGCACTCCTTTTACAGTGCCCCATAGGTTTTGAGTTGTGTTTTCATTTTCATTCATTTCTATGCATATTTTGATTTCTCTTTTTTATTTCTTTTGTGATTTGTTGGTTATTAAGTAGTGTGTTGCTCAGCCTCCATATGTTGGAATTTTTAGTAGTTTTTCTCCTGTAATTGACATCTAATCTTACTGCACTGTGGTCAGAAAAGATGCTTGGAATGATTTCAATTTTTTTGAATTTATAAAGCTATATTCATGGCCCAGGATGTGATCTATCCTGGAAAGGGTTCCATGTACACTTGAGAAAAAGGTGAAATTCATTGTTTTGGGGTGAAATGTCCTATAGATATCAATTAGGTCCAACTGGCCCATTGTATCATTTAAAGTTTGTGTTTCCTTGTTAATTTCCTGTTTAGTTGATCTATCCATAGATGTGAATGGGGTATTAAAGTCTCCCACTATTATTGTGTTACTGTTAATTTCCCCTTTCATACTTGATAGCATTTGTCTTACATATTGCAGTGCTCCTATGTTGGGTGCATATATATATTTTTAATTGTTATATCTTCTTCTTGGATTGATCCTTTGATCATTATGTAATGTCCTTCTTTGGCTCTTTTCACAGACTTTATTTCAAAGTCTATTTTATCAGATATGAGTATTGCTACTGCTGCTTTCTTTGGGTCTCCATTTATGTGTAATATCTCTTTCCAGCCCTTCACTTTCATCCATATGTGTCCCTTGTTTTGAGGTGGGTCTCTTGTAGACAGCATATATAGGGGTTTTGTTTTTGTATCCATTCAGCCAGTCCTTGTCTTTTTGTTGGGGCATTCAACCCATTTACATTTAAGGTAATTATTGATAAATATGATCCCATTGCCATTTACTTTGTTGTTTTGGGTTTGAGTGTATACACCTTTCTGTGTTTCCTGTCTAGAGAAGATCCTTTAGCATTTGTTGAAGAGCTGGTTTGGTGGTGCTGAATTCTCTCAGCTTTTGCTTGTCTGTAAAGCTTTTGATTTCTCCTTCATATTTGAATGAGATCTTTGCTGGGTACAGTAATCTGGGTTGTAGGTTCTTCTCATTCATCACTTTAACTATCTCCTGACGTTCCCTTCTGGCCTGAAGAGTTTCTATTGAAAGATCAGCTGTTATTTTTAAGGGAATCCCCTTGTGTGTTATTTGTTGTCTTTCCATTGCTACTTTTAATATTTATTCTTTGTGTTTGATCTTCGTCAATTTGATTAATATATGTCTTGGGGTGTTTTGCCTTGGGTTATTCCTGTTTGGGACTCTCTGTGTTTCTTGGACTTGGGTGATGATTTCCTTCCCCATTTTAGGGAAGTTTTCAACTATTATCTCCTCAAGTATTTTCTCAAGGCCTTTCTTTTTGTCTTCTTCTTCTGGGACTCCTATGATTCGAATGTTGGGGCATTTGACATTGTCCCAGAGGTCTCTGAGGTTGTCCTAGTTTCTTTTAATTATTTTTTCTTCTCTGCTTCATTTATTTCTCCCATTCTATCTTTCACCTCTCTTATTCTATCTTTTGCCTCGGTTATTCTACTTTTGGTTCCCTCCAGAGTGTTTTTGATCTCAGTTATTGCATTATTCATTATTGATTTACTCTTTTCTATTTCTTCTAGGTCCTTGTTAAACATTTCTTGCATCTTCTCAATCCTTGTCTCCAGTCTATTTATCTGTAACTCCAATTTGTTTTCAAAATTTTAGATCATCTTTACTATCATTATTCTGAATTCTTTTTCAGGTAGACTCCTTATCTCCTCCTCTTTTGTATGGTTTGGTGGGCTTTTATCCTGTTCCTTTACCTGCTGAATATTTCTCTGCCTTTTTGTCTTGTTTAGATTGCTATGTTTTGGGTGGCCTTTCTGTATGCTGATAGTTTGTGGTTCCTCTTTAATGGGGAGGTTCCTCACTGTGGGTGGGGTTGGACAAGTGGCTTGTCAAGGTTTTCTGGTTTGGGAAGTTTGCACCAGTGTTCTGGTAGGTGGAGTTGGATCTCCTCTCTCTGGAGTGCAATGAAGTGTCCAGTAGTGAGTTTTCAGGTGTCTCTGGGTTTGGTGTGACTTTTGGCCACCTGTATTTTAATGCTCAGAGTTATATTCCTGTGTTGTTGGAGAATAATCTTCATATATCTTGCTCAGAAACTTGTTGGCTCTTGGGTGGAGCTTGGTTTCATTGTAAGTATGGAAGTTTTTTGATGAGCTCTTGTCGATCAATGTTCTCTGGATTCAGGAGTTTTCTGGAGTTCTCAAATTTTGTATTTAAGCTTTCTGCCTCTGGCATTCAGTCTTATTTTTACAGTAGCCTCAAGACTTCTCCATCCATACAGCACTGATGATAAAACATATAGGTTAATGATGAAAAGCTTCTCCTCAGTGAGGGACACCCTGAGAGGTTCACAGAGTTACATGGAGAAGAAAAGAGGGAGGAGGGAGATAGAGGTGATGAGGAGGAGAAGAGGGGGAATCAAAAGGGGAGAGAGCAAGCTAGCTAGTCATCAGTTCCCTATGTGCTCTCCACAGTCTGAACCCCTCAGAGAAGAGAAGAGGCAGGAAGGAGACAGAGGTGACCAGGAGGAGAAAAGGGGGAATCAAAAGGAGAGAGACAGATCCAGCCAGTAATCAGTTTCCTAAGTGTTGTCCACAGCCAGGATCACACAAGGAGATTCACAGAGTTGGGTAGAGAAGAGAAGGGGAAGGGAGGCGATAGAGGTGACCTGGTGGAGAAAAAGGTGAGTCAAAAGGGGGAGAGAGCAATCAAGCCAGTAATCACACTCTTAAGTAAAAATGGGTTCTGAACACTGGGTTCTTAAAGGTACAAAATTGATAACAAATACCAAAAGGCAAAGATTAAAAATCTACAGTAGAGGTTAGACTCTCAAAAATACAGTATTAAAAAAATCACAAAAATTATAAAAATATATATATATGAAATTTAGTTTAAAAACGGTATTTTTTGCAAGGTAATAGTAGGTTATAAAGATGAAAATTAAAGGAGTAATAACCACAGACTGGCTCCAAATAGGAAAAGGAGTACGTCAAGGCTGAATATTGTCACCCTGCTTATTTAACTTCTATGCAGAGTACATCATGAGAAACACTGGGCTGGAGGAAGCACAAGCTGGAATCAAGACCGTGGGGAGAAATATCAATAACCTCAGATATGCAGATGACACCACCCTTATGGCAGAAAGTGCAGAGGAGCTAAAAAGGCTCTTGATGAAAATGAAAGAGGAGAGTGAAAAAGTTGGCTTAAAGTTCAACATTCAGAAAATGAAGATCATGGCATCTGGTCCCATCACTTCATGGGAAATAGATGGGGAAAGAGTGGAAACAGTGGCAGACTTTATTTTTGGGGGCTCCAAAATCACTGCAGATGGTGACTGCAGCCATGAAATTAAAAGACGCTTACTCCTTGGAAGAAAAGTTATGACCAACCTAGATAGCATATTCAAAAGCAGAGACGTTACTTTGCCAACAAAGTTCTGTCTAGTCAGGGCTATGGTTCTTCCAGTGGTCATGTATGGATGTGAGATTTGGACCATGAAGAAGGCTGAGCACTGAAGAATTGATGCTTTTGGACTGTGGTGTTGGAGAAGACTCTTGAGAGTCCCTTGGACTGCAAGGAGATCCAACCAGTCCGTTCTGAAGGAGATCAGCCCTGGGATTTCTTTGGAAGGAATGATGCTAAAGCTGAAACTCCAATACTTTGGCCACCTCATGTGAAGAGTTGCCTGATTGGAAAAGACTTTGATGCTGGGAGGGATTGGGGGCAGGAGGAGAAGGGGATGACAGAGGATGAGATGGTTGGGTGGCATCACCGACTCGATGGACATGAGTCTGAGTGAACTCTGGGAGTTGGTGATGGACAGAGAGGCCTGGTGTGCTGCGATTCATGGGGTTGCAAAGAGTCGGACACGACTGAGCGACTGAACTGAACTGAAAGAATTTAAAAATTACAAAATTATAACAGTAAAATATATCTAGGAATTTCTCTGGAGCTGTTGAGGGCAGTGTGGGGTCAGTTCAGTTTCAGATAGTCCCTTGTTCCAGCTTATACTTCTCAAGGTCTATAGGCCCCTTCCAATGTAGTCACGAAAGGGTTTTAATCTGTTGCACCTGTCACTTCCAGTGCAATTCCCTCTTTGTTTATTTTGGCTTCCTCTGTTTGCAAGTCTCTTCAGTGTCTAATTTCCACCCTGACACAAGGCGGCAAAGGTGGTCACTTATTTAAGCTCAATTGTTCAGTTGTCCTGTGGGGAGGGAGAAACACTGCAAAGAAACATCACTGGTGTGTGTGGGGAGTGCTTGCAGTGTCTGGGCCACATTGGGTTTGCCCCCACTCTTGGCATGTGTGCTTTGCCCGTCTACACTGCTCAGGCTCCAGGTTGCTCTGCAGGGGAACTGTCTAAATTGGGCCTTGGGTTGCGGGCACTTCCCAGGTCTAAGCTGCTCAGGTTCAGGGTCTCGGATACTCCACAAAGGCACAGACTTGATTGGAAGTCACAGCTAGGTGTGTAATCTGTGGGTTCTTTTTTTTTTTTTCCCCCTCCCAGTTATGTTGCCTTTCAAGATTCCAAAACTCCCCAGAGACTCGCTGGTGAGAGGGTTTCCTGGTGTTTGGAAACTTCTCCTCTTTCACAACTCCCTCCCCAGGATGGGTCTCCATCCCTAAGTCTTTTGTCTCTCTTTTTATCTTTTATATTTTGCCCTACTTCCTTTTGAAGAAAATGGGCTGCCTTTCTGGGTGCCTGGTGTCCTCCGCCAGCGTTCAGAAGTTGTTCTGTGGAATTTGCTCAGCATTCAAATGATCTTTAGATGAATTTTGGGGGGAGAAAGTGGTCTCCCCATCCTATTCCTCCATCATCTTCTAGAATACAGCCAATTAATTTTTTTAAAGTAAGCTGTCAAACCAATGGTCTTGATAATGTGAGAGAGAAACTGTCCATCATACTGACAAGAGCAGTGAAACTCAGTCATTCTCAAACTGTGGCCCCAGATAAGTAGCGTTAGCATTACCTGAAAAGTTGTTAGAAATGCTAATTCCCTGTAGATCTCAGCCATCCAAGAGCTACTGAATCTTAGGTTTAGCATCCCCTTCAGGTGATTCAGGTGCATGCTTATAGTCTCTGAAATGGGTCCTTCCAAAATTCCTGGAAACTTTCAGAGAATCTGATTTTTCTAATCTTGATCTCCTAATCTTACATGTCATGAATCTCTATAATTTTCAGTGTCCTTTGTTGACTTTTCTTTTGTTTAGTTTGTGTGTGTGTGTATTTGATTCTTGTTTTGTTTTCATTGTTGTTGTTTTTTCCTCAAGGTAAGCCTCTTAAATAGTGTTTTGAGAGACTTAGAAACTTTTCTAACAACTCCCATTGTTCCCTCACCCTAGCGGGAATTGTTTCAACTCTGCTTCCTGAGCTCAGTCCAATAATTTCTCCCTGAGAATATGCACTCTTCCCCAGGGTCATGACTCATGTGTGTCAGTGATCCAGAGAAGAGGAAACTGTGAGGCTGTATGGAGAGAGTCTCCCAGGAAGTGTAAGACATGAACTCTTTTCTCCCATCCAGGCCTGAAGAAAGGTGAGAGCCTGAGGGTTTCCACACCCTCAGATAGGTCAATGATAGTTAGGTTCTTAGAAACACTTGTTGGAGGGTGGGGAGAATAAAAAAGGGACCTAGACTTGATGGTACTAAGTGTAATGTTGGAGAAGAGCTTTGGGAAGAAATCAGAGGGTGGGTATATGCTATTAAAACAGCTGCTTCAGGTTGCATGTAAAACCCAGTACTTTTAGCAACCAAATATAGATCTGGCCTTATGAGACAGGGAACAGAAGATAAGTAAAATCACTTTTAAAATCTCCACATAATTAATTACCTATGTAATACATTAATTGGACAATATTCACTGAGCATAAGGTGTATCAGAGTTGCTGTTCCAAGTTCTGGGGTTACCAAGATATTGAAATTATGATGTGGTTGGTTGAGGGGAGAAGTTTAAAAAAATGAATGGTAATAAACCTGTAACAGAGGTTTGTTTTCAATGTTGTATGTTTATGTTTGTATGTGTGTCTGTTATTCACTCAACTGTGTCTGAATCTTTATGATCTCATGGATTGTAGCCTGCCAAGTTCCTCTGTCTATGAAATTCTCCAGGAAAAATTACTGGAGTGGGTTGTCATTCCCTTCTCCAGGGGATCTTCCTGACCCAGGGATGGAACTGCAGTTTCCTGCATTGCAGGCAAATTCTTTATCATCTGAGCCACAAGGGAAGCCCCATTTTTATGTTTAAGAACATTGAAAAATGAGGAATTTGTTCTGCATGGGAGAAATAATGAGAAGAGTGATGAAAACGGTGATATTCGCATTGACTTTTTCTATGGTTGAGAAGATGATGAAGAAAATTGCAGGAAACAAAAAGGGAAATAAATACACAGCATCTTTAAGACTATTTTCCATTAAAGAGCTAGTGGTTCACCAGAGGTGGAGGTACTAATTAGAAAGGCAGATGGAACTTACATTTAAAGCCCTGTGTGACACGCTGAATTGTGTGCACATGTATATGTTTCTACCCTGACTTGATCCACAAAGTATTATATGTGTCTCCTAAGGGGCTCTGGTTGAATCACTACAAGAATAGATGTGAGAGAGGAACATAATCAGATTAGCACTCTGAAAGGTCTCCTGGACAGCTGTGTAGAAGGTGTACTGGAATGAAAGATGAAAGGGAAAATTAAAAAGGGAGTGACCCCTGAGAGATAACGGATTTCAGGAAGTCAGGTGAGAGTGGGTGGAGATTAAGAGGAAGCCAAAGGAATAGGGAGGGCACTTAGCCCTCACCTTTTGCCTCTGTCTCTCACCCTTGGAGTCCTTCATTTTTGTTCCCATTCCTTCCCCTGCCACACCACCTGTCCATGTCTTCTTCCTTCACCATTCTATTCCCCCAGCTTCCTTCCTTATGATAATTTTTCTCCTTTGAATTCTTCATTTATTTCACTTTCTTTTACTTCAACATTTTTTTCTTCTACCCTTGGATCAATACCACCTTCTGAAATTGCCATCATTTCAGAAGAACTCTAAGTCCCCTTCAAACAATGTATTTATGTATTTCTTCACTAATGAAATACTTACCCCTTGCCATTTTCCCACATACAATCTGAGGAGCCTCATTTAGTAAGGGTTACCTACCCTGGAGGTTGGAAAGAAATGGAATGTTCCAGATGTGCAGCTGTACTCAGAGACTCCCTCACATGTCCTGAACCCTAATAACTTTTAACACACCTAGCTGTTAACCCCAGTTAACACCACCTAACGTGGAATATTTAGGACATTGTCTGATTTGAGGATTAGCCTTATAAATAGCAAAAAATCCTTAACCAGTTCAGCTAAAACTGGATCTCTCTCTCTCCCAGGTGGCACACTAGTAAAGAATCTGCCCTCCAATGCAGGAGTCACAAGAGACCCCTGGGTTGGGAAGATCCCATCCCATGAAGTAGGAAATGGCAACCCACTCTAGTTTTCTTGTCTGGAAAATCTCATGGACAGAGGAGCCTGGGGGGCTACAGTCCATGGGATTACAAAGAGCTGGGCATGACTGAAGTGACATAGCACGCGCACACACACATGCAGGTTTTAATTACCGACCATAAGCAAAGATGGGTAGTGAAGGGCACAAATAAATTGGGAAATCAAGGCCTATGTGTCTAGCACATTATGACGAAATTCAGAAGGGAAATCAGGCACATAAGGACTTCATGAACATTCTGTTGCTTTCACTGTTGCATGAAAAATGACGGGTCCAATATTCACACTTTCTAATAACTCCAATGGAAAATAACCTGTAAGTTATGTAAAACACAATAGGGTTTTTAAATAAATTAATATTTAAAAAGGAAAAACGGTTGGTGTAAAAATGTAGCAGAGACTGGAGTAGAGTAGAAGACTACACAGAGAGAGTGATTACTATTTATTATTCTAAATACTATCCTGGGAAGTCTATGTGTCATTTTATTTAATCCCTTAGCCAATTTCTATAAAGAAAACATATTTCTTTCAGATGTGGAAACTGAGACTCACATTAAATAGCCTGCTCAAGCCCAAATCTCAAAGAAATAGAAGTTCTCAAATTCGATTCTGTTTGGTTTCACTCTAAGTATCTTCCCAGCTAGATTATACTGAATCTTGGAAAAGCAGGTGGCATGAGTCTGGATGGCTTTAAGATACCTCACGTATGTTTTTCCCAGCATCAACTAGTAAACTTTCCAGAGACAAGGTCATTCCGTCAGCACTTGGTATTGTAATCTGTACATAAGAATGTCCATTATATTGACTTGGACAACTGAATTGAGCCCTTGAGCACTAAGAGGGCAAGCAACAACTTCATGCCTATCTCTGGTGTGTTTTCCTTAGGTGTATGGAGAAGACACCATGGATTCAGGGAACCTCACGTGGGTATCAGAATTTGTCTTCCTAGGGTTCTCACAGCATCAGGAGCTCCAGCTTTTCTTGTTTTTGGTGTTCCTGTTTGTCTACACAACCACTGTCATGGGAAACCTCCTCATCATGGTGACAGTGACCTCTGATTCCGGGCTCCACACACCCGTGTATTTCCTGCTGAGAAACCTGGCAGTCATAGATGTCTGCTTCTCCTCAGTCACTGCCCCAAAGATGCTGGTGGACTTCCTCGCTGAGAAGAAGACCATCTCCTACGAGGGCTGCATGACTCAGATCTTCTTCTTCCACTTTCTGGGAGGTGGGACTCTCCTCTTCCTCTCAGTGATGGCCTATGACCGTTACATAGCCATCTCCCGGCCTCTCCACTACATCACCATCATGAACACTCGAGTGTGTGTGGGGCTGGTGGCGGCTGCCTGGGTAGGGGGCTTTGTCCACTCCATTGTCCAGCTGGTTCTGATGCTCCCATTGCCTTTCTGTGGACCCAACATCCTAGATAACTTCTACTGTGACATTCCACAAGTGCTGAGGCTTGCCTGCATGGACACCTCCCTGCTGGAGTTCCTTATGATCTCCAACAGTGGGATGCTGGTCCTCATCTGGTTCCTCCTCCTTCTGATCTCTTACACAGTCATTCTGGTGATGCTGAGGTCCCACTCTGGGCAGGCGAGGAGGAAGGCAGCTTCCACCTGCACCATCCACATCATTGTCGTGTCTATGGTCTTCATTCCCTGTGTCTATATCTATGCCCGGCCCTTCACCTCTTTCCCCATGGACAAAGCTGTGTCCATCAGCCAAACAGTTATCACCCCCATGCTCAACCCAATGATCTACACCCTGAGGAACCAGGAGATGCAGGCAGCACTGAAGAGATTGGGCAAGCGCCTAGTGATTTCCAGTAGGGAGTGAACTTAAAATAGGTTGATTTTTAAAAGACAAATCTCCTCACTGAGCCTTTGTTTTCCATGTGAGATGTGGAAAATATGGAGTGTGACAGTTGAAATTAAACTGATATTTCTACAGACATTTTCCTGTGTCAGCCATTTTGTTAGTTACTTTCAGACTTCTCTCTCATTCTTACAAAACTGACAGAAGGCATGGTAGTAATATAGAGTTTTACAAACGAGAAAACTCAGAGAGAAAAGACTTGCTCAGTGATGAACAGCAAGTGAGGGGCAGAGCTTGGCCAGGAGATGGCTCCTCTGACTCCAGGTTTTGAGGCAGGAGATATGGGTGGGATTTGAAACTCAGAGTATCTCGCCATCACAAGGGAAAACTTAGAGAGTTCCTCTTCTATGGGTGAATGTCTCTGCTGAATGGTCAACACTTCCATGTCAATTCTGGAACAATTACATTTGTTCTCCTCCCTGCTCTTTGCCTCTTTCCCTACTGTGGTATTTCAGAAGCGATATCATTTGCTAAGCTTCTAAATATTTTTCATCCTCAAAGTACATATTTATCTGCACTTTGGATTGGGTCTTTCTTGACCAAATACTTCTTGGATATTCTGCAGGATATTCTACTTTAGTGACCAAATCTTTATATACTTTGGATGATATGGCTATGAGGACAATGTTGTGGGTGGTTGGGGAACCCAGGCTAGAGAGGGCAGGGACCTTGTCCTGCTTCCTGAGGGAGTCCAGTAGTTTCTCCCCAAGGATATACTCTTGTCTCCTAGGGTCACTCTCCTTGTTGTATGGGTGATGTGTGGGCACTGGCTGGGAAACTGATCCTGCAGATAAAGGATCTCTAAGAAGATGGATGACCTGACGACTCTTTTCCATTCTGGCCTGAAGGAAGGTGTGAAACTAGGATTTTCTCACCTGCATATAGAGCAGCTGTAAGCAGCATCCAGAAACTTGTTGGAGAATGTAGAGAATAAACAAGTGGTATGGACTCCATGCTAGTCAATCTAAAGCCTGAGGATAACCTCAAGTGTAATGCAAGGGATACAAGGCATTCAAAATAGATTCCTCAAGTGGCAAGTGAAAACCAGGCTTTTAACCACCAAGAAACACTTGGTCTTGTGGTTTAGAGGGAAGATGCTGAGGACAAAAGGTAAGGCGAAACACCCCACAATTTTCCACATGGTCACGTTGAACCAGATCACATAATTATTTACTAATACATTGGGATAGCAACATATTTGAGCAAGTGCTAAATCAGAGTTGCTATTATAGGTGCTGAGGCTACTAAATTTTTGAATTTATAATCTAGTTAAGTGAAAGAACAGGAAAAATATTATAAAGGCTGTAACAAAGGTACTTGCAAAATATAACTGAAACCCAGAGAAAGGAATTAATTCTGCATGTGATTAATGGAGAAGGAGTTACAGAAAAGGTGATATTTGAGGACTTCAAGGTTGAGAAGGTAGTAGAAGGTATTTTGGGAAAGAGAATGTATTCCCAAGGCTACAAAAATAGCCAAGCATATGGCATATGTGAGATACCATGGATTCTTGACTAGCAATCACTTCCTGGGTAACAGGGATACTGATGATAAAAGGAATGGGGCCTACATTTTGATCTTGGTGTGACATCCGGTGAGTTACATGTACATATTTAAGTGTGTTTTTGAATCCTGAAATAACCCACAACAAATGTTAGATCTCTGCTAAGAGTCTAGGGTTTAAGCTGTGAGTCCTTGATAGTCACTAAAAGATTATAATGAGGAATGAAAGTGGTCAGGTACAAGTTTACAAAGGTCTCTGTGACAGTGATGTAAAAGATGGACTTCAGTGGATGCAGATGAAAGCTGAAAGATGGCACTAAAATAATCTCTGATGGACAAAGTTTGCAGGAGGCAGGTGAGGGTGGTGAGAAGAAGCAAGGCAGGGGAGTGGAGAGGCCACTTGACCTTCGTCTGTCATCTCTGTCTCTGACCCTCTGCATCCTTCTTCATCTTTGTTCCCAGACTTCCCCCACCCCAGCCTTCCCCTTCCCCTTCTTTCCTCTCCCTCCCTCTTAATTGCCCCTCTTTATTCCTTTTTCTATTCTATTTCTCTTATTTCATCATCTTCCTTTCTCTTCTATCCTTGTATTCAGTAACATCTTCTAAAATTCATTTCTTTAAGAATTTTTTCAGTGCCATTCATGGAAGATCATCACCCTTTGCTTAACCCAAAGAATCTCTCTCCTACCCTCGTATCTCAGCACACACACCATCTATCCTGTTACCTCACCCAGTAAGGAACCACCTACCCCAGTGAGGGGAGGCATTCCCTCTAGCTGTTCACCCACTCATCAGTCAATAATTTTTGAGTATTGACTATCAGCAAAGATGGGTACTGTAGGGTACAAATAAATTATAAGAAGCATATTCATTCCTCTGGATTCTAGAGTTGAATTATGGAGGGAAAAACATAGAAACATAAAAAGTTTATTACATATGCTGACTGTTGCATGAAAAATCTTGGTACAAAATATGTTAGAGATTCGAGGAAAGGAGAAGGTTTAAGAATAGGAGACTGCACAGAGGAGAATGATTTCCATTTATTATTCCAGACACTTTTCTGGAGTAGAGCTATCTCCTCTCTGAAGTGCATTTATGTGTTTCTAGGTCTGTTTTCGGAGAAGGCAATGGCACCCCACTCCAGTGCTCTTGCCTGGAAAATCCCATGGACGGAGGAGCCTGGTGGGCTGCAGTCCATGGGGTCGCTGAGATTTGGACACGACTCAGTGACTTCACTTTCAGTTTTCACTTTCATGCCTTGGAGAAGGAAATGGCAACCCACTCCAGTGTTCTTGCCTGGAGAATCCCAGGGACAGGTGAGCCTGGTGGGCTGCTATCTATGGGATCGCACAGAGTCGGACACGACTGAAGTGATTTAGCAGCAGGTCTGTTCTCCCCATCAACCTGTGAGTTCTTGAGAGGAGAATGTCTGTCCTATTTTTGTATCCACAGAATTGAGCATAGAGGTGTACCGAACCTGTCTTTTACTTCTCTCCTACTCTTAAAAAGGATAACCTTCAATTCTGTTAACAAATTGATTTAAAACCTAGATAGCCAAATATTTACCCAGGAAAGATTGGTTTATTCAGGATCAGCAGAGAATTGCAATTCAGGGTCTGCACCCGTAGTGAGCCATGTGCAAGTCCTTCAGGGTAAGAGAAAAAGACTGCTTTTACAGAGAGGGAAAAGAGAGTGGGAGACTGCAGTAACAAAGAGTCCATGGTTCTTCATGGGCTGAGTCCTCACCAGTCTTTTCTTTTTTATTGTGAGAAAGTGTTGAACCATATAACTGTATTCTATTTAAATTTTCAAACTTGAAATTATATGTTTAACCAGTTTTTTCCTCTATATTTTAATACAGTATAAGGAATTATAACAAGCAAAAGATCACATGTAAAATGCTTATAAGCTATAAAATGCTATATTATATGAACATGCTCTTCAGTTCAAGAATCAGATGGTACTAATAACTTCACCTGCTTATAGGTGCTTTCCATCACATCACTTCTCCCCAGATGAAACCACGTTCTTGAATTTGGTGTTTATCATTCCATTGCTTACAAAAACAATTTCATCCAATATTAACATAATCAGTATATTATTTTTTGTTTGTGCTTTATACAAATAAGACTGTACCTGATATTCTGGGATTTGCTTTTTTTCACTCCACATTGTCTCTAAATGTCCATATTGTTTTGTTTGGCTGTAATTCACTCATCTGCACTGCTGTGTATGTAATATTCCATTGTAAGAATAAGCTTATTTGGATTGTCCTGGTTTTGCTCTCACAACAACACTCTTTTGGATGTTCTTCTACTTGTCTCCAGCTGTCATGTTGCAGAGCTCTGGGTCATATACCTTGAAATGAAATTGCTGAATCTTGAGATCTTCAAAGATTTACCTTTACAAAGTAGTGCAAAATTGCTTTCCCAAGTTGTACCGAATTACACAGTCATCAGCAGCACTGAAGTATTCCCATTGATTCACATTGTCGTAATATTGTCAGATGTCTTAATTTTTGCGAATTAAGTGAATAAAAAATGGTATTTCATGATAGTCTTTGTTTTTAAACTGGAGAGATTTAAATTTTTTTTGTTTATTTGGCTGCACCAGGTCTTAGTTGCTACATGTGGGATCATCCTTGATCTTCACTGCCTTGAGCAGAATATTTAGTAGCAGCATGTAGGATCTAGTTCCCTAATTAGGAACTGAATCCAGGCCCCTGCAATGGGAGGGTGGAATATTAGCCTCTGGACCACCAGGGGAGCCCAGGCTTTTTATTTTTAATGTAGAAGTTCTTACATAACTTGGTTACTGATCTACTGTCAGTGTTTACTATAACATTGTCTACATTGGAAGAAGGGGAGTCTTCCTTTTTCCTCTTGGTTTCTGAGGTTGTAGTAGGGTGTGAGAACTCCTGTTCCCCCAATTCTACTTAACTGAAGTTTCTGTTTACCATTTTTTAACATTTATTGAATTTTCACAATGGGCCAAGTAACTCCAAAACAATAAAACATTGGAATCATCTTTCTAAAATGGATAAATTATATACAGTCCCACTCTGAGGAATCAACTTTGAGGCTTGTATGTAGCTTAGTAGATTATCTATCATTCTATGTGCCTTGAGAAAAAAATATATATAAACAGAGGATACAATGACTTTTTTATTGAGAGCTAAATCAGAATCATAATTAATTAATTAGGTAATTTAATTAGCTAATTTTTTAAAGTTGCAGTTAATGACATCTGACAGTAAAAGAGATTGGTAAGACCTAGTCACTTCTCCAGAATCAACCCAGGCTATTTTAAGAAAAGACTGGAGTTTAAAATGAACTGAAACTCTAAACATTGGAAGAACTAGTGTTTTTAGAATCTCTTGTACTTAAAAGCCACAATTTCTTATACTTTAAAAAATAAACCAGAGGGATTGTGGTTTGCTAAGTATAAATATTTGTAACGAATTCAGATCATGCTGGAAATCTCATGTAAAACAGAAAACTGTATCTAAGAACTCACAGCTTTTATTCTACAGCAAGATAATAAAAATTAGCTAAATACTTCATCAGAGGGCAGACACACTGAAACCATACTCACAGAAAACTAGTCAATCTAATCACACTAGGACCGCCTTGTCTAACTCAATGAAACTAAGCCATGCCCGCAGGATAACCCAAGACAGGTGGGTCATGGTGGAGAGGTCTGACAGAATGTGGTCCACTGGAGAAGGGAATGGCAAACCACTTCAGTATTCTTGCCTTGAGAACCACATGAACAGTATGGAAAGGCAAAATGAGATGATACTGAAAGAGGAACTCCCCAGGTCAGTAGGTGCCCAACATGCTACTGGAGATCAGTGGAGAAATAACTCCAGAAAGAATGAAGGGATGCAG
This sequence comes from Budorcas taxicolor, assembly GCF_023091745.1. Classification (NCBI taxonomy): domain Eukaryota; kingdom Metazoa; phylum Chordata; class Mammalia; order Artiodactyla; family Bovidae; genus Budorcas; species Budorcas taxicolor. The sequence goes on from NC_068928.1 coordinate 8,969,316, forward strand.
CCAAAGCAAAAACAATACCCAGTTGTGGATGTGACTGGTGATAGGAGCAAGGTCCAATGCTGTAAAGAGCAATATTGCCTAGGAACCTGAAATGTCAGGTCCATGAATCAAGGCAAATTGGAAGTGGTCAAACAAGAGATGGCAAGAGTGAACATCGACATTCTAGGAATCAGCAAACTAAAATGGACTGGAATGGGTGAAATTAACTCAGATGACCATTATATCTACTACTGCAGGCAGGAATCCCTCAGAAGAAATGGAGTAGCCATCATGGTCAACAGAAGAGTCCAAAATGCAGTACTTGCAATCTCAAAAACGACAGAATGATCTCTGTTCGTCTCCAAGGCAAACCATTCAATATCACAGTAATCCAAGTCTATGCCCCAACCAGTAATGCTGAAGAAGCTGAAGTTGAACAGCTCTATGAAGACCTACAAGACCTTTTAGAACTAACACCTTAAAAAGATGTCCTTTTCATTATAGGGGACTGGAATGCAAAAGTAGGAAGTCAAGAAACACCTGGAGTAACAAGCAAATTTGGCCTTGGAGTACAGAATGAAGCAGGGCAAAGACTAATAGAGTTTTGCCAAGAAAATGCACTGGTCATAGCAAACACCCTCTTCCAACAACACAAGACTCTACCCATGGACATCACCAGATGGTCAACATCGAAATCAGATTGATTATATTCTTTGCAGCCAAACATGGAGAAGCTCTATACAGTCAGCAAAAACAAAACCAGGAGCTGACTGTGGCTCAGATCATGAACTCCTTATTACCAAATTCAGACTCAAATTGAAGACAGTAGGGAAAACCGCTAGACCATTCAGATATGACCTAAATCAAATCCCTTATGATTATACAGTGGAAGTGAGAAATAGATTAAAGGGCCTAGATCTGATAGATAGAGTGCCTGATGAACTATGGAATGAGGTTCATGACATTCTACAGGAGACAGGGATCAAGACCATCCCCATGGAAAAGAAATGCAAAAAAGCAAAATGGCTGTCTTGGGAGGCCTTACAAATAGCTGTGAAAAGAAGAGAAGTGAAAAGCAAAGGAGAAAAGGAAAGATATAAGGATCTGAATGCAGATTCTTATATCTTATACTTATTCTATTCCACAGAATAGAAGAGATAAGAAAGCCTTCTTCAGTGATCAATGCAAAGATCCTTATATCCTTATATCTTATCCTTATTCTATTCTACAGAATAAGAAGAAGAGATAAGAAAGCCTTCTTCAGCAATCAATGCAAAGAAATAGAGGAAAACAACAGAATGGAAAGACTAGAGGTCTCTTCAAGAAAATTAGACATACCAAGGGAACATTTCATGCAAAGATGGGCTCGATAAAGGGCAGAAATGGTATGGAACTAACAGAAGCAGAAGATATTAAGAAGAGGTGGCAAGAATACACAGAAGAACTGTACAAAAAAGATCTTCACAACCCGGATAATCACGATGGTGCGATCACTCATCTAGAGCCAGACATTTTGGAATGTGAAGTCAAGTGGGCCTTAGAAATCATCACTATGAGCAAAGCTAGTGGAGGTGATGGCATTCCAGTTGAGCTGTTTCAAATCCTGAAAGATGATGCTGTGAAAGGACTGCACTCAATATGCCAGCAAATTTGGAAAACTCAGCAGTGGCCACAGCACTGGAAAAGGTCAGTTTTCATTCCAATCCCAAAGAAAGGCAATGCCAAAGAATGCTCAAACTACCGCACAATTGCACTCATCTCACACACTAGTAAAGTAATGCTCAAAATTCTCCAAGCCAGGCTTCAGCAATATGTGAACCATTAACTTCCAGATGTTCAAGCTGGTTTTAGAAAAGGCAGAGGAACCAGAGATCAAATTGCCAACATCCACTGGATCACAGAAAAAGCAAGAGAGTTCCAGAAAAACAGCTATCTCTGCTTTATTGCCTATGCCAAAGCCTTTGACTGTGTGGATCACAATAAACTGGAAAATTCTGAAAGAGATGGGAATACCAGACCACCTGACCTGCCTCTTGAGAAATCTGTATGCAGGTCAGGAAGCAACAGTTAGAACTGGACATGGAACAACAGACTGGTTCCAAATAGGAAAAGGAGTACGTCAAGGCTGTATATTGTCACCCTGCTTATTTAACTTCTATGCAGAGTACATCATGAGAAATGCTGGACTGGAAGAAACACAAGCTGTAATCAAGATTGCCGGGAGAAATATGAATAACCTCAGATATGCAGATGACACCACCCTTATGGCAGAAAGTGAAGAGGAGCTAAAAAGCCTCTTGATGAAGGTGAAAGCAGAGAGTGAAAAAGTTGACTTAAAGCTCAACATTCAGAAAACGAAGATCATGGCATCTGGTCCTATGACTTCATGGGAAATAGATGGGGAAACAGTAGAAAGTGTAAGACTTTATTTTTTGGGGCTCCTAAATCACTGAAGATGGTGACTGCAGCCATGAAATTAAAAGATGCTTACTCCTTGGAAGAAAAATTATGACCAACCTAGATAGCATATTCAAAAGCAGAGACATTACTTTGCCAACTAAGGTCCGTCTAGTCAAGGCTATGGTTTTTCCTGTGGTCATGTATGGATGTGAGAGCTGGACTGTGAAGAAGGCTGAGCACCGAAGAATTGATGCTTTTGAACTGTGGTGTTGGAGAAGACACTTGAGAGTCCCTTGGACTGCAAGGAGACCCAACCAGTCCGTTCTGAAGGAGATCAACCCTGGGATTTCTTTGGAAGGAATGATGCTAAAGCTGAAACTCCAATACTTTGGCCACCTCATGTGAAGAGTTGCCTGATTGGAAAAGACTTTGATGCTGGGAGGGATTGGGGGCAGGAGGAGAAGGGGACGACCCAGGATGAGATGGCTGGATGGCATCACTGACTCGATGGACGTGAGTGTGAGTGAACTCTGGGAGTTGGTGATGGACAGGGAGGCCTGGTCTGCTGCAATTCACGGGGTTGCAAAGAGTCAGACACGACTGAGTGAGTGAACTGAACTGAACTGAAACAGTTCATTATAATATATAAGGAATGTATATACAATTCCTTATATATAATGTATAAGTTTTATAGATGGTGCAATAGAATTAATTGGATATACGTGGGGAGTCGACCTTGGGATCTGGTTGGTAAAATAAATGACAAATTTATAGGGTTTGTTTTCAGTGTAGTATTCAAACCTTTTCCCACCTATCTTGTTGTCCAAGATCAATTAATTTTTTAAAAGTAAGCTATCAAACCCATGGTCTTGACAATGTGAGAAAGAAAGTGTCCACCATGCCAACAAGAGCAGTGAAACTCAGTCATTCTCAAACTGTGGCCCCAGATAAGTAGCACTAGTATCACATGAAAAGTTGTTAGAAATGCTAATTCTCTGAGAATCTCAGCCATCCAAGAGCTACTGAATCTTAGGTTTAACATCCCCTTCAGGTGATTCAGGCACATGCTTACAGTGTGAGCCACTGGTCTCTGAAATGGGTCCTTCCAAAAATCCCAGAAACTTTCAGAGAATCTGGTTTTCAACTTTTGATCTTCTAATCTTACGTGTCATGAATCTCTATAATTTTCAATGTCCTTGTTGGCTTTTCTTTTCTTTTGGTTGTATGTGTGATGTGTTTGATTCTGTTTTGCTTTTCTTCCTTTTTTGTCCTCAAGGTAGCCCTCTCAAATAGTAAGTGTTTTTGAGAGACTTAGAAACTTTTTTTTTTAATTTTTATTTTTACTTTATTTTACATTACAATACTGTATTGGTTTTGCCATACATTGACATGAATCCACCACGGGTGTACATGCGTTCCCAAACATGGACCCCTCTCCCATCTCCCTCCCCATAACATCTCTCTGGGTCATCCCAGTGCACCAGCCCCAAGCATCCTGTATCCTGCATCAGACATAGACTGGCGATTCGTTTCTTGCATGATAGTATACATGTTTCAATGCCATTCTCCCAAATCATCCCACCCTCTCCCTCTCCCACAGAGTCCAAAAGTCTACTCTACACATCTGTGTCTCTTTTGCTGTCTCGCATACAGGGTCATCATTGCCATCTTTCTAAATTCCATATATATGTGTTAGTATACTGTATTGGTGTTTTTCTTTCTGGCTTACTTCACTCTGTATAATCGGCTCCAGTTTCATCCATCTCATTAGAACTGATTCAAATGTATTCTTTTTAATGGCTGAGTAATACTCCATTGTGTATATGTACCACAGCTTTCTTATCCATTCATCTGCTGATGGACATCTAGGTTGTTTCCATGTCCTGCTATTATAAACAGTGCTGCGATGAACATTGGGGTACATGTGTCTCTTTCAATTCTGGTTTCCTCGGTGTGTATGCCCAGCAGTGGGATTGCTGGGTCATAAGGCAGTTCTATTTGCAATTTTTTAAGGAATCTCCACACTGTTCTCCATAGTGGCTGTACTAGTTTGCATTGCTACCAACAGTGTAAGAGGGTTCCCTTTTCTCCACACCCTCTCCAGCATTTATTGCTTGCAGACTTTTGGATTGCAGACATAACAAACACATGAAAAGATGCTCAACATCACTCATTATTAGAGAAATGCAAATCAAAACCACAATGAGGTACCACTTCACACCAGTCAGAAACTTTTTAACAGCTCCCATTGTTCCCTTGCCCTCAGTGGGATCATTCCAGCTCTGCTTACTTAGATCAGTCCAATAATTTCTCCCTGGGAATATGCACTCTTCCCCAGGGTCATGACTCATGTGTGTCAGTGATGCCAGAGATGAGGAAGCTGTGAGGCTGTATGGAGAGAGTCTCCCAGGAAGTGTAAGACATGAACTCTCTTCTTCCATCCAGGACTGAAGGAAGGTGAGAGCCTGAGGGTTTCCACACCCTCAGAGAGGTCAATGATAATTAGGTTCTCAGAAACTCTTGTTGGAGGGTGAGGAGAATAAAAAAGTGACCCAGAGTTGATGGTACTAAGTCTAATGTTGGAGAAGAGCCTTGGGAAGAAATTTGGGAGCAGGGATCCACTGTTAAAACAGCTGCTTCAGGTTGCATGTAAAACCCAATACTTTTACCAACCAAGTATAGATCTGGCCTTATGAGACAGGGAATGGAGGATAAGTAAAATCACTTTTAAAATCTCCACATAATTAATCACCTACTTAATACATTAATTTGATAATATTTATTGAGCATGTGCTGTATCAGAGTTGTTCCAAGTTCTGCGATTACCAAGATATTGAAATTATGACATAGTTGGTTGAGGAGAGAAGCTGACAGAAATGAGTGATGATAACCCTGTAAGAGAGGTTTGTTTCAGATATTTGTGTGTGTGTGTGTGTGTGTGTGTGTGTGTGTGTGTGTGTGCTAGTGTACGTTAGTCGCTCAGTCATGTCCTATTCTTTGTGACACTATGGACTGTAGCTTGCCAGTCTCCTCTGTCCTTGGAATTTTCCAAGCAAGAATACTGGAGTGGGTAGCCATTCGCTTCTCCAGGGAATCTTCCTGACCCAAGGATCAAACCTGGGTCTCTTGCATTGCAGACAGATTCTTTACTACCTAAGCCACAAGGGGTAACTGATTTTTAATGTTTAAGAACTTGAAAAATGGGGAATTTGTTCTGCATGGGAGAAAGAGCGAGAAGAGTGATGGAGAGGGTCACATTCACATGAATCTTTTCTAGGGTTGAGAAGATGGAAAGAATTGTAGAAATAAACGTGGAAATAAATATGCAGCATGTTCAAGACTATAATTCATTAAAGAGCTAGTGGTTCATCAGAGGTAGAGTTATTGGTTAGAAAGCAGATGGTGCTTATATTTAGAGCCCTGTGTGACATGCTGAGTTGCTTGCATATGTATATGTTTCTACCCTGACTTGATCCACAAAATATTAAATGTGGTTCCTAAGGGGTTCTATTTGTAAGAACTTTGAGAACTGTGAGAACTCCAGTACTTTGGCCACCTCATGCAAAGAGTTGACTCATTGGAAGACTCTGATGCTGCGAGGGATTGGGGGCAGGAGGAAAAGGGGATGATAGAGGATGAGATGGCTGGATGGCATCACTGACTCAATGGACGTGAGTTTCAGTGAACTCCAGGAGTTGGTGATGGACAGGGAGGCCTGGCGTGCTGCGATTCATGGGGTCGCAAAGAGTCGGACACGACTGAGAGACTGAACTGAACTGAAGGGGCTCTGGTGGAATCACTAAAGAATATATGTGAGAGGGGAACATGATCAGATCAGCACTTAGAAAGGTCTCATGGACAGCTGTTTAGAAGGTGTACTGAAATGAAGGAGCAAGGGAAAAATTAAAAGCGAGTGATCCCTGAAAGAGAATGGATTTCAGGAGGTCAAGTGAGAGTGGGTGGAGGCTGAGAGGAAGCCGAAGGCATGGGGAAAGCGTTTAGCCCTCACCTGTCACCTCTGTCTCTTGCCCTCTGAGTCCTTCATTTTTGTTCCCACTCCCTCCCCTGCCACACCATCTTTTCCTGTCTCCTTCTTTCACCATTATATTCCCCTATATTCCTTCCTTATGATTTCCTTTCTCTCTGAATTCTTTGTTTATTTCTTTCTTTTACTTCAATACTTTTTCCTTCTATCCTTCGATCAATACTACTACCATCTGAAATTGGTGTCCTTTCAGAAGAGCTCTGTCTCCTTCAAACAATTTATTTATCTATTTCTTCGCTAATGAAATAGTTACCCCTTTGCCACTTTCCCACTATAATCTGGGCAGCCTCATCCAGTAAGGGTCAGCTACCCGGGGGATGGAAAGAAATGGAATGTCGCAGGTGTGCCACTGTGGCCAGAGGCTCCCTCACATGTCCTGAACCCCAATAGCTTTTCACCCACCTAGCAGTTAACACCAGGTATTTGTTAATTACTGACTATGGGCACTGCAGGGCACAGTTAAACTGGGAAATCAAGAGCTATGTGTCTAGCACATTATTGTTGCATTGTGAAGGAAAAACATAGACACATGAAAAGTCCATTAACACATTCTGATGTGTTCACTGTTGCATGAAAAAATGATTGATGCCATAGCCATTATTTCTATTAACTGTAAATGGAAAGTAAACTTCAAACTGCATAAAACATCAGAAAATTTTTAAAAGGAAAAATGATTAGTACAAAAATGTAGTCGAGGCTGCTGTGGACTGGGAGACTACACAGAAGAGAGTGATTAACATTTGTTATTCCAAATACTGTTTATGAAATTTATGTTATTTTATTTAATCCCTTAGCCAAATTCTATAGAGAAAATGTATTTCTTTCAAATGTGGAAACTGAGACTCAGATTAAGTAATTTACTCAAGGCCAAATCTCAAGGAAATAGTTCTCAAATATGATTTTGGTTCTGTTGAACTCTAAGTGTCTTCTCACCACGAGATTACACTGAATCTTGGAAAAGCAAGTGGCTTGTGTCTTTGGATGGCTTTACGATAACTCACATATGTGTATCCCAGCACCAACTAGTAAACTTTCTGAGACAAAGTCATTCAGTCAGCACTTGGTATTGTAATCTGTACATGAGAATGTTCATCTCATGACTTGGAGATTGACTTGGACAACTGAATTGAGCCCTTGAGCACTAAGAGGGCAAGCAACAACTTCATGCCTATCTCTGGTGTGTTTTCCTTAGGTGTATGGAGAAGACACCATGGATTCAGGGAACCTCACGTGGGTATCAGAATTTGTCTTCCTAGGGTTCTCACAGCATCAGGAACTCCAGCTTTTCTTGTTTTTGGTGTTCCTGTTTGTCTACACAACCACTGTCATGGGAAACCTCCTCATCATGGTGACAGTGACCTCTGATTCCGGGCTCCACACACCCATGTATTTCCTGCTGAGAAATATGGCTGTTATAGATGTCTGCTTCTCCTCAGTCACTGCCCCAAAGATGCTGGTGGACTTCCTTGCTGAGAAGAAGACCATCTCCTACGAGGGCTGCATGGCCCAGATCTTCTTCTTCCACTTTCTGGGAGGTGGGACTGTCTTCTTCCTCTCAGTGATGGCCTATGACCGTTACATAGCCATCTCCCGGCCTCTCCACTACATCACCATCATGAACACTCGAGTGTGTGGGGGGCTGGTGGCGGCTGCCTGGGTAGGGGGCTTTGTCCACTCCATTGTCCAGCTGGTTCTGATGCTCCCATTGCCTTTCTGTGGACCCAACATCCTAGATAACTTCTACTGTGACATTCCACAAGTGCTGAGGCTTGCCTGCATGGACACCTCCCTGCTGGAGTTCCTTATGATCTCCAACAGTGGGATGCTGGTCCTCATCTGGTTCCTCCTCCTTCTGATCTCTTACACAGTCATTCTGGTGATGCTGAGGTCCCACTCTGGGCAGGCGAGGAGGAAGGCAGCTTCCACCTGCACCATCCACATCATTGTCGTGTCTATGGTCTTCATTCCCTGTGTCTATATCTATGCCCGGCCCTTCACCTCTTTCCCCATGGACAAAGCTGTGTCCATCAGCCAAACAGTTATCACCCCCATGCTCAACCCAATGATCTACACCCTGAGGAACCAGGAGATGCAGGCAGCACTAAAGAGATTGGGCAAGCGCCTAGTGATTTCCAGTAGGGAGTGAACTTAAAATAGGTTGATTTTAAAAGACAAATCTTCTCAATGAACCTTTGTTTTCCATGTGAGATGTGGAAAATATGGAGTGTGATGGTTGAAATTAAACTAATATTTCTACAGACATTTTCCTGTGTCAGCCATTTTGTTAGTTACTTTCAGACTTCTCTCTCATTCTTACAAAACTGACAGAAGGCATGGTAGTAATATAGAGTTTTACAAACGAGAAAACTCAGAGAGAAAAGACTTGCTCAGTGATGAACAGCAAGTGAGGGGCAGAGCTTGGCCAGGAGATGGCTCCTCTGACTCCAGGTTTTGAGGCAGGAGATATGGGTGGGATTTGAAACTCAGAGTATCTCGCCATCACAAGGGAAAACTTAGAGAGTTCCTCTTCTATGGGTGAATATCTCTGCTGAATGGTCAACACTTCCATGTCATATCTGGAACAATTACATTTGTTCTCCTCCCTGTTCTCTGCCTCATTCCCCACTTTGGTATTTTGGAAATGATATCATTTGTTAAGCTTCTAAATATTTTTCATCCTCAAAGTACATATTTATCTGCACTTTGGATTGGGTCTTTCTTGACCAAATACTTCTTGGATATTTTGCAGGATATTCTACTTTAGTGACCAAATCTTTATATACTTTGGATGATATGGCTATGAGGACAATGTTGTGGGTGGTTGGGGAACCCAGGCTAGAGAGGGCAGGGACCTTGTCCTGCTTCCTGAGGGAGTCCAGTAGTTTCTCCCCAAGGATATACTCTTGTCTCCTAGGGTCACTCTCCTTGTTGTATGGGTGATGTGTGGGCACTGGCTGGGAAACTGATCCTGCAGATAAAGGATCTCTAAGAAGATGGATGACCTGACGACTCTTTTCCATTCTGGCCTGAAGGAAGGTGTGAAACTAGGATTTTCTCACCTGCATATAGAGCAGCTGTAAGCAGCATCCAGAAACTTGTTGGAGAATGTAGAGAATAAACAAGTGATATGGACTCCATGCTAGTCAATCTAAAGCCTGAGGATAACCTCAAGTGTAATGCAAGGGATACAAGGCATTCAAAATAGATTCCTCAAGTGGCAAGTGAAAACCAGGCTTTAACCACCAAGTTACACTTGGTCTTGTGATTTGGAGGGAAGATGCTGAGAGCAAAGGGTAAGGTGATACACCCCACAATTTATCACGTGGTCAAATTGAACAAGATCATGTAATTATCTCCTAATGCATTAGAATAGGAACATATTTGAGCAAGTGCTAAGTCAGAGTTGCTATTATAGGTGCTGGGGCTACTAAATTATTGAATTTACAATCTAGTTAAGAGAAAGAACAAGAAAGATATGATAAAAATTGTAACAAATGTACTTACAAAATGTTATTGGAACCGGAACCCAGAGAAATGGATTAATTCTGCATGCGAGAAATGGAGAAGGAGTCACAGAGGTGATATCTGAGGACTTCAAGGTTGAGAAGGTAGGAGAAGGTATTTTAGGAAAGAGAATGCATTCCTAAACCTACAGAAATAACCAAACATATAGCATGTGTGAGACACCATGGATTCCTGACTGCCATCTGTTCCCAGGTAACAGAGATACTGATAAGAAACATAGATGGAGCCTACGTTTTAGAACTTGGTGTGACCCGCTGAGAGGAAGTTGCATGCACATATGTAAGCATGTCTTTGAACCATGAATTAGCTCTCAGTGCATGTTAGGCAGCTTCTAAGAGTCTGAGTTGTTTGTTTTTTTAATAGTCAAAACTTTTTATCCAAAAAGAAACAAGAAAAAAGATCCAAAAAAATTGAAACATGTATATTGTCATATGTGGAACAGATCGCCAGTCCAGATTCGATGCATGAGACAGGGTGCTCAGGGCTGGTGCACTGCGATGACCCTGAGGGATGGGATGGGGAGGGAGGTGGGAGGAGGGTTCAGGATGGGGAACTGTAGAAATTATAGAGATTATTTTATTTAAAAGAAAAAAAGCGTAAAATCTGTAGAACTAATAGAAAACAAAAACTGAGATGATAAATATAAACATGTATGTCAGTAATTACATTAAATTTATTCAGACTAAATGTCCCAGTTAAAACAACAAAGATTATTGTATTGAATAAAAATTTAAAATCTAACTTTATGCAGCTTACAAGTCAAAACTTAAATGTAATTTAATAGAGTGAAATAATACTATCATTATACATAGCACTCAAACACTAACTAAAAAACAGCTCCCTGGGACAACCCAGAGGGATGGGGTGGGGAGGGCGGCGGGAGGGGGGGGTTCAGGATGGGGGGGACACATGTCCACCCATGGCTGATTCATGTCGATGTATGGCAAAAAACCACCACAATATTGTAAAGTAATTATTCACCAGTTAAAATTAATTAATTAATTTAAAAAAACCACAAAATAGCCAATGCAGTTAGACTAATATTAGAAAAGTAGATTTTTTAAAATAATAAAGAGGGATAATTCATAATATTAGATGAGGAATACACTGAGAAGATAGAATAATTCTAAATTTGTGTGTACCTAAAACATCACCTGTGAATATATAAAGCCAATATCAGCATCATTAAATGCAGAATTTTTTTTTAAATCCCAGAAGCATAGTTGTAGATATTAGTATACATCTAAGATTCTGAGTTTTAAGCTGTGAGTCCTTGATAGTCATTAAAAGATTATAATGAGCAAGCAAGGTGATCAGATACCAGTTTAGAAAGGTCTCTATGACAGTGACATAGAAGATGGAGTGAAGAGGATGCAGATGGAAGCGGAAGGATGAGGCTAAAATGACCCCTATTGGATAACAGATTGCAGGAGGCAGGTAAGGGGGTGGAAAGGCAGGGGAGTGAGGAGCCACTTAACCCTCACTTTTCACCTCTATCTCTTACCCTCCGTGTCCTCTTTCATCTTTATTCCCAGTCTGCCTCTCCCCTCCACCTTTACATTCCCCTTCCTTCCTCTCCCTTCCTCTTAATCTCCCCTCTTTATTGCTTTGTCTGTTTTATTTCTCTTATATCAGCATCTTCCTTTCTCTTCTATCCTTATATTCAGTGACATCTTCTAAAATTCTAGTTTCACTAAGAAGAGTTCTTCCATTCCCTTTCATACAAGATCCATCACCCCTTTTTTAACCCAGACAATCTATCTCCCCCATCTCATGTTGCAGCACACACACCACATATTCTATTACTTTATCCAGTAAGGGGCCATCTACACCAGTGAAGGAAGGCATTCCCTATAGATATTCACTCACACAGCAGTCAAAAGATTTTGGGTACTGACTACCAGAAAAGATGGGTACTGTAGGGCACAAATAAATTATAAGATGCATATTTATCCCTCTGCAAACTTTTAGTTGAATTATGGATGGAAAATACAGAAACACAAAAAGTTCCTTAACATTATGATGTGGTAACTGTTGCACAAAAAATTTTGGTACAAAATATATTAGATTTTCAAGGAAGGGAGGGGGTTTTAGAGTAGGAGATTACACAAAGTGTTTGCCATTTATTATTCCAGACACTCTTGTAGGGACCTTGTGTGTTATTTTATTTAATCCTCTAGACAATTCTATAAAGAAAGTCATTTTTATTCCTACCATACAAATGGGAAACCTAGAGAGGTTAAGTAATTTCTCCAGGGTCAAATATCAAGGAAATAGAAATTTAACTGCAGGTCTGTTGAACTCCAAGTGTCTTACCACCAGTAGATAACACTGAATCTTTGAAAGGCATGTCACATGTGTCTCTGGACAGCATTAAGCTATCTTGTGAATATATACTCGTGTTTGTGTTCAGTTGCTCAGTCATGTCTGACTCTTTGTGACCTCATGGACTGTGGCCTGCCAGGCTCCTCTGTCTACGGGACTTTTCAGGCAAGAATACTGGAGTGGATTGCCATTTCCTCCTCCTGGGGATCTTCCCAACACAGGGATTGAACCCACCTCTCCTGGGTCTCCTGCATTGGCAGGTGGATTCTTTACCACTGAGCCTCCTCAGAAGCCCCTGATGAATACATATTCCAGAACCAACTAGTGAACTCTCCAGAGACAAGACCATTAAGTCAGCACCAAGTATTAGGATCTGCACATGAAAATCCATCATCGAGACCTGGACACTCAATTTGAATGAGCCCTTGAGCAATAATGCATCTCTCTCCTGGTGTGTTTTCTTTAAATGTATGGAGAAGACGCCATGGAATCAGGGAATCTCTCATGTATATCAGAATTTATCCTGGGGCTCTCACAGACTCAGGAGCTCCAACTCTTCCTGTTTCTGGTGTTCCTGTTTGTCTGCATCACCGCTGTCATGGGAAACCACCTCACCATGTTTACAGTGACCTCTGATTCCAGGCTTCACACACCCATGTATTTTCTGCTGTGAAACTTGGCAGTCATAGACATCTGTTTCTCCTCAGTCCCTGCCCCAAAGATGCTGGTGGACTTCCTCGCTGAGAAGACCATCTCCTTCCAGGGCTATGAGGCTCAGGTCTTCTTTCTCCACTTTCTGGGAGGTGTCTTGACCTTCTTCTCTATGAAGGTCTATGACCATTACATAGCCATCTCCCGGCCCCTCTACTATGTCACTATCATGGGCATTCTGCTCTGTGTGGGGTTGGTGGCAACAGCCTGGATGGTAGGTTTTGTTCATTCCATCTCCCAACTGGCTCTGATGCTCCCACTGCCTTTTTGTGACCCCAGTGTCCTAGATAACTTCTACTGTGATGTTCCACAAGTTCTGAGATTCGCCTGCACTGACACTTCTGTCCTGGAGTTCCTCATGATCTGCAACAGTGGGATGCTGGATGTCATCTGGTTCCTCCTCCTCCTGGTCTCCTACTCAGCCATCCTGGTGATGCTGAGGTCCCACTCAGGGCAGGTGAGGAGGAAGGCAGCTTCCACCTGCACCATCCACATCATCGTCATGTCTATGGTCTTCATTCCAAGCATCTACCTCTATGCCAGGCCCTTCTCTTCCTTCTCCGTGGTCCAGGCTGTATCCATCAGCCACATGGTCAAGAACCCCATGCTTGCCCATGATCTGCACCCTGATGAACCAGGAGATGCAGGCAGCACTCAAGAGATTACACTCACATCAGTTGGATTGTACAAAGGAATGACAGTGGGTAGATCACTTTGGCTTTGTTTTCCACTTGTAAAGTGGAGAGAGAGCCGCTGTATCTGCCATGTTCATATCTCCTGGATGTGTTGTGACGGTCCTCATAGAAGTAAATGCACAGTGAACCTAAGCAACATATTCAGATTGTTAGGAAAATGGATAGTATCCTTATTTTTGTTTTTGATGGTTGTTTGAACACTCCTATAACAATAGAATGTGTTGTCACAGAAACATTCTGGAAAGTCCCACCCTCCTTTCTGCCTTCTTGGTGGACTGTTTCTTCTTAGGATGACAGCATTTCCCCAGAAGAGCAGTTCTATTTTTTGTATTTTGACCCCTTTACCTAGTACCGCATTTAGGTGTGAGTCTGGGTTGTTGTAAACTGCCCAGCACTCTGAGTCTTAAGCCTTCAGTTGAAGACCCTAAGCCATCATTTACCAAAGGATGACCTTGAATGAGACACCTGAGGTCTCTTGGCCTCATGATATTTTCCTCAACACACTTGCTAGAATTAATATCTGACCCAAACCCTCTAGCTTTATTATAAGAATCAAATTGAAAATACTGTGAGAAAACATTGTACCAGATATTTTATTTAATTTGCAAACTTGAAATTATATGAATGTTGTTTTTCTCTATATTTTAATATAGTATAAGTAATTATAACAAGTGAAAGATTATGTATAAAATGCTTCTAAGGTATAAAACACTATATTATATTATATGAAAGAACCAGCCTATACTAATAACTTACACCTGGCTATAGGTGCTTTCCATCACATCACTTCTTTGGAGATGAAACCACATTCTTGAATTTAGTGTTTATCATTCCATTGCTTATAAAAACAATTTTATCACATATTAACATATTCAGTATATTGCTTTGTTTTGCTTTTTTGAGATTTATACAAATGAAAGATTGCACAGAATATTCTAGAATTTGCTTTTTTCACTCAACATTCTTTCTAAATGTCCACATTGCTTTGTTTGGCTAAATTTCATTCATATGCACTGCTGTGTAATATTCCATTGTAAGAATAAGTTTATTTAGATTGTTTCCAGTTTTTACTCTTGGAACAACACTCTTTTGAATGTTCTACTTGTCTTCAGTTGTTATGTTGAGGAGCTATGGATTAAATACCTTGAAATGCAATTGCTGAATTGTGAGATCTTCAAAGATTTACTTTTACAAAGTAGTGCCAAATTGTTTTCCAAAGTTGTACTAAACTACATGGTCAGCTACATTGCTAAGGTTGATTCACATACTCCTAATTGTTAATATTGTTGGACTTCTTAACTTTTGCCAATTAAGTGACTAAAAAAATGATATGTCACTGCAGTCTTTTTTTTTTTTTTTAACTGGAGGATTTTTTAAAACATTTATTTATTGCACCGGGTCTTGGTTGCTGTGTGTGGGATCTTCCTTGATCTTCATTGCCTTGTGCAGAATCTTTAGTAGCAGCATGTAGGATCTAATGAGGAATAGTTCCCTAATGAGGAATTGAACTCAAGCCCCTGCAATGGGAGCATGGAATATTAGCCTCTAGACCACCAGGGAAGTCCTAGCTTTTTATTTTTAATGTAGAAGTTCTTATACAGAGTGAAGTAAGCCAGAAAGAAAAACACCAATACAGTATACTAACACATATATATGGAATTTAGAAAGATGATAATGATAACCCTGTATGTGAGACAGCAAAAGAGACACAGATGTGTAGAGTAGACTTTTGGACTCTGTGGGAGAGGGAGAGGGTGGGATGATTTGGGAGAATGGCATTGAAACATGTATACTATCATATAAGAAATGAATTGCCAGTTTATGTTCAGTACAGGATACAGGATGCTTGGGGCTGGTGCACTGGGATGATTCAGAGAGATGGTATGGGTAGGAGGTGGGAGGGGGGTTCAGGATTGGGAACTCATGTACACCCGTGGTGGATTCATGTCAATATACGGCAAAACCAATACAGTATTATAAAGTAAAATAAAGTAAAAATTAAAATTAAAAAAAAGAAGTTCTTATATAACTTGGTTACTGATCTATTGTCAGTGTTTGCTATATTTATTATAATTCTTCCCAGTTTGTAGTTTGTCTTCTTTATTTTTGTGTTAGGGTTTTTAATCTTTCATTTTAGTATTGGGTTTTATTTTTTAAAACTGCTTCTTACTCAGAGGACAGAAATATATTCTTGTTTCTTTCAAAGCATGCTAATTATATATAAACTTTTCTATTTCCTTGGTCTTTTCAGTTTTCTTCTCATTAATTTTTCCATTTATTTTGTTTTGTTCTCTTTGTTAGCAGCCTTCCTTAAACTCCTGGTGATTCTTGGCTTCCTGGCTATCTACATTTAAGAGCAAGGCAATAAAATACTAATTGGTACCTCAATGTATTGAAGCTTTTAGATTTTACCTTAGGGATTCTGGTGGAAATCAGCTCTTTATTGGAGGAAACCCAAGTGCCAATACACAGAGGTCTATTTTTCTAGAGCTGTTGTTTCTGCAAAGAAAAATGTTGATTTCCTGTCTTTGTCTTAGATGCTTAAGAGATGAGGAAAGTGATGGATCAGTAGCTCTAATTCTTACCTGACCTCCTTTTCTCATTTACATACTCAACTTTTGATTTCATGACCTCGACTGTTAGAAGAGGTTTTACTGTAAGACAGACTTCATGTCACTTTTAACAGTCTCTCACCTCTGTTTCATCATATTCATTTCCTATTCAGGTGCTTTAAACAAGATAGCCTTCTTCTTGGGGGTCTATCCAAAGCCATTCCCAACCACTTCCCCCTTGTTTGTCCCCCTCATGTGTTCATTTTCCCACAACCCTTAGAAGCCAGATTTGCTCATGTGATCCAGGAATGAAAATTACAACAGTGTGTTAGCCAGGGTGCTTCTGGAAAAGCTTTCTCTTCCCCGTGTAGAGGCAAGAGACGCAGGAGCAGAAAGAAATGGCTCTCTACCTGATTCCTCACTTCCGGCCTTTTAAAAAAATTTTATTTTTTTATCGTTTTTTTATTTTTTTTAATTTTTATTTTTACTTTATTTTACTTTACAATACTATATTGGGGTTTTTTTTAAATTTATTTTTAAATTGGAGGATAATTGCTTTACAATGTTGTGTTGGTTTCTGGTGTACATCAACATGAATCAGCTATAAGTATACATATATATCTTCCCTCTGAGCCTCCCCGCTCCCAGTTCCCCCATCCCACCCTTCTGCGTGCGTGTGTGCACTACGTTGCTTCAGTCGTGTCTGACTCTTTGCAACCCTATGGACCGTAGCATACCAGTCTCCTCTGTCCGTGGGATTCTCCAAGCAAGAGTACTGGAGTGGGTTGCCATTTCCTCCTCCAAGGCATCTTCCCAACCCAGGGACGGAATCAGCCTGTCTTACATCCCTGCGTTAGCAGGCTGGCTCCTCACCACTAGCGCCCCTTGGGAAACCCTCCCACCATTCTGCTGCTGCTGCTGCTGCTGCTGCTGCTGCGTCGCTTCAGTCGTGTCCGACTCTGTGCGACCCCATAGACGGCAGCCCACCAGGCTCCCCCGTCCCTGGGATTCTCCAGACAAGAACAGTGGAGTGGGTTGCCATTTCCTTCTCCAGTGCATCAAAGTGAAAAGTGAAAGTGAAGTCGCTCAGTCGTGTCTGACTCTTAGCGACCCCATGGGCTGCAGCCTACCAGGCTCCTCCATCCATGGGATTTTCCAGGCAAGAGTACTGGAGTGGGTGCCATTGCCTTCTCCAACCATTCTAAGTCATCACAAAGCACCAAGCTGAGTTCCCTGTTTTACACAGCAACTTCCCACTAGCTACCTAGACTACATTTGGTGATGTATATATGTAAATGCTACTGTCAATTCACCCCACCCTCTCCTTCCCAATCTGGGTCCACAAGCTGGTTCTCTACACCTGTCTCTCTATTCCTGCCCTGAAAATAGGTTAAGTACCATTTTTCTAGATTCCATATATATCTGTTGATATACAATACTTGTTTTCTCTTTCTGACTTACTTTCTGTCATACCTCACTCTATATGACAGACTCTAGGTTCAACCACATCACTACAAAAGACCCAATTTCATTTTTTAGGCCTGAGTAATATATGCACCACATCTTTATCCATTCATCTGTTGATGAACATCTAGGTTGCTTCCGTGTCCTGACTATTGTAAATAATAACCTCCAGCCCTGACATGTGAGGACACACACCATAATGAAGCATGAAGCATCTTGGCTCAGAGGGGAGAGACCCAGGGCATCACAGACTCACTACGTGTCCTGATATCACTGAGTTGTGGGTCCCTCTTGGTTCACTACCTTTCACTCCTGATTTTTCTTAATTACCTTTTTATCCTCCTCCTTCCTTCTTGGCTCCCATCTCCCTTTCCCCTTCTCCTCTAGCTCTTCACAACCTCACATCTTGGATGATTTTGAAGCTGGGATGACCTGAGTCCCAAACACAGGACAGTTATAAACCTTTAACTGCCTTCATCAAGTCTTCTCTGAAACAGGAGGGTATGAATAAACAAAGGAGCTATATACCACTATGTCCATCCTCTCAACTCTCTCCTCTCTCCTCCTCCCTGCTGCCACATAGACCCTGGTCTGCAGGTCACTCTTCTGCAAACCTCCTCCACGTGTTCTCACCTCCCTGAATGTAAAACCTTAATGTATGAGCCTGGTTCTTTAACGCTATGCTGAGTGATCCCTGCCTGCTCTCCACCTAATGTCCCACCACTTACCCTGTGCTCCAGCCTCGTTGAGGCGTTCAGGGTTCATGGAGTGTATGCTGTCCCATTTCAGCTCTGGATCTCTGTTCTTCCTGCCAGATACACACTTTCCCTCGTCTGTCTACTAACACACTTGAACTTCTCCTCTTTTTGAATGTCATCACTGCTCCAAAGTCTTTCTTCTCTTCCAGTCATGGTTAGCTGCTCAGCCTTTAAACATTTGAGCATTCCCCTGGTAGAGCTATCTCCTCTCTGAAGTGCATTTATGTGTTTCTAGGTCTGTCTTCTGCATCAGCCTAGAGAAGAGAAGGTATGTCTTATATTTGTATCTTCAGCATTGAGCATAGAGGTGTACCCAATCTGCCTTTTATTGCTCTTCTACTCTTAAAAAGGATAACTTTCAGTTATGCAAATAAATGCTGATCTAAATCAAACTGACCACATGGACCACAGCCTTGTCTAACTCAATGAAACTATGAGCCATGCTGTGTAGGGCCACCCATGATGGACAGGTCAGGTGGAGAGTTCTGACAACATGTGGTTCACTGAGAAGGAGATGGCAAACCACTTCAGTATTCTTGCCTTGAGACCTACAAGAACAGTATGAAAAGGCAAAAAGATAAGACCCTGAAAGATGAACTCCCCAGGTCGGTAGGTGCCCAATATGCTACTGGAGATCCATGGAGAAATATCTCCAGAAAGAATGAAGACATGGAGCCAAAGTGAAGACAGCACCCAGTTATGGATGTGGCTGGTGATGGAAGTAAAGTCTGAAGCTGTGAAGAACAATATTGCTTAGGAACCTGGAATCCTAGGTCCATGAATCAAGGTAAATTCAGTTCAGTTCACTTCTGTCACTCAGTCATGTCTGACACTTTGTGACCCCATGGATAGCAGCACACTAGGCTTCCCTGTCCATCACCAACTCCCAGAGTTTACTTAAACTCATGTCCATTGAGTTGGTGATGCCATCCAACCATCTCATCCTCTATCTTCACCTTCTCCACCTCCTTTCAGTCTTTCCCAGCATCAGGGTCTTTTCCAAGGAGTCAGTTCTTTTCATCAAGTGGCCAAAGTATTGGAGTTTCAGCCTCAGCATCTGTCCTTCCAATGAATATTCTGGATAAATTTACTTTAGGATTGACAGATGGATCTCCTTGCATTCAAGGAACTCTCAAGAGTCTTCTCCAATACCACAGTTCAAAAGCATCAATTCTTCAACACTCAGCTTTCTTTATAGTCCAACTCTCACATCCATATGTAACTACTGGAAAAACCATAGCTTTGTCTAGATGGACCTTTGTTGGCAACGTAATGTCTCTGCTTTTTAATATGCTCTCTGCTGCTGCTGCTAAGTTGCTTCAGTCATGTCTGACTCTGTGCATCCTCATAGACGGCAGCCCACCAGGGGCCTCTGATCCTGGGATTCTCCAGGCAAGAGTACTGGAGTAGGCTGCCATTTCCTTCTCCAATGCATGCACGCATGCTAAGTCACTTCAGTCTAGGTTGGTCATAGCTTTTCTTCCAGGGAGTAAGTGTCTTTTAATTTCGTGGCTGCAGTCACCATCTGCAGTGATTTTGGAGCCCTCCCAAAATAAAGTCTGCCACTGTTTCCACTCTTTCCCCATCTATTTGCCATGAAATGATGGGACTGTATGTCATGATCTTAGTTTTCCAAATGTTGAGTTTTAAGTCAATTTTTTCACTCTCCTTTTTCACTTTCATCAAGAGGCTATTTAGTTCTTCACTTTCTGCCATAAGGGTGGTGTCATCTGCATATCTGAGGTTATTGATATTTCTCCTGGAAATCTTTGTTCCAGCTTCTGCTTAACCAGTCCAGCATTTCTCATGATGTACTCTGCATATGAGTTAAATAAGCAGGGTGACAATATACAGCCTTGACATACTCCTTTCCTGATTTGGAACCAGTCTTGTGTTCCATGTCTGGTTTAACTGTTGCTTCTTGACCTGTATACAGATTTCTCAGGAGGCAGGTCAAGTGGTCTGGTATTACCATCTCTTGAAGAATTTTCCATATGCTAAAGTCAAGGCTTTAGTGTAGTCAATAGAGCAGAATTAGATGCTATTCTGAACTATCTTGCTTTTTGGATGATCCAACAAATGTTGGCAATTTGATCTCTGGTTCCTCTGCCTTTTCTAAAACCAGCTTGAGCATCTGGAAGTTCACATTTCACGTAGTGCTGAAGCCTGGCTTGGAGAATTTTGAGCATTACTTTACTAGCATGTGAGATGAGTACAATTGTGTGGTAGTTTGAGCATTCTTTGGCATTGTCAAAGAATGGGATTGGAAAGGCAACTGACCTTTCCCAGTCCTGCGGCCACTGTTGAATTTTCTAAATTTGCTGGCATATTGAGTGCAGCACTTTCACAGCATCATCTTTTAGGATTTGAAATAGCTCAACAAGAATCCCATCACCTTCACTAGCTATGTCCATAGTGATGCTTTCCAAGGCCCACTTGACTTCACATTCCAGAATGTCTGGCTCTAGGTGAGTGATCACAACCTCATGATTATCTGGGTCGTGAAGATCTTTTTTGTACAGTTCTTCTGTGTATTCTTGCCACCTCTTCTAAATATCTTCTGCTTCTGTTAGGTCCATACCATTTCTGTCCTTTACTGTGCCCATCTTTGCATGAAATGTTCCCTTGGGATCGCTAATTTCCTTGAAGAGATCTCTAGTCTTTCCCGTTCTATTGTCTTCCTCTATTTCTTTTCACTGATCACTGAGGAAGGCTTTCTTATCTCTCTTTGCTATTCCTTGGAACTCTGCATTCAGCTGGGTATATCTTTCTCTTTTGCCTTTAGTGTCTCTTCTTTTCACAGCTATTTGTAAGGCCTCTTCAGACAACCATTTTGCCTTTCATTTTCTTGGGAATAGTCTTGATCACTGCCTCCTATACAATGTCACAAACCTCCATTCATAGTTCCTCAGGCGGTCTGTCTATCAGATCTAATCCTTTGAATCTATTTGTCACTTCCACTGTGTAATCATAAGGGATTTGATTTAGGTAAAATTTAAATGGTCTAGTGGTTTTCCCTACTTTCTTCAACTTAAGTCTGAATTTGGCAATAAGGAGTTCATGATCTGAGCCACAGTCAGATCCCAGTCCTCTTTTTGTTGACTGACTAGAACTTCTCCATCTTTGGCTGCAAAGAATATAATCAATCTAATTTCAGTATTGACCATTTGATGATGTCCAATACACATTCTCTTGTGTTGTTGGAAGAGGGTGTTTGCTATGACCAGTGCGTTCTCTTGACAAAACTCTGTTAGGCTTTGCCCTGTTTCATTCTGTACTCCATGGCCAAATTTGCCTGTTACTCCTGGTATTTCTTGACTTCCTACTTTTGCATTCCAGTCCCCTATGATGAAAAGGACATCTTTTCTGGGTGTTAGTTCTAGAAGGTCTTGTAGGTCATCATAGAACTGTTCAACTTCAGCTTCTTCAGCATTATTGGTTGGGGCATAGACTTGGATTACTGTGATACTGAATGGTTTGCCTTGGAAATGAACAGAGATCATTCTGTTGTTTTGAGATTGCACTTTGGACTCTTTTGTTGACTATGAGGCTTCTCCGTTTCTTCTAAGGGATTCTTTCCCACAGTAGTAGATATAATGGTCATCTGAGTTAAACTCACCCATTTCAGTCCATTTTGGTTTGCCAATTCCTAAACTGTCGATGTTCATTCTTGCCATCTCCTGTTTGACCACTTATAATTTGTCTTGGTTCATGGACCTAAGATTCCTGATTCCCATGCAATACTGTTCTTTACAGCATTGGACTTTATTTCCATCACCAGTCACATCCACAACTTGGTGTTGTTTTTGCTTTGGCTCTGTCTCTTCATTCTTTCTGGAGTTATTTCTCCATTGATCTCCAGTAGCGTATTGGGTACTTACCAACCTGGGTAGGTATATCTTTCAGTGTCATATCTTTTTGCCTTTTCATATTGTTCATGGGGTTCTCAAGGCAAGAATACTTAAGTGGTTTGCCATTCCCTTCTCCAGTGGACCACGTTTTGTCAGAACTCTCCACCATGATCCATCTGTCTTGGGTGGCCCTACAAGGCATGGCTCATAGCTTCATTGAGTTAGACAAGGTTATGGTCCATTTGATCAGATTGGTTAGTTTTCTGTCATTGTCGTTTTCAGTCTGTCTGCCTTCTGATGGAGAATGATAAGAGGCTCATGGAAGCTTCCTGATGGGAGAGACTGACTGAGGGGGGAGATGGGTCTTATTCTGATCGGTGGAGCCTGCTCAGTAAATCTTTAATCCAATTTTCTGTTGATGGGTGAGGCTGTGTTCCCTCCCTGTTATCAGACCTGAGGCCAAACTATGGTGGAAGTAATGAAGATAATGGCGACCTCCTTCAAAAGATCCCATGCACACACTACTACACTCAGTGCCCGCAACCCTTCAGTAGGCCACTGCCAACCCACACCCCACTGGAGATTCCTGAACACTCATGGGCAAGTCTGGGTCAGTCTCTTGTAGGGTCATTGCTCCTTTCTCCTGGGTCCTGATGCACACAAGGTTCTATTTTTGCCCTCCAAGAGTCTGTTTCCCCAGACTCTGCGTAAGTTCTGGTGGCTCTATGATGGGGTTAATGGCGACCTCCTCCAAGAGGGCTTATGCCATACCCAGGTCTACTGCACCCAGCGCTGCTGCCCCTGTAGCAGGCCACTGCTAAATCAAACCTCCACAGGAGACACTCAAACACAGTTCTGTCTCAGTCTCTGTGGGGTCTCTGGGTCCTGGTACACACAAGATATGTTTGAGCCCTCTGAACGTCTCTGGCAAGTATGGGGTTTGATTCTAAACATGATTTCCTCTTTCCTACCATCTTGTAAGGCTTCTCCTTTGCCCTTCTCCTTTGCTCCAGAGGCTACCATCTTGGCGGGCTTTTCTGCTCTTGGAAGAGGGGTATCTCTTCACAGTCACTCCAGCTTCACCCAGCCATTCAAGATAAATTAAAAGTGGTCAAACAAGAGATGACAAGAGTGAACATTGATGTTTTAGGAATCAGTGAACTAAAATGACTGGAATGGGTGAATTTAACTCAGATGACCATTATATCTACTACTGTGGGAAAGAATCCCTTAGAAGAAATGGAGTAGCCTCATAGTCAACAAAAGAGTCCAAAGTGGGTGCAATCTCAAAAATGACTGAATGATTTCTGTTCATTTCCAAGGCAAACCATTCAATATCACAGTAATCTAAGCTATGCCCCAACCAGTAATGCTGAAGAAGCTGAAGTTGAACAGTTCTATGATGACCTACAAGACCTTCTAGAACTAACACCCAGAAAAGATGTCCTTTTCATCACAGGGGACTGGAATGCAAAAGTAGGAAGTCAAGAAATACCAGGAGTAACAGGAAAATTTGGCCTTGGAGTACAGAATGAAGCAGGGCAAAGCCTAACAGAGTTTTGCGAAGAGAACATACTGGTCATAGCAAACACCCTCTTCCAACAACACAAGAATGTGTGTTGGACATCACCAGATGGTCAATACCAAAATCAGATTGATTATAATCTTTGCAGCCAAAGATGGAGAAGCTTTATACAGTCAGCAAAAAGAAGACCAGAAGCTGACTATGGCTCAGATCATAAAATCTTTATTGCCAAATTCAGAGTTAAATTGAATAAAGTGGGAAAAATCACTATACCATCTAAGTGTGACCTAAATCAAATCCCTTATGATTACACAGTGAAAGTGACAAATAGATTCAAGGGAATAGATCTGATAGACAGACTGCCTGAAGAACTAAGGACAGAGGTTTGTGGTATTGTACAGCAGGCAGTGATCAGACCATATCCAAGAAAAAGAATTGCAAAAAGGCAAAATGGTTGTCTGAGGAGGCCTTACAAATAGCTGTGGAAAGAAGAGACGCTAAATGCAAAGGAGAAAAGAAAGATATACCCATTTGAATGCAGAGTTCTAAAGAATAGCAAGGAGAGATAAGAAAGACTTCCTTGGTGATCACTGCAAAGAAATAGAGGAAAACAATAGGATGGATCATAGAGGATCCTGCTGTGATTTATGTCGGAGAGTGTTTTGCCTATGTTCTCCTCTAGGAGTTTTATAGTTTCTGGTCTTACGTTTAGATCTTTAATCCATTTTGAGTTTATTTTTGTGTGCAGTGTTAGAAAGTGATCTAGTTTCATTCTTTTACAAGTGGTTGACCAGTTTTCCCAGCACCACTTGTTAAAGAGATTGTCTTTACTCCATTGTATATTCTTGTCTCCTTTGTCAAAGATAAGGTGTCCATATGTGTGTGGACTTATCTCTGGGCTTTCTATTTTGTTCCATTGATCTATATTTCTGTCTTTGTGCCAGTACCATACTGTCTTGATGACTGTGGCTTTGTAGTAGGGCCTGAAGTCAGGCAAGTTGATTCCTCCAGTTCCATTCTTCTCTCTCAAGATTGCTTTGGCTATTCGAGGTTTTTTGTATTTCCATACAAATCTTGAAATTATTTGTTCTAGTTCTGTGAAAAATATGGCTGGTAGCTTGATAGGGATTGAATTGAATTTGTAAATTGCTTTGGGTAGTATACTCATTTTCACTATATTGATTCTTCTGATCCATGAACATGGTATATTTCTCCATCTATTAGTGTCCTCTTTGATTTCTTTCATCAGTGTTTTATAGTTTTCTATATATAGGTCTTTAGTTTCTTTAGGTAGATATATTCCTAAGTATTTTATTCTTTTCGTTGCAATGGTGAATGGAATTGTTTCCTTAATTTCTTTTTCTACTTTCTCATTATTAGTGTATAGGAATGCAAGGGATTTCTGAGTGTTGATTTTATATGAGGTACCACTTCACACCAGTCAGAATGTCTGTGATCCAAAAATTTGCCAGCAACAAATGCTGGAGAGGGTGTGGAGAAAAGGGAACCCTCCTACACTGTTGGTGGGAATGCAAACTAGTACAGCCACTATGGAGAACAGTGTGGAGATTCCTTAAAAATTGCAAATAGAACTGCCTTATGACCCAGCAATCCCACTGCTGGGCATACACACCGAGGAAACCAGAATTGAAAGAGACACATGTACCCCAATGTTCATTGCAGCACTGTTTATAATAGCCAGGACATGGAAACAACCTAGATGTCCATCAGCAGATGAATGGATAAGAAAGCTGTGGTACATACACACAATGAAGTATTACTCAGCCATTAAAAAGAATACATTTGAATCAGTTCTAATGAGATGGATGAAACTGGAGCTGATTATACAGAGTGAAGTAAGCCAGAAAGAAAAACACCAATACAGTATACTAACACATATATATGGAATTTAGAAAGATGGCAATGACGACCCTGTATGCAAGACAGCAAAAAAGACACAGATGTGTATAACGGACTTTTGGACTCAGAGGGAGAGGGAGAGGGAGAGGGTGGGATGATTTGGGAGAATGGCATTGAAACACGTATACTATCATGTAAGAATCAAATCACCAGTATATGTCTGATGCAGGATACAGCATGCTTGGGGCTGGTGCATCGTGATGACCCAGAGAGATGTTATGGGGAGGAAGGTGGGAGAGGGTTTCATGTTTGGGAACGCATGTACACCTGTGGTGGATTCATGTCAATGTATGGCAAAACCAACACAGTATTGTAAAGTAAAATAAAGTAAAAATAAAAGTAAAAAAAACCCAATAGGATGGGAAGAACTAGAGATCTCTTTAAGAAAATTAGAGATACCAAGGGAACATTTCATGCAAAGATGGTCACAATAAAGGACAGAGATGGTATGGACCTAAGAGAAGCAGGAGATATTAAGAAGAGGTGGCAAGAATACACAGAAGAACTGTACAAAAAAGATCTTCATGACCCAGATAAGCATGTTGGTGTGATCACCCACCCAGAGCCAGACATCCTGGAATGCAAATGTGGGCCTTAGGAAGCATCTCTACAGACAAAGCTAGTGGAGGTAATGGAATTCCAGTTGAGCTATTTCAAATCCTAAAAGATGATGCTGTGAAAGTGCTGCACTCAATATGCCAGCAAATTTGGAAAGCTCAGCAGTGTACACAGGACTGGAAAAGGTTAGTTTTCATTCCAATCCCAAAGAAAGGTAATAATGCCAAAGAATGTCCAAACTACCACACAATTGCAATCATCTCACAAGCTAGCAAAGTAATGATCAAAATTATTCAAGCTAGGCTTCAACAGTACATAAACCATGAACTTCCAGATGTTCAAGCTGGATTTAGAAAAGGCAGAGGAACCAGAGATCAAATTGCCAACATCCATTAGATCATCAAAAATGCAAGAGAATACCAGAAAAACATCTACTTCTGCTTTATTGATTATGCCATAAACTTTGTGTAGATCACAACAAAGTGTGGAAAATTTTTCAAGAGATGGGAAAACAAAACCACCTTACCTTCCTCCTGGGAAACCTGTATGCATGTCAAGAAGCAACAGTTAGGACTGGACATGAAACAACAGACTGATTCCAAATTGGGAAAGGATTACATCAAGGCTGTATGTCATCCTGCTTATTTAACTGTATGCAGAGTACATCATGAAAATGCTGGGCTGGATGAAGCACAAGCTGGAATCAAGATTGCTGGGAGAAATAGCAATAACCTCAGATACGCAGCTGACACCACCCTTATGGCAGAAAGCGAAGAAGAACTAAAGAGCCTCTTGATGAAAGTGAAAGAGGAAAGTGAAAAAGTTGGCTTAAAAGTCAACACTCAAAAAACGAAGATCATAGCATCCGGTCACATCAATTTATGGCAAATAAATAGGGAAACAATGGAAACAGTGACAGAGTTTACTTTGGGGGGGGCTCCAAAATCACTACAGATGGTGAGTGCAGCCATGAAATTAAAAGACGCTCTCTCCTTGGAAGGAAAGCTATGAGCAAGCTACTCAGCATATTAAAAAGCAGAGACGTTACATTGCCAACAAAGATCCGCCTAGTCAAAGCTATGGTTTTTCCAGTAGTCATGTATGGATGTGAGAGTTGGACTATAAAGAAAGCAGAGCACTGAAGAATTGATGCTCTTGAACTGTGGTGTTGGAGAAGACTCTTGAGAGTCCCTTGAACTGTAAGGAGATCAAACCAGTCAATCCTAAAGGAAATCAGTCCTGAATATTCATTGGAAGGACTGATGCTGAGGCTCAAACTCCAATACTTTGACCATTTGATGAGAGGAACTGACTTCTTGGAAAAGACCCTGATGCTTAGAAAGATTGAAGGCATGAGGAGAAGGGGAAGACAGACGATGAGATGGTTGGATGGCATCACCAACTCGATGGGCATGAGTTTGAGCAAGGTCTGGGATTAGGTGATGGACAGGGAAGCCTGGCGTGCTGCAGTCCATGGAGTCACAAAGAGTTGGACACGACTAAATGACTGAACTGAACTGAACATAGGTAGCCAAATATTTCTCCAGGAAAGCTGGCTTTATTCAGGATCAGCAAAGAATTGCAATTCAGTGCCTGCACCCACCATTAGCAATATGCATGTCCCCTGTGGGAAGGGAAAAGAATGTATTTAGAGAGAGAAATGAGGCTGGAAGTCTGCAGTAAACAGAGGTCATGGCTTTTCATTGCTTGAGACCATGCCAGGAAAGAGGAGATTTTCTTCTTCCTATTGGGCTCTGTGATTGTCACAGCATTTGAAAGCTCCCCCTTCTGGTCTCTCAACTCTATTTAACTGAAGTTTCTGTTTATCAGTCTTTACACAAACATTTATTGAACATCCAAAATGGGCCAAGTACAGTAAGTCCAAAACAATAAGCCACGTTGTAGTGAATTTCTAAAACAGATTTATTGGGACTTTCCTGGTGATCCAATGGTTAAGAATCTACCAGGCAATTCAGGGGACATGAGTTCTACCCCTGGTCAGGGAACTAAGCTCCCAGGTGCCACAGGGCAACTGAGCCTACATCTGCTGAACCTGATATCTCTAGAGCCCATGCTCTACGATAAGAAGCCTGCCAAATGTAACTAGAAAAGCCTCTGCATAGCTGCAACAAATACCCAGTGCAGCCAAAATGAGAAAACAAAAGTAAAAAAATACAACAGATTTTATCATCCACAATAGTGCTCTAAGGAATCAGCTTTGGGTTGAAATGTGTTTACAAACAATTACATGCCTTAAGAGGAGAAATATATAAGGTAGAAGATATAAAGTTTTTTTTATTGAAAACCAAATCAGAATAATAATGAATTAATCCAGGTAATTTAATTAGTCACTGTTAATAATGTTACAGTCAGTGACATCTGACAGTCCAAGAGGTGGATAAGACCTATTCTCTTCCCTAGCATCAACTCATGCTATCTTAATGAGTGGTTGGTTTTTAAAATGGAATAAAGCTCTAAATTTGGGAGAATTCACGTTTTTAACATCTGTACCTCTTGTGTTTGGTTGAAGCCAGAGCTTCAGATAGTGTTTTTCTAAGTTCTTGCTAAGTAGAAATATTTGTAACAAAAGAACTCAGATCATCCTGGAAGTCTCATGTAGAATGGGAAACTCTATCAAAGAAATCACAGTTTTTACTGTGATTGTTGTCATTGTTCAGTTGCTAAGTCAGGTCCAACTCTTTGCGACCTCATGAATTATAGCATGCCAGGCTCCTCTGCCCTCCACTATCTCCTGGAGTTTACTCGAAACATGTCCATTGAGTTAATAATGCTGTCAAGCCATCTCCTCATCCTCTGCTGCCTCCTTCACCTCTGGCCTTCAATCTTCCCCAGCATCAGGGTCTTTTCCAATGAGTCGGTTGTTCACAACAGGTGGCCAAAGTGTTGGAGCTTCAGCTTCAGCATCAGTCCTTCCAATGAGTATTCAGGGTTGATTTCCTTTAGGATGGACTGGTTGGATCTCCTTGCTGTCCAAGGGACTCTCAAAAGTCTTCTCAAACACCGCAATTCGAAAGCATCAATTCTATAGCACTCAGCCTTTTTTATGGTCCAGCTGTCACATCTGTACATGACTACTAGAAAAACCATAGCTTTGACCATATGGACCCTTGCTGGGAATGTGGTGTCTTTGCTTTTTAATACGCTGTCTAGGTTTGTCATAGCTTTCCTTCCAAGGAGAAAGCATCTTTTAATTTCGTGGCTGCAGTCACTGTCCATAGGGATTTTGGAGCCCAAGAAAATAAAATCTGTCACTGCTTCCACTTTTCCCCCTTCTATTTGCCATGAAGTGATGGGATCAGATGCCTTGATCTTATTTTTTTGAATGTTGAGTGTTAAACCATATTTTTCACTCTCCTCTTTCACCTTCATGAAGAGGCTCTTTAGTTTGTCTTCACTTTCTGCCATGAGAGGGGTATCATCTGCATATCTGAGGTTGCTATTTCTCCCGGCAGTCTTGAGTCCAGGTTGTGATTCATTGAGCCCACCAAGATTATAAAACCACTAATCTGACTCTGACTGATTCATCACAATACAATAAAAAAATGCATTTCTTGTACTAGTCCTTGTATAAAAGAAGGGATTTTATTGAATAATAATTCATATGTAAATGGTACTAGAGCTTTAAAAATGGTGCATTAGAATTGCATGTGGATGAGGAATTAATCTTGGAATCTTGTTGACAAAATAAAAGACAGAGTTTACAAGGTTTGTTTCCAATGTCTTATATAAACATTTTCTCATCTGTGATGTTGTCCAAGTTAAGAACAATTAATTCTTTTTTAAAAATGAAACAGTTAAACCAGTTGTCTGGTGATGCTGTGAGACAGAACTGTTTATTGTACTGACAAGAGCAGTGAAACTCAAAGTCAGTGGTTCTCAAAACTGTGGCCTAAGATAAGTAGCGTCAGCGTTAACTAAGAACTTGTTTGAAATATGAATTCTCAGGCTCCACCCAAGACCCACCAAATAAAAAATTCTGCTCGGGAGTTTCTGAGTTTTAACTTCACCTCCAGGTGATTCTACTGGGCTTTGCAGGTGGCTCAGTGGTAAAGAACATGCCTGCAATACAGGAGATGAGGGTTCAATCTCTGGGTCAGGAAGATGCTCTGGAGAAGGAAATAGTAACCCGCTCTAGTGTTCTTGTCTGGGAAATCCTATGGACAGAGGAGCCTGGTGAGCTACACCCCCATGGGATCTCAAAGAGTCAGACATGACTAATCAACCTACATTATTATTATTTATTATATATAATATATATTTGGACATGGGGTCGGACTTGACTTAGCGAATAAACAACAACAGCCAGGTGATTCTAATAGATGGTCAAGTGTGTGAATCACTGTTCTATGAAATGAAATGGGTCCTTCCTAAAAATCCCAGAAATGTTGTTTCTTTTGGAAAGATTCTATCCTTTCTGATCTTGGTCTCCTAATCCTTGTTGCTCAGTCTCTCGGTCTTGTCCAATTCCTTGTGACACTATGAACTGCAGCACACCAGGCTTCCCTGTCCTCCATTATTTCCTGGAGTTTGCTCAAACTCATGTCCATTGAATTGGTGACTCCATTCAACCATCTCATCCTCTGTCGTCCCCTTCTCCTCCTGCCTTCAATCTTTCCCAGCATCAGGGTCTTTTCCAATAAGTCAACTCTTCAAATCAGGTGGTCAAAGTATTGGAGGTTTAGCATCAGTTTCAGTCCTTTCAATGAATATTGGGATGATCCCCTGGAGGAGGAAATGGCAACCCACTCCAGTATTATTGCCTGGAAAATCCCATGGACAGAGCAGGATTAGGCTACAGAGAAGACTCTTGAGAGTCCTTTGGACTACCAGGAGATCAAGCCAGTCAATCCTGAAGGAAATCAATCCTGAATATTCATTGGAAGGACTGTTCCTGAAGCTGAAGCTCTGATACTTTGGCCGCCTGATGTGAAGAGCTGATTTATTGTAAAAGACCCTGATGCTGGGGGAAACTGAGGGCAGAAGGAGAAAGGGGCAACAGAGGATGAGATGACTAGAGAGCATCACTGACTCAATGGACATGAATCTGAGCAAACTCTGGGAGCTAGTGGAGGATAGAGGAGCCTGGTGTACGGCAGTCCATGGAGCTGCAGAGTTGGGCATGACTGAGGGACGGAACAACAAACCTAGGAGCAGAATTTCTTGGTCATATCATAGTTCTAGGGGCTTCCCTGGTAGCTCAGATGGTAAAGAATCTCCCTTCAATGCAGGAGACCCAGATTCGATTCCTGGGTCAGGAAGATCCCCTGGAGAAGGGAATGGCAACCCACTCCAGTATTCTTGCCTAGAGAACCCCATGGACAGAGGAGCCTGGTGGGCTATAGTCCATGGGGTCACAAAGAGTCAGATATGACTGAGCAACTAACACACATCATAGTTCTATTCTTAGTTTTTTGAGTAGCCTCCATACTATTTTCCATGTGGTTGTACCAATTTATAGTCCCACCAATAGTGCACAAGTGTTCCCCTTTTCTCTAAATCCTGGCCAACATTTGTTATTTGTGCTCTTTGGAGTGATAGCCATTCTGACAGCTGTGAGGTGATGTCTCATGGTGATTTTGGTTTATACTTCCATGATGATTAACAACATTGAGCATCTTTTCATGTGCTCGTTAGCCACCTACATTTCCTCTTCAGAAAAACATCTATTAAGTTTTACAGACTTTTTCTTTGAGTTGTTTGTTTTATTGAGATTGAGTTGTATGAGCTGTTTACATATGTTTGATATTAACCCATTATCAATTCTATTATTTGCAAATATTTTCTCCTGTTCAGTAGTTGTCTTTTCATTTTATGAATGATTTCCTTTGCTGTGCACAAAGCTGTTAAGTTTAATTAGGTCAGTTCAGTTCAGTTCAGTTGCTCGGTCATGTCCAACTCTGCGATCCCACAGACTGCAGCACGCCAGGCTTCTCTGTCCATCACCAACTCCTGGAGCTTATTCAAACTCAGATCCATTGAGTCGGTGATGCCATCCAACCATCTCATCACCCGTCTTCCTCTTCTCCTCCCCCTTTCAATCTTTCCCAGCATCTGGGTCCTTTCCAAGGAGTCAGTTCCTCTCATCAGATGGCGAAAGTATTGGAGTTTCAGCTTCAGCATCAGTCCTTCCAATGAATATTCAGGACTGATTTCCTTTATGATGGACTGGTTTGATCTCCTTGCAATGCAAGGGACTCTCAAGAGTCTTCTCCAACACCACAGTTCAAAAGCATCAATTCTTCGGTGCTCAGCTTTCTTTATAGTCCAATTCTCACATCTGTACATGACTACTGGAAAAATCATAGCTTTGACTAGATGGACCTTTGTTGGCAATGTAATGTCTCTGCTTTTTATTTTAATTTTAATTTATTTATTTTAATTGGAGGCTAATTGCTTTACAATATTGTATTAGTTTTGCCATACATCAACATGAATATGCCACGGGTTGCTGTCTAGGTTGGTCATAGCTTTGCTGCCAAGGAGCAAGTGTCTTTTAATTTAATGGCTGCAGTCACCATCTGCAGTGATTTTGGAGCCCAAGAAAGTAAAATCTGTCACTGTTTCCATTGTTTCCCCATCTGTTTGCCATGAAGTGGTGGGACTTGATGCATGAAGTGGTGGGACCTTCAGTTCAGTTCAGTTGCTCAGTCGTGTCCGACTCTTTGCGACCCCATGAATCGCAGCACGCCAGGCCTCCCTGTCCATCACCAACTCCTGGAGTTCACCCAGACTCGCGTCCGTCGAGTCAGTGATGCCATCCAGCCATCTCATCCTCTGTCGTCCCCTTCTCCTCCTGCTCCCAATCCCTCCCAGCATCAGAGTCTTTTCCAATGAGTCAACTCTTCGCATGAGGTGGCCAAAGTACTGGAGCTTCAGCTTTAGCATCATTCCTTCCAAAGAAATCCCAGGGTTGATCTTCTTCAGAATGGACTGGTTGGATCTCCTTTCAGTCCAAGGGACTCTCAAGAGTCTTCTCCAACACCACAGTTCAAAAGCATCAATTCTTCAGTGCTCAGCCTTCTTCACAGTCCAACTCTGACATCCATACATGACCACAGGAAAAACCATAGCCTTGACTAGATGGACCTTAGTTGGCAAAGTAATGTCTCTGCTTTTGAATGTGCTATCTAGGTTGATCATAACTTTTCTTCCAAGGAGTAAGCGTCTTTTAATTTCATGGGTGCAGTCACCATCTGCAGTGATTTTGGAGCCCCCCAAAAAATAAAGTCTGACACTGTTTCCACTGTTTCCCCATCTATTTCCCATGAAGTGATGGGACCAGATGCCATGATCTTCGTTTTCTGAATGTTGAGCTCTAAGTCAACTTTTTCACTCTCCTCTTTCACTTTCATCAAGAGGCTCTTTAGTTCCTCTTCACTTTCTGCCATAAGGATGGTGTCATCTGCATATCTGAGGTTATTCATATTTCTCCCAGCAATCTTGATTCCAGCTTGTGTTTCTTCCAGTCCAGCGTTTCTCATGATGTACTCTGCATAGAAGTTAAATAAGCAGGGTGACAATATACAGCCTTGACGTACTCCTTTTCCTATTTGGAACCAGTCTGTTGTTCCATCTCCAGTCCTAACTGTTGCTTCCTGCATACAGATTTCTCAAGAGGCAGGTCAGGTGGTCTGGTATTCCCATCTCTCTCAGAATTTTCCACATTCATTGTGATCCACACAGTCAAAGGCTTTGGCATAGTCAATAAAGCAGAAATAGATGTTTTTCTGGAACTCTCTTGCTTTTTCCATGATCCAGCAGATGCTGGCAATTTGATCTCTGGTTCCTCTGCCTTTTCTAAAACCAGCTTGAACCTCAGGAAGTTCACGGTTCACATAGGGTTGAAGCCTGGCTTGGAGAATCTTGAGCATTACTTTACTAGCCTGTGAGATGAGTGCAATTGTTCGGTAGTTTGAGCATTTTTGGCATTGCCTTTCTTTGGGATTGGAATGAAAACTGAACTTTTCCAGTCCTGTGTACACTGCTGAGTTTTCCAAATTTGCTGGCATATTGAGTGCAGCACTTTCACAGCATCATCTTTCAGGATTTGAAATCGCTCAGCTGGAATTCCACCACCTCCACTAGCTTTGTTTGTAGTGATGCTTTCCAAGGCCCACTTGACTTCACATTCCAGGATGTCTGTCTCTAGATTAGTGATCACACCATCAT
The DNA here is from genome assembly GCF_023091745.1 of Budorcas taxicolor. Lineage (NCBI taxonomy): Eukaryota > Metazoa > Chordata > Mammalia > Artiodactyla > Bovidae > Budorcas > Budorcas taxicolor. The sequence goes on from NC_068928.1 coordinate 9,003,814, forward strand.
GATTATCTGGGTCATGAAGATCTTTTTTGTACAGTTCTGTGTATTCTTGCCACCTCTTCTTAATATCTTCTGCTTCTGTTAGGTCCAGATCATTTCTGTCCTTTATCGAGTCCATCTTTGCATGAAATGTTCCCTTGGTATCACTAATTTTCTTGAACAGATCTCTAGTCTTTCCCATTCTGTTGTTTTCCTCTATTTCTTTGCATTGTTCACTGAAGAAGGCTTTCTTATCTCTTCTTGCTATTCTTTGGAACTCTGCATTCAGATGCTTATATCTTTCCTTTCCTCCTTTGCTTTTCACTTCTCTTCTTTTCACAGCTATTTGTAAGGCCTCCCCAGACAGCCATTTCGCTTTTTTGCATTTCTTTTCCATGGGGATGGTCTTGATCCCTGTCTCCTATACAATGTCACGAATCTTATTCTGAATGTTGAGTTTTAAGCCAACATTTTAGATTCTATTTGTTTATTTGTGCTTTTATTTCCTTTATTTTAAGAGATGCATTCAAAAAAATATTGTGGCATTTATATGAAAGAGTATCTGCCTATGTTATAGTATATGGTTTACGTTTAGGTCTTTAAGCCATTTTGAGTTTATTTTTGTGTATTATGTGACAGAATATTCTAATTTCATTCTTTTCCATGTAGCTGTTCAGTTTTCCCAGCACCAGTTATTGAAGAGTCTGTCTTTCTCCATTGTGTATACTTGCCTCCTTTGTTGGAAATTAACTGACCTTAAATGCATTGGTTTGTTCCTGGCTATCCATGCTATTCCATTGATCTATGTGTCTGTTTTTGTGCCAGTACCATTTCTATATTTTTGTAATATACTCTGAAGTCAGGACGCATAATTCTCGTTCTGAAGATTGTATTGGCTAACAGTGGTCTTTTTCACTCCCTACAAATTTTTAAATTACTTGTTCTAGGTCTCTGAAAAATACCACTGGCATTTTGATAGAGATTGCATTGAATCTAGGTTGCCTTGCGGGGTATCGTCAAATAGTAATTCTCAAAGACTTAGAAAGTTTTTAACAACTCCCATTGTTCCCTCGTCCCCAGCAGGACTCATTCCATCTCTGCTTCCTGTGCCCAGTCCAACAATTTCTCCCTGAGGATGCACACTCTTCCCCAGAGTCATGCCCATTAGTCGTGTGTGTGAGGGATGGGCAGAGATCAGGAAGCTGTGAAGCTGCATAGAGAGGACCTTCCAGAAAGATGTAAGACCTTCAGTCTCTTTTGCATTTGGGCTGTAGGAAGGTGAGAGCCTGAAGGTTTCCACATCTGCCAATACGTCAGTGGTAATTAGGTTCTTTAAACACCTACTAGAGGCTGGAGAGAAAAAACAAGTGATAGACTTGATGGCACCAAGTTTAAAGTTGGAGGAGAGCCTTGGGAAGTAACTGGGGTGAATATGCTTTCAAAATAATTGCTTCTGTTTGCATGTAAAACCCATTAAGTTTACTAAGCACATATAGATCTGACCTTGTGAGACAGGGAACAGAAGATAAGGCAATTCAGTTTAAAAATCTCCACACAGTCAGTTGCCCACTTACTACATTAACCTGACAATATTTGCAGAGCATGTGCTGTATCAGAGTTGCTGTTCCAAATTACAATGTAGGGAATAGAGGAGGGAAGCTGGAAAAAAAAAAAAAAAAGAACGATGGTAAACCTATAACAGAGGTCAGTTCAGTTCAGTTCAGTCATTCAGTCATCTCTGACTCTTTGCGACCCCATGGACTGCAGCACACCAGGCTTCCCTGTCCATCACCAACTCCCGGAGAGGAGGTAACAGGGGTAAATCCAAAATATTATAATATTATAAGATTTATTATAAGATCTGAATAACAGAGGTAAATTCAAAATATTATAAGAATTCAGAGAAATGGGAATTTGTTCTGCATGGGAGAAATGGTGACAGCAGAGACAGAGAGGGTGATGTGTAAGTGGGGCTTTTCCAAGCTTTCGGAGGTATGAACAGAATTCCAGGAAATAAACCTGGAAATAAAAAAAATATGTGGCAAGTTGAAGACTATAATCCATTAAAGAACTAGTGGCTCAGCAGAGACACAGATGCTGACTTGAAACACAGAAGGAGGTTACGTTCTACAGCCAGGTATGACGTGCTAAAGTTGCATGCACACGTGTATTTGTTTCTACCCTGACTTGATCCACAAAGTATTGGATCCACAAAGCCTAAAAGGCTCTGGTGGAATCACTACAAGAATAGATATGAGAGGGGAAAGTGATCAGATCAGTGTTTAGAAAGGTCTCATGGACAGCTATGTAGAAGGTGGACTGGAGTGAAAGAAGATGAAAGTGAAAAATAAAAAGGCAGTGATCTCTAACGGATAATGGAATGGGGGAGGTCAGGGTGGGAGCTAAGTGGAAGCAGGGGCTCGGGAGGGCGCTTACCCTCACCTGTCACCCCTGTCTCTAACCCTGAGTCTTGTTTCATCTTAAGTCCCATTCACCTCCCCCGCCCCACTGCCCACATCACCTCTCCATTCCTCTTTTAGTCATCCATTTTCCTCTCTTGTAATTTCCTTTCTCCCTTTAAGTCTTTATGTATTTCCATTTCTTTCCAACATTCTCTTCCTCTTCTACCCTTGGATTCAATATCATCTTCTAAAACTGCTGTTCTTTCAGAAGAACTCTAAGTCTAATATATTCATCTATTTCTTCACTAATGTTACCCCTATGCCTCTTGTCTCCATCTATGACCTGGGGAGCTTCACCAAGCAAGGGGCCACCTACTGTGGAGGATGGAAAGAAATGGAATGTCCCAGGTGTCCAGCTGTGACCAGAGGTTATTCTGCATGGATCTGCACACACAGTAGTTTTCACCCACTCAGCAGTTAACATCAGGTATTTATTAAGTACTAACTATGAGCAACAGAGAAGGCAAGGGCACCCCACTCCAGTACTCTTGCCTGGAAAATCCATGGATGGACAAGCCTGGAAGGCTGCAGTCCATGGGGTCGCTAACAGTCGGACAGACTGAGTGACTTCACTTTCATTTTCGCTTTCATGCATTGGAGAAGGAAATGGCAACCCACTCCAGTGTTCTTGCCTGGAGAATCCCAGGGACAGAGGAGCCTGGTGAGCTGCCGTCTATGGGGTTGCACAGAGTCGGACATGACTGAAGCAACTTAGCAGCAGCAGTAGCAACTATGAGCAAGCCCCAAGGAAGGGCACAGAAGGGCACAAATAAATTGTGACTCAAGACCTATGTCTGTAGCACATTATAAATTGGAGAAGAAAAGGGGGATACATGAGAAGTTCATTAACATTATGATGTGCTAACTATTGCATGAAAAATGATTGGTATAAAAATTATATAGAGGCTGGAAGAAGGGAAGATCTTTAGAGTAGGAGAATACAGAGAGGAGAGTGATTACAATTTAATATTCCAGACACTCTTCTAGGAACCTCATGTGTTACTTTACTTAATCTCCTAGACCAGCAGTCCCCAATCTCTTAGGCATCAGGGACCTGTATTTGGAAGACAATAATCCCCAGACCGGGAAGAAGGAGATGGTTTCTGGATGACTCAGGCACATCACATCCATTGTACTTTCTATTTCTAATAGGATGTTGCTGCTGATCTGACAGGAGGAACCGATCCATAGCCTGGAGGTTGGGGACCCCTGCCCTAGACTATTTCTACTAAGGAAACAATTTTCCTATAGAAGTGGGAACTGAGATTCAGAGAGATCAAGCAACAAGCTCAAGGCCAAATCTCAAGGAAATAGAGGCTGTGAAATTTGACTGCAGGTCTTTTGCACCCCAAGTGTCTTCCCACCAGCATATTACACTGAATCTCTGAAAGGCAAATTACGTGTGTCACTGGGTGGCTCTAAGATATCACAAGAACGTATATTCCAGCACCAACTAGTGAACTCTCCAGAGACAAGGCCATTTAATCAGCACCTGGTATTACAATCTGCGCATAAACATCCATTATCTAGACCTGGACAATAAAAACACTAAAAGGACAGGTAACAATTTCATGCATCTCTCTCTTTCTGGTGTGTTTCCTTTAGGTGTATGGAGAAGACACCATGGCATCAGGGAACCTCACATGGGTGTCAGAATTTGTCTTCCTGGGGCTCTCCCAGACTCAGGAGCTCCAGCTCTTCTTGTTTCTGCTGTTCCTGCTTGTCTACACCACCACTCTCATGGGAAACCTCCTCATCATGGTCACAGTGACCTTTGATTCCCGGCTCCAAACACCCATGTATTTTCTGCTCCGAAACTTGGCTGTGCTAGAGCTCAGTTTCTCCTCAGTCACTGCCCCGAAGATGCTGGTGGACTTCCTCTCTAAGAAGAAGAGCATCTCCTACCAGGGCTGCATGGCCCAGATCTTCTTCTTCCACTTTCTGGGAGGTGCCATGGTCTTCTTCCTCTCAGTGATGGCCTATGACCGACTTGTTGCCATCTCCCGGCCCCTCCACTATGTCACCATCATGAACACTCAGCTCTGTGCTGGACTGGTGGTGGCAAGCTGGGTGGGAGGCTTCATCCATTCGATTTCCCAACTGGCTCTGATGCTCCCACTGCCTTTCTGTGGCCCTAACATCCTAGATAACTTCTACTGTGATGTTCCACAAGTGCTGAGACTCGCCTGCACTGACACCTCCCTCCTGGAGTTCCTTATCATTTCCAACAGCGGGGTGCTGGTCCTCATCTGGTTCCTCCTCCTCCTGGTCTCCTACTCAGCCATTCTGGTGATGCTGAGGTCCCACTCAGGGCAGGCGAGGAGGAAAGCAGCTTCCACCTGCACCACCCACATTATCGTGGTGTCTATGGTCTTTGTTCCAAGCATTTACCTCTATGCCCGGCCCTTCACCTCCTTCTCCATGGACAAAGCTGTGTCCATTAGCCAAACTATCATGACCCCCATGCTCAACCCCATGATCTACACCCTGAGGAACCAGGAGATGCAGGCAGCAGTGAAGAGATTAGGGAGGTGCCGGCTGGCTTATAGAAAGGGAGTGATAGCGGGTGGGTCACTTTGGCTTTCTTTTCCATTTATAAGGTAGAGAGAGAGTTGCTGTATGCCTCTTCATAGCTTTGGAAATGTTGTGAAGTTCATCTTAGAACTTCATAATTTTGAAATTAAGCAACTCAGATTTTTAGGAAAAAGGATACCATCCTTATCATTTTTGTGTGAAGGTTGATTTGAACATTCCTATGACAATAAGATATGTTCTCTTGGAAAGCCACACCCACCTTTCTCTCTTTTGGACAGTTTCCTCTTAGGATGACAGCATTTCCCCAGAAGAGAAGTCCTGTTTTCTGCATTTTGACCTCTGCCCAATAATCCTTTTGTTCTTTGTTCAGAATGATACAGCGCAGAACTTGGAGACTTAGCCCTAAACTGGGAGTCTTTGATCCACTATTTAACATACTAGTAACCTGGAATGATCCACCTGGTCTCTCTTGGAGTCATGAATTCTTCCTCACCAAGCTAGCATAAAACAATATCTGTCTTATTATTCTCATTTTTGTTAAAGATTCAAATAAAAAATGTGCAAGATATATTTTATAAATCATGGAACCTATGTAAGGATTATTTTTATGGTTATTATTCTGAAACTGTTCCTTATCAGTTGAGCAGTGTTTTGGAAGTAGGGCAGCTCTTCCTCAGTGCAGTGAGGGAGGTGTGGCGAGGGTGAGGGCTGGACTCCAGAGGGGCCATGCAACATGCCCAAGGGTGATATTGAGATTACAGAGTGACATCAACTGAGGGCTTGGTCTGCAAGACTCTGACTGCTTACAGCTACTACCCCATGCACCCCAATCTTCAGACTCAACACTTTTTGCAACAGGAATGGGAAGATCCACTCACTTCCTCATTCGTTAATTTGTATTTGTAAATATTCCAGCATCCATTTGGGACTTAAGGCATCACTTTATCCATAGAAAGTGCTCTGTGAAGGTTTGTTGATTATCTATCTCTCTATATACTCCTATTCCCCTTCCTCTTTCCCTCTGTCCCTCCCTACATGATTTCTGCCAGTTTAGCCTTCCTATATCCATCTGAGCCTTTTCCCCCAATTCACTGGTGTGCCTTGCTTCCTTTTTGCTTGGACTTTCATACCACACACCTGTCATGTCTTTCCTCCACTATCAAACTGGGGCTTTGGGGTCAGGTTATTAGAGTTGAAGAGAAGAAATAGCTTATGGTTAGAGTTGCAAGGGGCTATGAACCCAACAAATTTAAATTAAAAGAAGCCGTTTACTTTAATGGTGTAAACCTCTCACTGAAATAAGGTGAAGTCGGGTACTATGGGGATAAACAACTGTCAAGACTGACACAGCTGGTCCTCCTCCCCCTCCCTCCATTCACCATTCCCTGCCTATGCAGTCACCTGTATATGGCTCAAACAGGAGCTTCTCCCGAAAAAGCTGAACTTTTCTTTCTGCTTTCACAATCAGCTAGCTCAGTCTCTCTGGATTCAAATTCCAAAGTCTTTTGTTGAGGTTGGACCATGTATCCCAAGTGGCTGAGGAATGGAGAGGTCATGTGACATAAGCCCACCCCTTAAGCAGGGATTGCGGGTGAGGGTTGTCCCCGAGAAGGAGCTTGTGGGTGCCAACTCCCCCAAAACATGTCTATCATGAAAGAAACAAGCAACACACCTCTTACATGGCACCATCCAAGAAACTTGTCATTAGTTATGTCTAGACATTCATGCTTTTATTCATTCATCAGATAAGTATTTACTGGCTACAATTTCTCCTTCTGTTCTACTTTGTTCTCTTTGCCCCCTAGGTCTTTGGGAAAAGTTCCTGAGTTTGTTTTGGCTGAACCAATTAAAGGAAGGACAGGAGCCTGAGGAAGTAGGGCATTCTAAGAGGACAGGTGGCTGCGGCTGTGGCAGTGGCAGGGGCTGACCCAGGAGGAGCCATCAGCAGTTTCTCAGAGAGCTGGAATGGAGAGAGAGCTACGGGCAGGAGGAGGCAGCTGGACGCCCAGAGACAATGATGCGACGTCTGCCTGCCTGGATCTCCACCCCTGACCATGTCTTCTAATTGCATTGACACTGGGACACACCAAGTACAAGGCAGAGGGTGCCCATGAAAACCAAAAGTGTTTTCTGTTTTCTTGTTGAATTAAAAAACAACAATAAAACTGACTAAAGGTGCTTGTTATAATTACTGTGTTCATGCAACTCTAAATAATGTCAGCACTAAAATAGTCCTTCCTGTCAGATGGGTTGTTCCTACCACCCTACTCCTCATTAACCCTGTGTGTTTGTGGGTGTATGTGTGCATGAGTGTGTGTGTGTGTGCGTGCGTGTGTGTGTGTGCATGTGTGTATGTGAGACAAACAGATGGGGTCCTGAGAATCTGGGGGTAAATTAGAATTAGAGAGGGAAGATCCAAGGTATTATGAAGAGGAGTGTTAAGTGGTTGAAAGAGGTGATCACATATACTTCTGGACTCTTCAAGGGTGTCAATAAAGCAGGCAAAGGCTTGGGTGAGGGAAAAGGTTGAGTTGGAGCCTGTCTCCCATGACAGAGAATGTGCCCCAAGATCCCCTGTACAGCTCTCCCAAGAATCTGAACATGGTCCCATGGCCTTTGGTTTGACCAGCAGCATGAACTTGATGTAGGAGATAGATGGGCTCCAGGTTAGACATTTACAACTGGCCTCCTATTTACATTTCATGGGGTACAAAGAAGTGGGCTTCAGGCTGGATACTTCAAACTGTCAGCATTTTCTGAGACAATAGATAGGTGGGCTCCAGTTAAGGCATTTACAGTCAGCCTTCTATTTGCCCTCCAAAATGGAAGTAACAACAGAAACAGGGTATAATAGGCAGCATTTGTCTCTTGTATATATCTTAAGGTAATAATCATGGCAATGGTCAAGGTAATAGCTGTGGCAAGGACAAAGAAGGGAAAACCTTGTTTGAGTGAACGATTAAGGGATCTGCTTCCTCCCTCTTTTGGGACAAGGGAGACACTACACATGCACAGAAAGACTCCTTGTGGGTTAAAAGTCAGGGGATAACACCAGACCATGATGAGTCTTGCTTCTCCCAGAAGCCTTCAGCTCACCTTCGGCTGAGGTGTGCATGTGCACCCCAAGGGAGGGTCCCAGAGTGGGTCAGGTGTGGGAAAAGAAGCCAGATAATTGGCCTGAGTTCAGTTCAGTTTATTTGCTCAGTCCAACTCCACCCCACAGCCTGCAGCACACCAGGCTTCTCTGTCCATCACCAACTCCTGAATCTTGCTCAAACTCATGCCCATTGAGTTGGTGATACCATCCAACCACCTCATCCTCTGTCGTTCCTTTCTCCTGCCTTCAATCTTTCCCATGTCAGGGTCTTTTCAAATGAGTCAGTTCTTTGCATTAGGTGCTACCAATGAATATTCAGGACTGATCTCCTTTAGGATTGACTAGTTGGATCTCCTTGCAGTCCAAGAGACTCTCAAGAGTCCTCTCCAGCACTATAGTTCAAAAGCATCATATCTTCAGCACTCAGCTCTCTTTATGGTCCAACTCTCACATCCATATGTGACTACTGGAAAAACCATAGCTTTGACTAGATGGACATTTTTTAGCAAAATAATGTCTCTGTTTTTTATTATGCTGTTTAGATTTGTATTTGTTTTTCTTCCAAGGAGCAAGAGTCTTTTAATTTCATGGCTGTAGTCAGCATCTGCAGTGATTTTGGAGCCCAAGAAAATAAAGTCTCTCACTGTTTTCATTGTTTCCCCATCTATTTGCCATGACGTAATGGAACCAGATGCCATGATCTTAGTTTTCTGAATGGTGAGTTTTTAGCCAGCTTTTTCACTCTCTTCTTTCACCTTTCTTTCGCTCATTAAGAGGCTCTTTAGTTCCTCTTCACTTTCTGCCATAAGGGTGGTGTCATCTGTGTATCTGAGGTTATTGATATTTCTCCCAGCAATCTTGATTCCAGCCTGTTCTTCATCCAGCCCAGTATTTCACATGATATGCTCTGCATAGAAGCTAAATAAGTAAGGTGACGATATACAGCCTTGACGTACTCCTTTACCAATCTGGAACCAGGAATACAAACACCTGGAAGAACTGACTTATATAAATGACTTAATCACCTCTTTACTCTGCTCCTCCTCCCTAGAGGTGATGCCCACACCCTTTCTCTAGGTGTGCACCTCTGCCTTGCTTCTATCTTAACTAAATAAACCATTTCTCTGTGTGCTCTCCCGCTTGTTGTGCTGTCTCTAATAATAAACTTGTATCTCCATTGACAATTTCTGCCTTCATGATAAATGCATATTTCCCTGGGGGCAAAGATCCAGGGAAAATAGCTTCTAGCCTCTAGCCCTTGCTGGTCTGGTGGTTAGCATTCCTGGGTCTCATCCAGGTTACCCAGGTCCAATTACAAGGCTGGGAATTAAGATCTCACTTCACACCACCGCTCACAGCTGCCTTGCTGAGACCAAACTGACAGAACAGCCACAACGACCAGGAGACCTGCTACTTTGCGCTGGGAACTCTCATGAAGAAAGGACGTATTGTTTCCCTGTCTCATCCTCCCCACATCAACGCCAGACAGGAGGGGCTGGAAAGAGGAAGAAAGAAGTGTGAAGGACAGATAAGCAATAAAAGTACAAATAAGTAAATAAGCTAATTTCATGGAATAAAAGCTTTGAAGGAAATGCTTTGGGGTAATGTGACGGGTAGGATGGGCAGCATTATAAAATGTGGTCAGGAAAGCACTCTCTGAGGAGGGGATATTTGAGCAAAGACCTGGACAATGAGAAGGAGACAGTCAGACAAAGGTCCATGTGATGGGCACGTATTCCAGAAACAGCAAAGGCAAAGGTCCTGAGGTAAGAATGAAGTTGGTTCCCAAAAGAGAAAGAAAGAGGTCAGCCTAACTGGAATGTGATGAACAAAGAGGCTCTTGGGAGGAGGCGAAGTCTGAGGTGTTGTGTTAGTTATCTACCACTGGAGCTAAAAACAAAGTATGTTTTATCTCTCATAGCGTCTGTGGGCCAGGAATTCTGACAGGGCGTGGTGGAGACAGCTCATCTCTGCTTCTCGAAGTCTTGAACCTCAACTGGAAGACTCAAGGCCAGGGACGGAATGGCTTGCAGTTTCATTCTCTCACATTGTCTAGCTGTTGAGGTTGGTGTTGGCTGGATGCATAGGTGAGGCTACTGACGAGTCTCTTCATGTGGCCTGGGGCTACTGTCGCACCAGCAGTAGCACCTATTGCTAAGTCACTCCAGTCGTGTCCGACTCTGTGCGACCCCATAGACGGCAGCCCACCAGGCTCCCCCATCCCTGGGATTCTCCAGGCAAGAACACTGGAGTGGGTTGCCATTTCCTTCTCCAGCGCATGAAAGTAAAAAGTGAAAGTGAAGTCGCTCAGTCATGTCCGACTCTTAGCGACCCCATGGACTGCAGCCTTCCAGGTTCTTCCACCCGAGGGATTTTCCAGACAAGAGTACTGGAGTGGGGTGCCATTGCCTTCTCTGTCTCAGCATGGTAGCTTCCAAAGGACAAGTGTCCAAAGAGAGAGAGAACCATGTGGGAGCTCAATTCTTTTTACATCTAACCTCGGAAATCACACAGCATCACTTCCACCACATTCTATTAGACAGAAGTGAACGATCAAGGAACGGGAATTAGACTCCATTTTTTGAATGAGGAATATCAAATAATTTGTGGGCATACCTTTAAATTATCACCAATTGGATAGGAATCAGATCATGAAAGAGTTTTAATTTTATTCTAACTGCAAGGAAAGTATTAGGAGGGTTTGGGTGTAGAAAGGAGTGGTGGCACTATAAAATTTATATTTTAAATAGGCGATATTGGTTTCTGGGCAGAGGATGATGACAGGGTCAAACCTGGTGGAGTGGATTAAGAACTTGACTTGGATTCAAATTCAAGTTCCTACACTAATCAGCTGTTCATTTCAGTCACCCAGTCGTGCCCAACTCTTTGCGACCCCATGGACTGCAGCACGCCAGGGCTCCCTGTCCATCACCAACTCCTGGAGTTTGCTCAAACTCATGTCCATCGAGTCAGTGATGCCATCCAACCATCTCATCCTCTGTCATCTTGGGCAAATCGCCTAACACTGGAGGGTAGGAGGACCCTTTTGCATTTATATGGATTTACCTAGAGTTTTTCCTTCCTCAGACCTGCAAGGGCATGTTTGTTTCATGCTTCTCCTTTGTTAGATGGCTGTTTTTGTTCACTACTATAACCCTACCACCAGCGCAGGCCCTGGATTGTGAAGACTCTCCATAAATTTTGGTCAAAAACATAAACAAATAAATAGTACTGTAAACCCCTCATTAGTCCTGGAAGATGGTATACATCAGCCCAATCAGCTTTCAGTAATTGGGAGAAGCGTCAGGGGAGCACCTGGCTCCATCTCTTCTGGAATAATCCTGTGGCCACGCTGGATGTGAGGCCTGATTCCATCATCACTGCCCAGATGGACACAAAGGAAGCGAAGACCTCCCCTAGCCCAGAGCCCAGTATAAGTACAAATCCAGGGCAGCCCACTCTGATGTCAAGTCATGTTGCATTCATGAGACTTGTGCCCTCCAGGGACGGGGAAGAGCAGAGAAGGGTCTCATTTCTCCCCACGACCATCTCAGAAGACTGAATTAGGGGTGTAGGGTGGGAAGAGGGGAGAGAGAGCAGCCCTCACTTAGCACAGAGGGCTCTGGCTAGCGGATTGTCTGCCCTTGACATTGGATGCTGCCACCTGCCACCTCCAGTGCTGCCAAGACACGGGGACCATTGACCCCCAAGGTCATAACCACACCAGAAGCTGACGAGGCTGTGACTGGGGTGGGGCGGGACAGGCAGGGATAAAACCTGTACAGTCTTTCACGTCATCATTTGCATTTTTGAGCCTTCTAAATTAGAAGTGCCCCAGGCCGAGACTATTGCATTCAACGGGGTGTCTAAATTCCTATAGCTTTCAGGCATTCATTCTTTCCGGAAGTATTGAGATGCCAGGAGGCAAAAATGGATGCCTCAGGCCCATTCTGGTGGCAGCTGTGCACTCAGGCTCCGGGACGCCTCCCCTGCCCGCTTTGCTCCAGACTGGCTTTCATCCCACGTGCAGTGGCCACCCTAGAGGTGGGGGGTGGGGATGGGAATGGGAGCAGCCAGGGCGGCCTGTCAGCGCCCCCTCCAGGCCCTCTTGGGGAGACCTTCTCAAGCCTGAGGCCCCCTCCCAGCCTGTGTGAGGAGGCTATCTCATCAGGCCTCACCCAAACTTGGGAGAGTCAGACCCAGGTGGAGAGCCCTTCCTGGCTCCAAGATTGTGCCTGCTCTTTCCTCTGTCCCCCAGCAATAAAGCTAAGGTCTCAGGCAGCTGAACCTGCCTCACAGCAGTGTTATGAGAACTCAGTTCCTGAGCCAGGGGGATCAGGAGGGCTAGGAGAGTCAGACCCAGGTAGAGAGCCCTTCCTGGCTCCAAGATTGTGCCTGCTCTTTCCTCTGTCCCCCAACAATAAAGCTAAGGTCTCAGGTGGCCAAACCTGCCTCGCAGTGGTGTTGTGAGAACTCAGCGAGAACTCACAGAGAATGGGCTGGCGGACAGCAAGAACAATGGATCACCCTGAACCAGCTGCAATCCCTGTTACTGGAACCCCACCTCCAGGCCTGTTACCCAACCAGTGGCAGTGTCCTTCGGCTCTTATGCCCCACAGAACCTGAGGTGTAAGACAAATGGGCTCCAGGTGTGGTATTTACAATGGGCCTTCTGTTCACATCTCCTGGAGTGGGAAGAAGAGAGCTCCAGGCCCCCATTTACATTTCTGGAAGCAAGAGACAAACAGGCTCCAAGACTACAAATTTATTACTAGACTCCTGCTATATTTTGAGATCTATACCTTGATACAAAAACCAGCAACAGGAATAGGGTAAATAACTGGACACTGGGCATTTTTATGGCAGGAAAAGGGTGGGACTAAACCCTTTTAAAAGATTAAAGGTCACACACTTCCCATCCTTGGGGCAAGGAAGACACTGTGCTTGCTCCAAAGTCTTCATGGATTCAAAAAGGTAGGGGATGCCAGGCCATAATAAGTCTTGCTACCCCCACCCATAAGCCTTTTCTGTGAGATCCATCTCCACTGAGGGGGGCGTGTGCACCCAGAGGGGAGGCCCAGAGGCAAATTAGTCATGGGGTCAAAACAACACAACTGGCCACAAAGAAGACAGACCCGGAAGACTGGCCCCTTAAAGAGGACTTAAACTTCCCAAGAGTGCAACTCTCTCTGAGTTTGCCTGTGCATCTTTCCACATGTACTTATCTTTTCAACAAAGTTTTTACTTTACCCTTTACCTTCTGCCTCCTTGCCTGAATTTGTTCTTGACAAGGCAGGCAAGAATGAAGTATTCGGGCCCTCACTGCTGGCCCCTGTGGTCCAGTGGTTAGGACTCCCCATCCCAGAAACAAAGACCTTGCTTCCAGCTACAGCTCACTGCTGCTTGCTGCAAGCTGCCGCTTACTGCGGCCTGCCTCCGAGATCAAACCTTCTCACTCCTCACGTTGCTCATGTACAGCAGGGTCTGCCTGGTGAGAAAGCCCAGGGCCCTCCTTCCCTGCCCCAGGCCCTGCCCTTGGGAGTTTCCTGTCTGATGGAGGAGGCTAGGGCAGGAGGGAGGAGAAGGGAGGTGCACTGGCCCTCAGTTGACCCTCATCCCTAGCCTGGACCTGCACATCTATAATGCTCACCAGGACTGCTCCAGCCTCCTAAATATCCCTGCCCTTTGCTGATATTACCAGCTGATCAGAGAGGTTAGGCAGTGGGGGTGGCATGGTGGGCTCCAAAGCCAGCTCGCCAAGGCCCCACAGTGAGTTTTTCCTGGTTTCACTAAAAACAGAACATTCAGACCTGCCTCTCTCAGGGGAGTCCTCAGCTCTAGAGCACACACATATACCCCGGCACACACATGCACACCCCAGCCTGCCCCCGCCTTAAGCACAGCCTGCAGCCACAGCCACAGTCCCTTAGGCCCCCGGCAGGCCTCAGTGTTCCTGTTATAATAACAGAGCCAAGGACCTCATTCCCAGGAATCCCTGGGACCAGGCCCTGAGTCCTGGCCACCACAGTGTCTCCTCGGGGGTCACTGGAGCTGAGAAGATAAAGAGCTCCAATCAGACCTGTGGCCAACAGTTCCAACAGGCCTGGCAGACGGTTCCTGTGAAAGTGGTTGCAGAATCTCGAGGTTTCAAGAGGGCCAGAGGAGCGCAGGAAGAAAGGATCTTGGGAGTCTCAGCTGAAAGATGCCAGGATGGGAAGGCTCCCTCATGGTCAAGGATCTGGGGGTCAGCCTGGCAGGGCCAGGGCCACAGCATCCACTGCCCCCGGACTGGCCTGGCCCAGGAGCCACAACACCCCTGACCCGACTCACCAGGTCTTAAAGGATGTACAGCACAAATCCACCCCTGACCCAAGAGCTGTGACAAGAGAGGTCACAGTTGTGTCCCTTCCACAAATACCTGTTCAGGACCTGCCAGGCAGTGGGTTAGGTGCTGAGGCTACAGTGAGAAACACAAGAGGCACATGTCTTCTCTGTGTGCCTGCCTCTCAGAAACCTAGGTTCAAGCACTGAAATACATGTGTAATCAGAAAGATGCTAAGCTCTAGGCAAGGAGCTGTAAGAGCTAGGATCAGGAAAACCTGGCTTCCCGAGTCATGGCCAGTGGGTGGGGACTGGAAGGTGAGCAGAAATCACCAGGCACAAAGGGAAAGGGGCCTTTGTGTTGAGACCCTTCGTGGCAGGAGGCCTGTCTCTGGAGCTGAAGTCAGGGGTTGTGGGAGGGGTGGTTAGAGGACAGAGGAACAAAGAGAAGAGATGGGGCTCTGGAGAGGAGAGGTGGAAGGAGCCAGACTGGGTAAGCCCAGGGAGAGCCCGTCTCCTTAGGAGACGCTGCGTGGAGGGCCAGGAGGAGTCCTAGAGGGGTCAGCATGCTGGGACCAGCGGGGTCAAGTCCCTCGTGGCCTCATATGGCCACAGTCACCAGGGAGGGATGGAGGGAGTGCAGTTTGGAATCTGGCTGGTCTGGACCGCAGTCCCCAGACGTTCCCGACCCTTCCTACAGCCCCCTTATTCCCAGTGTCCAGGCAGCCTCATCCCCTGTCCCCCTGTTAGGTAGTTAGAATAGGAAAAAACAGGAGTCCAGAATGGTGATGGCTAAAAGATAAGGAAGGAAAAAGCCCGCAAAAATAGAACAAAGGACGATCTGGGACCAGAGTGAGGACCTCAGGTAGAACGAACAGCGCTCCTGGCTAGCCCAATTTACACAGGGCCAGCCCAGGGGGGTGGAAAAAAAACATAAACAGGGGAGCCAAAGGGCCTGGGGGCTCTCTTCCTCTCCCCTGCTCGCAGGCGCACTCCCCCACTCTCTTCCCTTCACATCTTTGGGGGAGATAGATTTTCCTGCTATGTTCTAAATAAAATAGAGCTGTAACACGGAGCTATAACACTGATCTGTCCAAAAGCTATAACACGGTCTGTTTGAGACCTGAGAGCTATAACACGGTCGGTCTGAGAGCTATGACACGCCGAGTTCTCTAACATCCGTCGCTTCAAATTTTTGTTGAGATGAGACAGAACCGAGGAAAATACACTCGCCTGACAACCCCAAGTGATCTTTTTGATGAGTTTCACTACAAATCTTTTTCTCGTGCAGCTCCATCTTGGACCCTCATTTTGCTCTTTTTTTTACCCAAGAAGAGCTCTCCCGCGTGACTCCCTAACCCCCGAGGTCCAACTCTTACCAAGTCATGCTCACTCTGCTTGCTGCAGGATAAGCCAACAAGTCTGGGAGATGAGGTGTTGAGGCAAGGGATATGACTTTATTCAGAGAGCTGTTTGACCAAGAAGATGGCAGACTAATGTCTCAAAACAATCAGCTTGTGGGCACCTGGATGCCAGGTTCTTTTATGGATCAGAGAAGGGGGGAGGTGAGGAAACAAAGTGAAAAGACCATTTAATTCTTGCAAATATTTCCTAGACCGGCAAACCTCAGGAAGGGGGATGTGTTAGTTTCACTGTTTTATAGCCATTTCATGGGTGGTGTGAAATGGAATATCTCCTGTCATATCACAAAAATGCCGTAGCTATCTGCAATTCCAGCCCCCCAAAAGTGAATTTCTGAGCTGGTAAGCAGCAGATAAGTGGAGCCATTTCCCACGCAAAGAACTCACGAAGAATGTCACAGTCCTTCACAGGTGGGCAGGGTCAGGCTATCTTGCTGTGAGCCAAACAAAGGCACCCTAGCCCAAGGGTCAGGTGAAGGGGGACGGGGGCAGGGCTCCTTGAGGCAGGCCATTATTTATGCCTCTAATAAGAAAAGTGGCAAAATAAAAGTTAAAATCACAGAAAAAGATTTAGTACAGAGTCAAAATTAACCCACCTGGGTTACATAGCCAGGCCCTGAGCCTGTGAGGAGCCTGGTCCATCCCCAGCAATGGGTTCTGGATTCCACATATAGAGGGAGGAGCTCATACAAGCCTCATAGAGAGCCAAGCTTCCCAAATAGCCCACCCAGGGGAGTGTCCCACCCTGACCCCCATGCTCAATGGACCACCCATTCTCATATCCTTCTGGCAGCACAGCTCCTGGCCTCTCAGCCTTGCACCAGAGATAGTCACGGGGCCCACCTAGTGCCCACCCAAAGGCTCCAAGTCACCACCCTGTGGCCCCCAACCTCCTGCGCCACTCCACCTAACTGGCCTAATGGGGTCAAGACCCTGGGAGCTTCAAATTGTCACCTGGAGAAGGTGGAAATCCTATTTGGTGGGGAAAGGGACATGTCCTCCTTTCCAGTGTGAAAAAGGGTGTTTGATTTCATACAGTTGAGCCAGGATAGGACAGGACACAGTTTACTTACGTTCCAAACACTGTTTGCAAACATTCCAAACACTGATAGGCCCAGGGTACTGGGTCCACAGCTGCAAACAGGGTAGGGCCTGGTGTCTCTATGGCCAGTCCCAAAGGGGACAGCATGCCTTCAGTACAACCAATTATGTGGGGCAATGCCATGTTGGTAGAGAGCTTCCCTTCCATCTCTCCTTCTGTCTGTTTGTCCTGACTGTTCAGCTGGGGCTCTGCTGGGTGGTGTGCTTCCTCCCTCCAGCCCCCATTCCTCCTCTGCTGGGCAGCATCAAGCAGCACCTTCGCAGTCTCTTGGCCAGCCATGGACCTCCTGTCCTTCTTCAAACAACCGGTAGCAGCCACCAGGACAGTTGTTCACGTGGCCTTGGGGCTGCTGGAAGAAAAGTTACAACTCCAGGCATCCAGATCCTTCAGTGTCGCTGGTACTGTGGAGTGGAAGAAAGCCAGATGGCGGGGAAAGGGGTGGGGGTACAGGATACATTCCTTGGGGTGTTGGGAGGGGAGAGGAAAGGGATGGGAGGTATGGAACAGACCTGCTCAAGAAGCTGGAACCCTGCCCACCACCCCACCCTGAGATGTGCTAATGAACCCCAGCTGCGCTGCTGTCCCAGGCCAGTGACTGCGCTCCCCAGGAAGAAGCTGAGAAGCGCAGTAACCAATATCACACCATCACCGGGAGACGCAACAACAAGTGGGTGCTGGAGTGGCACCTGACCTGGGAGGGGGTCGGATCTGCCCGCCACTCCTTCCCAACCCTACTGACCCCAACACACCCCCTGCTGTGGGAGGAGACCCTGGCTGGGGGTCTCCAACCAGCCTCTGGCGTGCTGGCTGCCAGCCAAGAACGAAGACAGGCTGTCTCTCCCCTTCGGCTGGACCCCGGCAAGAGGTGCAACAGCTTGCCCCTTCCCGTTGAGTCAGGACTGAGGGGCTGGAGGATACTTCATCTCTTCTAAACTTGGGGAATGGAAGCACAGCCAGAATGGGCCAGACAGGGCTTGAACCAGGCTCTCCCGTGGGCTGGTGGATAACTCTGGGCAAGGACTCCAGCTGAGTCAGTTTCCTCAGCTGTAAAACAGCTGTAAAACCCACTCCAGATTACTGTTATGACTATTAAAGTCCTTGATATAAACATCAATATAGGATGTGATATATTAACACTTGTGTTTCCCTGGTGGCCTAGACAGTAAAGAATCCACCTGCAATGCAAGAGACCCAGGTTTGATCTCTGGCTTGGGAAGATATTAGTAGTAGCCGTTATAGTACTGTTTCTTCTGAAAGAATTCATGTCAAAGTACCTTCAAGAGCAATACAACTTAATGTAGCTCTATGTATTGACCTATCTCTCATTTAACAATTTACCAATTTTCTATTCATATGTCAATATCACAATCTATCATCTATCCATCTATCATCATCTATTTATCAATTTTTCTTCCATTGTTCATTCCATCTATCCAATTCTCTATCATCCATCACCTAGCAACCAATCCTTACATCTCTCAATCAGTTCTATTATCTAATTATCCATTAGTCTGTATAAATCGATCTATCATTTATCTTTCTGGAGGAGCTGGTGGGGTCTGAGTCAGCCAATCTAGTCTGTTCCCCTTTCTTTCCTCCTGGAATCCTCAGAAGCCAGGATGGAGAGCATCTCTGTAGGAATGACAGCCACACAGGAAGTGGGACAAAGCAGGAAAGGGGAGGGGAGGGTGGGAGAGGAGGAGAGGCTGTGTTAACACCAGCGGGGACAACCTGCCGCCCCCTGAGTTCTGGGTTGGCTCTGACATATGTGGGGTCAGAGCCCCACACTGATTGCTCTCCCCACCAGGTCCAGGCTGTCTCCAACCAGACCATGCACTTCTGCTGCGAGAGGCTGATCTCTGACCACGCCGGTCCCTTAAGTTCATGCAGTGTGGCCAGTTCATTGACTGTGACTTGGACTTCCCCGCTGAGTCCCCAGCCAGAGTAGCTTTCACTGAGGGTATCGACTGTGAGAGCACCTGTGCCCAGCTGCCCTCCTGCTTCCCCATCAAGGTACTGCAGTCTCCCAGGCTCCATCCCCAGCCAAGAGCTGGGGCTGAGCATCTGGAAGCCTAGAGCACCTGCCTTAGGGAGCTGCCTGAGATGCTGGAGTATCAGACAGCAACAAGACGCACAGTCGGACACACACACCTAGTTCTGTATGTGTTGGAGGGGTGAGGGTAGGGCAACCTGCCCGGAGGTTCAGTGCAGGCTTCACAAAAGGGGAAACAATTGAGACTGGCATTGAGCTGTGGGTGGCATTCCAACAGGGGAAGCCTCCGGGCTGCTGCTTTTGGAAGCCTTTGAAGTCTGTTAGCACTTGTCCTTCCCTCCCTCTGGGGTGGGCCGAGGCCCCTGCAGTTCCCACAAATCCCTGGGTCCGGTTGGGAGGACAGTGCTCTGCTTCATGCTGAGAGCAAGGATGCTGCAGGACACTAGGGAAGAAAAGATGGACTCCAGGGAGCAGAGCCTCTGCTGGGCACGGAGCTGCCACCCCACCCCCCACCCCCCGCCCCGACACACGCACATGTTCACTCACCCTTACTGTTTTCACAATGTGTCATGTGAGGGCCCCTGGCTGGCTCCTTTCTCTGGCTTCTCTGGGGAGCCATCCGCTATCTTCCTAGTACCATGACTGACTTCACCGCTGGCTCAGATGGTAAATAATCTGCCGGCAATGCAGGAGACCTGGGCTCAATCCTTGGATCAGGACGATCCCCTGGAAAAAGGCATGGTAACCCACTCTAGCCTTCTTGCCTGGAGAATCCCATGGACAGAAGAGCCTGGCGAGCTACAGACTATGGGATCGCAGAGTCAGGCTTGACTGAGCAACTAGCACTTCTGACTTTTAAATCTAACACAGCAAACAGCACCTTAATTTAAAGTTACATAACTCTATGTGCAGGTCTGTTTTCAATGAACTGCCAGCTCCCTGCAGCCTGTCTGGAGTTTTCTTCACGATCTCCAAGGCACCCAGCACAGAAAGGGGCTGATGTCTGCTGAACTGAGTGGCGTGAAAGCAGCACAAGCCTTCATGTCAGAGAACTAGTTTCCACACCCCTCTCTCCCCGTGAGGAGCTGTCCTTACTCTCTCTGACCCTGTTTCCCTGTCTGTAACATGAGGATCTAAGGCCTCATCCATGTCTAACCTTTCATGACTCCATAGCACCAAGTGCTAAGGATGCTTAGGTAACCTGATGAGCAGCCTTTGGATGAGTCAAGGAGGATTTCCTGGAATAAGAGAGTTTTTGCTTTTGTTTTTAATTAGAGTATAGCTGCTTTGCATGTTGTGTTAGTTTCTGCCATAAAACAACTTGAATCAGCTATATACATACACATGCCCCTTTCCTCCTGAGCCTTCATCCCACTCCTGTAGGCATCACAGAGGCTGGAGCTGAGCTCCTGTGCTATATATACAGTAGCTAAGAAGGGAGTTTTGGCAAGGCTCTGAAGCACGTGGGGGATGACCTGGAGGGGTGAGCTTGCTCAGGAAGGGCCCCCATGTAAGTGACTCCTCTTCCACCTCAGACCCCGCCCAATGACCCACGCATCGCCAGTCAGCAAGACTGCATCTCCTTCTTCTGCTTGGTACAAAAGCAAAAACAAAGTCCACAACCAGATCAATGGACTCACCTCCTTCATGGACACCAGCATGTTGTATGGCAATGAGGTCGCCCTTGCCATGTAGCTCTGCAACCAAACCAAGTTCCTGGGGCTTCTCACACTCAGCACCCACTTCCAGGACAACAGCCAGGCCCTGCTGCCCATTGACAACCTGCACAATGACCCTGCCTCCTCGCTGACCACTCGGCATGCATCCCTTGCTTCCTGGCAGGTCAGACTTGGGGGTGGACAGTCTTGTCTCCCTAGGAAACAGCCAGTCCCAGGTTCCAGGAGGGGAAGCCCAGAGGGTATTCTGTGGGGGGTACTTGGCTTCCGACCTCAATATTAGGCACATAGATCTGTGCGTGGTTCCCAGAATCAGTATGTCGGAAGGAGTTCTTCTGCAAAACCAGTGTGTGTCCAGAGATCATTCCTTGACTCTGTACCAATAAGGGCCTCATCCCCTACACAGTCCATCTGGAGTGGTGCTGATTGTTTCAAAAGCCTGCCTCATATTGATCCAGTGTCCATCTGTTGCTCTTCACTGAGCTTCTAGACCCTCAGAGAAGAAGCTCTCTCTCTTTTTCTCAGTAACAGCCTCTTTAATTACCTGAAAGCAGCTTTCACTTCCACTAATAATTTTTCTACTGTTGGTTAAATTTCCTTAGGAGCCAGTTTCCTCCCTGCACTAGCTAGACACTGGCATTTGGTACCTTCTTCCAGATGCATAATCCAAAATTTCCTGGGGGTCTTTCCCCTCTCCTCTGCTCTCTATCATCATGATGGCCATCAGTTCTGGTTATTTAAGATATTTGAATGTGCCATCTCTCATCCTTATAGCTGCCCTGAAAAGGCAGCATTAGCATCACCCTCGTTTTGCAGCCGAGAAGCTCAGTGAAGATAACTAACGCACCCCAGAGCAGAGTGTCCGATGGCAGAGTCCACATGGGGACTGGAGTCAGTGCAGTGGCCAGGTCTGGGCTCTTTCCACTCTGCACCACCACCTCCTTCATAGGGAGTTGGCTCCAGCCCCCTTTCTAAGGACTGCATGTTTCTTTGTTTCTGTTAAGAGCAGCAGGCTGCTTGGTCTGCATAACAGTAGATTGATTAAGACCACACACAAGGGCTTAGCTCAAAAACAGCAAATGACCGTGTGTAAGGCCACCTTCAGGACAGCACTTTCCCTCTTGGCCTCAAGGAGAAGGTCTGGCTACAGAAACAGGCTCTGCTTGACTTTCCTTTTTTCTCCTTCCCTGGGGCTCCCTGGGGAGAGCAGCATGATACCAAGCCCAAAGCTAAGGAGAAGTCCAGCCCCCAGGACAGACCCTGCAGAGGGATGCAACTCACCGGACAGGTGGACTCAGTCTCAAAGGCAAGGCTTCTAGAATCACCCAGGACCCCCACCAGCCATGGCTCTGGTCATCCTGCCAAGCAGAATCATCAAGCAGAGGTTTTCCTTCCCCAAACCAGCAGCTGCCCCATGCTTGCCCACTGTACACAAATTCCTTCTAGGAACTTAGGGAGCTGAGACTTAGGCACCCCTGTCCTCCCCCTCCAGGCTGTTGTGTGGGTCAGTGGAGCCTCACAGCACAACTGAGGAGATGGAGGTCCAGTGGGGGCCAGGAATTTGTCACAAGTCACTAAGTCTCACCACCTCTTTCTAGTCGCCAGAGCTGTGTGTGTCTGCCTTAGCAGAAAGACATTTCTCTGGGAAGGACTGTGGTGACTCTGAACTTGGGGTTTTCAAGGTGATACCCAGTCAACTGAAACCCCAAAACTGGCAGTCATGCACACTTGGCTGGTGACTGAGCTGAGATGCCTGGATCCCCGGTGGACTGGAGACAAGCTGTACCAGGAGGCTAGGAAGATCATGGGGGCCATGGTCCAGGTAGGAGGCCATGGGCCCCAGCATCCCTTAGGAGCCATGAGAAGGCACAAACCAGATAGATGTGCCTCAAGTTAACTAGGGTGATTGGGGGTGTTCCTGATCTACAACCTGTACCCTCAACTCTGCCACTAACTCACTCTGTGACCCTGTTCATGTCATCCTACCCCTCTGGGCGTCAGTATCCCTCATTAGACAATGGGACATTAACACTGTCACAATTAACATAATGCTGAGAAAGAATCAATGTGTCTGAGCACCCCTTCGAAAAAGCAAAAAATCTGTCCAAAGACAGTGGAGTAGGTGGGCAGCCACTAAAGTAACTTTCCTCCTCCATTTTTTCTTTCAGATCTTCACCTACCAGCACTTTCTGCCCCTGGTTCTGGGAGAGAACAGGGCCAGGAAAGCCCTGGGGCCCTCCCAGGGGGTACCATGCCAGTGTCTTCACTCTGGGCTTCCACTGCAGCCACACCAGGCTCCAGCCCTTCATGTTCCACCTGGACAGCCAGTACCAGGCTTCAGCACCCAACCCCTGAGTCCCACTCAGCTCTGCCTTCTTTGCCAGCTGGCAGACTGTGTATGACAGTGACCAGGTTCCCCAGGGGCAGGTGGGAGTGGGGGTGGAGCCCAGCTTAGTGCCAGGAGGCCAGGCCTCTGCTGATCATCTCCCCAGGACCATGAAAATAAAGCAGGTGCCACCAAGACCTTCAGTCATGAGTCTGCCACCCCCTCCAGGATTAAAGGATTTCTAAAAGGGGAGGAGATGAGCGCTTGTGGTCCTGAAAGGAGCTTGCCTTCCACTCCTTCTCAAGGAAGTGTGCGAGAGGGGAGACTTCTTGCCCTGTCAGCTCCAGATTCCTACGTGTCCATCCAGGCCCCTGTTTTCTGATACAAACCTGATAGATGCAAATGACTGGCTTGTCCAGCTCTGAGCTAGCTTGGCATCGTGTGATGACCTCTGGGCTTCCAAGAGGCTAGTCCAATCTGTGCTGTTCACACTCCCTGCCACCCAGTGGCATTGACCCCATCCCCCGAGGCCTCATGGCCACCACCCCTGCCAAGCTGAACCTTCAAGATTTCAGGTTAGTGATGAGCTCCAGGACCGGCTGTTTCGGCAAGTGAGAAGGACCAGGCTGGACCTGGCTGCTCAACATGCAGCGGCAGCTGGTACTACAGCCTTCCGGGTGAGGGGGCTGCCGGCCCCTCCTCCCAGGCTGCCCCAGAGCAGGGCTGCTGGTGATGGTGGTGGGGAGCGGGGTGGGTCAGGGAAGATCCTTGGTGCCTCCTTTCTGACTGGGACTGTCTACAGGATGTGCTGAGGCTGATGCAGTAAAGCATCCCTGGGACCTCCTTTTTGTTGTCCTGCCACATCTTCTCCATTCTCACCAGCGTCTCTAGCTTTAGGGACACAACAGGTTGGACACTGGAGCTGAACAAAGACATCAGGACTTTCCAAGTAGAAAAAAAGAAGAGAAAAAAAAAAAAAAAACAGTAGCTTTAAAAGGCAGGGAAGAGCTGCCCCTGCCCACCACCCTGGCAAGGTCCAGGGAGGAAGTCCCAGGGATACAGAAACTGGATCTTGGCTCTGAGTGGGGAAGGGCAAAGAGCCTGAGAAGTAGGGAACCAGTGGAGTAAAAGTAAGCCTGCCTTAGTTGTTTGGTAAGGACACAAAAAGACTTTATCCCAGGAAAGAAGAAAACTTAGATACTTTGCTAGAATCTTTAATGGACATTAACTCTTCCAATCCTCCCAATGACCTTACAAGCAGCTGTGACAGCCATTTTTATAGATGAGGAAATAAATTCAGAGACATCTAGTAACTGGCCCAAGCCCACATAACTAGGAAGTAGTACAACTCGAATCAGGTTCAAAATTTCTCCTTTTGTCCTCCTGTTCAGTTATTGAAAGTTAATTGAGCTAACGGGTTCTTTCTTTGTTGTAACTCACTGCACCTTTGCTCCGTGAGAATGTAACTCTGTTTAATACTTTGTGAGGCTGACATAGATTAGAAATATAAAGAAAAAACACTTCAAGGGAAAATAAGTTTTCTGGTTGAGCAGCCTTTATCAAAAGAGGGTCATAAAATGTCCACAGGCCTCCAAGGCCAGAACCCGTTAGCTCAATAATATGTTATTGTTGTTGTTCAGTCACCAAGTCTGTCTGACTCATTGCAACGCCATGGACTGCAGCACGTCCAGCTTCTCTGTCCTTCATCATCTCCCAGAATTTGCTCAGATTCATGGCCATTGAGTCAGTGATGTCATCTAACCATCTCATCCTCTGTTTCCCCTTCTCCTTTTGCCTTCAATCTTTCCCAACATCAGGGGCTTGTCCAGTGAGTCAGCTCTTTACATCAGGTAGCCAAAGTATTGGGGTTTCAGCTTTAGCATCAGTCCTTCCAATGAATATTCAGGGTTGAATTCCTTTAAAATTGACTAGTTGGATCTTCTTGCAGTCCAAGGGACTCTCAAAAGTCTTCTCCAGCACCACAATTTCAAAGCATCATTTCTTCAGTGCTCAGCCTTCCTTATGGTTCAACTCTTGCATCCATACATGACTACTGGAAAAACCATAGCCTTGACTATAATGGACCTTTGCTGGCAAAGTGATGTCTCTGCTTTTTAATATGCTGTCTAGGTTTGTCATAGCTTTCCTTCTGAGAAGAAAGCATCTTTTAATTTAATGGCTGCAGTCACCATCTGCAGTGATTTTGGAGCCCAAGAAAATAAAGTCTGTCACTGTTTCCACTTTTCCCCCTTCTATTTGCTATGAAGTGATGGGATCAGATGCCATGATCTTCGTTTTTTGAATGTTGGGTTTTAAGCCAGCTTTTTCTCTCTCCTCTTTCACCCTCATCAAGAGACTCTTTAGTTCCTCTTTACTTTCTGCCATAGGAGTGATATCACCTGCATATATGAGGTTCTTGATGTTTCTCCCAGTAATCTTGATTCCAGCCAGTGATTCATCCAGACTGGCATTTTGCAGGATATACTCTGCATATAAGTTAAATAAGCAAGTGACAATATACAGCCTTGTCATACTCCTTTCCCATTTTTGAACCAGTCAGTTATTCTATGTCCAGTTCTAACTGTTGATTTTGACCTGCATAGAGATTTCTCAGGAGACAGGTAAGGTGGTCTGGTATTCCCATCTCTTTAAGAATTTTCCACAATTTGTTGTGATCTGCACAAAGGCTATGCTAAAGCATAGTCCATGAAGCAAAAGTAGATGTTTTTCTGGAAACCCCTTGCTTTCTCTGTGATCCAACAAATGATGACAATTGGTCTCTGAATCCTCTGCCTTTTCTGAATGGAACTTGTTTATCTGGAAGTTCTAAGTTTACATACTGCTAAAGCTGAGGGATTTTGAGCATAACCTTACTAGCATGTGAAATGAGTGCAATTGTATGGTGCCGGGGTCCAGCCCCAGCAGGATCCAGGGGTACCCTCAGGAGAGACAGCACTGGCGTCAGGAAAGAGAGACAGAGAGAGAGAAAATGACACGGGGTGACCAAGCTTCAGTGAGTGAGGCCCATAACTTTATTTTCAAAAGGAACTTTTATATGTTGACTTGTACATAGAGGGAAATGAAAGATGCAGTCATGCAGAGTCAGCCCAAACATTACATCTGTTTGTCTTTATCGAAACCAGGATTTTTTCTGCATACCTTTCCCATAAACAATGTTGTGTACATTATCTTCTGGCCTTGGAGGCCTGTGGACATTTTATGACCCTCTTTTGATAAAGGCTGCTCAACCAGAAAACTTATTTTCCCTTGAAGTGTTTTTTCTTTATATTTCTAATCTATGTCAGCCTCAAAAAGTATTAAACAGAGTTACATTCTCACGGAGCAAAGGTGCAGTGAGTTACAACAAAGAAAGAACCCGTTAGCTCAAAAGTCTGATGTGGTTAATTCCAAGGCTACTACTTGTTTTTCTTACATTCCAACTATGTTAACTAATGCACTCCCAGGTGCACAATGGATAAGGGATATAGGCACTTGGCAGCAAGCATTGGCTCAACAGTGAAATCCTACACCAGCACTATTCTAGTAGTTCTTAACTCTTCAAAAGGCTCTATATTTTTAGAATGTTTTAGGCTTCCCATGCCTCTCACAGTTGGGAGGCTGTGATGAACAATCACATGCATAGCTGCGAGTCTGGATAAACCTGCCAAGCAAGCTAGAATGCCAACAGAGGGGGTTTGAATTGAAATATTCCTTTCATGACCAAGAGACTTATTAGCTAGAGCCCTAAGTTGATTTTCTCCAGAGAAAGGTGGTCGGGGATAGCCCCCTGTTAATGTCAGAAGAGTTGATGAAACGCATAAAATAGTAAGACAGACAGATTCTGGTTTTAGGGTAGATGCTTGAGTAGGTCCAGGGGGTCCCTCGAGTCCTGATCCACCTTGCTCATCAGGTCTCTTCCACATGACCTTGTCATGGGTGGGATCTCCCATGCTGGCTCCTGGCAGTATGGTAGTTTGAACATTCTTTGGCATTGCCCTTCTTGGGATTCTTTCTTATCCTGTGGCCACTGCTGAGTTTTCCAAATTTGCTGTCTTATTAAGTGTAACACTTTAACAGCATCATCTTTTAGGATTTTAAATAGCTCACTGGAATTCCATCACCTACACTAGCTTTATTCATAGTAATGCTTCCTAAGGCCCACTGAACCTCACACTCCAGGATGTCTGGCTTTAGGTGAGTAATCACAACATCATGATTATCTCATCATTAAGAACTTTTTTGTATAGTTCTTCTGTGTATTCTTGCCACCTCTTCTTAATCTCTCCTGCTTCTGTTAGGTCCTTACCATTTCTGTCCTTTATCTTGCCATCCTTGGCATGAGATGTTCCCTTGATATCTCCAATTTTCTTGAAGAGATCTCTAGTCTTTCTCATTCTATTATTTTCCTCTATTTCTTTGTGTTGCTCATTAAAGAAGGCCTCCTTATCTCTCCTTGCTATTCTTTGGAACTCTGCTTCAGTTGGGTATATCTTTCCCTTTCTCCCTTGCCTTTCACTTCTCTTCTTTTCTCAGCTATTTGTAAAGCCTCCTCAGACAACTAACATTTGCCTTCTTGAATTTTTCTGTAAGATGGTTTTGGTCATGTCTTCTGCACAATGTTATAAACCTCCATCCATAGTTTTTCAGGCACTCTGTCTACCAGATCTTATCCCTTGAACCTGTTTATTATTTCCACTATACAATTATAAGGGATTTTATTTAGGTCATATCTGAATGGCCTAGTGGTTTTCCCTACTTTCTTCAATTTAAGCCTGAATTTTGCAAGAAGGAGTTCACGATCTGGGCCACAGTCTGCTCCAGATCTTGTTTTTGCTGACTGCATAGAGTTTCTCCATCTTTGACTGCAAAGAATATAATCAATCTGATTTTGGTATTGACCATCTGGTGACATCCATGTGTAGTTGTCTCTCATGTTGTTGGAGAAGGGTGTTTGCTATGCCCAGTGTGTTCTGTTGACATAATGATGTTACAGGAAGGCTTTGGCCAGAGCCTTGCTTATCTCTCCCTCTCCCCATCTCCTAATTTCCTGTCTAAATGCAACCTGAAGCCCCATCTCCCTCTGCTAATCTTTGGCAGTGTATAGTAAAGGGTGGGCAATTCCTAGTGCACCTAACACAGGACCAGGCAGGCACATAGCAGACACTCAAGAACCTGAGTGTCTTTCCTTCCCTCCACTTTGGTGCTCTGACAGAGTGGTGGCGCCTCCTGCTGGAGATCTGAAATTGCTCGCTGCCCAAGTTAACCACACAGCAAGTTCCGGTTCCCTTTAAGCTGTTTCATCCTAGCTCTTACAGTCTCCACTAATCCCTTCCCAAGTCTAATACCCAATCTGGAGTTGGAAGGCCTGGTTTGAGCTCCATGGAATTTCGGTGGGGGTGTCCTTGGAAAAGTCACAGTTGCTCAAGCTCAGCAAATACTCATTGATAACATGAGAATTATAAACTTCAGAAGTGTGAGGATCCTGAGGATATTCACACAGCAGTGCCTATTAATGGGAAACATCACATGGTTTTCCTTTGTTCAGCTTGGGGAAGGTGTTTGGGAGTTGTAGTTCAGTGGACAGCATTTGGAGTCTCTTTGGGTCATGGCAAAGCTATCTCCTATCTTGATGTTCCCATCATATCATGTGATTTGGTCCTGGTGTGGGATCCTGATGGCTGAGAAATCAATATGGCTAATCTTTGTTCGTTTCTGAGTGGGTAAAAAATATTTTTAATTAAAATTTTAGTTTTTAATGTAAAGTTTTAATAATTAAAATTTTAAATTTTAAATTAAAATTTTAATTTAAAACTTAATTTTAAATTATACTGATATATAATTAATGTATCATAAATTTATCCTATAAAGTATATAATTCAGTGATTTTAGTATAAAGTTGTACATCATATGTAATATCAGAACATTTTCATCACTCACAAAACAAACAGTAATAATAGTCACTCCCCACCCCCACCCCAACCCCTGACAATTACTAACCTAGCTTTCCATGTTTGCCTATTCTGGACCTTTCATATAAACGGAATCACGCAGCAGGTGGTTGTCTTCTGAGCAACTAAATTTTATCCATGCTCTTCATTTCTTGGTTTGTTCATTGACTTATTCAGTCATTCTACAAATCTGGGAGTCTTTATGTTCTGAGTACTGTCTTACTTACACCTAGTTAATGCCATGATAGTATCATTGTGGTGGTGAGTGTTGGTTTACAACAGCTTCCTACATTAGGACATACTCCACAGTGTATGCACAAAACACAGCTGTCTGCTCGAATTGAAAACCAGAGAGCAGTGGTTCGGTCTTTGGAAAGTTCAAGGCCTCTTCTGCCAGCAGGGATTTTGTTCTGCCCAATATTGCCTGACCCAACAGCTCTCCTGGGACAAATCAGGACAAACTGTGGTGAGCAGACGCCAATGGGAATCCGCAGGGGGAAGACAAAACTGCTCCTGCCCTTTGCCCTACTGGGTACAATGCTTAGAGGCGCTTCTGCGGGCTCTTTCAGCCTCAGAATCTGGCACAGCTTAGCCGGGTTCTGAAAAACAAGTCTGGCAAGGAAGTTCCATCACAGAGCCTCTTTTGCCAGGGGCCCGAGTGGGGCCTCTTCTGGCTTGTCTTGAGAACCAGTTC
This sequence comes from Budorcas taxicolor, assembly GCF_023091745.1. Classification (NCBI taxonomy): domain Eukaryota; kingdom Metazoa; phylum Chordata; class Mammalia; order Artiodactyla; family Bovidae; genus Budorcas; species Budorcas taxicolor. Next base: position 9,033,365 of record NC_068928.1, read on the forward strand.
CGAAGAGCCCAAGATGGAGACAGGTAAGTGACCCTCCCCTAAAAGGACCAGCCCTGGAGGCAGGGCAGAAAGGCACTAGAATTTCAAGACTTGATGAGAGCATATTCTTTTTAGCTTCATCGCTTCCAAGTTCATAGGATCTGAGACCAGGAGGTTTAGTCAGAGGGAGAGAGGCCACTTGCTTAAGCTGGAGGCACCTTTAACCCAGGAGACAAATGTCTCAGCCTGGCTCTTTCAGGCTTGAGGATCCCAGAAAACACAGGCATAACAAGCTATTAATAAATCTGATTTCCCACCACCAAGTTTGTGGTTTAAGACTTGAGTCCTCATTTGGATTTGGCATTGACCTGGGTTCAAATCTAGTCCTGGATACTTAAAATTACTGTGCACTTAAAACCAAGGCAATTTATCTGACTGCTGAACACATTTCTTCCTTTATAAGATGGGAACCATACAGGGATTTTGCAGGGATTTTGGAGAATTGAATGAAATAATGTCGCCCTGTGGTTAAACTCCCTCACACACAGCAGGTGCTCACTTCTGTTCATCCCCCGCAACCTTCACCCACGTCTCTCCACTGTCCTGGTAGGTTCTGGGGGCAGAATTGAGGTGTTTTCACCAAGAGACAGCGCATGACCCCAAGCCACATCTCCTTGTCTCGAACTATGTGTGACAACCCTGGTATCGCCACCAATCCAAGAGGCATCTTGAGGGCCAGCTCTGCCCCCAGGGCTTTGTGCCCTGCTCCTACATCCCCGGCCTGAACGTATCTGCCTGCAGGGGCAGATGAAGCCTCCCCAGGTAAGGGGGCCTCCTCCCACAGCCTGGGCTGGCTCAGAACTTCACATCCGTCCCTGGGCAGGACAGCCGAGTCCTTTCAGGCCTCTAAGCAGGAAACACAGAACTCGTCTCGAGTGCTTTCCCAGTGGCTCCCCAGTATGCTAGCCTCTGGGTTGATAGCTACTCTCAGGGCCCAGGGCTTTGGGGGGCAATTAGGAAGTATCCACCTAGCCTCAGCTGAGTCATCAACGCCCTAAAAGAGTTCTGCTTTTGGACATCCAGCAAGTCCCTCACTTGTCCGCTTGTGCTGCTTCCGCAGGAGTCTGGCCCAGGCCTCTCACCTTGGAGACCAGGAAACCTGGGGAAGACCACAAGGCTACCTTCTTGCCTGGAGCAACCGTTTCCTGCTCATGCTTTGGCCGGCTGTGGCTGGCTCTCTGGCTGGGAGTGGCGGCCGGGACGCCCGGCAGCGATTAAACCTTCCACCAGGCAACCCTCTCACATGTCAGGTCACACATCAGCACCACGTACAAGGGCTCAAGGGCCAAGCAAGGGGTTCTGGGAGGCCCAGGCAAGAAGGAGGGTTTCCAGCCACTTTCGACCACTTCCCAGCCTGTTCCTGACCCCTGCCCAGAAATAGCAGGCCAGAGACCCAGCCTCCAGCCACCCCATGGTCTTCCTCTGAAGCCTGCAGGGTTGGCAGCACTTGCTGCTTCTCCCAAGAAAGCACCGCTGAGGGCAGAAGCTGTTTCTGCTTTGGGCTGGGGATGGGGCGGCGTGGAACCTGTCATATACTTCACTCCAGATGTTTCAGAGGAATGCTGCTAAGACACAGCCGGCACTAACCTTGAAGACCCTCCTGGGGGCTGAGTTTGGAGAATCCAAAGAACCTCTGGAACAGGAAAAGGCAGGGAAGGGCGGCAGTGTTAAGGGCCCCGACATTGAGGAGAATACCTTGGCCACGCCAGAAACTTGAGCAGAAAACAAGTCGACGGAACATCAGATGGTAGAAAACCTTTTTATGTACAAAAAAAAAAACCACAATAAAAGCCACTAGCCAGCTAGCAGAAAGGACTGGACACTGCCTTCAGCCTTCATTTACTCCGGCAGCCAGCCCCCGGCAGGAAGAAGAGGCTGGGCTCCTGGGCTGGGGATGGAAGACCTCCCTCGCCTGCCTTCTCTCTCGGGCCCCCACGTGTGCAGCAGGTGCAGAGCAGGACGGACCGCTGTGTTCTGCCCCCGAGACCCAGAGAGCAGGCGGTGCCGAGGACAGAAGCGACTCTGGCCTTACCCTCAAATGGGTCTCAACCCCGAAACACCTGTCCTCCAGTGAGGGGCACGTGCAGGGGCTGACATATCAAGAGCGGACCACCTGGGGGCATTTGGCAGCTGAAGAGCAGGTGGGGGGGTCAGGATTCTCAGCTCCTCTGGTTCTCACCAGGTCAGTGGGGTCTCTAACCAGAAAGACGAAGAGGTGGCAGGGCCCGGGCCGTGGTGGGTATCACTCATCACAGAGACCGGGGCTACAGCAAGCTAGGAGACGGAGGTTTCCGAGGGACTCACAAGGTCCTGGGGGAGGCTTTCTCGGGCTTCCTGCATACGGCGCCGGGCTCGCCGGAAGGCCTCTGTGAGGGAAGCAGACATGGAGTCAGGACCATGTGTAGGGGCGATGGGGCCCATGTGGATGTCGGGAGGGGCGGGGTGGCTGGACTTGGGTGGAGGGGGAAGCCTACCCAGCACATTGTGAATGGAACTCTGCTGGCTGAATCCCTCCAGACGGTCCAACACACTCCGCATCCTCTTCCGGAGGGAACTTGACTCCATGAAGGCCCTGTGGGGGAGCCAGCCACCTGACCACGGCTGCTCTGCAGCCCTGGGGACCAGGAGCCCTGAGGCAGAGGGCCGGGGCCACTCACCGGGACTGCTGCAGACAGTGCAGGCGGAAGGTGACGCTGCCTGTGGTCTCGGTGCGGAGTCCGAAGCGGCTCAGACGCTCCCCCTGTGGATCCGGTTAGTGTCAGGCTTCGGTTGGTTTCCAGACCCCAGGCACCATGCTGGCCTCACTCCCATTCTTATTCCCATTCTTGGGGAGAACAGGTCTGTTGGGGAAAGTTCATCCCAACACCCAAATGCCATCATCTCCCGACTGTCAATCAGGGAACAGTCCAGCCTCATTTGAGAATTAGCAGTCTTCTAAGAAGCCGGCTGACCCTCTGCTTCCTGAGGTCTCAGGGATGGGCTGGGGAAAGGAGCCGGTTACTCTGATGGGGACCAGGTGAAACCTCTAAGTGTCCTACTTCTCAGAGCTCTCCAGTGACGTCTGTATGTGCTTCAAGATGGGGCTGAGATGTCCCACTGGGGCCACAGAATGGAAGAGACTAAGCCCTGACGAAGCAATGAAGAGTTAGGGGGCCTTAACCCAGACTGCACCTTTCCCAGAAGACAGGGGCATAACTTCCCAGGGTGAAGTCTACCCAGGGACAAAGGTCACCTTGAAGGTTCCTGGTATCCACACGTAGGAAAGGTCCTCCAGCTCCAGAGAGCCACCAATGAAAAACCTCCGCAGTTCAGCCACTGGGCTGAGCTCCAGGGGCCTCCAGGTGGAGACCGTCAGGGTGTGAGAGCCTGGGCAGAAAAGGATGCAGCTAAGGCTGGAAAGGGCCTGCCGTCCCTCACGGACTCCCCAGCAGTGACACCGGCCTGGCCACATCTAAAACACCTGGTCTGGGGACGGCCTGACCTCTGGTGAAGGTCACCACGGAGGTTTAGGGGACCCACGTAGGAATCAATCAGACAGAAGCTCAGATCTTAGCTCTGCCAGTTACTACCTGGGCGCTGGCGCAAGTTTCTCAGCCTCTCTGAGCCCTATTCTCCTCATCTAATAAAACGGAAATAATACCAACACCTATGCCTCAAAGAGTGCTGGGAAGAATTAAACGAGAAGCACTCAGCACACTGCCTGGCACACAAGAGAAGATAGTGGCTATTATTTCTAAAGGAATGGTGATCCACTCAGCACATGTCTGTTCAGAGCCCATCTTGACACAGGCTGCTCCCCCAAGGCTGCAGGTCAAATCAGAGGAGCGGGAATCAGAGTCCAGGGCTGCTCAGCTGTCTCTAACAGACAGAAAATGCCCTCAAAAGGAGCACAGAATCTTGCAAGTTAAGTGCTTCTAGTTCCCAGTCATCCCCGCTTCTCCCAGGAAGTGGTCGAGTCCTCTGAAGCATCAGCCTTGCATCTAGGAGCGGGGGCAGGAGGGCTGCATGCAGGGCAGGGCCGAGAGGTCACCTGGGGTGGCGGGCAGCACCACAGCCCCGTAGCCTTCCACGCGGTACCGCTGCCAGAAGTCCAGCGAGAGGACCTCGAAGTAGAGCACGGGCCACTCTGGGAGTGCATCTGTGGAGGGGAGAAGCAGCCAGGTCCCGGGAGGCCCCCACAGGAGAGGGCGTGTCTGAGGAGCCCCAAGGCCGAGGACCGGCCGGCCCACTCACCGACAGATTCGTCCTCGTGGAGGAAGGAGGCCTCGAACGTGAAAGGGTAGGAGAAGTAGGCCACGTTATCCTAAAAAGGAGGGCTGTTGTTTTGTACTCGGTGCCACAGAGTGGCAAGGCCTCACTTGGCACTCATTTTTCCTGTGGCCAGTGACAAGGTCACGGCCCCAATGGAAAAGGAAAAACTATCACTCCACACAGGAAATAAGAGGCTAAGAGGGGAAGAGACACCCAGACGCAAGCTGCTGCCATTCTCAAAAAGGCAGAGAACCGTGGGGCCAGGCGGCCCTGCAGGGCCCACAGCAAAGCGCCAGACCCAGCTCTGGAGTCCTCCCCGTGCTATTAGCCCGATCATCTTTGGATGTCATGCCGGGAGCAGCCCTGTTCCCTCCAGGTGCCCCTCTTGTTGCCATACCATCCCCCGGGACTTGGTGGCACAGGTCTGTGTTATTCCTGAGAGCTGCTGGAACGCTGGGCTTGACCAGTCTAAAAGCCAAAGACGACACAGAGTAAGTCGACCTGGGAGGAAGGCGAGCAGCTGAGAGAAACACAAAGCTCCTTTCTGCATTCAGTCACTCAGGCACGTGACCAATCACTCACGCCACGTTCACTGGGCCCACTGTGTGCTATGACTGGCTCCTGGGGACACTGCAGTGACTGGACAGAAAAGCTTCCTGTCTCTCAGGGGGCTAACCTTCCAGCTGGCGGTGGGAGGGGGCACAGAAAGCCAACCAACAACAGACCGTCAGAGAGTGATAAAAGCTAAATATAGAACAGCGTGAACAGATTGAGAGGCCTGGAGGCCCATCTAGGGATGCTGAGGGACCCTCGGAGGTGGCACTTAGGCTGAGACCTAAACTGAAGCAGAACCAGTCATGCAAAGATAGGATTCAAGAGGTTTCGGACAGAGGAAATGGTCCTGCAAAGGCCCTAAAGTGGGAATGAACTTGGCCTGTTGAGGAACAGGAAGCATGACTGGAATGTTATAAGGGAGAGACAGGCTGGGGCCAGCTTTCAGGGAATGGGGTCTGGACTTTGCTCAAAGTGGGAAGGGAAGCTGTGGGGGCTTTAAGTTGAAGAGAGACACAGCTGGTTTACATTTTGCAGGTTCGGTTAAGCTGTGGTGTGTGTGGCAAATGAAACGTAAGAGGGGGCTTCCCTGGTGGCTCAATGATAAAGAATCCACCTGCCAATGCAGGAGACACAGGTTCGGTCCCTGGTCCGGGAAGATTCCCACAAGCCGAGGAGAAACTAAGCCCGTGCACCAGAACTAGGGAGCCTGTGCTCCAGAGCCCGGGAGCAGCAGCTGCTGAAGCCTCAGTGCCCGAGGGCCCATGCTCTGCAATAGCACAGCTGAAAATACACAAATAAATACAAATTATTTAAGCAAAGAAAAGAAGCATAAGAGCAAGACAGGAAGCAAGAGGATAAACTGCAAACCATGCTTTGGCCTAAGTAAGAGATGATGGTGGTTTGGTCCAGGGTCGTGAAGAGAACAGGTAATTCAGGACATCTTTGGGAAGCAGACCTGACAGGAATGGCTGATGGCATGAATGATGGTAGGGAGCTAGAGGAAGTGGGGAATCAAGGATGTCTCTTATATTCCTGGTATTAGAATCCAAGGAGATGACGCTGTGGTTCTGCTAAGATAGAGAAGACCGTGATGGCAGGTCTGAGGCAAGAGGAGGAATCAAGGATGCTTTCGGTCATGTTAAGCGGAAAGAACAAACAGGTAAGTGGGCGTGGGTCTGGAATTCAGGGAGAGGCTAAGACTAGACTGGTCTGGGCGTCTGAGACACACACACAGTACTGAAGCCACAGGAAGGATGAGGCCACCTAGAAAGACTGTGGAGAGACGGTAACAGAAGGCCAGGCCCGGCCTTGGATGTTCTAATAGTTTTAGGTCAACAGCAGATAAGGAAATAGCCAAGGAGGCTGCTGAGCCACCACCAAGAGAGCAGAGAGGAGCACGGAGCCCGAAGGCAAGAGGAGAGGGGCAGCGAGGAAAGTGAGCTGTAGCAACTGGGAGACCAAGGAGGGCAAAGGCAGACACGTCCCCACAGGATTCCACATCTTGGAAGTGACCTATGACCTTGAAAAGAACGGTAACAATTTCAGTGGAGGAGTGGGGAAGGAAACCTGACCGAATGCTTCTGGAAAACTGTCAGAAGGGGTAAAAAGAGAGACTTGTGAATACTACTTACTAGAAGTTGGCAATTCCACAAAGAAGTGGACGTAGAGGTTGTCATACTCATAGCCTTGGGCTGAAACTAAGAAAACAGGAAACGGTTTCAGTTTATTGCCCTATCACCCCTAACGCCTGACCCAGTCCTGCAGGACCTACCCACTTGTGGAAGCAAGGCTCCCGAGGGCCGGGAACTCTGTGTTTCCAGGAAAGACTCACACCTGAGTCTCCCGAGCACTGCGGACAACCCAAGGCCACTGCTGGGGTGGGGGGGGACTATTCCACACTGCTCTCTCTGACACTTGCCAAGCGTCAGGGGACCCCTGTCTGGTGAGACACTTACCCACCTCTCCATTCACAAACAGCCGGAGGGCACCTGGTACAGTCTGGGGTAGAGAGAAGTGGGGACCGGTTAGGAGGCCTGAGGGAAGCGACGCCTCTCCTCCAGCCTGCCCGTAAACCCCCACAGGACCTGACATGAGACGTCCAATTCTGGCAAGTAACTACCCACGCTTCCTCCCCACCTGCCATTTCTCCACAGATGTGTTTCCTTCATTTCTCAAATGCATAACATAGGGGGAAAGCACCTAATTTAAATGGTGGAAGGGGCAATGGAGTGTGGGGACCTTATGAGAATGGTCAAGAGAAGCAGGCACAGCAGCCACTGCCCTATAGCAAGAGGCCGGAGACTCTGCTCCCTCTGGGGGCTGAGGCCAAGAAGCTAGGCAGTTTTCTTTTAAATTATTTGTATCTCTATCTTAGCTAACTTTTTAACACTGAATATCTGTTGCTAATACAATATAAAAATAGTGAAAGCTAATTTTTTACAGACAGAGAGGGGGACCACCAGCTAACTCTATCTCCATTTCTATCTAGAAATGGAACTCCTAGAATAAGAGAAGACAAAGAATAGGAGCACAGGATTATGGATTTAAACTGTTTTCTCTTAAAAGCCAAACTATCTGACGAACAGAAATGAGACGCCTCCCTTTATGGGGCATGTAGGAAAAACATCTACATTAAGAGTGAGGAAGACATTTTTCATCTTTATACTTATTTACAAAAAAAATTAATGGTTAGATAGCATCACTGACTCAGTGGACATGAATTTGAGCAAACTCCAGGAGACAGTGGAGGACAGGGAAGCCTGGCATGCTGCAATCCACAGGGTCACAAAGAGTCGGACACGACTGAGTGACTCAACAGCAACAATAAAATTAATTATAAAGTAATACATGAATGCACCACCACTGATAAAAATTCAAAACTACCTAAGTTTAGAGAATAAAAAGGAAACATTCCTGACATATCCCTCTCAGCCCTCAATAGCCACCTACTGTCTCCCAACTCCACCCCCTTCCCAGAGAAAGCCCCCAGAAGGTGTGTGCCCTTTGAGACCTCTTCCCATGCATCGACAGTTCTACATCAACATGCAACGCTTCAAAAACACAGCAAGGACTATACTCATGTTATTTTCTACTCTCTTTTTACACTGAAGAGTGTGTTCTGGGGACCTTGAAGAGAGGACCGTCACTCAGCTAGAGTCAGAGCGCTCTTATGGTGGTGCGGGAAGCTGGGGTACTCACCATCTCAAAGTCAGTGCCCACAAGGCTGTTGAGATACTCCTTGTGCCGGCCGTAGAGCTGAGGAAACAAACCACACAGAGACTCAAGACGCAGTCCCAGGCAGACCAGGGTTCAGGTCTGAATGGGGGGGAGAAACGCAGCAGGAATGGGAAACTCCACAGAGAGCCGGGTGCCTGAGCGCTCCTGCTGCCGACATCCGACACCGAAGCACAGAGGCTCTGGAGTCCAGTGGCCTGGGCCCAACCCGCTCCCACGCTGCTGCGACCTGGGGCAGACTGCATAGCTTCTTGGTCTCCATTGCCTCACTTATAAAATGGTCATAAAATCAGCATTCCCTCGAAGGGCTGTGGTGCAGTCTAAATGAAATTAGGCACGTGAAGGCCCTAGCACAGAGCACAGGCCATGCTCAGATAGATCGTCATTAGTATAATGATTTGATAACAGGCTCAAAGCCTCGTGTCTGATAGGTTAGAAGGGCTTCCCAAGTCAGGAGAGGCCATCAAGAGCAAGACCCGGCCGCTGCTGACCCACCCTCAGGTGCGGCCTCAGCTCCCAGCTCTCCGGTTCTCAGGTGAATCAGCACTCACGTCCTTGAACACGCGCTGTTCCCGCTCCTCCTCCTCAGGCTGGGCGAGGGAAGACACGTTGTCGATCGTATACTTCCACAGCTCCTGCTTCTCCCCCTCTGTCTCGATTCTGTAAGGTCAAAGCCACAAAGGGACTAACTGGGAAAACAGGAGATGAGGCCCTCCAGACCCAACCCAGGGACAAACTGTCGGCTGGGAATTTAAACGTTAGGAGAGACGAAGGGCTTTCTGAGAACTTCCTCAACTCGAGGCAAGAAGTGAAGCCCAGGAAAGGAATGCTAGTCTCCACCGCCTCTTTCTTCCTCTTCTCACCTGTAGGGTCCTTTGGAGCCAGTGAAGTCAGGTTTTACTGTGATCACTCCATTGCTGTCCACCTTCAGAGTACAGAGGACATGTTCATGCTTCTTATAGCCAAGCCTAGAAACCAGGGGTAACACCAGAGTTCAAGATTGCTGGCCCCATTTCCGGGAAAGAGGACGAGGTATTCCGTTCACATCAGGGGAAAAGACGGAGGCTGGGATGAGAACAGTCAAAGTAAAACATTTCCTTCCAAAGAAAAAGAAGGAAACAAAATCCCTCCCTCCCATACCTGGGATGACTGTAACAGGAGAGTGATGGTTAGTGACAGAAGAGGATGAAGGTCTCAGTTGGGCAGTGAGAAGCTTCACTCACTTTCCATAGGGCCCCAGGTCTGCCATGATGTACATGGTCTGGAGAGCGGTGTTGATGACATGGTTGTTCTTGATGAATTCTTCTGAGGGCTCCCAGGTGACGATTCGTGACTTAAGAATGCCACCTTCCCTGGGAGACACCACAGGAAGGGTCACTTCCCTGGCACCCCCTGAAGAGCCTGAAGGAAGAATGCAAGGGAGCACACCCAGGAGGAGCACAGGGGAGCACTCCACTGCAGAGTGGGATACTCGCGTCGGTGAGCACACCAAGACCACAGGCACAGAAAGAACACAGGGACCTCCCCAGCCCCGGACACACTGGCACTCACATCCCTCGCCTGTCCTGCCGTCGCCGCCTGACATTTGCCATTCGCTCGACCAAGAAGGACGGCATTTCACTGGCTGCGGTGGTCATTTTCTGACAGTGCTGGGAAAACAGACCAGCTTGGTATAAGCCAGCTGCTCAGGGCCACGTGGGACCAAGCACCTGGAGGGAAATCTTCCTTCTAAAACCTCACAGGACCTTAAGAACGCAGCCACCTCACAACAGCACACGCTGATGGAGGGCGCAGTGGCACAAACAGCTCAGAGAAGAGCCCGACCAAGCCCTGATTTGCCCTAAGGTTGTAGCAGCACATTACTCTTGAGAAATGAGTCTGCAGTCTGTAAGCCCGTACCAACAGAGTTGGGTGAGTTGACCCAGTAGATGCTGACATCACTAGGTGGTTGGAAGATGCCAAATGTAACACAAGTATTCCGTGAAAAATGCTCCCAGAGGTAACTGAACACTAACTGTAATTTTCCTTTCTTTACCAAAACAGACAACCTAAATTTTACATGCTATCAACCCACAACTTTCAAAAACATTCACTTAACACCTGGCTTAGAAATCTACAGGCTCATAGACAAAAATCAGCAAATATAGGCTCTCCCCTCCTTCAAGGAGTTTATAATCTCACTGAGAAGATAGAACATATCATAGAGTGACTGAAGAAAATCTAAAATGAGGCCACAAGGGTACGCTGTCATCGGCACACTGAGGACATAAGCCATTCCCTATACAGTACTGAATTCCTCTTCAAATGTGTATGTTCAGTTTTGGCTGAATCCCATGATGAATTCAATCTAGATGGTTCTAGACGCCATCCACCTGTCTGATCTCATGATGCACGGGGGAAATCAAACCTAGTGGCTGCTCCCCGCAGTGTGCAGTCTGCAAGCCTAGCATTAGAGACACTGCTGGCTCCCCAGTCCCTCCAGCAGATCGGGCAGGGAGCAGCAGCCACATCACCCACAGGCTGTGCCCACCTACCTACTCCAGCCTGGCTGCCAGAAACACACGGGAATTCCTAGACAGGCTCACTTAACATGCTTCTGAGTTAAAACATGAGGCCAGAAAGCCAGGGGAAAGCAAGGTGAAGGGAGCTACAGAGCATGGGTAAGTCTACCTGAGTCTGTCTACTTGGGAAAGAATGGTACCTCCTCCAAATTGGTGTATCTATCAGAGTCAGTGTAGGTAAAGATCCGTCGGTTCTTCCTGCCACCTGAATCTTCCAGCTTCAGAATCTCTTGATGGTACTGATGATCCAAAGGGCTCTGACAGGCTGCTTCATTTTGGTACAGATCTACTTCAAACTGAGGTCACAAACAGAGTTCCACTGAGAGTATTTTAATTTTGTCACTACAACTGTTTGGTCAAATACCATTTGTCATGATGTTTTATCTAAACTGATGTAGGACAGAAAAGCCAACGAAGGTTAGAGCTACAAGGAACCAGAGCGACAGTCTAACTCAATTCTGCTGTTATAGAATTGACATACCAAAACAGTGATTCTGCTGTTTTGGTATGCAGCCCAGAGGTAAAAAGCATGTTACTCAAGATCATAAAACTGGCTAGTGGCAGGCACTGCATTACACTGATCCCGTACACACAGCAGTGGGAAGCATACACTGTTGTAACCTTTCTGGAAGTCAGTTTGGTGATATGTATCAGGAACCTTTCCCTGCGACCAGGCAGGTGGACGTGGGCTGGGTGCAGGGAGACAGAGCAGACAGGGACACTAGCCCACCTGGCTGAAGAGCTTCTCTTGCCACCCAATCACAGCCTCCTCCTCTTCTTCCTCTGGGCGGTGTCCACCTCCAAAGAAAACAGAGTGAGTCAAATGTTTGAGCCAACTAGCACCACTTCTTGCTCTCTGGTTGGTTATAACCAAAGTCTGTGCTCTTATATTTGCCACAAAACCAGTTGGAGTTCACTGATTATGATGTACTCACTCTAGAGAGGCAGTAGATATGTGCAGAAGCCAAGGTTAAGACCCATGAAGTTTTAATCACCCCTCTAACTTTAATAAAAGAAATCACGTCCTCCAGGAATTATTTAATCTAATTCAGAGTCAAGAGCTGAAATTTAGATATAGGCTAAACAGCTCTTTCTCAATCCCAATTGTCTACATTTGCTATGAACCACGGCATTTTTATCTTCAATATTTCTGAAGCCATAAATCTAGAATCACAAACACTGTAACCTTAAGAGGCCAAGTATTAAGAGAGGAAAGGAAAGACATATAACAGATTTCTTTTTAAGAACCAAATCTAGTATGTACACTCCTAGATGAGTATGCCTTTTCCAAAGGTATATGCTTCAAAACCCACCAGCTCACACTTTTACCCAGAAATATTTCTGAACAGAAACAACAAAAGCAAAGAGACTAGTGACCTAACACAAACACACTGTCTTCTCTTTCTCAGTTTTCTGGCTTCTCAGAGAAAGAAAAAGGCTAGAACACAGATAATACTAATATGTACATTTTCTGGGACTTCCCTGGTAGTCCCATGGTTGCTTCGCAGGGAGCATGGGTTCCATCCCTACAGGGAAAACTAAGATCCCACATGCCACACAGCAAGGTTAAAAAAAAAAAAAGTGCATTTACCATGCAGACCCAAATGTTTAACTTGTTTATAAAAAGTGTTTATATTCTAAGTTTCAAGTTTGGAGTGTTATTTTCTCAGAAAAAAAAAGGAAAAAAAAAAGTCAGAAATGGCATTTGGGTTTAGAGGTAAATTCATAATATACCCAAAGCACGGTATTTGCTATTTCACTACATTTAACCACAGTTCAGATCAGCTTCTTGATGATAGGAATCATTTCTTGAATTCAATTTTCACACAACATAATGTAGTAGTTAAAACTGCCTGGGATCAAATTCTGATTTCAACAGTTAGTAGCCCGGTGACCTTGGACAAGAAACCCAACCTCTCTATACCTCAGACTATAGACCTGGGTCTACTCTGTCTTAAGAAGTAACCTCCGCCCTAGGCCCTTCCCCAGATCCCCAAGGGGCCGCATCACCACCATACACCCACTGGCCGTTGGGTGAGGCCTAAAAGTGGCCAAGTCTATGAGATCCTTCCCCAGCTGGGCAGCAGGCTGGCAATGCAGGTAGTTGCTTGATGTGATTCGTTGCAGGTGGACTCTGCCAGGAAAAGAGAGGCCCAAAATACTGTTACAAGATACGCAAGCAGGAGAGGAACACACAGCAAGGATGGGGAACAAAACACTGAAGAGATTATGGCTACCAGGAGATGTGGCCGGATGCAGGCAACAGAGGGGAGGGCAAGGGGGCATGGGGCCCCAGGGAGGAGAGGATGCGAGAGTGTATTGGAGGGAGACAGGGCTCTGAGGAATTTGGGGGGCGGAGAATCCCAGGGACGGGGGAGCCTGGTGGGCTGCCGTCTATGGGGTCGCACAGAGTCGGACACGACCGAAGCGACTTAGCAGCAGCAGCAGCAGGGTCCTGAAAGGGTGAGTCTAGAAAGTTGCGAGTGAAGAGGGTCCCAGGTAGTGAGGGAAACGCGAGGAGACCGGGGTGACAGCGGTCAGTACTGCAAAAGGAAATGAGGGCCCCAGCAAAGAAGTGTAATTCAGGCTCCAATCATCTGAGAGCATGAAAGCACGGGGCTCTGGGGTGATGCGACTACCGGAGGCGGAGGTTGCGCACGGGGTCCCGGGAGCGGTACACGGCCTCTCCGGTGTCACTGGTCCAGATGGCCTCCGCCATGACAGCTGCGCCGCGCACGACTGCGCCGGAAAGCGCACCGCCCCGGTTCCCCTGGCAACTGAGACGCCATCCGGAGCCTGGAACCCGGTTCCCTAGGCGGCGCGGCAGAAGCCCCGCCCACCGTGGGCCCCGCCCATCGCGGGCCCCGCCCATCGCGGGCCCCGCCCGGGCTGAGCCCCTGCCCACCGCGGCTGGGGTGGTCCTGCGGGGTTGCCACTGGTCTTTAGTGCGAACAAAGCTCGCTCACTCCCAAGGCCGGGCTGGATGCGCTTGACGAATGAGGAAACTAAAGCAGCGCTGTCGGCCCCCATTATGTAGATTCGGACAGAAATGGTCGTGGGCCCCAAATCCGAGTGTCCTGAGTTCTCAGCTACTACTTTTCCCGCCACACCACAGTCTTACACTGAATCCTGGGACACTTTGGCCTCAGAATCGGTTAACGGGGACTCACAGGATGCACCCATTCTTCCCAGAGGAGTGACGGGAGGTGAAGACAGTTACCCAGACATGAAAGTATTTTCTTGGAAGCAAACAAAAATGTCAGAAGATTTATTAATCCTTGCGTTGGCATTCACTGAACCAGAGAAAAAAGAAACAAGGAAGCTAGCAGTAAGGAAGGAAAAGATGTCATTATTGCACTGGTTTTTCCCCTGCATGTGTTATTTCCCCATTTTTAAGCCACCTTAGATACCGCACTGACCTTGAGAAAGTCAATAAAATGCCATCCTGAAGACGTGCTTCATTGGGCTGCCAAAGGCGGAACACACCTGTAACCTCGAGTCCGGCTCTCTGGCACCTTGGGCATGGCAGCAGTTATCAGCCTTTGTCATTTGCTGCTTCTTGTCCCCTGAACCCAATTTGATTATATGGCATTGGGAGCCATCAGCAACAAAGCTGCTCTTGTATAACACTGAAGACTCACTATAACAATAGCCCTATTTATGTAAGATCTAATAGGGCTCCTTGTTTATATTGTCCCTAATCCTCCTAGAAATCCCTTAAGTAGGTATTTGTTATTCTCATAGCCAATGAAGTTATTGAAGGCCAGAACTTAAAGGTTGAACTGGAGTAAGTGGTAGAGGAGCTGAGACTCCAGCCCAGGCCTGTCTTTTGAAGCCTGAACACCTTCCACTCTTCTTCACAACCCCTCACCTACCAATTTATTCTGTAAGAGCACACAATTCCCAACCTGGGAAATAGTAATAATTATTTCAACAGGTGAAACCGTGAAGGCAGAATATCAGTTCTTAAGAAAAAAGATCACTCTAACTTTTTCTTTTAAAATTGTGAATAGGCAACATTTTGCCATATGAACCACAAATGATAAAGTTGGAGCCTGAACCAACTTTCATTTTACACCAAATCTAACTTAGAGCAAAGTCAACCTGACATAATTATAAGCAAAGTACTGTATCACATGACATCCAAATATAAGTGATTTGTCTAAGAACCATAATTATTTATATACAGGTAAACTATATTTTTATTCCTTTTATTTACTGATATAAATCAGGATTCTTAAAATTGGGGTCCATGAGCAGAGTTCAAGGAAGGGGTCTATTGATTCCCTTACCCAGCGGGGAGAGGGAAGGGAGAGTGGCAAGATAGGGGTATGAGATTAGGAGTTACAAACTACTATGTATAAAATAAATAAGAAACAGAGATATGTTTTATAACACAGGGAAATACAGCTATGGTTTTACACCTTAAACTAACGATCTAAATTGACTGTGCTATGCTTAGTCACACAGTCGTGTCTGACTCTTTGCAATCCCATGGACTGTAGCCCGCCATGCTCCTCTGTCCTTGGGGATTCTATAGGCAAGAATACTAGAGAGGGTTACCAGGCCCTCCTCAAGGGAATCTTCCCAACCCAGGGATTGAACCCAGTTCTCCTGCATTGCAGGTCTGAGCCACCAGGGAAGCCCAAATCAACTAACTATACATCAACTAAAAAAAAAAAAAAAAAAAAAAAACTCCCTAGGGACTTCCCTCATGGTCCAGTGGTTAAGAATCCACCTTGCAATTCAGAGGACATGGGTTTGGTCCTTGGTGTGGGAACTAAGATCCCACATGTCACAGGGCAACTAAGACTGCAGGCCACAACTTCTGAGCCTTTGCACCACAACTAGAGAATCTATGCACCACAACGAAAGATCCTGCATGATGCAACAAAGATCCCACGTGCTGCAACTAAGCCCTGATGCAGACAAATTAAACAAACAAACAAACAAAAACCCTCCTCGAGTTTTGTGTGGGCCATTTTTCTGGAAAGAGTTCATGGCTTTTATCAGATTCTGGAAGGAGTCTGTATCCTGATATCAAGAAGAGCCTGATCCCCACTATGTTTATGTACTGATATCTTGTTAAAAATGTAAAGTTTGGATTACATAACATAAAGGCCAAAATCCCCTGTACCATCACCAGCAACCCTTCCTCCCCTATCCCTAATCAGGAATGTTTAGAGTTGATATTTACTGTGTTCTCCCTAAAATAGTGCCATTATTTGGATAACTTTTTTGGTTAAAAAACGATTGCACAATCATGAAGGGTAAACACGGCTTCCTTTTCACATGTTTATAAGCCAAGACATTAATTGTATTTCTCAATCTTATGACCAGGAAACGTAGAGCCTGGATTTATGTTCAAGATGTTTTGCCTCAAACCTATGAGCTCTCCTATGAAGTGGGCTGTCTCCTTACAACTACTCCCATTCCCAAGCCCATTTTTTTCTTTCTTAAACTAGTCACACCTGAGCTATAGCATAACAGTTCAATCACTCTCTTTCCCCTCTCCAGCTGATACTTTATAATAACTTACTTGGAAGTTATAAAGTTAGTTTTTATTCTCACAGAGGAGGAAGAATGTCATATGCTTCTTCCAAAGTTCTGTGTCCCACGGTGTCTGTGCTTTGTGTCTATTAACTGTACTTTGAACTGACCTTGGTCCACAGAAGAGATTCTTCTGGAATGGAACAATCTTATGAGGAATAATAGACTTGACTCTTGCTTTTCTCCCTCTTCCTCTGACTTTGAAGATGGAGGTGAGGGCCTTAAAAATACCATAAAGCAGAGATTGTCAGATTGGATAAAAAGCATGCTCTGATCATATGCTGTCCATGAGACACTGGCTTTAAATATAAAGACATTCATAATTTAAAAGTTAAAAAATATAAGGAAATCTTGCTATTGTGACAACAAGGTTGTGAGGATATTGTGCTGAGTGAGGTTATTATGCTGAGTGAAAAAAGGTCAGAGAAAAATAAATACTTTCATTTCATTTATATCTGGAGTCTAAAAACTAAAACAAGTAAACAAACACAACAAAATAGAAACAGAATTATAGAGACAAAGAACAAATAAGAGGTTGCCGGGAGAGGGGAGGAAAGAAATAGGTGGAGCAGATTAATAAATACAAACTTCTACTTGCAAGGTAAACTAGTCATGAGTATGAAATGTACAATATGGGGAATATAGTCAATAACTATGTAATGTTGTATGATGAGAGGTCATAACTAAACTTATCATGTTGTCCATTTTGAAATATATAGAAATATCAAACCACTGTTGAATAACAGAAACTAATATAGCGTTGTAATTCAGTTATATTTCAAAAACAAACTCATAGAAAAAGAGATCAAATTTGTGTTTATCAGAAGTGGGAGGCAGAGAGAGGGGAAACTGGATTCAGACACTCAAAAGGTGCAAACTTCCAGTTAAAAGAAAAATATGTGTGTGTAAAGTACAACATAATAAATAGAATTAACATTGCTGTACATTACATATGAAAGTTATTAAGAAGGTAAATCCTAAGCAATCTCATCACAAGGAAAAATATTTTTTCTATTTCTTCAATTTTGTGTATGTACTTTTGCATTCTGTAATTTTATATGAGATTATGGATGTTCACTAAACTTACTGATAATCATTTCATGATGTTTATAAATCAAATTATTATGCTGTACACCTAAAACTTAAGCAGTGCTGTATGTCGGTTAGATCTCGATAAAACTGGATGAAAACAAAAGTAGAAATGAAAAAGAAAAAAAATTAGTTTTTTAAAGTTAAAGGATGGAAAAAGATGTACCACGCAAACATTAATCCCAAGAAAACTAGAAAGGCTATCTTAATAACAGACAAAATAGATTTCAAAACAAGGGATATTACCAGGAATAAGGAAGTATATTTTGTAATGATAAATGCACCAGTTCGTCAAGAGAACATAAGAAAACTAAATATTTATGCACTTAACAATTTAAAAATACATGAAGCAAAATATTGATAGACATGAAAGGGGAAATAGGCAAATCCAGTTATAGTTGGAGATATTAACACTCTTTTTTACAAACTGAAGTATGATTGACATAATATTTTATTAATTTCAGGTGTACAACATAGTAATTCAATATGTTTATAGATTATGGACCAAAGTTATTGCAATATTATTGACTAAATTACCTATGCTGTACATTTATCCCTGTGATTTATTTATTTTATAACTGGTAGTTTGTACCTCTTCATTCCCTTCACCCATTTTGCACATCCCTGAACCCTCCTCCCTTCTGGCAACCCCAAGTTTGTCTTCTGTGTCTGTAAGTCTATTTCTGTTTTATTCTACTTTTCTTTTGTTTTGTTTTTTAGATTCCTGATATAAATGAAAACATTCAGTATTTGTCTTTATCTTATTTCATTGGAGAAGGAAATGGCAACCCACTCCAGTGTTCTTGCCTGAAGAATCCCAGGGACGGGGGAGCCTGGTGGGCTGCCGTCTATGGGGTCGCACAGAGTCAGACACGACTGAAGCGACTTAGCAGCAGCAGCAGCTATCTTATTTCACTTAGCATAATACCCTTTTGGTACATGCGTGCTGTTGCATATGACAAGATTTCATTCTTCTTATAGCTGGGTAATAATCCATTGTGTATATATGGCACATCTATTTATTCATCTACTGATGAACATTAGGCTGCTCCAGTATCTTGGCTATTATAAATAATGCAACGGTGAACACTGTGGGTATACATCTTTTTGAATTAGTGTTTTAATTTTCTTCAGATAAAAACCCAGGAGTGGAATCTCTGGATGGTATGGTAGTTATATGTTTAATTTTTTGAGGACTCTCTATATTGTTTTCCACACTGACTACAATTTGCATTTCTACCAAGAGTTTATGAGGGTTCTCTTTTTACTACATCTTCACCAACACTTGTTATTTGTTCTCTTTTTGATAATTCTTTCTTTTTAATGTATTTATTTTAATTGGAATCTAATTACTTTACAATATTGTAGTGTTTTTTGCCATACACTGACATGAATCAGCCATGGGTGTACATGTGTTCTGCATCATGAACCCCCCTCCCACCTCCCTTCCCATCCCATCCCTTAGGGTCATCCCAGTGACCAGAAAGGTGTGAAGTAATGTCTCATTGTGGTTTTGCATTTCCCTGATGGTTAGCAGCTTTTCATGTCTCTTGGCCAACTATATGTTTTCTTTGGAAAACTGCTGTTTCAGGTCCCTTTTAAGTCAGACTTTTATCTAATGAGTTGTATGAGTTCTTTGTATATTTTGGATATTTAACATTAACTCCTTATTAGACATATCAGTTGCAAATATATTCTCCCATCCAGTATGTTCCTTTTCATTTTGTCCACAATTGACTTCACTGTGCACAAGATTTTCAGTTTGATATGACCTCTCTCTCTCTCTCTCTCTCTTTTTTTTTTTTTTCGCTTTTGTTGCTCTGTTCTGAGAAATAAGATCCAAAAATTATTGCTAAAATCAATGTCAAAGAGTGATTTTTCTTCTGGAAGTTTTATGGTTTCAGGTCTGATGTTTATGTCTTTAATCCACCTATTTTGAGCTCATTTTTGTGTACATGGTGAAAAAATGGTCTGGTTTCATTCTTTTACATGTAGCTGTTCAGTTTTTCCAACAATTTTTCTCTCCAAAAGAGAGACTAGCTTTTCCCCAATATATATTCTTGCCTCCTTTGTCATCAATAAATTGATCATATGTGCAAGAGTTTATTTCTGGGCTCTACTCTGCCCCATTGATCTATGTGTGTGTATGTTTGTGCCAGTACCATACCATACTATTTTTTTAACCATTGTTACATGTGTGCATTTTATTTAACAGTGCTGTGTACATAGCGGACAATTAAGTTCTTATATGAATATCTAGTCCTTCTAGATATTTAGAAGTGCTTGATGCATTTAAAAGTAGAAGTAGTAGAATAATGCTATTTATAAATAGCTCTTTTATAGTATGAATTAAAATGATTCATTTCTTGAGAATTACAGAATCTCAAGGGAGTTTTGTTGATTGTAATAGCATTTCTTAATTATGAAGATACGATAGATAACACATTTGCAGGAGACTTGGAAAATACAGAACAAAGTTACACACAGTTCCACTGTATAATTAAGTAGATAAATTAAGATTTTTAGTTGGAGTTTCAATATCAAACTATATAACACCATACACAAAAATAAACTCAAAATGGATTAAAGATCTAAATGTAAGGCCAGAAACTATAAAACTCCTAGAGGAAAACATAGGCAAAACACTCTCCGACATAAACCACAGCAGGATCCTCTATGACCCACCTCCCAGAATATTGGAAATAAAAGCAAAAATAAACAAATGGGACTTAATTAAAACTAAAAGCTTCTGCACAACAAAGGAAACTATAAGCAAGGTGAAAAGACAGCCTTCAGAATGGGAGGAAATAACAGCAAATGAAGCAATGGACAAAGAATTAATCTCAAAAATATACAAGCAACTCCTGCAGCTCAATTCCAGAAAAATAAAAGACCCAATCATAAGGTGGGCCAAAGAACTAAACAGACATTTCTCCAAAGAAGACATACAGATGGCTAACAAACACATGAAAAGATGCTCAACATCACTCATTATCAGAGAAATGCAAATCAAAACCACAATGAGGGAACATTTCACGCCAGTCAGAATGGCTGCTATCGAAAAGTCTACAAGCAATAAGTGCTGGAGAGGGTGTGGAGAAAAGGGAACCCTCTTACACCATTGGTGGGAATGCAAACTAGTACAGCCACTATGGAGAACAGTGTGGAGATTCCTTAAAAAAACTGGAAATAAAACTGCCATACGTGCCAGCAATCCCACTGCTGGGCACATACACTGAGGAAACCAGAATTGAAAGAGACACATGTATCCCAATGTTCATTGCAGCACTGTTTATAATAGCCAGGACATGGAAGCAACCTAGATGTCCCTCATCAGACGAATGGATAAGAAAGCAGTGGTACATATACACAATGGAGTATTACTCAGCCATTAAAAAGAATACATTTGAATCAGTTCTAATGAGGTGGATGAAACTGGAGCCGATTATAGAGAGTGAAGTAAGCCAGAAAGAAAAACACCAATACAGTGTACTAACGCATATATATGGAATTTAGAAAGATGGTAACAATAACCCTGTATGTGAGACAGCAAAAGAGACACAGATGTAAAGAACAGTCTTTTGGACTCTGTGGGAGAGGGAGAGGGTGGGATGATTTGGGAGAATGGTGTTGAAACATGTAAATTATCATATGTGAAATCAATCGCCAGTCCAGGTTTGATGAATAACACAGGGTGCTCAGGGCTGGTGCACTGGGATGACCCAGCGGGATGGGATGGGGAGGAAGGTGGGAAGGGGGTTCAGGATGGGGAACACATGTACACCCATGGCGGATTCAAGTCAATGTATGGCAAAACCAATACAATATTGTAAAGTAAAATAAATAAATAAATGATTTTTTTTAATTAATAGAATGAATATACAGAGAAGTAGATGGATATAGTAGACCTGAAAAACACAGCGAACCAATTCAACATAACTAAGATTTATACAATTTTCACACAACAGTAGGATACAAATGCTATTCAAGTTCCCATAGACTATAAATTAGGAGACATATCCAGGACATAAGACCAGATATCAATTTCTCACTTAAATGCTTTCTTCTCTGCAATCACCTTCTGTGTTTTTCAGTCTTCTTTAATCTGATTATCTGCTGATGGGTGGTGTTGCACTCCCTCCCTGTTAGTTGTTTGGCCTGAAGTGACCCAGCCCTGGGGCCTACAGGCTCTAGAATTAATGGTGACCTCCAAGAGGACTTGGACTTCCCTGGTGGCTCAGATGGTAAAGTGTCTGTCTACAATGCAGGAGACCTGGGTTTGATCCCTGGGTTGGGAAGATCCCTTGGAGAAGGAAATGGCAATCCACTCCAGTACTATTGCCTGGAAAATCCCATGGACAGAGCAGCCTGGTAGGCTACAGTCCATGGGGAGTCGCAAAGAGTCGGACACGACTGAGCGACTTCACGTTCCAAGAGGACTTAAGCCAGGGAACAGCTTTCAGGACTGCTGCTACCAGTGCCCTGGTTCCTGGGGTGAGCCACTGCCAACCCATGCCTTCCACAGGAGACCTTCCAACACCTGCAGGTGGGTCTGGTTCAATCTCCTGTGGGGTCATTGTCCCTGTCCCTTGGGTCTTGGTGAATGCCAAATTTTGTTTGTACCCTCCGAGAGTGGAGTCTCTTTTTCCCCCAGTCCTGTGGAAGTTCTGTAATCAAATCCCACTCGCATTCAAGTTCAGATTCCCTGGGGATTTCCAGTCTGTTTGCCAGATCCCCAAGCTAAGAAGCCTGACATGGAGCTCGGACCCTTCACAGCAGTGGGAGAACTTCTTTGGTATTATTGTTCTCCGGTTTGTTTGTCACTCAGCCAGCAGGTATGGGATTTGCTTTTATCATGATTGCACCCCTCCTACCATCTTGCTGCAGCCTCTCCTTTGTCTTTAGATGGTGGGGTATCTTTTTTGGTGGGTTCCAGCATTCTCCTGTCGATGGTTTTTCAACAGCTGGTTGCCATTTTGGTGCTCTCGCAGGAAGAGATGAGGGAGCATCCTTCTACTCCACCATCTTATGTAAATCCATACCACATTATTTTGATTACTATAATTTTGTAGGGTAGTTTGAAGTCAAAGAGTATTTCCAGTATTTTCAAGGAGAGTATAAAAGATAAACTTTATTCTTCTTTATCAAGATTGCTTGGGCTATTCAGGGTCTTTTGTAGTTCCACACAGATTTTATGGTTATTTGTTCCAGTTCTGTGAAAAATGTCGTTGGTATTGATATTTTGATAGGGATTGCATTGAATATATAGATTGCCATGAGTAGGATGAACATGTAACAATATTAATTTTTCTGATCCGTGATCATGGTATAGCTCTCTATTTGTGCCATCTTTTTTTCATCAAGGTCTTATCATTTTCAGAGTGCAGATTTTTTTATCCCCTTGGTTAAATTTGCTTTTAGATATTTATTATTTTTGATGATATTGTAAATGGTATTGTTTTCTTGGTTTCTCCTTCTGATAGTCTGTTATAAGTGTATAGAAATACAAAATGTTTCTGTATATCAATTTGGTATCAAGCAAATTAATTGAATTCATCTATTAGCTCTAATATTTTTGGTAGAAGCTTTATGGTTTTCTCTATGTAATATCACATCATCTACAAATAGTGATGGTTTTATTTCTTCATTTCTAATTTGAGAGTCTCTTATTTCTTTTTCTTGTCTAATTACAGTGGCTAGGTCTTCCAGGACTATATTGAATAAAAGTAGCCGGAATGGGCTTACTTGTCTTGTTCCCGATCTTAAAGGAAAAGCTGTCAACTTTCGACCATTGAGAAAGATGTTAGCTTCTAGGTTTGTCATAAATGACCTTTTATATGTTGAGGTGTGTTCCTTCTATGCCCACTTTGTTGAGATTGTTTTTTATCATGAATGGGTGTTGAATTTTTTCATAAGCGTTTTCTGCATCTATTGAGATGATTATGTGACTTCATTGTATTAATGTGGTGTAACACATTGATTGATTTATGGATACTGAATGATCCTTATATTCCCAGAATAAATTCCACTTACTCATGATGTACAATACATTTAATGTATCACTGAATTTGGTTTGCTAATGTTTTGTTGAGGATTTTTGTGAACACATACATCAGTGATATTGGGCACAATTTTTTTGGGGGGGGGGGTGGTAATGTCTCTGGTTTTGATATCAAGATAAATGCTGGCCTCATAGAATGTGTTTGAAAGCATTCCCTCTGGAGTTGCTGACAAAGGTCCATATAGTTAAAATTCTGGTTTTTCCAGTAGTCATGTATGGAAAGCTGAGTGCCAAAGAATTGATGCTTTTGAATTGGGCTGGAGAAGACTCTTGAGAGTCCCTTGGACAATAAGGGGATCAAACCAGTCAATCCTAAAGGAAATCAATTCTGAATATTCATTGGAAAGACTGATGCTGAAGCTGAAGCTCCAATACTTTGGCCACCAGATGTGAAGAGCTGACTCAAAAGCCTGATGCTGGGAAAGATTGAAGGCAAAAGGAGAAGGGGGTGGCAGAGGATGAGATGGTTAGATAGCATCACCACTCAATGGACATGAATTTGAGCAAACTCTGGGAGATAGAGAAGGACAGAGGAAACTGCCAAAGAATTCCTCAAGGAATTGCAAAGAGTCAGATATGACTTAGTGATTGAACAACGGCACATAATGATAAAGGGCAGCATAAAGAAACTAGGCGGGGGGTAAGAAACTGTCTTATATGGAGCTATGTGGTATACAACTTAAAATCCATAGAACTGTGCGTCACGATGAGTGGGTGTCCTTGTATGTAAACTGTAAACTATTTACCAAGTTGTGAGTGTGCTTCGCAGGCTTCCCTGGTGGCTCAGATGGTAAAGAATCCACCTGCGATACGGGAGACCTGGGTTCGATCCCTGGGTTGGAAAGGTCCCCAGAGGAGGGCATGGCAACCCACTCCAGTATTCTTGCCTGGAGAATCCGCATGGACAGAGGAGCCTGATGGGCTACGATCCATGGGATCCAAAGAGTTGAACACAACTCAAAATCTAAAGAACTGTGTGTCACAATGAGTGGATGTCATTGTATGTAAATTGTAAACTATTTACCGAGCTGTGAGAGGGATCCAAAATGGAATGCAGACTATGACCAAGAATTCTATCTTAAAAGTAACTTGCATAACCACACTGAAAGGAGTGAGAAAATAAGGAACTAACTGAAATAACTCTGGAAAGTAGTGTTTTGATGGGTTCACAAGGATAAAGACAAAAAGAACTATCCACAAACACTGTATTCTAGTTAGTAAATTTATCTCTCAGAGGGTTATGGGTTCACAATTCTGAAAATACTTTACTTGTCTGCTGCTGCTGCTGCTGCTGCTGCTGCTAAGTCGCTTCAGTCGTGTCCGACTCTGTGCGATCCCATAGACGGCAGCCCACCAGGCTTCCCCGTCCCTGGGAGTCTCCAGGCAAGAACACTGGAGTGGGTTGCCATTTCCTTTTCCAATGCATGAAAAAGTGAAAAGTGAAAGTGAAGTCGCTCAGTCGTGTCCGACTCTTTGCGACCCCATGGACTGCAGCCAACCAGGCTCCTCCATCCACGGGACCTTCCAGGCAAGAGTACTGGTGTGGGATGCCATCACCTTCTCCGTCATTTGTCTGCTAGAGTTGAACAAATCAGTAATCATATTGTAGATAACAAGAATCATGCTTCTCAGTGTCTGAGAAAGAAGTTACAAATAAGAAAAGGGGGTAAAGCAGAGAATGAAGCCTGTGGTGCTGGATCGGATTTGGAGTTAGCAATAAAACTCCTGGAGATTAAAAAAAATATGTACAAAGACAGAATCAGACATGAATATAGGTATGTAAGTATGTACGTATGTGTATTTGCATGAGTTCCATACATACATATAGTTCCCAGCTCTGTCCATCCAAAGAGTCCAGAAGCAGTCACTCTTCAGTAGAAATGAGCATCCCTAGTAACCAGATTTTGTTTGTATATATCATTCTTCATTACAATGGATCAGATCTCCTTGGAGAATTGATTGATTTCCTGGAAGAAATAGAATGGAACCTCTTAAGAATCACTGGGCTAGATGCCTTCCATCAGCCAAGGACAATCCTGAGGTGAATGCATGTATGAGTTGTTAGCAACCAACATGCTCAGCAGCTGGTCAAGGGGACCTGGGCAGGGTGCCAACAGCATCTGCTGCAAGTGTGTTTTGGTGATCCCAGGAAACACTGGTACAAGAGTGCTATTTACAGGACAGCTTACCCAGGGCACCAAGAGAGGAAGCATCCTCACCTTTCCCCAGCCCTTTCCAGGCAATGAGTCAACAGTGGAACAGGTGGGACCACGTGGGTATTACCACATGGACATTACCAGAATCAGTAGGAAAATAAAGGAGATCAACAGTACCCAGCCTCTGAAACAGTTCATTTGTGGGCCCTAGCCAGAACTCAAATACCTTTATTTTAGAAACATACTCGGCTTTTGATAATCAAATGCTTTTATCTTGGGCAGCCCCATTTTCCCTACAATGTGTCCCAACAAGTTGGCCCTGGTCTTCAGTGACACGTTCAAGATTTGGAGCAAAAGGAGTGTTCTCAGTGGTAGGATTCTGATGACATTGGCTCCTATGGCCCTCCTCCTCCGAGAAGTGATTTCAATTCTTGGAAACACAGGGACTTTTAAATTTTCTTTCCACGCTCCTCCCTTTCTTGGCATTCTCCTGGAAATACAGAAATACAAAGAAATTTATCTCTTCAATAAATTCTAATAAATGGCAGAACTTTCTGACAACTATGAGTCTTTCAAGTTTAATTTCATTAAAGTCCATTGACTCCCCTCAAATCAACAATGACCTTTTGAAAATCTGGATCCAATTATTGTGTCTGTATCTACACAATAATTTTGAATCAAGTTTTTGGCTATTGCCTCAAAAGAATCATTTGGCTATAGCTACTAAGGTTGAAATTAAGTGATGATACAAATTATTTTGAGTATGAATTCTTAACAATCCTCTCTGGGCCCCTAAGATGTGATAGTTATAAGTTTGATCCACAATTTATTAATTAATTTACTTGATTCAACAAATATTTATTGTTGGTGTTTTGTGTATAGGCCACTGTGTAAGCTCTGCGGACATGTGATATACTAAACATTCTCTGACCACGTGAAATTTACATTCTAAGTAGACATGCAGACAGTAAACAAAGAAAAAGGTAAAACGTGGTACAATATCGGGTGGCCAGTTCCATGAAGAAAAATCAAACAAGAAATGATAATAAGAATTTTGGGAGTAGAAGAGCTTGAAATACTTTTATAGGAAATCAAATCCCTTATGATTATACTGTGGAGGTGACAAATAGATTCAAGGGATTAGGTCTAATAGACAGAGTGCCTGAAGAACTATGGATGACAGTTCATAACACTGTACAGGAGTCAGTGGCCAAAACCACCCCCAAGAAAAAGAAATGCAAGCAGGCAAAGTGGCTGTCTGAGGATGCCTTACAAATAGCTGAGAAAAGAAGGGAAGTGAAAACACAAAAGAAAAAGGGAAAGATATACCCAACTAAATGCAGAGTTCCAGAGAACAGCAAGGAGAGTTAAAAAAAAAAAAAAAAGAGTATTCTTAAGTGAACAATGCAAAGAAATAGAGGAAAACAGTAGGATGGGAAAACTAGAGATTTCTTCAAGAAAACTGGAGATACCAAGGGAATTTTCAAGCAAAGATAGGCACAATAAAGGACAGAAACTGCAAGGACCTAACAGAAGCAGAAGAGATTAAGAAGAGAGGGAAAGAATACACAGAATTGAGGGCAGACACACTGAAACCATACTCACAGAAAACTAGTCAATCTAATCACACTAGAACCACAGCCTGTCTAACTCAAAGAAACCAAGCCATGCCCGTGGGGCAACCCAAGACGGGCGGGTCATGGTGGAAAGGTCTGACAGAATGTGGTCCACTGGAAAAGGGAATGGCAAACCACTTCAGTATTCTTGCCTTGAGAACCCCGTGAACAGTGTGAAAAGGCAAAATGATAGGATACTGAAAGAGGAACTCCCCAGGTCAGTAGGTGCCCAATATGCTACTGGAGATCAGTGGAGAAATAACTCCAGAAAGAATGAAGGGATGAAGCCAAAGCAAACACAATACCCAGCTGTGGATGTGACTGGTGATAGAAGCAAGGTCTGATGCTGAAAAGAGCAATATTGCATAGGAACCTGGAATGTCAGGTCCGTGAATCAAGGCAAATTGGAAGTGGTCAAACGAGAGATGGCAAGAGTGAACGTCGACATTCTAGGAACCAGTGAACTAAAATGGACTGGAATGGGTGAATTTAACTCAGATGACCATTATATCTACTACTGCAGGCAGGAATCCCTCAGAAGAAATGGAGTAGCCATCATGGTCAACAAAAGAATCTGAAATGCAATACTTGGATGCAATCTCAAAAATGAGAGAATGATCTCTGTTCGTCTCCAAGGCAAACCATTCAATATCACAGTAATCCAAGTCTATGCCCCAACCAGTAATGCTGAAGAAGCTGAAGTTGAATGGTTCTATGAAGACCTACAAGACCTTTTAGAACTAACACCCAAAAAAGATGTCCTTTTCATCATAGGGGACTGGAATGCAAAAGTAGGAAGTCAAGAAACACCTGGAGTAACAGGCAAATTTGGCCTTGAAATACGGAATGAAGCAGGGCAAAGACTAATGGAGTTTTGCCAAGAAAATGCACTGGTCATAACAAACACCCTCTTCCAATGACACAAGAGAAGACTCTACACATGGATATCACCAGATGGTCAACACTGAAATCAGATTGATTATATTCTTTGCAGCCAAACATGGAGAAGCTCTATACAGTCAACAAAAACAAGACTGGGAGCTGACTGTGGCTCAGATCATGAACTCCTTATTACCAAATTCAGACTCAAATTGAAGAAAGTAGGGAAAACCGCTAGACCATTCAGGTATGACCTAAATCAAATCCCTTATGATTATACAGTGGAAGTGAGAAATAGATTTAAGGGCCTAGATCTGATAGATAGAGTGCCTGATGAACTATGGAATGAGGTTTGCGACATTGTATAGGAGACAGGGATCAAGACCATCCCCATGGAAAAGAAATGCAAAAAAGCAAAATGGCTGTCTGGGGAGGCCTTACAAATAGCTGTGAAAAGAAGAGAGGTGAAAAGCAAAGGAGAAAAGGAAAGATACAAGCATCTGAATGCAGAGTTCCAGAGAATAGCAAGAAGAGATAAGAAAGCCTTCTTCAGCGATCAATGCAAAGCAATAGAGGGAAACAACAGAATGGGAAAGACTAGAGATCTCTTCAAGAAAATTAGAGATACCAAAGGAATATTTCATGCAAAGATGGGCTCGATAAAGGACAAAAATGGTATGGACCTAACAGAAGCAGAAGATATTAAGAAGAGGTGGCAAGAATACACAGAAAAACTGTACAAAAAAGATCTTCATGACCCAGATAATCATGATGGTGTGATCACTCACCTAGAGCCAGACTTCCTGGAATGTGAAGTCAAGTGGGCCTTGGAAAGCATCACTACGAACAAAGCTAGTGGAGGTGATGGAATTCCAATTGAGCTGTTTCAAATCCTGAAAGATGATGCTGTGAAAGTGCTGCACTCAATATGCCAGCAAATTTGGAAAACTCAGCAGTGGCCACAGCACTGGAAAAGGTCCATTTTCATTCCAATCCCAAAGAAAGGCAATGCCAAAGAATGCTCAAACTACCGCACAAATGCACTCATCTCACATGCTAGTAAAGTAATGTTCAAAATTCTCCAAGCTAGCCTTCAGCAATACGTAAACCGTGAACTTCCAGATGTTCAAGCTGGTTTTAGAAAAGGCAGAGGAACCAGAGATCAAATTGCCAACATCTGCTGGATCATGGAAAAAGCAAGAGAGTTCCAGAAAAACATCTATTTCTGCTTTCTTGACTATGCCAAAGCCTTTGACTGTGTGGATCACAATAAAGTGTGGAAAATTCTGAAAGAGATGGGAATACCAGACCACCTGACCTGCCTCTTGAGAAATCTGTATGCAGGTCAGAAAGCAGCAGTTAGAACTGGACATGGAACAACAGACTGGTTCCAAATAGGAAAAGGAGTACGTCAAGGCTGTATATTGTCACCCTGCTTATTTAACTTATATGCAGAGTACATCATGAGAAACGCTGGACTGGAAGAAACACAAGCTGGAATCCAGATTGCCGGGAGAAATATCAATAACCTCAGATATGCAGATGACACCACCCTTATGGCAGAAAGTAAAGAGGAACTAAAAAGCCTCTTGATGAAAATGAAAGTGGATAGTGAAAAAGTTGGCCTAAAGCTCAACATTCAGAAAACAAAGATCATGGCATCCGGTCCCATCACTTCATGGGAAATAGATGGGGAAACAATGGAAACAGTGCCAGACTTTATTTTGGGGGGCTCCAAAATCACTGCAGATGGTGATTGCAGCCATGAAATTAAAAGACACTTACTCCTTGGAAGAAAAGTTATGACGAACCTAGATAGTATATTCAAAAGCAGAGACGTTACTTTGCCAACTAAGGTCCTTCTAGTCAAGGCTGTGGTTTTTCCTGTGGTCATGTATGGATGTGAGAGTTGGACTGTGAAGAAGGCTGAGCGCCGAAGAATTAATGCTTTTGAACTCTGGTGTTGGAGAAGACTCTTGAGGGTCCCTTGGACTGCAAGGAGATCCAACCAGTCCATTCTGAAGGAGATCAGCCCTGGGATTTCTTTGGAAGGAATGATGCTGAAGCTGAAACTCCAGTACTTTGGCCACCTCATGCGAACAGTTGACTCATTGGAAAAGACTCTGATGCTGGGAGGGATTGGGGGCAGGAGGAGAAGGGAATGACAGAGGATGAGATGGCTGGATGGCATCACTGACTCGATGGACATGAGTCTGAGTGAACTCCGGGAGTTGATGATGGACAGGGAGGCCTGGCATGCTGCGATTCATGGGGTCGCAAAGAGTCAGACACGACTGAGCGACTGAACTGAACTGAACTGTACAAAAAAGGTTTTAGTGACCTAGATAACCCTAATGATGTGATTACTCACCTAGAGCCAGACATCCTGCTGTGTGAAGTCAAGTGGGCCTTAGGAAACATTACTATGAACTAAGCTGTTGAAGGTGATAGAATTCCAGTTGAGTTATTTCAAATCCTAAAGATGATGCCGTTAAAGTACTACACTCAATATGACAGCATATTTGGAAAATTCAGCATTGGCCACAGGATTGGAGAAGGTCACTTTTCATTTCAATTCCAAAGAAAGGCAATGCCAAAGAATGTTCAAACTACTGTACATTTGCACTTGTTTCACATGCTAGCCAGATAATGCTCAAAATACTTCAAACTAGGCTTCAACAGTACATGAACTGAGAACTTCCAGAGGTACAAGCTGGGTTTACAAAAAGCAGAGAAACAAAAGAACAATATGCCAACATCTGTTGGATCATACAAAAAGCAACAGAATTCCAGAAAAACATCTACTTCTGCTTCATTGACTGCGCTAAAGCCTTTGTCTGTGTGGATCACAACAAACTGTGGGAAATTCTTGAAGATATGGGAATACCAGACCACCTTATGTGCCTCCTGAGAAACCTGTCTGCAGGTCAAGAAGCAACAGTTAGAACCAGATGTGATACAACAGACTGGTTCCAAATTGGGAAAAGGATATGTCAAGGCTGTATATTGTCACCCTGATTATTTAACTTCTATGAACAGTACATCATGCAAATGCCAGACTGGATGAAGCACAAGCTGGAAGCAAAATTGCCGGGAGAAATATCAATAACCTCAGATACGCAGATGACACCACTCTTATGGCAGAAAGTAAAGAGGAACTAAAGAGCCTCTTGATGAAGGTGAAAGAGGAGAGTGAAAAAACTGGCTTAAAACTCAGCATTCAAAAAACGAAGATCATGACATCTGGTCCCATCACTTCATGGCTAATAGATGGGGAAACAATGGAAACAGTGACAGACTTTCTTTTCTTGGGCTCCCAAATCCCTGCAGATAGTGACTGCAGCCATGAAATTAAAAGACATTTGCTCCTTGGAAGAAAAGTTATAACAAACCTAGACAGCATATTAAAAAGCAGGAACATTACTTTGCAAACAAAGGTCCATATATGCAAAGCTATGGTGTTCCCAGTAGTCATGTGTGGGTGTGAGAGCTGAACCATAAAGAAAGTTGAGCACTGAAGAACTGATGCTTTTGAACTGCGGTGTTAGAGAAGACTCTTGAGAGTCACTTGGACTGCAAGGAGATCAAAGCAGTCAATCCTAAAGGAAATCAGTCCTGCATATTCATTGGAAGGACTGATGCTGAAGCTGAAGCTCCATTGCTTTGGCCACCTGGTGCAAAGAGCTGACTCATTAGAAAAGACCCTGATGCTGGGAAATATTGAAGGCAGGAGGAGAAGGGGACAACAGAGGATGAGATGGTTGGATGACATCACTGACTCAATCAACACGAGTTTGAGCAAGCTCTGGAAGATGGTGAAGGACAAGGAAGCCTGCTATGCTGCAGTACATGGGGTCACTAAGAGTCAGACATGACCGAGCTACTGAACTGAATTGATATATATACATATGCACTCTCCCTCTTGAGTCGCCCTCCCATCCCACCCCCCACCCCCAATCCCACCCCTCTAGGTCATCACAGAGCACCACGCTGGATTTCCTGTGTTAAACAGCAGCTTCCTACTAGCTATTTATTTTACACATGGTAGCATATAAATGTGAAAGCTACTCTCTCAATTCACCCCCTCCCAGGACTTAATGTCAATGTCACCAGGCAGAAAATTGAAGAATCAGAGTATGAAGACCTTATCAGTTGCTAGCAAGTCTGCAAAGGACAAAAGGGGCCAAGGCCACACAGGGCAAGAAGGAAAATTTCCCAATTCAGTTAAGGGCAAGAGTTGAATGCCCAGGTACAGGAAGAAGAAAAAAGGGATTTCAGAGATAGACTTCTATTCCTCCCCGCTCCTTTGCAGCCCTAACATCTCAGTGGAACTCGCTGACCACTGTGACCTAGGTTTTGTTTGTCAGTTATGCTGGTGGTAGTGATGGTGGTTGGTAGGTTGATTATCTGCTTGTTTGTTTTAAAAAGAGCTTCTTAATTTCCTGGGAGGCAAGGAAAATTCAGCCTTCCAGGACACAAAGCTTTTAACTGCTCTCTTCAGGGAGGGTGGAAGGAAAAGTATTTTTATCCTTTCAACAGAAGAAAATAATTAAGATCTCAATCAGTTTGGAATGGTGCAATGAACAGATTTTAAATCTGATGAAATTGGCTGACCTGGAAAGATAGGGCTTGATCCTGGGCTGGAAAGTTAACAATCCTTTTGGGAATTTAAAATCACAGCTCCCAGTGCTGCTGATCCATGGACCACCCTTTGTATAGCAAGGTGTTAGGCTGGCGTCCTGGAAGAGGGTCCATGCGCCGTGCTTGCTGTTGTATTAGGAGGAGGTACAAGAAAGTCAGGATGCGGGATTGTGCTGCCAACTTCTTATAGCCCTTAGTAAGACTCTTTTTTTCTACAAAAAAAGAGGCATGCTTAGCCTCACACTGACAAACATCATGTGGTATTGCTTATATGCAGAATCTTCAAAAATGATACCAATGAACATATTTACAAAACAGAAACAAGCTCACAGGCTTAGAGAATTTATGGTTATGCAGCGGCAAAGGGATAGACTCAGAGTTTGGAAGTGATACGTATACGTTGTTATATTTAAAATAGATAACCAGCAAAGACCCACTGTATAGCACAGGCAACACTACTCAATAGTCTGCACTAACCTAAATGGGAAAAGAATTTGAAAAAGAATAAACACCCATATATGTACAACTGAATCACTTTGCTGTATACCTGAAATTAACACAAACTGTTAACCAAATACACTCCAATATAAAAACTTTGTTTAAATAAGTAAATAGCATTGCCCACACCCTGTTGTTCACAGAATAGAAGGACATTCTACAGCACCTTGAAAACTTGTATTTCTTACGAGAAGAACAAGAAAGCAAGACCATAAAGGCTCTTTCTCTCTCTTCCCCTGGCCTCTGCCCGCTTCTTAGGACTTTGAGAAGAGTGATAGGCAAATAACCACTTAGGCCTCCCCGGGTTCCCAGGAAAGCAGAACAATAGACTTGCTATTTGAGCAAGTCTACTCCAGCACCCCACCCCATTCCAGCCTCACCCCAATCTTTCAGAGCTCATTTTCTTTGCATATCCCCAAATTGTCTGGGTGGAGCCCCAGGAAGAAGTAGTTAGATCTCAACCATTTATGGCATATCTCAGACAGCCACCACCCACTAGTGCCAGGGCTAGTCAGCCGCTGTGCGGGGTGCCTTCTCGAGAATGTTCATGTGGAATTCCAGCCTCCATCTGGCCAAGAGACCTAAGGATAAAGTTTCACAAGACCGGGGCAAGTGGGTTCTGCTGCTTCTGAAAGATTCTTCCGTCACTGGGGAAACAGACGTTGAATTTCCGCCTTCAGGCTGGAAAAGTGGCTTGAGCTGCTGTTTTCATCCAACTGTAAAAGGACCAAAATTCAAATGATGCTCATGATCTCCTGGCTCTCTTTGTTTTTGTGCATCCTAGGTTGGGCTCTAAATAAACTTAGTGGGGCTTCAAGTTGGGGAAAATGAAAGAAAGAAGAGAAAACTCCAGAAATGATGTCCTCTAGCTATGAAGAGCCACAGTGTTTTAGTCAATTCAGAAACTGCTTCCAAAAACAGCTTTAGAACCAACAGCTGAGACCTTGGATTTGAATGACAAAATTAAGCCAAGGTCATTCTTACACCCATGTCATCATCTTTATCCTCAAAACAAATACCATCGATTGCCCAATACAGTTGAGAGCTCTTGAGGATTTTATTATCTAATCTGGGCAACAGGAAAGATGCCAAAAGAGATGATAAATAGGAAAAGCAAAAGAAAGAAAAGAAGCAGTATCTGGTGTTCCCTGGAGCTTGGCTGGTAGGGAAGGCTCCATGGGCAAGACAGAGTTGAGATACTGGTTGGGCAAGAAGGGAGCCAGCCAGCCACCATTGGAGAACAGCAGAGAGACAGTCAGAAGCAGGAGTGTGTGTGTGACACCGTGGGGGAAAGGAGAAGGTTAGTGTGGCTGGAATGAAGAGCTTGGGTAAAGGAATGGTGTATGAGGGACCGGAAGAGATGGGAGGTTCCAGGCTAGAACCTTGGATAAGACATGAGACTTTGTTCTCTGGTAATAGGGAGCTCGAGAGTGAAAACTTGGGTATAGAGGAGAAAAGGGTGGAGAGGATCGGTGGCAGGGACACCAGTGAGAAGGATATGATCTTGGGGCAAAACTAGGGCGAGTCAGGGCAGAACCAGAATGTGGGGAAAGGAAGGAACTGACCGGTGCAAGAGGTTTATGAAAGACGAACGGTTAGGAATCAGTGACTGAGGTGTGAGATGGCGGGGAAGCAGAGGGAGAAAAAAGAGCGAAAGTCACTCAGGATGACTCCCTGGTTTCCGACTGCAGCGGCAGAGGGAATGATCATGTTCCCAGCAGAATTTTCCTTCTCCTTTCTCAACAAGATTCCTCTCGTGGGTTTATTCTCCTTATCCCTCAGAACTAAAGGCAACTCCATCCCAGCTGGTTCTAACAGAGAATAAAAGAAGACTCTGATCCCCCTTTTGTATAAAGAGGACCTAAGGATACATGATTTGTACGAGATTGAACAGGTAGGGCCGAAGGAGGTGAGTACTAGGAGCTCCTGGATCCGATGATTCACAAGAGAATCCTAAACAGCAGAACCTTGAGGAGCCAACACAAGTATTTAGTGGGCCCACTTCTCTTTATAGATAAACTGAGAGCTGCAGATGAAGAATGACTTCCTCAGGGTCACACGATCAGTGGGTAGCAAGGTTAGCTTAGAACCTGGGCTCCTGAATCTTAATCCAGAGCTGCTTGCATTTCTAGTTGTTGCTTAGTGTTTTGTCTGTGTGTGTGGTGTGCACATGCTTGCTGAGTGATGGGGCATTTTATTTGAATGATATTTTCTCTGTGGATTTACCACAAATTATACCTCACCTGACTCCTCATATAATAACAATAATAATTCAAGGTTGACTTTTGTTGAAAATCCTGACTGTGTGACTTATATGATAGCTGGTTTATCTCCTCATCTCTATCCCGATCATCTTTGGATCTATTTCAGTTCAAAAGGTCTTGGCTAAGCTATAAGATCTGTCTGTCACCTTTCCTGGTTTTATCCCTACACCATTCTGCTAAGGCAAGGAACAGATCTGACACCTTTTTCATTTGAAGCGAACTTTATCAAAATGCATCATTTCTAAGCTAATTAGAAAAAAGGAGGGTTGGGGTAAGAAAAGGAAACAAAACAAGAAGCACATAATACCAGGTGCTCTCTGAGAGGGAGAGATAAGGAAGGAAGAGATCTTGTTGATATCTGACAGAAAACCACAAAATTCTGCAAAGCAATTATCCCTCAATTAAAAAATAAATAAAGTGGCAAAAAAAAAAAAAAAAAAAAGGAAGGAAGAGAAATGGAACAATGATGGAAAATAGGAGACTGGCCTTGATCAAAAAAGGATTTTAGATTCATGGAAAGAAGGGTTCATTGGTTCAAGATGGTGGAGTAGAAGGACATGTATGGCTCATCTCCTCTTGCAAGAGCCCCAAATTCACAAACAGTTACAGAATAACCATCAACAGGCGGAGGCTGGAACTCAAGGGAAAAAGAGATGTGCCATGTCCAGCTACAACGGAGAAGCCACAGTGAAACAGCAGGAGGGGCATAGTCATGATAAAAGCAAAACCCTTATTCTCCAGGTGGTTGACCCACAGACTGGAGAACAACGATACCGAAGAAGTTGTCCCACTGTTGTGGAGGTTCACAGTCCCATGTCAGGCTGCCCAGTCTGAGGATCCAGCAAAAGCATTACGAATCCCCAGGGAACCTGACTTTGAAGGCCAGAAGGATTAGATTGCAGGATTTCCACAGGCCTGGGGGAAACAGAGACTCTTACTGTTGAAGGACACAAACAAAACCTTGTGTGCACCAGGACCCAGGGGAAAGGAGTAGGTTAATGGAGAGAAGGAGGAACATTCTGCCCACTCCATCAGGGAGGTTCTTGGGAATTCCCTCTGCCTTTTCAACCAGAGTGCTTCCTGGAGGCTCTGAACAAGACCCAACCCACGGTTCCCAACAGTCTATGGCTGATTGGAAAAACTCAGTGATGTTTGGTTTACCACTAAAAGCCCGGATGTTGTGCCAGTCTCAGAAGCCAGCAAACATCCAACGACTCCTCCCACTAAAACGTGCTTAGAGAAGACAGTAGGCCTCTTCTCACCTGCTGAAGAAAGCACACAAACCATTCCAGACACTTTTCTCTTCCACAAATCCCTCTTTCTCCTGAAAGGGGTTATCTTGCAATGTCCCCATCCCTCCCAAGGGCCTGTGCTGCCAGGGACACCATTCAGAGAAGCACTGTCATCTCTATACCTCTCCCAAGGCCAAGATGGCTTATGTCAGAGCACCTGGGTTCCTCCCTTCTCTGGGGTGAACAGGGGATACATCCCAGAGAGGGGAAACATTGGCATATGCAACCATGCTGGGGACAAGAAGTCTGTTTGTTTGGTGTTCTGAGAACTAGCAGGAGGAAATGCATTTTAGCCAGGGAAGGGAAAATAATAATAACGTGTCCAGCTATGAACGACAGCCAAGCCAGCAGAAGGTGGGTGAAAACGGACAGCTGAGGAAGTGACGGGCTGGACGTCCAAGAACCTGCATCACCTGAAACAGTGAAAATGACTGGGAAGTCAGAGCCCTGTGTGAGAGCTGCAATCACCTCATACACATCCGTCACTTTGCCCCTCACTGACCGTGAATGTCCCTTGACCAGCAAGCAATATACGCACAGCACACGGAACTGCACTTCTGGAAGTACAAGAGGACATCCGACCATGTCTGAGGTCAGCCTCACTTATAAACTGTGAATTCATGGAAAGTGTACATTTGTGTGTGTGCATGCATGCGCCAGTGATGGACTTCCTCTTCGTTGGGTATGATATTGTGCAGGGCCTTGTGGGGCTCCTGGGCACAAGATGTTTCTGTGTCCCCCATTTCTTTAATGAAAGGAAACAGCTTCATTCAGCCTTCCTGATCTTCCCTGGGTTCCAAGTGGCAGATTCAAGCCACTTACTTAGGAAAAGGAGGGGAAGAGATACCAGGGAGAAACAAACAGTCAGAAGCAGGCTTGGGCTAAAGTTCTCTTTCCCCATCGGTGGATACACACAACAATCTTTGGCCTATTTTGCAGATACTGAAACCCCTCCCAAGTGGGAGAAGTTAGCAATAAATGATAGTATGCTGCCCACAAGCCTGGAGACTCCAGAGCAGTCGGACCTGAAGGCTCATGATGCTGACTCCTACTTACCTCACCACCAATCCATCAGAAGAACCTCCAGGAGCTGATCATGCCCTCTTTGAACAATTACTATAAAACTTCTCACTATCTTCCCCAAGTGTGGACACATGGTTTTGAGGGCGTTCGCCCACCGTGGCTCCCTTTCCCTGGCCTAACAACAAAGCTATCCTAGTCTACTCCACCTGAACTCTGTCTCTGAGATTTGATTTGGCACCAGTATACAGAGAAGCTGGGCTTTTGGCATCAAATGTGGTACCCAATGCGGGGCTGACTCAGGGACAGTCCCAGGCAGGGAGGGGTCCCTAGAGGCCAGATTGTCTAGGACCCTTGCTTGAAAGTCTGAGCCCTAGTCACACTGATCTGCTATCCTGGCAGCTGGGACTCCAGGGTGAAGGGGGGACCACTCTACCAGCTGCCAAGGCCCTTTTGCCTTGAGGATGTTCCTCTCTTCCTCCTGCTTGGACAGCCCTGGACTTCCTACTCTGCGGAATTACTTTGAGAAAGCAGAAAAGATAGTGTCTGACATCTAGACACCTCTACCAGAACCTGGTAAATCCCAGGAGTGCACTCCCAGGCTTCTTCAACTTTGTCCCCTTGAGGAAATTCTGGTTCTCATTAGGGATTGTTCATTTCAGAAAGGAGATCCTGTCTGTAAGGCACTGCTTGGACTAAGGTCACAGGCTTAGTGGGACTTGGAAGCAGACACTCTGAGTTTTGTGCTGTCTGTTGTTTTCTGGAATAAGGCTTCCGTCTGCTGGCAAATTTTGTTTTGTTTTCAGTCCACTAGTGAGGGTTTTTTGATCAATATGGGAAGTGCTTCTTCAATCAATATGGAAAGAGCTTCAGTTTCATCTGATAGCCCCCAGGGGAAATTTTTCACAGCTTGGATGACCTATAGTTATAAACCTATGACTAATAAAGGAAATTGTTTCCAAAATTTTTGGAAATTTTTTTCCAAAAGAAAAAAAATTGTTTCCAAATCCAAGCTTGCTCTGCCTGCCACACAACAGGCCAGTGAATCTGAGAGACAAGGTGTGAGGCAAGGAATAAGCTTTATTCAGAAAACTAACTGACTAAGAAGGTGGCAGACTAATGTCTCATAGTAACCATCTTGTCAGGAAAGTTCTTTTATAGAGTAGAGACAGAGAGGAGCAATGAGGAAATATAGTCCAAAGGTAGTATACAACTATCATGTAAGAAACAAATCGCCAGTCTATGTTCGATACAGGATACAGGATGCTTGGGGCTGGTGCACGAGGATGATCCAGAGAGATGATATGGGCTGGGAGGTGGGGGTGGTGGTTCAGGATTGGGAACTCATGTACACCCGTGGCGGATTCATGTCAATATATGGCAAAACCAATGCAGTATTGTAAAGCAAAATAAAGTAAAAATAAAAAAAAATTTTTAAGGTAGTATACAGAAGAAGTAGAGAGGAAGTAAAGTAAAAAGGGTCTTCAGTCTTACAAAACACCTCCTGGAAGGGTCAGCCTCCCATGTAATTGAACATACCAAGTGAACTTAATTAGGTTAATATCTTCTTTTCGGGTGTTTCACAGGCTGTTTGAAGCATCCCAAAGTTAGCTACAGGTAATTTGGCTTGAGAAGTTTTGTCAGAAGAACTTAAAAGAAGTTTTTCTAAACACAACGGAATCATGAGTCACTGTGAAATAGTTATTTATTTAGCCAAAGTAACAATAAAAGAGTTCAAAGGCAAATATAGAGCACTTAAAAGGTAAAGAAACTTTAAAAATCTGTTATCAAAGGCAGTTTCACATCTTCAGAAAACGTGGCCATTTTAACAGAAAGAAAAGCCAAATTTATATTTTGCACTAGCTTCCTTTTAAGGTTCATTTACTCAGTCACACTTATTTTAAACTTAGTCAATCCTGACTGATCATGGGGTCCATTTTCCACAAACCTTTCATCATTTAACTTATTTTAGCACAATTTTAGCTTGTTGTAGAATATCTGGAGAGATCTTAGAACATATATTTCTAAAAGTTCACTCAAAACTTTTTTCTCACTTGTATTTTCTTTCCTTAAAGTTTCTTTATCTAAAAGACTCTTATTTCAATTTCATTTCTTTAAAAGTTTCTTTACCTTGAATTGGGCCACCACTCACCTATGGGTGCATCGCTTACTTTACTGATGTGTTACAAAGAGCATATACACAGAGGCTCGAGGTCCAGTGGAAGTAGACTAGTCCACCATCTTGGATCTAGTTGCTTATAAACAGCCTTTGTAATATCCTTGGGTTATGTCATTCTTTCAAAGGTTGTACCCTACCCCCTACACTCCTATTTCATTTCCACCCTCAGAGGTTTTACTCCCATATTCTCCTGGGAAGCAGAGGAGTGATGGTCTATCTTCTGTAACTGCTTCAAGGCCGAGTAGGGCCATAGACCCTGCCTGTCAGGGAGTAAAAATCTCTAGATACCTGGTCTAGGGGCCCCAGGGGCAGGACAGCTCCCTGTTTTAATCTGTATGGGCTGGAATCCTCACCTATTTTCATTCTGAAAATGAATTTTCAAACATGAATTTTGAAAATCCTCACCCAACATCATGTTAATGTTGAACTGTTGTAACTGCTTCCATATTCTTCCTGTGAATCTCCTTGATAACTAAGACCTTTTTGTAACAGGATCAGAGTACAAAAGTGTCTATAAATGACAAAAGAATCATGTTAAATATATGATTAATTGATAAAGAAACTTGGACAATAATTATTCCTTAACAACAACAACAAAACCAGACATCTCAAAAGCAAATATAAACTACTTAAAGGCAAAGAAGCTCACAAAATCTGTTATCAAAAATGGCAGTCCAAGAAAATTTTTCTCTGAACAGGGAAAGAAAAGCCAAATCCAACTTTTAGTTAAATGATGAAAGGTTTGTGGAAAATGGACCCCAAAAAGGGTTTTGTACATAATCAGTCAGGATTAACTAAGTTTAAAATAAGTATTACATGCTAGCAAAATAATGTTCATTTCACATGCTAGTAAAGTAATTCTCAAAATCCTTCGAGATAGGCTTCAACAGTACATGAACCAAGAACTTCCGGATATACAAGCTGGATTTAGAAAAGGCAGAAGAACCAGAGATCTAATTGCCAACATCCACTGGATCACAGAAAAAGCCAGAGAATTCCAGAAAAACATCTACTTCTGCTTCATTGACTGCGCTAAAGGCTTTAATTGTGTAGATCATAAGAAACTGTGGAAAATTCTTCCAGAGATGGGAATACCAGACCACCTTACATGTCTCCTGAGAAATCTGTATGCAGGTCAAGAAGCAACAGTTAGTACCAGACATGAAACAATGGCCTGGTTGAAAATTGGGAAAGGAGTACGTCAAGGCTATATATTGTCACCCTGCTTATTTAACTTCTATACAGGCTACATCATGCAAAATGCCAAGCTGGATGAAGCACAAGCTGGAATCAAGATTGCCGGGAGAAATATCAATAACCTCAGATACGCAGATGACACCGCCCTTATGGCAGAAAGTAAAAAGGAACTAAAGAGCCTCTTGAAGAAGGTGAAAGAGGAGAGTGAAAAAGCTGGCTTAAAACTCAGCATTCAAAAAACGAAGATCATGGCATCTGGTCCCATCACTTCATGGCTAATAGATGGGGAAACAATGGAAACAGTGACAGACTTTCTTTTCTTGGGCTCCCAAATCACTGCAGATAGTGACTGCAGCCATGAAATTAAAAGACATTTGCTCCTTGGAAGAAAAGTTACAACAAACCTAGACAGCATATTAAAAAGCAGGAACATTACTTTGCTAACAAAGGTCCATATATGCAAAGCTATGGTGTTTCCAGTAGTCATGTACGGGTGTGAGAGCTGAACCATAAAGAAAGTTGAGCACTGAAGAACTGATGCTTTTGAACTGCGGTGTTAGAGAAGACTCTTGAGAGTCACTTGGACTGCAAGGAGATCAAACCAGTCAATCCTAAAGGAAATCAGTCCTGCATATTCATTGGAAGGACTGATGCTGAAGCTGAAGCTCCATTGCTTTGGCCACCTGGTGCAAAGAGCTGACTCATTAGAAAAGACCCTGATGCTGGGAAATATTGAAGGCAGGAGGAGAAGGGGACAACAGAGGATGAGATGGTTGGATGACATCACTGACTCAATCAACACGAGTTTGAGCAAGCTCTGGAAGATGGTGAAGGACAAGGAAGCCTGCTACGCTGCAGTACATGGGGTCACTAAGAGTCAGACATGACCGAGCTACTGAACTGAATTGATATATGTACATATGCACTCTCCCTCTTGAGTCGCCCTCCCATCCCACCCCCCACCCCCAATCCCACCCCTCTAGGTCATCACAGAGCACCACGCTGGATTTCCTGTGTTAAACAGCAGCTTCCCAAGCTATCTGTTTTACACTGGTAGCATATAAATGTGAAAGCTACTCTCTCAATTCACCCCCTCTCAGGACTTAATGTCAATGTCACCAGGCAGAAAATTGAAGAATCAGAGTATGAAGACCTTATCAGTTGCTAGCAAGTCTGCAAAGGACAAAAGGGGCCAAGGCCACACAGGGCAAGAAGGAAAATTTCCCAATTCAGTTAAGGGCAAGAGTTGAATGCCCAGGTACAGGAAGAAGAAAAAAGGGATTTCAGAGATAGACTTCTATTCCTCCCCGCTCCTTTGCAGCCCTAACATCTCAGTGGAACTCGCTGACCACTGTGACCTAGGTTTTGTTTGTCAGTTATGCTGGTGGTAGTGATGGTGGTTGGTAGGTTGATTATCTGCTTGTTTGTTTTAAAAAGAGCTTCTTAATTTCCTGGGAGGCAAGGAAAATTCAGCCTTCCAGGACACAAGGCTTTTAACTGCTCTCTTCAGGGAGGGTGGAAGGAAAAGTATTTTTATCCTTTCAACAGAAGAAAATAATTAAGATCTCAATCAGTTTGGAATGGTGCAATGAACAGATTTTAAATCTGATGAAATTGGCTGACCTGGAAAGATAGGGCTTGATCCTGGGCTGGAAAGTTAACAATCC
This sequence comes from Budorcas taxicolor, assembly GCF_023091745.1. Lineage (NCBI taxonomy): Eukaryota > Metazoa > Chordata > Mammalia > Artiodactyla > Bovidae > Budorcas > Budorcas taxicolor. The sequence continues at coordinate 9,076,114 of NC_068928.1, forward strand.
TTTTGGGAATTTAGCATCACAGCTCCCAGTGCTGCTGATCCATGGACCACCCTTTGTATAGCAAGGTGTTAGGCTGGCGTCCTGGAAGAGGGTCCATGCGCCGTGCTTGCTGTTGTATTAGGAGGAGGTACAAGAAAGTCAGGATGCGGGATTGTGCTGCCAACTTCTTATAGCCCTTAGTAAGACTCTTTTTTTCTACAAAAAAAGAGGCATGCTTAGCCTCACACTGACAAACATCATGTGGTATTGCTTATATGCAGAATCTTCAAAAATGATACCAATGAACATATTTACAAAACAGAAACAAGCTCACAGGCTTAGAGAATTTATGGTTATGCAGTGGCAAAGGGATAGACTCAGAGTTTGGAAGTGATACGTATACGTTGTTATATTTAAAATAGATAACCAGCAAAGACCCACTGTATAGCACAGGCAACACTACTCAATAGTCTGCACTAACCTAAATGGGAAAAGAATTTGAAAAAGAATAAACACCCATATATGTACAACTGAATCACTTTGCTGTATACCTGAAATTAACACAAACTGTTAACCAAATACACTCCAATATAAAAACTTTGTTTAAATAAGTAAATAGCATTGCCCACACCCTGTTGTTCACAGAATAGAAGGACATTCTACAGCACCTTGAAAACTTGTATTTCTTACGAGAAGAACAAGAAAGCAAGACCATAAAGGCTCTTTCTCTCTCTTCCCCTGGCCTCTGCCCGCTTCTTAGGACTTTGAGAAGAGTGATAGGCAAATAACCACTTAGGCCTCCCCGGGTTCCCAGGAAAGCAGAACAATAGACTTGCTATTTGAGCAAGTCTACTCCAGCACCCCACCCCATTCCAGCCTCACCCCAATCTTTCAGAGCTCATTTTCTTTGCATATCCCCAAATTGTCTGGGTGGAGCCCCAGGAAGAAGTAGTTAGATCTCAACCATTTATGGCATATCTCAGACAGCCACCACCCACTAGTGCCAGGGCTAGTCAGCCGCTGTGCGGGGTGCCTTCTCGAGAATGTTCATGTGGAATTCCAGCCTCCATCTGGCCAAGAGACCTAAGGATAAAGTTTCACAAGACCGGGGCAAGTGGGTTCTGCTGCTTCTGAAAGATTCTTCCGTCATTGGGGAAACAGACGTTGAATTTCCGCCTTCAGGCTGGAAAAGTGGCTTGAGCTGCTGTTTTCATCCAACTGTAAAAGGACCAAAATTCAAATGATGCTCATGATCTCCTGGCTCTCTTTGTTTTTGTGCATCCTAGGTTGGGCTCTAAATAAACTGAGTGGGGCTTCAAGTTGGGGAAAATGAAAGAAAGAAGAGAAAACTCCAGAAATGATGTCCTCTAGCTATGAATAGCCACAGTGTTTTAGTCAATTCAGAAACTGCTTCCAAAAACAGCTTTAGAACCAACAGCTGAGACCTTGGATTTGAATGACAAAATTAAGCCAAGGTCATTCTTACACCCATGTCATCATCTTTATCCTCAAAACAAATACCATCGATTGCCCAATACAGTTGAGAGCTCTTGAGGATTTTATTATCTAATCTGGGCAACAGGAAAGATGCCAAAAGAGATGATAAATAGGAAAAGCAAAAGAAAGAAAAGAAGCAGTATCTGGTGTTCCCCGGAGCTTGGCTGGTAGGGAAGGCTCCATGGGCAAGACAGAGTTGAGATACTGGTTGGGCAAGAAGGGAGCCAGCCAGCCACCATTGGAGAACAGCAGAGAGACAGTCAGAAGCAGGAGTGTGTGTGTGACACCGTGGGGGAAAGGAGAAGGTTAGTGTGGCTGGAATGAAGAGCTTGGGTAAAGGAATGGTGTATGAGGGACCGGAAGAGATGGGAGGTTCCAGGCTAGAACCTTGGATAAGACATGAGACTTTGTTCTCTGGTAATAGGGAGCTCGAGAGTGAAAACTTGGGTATAGAGGAGAAAAGGGTGGAGAGGATCGGTGGCAGGGACACCAGTGAGAAGGATATGATCTTGGGGCAAAACTAGGGCGAGTCAGGGCAGAACCAGAATGTGGGGAAAGGAAGGAACTGACCGGTGCAAGAGGTTTATGAAAGACGAACGGTTAGGAATCAGTGACTGAGGTGTGAGATGGCGGGGAAGCAGAGGGAGAAAAAAGAGCGAAAGTCACTCAGGATGACTCCCTGGTTTCCGACTGCAGCGGCAGAGGGAATGATCATGTTCCCAGCAGAATTTTCCTTCTCCTTTCTCAACAAGATTCCTCTCGTGGGTTTATTCTCCTTATCCCTCAGAACTAAAGGCAACTCCATCCCAGCTGGTTCTAACAGAGAATAAAAGAAGACTCTGATCCCCCTTCTGTATAAAGAGGACCTAAGGATACATGATTTGTACGAGATTGAACAGGTAGGGCCGAAGGAGGTGAGTACTAGGAGCTCCTGGATCCGATGATTCACAAGAGAATCCTAAACAGCAGAACCTTGAGGAGCCAACACAAGTATTTAGTGGGCCCACTTCTCTTTATAGATAAACTGAGAGCTGCAGATGAAGAATGACTTCCTCAGGGTCACACGATCAGTGGGTAGCAAGGTTAGCTTAGAACCTGGGCTCCTGAATCTTAATCCAGAGCTGCTTGCATTTCTAGTTGTTGCTTAGTGTTTTGTCTGTGTGTGTGGTGTGCACATGCTTGCTGAGTGATGGGGCATTTTATTTGAATGATATTTTCTCTGTGGATTTACCACAAATTATACCTCACCTGACTCCTCATATAATAACAATAATAATTCAAGGTTGACTTTTGTTGAAAATCCTGACTGTGTGACTTATATGATAGCTGGTTTATCTCCTCATCTCTATCCCGATCATCTTTGGATCTATTTCAGTTCAAAAGGTCTTGGCTAAGCTATAAGATCTGTCTGTCACCTTTCCTGGTTTTATCCCTACACCATTCTGCTAAGGCAAGGAACAGATCTGACACCTTTTTCATTTGAAGCAAACTTTATCAAAATGCATCATTTCTAAGCTAATTAGAAAAAAGGAGGGTTGGGGTAAGAAAAGGAAACAAAACAAGAAGCACATAATACCAGGTGCTCTCTGAGAGGGAGAGATAAGGAAGGAAGAGATCTTGTTGATATCTGACAGAAAACCACAAAATTCTGCAAAGCAATTATCCCTCAATTAAAAAATAAATAAAGTGGCAAAAAAAAAAAAAAAAAAAAGGAAGGAAGAGAAATGGAACAATGATGGAAAATAGGAGACTGGCCTTGATCAAAAAAGGATTTTAGATTCATGGAAAGAAGGGTTCATTGGTTCAAGATGGCGGAGTAGAAGGACATGTATGGCTCATCTCCTCTTGCAAGAGCCCCAAATTCACAAACAGTTACAGAATAACCATCAACAGGTGGAGGCTGGAACTCAAGGGAAAAAGAGATGTGCCATGTCCAGCTACAACGGAGAAGCCACAGTGAAACAGCAGGAGGGGCATAGTCATGATAAAAGCAAAACCCTTACTCTCCAGGTGGTTGACCCACAGACTGGAGAACAACGATACCGAAGAAGTTGTCCCACTGTTGTGGAGGTTCACAGTCCCATGTCAGGCTGCCCAGTCTGAGGATCCAGCAAAAGCATTACGAATCCCCAGGGAACCTGACTTTGAAGGCCAGAAGGATTAGATTGCAGGACTTCCACAGGCCTGGGGGAAACAGAGACTCTTACTGTTGAAGGACACAAACAAAACCTTGTGTGCACCAGGACCCAGGGGAAAGGAGTAGGTTAATGGAGAGAAGGAGGAACATTCTGCCCACTCCATCAGGGAGGTTCTTGGGAATTCCCTCTGCCTTTTCAACCAGAGTGCTTCTTGGAGGCTCTGAACAAGACCCAACCCACGGTTCCCAACAGTCTATGGCTGATTGGAAAAACTCAATGATGTTTGGTTTACCACTAAAAACCCGGATGTTGTGCCAGTCTCAGAAGCCAGCAAACATCCAACGACTCCTCCCACTAAAACGTGCTTAGAGAAGACAGTAGGCCTCTTCTCACCTGCTGAAGAAAGCACACAAACCATTCCAGACACTTTTCTCTTCCACAAATCCCTCTTTCTCCTGAAAGGGGTTATCTTGCAATGTCCCCATCCCTCCCAAGGGCCTGTGCTGCCAGGGACACCATTCAGAGAAGCACTGTCATCTCTATACCTCTCCCAAGGCCAAGATGGCTTATGTCAGAGCACCTGGGTTCCTCCCTTCTCTGGGGTGAACAGGGGATACATCCCAGAGAAGGGAAACATTGGCATATGCAACCATGCTGGGGACAAGAAGTCTGTTTGTTTGGTGTTCTGAGAACTAGCAGGAGGAAATGCATTTTAGCCAGGGAAGGGAAAAATAATAATAACGTGTCCAGCTATGAACGACAGCCAAGCCAGCAGAAGGTGGGTGAAAACGGACAGCTGAGGAAGTGACTGGCTGGACGTCCAAGAACCTGCATCACCTGAAACAGTGAAAATGACTGGGAAGTCAGAGCCCTGTGTGAGAGCTGCAATCACCTCATACACATCCGTCACTTTGCCCCTCACTGACCGTGAATGTCCCTTGACCAGCATGCAATATACGCACAGCACACGGAACTGCACTTCTGGAAGTACAAGAGGACATCCGACCATGTCTGAGGTCAGCCTCACTTATAAACTGTGAATTCATGGAAAGTGTACATTTGTGTGTGTGCATGCATGCGCCAGTGATGGACTTCCTCTTCGTTGGGTATGATATTGTGCAGGGCCTTGTGGGGCTCCTGGGCACAAGATGTTTCTGTGTCCCCCATTTCTTTAATGAAAGGAAACAGCTTCATTCAGCCTTCCTGATCTTCCCTGGGTTCCAAGTGGCAGATTCAAGCCACTTACTTAGGAAAAGGAGGGGAAGAGATACCAGGGAGAAACAAACAGTCAGAAGCAGGCTTGGGCTAAAGTTCTCTTTCCCCATCGGTGGATACACACAACAATCTTTGGCCTATTTTGCAGATACTGAAACCCCTCCCAAGTGGGAGAAGTTAGCAATAAATGATAGTATGCTGCCCACAAGCCTGGAGACTCCAGAGCGGTCGGACCTGAAGGCTCATGATGCTGACTCCTACTTACCTCACCACCAATCCATCAGAAGAACCTCCAGGAGCTGATCATGCCCTCTTTGAACAATTACTATAAAACTTCTCACTATCTTCCCCAAGTGTGGACACATGGTTTTGAGGGCGTTCGCCCACCGTGGCTCCCTTTCCCTGGCCTAACAACAAAGCTATTCTAGTCTACTCCACCTGAACTCTGTCTCTGGGATTTGATTTGGCACCAGTATACAGAGAAGCTGGGCTTTTGGCATCAAATGTGGTACCCAATGCGGGGCTGACTCAGGGACAGTCCCAGGCAGGGAGGGGTCCCTAGAGGCCAGATTGTCTAGGACCCTTGCTTGAAAGTCTGAGCCCTAGTCACACTGATCTGCTATCCTGGCAGCTGGGACTCCAGGGTGAAGGGGGGACCACTCTACCAGCTGCCAAGGCCCTTTTGCCTTGAGGATGTTCCTCTCTTCCTCCTGCTTGGACAGCCCTGGACTTCCTACTCTGCGGAATTACTTTGAGAAAGCAGAAAAGATAGTGTCTGACATCTAGACACCTCTACCAGAACCTGGTAAATCCCAGGAGTGCACTCCCAGGCTTCTTCAACTTTGTCCCCTTGAGGAAATTCTGGTTCTCATTAGGGATTGTTCATTTCAGAAAGGAGATCCTGTCTGTAAGGCACTGCTTGGACTAAGGTCACAGGCTTAGTGGGACTTGGAAGCAGCCACTCTGAGTTTTGTGCTGTCTGTTGTTTTCTGGAAAAAGGCTTCCGTCTGCTGGCAAATTTTGTTTTGTTTTCAGTCCACTAGTGAGGGCTTTTTGATCAATATGGGAAGTGCTTCTTCAATCAATATGGAAAGAGCTTCAGTTTCATCTGATAGCCCCCAGGGGAAAATTTTCACAGCTTGGATGACCTATAGTTATAAACCTATGACTAAAAAAAGAAATTGTTTCCAAAATTTTTGGAAACTTTTTTCCAAAAGAAAAAAAATTGTTTCCAAATCCAAGCTTGCTCTGCCTGCCACACAACAGGCCAGTGAATCTGAGAGACAAGGTGTGAGGCAAGGAATAAGCTTTATTCAGAAAACTAACTGACTAAGAAGGTGGCAGACTAATGTCTCATAGTAACCATCTTGTCAGGAAAGTTCTTTTATAGAGTAGAGACAGAGAGGAGCAATGAGGAAATATAGTCCAAAGGTAGTATGCAACTATCATGTAAGAAACAAATCGCCAGTCTATGTTCGATACAGGATACAGGATGCTTGGGGCTGGTGCACGAGGATGATCCAGAGAGATGATATGGGGTGGGAGGTGGGAGGGGGGGTTCAGGATTGGGAACTCACGTACACCCGTGGCGGATTCATGTCAATATATGGCAAAACCAATGCAGTATTGTAAAGCAAAATAAAGTAAAAATTAAAATGTTTTTAAAAGGTAGTATACAGAAGAAGTAGAGAGGAAGTAAAGTAAAAAGGGTCTTCAGTCTTACAAAACACCTCCTGGAAGGGTCAGCCTCCCATGTAATTGAACATACCAAGTGAACTTAGTTAGGTTAATATCTTCTTTTGGGGTGTTTCACAGGCTGTTTGAAGCATCCCAAAGTTAGCTACAGGTAATTTGGCTTGAGAAGTTTTGTCAGAAGAACTTAAAAGAAGTTTTTCTAAACACAACGGAATCATGAGTCACTGTGAAATAGTTATTTATTTAGCCAAAGTAACAATAAAAGAGTTCAAAGGCAAATATAGAGCACTTAAAAGGTAAAGAAACTTTAAAAATCTGTTATCAAAGGCAGTTTCGCATCTTCAGAAAACGTGGCCATTTTAACAGAAAGAAAAGCCAAATTTATATTTTGCACTAGCCTCCTTTTAAGGTTCATTTACTCAGTCACACTTATTTTAAACTTAGTCAATCCTGACTGATCATGGGGTCCATTTTCCACAAACCTTTCATCATTTAACTTATTTTAGCACAATTTTAGCTTGTTGTAGAATATCTGGAGAGATCTTAGAACATATATTTCTAAAAGTTCACTCAAAACTTTTTTCTCACTTGTATTTTCTTTCCTTAAAGTTTCTTTATCTAAAAGACTCTTATTTCAATTTCATTTCTTTAAAAGTTTCTTTACCTTGAATTGGGCCACCACTCACCTGTGGGTGCATCGCTTACTTTACTGATGTGTTACAAAGAGCATATACACAGAGGCTCGAGGTCCAGTGGAAGTAGACTAGTCCACCATCTTGGATCTAGTTGCTTATAAACAGCCTTTGTAATATCCTTGGGTTATGTCATTCTTTCAAAGGTTGTACCCTGCCCCCTACACTCCTATTTCATTTCCACCCTCAGAGGTTTTACTCCCATATTCTCCTGGGAAGCAGAGGAGTGATGGTCTATCTTCTGTAACTGCTTCAAGGTCGAGTAGGGCCATAGACCCTGCCTGTCAGGGAGTAAAAATCTCTAGATACCTGGTCTAGGGGCCCCAGGGGCAGGACAGCTCCCTGTTTTAATCTGTATGGGCTGGAATCCTCACCTATTTTCATTCTGAAAATGAATTTTCAAACATGAATTTTGAAAATCCTCACCCAACATCATGTTAATGTTGAACTGTTGTAACTGCTTCCATATTCTTCCTGTGAATCTCCTTGATAACTAAGACCTTTTTGTAACAGGATCAGAGTACAAAAGTGTCTATAAATGACAAAAGAATCATGTTGAATATCTGATTAATTGATAAAGAAACTTGGACAATAATTATTCCTTAACAACAACAACAAAAACAACAACAACAACAACAAAACCAGACATCTCAAAAGCAAATATAAACTACTTAAAGGCAAAGAAGCTCACAAAATCTGTTATCAAAAATGGCAGTCCAAGAAAATTTTTCTCTAAACAGGAAAAGAAAAGCCAAATCCAACTTTTAGTTAAATGATGAAAGGTTTGTGGAAAATGGACCCCAAAAAGGGTTTTGTACATAGTCAGTCAGGATTAACTAAGTTTAAAATAAGTATTACATGCTAGCAAAATAATGTTCATTTCACATGCTAGTAAAGTAATTCTCAAAATCCTTCAAGATAGGCTTCAACAGTACGTGAACCAAGAACTTCCAGATATACAAGCTGGATTTAGAAAAGGCAGAGGAACCAGAGATCTAATTGCCAACATCCACTGGATCACAGAAAAAGCTAGAGAATTCCAGAAAAACATCTACTTCTGCTTCATTGACTGCGCTAAAGGCTTTGATTGTGTAGATCATAAGAAACTGTGGAAAATTCTTCCAGAGATGGGAATACCAGACCACCTTACACGCCTCCTGAGAAATCTGTATACAGGTCAAGAAGCAACAGTTAGTACCAGACATGAAACAATGGCCTGGTTGAAAATTGGGAAAGGAGTACGTCAAGGCTATATATTGTCACCCTGCTTATTTAACTTCTTATACAGGGTACATCATGCAAAATGCCAAGCTGGATGAAGCACAAGCTGGAATCAAGATTGCTGGGAGAAATATCAATAACCTCACATACGCAGATGACACCACCCTTGTGGCAGAAAGCAAAGAGGAACTAAAGAGCCTGTTGATGAAGGTGAAACAGTAGAGTGAAAAAACTGGCTTAAAACTCAACATTCAGTAAACGAAGATCATGGCATCTGGTCCCATCACTTCATGGCAAATAGATGGGAAAACAATGGAAACAATGACAGACTTTATTTTCTTGGGTTCCAAAATCACTGTGGAAGGTGACTGCAACCATGAATTTAAAAGACACTTGCTCCTTGGAAAAAAAAAATGACCAACCTAGACAGCATATTAAAAAGCAGAGACATTATTTTGCCTACAAATGTCCGTATAGTCAAAGCTGTGGTTTTTCCAGTAGTCATGTACAGATGTGAGAGCTGGACAATAAAAAAGGCTGAGCACTGAAGAATTTATGCTTTTGAACTGTGATGCTGGAGAAGACTCTTGATAGTCCCTGGGACTTCAAGGAGATCCAACCAGTCCATCCTAAAGGAAATCAACCATGAATATTCATTGGTAGGACTGAACAATAACAACACATTTCTAAAACAATCATTCCTAAAGAGTTTATCCAAAAGCTCTCAACTCACTTGCATTACTTAACACTGATGACTCTAAAAATGGCTATATTAATCAAACCAACAATCTTAAACCACCTTCAATAACACATATCAGTTCAGTACTGAACATTTCCCAGATCACGTGCTCCTAAAATTGAACTCGGCCTGTTTTCTAGATGTGCTCAGTCATGTCCAACTCTTTGTGCTCCCATGGACTGTAGCCTGCCAGGCCTTCTCCCACCTTCAATCTTTCCCAGCCTCAGGGTTTTTTCCAATAAGTCGGCACTTTGCACCAGGTGGCCAAAGTATTGGAGATTCACTTTCAGCATCAGTCCTTCCAATGAATATTCAGGACTGATTTCCTTTAGGATTGACTGGTTGGATCTCCTTGCAGTCCAAGGGACTCTCAAGAGTCTTCTCCAACACCACAGTTCAAAAGCATCAATTCTTCAATGCTCAGCCTTCTTTATGGCCCAACTCTCACATTCATACATGACTACTGGAAAAACCATAGGTTTGACTATATAGACATTTATAGGCAGAGTAATGTCTTTGCTTTCTAATACATTGTCTATGTTCGTCATTGCTTTTCTTCCAAGGAGCAAACAAATGTGTACTGAAGAATAATCTCTTTAGCTACTTGGTAGCTTAATAATTAAAGATAAATGGTGGAGGTTTATTGAATCAGTGAGTCATTTCCAAGTAAAATAAGGTGCTGAAACAGTAATTTGTGAATATTTGCTCTCCCCCTTTTTTTAATCTGACTTCATTTTTCTTCATTGAAAAATTTTTTAATTTATTTAATTGGAGGCTAATTACTTTACAATACTGTAGTGGTTTTTGCCATACATTGACATGAATCAGCCATGGGTGTACATTTGTTCCCCATCCTGAATCCCCTTCCCACCTCCCTCCCCATCCCATCCCTCTGGGTCATCCCAGTGCACCAGTCCTTGGCAGAGAGAGACTAAGGTATTGTATTTAGGAAACAAAGAGTTTGGTGCCACACTGAGATATTCTCCGTAAGAAAGCCTGTGTTTTTAGAGTTGTGCATGATCAGAATTTTCTTGTTGTTGTTGTTCAGTTGCTAAGTTGTGTCTGACTCTTTGTGAACCCGTGAACTGTAGCACACCAGGCCTTCTTGTCCCTCACTATTTCCCAGAGTTTGCCCAAGTTCATGTCCATTGAATTGGTGATGCTATCCAACAATCTCATCCTCTGCCTCCCTCTTCTCCTCCTGCCCTCAATCTTTCCCAGCATCAGGGTCTTTTCCAATGAGTCAGCTTTTTGCATCAGGTGGCCAAAGTATTGGAGCTTCTGCTTCAGCTTCACTTTCTGCCGTTAGAATGGTATCATCTGCACATCTGAGATTATTGCTATTTCTCCCTGGAATCTTGATTCCAGCTTGTGCTTCATCCAGCCCAGCACTTTGCAGGATGTACTCTGCATACATGAGTACATATGCACATATGAGTCTGAGCAAGGTCCAGGAGTTGGTGATGGACAGGGAAGCCCAGTGTGCTGCAGTCCATGGGGTCGCAAAGAGTCGGACACAACTGAGTGACTGAACTGAACTGAACTCTGCATATAAGTTAAATAATCAGGGTGACAATATACAGCCTTGTCGTACTCTTTCCTAATTTGGAACCAAGCCATTGTTCCATGTAACGTTCTACCTCTTGATTCTTGACCCACATACAGGTTTCTGAGGAGTCAGGGAAGATGATCTGGTATTCCCATTTCTTTAAGAATTTTCCACACTTTGTTGTGATCCACACGGTCAAAGGCCTTGGCAAAGTCAATGAAACAGAAGTAGATGTTTCTCTGGAATTCCCTTGCTTTCTCTATGATCCAGCGAATATTGGCAACTTGATCTCTATTCCTCTGCCTTTTCTAAACCCAGCTTGTACATCAGGAAGTTTTCAATTCAAGTATTGCTGACTCCTAGCTTGAAGGATTTTGAGAGTAACCATACTAGCATGGAAGTGAGCGCAATTGTCAGATAGTTTGAAATATTCTTTACCACTGCTCTTCTTTGGAATTGGGATGAAAACTGAACTTTTCCAGTCCTGTGGCTACTCCTGGATTTTCCAAATCTGATAACATATTGAGTGCAGCACTTTAATAGTATCATCTTTTAGGATTTTAAATAACTCATCTGGAATTCCATTATCTCCACTAGCTTTGTTTGTAGTAATGCTTCCTAAGGCCCACTTAACCTCATACTCCAGGATGTCTGGCTCTAGGTGAATGATCACACCACCGTGGTTTTCTGGGTCATTAAGACCTTTTTTGTATAGTTCTTCTGTGTATTCTGGGCTTCCCTTTTGGCTCAGCTGGTAAAGAATCCACCTGCAATGCAGGAGACCTGGGTTTGATCCCTGGGTTGGGAAGATCCCCTGGAGAAGGGAACTACACACTCCAGTATTCTGGCTTGGAGAATTCCATGGACTGTATAGTCCACAGAGTCACAAAGAGTCAGACACAGCTGAGAAACCTTCACTTTCACGTTTACTTTCTGTGTATTCTTGTCACCTCTTCTTAATCTCTTCTGCTATTGTTAGGTTCTCACCATTTCTGTCCTGTAGGTGCCCATCTTTGCATGAAATGTTTCCTTGGTATCTCCAGTTTTCTTGAAGAGATCTCTTGTCTTTCCCATTCTATCATTTTCCTCTATTTCTTTGCATTGTTAGTTTAAAAATGTCTTTCTATCTCTCTCTGCTGTTCTCTGGAACTCTGTATTCCCTTTCTCCCTTGCCTTTCACTTCTCTTCTTTTCCCAGCCCTTTGTAAGTCCTCTTCAGATAATCACTTTGCCTTCTTGCATTTCTTTCTCTTTGGGATGGTTTTGGTCACTGCCTCCTATATGATGTTATGAACATCCATCCATGGTTCTTCAGGCACTCTGTCTATCAGGCCTGCTTATGCTTGCTGCTTCATCAGTTCAGTCGTGTCCAACTCTATGCGACCCCATAGACGGCAGCCCAACAGGCTCCACCGTCCCTGGGATTCTTCAGGCAAGAACACTGGAGTGGGTTGCCATTTCCTTCTCCAATGCATGAAAGTGAAAAGTGAAAGTGAAGTTGCTCAGTCGTGTCCGACTCTTAGCGACCCCACGGACTGCAGCTTACCAGGCTCCTCCGTCCATGGGATTTTCCAGGCAAGAGTACTGGAGTGGGGTGCCATTGCCTTCAATCCCTTGAATCTATTCATTACTTCCACTGTATAATCATAATGGATTTGATTTAGGTCATACCTGAATGGGCTAGTGGTTTTCCCGACTTTCTTCAATTTAAGTCTGAATTTGCACTAAGGAGTTCTTGATCTGAGCCACAGGTAGCTCCAGGTCTTTTTTTCGCTGGCTGTATAGAGCTTCTCCATCTTCTGTTACAAAGAATATAATCAATCTGGTTTGGGCATTGACCATCTGGTGATGTCCATGTGTAGAGTTGACTCTTGTTTTGTTGGAAGAGGGTGTTTGCTATGAACCATGTGTTCTCTTGACAAAACTCTGTTAGCCTTTGACCTGTTTCATATTGTATTTCAAGGTCAAATTTGCCTGTTACTCCAGATATCTCTTGACTTCCTACTTTTGCATTCCAATCCCCTGTGATGAAAAGGACATCTCTTTTTTTGGTGTTAATTCTAGAAGGTCTTGATTCATCAAACTGGTCAACTTAAGCTTCTTCTGCATTAGTGATTGGGGCATATATTTGGATTACTGTGAGGTTGAATGGTTTTCCTTGGAAATGAACCAAGACAATTCTCTCGTTTTTGAGATTGTAACTAAGCACTGCAGTTTGCACACTTTTGTTGACCATGAAGGCAGTTCCATTTCTTTTAAGGGATTCTTGCCCACAGTAGTCGATATAATGATCATCTGAATTAAATTCACCCATTCCCTTCCTTTTTAGTTCACGGAATCCTAAGATGTTGATGTTCATTTTTGCCATCAGCTGTTTGACCACTTCCAATTTATTTTGATTCACGACCTAACATTCCAGGTTCCAATGGAATATTGTTTTTCATAGCATCATAATTTACTTTCACCACCAGACACATCCACAAATGAGAGTCATTTCCTCTTCAGCCCAACTGATTCCTTCTTTCAGGAGCAATTAGTAATTGCCCTCCACTCTCCTCCAGCAGCGTGTTGGACACCTCCACCTAGCGGGGCTCAGCTTCTGGTGTCATATCTTTTTGCTTTTTCATATTGTTCATGGGATTTTCACGGAAGAATACTGGAATGGTTTGCCATTCCCTCTTCCAGCAGACCATGTTTTGTTAGAACTCTTCACTATGACCTGTCCATCTTGGGTGGCCTTACACAGCATGGTTCATAGCTTCACTGAGTTATGCAAGCCTCTTCTTCACCATGACAAGGCTGTGACCTATGCTCTAGTAAATTGCTATCAGTCATAATTCTAGTTATTCTAAAATGTTGCACATAACAACAATAACCCATTTTCTTTTGTCAAATTGTGACTAAATGCTTAACTGTGACTTTTTAAGTCTTTCTATGATTTATAGACAGCTATTGTTGTATTATTAAAAATCTCAGGTTATGCTGGGGAACAAGTAAGGAAGAAAAAATATTAAGGAAAAATGTGATAATTTCATTTTTTAAAAAAAGTTAACAAAAGGATTAAGAGCATTGGTTACTAAATGGACTGGTGAATATGGTTATAATTTTATGGATTTGCCTGAAGCATTACTGGTTTTGATCTGTGTTTTTCATATATAGGGAAGCCCTTCCCCTCAAGTTGATTATGATTTACAACAATTTGGTAAGCTAGGCCTCTGTGAGTAAAATTGAGATGTTTTTCTTTTCACTCTGTCTATTCCCTTCAAAAATTAGAGATTCATGGGTTCCAAGCAGCCTTATCAGGAGAATGAGAAAGACAATCTCCTGGCATGTGTAGGAATCTTGATATTTTGGGGACTTCTGGAGAAAGAAATCCACCTAGGCAAAATCTGATGGCATGCCTTTTGGAAATTTAGTCTGAGACTCCTTCAGAGGAATTACACTGGAGTCAATGTAGAAAAACATACGCAGTCAATGGACCAAACGTATTTTAAAAACAAATTAGTCTTGGCTGTACTTGATGAATGGCTTCCCAGGTGGCGCTAATAATAAAGAACCCTCCTGCCAATTCCAAGAGACTTAAGAGAGGCAAGTTAGATCCCTGGGTCCAGAAGATCCTCTGGGAGAAATCCTGGCAACCCACTCCAGTATTCTTGCCTGGAGACTCCTCTGTCCGTAAGGTTGCAGAGTCAGACACAACTGAAGCAACTTAGCACACCCACAGGTATTTGATGAAAATGGGGATAACTTTAGGAAAACTAGGTTTCACAATTTTAAATTTTAGTTTTGTTAATAAAGTTCTGTGTTTACCAAGACCCACTTCCCAGATAGTTCCTTGCTGTTATGTTATGCTGTCACAAGATTTTATTAAATTGTCAGAAAAACACTCCAAGTTTGTTTCTGAAACCTAACTTTGTAATCAATCTTTGGAAAAAAATCAGATGCTGCAGAAGATTAACACCAAGTTAGGGTCATCTAAATTTAAAGCCTCCCTTATGCTGGGGACAATTAAATCATTGTTATTGTTCAGTCACTCAGTCATGACCAACTCTTTGAGACCCCATGGACTGCCGCATGCCAGGCTTCCCTGTGTTTCACCATCTCCTGGAGATTGCTCAACCTCATATCCATTGAGTTGGTGATGCCATCCAACCATCTCCTCCTCTGTCATCCTTTCTCCTCCTGCCTTCTATCTTTCCCAGCATCAGGGTCTTTCCCGTGAGTTGACTCTGCTCATCAGGTGGCCAAAGTATTAGAGCTTCAATTTCAGCATCGGTCCTTCCAATGAATATTCAGGATTGGTTTCCTTTAGGATTGACTGGTTTGATCTCCTTGCAGTCCAAGGGACTCTCAGGAGTCTTCTCCAACACCACAGTTCAAAAGCATCAATTCGTCAGTGCTCAGCCTTCTTTATAGTCCAACTCTCACATTAATGCATGACTACTAGAAAAAAACACCATAGCTTTGACTATACGGACCTTTGTCAGCAAAGTATTGTCTCTGCTTTTTAATACACTGTCTAGTTTTGTCATTGCTTTTCTTCCCAGGAGCAAGCATCTTTTAATTTCATGGCGGCAGTCACCGTCCACAGTGATTTTGGAGCCCAAGAAAATAAAGTCTGTCACTGTTTCCATTGTTTCTCCATCTATTTGCCATGAAGTGATGTGACCGGATGCCATAATCTTCATTTTTTGAATGCTTAGTTTTTAAGCCAGTCTTTTCAGTTTGCTTTTTCACCTTCATCAAGAGATTTTTAAAAATTCCTCTTTGCTTTCTGCCATAAGGGTGATATCATCTGCTTATAAGAGGATACTGATATTTCTCCCAGCAATCTTGATTCCAGCTTGTGCTTCATCCAGCCCAGCATTTCACATGATATACTCTGCACAGAAAAGCAGAGTGATAACATACAGCCTTGATGTACTCCTTTCCCAGTTTGTAACCAGTCTGTTGTTTCATGTCAGGTACTAACTGTTGCTTCTTGACTGCAGACAGGTTTCTCAGGAGGCAGGGAAGGTGGTCTGGTATTCCCATCTCTCAGAATTTTCCAGTCTGTTGTGATCAATACAGTCAAAGGCTTTAACATAGTCAATGAAGCAGATTTTTCTGAAATTCTTTTGCTTTTTCTATGATCCAAGAGATGCTGGCAATTTGATCTCTGGTTCTTCTGCTTTTTCTAAACCCGGGTTGTATATCTGGTTGTACTGCTGAAGCCTAGCTTGAAGGATTTTGAGCATTCCTTTGCTAGCATGTGAGATGAGTGCAATTGTCCAGTAGTTTGAGCATTCTTTGGCATTGCCTTTCTTTGCAACTGGAATGAAGACTGACCTTTTCCAATCCTGTGGCCACTGCTGAGTTTTCCAAATCTGCTGGCATATTAAATGTAGCACTTTCACAGCATCATCTTCTAGCATTTGAAATAGCTCAACTGGAATTTCATCACCTCCACTAGCTTTGTTTGTAGTGATGTGTCCTACTTGACTTCACACTCCAGGATGATGTCCTTTGATCACACCATCATGGTTATCTGGGTCATTAAGATCTTTTTTTTTTTTTTTAATAGCTCGTCTGTGTATTCTTGCCATTTCTTCTTAATCTCTTCTTCTGATAGGTCCATACCATTTCTGTCCTTTATTGAGCCTGTCTTTGCATGAAATGTTCCTTTGGTATCTCTAATTTTCTTGAAGAGATCTCTAATCTTTCCCATTCTACTGTTTTCCTCTATTTTTTTTTGCATTGTTCACTTAGGAAGGTATTCTTATCTCTACTTGCTAATCTTTGGAACTCTGCATTCAGATGGGTATATCTTTCCTTTGTCTTTCACTTCTCTTCTTTTCTCAGCTGTTTGTAAGTCATCCTCAGTCAATTGTTTTCCCTTTCTTTTTCTTAGGGATGGTTTTGATCACAGCCTCCTGTACAATGTTATGAACCTCCATCCATAGTTCATTAGGAACTCTATCAGATCTAATCCCTTGAATCTGTTTATCATGTCCATTGTATAATTGCAAAGGATTTGACTTAGGTCATACCTGAATGGGCTAGTGGTTTTCCCTACTTCCTTCAACTTAAATCTGAATTTTGCAATAAGGAGTTCTTGATCTGAGTCACAGTCAGCTCCTTGTCTTGTTTTTGCTGACTGTATAGAGCTTCTCCATCTTCAGCTACAAAGAATGTAATCAATCTGATTTTGACATTGACCATCTGGTGATGTTCATGTATAGAGTCTTCTCTTGTGTTGTTGGAAGAGGGTGTTTGCTATGACCAGTGCATTCTCTTGGCAAAACTCTGTTAGCCTTTGCCCTGCTTTATTTCGTACTCCAAGGCTAACCTTGCCTGTTACTCCAGGTATTTCTTGACTTCCTGCTTTTGCATTCCAGTCCCCTATAATGAAAAGGACATCTTTTTTTAGTGTTAGTTCTAGAAGGTCTTGTATTCACAGAACCATTCAACTTCAGCTTCTTTGGCATTAGTAGTTGGGGCATAGACTTAGATTTCTGTGATATTGAATGGTTTTCCTTGGAAATGAATTGACAAAAAAATCTTTCTGTTGTTTTTGAGATCAAACCCAAGTACTGCATTTTGGACTCTTTTGTTTTTGATGAAGTCATTCCATTTTTTTCAAAGGGATTCTTGACCACAGTCATAGATATAATGGTCATCTGAATTAAATTCGCCCATTCCCGTCCATTTTAGTTCACTGATTCCTAAAATGTCGACGTTCACTCTTGCCATCTCCTGTTTGACCACTTCCAATTTGCCTTGATTCACGGACCTAACATTCCTTGATTCAGGTAATGTTGTTCTTTATAGCGTCGGACTTTACTTCCACCACTGGACACATCCACAACTGGGCATTCCTTCCACTTTGACTCAGCCTCTTCATTCCTTCTGGAGCAATTTCTCCCCTCTTCTCCAGTAGCATATTGGGCACCTACCGACCTGGGGAGTTCATGTTTCAGTGTCATATCTTTTTGCCTTTTCACACTGTTCGTGTGGTTCTTAGGGCAAGAATGCTGAAGTGGTTTACCATTTCCTTCTCCAGTGGACCACGTTTTGTCAGAACTCTCCATCATGACCTGTCCATCTTGAGTGGCCGCCAGAAAAGGCTGTGGTCAATGTGATCAGTTTGGTTAGTTTTCTGTGATTGTGGTTTTCATTCTGTCTGCCCTCAGATAGATGAGGATAAGAGACTTATGGAAGCTTCCTAATGAGAGGGACTGGCTATGGGGAAAACTAGATCTTGCTCTAGTGGGCAAGGCCATGCTCAGTAACTCTTTAATCCCATTTTCTGCTGATGAGTGGGACTGTGTTCCTTCCCTGTAGTTTGGCCTAAGGCCAAACTGTGGTAGGGATAATGGTGACCTCCAAAAGGACTTATGCCAGCACCTTCCAGTACTGCAGTCAGTGTCCCTGACCCCTAAGCAGGCCACTGGTGACCATGCCTCGGCTGGAGAATCCCAAATACTCACAGGCAAGTCTGGCTCTCTCTCTTGTGGGGTCACTGCTCCTTTTTCCTGGGTCCTGGTATGCACAAGGCTTTGTGTGTGCCCTCCAAGTCTGTTTCCCCAGTCCTATGGAAGTTCTGTGATCAAATCCCACTGGATTTGAAAGTCAAATTCCCTGGGGGTTCTCAGTCCCTTTTGGATGCCCAGGTTGGGAAATCTGGGGTGGGCCCTGGAACTTTCACAACAATGCCATAACTTCTTTGGTATAATTGTTCTCCAGTTTGTGGGTCACCTGTTTGGTGGCGCTATACAGGGGCTGATGGCAACCTCCTCCAAGACTGAAACAGGAATCCCAGTTCTTGTTTGCAGAGCTGAAGAATGGAATCCATGAACACCCAAACACTCACTGTATCAAGTGAAAAGAATTTATTAGAGGGAGGAAAGTACAAAGATCTTGGCAACGATGCTAACAGGGGATTCCCCAAAGGTGGAACTTACAGCAATTTTTATAGCTTCAATCTGTACATTTTTGGTTGGCTCCTGTCCTTAAATCATGTTATTTCTAAAGGTCAAGATGCTTAAGTTAAGCATCTCTGTGGCTTCTCTTGGGCGGCTTCGACGACCTGCAGAGCGCAGGCGGCTACAACGACATGCTGGAATGTGAAGTCAAGTGAGCCTTAGAAAGCATCACTACGAATAAAGCTAGTGGAGGTGATGGAATTCCAGTTGAGCTATTTCAAATCCTGAAAGATAATGCTGTGAAAGTGCTGCACTCAATATGCCAGCAAATTTGGAAAACTCAGCAGTGGCCACAGGACTGGAAAAGGTCCGTTTTCATTCCAATCCCAAAGAAAGGCAATGCCAAAGAATGCTCAAACTACCACACAATTGCACTCATCTCACACGCTAGTAGAGTAATGCTCAAAATTCTCCAAGCCAGGCTTCAGCAATATGTGACTGTGAACTCTCTGATGTTCAAGCTCGTTTTAGAAAAGACAGAGGAACCAGAGATCAAATTGCCAACATCCACTGGGTCATTGAAAAGGCAAGAGAGTTCCAGAAAAACATCTATTTCTGCTTTATTGACTATGCCAAAGCCTTTGACTGTGTGGATCATAATAAACTGTGGAAAATTCTGAAAGAGATGGAAATACCAGACAGCCTGACCTGCCTCTTGAGAAATCTGTATGCAGGTCAGGAAGCAACAGTTAGAACTGGACATGGAACAATAGACTGGTTCCAAATAGGAAAAGGAGTACGTCAAGGCTGTATATTGTCACCCTGCTTATTTAACTTCTATGCAGAGTACATCATGAGAAATGCTGGGCTGGAAGAAGCACAAGCTGGAATCAAGATTGCCAGGAGAAATACCAATAACCTCAGATATGCAGATGACACCACCCTTATGGCAGAAAGTGAAGAGGAGCTAAAAAGCCTCTTGATGAAAGTGAAAGTAGAGAGTGAAAAAGTTGGCTTAAAGCTCAACATTCAGAAAATGAAGATCATGGCATCTGGTCCCATCACTTCATGGGAAATAGATGGGGAAACAGTAGAAACAGTGTCAGACGTTATTTTTGGGGGCTCCAAAATCACTGCAGATGGTGACTGCAGCCATGAAATTAAAAGACGCTTACTCCTTGGAAGGAAAGTTATGACCAACCTAGATAGCATATTCAAAAGCAGAGGCATTGCTTTGTCAACAAAGGTCCGTCTAGTCAAGGCTATGGTTTTGTTAGGGGAAGCACACTGATTGAAACCGCCCACACTGGCCAAGCACCATAGTAACCATTTGCATGAGTTGTTTTATGACAGGAGATCCTGATAACGAATACGGAACTAATAAGCCACCACCAACTGGAAGAGTTAGGGAAAGGTCTAAAGGAGACACCGCGTGTCCATCCACTTCACAGAATCCCTCTCAGTAGCATCCATCTTGGCTGAGCAATGCATGTGCCACCAGGAAAGACTCTGAATTAGAATGATTGGCCAAAGACCACCTGGAAACTAATCCCATTACCATAAAACCCGAGACTGTGAGACACGCGGCAGAGCAGTTCTCCTGGGTTTCCTTACCCTACTGCTCTCCACCCGGGTGCCCTTTCCCAATAAAATCTCTTGCTTTGTCAGCACATGTGTCTCCTCGGACAATTCATTTCCAAGCATTAGACAAGAGCTCAGTTTCGGGCCCTGGAAGGGGTCCCTCTTTCTGCAACAGTTTTTCCAGTGGTCATGTATGAATGTGAGAGTTGGACTGTGAAGAAAGCCGAGGGCCGAAGAATTGATGCTTTTGAACTGTGGTGTTGGAGAACTCTTGGGAGTCCCTTGGACTGCAAGGAGATCCAACCAGTCCATTCTGAAGGAGATCAGCCCTGGGATTTCTTTGGAGGGAATGATACTGAAGCTGAAACTCCAGTACTTTGGCCACCTCATGAGAAGAGTTGACTCATTGGAAAAGACTCTGATGCTGGGAGGGATTGGGGGCAGGAGGAGAAGGGGACGACTGAGGATGAGATGGCTGGATGGTGTCACTGACTGGATGGACGTGAGTCTGAGTGAACTCCGGGAGTTGGTGATGGACAAGGAGGCCTGGCGTACTGTGATTCATGGGGTCGCAAAGGTTAGGACACGACTGAGCGACTGAACTGAACTGAAATGTGGCTTCTCTTGATACTCGGATTAAGTCACCACCCTTTTTGATGCCCCCAGGCCATTTTATAATGGGCCAAATGTATCAGTACTGCACTCCTTTTCCTATTTGGAACCAGTCTGTTGTTCCATGTCCAGTTCTAACTGTTGCTTCCTGACCTGCATACAGATTTCTCAAGAGGCAGGTCAGGTGGTCTGGTATTCCCATCTCTTGAAGAATTTTCCACAGTTTATTGTGATCCACACAGTCAAAGGCTTTGGCATAGTCAATAAAGCAGAAATAGATGTTTTTCTGGAACCCTCTTGCTTTTTCCATGATCCAGTGGATGTTGGCAATTTGATCTCTGGTTCCTCTGCCTTTTCTAAAACCAGCTTGAACATCAGGGAGTTCACAGTTCACGTATTGCTGAAGCCTGGCTTGGAGAGTTTTGAGCATTACTTTACTAGCATGTGAGATGAGTGCAATTGTGTGGTAGTTTGAGCATTCTTTTGCATTGCTTTTCTTTGGGATTAGAATGAAAACTGACCTTTTCCAGTCCTATGGCCACTGCTGAGTTTTCCAAATTTGCTAGTGTATTGAGTGCAGCACTTTCACAGCATCATCTTTCAGGATTTCAAACAGCTCAATTGGATTTCCATCACCTCCACTAGCTTTGTTGGTAGTGATGCTTTCTAAGGCCCACTTGGCTTCACGCAGCAGGATGTCTGGCTCTAGATTAGTGATCAAATCATCATGATTATCTGGGTCTTGAAGATCTTTTTTGTACAGTTCTTCTGTGTATTCTTGCCACTTCTTCTTAATATCTTCTGCTTCTGTTAGGTCCATACCATTTCTGTCCTTTATCGAGCCCATCTTTGCATGAAATGTTCCCTTGGTATGTCTAATTTTCTTGAAGAGATCTCTAGTCTTTCCCATTCTGTTGTTTCCCTCTATTTCTTTGCATTGATCACTGAGGAAGGCTTTCTTATCTCTTCTTGCTATTCTTTGGAACTCTGCATTCAGATGCAGTCAGCTCCTGGTCTTGTTTTTGTTGACTGTATAGAGCCTCTCCATGTTTGGCTGCAAAAAATATAATCAATCTGATTTCGGTGTTGACCATCCAGTGATGTCCATGTGTAGAGTCTTCTCTTGTGTTGTTGGAAGAGGGTGTTTGCTATGACCAGTGCATTTTCTTTGCAAAACTCTATTAGTCTTTGCCCTGCTAGGCTTAAGATTAATGATCACCAGTTGTTTTTCCTTCAGGCATATGGAGCAAAAGTTAATTACTGTCCTTCCCTGGATCTGAGTGCTGATAACTTAGCAAACCAGGGACACATTCCAGGAATTCAAGACAAATGATATACAGTCAGCAAAAACAAGCCCGGGAGCTGAGTGTGGCTCAGATCATGAACTTCTTATTGCCAAATTCAGACTTAAATTGAAGAAAGTGGGGAAAACCGCTAGACCATTCAGGTATGACCTAAATCAAATCCCTTATGATTATACAGTGGAAGTGAGAAATAGATTTAAGGGCCTAGATCTGATAGACAGACTGCCTGATGAACTATGGACAGAGGTTCATGACATTGTACAGGAGACAGGGATCAAGACCATCCCCATGGAAAAGAAATGCAAAAAAGCAAAATGGCTGTCTGGGGAAGCCTTACGAATAGCTGTGAAAAGAAGAGAGGTGAAAAGCAAAGGAGAAAAGGAAAGATACAAGCATCTGAATGAAGAGTTCCAAAGAATAGCAAGGAGAGATAAGAAAGCCTTCCTCAGTGATCAATGCAAAGAAATAGAGGGAAACAACAGAATGGGAAAGACTAGAGATCTCTTCAAGAAAATTAGACATACCAAGGGAACATTTCATGCAAAGATGGGCTCGATAAAGGACAGAAATGGTATGGACCTAACAGAAGCAGAAGATATTAAGAAGAAGTGGCAAGAATACACAGAAGAACTGTACAAAAAAGAGCTTCACGACCCAGATAATCACAATGGTGTGACCACTCACCTAGAGCCAAACATCCTGCTGTGTGAAGTCAAGTGGGCCTTAGGAAGCATCACTCTGAATAAAGCTAGTGGAGGTGATGGAATTCCAGTTGAGCTATTTCAAATCCTGAAAGATGATGCTGTGAAAGTGCTGCACTCAATATGCCAGCAAATTTGGAAAACTCAGCAGTGGCCACAGGACTGGAAAAGGTCAGTTTTCATTCCAATCCCAAAGAAAGGCAATGCCAAAGAATGCTCAAACTACCACACAATTGCACTCATCTCACACGCTAGTAGAGTAATGCTCAAAATTCTCCAAGCCAGGCTTCAGCAATATGTGAACCGTGAACTTCCAGATGTTCAAGTTGGTTTTAGAAAAGGCAGAGGAACCAGAGATCAAATTGCCAACATCCACTGGATCATGGAAAAAGCAAGAGGGTTCCAGAAAAACATCTATTTCTGCTTTATTGACTATGCCAAAGCCTTTGACTGTGTGGATCACAATAAACTGTGGAAAATTCTTCAAGAGATGGGAATACCAGACAGCCTGACCTACCTCTTGAGAAATCTGTATGCAGGTCAGGAAGCAACAGTTAGAACTGGACATGGAACAACAGACTGGTTCCAAATAGGAAAAGGAGTACGTCAAGGCTGTATATTGTCACCCTGCTTATTTAACTTCTATGCAGAGTACATCATGAGAAACGCTGAGCTGGAAGAAAAACAAGCTGGAATCAAGATTGCCAGGAGAAATACCAATAACCTCAGATATGCAGATGACACCACCCTTATGGCAGAAAGTGGAGAGGAACTAAAAAGCCTCTTGATGAAAGTGAAAGTAGAGAGTGAAAATTTTGGCTTAAAGCTCAACATTCAGAAAACAAAATCATGGCATCTGGTCCCATCACTTCATGGGAAATTGATGGGGAAATGTGGGAACAGTGTCAGACGTTATTTTGGGGGGCTCCAAAATCACTGCAGATGGTGACTGCAACCATGAAATTAAAAGACGCTTACTCCTTGGAAGGAAAGTTATGACTAACCTAGATAGCATATTCAAAAGCACAGACATTACTTTGCTGACTAAGGTCCGTGTACTCAAGGCTATGATTTTTCCAGTAGTCATGTATGGATGTGAGAGCTGGAATGTGAAGAAGGCTGAGCACTGAAGAACTGATGCTTTTGAACTGTGGTGTTGGAGAAGACTCTTGAGAGTCCCTTGGACTGCAAGGAGATCCAACCAGTCCATTCTGAAGGAGATCAACCCTGGGATTTCTTTGGAGGGAATGATGCTGAAGCTGAAACTCCAGTACTTTGGCCACCTCATGTGAAGAGTTGACTCATTGGAAAAAACTCTGATGCTGGGAGGGATTGGGGCAGGAGGAGAAGGGGACGACAGAGGATGAGATGGCTGGATGGCATCACGGGCTCGATGAACGTGAGTCTGAGTGAACTCCAGGAGTTGGTGATGGACAGGGAGGCCTGGCGTGCTGCGATTCATGGGGTCGCAAAGAGTCGGACATGACTGAGCGACTGAACTGAACTGAACTAGGCTAATGAATTGAAACGTTTACTGAAAACAAGACAGAGGTCTCAGAGTTCTACACTGACTGCCTAGCAACTTCTATCTCAACCCACTCTTCTAGAGATGGAGACTCTAACTGCCATTATGGGGCAAGGGGTGATGACTGATCTGGCTTCTTCGAGCTATGTAGGGACAAGGGGATGGCAGTTAGGTTTTCCACCAGTGCGGCGATCCAGCGGATCTCGATATATCATCTTAGGCTCCATTTCCATAACCATTTGAAGTTTGATAGCTTCTATGCAGGACATTACAAAGCAAGAGAGACGATTTAGAATATAAGGGCCAAAAGGCAATAAGAGCAAAATAAGGCTTCCAGTGAGGACCAGGGGTTTCCACAAGATGGAGGCTGATATCCAGCTCCATAAGCCAGTCCCAAAAGGAGGAGCAGAATCAGCCATCTCCTGGACTTGACTTTTCATATCTTGAAGAGAATCAGACACATTCTGTAAGAATCATGTATATGTACA
The DNA here is from genome assembly GCF_023091745.1 of Budorcas taxicolor. Classification (NCBI taxonomy): domain Eukaryota; kingdom Metazoa; phylum Chordata; class Mammalia; order Artiodactyla; family Bovidae; genus Budorcas; species Budorcas taxicolor. The sequence goes on from NC_068928.1 coordinate 9,100,953, forward strand.
CAGCATTCTGTATGAATTATGGCACAGGCTCCTCCCTGTGCAGCCATTAATATATCTAATGCCATTCTATTTTGGAGTACAGCTTTGCGCAGTAAAGCTTGTTCTGAATTTAAGGCGGCAATCACCATTGTACTATCATTTAAAGCTTGTCTTGTAAAATTAGTCAAGGCTTCTACTTTGAGCATTATGTCAGTGGTGCCAAGTGATGGCACAAATATTGCAGCTAGGTAGTTATGGTGGAACCAAGATGGTGTCCAAAGGGCCCAGATAACTCTTTTAACGCAACATGCTCAGACGCACACTGCTCTATTTAGTTCTTCTCAATGTAATAATGACCTCTCAAGTGCCTTTAGATTGGACACAGGCTAATGTTCTCATTTCATGGGCACATTATTGCGCAATGTTCCAAAACTGGTCAGACTGTTGGGTCTGTGGAGCCCTACCATTATCCTCCATTCACAGACTGCTTTGGGTACTGTCATCCTTAGAGAGACCCGATTTTCAAAGGTATGTCATTCTACTCAAGAAGATCAAGCCAAAGATTTACATGTCCTTAACATGACTTTATTGACTTGGTGTAATGATGTGAGTGGACTGGGACACAATTTACATTTTGATTATGATCAAACAGAAAGAGATACCTATAGCTATTATATAAAAGAAACAACCAATACTAGCAGAGAAATTAAAACTACACAATATACTGCCCAACAGATATACCAAATTTGGCACCAGGATATGTGGATAACTCCAGAAAAGGGACAGTTAATAAAAATAGCTCCCATTTGTTGGGGACAAAATAATCATACCAAGTTATATCCTGACAGTACTAACCTTTAGGATTCTTACCAAAGCCTTTATGTAATCAAGCAATAATAGCAAATCACATCAGCTCAACAGATTCAGTCATATGGCCAGGGACCAACTGGGTCACTGTAGAGGACTCATGCCACTCACTGTGTCTCCCAGGACTGCTGTGCCAGAGCCCCAGTCCCTGCAACAGGCTGCCTCTGACCTGTGCCTCCACAGGAGACTCTCAAACACACAAAGACAGGCCTGGCTCAGTCTCTGTTTTGCCTGTTTTACAAAATTATTGCTTATTGCATAACCACACATGTGACTGAGCTTTTGATAGAATGATGACATATAGTTCCATATGAGATCAATGATTGTAATAGTGTAACTCTGGACATAGGAAGAAGGAACAAGAGGGAATATTTTCCTGGACCACAAGAGGCTAGTGAGACAGGTGGTCTGGAGCCTTTTGACAGTGTTAATGAGACCTAGTCTAATATTAGCAGCATACTGAGTGGCCTGTCAGTGAAATCTTTGCCAGACCTGGGAATAAGCATTCTTAGCACTGTGAAAGGGGATGAGAGAAATAAACAGTCAAGAGCAGCCTTGGGGCAAAGTCCTGGTTCCCCATCACTGGATACACACAATATCTTTGACCTATTTTGCAATACTGAAACCCTCTGCGGGTAATGGTTTAAAATAGTAAGCTGCCCTTTGGCATGTAGACCCCAGATCAGTTGAACCTAAAGAATGACAATGTGGACTGCTACTTACCTCACTACCAACCCATCAGAAGAACGTCCATGAGCTGATCACGCCCTCTTCGAGCAATTGCTATGATACTTCTTACTATCTTCCCCAAGTGCGGACACATGGTTTGGAGAGCATTAGCCCACTGTGGCCCCCTTTGCTTGACAAAACAGTAAAGCTATCCTTTTACACTTCACCCCAAACTCCATCTCTGAGATTTGATTTGCCACAGCTGTACAGAGAAGCTGAGCGTTCGGCATCAGGTGTTTCCTGATGCTGCTATTACTAAAATGTCTTGAACTCTCTGTGCTGACGTATAAGAAACTGTTGGCCTTTTCAGACTGGACTACTTGTCTTCCAGTCTCTATTTCTCAGGCCAGTTCCCTAATGGGGAGGCATCTAACTGCGCTAAACAGGTATAACTAGACTGAGATAAGTCCATGAACACATGTCAGCAAAGCTCTGAAAACACTAATTAGCCTTAGGACAGTTACATGTCCACTGTGATGCTTCCGGGTCTGCTTCACACCCAGAGCAAAAGGAGGACCAGCCCAGTCTGGAGCTGACAGTGCCGCAGCTGCCCATTCCAAAAAAATTCAAACCTGAGATATATCGCATCATAACTTGACCAAGAGCCAGGGACAGTCAGACCTATAACCCTGACTCCAGTAGCTCACTATATGCACATAGGAAGACAGTGTTATCCTACACAGTCTTCCAGAAGGAATTTCCATCTTGTAATTGTTCAGAACCAACTATGTCAAGATTCACCTAAAGATACAGCTTCATTAACTCATAAAGCATGAAACCCAGAGTTGAGAGCCTTGAGAATCATGCACCAAAGTTCAGGGAATGGTCAGACAAAGAAAAACTTGGCTGAGAAGCAGAAATGTCTTTCAAAGAAAACAAGAAGAGCCTGCAGTCCCTCACTCGCCTTTCCTGGACAGCTGCCTTCTTTTGAGATGCCCAGCTCATTTGCCTGTATTCATCACAAGAGAAGCAGCTTCTAACTACCTTGCATCAGCCAGAGAAAAGGAATACCACTTTTTGGAAGGTAAATTCAGGGGACTGGTTGGGGGGTGATGAATTCCTGACAGTCCCCCAGAGTATTTCCAGTGCAAAGTATAATTTTATAAAGAAGTTTATATTTTAATCTGTCTGTAAAATCCATCTTCATGAAATTTTGTATTCTTTGAACCTTCCTGTTTCCTTCCTATAATGATCTAATGAACTTGATGGTGTATAACATTATAATCGGGCTTTAAATCAATAAGGTCTTGAATATTGGTGTTTTTTAATGGCTCAGCCTATAGAAGGTATGAAGTCATAGAATCCTAGGAATCATCTAAGCCAACCACTGGTTTTGCAACTAGAGTATACAAGGAAACAGGAGGTGAAGTGACTAGTCCAGAGCCACACAGCAACAGAGACAGGAATTTAATCTACCCCTGACAAGTCCAGGGCTCTTGTCATATCTCTGGTGGCCAAAATGGGACTGTATTTTGAAATTTTGATCATCCAAAAAGGGAACATTTGAAAACTATTGTAAACCTCAGAGATGAATCTCTTGGCTTCCACAGTGACAGGATGAAAACTAAAAGAGAAATCTAAAGGAAGTGGATAAAGGAATGGCTAAGTCACTTCAGTCGTGTCCGACTCTGTGTGACCCCATAGACGGCAGCCCACCAGGCTCCCCTGTCCCTGGGATTTTCCAGGCAAGAGTACTGGAGTGGGTTGCCATTGCCTTCTCCTAAAGGAATGGGGAAGAAGCCATTTATTTGTTCCTAATTTTAAGAGCTAGAGTGACAAGCCGGCTCAGAGACTGGAGTTTTGCCTTTCATGACTGCAGCAGGACCACGTAGTCAAACTGGAAAATGAGAAGACGAGGATTTGTCTTATCCAGGGTCAGTGACAGTGTACCAGCCAATCCCTGCCACTCAGCAGTTTCCTCCTGCGTGTGCCCAGAGTCACAGGGTGTTTCCTGCTGAACCTGAGTCTCCTGCAACCCACATCAGCCATTCAAAATCTTTCTTTCTGGGCTTTTCTCCGAAACTAACTCTTGACAGACGGTATATAAGGCCAGCTCCTCCAAGGAGAGAAACTCCCCCTGGCTGCCACAGGAGGCCAAGGCACTCAATAGGTAAGACTCATTGACTTAAATTTTTCCTGGTGTCTGCAAAGTTGATGATGAAATTTCCTAAAGCCTTCTCAGAAAGCTTGATACAGTAAGTCTCCTACATAGGAACCTTCAAGTTCTGAACTTTCAAAGATGGGAAGGTGCGTGCTATCAACATCAGGTGTTAGCGAAATTGCACCTTGCCCTCTATCTCCTTTATGCTGACAGTCCTTCAGCTCTACCGTCTCCCACCTCCTCTCCCTGCTCCAGTGAGTAACTCTTCTTGCCTGTTCACTAGGTGCCAGTCACTGTATGCCAGCTGTTGTACTGTCCCACTGTACTTTTCAAGGTACTGTACTGTAAGATTTCAGACGTTCTATGGTATGTGCTTTTTATGTGTTATTTGTGTGAACAGTCTTATAAACCTATTATAGTACAGTATTATGTAGCTGATTGTGTTAGTTGGGTACCTAGGCTAACTTTGTGGGGCTTATGAACAAATTGGACTTACAAATATGCTCTCAGAATGGAACTCATTCACATATAGGGGGCTTACAGTACTGGATTTGGACTTGTCATCATCCAGCACTTTCTAGTGCCAGATTCAGCTGCCACCCTGGAAGGTCATCCCTGTTTAGTGTAAGGGAGAATATTATTGAATTCATTGTGGGCAAAAGAGGCCTTTCTGAATCTAAAAAAAGAGTCATAGAATTGTAAACTCTTAGGGCTTGAAGGTACCATATTAGTCTCATCCATCCTGTTTGGGAAATAAAGCCTAAGAGAGACCATGTGTTCCACACACTCAGAAAGTTGGGGGAAAATAATACAGAATGATGCTCCATATGGTGTTCTTGAGACTGATACAAAACAATATGATCTATAGTGAAAATTTTGTGGTGTTTAAAGTGTTGTCTATCATAGCCAGGCATATCATACCTTCATCTTGTTTCTATCAGTATTATCTCATGCTATCTACAGAAGACCTGAACATCTAGTTAACCCTGAATGTCTAGTTCTAGGTGTCTCCAATGTCTTGTGGACCCTTGGTTCTTAATCAGATTTATAAATTGCAGCAGTATTTAAATGTGTTTCATCTGAGGAGAATACAGAGTGATTGAATCATGGTTGTTTTTTTTTTTTATGGAATTGGGTAACCCTGGACTTCCCAGGTGGCTCAGTGGTATAGAATCCACCTGCCAATGCAGGAGATGCAGGTTCAATCCCTGGGTCAGAAAGCTCCCCTGGAGTAGGAAATGGCCACCCACTCCAGTTTTCTTGCCTGGGAAATTCCAAGGACAGAGGAGCCTGGTGGGCCACAGTCCATGGGGTTGCTCAGTCGAAAGAGTGACTAAGCAGGCAGGTACATAACCCTATGGCTCAGGGGGATTTTTTCCTGCTGTAGAGAGCTTGATAGAGGTCTCTTTTTTCCATTTTCCTCTTGATACTGGAGCTGCTCGAAAGATCAAATAGAGTGTTCCTGGGGGTGATGGAGAGTCTGTTGGTTTCCCTTCTGGCTCATCCCACCACCATCAACAGAGCACTCGCCATTCCTTTCTCAGGGCTTCCTGCAGCCCTTTTGGTGACTTCCCAGCAAGGTCTGAGAGGCCAGCTCTGGGAGGTCATGGTGCTCAGTGTGGTCTGTATACCAGCAGCATTGACATCACCTCCGTGCTTGTTGGAAGTGCAGGCTCTCAGGCCCCTTCTGAGTTAGAATCTGCATTTAACAAGGTCCCCCAGTGATTAGTAGCCACATTAAGGTGGGGAGAAGCCTATTAAGGGACCACCACCACCCTCTCTCTCTGTACCATCCATATGCTGAACTCCTCTGCCCTGGGAATTTCATTCATTCAGTGTGTACGCAACGCCTATTGTGTGTCAACATTAGGCTTGGGCACTGAAAAAACAGCAGACGGTTCTTGAGGAGCTCAAGGTCTGGTAGGGGAAATGCATGAAAACAGTGACAGCAACTGTGAATAAAGTACTCTGGGAAGACAGAAAAAAGAATGACCTCACTTTGCCTGGACAAATCTGGTACTCTTCACAGAGAACATGGCTTTGGGCCTGGGTTTCGAAGGATGAATAGTTTATTTGGCCAAGAAGACTTTGCATAGGAAAGACTGTGAGTAAGAGGCAGAGGACTGTAGAAGAGCCTGGCATTTGAGAGGCAGAGGCTGTGGTTTTGTCTCCAGATAATGTTTCATCTATCAGGAAAAACTTTAAGCTTTGATGCAACCCAAAGGGCCTGGAAAATGATTTCTTCCTTGAGCATGATGATAAGAACGTGGGTAAATATCCAGATGTCCCAGAAGCCTCTTGGATCTGGCTGCAGACAGTGTTCCTCTGGGATCTTTCTGCACACCCGTTTCCCAATGGCATGACCTTGTGTTTGCTCAGCCTGGTGTTCTCTCCCTCGTGCTTCCTTCACACCCACCAGGAAAGATGATCCAGAGATGAAAAATAATTTAGCTTTGGCTTTGAGGTTCCCTCCCATCACTTTTCAGTGAGGGGAATATAAAGGGGGTTTCAAGGAAAGGAGAGGAGAAATGAGTCTCCGAGGACTTTTCCCTGTTCAGATTTCTCGACTTTTATTTCTTGGCCTACGATATAGTTCTTCCTCAGTCTATCTCAGCTGATGCCCTTTTCCATAGACTAACCTTTCACTTTTTGTTTTTGATATCATGAAATACGTTAGTCATTGAAAGGATAATATAATGAATACTTGTATGTGCCTCAGCTCTCTTTAAAAATCAATGATATGGTGGCTGCCAGGGCCTGGGAGAAAGGGGGATGGGGGAGTTGGTGTTTAGTGGGTACAGAGATTCAGTTTTGCAAGATGAAATAGTTCTAAAGATCTGTTGTACAACAATGTGAATACACTTAATCACTACTGTACTGTCTGGTTAAAATGATTAAGGTGGTACATTTTATGCTATGTGTTTTCACCACAATTTAAAATCAATGACGCTTTAATTCCAAATCATCACCTGTGTTTGCCTGAAAAGGCAGATTTCTGCTGGCTCAGTGGTGTCCCTGAATCACAAAGAGGAGGACTGTATTTCTTCTCAAGCCCACAGAGGTGTAAGGACAGGAGCTCACTGAGGAGTCAAACTGTTTTTCTCTTGGGTGGAAAACTGTGCCAGGGAGAATCCTGGCCAGAGAGGTATTTAGTCATACTTTGCCCTTTCTTTTCCTACAGTTAGCTTACAAAAAGCACATCCAACAAGATAAAAATCATTCAGGGGATCATCCAAGGTCAGAGAAAAAGTGACAGAGTGTAATGGAGGCTGAAACTACCTTAGAGACACGGTTCACCTTTTCTGGAGATTATCTGGAGAGTGTCTGGAAGACCGCCTAGGTGGTCTCTCAGGCAAAGCCCCAGAGCCACAGTTTCTCCTGGGGAGCCTTGAGTAGACACGGAGCAGCCCATCTGAGGTCGTTTCTGGAGTCTATCTATTGTATCTATTGAATGCAGACTACAGGGAGAACTTGTGCGCTCTTATGAACAGTCTAGATACGTGATTGTTCCATCTGGACACGTGGGTGCCTCCCAGGCTGGAGCTAGAATCTCCCCAAAAGATGCTTTTGGGGTCTGTTCCACCAAACCTAATGAACACTCTGAGCCCCAAAGCCCCTCATCAGCAAACAAAGCTGCCCAATTTTAATCTGATGACTTAGTTTAAATCACGAGTTAAAGTTCATGATGAAGGCATTGACCTAAGAGCAGGAATCTCTCCAGGCAACCTGGGACACAGCTGTGAGCTCTGCCTCAACTTTCATTTTCTTGTTCCATCAAGTCAGTTCCTGAGGGAGGGTGAAGCCCTGCCAGGTCCTGAGGGAAGGAATTGGGTGTCTGCCTCTGAGGCTCACTCCCCTGGGGCTGGGTCAGAGCAGGATGGCTTCCAGGGAGCAATATATCCTGAGGGGACAGAGGAAGGGGACCCCAAAGATGTGTTTCAGGTTTGGTAACAGCATTTGTCACTGGTCACAAGACAAGGTCAGGATCTTGGGTCAGAATCAGACGTCCTGGATCACCTGGTCCAACCCTCTCACTCAATCGGGCCAGGGGCCCAGAGGTGTTAAGTAATCTGCCCAATATCACAGAGCTAGTAGGGCGATGCATAACTACGACTCAGGCCCTTCTGACCCCAAAGCCTGAGTCCTTTTCCTTCTACCATGGCCCCTTTTATCTCCCAGTACCTAAGCATGTGCTGGGCTGTGCTTAGTCACTCAGTTGAGTCCGACTCTTTGCAACCCCATGGACTGTAGCCCGCCAGGCTTCTCCGTCTATGGGATTCTCCAGGCAAGAATACTGGAGTGGGTTACCATGCCCTTCTCCAGGGGATCTTCCCAACCAAGGGATTGAACCCAGGTCTCCCGTACTGCAGGCAGGTTCTTTACCGTCTGAGCCACCAGGGAAGCCCAAGCATGGGTCTGCACATATCGGCTTCCCAGGCAGCACGAGTGTAAAGAAACTGCCTCCCAATGAAGAAGATGAAAGAGATGAGGGTTTGATCTCTGGGTTGGGAGGATCCCCTGGAGAAGGAAATGGCAACTTACTCCAGTATTCTTGCCTGGGAAACCCCATCGACAGGGGAGCCTGGTGGGCTACAGTCCGTGGGGTCACAAGAGTTGGACATGACTAGTGACTAAAACACCACCAGCATGGTCTGCACACATGGTAGATGCTTAGTTAGTTGCTGTGGTTTCCCCTCCTTTGCTCTCATGTTATGGTGTCTGGTATTCTCTGGGTTTTCCCCGCTTTCTCATCCTCTTTCTCTGAGTCAGTCCTACCCACAGGGATTCTGCAAGGCTCACACCCTCATCCGGGGTCTTGTTTCAGCGATGTTGGTCTGTCTCAATCTTCAAGTCTTTTTGGCTTCCGTGGCCTTATTCGAGGTTGCAGCATCTGACACAATTGGTAAGTGCCACCCTGCATTGGTTTCCCGGGGCTGCGGTTACAGAGGACCACAATCTGGGTGGTTTACGACAAGAGAATTTCGTCTCCTCCAGTTCAGGAGGCTAGAAGTCCAAAATCAAGGTGTTAGTGGCCCATGCTGCTCTAAAGGCTCAAGGGGAGAATCCTTCCTTGCCTCTTCCAGCCTCTGGTGGCTCCCAGCCATCCTTGACTTACAGCTGCATGACTCCAACTCCAGCCTGCTTCTCTGGGGGGTCCTCTCGTGTGTCCTTGCCCCTTGTGATAAAGCCACTAGTCAGCGGACATAGAGCACCCTCTAATCCCGGGCCCTTATTACTTCTTCTTAAAGTCACATTCTAAGGTTTTAGCTGGACATGTATTTTGGAGGGACACTATTTAAGCCACTACACTCCCCTTGTTCAAAGACTTCATCCTGATTCCCCCACCACTCCGGACCCTAATATGAACGAAAACAAGGAAACCCACCTCTACTCTAAGCCGTCTCCTTCCCTACCTCGGGATCCTGATGATCAGCTAAGCCCTTTGAGGGACTTGCTTATGGGTCCACGTCACCAAGAACCAAACAAATCCCACAGTCCAGTATCCAGATCCAATCTGAGTGGTCACACACCTTAATCCCGTCACTGGATCCAGGGAGCCCTCTATATCCGCAGGTTCTGCGTCAGCAGATTCAATTATCAGTAGATTGAAAGTATTTTATTTTTAAGATTCCAAGGACTTCCCTGGTGATCCAGTGGCTAAGATTCCATGCTCCCAGCGCTGGGGATCTGGGTTTGATCACTGCTCAAGGAACTAGATCCCACATGCCGCAGCTAGAAGTTCACATGCCGCAACTAAAGACGCTACAGGTTGCAACCAGCACAGCCAAATAAATTAATTTTTTTAAAAAGATTCTAGAAAACACCCCTTCAAAAAAAAATGCACTCTGGCAGCTATTTACATTGCATTAAGTATTATAAGTTATCTAGAAATGATAACTTATGATTTAAAGTATATAGGATGATATGATAGATTTACAAATACATTTTATATAAAGGACATGAGCATTCTGGGGGTTCCTGGAACAAATCCCCTGTGGATACTGAGGGATGACTGTATTTTAGTGGACTCCTAAAGAGCGATATTAATACCCTACTGAGGAGGATCAGAGAGTATTCTTCTCATTCTTGGCTTTTCCAACTGGGGGATGTTTCCTAATCTTGATCTCTTCCTGCTAAGATTTGAGGAGTGGGGATAACAGCAGAGAAAGAGGGGGCCAGAGCAAAGGGCTTCTCCAAAGAGTGGCGTCTGATACCTTGCTCCTTGTTTCCCTGCTCCAAGCACAGGCCGCCAGCACCACCACCATCTCTGATGCTGTGAGTAAGGTCAAGACCCAGGTCAACAAGGCCTTCCTGGATTCCCGGACCAGGTGGGTGAGACACACACACCACGCGCGTTCCTTCCTGGGCTTCCTGTTAAGGACAAGTGCATCTAGACCAGCCCTGACAGGCCAGTAAGCCAAAGCAATTATACAGCCTGCCTTCCCACCCCTCACCTGCGAGCAGGGGCCAAGCAGGAGCAAGAGCCCACAGCTCCTAAAGTCCTCAGCCTCGAAGTTTCCTTGAAGGGGATGTCTCATCTGATCCCATGAGCACTTTCTTTCCTGTAGTTGAGGGATTCCTTGGGTCATGCCTTCCAGGGTCTCAGAAAACCGGTCAGTCGTTTTTCGTTCGTTCAGCATGACTTAGATCAAGTCCTTAGGAACAGAAACTGAGATCTGCATTCACATACAGGTGACTTACTGGGAAGCACTCTCAGGAAGCTCTAGTGGAGCGAAGGAGTGAGGCCAGATGGGTAAAAAGAAGGCCAATAAGCAGGGATGCGGTTTAAGGTCCAGCCCCAGCTGACCCTGCAGGGAGATCCAGAGTGTGGGCTGTATCTCAGAGCCTGTCCTACCTCGAGCAAGGGAGCAGAGCATTCACCTGCCAAAGGTGTCCTTGGCTCAGCCAGATGTGCTGCAAGCTTGGTACTGGGGCTGGGGTGGGGGCGGCTAGAGGATGTCGCACACTGTGTGACTCCCAGGCATTCCAGACCGGCAGCTCCCCTGACTCAGAAGCCATTGCCCAAGAAAGTTAGAGGCAGGAGCCATCAGCAGCAGCTGCACCCACAGCAGCCAGCGGAGGGGCCCAAAGGCACTCAGGGAACATACGGGACACCGGCAGAGTCAGCTACCTCCCAACCCCGTGCAGGGGCTGGGCTTCCCAGAATAAGCAGTGCAGACTGCGTCCCTGCCCTCAGGAAGCACACGCTGGAGCCAGAGAGGCAGACAAACCAGGCGATCACTTCACGGAGCTGAAAACCACCTTGCTCATCCCTCTTGCTGTCTCTTTACTGAACTTGGGGTTTCACTCCCCCTTGGCTCTTGCATCAACTCTCAAGAGGTCCCCCAACTTCTTGGCTGACTTTTAGAGGACAAGATATGCTCTGATCTCTTCTAGTCCCAAGAACAGCATCCTTTCAAGAACTCGAATATCAGCAGAAGAAGATGAAGCCCCAAGACTCTCACTTTCCTCTGCTCAGAGCTGTTGTAGACTTCAGAGGGAAGGAAGGGTCCACGATCTGTCGTCCCTTTTTCCTGGGCTTCTTGCCATCCCCCAGCCTAGGTTTCTGACTTAGGGGTTAAGCTGAGGGGAGGAAGGAGAGATATAGGATGACAAAGCCTAAATCACTTGGATAATGTAGTGCCTGGAGGTGGGGTGGGGAGATCAGAAGTCCTTCCCTCCTTGGGCACTTTCGGCTCTCATACACTCTGCTGCCAAGCCTCTGACCCAGAGAAGTATCTGACCAGTAGCTCACAGCTCCAAGCTGCAGCCCGGGAGCTTGTGGCTCCCTCCCTAGTCCCTCGCGTATCACCTTGACCCAGGTCCTCTTTAAAGAGGCTCCAGAAGACCAAACAGTTTTTCAATGCAGGACCCTGGTGTGTCTCCCTTTGCCTGGCAAAGCAATAAAATTACCCTTTTCTACTTTACCCAAAACTGTCTCCGGGATTTGATTTGGGACCACTGTACAGAGAGGGGCTTCCCAGGTGGCTCAATGGTAAGGAATCTACCTGCCAATGCAGGAGACGCTGGTTCCATCCCTGGGTCAGGAAGATCCCCTGAAGAAGGAAATGGCAACCCACTCCAGTATTCTTGCCTGGAGAATCCCATGGACCAAAAAAAAACAAACAGAGCCTGGTGGGCTACAGTCCATGGGTCACCAAGAGTCAGATATAACTGAGCACGCACACACAGGTACGCGCAGAGGGCTGAAAGCTTTGCCCTGCCGCTGGAGGCTGTGTGGATTCAGGGCCCAGCGCCGGCCTGTCTGGCTTACTCTGCTGTTAGGTGCACAGTGCCAGCCACCTCCTCTTTTCTTGTTTTCTTTTGGCTCTTTGGGCAGGTGTCAGCCACCAGCCACAACTCCAGGACACACCGCAGCACCCTCTTCTTTTTCACTTTTTTTAAAATTAATTTTTATTGGCGTATAGTTGCTTTACAATGTTGTGTTAGTTTCTGCTGTATAGCACAGTGAATCAGCTATATGTGTCATCTATCCACTCCTTTCTGGATTTCCTTCCCAATTAGGTCACCACACGTCATTGAGTAGAGTTCCCTGTGCTATGCCCTTCGTTCTCATTAGTTACCTATTTTATACATAAGGTGTATATATATCAGTCCCAGTCTTCCAATTTGTAACCTCCTCCCCCTTGGTATCCATAAGTTTGTTCTCTACATCTTGACTCTGTTTCTGCTTTGCCAATAAGCTCATCTGTGCTGTTTTTCTAGATTCCACATGTAAGTGATATTATACAATATTTGTTTTCCCTCTTTCTGATTTACCTCGCTCTGTATGACAAGGGTAAAAATCTGTCTCTAGGTAAAAATATGGAACCTTTCACAAATTTGCTTGTCATCCTTGTGCAGGGGCCATGCTAATCCTTTCTGTATAGTCCCAATTTTAGGATATGTGCTGCCAAAGTGAGCACCTGTCCTCCTTGTAAGGACCTTATCATGGGACTGAGAGCAAAGAGGAAGCCCCACAGTGGTGGGAGGGAAATGTCCGGTATTTCAGCCACTGTCTCCCAATGAACCTTGTCTCTCCCTAACGTCAACCCTTTTATAGCCCAAGGTGGGGGTACACTAAAAGCCACAAAATCCGTGTTCAGCACCTCCTTTTTGAGTCATGCTGGCCAGGATGAGCAGCCCTGCCTTGGAACTCATCCCCACTGGTTAGTTCCTGGATTTGGGGACCTCATGGAGACATAATCACATTTAAACATTTTGTTCACAAGCAAACAAACAATCCAGCGCCCCACAAACTGTGATGAGGACAATGAAGGAAATAAACAGAGCAGTGGCTGCTACTCTAGCTGCAGGGAGCAGGGAAGCCTGATGGAGGATGAGAAGGAACAGGCCATGTAGCGAGCCAGGGGCTAGCATTACAGGGCCTGGGGGCAGTGCAGGAAAGAGCTTTGGGTGCAGAGGACACGGAAAGAAGGCCATGCTGGTGGTGGCGGTAGGAAAAGAGGACACACAGGTGGAGCCTGAGAGGCACAGGGTCAGAGGCAGAGCAGCGCCTTGGAGGGGCTGGGGGAGAAGGGGAGGGATCAGGCATGACAGTTCATGGGTGTGGGCTCTCCTTTGCAGGTGATGAAAATGTCTGGGAGCTAGACAGAGGCAAAGCTCACATAATGCCATGAGCATGTACGCTATAAGACCATGGATTCAGGTACGCCACAGGGTGAGCCAAGAAAGTGCTTAAATCAGAGTAGCCTGGTCTGCTTTTCATTCGAAAAAGCTCCCTCCTGCAGCCAGGTGGAGAATGGATGGGAGGAGGACAGGAGGGGAGGCAGTAGTCTGCTGCAAGCATCCAGATGGGGGAGGGTGACGACTAGGACGAGGGCAGAGGCCTGGAGATGGAAAAAGAGTTCCTCCACAGCCCTGCCTGCTCCCCTGGAGCCCAGGTCGGCCTGCTTGTCCAAGTCACCCCTCCGGCTGAGACACCAGGCCCCTGCGTGCTAGAAGTAGAGTTAACGACTTGATCCACAGGGACAGGCCAGGAGTCACAGCCTGTGAAGTGTATCCCAAAAGCAAGGTTGTCTTCCTGAGAGTTTGAGCCACTTTCAAAATTTCAGAGTCTTCGAGCCGTAAAGATCATCTCACAGGACCCCTCATCTCACACAGGAGTGGGGAGAGGGCTCTCATGCAGGTCTTCACCCACCTCACCTGTTTAGTAGTAAAAGTCTATTTCCTCTGTTTTTCCAGACTGACTACATTCTATTGACCTGTCTTTGATTCTGTCTTCTTATGTCCACCTGACTGCTGGGTCTAGCCAACAAGCTTTTAATTTCAGTTAGGGTGTTTGCAGGTCTATAATTTCGACTTGTTGTTTTCTTTTAATAAATTCTACTCTTTTTTTCAAACTTGAAACTTTTTATTTTGTACTGGGGTATATAGCCAATTAACCATGTCGTGGTCGTTTCAGATGAACCGCAAAGGGACTCAGCCATACATAGTAAATTCTACTTTTATGAAATGGTCTGGGTTTTTTTTTTTTTTTTTCCATTTAAGAAAAACTTAAAATTGATTATTGAACCATTTTAATGACAGCGGATTTTAAATCATTTTAAAATCTTTATCAGATGTCTCCAGCATCTGGTTCACGCCAGTATTGGCATCAGTTGGTTGCCCCCAAGGCTCAGTGAGGGGAGGGTTCCACAGTCAGGGGCTCCTCAGTCGGAATCGTACATCCGGGGACTTAGGCGTATTTGGTTTCCCCCAACTGAGCCGGAAGCCGCCAATACAGCGGCAACTCTCTGATTCTAATTCAGGAAGTTCTCAGGTCCATCTGCCTGCCTTCCCTTAGAACCAGACTTAACCAAGCTTAAAGACACACTGCAGCTTCCTCCTCCCAGAGGCGGTTTTCCAGAGGCATCCGAGGAGAGCTGAGTAAAGATACCGAGAGCACAGACGTGGGGGGCTCCTGCTTGCTGCCCACACCCCCATGTCTCCCCCACTGCTCTCCACTGTAGGCTGAAGACGGCCTTGAGCTCTGAGGCACCCACCACCCGACAGCTCTCAGAGTACTTCAAGCACGCCAAGGGCCGCACCCGCACGGCCATTCGCAACGGGCAGGTGTGGGAGGAGTCCTTAAAGAGGCTGAGGCGGGACACAACCCTGACCAACGTCACAGGTACGGAAATCCCACCAGCCCCCCAAGGGCAGGAAGGACTCTTCTTTCTCCCTGCGGGAAAGAGCAGAAGCCATCAAGACTGCAGTTCCTGTTGAGAGCCCTCAACTCTCCCTCAGAGCAAGGAGGGGCTGGGAGGACAGCCAGGTCAGTGCTCTTTCGGCAGAGAAAGGGACTCGGGCCCAGAAAGATCACACTGCCAGCTCCAAATGAGGCGACATTCGTGCCCTTTGGCATAATACCAGCTGTAAGGCCTCTGTCCAGAGGAAGGACTAAAGTCAGTAAACACGGGCTCCCTGTCTCAAACCACAGTGCACCACTTCCGCCTGTGAAAAGGACATTTAAGCCACCTGTGTCAGGGGAGATTTACTGGGATTATGTCACGGGTGAGGAACTGTCCCTCTTGTTCTGGGTACTGTGGAGCTGAAACAATGGGCTTGCCAATTGATCATGAGCTCCTCAACCCCTCCACCCCACCCCTGGCCAAATGTCACAGTTCATGGACCGTCATGGAGGAAGGGGGTTGATCTTGACGGAAGGAAGAGACTGCAGGTTCTTGCTGGGAAAACTTCAAGTGAGGGAAGATACCTGGCCTAGGACATGGGCAAATTCCAAAGTTCCCAAAGGAAGGAAGGAAACCAGGACAAGGTAGGGAGGAGAAGGGAGCGCTTTGAACTCGATGAGACTCAAAAGGTGCTGGGGCTTGAACCTTGGCCCCTGCCCATTTCTGCAGATGAGCCCCCTGAAGAAGCCCCCCAGGGCTGGATCCCCCTGACTCCTTTTCCCTGCAGGTACCAGGATGGAGTACAGGCTGCTCTAGGACTTGGCTGGCTCTTCTGAGGCCTCATGAAGGCCTCTGATGCCTAAAACTCCCCAGTGTTACGCCCCCCCCCAAGACCACACCGCTCCTCACTTAAAAATGGCCTATCCCTTCCCAATATCTTTCCCATTTAGATTCCTGTGTGCTTAGTACTTTAGAGGTCAGTGGAACTTTTTTCTTTTTTCGCAATGCCATGTGGCATCTGAGATCTTAGTTCCCCAAACAGCGGTTGAACTCTCACCCCCTATGGTGGAAGTGTGGAGTCTAAACCACTGGACCACCAGGGACATACCCATCAGCGGAGCTTTAGAAGAAAAGCAATCTTATCAAACTAACTTATACTAACATGCACCTAACCTCTCAGGGGGTACTTTTATTCTAAAAGAAAACCCCGTTGATTCAAATGATCTGATAGACCAAGAATTACTAACAGTTCTGGAGAGATTACTAATCTGTGCCGCCTTGGGCAAGTCTTGGGAACCCTATGGTCTCCGTTTCTTCTCTGTAAAGTGAGAATTAAAAGTTTTACCGCAACGAGTTGTCAGGGTTAAAGGTGAAACCCCCTGAGAAACGCTTGCTTAGAATGTAAAATGTATTCTTCCAAAAATCAAGTTCAAAAGATGAACCTCCCCTCCGGGCCTCGGAATGGAGGAAGAACCCAGGCCCAGAAAGAATAGAGGGTTTTCTGACACCACCTTGCCCTGTGGCGTCTCTTCTCTTTCAGACCCTAGCCTGGACTTGACTGCACTCTCCTGGGAGGTGGGCTGCGGTGCCCCGGTTCCTCTGGTGAAATGTGATGAAAACAGCCCTTACCGCACCATCACGGGAGACTGTAATAACGGGTGAGCGGCAGTGGGGGTGTGTAGTGGGCAGGGTGGCCCCCCTGCCCCGCCCAGCCCAGCCAGGGCCTTGGCCCCTTGGGCACTACGGGCAGGACTCCCACGGCCTCACCCTCCCGGGCCAGCGTCCCGCTGGAATCCGTTCTGTTGGAACCCGCCTCACTTTCCCAACTTGTCTAAAGAGACCACCGTAGATCCGGCTGGAAGGAGCGCCTTTCCCGAGGGCGGAGGAGCCCCGAGCCCTCGGGGACGGGAGTGGTCCGAACCACCTCACCCTTGAGAGGCACCTCCTCCGCATCCTGTCTCCCTGGGGCAGAGGCTCCCGTCCTTCCCCGGGGGATCCCCGTGGGCTGTGCGGAGAAGCAGACCCGGGAGCCAGCCGGCCGAGGCTGAGGGCCAGCCTTGCCGTTTCAGGAGGAGCCCCGCGCTGGGCGCCGCCAACAGGGCGCTGGCGCGCTGGCTGCCGGCGGAGTACGAGGACGGGCTCGCCGCGCCCTTCGGCTGGACGCAGAGGAAGACGCGCAACGGCTTCCGCGTCCCGCTGGTGAGCGCGGCCGTGGGAAGGGGGCGAGCCCCGAGCCGGCGCGGGGACGTGCAGTCAGAGGGGAAGGGAGGCGGCCCCCTAAGTACCCGAGGCGAGGACGCAGACACAGGCGCGAGGAGAGACAGACGCGCGCGGCAGAACCACACCCGGGGAGACACGGAGATGGGGACTCGCTCACTCGAGGTGTTCCGGAAAACGCCACTAGAGGGCTGCAGATCCCGCGTCCCGAGCCCAGCCACGTGGTGGGCATGGCCCAGTCGCCATCAAGCCAGGTACCCCGGGGTCTCCCAGGCAGATGGCCTCCCTGCGCCATCCTGCTGGCGCTTGTCCAACCGCAGCCCCTGGAGTGCATCAGCTGTTGTTTGCCTGGAGGTCCCATCTATTGGCCTCATCTGAGTTGGCAGGCCCTCCCCAGAGCCCCTCTGTTCCTGTTTCCAGACACCTGGCACCTCCTCCGTGGCATTTACTTAAGGGACAGCCTGTCTTTTTTTCCCTCTTTGAGTGGAAAGGGCACTGGCCTTGAAACCATCAAGTCGTACAGACCTGGCCCTTTGTAGCGGCAGGCGGTGGGTGAGTTGCTCTCACCCTTCTTGGACTCAGAATGGGAGTAATGCCACCCACTTCACAGCTTGTCCTGAAGAGGAAGTGTACCTGTTACGTCCTGGGTACTCAGTATACTGCGTTCAATCTGAATCTTCAAAGCCCCTTTTCTTCCCTCTCCTTCTGTCTCCATCTTGTAGGCCCGTGAGGTATCCAACAAAATTGTAGGCTACCTGGACGAAGAGGGTGTTCTAGACCAAAACAGGTCCCTGCTCTTCATGCAGTGGGGTCAAATTGTGGACCACGACCTGGACTTCGCCCCGGAGACGGAACTGGGGAGCAGTGAGCACTCCAAAGCCCAGTGTGAGGAGTACTGTATCCAGGGAGACAACTGCTTCCCCATCATGGTAGGCCCCTGCAGTGGGGGGCCCCTGGCAAACTGCTTGCATCCCTGGTGTAGCAGGTGTTCCCAGCCCATCAGCCAGGACCTCCTGGAGACCTTGAATGCTGATCTGACAGCTTCCCAAGCCTCTCACATTCTATTCATTCATTCGCCCACTTATTTAGTAAATAGACATCCATCATCTGCCATCATCAGGCAACACACTAAGCACCTGAGATTCAAAGGTGGAGACAGCATCCCTTCCCTCGAGGGCAGAGGACCTGTGTGGGAAATAGACAAGTAATCACTAGTGGCAAACCTGGGAAGCTCTGGAGAGAGTTTTCTTCATCCCTGGCCCAGCAACACTGATGTCACCGGGGGTCTTATTAGAAATGTAAAATCTCAAACCATACCCCAAAGATAAGCAGAATCTACATTTTATTCAGATCCCCAGGAGAGTCATTGTATACCCAGTAAATGTGTGGAATGCCACCGTGAGTCATCATGGCGTCCAGGAAGGCTACTCTCAGAAAGAGCTGAAACGTGATGGATGAGTCAGAATGAGCAGCAGGGACTTATGGGAATTTCCAGCAGAAAGGGAAAGGAATTTGCAGTGGTGCACCTTTCTTCTTATTCGTGGGTTTTACAGCGAGAGCGTGATTATTCACTCAAGCATATCAAGAATATGTGTTGTGGTAGAAAGAACATGGGCTTCCCAGGTGGCACTAGTGGTAAAGAACCCACCTGCCAATGCAGGAGACATAAGAGACATGGGATCGATCCCTGGATTGGGAAGATCCCCTGAAGAAGGGCATGGCAGCCCACTCCAGTTTTCTTATCTGGAGAATCCCATGAACAGAGAAGCCTGAAGGCTACTGTCCATAGGGTCAAAAAGAGGCAGACACAACTGAAGCGACTTAGCACAGCACAGCACGTGAAGAACATAAGCTGTGGAGTAAGGTCAACCTAGATCTGAGTCCCACATCTTTCCCTTTCAGTTTGTAAGTTCTTGGGCAATACTTAACCTTTTGGAGCCTCAGTTTTCTCGCATGTAAAGTGGGACAGAATTACCTACCTTACAGGGTTTTATGAGGACCAAAGTGAAATAAAGTTACACACAATAGCAAGCACGTGGTAGGTCCAAAATAAGTAAATGGTAGCTGTTGTTAGTAGTAATTATTAACAAACTCTTTCCTGCCTCATGTCCTGCTTCCCTGTGCCCGGATCTCAGGACTCCCTCACAACCAAAAATTTGGAGCTTTTCCTCTTGGCCCTTTTACACAGCAGGAGGTAGTGAACTTCAGGGTCCTGGGGGTCCAGGATGTAGCGTCAGCACGAGGCCTCTGGAGCCAGTGTCTGGCACCAGGGTCCCAGGAGGGCACCATCAGCATCTTTGCCAGCTGCATCCAGACCTACCCTGGGGAGAGGCTGCCGGCTGTACCACCTCTGCAGTCACCCACCCGCATCTCTCTGCAGTTCCCAAAAAACGATCCCAAGTTGAAGACTCAAGGGAAATGCATGCCTTTCTTCCGAGCCGGGTTTGTCTGCCCCACTCCACCTTACCAGTCGTTGGCCCGAGATCAGATCAATGCTATGACCTCCTTCCTGGACGCCAGCTTAGTGTACGGCTCTGAGCCCAGTCTGGCCAGCCGTCTCCGGAACCTCAGCAGCCCGCTGGGCCTCATGGCTGTCAACCAAGAAGCCTGGGACCACGGGCTGGCCTACCCGCCCTTTAACAACAAGAAGCCAAGCCCCTGTGAGTTCATCAACACCACTGCCCGAGTGCCCTGCTTCCAAACGGGTGAGTCTAGGCTGGGAATAGAGGGGCCCAAGGACAAAGGGATTATCCTGGGGACTGAGAGCAGAGGGAGGCCGGAAAAGCTTCGCGAGGGTGCTGGGTGGCTTCCAAGCACTGGAAGTGACCCTTGCTTCTTCTCACCGTCTTCTGGAAAAATACACACTGAAAGCCACCACTGCTGCAGGCACTGGTCCGGGACTGGCAGAAGGGCCCAGATGAATGCAGGATCTAGGAACATGTGTTCAGTGTATGTAAAAAAGAGAATTATGGAAATCCAGAAAAGCACAAAGAAAAAATCCACAAAATCCCACTACTCACAGATAGTCATCGTTGACATTTTAAGGCCTGTCTTTCCAGCTCTTTTCCTATCATAGATCTTGTTCTACATTGTTTTACACAATTGGGGTCACACTAGAGTGTGGCTCTGCAATCCAATGTTTTCTCTTCACCTATCACGTCTTTAAATATTTTTTCTTCTACGTCATGATCTTTAATGGTTACCTGGCATTCCACGGCATATGTTTACCATAATTTATTTTACCAACCCTATTTGGCGATGTTTAAGTCATTTTTAGCTTTGCTGTGATTTTGTTGCTGTTTTTAAGGTCGTGAGCATCCTTGTTGATGAATCCTTGTGCTGATTTTCAATACGTTTACTAAGATAACTTCCTAGAGGAGGAAGTTCTATATAAATCAAAAGGAATGTATATTTTTAAGGCTTTTTATAATCTTGGCACAGAGCCCCTACTCCATGCAGCCTGTGCAGCTGAAGCCCTCCAATTCTCATTCTAGAGACTCATGCCCTCCTGATCCTCTCTGCCTCTGGCTTCCAGAGGTCTTATCTCTTCCAAAAATCCAGTCTTCTAGGATGAAGCCCACTCAGACATGGCAGAAGGCCCAGGTCTCTTGCTAGATCCCTTGGATTCTGTGTCCACACACATCTCACATCAGTCTAGACACAAAGCCAAGCCCTTCCTGTTTTCTATAAAAATATCCACTAAGACCAAGCATTTGTGACTTTCACAGACTTTCCTGAAGATCAGAGGACACAAAGAGAAGCCCCCTGTAAAGCACCTGGTCTTTCACCATCTGCATGACCCTCTCCTCCCGACAGCCCCCATCTCTAGATTCTTCTCCTTATTACATGGAATAATTTAACCCTTCCCAGGTTCCTACCCTCAAACTTGCATTCCTAAAACCGTCAGAGTTGCTCTGAACAGTAAAAAGCCCCTCGCTCATTTGTAGGCCCTGTCTTAGAAGGCAATCTGGATTTAATTAGCAAAATTTTACTTCTTAATGTCATCTGTAGTCTTTACCACAGTCTAGTGGGGGGTCAACCTTATCATCCCCATTTTCACAGATATGAAGACTGAGGCTTAGAAACATTAGGTAACTTGTCCAAAGTCACAGAACTAAAAGGTGTGTGTGCAGAGCTGGGATTCAAATCTGTGAATCACAACTCAGATCTCTTTCCAGCTTAAATTAACTAGGAGGAGGGACTTAAGAGAGCTTCCTGCTGGGGCACCATCATGTATTTCTTTGTGTAGGTTACTGGGTTCAGGGGCTGCTCGGGGTGAACCCACCTTCCTGCCTTCTGGGCTTTCAGGAGATTCCCGAGCCTCAGAGCAGATCCTGCTGGCCACTGTCCACACCCTCCTTCTCCGGGAGCACAACCGGCTGGCCAGAGAACTAAAGCGACTCAACCCTCACTGGGATGGAGAGAAGCTCTACCAGGAAGCCCGGAAAATCCTGGGAGCCTTCATACAGGTGAGAAGCCCGGCTTGCTCACCCGGCTCTGCCTTCTGCCTGCTGCCAGACCTCCATCCTCTCCTCTCCTGCTTCCTTCCCACTGTCTCACTCTTGTAAACCCTCCCTTCTGTTTCTTCAGCTTCTCTGCCCCAAAATGAATCCCTGGATTCGGGGTGTCAGCAGGTCATTCATATGTTGGTCACTCAGTGTGCCCCCTCAGGTGCCATCACTCCTGGGATGATTACATCGCCATTATTTTGATTGTTTGGATTGGATTATCTGTTAATCCCACACCTAAGCCAAAGGTCACAGGCACGAGTCAATTGCTATTGTTGATCAACTGACTGACTAGAATACACTTAGAAAGGTGGATATGTTGACATGAACCATACATGTAGTTTTAAAAAACATTTTATTTAAAAATTCTTGTAGACGCTTAGGGAGTTGTAACCCCCAAAATGTGCATGCACCTAGTCTCCCCCCAGTGCTAACATTTTGCAAAGCTATGGTACAATTGCAAAAGCCTGAAGTTAACATTGCTATGAACCATAAAGTTTAATCGGATTTCACCAATAATAAATGCAGTCAATTTGTGTGTGGTGTGTATGTGTGTGTGTGTGTGTGTGTGTGTGTGTGTAGCTTCATGCAGTTGTATCATGAAAAATGTGTAGTTTCATGTAACCACCACCACAATAAAGACACTTAGCTCTTCCATCACCACAGGACTCCCTTCTGCTACTTTTTTGCCAGCTGTAGCTCAGCTGGTAAAGAATCTGCCTGCAGTTCGGGAGACCTGGGTTCGATCCCTGGGTTGGAAAGATCCCCTGGAGAAGGGAAAGGCTACCCACTCCAGTGTTCCGGCCTGGAGAATTCCATGGACTGTATAGTCCATGGGATCAGAAAGAGTCGAACGTGACTGAACGACTTTCACTTCACTCACCCTTCCTGATAGGTACGTAATGATATTGCATGTGGTTTTACTTTGCATTTACCTGATGGCTGATCACACTGAACATCTTTTCACATGCTTTTTTTTTTTTTTGCCATCTGCATATCCTCTTCAGTAAAACTTTGGTTCATGTATTTTGCCCGTTTTCTTTCTTTCTTTTTTTGCTTTTAATTTGTTTGTTTTTTGGCTGCCTTGGGTCTTAGTTGCGGCACATGAGCTCTTTCACTGTGGCCTATGAGCTCAGCAGTTTCGGTGCACCGGGGTAGTTGTCCGCAGTGGGAGCTTAGTGCACAGACCAGGACTGGAACCCGAGGCACCTGCACTGGAAGCATTGGAAGGTGGATTCTTAACCACCAGACCACCAGGGAAGTCCCTATTTTTCCCATTTTCAAATTCGAGTTTGTTTTTTGATGTTGAGTTTTCAGTGTGTGTTAGTCACTCAGTCGTGTCTGACTCTTTGCAACCCCATGGACTATAACCTGCCAGGCTCCTCTGTCCATGGAATTCCCCAGGCAAGAATACTGGAGTGGGTTACCATTCCCTCCTCCAGGGGATCTTCCTAACCCAGGGATCAAACCTGGGTCTCTTGCATTGCATGAAGATTCTTTACTATCTGAACCATCAAGGAAGCCAGTTCTCATACCATTCTAGGTATGAGTCTTTTGTCCGATATATTTTCTCCCAAGTCTGTACTTTGTCTTTTCATTCTCTTAATAGGGTTCTTTTCAGAGTAAGGGCTTTAATTTTAATGAGGTCAATTTATCAGTTTTTTTCTTTTCACATACTGTGAAATCCTTAACACTTTTGGTGTTAAGTCTCAATTCTTTCCCTAAGTCTTAGATCCCAAAGATCTATCTCCTGGTTTTATTTTTCTAGACGTTTTATGGTTTTATCTTTTACATTTAAGTTCATGATCCATTTGAGGTTAATTTTTGTATAAAGCATAGGGTTTAGGTCAGGGTTCATTGAGGGGCAGGGTGACTATGGATTTCTGATGGCTCCAGCACAACTTACAGAAAAGCTATCTTTCTCCTTTTGAATTGCTTTTGCTCTTTTGTCAAAAATTATTAATATTTGGCCATATTCATATAAATCTATTTCTAGATTGCCCATTCTACTCCACTAATCTATACGCCTATCCCTGTACCCGTACCCGTGTTCAATAGCTGCAGTTATATGATAAGACTTAACATTAGGAAAAATGACTCTTCTCACTTTACTCTTCTTTTTCGAAATCACTTCGGCCATCGTAGGGTCTTTACCTTTCCGTAACATTTTAAAACATGCTTATCTATGTCTAGAAAGAAGTCTTGCTGAGATTTTGATAAGAATTGTATTAAACCTTTGATCAATTTAGGGACAATTGACATCCTTACTATGTTGAGTTTTCCAATATATAAACAGTGTGTATGTCTGTGTGTTAGTCCTTCAGTCATGTCTGACTCTGTGACCCCATGGACTGTAGCCCACCAGGCTCCTCTGTTCATGGGGATTCTCCAGGCAAGAATACTGGAGTGGGTTGGCATGCCCTCCTCCAGGGGATCTTCCCAACCCAGGGATCGAACCCAGGTCTCCCGCACTGCAGGCAGATTCTTTACTATCAGGGAAGCCCATAAACATAGTATGTCTCTCCAAATATTTAGATTTTCCTTGATTTATTTCATCAGCATTTTATCATTTTAATCATACAGATCCTGTACATGCTTGTTACATACCTGAATATTAACTTCCTTTGGAAGAATTGTAAATGGTATTACATCTCTTATTTCAGTTTCCACTTATTCATTATCAGTGTGTAAAAATATAATTGATTTTTATGTGTTGATTCTGTATCCTAGGACCTTGCTAAACTCAGTTCTAGGAATCTGTAGATTCCTTGGGATTTTCTACACATAGTTGTGTCATCTATAAATAATTAGTTGTATTCCTTCTTTTCTAATTTGTGTGTTTTTCATTTCTTTATCTTGCCTTATTACAGGCAAGAAAGGTATGCCTTCACTACTATACAGAATAAGAGTGGTGACAGCAGACAGGCTCATCTTCCCAGCGGTAAAAGAAACGCATTCAAGGCTTTCCATTAAGTATGTTGATTGTGAATTTTTTTGTAAGTGCTCTATATGAAGCTGAGGAAGTTCTGCTCCTCTCCTAGTGTACTGAAAGGTTTTAAATGAATAGATGTGGAGTTTTGTCAGGTGGTTTTTCTGCATAGACTCATATAATTATATGACTTTTCTTCTTTAGTCTATTCTGGTTGCTTTAGGTTTATTTTGTCCTTACTGCTAGTTTATTGAGGTGGGAACTTAGATTATTGACTTGAGAGCTTTTGTCTTTTCTAATATAAGTATTCAGTTCAGTTCAGTTCAGTCGCTCAATCGTGTCCGACTCTTTGCGACCCCATGAATAGCAGCACACCAGGCCTCCCTGTCCATCACCAACTCCCGGAGTTCACTCAGACTCACATCCATCGAGTCAGTGATGCCATCCAGCCATCTCATCCTCTGTCGTCCCCTTCTCCTCCTGCCCCCAATCCCTCCCAGCATCAGAGTCTTTTCCAATGAGTGAACTCTTCGCATAAGGTGGCCAAAGTACTGGAGTTTCAGCTTCAGCATCATTCCTTCCAAAGAAATCCCAGGGCTGATCTCCTTCAGAATGGACTGGTTGGATCTCCTTGCAGGCCAAGGGACTCTCAAGAGTCTTCTCCAACACCACAGTTCAAAAGCATCAATTCTTCGGCGCTCAGCTTTCTTCACAGTCCAACTCTCACATCCATACATGACCACAGGAAAAACCATAGCCTTGACTAAACGGACCTTTGTCAGCCAAGTAATGTCTCTGCTTTTGAATATACTATCTAGGTTGGTCATAACTTTCCTTCCAAGGAGTAAGCATCTTTTAATTTCATGGCTGCAGTCACCATCTGCAGTGATTTTGGAGCCCCAAAAATAAAGTCCGACACTGTTTCCACTGTTAGAAGTGATATAAATTTCCCTCTTGGCACTGTTAGTTGTATCCCGCAAATGTTGATAACCCTGTGTTTTCGTTTTAATTCAGTATGTATGTTTTGTTGTTGCTGTTACTTCCTTTCTCTTTGACCTGTAGGTTATTTAGAAGTCTATTATTTTATTTCCAAATGTTCAGAGATTTTGCTGCTGCCTTTCTGTTACTGATTTCTAGTTTGATTCCATCATTGTCAGATAATATACTCTATATGATCTCAATTCTTTCAAGTTTGTTAAGGTTTGCTTTATAACTCTGGTACAGTTATCTTGTTGAATGTTCCACGGATCCTTAAGAAGTGCTTGTGCATCCTGCTATGGGTGGAATGTTACCTGTTACATTGTCCCTTCCTTTCTGAAGGTCCTAGCCTCCTTCTGGTATCATTTCTTTATATTTAAAGAGTTTCTTTTAGCCATTCTCTGAGGATAGGTCTGCTCGCAGTAAATGCTCTTCCTTTCCTTCATCTGAGAATGTCTTTATTTCCCTTTTATTCCAGAGGAATCGTATTACCAGATACTAGCTTCAAGGTTGGCAGTTCTTTTCTTTCAGCACTTGAAAAATGTTGTGCCACTCCCCTCTTGCCTCCATGGTTTCAAATGAGAAATTCACTGCTATTCAAATTGAAAGGGAAGCTCGCTCAGTTGTGTCCTACTTTTTGTGACCCCATGGACTATACAGTCCATGGAATTCTCTGGGCCAGAATACCGGAGTGGGTAGCCTTTCCCTTCTCCAGGGGATCTTCCAGCCCAGGGATCGAACCCAGGTCTCCCACATTGCAGGATTCTTTACCAGCTGAGCCACCAGGGAAGCCCAAAAAAACTGGAGTAGGTAGCCTATCCCCTCCAGGGGATCTTCCCAACCCAGGAATGGAACCAGGGTCTCCTGTATTGCAGGCGAATTCTTTACCCACTGAGCTATGAGGGAAGCTATTCAAGTTGGTGTTCCTTTGTAGGTAATATATCATTTCTCCTTGGCTGTTTTTAAGAATTTTTGTGTTTAGTTTTCACAAACTTAATTATGATGTATCTTACAATAGATTTCTTTGGGTTTATTCTGTTTGAAATTCAGTTTCTTATATATGTTAATGTATGTCTGTCACTAATTTGGGGGGGCCAGTTTCAGGCATTATTTCTTCAAATACTTTTTCAGTCCTATCCAATTTCTCTTCTAATTCTGGAATTCCATTACTATGAACATTAGACTTTTTGTTATTGTGCCACAGAACACGGAGGCTGTGGTTTGTTTGACTTTTTTTTTGTTTGCTTTTGCTTTTTTTTTTAAGTCTATTTTCTTTCTGTTTTTCAGATTGACTCATTTCTATTGATCTGTCTTCAATTCTATCCTGCCATGTCCACCTTACTACTGAGTCTAGTCAACAAGTTTTTATTTGAGTTAGGATATTCTCAGTTATATAGTTTCAATTTGTTCCTTTTTTATGTAAATTCTA
Source organism: Budorcas taxicolor (assembly GCF_023091745.1). NCBI lineage: Eukaryota > Metazoa > Chordata > Mammalia > Artiodactyla > Bovidae > Budorcas > Budorcas taxicolor. Next base: position 9,127,825 of record NC_068928.1, read on the forward strand.
CTTCTTTTATTGGAGAAGGACATGGCAACCCACTCCAGTATTCTTGCCTGGAGAATCCCCTGGACAGAGCAGCCTGGCGGGCTACAGTCCATGGAGTCACAAAGAGTTGAACATGACTGAAGTGACTTAGCACTCCTTTTATGCAATGTTTTTCCATTTAAAACAACTTAAAATTGATTATTGAGGCATTTTAATGACAGCTGCTTTCAGATCTTCATCAGATGATTCCAGCATCTGATTCATGCCAGTATTGGCATCAGTTTATTATCTTTTCTCATTCAGCTTTGGCTTTCCTGGTTCTTGGTATTATGGGTGATTTTCGATTTTATCCTGGACAGTTTAGTTATTATGTTAGGAGACTCCTGATCCTATTTTAATCTTCTATTTAGGCACATACTATTCAATAATAAGTTACCCTGTGTAGGTTTGGTTATAGGTTCTGACATGCTTTTGCAAGCTTTAGTTCCAATGAGAGTTTAGCTTTCTGAGCCCTTGCAATGCTATTCTGGTCTGCTTCATTTTTCTTCATTCTTCTGGGGTCCCCACCCAATCCCTGCTGACTCTGTCTGCAGGGCTGGAAGGTACTCTCCTGGCTGCCTTCTGTTGCTGAGTAACCTTCTAGAGTTATGGGTTAACCTTCTAGAGTTATAGAAGCCACTATGCCTGAGTCTCTATGCCACTGGGTGAAGAACAGAGACACAGGGCTTCACTGCTGCAGGCAGATCGTGGGTTGGGTTGCGGATCAAGGGTTGAGATGGCTAATGGCTTGAATTGTGAAGCAGATGTGGGGACTCTTTACTAGGTTTTTGCTGAACTTCCCCCTAGCCAGGTCCTCTGGAGAATGAGAGAGAAGGTTTTTCTTAACTGCTTTTGTCTATTTCTGTTGAGGGTTGAAGACTGCCATCCTCTCATGGACCTAGTCTGGGGTATGTAGGAACTCACCATTTTGTCATTCCTTGACAAGGTCTTTAGCTAGTCCATCTTTCCAGCTTTTGGAGTCTATTTAGTGCTGTCTGTTGGCTAAAATTTCCAGGGCATTTAGTTCTGTTTAGTGGAGGATACATTTAGGTTTATTTAGTTACAGTCAGTAAGGAAAACTGAGTGAATTACATCTTGTTTTGGAACCAGAAGCCCCATGTGCATATTTTTAACCATCAAAGAGAACTATTTCGATTCATTTCTTAGCAAAATCTCCACAGTTCAATACTTATTTTTTAAGAAAATGTAGACCCATAAATCTTGCTGCTGGAGATGTGTATAGGAAATCAAAGGATAAAAATTATCTACCTGAAGGCTATCTGAGTTGAGCCTTTTATTAGTTTACTTGGGCTGCCATAACAGAGTAACGCAGACTGGGAGGCTTACACAACAGAAGGGTATTTTCTCACAGTTCTGGAGACTGGAAATCCAAGCTTAAAGGAGTTAGCAGGTTTGATTTCTCCCGAAGCCTTTCTCCTTGGCTTGGCCACCTTCGCTGTATGTTTTTCTCACGTGGTTTTCACGCACGTGTGTGCGTCTCTCTCTTATAAGGACACTAGTCTTACTGGATTAGGGCTCCACCCTTATGACATCATTTAACCTTAATTACAGGCCCTATCTCCAAATACAGTCCCATGAGAGAGTTAGAGCTCCAGCATAGGGTTTCTTGGACTACAAGAAAAAGAAACCCACTCGGGATAATTAAGATGTTCAGTATTGGTTCACCCTACACATGTATCACATGGAAGCTCCTAAGGGTTTCTCCTGGAACCCCAGGGCAGTGACTGTAACGCAGTCGGGCCTCAGCAAGGGTGACTGCCAGAGGCTGAAAATCCTTTGGAATTGAGGCAAGTCATTTTCACTGTCTCTCCCTCCCCTCTTCTCCTCCCCTCACATCTCTCTTTCTCTGTAGACGGGTTTTCTCTGCATTTCTGCTCACGGTAGAAAATGACAATCCATCTGTCCCCTCTATCGAGCACCATCAGAAACAGTCTAGGATAGCTGCATCTGAAATCTAAATTCCTGAGCAAGAGACTCTGACTAACCAGCTTAGTCTGGGGCCCCGGTCAAGCCCGTCCACTGTGGCCAGGGGCAGGGTTCCGTCTCCTGCTGCCTCCCAGAGCCTGAGGAGCAGGCGGCCCGCTCCAAGGATGGCGTCTCCAGAGTCTGTGCTGCTGAAGGAATGGGAAGGACCCCTGAGGGCAAGAGAATATTATACACGGTCAGTGGCATAATCGTGAGCTAGGTAGAAACATGAGAGATATTAGGTAAAAAAGCAGAATGCATTTCACGACGTGTTCTCTAGGATTACGACCAAGTTACAATATGTATACCATAAAAATTAGAGAGAATAAACAATTAACATAATTATCGTGTTGTGGGATGGCATGACTTTATATTTTTTCAAAATTTTCTCAGTTTATGTTAGTTCACTCTTCTGAGCAAAACAAACGAGAAACTGACCTCTCCATGGAGCAGCACTTCTTTCAGAATGGGGGACTGAATGAACTCCCCTTGGTTACCCTGTGACTCATTCCTGTGGTTCTCCATTCCTCTTGCCCTGGCCTGTGGGAAAAAGTTTAATAGTATAATTTTAGGTTAAAGTGATACACGGAGACTGTGATGTTAGCTTCATCATAAATTTAGAGCAAAGATGGCCAAGAGAGTACATTTCAAATGTCAAATTCAAGGGACTGATCAGTAGAGCCTATATTGAGACAGATCATGGAAGATCAGCAGAAACTATGTCATGATCAATCAGTAATGTCTGCTAGGGTTATGGGAAGGAGAATTGGACACATGCAACGCGTAGGACACATATGCAGTCCATTTGCCATCCTTGATTTTTGACCACTCCTCCTTGGCTCCAACCTCACTCCACAAAGGTTTGAGTCTTCTCATGCCTTTTTTTCATAACTTGTGTTTCCTTGCAGATTATCACCTTTAGGGACTACCTACCCATTGTGCTAGGTAGTGAGATGCAGAAGTGGATCCCGCCCTACCAAGGCTATAACAACTCTGTGGATCCCCGAATTTCCAATGTCTTCATCTTTGCCCTCCGCTTTGGCCACATGGAGGTTCCCTCCACTGTGTCCCGCCTGGATGAGAATTACCAGCCGTGGGGTCCGGAAGCAGAGCTCCCCCTGCACACCCTCTTCTTCAACACCTGGAGGATAATCAAAGATGGTATGTCCTTTTGGGGATGCACTATCACCTGGCTGTCTCACTCTGCAGCCTGCTTCTAGAAAAACCTGGCGTGGAAGTCAGGCTCCTGCCACTTCCTATGCAACCCTGGGCAAGTGACTTCACCTCACTGAGCCTCAGTTTCTTCATTTGTAAAATGGGGGCACTAATAATATCTCTCTCACTAGGATATTAAAATGAAATAACTATATACTAAATAATTATCAACTATTATAAATATATAATGAAATTAATATTTGTGTATCTCTTTAAACATAGTCACAAACACACAAATAAATCAGCAATTACTTTTTTCACCTATTAGATTAATGGTACATTTATTAGCAAACTATGGAGAACTTGGAACTCCTTGTGTGTTAGTCTGTCCAAAAGACAGTGAAAATATGTATTAGATGGAAATTAGCACATTTTGACAAGCAATTTTATATTTAGAAATTTACCTATAGGACATAATAAGGAGTGTTCGAATGTATATGTAAACTCAACGGTACTCATTACAGCCTTGATTATACTTGTAAGATTATAAGTAATCTGTTTACCAAATCATAATGCTAGGAAAATTAATAGTGCACTTATGCAATTTAATTGTATTTAATATATTGAAATTAATTGACATTAAAATCTAGGTTTTTCAAAAGTTTGGCCATTAGTTCCTGAGTATCAACTATGTTTGAAACATTAATATTGTATTTTATTCATATAAAATGAAATATGTATGTGCTTGTTTGGATATGGCCAATAAACTAATTTTATAGGAAGATTGTTCCAAAAAAAAATGAAAGACATATATACAGTAGTTCCTGACACACAGGAGGTGATCACTAAATATTAGTTATTATTCTTTCTTTCTTCCACTGTCCTTTAAGGTGCTGAGTTTTCCCTGCTTCCCTTCCCTCCCTCAGGCTTCCCTAACCCTTGCAGAAAGAATTCCTGTGTCTAATAAATCAGCTCAAAAGGTAAAGAATCTGCCTGCTGTGCAGGAGACCTGGGTTTGATCCCTGGGTCGGGAAGATCCCCTGGAGAAGGGCAATGACAACCCACTCCAGTGTTCTTGCCTGGAGAATCCCATGGACAGAGGAGCCTGGGGGGCTACAGTCCACGGGGTCGCAGAGAGTCAGACATGGCTGAGCAGCTGACTCACACACACAGTAAATAAATTGCTCTTTTCTGCTCTTCTCTACAGCTTTCCACCTCCATTAAGTGCCAAAGATTGGACCCCTGTTCCCCTTTATCCTGAGCTGGGCTGTGTTGAAACTGGCTTTTTCTTAAGGCCTGACAAGTCAGGGCATTTTTCTAGAGATTTCTGCCATCTCTTCTCATGGTGCACAGTTCCTTGGGGGACCATATGGAGGAGAAGGAGCCAGCTCTCTGAACTGGAGCTTGGAAGAAACCCTGAAGCTTATGCTCATGCATCCCCACAGGATGGCAGGTGGTGCGGATGGGCTTCCAACCCCCAGCACACCCTGTGGGCTGCGCTGTGTTCTTCTTTCCCCAGTTCCAGCCCCAGAGGGGCAGTTGGCCCATCTTTCAGCTGAGAAAGAGAAACTGTCAGGAGGAGGGCGTGCCCAGCAATGGAAGATGTCCCCAGCTGCCCCACCCCCAGCATGGCCTCTGGGTCTCCGTTGCAGGTGGAATTGACCCCCTGGTGCGGGGTCTGCTGGCCAAGAAGTCCAAACTGATGAATCAGAATAAAATGCTGACGAGTGAGCTGCGCAACAAGCTCTTCCAGCCTACTCACAAAATCCACGGCTTTGACCTGGCTGCTATCAATTTACAGCGTTGCCGGGACCATGGGATGCCTGGTGAGTGGGCCCAGGGTCCAGCCAGGCCTGGGGAATGTTTCACCACTTTCTGGGGTTCTCAGGGACTCTCCTCTATAGCCCCGAGGAGCTGATCAATTCTAAAACAGAAGGCCGAGATGCCTGTTTTAAAACACACCTGTGAAATGGCATCTTCCAGTCTCCCTAAGACAGAGACCAGAGAACATATTTGGTACTATGCCTGGGCTCCTCAAATGAAAGCGATCAACCACTGACTTGTGAAAGCAGTTTAAAAATCCAGAAAATATTAAGAAAAGGAGAATAGAGAGAAAGCAATGGCTACTGGACCTTCCTAAATGTAGAACTTTGAGGGCCAGACTGTCTGGGTTCAAATTCTAGCTGTGTGACCTTAGACAAGTGATTTAGCATCTCTGTTCTTCAGTTTACATATGTGTGCAGGGCTTAGAGCAGTGCCTGGGCCCACAGTAAGCACCACATATACTGCTAGCTCCCTTGAAGCCCAAGTGCCACAGGGTGAAACAGTGGCTCACTGCCTCCCCATTCCCAGAGGCTGGGAAAGCAGACTGCCTAGGGCTGATGGAGCTGGAGTGGGCATGTCCTCAAAGGGCATTAGACAGCCTCCACCTCTCTGCCCTAGGGTACAACTCCTGGAGGGGCTTCTGTGGCCTCTCACAGCCCAAGACGCTGAAGGGGCTGCAGGCCGTGCTGAAGAACAAGATACTGGCTAAGAAGTTACTGGATCTCTACAAGACCCCCGACAACATTGACATCTGGATCGGAGGCAACGCCGAGCCCATGGTAGAAAGGGGCCGGGTGGGGCCTCTCCTGGCCTGCCTCCTAGGGAGGCAATTCCAGCAGATACGTGATGGGGACAGGTGAGTGAGACCTCCGCGGGGAGGGCGGCGGGGGAGGCCCTTCTCAGAGGTGGGCATTGGGGTGGGCGTCCTGCAGGACCGATGCCAGACCTCGGCATGTTCCCGGGGACCTCCTCCCTTCCCTTTTGGCAGAGTGGGAAGGGGCCAGCAGCTGGGCTGTTTGGAGACCCTGCTTGTGTCTCTGTAGGTTCTGGTGGGAGAACCCTGGGGTCTTCACTGAGAAGCAGCGGGACTCTCTACAGAAAGTATCCTTCTCGCGCCTCATCTGTGACAACACCCACATCACGAAGGTCCCGCTGCATGCCTTCCAGGCCAACAACTACCCACGTGACTTTGTGGATTGCTCAGCTGTTGATAAGCTGGATCTCTCACCCTGGGCCTCCAGGGAGAATTAGGGGCCTGGGCTCCACAGCCCCCCACACTGTGCAGTAGAGCTCCCCTTGGCCACGATGCCATTTCAAGTAGACTCAGTGACCCGGCCCCTTCGGGCTCCCTACCCCATCCCAGGCCTTCTGCCCAGCCGAGTCTCTCTGCACGCCCCCCAAGCACACCTTGCTCAAGCCCAAGGCAGCCTCCTTGCCACTCCAGCTCTTTCTGTTGAATCCCACCTCTCCACCCCCATCCTCTCCATCTTTGGAAACCCTCCTTCTGTCAAGACTTACACCCTCCAAAATGCTTTCCGATCTTGCTTGCCAGATGTCACCCATCCTTTCCCCAAAAAAGTCTTGGCTGAGGCTGCGGCCTTGACACCCGTATCTCTCCTCCCCTTGAAGTAGATTGTAAACTTCTTGAGCTCGGCCTTCAGCATGCTTCCAAGTGTGTCCTGGGGCCCCCAGCGTAGTACTTGGCACACAGTGAATGCTCAATAAACACCTGATGATTGACTACAGATGCTGGCGATGACCTTGTTCCCCTCTGGAAGGCAGGCCTTGGAATCACTGCCAAATGAGCAACGGTGTTTACAGTTCGGACGTGTCTCACCACAAAGGGGTCACGTGCATGAGTCTAGGCAGTGAGAGGGCCCAGTTTGGTGCTCTCAGCTTCAAAGCGCTCCCAAAGAAAAGGAGGGAAGGGGCTCCTGCACAAAGAAGGCATGGCCGTGGGGTGGCAGGAGAACTTTCAGGGCATCACCACAGAGGCAGAGAGATCCAAGCCTGGATTTCCCCCAGAGCTAATTTGGGGGAATTCCCTGGTGGTCCAGTGATTAGGACTCCACACTTCCACTGCAGGGGACACAGGTTCAATCCCTGGTCAGGAAACTAAGATGCCCACATACCATGATGTGCAGTTTAAAAAAAAAGTTAATTTCTTTTCCAGGAGTCCTTTAGGGAAATACCCTCTTTTCTAGGTTAGGCTGGGGAGCCTGTGAGGCCTGTGACCAGCAGCTCCAGAATATTCCTAGTTTGCCACCCAATACACACTCATGAGTTCTTCCTCAGAGACCCTCCTGGGTAAGGTCAGCCCAGTGGGGACCCCCAGGCCCCCTGACTGGCACGGCGGGGGCAGGAGACCTGCAGCCATTCTACAGGAAAGCCTGGGAGCCATAAGAGGGGGTTGAGCAGGGTTTCTCGCTCTTGGGGGAGGTGCTAATGTCTGGGGCTCCCGTGGGTACCTGAGCCTCACATCCTTTCAGGCCCCAGCTGTGGGTGCCCCCCTCCCCAAATGTGGGAAGAAGGGAGAGAATGGGAGGGAATCCACCACGCAGGCAGAGGGATCAAGTTGCAGGCACGCTCATCAGGGGAGCCTGCTCCTTCCCCTCCCTCAGCCCCACCTGCTGTCCTGGTCTGGACCCCCGGCGAAGGCAAGACTGAGGAGGCATCTACCGTCCTGGGGCCTCTGACCCACCGGGCCGGCTGACAGGGTCCCCAGGTGTCTTGTCACCTGGGGAGGGAACCACCTTCCCACCAACCTCCTGCTCTTTCCTCTCCTGAGTGCCCTCTGTTTCCCAACACTTGGCACAGGCCCGATGCAGAGTGAGCATGCAGCAAGCATAATACTTCCCGGGGCAGGGCGCCAACAGAAGGGCTTGGTGCCCACGGTTCGCGCTCTCTGGGGAAGGTGAGGGAAGAGGGTCTGCTCGGTTTGGCTGACCAAGGATGACAGCCTTCCGTGTATGAATCAGCCCAAGGAGAACGCCTGGACATCCTGACCCCCAGTTTAGAAAGGGCCCTGAAGCACAGACCACTCTGGTTCAGGTTCAGAGCCCAGAGCAAGCCTCTTGCTGAGGGTCCAGCCCCACTGCAGACACAGAGCAAAGATCCCCATCTGTGGTGCTTTATTATCATAATCATCAGATATAAACGAATGGTATAAAAGGGCCAAGTTCCTCTCCAAGCAGCTCCTCTGAATAAGTAAGACAACAGAGTAAGGAAGAAAAAGGGGGGCCACGGACTGAGCCTGGCGAGCCTGGGCCTGTAACTCAACCCACGTGCAGCCCACTTCTAATAGCCACTCCTCCGGGGTCGTCACTCCTCCAGGGTCGCTGCTTCACCTCTGTTAACAGGACACAGTCAAGGTGTAAGCTCCACAAGGGCAGAAATGGTGTCTGACTTTTTCTGTGTGTTTCCCATGCGGGCCACACTGCCTGGCAGGTGCTCAATCAACCCAATACTAGAGGATGCAACAGACCCTCTAAGGAGCCATGACAGCAGTTATTTGCAAAGGAAATTCAGGCTGAGCAAGGTTGAGGAACTTGTTCAAGGTCACACAGCTGGTAGGCTGCAGGATCTGAACCCAAGCAGTCTGGCTCCTTAGCCTGTGCGTCTCACCAATCCACTCTGCTGCCTTCCACACACCTAGTATCAGCAAATACACACTCATGTATACACAGCACACAAAACACTACCCACGTTCACATGCAACACACACAAAATGCAATTTCGATTCACTGTACACGCACACACACACACACACAAATGTCCAGTTGTTAGTGGTGTCTTTAGGGAGGGGCTCAGCTAGAGAAGGGAGGGCTCTGTGGGCCCAACCGGCCAGCCCAGAGATGCCCAGCCGTCACTTGCCCGCTGCCCCCCTTACCCTGTCTCTAGCTCTTTTCCCTCCAGGGAGCCAAGTCCAATGCCGGGAGACTACTGCAGCGGACAAAGTCCCGAGGGAATGTGTTGGACATGAAGATGTTGTTCTTGGACACGACGGTGATGCCTGTGTTGTCACAGATGATGCGGGACAAGGAGATCTTGGCCAGGGCCCGCTGCTGCCGCTTGCTGAACACGCCCTTCTTCTGCCACCAGAACCTGCACGGGAACACCCACGGCCACTGTGCCTGAGGCCCTCCTAGGCTGGGAGGACACCCACTGGCTGGAGCTGCTCCTGGGTGACAGAGGACCACAGTGGACAGCGGCCCCACAGCACAGGAGAGCTCCAGGCCCTCGGGTAGCCCAAGGGGGGATTCAAACAAATAGAGCCCCACTCACAGCTGCCCAGGTGCCCCCCACAACCCGCTCCCACCCCAGCAGCCTCCAGGCATCACTAATGACAGACGGGCCCACTCTCCCATGAGACCCTGGGCCCTGGACAGGGCTATGTTCAGGTGGGAAGATGGGATCTAGGGAGTGTGTCTCATTTGTCCACCCAGAGAGGGACACCTTGTTAAGAGTTTCCCCAAGGCACAGTTCGGGCCAGGTGAGAACTGGGTGTGACAGAGGTCAGGCCCACAGTGGAATGAAAACAGGAGCGGCGGCCGGGGGGAAGCAAGGATGGGACCTTCTAATGGAGACTGGTGGCCCCGTGACCACACCCGGGACCTGGAGAAGCATGACCTAGGGTAGCATTTTCTCTCGTCCCTCTCCTTGACAACCACAGATTCCCTCCTTTTTGCACCCTCAACAGCTTCAGGGTACATCAGTGACGACCTTGAGGCTCCCCAGAACACACTGGAAAACCACAGACTCCTTCTAGCAGGAGGAAGCGGGGGTCACCCGAGGGGCAGGGCCAGAGCTGCGAGGCCTCCGTCCTCACCGGTCGCCATCACGGAGCTTCCTGAACTGGGTCCCAATGAGACAGGCGAGCAGCGGGCCCACGCGGCCATTTTTGTTCAAGGGCTCAGCCACACCACCCATCCAGATGTCAATGTTGTTGGGTGTGCGGTACAGGGCCATCAGCCTTCTTGCCAGGTTCAGGTTCCTCAGGACTGTGCCCAGCTCACCCACCGTGTTGGGCTCTGGGAGCCCACAGAAGCGCCTCCAGGCGTTGTACCCTGTATGGGAGGAGCGGAGGGTGGTTGTGGGTGGGTCGCAGAAAGGCCACCCTCCCAACACAGTGAGGCCACATACAGAGGTTCATGCAGGAAAGCAGGGCATGAAGGGGTCTCTCCAGGTGCAGCTGGGTCTCTCCAGGAGCCTCTCTGTCTTCCCCTACCCTTCCCACTCTAAGGTAAATCCTAAATTGTCATCACTCCCGCTGGGTCCAAGAACAGGGGCATCTCCTTCCGCCTGTGGAGATCTCAGACCTGTGATGGGTGCAGTGTGTCTGGAAGGATCAGCCCCATACCAGCTGTCCCACAGTACAGGCATCAGCAGGATGGTAGGCTGATCTGGGCTCCCATTCTGGCTCTGTCCCTGACTTGGCTGGAGAACCCAGGCAGGTTCTGAATTTCTCCAAGCCTCAGTTTCCTCATCAGTAAAATGGTGGTGGTTTAGTCCCTAAGTTGTGTCCAACTCTTGCGACCCCATGGACTGTAGCCCGCCAGGCTCCTCTGTCCATGGGATTCTCCAGGTGAGAATACTGGAGTGGGTTGCCATTTCTTTCTCCACATCAGTAAAATGGAAGTGATAATAATCTCTCCGCCTCAGAATCCACATAAAATGAAGCAAAATGGATTGGAGGTAGGTTTTCAGGGCAGTAGGGGCTCGTTATTATGGCGATGCACTAAAACTGGGGGGGTTCCAGCAACACAAAGTAGGTAGAAGGTGCTGGAAACGGGGCAGAGGGGCCCAGGTCCTGACCTCAGGCCGCACCCTAAGAGCAAGGTTCTGAGGGTTGGCGTTGGGGGGGGGGGGGGGGGGGGGGTTGGTGCCCCGGTAGCTGGGGGCACTGGAGAGGACAGGCACTGGACTGGGAGGTGGGTGGGCCCGGGAGGCCAGGGCAGCCCCCTCACCAGGAAGGCCGTGGTCGCGGCTGCGCTGCATGTTGAGCGCGGGCAGGTCCAGCCCGATCCTCATGACCTGCTCAAACAGCCGCTCCCGGATCTCGTCCACCGCGATTTGGTTCTGGCGGTTCAGCTTCGCAGGGGTGGCCATGAGGCCCCGCAGGATGGGGTCGATGCCACCTGGAGCAAGAGGAGCACGCCGGGGGAAGGGTCCAGCTCGGTATCGGAGCTCAGACTGCAGCGAGCCAGACCCGGGGGCAGTGGCGAAGAGCGCTGAGCGCATGTGGCTCCTGGCGCCAAGGTCCCCGGGTGGGCAGATCCTCACTGAGGCTCTTGCGGCCTCGGGGATAAAGCCATTCAAACTCGTCAGGCTCAGATGCTCCCAGCCCTCCTAGGTCCCTGAGGATCCCAATGCACAGGAAGGAGCCAGCTCCCTAGAAGCTGTCTCACCCCACTCTCTGTTGTTGGATGTGCAAGCAGAGTCAAGTGAACCAGGCCGGAAATCAGATGCCCCGAAGACCGAAGGAAAGACAATTTATTCCGCCCTAGCTCCCTGCGACCAAGTCCACGCCCACCCCACCTTCGGCTGCCAGTTCACTCCCTCACTCCCGGACAGGGTCTTGCTCACCTTCGAGCACAACCCTCCAGCTGGCAAAAAAAACCCTGCTGAGCGGCACGCGGGGGTTGGGCTGCATAGGTTGGTATCGACTGTTCAGGCGGAACATGAAGGGTTGGATGAGGGTGTGGCCGTAGCGGAAGGCGTTGGTGAAGACGTTGGCGATGCGCGGGTCCACCGAGTCGTTGTAGCAGCGGTACCGGGGCAGGTACTTCCGCATGGCCTCCCGCCCCAGCACCAGGGGCAGGTAATCCCGGTAAGTGATGATCTAAAGGAAAGTCACTCAGAGTGGCCTCTCCACTCACCCCTCCCTGCGGATTCTTCACCTGTTCCTGACTCGGAGGGATCCCTCCCTCGCCTAAGGCCAAGGATTTGCCTTCCACAGTACTGGACCTGGGTCCCACAGAGTGGGACCAAGTGGCATGAACAGGGCTCGAGTGCTTGCCTGCTGTGTGACCCTAGGCCAGTTATTAACCTCTCTGAGCCCCAGTTCCTCAAATGTAAATTACAGGTAATTATGCTGCACTCCGCCTTAGAGGATTAAATAATAAAAGGTTTTGTGAGTCCTTTCATAGCTCCCTTGCCCTTGAGTTATTCCTGTCTCATTTCTCTTACAGGGAGAAGGCAATGGCAACCCACTCCAGTACTCTTGCCTGGAGAATCCCATGGACGGGGAAGAGCCTTGTGGGCTGCAGTCCATGGGGTGGCTAGGAGTCGGACACAACTGATGCGATTTAGCAGCAGCAGCAGCAGCATTTCTCTTAACTAGCATACTCCTTGAGGGCAAGGGTTGGATCTCATTTCTCTTGAAATTACTCAGTAGGCAACAAAGTGCCTGGCTCACAGTAGGGTTCAATCTAGTGTCTGTAGACAGAGGGGAGGCAAAATGGAAAAGGGCCACCCTAGGTGATTTCTCGCAGTGAAAAGAGAGGAGAGGGAACAGACACACTCTAGATTCTAGACTCTGGAATCTCCTCTCAGAGTTAATTAAACAAATCTCATTTAAGTTCTTAGTGCCAATGGACAACTGGTCACCCTGGTCACCCTCAGCACCAGCAACTCTCTCCACTTCAAAGCTGAGGAGTATTAACAAGCAGTGTGTGTGTGTGTGTGTGTGTGTGTGTGTGTGTGTGTGTGTGTGGTGTGTGCACTTGAGTGCGTGTTCATGACCTGGGAGAGGATGAGGATGCTGGAGTGTCAAAACTTGGGAGAAAGGAAATCCCCTGGCAGTCCAGTGATTTGGACTCGGCGTTTCCACTGCAGGGGGTACAGGTTCAATCCCTGGTTGGGGGACTAAGATCCCAAAAGCTAAATAGCGCAGCCAAGAAATAAATAAAGCATTTAAATATTTCCCCCCAAATTGGGAGAACACCCCTTTAAGCGAGGATAAGAAGAGTGGGTGGGCTGGGATACAGCCGTGAAAAAGAGGGAGTGTGTAAAGGAGCCAAGAGTGACAATGTGATGAAGGAAAGAAGAATTTACTGAACACCTACTGTACGCCTGGTGGCTCAGCTGCTAAAGAATCCGCCTGCAATGCAGGAAACCTAGGTTTGATCCCTGGGTTGGGACGATCCCCTGGAGAAGGGAAAGGTTACCCACTCCGGTATTCTGGCCTGGAATTCCACGGACTGTATAGTCCATGGAGTCACAAAGAATCGGACACGACTGAGCAAATTCCACTTTCACTGGGCACCAAGCATTTTAGATCCACCTGTTTAAACCTGTCAGTATCATTCCTGGTAGACAGGAAAGTCGAAAGGAGAGCAAGCCTGGGAAAGAGGGAATGAAAGGCAAGTGACCCTTGTCAGGCACTTAGTCTCTGCCAGGTGTTTTCACATAGCTCATGAGGGTTAATTTGCACAGCTAACATGCAGCAGCAGAGAAGGCAATGGCACCCCACTCCAGTACTCTTGCCTGGAAAATCCCATGGATAGAGGAGCCTGGTGGGCTGCAGTCCATGGGATCACCAAGAATCGGACACGACTGAGTGACTTCACTTTCACTTTTCATTCTCACGCATTGGAGAAGGAAATGGCAACCCACTCCAGTGTTCTTGCTGGAGAATCCCAGGGACGGGGGAGCCTGGTGGGCTGCTGTCTATGGGGTCACAGAGAGTCGGACACGACTGAAGTGACTTAGCAAGCAAGCAAGCAAGCAACATGCAGCAGAGGAACTTTGGCATCCCAAGTCTGCCGACCTCTGGCATCACAGATGCCCAGGACTGCCTACCTGGACCATGGCTCCCACGATTTTTCGGGCTTCCTGATAGAGCCTCTCTCCATCCCAGCGGGCGTTCAGGCGCTTGAGCTCTGTGGCCAGCCGGTTGTGCTCCCTCACAAAGAGTGTGTGCATGGAGGCGAGCTCAGGCATCTCACTCGCACGGGAGTCCCCTTGGGGAAGCAAAAGCTACTGTCATTCTTAAGACCTCCCTCCTGGAAAGGACTTGCTCCACTGAAACTCCCTCTGGGGCCAAGGCCTCAAATGCTGTTTATCTCCACTCAACTTTTCATGCCATGCTCAGTCTGCACCCCATCTAGGAGGCCTCCCTTGATTCCCTGGTCCGCCTTAGCAGCTCTTCAGTGCTGGCCGGGGATGCTCATTTACTAAGCATCAGACCTGACACAAGACTTGCCACCTTCCCATACCTGAGACTGCTGGCACCTGGAGGACAAGGACCATGGATTGTGCCTTTTTGTATCTGACCCTCCCACCCAACGTACACACAAACACATGGGGTTTAACACTGCCTGGGACAAAATAGGAGACCCATGAGCACTGCTTGATTGACATTTTCTTGATTCAGGGAAGGCCAAAAAAGTAGCATGCATGTTGGCTCTCCCTGTTTTCCTGCCCATGTCAGACACAGCAAATGATCACAGCCTTTACTCCTGATAAAATTAGATGCAGACTTCCCTGGTGGTCCAGTGGTTAAGAATCTGCCTGCCAATGCAGGGGACTTGGGTGTGATCCCTGGTCTGGGAAGATCCCACGTGCCATGGAGCAACTAAGCCCGTGTGCCACAACTACTGAGGTCTGCATGCCCTAGAGCCTGTGCTTCACAACAAAAGAAGCCACCACAGTGAGAAGCCGACGCACTGTGATTAGAGTAGTTTCCACTTGCCACTAGAGAAAGCCTGCACATAGCAGTGAAGCACTGAAGACCCAGCACAGCCAAAAATTAAAATTAAAAATTAATATAAAAGCAGAAATTGGATGCAACCTCAGAATCCTTCTTACCACAGGACTCTAGAAAGCCACTACCACCTGCTCAGAGCTGCCATGCCCACCTTACTACATGCTAATTCTGCAGCCTGCTTGGGAGAGGGAGTCAGGGCACAGGATGTTTGAAGGCCACACCTGAGACTGTTCAAAAGAACCAGGAGTGACCCTCTGATCCCTCTAGTCCTCCCCTAACCCTGCTCTGGAGGATCAGGACCAGGCCCATTTCTGCAAGACACTGGGTTCCGTCCTCCCCAGCTCTAAAAGTCGGTGGCAAGGAAATTCCCTGAGAGTAGCCTTTCCTTCTCATTACTTGACAAGAGGTCAAGACCATCCGGGCCGGGGACACGTGACTCAACACCATGTGGAGGCGGAGGACTGCTGCTCCTTCTCCTCTAGCCCAGAAAAGTCCACAGTGGGGCTGACCTTGATTCTCTTCCCCAGGGCCCAGCCAGCAGAGCCATCATGAGGAGAGGCTGAGAGGCCAGAGAGAAGGGCCAGACCCACTGTTGGGTTCATAGTTAAAAACACTGTATCAAGTAAAATTTCTGGGCATGGCCACCATCACTGCCCCAACTTTATCCCCAGGACTGCCAGTTGTCTAAATCGAAAATCCCACCCTCTTTTATTACAGGAAATCAAGGTGGGTAGGTGGCAATGTTCTGGAGCAGCTCTGTCCCACAGAAATTCTGCACTGATGAAAACGTTCTACATTTGAGCTGTCCTGTATAGAAGCCATTAGCCTATGGGGCTACTGAACACTTGAAATGAGCACTTGAAAGGTAGCTGGCACAGTGGAGCAAGCTTGTTTTTAATTTAAGCTAAATTACATATAAATGAAAATAGCCACGTGTGCCTAGTGTCTGCCATATTGGATACTGTTGTTCTAGAGCGTTGAGGGCGCCATGCTGCTCTCTCTTTGGTTTCCTGTCCCTGGAGGATTCAGCTTTCCCCTCTCGCAGAGCCCAGATGGAAAGGGAGCAACAGAGAAAGGGCTAGATGGATGGAGCCAGGCGCCTTGGCCATCCCTGAGTCTCCTTCTTAAATTTGGGGGTTTTGTTCTTGTCGTTTTGGGGGTTTGTTTTTGTTTTGCCTTTCCAGCTCCATCCAACTTGTTACCAAGGCAACTCGATTCACATCCTGTAAGTTGGTGAGGGCAGTCTCTCTCAATGCTAACCCAACGGGCTCTGCAATAGGCTCGCCATGGCTCCAGTAGGGGGCGCCCTGCATCAGTCCAGGTCCCTGCCCAGGACTGACCTGCCAGGAAACAGGGGATGTTCGCCGAGCGGTTGGTGAGGAGGCAGGGGTCATCGTGCAGGTTGTCGAAGGGCAGCAGGGCTCGGCCGTTGTCCTGGAAGCGGGTGTTGACGGCCAGCAGCCCCAGCTGGTTGGTCAGGTTGCGCAGCCTCATGGCCAAGGGGTCCTCGCTGCCGTAGACCATGCTGGCGTCCACGAAGGAGGTGAGCGCGTTGATCTGGTTGCGGATGGTGATGTTGCTGTGGGTGCAGGCAGGGGAGGAGCGGAAGAAAGGGATGCAGTCCTGCTGGTTCTTGATGCGGGGGTCATTGGGCGGGATCTGAGGTGCAGAGAGAGGCCCCGCGGGCTCGCCGCGGCCAGGGACAGAGGTCAGGAGTGGCTCGCCCTGGTCCACCCGCCGTTTTAGGCCCTGAATTCCCGCCAGGGAAGCCGTCTAGAACCGAGGACCAGAGCGGGCAACCCAGACGGTAAACAAAGCCTCTCGGGGCCCCTCAGCTGACAGGAAGGTTTCCCAAGGCCCCCGAGGGATGAGCCTAAGGTCCCACCGGCAGAGCGCCTCTGAGCAGGAGGGGCGGTGGCTGGAGGGCTGGCATGGAGGACCTGGGCCCCCTGGAGGTGCGCTGGCCGGTCCTCCGACCCTCCCCCTCAACCTCCCTTCTCTCCTCTCCTCTGACTCTGTTCCTCTCTGCTCGGGTCCCTGGCTGGCTCTCTGTCCTCCCCGGCGGCCTCTCTTCTTTCCCTTCCCCCTCGTCTCTCTGTCCCTCCCTCCGTGCCCTATCTGCCTCTGTCCGCCTCTCTCTGGGACCCTCCTTCCTTCCTTCCTTCCCCTGCTACTCAGCACGTGTCCACCCTCACCCCCGCTCCAACCCCACTACCAGGCTGTGTGTGATGTGCGCTGGGGGTCGGGGCCCCCCGAGTGGGGAGGGAAGACGACTGAGCCCCCCGGCGCTTGCACACAGAAGTCTGAGGGGCAGCGGGAAGGTCGTCAGCACAGACAGGGTGGGAGATGCTGGGTGGTGGAGGCGTGGGGAGCGGTCAGGGCAGGCTTGCTGGGACCCGGAGAAGAAACGCTGGGCAGGAAGGGAGGTGGCCTCTTCGAGGAACGATGCCCCCCGCCCCCGACCCGGCGGGCTGCAGGGCGGGGCCGGGAGGAAGCACCTTGAGCGGGAAGCACGGCGGCTGCTGCAGGCAGCTGGTCTCACAGTTGATGCCGGTGAGGAAGGAGGCGCGGGCGGCCGGCTCGGGGGTGAGGTCGAGGTCGTGGTCGAGCAGCTGGCCCCACTGCATGAACATGAGTGAGCGCTCCTGGTCCGGAGTCAGCTTCTCCGTGGGGAAGCGCACGATCTCATTGGACACGGCGCGAGCCTGTGGGACACCGGGCGTCAGGGGCCGCGGTCTTGGCCGGGCTGCTCCCTCTCCGCCCGGCCGGGGCTCACCAGGGGCACTGGGAAGCCGCTGCGCTTGACCCCGGGCGTCCAGCCGAAGGGCAGCGAGAAGCCGTCCTCGTACTCCGCCGGCAGCCAGCGTGCAAAGGCGCGGTTGGAAGCCCCCAGCGTGGGGCTGCGCCTGCAGGGGCGAGAACACGGCCGCTGACACCCCTTGGTAGAGTCCCCAGCCTCCAGCCACCGCCCGCGCATCGAGGGCCGGCCCCCAGCGGCCGCACCTGTTGTTGCACTGCCCGGTGATGGTTCGGTACTTGTCCTTCTCTGGGCAGCTCACCCCCAGGTCCTGGTGGGCGCAGCCGCTGGTCTTGGACAGCAGGTTCAGCTGGGCCGGGGTCAGCACGTCTGTGGGCCGGGCAAAGTAGGAGGCAAGTGGGAGCTGAGCCCCTGTTTTCCACCCACTGCTGGGGAGACCTGCTTGGGGGATGTGGAGTGAGGACATAGCGGGGGGATGCTAGGATACCCCCCGGAAGGAGGGACTGGGAGACCCACAGAGACTGAGTGAGGCACTGGAAGAGTAGCGGGAACTGTACCTGTGACATTGAAGCGGCCTGGCCACAGGGCCCTCAGCTTCCTCTCCAGCAGGCTGAGGGCCACGTGCAGGTAGTCAGCCGCCCTCACAGCGGTCCGGGTGGCCGCCACTGGCTGCTTGAAGTAGGACAGGAGTTCCATGGGGCTGGCCAAGCCGCTGTGAAGCCGCTGCTTGATGCTGCTTGAGGGAAGGAGGGGTGAGCCCAGAGGAAGAAGGGGGAGACGCTCAGCAGGGCCCCAGCCCAGAGCTGTGGGCTCGAAGGACCCAGAGCCGGGAAGCAGGTTTGTCTTTGTAAACACCAAAGGTTTGGACCTGGGAGTCCAAAGACAAGTGGGAGGTGTGGTCTTGAAGATGTTTTCACACCCGAAGACAGAAAGACCACCCGGCAGAGGGCCCCCCCTCCAGCCTCCAGCCGCACGTTCCCTGCTGCCTGTTCTTTCTCTGAAATGCCGGGGACGGTCTCACTCAGAAGCCCCACCTTTCCCGCCGCTCCTTGTAGGCTTTGTCCACTAGCCGCTTGGCTTCCTCCATGCAGGTCAACACCACTGAGGTCTCCACTTCCCCTGGGACAGCTGCCCAGAACAGAGGTCAGGAGGTCAGGAATGGACCCAAAGTCCCCATCAGACCCCAGAGCCCGGGTGGCTTACAAGGAGGAAAGGAATCCCGGGGACTCAGAACTACCCTTAACACGCCACCTTTTCCCTTCTTTCTGAACTGTTACCTGGAGGGGCACCCTCCGAGGGCTGGAGCATGATCAGAACTGCCAGGAGTCCCGCCAGGCCCAGGAGCAGCTTCATCTCTGCAACAAGACTGCGTGCCCGTGAAGTGTGCAAAGCCCACAGTGCACTGGGGAGACGAGCGCCCCACAGCCACCTCCACCCAGGCCCCCTCCTTCTCACCCAGTGCCCCCACAGTGGGTTCTGCCTACAGAGTCTAGGACCCTACCTCTGAAGTTCCAGGGCTCCACCTGGCATTGGCATCACCTCTTAGCTGAACCTGGGCTTTTATGTTCTCCAGGCTGGGGGAGGGCTGAGGCAGGTGGGTCCCGCCCCTGGAGACTCAAGTCTCTCTCCTCCCCCACTGGGCCCAGGGAGCACAGAAAGAGCCCCCTCGTATGGGAGAAACAGGCAGTGGAGGAGGGACCAAAACCATCTCCAGCCCGTGACCTTGGCACTCCTCCGGAGAATCTCAGCTCCCCATGTGTGCTAGACCAGTGCTGTCCCCAAAGCGTGTAAAATTTTATCTCCCCTCTCCAAAATTCTGGTTCAACTAAGTATCCAGGGTTCCTTTGCAAGGGATGGAAGTTAGGAACCGACAGCCCAGGGAATAACGGGAAACAAATTGGAGTGATGATGGCCCGATCTGCCTCCAGACACTGTTCCCCCACGCTCAACAGTAACCAGGCCCCTGGGGCCAACCGTGGTGGGCAGCCCCTCATTCTTGGAGCAGGCTAAGAGGACAGGAAATCTGACTGGAGATCGTTGAGCTTTACAGGAAAGAGGAACATGGGGGCTACGGGCTGAGGACCAAGTTAACTTCCTCTATCCCTCTCCTCATCGCCTTTCCTCTTGGCTCTTGGTAGGGGACTACCTCCAACACCCCCTCCATCTGCTCCCAGATTTCAGGAACCAGGAGAGAACAGAGCTGTCTGTGGTTAGTGGTCAGCTGGGTGACGCAGCCCAGACCCAGAGGACGGCTGGCAAAGGGAGTGCCAGTGGGAAAGGTGCCCTACAACTCATGACGGTGTTCATCCGCCTTCCTGTGCCCTCATCAGGCTGGGCACATGCCAACCATGGCCCCCATGTCCTGTTCGGTCTACCCACACATCCTACCTCCAGACACCCTCCTGCACTCACTCTTGCCATCTATCCCCAGACCACCTCTTGGCCGAGGAACAAGGGATAGCGACATCTTCCCGGTGTTCCTTCCCCACCTGCCAGGAAGTTCTTCCAGCCTTGTTCTTCCAGGGCTTGCTATGTGTGAACTTGGACAGGTGGCTCTTTGTGAGTCAGGTTCTAGCATTTTATAGGCTTTTGAAAAATACTTTTTTTAAAAATCCTGTAATGTATTTCCATTCTTGAAATGTTATAGAATAAAGAAATAAACTATTTACAGACAGGTGAGATTAGGGTAATTTTTTTCTTTCCAGCTTTGTCATCTTTCCCATAAATAAGAAACAAGAAGGAAAATAATTTCCCATATTCCTAGCACTGACTAATCATCCCATTTCATAATTTGATATTTATATGTAGATATAATGTGTATTTTATTTATTTGTTACTTCATTTTGGCTGCACTGGGTCTTTGTTGCTGCTTGTGGGCTTTCTCTGCTTGCGGCAAACAGGGGCTACTCTCCAGTTGCGTTGCACAGGCTTCTCACTGCAGTGGCTTCTCTTGTTGTAGAGCATGGGTTCTAGGCGTGCAGGCCTCAGTAGTTGCAGCACGTGGGCTTAGTACTTGTGAAACACAGGCTCCAGAGCTCAGGCTTAGTAATCGTGGCTTTGGGGCTTTGTTGCCCCTTGGCATGTGAAATCCTCCCAAACCAGGGGTGGAGCCCATGTCTCCTGCATTGGCAGGTGGATTCTTAACCACTGGACCACAGGGAAGTCCAATATGTATTTCAGACAGTGATAAGAACTTACTTATCCCTAATGGTCCAGCGGTTAGCACTTGGCATTTTCACTGCTGTGCCCTGGGTTCAACCCCGGGTCAGGGAACTAAGATTCTGCAAGATGCAAGGTATAATCAAAAAAAAAAAAAAAAGAACACACTTTAAATATTATTTTATAATGTGACTTTCAATACTTAATTTAGCCTGGACATCTGTGTCAACAAACGGATTTATTTCATTCTTTTATGTCTGCATAATATTTTGTAAGAGATGCTATGTCTTATTCACTAATCCTCTCTTGTTAAGATACTTGGGTCATTTCCTATTTTCACTGTTAGAAGCAGTACTAGAATCATGATCCATGTAAATCTCCAGTCACCTCTTCAATTATTTCCTTAGGTAAAAAGTCCTGAAAGTAAAATCGCCGCATACCTGGGTAGCCACATTTTTAAAGCGTTCACCCTTCCAGTCGTGCGTGGAAGCACCCCATCACCCTCCTTAGCCCTGACAGTTAGTGTCCTTTTACCCTTTTAAGGGAATGGTCAGAGCCCAAGAGGGGAGAGACATTTAATACAAGCTCCTCTTAGCACAGATGAGGAAGACGGAGGTCTGGGAAGGAAATGACTTTGCCGATAGCAGCAATGTGACAGCTCGGAATAATCTACTGGTCAGATCTCTTGACTTACAAACAAGTGCTCTTTACCCAGTGGCCTCTGAAGGTTTACTTCTGATCTTTCACCCAGGATTGTTCAATGAGTAGTTACCAAGCCACTGCACATGCCAGGTACCGTGCCCTCTAGTGAGCAAAGACCCTGACCTCCAAGAGCACAGGAGGATGCGGACCAACAGTACCCCGACAACCCTGGGCAGAATTCTTCAGGAGCATCAGAGAAGGCCTTTCTGAGGAATTAGTATTTGAGATTGTCTTGAAGAATGTTTAGAAGCTGGACACAGGAAGGAAGAGTGCTCTGGCCCCTGAGAATGACACAGCAAAGCCCTGACACTGGTGGGCTTCATCCAGACGGTTCCAACATGGGGAGAGTTTGGGGCAGGCAGAGGCTGATGAAGCAGGTCTAGGACACAACACTCTTGCTGACCTCCTGAGAAGTCCTTGTTCTGAAGGCTCCAGGGAGCCATGGAGGCCCTGAAGTGCCTGGTCAGGGTTCATTTTAGAAAGCTCACATGGGCACTTCAGGGACCAGCCCAGAGGCCCAGTGCCAAGCCTGAGGCATTGCAGTGATTCATAGACATCAAGAGACCTGCCCTGATTTCTCACACACACGTGGCGATGAGTCAGTGAATTTTGAAAAACTGAAGCATTTTCAAAGAATGATACTAAAATGCCTTAAATTCTCTGTGTGGATGGGAGAGGATTCTCAAGATGGACTATCCCAAACCACCTGCCTTTGGCCCACGATGGGGTCTGTGGGCTTGCATTTGTGTGCAGAGGTTTGAGATGCTCTACGATGATGTGAGATGCTCTTTATGATGTTTGCAACTAATTAATAATGGGCCAAGTGACATCATTGCAAGGCTGACCAGTCTGTATCACTGTTGATTCCTCTTCTCAGCCCTGTTTGTCTGAACACATGCAGGCTGTTACTTCAGTCATGTCCAACCCTTTGCGACCCTATGGACTGTAACCCACCAGGTTCCTCTATCCATGGGATTCTCCAGGCAAGAATACTGGAGTGGGTTGCCATGCCCTCCTCCAAGAGTTCTTCCCGAGCCAGGGATAGAACCCTCATCTCTTACATCTCCTGCGTTGGCAGGCAGGTTCTTTACCCCTGTTGCCACCCGGGAAGCCCAGGTGTAACTGAGGCTCAGAGGGCTTCTCAGCGTGCAGAGTAACCAGAAGGAGAATGTGTCTGCCAGAAGAGAGATTTCTGACAGACCTCATGGCGCAAATTACCCCTAGCTAAGGTCCGTGTAGTCAAGGCTATGGTTTTTCCAGTGGTCATGTATGGATGTGAGAGTTGGACTGTGAAGAAAGCTGAGCGCCGAAGAATTGATGCTTTTGAACTGTGTTGTTGGAGAAGACTCTTGAGAGTCCCTTGGACTGCAAGGAGATCCAACCAGTCCATTCTAAAGGAGATCAGCCCTGGGATTTCTTTGGGAGGAATGATGCTGAAGCTGAAACTCCAGTACTTTGGCCACCTCATGTGAAGAGTTGACTCATTGGAAAAGACCCTGATGCTGGGAAGAATTGGGGGCAGGAGGAGAAGGGGATGACAGAGGATGAGATGGCTGGATGACATCACTGATTCGATGGACATGAGTCTGAGTGAACTCCGGGAGTTGGTGATGGTCAGGGAGGCCTGGCGTGCTGTGATTCATGGGGTCACAGAGTCGGACACGACTGAGCGACTGAACTGAACTAAACTCCCATCCTGGGGTAGCCTCTGGAGGGCGCTGCTGAGACTGCTACATTTTAAGACTACAGTCCTTTGCAGGCAAAGAAGGCAATGGCACCCCACTCCAGTACTCTTGCCTGGAAAATCCCATGGACAGAGGAGCCTGGTGTGCTGCAGTCCA
Source organism: Budorcas taxicolor (assembly GCF_023091745.1). Classification (NCBI taxonomy): domain Eukaryota; kingdom Metazoa; phylum Chordata; class Mammalia; order Artiodactyla; family Bovidae; genus Budorcas; species Budorcas taxicolor. Next base: position 9,150,977 of record NC_068928.1, read on the forward strand.
TGGGGTCGCTAAGAGTCGGACACGACTGAGCGACTTCACTTTCACTTTTCACTTTCCTGCACTGGAGAAGGAAATGGCAACCCACTCCAGTGTTCTTGCCTGGAGAATCCCAGGGACGGGGGAGCCTGGTGGGCTGCCGTCTATGGGGTCGCACAGAGTCGGACACGACTGAAGCGACTTAGCAGCAGCAGCAGCTGCAGTCCTTTGCGGGAGACACCCTCCACCCACACACACTGCCCTCCGCCCCACTTTACCTTCACAAACATCCCCACTCCTAACGTGAAGTCCAACTGTCTGTGGGGTAACGGGCTCTCTCTGCTACTGCTTGCAAAAAAGTTTTATCTGTCTGTGGGGTAACGGGCTCTCTCTGCTACTGCTTGCAAAACAGTTTATTCTTTCTTAATGCTATTTAGGAAACAGTTCAGTTGGGATTACAGTGCGTGTGTGGCTGGAGTGAAGGAGGTTATGGAAGCTGGGGAGGGGGTAAGGACAGCGACCCCTCAAACACCCGAATTGCACCCAGTCCAAAGTCTTTGCTTTCTCTCTCCTTCAAGTTTTAAAAATTAATATAGAAGTATGCTGAGCACTGAAGAATTGATGCTTTTGAACTGTGGTGTTGGAGAAGACACTTGAGAGTCACTTGGACTGCAAGGAGATCCAACCAGTCCATTCTGAAGGAGATCAGCCCTGGGATTTCTTTGGAAGGAATGATGCTAAAGCTGAAGCTCCGGTACTCTGGCCACCTCATGCGAAGAGTTGACTCATTGGAAAAGACTCTGATGCTGGGAGGGGTTGGGGGCAGGAGGAGAAGGGGACGACCGAGGATGAGATGGCTGGATGGCATCACTGACTCAATGGATGTGAGTCTGAGTGAACTCTGGGAGTTGGTGATGGACAGGGAGGCCTGGTGTGCTGCAATTCATGGGGTCGCAAAGAGTCGGACATGACTGAGCAACTGAACTGAACTGAGTGATGCAAGTAATTCATACCTGGATATGTTTTGAATAAAATTAAAATGTTGCAGGTCAGTTTCTGGATTAGATTATTGCATCATTTTCGATTATAGTCCCTTCCCCCCACTCTTGAGACATAAATACTGTTGTCATTTCTGTGTTTGTCCTTCCAAGTCTTTTTACCTTACATTCATTTATGCGGGTAGATCTGTGGGAAATATTCTTGTTTGTTTATTTTTCCATAAATGATATCACATTATACATACTGCCCAGCAGCGTGCTTCTCTCACTCAACAATACCTCTTGCAGATCTGTAATCATGTGTTACTTACAAAACTGTCTCACTTTAGACCCGAGAGACACAGGTTTGATCCCTGATTTAGGAAGATCCCCTGGAGTAGGAAATGGCAACCTGCCCCAGTATTCTTGCCTGGAAAATCCCATGCACAGAGGAGCCTGCCAGGCTACGGTCCATGGGGTTGCAGAATCAGATATTCCTGAGCGACTGAGCATGCACACATGGTATTCTTTAGATGATATACCACCACTAGGCAACTCTTCATTGTTGGAGGCTGACACTTTCCCATTTTTCACTATTAAGGACAGTGTGGCAAGAGCCTCTTTGTGTGCACACATGTATTCTCCAGAGTAAAGACTGAGAAGTAGGGCATAGGTTTTATCATTTTAAACGTTTAATAGATATTTCCAAAAAAGTAAAATTCTTGTAGGCGAAGAGTAGAATCACATTATTGGTTCAGGTTTTACTTCTTTGATTAATAGTTAGTTTCTGCATCATTTTAGTCATACTCAGTTCTGTAAATTTCCTGTTTGGTTTTCTCCATTTTCCTACTGATTATCACTCTTTTTTATTGAAGTGCAAAGTTATTATATGTTCTGGATAAATAGTAATCTGTCACCTGTCATGTGTGTGGCTAATATTTTTTTACAGTCTCGTCACTTTTCATTAATTTTTTGTAGGGTCTCAATTTTGAGGTGGTCTGATTTATCAATCTTTTCCTCTATGGGTTTTTCTTTTCAGACTTAAGAGGATCTACCCTTTTTCAAAAATCATAAATTCATATATCCTCCTGTATATTTTTCTGAAAGCTTTGTCGTTGCTGTTCAGTCTGTAAGTCGTGTCTGACTCTTCATGTCCCCGTGGACTGCAGCACTCCAGGCTTCCCTGCCCTTCACTGTCTCCTGGAGTTTGCTCAAACTCATGTCCATTAAGTCGGTGATGCCAGCCAGCCATCGCATCCCCTGTCGCCCTCTTCTCCTCCTGCCCTCAATCTTTCCCAGCATCAGAGTCTTTTCCAGTGAGTCAGTTTTTGCATCAGGTGACGAAAATATTGGAGCTTGGATTGCTAAATCATCTGGAATTTTTGTGAGTGAACAGTGTAAGGGAGAGAGCTACCTTCATTTCTTTCCAAATGGAAAGCCAGTTGTCCCAATGCCTTTAACTGAATAATCTGTTATTTCTCCACTGAACTGAGATGCTACTTTTATCATTTACCATAAATGTGTGTGTTTCTAATTATTCTGTTCTATTGATCTACTAGTCTATTTATCTGTTTCTATGTCAATACCTAATCATTGCAGTTGCCATAACTTTCTAATATGTTTTGATTTCTTATAAGATAAATTCTCCTTTCTAATTCTTTTTCAAAAGAATCCTCAACATTCTTAACATTGTGGTCTCTTGTAAATTTTTGAGTGTCTAGTTCCATGAGAAAGACAATAGAATTTTATTAATATTATATTCAATTTATGCATAAATTTGGTGACAGTTGGCATCTTGTGATAGTAAATCTTTCCATCCATGCACATTCATCCATTTAACATGTATTTACTTAGCATGTCTGTGCCAGCCCTGTTCTTGGCGCTGGGGATATAGCAATTAACAAATTACTTGCTCTCTTGGAGTGTACATTCTTGAGAAATATAGTATACCATTTTACTTAAGTCTAATTTTATGGTCTTCATTGAAGTGTTATTGTTTTACCCTCTTGTTAGGTTTATTCCTAAATGCTTTCTTTTTGAAAAATGTATATAAATTTGGTCATTGAGTTTCTGCACAGAACCTATAAAATCTATAATAATAAATATTCTCTTTCCCTTAAAAGCTTTCAGTGTAAGTATTTTTAAAGAAAAGAATTTAGCATCCTTCTTTTGGTTTTCTTTAGATGGTAGATTCATAGAGTTGAAAAGCATTGGACATTTTTAACCCTCTATTCTAGAAAGGTTGTACTTCCTACTTAACAAGATTAAAAATTTTTAAAGAGTGAGCATTCAGACTTTTGCTAGTTTCAAATAATGACTTTCAGATTTGTTTAGGATAGTATGGTAAAAGTAAAGACGGGTCAAGTTACATGACTACGTAAATATTTCATGGTTATTCAGTTAACTCCTTTTATACTTGTGATTTTTGGTGGGAGGGGGAGGGCAGAGGGCTGGGATGGGTGGTAAGCTTCCATGAGACAAAGTTCTACAAAATGACACTAAAAATAAGAAGCACAAAATTCAAAGTAAAATAATTCAACAGCATCTTTATCAATCAGACAGACTAGTTAAAATTTAAAAGGATGGATAAAGCCAGTGCCAGACAATGTGTGAAAAAATAAGTGTAGATTGGCTCTGTGCCATGGGATGGCAGTTTGGCACTATCAGTCAAAATCTAAAATGTACACTTGCTCTGACTCAACATTCCTACTTTGCTTTTCAGATGCATTCTTAGGAAAACTGAAAGATACCTGCACAAGAGTGTTCATTTCAGCCTCATTTGCAGCAACCAAGAAGACTATAAACAAGCCGAATGTCCTCAACAAATTTTTGCCGTAGTGTGGCACGTCTACATAACAGTGTTTTATGCAGCCTTTAAGCCTAACAAGGGAGGTCTACATGTAGCAATAAAGCTATGTTGGGACTTCCCTGGTGGTCCTGTGGTTGAGAATCCAGCTTACAGTTCAGAGGATGGGGGCTTGATCCCTGGTCTGGAAACTAAGGTCCCACTTGCCCAGAAGCAACTAAGCACCTACTGTGACTACTGAAGGCCTTGAGGTCTGGAGCCCACAGCACAACTAGAGACCCTGTGCACTGCAACGAAAGATCCAGTTTGCTGCTGCTAAGACCCAACACAGTCAAATAAACAATTTTTTTTTAAAGATAGTTTAAAAAAGAAAGAGATGTTGCTGAAAGGAAAGAACTAATTATAAAACATTGGTTCACTCGCTAAGTCGTGTCCGACTCTTGCAACCCCATGGACTGTAGCCCACGAGGCTCTTCTGTCCATGGGATTCTCCAGGCAAGAATACTGGAGTGGGTTGCCATTTCCTCCTCCAGGGGATCTTCCTAAACCAGAAATCAAACCTGGGTCTCCTGCATTGTAGGCAGGTTCTCTACCAACTGAGCTACAAGGGAAGCCCTGTAAAACATTATATATAGCATAATGCAATTTATACAAAGCACACACACTCACATGCCATGTATAAGCACACACATATTTTAAATATGTGTAGAACATTCTAGAAGCAGACACAGAAGCCTATTAGCAGTGGTTACCTTTGGGGAATTAAACTGAAAAGGCTGAGGCAGTGGAGACTTTACTTTAAAGTCAATACCCCCTGGGAGTTTTACCAGGAAAAATATAATTTTACCACAAAAGATTAATAATCTCTCCCTCCTCCTCAACCTCCCCTCAAAGTAGCAAACTTTGATTTGTTGTACATAATCTGTGGTTTTGGATTACTTTTACTTTGATTTCTTAAAATAAAGTCAAATGTTATCAAACATTGAAATGATAACCTTAGCTCACATGGCATTTAGGATTAAAGGCCCCCCGTGTGGGAGACTTCAGTATCGTAAATGATAATTTAAGTATAGCATTCAGGTCCAAATTTCTTTCTCTTCAATGCTTGGAAGATTTGTTATTATTGTTCAGTCAGTATGCTGTGCCCAACTCTTTGCAATCCCATGGACTGCAGGACACCAACACTTGGAAGATATTGCTCTATTATCTTTATGCATCTAACATTGCAGTCAAGTTCTCAAGTAGACTTCCAGCTCCTGAAATTCTGCTAACCCTGATTTCAGACAAAGCAGAATTAACGTGGGTTACAGGATCTATCAGCCAAACTTGACCGTGGAGATATCATGGAAGTGAGACATGGAAGTGAAATTGTTGTACAGCAAGAAAATAACAAGAGCTGTGGGAAACCCCCCAAGAAGGCAATGGCACCCCACTCCAGTACTCTTGCCTGGAAAATCCCATGGACAGAGGAGCCTGGTGTGCTGCAGTCCATGGGGTCGCTAAGAGTTGGACACAACTGAGCGACTTCACTTTCACTTTTCACTTTCCTGCACTGGAGAAGGAAATGGCAACCCACTCCAGTGTTCTTGCCTGGAGAATCCCAGGGACGGGGGAGCCTGATGGGCTGCAGTCTATGGGGTCGCACAGAGTCGGACACGACTGAAGTGACACAGCAGCAGCAGCAGCAGGGGGAAACCCCCAGGGACTCCGAAGGATCCTGGAACCTGGTGGGGAAGGCAGAGAGCAGATCAGGCCAGGACCAGGCATCTCCAGCAGGGGATGGGGCTAAGGAGAACTTTCTAGTTACGCCCTCCTCTCTGCAGGGACTGCAGGCAGGAAAAAGCCTCTTGCGACCAACAGAAGTGTGTGAGAGGGCGTTACACAGAGGTGCTGGATCCTGGTCACATTCAGAAATAAGAGGTCCTTTCCTCTGCCCTGAGGACCAGAGAGTTCCATGACCCAAGGGGAGGTTCTTACCTTAACAGAGAATGGAGACTCCCTAATGGGTAAGGACCCGTGGCTGAGGGCAGGGAGGAAACGGAGAATGGATGAGTCCAGACGTTAACCCCAGAATCTCTCTTGCACGTTAGTCTCCCACCATCGCCGCTTCTCTTTACCCAGTATACACCCCTCAATTCAGCACAAGGGGCGCAGCCTACCGAGGAGGCTTTCGTCCTCCTCCCAGCTCATAACCGTGTAGAATTTGTCCCAGGAAAAGCAAAGTTGGTTTAACACTCCAAAATCAATCAGATTCACCACAACTAAGAAAACTGGGGCGATCTCTCATTCGATGCCAAAAGAGCATCTGACAAAATCCAACATCCATTAGTGACTGTTCAAAAACAAAGCTTCTCTGCAGCTGTGAGACAAGAGAACTGTCCTATACACTGCTGGGGAGTGGGAGGGAGGGCGAATGTAAGCTGGTGCCGCCACGATAGGAAACAGTATGGAGGTTCCTTGAGAAACTAAAATAAATAGGGAATTCCCTGGCCATCCAGCAGTTAGGACTCGGTGATCTCACTGTCTGGCCTGGTTCAGTCCCTGGTCGGGGAACTGAGTCCAGCAAGCTGCATGGCCTGGCCAAAAGAAACCTAACATACAGTTGCCATATGATCTAGTAATACCTAGGCACATATCCAGAGAAAACTGTAATTCAAAAAGATGCATGCGGGACTTCCCTGGGGGTCCAGTGGTTAAGAATCTGCCTGCCAGTGGGGTTCAGTCCCTGGCCCAGGAAGATTCCACAGTCATGGATCAACTAAGTCCGTGCACCACAATTACTGAAGCCCCCACTCTCTAGCGCCTGTGCTCCACAGCAAGAGACGCCACGGCAATGAGAAGCCTGTGCTCTATATTGAAGAGTAACCCCTTGCTCGCCACAACTAGAGAAAGCCCATGTGCAGCAACAAAGACCCAGCACAACCAAAAATAAATAAATAATTTTTTAAAAAGAAAAGTAGAATAATAACAAATTGGAAAAAATAAAATAAAAACTTTTAAAAAAGATATGTGCGCCCCAATGTTCATAGCAGCACTTTTTACAATAGTGAAGACAAAGAGACAACCTAAATGTCCATAGGCAAGCGAATGGATAAAGAAATGCATACACAATGGAATATTGTTCAGCCATTAAAAAAAAGAATGAAATAACGCCATTTGCAGCAACCTGGGTAGACCTAGAGATTATTATGCTAAGCTTGAAGGAAGTCAGACAGAGACAGACAAGTATATGATATCACTTGCACGTGGAATGTAAAATGTGATACAAATGAGTTTATTTGCAAAACAGACTCACAGACATAGAAAACAAACTCATGGTTATCAGAGGGGAAATCTGAGGAGGAAAAAATTAGGAGTTTGGGATTAGCAAATGCAAGCTACTATATATAAAATAGATAAACAACAAGCTCTTACTGTATAGTACAGGGAACTGTATTCAATATCTTCTAACAAGCCATTATGGAAAAGAACGTGAAAAAGAATATATATTTAAAAATAACAATAAGACTGATTCTCTAAATTTTTAATTAATTAATTAATTTTTTGAAGTATAGTTGATTTACAATGCTGTGTTAGTTTCTGGTGTACAGCAAAGTGATTCAGTTATATATCTTTTTTTCAGATTCTCTTCCCTTATAGGTTATTACAAAATATTGGGTGTAGTTTCCCTTGCTATACAGTAGGTCATTATTGGTTATTTCATATGTAATAGTATGTATATGTTAATCCCAAACTCCTACTTTATGCCTCCCCTTGGGCTTCCCACATATCTCAGTTCATAAAGAACCAGGAGACCCAGGTTCGATCCCTGGGTCGGGAAGATCCCCTGCAGAAGGAAATGACTACTCACTCTAGTATTCTTGTCCAGAGAATCCCATGGACAGAGGAGCCTCACAGGCTAAAGTCCATGGGGTCTCAAGAGTCAGACACAACTTAGTAACTAAACCACCACCACCGACTTCCCCTTTGGTGACCATAACTTTTTGTTCTGTTTGAGTCTGTTTCTATTTTGTAGGTAAGTTCATTTGTATCATTTTTTAAATTCCATATATAAGTGATTTAATATGTATTTGCCTTTTCCTGGCTGGCTTGCTTCACTTAATATGATAATCTCTAGGTCCTGTTGCAGCAATCTATGTTGCTGCAAATGGTATTCTTTCTTTCTTTTTTATGGCTGAATAATATTCCAGTGTGTGTGTGTGTGTGTGTGTGTGTGTGTGTGTGTGTGTGTGTGCCACATTTTCTTTATACTTTTCTCTGTCGATAGGCATTTAGGATGCTTCTATGTCTTGGATATTGTAAATAGTGCTAAAATGAACATTGGGGTGCATGTATCTTTTTGAATTATGGTTTTCTTTGGATCTATGCCCCAGGAGTGGGATTGCAGAATTATACAGTAACTCTATTTTAATTTTTTAAATTAATTTGTTTATGTATTTTTATGGATGCACATTGTTGCACTGGGGCTTTCTCTGTTTACGGCGAGTGGGTCTACCCTTTGTTGCGGTGTGTGGGCATCTCACTTCAGTGGATTTCCTCGTGGTGGGGCCTGAGCTCTGCAGCATGCAGGCTTCAGGAGCTGTGGTGCATAGGCTTATTTACTCCATGTTGTGTGGAATCTTCCAGGGCCAAGGATCGAATCCGTCTCCCCTGCACTGGCAGGCGGATTCTTAACCACTGGACCACCAGGGTAGTCCCATTTTTAGTTTTTTAAGGAACCTCCTCCATACTGTTCTCCATGGTGACTGCACCAATTTACATTCCCACCAACAATGTAGGAGGGTTCCTTTTTCTCCATACCCTCTCCAGCATTGATCATTTGTAGATTTTTTGATGATGGCCATTCTGATGGGTGTGGAGGGATACTTCATTGCAGTTGTGATTTAATATAGATTCTCTTTAAAATAAAACAAAACAAAAAAACACTTCTCTGCAAATGAGGGATAGAAGAGAACTTCCTCAAACCAGACAAAGGGCATCTACCAAAAAACCCTATTGCTAACATCATAATGGTAACAGACTGAAGGCTTTCTCTGTAAGACCAGAAACAAAGCAAGTGTGTCCTTTTCCTGTATTTCTATTAAGCGTTGGACTGGAAGTTCTATCAGTGCAATGAGGCAAGCAAAAGAAATTAAGCGCATCAAAATTTGAAAGGGAGACGTGAAACTGTCTTTGTTTATATACTGTAAGATCACATGTGTAGAGGATTCAAAGGAATCTATAAAACAACTGCTAGAACCAATAAGTGGGTTTAGCAAGGTTGCAGCATGCAAGCCCAAAACAGAAAAACCACTTGTGTTTCTGTTTTCTAACAACAAAGCATCAGAAACTGGAATTTAAAGTAATAGTACCATTTATAATTGTATCAAAAGTATCAAATAATCAAGGATAAATCTGACAAAGATGTACACAATCTATACTGAAAACTACAAAACATGGCTAAGAGACATTAACAGAGAGATAGGCTTTGCTCATAGGTTCATATAATTCAAATGTCAGTTCTTCCCAAATTGATCTGTGTGTTGTCTCCTTGCCTTAGTAGTTGAGAGTCCCTGTAAAACATCTGGGTGGGTGCTGTTGCTGACTTGGAGAGTTTCAGTGAGAGAGGGAGGTGGGAACACTGTGCTCACACTGGTGCATCTTCCCTGGGCAATGACGCTTCTGCTTCCTGCCAGGGTTCTGCCAGCCATTTACCATCTGGTCTCTGGTCCAAGCTGCCACTCCCACTGTTTGCATTAAAGGCAGCCACCCTCACCGTTGCCCCTTGGCCCATGGAGAGGAGAATGTGCAGCCATCGGCCTGGAGGCTCCCCACGTGGAATCCCAACTAATCATGCCAGCACGGCCCTTGTGGTCCTTCCGCTGTTGGTACCTCCCTAGGCGCAGAGCTGTACAGAAGTCTCCTGAGCTCTGCTTTGAGGTTTCTAAATGTGGTTTCTCATCTGTTTTCTTTTTTTCTTGTAAGATTGAGTGATTGATTTAGCTGTGCCCAGTCTTAGTTGTGGCATGTGGGATCTTGTTCTCTGACCAGGGATCAAAGCCAGGCCCCCTGCTTTGGGAGCTTGGAGTCTTGGCCACTGGACAACCAGGGAAGTCTTCCCATCTATTTTCTGTCTTTTCTGAAATCCTGCTGTTTCTCATCTAGTGGGAGTCCCCCTTCTTCAAATGGAGCTATGTATGCTGTTCGTTTGGGTGTTTGGCTGGTTTTTATTACCTCTATTATTCCTGTGAATTTGGTCCAGGAGAACCAAGATTGTGGCATGTATTCAGTTCAGTCCACCACCTTGAAACTGGCGCCTTCTCTCCTCCTGTCTCCACACCCCCTTCCCAGGTTTCTTTCTTCCTCCAGGATCCTGACCCAACTGTCAACACCTGACCCGGTGATCAGGAAGTCAGAAAGCCCCCAAACCTTCTTGAGAAAACAATTCCAGAGCTGCTTGATCTTCTTGGTGTTCATTAGTTTTACCCCTGGTCACCCTCAGATGTTAACTTCTGGATTCTAAAGTGGAGTCCAAAGCCCACCATAAGCCACCCCTCAGGGGTCCTTCATCCCAGGTAGAGCCCAGCATGGGTTTTGTGAAAATAGACTTTATTATAATAAAATGTCTTTTTAAACAGATGCCCCCACCATTCCACACCCCTGGAGACCAAGGTGGGGGTGGGAGTTCAAACAGTCTCCCACCACAGCAACGGAAACATGCAGAGACACTCACCCAGCCAGAGTGTGAGGCAAAGGGCGCTAAGGGGAGGAGGGGGACAAACCCCCACCCCACTCTGAACAGGGAATGTATGAAAATAGTTGCATAAATCTGTCCTCCCCACCAGCCCCCAGACTCCAGCAGGGGCCAGAGGAAAACGATGCAAAAGAGAAGTTGAATCCGATGAGCAAAATAAGGCAAACCCAACTCCTGCTCTCTGCCCACAGGCCCCGGGTCTTGGGTCTCAGGTCTTGCAGGGGCGTGTGGAGGGGCGCTTGGGGGCGGCGTCAGGCCCGCTTTGGCTTGGCCTTTCTCCATCCCGGGCCTGTGCGGTGGAAGCGAGGGGGAGGAAGCTGGGCTGAGGCACTGAGTATGTACATTTATATACACAGCTCCGCCCCCGGGGTGGGGGGCTCGGCAGAATCCAGTGCAAACTTTCCTTCAGGGAGGGAAGACTTGAAGAGGACGGCCAGCGCCGTCGGAGGGAACAGGATCTCCGCGAGCCAGGCGCGTGGAGGCCGAGAGCGGACTAGCATAGCGCAGCGGACAGCAGGCGCAGACGGGTGAACCAGGAGTGACAAGTCCGTGTCCCCGGCCGGCTCCGGGACCAGGTGCTCAGCCCCTGGACTCGCTCCTGTGCCGGGGCTCAGGGTCCCTGCCTGTAAGAAGACGATGCCCATCCGGAGGACCAGCCACTCCTCTAGCTCTGACCTTCACTGGGTCTGAGTCCTATCCCAGCGCCACGGCGCTCACTCGGGAGAACCAGAGTCCAGGGTCTTCCCCGCGCGGCTGGGGCCTCAGTCAGGCCACAGCATCACTCCTTCTTCCCCGAGCCCAGTTTCCTGAGGAGCTGCTTCCCCTTGGAGAGGAGAACCCACACCTTCCTGCTTGGGCCCTGTGGCAACCCCGGTTCAACCTTGGGGAAGCGGTGAGGGCCAGGAGCACAGGGCCAGCCTGGGGGCACTGGGGGCCCCTGGGTTGAGCTGACCCAGTCCTAGAAAGTAAGAGAAAAGGGGCAAGTCAAGGCCTGACCCCCACCCCACCCTGCCTCCTTTACCCCACGACCTCAGGAGCCCGCAGCCCCCAGGTCATCACAGAAGCACAGGCATGAACCAGAACCCACGTCCGGCCGCCGCCCCATGCAGAGCACCAAGAGGGCACGATGATGGGGGAGCACGGAGCTGGCAGTCAGAAGGGACAGACGAGCAGGCTCAGTTCTGCTTCGGTTCTCTTGGACAGGGGCGAGCCCCTCCCCTTCTCTGGGTCTCTCCGCAGGATGCTGGGCTGATGGAGTTCAAGAGCCCTTGGACTTGACCCTTGGGATGGGTCATCCCCTTCTAGCCAAAGGGAGAGCAAGGACGGGGATGCTGGAAGGAGCCAGACACTCCAGGGAAGGTGGCTCCTGCACCACCACACAGACGAGCAGGCCCACACGGTGTCCGAGGGCCTTCACGGAGGGAGGAGTGCCCACTCCACGGGGAGACTCTTCCTTGGATGGCCCCAGAGAGGGCTGCAGGGAGACAGCGCCAGAGGCACTCACACTCACCAGGAGCTCTCTCCAGAGAGAGCTGCTCCCCGCCCGCCCCTCCCTGCCCTTAGCATGCCTCCTCTGCAGAATCTCCTTGTTCTATGAGCCGCCACGAGTGGCTCCCTCTGCCACACACCCACCCAGACTGTGCTGTAAGCGGCCTAAAAACAGGGACTGGACAAAGAGAGAGGCACGAGGAAGCCTCCCCCAACCCGCTGAATCCCCACGCCCCCTCTGTGGCCTCCCGTGCCTGGCACAGCCCCGTCAGGTCCTGCCAGCCTGCGTGTTCTCCACCCCCACCCCCTACTCCCTTCCTCAAACCCCCACCTTCCACCAGGGCCTGGCAGTCTACTGGCAGAACCAATCACAGAGCCCAGGTGCCGGGTGCCCAGCCTGGGGCCCGCCTCCACCTAAGGCCCTGGTGATCTGGCAGGACTGCCCGCAAAGAGGTCTGCTGGCACCCAGAGGGGGCTTCCCAGGTGGCGCAAGTGGTAAAGAACCCACCTGCCAACACAGGAGATACAAGAGACGTGGGCTCAACCCCTGGAGTCGGGAAGATCCCCTGGAGGAGGGTAGCACCCGAAGGTCAAAGAATCTCTTTCCAACTAGCCAGGGCTGATGGCTGGCCGGGGTTGGGAGGAGATCGGAGGCCCTTACCACTCCCACCCAGGGCTCCCGGGAGGGAGGGCTTGCTGGGGAGACACATGGAGGGGCCCCAGAAATGAATGGTTTGAGGTTATCCATGGACTCCAACTGTTTAAACCTCCACTTTTATACCCGCCCCGCCTGCAAGAAAATGGAAAGTTGGACATAAAATCATGCCTCTGATGCCCCAAGAGGTCATGATTCAGAGGACAAGGGTGGGGAGATGGAGCCTATTATTACTGGTGGCGTTAGTATCATTCTTCTGTCACCAATAATAATCACAATATTATAATACCATAGTCATATAGTATCATAATACACTGATGAGCCACAATGTGGATGTCACACAACATTCTATGAGCCGCATGTGCTATAGAATATGAAGAGTCAGCTAACGTAGGACAGTACATCCTAGGATGACATGTGCTCCTAAGGCAGCTGGCACTGCCCTGAATAAGGAAAGGGGAGGGGCGATCTGAGTTCCAAAGTGGGCTCACGGCAAGGGCTCCCTCCCCTGTTCCTGGAAGAAGGTGGACAAGCCCGTGGGGCTCCTGTGTCTGAGACAAGGAGCACTATCTGATCGTGTGAGATGAGGAACAGGGTGACGTGGACCCAGGGGGTCAGTCCCCACTTACATGTCGCTCTCTCTACATATATCTATCTCCATCTAGCACTGGACTCTTCTCCTCCTCGTTCTCTGAAGAACAGGGAACAAAGAGAGGAGATGGGTTACTGGCAGACCACGAGCTCTCCAACCAGTCTCCGGCCACCCGGGCCACTAGGTCCTGCTTGCACAGCCCCTGACTCTGGAACTAGCGCAGATGGAGGCCCAGGGCTTTCCGGTCGGGGCCCGGCCCCCTCACCCTCTTCGTGCCCTGGGAGCCTGTAAGTATACTCCACCCACCCAGGAACTGGGACCTTGCTGGGCGTCTGGCTTTAAAAAGCGCCTGGGAGCAGGGGAGCTGCAGCAGGGGATCAGGGAGGGTCCCTGTGATGGGGGCTGTGATGGCAAGAGGTGTGGGAGGCTCGTGGGTCCTTTTCCAGGGGGCCCTCCCCTGCACTGGCTGGGGCTATGGACAGCCGGGTCAGATGAGATGGGCATCAAGGCCTCGGCCTCGCCCCACCATGCAGAGGGGCACATGCTGGGCAGGGGGGTAGGCGGGGGGGAGCCACCCTGGCTGGGTTCCCTCTGGCCATGGGCACAACCCCCTCCTGGGCACTGTGGGCACCTGGACCGCTGCACGCAGCTGCACCCCTCCCACGACGCAGCGTAGAGACCCAACTGCTGAGCCTGGAGCCCAGGTCTTCACTGACCTGGCCCTCGGATGGGGATGCCCCAGGCTCCCTGTCTGAGCCGCCTGCCTCAGGCCCAGGGCCCTCCAGGAAGTTGGATGGAACCAAGCCCCGCTGTCCATTCAGCTCCCCCTGGGGAGGAGATGCAGGTGAGACAAGACCAGGAGGGGCCTTAACAGCACCCCCTGAACCCTGAAGCTCTGGGGGGACAGCCGGGGGTCAATGTCCCCATCGTGGGAGGCAACTAGCCTGTCCCTCTGGGTTTCCATCAGGAACCTGGCTCCCCCCAACCATGGCTCCAGGAGAGCCCCCTTGAGCACACCCCCACCCCCACGTCCTCACATAGTAGAAACCGTCATCGTCCATGGCCCCGAAAACAGTGATGACGTCCCCTGCCCGGAAGGGCAGCTCTGCCTACGGAGAGACCACGAGGCGGGAGTCAGGCCGGGGCAGGCCCGGTCAACCACCCGGCCTTGGCTGGGCTCTGAAGGGGCTCACCTCCACATCCATGTTGGGAGAGCTCTCCCGGGGGTTGTAGTCAAACGCGGCCACCATGGAATGGGGAGCTTTCAGGCTTGCAGAGGAGGCCAGTGTGGGGGGCCCTGGCGGGGGAGGAGAAGACAACTTGGGGCTCTTTCTAGGCACTCCCACCCCTCTCCTGTCCTTGGCGCTGGAGACCTGCCGACTGGAGTCACCGCCTCCGCACCAGCTGTGGCTCCAGGGGAGGCTGGAGGCGCAAGGAAGCCCCTCACCTGCACAGGGTTGGGCGGGCCCTGCCTACTCAGCTGCCGAGAGAAGGGGCCTGTGAGCCCTGCCCCTCTGTCCCTCCCCTCTGGGGGCAGGGGAAGGCGGGGGGCTGGTGCGGGGCAAGCAGGATGCTCAGCCTCACACAGGGAGAGATGCAGGAGAAGGACCATCAGCCCAAAAGCAGACCCGCCCTGCGGTCTTCACAGTGAACTAAGGGCCAGACAGGGTCAGTGACTTGCTCCAGGTTGCACAGAATGTATAACCAGGTGCTTTCTGGAACAGGGCTTTCCAGGCGGCACTAGGGGTTAAGACCCCACTTGCCAATGCAGGAGACAGAAGAGACAAGGACGCTTTCTAGAACAGAGGTTCTGGCAAACCACTTCCCATCCCCATTAGAATGAAGTTCCCCATGGGACGCATGGGTGTGGGTGAAGGTGGGGCCGGTTCCCTCCACCCGTTCAAGACAGACCTTGTATGTGTTTCCCGAGAGCCAGGCAGTGCCCCCGGCCCCTCCCTCCTCATCCTCAGGGGCCCTGGAGAAGAAAAAGATCACACCCACCTTTCTTGGAGCGGCGGGGCTTGGGAGGAGGCCCAGCAGTACGGGTTGTGGAGTAGACAAACAGGCCGTTCCCTGCTTCAGACAGGCAAGCAGACGTCAGAGGGAAACCGAGGTGAGCGAGCGAGACGGACAGTGACTCTGGTCTCCTCTCAGGGCTGTGCTGGGGTTCCTGTGCTCAAGCCTCTAAGGCCACTCTTCCCTTCCCATCCCGACCTCCAGGATCCAAAATACACGGCCAGTCCCCCTGCAGCGGCCCCCATTCCACACGGCAAGCTCACTACTGCAGCCACGTGGGCCCAAGTCTCTGAGGCCCCAGCGACTCTGCCAGTCTCTGGATCAACCAGATATCCTGGCCGCTCCCGACGTCCAAATTACTTGGGGCTGGGAGGTGTTGAGTCGGCACTGGGGTGGAGGGCAGTGGGTGAGGGGCAGGAGCAGGTCATACCTGAGCCCTCGGCGAGAGCCTCTGGGGACAGATGGCCCTGCTGGAGCAGCTGCTGTGTCCCCGCAGGGCTGTCCACGGCCACCTCAGCCACCATGTTGCAGGGAATGTAGCCCCACCGGCCCCCACCCTCACCCCGGTAAAAGCCATCTGCGTCCTTGTCTCCAAACACCTGGAAGCAGAAGAGACCAGCTGTGTCAGCAGGCCAGGTCCGTGTGCTCCCTGCACCCCGATCCCAAGCACCCCCCACTCAGGACTGCAGAAAAATGCTCTACCTTTCATGGGACTGGAAATAGGGGCAAATAGCCAAGAAGAAGGATCAGAGGGATGACAGAAAACAGCTCTATCCGTATGATCATCACTCACTATCTGCACGTCCATTCCCCCAGTCCACCCCAGACTGGATCTCCCTGACCTCAGAGTTTTAGCCCAAAGCCTTCAGGAAATCCTTGCAGGCTCAGAAGAGGTCATCATGCTAACAGTAGCAGTATCACGCTGTGCCACGTGCCAGGCAGTTTCAGCGCTCTGTGGGTACTGAATCCTCTAATCCTCAAACAAGCGTATGAGGCAGACACTCACATGATCCTCACTTTACCCATGAGGCCCGAAGGAAAGAATCTACTCTGGGTTTCACAGCTCTAAGTGGCACTGTTGCAACCCCACTCCACATCACCTGGCTCTAGAAGCTGCGTTCCCACCCGGGTGTGGCTACGATCCCTCCGGGACAAGGCAGGAAAGGAGGGAGGAAGCAGGACCAGACAGTGAGTCAGTCACCTTCAGGATCTGGCCCTCCCGGAACGGGAGCTCCTCTTCCCCAGCATCAGGGTTGGGTGACATTGACACAGGGTCGTAGTCAAACAGAGCCACAAAGACCCTGACAGGGAGGTCCCGGAGGGCCCGGGATGCTTCTGGAGGGGTCCTTGGGGGAGCTGCGCAGGAGAAACAGCAATCAATTCTGGCCAAGGAGGCGGGAGAGGCCCCCTTGGCCTAGCCCAGCCCCCGCAGAGGCTCACCCAGCTCTGTGGAGCCTGGCCTAGGGGCCCAGCCCCTTCTCCGCTTGGAGCCGCTCTGCCCTGGGCTGTCCAGCCCTCTGGGCTCCCCAGACTCTGCTCCCTGCAAAGAGAGGGCAACAGACATCAGGAGTGAGGCACCACCCCTCTGCTGGGCGCCTCATTAGGGGCAGGACCCCAGGAGCGCTCCCCCCAGCTCTGCCCCGTCGGCGGAAGCGGCACAGCAGAGCAGGGACACACATTCCTCTCCTGGAGCCGCGGCCCAAGCTCACTGGAGCCATCGGACACCCCCACGGGGGGAGGAAGGGCAGGAGGGGAGGCCCCGGCTCCGGCCACCTTAGCAGATGAGTGCAGTCGAGGGACTAAGGTTTAGATCTGAGAGCTGGCCGAGGCGCGTGTGAGAGGAGGGCCTCTTCTCGGTGTCAGGGTTGGGCGATGCTGGGCATCGCAGGCTGGGTCCTGAAGCTGTCACTAGCTAAGCAGAGGAAAGGG
This sequence comes from Budorcas taxicolor, assembly GCF_023091745.1. Classification (NCBI taxonomy): domain Eukaryota; kingdom Metazoa; phylum Chordata; class Mammalia; order Artiodactyla; family Bovidae; genus Budorcas; species Budorcas taxicolor. The sequence continues at coordinate 9,168,149 of NC_068928.1, forward strand.
TCACCTGCCCCAAAGGCAGGGGGCCTGCTGGCAGCAATGGGCGACTTAAGGCCACAGAGCATCCGTGCGTCCCAGTTCCCATCGATCGGCAGAAGCAGCAAAGCAGTGGAATGTGGGTGGGAGGAGGCAGCTGAGGGAGCCCCGAGGCCCCACCCCACCTCTGCTGATGGAGGCGGCAGCGTGGAATGGGAGCGGCCGGTGGGCAGCAAGCAGGGCCACCGGGCGGCGGTAGGCAGGGGGCTGCCCGGGCAGGGAGAGGGCACGGACCCGGGGGGGCGGCTCCTTGGCTCTGCCGGTCGCACTGCGGCCTCTCCGCTCCGGCTCCCCCTTCTCCCAGGCCGGGGAGTACGGGTAGGAGTGGGGGCCTGAACCGGCCTTCGGAGGTGCCCTGGGCCTTCCCACGGGGGCTGCACCCCAGGCCTCCCCATCTCCGAGGCAGCCGGAGCTGGCGATGCTCATGTCCCCGCCGCCTGTCTCTTGCTCATCCTCAGAGTCACATTCGATGCTGATTTCCGAGCACTTGGGGGAGAGGCAGCCGGCCAGGCCCGGTTCCGGTTCCGGGGCCCGGCCCCGGGGGCACTTCCTCGAGGGGGCGGGCCGCGCCCTCCCGCCCGCGTCCGGCGGAGCCCTGGCGCCCTCGGCCGCAGCGGGGCCGCCCCTCTCGCGCGCAGGGCCGGGTGCTCGGCCGGGGGCCTGGGACCCGCCGCCGCCGTTGCTGAGAAGCCGACTGCAGTGTTCCCGGGGATCCGGGGACCGCCTGCGGCCAGGGGGCTTTTCGGGGGAGCCACTTCCTTTTCTCCAGCTGCCGCCAGTGACCAGTCCCAGCGGGTCCTCCGGGCGGTCCCCAGCCCTGCAGGGCTGGGGGGACGAAGCGCAGAGGCCGGGCCCGCGGGGCCGCGCGCCGTCGCAGCCCAGCCCCGGAGGCAGGGGTGCAGGCGGGCCGGGGTCTCTGGACGCAGCGCCTGCCCCTGGCCCCTTCTCGTCCTGCGCGGCCTCTCCGGCCTCCTCCTCCTCCTCCTCCTCCTCCTCGGGGATGCTAAACAGCTTCTTGCTGCGAAAGTGCTGGAGAGGCGGCTCCAGGATCTGTTCCAATATCTCCTCGTCGCTGTCGGTCTCACAGAAGGGGTCAGGCTGGGGCTGGGGCTGGGGCTGGGGATCAGGGGGTGGGGCGGGCGCAGGGAAGAGAGGTCCGTGGGGAAAGGACAGAGCTGTGACCTTTGCCCTCAAAGGAGGGCAGGGGTTTCAGGTAGCCCAAAGCTCCCCACCCCGCACCACGCAACCCCGGTCGCCTCCCTCCAAGAAGGAAGACCAGACAGAGAGTCTGGCCCAGAGCCACACAGCGTGTCCAGGGCAGGGCCACAGGGAGCACCAAGGAGCCCGCCCAAGAATGGGGTGCGCAGAGGGGCTGAGTGTCGGGAACAGGCCAGGCCTAGATGGTGTGGGGCCTCCCAGCCCCTCCTCGGAAGCTCCCAGCTCGCGCGAGGCTCTCAGAGGGCGCTGCATCAAGCAGGCTTGAGTGGGAGAAGTTACAGAACGGGGTCCCCCCCTTCCTTTTCAGGAGGGTCGAGGCCGGGCCTGAGCTACTTCCTAGCTGCCACGCAGCAGAGGGCCCAGGCCGCACACCGAGAATGCTGCTGGCACAGGGGAGCAGCCGCTGACTCTGGGGGCAGAGGCCGCGGGAACCTGAGGGGCCCCCCAGCCCCTCCTCACCCCGATACCTTGGCCCCCTGCCCCCCGATGCTGTGGCCAGCCACCTGCTTTGGGAAGGAGCAGGTCCTGACACCCAGCTCTTCCTCCTCCTCCTCCTCCTCTTCTTGAATGTCTGACAGATCCGAGTTGCGGCCCTGGTCCACAAGGGAGTTCCCCGGATGGACCCCCAGCTCGGCCGCATCCTCCTGCAAGAGGCCAGACGTGGGAGGACAGCGGGGAGGTGAGCAAGGGCACGTGGGGACCTTCTGACAGGGTCAGCCCCAGCCAGGATGAATGGGGGGGTCCCCCTGCAGAAGGAGAGAGGGGCATGCCCCCAAATTGGAGCACAGGCACCGCGCGGGGCGGGGAAAGAAACCTGGAAGACGAAGCGGCAAACACAAACAGCCAGACACACAGCGCAGAGCAGAGCGAGAGCGGGGCAGAGGGCAGGCAGAGCGGGCAACCAGCTCTGGGCTGGCAGGGGCGGGGAGGAGGCCCTCGGCTCCTCGTGGTGGCCCGGGGTGCCCCAGCCCCGTACCTCAGCCCTGGGCCTCAGCCCGGACCCTGCGTCTCCTCCACGGCAGGCCTGGACACAGGGCAGCCTCTGGGCCAACGTTCCTTGGGTGGTGCCGGGTGCCAGGCGGGCCTCTCCTGTGGTCTGCTCAGCGTCCTCCTTGGCCATGGAGGAGGTGGCAGGGCCAGGAACACAGTCTCCCAAGGCGGGCTCGGTGGCCTTCACGTCCCCAGGGGCACCCAGCACAGCCGCCCCAGCCTGCTCCTGGAACGGCAGGCACTGAGGAAGGGGCCCCCACCCCAAGCCCAGACCCTCCTCCCAGCCTCTGCCAGCCACCCTCCTCCCCAGCCAGGTACCTGCGAGACAGGCGCTGGGGGCTCTTTTGAGGATCCTCCTGCCGTCTCTCTAGGAGGGCTGGCTGTGGGGGCGCCTGGGGCCTCTTGAGCTCCACGGGGGTCAGGGCACCGGAGAGGAGAGCTGGGATCCCCCAGCCCCAGGGAGGCTGGACCAAGGGGCGGTCTGGCCTCCGGACCCGGTTGTGGGCAGGTGCAGGGGACCCTGACCGGCCAGGAGGCCTCAGCCAAGGCAGGGGCAATAGGAGCTGGGAGGGAGTCCGCCGACTCGCCGTGGGGCGACATGGTGCGCACGGCCACTGCACGGCACGCCTGCAGCAGCTGCAGCTGCGCCAGCTCCACCAGCACGCTGCCCGCCGTGGGCGAGGCCACCTCCATGATCTGCAGGGGGCACAGCACGGGAAAGGGGGGCTGCAGTGACGCCCCCACTGGCTGCTGGTGCTGTGCTGGGAACCGCACCCTCGGGTGCCTGGCCTCTTCTGAGCCTCCTGGCCGCGGTGCCTCAGGGCTAGAGTCCTAGTCCGTGGGCGACCAAAGCCCGCGCTCTTAACCAGTCTGCTACCCAGTGCCCAGATGCCTGGGGCGGGCAGCTCCAGGCCAGGCCGGGGAGACGAGGCCTCTCAGCACGGAGAGGGCAGAGACCCACGCCCTGCTCCCAGGGTATGGGAGAGGGCAGAGACCCACGCCCCGCTCCCAGGATACAGGTGGGTACCCCCGGGCCGTACCTTCTGCCCATCAGCATAAACAGCGTAGCCTGTGACCCGGACGCCGTTGGAGGTGCCGGCTGCATCTATCGTCACTGGGAGCCAGCTGATGATCAGGATCCCAGGGGAGGGCCCCGGCTCGACCTGCACATCCAGGGGTGCGTCAGGTGGGCCTAGGGGAGGGGGCACAAGACCCAGGATTGGAGCACTCCCACCAGAGAGGACAGCCCACTCTGCCACTTCCCTAAAGATGCAAGTAGCAGCCAGTGTCCCCCTGGGGCCACCCTCCCGGGCCTGACCTCCCCGGGGCTTATACATACCAGGCACCCGCGCCCGCCTACCTGCTGGCAGTGTGGTGAACTGCAGGGTGGCAGCCCGCGGCTCTGGCCTCTCCCTGCCTGGTTCCCAGGACCCTCGAGGGGGAAGCTGAGCCTCCACTCGGGCCTGATAGAGGGTACCAGGCCGCAGGTGGCAGAAGGTGGCCCAGTAGGTGCTGGGGCGGGCAGGGGGGCATTCTTCCCCGTTGAGGTAGACAGCATGGGCCAAGCTGCTGTTGCTGGGCACCCAGGCGATCTCGGCAGACGTGGCGGTCAGCCGATGGACCCGCAGCTGGCTAGGAGCCACGCCAGCCTGGGCCCCCAGCAGCAAGCAGCAGCGCAGTGGGTCGGAGCCGCCCCGGCTGGTCAGGGCCTGCACAGAGACCCACAGGGGCCCCGCCTGCAGGTCCAAGTTCTCCAGCACAGCTGTGGGGGGCGCCCCGGACCCCAGGGCCTGCCGCAGCTCCCCATTCACACAGACATGGTAGCCACTTAGCTCCACACGCTCAGGAGGCGGCTCCCAGGCCAGCACCACGCTGTGGGCCAGCTGCTTCAGGACGGCCAGGCGGCGGGGGTAAGGCACGGCAGGGGGCTCCCCCAGGCCCTCGGGCGGGGGGCTCGGGCTGGGTGCCTCCCCAGCCGCCTCGTCCTCTGGTCGGGGCTGGCTGCGTCCCCCGCTGCTCTGGCCCCCACTACTGCTGCCGCCTCCGCCGCCGCTCAGAAAACTGAGCTCGGGGCCTGAGCTGTGGGACAAGTCAGCCAGCTCCGGGGGCAGGGAGGCCAGCAGGTCGTCATCGGACACGCGCTCAACAAAATTGGAAGGGACCAGGCCCCGCCGGCCATCCATGAGCTCCCCTGGGGAGGGGAAGACAAGAGAGGAGGTGGAGAAAAACACAGCCCGATCAATGCATTGTAGCAAGGCTTGGTGAGTGATCCGAAGCATGTGATTCACCTGTTGGCACTTTTAAAAGAGCAGTCAAGATGTGGACTGGGAAATTATTGTTAATTTTCACTGGTGTGATAACAGTACTGTAGTTCTATAGGACAGGCGTCTTTTAAATTTTAATGTGCAGATGAATCACCTGGAGGTTTGTTAAAATACAGACTGTAACTCAGCTGGGTCTGAGCAGGGCTGAGATTCTGCACTTTGAACAAGCTCCCAGGTGATGCTGCAGGATGAAGGATGTCCAGGTTTACAGAGCTGCAGACGGAAGTATGTCTAGGTAAGGCATCGTGTGTCGGACTTCCCTGGTGGTACAGTGGTTAAGAATCTGCCTGCCAATGCCAGGGAACACGGGTCCGATCCCTGGGCCAGAAAGATTCCACATGCCTCGGAACAACCAAGCCTGTGCGCCACAGCTGCTGAAGCCCAAATGCCTGGAGCCCATGCTCTGTAACAAGACAAGCGCTACCCTCTCGCCTCAACTAGAGAAAGCCCATGCGCTGCAACGGAGACCCGGTGCAGCCCAAATTAATCCAGTCATTTAAAAATAAATAAAATATCATCTGTCAACAACTTGCTTTTCAATCCTATTTTTAACCCACATGGGAAAAAGGCAGTTATGACAAAATATTAATAATTGTTGAACCCAGGTGGTGAGTACCTAGGTGTTCACATTATGATTTAACTTTTCTGTCTATTTGAAAACTGTCATGTCATATGGGTCTGAGGAGTGAAGCCAAGGGCACCCCTCAACCTTCCTGTGTGGAAAGCAGACATCCTCAAAGGGAGAGGGAGGTCCCATCTGGCTAGAAGAAAGGCAGGAATCTTTAGAGACAAAAGACATACATGCCAGAGGAAAGAGCCCCCTGTGGGTTCTAGGAGGCACTGAGATCCACAGCAGGCCTGCGTCTAGGAGCATGACCGGCAGTCAGTTCTCCTTTTAACGTTTGTCTGTCTGAGTTGGTCTTAGTTACGGCAGGCCGGGTATTCCTGTCACACAGACTCCCTAGCTATAGTGTGCAGTCTTAGTTGATCCCAAGCATGGGGGATCTTTAGTTCCCCAACCAGGGATCAAACCCGCTCCGCTGCACTGCAAGGCAGATTCTTAACCACTGGACCACCAGGGAGGTGCCTGTCAGTCAGTTCTGACAGCGCTTGCAGGAAATGGACCAGCTCCCCTGAACACTTGGTAAGAGAACATTATAAAACATTTCTTACTGTTTGTTTGTGGGATGTCCAAGATCAAAGAACCTGGACAAACGGCCTATCATATCACAGCTAATTTGGGAAAAAGAAAAAGAGTCCCAGGGCACAGAAGAGCTGGCGGCTGTTGGGCCTTCTTGGGAAGAAGGGGGAACAAGGGCCAGGTTTAGGGCCAGGGGTGAGTGTAGGCTGTCCCGAGCGGCAGGAGGACGTGGAAGCTTCCCCAACATCATCTGTCTCTACTTAGGCTAGGAGCTGGGGCGGGGGGTGGGGAGTAAGAAAAGGAAGAGAAACGAGACTTTCAGTAAGTTAGGTAACAGAGTGTAAGTAGTGGGTTGAAAGGTGGCCTTCCCAAAATATGTCCACATCCTAAACGCTGAACCCTCTAAATACAGCAAAAGTGTCTTCGCAGACGCAATTTTAAGGAGCTTGAGATAAAAGACCGCCCTGGATTATCTGGGTGGGCCCTAAACCCAATGACAAGTGTCCTTATAAGAGGACACACAGGGAGAGGCGCTGAGACGCAGGGACCAGAGTGACGTGGCCACAAGCAGGGAACAACTGGACCCCCCAGAAACCGCACGGGACAAGGAGCAGAATCTCCTCTAGGGCCTCCAGCGGCACGGTGGCCCTGCCAACACCTTGCTTTCAGGCTTCTGGCCTCCAGCGCTGTGAAAGGACGCACTTCTGTTGCTTTAAGCCACCACCAAACTTTTTACAGCAGCATTAAGAAATTCATCCAGGCACTAACACTGTGGGATGTGATGCTAACGGGAGGAACCATCACACTAAGCAGGTCCGCAGCCTTGCAAGGCTGGTGCAGGAGCCGGGGCCACAGTCAGGCTCATGGTCTGGAAGCCCCTGTCACTGAGAGCAGCGCAGCTGTGGGATCAGATACAGATGAAGCCACCAAAGTAAGGTGAGGAATAGGGTGTCTGACCCCCCACTTGCCTGCATGCCTTTCCAGCTATCCTAGATTGCATAGTTCAAATTCTAGTAACTTGTGATTAGTTAATATTTATGTTCTTGCTGGTGGTGATGGTGGTGGTTTAGTGGCTAAGTCGTGTTCGACTCTTACGACCCCATGGACTGTTTTCTGCCATGCCCCTCTGTCCATGGGATTGGACGGAGTTGGTGTTTAGATTTTTTTTTTTCTCATTAAAAAAGCCATTTTTCTGGGAGCTATTTAATCCTTCTCTCCATCGTCCATCCCTAGAGAGAGTTTAGTTGTTTTCCATCATTCCCAGCACCTGCTCAGATAACAGGCTTGGGGCCCCAGGAGGAGAGACTGAGTGGGCCCCACAAACCCAAAGCTTTCGGTGATACAGACCCAGACCAGAGCACTTTGCTGAATCCCCACACACCACTGCAACTCTTGCCTGCCCTGTCCACCCCTCATCCTGGTCTCCACACCACACTGTCCTCCATGCTGTGAAAGGTCACTGCCTGGCGCCCAGCCAGGGCACCCCGAAGAGTCTGCCATGCCCTGCCCGACTGCCCACTCAGTAATACCGTGTCTGCCTCGGTGACCTGATCACCCCACGGGCACCACAGAACTGCCCTGGGCACTGTAGAACCGCCCTGGAGCGCAGCCCTGCCTGGGCCCTGGCAACTGTCGACCACTTGCTGACACCCTCTCCCGGGCCCTGGACCCCGATCCCTCCTCCCCACACTCACTGGGTTCAGCATCAGATCTATACACCACGTGCCCGACCTCGAGGTCACTAGTGCTCAGTGCTGCCGTGCCCTGTCTGCCAGCAGAAAAGCGAATTTAGCTGACATTCCCTGTGATGCTCTGTCCGCCCTCTGGACTGTGCTGGGCCCTGTCCTGTCCTGCACGGGGCAGACGTGGAGTCAGACCAGCTGCCCACAGAGCCCTTTCCCCACAGGCCACCGGGTCTCTCTACGCCTTTCTGCCGAGTCTGAGGAGTGACGGTGGGCTCAGAGGGTGCAGATGGGTGGGGGGCTTTGGGAAGAGGAGCTTGAAAGCAGACACAAGGATGGGACAGTCCCCGCTACCTCCTACCTTCAAAGAAGCCATCCTCGTCCATGCTGCCGTAGATGTACACGTACTCGCCGGCCGTCAGCGGCAGCTCGGCCTCTGGGTTCTCGTTGGGGCCCTCGAAGGGGTTGTAGCTGCGGGGAGGCCCAGAGGAGGAGGGGGACAGTGACCACCATCCTGTCTCCTCCCCCCCGCCCATCGCTTGGCCTTGGGGACACTTTGTTGTCCACTGTTAACCACAGGGAGCGCCCACTGCACCCACCCCAGCCCAAGGAGGCGAAGATGACCTCTCCTGCCGTGACCCCCGCCACACCCCCTCCGTCTCGTTTCCCTCATGCACCCCAAATGCCAGAGGGCCGGGGCGCAGGGGTCAGGGCCCACCTGTAGCGAGCTAGGAAGACCTGGACCCTGGCTCTGCCCCGGTCACCCTCTGCCACTGCCGGGAGCAGGGAGACGCTGTCTGCCTCCAGCTCCTCCACCTCACTGGCCGTGTCCACCTGGGGGCAAACAGAAAAGGGCCAGTCCTCTCCAGGACCCAGGGGCTGACCGCAAACCCGGCAGGGGAGGCCCCGCTGTCCTGAGACGAGAAACAGAGCAGATGCTGGACGAGACCAGGGGCAGTGAGCTCCGCTGACACTTTCTAAACCAGAACGTCAGCCCTCGGGCACTGGTGGAGCCCAGAGGCCTTGGGTCAAGGGAGAGGGGTCAATGGTGACCCCTCCCCGAGCCCCAGCCTCTGGTGCACCAGCTCAGTAAATGAGACCACCGTGCCCAGCGGAGAAGGGGCAGCCACTCTGGCGGTGGGGGACAAGGGGCGCCCAATGACAGTCTGTGTCTTTAAGGTTAAAAAACTGCAATAAAGTGCTCTAGCTGGAAGCGAAGGGGCAGAAGGGGCTGAGAAGTCCCTGGGACAGAGGTACTGCCAGGGTAAGCGGGGACACCCAAAGCCAGCACCTCCACTCGTGCCCACAAGGGGACGGTAGAGGCCGCAGCTGGGCTCTACCGCTTCCTGCACCGGAGGCTGCAGGGCTGCTCCAGACGCCCCCATCCCACCCCCCCTGCACTTTCTCAGGTTTTGGAGGGAGAGAGAGAGACGGCTGTGGTTGTGAGTGATACCAAAGAACTTGGCAGTAATACCAGCTGCCATATGCTAAGCATCTACTGCGCGCCCCACACGGTGGGAGGTTCCGTCCTTGTTGTTTTCACATCATCCTCCCCACAACCTCACCGGGCAGGCTTGTTAGTTCAAAACTCAGACGACAGCGAAACCCAAGCCCCGAGAGGGTCAGTGACCTGCCTGAGACACAGCTAGGACCTCAATCCCAGAACCTGTGCCCCTTCTCACAGTGCCACCAGCTTCTGCCACAGACACGCTCACCACCAACCTCATTGTGTGGGTCCTGGCCCCAAAGGGTCTCCCTTCCTGCAGCCCAAGACTCTAAGACCTCGCTGGGCCCCAGAGGGGCAGGCTGGGCAGCCCCTGAGTAGGGACGGCAGGCAGGACCGGCAGGCAGGACCGGCAGGCAGGGCAGGCCCCATCGGAGCTCCCCGCCTGCCGGGAGGAATCCACGGGCCTCTCTCCTCCAGGGCCTTGCCTGAGCCCCAACACAGGCCATCAGCCCCCCAGCTCCTGGGCCACACCCTCCCTCCACCTGCCCCCGCCAAGGCAGAGCTAGAGCCTAGGCCCCTCCCCAGCACTGACCTCGGGGGTCGGGCAGGACTTGGGGCTGTTGTGGATGGACTCAGAGCGAGAGGAGTTGGACAGAGACTCTGCCCTCTTGGCCGGCGTCCTTCGGGAGACCCCAGCAAGGGTGGCAGAGGCAGGCTCGGAAGACTTCGGGGTGCAGCGCCCCGGGGAGGCTGGTGGGAGGTCGAGGTCTACAGGAAAGATGACACGTGGTCTTGGGGGTTGGTGTCCCGAGGAGTGACCAGTGACCACGCGTCCTCTTGGAGCTAGAGATCAGGCCCTCCGTGGCCAAGTTCCCTTACAAGAAGGGAAATCCTGGGGGAGCTTACTGAGTGGAGGTGGAGGTGACTTACACGTATTATTTCACAGCTTCCTCAGAGCAACTCAATGAGGTGTAGTGGACGCCCCTGTCTCAGAGCCTAGGACACACGGCCCACAGAGCTCTAGCAGCATCACTCCCTGAGTGAGTGGAGCCGGGACCACCCGATCTGACCGATGCCCAGCTGGCTCTTTGCCAGCCCACACTGCCTGACTCCTGGTGCCCACCTCCCAGCCAGGACCACAAAGGAGGGGGAGGAGCAGCTACCTGAGATTCTCTAATGGGCTCAGCTGCTTCCCTCTGCCCCACCCTCCACCCGGAGCCTGGGTCAAGCTAGAACGGGCTCTAACTTGCTGTGTGACTTTGGGTGAGCTGCTAGCCTTCTCTGACCCTGAACTCTGCTCAGAACAGAAGCACCAGGCTGACGGCGCTGGGGGTCTACCTCACCTTTGGGGCCGGATCCGCGGCAGGGCTGCGGGGTGGAGCAGCAGCAGGGGGGTGGCGGGCGGTCCCCTGGGGCACTGCAGCCCAGGGCGGAGGTGAGCAGGTCCAGGGGGCCAGGGTGCAGGCGGAAGGCCTGGAGCTCCCGCGCCAGCAGGCTGAAGCGCTCGGTCTGGCTGCGGCACTGCTCCTCCAGCTCCCGGACCCGGACCTGGGCCGAGACGCAGGATGAGCTGCCGGGCCGTGGAGCTGCCGGGGCCAGCCCGTGCCATCTCCACACAGCCCCGCTTCAGATCACACCCGCCCAGGCCCCGGGGCTGGGCACAAACCCTCAGCCTGGCCGCCCGGCTGCCCCGCTGCCCCAACATAGCGTGGCTGAGGGTCAAGACCGGGCACCGTGGGACACCGTCACTTCCAACCCCACCTCCAGCTGAGCTTTGTGCCCCAGGCAGTGGCATTTTCTGGGCCAAAAGGGGTTGCCCCACCCCATCACCACCACGGTATCACTTCAGGGGTTCTCTCTGCTCCATGGCTTGTCACCCTCCCACAGCCAGTGACCCACGTCCCTGCCCTCAGAGATGTCCCCAAAGACCCCAGAGCTCGAGACATCGTTGGGACAGGAGTGAGCCAACCCCCAGGAGTTTTTCTCAAGGATCAGGAGAGTCCCCATCAAGGAGGCCATGGGTCAGACTGGCTGGCTTTGGAACCTCCTCCTGGTCTCAGGGGCTGGGTTTCAGAGATGGGCAGGGCCTGTATGTGCCAGGCACAGTGGCAGTTCTGGGGCCGGGGCAGTGAGAATCCCAGCCCATCTATGGAGTCTCAGCCTGCGACCAGTCACACCCCTGTCGTTGGACAGGAGGGCTGGAACCGCTTGAGCCTGAGGGAGGAGACTCAGCTCAGCCAGCCTGGAGAGGTGTTGGGGAGAGCCCCCTGCCCCCACTCCCCAGGGAGGTGGGGGATCAGGAGGCTGTACCTGCATGGAATCCAGGGTAGACTGTGGCGGGAAAGGAAAGCCCAGAGGAGAGGTTAGAACTCTTACCCAGGGGGCATTACCCACAGAGGGAGAGAGGGGCCCAAGTGGACACGTCTCAGTCAGCTCCCTGGACCGACTAAGCAAGTGCTAACTGGAAAGATATTTCAGGGCCAAAGGTGGAGGGGATCGCCCCAGCCCCTAGAGCATTTAGGAGCCCTTCCTGCAAGCCCACACCCCCACCCACACACTCACCCACACCCTGGCAATCCCCTGCAACACTCTCTGAACCGCCCCAGCCTTCCCCCTAGCTGGAAGCATGGCGGCCACCTCCAGGGACCCTACCTCCAGCAGCTGCACAGCGCCTTCATGCTCCCTCTGGGCTTCCGCCTGGGCCTACAAGTGAAAGTGAAAGTGAAGTTGCTCAGTCGTGTCCCACTCTTTGCGACCCCATGGACTGCAGCCTACCAGGCTTCTCCATCCATGGGATTCTCCAGGCAAGAATACTGGAGTGGGTTGCCTTTTCCTTCTCCAAGGGATCCTCCCGATCCAGGGATCGAACCCAGGTCTCCCACATTGCAGGCAGATGCTTTAACCTCTGAGCCACCAGGGAAGCCCTGGGCCTACAGGTGGGAGGAGGCAAATGCTGGAGGAGAGGGGTGAGGACTAGGGTGGGATCGAAGGAGGTGGCCAGGCAGGACGAAGGAGGAGAGAGAAGGAAGGGGGCTGGGAAGGGGCTGTGGGTGCCTCCCTCCGGTTCCCACTCTGAACCGCACCTCAAGTCCGAAGGCGAAGGGGCCGAGAAGAGGGGCCCGGGACTGCTTCCTGCTTCCCAGACCCTCCCCCTTGGGGTTTTTTCTCCTCCTGTCTCTCTTGATGCTCTCTGCCTGCTCGTCTTTTGCCCCTTCTGAGTGTCAGGGCCCCACAGGGCACAGTGCTGGGCCCGAGGTCACTCTCTCTCTAGACTCCCATCTAGTCACAGGACCAGATGCACTGAAGACTCCGAAACCTGTCTCCAAGACCGACTTCCCCAGGACCCAAGACTCACAAGCCCAGCTGTCTATGGGGCTCTCCACTCAAGTGGTTAACACACAGCCCAAACTTGGCCAAAACGGGACTCAGAACTCAGGATGCCCGACCTCGCAAACCTGCTGCCCGTCATCCCTCACTCCTGGCAGGTGAAAGGCCCAACCATCCATGTAGTCAGCACTTGAGTGAAGGCACAGGGCACTCAATCAGAAGCCCGCAGTGAGTCCTGTCGATTCTCTGTCCACAATGTACTTTGGATCTGCCCACTTGTTCCCCGCCGTGGATTATACTCTCACCCAGGCAGACATCATCTCCCACCTGGACCCCTGTGTCCACCCAACACCCGAATGCCTTGCTTCTTCGCCCACACCCCTGTTCATCATCTGGAGTGCTGCCGAAGTGACCCTCTAAATGACGAATCAGACCCTGCCACTCCCCTGCTTGGGACCCTTGAACGGCTTCAAACGACTCAGAAAGCAGAATACCCAAACTTCTCCCCTGACTTTGAAGGTCTGATGCTATCTGGCTCTTGCCTACTCCTGCCGTTCCGTCCATCCTACCACATGCTAGCCACACTGGTCTGTACCCCTCAAGCTTCTCCCCACCACAGGGCATCGGCATGAGTATACCCCCTTCCCAGAGTGCTCATCAGCTGGCTCCTTCTGACCCTCGAGGTATGAGAGGCCTCCCTTGCCAAGCTCGCTGAAGAGGCCCCTCACCCCATCCCCGCCACCCTGTGTTGCATCACCCCAGTAACTTTCCCCACTGTACTTGTCAATGCCTGCGATCAGCTCACGCATGAACCTGTCTAAGTTCTGCTCGGTCAGGGGCCTGGCCTTTGCCCCTCACAGTCCCTCCAGGGCCTGGCACATAGTGTGTTAGTTAGATAGTGTTAGTTGCCCAGTCGAGTCGGACTCTTTGTGATTCCACCGACTGTAGCCCCCTAGGCTCTTCTGCCCATGGGATTCCCGAGGCAAGGATACTGGAGAGGGTTGCCATGCCCTCCTCCAGGGGATCTTTCCCACCCAGGGATGGAATCTGGGTCTCTGCATTGCAGGCAGATTCTTGACAGTCTGAGTCACCAGGGGTTCTCTGTAAATACCCACATTGGCTGAGGGTCCAGAAGCTACAGCTGGGGTCTGGCAGCCCCCCGCCCTTCTGCCACCCCGGACGCCGCCCCCACCTGCTGCAGCCTCCGGACCTCCTCCCGCTTCTCCTGCAGGCTGAGCCGAGCCTGCTCATGTTCCACCTCCAGCTGCTGCCGCCGCTGGGCCACCTCCCGCATGTGCTGAAACGCAAGAGCCTGCGTCAAGGCCCGAGCCCTGCTCTACTGTCTCTACGGAAGATCTAAGATGAGGGCGCCTCAGACACCATGTGTTCCAGACACTGTTAAAAAGGAAACTGCGGCTAGAGAAGGAAAGGGCCGTGGGCGCCAGGACTCAGCCTACACCCCCGCGTCCCACGCATGCTTCCTCAGCCCTCTTTCTCCCCGTGCCACCCGGTGTCCTCACCTTCAGCACCTGCTCCAGGCTCTCCAGCTTGCTCTGCAGACCTTGGCTCTTGAGAAGGGCCGAGTCCCTCTCCTGTGTCACCCCCAGGAGCTGGCCCCTCAGCTCTGCATTCTCCCACTCCACCTGGACGGGGTGGGGGGGAAGGGGGGTGCAGGGAGTTGAGAGCGTGAGCCTTGCCCCCCAGCACCCCCACCTCCAGGGGCCACAGGGTGCTCCATGCTCTCCCCAACTAGGGAGCTGGCAGAGGCAGCGCCTTGCCTGGGGATGGGGCCCTGGCAGGACCTGGGCAGAGCCGCTACCTGCTCCTTCTCCGTGGCTCTCCCACTGAGCCGAGAGTTCTCCTCCACAAGGCGGGCATTCTCGTTCTGGGCTGCCCTGAGCTGCAGTTCCTGCGAGACCAGAGGGGAGCTCCAGGGAGGCTCCCAGCACCCACCTCCTCCTCTCCCAACACAGGCACACGTGGGACCCAGTCGGCCCCCTCCTGGGAGCTGCATCAGCCGGGAAAGGGAAGCCCTGCCAAGCAGGAAGGAAAGCATGCTTTCGGGGCAGGAGAGAAGGAACTGGCGTTCTGGGGGGGTCCTCCACCTGGTGGGCCTGATGGACCCAAGGAGCTGGCCTTCCAAGGCCCCACAGAGCTCACCAGCTCCTCACATCGCCTCTGCTTTTTCCGGGCTTCCTGCTCTAGGCTCTCACATTTCTTCCTCTTCTTGCTCAGCTCCGATTCCTGCGGGATCAGAAAGGAGCTCCTCACACAGGATGGCAGATCCACCTGTAAAGGGTCTCCTCCAGCACCTTAACCCGGATCTTACCAGTTGCTGCACCCGCTGCTGTTTCTCTGGCACCCGCTGCTGTTTCTCTGGCTCCCCTAGGACCACAGCTGGGTTTTCCACATCCTCCTGAGGTGTGGCCTGAAAATGGCCAGGGGCGGTGGGCTGGCACCTGAGGGCAAGGCCTGTCCAAGGGGGGTTCCCACCCCACCTCACAGTCAGCAAAGAGATCCCTGCTCAGGAAGGAGAAGGGGTGCTGTCTGCCCCCTCCCTGCCATCTCCAGTTGATCCTGAGTGTTTTGAGATCCAGAGACCCATGATTGCCCTGGGAGATGGGTCCTCTATCCAGGCCAAAGCTTTCCCTTTTTAGCTTGTAGCCCTGCTCTGCACTCAATAACTGTCCTGGGTGTCCTTCAGTGACTGGCAGGGAACTAGGAGGCTGCCTGGGCCCCCAGGGAGGTGATGTCCCCAGACCTAGGGGTTATGGATGCGTAGCCTTGGCCTAGCGCCTACAGACCTGTTCAGACCCTCCTCCCAGCTTCCCCAAACCCACCCTTCGAACACACCGCGGTTATCCATCCGTGCAAACTCTGGAGGACAGGTCTTGATGAGTGATGCTACCTCCCTGGACCAGGCAGAGGGGCCAAATCCCTTCTCCCTACCCTCTTCCTGGAAGGAGGGGGACCCAGGTGCCGCCCAGGACAGAGGATGGAGAGGAGCCAGACCTCTAAGTTACGGAGGTCCGGAGCGGGGTCCCCAGCTTTTGGGCCAGGGGACGCCTAAGCCCGACGCCCGGTGAGGGTCGCCCGTACCTGGAGCCGGGGAGGACACCTCGCCGCCCCCGGGGAGCCGGGCCGGGTCTGACGGACCGGACAGGCGCTGAAGGGGGCGTCCCCGCGCTGCGGCTGCGGCGGGAGGCAGCGCCGCGGGCTGGGCCCCGGGCGGCTGCCAGGGCAACCGGGGATTTGCGCCCGGGCCGTACCACTGGCGGACGCGGCAGGGGCGGCAGGGCGGGCCGCCGGCCTCGGGCCTGCGGAGGGGGGGCGCCGAGCCCCCGGCGACGTGCGCGGCGCAGGTACGAGCCCTGAGAGGCCGGGCCGAGGACCGGGCCCGGGCCATGCGCGCGCCGCCACGCCTCGTCGGGGCTCCGAGCGCGGTGCACGGGGATGGGGGCGATCCCGGAGCCGCTCCCACCCCATTCTCCGCACACCTACACACCTGCCCTGGCGTCGGCGCTCACCTCTCCCGGGGCCCCCGGGGCGGGCGCCCCTGCTCTGGCCGGGACAGAGGGGCCCGGGGGCCGGGGCGGCGAGGGCGGCTCCCGCTGGTTGCGCAGGGCGATCTGCCTCTGCAGCCGCAGCACCTCCCGCTGGGACTCGCGCAGCAGCCGGTCGAAGTCCCGCACGTGGAGCCACTGGGGGCCCTCCTGGAGTCGGGGGACCGGGAGCCGAGTCGAGCCTAACCCCGACCCGACCTGCGCCGTCCCCAGCTGAGCCCGCCCTCCGCCGGACTGCAGGGCCCTCGGGCGCGGGCAGGTGCGCACCTTTCCCATGCATCTATGCCCGGTCGCAGATGCATGCCTACACAGCCCCATGCTTCCGCTCGCCCGTGTGCAAACACTCCCGGGAGCTCGTTTACTGGACATTCGCGGTGTCCTCGGCACTGTGCTCAATGCCTTGCGAACATCTCTGCACCCCAGTGTGAGGTTATGCGTGAGTTCATACAGCCAAGCCCACTGGCTTGCAGCCTGAAACCTGGAGCCCAGAAACTCCCAGGTCTGGGACTCACGGCTCCACCCCCTTCGGTTCAGGCGCCCGGTCCCGCTCCCACCTGGGCCGTTGCCAGGGGAACCTACTCCCAGCAGCCTCCACCTGCTCGCTTCATTTGCATCTCATTACCATCTCAATCTGCATCCCACACCGCCAGGCCGGCAGCCCTAGGTAGGGCTGAGCCCGAAGGGGTGACCAGGGCCTCCTCGCACCTTGCCCGCCAGGGTGAGCCTGGCCTGCAGCTCCCTGCACTCCCGCTGCAAGGCAGCAATCTGCTTGTCCTTGGCCAACAGGGCGCTGGCTGTCTCACTGAGGTCCCGGGCTCGTTGGCGCGCCAGAGCCTTCCGGCACAACTCCAAGCTGGCCCCTGGACTGGGCATGGGAGCACTCAC
Source organism: Budorcas taxicolor (assembly GCF_023091745.1). Lineage (NCBI taxonomy): Eukaryota > Metazoa > Chordata > Mammalia > Artiodactyla > Bovidae > Budorcas > Budorcas taxicolor. The sequence goes on from NC_068928.1 coordinate 9,184,759, forward strand.
CTGGCCAGGGGAGGGGTAAGGCCAATGGTCATCTGAGGGCTGGGGCATTTCTCCCACTTCTCAGCTCCTCCCAAAGGAGGGGTTAGGATGAACACCTTTGAAATGTGGCCTTCACCTGCTTCCACCCTGAGTCCGGATCTACCCTGGGCCGACCCTCAGCCTCGCTTGACCCCTTCCCTGCAATCCTCAAGGGGGGGTGAAAGGGTTAACTCCACCTTCTAGCTTAGGCCCAAAGGATGCTGCTAATTAAGGGCTGCCAGTGTGATGGGTCTTGTCCCTGCCCCCACCAGCTCTGCACCCAGAGATGAGTGCAGCAGGAGGCGGCCGCTAGCGCCAGCACTGGCAATCCAGAATTCTGCTCTCCCTGCCTGGGACCCCACCCCCCGCCCAGCCCTTCTCTCCCTCCTGTGGTTCCAGAAGCCCCTAGCCCCATAGCCTGGCTGGCATTGGCCCTTCCTACACCTCAGCCGCTGGGTTCCTGCGTCCCTGGGTAATAAGAGTCCACGATGCCCAAGCTCCACTGCCCTGGCACCCCTCTGCCCTGGTTGCCCAGCCTCCATCCAGTGGCCTCCAATCCTCACCACCCTCAGGTTAGTCTCCTGCAGCTTTCGGGCCCTCTCCTCCAGGCGCTTGGCAATGACCGCCAGCTCGGCATTCTTCCGCTTCAGCCTCCGCACCTTCTCCTCCGTCTCTGGGAAGCTGCTCTTCCTCTGACAAGGGGTCAGCCAGAATTGGGGCATGTGGGGAGAAGCCCGGACCCCGCCCCAGACCCAATCATAACAGCCTGGGCCTTGGGCTAGACTCTTGGGCTCACAGGGGGGCTCCTTGGCAACTCTAGGTAGGGGTTCACCCTCTCTGGGTCTTGGGGTCATGTCAGCTCCATGTAGCTCCTGCTTGGAGGGATGTTCATGGGATGAGAAGGATGCTGAAGCAAAGAGCTGGGGTGTCTGAGTCTGCCTCCCCACCAGGACCCAGGACTTGCTTTCCAAGCCTCACCAGCATCTGGTTCTCCTCCTTAAGGATGGCACAGCGCTGCTGCAGCTCCCCCACGGCCCTCAGCAGCTCCAGATTGGGCCTGTCCCCGAAGCCCGTTTTCAGCTTGCCCTGGCATGGGAAAGGATGGGGTGCAGCCCCTCAGGAATCACCCTACCTAAGGAAATCAGAGCCCTCTGTATGGACGCATTCCCCCTCCACAGTCCAAGGAGATATGGAGACAAGAAGGTTCTCCCCCATGCCCCAGGCCTTCGGAGTGGAGTACAGGAGGGGCTGCTTAGTACACTAACATCTCCCAGCCCTGGGACCCTCTCTGCTAGTCCCCAGTTCTCCCCACCTCTGCCCAGCGTCCCCTTTCAGGAGAGGCCAGCCTCAACTCCCACCCCCACTCCTCCAGGCTCCCCCAGGTCCTGAGTCCCCCAAAGTCCAGATCCCTCCATCGTCTACAGGAGACGGCTCACACCCACCCCAAGCCTTATCCTCCCTGGCTTGGCCCAGCACTGAGCCCCCCTCCACTGAGTCGCTTCCCCCAGACTCTGATTCCATCACACACACACCCACACACTCCCCCAGTATCCCCCAGCCCCCAAAGACAGAGAGGTGCAGAGAAGAGAGACAGACACAGACAGACTGTCAGAGAGAGACTCACAGAGGGAGGGGGAAGGGGAGGGTTCAAGGCAGACAGACAGGCCGAGTCAGAAGGACAGACAGATGGTGAAAAACGGAACCACTGAGATTTCTGCCCAAAGAAGGAGGACAGATGGTCACTGAGATGGACCCCCAGACAGAGATAGGCCCGGAGAAGACAGAGGGCAGTGAAGTCCCCGACCATGCTCAGGCCGGCAGGCAGGGAGAGAGCCCCAGCCTCACAGACCCCGGCCAACCTCAGCTCCCTTACCTTAGAGAAAGCCTCTGCCTCCGGGTCCTCCAGCCTCTGACAGCCGGGTCCGGAGCTCAAGGCTCCCCGCGCAGGGCTGGGCAGCCCAGTTCCTGTTCTTCCAGGCTCCATGCCCCCCACAAGCCCCGGGCTTCGGGCTCCCTCAGGCTTGGAACTCTCCTCAGGCCTCAGTTCTCCAACACGCAGATCTGTGGGGGTACCAGCCATGCTTGGTGATGCGCCTCCAGCATCACCCCCCCGGTCTGGAGTCCAGCTCTGCCAGGCGGGCAGTGCCCACGGCTCCATGTTTCCGGGGTCCCCCAGCGATGGAAGAGATGTCAGTTGCTCCATGGTTCTGCCAAGGGTCCCTAGGACCCAGGCCGGGGGACATCACCCAGCCAGCTGGAGGGGCCGATGAGGGTCATGCCAGGCCAGACCCTCTCCTCTCTGAGCTCTTGGCTTCACTGAAATTCCATCCAAGGTTAGCCGAGTGCTTCCTGCCCCACAAAGAAGGCTGTGGGAGCCGGGGCTGCCGGAGGAGCTGGAGCCAGGGGTGTGCGAGCTGTGTTTGCTCGTGGCTGTGTGCACGAGCCTGTGGAGCAGCAAGGGTGTCCCCGCAGGGGTGGGGAGAGTGTGCTGAGGCCACCGACAGCAGCTCCGGCTGAGGGTGTGCGCGTGTCTGCAGGTCGGCCTGTGCCGGTCAGCACCGCTCTGTGTGTGTGTGCGCGTGTGCGTGTGTGTGTGGGGGGGGGGGGATGGGTGCTCCTACTTGTGTGCGCTGGGGGCTGTGGTTTTGTGTGCCACTGCCTGAGCCTGTCTCAGAGTTGCCAGTTGTTTCTGCGTGTGGGTGTCTACTGCAGGGCTGTGGCGGTGTGTGATGCTGCCACTGGTTGTCTCTGAGTGTCTCAGTGCTGTGCTGCTGCGTGCATAGCTGTCATTGTGTGTCCGTTTCGGCATCTGTGAGTCTGACCATCCATCACGATCCCTTAGCCCAGCTAGGGTCCACAGGAGCTGCTGGGGGTGATCCCCAAAGGTCCGCTGGAGTCCTTTATCTCCCACTCCTCTCTCCGCCGCTGCTGGCCAGCTTGCTGGGCGGTTGGGCTGGTCCTAAGGAGGCCTGGGTCGGTGGGCTGCTTGCCTCATAGTCTCTCTCCCTGCTGGCCTCAGCTCTGGGGACTGAAGGGGTTCCCTGTAGTCCAAGAACCCCGAGATGGTGGGCGCGGAGGAGGGCCGAGCCTCAGAACCAGGGGGGTGAGCGAGGGAGAGCCAGCCCTTCCCTCCTCCTCCCCTTCCCCCTTCCTTCCCGCCCACCAATAGGAAGTCGGCTGCTGGTTTCCATGGGGATGGCGCTGGACTGGTGGGCTGGACCAGCAGGCAGGGTTGGGACAGAGGGAAGAACAGGTTCCTTAGGATGTCGACCCAGTGCCCCCCGTGTGAGCGCCCACCCTTCCCACACACACACCCACGTCTTCCGGGGTACGGAGACAGGGGGGCTGCAGACAGGGGTGCTGTCTCCATAGCTGTCCCAGTCCAAGCCGGTTAGAGACAGAGACAGGGGGTTGGCACGACAGAGATCCAGCCACCAAGAATGGCAGGAATAGAAAAGATGGAATTTAAGATGAAACAAAGAGAGACAGGGAAATCAAGATAATGAAAACAAGAAGAGAGAAACAAGGAGACAGAGGTGGAAATAGGCTGAGATAATTGCTTTTGCTTCCTCCTGGCTGCTGCATTTTGGGGGCAACCTGGCCATCTCGGGCCAGCAGGGAAGGCCACGTGGCTTGTTAGGCTGGCTTAGCCCCAAACTGTCAGGAAGCTCACCTTCTGTCTCGTCCTAAGCCTTTTTGTTATGGTAAAATGGCATTTTGGGGACAAGGACGTGGAACTCCTCCACCCTTAAACCAGCCTCTATGTGGCGGCAGAGACCTAGATGGAGTCCCCAGGGACATGGATGTTGGGAAGGACCTCAGAGAGGCCTCTGGACCGGAGACTCAGTCCCTCCAAACTGAGGCTCAACCCAGTCTCTTCTAAGGGAGGGGGCCCCCGTGTGGCAGCCCCAGGGGATAGCACCAGCAGTGCTAAGCCACAGAGTCCCTGAGAGTGGGCCCTACCTAGGCCAAGAGCTGAGGGAACTGTTGGTGGCGGGGGAGCATGAAGAAGACACGTCATCCTCACTCCCCTAAATCAGTACACAGATCCATACATGCAGGGTGTATGCACATGCCATTATGTGCGTGGGTATGTGCAGTGCACATATGTAGGACATAAGTTTGTCTCTGTGTATATGGGCAGGCATTGTGTTGCTTTATATACATATGCACATGCATGTATGTATGCATGCGTGTACGCTAGTATGTGTCTATGGGCCTCCCTGGGTATACAAGTATGCATGCTTCTGTGTAGGTGCCATCGCATATATGCTTGTCTCATCATCCACATGCTGTGATGTGTATGTGAGGCTATGTTGTGTGTGTATAAACTATAACATGTAAGTCATCTTAAATGTATATGGATGACTACACCTTATAGCACACTCTCATACAGTCATGGATCTGTAATGACATACAATAACACGGTTTTATTTATATCTATATATGTAGTTGTATACATCACCATGTCTCTCCTGTATATTCATTGTGTATGAACGTGTCACTATATGTGTATGCGTACAGAAGCAATGTGTTTATGTGAATGTCATCATATGTGTATTTGTATGCTCTTCTGTGACACATATTATATGTATTTATATCATTGCATGTGTGTATACTATTGAATATATTTGTGTCCTGAGTGTGGGTATATCCCTGAGTGTCATTGTGTGACATGCTGCCATGTATATGTACCATTTCAATTTTTTTTTCTTTTGGCTGCACCATACAACTTGTAGGATCTTGGTTTCCCAACCAGGGATCAAACCCTGCCCCACCCCCACAGTGGAAGCTCAGAGTCCTAACCACCAGGGAAATCCCTATACAGTTTGTACTGATAGTTTATGTATGTGGGGCCCTGTGTGTGATTGCACTCATGTGCTGGTGTGTGCTTTGTATATTAGCATCTGTGCCCTTCTCTTATGTATAAGATGCTTTTTGTGTGTGAGCCACAGTGAGTTTGTTCCCAATTCTTAGACTACCAAGGAGCCCCTAGACTTTCTGAGATTACAGCTTAAAGTAGGCAGCCTTCGTCTGCGGGTGTGAAAAGCAGGTGGAGGGCAGCAAAAGGCAGGAGCTCGGGTGAAGGGCAGGAGGTCCACAGAGCCCTGCCCTTGATGTCCTGCCCACTTTCCTCCTTTGCAGGGAGGTCTTTCGCCGGGGATGGCCCTCCGCAGGCCACCAGCCGACCAGGCCCAGAGCTCCCTTCTGGTCTCTTAGGCAGAGCCAAACCCATTTCTCTCAGGAGAGAGTGACTTTCCCTCCGGCCATTCTGCGCATCCATGTGCCTACTAAGCCCATTCGCCCCACCGCACCCAGCAAGAGAGTCTCAGACAAGAGAGAAGAGGAGTCCACTCTTTATTAGTGTCGGGGTCCCGGGCACCGCTCCCGCCTCCATGGCGTCTCCTCCCCTTTCCCGCCTCTTGCTCATCCGGCATCCGTCCGCCGACGGCCGGGCCGCTGCGGGGGCGCCTCTCCGGCTGCACTGGGTCCAGACGTCCACCTGCCGGCCCTCGGGGCAGCCGAGGAGCCCAGGCCGCGTTTCGGCGCGGGCCACGGCGGGCAGGGGCGGCCGTTCGGGGGTGCGGGCGGCGTGCGGGGGGCGCCCGCGGGGCTCACCTGTCGCACGCGGTCCTGATGGCGGGGGATGCGGCGGCGGCGGCGGCGGCGTGGTCTCCGAAGCCCACAGTACACTCATCCATAAAGTAGGAAACACTACACCCTCCAGTGCTGTTAGTAGTGCTTTCTACTTTATGGGTGACTGCACTGTCTGTCTGTCCGTCTGCAGAGCTCTTCAGGCCGCCGGCTCTTCCTCCAGGCTCCGGCCCGACGGCCCCCTGCCCTCCGGCCCCGGCACCCTGCCCGCCGGGGCCTGTGGGCGGTGACTCAGCATGGCGCCAGACCCGGCCTCCCTCCCCCACTTCCTCTTTGGTTCCCTCTTCCCTTCCCCCCCACCCGGCTCCACCCCGTCGCCCCCACGTTTGGGGGCACTCAGGTGGAGACCGTGGCCACTCAGGAGGCCTCACCCTAGTCCCCGGTTCTGACCCCTGGCCTGATGCCCTCCAGAGCCAGACCAGAGGCCTGGGACCCCAGCCTCCTCTCCAGCCCAAGGCCGGAATCCCTCACCACCCGCCGCTGTGGCTCCCATGTAGGAGCCCAAGGCCGTCTTAACAGGGATGGTGGCCATGTTGGGTGGAGAGAGAGAGACCCTGAGCACCTCTCCGCAACACCGAGTCCCCCTTTCCAGCCTCCCCTCACCCTCTGCCATCCCCACCCTGTTCTCCCAGCCTCGTCCCTTGAAGCCTTGGACCCCTCTTTCTTCACTGAGGGCCAGGAGCCATTTTTACCCCCTTGTCTAGAGAGAAGTCAAGGATTCTGAGGTGCTGGCCTAACACAGAAGCTGTAGACCTGAGGGGTCTTGCTTCTCTTCGCCCAGCGCTTGGCTTGGAAGCCTTGGCACCAGAGTCTCCCAAGCCCCTCCCCAGCACCTCCACCCAAGGCCTGCGGCCCAAGCCCCTCATCGCCCCTTGAGGCCCAAAGTCCAGGAGCCCCAGTCGGGGCTGAAGTGAAGGTTCAGATCCTTACCTAATGCTGCAGGGCTGAAGGGTGCAAGCCCTGTGCTCCAGACTCCCAAGTGGGGTTCCCTTCAGGGCGGGCAGGGCTTATAACCCCGAGGCCACGTGGGTCAGATCTCAGGGCGCCCAACGGTCTTCGAGCCCGCCCCCACACTGCGGTGCCGATTAGCTGCCCCTCCCCTCCCTGGGGAGGACAGACTGACAGGAAACCAGAGACAAGCCTGGGTATTGGCGGGAGGGGGCTGAAGAGACCATGGCACACACCCTGGCAGGTGGCTTCCGGGACCCCAGGCCTGCCCTTCCCCCCGACACCAGCCGCGGGGGCTAGTTCAGAAGTCCAGGGGCTGCCATGGGAGTGACCCCAGGACGTAAGGGCTGCCTCTCAGGGCCTAAATTCTAGCACAAGAGAAGAACCTTTTCTCTGAGCTCCACCCCCACCGACCCCAGCCCAGAAAACTCCCCTCCCTTTGGGACGGCAGTGGCTCTCAGACCGGGCCATGGCTCCTGTACTTGCTGCCCAAGGAGGCCACCGAGGAACAGGTGTCTGACCAGGGGTCTAGGGCAGCACGTCACGATACCCTCCAGGTTGCCCCCAGCACCCCACAAAGCACCCCTCCCCCTGCACCGCCTGCGGGAGACCAGACCCCCTCAGCACGCTGTGGGGGTCGCACCGGGCCTGTTGGCCCTAGACTTGGTATCCTCATGCCCCTCAGGGCCTGTCAGGATAAGAGGGCAAGGCAGGGCGGTGATGAGGTCTGGGGTCTCAGGCAGGTCCTGGGCATCACTCGGTTTGGAGGGCTGCCTCGAGGGAGAGAGGCTTGGAGAGCAGAGGTTCTAAGCTGCTACCGGATGTGGGCATGGGGCCCGCCCACCTGCATGCCACCCCCGCTTTCCCCATGGGGAAGGCAGGAAGCTGCCCATCCCAGGGCCCCTGGCTGGGGGTGGGGGGAGCGGGAAACGGGGTGTGGGGCTGGGTGGGGGGCTAGGGTGAGTGATTCTTCAAGCCTTTCAGTGGGCTTGGCTCTGGCATCAAGAGGGGTGGATTGGGCCAGGGCCAAGGAGGTGAGGGAGCAGGTAGGATGGACGACAATCACCCAGGGACTCCTTCCCATGGGCATCTTCTCTGGGTCCCCCACTCCAGGCCAGGCACGCACAGACTGCGGGAACTCTCGGGTTCAAAGGCCCAGAAGAGGACTGGCCTGCCAGGGAGGCAGCAGGGGAGAAAACTGTCTTGCATCTTTTCCTTCAGGCTTGGCAACCCTCAACCTGGAAAATCGTTACCCATCTCCAGGCCCATAAATAGGACAGAGAAGGGCAAACTCGGTCCTTCACCTGCAGGCCTGAAGGGACAGTGGTGAGGAGGATGAGCTGGCCAGAAATGGGACAGTGCTCCTTTAACAGACCACCGCAGCAGACCCTGGGTGGAGGGGAAGTGGCTGCCCCAGGCGATAAGAGGATAAGAATATCAGAGTCGTGCAGTAACCTGGGTTCCTGGACTCCCACCCTTCAGGGTTCCTCCTCCATGAGCATCTTGCCGCCCCCCTTCTAGAGTCATCGCCTTGGAGGTGTTTCGTCCTAGCGAGCGAGTCACAGGCTGGAGGCCAGGGGGCCTGGCTTCGGGGCCGAGCTCTGCCGCAGGCTCCCTCAGCATGTGACCTGCGGCAAGTCAGACCTGAGCTTCCTTCTGAGGGACACGCTTGTCCCTCAGCAGTCCCCAGCCCCAGCCTGGCCTCTCTCCTGACCAGAGCTGGGTGGGGGGCACCCCTGATGCCTGCCCCTCTGTGACAACAGAGGCTGTTTTCCCTGTCTGTCCTCAAGGCTCTAGGCCAAGGACCACTGATTTTTTTTTTTAAGGAGAGAGCTGGAGGCTCAGCCTCTCCAATCACAGAGCTTCTAGGGCTCGGGCGGTTTCTGGACAGGTTGGGCCTTTCCCTAATTCCATCCCAAGGCTGGGGTTGAGGACGCATGGAACTGGTGCAGGGGTGGTCAGGACCTCCATACCCTGGACTTCTCCCCCAGCCCTGCTGGGCCTCAAAGGAAGAGAATGTGGACACCAGAGACAAAGTCAAAGACAAGGAAGGGTCAGGGTCTGAGATAAGGACACTGAGACAGTAAGAACCACCCAGGTGAGTCGAACAAGAGTGCTGGGCTGGGAGCCCTGCTCCGTGCTGCACAGCCCGTAGGTGTGGCCTGAGTGAATGACTGAGCAACAAGAGCCTCAGCGCAGGCCTGCACACACGCACATACACACATGCACATGTACATGCACGGATAGACACATACGTACACACATACATATACACACACACATGCGTGCGTGCACACACACATACACATACATATACAAACACACACGCATGCACATATACACATACATATACAAATATACACACATGTGTGCACATATACACACAGGGCCTGGAGAGTCCAGAAGGCTCACAGTCCCCAGTCTAGAGAGGCACAGCAAGCCCAGACCCATACAGACACCTTGCAAGTGACACCCCAGCTCAGGCCTACACTCTGAGGAAGGCCCCCTCCACACTCCTGGACATAACCTGCTCCTCCCTAGAAAAACCTGGGGAGGCTCACTCAGGAATCTGAGGCCTGTGCTTGGGAGGGTGACTGGGCGGAGGTGGGGGTAGCTTCAGGACACCAGCGGCCTTAAGAGAGGAGCAACTCCCACTCCTGCCTCCAGAGCTCCCCGGGATGAGAGAAAACAGCCTTGCTGATGGCCAGTGGCTGACTGAGGATGTGGCTGAAACAGGAGGCCTCTCTTTGTGAAGGAGAGAGGAGTTTGAGTCGATTCTTCCAACTCCATCCAGTGGTGGCTGGCAGGTCTGGGCTCAGCCAGGCACTCAGTGGGCAGCCTGGGCTCACTGAGACTCTGCTAGAGAGTGTCCTCTATGGTCCTTCCCAGTTCTGACACTCCTGGAACTCGCTCAGAGGCAGCAAGAGGGGAAAAGGAGTCGGGACCAAGGTAAGAAGAAGTAGGGTTGGGGCTGCTGACATCAGAAACAAAGTGGGACCAACCTTTCCACCAGGGCAGGGCCCTGAGGCTGTTGGGTCTGGGACTGGCTTCCTGGAAGGCACCAGGCTCACAATCTCCAGCCCCACCTGACCTCGCTGACCTTGGGGACAGCCTGTATTGTGTGCCAGGCTGAGGCTGCGGGCAGGTAAAGTGACCCCAAGGCGAAAAGGACACAGCCCTGTCTTCAGGACTCCCCAGTCTGAGAGCCAGGACGCACCCACATGCAGGGTGTGGGAGCTTCACATGTCAGTGTGAGCGAGCGGCTTGTGCCTGAAGCAGGCGTAAGGCTTCAGGCCTAATGGGGACACAGGACTCTTGCTTGAGCAGGCGCTGAATCTGCGGAGTGAGGGGGGACACGCCACGTGCCTTCACACACGCCGACATCTTATAAAACGGTAGCAACAAGGCCATGTCAGTTCTGAATGGGGCTGAGGGGCCCATGGGGCTGGACTGACAGATGCTTAAGTGGCCGGGGCCCGTCAGAGAAGGCTTCCTGGAGGAAGCGAGCACGGATGAAAGAGGATTGGAAGGGGAGGAGATAGAGAAGGGAGAAGTTGACTGGGCAAGGAGAACCAGGGAGCGCACGGCCTTTTGAAGGCGTAACACCTGCAAGGGAAAATCGACCCCCAAGGGTGGGAGAAATTCAAGGGTCTTGTCTGCACAGGAAAGTAGAGAGGAGAGCCAAGCCTCCCCTCCAGCTGCACGGGCCCAGGGCCTTCACTCAGCAGGCAGGCAGAGATGGCAGCCCAGATAACCTGCCCGGTGCGGAGACAACGAGCGAGAAGCCACAGGCCCGACGCACAAACAGGAAGTCAGGGGAGAGCGGCCCATCCTCCCTCGGGCGAGGCCGGGGGACGGGCCTGGCCACAAAGGAGGGGGCTTGAGCCCCTGGCGCTGCACAGTGGGGCTAAGGGCTACTGGAGTCGGTAGCCCCGAATGTTAGGATGTCACGCTCCCTGAGGCAGGGGGGGCTGCCAAGGGAAGCAGGGACTGAAAGAAGAAAGCCCTTCGACAGGCCAGGTCCCCATGGATGCTGCAGCACCTCAGAAGGCTGGTGTCTCAGCCCAGAGCCTGGGGGATCAGGGGAAGGGGCATCAGGAGTGCTGAGTGGCCTCCAGACAAGGAGGGTGGGCACCCTCTGTCCTTGGCCTTGCCTGCACAGCCCAGACATCCTCCAAGTTAAACCTCATGCTCTCCTGTGCTGTTCTGTGAGAGGCAGCTGCGGGAACCCTGGGAGGCCAGCTCCGCTCCTGGAGGAGGTCAGGATCAGGCAGCAAACTAACCTGAGTGAGGAAATGGAGCTGCAATACCAGAGACAGGCCAAAGGCGGCCTGAGGTCACAAAGCAACATAGGGCCAGGTTCAGGGTTTTGTCCGCATCATCCAGGAAGAGGCAGAGTGGGCTGGGTAGGAAAGGGGTGTGGGTGTGAGAAAGAAGACCACCATGACCACTGCCGTGGCAGTGCCCATGGAACCAGACACATCCTCCACCGGGATCCCCTAGGGACCCAGGAAGGACAGGGGAGAAAACACCTTCCCGGCTCCCTCTACCCAAAGGTACGAAGGTGCCTGCTTTCACTGCAGATCTGCACCTGCTCCAGTTTTAACTGCTACAAATAAACTCTGTGTGTGTATGTGTGTGTGTGTGTGTGTGTGTGTCCCCCAAGAGTGGAGCTGGGCAGCTCATCCCTGCCTGGAGCTCACTATGGTCTCTCATCAGGCTAACTACCTACCCCCAGCATCAGGACCACGAAAGTGAGGGTAACCCTAGGAGGTGGGGGACCAGGAGTCCGGTCCCCACCCCGGGGCTGTTCACAGAGCAACTTTGGACCCATCCCTGAATCTGGCCCCCAACCCCCAGCCTTTGTTTCTTCATCTATAAAATTGAAGAAGAGGTTGACCCAAGGACCTGTGTGTACTCTAGGAAGTCCCCAGGAGCAAGGGGCCCCAAAGCCCTTGGAGGAAGAAACAGCGGGCCTGTGTTCCAGGCCCTGCCCGTGGATTTCCCCACTGAGTTCACAGGCAGACCTCCCGTAGCTCAGAGACAGCCATGGCTGGGAAGGGAGCTCAAGCTGAATCCACCCCTCCTAGTGGCTGAGAACAGGGGCAGGGGGCTGAGGGTCTCCTCTGCCTATTTGTTCCCTCCTGTGCGCATCCTGCCCTCTGCAGCCGACCTCACATCCCAGGGGCAGCTGGAGAAGCAAAAGGTGAGGGGGTGGAAAGAGCAGAGAGCTTTGTGAGGACTGCTCTGTAAACTGCTCTGGGCTGTTTCTTCGTTCACCTCCACGGTATGCACACTCAGCTGCGGGGCAGGGGGCCGGGGCGGGGGGTGGAGGACAGCAGCCAAGAATTTTATAAAACCTCATTTGATCATCATGCTGACCCAGTGATGTAAATGATAGTATCCTCATCTCAAAGATGAGGAACCGGAAACTTAGCGAGGTTAAGTTTCACCTTCCTGAAAACCAGCCAACAGCCGGCAACCCGTTTCTGTTTCCCTAAGGAACTCCGTTCAAGTGTCGCCCGGGCAACCAGGAGGACTTCAGCGTGGACACTCAACAGGACAGTGAAAGGCAGCCTGCCTCCCTCCTCACCAGCCCAGTCGGAGAAGAGGGTTGGAAAAAAAGCAGGGAGAGGAACCCAGGGCAGACTTCCTGGGCCCCAGGCTCGGGAGTGGGAGGAACAGAGGGGTCTAAGTGGGTCCCCAAGTGGTCAACAGTGAGGGCCCACCCCGGCTTCTTCCCTCGGAACCCGTTAAAGTAGTCGGGTGGGGGGCGGTGTCCACCAGGGCTGGGAGCTGCTTCTGCAGCCACCGCCGCGGCAGCTCATGGCCCTGGAGCCGTTAAAAAAGTGACTCAACCAGAAAGTGCGTTTGAAGCGACGCCCGCCAGGGCCCCAGAGCCAAACCTCAAAAAGACGAAGTGAGAGAGACGGCCGGCGGGGGCTGGGCTGGGGGTGGAGGCCGCCTGGAGCAGCCTGGCCAAATAAGGGCAAATGCTCCCAGGCCGGCCAATGGGGCGCAGGCCGCTGTGTCCTGGGGTTGCGGCTGCAGGGAGGGGGAAGGGGTGCTGCGTAGAGTCCTGGGGCCAAACAGGGAGTGGGGACAGGGCTGGGGGCCCAGGCCCTCCAGGAGGGGTCCACGGGCCAGTGAGCCCGGGAGTGAAGCGGACACCTCGTCCCCAAAGACCTTGGTGCTGCAGTCGGCAGACCCGCACCTGCAGACCCGCACCTGCAGATTGGGGCTCAAGGGGGCAAAAGGAAGAACTAGCCCTCACCCCTACCCCAGTTTTGTGCCCAGGTCCCCATCTGCCATGGAGGAACCGAAGAGACGCCATAACGACAGCTGGGCTGAAAACCACCCCCCCGTACAGCCTTGCCTGGCCATGGACCTTGGGCAAGCCATATTCCCTGAAACTCAGTTTTCTCATTTGTGAAAGGGAGATAATGCCCCACGGGATGGTACTGAGGAGCAAATGCGATCATGCAGGTGGCCAAGTTTTTGAACCAAGTAATTGTCATCCTGACAGAACAAATTATGACTGTGGAAGCTCTAGCCTGAGGGCCGCTTCTCCCTTCTACTCTGCCTCCCAGTGGCTGTGAAGATCCCTGGGCTAGAACACCACGTGGTCCCCAGTTCCGGCCTCTGGTAGGGGGAGGAGAGGTGCGGAGGCCGGGCGGCAGGGTGGGGGTTCTTCCAGTCTGAGCTTAGGCCCCCCTGCTGCAGGGTGGGGGGGTCTTCCAGTCTGAGCTTAGGCCCTCCTGTTCCAGGGTGAGGGGTCTTCCAGTCTGAGCTTAGGCCCTCCTGCTGCAGGGTGGAGGGGTCTTCCAGTCTGAGCTTAGGCACCCCCTGCTGCAGGGTGGGGGGTCTTCCAGTCTGAGCTTAGGCCCCCCCTGCTGCAGGGTGGAGGGGTCTTCCAGTCTGAGCTTAGGACCCCCTGCTGCAGGGTGGGGGGTCTTCCATCTGAGCTTAGGCCCCCCCTGCTGCAGGGTGGGGGGGTCTTCCAGTCTGAGCTTAGGGCCCCTGCTGCAGAGGCAGTAGGCGCTCTCCCAGGTTGTCAGCAGGCATGTCAGTGCCCACCTGGACCCCCTCCAGCTCCTCACCGCCTGCCTGGCTCTAGGAGCTCCAGACCCCAACCCTCTCCCCCTGCTCCCCCGGGGTGCAGGGCTGAGGAAGTGAGTCTACTCAGATGCCCAGAGAAAGTGCCTGTCCAGGGTGGGCGGAGGCAGCTGCTGGCTTCTCCAGGGCCTGTGATCAGGCCCCAGGCCCTGCAGGGGGATCACACGCCCAGGAGGAAGGCTGGGCCTCGGCAGCCAGCCTCAACCTCCCTGTGGACTTCTTCTCTCTCCCAAGCGTAGATTTGCATTTTCCCCTCTGCCCTCGGCCACTCAAGCCCCCCGGGGACCAGGTGACAGTTAAACCCCCTCTTCCGGCTAGTGGCCCAGAGCACCCACTTCCTTTCAGGTATTTTCTGGGCTCGGGGGAGGGGTTGAAAGGGCAGCAGCAGCTGGGTTTGGGGAAGAAGGGATGGGGACTCCATTTTGGAGAGGAGCTGGGGTCTCTCCACCCCGGTGTCAAAAGCTGTTCCTTATCTGCCCCCACCCAGTTCTCTCTGCAGCACTAGACTCAGTGCAGAGGAGGGAGAGGAAGCAAGTCAGGAAGCCGCACAAGGGCTCCAAGCGGCCTTCTAGCTCCCTGACTTCTAGCAGGCCTCCCTCTGCTATGGGACGACCCCTCAAGGAAAGCCTGGGCTTCAAGTCCTGTGTCCACGCCCCTGTAAGGCCCGCCCTCCACTCAGGGGTGAGCAGTGCTGAGACTAGGAACGCCCAGGTCTGTAGGGGAGATGGTTTCTATCGTATGCTCAGAGGTTTCGGCATCGAGGTGCCAGCAGCCCGGGGCAGCGTTTTCTCTGCACTCACTTCCTGCTTCCTGAAATCTTAAAGCAAAGAAAAACACCAGTATCTATAGGTGAAAGGTGCTGAATCGGGCAGTGGAGGACACATAAAGTTTCAGTGACCCCTCTTGAGGGCAGGCTGAGCCCTGACTCCGGGGCTCAGTCTCTATGCCCATACAGTGAGGCCTGGCACGACTCTCCCAGCCTGCACATTCTCTGCACGGCCTGCCTTCACTCTTTCCCCTGCCCCAACGCCCTGGACCTCCACCTCCCAGTGGTGAACGCCTCTGAGCCCCAAGGGCCATGTGCTTTCTTCCTCAGTCCAAGTCTTACTGGCTCACACAGCAGCAATTTTTATCAGCGAGGCTATCTGTTCTCCTAGTTCAAACAAGACTGTGGACTTCCCGAGTGATCCGGTGGTTAAGAATCCACCTCCAATGCAGGAGACATGGGTTCAATCCCTGGTCCAGGAGGATCCTACGTGGTCTGGAGCAACTAAGCCCAAGCACCACAAGTATTGAGCCCACGCTGTAGAGCCCTTGCTCCAGAAAAGATGCCACCACAATGAGAAGCCTGCGCCCTTCAGCCAAGAGGAGCCTCTGCTCGCTGCAACTAGACAAAGCCCGCACACAGCAGTGAAGTTCCAGAGCAGCCAATAAATAAATAATAATTTTTAAAAAACTGAAGGGGCCAGCCACTCATGAGCAGCAAAAGTTACATCTGACAGGCTGACATGAATCCAAGAGGTAGAAAACTAATTAGTGCCAGAATCATTTCACCACATGATACAAAAATGGAGGTCTTATAACAAATGATCAAAGCCAAGTAGAGGTTAAATGACATTCACAATCTCAGAGCCAAATAGAAAGGAAGCACATATTTTAAAAAAATACAAAGTAGGTCATAAAAATTGAAAGAACAAAGAGATTAAGATAAAAAGCCATGGTGCTTGAAGGAAAATGTTGCAGTTTTGATATATTTGTGAATGATAGATACACTTGAAGATCTATTGCCCCAGAAGGTTAGAGTGATGACTTTCTTACTTAGAGCTTATCTAAAGGGGGACAACTTTACATGGAAGTCCCATGTATAGGCTTAGTAGTTCACAGATCTCAAATTGCTCTTACTTGAATGCTTATATTTGATTCTCAAAACTATCCTAAGTATTGCCGATTCATCTTTCAGTATTTCGATTATAACTTACAAACAGAAAAGTGAACAAATGGTGAGTGCATAACTCGGGAAATTTCCAGAAAGCGAAGCGACCTATGTAACTAGCATCTAGATCAAAACACAGACCACAACCAGCACCTCAGGGGCCCCTGTGCCCTCCCCCAACCCCGCCTTTCACAAGGAACCACTGTCCTGTCACCTAACACCAGGGTTTTGTCAACTGTGTTTTATAAAGAGGAAACTTACTTTTGGAGAAGTCAAGTGACTTAGAAAGGTCAAGGCTAGTGGGCGGTGGAGGCAGCAGGGCTGGGAGGCAGCGACATCGCCCCTGGTTCCAGTGGAGGGTGAAGCTGCCATAACCCAGCGCAGATGCAGGGTGGCAGCCAGCAGAAAAAAGGCAGGGGAGGCTGGAGAGGGTCTGGCAGAGGGCAGCAGATACCTGAGAGCTGATGGACAGGACAGAGGATGCGGCCAGGCGGGAGCTGGAGGCCTGGACCAGTTTCCCAATGCTCCACACGGGGATCCTTCTGTAAACCCCAGGCATCTCCTCCCCCAGCCATTCTCCCCATACTTCCTCCCCCTCCCTGGCCAATTTTAGACTTGAAGACTAGAGATGTAGGTAGTGAGAGTAGGGTGGTTGCGGCGGCTCCACGTGCGGGGACATGTAACTTGCTGGTTCTGTGGAAAAATCACAAAGGGAGCAAAGCTGCTGTGTTTGGGGAGAACCGTGTCAGAACGCAGCCCTAAACTGGGTGTAGGCAGTGCATTTCCTGAGCTAAGGCTCCACCGCTTAATCGTGGCCCAGTCAGTTTACTTCTTAGAGCCTCAGTCTCTTCATCATTCCCTCAGGATGTTAACCATGACACGGGGCTTTGTCGGGGATTAAATAAGATAATGGATGTGAAAGCCCTTTTGTCAACTTGGAAAATGCCCTTTTTTTGTTTTGGGGGGTATTTTGGGAGGACTGGGTACTTTTTTTTTTTTGGCTGTTCTTGGTCTTCGTTGCCGTGTGCAAGCTTTCTCTAGTGGTGGTGAGCGGGGGGCTACTCTTCGTTGAGGAGCTCAGGCTTCTCACTGTGGTGGCTTCTGTCGTTGCTCCAGGTGCACGGCCTCAGCGGTCCTGGTACACGTGCTTAGTTGCCCCGAGGCCGGTGGGATTTTCTTAGACCAGGGATCAAACCCATGTGCCCTGCATTGGCAGGTGAATTCTTAAGCACTGCCCCAGCAGGGAAGTCCCTAAAAGGCTGTTTAAATGAAAGACTTTACTGATTCTAAATATGAACCTGAGTGCCAGACAGTGTGAGATGTTAAGCTGTTCTTAAACATTTTCTACCTGGCTCTTTTACACACACACACACACACACACACACAACACAAACCAGGTGTCATGGAAGGGACTTGAGGACCGAATGGCAGGTCACGGACAGGCTGGGAATATGAAGGTAATGACCAGGCCAGAGGAGTGAGGTCTTGGTGCCCAAACCTGAAGAGAACGGTTTGAATTTAGGCCCTCACCAGTCCACCCCACTACTCTTAGCGTAACTGCTCCCTCCAAGACCAGAGTCTTCTGACCCTTGTTCTCTCAACTACTTGTCCCTGCTTTGGGCTGGAAGCTGCATGCACCGTCAGTCAACCCCTCCATTTTGGGGAGACCCACTCTTTGCTACCCCATGAACTGTAGCCCGCCAGGCCCCTCTGTCCATGGAACTCTCCAAACAAGAATACTGGAGTGGGTAGCCATTCCCTTCTCCAGGGGATCTTCCCAATCCAGAGATCAAACCCAGGTCTCCTGCACTGCAGTCGGAGTCTTTACCGTCTGAGCCCGCAGGGAAGCCTAAATCGCCCGCAGTGCAGGAGACCCAGGTTCCATCCCTGGGTCAGGATTCCAGCTTTGTTAGGTTCCTGACAGGGGATGGGCCTCCAGCACCTTCTCGCCTGTCTGGGCTGCTGAGTGGGTTCCAGGACCAGAGAAAGCCAGAAGGTGAATTCAGAGGCAGCTCCCAGGAAGAGGCTGCCGGCACCCCAGTCTGTGAAATCCGGTCACGGTGACGGGCCGGCCCTCCCCCACAACCGCCAGCGCCTGTGTCTCTGGCTTCCTGACAGTTAGGGCCCCTCTGGTGTGGGGCTGAGGCAGCGTGAGTGCGGTTATTTGTGCACAGCTCGCCTCGCCGCCCCCCCCAACAACTGTTTCCATTCTCACAGAGCAGCTACGTCCGGGTCAGACACACAGGACGGTGGCCGGGGGATTTCCAAGGGACTTTCTGAGAACGCCAGTGAAAGTGGGGTGTTGGCTGCACGGCCGGGCACTCTTGGTAAAACCCACTTCTTCCCTGCAGGACGCATCAGCTCCGGCCTGGTGGGGCTGCTTCCCAAGGCCCCTTTCAGACTGAAACTGAAGAACAGAAACTACTACCCCGGAGCTCAGTCAGCTTGCTGGGCTGGGGAAGTCCATGAAAAACTCAGTTGGGATTGGAGTTAAACGGAACATTCCCTGAGCTTGAAGGCATGAGAAAATGGTTCCAGTTTGAAGAGGACCTGGGAGGGATGACGTGAGCAGCCGGGAGGCGGCCAGCTTCCTTCCCTGGGCCTGTGAGAGCGCAAGGGATGCGGAGGGTCACTGGTGAGGCATCTCCCCGCCTTCCCACACATTCCAGGTCACAGGTAAGACACTGACTCACTAGCAACACCAGGTGGCTGACAGACACACAGCCCCAGTGCAGGCCCCTCAGCTCCTGAGTCAGAGCTCCGCCTGCGTGCCAGTCCTCCCGCAGCACTTCCCCACTATTTGGGTTGACTGTATACAGCTCAGATGGTCAAGGATCCGCCTGCAATGCAGACCTGGGTTCCATCCCTGAGTTGGGAAGATCCACTGGAGAAGGGAAAGGCTACCCATTCCAGTATTCTTGCCCGGAGAATTCCGTGGACATAGGATTCTGGCAGGCTACAGTCCATGGGGTTGCAGAGTTGACACAACTGAGTGACTTTCACACATGTGGTATATATAAAGAGTGGCTAATAAAAGAGTGAATGTTTTACCTTTTATAAAACTGAAGTTACAGAATTTTCACACCACTTTATTTTCAGAATCACAAAAATCCTGAAGTAAATGAAATGTAATCACTTTCGTTCTGAACAGATGGGGAGCAAGAAACTTAGGGAAGTAAAAATGAGGACCCTGGGACTCCCCTGGTGGTCCTGTGGCTACGACTTCCTGCT
This sequence comes from Budorcas taxicolor, assembly GCF_023091745.1. NCBI lineage: Eukaryota > Metazoa > Chordata > Mammalia > Artiodactyla > Bovidae > Budorcas > Budorcas taxicolor. The sequence goes on from NC_068928.1 coordinate 9,203,660, forward strand.
CTCAATGCAGTGGGCCTGGGTTCAAACCCAGGTCAGGGAACTAGATCCCACACGTCACAACTAAGACCTGGAGAAGCCAAATAAATGACAACAGTAACAACAAAAATGGGGACACTAACAGGCTTTATTACAGAAATTTAAATAGAAGAGAATTTATGATAAATATTTAATTCTAAAACAAATAATTCACCTTGGCCAGTAGCATGAAGTGACTCAAGAACCCCTACTAGGCCAGAGACAAAAGGAGAGGCCCACCTCCTGGGGAGGCCCGAACTAACCAGAGCAGGACCCAACAGTAACCTGAGGGTCTCCAGTTAGGGGGACGTAGGGAAGGTGGGCAGGGTGAGGTCAAGGGTGCCACTGGTAGGCCTGAAGTATAGGAAGAACTGAACAAAGAAGAGAAAAAAGGTATTAAACATGGTCAAGGGCAAATACTACTTGCACAAGTATTATTTGCCCTCAGAATTTTAAGGGATACCTGCTGTGCCAGGTCTAGAGGGCAGAAGGCGGCAACCACAGACACCAGGACTACGAGGCTGAGACGGTTGCCTAGACTCAGGACGGCAGACCTTCCGAGACCCAAGGAAGCACATTCGAAAGGCTACAACCCTGGAGGCTGAGATGGATCATGAAGAGCAGAAGGGCTCTGCTGCTCTGGGAAGATGCCTACGGGGCAGTGCGTTCTTACTGCACCCAGCTAAGGGAAAGAGGGAGGGAAGGCGTCTGCTGTGGCCTAAGAACATTTCTAGGGGTTCGTGTTTATTGCCCTCTGACCCAGAGGCCTGCCTATGAGCAAGGGCGCAGCCCTGGGCTGTAGGTAGGAAAACTAGCATCCTACTCCCCACTGAATTCAGTCTCTACCCACCCCCCACAGTAGTCCAAAGAGGGTAAAAATGGCCCAAGGACACATTGGGCTGATCAGTTGACAGTCGGCTGAGTCTTAGCATCGGAGGGCGGGATGTGTTTGAAGTCCTGCCCATTTAGCTCCACGACAGAAAACAAGCAGCGGCAGAGACGAGGAGGCAAGATGCTGGCAGCCGTGCGCCTTCCTAGGTCTTTATGGCTGTGTCTCTGGACTTGTAGGCCACACCTCGACTCTTCAGCTCCCGTACGATTCCTGCAGTGGGAAGAGAAACAGCTCTGTGAGGGGAGAAGAGTCAGAAGACAAGGAGGATCCCCTGGCTCCCATGTGGTGAGGGGAGGGGGTGGTACGCTCTAGGCAAACTGGAATTTCTGGACTGCTCATCAGAACTGCGTGGCTGGAGTGTCACCCCCTTGAGGACCCAGGCACATGCTTGTCAATGACTTAGTAAGAACAGGAAGACAACGGCGGGAGACACGCTGTAGCTGTCAAAAGCAAGGGTTCTGGAGCCAGGATGCCTGGGTGGAAATTCTGGCTCCTTACTAACTGCGTGACCTTGCACAAGTTATTTAACCTCTCTGAGGCTCTGGTTCCCTCACAGAGTCGTCCTGAGCACCGGCATTAATTCACAAGAGAAACTTCCATAGAGCCTGGCACAATAAATGAACAAGGGCTATTACTATAATTATTATTACCTTGGGGCAGGCGACCAGTGACGGACACTGCATACACGCCTGGCTTAAAGTTACCTGAAAGAGAAGAAGAGAGACTGCGGTTAAGAGTGAGTTACGACAAAGGCCACACACAACCTTAAGCTAAAAATGAAAGAAATGCTGCAACTCTAAGAGAAGAGCAATTGCTTCTTTTGGCTACAAGTTTTAAGTGACAGGGCACAGGACACTTTTCATGGCTTCCCTCCGACCTCATCTTTCTCACTCTGGGGCCACTGACCCGTTGACTGAAGGCTCCACCCACCCAGCCCAGACAACACATCTAGGCCAGGATAAAGACGAAGGGAGACACTTACTGACTCGCTGCCACTTGGAGACCCAGCTGTCCTCTGGACTCATCATCGCGATGATTCTAGGAAAGGGAAAGAAACAGAGTCAGCCGGAGCCGCCTCCACTGGAGAAAGCGAGATTGAGGGCACTGCCCAGCCCACCCCGGGCCCCACGCCCACCTTCACCCCGTTCCCAGCTAGCACAGCAGTTCTGGGAGAGGAAACCTCAGGAAAAGACAAGAACTGAGCTTCTACTAGGAAGCAAGGAAAGCTCTGCACAGAGTTCTAGTGCTGGGAAGGGACTGACTCAGAGCTAGTACTGAGAGTCCTTGGGCTTAAGTCCCTGGCCCCCAGTCACAGGTCAGTCATGACTCGCCCCCCAAAAAGACTGATGCCCCAGGGAGTGGGACAGCTTTCGAGATAGATGGCTGATTACAACCAGCACGACCACTGAAGGCTGGGGCCCAGGGCAAAGGGGAGGCTGAGTCTAAACAGTGGGTCCCCTTAGTAGAAACAAGTTAGATTTAATCAAGCTCTGCCTCTAATGAGCTGTCCAGCTTGACTCGCATATGAAGAGCTCCCTCAGAACTTAAGATGAAATTAAAAGGGTGAGCTAATACATGAAAAAGCCCTAGCACAGAGTAGACGCTAAATAAACATTAGCTCTCCTTACTATCCTAATCATTCCTCCCAGGGTAGCTGTAAACCCAGAGCACAGGCCACAGAAAGGGCCAGAAGCCTGCTACTGAGCATGACAGGTAAGCTTCAGGTGCTTTCAGAAGCTACAGAGGTCATTTCTGTCACCCCCCCCCTCCAATTCAATCAGATATTTACTGACCGCCTCCTGTGACAGACCTGCACTGACGTTTGTTGACTGCCTCCTCAGTATCCACTCCTCCTTCTCTTGCTAACAATCTTGGATTCTTACTTAGGAAGCCTCCCTCCCCATCCAAATCCTATATTCGCAGTCATATGCTTCGAGTGGAACTGACCTCACCTCTAGAGGTGCTGAGTAGGGTAAGGCCCACTCTGGCCTGGCAGACCAATCTGGGGTAGGCATGTACACAGGCTGTTCTCATGACCAAATGTGTATTTTCCTCTGTCCTTCTGTCCTTCAAAATCTATCCTTCCAGCCTCACAGTGCCTGTTAATCCAATCAGATGATTTAATCTAATCAGAATCCCCACCACTTTCCTGCTTTACCCACTCCATTCTTTTGTTCAAATCAATCCCTTTGTTTACAATGCTTTTTCTTCCTTTTTCTCATCTTGGCCTCCTCAAAAATCCTATACTTCTTTCCTTTATTAAGAGCCTGATTCATATGCTATCGCCTCCACTTCTGGCTGACTTCATCAAGCCCTCCTCTAATCTTCTTTAGCCTTGGATATACTTACTCTTCAAATCTTAATATGCACCAAAATACATAAATAACTCCTATAACTCAATAACAGAAGACCAAAACCCTGATACAAAAATGGGCAAAAAACTTGAAGAGACATTTTACCAAAGAAGATATACAAATGGCCAATAAAGATATGAAAAGATGCTCAACCTCACCAATCATTAAGGAAATGCAAATCAAACCCACAATAAGATAACCACAGCACACCCAATAGGATACCTATTACCAAAAACAAAACAAAAAACAAAGCAACAAGTGCTGACAAAGATGTGGAGAAACTGGAACCCTTGTACTCTGCTGGTGGCAATGTGAAACCGTGCTGCTACAGAAAACAGCATGGCAGCTTCTCAAAATGTTAAACATAGAATAATCCAGCAATTGTACTTCTGGATATAGATCCCCAAAGAAGTGGAAGGAAGCAGGGACTCAAACAGGTATTTGTAAACCCATATTCATGGCAGCATTATTCCTAACAGCCAAAAGGTAGAAGCAATCTAGGTGTCCATCAATAAATGGACAGATAATTAAAATTTGGTATACACATAAAAAGGGATAGCATTACACTTAAATAGGAAATTCTGACACATGCTACAGCATGGATAAACCTTGAAGACATCATGCTACGTAAAACAAGCGAATCACAAAAGGACAAATGTTGTATGATTCCACTTTTATGAGGTATCTAGAGTAATCAAATTCACAGGAAAGGTAAATGGTGGTTGCCAGGGGCTGGGAGGAGGGGAATGAGATGTGCCAACAAGCGAATGAAAGAACTGGAGTATCTGAGCGTGTACATGCACATCTACACATGTACAAAGTAAAGGTTCCATGAACCATCTTTTCTGCCCAATCCTTTACTCTCCCTTCAAGGAAAACAAAAAAGGAAGAAGTGGGCCCACCCTGAAGTAGTTTTAGCAAGCACTGGTTTGGGCCCAGTTCATGTATAAACCCCTCACTGGCCTAGAGCCCAAAAGAAACTTAACGGCACCTCCTTAACCCCCAAACAATACTGCCTCTTGGCTCCTCCCTTGGGGAAAGGAAACTAAGACCCATCCAACTTTAAGTTTCTCTCATTCCCCTGCCCTCACTGGATAATCTCACTAAGTGAAAACTTTTCTCATCAGTCCTCTTAGACATATCTAAAAGTATCAGCTTTGGGGCCAAAATTTACCCTTCAAAAAAGATCCTCCTGCATTTAATAAACATGTATTAAGGCCCTATGCCAGGTTAACGGTGCATGAGACAAATACAATCCCTACCAGAAATTCCCTAATAGTCTGGTGAAGAACTGTCCAGTGGAAATATAATGAAAACCACACAATTCGTTTTTAAAGTTTCTATAGCCATGTTAAAGGAGTAACAACAAAAAGTAAATTAACTTCAGTAATGCTGCTGCTGCTGCTAAGTCACTTCAGTAGTGTCCGATTCTGTGCAACCCCACAGACAGCAGCCCACTAGGCTCCCCCGTCCCTGGGATTCTCCATGCATTTCCTTCTCCAATGCATGAAAGTGAAAAGTGAAAGTGAAGTCGCTCAATAGTGTCCGACCCTCAGCGACCCCATGGACTGCAGCCTTCCAGGCTCCTCCGTCCATGGGATTTTCCAGGCAAGAGTACTGGAGTGGGGTGCCATTGACTTCACTAATATAGTTCCTTTAACCCAGTATGTTCAAAATGTACTGGACAGCACAGCACTAGTGTGTCTCAAAATAACTGAGACCAACTCATATTAAGAGTCTCAACAGTCTGCCCAAATTTACTTTGTGGGGTGGGGGTAATATAAAGAAGGAATGTAGCAATCCAAAGGGCTTACCCATCAAAAGAAGAGCTGGTGCAGTCATATACCATCTCTCGGTTACCCTTCATCTGAAGGTACGCATCACAATTGTCACAGCCATCATATTCAAACTGGTCTATAGTCTTGGGAGAGGAAAAAAAAAAAAAGGAGAAAGCTGAGCCAAAAGAAAAAACACTTTTCCATACTTCTGCCTGCTGAAGCACAAAGCTCCCTATGTCGGCCGTCTCATCACGCCCCCCCACCCACCATTCTTACAGCCCCGTGCCTAAGTTCCACTCTCACACCCCTTTTCTTGTTATAGTTATGCCTCTGCTGAAAGCTGAAGTTGCAAAGGCATGTGAGAGGCCCCTGCCCACAGCTGCACAACCTTGCAGTGTCCCTGCTGAAGTAAACGATGGCCTCCTGCTCCTTCCCACACTCTGCCACCCACCCAGATCCTGGATCCGACTTTCTTTTTCACTGTTCCCCCACATCTATTCCGGCCTCTTTCCCCCAGCTTGGTCTCCCGTCAGCCCGTACAACCAGGTCCCCGACAGACACCTTGACCAGCGAACACAGCAGACACGCCCGCAGATGCCGCAGATCCTTCGGCACCGTCTCCAAAGCCATCCTCTCGCAACGAAGATCAGCGAAGGAATGAGCCACAATCGCCTCTCTGCGGATAAATACTAAAAATTACCCAGAATGCCTGCACTTCCTCTGCCTCAGACTTCCCCTTCCGGCGCGGCGGCCCCGCCCCGCCCCCCGCCTTTGATATGGTTTCTCCCGCCAGGAGGCGGGGCCGGCCGAGAGGCACCTGGGCCGGCGCGGGGGCGAGACTGCGCAGCCGTCGAGCGTGTGGGCGGGGCCCGAGGGGCGGGGCGGCACGGTTGGCGCCTGAGCGGGAGCAAGCGGCGGGCCGGAAGGTCCGACCTGAACCGCTGGTCCCCTGGAGCGTCCCGGCTGACAGCAGAGGGTTTTTTTTGTCTTCCTGTCTTAAGAGTGGAGGGCCAGAGAGTCCACTGTCTCCCTCTGGATTATCTCAGCGGAGATGAGAAGTCCAGGAACCGCCCCCCTCCTTCCTACCAGCGAGAGCGTGATTGGGTTTCCTAAAGGCCAAAGCGTGATTGGGTTTCCTACCTGCGAGTGATCGAGTTTCCTAACAGCAAGTGATCAGGTTTCCTGCCAGCGAGTGATTGGGTTTCCCTTTGCGTCCACAGGAATGCTGGTTTGTGAGCCGACTTCCGAAAAAAAAATGCGTATTGTTATTTCTAAGAACTCTTTATGTAAGTTTCCTCGTTCCAACTGATAATTTACGCCTCCAGTTCCTCTACTTCAGATCGTGTCCTTTTTATTTTGCACCCTATAGGAAGATTTACAAATGCCTTGCTGTCTGGTTCAAAACTGGCACCAGACAATCCCCACCTCTACCAAACCTTTCCCGAAGAAGCACGCTTTTTGTGAGAAGAGGATAAGCCCCTGCAGGCTCTATGGAATTCTCCATACCCGCGTAGCACCGGCTCACTTGAGCTTCGCGGTAGTCCCACGAGTAGGCAGAGGACGTTCGTCTGTGTTTATCTAGACTGGAACTGTGGGATATAGATGGTTTCAGGCCCCGCTGTTGTATCTTCCCAACCAGGCCTCCTGAATTGAAACGGAGCTTCTTCAAGGCCGGTCTGTGCTTGGGGCCCGTCCCATGCTGTGTTCAGATGGGCGCTGGGACTGGGGTTAGGATGTTCTTTATCACTGCATACCCTCTAGTTTGAAACACACTTCACCCTGTTTGTCCCAGGGGAGCTCTCCAACAACTCTGTGAAGTGGGCCCATTTCATGGGTGGAAAAATGAGGCAACAGTGTTTTGCAGGGTCACAAAGAAAGTCCGTGAAGCATTATAGAGTGTGAAGTAAACATACAGTAATAGTACAAATGACACACTGAATCACAAGGAGAATCCAGTCACACCTTCTCTCTCCCTGATCTCCCTAAATAATGCTTTTAGGGGCTTACCAGCCAGTTCTTGTTGCCGAGCCCACCACGCCGCTCTGTCCTTTCATAAATTAGAGCCTAGCCTCTGATATTAGGAATATTTTTGCCCATGTAGAAGATGAAGTTGTTACCCCGAGTGACAGTGACGACAGAAGAAAACCATGAGACCAGATCAAGTTTATGGATAAATATATTAGCAAATAAATACATTTCTCATCATAGTGCCTGATTCAAGCGTCTTTCTGCCTGTTCAGATATAAATACCCACGTGGGTGCCTAGGTGCTAATTCCCCACTGACTCTGAGGGAAAAGGATCCCCAGGTGGGTGCTGTGCCCACTCTGTTCCCGATTCACATTCCAAATGGGATAACGCCTGAGGGGGCCAGCGATGGTCCAGCTGCCCTAGGGCGAATGTCACCCCGAGGAGGCCCCTCAGCTCTTGCCCACTTGGGACCAGCTGCCCCAGGCCAGACTTCCTTCTCTGACCCGACTCCGCACTGTGTGTATCTGACCTGCATGGCTTATACTGGGAAGCTGGGCCTCTGGGCCATCTAATCTCAAGGGCCCCAAACTGCTTCTCCTTTGTTCTCCCCTGTTCCCTCTCCCTGCTCCGAGAGGAAGCGCCCAGAGAAAAATTCCTTGTTCAGCTGTAATTCAGCCTTTTCTACCTTCATCCCTTCCTCCCTCTTCCTAAATAAAGTCCAGCAGAAATCCTCTTCTTCCACCTCCTTTGGGATTTTCAGCTAAGCGATCTCCAAGGAAGAGTGAGCCCCTTCCCATTACCCCCACTACTCTCCCCCAGAGGGACTGGGGCTGCTGGAATGACAAGGGAGCCTGAAGATCAGAGGCTTCAACCCAGGTTCTTCAGGGTGCTGCACCACCTCAGGGACTGCACACCCTGGCTTCTCCTCTGAATACAGAGGAGCTGACAGTATGGACAAGGAGGGAAAACTCCTTGTGCACCAGGGCAGGCCCTGCCTGGTGAAGCTGCAAAGCCCATTATCTTTTTGCAAAAAAGGAAAACGGTAAGAACCAGGGTTGCCGTTGCAGCAGCCTTACTGAGGGGAAGCCAAAGCTGGTGTGCAAGACTGTCTTCAGGAAGGAGGTGAGCAGGGTTCATTCATTTGGCTGAACCCATTTGCTGGTATGAACATGAGGCCTGGGATGAAGAAGTGCTCAGGCTGGGGAAGGAGCACCACCTTTATCACACCTGTCTACCCATGCCTAGCTTCCTGCTCTCAGAAAAGCGCAGCCTGCAAGGGAGCCCACCCACACCAGTGGTAGCTGGTTGCCTGGCTGGACACAGATGGTTCTGCCAAGAAGGTCTGGAGCTGGGAGCAGAAGAGGACACCTGCCACCCACCATCACCACCCTCTGCCAGTGGCTCCAGGAATATGGCCCAAAAGGGGGGGGGCTGTTTTCTGAAGTCCTTTCTTTTCTGAGGAGCAGGACTCTGTGCCAGGTAGGGCCCCAAGTCATCCAGCAAGCTCTCTTGGTTGGAGCCAGGACTGAATATCTCACACGGCCTGTTCACACAGCTCCTCCAGCTCCTCTTCTGTGCCTGCATTTAGAGAGGGGAGGAGAGAGGTCACTGAGGGTCAGGCCAGCCTCTTGCTTGTTCGACCTGTGAGAGAGAGGCAAGAGCAGGGAATGGGTCCAGAAGGGGTGATTAGATTGAAAGCTGAGAGGGACTCCCGTTGGGACACAGGGGAGAGAAAAACAAATCCAGAGTAAGATACATATATAGCAACCAGTGTGTTACCAACACTTACTATTCATGCATTCATCTAATGAATATGTATTAACCACTAGTGGATCTGGCCTGCAACCTTGTGCCAAATAGAAGACAAAAAGACTAAGCAGGGCCCTGGCAACCTTGTAGGAGAGGTGTGCATTTAGTAAGCTGCAATTATGCCAGTGGGGCCAGACTGGGCTTATAAGAGATGAATCAAGGGAGGAGAGAGACCATGTCTTAAGTGGAGCATCAGGAAGGGCTTCCTGAAAGTGGAGATACATGAGCTGGTCCTGCAGGAATAGAGAAGAATTCCATCTATGGGAATAGGAAGGCAGCAGAATATTCTGGGCTGCAGAAACTGCAGGAAGTGTTTACCTAGTTTGGCTAAAGCTTGGAGCAGGGGAAGGAAAGGTGAAGAGTGGAAAATAAGGTTGGGAAGGCAGATGGGGGCTAGGTGGTACTAGAGCCTTGAAGGTCAAACCAGGTTGGATTTTTCTTTACCCTGAGCAAAACAGAGCACTTGAAGATTTCTGGACAGTTTATTTGAGGAGGACGCTGGCCGCAGAAGGGAGGGGAGATGAGCAGGGTCACTGTACTGCACGGCTCGACAGGACAGGACACTGATGCTCCGCGGCTGTTCTCCATGGCCCTGTGAGAGGGAAGGAAGGACCCAGGAGGTTCCCACCTCGATCTTTAGGCTGCACCTAAGACATGGGCAGGGACCAGCAGTACTGGAAAAGAATATGGTAATGCTGGCAGAGACCCAGTTAACAGACCCTGGGGGTGGATTGGATCTGAAGGGCAGGGGAAAGAGAGGCACTGAAACCAGTTTTGAGTTTGGGAGAGAGAGGTGGTGGGTCTGGCAGTGGCAGCAGCGAAAGTATACGTGTGACAGGATCCACATTGGAGCCATCAAACACATGGTCAAAGTCTACGTCACATGGCCCTACGGGAACAATTCTTTTCTATATGATAACAGTTTGCACGCCCATCTCTCCACAGACCTGGGTCTCCTGGTTGACAAGTTCCATGTCCTGAGAGTCTGGGACCTAGCACACAGCATGTGTATAATGCAGAAAGAAAAATGGGGGGAAGAAATGAAAGAATGGACGACAGCAGCTCCCAGGTCCTGCCTGTGGAATTCCTAGACCCTGAAGTCTTACAGTTCAGGACTTTCGGGGCCCCTTTAGGGGCGGAGGCCTCCTCCTAGCAATGGCAAAGAATACTGTCATCCACACAATAGGAAACGATGGAGAAGAACTGGAGTCGGGGACCAGGAAGAGGGAGGGGAGGACTTGAGCAAATAGACACCAAGTTAAAGTTGAGGATCTACAGTCTCACCATTGGCTACAATACAGTAACAGGGATGCATGGCGTCCCCGAGAGAATAATGTTGGTCTTATCAACAAAGGTACACAGAAGGGAAGCCCTAGTTCCTTTAGTTCCTTTAACCCAGGGGAAAGGGAAAAATCACAGGACTGCTGGGAACCACCTGTGATCTCTCTCCACTTTTCCCCCCCCATCATTCACATAACTCTTCTCATATAGCCCAGAGATATGGCAGGGGTGGGTGTGTGTTAGTCACTCAGTCGTGTCCGACTCTTTGCAACCCCATGGACTAGCCCACCAGCCTCCTCTGTCTATGGAATTCTCCAGGCAAGGGTACTGGAGTGGGTTGTCCTTCCCTTCTCCGGGGGATCTTCCCAACCCAGGGATCGTATCCAGGCCTCCCATAATGCAGGCAGATTCTTTACCATCTGAGCCACCAGGGAAGCCCAGAAATATGGTTATCTCTAGTTATGTCTCCTATAAGATCTCATCTGGCCTGGAATTATGTTTTTCAGTAACTATTTGTCCAGACTCTTCTTGGCTTCCTTAGTATTTACAACTAATATTGAGCTGTATGCATTGGTATAGCTGTACCAATTTTTAAAATATTGAAACACTTGGGTTTGGATTTCCCTCGTGGACTAGCGGTTTAGAACATGGGTTCGGTCCCTGGTCTGGGAATATCCCACATGCCACGGGGCAGCTAAACCGGTGCTCCACAATGAGAGCGGCCTGCACGGCAATGAAGAGCAGCCCCTGCTTGCAGCAAGTCGAGAGAGCCCACATGCAGCAACGGAGTCCCAGGGCAGCCAAAACAGATAAATAATTAAAACAAATGAGCAAAAAGAAACACTTGTGTTTGAGTTGCTGCCACAAACCACCCCAAGGGCTTTCTGGTGTCTCAGCCACACTCGGACCTCACCTAGACCTCCCTACAATCTGGCAACTGAAGGATTAACACCTGGCAGAGCTAGACCATTCAAGCCAGCATCCCACCCTATGCCAGTATTTGTCCAATATTTGAAATGTCACCCCGTGGGGCCCTTCTCAGCTTCTATCAGCCCCTTGGATAACTCCATATCCAACTCTAGTCTCCTCTCCCCACCAGACCCACTTCCCCTGAGAACTCACCAGGCTGGGCTGGTAGCACCTGGCAGTGTGGATAAGGGCATGGCCTGCCCTCCAGGGTGCCAGAACTCCATGTGGAAGGCCCCTCCCCAGATGGGTGCGGTCCAAGGGGCTGCCGCGGAGTCAGACACAACCACACTGGCTGGGAACTCGGGTATGTAGGGCCTGGGGCTTCTGGTAGCAGCCTCCTTTCCAGGCCTGGATGTCCGAAGATCAGTGGGTGGGGCTCTGGGGACCAAGGGTGTGCCAGGCTTGGGCCATAATGGGGGAAAATCTGGCAAGTTGGGTGGGCAGTCAAGTCCTGGGATCGAGGGGCTGGGGTGGGCTCCATGGGTCCCCCTCGCCGTCTCCTCTGTGGGTGTCGGACAGAGAGGCTGGATTTCTGCAAGTGGAAGAGGCTGCTGGCTGCCGGGCTGGGGCTGGAGGCGTTGGGTGGCCCCGGGGCTGGCTCCGTGAGGGCCCGGGGCCGCTGTGGGGCGGGGGGGTGCCCTGAAAGGGCTGTTGGGCTGCATCTGGTCGCGTGCAGATTGGCCGAAGGCAGCTCTGGCTGGAGCTGAGTCCGAGGAGCGGTAGGCCTGGATGGTGGGACTCCAGTTTCGGGGTCAGCCTTCCTGCCGTGCCACTGGAAGCGTCTTCTGTAGTGGTGGTGCCGGTGGCGGTGGTAGTGGACGTGGCTGGAAACCTGCGTTTCCCCCGCGGGCACCACTGAGTCCAGAGACCGCGGCCGGGAGGCCATGCCAGGCTGAGCCGCCTTCCCCGGGGGCTCCCCTTCGGGGCTGCAGTAGACCAGGGGGTCGAAGTCACTGCTCAGGGAGCTGCGAAAGGTGGAGCTGCTGCCGTGGACACCCTGCAGGCTGACGTCCGTGCAGTTGACCACCGAGTCGCTCGAAGAGCCGTGACAGGGCCCCGAACTGGAGTCGCTGGCTGGCCCATCCGCCAGGTAGCCGCTGCGTTCTGTGCGGCAGCTCTCTCCAGATCCGCTGCTGTCGTGGGGCCTGGTCCGGCGAGGGGGCGCGGGGCAGGCGGCAGGGTGCTGGGAGGAGCAGCGGAGGTGGCTCAGCCCCCAGCCCGGCGCGTAGGGGCGCGGGGCCACTGCCAAGCGCTGGGGCTCGCCCGGAGCCCGGGGATGTGCGGTTCTGGGTTGGCGGTGGTACCGCGCGCCCACGACTGGCTCCTGGGAGGGGAGGAAGGGGCCAGGCCGGCTGGGCCGAGCCACGGCGCTCCGGGAAGGGCCCAACAGGTAGGCGGCGGGCAAGTGGTAGTGCGCGTGGCCGGGGTGCTGGCGAATGAGGTGGAGCCTCCGGCCCGGTTCCTGGTAGGCTCGAGAGGGTCCCAGGGACTGCGAAAGCGAATCTCCCTCTGGAAGAAAGAACCAAGAGCATAGGTGTTTGACTCCACCGGCGGAAGGAGGGTGCGCTCAGTACAGTGGGGCTATTGCACACCTTCGGTCTGCAGTCACCCACAAGCTCCATCAGAGTCCGCAGCACCCAGGATGCTCCTAACCTGCCTGCGCCCCGGGACACCCTTGCCCCTTCCCATCAGCTGTGCCCTGGGGGATTCTGCTCAGCACGGCTCCTCCCATCAATGGTCCTTTCGGGACTTTCACCCAGGGCTACCGGGAGCCCACATTGCACTTTTGGGTGAATTAGAAAAAGGCTCTCTTTCCTCCAGATACTTCCCTTTCATCTTTTAGAATATGGTCATAATATCCTGGTTTTGTTAGAATAGGATACTTTATTGCCCGAGAAGTGGAGTAGTAAATATACCCACCGGCCTGATTTAGAATCAACAAAGCTGTCATGAAAATACACAGAAAAGCCCGGCTCAGGGGAGGTACCCTCAACCGGTGCACAACTTCTATTTTTTAAAATTTTATTAACTGCTGTTGTTCTTTTGGCTGCACTGGATCTTCATTGCAGTGCTTGGGTTTATGTTTCTTGGTTGCCCTGAAGTGTGTAGGATCTTAGTTCCCTGACCAGGGATCAAACCCACATCCCCTGCATTACAAGGTAGATTTTTAACTACTGGACCACGATGGAAGTCCCAAGGGCACAGCTTAGAGAACGACTGAGGCAGTCCTGCCTTCTGCTCCACTTCAAGGCAAAACATTTGCCCAGAGGGAAGCCCCTTCTCTACCCATCTGCCTGCACACAGGGAAGCCCTTGGCCCTCCTCCTACCTACGATGTTGAACATGCAGAGGGGGCAAGTGCGATGCTGATGCAGCCAGGGGTCCACACAGGTACGATGGAACTCATGGAGGCAGGAAATGACCCGGAGCTCCTGGAGAAAACAAAGGGTCAGAGCCAAAGTGGACGGCAGCTACAGCGGTGGCTAGGAAGCAGGGCATCCCTGACTCCCTCGGCCCTCCCCTTTTTAAAATTCATTTGTTTATTTTGGGCTGCACTAGGTCTTCGCTGCTGCTTTCGGGCTTTCTCTAGTCGTGGTGAGCAGCGGCTACTCCCGTTGAGGTGCACGGGCTTCTCACAGTGGCTTCTCTTGTTGCAGAGCACGGGCCCTTAGGGCACACAAGCTTTAGAAGCTGTGGAGTGGGCTTCGTTGAACCCGTGGCATGTGGAATCTTCCCAGACTAGGGACTGAACCCATGTCCCCTGCATTGGCAGGAGGTTTCTTAGCCACTGGACCACCAGAAAAGTTCTTGGCCTCTCCTTTATTGCCAACACCTGCTTTCAAAGACCTCCTAGCACAACAGAAAAAGTATGGGCTTTGGTATCAAGAGAATCTAGACGTTTGCCACTGCATATGACCTTGGGCAAGTTTCTGAACAGTTTTCTGCTATAAAATGAGGCTAAAAAACTAATCCACCCCCACCCCTCACTGTCAAGAGGGTGACAGATGCCTCTAGAGCGCCCACTGCAGAGCTTGGCATGTGGTACACACTCAACAAACAGAAGTTCTCTTTCCCTGGAAAACCAGGAAAATGACCAAACCTCAGGGTTGTCCATGCAGGATACACAGGACCCAGATGCAGACCGGACGCCCACACCAACTTCACCCACCTCCCTCTCCAGCCTGGCCTCACCTGGCCCTCGGAGAACTCCTCCAGGCAGATGGCGCACACCGGGGCGGAGCTGCAGCTGCTCCCGGAGTCTGGCCACTCATTCCGGGCGCCCCGGCAGCCGGCCCGGTAACTCCTGGTGGCCAGCTGGCTGATGGCCCAGGCTGTTCGCTGCTGAAGGGGGTCCTGGGGAGAACAGTGGGCCAGGATGGGGCCAAGTCTCCTCCCCCCACCCCCCTGAGCCCTGGCCTGTGCTCAGGTCCCCGTCACGCAGTTAGATCACACGACCATCAGACCACCCGGGGAGTCTGTACCCTTGGAGTCCTTCCACGGCCCTGCAAGCATTTCATCCCGTTCCCCCATGCATACTATTACCTTTCCTTCCCTTGATGACCCAGGAGAGGAGCTTTTCTCCCAACTGCCCCGCCTTGACATGGCATCTTGAATATCTAATAGGCATATCCAACTTCACAAACCCCACACCCCTAATCCCATGAATCACCTCAACCACACACTTGTCCTTCCCCAGTCCTCCTCCCCTCAGTAAATGGCAATTCTGTTCTTTTAACCGCTCAGGCCAAAAATATCAGTGTCATTCTTAACTATTCTTAACCGATCCCTCCATGATCAATCCATTAGAAGACCTGTTGGCCCTGAGGTTCTATAGAAGTGATGGTTCCAGCAGTTAACCTTTTCTCCTAATAATATTTTGCCCATTTAGAACTTTACTGTTAGAGTGGAAGAAAATCCCTATGGAGGAAGATCCATTCATACCGTGGAGTAAGGATGCTTTAGGCATGGGTAATAGCTGGTGGTTAAGGCTGTGATGGTTTTGATCACTTGTTAAGGAATCCTAACGGGGATCTGGATTAATTGGAATGCTGCCATCTGATGGGCACTTGGGATCTTGTGTTTTTGAAGAGAGTGACTGTGGGTGTGGTGGACCCATTTTATGGAAATCTATAGAAGGGAAGCCTATGTTGTACACTGTTATGATCCATTAGGGTGGGTGGAGTCTCTTCCTAATACTGGCACCAAATACACTGAGTTAATCTTTTTATCAAATAGATTCATTAACTACAGTAAGAGTCTCCAATTCTTGAATGGGTTATCAGTTCAGTTCAGTTGCTCAGTCGTGTCCGACTCTTTACAGCCCCATGAATAGCAGCACGCTAGGCCTCCCTGTCCATCACCAACTCCCAGAGTTTACCCAAACTCATGTCCATTGAGTCAGTGATGCCATCCAGCCATCTCATCCTCTGTCGTCCCCTTCTGATCCTGCCCTCAACCCCTCCCAGCATCAGGGTCTTTTCCAATGAGTCAACTCTTTGCATGAGGTGGCCCAAGTATTGCTGCTTCAGCTTCAGTACCAGTCCTTCCAGTGAACACCCAGGACTGATCTCCTTTAGGATGACTGGTTGGATCTCCTTGCAGTCCAAGGGATTCTCAAGAGTCTTCTCCAACACCACAGTTCAAAAGCATCAATTCTTTGGCGCTCAGCTTTCTTCACAGTCCAACTCTCACATCCATACATGCCCACTGGAAAAACCATTGCCTTGACTAGATGGACCTTTGTTGGCAAAGTAATGCCTCTGCTTTTTAATATGCTGTCTAGGTTGGTCATAACTTTCCTTCCCAGGTTATAGGTTTTGCATTTTCCCTTTTAGTTTACTAAAGTAGTACTACTAATTCTCTTATTTCAAAGAAAGGAAGAAAAAGAAAACCTGTTGGCTTTGCCTTCGAAGTGTAGGGAAAATCTGATTCTCACCGCTTTGACTCCTCCTGAGCCAAGCTACGGTTACTGCCTCCTGGAATCCGGTAACAGCCTCTCTGCTGGTCGCTCTGTCTCCAGCCTTGCTGCCCTGTAACCTGGTCTCACCTCAGTGGCATCAGTGATCGTGTTAAAAGTTAAGTCAGATCATGGCTCTAGTTCTGCTCAAAACCATCCCATGGTTCCCATTTCATCCAGAGTGAGAAAAAAGAAAACCTCCTGACAACAGCCTAGACAGTCCAGCACCACTGGGCCCCCATGAACTCTCCTCCTGCTCCGCCCTCTTACCCACTGGATTCCACCGCCTGCCTTCGTGCTGATCCTCAGACGTACCAGGCGCACTTCTGCCTCAAGGGCTTGCAGTGTCCTGACTTCTCACCTCAATCACTTTCTCTCCAGGCATCTGCACGCATCGCCCCCTCACCCACTGAGGGTCTTTCCTGTAATGTCCTCTCAGTGAAGCCTTCCTTGGCCTTGCTTTTAAAGATTAACCCTGCTCCCTTTGCATTCCTTCCCCGTTTTTATTTTTCTCCCTGGACTTACCACCATCTGAAGTATTCTATATTTTACTTATTTTGTTGTCTATTTCCACTAGAATGAAAGTTCCCCGAATGGAGAGAGCTTTTGTCTTTTGCTCACTGCACGAGCTCCAACACCTGGAACGCGCCTGACACATAACAGGAGCTATTTGTTGAATGTTTTGTTGAGTGAATGAACAACGGAGAACACCTGTGCAGAGAGGCTGCTGGAAATTAACGAAGTCATTTGCAAACGGGGAGCGGGGGAGGGGACAGAAGGGGGGTTGGTGTAAACTGTTTCATGGGCATAAGGGCACCTTCTATCCTTACTTTTCCCTTCCTGCTCCCCATCCTCCCCCAACACATGCGCTCGCCCACCTGCACCAGGAAGCCCACCCTGCTCACCGGCCTGCTGTGGCGGGGGCGGCACCGGATACGCAGCACCAAGGCCAGGATGACCACAAAGATGATGCCCACCACCGTCAGGAGGATCCATACATCGTAATCTGGCTGGGGGAGTGAGTAGAGAGAGAAAGGGTCACACCTGTGGAAGGAGCGAGGCCAACTTGGGAGAAACACAGGAGACACACGGAGAACAGGGGGGCCCTTGAGTCTCCAAGAGGGGGTGAGGTTGCAGGTGGGCTTAGGTGGTCCCTTTCTGCCCACAGACACTCACTGGGGAGGCTTCTCCAGACACCAGTTTTGAGAGGTACAATCTCAAGGTCTGTGTGCTTGGGGAAAAGGGGACAGTGACCCCTCTGCAAGGTAGGAGCTTCCCAGTGGGTAGAGAAATACCAGCCAGGTGTCACGGGGCCCAGGGCCCAGGGGTTCATTCTGGCTCTGCTACTGTGTTCCATGAAACCAAGATGCTGAAAAACCACTTCAGAACTCAGCTGGCCCAATCTGTTCATCCTGCAGATGCGGTCCAGAGTGGGGAAGAAACTTGCCCAGAGGAGCGCAGCTGGGGGACAGAGTTGGCCTGGGGGCTTCTAAGGTCTCTTGCACTGCAGGAGCCTGAGGGCTTTCGGTGACAGTCGCACAGGGAAAGGTGGAGGTGACTGCAGGTGCTGGGGCCGGGGCTGGAGACTTGGCCCGCTTACCCACGTCGGGGGCTCCTTCAGCTCAATCCTCACGTGGGCCTTTCGGTTCTTGTACACAAACTCCATCAGCTTCTCGGCATCGTGACCCCAGATCAACACCACGGGCCACGTCAGCCCCAAGGGCTGCTGCAGCTGGAGAGGAAGTGCCCATGAGGGCGGCTGTGTCCTGACTTCTGCTCCCGAAGCACCTCTCTCTTCCTCCCTCCAGCCCCCTCCTCAAGCACCCCTCATCCAGGGTACCTGCTCAGCAGCAGCACGGTCCTCCGTGATGTCAAAGAGGACGGCGCTGGCGCCCCGCTCCCCCGCCATCCGGGCCTGCAGAGACCAAAAGCAGAGGTCTGGCGGGGGTCAGACACAGCCCGTCCACACCCCAGCCTCACCCCCTCACACATCCACCCCTGCCTAAGGCGCACCCCACACCTCTGCATGCTCACACCTCTAACACATGCAAGGGGTCAGTGGGGTTAGGGCCGCCCTGCCCCGCCCTGAGCTCACCCAGGGCCACTGCCTTCAAGGACCACATTCAGTCCTTCCTTTTGCAACGGAGCAAACCCTTAACAGGGATCAGTAGGTGCCAGCGGGTGGACTAGGCTCCAGGCCTGGGGACAAGTAAGATGGCCCTGCCATGGAGGTACCTCTAGTCCGCCTTCACTAGCAAGGGTGAGAACCGAGAGCAGGGAGTGACCACAGTCCCCCAGCCTGGGGCGTTGGAGAGTGAACTGTCCCCTGTTCAGAAAGGCGGAGAGCTCCTTCAGAACAGAACTGGGCTTTCCAGGGTCCAGCCTTGCCCGAGAAGAGGAGGGTGCAGGGCATCCCCTCGCCTCCGCCTCCTCCGCAGGCCGATCCAGGAGCCCGGGACGCTGCTCTCCCCCGGCGTCAAGGACAGCCCCGGGCTCAACCCATCTCTGTCCCCCGCCGCTGTCCAGTTGGCCAACTCCTCCTCGGCTCCAGTTCAGGGCCTTACTGCGGGCCCCCGGCCGGTGCTTTCTGCCCTTCACGCCTCCCTGAGGGGGGCGACAGAGCCTGGGCTGGGGAGGCAGCCAAGGGGCTGTTCCCACAAGGACGCCGCACGCGCGCTCGCCAAGCTCCCGGAGGAGCCAAGCGGGCGAGCAGACGGCAGAGCCAGAGAGAGAACCAGAAGCGGGGGTCGAAGGGCTCTGGGGGTGCGGGAAGACGCGGGAGCCGAGCGCTGAGGCTGCGGGGGGGGCGCGCGGGCAGACGACGGGCAGACGGAGCGCTCCGCGGCCTCCCTCCGGCGCACACGCCCTCCTGGCCGCCGGCCTGGGGCCTCGGGGGGCCCGGGGCCTCGGGGGGCCCGGGGCCTCGGGGGGCCCGGGGCCTCGGGGGGCCCGGGGCCTCGGGGGGCCCGGGGCCTCGGGGGGCCCGGGGCCTCGGGGGGCCGGCTGGGGGCCTGGGGCCTTCCTGCAGGCGCTGAAGGAGTTAACCGCTCCGCACGCGGCGAGGCAGGAAGCGGAGCCCGCGCCGGGCTTACTCACTCGCTCACACCCCCAGCGCTTTGATCTCGGCTTCCCTTCCCGGGAGAGCCTGTCGGGGCAGGTCTCCGAGCAGCTCTCCCGCCGGGCCGGCCGCGGGGCGCAGCTGCTGTGCCCGCCTCCCTGCTCCCCACTCCCCGGGCAGCCGCAGGGGCCCCTCCGAACAGGCAGGGGCGCCCCGGGAGGCTGGTGGAGACACTCAAGCGGGGCTTTTCGGTCAGGAGGGCAGCTTCCCCTTCCCTTCCTCCGGCCCTGTGGAGCTGAGCCGGGCCCTCCACCAGCGCCCAGGCCCAGGCTCGCCAGGCTGTCCCTGTGTGGCTGCTGAAGAGGCGAAGAGCTCACAGCTTTCATCCTTCTCTAGCCTGCTTCTGCGCTGCAAGTGTCCCCTAGGAGACCCCCTAGGCCATCTAAGTGACCCCAGGGAGAAAAAAAAAAGTGGCCCAGGGACTTCCCTTGTGGTCCAGTGGTTAAGACTCTGCTCTTTTAATGCAAGGGGCGTGGATTCCATCCCTGGTCAAGGGACTAAGATCCCACATGCTGTGAAGGTGGCCAACCAAACTGAAAAAAAAAGTTGCTGTCCAATCTTCAGAGGCCTCCAAACCAGAGCATGGGCGCTACCCCCAGGGGAATAGAAGGACTCCTGCTAATCTCCTAGTCCATAAACTGGCCAAGAGGTGGGGCTGGGGGCACCTTAGTAGTCACAGAACTGAGACTCCTGGATCCTCAGTGCCACCAAGGCCTTCTGCTTCTCATCCCCAGGGTGAGGCCTTGAACCCAGCCCGGCCAGGAAGAGCAGGAGGGAAGGGCACAGACTTCCTCCTCTGGAGATGTTCTGACTTCTCCACCCCTCTCTCTTTGAAGGGTTGGGGTAGGAACAGTGGAAAGTAATTACCCTGACGTTCAAACACCCTAGCCGAATACAGCCCATAATTACAAAGTTGTAAAAGTGATCAAAGAGAGAGGGTTGGCCAACAGGGAAAACAAACAGGACTTTCAGGCAGTGGGTGTCCATGTCCAGAGTTCTAGGAATCAAAAAGCAAGATTTAGGGCCAGATGGCTGGCCCCTCGGGGGACTACCCATGCTGCCCTCCTGCACCCGAGCAAGAGGGAGGGAGGAAGAGAAGCATTTCTTCAGAGACGAGAACCTGGAAGAGAGAGGATGGGCAGGCCCTCAAGATAAAAAGATAAACTTTAGGAAGACATCCCAGAGGCCTCTCTGGAGCTGCAGGGGCAGCCAGCCTTCTACGAGCAGCAAGCAGGCTGCCCACTGCCTAGAGCAGGGAGGCCAGTGTGTCCCAGGACTCGCGCACCTCTACGCTCCGCACTGCCCCACGCCTTAAATCTTCCTCTTCAGACACGTCACAGTGGATCTCCCCCCTCATTGCTGGCTAACTGAGCACCCACTGTGCCCAGGACACCAAGCCGGGGAAGGCCAAGCCCTCCAGAACAACTCATAATCTAGCTGCGGAGACAAGGCATACGTGTAGAATTATAATGCTGATAGCAACACTAGAGTACAAATAAATGAAACAGACCAGTCATTTCCAAACCTTTTTTCACTGCAGAAAACCCTTTCCTCCATCTTCCCCCTCATCTCACACACACACACATGCACACATGCACGCACACACACACGCACGCACACGCATGCACACATGCACACACGCACACACTGACAAATCTTCAACACAAAAGAGATAGAAGCGAGTTGAGGTTGAGGGTGGGACTGGGGGTAAGAAGGACGCTTGGCTTCCCCACTCCCACCCCAGCCCCTGACAAGGCCCTTCATGAAGCCTGGTTGTGTAAAGCATGCCCAGAGACCCTGCAGCACGCCTGGAGGGAAGGGCTTCTGCCCTCAGTGGCCCAGCTGGGCTGGGTCAGCCAGGACAGATTCAGCAGAAGAGGTGGGCTTCATCTCGGCTTGAAAGTGAGGGTAGGAGGAGGTAGAAGGGATAACACCTTTATTGAGACCCACTCTGCCCAGACTGAATCTGCTATCAGTTATTAGCTGTGAAACTTTGGGCAAGTCATGTAACTGCTCTGTGCCACAGTTTTCCTTTCTATAAACTAGGGGTAATAATTGAACCTACTTCATAGGGTTGTTTTGAGGGCTATATAATTTAATCCATGTAAAGCCTTATAATAAGTGCCTGGCACAGAGTAAGTGTTCCGTAAGTGTTAGTTATTATCATATTAGCTGTTATCATGTGCTTTGCTTGAGTGATTTCATTTGCTCCTCACAACAACTCTATAAGACAGTCATCAGCCCCACTTCTGAATTGAGGAAACTGAGGCACGGAGAGATAGAACAACTTGTCCAGGGTCACACAGCTAATAAGCAGTGGAAGCAGAATTCCCACCCAGGATTTCAGCCTTCTGAGTACCTGGTTACCAGGGGGTGGCCTCTATGGTAATAGAAGCAGGGCTTATATCCATCTTTTTGCCTCCAGAGCCAGCTCCTTCCACCAGGCAAAAGGCCACTGTTCCAGTCCAGGCACAGGGTGGTAAGGGCCTGAGGAATCACAAGGGTGCTAACAGAGAAACAGAGATGGGGACTTCCCTCGTGGTCAGGTAGTTAAGACCCCACACTTCCAGTGCAGGGGGCTCCGAACTGATCCCTGGCTGCGGAACTAAGATCACACATGCTGTAAGTCATGGCCAAAAAAATATTAAATAATAATAAAAAAGAAACCAATCTGGGTGACTGGGCGGGAGGAGGAAGGTGGTGGTGCTGACAAGAATGAGAGAGTCCAGAAGAACTAGTGAGGGCTTCAGAGATGGGGAGAGGACAGTGAGAGAGAAAGAGCACCCTTGTTAACTATGGAAGCACAGGATAGAGGTGCCGATGACCAGGGCCATGGTGACCGCTGCAATCATTTGTTGGGTGATCGCTGTATGCTAGGCACAGGGCAAGAGCTTCCATCTGCACTGTCTCTTCCACCCCTCCTAACTACTACATGATGTCAGCCCCATCATTATTCCCCTTTTACAGACGGGGAAATGGAGGCTCCAAGAGCTGAAAAGTTCAAGTCACACTGAGGGCAGTGGAGATGCTGGGCTCTGGGCACGGGGCTGCCTGGCTCCCGAGCCCCAGTTCTGGGGATCGTGACGGCACCTCTGACACTAACTGATACGCCAGCACAGAGCGGATGGAGGTCAGTGGTTTTCAAATTTCCTCACCAAAGAGCCACCTTTCCTCTATTTCTCCCATGACCCTATTTTTAAATATGTTTACCCAAGCTACGAAGAAGGCAATGGCAACCCTCTCCAGTACGCTTGCCTAGGAAATTCTGTGCATGGGGGAGCCTGGTAGGCTGCAGTCCATGGGGTTGCTAAGAGTCAGACACGACTGAGAGACTTCACTTTCACTTTTCACTTTCGTGCGCTAGAAAAGAAAATGGCAACCCACTCCAGTGTTCTTGCCTGGAGAATCCCAGGGACAGGGGAGCCTGGTGGGCTGCCGTCTATGGGGTCGCACACTGCATTTCTTAAGCACAATTCATTTTCCTATGAGAAAACTTGTATTAACACATGGAACTGATAGAATTCCAACCAAAAGCAAAAAAATAAAAAACAACCCACACTGAAGAGTTTAGTTAAGCCTGTGGGATGTCTAAAATATTGGGAGGTCAAGGTGCTTCTCCTGTTGGTTTTGCATTTGATTTAGTGTAGGCGCTACTTGGCACTTGACAGACATTATTTTCAACCTCACCTTGGTCACCGGGGTAGGAAATCAAAGTCCCATTTTATGGGAGTGGAAACAAAGGCCCAACCAGGTTACTTAAGTACCTCAGAGAGCACTAACCGATGTCCCTGGTGACCCAGCGTCTCTGCACGTGGCTCACGTCTCCTACAGAAACCTATTCCTCTAGGGGCGACAAGAAGTCTCCTGTCTTACGTGGGCGCATCCTGACGGGTTGCTGAGCATCCACGTGCATGTGAAGTCACTCTCTGCTTCAGAGGGACAGCAGGGCTTCTCAGAACCCGTCCTCTCCATCCGTCCATCGCCCCCCCCAACAACCCACTCACACTCCCCTACCTGACAGCAGGCAGTCATTTATCAAATGAACAATGCGTGACATTTGCCATACTTTGTCAAGCAATGGAAATGAAATAGCCAGAAGCAGGGCAGCTTCAGCCTAACAAAACGCTGCTGCCAGCAAGGCCCCGCACCAACCTGCACCATCCTGCAGACACACCACACTCTCCAGCGCCTCCTGGTCCCCATCTCCCCCTCCCTGGGAGCCCCTTCGGCATCAGCATAACCAAAGAATATCCTCACCCATCCATGGGCACCACACTCTGCCCACTGATTCCCCTGGGGAATCAGTGAAGAACCCAGGCTCTTCCCTTGAGACTCCTGGCCCAGGAAACAGCCCTCAGGAGGACCACGAAACCCCCGGGAGGGCTTGGGCCTGAGCACAAGGAGCAGGCCCACAGGGTGGGGCTGTCACCCCCCTCTCAGCCCTCCTCGGGAGCAGGACCCCCGCCCCGAAGTCTGCCTGACCCAGCCCCCCACAACCTAGCTACACTCTGGCTTGTGTCAGCATGAGGATCACACCACAGAGGTTCCGTTTTCCCATCCAGAACAGGAGGCAACAGGGCACAGGGATTAAAAGCTCGGGGCTGAGAACTGGACAAGGCTCGGTTCAAATCTCCGCTCTGCCCCTTGCTCCTCTGGCAAGTTACTCGTTTTCTGACCCTCACTTGTCTTCTATGTCAAATAGAGGATAACAATGTCTAGTGTTCCTGGTCATTGTGGAACATAAATGAGAATTAATATGCAAGAAGTATCTACGCTGGGTCCCACCCTCATATCAGCACAAAGAAAACAGTAACTGATGTGAAAGCAGGGGTCGTGACTGCAGATGTGTGCGGGTCCGTGAGGTGGCAGGCCGGTGGGCAGCGTGCCAGTCCAAGAGCCCGTGACAGTGGACAGGTGGCAGTGGCTGCCAGCTCCAGCCAGGGGCGCCCCGTGGAAGTGCGGCCCGCCACTCTGCAGTCTCAGAGGAACAGTATTCTAAGGGGTACTGGCTTCTGTTTCTGCTCTCTTTGCATGGTGCTCAGTGAGTATATCTGAAAGATGGAAAAGCCCTCTGGCTGACCCCTTCTTTGCGCTGATGCTGGGCAGGGGGCGGGGTGTTGGAATGTCCACGTGCCAGGGAGGAGGCAGGATGGGGTCCAAACCCTAGGTGACATCAGGAGGTTCTGCTGCTACATGGTTGGTGGGGAAAGGATGGGGGCCTGCATTTCCATGTCTCTCAGACCCGTCATGGGCTATAAAAACCTCAACTGAGCACATCACTCTCGAGAAACAAGTAGACAATGAGCACAGGACCTCTCACAGCCCAGAGCTGGGTGAAGAGTGTGTTGGAGTCAAGGGTGACTCTACCTTGCTGGCCAGTGACAGGCAGGGGCGGGGGGCCCGTTGGGGACTCTCCAGCTTGACGATGCTGATGAACCCAGGCTCCAGATTGTCATCATCGCTGGCGTTGCACAGGTATAGGGGGTGAGACTGCAGAGAGAAGGCGAGAGACAGGTTAGGAGGCTCTAGGGAGCAGACGGCGCAGCTGGGAGAGCCGGGCACTTCCTCACTGTTCTCACAGGGGCCTGGCAGGCCTCCTGGTGCCACCATAGAAGAGGCTTCCCATCAGATGGTCTCATAGCAAGTTAGGAGCCCCCGGACCAAGGATGCATGGAGGTGGGGGCACACAGGAGTGAGGGCTGTCCCAAACGGGCACCTAAGTGAAGAGCCAGTTGCCAAGCCACTCCAGCAACCCTCAAGTCCTGCTTTTCCAAACTGGTCAGCTGCAAAGGGCTCTCCTGGCCCAGCCTCTCCCACCTCCTAATTCTGCTCCAAGACCCCAGGTGCAGAGCCTCTCTCAGTGCACTCAGAATCTTGCCTTCCTCGCTTGCTCTCCAAGGGCAGCGCTGGGCACAGCTGGTGCCTCCTGTCCCCACGGCAGCTGTTGCCGTGGAGATGCCCATCATTCCTGCGGCTTGGGTTTTCTCACTGGATGCTATCTTGTTCCCTTCCACATCCCCCTTTGCCTATCCTGGGAGTAAGCAGGTTACTGATAGGGAGGAGAACTGTTTGGGGATAAGGTTTGGCTAAGAGTTAAGTCTCTTAGCCAAATTCCTAGGACCACAATTCCTAGGAGCTCATCCTGTGCCCTGGAAGGATGGAGAGGAGGATGCAGCCTGCTCTGCCCACCTGTTCTGAGGGTATGGCAGGTCCAGCCAAGACCTGGGGCCTCCAGCCCGGCTGGTACGGAGCAGTGACTCGGGGGGAGCAGGCCAACAGGCTGAACAGAGACTGCAGGTCCCCGCGCCAAAGGCACGAGACTGCCCTTCTGCACACTCTCGTCTTCTTCAGGGTGACTTTTTTTTTTTTGGCCACACCTCACGGCATGCAGGGCTTTTCCGGTGGCTCAGCCGCCTGCAATGCAGGAGACGCAGGAGACACAGGTTCAATCCCTGGGTTGGGAAGTTTCCCTGGAGGAGGGCAGGGCAACCCACTCCAGTAGTCTTGCCTGGAGAATCTCACGGACAGAGGAACCTGACGGGCTACAGTCCACGGGGTCGCAAAGAGTCGGACACGACTGAAGCACTTGAGCACACACATGGCATGCTCGTTGGACCTTAGTTCCTCAGCCAGTGATTGAACCTGCTACCTCTGCCTTGGAAGAGTGAGTCTTAACCAAACCTCCCTGGACTGCCAGGGAAGTGCCTCCTTCAGGGTGATTCTAATACCCACTCAAACCTAATTTTCCCAGAGTACCGTGAGAGCAAAGCATAATTCTCTGGGCCAGGGATTCCCACATGGTAGAAACCCACCGTATGCTGTCAAGAATGGGACTTCCTACTAGGGAGTTGCCCACGATTCCCTGGCTCCTGCTGCTGAAGTCTAAAGGACTTCCAGGAAGAACCAGAGAGAATTTGGTCACAGGAACCAGAGACAATTTTGAATATATGAAGATGTTTATGAGCATGATAATGCCAGTGCTGGATTTAAAAGCACAGTCACTTTTTGAAAGCACTTTTGGGCTATTTCCTCATACTGTGTCACTGCGGCCTCTTGAACATAGCAGGTTCTCAGCGAGTAGGCACTAGCTCACTTTGAATTATATTCCTGTGAATAAAAATCTCTGAGCAGGGGGTGTTGAGAGAGGAGTGAGTTCCATTCTTGCTGCTAGAAATTAAGGACTATCAGGCCGGTGGTGATCAAGATTTAGTGTGAGAGAAAGTTTCTATATCCCCCAGCCCCCAGAAACGGTGTGGGGCATAAAGTTGGGGGCTGTGGTGAAGTTTTAGCCCCATCTCAACAAGCTCTACTAATCTGTCCATCTGCTCATTCATCTCTTCATTTTACCAACACCAAAGGCTCTCCTGGTGCCAGGCACTTGTTCAATGATGCAGGAGGAGTCAACAATGAATACGGTAGGCTCTTTGCCTCAGAGAAGCTCAGAATACAAGAGTACTGTGCTCTAGTGATGCAGGTTCCTTCAAGGGCCCCCTTGAGGGCCTGGGGATGGGGACCTACAATCCCACGGGGGAGGGCAGAGTGACTTGTGCTCCTTTGGGGACTTAAATGATGTGTGCTCACCCAGTGGAACCACAACAAGGGGGAGGGTGGCTTCGTGGCGGAGGAAGTAGCCTGTGCTGAGGGTTGGGAGGGACTGCAAACAAGAAACCATGGGCGGAGGAGCCTGGCAGGCTGCAGTCCATGGGGTCGCGAAGGGTTGGACACGACTGAAGCGACTGAGCAAGCACGCAGGGCATGCACGTAGGATCTTACCTACTACGTAGGTGGCACGTATAGTCCAACTTTCTCAAGATAACTCCAAGATGCTTCTCCCTGACCAGAGGGTCAAGGGGGGCAGGAGAAAGTCACTTTGGGGAGGAGCAGTCTTTGGAGAAGGATTTGCGAAAATGTAACCACCACACTGCCCCCAGGTCTTCTTGCAGGGGTGGGAACCAACATGCCCTCGCCTACAGTGCTCAACAGAAGGTGCTGAGATGGAGCCGAAATGTGGTGCAATGTCACCAGACTTCCCTGGTCCTGAACTAACAGCTACAGAAGGAGGAGATGGAGGGAATTAACCATTAGTAAACGCTGTTGGCTTGCCAGAGCCTGCAGATGTTATCTCACTACCAGGTGTGCTCACCCCCACTTAGAGGAAGAAGCTTGAGGCGCAGAGAAATCAAGGTCACACAAGGTTAGAACCCAGCTCTGCCTGACTCCACCCTCTGGAGTCACGTAACTCCAAATGAGACATGTAGTTGGACTTCTGGCTGGTCCAGGCATTAAGAATCCAGGGGACACGGCTTCTATCCCTAGTCCTGGAAGATTCCACATGCCACAGGGCAACTCAGCCTGTGTGCCACAACTCCTGAGTCTGTGCTCTGCAACAAGAGAAGCCACAGCAATGAGAAGCCGGCGCACCAGAAGGCTACTACAGAGTAGACCTGCTTGCCGCAACTAGAGAACGCCGGCCCGCAGCAATGAAGACCCAGCAGAGCCGTAAACAAAGTAAAAAAAAAAAAAAAAGGAAACACATAGTGACTCTGCCATTGTCCATCCAATGATGAGGATGACGATGAGAGTTCACATGTATTGAGCAAGCACGGTGGACCAGTGTCCTAACCACTTGTGTGTATTCTTTTTATCCTGCTGCTGCTGCTGCTGCTGCGTCACTTCAGTCGTGTCCGACTCTCCGCGACCCCATGGACTGCAGCCTACCAGGCTCCTCCGCCCATGGGATTTTCCAGGCAAGAGTACTGGAGTGGGGTGCCATTGCCTTCTCCGTTTTATCCTCCTAACCCTAAAATCATCTCCATTTTAAAAATGAGGAAACGGAAGCACAGAACAGTTAAGGAACATGCCCAGGATTACACAGCTGAGAGCAGACCATTAGAGAGATAGAAAGAAGTAAGATGAAGTTAAAAACAAAAAGAAGAATCTTCGTTTGACTTTGAAAACATGGTACCTTCCCCTAATTCATAACCAAGAAAATCTGCCTTCCTAATTAT
Organism: Budorcas taxicolor; assembly: GCF_023091745.1. Lineage (NCBI taxonomy): Eukaryota > Metazoa > Chordata > Mammalia > Artiodactyla > Bovidae > Budorcas > Budorcas taxicolor. The sequence continues at coordinate 9,231,809 of NC_068928.1, forward strand.
ACATTCCTAAAGCATACGACCCAAACACAAGTCCTTGAAATACTGGTGGTGACTTCCAGGAATATTCCAGGCTCTCTTTTAGTGAAGAGTGCTCCATGATGTCCCAGGGTGACCCCAGCCAAACCCTTGACTTTGATTTCCACATGAGGTGGTTAATTACATAAGAGTGCAGCCCAGACCTCTCTTTAATTTCCAGACCCTCATGAGGGGCCTGGACATTTCTGCCTGAAGAACCTTAAATGAGACACCTCAAACTCAGTATTTCACCATTAAACTAATAATTTTATGCCTCAAAACTACCCCTCCAGTGTTCCCTATTTGAGGGACTGGAACCACCATCCACCTACTACTCAAGTTAGATGACTTCCTAGTCTCCTCTGAGCTCCTTCATCTCCCACCACCTCCAACAACTGATCAGCAAATTCTTTTCTTAATACTGACTTATTTGGCTGTGTCACTGTCTCTTCACTGGGGCACATGGGCTCCAGAGCTGCTCTGAGGCATGAGGATCTTAGTTCCCGGACCAGGGGCTGAAGCTGTGCCCTGCATTGCAAGGCAGATTCTTAACCTCTGGACCACCAAGGAAGTCCCCAATCATCGAATTCCAGCAATTCTATCTCCTAAACATTTCTGTTCTTTGTCCTCTTTCTGCCATTCCCATACTAACTCTAACACAAGCCACCATCCAATTCACTGAAATAACCACTTAACTGCGATCAACGCACCCCGCTCAGTTCCCTATACTGAAGCCAAAGTGGTCTAATGTGGGCATCTCTCTTCCTCTCTGGGCTTCCCTGACACCTCAGTTGGTAAAGAACCCACCTGCAATGCAGAAGACCCTGGTTTGATTCCTGGATCAGGAAGATTCGCTGGAGAAGGGATAGGCTACCCACTCCGGTATTCTTGTGCTTCCTTTGTGGCTGGTAAAGAATCTGCCTGCAATGCGGGAGACCTGGTTTCAATCTCTGGGTTGGGAAGATCCCCTGGAGAAGGGAAAGGCTACCCACTCCAGTATTCTTGCCTGGAGAATACCATGGACTGTAGAGGCCATGGGGTTGCAAAGAGTCAGACATGACTGAGCAACTTTCACTTTCACTCACTCTTTCTCTCTAGGAGCTAAAAAGGCTCCTCACAGCTCTTAGAATAAAGTCTGCACTTTTAAACACAGCTTAAAAGGCTCTGCCCACTCCAGCTAGCCTTCATGCCTCCTTATAGCTTACCACCCCTCCAACACCTCTCCCTATTGGCAGCCCATGCTCCAGAAAGAACTTGTTTCATGTCTTCAAAACCTTTGGTGTTGCTGCTTTGTCAAGGTAGGTTGGAGACCCTTCTCGGGGCCCTTGTGTGTGTGCTAAGTCACTTCAGTGGTGTCCAGCTCTTTGCGATCCTACGGACTGCAGCCTGCTAGGCTCCTCTGTCCATAGGCCCTTAAGAGTACTGTAATTCCCCAGGCCTAGACTTACCCTGGCCTGCCAATGCAGGAGATGTGGGTTCTATCCCAGGGTGGGGATGATCCCTTGCAGGAGAGCATGGCAACCCACTCCAGTATTCTTGTCGGGAGAATCCCATGGACAGAGGAGCCTGGCGGGCTACAGTCCATGGGGTCACAGAGAGTCAGACACGACTGAGTAACTAAGCACACACACAGACTTACCCCAGGGTATTTTAGTTACCTACTTACTTCCCTCCCTGCCTCCCTCCTGCAGCCTGTGACAGACCTCCACTGCCCCTCCAGTGCCTGCTACATAGGTTTTATTTCTTTTCAAAAAGTATTTATTTGGCTGCGCCGGGTCTTAGTTTCGGCATTCATGATCTTTTGATTATGGCATGTGGGATCTTGTCCCCTGACCAGGGATCAAACCCAGGTCCCCCGTATTGGGAGTTCAGAGTCTTAGCCACTGGACCAGCAGGGAAGTCCCTGCTACAAAGGTTTTAAAATTAAATATTGAATGCCTACAACCAGATAACTGACAGTTACTTATGAAGACAGCACGATGTACCAAAATCCTGATAATCATGGCTTTGGGAGAGGAATTAGAGAGGAGATGGAGAAGAGATTTTGGTGTTTTGCTCTGAGTACTTCAATCATAGGACATTGTGCAAAAGATATTAATTTGAGTTTTATTTTGTGTTGTTGTAGAAGAATAAAAAAGAATGAGAGCTATTTATATACTGTTCCTGTCTTTCCCCTCCTCTCATTCCAAGAAGAGAGCCTTGTGTTCTATTTCCTTGCCTTAGGGGACATTTACCAAAAGCAAAAGTTGCTAAAGGTCTCTCGTCCTGACTTTGGAGAAAGACTGAAGTCACTGAGAACAAGGGAGTGTCCTGAGGGCAGAAAGGAGTCTGTCTGCGGAGCTGGGTGGGGGTAGCGGGTGGTCAGAGTCCCCAGAATCTGGAGGATGGGGAGGGGCCTGGAGAGTGCCACCTGGTGGGAATCTACAGCCTATGCCCCAGAAGGAGGGACCCCCGAGGCTGGACCCTGGCAGAGATGCTCTGCCCACCTGGACTCCAAGGGAACACTGTGCTCGGACAGTGGTCACATTGGTGGTGACCGGTGTGGCCAAGTAAAAAGTATTAGTGATCTCAGTTCTGGCTGCTCTGTGAGGGGGATGCTCAGTCGCTTCAGTCGTGTCCGACTCTTTGCTACTCCATGGACTGAGCCCCCCAAGCTCCTCTGTCCATGGGATTTTCCAGGCAAGGATGCTGGGAAGGGTTGACATACCCATCTCCAGGGGATCTTCCCAACCCAGGGATTGAACCTGGGTCTCCTGCAAAGTGGGATAGGACCTTTAGGTCAGGAATTCCATTTGAGAAAAATAAAGGACCATGGTATTTCTTGCAGAGTCATATCTGCAGCATGAAAATCATGCTGACTGTGCTTATGTATGGAGTCTTTTACAATGAGAGTTTCTCAAGTACACATTCTCAGTTTAAAAACAAAAGCCAAGAAAAGGTCATTCAACTCCCTAGCAAGGCAGGGTTGGTCTTATACCCCGGAGTGTAACACCAGGGCTGTTTTTACCCCCTCCTCCAGGGAATTTTCAGCTGGGAAGAGGGCGCCTGAGAAGAAAGCAGATCTAACTGCATCCACCTCCTTAATGTCTCCTAAAAATGCAGATGTAAACACGATTTCCACATTGCCCCCCCACCCCCCCGCCCCGTCTTGTCAGTGATATCAGGAGAGGACCAAGAGAAACGGGCTTGCAGGACCTGGGGACAGTGTGGCTGGGGAGGGCTCCTAGAAACCAAGCCAGCTTAAAGTCTACTTGCATCTTGCTGAAAGGCCAGGAGACCCAATGCCCAATTCTAGACACTGCTACGAGGAGCGGAGCAAATTACAAGAACTTCTTCCATAGGGTCCAGGCCACTCTGGCTGAGCACTCAACTCTGCACACACACTTTAAGCACTGAGGTAAGGGCGTACGTCTTTGCTGGTGTGCGCTGTATTTCCTGCTCTGGTCTGTATGTTTCTGTCCTCCTCCTTCACCTTATTTGGTCTGGTTTTTCCATTCTCTTCCCAGCCTTTAGGTTCATTTTCTGACTCCATCATTTAGCTGTGTGACCTGGGACAGGCTGTCTCTTAGCTTTCTTGAACTTCCCATTCTTCATGTTCAGAATGGAATAAAAACTGCCTCCTGATTATCATGAAGTCTGGAGACAATGGCTCTAAGTGCCTAGCATGGAGCCTCCCGACACTCACTAAGTGCTCATTACTATTTTTTTAATATTTGTTTGTATGTATTTATTTATTTGGCTGCACCACGTCTTATTTGCAGCCTGTGGGATCTATAGTTGAAGTATACGAACTCTTAGTTTTGGCATGCGGGGTTTAGTTCCCCTGCATTGCAACTACCAAGTCTTAGCCCCTGGATCATCAGGCTTGTCCCAATAAGTGCTCATTAAATGGTTGTTATTTTTATTGACACCGTTGCATCTGTACTAGTAAAATGCCTTCTTATTCTCGGAAGGGACAAAGCCCGTCCTGACAGCTTCTCCCTTGCCGGTCGTCACAGCAGCTCTGAATGCCAGTGTTCCCCTCTGCCTGGTCTGGGACAGCTCGTTATCCATGGTCACTTCCCTCCTGGGCTCAGCCCTCCAACCCCACTGAACAAGCTCTTCCAGTTCTCAGCCCGCCTCCTTCCCATGTGATCTCATTACCTCCTCACAAAGGGCATTCCAGGGCTCAAGTGAGCCCCGAACTTGACGCGGGTCTTATTTAATCCACGGCACCTCCTCCTCTCGGGGTGTGTGCTCCTGCAAGCAATTCTCTGCTGTCTCCTGTTCCCCAGCCGCCCTCGTCCCCGCCCAGCTCAGCCGCAATCATCTCTTATTCTCTGAGTCCACTCACAGACCTTCACCCAGGCCTTGGACGGGTAACTTTACTGCCTGCTACAATTTTGCCTTTGTAATCAGGAACATTGGCCGGGCATCAAAGGCACCTTCTCCGCATTTCCTCTTTTCAGATTTTATAATCATCCTCTCCCGTGCAAGCTCCATTACCTGAACTTGGAACGACCTGACTTTTATCTCTGGTGACAGGACCCAGAAGCGTCGTAAAGTCACGCCCCTGGAGCTGGGTGTTGGGACAAGCAGACTGGCCTGGAGTTGCTGCTGCTGCTGCTGTAGTCTCTGAGGGCCAGTGTGGGCATCTTGCCCGTTATTTAAAGAGGCCGATGCTCACCGCTACAGGGTAGATCCTAATGGCAACTGCTTAGGATTTGGAAACTCCTAGACTGCATTTCCATCCATCCTTAGACTGCATCTCTGCCTCTTTGGGGTGGCTGAGTTTCCTAATCAGTTAACTTGGGAGGCTGGAGGATTGTCAAGAGGAGTTTCCTTTTATCTATTTGTTAAAATGCTTTTACAAGGAAAATGTATTCCTGCTTGATTGTGTGATTTTTTTTTTTTAAGGTACGAAAGAAAATAATGTTAGTGGCAGGAGAGAAACAGAAGCATACCCTTGATGGAAAGGGACTAGCAGAGACACGGGGGATGATAGAGGTCTCCAGTATCTCTTGCTGATCCAGAGAAAACTTCCTGGGGGCAGGGGTGCTGGTGAGTAAGAGGGCTGATAAGAGAAGAAATGAAAGGACCTGCCAGCTTCCAGCAGAAGGCGGGGGCAGTCTGAGGTGAGGAGCTGAGCTCGCCGAGGGTCCAGTCTGGGGCTATGCATCTGGTAGCTCTTAGTGGACTTTCCTGGGGGCTCAGATGGTAAAGAATTCACCTGCAATGCAGGAGACCCGGGTTTGATCCCTGGGTCAGGAAGATCCGCTGAAGAAGAGAATGGCTACCCACTCCAATATTCTTGCCTGGAGAATTCAATGGACAGAGGAGCCTGGAGGGCACCGAATGAATGGCCATGAGTTCGAACAAACTCCAGGAGATAGTGAAGGACACGGGGGCCTGCAGTCCATGCAAGAGTCGGACATGACTTAGCAACTGAACAGCAAGAAAAACAGGTCCTTCATATTTGGCAAAAGAATGAATAAAACTCAACTGGAATCCAGTTGCCATACAATTTATAAAAGAGATGTGAATTGCTAACAGTTGAGCCTGGTTCAGACCTGTACGGTGCCTTTAGAACTTGCTTTACACAGACAAGGAATGTGAGCCTTATGCTCCAGACGGCCCATGGTTACATAAGGGAGTTAAAGGAGGCTGAAGTCTCCTAAATTCGGCCCCACTTTCCTGAATATTACACCATTCTGCCTCCAGGTCTATGTGTTGGGAAGTATTCTGTGTGGTATAATAAACATCAACTGAGTACTAGAATGCCTGGATGGAAGGCTTCAGGATCTACATTTCTAGAATTTTCCAGCTTGAATGATTCTTAACAACAAGACAGGAGCTGTCTGCTCCTTTTCCCTCTGGGCCCAGGCTCTCTCTACCCAGCAGTCTCAGCTTTTCTTCTTCCCCTCTAGGGCTTATCTCATCTCTCCTAGCCACAACAAGGCAGTCAGACCCAGACGCTGCTCAGAGATACTTTCCCAATGAATCGTCCATGTTTGTCTAGGATGAGAAAGGTGTGTCCTGAAATTAGAGGTCACACAAGCTCAGACCCAGATAATGGACATTCAGGCAGACTGCCACCTCTCCCACTGTCTCCTCCCACATTACAGTCTTCAAGTAAAAAGATTACCTCCCCTTGTCTCAGCTCGCGGCCATGCTCCATGATGTGACTGGACTCCTCTACCCTACGACGGTCCTATGGTGGGCCTCTCCCGACCCCACTCTCTGCCTGGCATCCTCGTGGTGCACATGGCCACGCATGCTCATGCTCACTCGCTTCAGTCGTGTCCCACTTTTGCAGCCCCATGGACGGCAGCCCACCAGGCTCCTCTGTCCATGGAATTTTCCAGGCAAGAGCACTGGAGTGGATAGCCATTCCCTTCTCCACACGATCCCCCCAACCCAGGGTTCAAACCTGCATCTCCTGCATGAGCAGGCAGATTCTTTACCACAGCATCACCTGAAAAGCCAAAGTCATCACCATCTATCTGTAATTTCTTTTAATAAAATACATACAAGGAGGAAGTATAATATTAAATATTACTTTCTCTTTCTGGTTTGCCTTGGAAACGAACAGAGATCATTCTGTCGTTTCTGAGATTGCATCCAAGTACTGCATTTCAGACTCTTTTGTTGACCATGATGGCTACTCCATTTCTTCTGAGGGATTCCTGCTTGCAGTAGTAGATATAATGGTCATCTGAGTTAAATTCACCCATTCCAGTCCATTTTAGTTCGCTGATTCCTAGAATGTTGACGTTCACTCTTGCCATCTCTCGTTTGACCACTTCCAATTTGCCTTGATTCATGGACCTGACATTCCAGGTTCCTATGCAATATTGCTCTTTACAGCATCAGACCTTGCTTCTATCACCAGTCACATCCACAGCTGGGTATTGTTTTTGCTTTGGCTCCATCCCTTCATTCTTTTTGGAGTTATTTCTCCACTGACCTCCAGTAGCGTGTTGGGCACCTACTGATGTGGGGAGTTCCTCTTTCACTGTCCTACCGTTTTGCCTTTTCGTACTGTTCATGGAGTTCTCAATCTCAAAAATGACAAAATGGTCTCTGTTCGTTTCCAAGGCAAACCATTCAATATCACAGTAATCCAAGTCTATGCCCCAACCAGTAACGCTGAAGAAGCTGAAGTTGAACGGTTCTATGAAGACCTACAAGACCTTTTAGAACTAACACCCAAAAAAGATGTCCTTTTCATTATAGGGGACTGGAATACAAAAGTAGGAAGTCAAGAAACACCTGGAGTAACAGGCAAATTTGGCCTTGGAATGTGGAATGAAGCAGGGCAAAGACTAATAGAGTTTTGCCAAGAAAATGCACTGGTCATAGCAAACACCCTCTTCCAACAACACAAGAGAAGACTCTACACATGGACATCACCAGATGGTCAACACCGAAATCAGATTGATTATATTCTTTGCAGCCAAACATGGAGAAGCTCTATAGTCAACAAAAACAAGACCAGGAGCTGACCGTGGCTCAGATCATGAACTCCTTATTGCCAAATTCAGACTTAAATTGAAGAAAGTATGGAAAACTGCTAGACCATTCAGGTATGACCTAAATCAAATCCCTTATGATTATAGAGTGGAAGTGAGAAATAGATTTAAGGGCCTAGATCTGATAGATAGAGTGCCTGATGAACTATGGACTGAGGTTTGTGACATTGTACAGGAGACAGGGATCAAGACCATCCCCATGGAAAAGAAATGCAAAAAAGCAAAATGGCTGTCTTGGGAGGCCTTACAAATAGCTGTGAAAAGAAGAGAGGCGAAAACCAAAGGAGAAAAGGAAATATATAAGCATCTGAATGCAGAGTTCCAAAGAATAGCAAGAAGAGATAAGAAAGCCTTCTTCAGGGATCAATGCAAAGAAATAGAGGAAAACAACAGAATGGGAAAGACTAGAGATCTGTTCAAGAAAATTAGAGATACCAAGGGAACATTTCATGCAAAGATGGGCACAATAAAGGACAGAAATGGTATGGACCTAACAGAAGCAGAAGATATTAAGAAGAGGTGGCAGGAATACACAGAAGAACTGTACAAAAAAGATCTTCACAACCCAGATAATCACGATGGTGTGATCACTCATCTAGAGCCAGACATCTTGAAATGTGAAGTCAAGTGCGCCTTAGAAAGCATCACGACGAATAAAGCTAGTGGAGGTGATGGAATTCCAGTTGAGCTATTTCAAATCCTGAAAGATGATGCTGTGAAAGTGCTGCACTCAATATGCCAGCAAATTTGGAAAACTCAGCAGTGGCCACAGGACTGGAAAAGGTCAGTTTTCATTCCAATCCTTAAGAAAGGCAATGCCAAAGAATGCTCAAACTACCACACAATTGCACTTATCTCACATGCTAGTAAAGTAATCCTCAAAATTCTCCAAGCCAGGCTTCAGCAATATGGGAACTGTGAACTTCCAGATGTTCAAGGTGGTTTTAGAAAAGGCAGAGGAACCAGAGATCAAATTGCCAACATCCGCTGGATCATGGAAGAAGCAAGAGACTTGCAGAAACACATCTATTTCTGCTTTATTGACTATGCCAAAGCCTTTGACTGTGTGGATCACAAGAAACTGTGGAAAATTCTTCAAGAGATGGGAATACCAGACCACCTGACCTGCCTCTTGAGAAATCTGTATGCAGGTCAGGAAGCAACAGTTAGAACTGGACATGGAACAACAGACTGGTTCCAAATAGGAAAAAGAGTACGTCAAGGTTGTATATTGTCACCCTGATTATTTAACTTATATGCAGAGTACATCATGAGAAACGCTGGGCTGGAAGAAGCACAAGCTGTAATCAAGATTGCCGGGAGAAATATCAATAACCTCAGATATGCAGATGACACCACCCTTATGGCAGAAAGTGAAGAGGATCTAAAAAGCCTCTTGATGAAAGTGAAAGAGGAGAGTGAAAAAGTTGGCCTAAAGCTCAACATTCAGGAAACGAAGATCATGGCATCTGGTCCCATCACTTCATAGGAAATAGATGGGGAAACAGTGGAAACAGTGTCAGACTTTATTTTTTGGGGCTCCAAAATCACTGCAGATGGTGACTGCAGCCATGAAATTAAAAGACGCTTACTCCTTGGAAGAAAAGTTATGACCAACCTAGATAGTATATTCAAAAGCAGAGACATTACTTTGCCAACTAAGGTCCGTCTAGTCAAGGCTATGGTTTTTCCAGTGGTCATGTATGGATGTGAGAGTTGGACTGTGAAGAAGGCTGAGCGCTGAAGAATTGATGCTTTTGAACTGTGGTGTTGGAGAAGACTCTTGAGAGTCCCTTGGACTGCAAGGAGATCCAACCAGTCCATTCTGAAGGAGATCAGCCCTGGGATTTCTTTAGAAGGAATGATGCTAAAGCTGAAACTCCAGTACTTTGGCCACCTCATGGGAAGAGATGTTGACTCATTGGAAAAGACTCTGATGCTGGGAGGGATTGGGGGCAGGAGGAGAAGCGGACGACAGAGGATGAGATGGCTGGATGGCATCACTGACTCGATGGACGTGAGTCTGAGTGAACTCCGGGAGTTGGTGATGGACAGGGAGGCCTGGTGTGCTGCGATTCATGGGGTCACAAAGAGTCGGACACGACTGAGCGACTGAACTGAACTATCTTTCTGGAATTTTAAAATGACACGTGCACACATTTTAAAAAGTTACACATATTAAATAGATACAAACTGTAATTTCTTTTTTTTTAATCTATTTATTTATTTTGACTGCACCAAGTCTTAGTTGTGGCACGTGGGACCTAGTTTCCTGACCAGGGATCGAACCCAGGTCCCCTAAATTGGGAGTGCACAGTCTTAGCCACTGGACCACCAGGGAACTCCCCAAACTGTAATTTCTAAAATATATCTTACAAATTAAGAAGGAAGGAAGGGAGAAGAAAGGGTGGAGAAAGGAGAAAGAATTGACTGTCTGAGTTGATTTTGAAATCAGCTGATATCAGAGAAGAAATCTTATTTGGTGGAAATCAGAAAGGAGAAAAATCGCAACCACCATAAGGTAGAGGTTTTTTTAAATTTTTGGCTGCACCCCATGACGTGTGGGGCTTAGTTCCCTGACCAGGGATCAAACCCATGCCCCCTGCACCGGAAGGTGGAGTCCTAAGTCCTGGACCAGCAGGGAAGGCCCTCAAGAGGCAGAGTGTTTGTCCATTATATTCCCATAGAGAAACAGGGTTTGTCCTGACTCAGTCCAGAAGGACCTCTAGTTACAGGGGCACCAAGAAGCTACGCATGATGTTAGGAGAGGGAGGAGGCTATCAAATATCATTTCAGTTACATTGGTGTGTTTTGGAAGGAAGGCTCAGAAATAGAATACTAAGGCTCTGAGGCCCACGAATGTCAAGACCTTAGAAGACACCTCAGTCATGTGGTTTGGAGTCCCTCCCTCCACCAGGAGACAAATTTACCTGGCCTCAAATGCTAACAATCCTACCAAGAGATCTCACATGTCAGCTGCATTTTGCTGCTCAGCTAGTGACTGCTGTCATGGGAGATTTTGATGGCCACACTGACCTCCATCCTGTAGGAGGCACTGAGACCCCTCATTTAGCCAGGTCTTGTTCAGAGTCCCCTGCAGGAAGGCTGAGGTCTGGACACGGGTGGCAGCATCACAAGGGTTTAATACCTGCTCCGCATACTTCCAGGATAAGGGTCTAAAGAGGCTTTGGACAGGGCCCTTTCCAGGCCCGGCCTTCACTCCTCCCACACGTGAAAGTTCACTGAACTCTCACACTTAACCCAATGTGCTGTCTGCAAACAGCCTTGACACAGTCTGCTTTATTATTTTGCTTTTCTGTTCTAGCCAAATGCATGCCAGAGATGGTAGGAATTTAGAAACCTGCTGGAAGCAGGCAGTGTTTGTTTTCAAGTAATTATTTAGATTCAGATTTTAATGCTGCAAAGGCCAAAGACTAAAAGCAAACAGTCCCTGTGTGGGGGGAAAAAGACCAAAGACATGAAACTTGAGGAAGTCAGGTTATTCACTTAAATATGCCATCGGCGTATCCGGAACATCAGCAGGGCTACTCCAGCAGTGCTAAGTTCAGTGACTTCAGTGCAAGTGTGTGAAATGGCTACATAAATATGGCCGTGCTTTTCTGCTCAGAGGTTGTAGGGATTTCCAGCTGCCCTGCAAACTCTGCTTCACACTGCTGTCTTCCATGACTGGCTTGCAGGCCCTCTGAGGGTGGATATTGTATTCAGTACTATATTGTTCCAATACTTTGGCTACCTGATATAAAGAGCTGATTCGTTGGAAAATGTCCTGATGCTGGGAAAGACTGAGGGCAGGAGGAGAAGGGGACAACAGAGGATGAGATGGTTGGATGGCATCATCAGCTCAACAGATACGAGTTTGAGCAAACCCCGGGAGATAGTGAAGGACAGGGAGGCCTGGTGTGCTACAGTCCATGGGGTGGCAAAGAGTCAGACACAACTGACTGACTCAACAATAAATTGTATTCAAATGGGCCAGTTCAACCAAATCTATGCCCAGGTTGTTTTGTTGGTTTTTTTTTAAGTATTTATTGAATCTGTCACAATACTGCTTCTGTTTTATGTTTCGGTTTTTTGGCCAAGAGGCAGGTGGGATCCTAGCTCTCAGACCAGGGACTGAACAACCCCTTGTGTTGGAAGGCAATGGGCCACCAGGGAAGTCCCTCTGCCCAGGTTTTAATGGTCATACTGTGAGTGGGGATGAGGTGAAGCTAGGGAGTATGCTTGGCTGATCCCAATCCCCAGATCCGGGGCAGTCACAGCCTGTTCCATTTACATTGCTAAGTGGAAAAAAATATGGATCATGGGCCCTGTGGTTCAATAAAGCAACAGCAGAGGAAATACAGGGGTAGCTGCCTTGAGAAATTACATCAGGAGGAGGAGGAGGAGGACACAATGGTTCAGGCCACAGCCAACACAGATGCCCAGAGTCTCTCCTCGAAAGCCACTGGGGTTTGAGATCAGGCCAAAGCGGCTTCTGTTCAGAAGAGGCAGCAGCCAGGGGAGGCTTGTGTTGGAGACAGCCCGAGCGCTCCAGCCTGCCTGCTGACCGTCCTTTGGCCACAGCTCTGAACCCCCATCCACGGGGTGGCCCTGGGGAAGAGGCCTGCTCTGGGGGCACTGTTTAATGATTTGCCAGCAAAGAACAAGGCAAACAGGCTGCTGGCAGCTGCCTGGATGCAATGGGAGAGTTCATTTTTATTCCCACCCACAGTACAGCTTCTAGGCAGGGGATAAAAGAAAAAGTGAGAGAGGGTATCATGAGAGCCTAGGAGAGACTACCATTTGGGGCTCGTCATTTCACTGGGTCTCTATGGATGGAGCCTGAACATCTTGGCATTGGTGCCAGTTGCTATTTCCATCCTCTGAATACTTAATTCCTAATAGCATCTCTTGAGCTCCTAGGAACTATAAAGATAGCGAAATGACTTCTTGTGGGAGAGTTCTAGACATGAAAGAGAATGAGACCAGAAAAACACTGTCTTTGCTTTAAGAAATCTTTTACAGGAAGAGTATAATATGGGAAAGTAGTTTGGGTCGCTAATAAATTCCTTTTACTTTCTCTTCCCGTGAACCTTTCCCCTATCTCCTTGGCTCTACAGAAAAACCAAGCGGCGCCTCCTATTCTCCTGTGAGCCAGAGGCTCCGAGATCTAAGTCCTATAGTTCCCCACCCTTTTTATCCTTGACCTCGCAGCCCAGCCCAACTGGGCCCTTCTCTAATGCTCACACCAGCCTTCAGTCCCCCCAGTTACTTTCTCCTGCAGTCTCCTGGGCTTCCCTGGTGGCTCAGATAGTAAAGAATCTGCCTGCAATGAGGGAGGCCTCGGTTGGGAAGACCCCCTGGAGAAGGGCCTTGCTACCCACTCCAGTGTTCTTGCCTGGAGAGTTCCATGGACAGAGGAGCCTGGTGGGCCATTCAGGGGGTCACAAAGAGCGGGACGTGACTGAGCGACTAACACATATGTGGAGTGTCCTGAAGTGATATATTCAAAATTCTTAAATAGCACTTACCCCTTACAATTAGTTGTATCAGTGTTCCCCTGTGACCCACCCTCTCTCCCATTTCCTCCAGAACACCTGGTCCTTAAGAGATGTTCGACAAAACTACTGCACTTCCTGTAAAGTCAACCCTGAGCTCCTTCAAGTAAGAAGGACTTGTACATGCCAGATGTTAAGAAAAATGCATGTTGAATTATCTGTTCTAATTACGATATTTGAGATAAATAAGTTTGGTGGTTGCCTTGTCATTTGATCAGGATACGATTATTTTCATATTTCCACTTTCTGTTTAGAAACCTTCTGTATATTCCCTGTAAGTTTACATTTTAAAGCCAGTTTTATTGTATTTTGACCTCTAAGCAGGGGAGAGTTCTCTTCTTTCCCTTTTATATGATGCTTAAATCTCTATAACCCTGAACAAAGTCACTTATTTTAGGAAGAACTTTCTGCTAATAACCCATCCACAGGTACTCTTATTTATTGTCTTTCTTCAGTATCAATGTGCAGAAATGAGCACAGCCCTTAATGCATTGCCTCACCCCAAAAAAGGGACTAGATCCTGCTCTCAAAAGACTAAAATCCGACAGTAGATCTGTAGCCATGTATACATCCACTTACGTACAAGAATCCCAAGGCCATCTGTGAAACTACACAGGGAAAGTAAATTCACAGAGCACAGCACATGGCATGCGGCGAGGTTGTGAAATGAGCGCGGAGACTCACTCACTCTCACTATGTCACTTTCGGTGGCCCCCTGTCACTCTGGGCCCTTTGGTCTGTGCCCTAGATCTGATCGGAAGCTCTTCCAGGGCAGGAGCCGTTTAGAGACTATGAAAAACAATTCTATTATTTATCACCCCTACAGAAATGACTCAAAGTTTTGCCTCCCATTGGCTTTAGCCCACAGTGTTGGCTGAGTATCTCTGGTGGCTTTAGTCTCTGCTAAGATTTTATAAGAACTTGGACCAGTGATCTGCATGGAAAATTCAGAGTTGACTTACTCTCAACAGTATTCCATGTTTTTTCTGAGTGGTTTCTTTTACCTTACCTTCAGTGGAATGAGGGATGAATTATATTTCTTTTCTCTATTTTTTTAAAGATTTTTTTTAATGCGGACCATTTTTAAAGTGTTTATTGAATTTGTTACAATACTGCTACTGTTCTATGGTTTTAGTTTTTGGTCACAAGGTGTGTGGGATCTGAGCTCCCAGACCAGGGACTGAACCTGTGCCGTCTGCTTTGGAAGGCGAAGTCGTAACCACTGGACCACCAAGGAAGTCCCTCTTTTCTTTATACCCTAAAAAGTTGATGTATCTGAAGCCCAAAACGTAAAGACTTTAGTTGAGGGGCCATTTGCTTTGACCCCGCCCTTGCCTTTGTTTCAGGTTCCTGGCCCTGAAGACACGGCATGACGCTGCCTCATGCAAACGTGACTGTGTTCAAATATTCCAACATCCCCTGACTTGCTCTTTGCGAACTCTAGTTAAGTTCTTTGTTACCTCATAATTGCCCAAACCTCTGTATTTTTCTTGCTAAGTGCAAATGGTAAGAGATACCAAAAGATAATCAAAGTGCTGCTAAACGGAAGAGGAACCCTCTCAGTTATCAAGTTAGCTCTGCTGAACACAAGTTCCTGTTTGCATTTGTCAGGAGACTCGGGGAGGTACCATCATCAGACTGAGAGGGTGACGGAAGTACTTAGTTAGGGAGGTGAGCCAAATTCCTGGGTTGAGAGTTCATAGGGCAGTAAGGATCAATAGGAGCACTTCTGATCTGTACACTGATTATCAAGGTACGAAGCAACACTACCCTTTGTCCTTTTTATTTTTACTCTGCTAATTGAACCCTTCAACCTAAATTAAGACTATTATTCAGCTTTGATGTTGCATTTTATATTAGCAAAGTGTTTTATAATCCTTCATTAGCTATTTTATTCTCCTTTATTACTACCACCCATTTCAATAAACTAGGTTGAAGACACAATGCAATGCATGTTGGCCTTGCAACCAGGAATCCTGAATTTCAGGCGTGAATTTCATAGATAATGAAAGGAGACTGGATTGACCACAGGAAGAATCACAGAGTAAAAGAACAGAAGCACCAAAATTATAAGAACTTTCTTGGAAACTAAACCTCCAATGATTTAGGGCAAGAGTTGAATTTTTTTACTTTATTTTGGTAGCACGAAAACTGAGAGCTTTCACTAGTGTCAATCAAAACTGTAACTAGCAAACACGTCTTTAACAGACAATTCTCTTGACTGAATGTGGGGTGGCGGGTGCGGACGTGTCTGAGCCAGTGGCGCCAGTTGGTTCCTAAGGAAAGGGACTGAGGCTAGAGGGAGACAGATATCTCTAAATTTCTTCTCATTTGTTGGATACCCATTCTTGGCACCCTCTTCACTTGCTGTTCGTGACATAACGCTACTCCTGGGGCCCCTCATTTGTTGCCTCTTTTTCTTCTCTTCTTCTGCTTGTTTAAATATAAGGATATATTCTCTGACTTCTATTACAGCTCTATAGCGTTCTTATCATTCCAATATCTTCAATGATAATTCCCAAATTTGCTTCCAAAGTCAAATTCTCATGCACTTCCAAAGGCCTGTTTGACATTATTTCTTAATCATCTTACTAGTACCCTCTACTCCACCCTAAACCAGTAAGCCCTCTTAACTTACCCATTTTTGTTAATGGCACCATTATTTTCCTAGAGATCCAGCCTGAGCACCTCAGAGTCACTGTATCCAATCACTCAAACTCATAGTCGGAAACCGACCTTCTCTATGTCTCTGGGGTCTAAACAATTACAATAAACTTCTCACTAGTCTCCAATGTCTCCCTATTCTAAAGCACTATACAATCTCCTAAAGATAGCCCTGATCATATCACTGTCCTGTTGAAATACTATAATGATTCTTCTCTGCCTTCTGAATTAAACTCAAACTCAGCCTACTAAATCAGGGCTCTACACTGGCTTTGGAATCAGACAACTTGGTTTCAGATCTCAACTCTGTCACACACAAGATGTGTGTGACTTTGAAGGGTGGCCTAATCTCTTGAGTCTTGGTTTCCTTGTGGGTGAAAAAAATGTGGGTACCACCACCTACCCAAGATCATTGCAGATTAAATGAAATGAATGTAATTGAAGTACCAACCATTTCTGCACACAGTAGGTACTCAAAAAGTACTAACTCCTTCCTCTTCGCCTCTTCCTTTTCAGCTTTATCTCCACTCCCCTTCTAAACATACTATGCCACTTGTCCAAACCAAATCGTGTTACTCACTCATCTCTTATATCCTCTTGGAATGCTTCTTACTTCTATCCTGTCACTTTCAGACATCCTACTTATCCTTCAAGGACAAGTTTACATGCCACTCTTTCATGAAGACTCTCTTCTTCATCTGAAATGTCCCAATCGACTTGTTTGTATTTATTGAGGCACTTTACATCTTCAGCATAAATTTATTTTCTCATCTACCACATTGAGGTCAGGGGTTTCTTTATATCCCCATATATAACACAGTGCCCTAAGAGGCAATCAATAAAATGTGTGCTGAATTAAAACTGAAAGCTTGAGCTTTTGGTCTCCCGAGACTCCATTCATTTGTGATTCATACTTCACACTGAGAACTCTTTAGAAACAATCTCTGGCGGGATATCAGAATTTCAAACAACTATAACAGAGAAGCTGAGTCAGTCTAGGATTAGGTTCAGTCCTAGTTCAGCCAACAGGAATTGTCTGGACCCTGTTCCTGCTTGAGATATCATAATTTGGCAACTTGTGTGAGCCATGGGGGCTCATTTGAATGCATTTATTTATTTTTACTTTTTTGGCCATGCGGCACGTGGGCTCTTAGTTCCCCAACCACGGATTGAATCTGCACCTCCTGCATTGGAAGCACAGAATCTTAACCACTGAATCACCATGGAAATCCCTCATTTGAATATATTTACATGAGAACATGTGTGTACTTAGTAGCTCAGTCATGTCCAACTCTTTGTGACTCCATGAACTGTGTAGCCCACCAGGCTCCTCTGTCCATGGGATTCTCCAGGCAAGAATCCTGGAGTGGGTTGCCATGCCCTCCTCCAGGGGATCTTCCCAACCCAGGACTCCTCCATTGTAGGTGGATTGTTTACCATCTGAGCCACCAGGGAAGCCCATGAACACTGGAGTGGGTAGCCTATCCCTTCTCCAGAGGATTGTCCCAACCCTGGAATCAAACCAGGGTCTCTTACATTGCAGGCAGATTATTCACCAGCTGAGCTACCAGGGAAGCCCCAAATGCGAACATATATTTATCTTCAGAGGCAAGCAAAAATGCACAATACCTCTAAAAATCAGCCATTATTAGGTTGACAGTGACAATCGCTTCACTGGTACAGAAAGGAGTCCTGAAAAGCCATCCAGCTTCATAGTTTCCGAGTGTGGCTCAGCTAAGAGGTAACTATGCCTCACTCTGGCTTTCATCCAGTCCATTTCCTCTTGGCTTGGTTACAAATGGGTAATTATACGACATCAGCCACCATGGGGTGGCGGGAACATAAGGTGGCTTCATGGTGCCATATAATGTGGCACCAAGTTTCTGAATCACCAACCACAGGTGCATCGGCGGCTCTTCCCCCCCACCACACCTCCCCCCATAAGAAAAGCACCTTATCTGATATCGCTGTTGACTCAGTGACTATACTGAGATCTTAGGCACTTTCCTTAGCTTCTTCTTAGTGTTTGTTCGGGTGGGTACCTCTGTGAGGATGCCTATAAATGAGTTCTTACGGTGCAGGAGTCATCAGGCACCCAGGCACCAGCCATGCTTTTGCCTTTAGGTAGGCGTACCTCAGAAAGTGGTAGCATACCTCATTGCTAAGCCCACACCTACCCCAGATGCTTCAGAGGCTGAACTTCCTTCCTACCAAATTCTTAACTCGCAGAGTTGCTGTCACTAAATTTATTCTTAGCCTGGACTTTACCTAGCCTGTTTCTGGAGCCATCTTTCTCCCTAAAATAGCAACTGCTACAATTTCCCCCCAAACCATTTATAACAGGGAAGATAAACAGCTCCCCAGTGTTCCTTGTCAAGATACAGAGTCACATGATGTTACTATTGAGTAGGATGCTAAACCGGGATGTGTGGAGATTCTCCTCATGGATACTTCAGAAAGGGGCTATAATATGGCCTCTTAGTTGGCAAGTATCTCCCTCTTAAAATTGTGTGAGGTCCTTCCCAGGAGTTACAGTTATATCGGGAGATAACACACAAACTAAATGGTGGTACAAATGATTTATTATCAAGTGACACATGGTATGGTAAGTAAGTTAAGTGTTAGTCGCCCAATCATGCCTGACTCTACGACCCCATGGATTGTAGCCTGCCAGGCTCCTCTGTCCATGGAATTCTCTGGGCAAGAACATTGGAGTGGGTTGCCATTTCCTTCTCCAGGGGATCTTCCCAACCCAGGGACTGAACTCAGGTCTCCTGCCTTGCAGACACGGCACAGGACAGCCAGTAAGTCCTATGAGCTTTACGGAGGAGACAGATCTTAAGCTAACTCTTAAGGTTGACAGGATTTAAACAGGAGAGGAATAACCGTGTGAGTAAAACAAGTGGCACCTGGCCCACAGGCCTCTGTCAGGGACCTCCCTGCAGTCCAGTGGTGAAGACTCTGTTTTCACTGCAGGGAGCATGGGTTCAGTCCCTGGTTGGGAAACTAACACCCTGCAAGCTGCATGGACGAAAGCAAAGATACACTGACAACAAGGACACTCCCATAGGCCTCTGTCAAATGGATTTGGGAGATTTCCCATTTATGACCTTGAGAGGAAACCACGGCCCAAGTGAGAGGAAAAGTAGGGTTCTTTACCAGTTTCTCTCAGGTCTTCAAGGTACATGATGTGATGACTTGAAACAAAAAGAGGTCTGCAGACACAGTTTGGATAGCTCGCAAAGGCCACGACTGACAAGGCAAGAATTAGACCCTGCTGGCCATCTGTGAAAAAGGAATCATGCTCAATCCTAAAGCAAGGGGAGCTCACGATCAAAAGAATACCCTATGCGGAACAATTTAGTATCAGAGTGAAAACGGCAGCGGAATGAAAAGAAAACCAGTGGTGGGAAAACCACTAAGACCTGTTCCAGTAACCTATTATTGGCATGGTGAGAGCCTGAACTCTGGTGATAATGGTTAAAAGGCAAAGGGATGAATCACAGAAATTATGACCGAAGTGTTGAAAGCACTTGCTGACAGATTGAACTATAGAGGCGAAGGAGCCTAGAGAACTGGGGCAAAATGTTGCATCAACCAAAAGAGGCATGTTGGGGAAATTTGAGCAGGGAAAATTTAATTTGGTCTTGTGAATGACAAATTTGAGATGAACAATCAAATCCTATAGCAATTTGAAATAAAAACTGGAGTCTGAGTGAAAAAGACAGGCCTGGAGCTATTAATACAAACTTGCCAAACACTGTTTGTACCTTCAGATATAGTAGTATTGATGTAACATATTAAATGTTAAATTTAATGCATGAAAACACTTAAGGTTAAAATGACTGCATAAATGAATCCTATTAAAAGTAGAGCTTGTGGCTGTTGGTTCCCTTGAGCAGGTCTACCTACAAAAAATCCAGAAGGGCAGATGCTGTGTAGGCTGCTATGCTACAGTGAAACTTAAATGACTTTTAGCTTCTAAAATGATTGAATGTAAAATCTGAGAGGTTCTGTAGATCAGGGAAGTGGAAAGAAGAAAAACGAGAGTTCCAAAAGGCAAGGCAACCTTGGAATCTTTTCATTGAGGATGACAAAGAAACTAATCAAAAGCATTGGTTTTAACCTACTGTATTAGCACATGAAACTCTGCTCAATGTTATGTGCCAGCCTGGATGGGAGGGGAGCTGGGGGAGAATGGATACATGTATACATATGGCTGAGTCCCTTCACTGTTCATCTGAAACTATCATGACACTGTTCATCAGCTATACCCCAATACAAAATTAAAAGTTATAAAAAATTAAAAAGTGTTATAAAATCCATGGACCTAAAAAAAAGCATAGGTTTTATTCCCCTTATGTCATATTATTAGCTCTGTAGTTCAGCTAGTAGATTTTCCAAAAGAACACTCCCCCCACCTGGTATCAGCAACCTGCTGCTTAGAAGAGTTGGTAAGCCATCTGCCTGGTGGTGCCTGCAGGTAAGTGACCCAGCCTTCAGGCCACTCTTAATCTCTGCAAGTAGGACAAAATCTCTCATAACTAAGTGTTCACTTTCAGACGGTAAAGCCTCAGTCACTTCAACACAAGTTGGATGTTCTGGCCCTGTAAAGATGGTCAATCTCTGTTAAAGTCATCACGGTTATAATAGGCAGTAAACCTGCTCCAGTGTTCTTGCCTGGAGAATCCCAGGGGCGGCAGACTCTGGTGGGCTGCCGTCTCTGGGGTCGCACAGAGTCGGACACGACTGAAGCAACTGAAGCAGCAGCAGCAGCAACCTCAGCACACTAGATCTCAAAATGCGGTCCCTAAGACCTAGCAACATCAATATCAGCTGGGAATTTGTTCAAAAAGTGCAAATTTTCAGGGCTCACCTCTGACATACTGTATGAGAAACTCAGGGATAGGGCCCGGCCATCTGAGTTTTAGGAAGCTCTCTAAAACTGATTCTGCTACGTATTAAATTTTGTGAATCACTGACCTCAAGGGGCCAAATAACTTGAAGAAGTTTCTTTACTAACAGGTCCAAAGAAAGGAAGGAGGCTGGGGAGTCAGAATTTAAGATCATTTCCCAAAAAACAGGCTCTAGTCAGGTGGAAAGAGCAGGGGCTTCCTATTATTCTCCATCATATTAAACCTGTAAATGACCTCAGAATTCACCAAGGCATGGAACTGAGTGGATCAGATAGTGTGCCTTAACGCTTCCTCATAGAAGTACCTTATAAATTTTGTATTTCTACAATTCTACTGTACAATGTGATTTAACACACCCTTTCAAATAACCACTGTTTACCATGAACAAATAACAATGCCGAGCAAATGATAAAGAAACTTGATTTTGTTTGCTCTAGTGCCTTTTTTCTTCTAAAGGATTTAATTTCTTTAAGACTGAGCTTCTTTGAAAATACTGTCGACCTAGGTAAAAGAAAGGATTTACTGGAATTTGTCCTCAGCAGGCTGGTGAATCAGAAGCTGAGCCCAGGATGCAGTACACGCGTGCACATCCTCAAGGCATGCCTTCTCTTTCCTTTCATCCATGCTCTTCTAAAGCTGCATTCAGAATCAAAAACTTGGGTGGAAGGACAGAGGCAAACCCCAAGTCCAAAACATGAAAAGGGGATAAGAAGGTGACCCAGAAAGCTGAGCAAAATGGAAAACGAAACAAAGAAAGTAAGAGGCGTGAGATCAGAACTTTCTAACTAACAAATCATGGGGACCCCAGTCAAGTTAATTATATAAGGCCACCCCCTCCACCCCTGAATACCCCTTTTTCTCTGGAAGAATATCTTGGGCTCTATCACTTTCCTTTAGCTGAAGTTAAGCAGGGCAAGTGTTAAGACATTGCTTTGTAGAGGAGAAGAATACAGCTGCTTTATAGTTGGGATTCTGGTGTGAGGGGCATAACCTGGGGCCTTGACGCTCACCCGTGATTACGAGCAGTATAGGGTTTGTTTCACATGTTTACTTAACATCTGTGGCCTAGTCTAAGTTTTGCTCCTATGCTTTGTGGAACATGGGCTTCCCAGGCGGCATTAGTGGTAAAGAACCTGCATGCCAGTGCTGGAGACATAAGAGACTCGGGCTCCATCCCTGGGTCGGGAAGATCCCCGGGAGGGGGGCATGGCAACCCACTCCAGGACTCTTGCCTGGAGAACCCTATGGACAGAGGAGCCCGCCTGCCTACAGGCCACGGGGTCGCAAAGAGTCGGACAGGACTGGAGCAACTGAACGTGCACATTCTTGATTCATATCTAGGAAGAGAACTGCTAGGCTGGAGAGGATGCACACATGTGGAACAAACTGCTTCAGCAACAGCAACCTCACAACTAATCTGGAAAACTTAAAATACACTCGTCAAGAAAGGTGCCTCTGTAATTAAGATGCTTAGAATACGCTGTGCTTGGTTTTCGGTTTTCCTGCACTGTCTTCTAGTACCAGAATGCTCAGGAGGAAGACAAGTCCGTATTTTCACCTCTGTAAAACTCTACTTATCAGAATAATTCTAAAAGAGGCTTGGTGATTTCATTCACTAAACACCTAGACCACTCAGTGTGTGCCTAGCATAAATCTGGAATGTAATGAAAACGGCAAAAAAGTCAATGGATGAGAAGATGAAGGAAAAGAGGCCAGTTTTTTTTTAAGCACTGAAAACAGTTTTCTCCCAGAATTGGAAAGGAGTTTTGCGGATCGGCCTTGTACGCACTGCTGTGAACACCAGTAGAGACTCGGTGTACACCACACTCGGCACTGATAAATACTCACGGTGGTATTTACCTCTAGTATATGTCTGTTATCATCTTAAAGTCTCAGTCAGTAAGCACCTTGAGGGCAGGAATGCTTATAATTTTCATGCTCCTTTGGGCTCAGCACTGTGGCTTGCACTTGGGATCTAGTAACACCGAATAACTTTAAAACTTCACTGGAGGCATGAGGTACACTGAGGACCAAACTGAAAGTCTGTCTGGAGGGACTTCCTTGGCGGTCCAGTGGCTAAGACTCCACACTCCCAGTGCAGGGGGCCCAGGTTCAATCCCTGGTCAGGGAGATCCTGCAAGCTTCAACTAAGACCCAGCGCAGCCAAATATGTAAATATATTTAAAAAAAAAAATCAGTTTGGACTAAAGGGGTAATAAAAAGGTCAATGGTTAGTTATAAAGCTTTCAAAACATGAATTGTGGGTAAAAAAATTGAGCTGAAAAATAAATTTCCGATCCCAGATAATATAATTCCTTCCTCACTGTTTTATTCCTGGTGAAGGGTTTTCTGGGGGGTTTTTCGCTTCTTTTCTTCTTTTGTCCTTTCAGCATCATTCAGGTACAGAACAAAAGGAAATGAAGGGTTTCTATGCTGCTCTAGTGCTGAAAGCTTGAAAGGCGGTCCCTGGAGCAGCCTCCAGTGTCCATCCCCGGGGGCTTCGGCCTCGGTGGCTGTGCAGAGAGTTCAGGGCTCCGGTGCCACCGTAGGGCCAACGCTGGACGCCTGGCTTCTAAGCAAGAGAAATGAAAGGCTTCTTCTAATATAATAACTGACGGCCTCTCAGTGCCGTTTGAACTGTTTACAGACTGAGTTAACGATTACAGGCAATGTGTATCTTGGCCAGGCGCCCGAATTTGTTACCCACCCATCAGATAGTATCAAAAGAGCCCTTGCATGCCTGACTGGAGTCCTTCCAAATCACCTCACAGGGATGCCGGCACAAAAGGAGGAGTGTTCAGAATGTGCTCTCTCTCTCTCTCTCTCTCTCGGGGCCAGAGTAAGAAAATCAGAGTACTGAGCATGAAGCAGGCACTGAGGGGCCGAGCTTCAGGATGGTGCGGGGCTGGGGAAGGGTCAAGGTCAGCTCTGGGGTCAGAAGAACCAGATTCTTTTCGAAGTGGTTCAGGAGGTGTAGGCAGGAGTCTTCACGGCTGACAGCTAGAGGATGATGGGGCTGGGCCAACTAGACCTTGAGCTGAAGCAGAAATCTGCACTGCCACATGTACAGAAACCTGGAGGCCGGCAGACCTGCAAGGCTGGGTTTATTATTGTAGGGTAGCAGACGCAGGAGGAGGGACAGTGTATTGTTTTTTGTTTTTCTTTTTCTTTTTCCTGAGAGCAATGTACCAGTTGAAAAAGAATATCACCTTGAGAATAAGATAGGATGAGAGACTTCAAAAATGATAGTAAATAAACTTAGGGGAAGTTAAGGGTGACCCTCTTCATTAGGGTAACTCCTAAGAGACTGCCATCTATTTGAACACTGTCAAAATGTTTTTTACACAAACACATTTGAGTTTCAGTATGAGTATTAATCATGACTTGCAATGGGAAACCAGCTAGCTTATGATGGGGAAACAGACCTAGCACCAATAACGCCAGAAACGCTTTCTGGGGTCAGCAAATAGTAAAAGAGCACTCAAGCCAGGGAACATTGAGTCTAATTGTCTTTGATTGTACGCTGACTGACAGCCTTCAAAGGACGATAGTAGAAACTTTGACTACTTCTTTATTAGGTACCTATTGGCCTCTGAATACATTTGAAAGCAGAGGAAATGGAGACTAAGACCTATAAGTTTGAATATAAGCCAATACGTAAGACAGTTGCATATTTAGTCCAAAATTATTATTACTGCAACTCTCTCAAAGGGGAATACCTATCTTCAAACTCTAAGGGGTGGTTAGATTTATGGCTTTTTAATTTCCATACATGGTCTGATGTCGAGGGAACAGAGATTGTTTAATATCACAAAATGCTCTCACAAGAAAATCTGGGGACAGTGGATGCAATTTATGCTCTTCTATCCATGTGCGTACGATAATAATGTGTGAGATCATTATTACATGGTGTTTCCTTGAATTCCTTTGCTCCTTCCACTGGCCGTGGTTGTTTTCTTCTCCCGTCCTAACTTGCTGGTGATGCTGCTATTACGGAACAGTGAGTGACCCACACTGTGTAGTGGGAGATGGCCCTTCGTGTTCAAAGACAATTCTTCAGACTATCTACTTTGAGGTGGAGATGAACTTGACATTACTATTTTGCTTACAGTGTAGGTCAGGAAACTGACTGATTTTTGAGATTCAGTCTAATGTTTTATATTTTCTGCAACAGAAACGAGCATTTACTCACACCGTGCCTTGAGCAGAAATGCAAGTGGGTGTTGTTGGAGTGTTTCCAGCATTCTCTGGGCTCCTACCTAGTGAGGGCACCCTTTGCTCCTAGGGAAAGATTAGAGTTCATGTTAAGTTTTAAAGCACAAATTTTAATCTTGGTTGCACTGAAACTGTAGGGAGAAAATGAGTCAGAAGGTAAATTTGAGAAGTAAAACTACAAAAATAAAACCTCCCCATTGATGGTGAATTTTATGAAGAAATTCCAGACAATCCCAAAGAATCTAGCCCCAAACCCTTTGAGAAAAACAGCCTCAAAGAGGAACAGAACGCGTCTCCGATCTTTCCCTATACTGGTGGTGAAAAATAACTTGACATCAGTTAGAATGAAAAAGAGTAAATACAAATGGAGAGAAATCATTCGAAAATTATTAGGGAAACAGAAGAAATCAAGCGAGAAAGAACTTTTCTTTCGCAGTTTTTAAATGCAGAAAACGACAGTTGGACGATCCTCCTCACACAGCGTGGCTGAGAGTCTACCTAGAGTGCTTACTATCCCCGGCTTAGGGCACTTACTTTGTAAGGGAGATTAATGCACAAGAAGTTCAAAGCAGGGCTGCAGAAAGATGGAAGAACTTGAGGAAGTGACTCACGGGGAAGGGCAAGGGCCACCTAGATGAACACCTTTGAGGATAACAGCGGAAGACCACGGTGCGACAGGTGCCGTTCCAGTGACTGGGCCGCTGCTGACACACTGGCTCCACAATGCCAGCTGCGTCTTTGAACTTCAGGGCCCTTTATGGAAATGGCACCCGTTCATCTTCCAAATCCTCCCACCTCCAGGGTTTCGAAAAATCTATGGAGGCTCAATGGTTCAGCTCTTTTACAGATATTCTGCCTTATCTAGAGAGCTGAAACTCTGCCATAGGGTTCTCCAAAGTGGGGCATGGTGCTGAGTAGGCAAGTATATCAAGAGGAAAACAATGTTCCTTATCAGGTTTCCATATAGTAGGTTTGTTTGGACAGATTGACAATATATGGAAAATAGATAAGAAATACTGATTTCCTTCTTCATGAGAATATTACTACAAGCTCTTTGCCTTGGTACCTAGTAAAACTGGCAAACATTAAATAGGATGTTATGGTAAGTTCCCTAACTTTAAATATACACATGAGTCAATTATTCCAGAGATCTGGACCCATGGCAAGATGCATCCAAACCTACTATCTTAGCAATAGCTATGAAATTATTCCTTATTTTGAGGGACAGTTTACTGCCGTGTACCCTTGAACTCCTATAGTCACAGCTCCCTGATAAGCAAATCAACCATGGCAATGAAATTAGAAAGCCATAAAACACAAAAATCTGAGAAACATTCTTTTGCAAGGAAGATCATGTAACTTAAGTCTTTCACCATAAAGATCAAGTGTTAAACCAAAAAAAAAAAAAAAAAAAGACTGGTTTTGCAGCTTGAGAAAGAAAAGAAATGTGGTTTCTCTAGCTAAAAGTTTTCTAGATGATGTTGGAACTTCTGCTTAGAAATTACTTTCTAAACAACTGCAAAGGGATGACTGTAAACATTTCCTCAACCGATTATAATAAAATCCTCCAGGAAGCTGCTTTACCAGTAAGGATAGAGAAAACCGCAGATGCTGTGATTTCAGTTCTTTTCTCTCATTTTCTGTATTTTGTAATTTTCTCTAAAATCTAAGCTTTCCTTCGATAGGGAGGGGAAAAGGGTCCTTTTCTGATGGGAAGGCACAGCTGTCAGCATGCAATCTGGCATGCAGTCGCCGGTTGATGCAGCCTACAGAAAGCAGTCTCCAGGTGAACCACGGCAGCAGCACACCGACGTGTTCAACAAAGTGGTGGGTGTTTGATGACATCCACCGAATACACAGTGAACCTGCAACACATGACATGGAAGGGAGTGGACCGGCTCATCGGAACACCAACTGAGTAAGACCAACGTAATACGGAGGATACAGAAGTGACAACTTTCCATAGTGAGAAGAGACATTGGATCTGACACTGGGCACAGATCTTCTTTTAGTGGCTATGAGATGAAATGAGATTAAGGAAACAGAAGGACCATCATGTGGGTTAAAATTCTTAAGGGGCGAGACAGCCAATGCAACCTGGGTGAGATGAGGGAGCAAGACTTAAGAAACTTAGCTCCCACACACTGAATCTGAGACAAGGCTGAAACAGACAGAAAGACATCAGTTTGTGGAGAGATTAGACCTGATTGTTTGCTGCTAAGTGATATTAACTAAAATCATAAGTGGAAGAAGGGATTTCAGGAAAGAGAACCGGGGTGGGGTGGGGAGAGTGTACTAAATTTATCCATTCAGATGTGACCATCTTCTCAATAGGCAAAATTTCTCAAAGGCCAGGTGATTAATTTGGCTGCAGCATCTCCAAAGGCTGCTGTTTTCAGACACTGGTCCTAGGTTTGCTTAAAGGAAGGAGTTTTCCCCGTATTTTCCCCGTATTTTCAGTCCTTTGCATGTGTATCATACAAACACGTATATTAGCATAGTAGATTTAGGGTGGTTGTTTTTACATAAAGCTAAAGATGATGTTAATTTCAAATAATGTTCTATTAGTGGTTAACAAACACCATTCTCATCTTCAATTTCTCTTGCGTTCCTTTGGCTCTGATGGAAATCTCAATTCTTTTTCCGTCTTTACATTTATTTGGTGACACCTAAGCTTAGAAATAAAAAAAAAAAAAAACCTGTCTATGCAGAGATGCTGAAATTAGGGTGGGGACTAAAAAAGAAAAAAAACAACTCAACTGCAAAACTAGAGGGGGGAAAACATATGCGTGTATAAGCAAACTTAACTGTAGAATAAGTATTTTAAAAATTATTCATTAACTAATTAACTAGAGTTATGAAGATTGTGTCCACTTTTTTACAAAACATACAAATCCCACAAACCCCCCCAAATAAAAAAGGACTAGCAGCATTTAAAATAAAGAGATAATAATTGATAATTCTACAGTTCTCAAAAAGAACTGTCAGTCAGGGAACAGGATATTCTGACTAGCACAAGTTCTTTTTTTTTTTTTTAGCACAAAGTTCTTGAAGATAGAACGCACAAAATAAAAGTTTGTGATTTATTCAACCCTCCAAAGACCTGAAGGAAGTCCTTTTAAATTCAATTCATACTAATGAATCCCTTTCATGTTTTTTTTTTTAATTTAAATTTTTACAAAATGTATTTCTTTGGGGCTGTGCTGGGTCCTGGTCGCTGCACAGGTTTTTCCCCCGGCCGCCGCGAGTGGGGGCTGCTCTCCAGCTGTGGTGTGGGCTTCGCCCGCAGCGGAGCTCAGCTTCTAGAGCGCGGGGCTCCGCGCTGCAGTTCCCCGGCCCTAGGTGTGAGCGCAGGAGCTGTGGTGCACAGGCTTCCCTGCTCCACGGCATGTGGGTATCTTCCCAGACCAGGGATCGAACCTGTCTCCTGCACTGGCAGGTGGATTCGTTACCGCTTGAGCCACCAGAGAAATCGTGAAACCTTTTCTAAAATGTGTGGGTACTGGGACGTCCCTGGCAGGGCCCAGGTTCAATCCCTGGTTGGGGAACTAAGATCCTTAAGCCATGGTGCAGCCTAAACAAATAAATGAAATGAAATGTACTTTCCCATTTAAGTACATTATACTGAGCATAATTTAGCCTTTATTTAGTATCTTTGATATCTTGTAACACTAGAGAGATATCATTATAGTCATTTTTAGCATGAAATAATTTATATTCTGATGTACAGGAAATTGGAATGTACAGGATCCCTAGAAAGTATTTATATTATTTCCAGAAGCTCTTTTAGTATTTGTTTTTTAGATCTTTTATATCTGCTTCATTCTTTTATCTCTAATTCATAAGCAAAGAATAGAAAAAAAAAACCCTGGTTAATTTGGTATTTATTCTATTTAATGAAAAATTTCCTTTAAAACTCTGGTTCCAAGGTAAAGAATAGAATTGGAAATTAAAAAAAAAAAAAACCAATCAAAGTATGAGGTATTAAGTTTGCTACCAAGATTGGCAAACGTGAATAACAGGTGTCCAAAATAGAGATCTCTATTGTTCATTTTAAACACATTTTAAAAAATGGAGGCTAGCAGTTCATTCATTCTTAACACACCATATTGCTTAGGATCTCAAGACTTTGTCCAACAGCCTCAATAAATGTATAAAGATACCAAGAGGTAAAGGTCAAAAAAGGAACTAAGAACATCAAACAAGACCGCTGGAACTGACCCAAATCATCACATGCTGGGCTCCCCTTTTTAATGATAATAACAGTGATACTGAGTGTTTATCCATGACTTTATTTCAAAGAGCTTCAAACACTTTGCAGACATCTCTCACTAATCTTTACTAGGCCTTGAGAAGAAAAGTTTTCCCCAAGGAGTACCTTCAGAAAAGGATGCTTCCCAAAACCAATAGAAGAGAAAACATTTGCCTCTTTCCATCATCCCCCAAACACACTAGCCTCCGGACTCCCACTAGGCCACACTGCCATTGAAAGGGACTATAATACCGTGCAAGTGTTGAAAGGCTAATAATGGTAAGTGAGTTTGTTTCTAAAAGAGTTAGAAGCTACGTGTGTTTAATCACAACAGCGAACAGGCGAGTAGAAAAGATGAGAAAACCCATAATTACGTTTATCCCATTATTTACCTATTTGTGGGGGAGGTTTCAAATTGGTAAAGTTACAGGATAGAATACAGATTTTCCATACTGCATAATATTAGTCCCTGAGATGGCTCAATGATTATCTTTACCTGAAAACGATTTCCAGACCACAAATACTTGATAGGTGCTATGTCTGAAACTGCGTACTCTCATTTTGATCTAATACTTCTCAGATGGGGGGCTGGGAGTCACAGGGACTTGTGGGATAATTTCCAAGCAGGCTGTAGAACCTCATCTGCTGAGCTTCAAAGACCTACATGTTGGGACCAGCACAGTGCACGTATAAAGAACTGGGTGAATTGGTTCCCTTGATAATCCTGAACTCTTTTTTTTTTTCCAGCCCTTGGAAAATTGCTGCAAAGCTGGACAGCTGAACCTTCAGCAATCTGAGCAGCTGTTCCAGGGTAGCAGTCATTAAAACAATACTCTAAAAACTTCAACAATGGAAATGTAAAAGTGATGTACAATACAGTTCTAGGATCCTCTGGGAAGTGAAAACTTAGACAGCAGCCGTTTTACGCTGTGTCAGTGACTATTACCTCACTGGCCACGGAAGGAAGGTCAGGAGTGGGCTTACCAGTGCGCAAAGGGCCAGGAAGGGCGCGTGATTCACCACGGCACAAGGAAGGCAGCTACAGAACTTAGGCCCCCACCCTAGGGCCTCCACACTGTTAGCCACTCTAAGTCACCATGGCTATCTGCGGCTATGTTACGGTTAATCTAATCAGCTCTTTGGCCCACAAAATTTTTAGTCGAGAGCTTAGTCTTCTTCGCTGCATGAAAGACACAAATGGTCGGCCTTAGGTATTTCGGGATAATGCCAACTGAATTCAAACAGGTCAACTGAGCCCAAATCAATAACCCTCCAACTTAATAGTTCTTACAGTAATTAGGTGAATAAGACACAGTTCACGTCAAATTACTATTAATAATAGTACCTTACAGTTGCAATGTTCAAAGACCATTCTCATATATTATTTGACTTCAACTAGGCAGGCTATTTATTACTATTTATCCCCACTTTACTCATGAGGACACAGACTCAAAGAGGTTAAGCAAGTTTCCTTAAGGTCACAAAGCTAAGAAGGACCAGAGCTGAGACTGAACACAGGATTACTGAGAGCTCTTCTCACTGTAGGATGCTGCCACTCGTTTTAGAATGGACTTTATGCCTTATTATCACATTATATCATCATATGTGGATACTGTGGCAAAGAGCACTATTTGGTGGGCATAATTATCTTCAATTACCTGATTGGTGATAGAAATTACTCACTTGAGGCCAGAAGGTCTCCAGTTATACATAAAGTTAGAAGATAATGAAGTAACTCTACCCTAAGGGAACCCAAGAAATGCTCTGATAATTCAAAAGGAGAAAAGTCCTCATCAAGGGAGTTCGATTGCTTCCACAACTGCCTAATCAGACAGCATTCAACAGGTGGCCCACAGGGTAATTTACATTTCTGGGAAAAGGAAAAAGCAGCAGGGCCAATGGCAACTCCTCACTCCTGGAAATGCTGCCTGGCGTTCTGACTTCAGAGACACGTTCCTGATGTCTTTTGGCTAGATCATACCTTCCGTCATGCTTACTAGGTGTATAACTGCACAAGAAAACTTCCAAATAATAAATTATCAAGTGATTCATCATCATTAATCAACCCTCACAAAAATCTTGAAAACCAAGTGGACCAGTGGACCTCCCCCATTTGATAAACAATAATCACTGAATGCTGTGCAAAGACTACCTTAGAAGTCAATGGGAGAACTAGCATTAGTCTTCCTGAACTGGAACATCCAAGTTCCAACTTGGGGTGTATGCACCCACTGTCCGGGTGTCAGCTACTGTAGTTTCTGGGTAGAGGTTGGCAACAGGAGAAAATCAGAACTTCTGGCAGCATTTACAAGGCAGGTGCAGTCATAAAGAACTTGACTTTTGATTCCATTGTCTCTGCCAGGACAGGTGGTTTGGTAGAAGTATGGAATCCTGCCAGACAGGCTCCAATTCAAACATCCCTTTAGAAAACAAAACAATAAAAATGGAAACAAAACGCCAAATCCTGTTCCATACCTTGAAGACTGATACTGCCTGAAAAACGGCATTTTCTATAATAACATTAATTTGGTTCAATCATACATCAACTCAGGAAGAAATGACATGACGAAAATGAAAGGTCTACTGCAGGTTGGGTGCTTCCCTTATATTTCAAGTTACTCCTGTATATAAGCTAAAGGGACACACATTTCAGTGAATTTTCTCCATATATTCTTAGTGTTTAAAAAACCTCAAACCAAGTGTGAACCCTATATAAACTATGGACTGCAGGTGACACTGATGTGTGGGTTCATCGACTGTGAGAAACGTGCCGCTCTCATGGAGGATACTGATGATGGAGGAGGCGCTGGTGCATGGAAGGGGGGGGGGCGGGGTATATGGTTGATTGCTATACCTTCCTCTCAGTTTTGCTGTGAACCTAAAACTCCTGGGCTGTGCCATGCCATGCTTAGTTGCTCAGTCATGTCTGACTCTTTGCAACCCCATGGACTGTAGCCCACCAGGCTCTTCTGGAATCATGGAGTGGGTTGTCATGCCCTCCTCCAGGGGATCTTCCCAACCCAGTGACTGAACCCAGGTCTCCTGCATTGTAGATGGATTCTTTACTGTCTGAGCCACCAGAGAAGACCAAACCTAAAACTCCTAATAAAATAAAGTCTTGGGACCTCCCGGGTAGTCCAGTAGCTGGGACCCCACGCTCCCCGTGTGGCAGGTGCCAGAGTTCAATCCCTGGTCGTTCACATACTGCAACTCAAGATCCCATGCGCCGCAGCCAAATACGTAAGCATTTAAAAAATAAAGTCATAAAACAATCAAAAATAAGTAAATGAAATAAAACCCCTCAAAATTACAATCTAATATCTGCATAGGAGTAACACAGGCAAGTTAGCACCACTGAGTAGAATAAAAACCTTTGCTAAATCCTGCTTACCCCACCCATTCTGACTGAGTTTCCTAGTACTATAAACTAGTGTACTTAAAATTTTGTGAGAATGGTCAGTTAATGAGTCCATCAAAGAGGCTGTATTTCTCTCTTAAAAAAAAAAAAAAACTATAGCATGTTAGTTCAGAACAGAGTAAAATATAAAGAATTGTTTCTGATGGCAAGGACAGATAACTGACATTTTTAGCAGGTCTGTCTTCAGGGCAAGCCTTTGTGATTGATGATGTAGGCTCCTAACCACAAGGAGGCCACAAGAAGGCCCCGAGGAGGAATGCCCAGAGAACCCTGTGGGGGCACTGTAGCCACCACTGCTGAAATTGTGAGCATTTTTGGTGTTCCTGGAATTCTATTTCCAACCACTGCTTTGTGGTTGCAATGAAGGGATAGAAAGAGATTGGAAATCTTCTAGAGCAACACTCTTTTCTGTTCATATTCACAGAGCCAAGAGTAAAATAACAAGAATGTACTTTACCCAGGGCATAATTCTGCCTAAATCTGCTTGATCCATCGCTTTATTTTTCCTAATTCTTGTTTTTGTTGTTGTTAGAAGTTAGATAATCTGCAAATGGGTTCCAGAAAAACTGGAAGAAATTTGTGGATTCGAGAGAAGGATATTTAAGGAGCCATAATCTGAGAACAATGCCCTGTAAATGTCCCGAAGCGCAAGAACCAAAATATCAAGTGAATCATTATCCTTACCCAGAAAATAATTTCTTAAAGTTACAGGCTTAATTTTCCCTAAATGATAATTTCTCCCTAGTCAGGCCCCAGAGATGAGACTGTGAAGCTGGTGCTTAACATGGTCGTGCCTTTTTACGCCTGACTCAACCCAACAGTTTAAGTTCCTCCTTCATTTACCTGCCAAGACCTGAGTTCAGGCCCTGGGGTGCTGAGGGTTTCCTTTGTGGGAGAAAATGACATCATCAACACCTCGGAGGCAGTGGGGGAATGCAGGGAATGCGGCTCCCTCCACTGGTGATATCATCAACCGTCCTGGGAGAAGTTAAGAGTTGAAGTACTGAAGGTTAAAAAAGAGGGGGTTTTGTTTCGAGTTTATCAATAGATTTTGATGTTCCCTAATATTAGATTTTAAAAGGGTAGGTGGAATTTCCCTTTGCTAAGAACGTCAAGAACTAAACATACAGGAGTTAAGTCCTGACAGAGCTGCTCAGCTCATTTGTGTCTTACTGGGGTACCTTACATCCAACCAAGGAAAAACAGAGCCTTGGTTATATTAGGCTCTCTCCCAGTCCTTAAATGAGTATATTCTTTGGGAGACTTGCTAATGTTGCAAGTTTGCATTCAAAATAAACTCTAGGCACTCACATAATCCCCCAGTCTCCTCCAAACTTTCTTTGATGTCCAACAACTAAGGACAAGAATCTTTGATTAGAAAACAATTTCTTTGGTTGGAAGAAAATTCTTTGCAGGGCGTGAACAGCAGGAGAAAGAAAAGATTTTTCTGAAGTGCAAACTAGTTGGAAACCCCCTGGGGAAAGAATCTGATTCCCAGTCTTTGAGAGGAACGGGCCTGCCTGTACAAGCCGCCTCCGCTGCAGGCCTCTGAGAAGGCGCTTTTGTGTCTACTGTAGGGCCCTCAGCAACAGCACGGCAGCCCTTCTCTTTATTTTTGCCAGCGGAAGTTTTCCAACTCTGGGGACACACAATGCAGAAAGTCACGGTTTAATAACAAGGCACAGTTACTAATCAGATGGCCCCACTTTCACTCCTTCCAAATGCCTCCATATGCTCACATACTAAAGCTCTAACCCCCAACTCCACACAGGAACACTCATCAGCTATTCTGAAATTTCATTTCTAGTCTAATATTCAGCTTACTTATAATAATTCAACTTTACAAATTATTTTAGGAGCAGGTTCATAATCTTCCTTTTACTACAATGGTTCTGGGCTATCTCTGGCTTTTACAAGCCTTTCCAAAGGTTTGGTCAGATTCACTTAGACATAAGCTCATCGTTGATGTCAGTGTGGTTTGATCACTGGGACAGCCTTGATGAAGGATTTAGAATAAGGGTCCTCAATCTACTACACGTATTTTAAAATATAAAACTCCTCCAAAAAAGTCTTTTCTATGTGTGTTAACTGAATGTAAACACAGTAGAGGACCAAAGGACTAAAGTGCAACTGAGCCTAGAGCTTAGTTTGGCTACTAATTTGTTGTGTGACTTGAAGGAATTTGATCAGAATTTTTTGTGACCAAAAAAATCTGTGACCACCTACCAAATAAATTTTATCTCAAGGGGAAATAAATAAGCAAATTACATGTCCTTTTGTTTAATAAGTCTATTTCTGAAATAAATATAACCTCTAAATGTCTAGAGCTGGAAAGAAACTTAAAGGTTATTTTACTTATCCCACCAACCCTAACCCAACAGATGAAAGGTTAAATGACTTGCCTTTATCTTTTAAATGCTCACAAGGTACCTGTGAACTTTTCGTATGTCCAAAGGGAAACAACTAAATTTCAAATAATCTCTGACAACAATAAAAATATATGATGTATACAATACAGTTTACTAAGGTCACAGTAGGTAATAACCTAGTGTTTTTGTCATAGCGGACAGGTAAATTATACTAAAACCAAGAGAATGAGAATAACAGTTAATATTGACTAAAGTCAATGATAATAATAAAAGCCTTGGTATTGAAGGCTTTTTCTAAATTTTCTAAATATAGATGATATTCAAATATTTTTCCTCCAATTAAATAAATTAATTTTTAAAATACTTTTCACCTTCTATATAGTCCTAGTGTTTATTTTTTCTTTTATGCAGTTTATGAAGATTTAATGTGAGCCAATGAGATTATCAATTCAAACAGAACTCCCAATGTGTTGAACTCTGTTTAAAGGTAAAATTTTTTAATTTTACTACAATTTAACAGGAACTTCTCATTTTAGGAAGCCAGTTTGCAATTTGAAAAGAAAGCCATTGTGTTTAGTTATTTGGACCTCTAAAGAAAATGCTACTGATGAGTATTATACATACAGGAATATTTATACAGGCAATATTATAACCTATACTTAACTGATAAAAGTGAAAATTAGAAGGTATGACTGTTTGGGCTGTAACTGTCCTCTAGATTTCAACTACTTGAAGTTGCCTGGGTTAAAATTTTACATTTTTTGTTTATTTTTTCTTCAGTCATAGAGGACCTCGAGACAGAATCACCACAGTCATTTGAATGACTCCTGAGAACATGGAAACTGGCACTGTAATGCACTTACGCCTGCACTTCTTGTTTGGCGTTCATCACGTACTGCTTTCCACTGGTAAAGCTGTATCTCCTCAGTCGGTCTAGGCAAGGGGGCTGTCCTTTGTATTCCCATAGGACATGCCACAGAGTTTGGAAGTGAAGACCCCACAGTAGAAGACCCCAAGTGTAAGACATGGAGAGACTCCAGAGCAGCCCCCACTCTCAATTAGGATCTTGGCCTAGAGTTCATAAAGAGCCTCTGTTGCTTTGAAAACGCAATCCAGGACAAAGGCCACCTGGTGCAGTGACTCCACGGCGTGACTTACTATATCAGGCAACGGGTAAAGTAATGCTAAGTTGCAGCAAGGTATTTTTCTGTCTGTTCACTTGCTTTTAAGCATGCCTTCTAGTTGACTAGGGATCAAAGACAAAAGAGACCCTATGGCACTCCATAATATCTTCTTAATGGAATGTTCAGGGAGAAAATCTCTGCCAACATCTGGTTTTTAATCTTCCCACAATGACCCAAAGAAGTTTAAAATAAATAAATAAGGTTTGCTAAAAATGCTGGCCAGTAAGACATGGCAGTAGATTGGCAGTTCTTGTGACTGGCAAAGCACTAATGTGAGTTTATTTCTTCCTCTGTAAAATGAAATGATTGGATTAGGCTTTTTCCTAACTTGAAATCTGATGATTATATTTTACAAATGGGGGCTATTCCTCTGCCCTCCCACCCAAAACTGTATTTTACCCCAGGTAAGGAAAACTGAATAGGACCTAATTCCAGTAAAAGGCCAATAAAGCCATTCACAAAATTTAAAAAGAAATTTGGCCACAAGATTTTTAAACTTAGATTAGCCAATATGATTCTAAGTAGAAGATATGACAGTGAAAGAACACAAAACTGGAAGCATGTGAAAGATTTTTCTTTTAAGAATGGATAATTTGTAATACTGTAGAAAGCAGGAGAAAAAAGAATGGAAATCTATGATCACTTTTTAGGGAACAGCAAGATTAGTAGGCATAAAACATAAGGTCTTCAGTCTTATCCAAATTATTCTACAGAAATAACAGCAACAGTGTTTCTCAATTTTCATACAGTTAGTTATACACAATAGTACCCTTTTGATATATTAGCATGCACAGAATTGATAGGTAATGATAACTGACTATTCTATTTAAAATTACAGTAATATATGGTTGATTTCCACCTTAATAGAAGTGCTCTAAATTTTTAAAAAACAAACAGGGGTCTTAAAGATAGTTATATTGCCATCCTGAAGAAAGATCACTGCTTCAGATTCAGGATTGAAATATCTAAATAATATAATTTCCTAAAAAATGTGAGACTTTGTGTTTACAATTTTAAAAACCCTAATTTAAATCACTTTGATTATTTTGGTGTTTCTGAATTTGAAATTAAATACAAACTCTAATATATTAAAAAATATCAAAAGAAAATGAACTGTAATGTTTAGAACCCAGATAAAAAGAAGAGTATGTAAAGTAGCTTATCTGTTATTTAAAAACAAACACGCAAGAAATAATGAATGTTTTTGAAAGAGATTCAAAGTTTTCTGTTATAGCAAACAGAAACTGAAGGGTCCAAGGCCTCCTACCTTAGGAAAAGCAATGGGGCTTAAAGGACAGAAGACAAACAGATGTGGAAAAGTCTAGCCTCTGTTCTCTGACTTCAGGGACCAAACAGGCACACAGGGCCACAATTGTTCTGCTTATATCAAAACAAATTAGTAAAACATCTTTTATTCTTATGTGTCTTTGAGTGAAACCACCATGATGAAGGACTGTAAGGAAATGGCACCCCACTCCAGTATTCCTGCCTGGAAAATCCCACGGACGGGGGTGGGGCAGGGAGCCTGGCGGGTACAGTCCATGGGGTCGCAAAGAGTCGGACATGAATGAAGGGACTTAGTGCACCTGCACACACAGGCACTTCTTGATGCAGTTTCACTTAATATTGGGAGAGCACAATTCCTTAACTACACATAAGCAGTCTTTGTCAGATACCAATTTTTGTATCTAAGGTCATCTTAGGTCAGGCCAACCTTCTTATAACTGCACTGTTAATACCATTGTCTGTCTGACTTCTACTAATGTATACAAAGACTTTTCAAATTAAGTAAACTCAAGGTAAGTTAGTTTTGAGAATTTGGTTTCATTTCTGAAATAACTGGGATTATTCTAGGATAACAGCTCTTAATCTAGAATCTTTGCATTCTTACATGTGTCTCAGAGATTCTCTCCACTGGGATTTTATGCAAAATTGTACATTAAGTACATACGGTCAATAACTTCCATCACATTTTCAAAGGGGCCAGTGACCCCCTCTCCAGAAAAAAAGATTGAAAGCCACTGTGTTAGGGTATCTCAGGATCAGAATTGGGATTCACAAGCCCCAAGGACTAAGAAGGTAAGTTCCTTTGGATGCATGCTAATATCTTATAACCGGGTTTCCCAGGTGGTTCAGTGGTAAAGAATCTGCCTGCTAATGCAGAAGACATGGATTCAAGATCCCTGGGTTGGGAAGATGCCCTGGAGGGGGAAATGACAGCCCACTCCAGTATTCTTCTTGCCTGGAAAATTCCATGGACAGAGGAGCCTGGTTGGCTACACCCCAGGGGGGTCGCAAAGAATCAGACATGACTGCGCACAGCACACATGCACATACCATCTAATCATCACAGATTTTACACCAGTACCCCAAGACATTTTTCTCGGAAAATGAGAATTTCCTAAAAAGCAGGGATTGGGCTAGTTATTAAAACTAAGTAAGTGCTGTGTAAAGGATATTGATTACACCAAACAAATCATTTATAGCCATGTTCACAGTTTGAAAATGACCATCAAGGAGACAGTACAGTGTCAGTGATAAGCCAGAGGGAGAACAGAGTGCAGCATGCTCTCTCAAGCCCAAAGCATTCACAATAATTGACTGCAAAAAATGTACTTAAAAAATGTGATGAGCTAAATAAGT
The DNA here is from genome assembly GCF_023091745.1 of Budorcas taxicolor. NCBI lineage: Eukaryota > Metazoa > Chordata > Mammalia > Artiodactyla > Bovidae > Budorcas > Budorcas taxicolor. The sequence continues at coordinate 9,270,554 of NC_068928.1, forward strand.
CTGTTTCATCCTAGAGTGATCTCTGACCAATCACAGCCACTCAGCACCACCATAATGCTCCTTATATTCATTCAATAAATATTTATTGAGTACCGCCTATGGGAAGAGCACCAAGTACACTAACACCCTGTTCCCCAAAACACAGCTCTGAACTGGAGAGATGAAAGCCCTGCTTTCACAGAGCTCACAGCCTCCTGAGGGGAGACAGCATAAGCGTGTCACACTGCAGGAAGTTTCTAAAGCAAAGCCAAGCCCGGCGGAGAACAGGAGCCCTGGGGGAACAGGAAGAGCCCCTCAGAACAGGGCCAGGAAGGCCTCACTGAGAAGGCATATTTCACACTTGGGGCTGACATCTGAAGGACTAAGAGAAGAAAGTGCTTGGGATATAAGTGGGACAAGGAAGTGGAAAGGCCCTGAGGTGGGAGCAGGCCTGGCTTAGCTGAAGGACAGCAAGGTCACAGCGACTGGAGCAGAGTGAGGGGTGAGGAGGCAAGGGGTGCAGGTGCCAGGCCAGATCCTGCAGGCCCTCAACAGCTCATTGTGAAAACTCTGGCTCCAACTCCAACAATTCTCAACAAAACAATGAATGCAGGTCAGAGTCAGCTCAGAGGGCTTTTGAGACATAAAGTTGGCACCCTGCTTCATCAATAGCTGAATTACCAAATTGAGCAACATAGGTCCCAATAGAGGATATTGGGACCACATCCCATGTCTCAGCCATTGACAATATTTTAGCTTTCGAGGATTTCCCTGAGAAAAGCACATCCTTGGATATCGTAAAAAGTGGACTATTCATCTATCTCCTGCAAAGTACACAGGGTCCATTTATTTCTGAGTGACTTTGTTCTAAGATAATTAACTTGCTTTCTCTCTCATTAAGTTTCCTTTTCTATAAAATGGAGTATCACCCGTATTTGGTTTGCAAGTATTTGTGAATCATTTTAAGCTCCTTGGAAGAAAATCACTACAGAAATTTGATGGAACATCATCATACACTTCTCTAACAACAATACCCTGCTATCAATTCTGGTTCCTGACAGAATATTTATAATAGTACATTGCTCATTTATAACATCTTTTCCTCTAGTGTACTTAGTAATTTGAAAGGAGTAAGCGAAGGGGGGAAGCACATAAAATTAAAGACTTCTCAGTGGATAAAATGTAAAGGCTTTTTTTAAAATTGAAAACAAAAACAAAACCTTGAGCCTCAGGGATATCTTTAAAACTGTATAAAAAGTTAACTATGACTAATTTGTAGATAAAGAAAATTACAACACACACACACAGTTTACCACAAAAACCAAGGAAATGCCTACCCCTGGAATCAGCTCAAAGGACACTAAATAGCCTGATAGGGGCAATAACCAAGGGCACAGCTCATTCATTACTTCCTACAACCAGAGAGATTTATGAATTTGAACTTACAGCAATTCTGCTGGATTTCCACATGAAGTACAGAATGATTATATATACAAATCTGTCTGATGGGTACTTTTACATAAGTGAGATACCTCCTTAACCTGAAAAATTATCAATAAAAATATCTGCAGCTTCCATCTCTCTTCTGGGTGCCACGCTTCGAACAACAAAGCCAAGTCAAGCTGTGATCCCAGGAGGCAAGCACCTCAGCCTGCTTGTGTGCACAGAGGATTTACATCCGATAGTATACTTCTGACTACATTCCAAAGTCAATCATAAATTAACTGAATTTTCTGCACCCCCACGAACATAAATAACTGAGAGTTGACTGTACTTCAAATAGGTATACTTCTTTTAAAGGCTGGCCTCAAAGCAAAATTACAAAATCTTTGAAATCTCTGCTTCCAAGAAGCTCTGACTTGAGCAATGACAGTTAGATGCATGCGACTTCGAAGTTTATTATTTCATGTTCCTATGTTAAACAACTTACTGTTATAAAATGAAGAGAAAGGTAATGATAATTGTTACACTAAAACAGATATACCAAGTAAATAACATTCTGATTTACAAATATCTTTGTGAATGAAGCACAAATGAAGAGAAATGGAAGAAATATATATAGTTTGGATTAACTGCAGAGAACAATACTCATCATTTGCATTCTCTTCTCTTCTGGAAATAAGTTTATCATTTATATGAGGCCTACCCTGGTGTTCATCTGCAGCATTTTTGGTGCACAAAATTCTAGAGGGAGAACAGCATGAGCTCTGGGGTTCAAGCTCCAGCTGAGCCACTTACTTTTAGACTTTGGCAAATAGCTTTGAGACTCACTTTGAGCCTCCATTTCTTTACCTATAATATGTGAAAATAAAAGTACTGTATGTCTACTGTATGATATCACTTATATGTGGAATCTAAAAAATACAACAACTAGTGAATATAACAGCAACAAAAAAACAAGCAGACTCACAGAGAACGAACTAGTGGCTCTCCCAGTGGGGGCAGGGAGGAGGAGCGGCAATACAGGGCTGGAAGGGTAGGAGGTACCAATATTACGTATAAAATAAGCTACAAGGATATATTGTACAACACAGGGAATAAAGGCAATACTTCATAACTATAAATGGAGTTATACCTTCAATAACTGTGAATCACTATAGTGTCTGTTTGTAACATATGCTGTCCTGTGTGTATTTAGTCGTGTCTGACTCTTGCGACCCCATAGACTGTAGCCTGCCAGGCTCCTCTGTTCATCGGATTCTCCAGGCCAGAATACTGGGGTGGGTTGCCATTTCCTTCTCTAGGGCATCTTCCCGACCCAGGAATCGAACCCGGGTCTCTTGCATTGCAGGTAGACTCTTTACCAACTGAGCTATGAGGGAAGCCCTGTGACTTATATAATATTGTACATTAACTCTACTTCAGTTAAAAACACAATTAAAAAACATCTGCCCTAATCTTAAAAAAAAAAAAAAAAAAAAAAAGGACTGTCTTTCTCTCTTGAAGGTATAATGGAGATTCAGTGAGCTAATGCATGAAAAGTGCGTGGCACAAGTTCAGTTATACAGATGCAAAACTATCTTGTCACCCAACTACTCAGTGGCAGGGTTGGAGCTAAAAGTCAGGTCCCTTTAGTTACAGTTTAATCACTTTGTCAACTGCAGTTTGCTATACAGAATTGTCTCTCTGGCTTTGGCCAAAACTGAAACTATGAAGTTTTCTCTTCCTCCCCAAAACGTTCACTTCAGGCCCTGACTACAAATAAAGTGAGAATGCAAAGATAGGATAACTGTGTGTTGACTAATAGGTAAACGAAGGGGCAAGCAGAGACACCGAGCAAGGGGGAATTTGTCCAGGAGGTGTTCACTGCTGCTGGCCAAATGCTGCAGTACCACAGCTTCCACTGTAGGTCTGAAGCCTCAGGGCAGCACATTCTAATCTTGATGATAACTCTAACCTGGAGTCTAAGAAAATCCAGGACAACCAGCTAAGCAAGAAGAATGTGATGGTTAAAGAATCAGTGACCTCTCCTGCACTACACTAAGATCCTCTTGGGCTTCTGCTTTGAGGAGAAGGAAAATGAATTTTGGGCTGTCCCTCTAAGTCACGTTTATTAATAAAGAGCAAGAATTGAGAAAGAAAACCGGACTGTAATCATTTTTAGAAGTGGTAGCAACAGTATTACTAAGAAATAATATAAACAAACATTGATAAGAGGTTAACAAACCAGAAAGCTGGACAGTGAGACAGCGCATAAGCTCCAGCTCATTTTCCTTCTACAGTTGTATAAACCAGGAGAAAAAAAAAAAAAGAGTATATTCGAAAGAATGGTCAAAACAATAAGAATAATAGTGTAATCGCTACCAGTGTCTTTATCACACTGCCAAGCAATTAGTTTCCTTGGCATGAATTTGTGTGTGTGTGTCCCCCCCACATTCTGCTTTTTCTTTGAGATATAACTGATATATAACACTATATTATTTTTAGGTGTATAATATGATTTGACATACATATATATTGTGAAATGATCACCACAATAAGTTTAGTTTACATCCATCATTACTCATAATTATAAAAAAAATTGTTTTTTGGATCTGGATTTTTGATGGCTAGTTAGGGAAATATTGAGATAGAAGACTGGTAGAAGGTTATCCTAAATATAAACATTAAATGGGAAACAGATTTAAAAAGGAGCAGGAAATCAGAAAAGAGGGAGAGACAGGATTCTGGCAAATGTAGAGGAAACCTAAGAAGTAGACACTTTAAAGACAATGGCAAACCCGCACAGGGATTTGAAATAATACGGTTGTGCAGAGAAGCGGCTCTTGGGCCAAATAGGAAGGAAAACAATATAATTTGGTCAAGACTAAGATGGGGAGTTTTGAAACGGAAAAGAGACGATTTGAGAAATGAAAGAAATATGGCCAAGGCAACACTTCCTCTTTTATTTTGACTTTCTTATAGTACTTTAAAGAGAATATTATAATTTAAGACTCTGAACATATACTGTACAATAGATATAACTCTTGGTAAAGAGAAAACTGAGGAATAAGAATCAGGACAAAAATTCACCAAGACCTGGTCTTGTACATATAGTCATCAGATGAAGCTGAGACAAACAAAATTATTTTAGGAGAAAGTTCTATGGTCTATTTTATTATTAAACAGAATAACAATACTTGGGGCACACTGTCACAGGATGTTTCTCTTTAAGGAAAATCCAAATTGCAATACAAATGAAAATCCAGTTAATTTGGTCCTTATGAAATAGTACATACACTGAAATAACTGAACAAAATGTAAAGACATGTCAGATTTTATGAAACTTCTGGAAATTACAGAAACCACAATAACGCAGTCATCATTATTTTTTTAAAATCATTGTCCTCATAACTTCACATTTCCCAATGCATTGCCTGCCCAATTTTACAAAGACTTCACTGCATCTTTGAAGATAATCAAGCTTAACAGGCAGCTAGAATAATTCATAGGTAGAAGGATATATAGAATTATCCAAAATTCTGCAACGCCAACAGAGAACACTGTCTTCGGATTTGTGACACCAGGGGACAGACATCCACCAAGAAAGCTAAAGTGCAGCAAAGCACAGCTCTAGGACATTCACACAGAACTTGAGCTGAGTGGAAGGCTTGGTTAACCACAGTTGAGTAAACCTGTGCTGCAGTGTAATCTGATAAGGAACAAACAGCATGAATTCTAGAAGTGAACACCATGTGTCCCTAACACGCTAGACTTCTTTGAAAGAGTTAATCAAATAGTGGATAAAAAAGAACTGATGCATCTCATTCAAAAGTTTTTTTTTTAAGTCTCTCATAAGAGATTAAGAAAATTTAGTAATTATTGTGGATTAAAACTTGATTAATAGACAATAAACCAGGACCAATCCTGAAAATCTCCAGAGATTAATACTAAGCTAGTATACAAATTTAGTACTGACCCTGACATAGAAGAAGCTTGCACGGAGAGAAAAGGTGAAGAAAAGACTGGAAATTGCCAATGACGCAAACTAGCTACTGGAAAGCCTGGAAAGGTCCTGCTGAATAACAGTAAGATGCGCTCTTCACAAAGTGAAGAAGCAATACTTAAAGGACAGTGACAGACTCAAAGTTAATAGGCGGGAAAAAAAGGATTAAGCAACACTTACCAGCATGAGAAAAAGGGCAAAACAGGAGAAGACACGATAAAGACTGACTGAGTAACAAATCGCAAAGAGAATGCCAGCTAATATCTCTTACATACCTTTTCCTTTATGAATATACAGAAACTGTACGTAGAGATGTATTATAATAGAAGACAAAAAAATTAAAATAAAAGAGGACACTATTTAATGCAGCATATAATTAACCCATTGAACATGCTGCCACAGGATATTAATAAGGCACAAAGCTTAGTACAGCTTCCAAGGCCTCAGAGCTACCAGAATATGAGTCCATCCTGAAATTACTTAGGGCAAGAAATGAAAATGGAGTACATACCTCACTCATGCTTCAGGGTATTAACCAGGCAAAGTCAGAAAGGAAGTTTCCTTCCTAACTGTTGTATTCAAAATGATTTATGGTTTCAACTTTTAGATATTCCTAAGTCTGTCCTAAAGTTCAAATTAAATAGACCCTTTTCCAAAAATTCTTACACTGTTTTTTCCAGATATATTCTTTTTGCCTGTCTATTTTTCTAAATAGCAGAGCCTTCCTTTTCACCCAATTCTTCTTCCACTTCACTTATCCCAGCTTCAAAATATTGCCTACGAAGTGATTGTGAACAGCCACTAAGATATACATAAAACTGTGTTGGGCAAAAAGAGTTCTATAATTTGTTAAATTTTCTCAGCTTTTTTCTTTGAGTGGACCAAAATTTAAATTAATACAATATTTTGGTTCTGTTCATATCACGCAATAAAAATCTGAGCTTGGATGCTAAGATGAATCATATTTAACAACATTTTCACCTGTGACTGAGAGCTACAGCAAGAAATGTTCTTTGATAAAATGAATTTTAATCAATAAGTAATATAATTTTATCGAGTAAGATACTAGAATGCCACATTAAAAAGAGGGCTCTACCTTTGCAGGCTGGGGGTGGGGGGAGTATGAGCAATTCATCTATGAAATGCTATGGCCTCAGTCAGTTCATAAATTAAACACATATAGAGTAGGCTATGAATGAGTTATAGGCAAATTTCACAACTGCAAAGCCTAAGAAACTGTCTGAAAAACTCTGTGGGTCAATAAAACACAGATGTTACATTTAAAAGTTTTGAAAATAATAAAATTAAGTGTAGACAAGACCAAAGTGATCAGGAGGCAGGTTTACACCTTGTGTCCATTTTGTAATCCAATCCTCTCCATTTTGGGCTTAGCAATAAGGTGCCCCACATGGTATAAAGCCAACCGTAGCATTCAAGCTTGACTGAATTTTAAAAGTGACACAGTGATCAAATATGCTCCAAAGGCATTCTAGAATGTCAAGGTGCTGCTGACCATCAAAATCAACCTTAGTGCTCACCTCAAATCTGAAACAGGATATAAGTACACTCTTTCAGTTAATTAAATACAAGCCCATATATTTCATCTATTAAAAAAAAAGTGTCCAGAATATATCACTTGCAAAGAAAGGTCTTATTATGTAATGTAGTGTAATACCAGAGTTAAAAATAAGCAGATGATCTTATAAAATACAGCATTTATGTTTCTTCTCGAGTATAAACTCAGAATTTGCTTTAGAATGTCAATAAGTAACATGTTTAACAAGATGAAACAAATAGAAAGTCAGGCAGCAGAGCCCTTCTGTGGAATTCGATTTGGGAGACAAAAGAAGAAAGGTATATTTCAAACAGATGGAAAGTGAAAAATAATAAAGTCATCCTTACCTGCATTAATTTTCCTTCTGCTGGAGTTATTTCAGCAACACCAGCAAACACGCCTTCCAAAGTGAGATTCAGTTTTCCTGTGGGGTCCATTTTCAAGGGGATCACTCTGATAATAGCCTTCTGCTCAGCTGATCTTTCCGACTCCACCGCTGCTGCCAGTACCAGTCCCGTGCGTCCAAAGCCTGCCTGCAGGGTAGCCATCAGCAGCCAGGGCCAGAGGGCAGCCAGCTGTAGCTGGTGGCCACCACTCATGCTACCAGCTGCAGCGATGCACTTCGGCCATACATACCGCTTCCAGTAGCTAACACCAAACGCAGGTTCTCAAATCCAGACAAATGGCGGAAAAGAAATTTCTGCGTCAGTTTCAGAAAGCCGAGTTGTAGTTTTGGCCCTTCCTTTCTCTAAAGTATATTCCCAAGGACAGGTGGTATTCCTGCTCAAGCAGGAAAGAAGGTTATTGTCAGCCTACTTCTGCTTCAGGTATGTCATTTTCTCCCATCTTCACTATGATTAGTAAAGATATCGCACTTCTCTTGGGAATTCTCAGTGTTGCTTGAGGTTGAATGTCACATCCTGAATTTTTATTATGTCAGATCACCTGGTGCTGGTCTTCCATATGCAACAAGTTCTCGAGCCACTAAACCCAATGTTAATGAACAAAACAAGGCAAAGTAAACGACTAAGGCCATGCATCAAAGGTGAGAGTGAAAAACTCCAGCTCAGAAAATGAAGAGGTGGCCCTTTTAAGTTACAAAACTTGTCAATGGTAAAAAACTAAAGATCACAGAGCTTCTTTTTTAAGGGGAAGGAGAGGGAACAATATTTCAGACCACACCTGAGAGATAGCCAAAGATGCTACATGTATTCATAAAAGTTTCAACATTAAACTGTACTTCAGCGTAGCCAAAGTTCCAGGCCCATTGAACCTACAACACTTTTCATGAACTTAAATATACTGAGTTTTAAATTTTCCACCTAGATTTGCTAGTAAGTTAGGTGCTGATTTATATGTCTTCACATATTCACAGGATAAATCTGAGCATCACAATCTTTTCCAATTTTCATAATTAGAAGAATACTTGAAAAGGTTGGCTTTCCAATTATCTTTTCCAGTTGAAATTCCTATTTCTATCTTTATCTTCCTTTCTATCTTAGGGATTCCTCCTTTTATTCTCCTACTTGAGAATGCCAAGCACTGTGATTTCCCATGAGATGCTTTTGGAAACTACTTTATTATCCAGATCTTATAATCTGTAATTTTCTGGGTTCATATTAAAACAAAGGACTATTCCTAACACGTTTTCAAATTCCTTGAGGAGGTGGGGAATAAAAGACAGGGGGAGTAAGGAGGTGATTAGTCTACAAGCTCTAAGTAGAATGCCCTGAAAAAGTAAAAATAATCCTGAGTAGAGTAGATCTGTACTATTTCTAGGCACACTTGAGAATCTGGGTCTTTGTACAAACAAAATCTTATTCTAAGATTTTAAAATGTGCACCCTTAAGTAAATATAAATGCACTTCAACCACAAAGCCCACTGTGTTCAGAGGTCAAGTTAAAAAATCTTATTAAGTCTTCAGAATAAGTGCTGAAAAGCCAAGCAATTGAATATGAACCTGTTATATAGATTCTTTTCTTTCGCTGAGGCAGAAGGAGAAAAAAAAGAATTTCAAAAGAAATCTGCAAACCTGTTGTGCTGTCGGGCCCACTGGAATCCACGGGGGTGAAACAAATTCAATTATGCTTTTATAGATCCTGCTCAAGAAAAGGTTTCAACTGCTTAACCAAGTACAGTTCATTCTTCCACCTTCTTACTCTGCAACCAAACCAAGTGCCCCACACTGCAGGTAGGAGCCGAGAAATTCCGCAGCCTGAAAAAATAATCCATGCAGGTCAAAGGCAGAAACTTACTCCAAGGTTAGAGCTACTGTCCCCAAGAACTCTAAAACCACTGAGAGAGGATCCAAAACCATTTCTGAAATCTCCTTTCTAACAAAAGTCCTTTTTCTCCCCAAACAGCATATAAAAATGATGAGATCTTGAAAGAGCAAAGAAGCAAATACATCAGCAACAATTCACTACCAGGAACACAGACAATCCCAAAGGGAGAAGGCAAGGTCTCTGAATCATGGATAGACTTGGAAAGTTCGGAAGGATTCAAGTGCTTCCCTTCCAGAAAGACAATTCTGGATCAACTCCCTAGAGGAGGAAGCCTGTGGTTTGTAATGGGTGTTCTAGCTCGGACTCCCTCCCCTGGGACTGCAATCACGCTCTCTACCTGCTGACACAGTGAGGGTGGAGCAGCCAGAGGCAGCCGCCCCGTCCCGCCCCCTCCTCCTGGCTGCCTGGGGCACGGTGCGCGCACACTTCACCAGACACGTTCCTGAGCTCGCTCTTCTCTCGGCTCCCCGACTCCCTCTATTGAGCCACGGCCAAACTGCACCCAGTTCAGTCCTCAATACCTTTCTCTGAGTAAGCAAGCTCCCGCACGTAAATCAAGGCCACGTGAACAGATAGGTAAGCAGATTCTGCAACCCAAGAGACAGATGGCGGGATGAAGAAATAAAGACCAAAAAAAAAAAGAAACCCATAAGATAAAATAATGGACACAACGTTTCGCAAATGTAAGTTCAAAGGGACATCTGCTCTTCTGGGTTTTAGTGTCTATAAAGGCCACAAAGCCAGAATAATGTGATCCTGCGCAGTAATTCTCACTCACTGATTTATCGTTGTCTGAAGTCAGCTACCCCGGCAAGAATTCTGTCCATGTTATGCAGTTTTTCTTCAGCTTCTGCAAATTTAAATTCAGTAGCTCTTTTCTAAACTGCCTGTACCAAGCTTTTACATTAGGTGATGTCAGAGGGCTGGAATCTGTTATTTTCTTCTTACATCCCTGGGATGTGAAATAATACTATGGATCAGACCTGGGCCTTCAATGTGAAACTGAAAGTAAGTCTATATCATAAATACAAGTAAAGGGGTAAATATATATATATATGCTTAATAAGAGTGTAGGCAAAAAGAAAACTGATTTTTGGTTAATTACATTTGTGAAAAATAATCCTTCTAGTAACTTTTACCGCGTTTGTGAACAATAACCCTTCTAGTAACATTTTCTTTAGAAAGAATGCAAACGTTTCTGATGTATGTCTCTAAAATTTGAATTTTCAAAATGACCAAACTGTATTTGACTGTGACATTTTATTTTTAACCTGATGCCAATAATCTTTCCAAACTGTACAAATGAACAATGATGTGAATATGATTAACATTACACTTAAAAAAGGTTAAGATTTATGCTACATGCTTATTGTGGTAAAAAGCACATTTTAAGTTGTGTCAAGAAGCACATAAAATTTCAAACAATTTCTAACGTGTACAAAAGAATTGTGAAAACTGACTACTTGTAAAATGTGGCGAATAATAACTGCATGGTAGGTTTGTTGTAAAGATTAAATGACATAATGCCTCTGAAGGCAAAAGGTATGAGTGACCTGGTCACCTTGAGAATTTTATCCCTAAAGAGGGTTTACAGTCTAATTTGAAAAGATACATTTACCCCAATGTTCACAGCAGCGCCACTTACAAGAGCCAAGACATGGAAGCAGCCTAAATGTCCACCAACAGATACATGGATAAAGAAGATGTGGTGCATTCACACAATGGAACGCTACTCAGTCAATAAAAAGAATGAAATAACGCCATCTGCAGCTGCATGGATGGACCCGGAGACGATCATCCCGAGTGAAGCAAGCCGAAGACAGACGTCATATGCAATCCCTTACGTGTGCAACCTACAATATGACACAGTTAACTTATTCGCAAAGCAGAGAGAGACTCACAGACATGGAAAACAAACTTATGGTTACCAAAGGGGAAAGTGGTGGAGGGGAGTAAATTAGGAGTTTGGGCTTAGCAGATACAAACTACTATATATAAAGTAAACAACAGAGACCTATTGTATAGTACAGGGAACTATATTCAGTATCTTGGAATAAACTATAATAGAAAAGAATCTGAAAAAAAATGTGTGTGTGTGTGTGTATATATGTGTCTGAGTCACTTTGTTGCACACTGAAACTAACACATTGTAATTCAATTATATTTCAATTAAAAATTTAGTAAGTTTTTAAAGAGAGTTTATGGGGACAGTTTTGGCATTTTAGGCCTAATAACACCTAGAGCGGAGAGATAAATTCTAAAGTAAATTCTTAATTTAGCACTTTTTATTTATTGGTTGACCGTAAGAACATAATACAAATATAGACCTTTTATAGCTCCTCTCCTAAAGAATAGAAATAGATCTAATTCTTCTGGAGAGAATTTTTTAAAAGTGTGCTATGGTTTTATGTTTTTATGTATTCTATATAAAATATAACAAAAAGATTTAAATATACATTATTACATATCTGATATATGCAAAAACATCTTTAAACTTTAAACAAACAGTAACCTACTACAAAGGCACCCCACTCCAGTACCCTTGCCTGGAAAATCCCATGGACGGAGGAGCCTGGTAGGTTGCAGTCCATGGGGTCACAAAGAGTCAGACATGACTGAGCGACTTCACTTTCACTTTTCACTTTCATGCATTGGAGAAGGACATGACAACCCACTCCAGATCTCTTGCCTGGAGAGTCCCAGGGATGGGAGCCTGGTGGGCTGCCGTCTATGGGGTCGCACAGTCAGACACGACTGAAGTGACTTAGTAGCAGTAGCAGCAACCTACTGATTGATTCTGCCTCGCCTATTCCTGCTTGAAACTTGCAAAGGAATTAAGATACCCCACCTAAGAGGCTTAATACGGATACTTAGTTGAAAGGAAAAAAAAATACAGATGTGGTTGCTCTCTCTCGAGGAAACCCTGAATGACGATAATAGGTATCATGAGGCTGGGTACCTCGGGTTACTCACGATCAAACCAAACAGCTCTATAGGGCTTAGTTCACTGATATATTGTGCTTATTTACACAGTATTGACACAAAAAGTCAGCAGAATCGATAAGCAAGAGAAATTATTCTCTGGCTTCAAAGTTTTGGAGTCATCCCTGAGCAATTTTAACTTCCATAGAGATGGCATCACTGTGGTAATGAAGTGCCCACACTGACACCTACTACCAACCTCCCACAGAAAACAGATCACCCTTCAGGATCTATCTTCACATCTGCACTGACTAAAGTTACCAGACTTCGGTTCTTTCCCCAAACCTAGGTTTCTAAAAGCATGTCTAAGAACTGTCCTTACCCTCAACGGCATTTTAACTATTCAATCTCTATTCAAGTGTAAACGAAGAAAACTCAGGACTTTTTAAGTCAGATTCTTTGAAAAACAGAGCACACTTCCTTTTGAACTTTACTAATGTGATTACTAGTCATAACGAATGAGGTTTCTATTGATCACCAATTCAACAGTAAAAACCAAGCAAGACAACAAGTCTAGTTGAAACACTCACTTTATTGTTGACTGATTGAAATTTTTTGTTTAAGGTGCTGAAATACTGAGGTGCTAGTCAGGAACCTTGTAAGCATGTATCAGACCCTACTGACTAATTTACACAAAGATTTTATGTTACCTTTTGCCACTTTTCCAAGACAGTAATGATAGCTTTAGGTGATGGGTAGCAGGCATGTGAGTATAGCAGGAGATCCAGCTCCCCGATCTGTTGTATCAATATACAAAAAAAGTTTGGAAAGCTGATAAAGGCATTTCATTAATTAAGCCTTAAAACAACTGAAACCAAATCCATGTCAAGGTTCCTGCTTGACACATGTTCCTCAAAAGATATTATCTCTTTCAACATATATGAAGCCAAGAAAGGCACAGTTAAGGGAAAGAATATCACTTACTTAGTGATATTTTATTTATCAGCTTTTTCAACATGACAGAGAAAAGGCAAAGTTCCTTCATTTAGAAACTGGGTCTCCTCTTCACATCCTCTACCAAAATACAGAATCTGACCCAAAGATGTAGGAGTCTCGATAATCCATTCATCTTTTAAACCTTGCTGTTAAAGATGAATAAATGTTCATCACATAGACATGGACTAGTCTAATCAGATAGACCAAAGAGGTCACTTTTCAGGACCTATTTTCATATCTAAACTGAGTCACTGCAGACCAAAACAGAGCTCATCCTTTTCTAAAATACTACTATCTCTGTAATACTTCCAGGGTTTCACATCACTGGGAAGGCACAACGCAATTTAAAAAATGTATTGTTACACCCACCATGGCTGAAAGAGTATTTATGTCACATATCACTATGTGCCTTTCCTTTCTCATTCGTTTCATATTCCTAGGCTTCCCTTTTGTTTCTGCAGTGCTTATAAGGAAAACTGAGGCAGAATCCAATAAGAACGTTCTAGTCAACTGAAAACTTTAAAATCAGAAAGCTTCTTGCTGTCATTGGATGAGCAAGTGAGGGATCAACTACAGAAACTGGATATCCAAGATACCTCTCCTAAAAACCAGTTCCACAATTCTACTATTCAAATTTAGGATCCTAAAGAGGGGATGAGATAAAAATGTTAAGTCTATCCCACTATCCAAACTTCTCTCAGAAGCTTAAACCGTACATAAACTGTTAAAGGTATAGCTTCTGTTAGGTAACTACTAATCAGTTAGTCCCAGAATTTGCACACAGTATCTTTTACAGCTGAGAATTTATATTTACTGAATGTAAGTATAAACACTGTGTTAAATCTCTTAATGGTTTTGCTCACACATTGTACATTTCCCTTTTAAAATAAAAATATTACACAGGCATCCTTTATCCTTCTACCCACAATATTAATAAAAATATAAAGCTTTAAAACTTTAAATCTACCAGCATTTATAAATACAATTAAACAAGTTAAAATACTTTTCTTTAGAAGATATATTAAACAAGTGATACATTAACAAAACCTTACCATTTATGATACTGTATTATTAAAATTAAAGAAAGATATGAAAATAGAAGAATGTTCCCATTAATAGAAAAGAATAAGGGGCTGTTAAGTGTGATGGATGGTCCAAGCCCGGATGCCTTGCTCTTGAAACAGAAAGCTGGGTGAGGAAGTCAGAGCATTTCCTGGTTAATCATTTAGAAAATTAACTCTTCCCCAGAGTTTTTCTTCCCTGGAATTCCTGACCCATTTAGACCTGTGATCTTGGTGACCTCACATGCCTCTGCTTCTCACCATCTTCTCTAAAAGGATCACACTGCGATTTGAAACAGATAGACTGAAGTCCCCAGTGGAGCTGCACTGACTACTGTTTGAAAGTGGCAAGACGACGGATCAGCACACCCACACACAGAGTATTCTCCGGGACCATACACGCAGCTGTTTTTAGATGCTTCTTGACTGTAACAGAAGGCCAGGACTTTTCATGTGAAAGGGATCTGGGCAGCAAACAAACAAACAAAAGACTGCTAGATGTTTTGTAGTTTGTCAAGGTAAACAATCTGAACTGAACAGCTGTAGGAAATATCAAATTCCAATTCTCAATTAACAAAATTCTCAATTAACAAAACAAAAATACTTTTTTTTTCCTCCTTAACAGAAGAACTGAAAAAATCCCAACAGTGTGTCACGTGCAAGGCTAGTCTGCCTCCAGCTACAGCTAGTGCACAATGTCACATTTGTCATCCAATCCTCACTCTTTTAATTCTTCCTCCTTTGGAAAGTGTTCCTGCTTGCAGGCAACATCCACCAGCAGATGAAGATCTAGAAAGAAAAATAAGGTTTGTTTACGCTGTTTCTCAAACTGTAGAGTTCGACAGACAAGTCTTTCAACAAGAAGAACAAGCTGCTATGTTTCACCTGTAGAATGGGCTCTAAAATTACATTATCTCATCAGGTTCTCAATTTTTAGGGCATTTCTGTACCTCTAAAGCACAGATGCAGCTCAGGCATTAACCCAAAGAGACTAACAAAGTTTAAAATGTCTCTCCTTTTAGTGATGTCACTAAGCCTTTTTTCATTTCAACTGACTTTTATTGTTAAGTATAAAATTAAGAAAAAGTGTCAAAAAGATCAAAGTACAATAAACACACATATGAAAATTCATTTCTTCAATGTTATAAAAATAGGTTCCAGGATTATGAAGTAATGCCTTACAAAAAGCAATGTTAAATTAAGTAAACACTACCTTTCCAAAGTTGATTGCCTCCATAAAATTTCCACCTATTGACTAATGTAGCTGATTCGCTTATAAAAGTGTCTATCTGAACTGTCTATAAAAAAAAATAAAGTATACCCTTCGAGGAGGTCGAGAGACAAAAAGTAGGTTCATTAAGAATGGGAAGAAGTTAAATAGTGAGCTCTCAGCTCAGGTACTAGGTTCTATAACAAAAAAAAAAGCTAAGGCCACGTATAGCAACAGAGTTAACTAATGTGGTTTCCGGGCTTCCCAGGCGGCTCAGTGGTAGAAAAGCCGCCTGCCAATGCAGGAGCAGCAGCAGACATAGGTTCCATCCCTGGGTCAGGAAGATCCCTTGAAAAAACGAATAGCGACCCACTCCAGTATTCGTGCCTGGAGAATCCCATGGACAGAGGAGAAACAGTTGGACACAACTAAGCAACTGAACAAACGTGGGTTCTAGATTCCATCTAATTAGTTTACAACTTCTAGAATAGCATGGCTTCCCTTGTGGCTCAGCTGGTAAAGAATCCGCCTGCAATGCGGGAAACCTGGGTTCGATCCCTGGGTTGGGAAGATCCCCAGGAAAAAGGAAAGGCTACCCACTCCAGTTTTCTGACGTGGAGAATTTCATGGACTGTAGTCCATGGAGTTGCAGAGTCGGACACAACTGAGTGACTTTCACTCACTGATTCACTCAGAATAACATGACCTGGGAGCCTTTTTAAGGTTGATTTTTAAGCTTACAATCTTGTCCTAGTAGCATTTTGCAGTTAAACTAAACTACACAGAATGAATCCTTAATTTCCTACTAGACATACAGAGACTTCTGTTATGATATTTGTAAAACACAACTTCTGTGGGACTGATCAACAGCCTGAGCAGGAGAGATGAGAGACAATAATTCTACCACCACCTTTGAGACAATCCAGAGGGCATTTGGAACAGTACTCAATTTTTGCCCTCTTCTGTAAAAGGAAGATCAATTACTAAAGAAAAGTACTAGCTCATCTGGTGAACAGGAGTACAACCTATCCATGAAGAACAAGCAATTTCAAAATTCACTGGCAATCTGGTGGTTAAGAGCTCCACGCTTCCACTGCAGGGGGCAGCGGTTCCATCCCTGGTTGGGGAACTAAGATCCTGCATGCTGTGCCTTGAAGCCAAAAAAAAAAAAAATTGGTTAAAAAAAGAAAGTGTTAAGTACAAGTCGTTTGGTTGTGTCCGACTCTTTGCGACCCCATGGACTTTACATTCCATGGAATTCTCCAGGCCAGGATACTGGAGTGGGTAGCCTTTCCTTTCTCCAGGGGATTTTTCCAACCCAGGGATCGAACCCAGGTCTCCTGCATTAAGAACAAGCAATTTATCCAGATAAGCATCTTGCAGAAGAACAGACATCAATTTATCACTTAAAACGGGCTTCTTGTATATCTCTGACCATGGCAGCATTGTTTACAATAGCCAAAAGGTGAAAGTAATCCAGGAGTCCATCCATGGATGAATGGGAAAACAAGTGTGGTAGATATATACTGGAGTATTATTTAGCCTTAAAAAGGAAGCAAATTATGACACACGCTACATGAATGAGTCTTCAACATGAATGATCTACAACATGAAATAGTCACAAAAGGACAAATAGTGTACAGTTCTACTCATATGAAGTAGTCAAATTCATAGAAATAAAAGTAGAATGGTGGTTGCCAGGGCCTGCAGAGAAGGATGTAACGGATATGAAGTGTCAGTTTGGGAAGACGAGAAAAGTTCTGGAGATGGGTGGTGGTGGTGGTAGTACATAATGTGAATGTCCTTAGTGCCCCTGAATTGTACACTTAAAAACAGGTAAAAAGGTAAATTTTATGTTATATATATTTTACCACAAAAATGGCTTCTTTACAGTCTAAATAACAGGGATAATGATTGCAGTTCTATCTCAATTTATAGAACATCTCTTTTTCAAGTAACTGAAATGCAGTTATATGGTCATCTAATTAATCCTGAGTAGTAAAGAGATGACTGAAGGAACCTCGACACTACATGATTACTAGAGCCAGTGGTTTCTAGGTCACGCTGCACCCTGGGGATCTTTTAAAAAAAAAAATTGAGATCCAGGGCTCCTACCCCCATATATTCTGATTTAATTGGTGCAAAGTGCAATCTAGGCATCAGAATTTTAAAAAGCTGATCACAGGCTACAGAATGAGTAATATGTAAGTATGATCACTCTCTAAACACTTCAACTCCACATCAGAATAAGGAGGACAGGCCATGGAGTAATAGAAAATACCAAAACAAGACTCCGGAATATGAACAGACCGAACTGCAGCCCTCTTTTGAAAGCAGAGTAGGAATTCTTGATGATGACAAAGGCTGTTGTTCAGGTGCCAAGTTGTGTCCAACTCTTTGCGACGCCATGGACTGCAGGCAGGCCAGGCCTCCCTCTCCCTCACCATCTCCTGGAGTTTGCCCAAGTGCATGTCCACTGAATCGGTGACAAAGGGAAAGACTATAAACAAGGCTTAAGACTATAAAACAACTACAGACCTCTTATGGGGAAGGAGACTGAAGAACAGCAACAAATCCTCTTTTTTTCAGTGGACAACTGTCATTTATTAAAATCTTTATCCTACTGACAGGTTCAAATAATGGACAAGAGCACATCACAGATAGGCATGTTTAAAGTAACAACAGCTCAGTGGATAACCAACAAGGTCCTACTGTGTAGCCCAGGGAACTGCACTCAATGTTATACGTCAGCCTAGATGGGAGGGGAGTTTGGGGGAGAACGGATACATGTATAGGTATAGGTATGGCCGAGTCCCTTCGTCGCCTATCTGAAACTATCACAACATTGTTAATTGGTGATATCCCAAAATAAGTTTTTAAAAAATAAAGTAACAACAGCCAGTATGGCTCTATAATAGCCTCAGAATGAGTTGTGTAGTGTGAGCAACAAACCCTCTTAGCCTTAATGACTGGGATTTGTTGTTCAGTTGCTCAGTCATGTCTGACTCTGCGACCCCATGGACTGCAGCACACCAGGCTTCCCTGTCCTTCACCACCTCCCAGAGCTTGCTCAAACTCATGTCCCTTGAGTCAGTGTTGCCATCCAACCATCTCATCCTCTGTCATCCCCTTCTCCTTCTGCCTTCAATCTTTCCCAGCATCAGGGTCTTTTCTAATGAGTCCGCTCTTTGCATCAGGTGGCCAAAGTATTGGAGCTTCAGCTTGAGCATCAGTCCTTCCAATGAATATTCAGGATTGAATTCCTTTAGGGTTGACCAGTTTGATCTCCTTGCAGTCCAAGGGACTCTCAAGAGTTTTCTCCAACACCATAGTTCAAAAGTATCAATTCTTCAATGCTCAGCCTTCTTTATGGTCCAAATCTCACATCCATACATGACCATAGCTTTGACTAGACAGACCTTTGTTGTCAAAGAAAGGTCTCTGCTTTTTAATATGCTGTCTAGGTCTGTCATAGCTTTTCCTCCAAGGAGCAAGTATCTTTTAATTTCATGAATGAATCACCATCTGCAGTGATTTTGAAGCTCAAAAAAATAAAGTCTCTCACTGTTTCATTTCCCCATCTTTTTGCCATGAAGTGATGGGACTGGATGCCATGATCTTGGCTTTCTGAATGTTGAGTTTTAAGCCAGTTTTTCACTCTCCTCTTTCACCTTCACCAAGGGCTCTTTAGTTCTTCTTTGCTTTCT
This sequence comes from Budorcas taxicolor, assembly GCF_023091745.1. Taxonomy (NCBI): domain Eukaryota; kingdom Metazoa; phylum Chordata; class Mammalia; order Artiodactyla; family Bovidae; genus Budorcas; species Budorcas taxicolor. The sequence continues at coordinate 9,289,695 of NC_068928.1, forward strand.
GCCATAAGAGTGGTGTTATCTGCATACCTGAGGTTATTGATACTTCTCCCGGCAGTCTTGATTCCAGCTCTGCTTCATCCAGCCCAGCACTGAGCATGATGTATTCTGCATATAAGTTAAATAAGAAGGGTGACAATATACAGCCTTGATGTACTCCCTTTCCCAGTTTGGAACCAGTCCATTGTTCCATGTCCAGTTCTAACTGTTGCTTCTTGACCTGCATACAGGTTTTTCAGGAGGCAGATAAGGTGCTCTGGTATTCCCATCTCTTCAAGAATTTTCCATTGTGGTTGTGAGCCACACAGTCGAAAGCTTTAGTGTAGTCAATGAAGCAGATGTTTTTCTGGAATTCTCTTGCTTTTTTGATGATCCGATGGATGTTGGCAATTTGATCTCTGGTTCCTCTGCTTTTTCTTAATCCAGCTTGAACATCTGGAAGTTTTCAGTCACATACTAATGAAGCCTATCTTGGAGAATTTTGAGCATTACTTTGCTAGCATGTGAAATTAGCGCAATTGTGCAGTAGTCTGAACATTCTTTGGCCTTGCCTTTCTTTGGGATTGGAATGAAAACTGACCTTTTCCAGTCCTGTGGCCACTGCTGAGTTTTTCAAATTTGCTGGCACACAGTCCCCAATTTGGGGCTACCAAAGTCCCCAATTTGGCACATAGCTTCTAATAACAAGTATCTAAACCTGATAATTTTATTATTAAAGTGAGCTTCCTTCATTAACAAAGCTGCCAATCAAGGAATTAAGAGCATAGAGACCAACAAAAATGCAAAAAGACAGAAATTAGTCTGATGCCACTAGAGGTTTCTAGGACTTTATTCAGGAAGCTTCTATACTCATCAGAGAAGTAAATATTTGAGAATCAAAGGAGCTGAGTTGATCTGAGAGCTAAAAGGCCTCCAGGGACAGGAGTATTGCATCTACTCATTTGGGATTTTTTTTTGACTGCACCTCACAGGATTTTAGTTCCCCCATCAGGGATGGTACCCAGGCTCTCAGCAATGGAAGCACAGAGTCCTAACCACTGGACTGCCAGGGAATTCCCTGGAAATGCAAATTCCTACTAAGAGCACTCTCTAGGGTTGGGGGCTACCTTAATGAAACCTCATCCAGAATCCTGCAATAGCTGCAGGAAAATGAGAAGTCCTTTCTTCAGGAATGGACTGAACTTTGCTCTTAAACGTTCAATTTCCCTTAACTATGAAGTAACCTATCAAAACACAAGAGAGTGTAGCTTCTACAACAAGACTAATATCTGGGTGTGTTTGGTTTAGGGTAATTTCATTGTTGAAGAAGGAAATGGCACCCCACTCCAGTACTCGTGCCTGGAAAATCCCATGGATGGAGGAGTCTGGAAGGCTGCAGTCCATGGGGTCTCGAAGAGTCCAACAGGACTGAGCGACTTCACTTTCATGCATTGGAGAAGGAAATGGCAACCCACTCCAGTGTTCTTGCCTGGAGAATCCCAAGGACGGGGGAGCCTGGTGGGCTGCCATCTATGGGGTCACACAGAGTCACTGTAGAAACTGGAAGAGCATGATTGAGTCTAAGTTTCTGTACTTGATTTCTTTTTTTAATCTGAATGGTATTTTCTTAAGCCAACACGTGTTCAAAAGGCCTACACAAAGCAAGGCAATGACTGTTCTAACAAAAGGCACATCTACTGAAATCGGTATGATCGGGGTACCTCATCAATTTGAAGTCTGTTACTTGAAAAAAAGAGTCAAAGAAAACGTAAAGTGTGAGAAGGTAAATCTTCAACACAGTTCAGTTACAGAAGGGCCTCAGATTCAGTCTCAGTTCAGTCTTAGATTAAGTTCTGAGATGCAGGACGCCACAGTTCAGTGAGCGACTGAGCGTGACGACATCCTAACAGCTAATGTTGGCATCACAGAGCTTCAGAATTTGGGGCCAAACAAGTCTTCAGAGATGATTTTAACAAACTCTCTTATTTCTACCTTTCATAATGTGAGAGCTGGAACTTCACTGAGGGAAGATACTCTTAATGATACTGACAGTTGAAATTTAAGTGATACTTTAGAAATTTTACATTTAGTTCCTATCAAAAATACTTTGGAATTTAATATCTATTGAAATAAAAAAATACTTAGTCATCTATGAGAACTAAATTGAACACTATAGTTCATTTTGAATGTTCCCCACAAGTATCTACTGACTCTTTTTTTTTTTGGAGGACGCTGAAACCCAGGAACAAACCAAGGACCCCTCTTGATTCTTAAGGGCTTCTCTGGCCATCAGTGATCAGGGCTGTGAAAAAATTAGAAGCTAAGAATTAGGACTTTCTAATGCAGGGTGCAATAGACTGAATGTTTGTATCTCCTCAAAATTCTTGTATTGACATTAAAACCTAACCCCCAATGTGATGGTGTTAGAAAGCAGGACTTTGGGGAGGTGATTAAGTTCTGACGGTGGTGCTCTTATGAATGAGATTAGAGTCCTTTATAAAAGACCCAGAGCTCCTCTGCCCCTTCTGCCACGTGAGGACACAGCAAGAAGGCAGTCTATGAGCCAGGAAGCAGACTCTCAGCAGACACTGAATCTGCTGGCACCCTGATCTTGGACTTCCCAGCCTCTGAGACTGTGAGGAAACACACACACACACACACACACACACACACACACACACACACACACACACACACACACTGTTATTTATAAGCCACCTGGTGTGTGTGTGCGTGCTCAGTCGTGTCCAACTCTTTGCAACCCCATGGCCTGTAGCCTGCCAGGTTCTTCTGTTCATGGGACTTTCCTGGTAAGAATTCTGGACTCAGCTGCCTTTTCCTACTCCAGGGGGATCTTCCCAATCCAGGGATTGAACTTGCGTCTCCTGCATCAACAGGTAGATTCTTTTCCACTGAGCCCCCTGGGAATCCCTTATAAGCCATCTAGTCTATGGTATTTTTATTATAGCAGCAGAATGGAGTAAGACACAGAGTAGGCTACATGCTTAGCTTGCAGGCCATATAAAAACAAATAGTGAGCTAGATTTGGTCCACAGGCTAGTTTACTGACTACTGCCCTAACAGCACACACTAGGGCTTTAATCCAGAGAACTTTAACCAAAACAGGAGAATATTTCATTGAATGGAGTATGATTATTCAGTTGTCAAAAATATCTTTTTCTCCAAAGAAGATCTACAAATGGCCAACAAGCACATGAAAAGATGCTTAACATCATCAATCATGAGGGAAATGGAATTAAAACTACAATAAGATAGATACCATCCCACATCTACTTAGGATGACTATAGTGATGATGAAAAATAACAAGTGTTAGGGAGGATGTGGAGAAATGAGGACTCTGGTACATTGCTACTGGGGATGTAAAATGGTTCAGCCATTATGGAAAATAGTTTGGCAATTCCTCAATAATTAAACATAGAAATACCATCAATTCAGTTCAGTTCAGTCGCTCAGCTGTGTCCGACTTTGTGCCCCCACAGACTGCAACACACCAGGCTTCCCTGTCTATCATCAACTCCCAGAGTTTACTCAAACTCATGTCCATCGAGTTGGAGATGTCATCCAACTATCTCATTCCTCTGTTGTCCCCTTCTCCTCCTGCCTTCAATCTTTCCCAGCATCAGGGTCTTTACCAATGAGTCAGTTCTTCGCATCAGGTGGCCAAAGTACTGGAGTTTCAGTTTCAGCATCAGTCCTTCCAATGTATATTCAGGATTGATTTCCTGTAGGATTGACTGGTTTGATCTCCTTGCAGTCCAAGGGACTCTCCAGAGTCTTCTCCAACACCACAGTTCAAAAGCATCAATTTTTTGGCACTCAGCTTTCCTTATGGTCCAATTCTCACATCCATACACGACTACTGGAAAAATCATAGCTTTGACTAGACGGACCTTTGTTGGCAAATTAAGGTCTCTGCTTTTTAATATGCCGTCTGGGTTGGTCATAGCTTTTCTTACAAGGAGCAAGCGTCTTTTAATTTCATGGCTGCAGTCACCATCTGCAGTGATTTTGGAGCCCAAGAAAATAAAGTCTGTCACCGCTTCCATTGTTTCCCCATCTATTTGCCAAGAAGTGATGGGACCAGATGCCATGATCTTCATTTTTTGAATGTTGAGTTTTAAGCCACCTCTTTTACTCTCCTCTTTCATCAAGAGGCTCTTTGCTTCTTCTTTGTTTTCTGCCATAAGGGTGCTGTCATCTGCGTATCTGAGGTTACTGATATTTCTCCTGGCAATCTTGATTCCATATGATCATAGAAATACCATATGATCCAGCAATTTCACTCCTAGGTATATCCCCAAAAGGATTGAAAGAAGATGCTCAAATATAGGTACAATGTTTATAGCAGCACTATTCACAATAAGCAAAAAGTAGAAAAAGCTCAAATGCCCATCAGGAGATGAATGGATAAAAAACTGTCATATATATACATATAATATATTAATAATATTGTTTAGCCATAAGAAGGAATGAAGTTCTGATACAGTTACCTTGTGGATGAACCTTGAAAACATCATGCTAAGTAAAATAAACTATTAGGTTGGTGCTAAAATAATTGTCGTTTTGCACGGCTGAACTTTGCCTTTTGATATTGGGAGACATTCTTAAATAAATGTGGTTATATTACACATCATTTTAACGCACATTTCTCACTTTATTTTTTTTGCTAATGACATCGCTTGCTGTTTATTTTATATTCATTTTAGATTAGAGAAATGATGTTAGACAAAAAGCAAATTTGAGCAATCTTTTTGTTTGAATCTAAAATGGGTAGTAAAGCAGCAGAGACAACCTGCAATCTCAACAATGCATTTGGCTCAGGAACTGCTAACACACATACAGTGCAGTGGTGGTTCGAGAAATTCTGCAGAGGAGATGAGTGCCTTGAAGTTGGGGAGCATAGTGGACAAGCCATTGGAAGTTGACAACGACCAACTGAGAGCCTTCATCAAAGCGGATGCTCTTACAATTATAGGAGAAGTTGCCGAAGAAATCAGTGTCGACCATTCTACAGTCATCTGGCATTTGAAGCAAATCGGAAAGGTGAAAAAGTTCACTAAGTAGGTGCCTCATAAGCTAACCAAAAATCAAAAATACTGTCGTTTCGAAGTGTCGTCTTTTATTCTACCCAACAACAGTGAACCATTTTTCAATTGGATTATGACGTGTGATGCAAAGTGGATTTTATACGACAACTAGCAATGATCTGCTCAATGTCTGGACCAAGAAGAAGCTCCAAAGCACTTCCCAAAGCCAAGCCTGCACCAAAAAAAGGGTCATAGTCACTGTTTGGTGGTCTGCTGCTGCTCTGCTCACTACAGCTTCCTGAATCCCAGTGAAATCATTACGTCTGAGAAGTATGCTCAGCAAATCAATGAGATGCACTGAAAACTGCAACGCCTGCAGCTGGCATTGGTCAACAGAAAGGGCCCAAGTATTCTGCCCGACAATGCCCAACCACACGTTGCACCACCAACACTTCCAAAGTTAAATTAATGGGGCTACAAAGTTTTGCCTCATCCACCATATTCACCTGACCTCTTGCCAGCCGACTACCACTTCAAGCATCTCAACAACATTTCCAGGGATAACGCTTCCACAACCAGCAGGAGGTAGAAAATATTTTCCAACAGTTCGTCAAATTCTGAAGCATGGATTTTTACACTCCAGGGATAAACAATTTTATTCTTCATTGGCCAAAATGTGTTGATTATAATGGCTCCTGTTTTGATCAACAAAGATGTGTCTGAGCCTAGTTATAATGATTTAAAATTCATAGTCCAAAACCGCAATAACTTTTGTACCAACCTAACAGACACAAAAAGTCACATATCCTATGATTTCATTTATAGAAAATATCCAGAATAGGTAAATCCATAAAGACAGAACACAGACTGGTGGTTGCCAAGGGCTTCGGAGAGGAGGGAACGGAGGGCGGCTGCTTAACGCCTGAGGTTTTCTTTTGGAGTGATGCAAAGTCTTGGATCCAGACAGACAGTGCACCGACACTGTGGATGTCCCCAATGACACAGAACCTTTCACTTTAAAGTGGTTATTTTCTGTTATGTGAATTTCCCCTAAAAATGTATACTTTCCTATCAGTTTGAAATGATGGGACAAAAAGGAGAGGAAAGCAGGAAATGGCTATAAAAAATGACTCATAACCAAACATACCTCAGTTTACACTGTCAGAGCACAATAACGAGATGCAGAATGTTTACCTTTAGTAAGACATGTGCAGTTCTTAGTTCCCGCAGAATAGAACTGCAGAGGACACTACCTTCGTATCCCTAGAGTCCCTAGCACTGTGCTGACCCTAGGGAAGTTATTAAAAAGCACTCATTAAAAGCAACCTATGGGGTGACTGACTCCTCAGATGTTCAAAACTTACCTTTCGGTGGCTAATTAAAGACTTCATAGAGACAGAAAGTAAGATAAGTTTTCCAGGTGCTAGCGAGTGAGAAGAAAAACAAGAGTTGTAAGCAGAGTTTCAGTTTTACAAAATGAAAAGAGTTCTGGAGATGGATGGTGGAGATGATGCAGAACAGTATGAATGGGCTGAATGCCACTGAACTATACACTTAAAAAATAGTTAAGACGTTGAACTTTGTTTTGTGTATTTTACCAGAATTTTTTTAAAGATCATTTTTTCCCCAGGATCTTTTAAGCGTATGAATAAGATCTAATGGTGCATAAACATTGAGTGCCACAGGCAATCCTGCAGGGGCTGGAGATGAACACAACAAAATTCTTGTCCTCATGGAACTTACCTTCAGGGAGAGAAAAATAATATAAAATGTCAAGTAGTGATGAGCACTATAGAAGAAAAACGAAGATAAGTAAAGAATAGGGACTGAGGGAGGGCAGGATATGGGGAATAGGGTACCTATTACAGACAGGATGGTCAAGAAGGTTCCTAAGATGAGCTGGCATTTGAGTAGAGACCTGAATGTAATGAAAAAGCCATGTGAATACCTGGGTAAAGAAAAATTTCGGGCAGAGAGAAGACCAAATGGGAAGGCAGGACCATGGTTGGTGTGTTCAGAGAATAGTGAAGAGACTGCTGTGGCTGGAACAGATGAGGGAGATAGAAGGTGGTAGGAGATAAAGTCAGAGCAGTTGCCAAAATCATAGTAAGAATTTTTAGATTTTCCTCTAAATGTGATAGAAAACCACTAGAAAAATTTAAGCAGGGAAATAATTTTAAGAGGATCACTCTGATTGCTGTGTGGAGGGAAAAAAAAACCAAAAAACTGTAGGAGCACACAGTGGAAGAAGAAAGATTAGGCAAGAGGTGTAGCGGCTTGGACCACGGTGACAGCATGTAAAGGTAGTAAGTGGTCAGATTCTGGATCTACACTGAGATGGAGCTGATAGAGTTTGCTGAGGCATGGGATGTGAGCAAAGAGTCAAGGAAGACTTCAAGACTTTTGGTTGACTAGAGGTAGCTAGAAGTATTATTTCTTGAAATAAGTAAAACTGGGGAAAGGAGTTACAATGTATTTGGGACACTACTGGCCATACAAACGAAGAGACAGCATGGGAAAAAAAGGTATGCACCTTTGGAGTTCAGAGAAGACGGAGACTTGAGATATAAATCTAGGAGTCAGCACTATGAAGACAATAAAAGCAAGGAGACTTGTTGATATAACCTAGGAATTGACTAGAGAGAGAAGAAAAGAGGTCCAAGAATTGAGCTCTGGGAGTCATCAATATTTAGAAGTGAGGGCAGACAAAGAAGATTTACTAAAATAAACCTCAGAGCGGCCAGTGAAGCTGAAGAAAATCCAGGAAGGGGTGATCTTCCAGAAGCCAACTGAAGGTTGAGGTTGTCGGTTCAATGCTGCCGAGGTGCAGGGGACTGAGAACAGACCACTGCATTTGGCAACATGGCAGTAATAGAAAACTTTGATAAGAGCAGTTTCAGCTGAGTAGCAGGAATGAAAACCAGATTAGAAAATCTGGTTGAGATAAGGATATGCTTTCAAGGAGCTTCTCTCTAGGGGGAAGAGGAAAAAATGTAGTAGCTGGGTGAAAATATGAATGAAGGGAAAGGGACAGGAATTACTTTTAACACAGAACCTATGTGATGGCATGGTTGTATGCTAATGGGAATTATCTAATATAAAAGGTAAAACGTGATTACCGAAGAGTAAGGGGAGGAGAACTGTTCAGGGCTAAGTCTGTGAGTACACAAAAGCGGATTCTGTACACAAATGGAAGGATTGGCCCTTTCCCATTATAAAAGGAAGAAAGGCACAGTGTAGAGTTACACAAGTGGTAGACTGATAGATTTGTTGGTGGAGAGATACGAAAGCTCTCTTCTAGCGGCTTCTATTTTCTCAGTAAAATAAGAAACAAGGTCAAAGCCGAGAATGAAGAGAGAGGAGTTGTGTTGGAAGTTGGAGCAGAGATGATATGATAGAGTGGCTTTGGAAAATAGGGAGTGTACTGACTAGGGAAATATTCCAGGGCTGCCAGGAACACTAAGAGCTCTCATGAATTTAAAATGAGACCATTCATTTTGAAACATATTTGACAGTAATAAACATCAAAATAATAAGTATTATGAAAATAACAATTTTGCTAAAATTCTATTGCTACCATGTATTTTCTATATATCAGGCACCACACTAAGCCAGTTATATGTTTTATACAAACATATGTCTTATTATCCTCATTTTACAGATGAAACTGAGACTCAGTAAACAAAATCCGGATTTTAATTTAGTTTTTTCCACTACCAGAAGCTTTCTTCCTGTTGACTGTATTGTACAGCCTCTGCTGCTGCTACTGCTAAGTCACTTCACTCATGTCCAACTCTGTGTGACCCCATAGATGGCAGTCCACCAGGCCCCCCCGTCCCTGGAATTCTCCAGGCAAGAACACTGGAGTGGGTTGCCATTTCCTTCTCCAATGCATGAAAGTGAAAAGTGAAAGGGAAGTTGTTCAGTTGTGTCCAACTCTTCGAGACCCCATGGACTGCAGCCTACCAGGCTCCTCTGTCCATGGGATTTGCCAGGCAAGAGTACTGGAGTGGGATGCCATCGCCTTCTCCGTGTACAGCCTCTAACAGTATGTAAATCTTACACTGAATGTGGTTAAAATCTTTTAATGCCATAGGACCTTATATGTACCAATGTTCTTATAGCCCAATTGTTTGTTAGACTAAGTTCTATCAAGGAAGAATACTTTGCAACTATTTCTCCTTACATTTGCATTACAAAAGCTAATTCCTGGGAACTTCCCTGGTGGTCCAGCGGCTAAGACTCCGTGTTACCAAGGCAGGGGGCCTGGGTTTTACCCCTGGTCAGGGAACTAGGTCCCACGTGCTGCAACTAAAGATCTCACGTGACACAATGAAGACTGAGGGTCCCGCAGGTGGCAACTAAGACCCAACAGCCAATAAGGACATTTTAAAAATAAATATTTTTTCAAAAGTCAACATTTTAGCATGGATGTTCTAGTTTAAGCATAAGTCATTTGCTCCCTGCCCCTAATAACATGAAGGTGTGATTAGATGTTATAATAATGTCAACATTTCGCAACTCCTCTGTTTCACGGCAGGAAGCCAAGGTCAATTAAGACTCACCTATCAACACCACTGACCAAAGAATTGGGCTTTACTGGGGAATGGAGGCAGGGTGGGGGTGGAGTGGGGGGGTGAGGGGTGGGGATGTAAGAGTTTAAAAAAATAATATGCTAACTACCTTATCAGTTACACTGACAACCATAGTATGGAGGGAAAGAGAGGAAATTATTATTGTAACAGCAGGCACCAGAGTCCCTCTTGGGGAGGTAACTGTCTGTTGAAGAATATATCTTGACAATATATCCTATTTTCGCTGGGCAAGATGAGGTCTCAAGGCCTCATTAGGAAACAGACACCTAACCTTCTCTGCCTATGACACAGAATTAAGGGCCTACTGACCTCACACACTGGTAAAGTAATGCTCAAAATTCTCCAAGCCAGGCTTCAGCAATATGTGAACAGTGAACTTCCAGGTGTTCAAGCTAGTTTTAGAAAAGGCAGAAGAACTAGAGATCAAATTGCCAACATCCGCTGGATCATGGAAAAAGCAAGAGAGTTCCAGAAAAACATCTATTTCTGCTTTATTGACTATGCCAAAGCCTTTGACTGTGTGGATTACAATAAACTGTGGAAAATTCTGAAAGAGATGGGAATACCAGACCACCTGACCTGCCTCTTGAGAAACCTGTATGCAGGTCAGGAAGCAACAGTTAGAACTGGACGTGGAACAGACTGGTTCCAAATAGGAAAAGGAGTACGTCAAGGCTGTATCATTGTCACCCTGCTTATGTAACTTATATGCAGAATACATCATGAGAAACGCTGGGCTGAAAGAAGCACAAGCTGGAATCAAGATTACTGGGAGAAATATCAATAACCTCAGATATGCAGATGATACCACCCTTATGGCAGAAAGTGAAGAGGAACTCAAAAGCCTCTTGATGAAAGTGAGAGGAGAGTGAAAAAGCTGGCTTAAAGCTCAACATTCAGAAAACGAAGATCATGGCATCTGGTCCTATCACTTCATGGGAAATAGATGGGGAAACAGTGCAAACAGTGTCAGACTTTATTTTGGGGGGCTCCAAAATCACTGTAGATGGTGATTGCAGCCATGCAATTAAAAGACGCTTATTCCTTGGAAGGAAAGTTATGACCAACCTAGACAGCACATTCAAAAGCAGAGACATTACTTTGCCAACAAAGGTCCGTCTAGTCAAGGCTATGGTTTTTCCTGTGGTCGTGTATGGATGTGAAAGTTGGACTTTGAAGAAGACTGAGCACCGAAGAATTGATGCTTTTGAACTGTGGTGTTAGAGAAGACTCTTGAGAGTCCCTTGGACTGCAAGGAGATCCAACCAGTGTATTCTAAAGGAGATCAGCCCTGGGTGTCCTTTGGAAGGACTGATGCTAAAGCTGAAACTCCAATACTTAGGCCACCTCATGTGAAGAGGTGACTCATTGGAAAAGACTCTGATACTGGGAGGGATTGGGGGCAGGAGGAGAAGCAGACGACAGAGGATGAGATGTCTGGATGGCATCACCGACTTGATGGACATGAGTCTGAGTGAACTCTGGGAGTTGGTGATGGACAGGGAGGCCTGGCGTGCTGCGATTCATAGGGTCACAGAGTCAGACATGACTGAGCGACTGAACTGAACTGAACTGACAGAACAGGGGAAAAAAAAAAAGGATATCAGAGAAGAGAAGCTATGGTGCCAGTACAAGGAAAGAGGATAACATGGCAGGAGTCCACATCGACTAGTGACAAGCAAAGATGAAAGACTGGTAAAGTAACTGAAGGTCTTTTAAAAAGAATAGTTAGCATTCCATTTTAAATTATCTGCAATATTTTAAATGCAAACCTTTTCTACTCCACCAAATCACAAAAGTGTGAAACACATATGAATACCTTATGTAACTGCTGGGGGTTGTGGGCAGAGCAGTGGTGGGTGGGGTAGGGGGTGGAGCCGGCAATCAAAGCTAGGGGGCTGACTCCACACGTGGTCCGGCAAGGAGCAAGTGGTGAGAAACTGATGAACTGAGAATTAAGCAAAAGTAGAAACTCAAAACTAAAAGCCATTGTAAGCCCTAGAAGTTCTCGGAAATCCTGAAAAAGAATTTTTGGTGTGGGATTTGACTCATTGAAAAAGACTCTGATGCTGGGAGGGATTGGGGGCAGAAGAAGGGGACGACAGAGGATGAGATGGATGGATGACATCACCAACTCGATGGGCATGGGTTTGAGTGAACTCTGGGAGTTGGTGATGGACAGGGAGGCCTGGCGTGCTGCAATTTATGGGGTCGCAAAGAGTCGGACACGACTGAGCGACTGAACTGAACCAAACTGAGGGTTAGTTTGAGTGAATCATATCTAAATCTCAAAAGTCACATTAATATTTGGCATATAAAATTTTTTTTGCAAAACACTTTTTAAATTGGTCACTTCTATAATTTTGAGGCTTTTATATTCATACTATAAAGTATAAAGAAACTCTTTACAGTATTTAAACTATATTAACTTTTTTTCAATTTTAAAAAACTAGAAAAATACAAAAAGAGAGATTTCCCATAATCCCACCATTATGTATACTCATACACAAATTAAAAAGTAAAAAATACCTTTATACACCTCTAATTTTACTTCCTCAGAGGTAACCATTGTTGCATGTATCAGGTTTATTCACTGTCAGACTTTTTAGTCAAATTTTACAGTATATATATTTCTTTTTCCCTTTCTGGAGAGCAGGCTGTACTAGACACGTTGTGGTGTAACCTGTTCATTCACTTCACATACTGTGAACACTGTCTTTCCAAGTAAAAACATATCAACCTACTTTATTTTGCTAAATGATTACCCAGTATTTCATTTCATGAATTTATCACAGTGTGTCTAGTTCTCCATTGTCAGGCATTTATGCTTTTTTCCAAATGTTTGTTACTATAAATAATACACTGTACTGAACTTTGTAAGAAAGATTCCTAGAAGTAGAATCTCTAAGTCAAAGCATATGATCATTTTAGTTATTTACAGACCATGCCAAACTGCCCTCCAAAAGGCTCTACAAATTTACGTTCCAATTATCAAACAGTGTATCCTACATCTTTGTCAAACCTGGATATTATCAACAGTTCAAGTTTTGTTAATCAGATTGGAAAAAAAAATGTTTTTGGTTGATTTCTCTCATTACTGATTTTGCGGAATTGGTTCAACATCCTTCTATACACTTACTGGTCATTTGTATCTCTTCCACTGAATTACACATTAATGTAACTTTATTTCTTTTTATTGGATTGCATTCTTCTATTTGTAGAAGCTTTTATGTATTATGAATACAATGTTTTATATTTTGTGTTGTAAATATTTTCTCAAAGTCCATGAAACAGAGACTTCTGGTTGTCTCCTAATATTTATTCTTCTTTTAAAAAGGCAAATGACCCCCAGCTAAAGATCATATTTCCAAGCTCCCTTGCAGCCTGTTCAACCAGGTAACCAAGTTCTAGTCAAACTGATGTGGCATAGCCATGATTATGCTCATAAAAGAAAGGGATATTTACAGCAATCTGCTGGCTGATGAGGGCAAAGTGATCAGCCATCTTTAACCATGTAACACCTGAGGGCCAGCAGAGAAGTGAAGCTGCCACATCACCTATGGACAGCTTACTCTCAAGACTGTAACACGAGGAAGAAAATCAACTTCTGAATTGTTTGAGACACTGGTATTTTGCTTTTTACAGTAGCCTAATTCATATGTGGACTAATACAGAATTTGGAATCTATAAGTGAGGTGCTGCTTGTAATTCAAATAAAAATATGTGATTCTAGCTCAGCAGTCAGACGGCAGGTGGTTGAGACACAGTGGGCTAAAATGTTGGTGATCTCTGTAACCCATGTCAAAACATTTGGTAAAATCATTGCCTGTGACACCCTGGAAAGCAGACCACATGCCAATGGGCATGTAAGCAGAAGGGGAAAGGCTGAAAAAATTCACAATGTGTTGGCTGTTTCCTGACACATTCAGCAAAGCCTGGAAAGATAAACTCTAGCTAGAGGTAGCTGGCATGCAAGTAGAGACGCAAGAAAATATTCCTCTGCCTGTGGTTGGTCACCAATTGACTAGAGTTCAGTAACTTGAGGTGTGCTTTAATATCCCAACTTGAAACAGTAGTTAAGAGGTACCTCTAAGCTTTTCTCAAGTACTTCTGACTATGACAAAAATCAGATTAAGAGTGTTATCTTTCCAATCAAACCCATCTTTTCAGATATCTCAATATAAAGTGCCATTAGGTTGAGGGAAGAGGATGGGCAAAGTGCAAACAGTGAATCAAACACCAGACTTTCAGGCTTAAAAACTACCTGGATGAGATGTCTAACACACATTTGGAACGACCAAAGAGAAACAAAAGTCTTCCAAGTTCTTTTGAAAGAATTAAAATGCCAGAGAAATAAAAAGACTGGCCTGTTAAAATGTGTGATTGTTCAGCCTCTGAAGTAATCCTCAGACCCTTTAGGCCCACTCTAGCACAAACAGGCAACAAAAACTGGATTGCTTCAAAGACATGCATATTCCCCAGCACCACTTCAACATAATGATTTGTGTGTATCAATAATGTGTTCCTTTTGAGTGCTGAAAAGTATTCTATAGCATGCATATACTATAATTTGTCTATCTGGTCACTTTTTAATGGACATTTGTAGTAGTTTCTAGGGCTCTCTGTGTATGTGTGCTTAGTTGCTCAGGCCTGTCTGACTCTGCAACTCTATGGACTGTAGTCTGCCAGGCTCCTCTGTCCATGGAATTCTCCAGGCAAGAATAGTGCAGTGGGTTGCCATTTCCTTCTCCAGGGGATCCCCAACCCAGGGATTAAGCCCAGGTCTCCTGCACTGCAGGCGAATTCTTTACCATCTGAGCCACCAGGGAAGTCCACGGCTGTTTAACTATTACAAATAAGTCATCATGTATATTTGTATAATAGTCTTTCTCCACCCATCATGGCTGGGTTGGGTGGCAGAAATATGTTTAACTTAATTTTTAAGAAACTGCCAAGCTATTTCTAAAAGTGGCACACTATTTTAAATTCCCAGTTCCAGATGCCTCATCAATACCTGGTATGGTCATGTTTTTCAAAAAAAATATTAGCTGTTCTAACTGGTGTGCTGTGGTATCTCACTGTAGTTTGTTTTTTTCTTTTTGTAATATTTGTTTGACTGCGCCGGGTCTTAGTTGTGGCAAAATGGATCTTCGGTTTTCACTGCGGCATGCTGGATCTTTAGGGGTGGCATTCAAACTCTTAGTTGTGGTATATGAGATCTAGTTCCTTGACCAGGGATCAAACCTGGGCCCCCTGCAGTAGGAGCTTGGAGTCTTAGTCATTAGACTACCAAGGAAGTCTCTCTCATTGTTTTAATCTGACTTCTCTGATGATTAAACATCTATTCATGTGCTTACTGGTCATTTGTGTATCTTCTTTTGAAAAACATCTCCTCCTGTTGTCGCCTCACCTTAAGAGTTCTTTTCACATTCAAGATACTATCTTTGTTTTGATATATGTGTTGTCAATATTTTCTGCTAGTCTTTGGCCTGCCTTTTCATTTTCTGAAAGACATCTTTCAAACAGCAAAAGTTTTCAATCAATTTTTTCTTTATTGATCATATATTTTGTGTCCTAAGAAATTTTTGCCCAAAGGAGTAAAGCTTGTCTTTCTTTTTTCCCAAGAAGTTTTATAGCTTGTTGGTTTTAAATTTAGGTCTGTAAAGCATGTTTCCTTTTTTTGTTCTTTTTTTTTTTTTAGTTAATTTTTGTGTGAGGTGTGAGGTATGTGTCAATGTTAATTTTGTTGGGAACACTTTCCTTTCTCCATTGCATTGCCTTAGCACCTTTGTTGAAAGTCAATTGACCACACAGGTGTGGATCTATTTCTGGACTTTTTATTTTGTTTCATTCATCTGATTGCCTCCCTTTTCACCAATACCAAACTATTTTGATTATTCTAGCTTTATGGTAAGTCCTCAGTTCAGTTCAGTTCAATCACTCAGTTGTGTCCGACCCTTTGCGACCCCATTGACTGCAACACACCAGGTTTCCCTGTTCATCACCAACTTCCAGAGCTTGCCCAAACTCATGTCCATCGAGTCAGAGATGTCATCTCATCCTCTACTGTCCCCTTCTCCTCCTGCCTTCAATCTTTCCCAGCATCAGGGTCTTCTCTAATGAGTCAGTTCTTTGCATCAGGTGGCCAAAGTATTGGAGTTTCAGCTTCAACATCAGTCCTATCAATGAACACCCAGGACTGATCTCCTTTAGGATGGACTGGTTGGATCTCCTTGCAGTCCAAAGGACTCTCAAGAGTGTTCTCCAACACCACAGTTCAAAAGCATCAATTCTTTGGCACTCAGCTTTATAGTCCAACTCTCACATCCATACCTGACTACTGGAAAAACCATAGCTTTGACTAGATGGACCTTTGTCGGCAAAGTAATGTCTCTGCTTTTTAACATGCTGTCTAGGTTGGCCATAGCTTTTCTTCCAAGGAGTAAGTGTCTTTTAATTTCATGGCTGCAGTCAAAATCTGCAGTGATTTTGGAGTTCAAAAGAATAAAGTCTCTCACTGTTTCCCCATCTACTTGCCATGAAATGATGGGACCAGATGCCATAATCTTAGTTTTCTGAATGTTGAGTTTTAAGCCAATGTTTTCACTCTCCTCTTGCACTTTCATCAAGAGGCTCTTTAGTTCTTCTTCGCTTTCTGCCATAAGTGTGGTGTCATTTGCGTATCTGAAGTTATTGTTATTTCTTCCGGCAATCTTGATTCCAGCTTGTGCTTCATCCAGCCAGGCATCTCACATGACATACTTTGCATATGTTAAATAATCAGGGTGACAATATACAGCCTAGATGTACTATTTGGAACCCGTCTGTTCTGTGTCCAGTTCTAACTGTTGCTTCTTGACCTGCATACAGATTTCTCATGAGGCAGGTAAGGTGGGCTGGTATTCCCATCTCTTTTAAGAATTTTCCACAGTTTGATGTGATCCACACAGTCAAAGGCTTTGGCATAGTCAATAAAGCAGAAGTAGATGTTTTTCCGGAACTCTCATGCTGTTTTGATCATCTTGATGATTCAGGATGGTAAGTCTGGTAAAGCCTCCTCCAACTTTCTATTTTTAAAACTTGCTTTGGTTAATCTGTGTCCTTAGAATTTTCTTTTAAATTTTAGAATCAGTTTGTCATTAAAGAAAAAATGTCTACTAGAATTCTGATTAGGATTGCATTGAGTTTATAGATCAGTTTGGGGAGAACTGTCACTTTAACAATACTGGGTATTCTTAAATTCATAAACATGGCACATCTTTCTATTTAATTAATTAATTTTTATTAATTCCTTTCAGCAAAATGTGTAGCTTCTAGTGTCGAGGTCTTAGACATCTTTTGTTCAGTTTATACCTAGGTATCTTTTGATTTTGGTCCTATTGTAACTGTTTGATTTTTTTTTAATTTCATTTTCCAATTGTGTGCTAATTTATAAAGAAGGAATTGTATCTGCATATTAACTATATGTCCTGCTGAGCAAGACATACCCTTGCTAATTCATTTATTTGTTCTAGTAGTTTTGCTACATTCCCCAGATTGTTAACATAAGTAACCATATCATCTGCAAATATGGTTCCGCTTCTCCCTCTCCCATCTTTACATCTTTCACTTCTTTTTATTGCCTATTGCAATGGCTGGGTCTACGGGTACAATACTGGACACAGGTGGTAAAAGTGGGCATCCTTGCCTTGTTCCCAATCTCAGAGGTGAACAGCTCAGTCTTTCACTATTGATCGTGATCCTTTCTATACATATTTTATAGATGTTTCTCTATCAGTTTGAAGAAGTTTCTGCTATCCCTATGTTGTTGAGAGATTTACTAAAGTGTGCTGAAGTCTGTCAAGTGCTTTCCTTGCATCTACTGAAACTTTCATAGTTTTTCTCCTTTATTCTGTTAATATGATAACACTGTTTAACATTTGAAATACAATCAAGTCTTGCATTCTTGAGACAAATTCTATTTGGTTTGTCCATCATTATTTTTACACATTGTTGGAGTCAATTTACTAATTTTTTAAATTATTTTTGCACATATACTCATGCGGATTATTAGTCTGTAATTTCTTCTTGTGAGGAAAATATTTGGTAACCAACTTCTTTAAAAGGTGTAGGGCTATTCATTGGGTCTTCTTGTGTGAATTCTGGCAAGTTGTATTTTTTAAGAAATGTGTCTGTTCCATTTATGTAGCTGTGTTCATTGGCGTAAGACTGTCCGTGGTATTCTCTTATTCTCCTTCTACCATTCATAGATGGTGAGGTATCAGTCTCTTTTTCATTCTCAACAGTTATGGTTTGTGTTGCTTGTAATCTCAGGGCATCAGTCTAGCTGGGAGTTTGTCAAAACTGTTGATCTTTTCAAACAGCTAGTTTTACATTTGTTAGTCTTCTCAACTGTCTGTCTTCTGTATCACTGACTTCTACTTTTATTTATTTACTTTTGGCTGTGTTGTGTGGCTTGTGGGATCTTAGTTCTAGGGATCCTGGACTAGGGATCGAACCCACACCCTTGGAGGTAGAAAGCCCAAAGTTCTGAGTACTAACCACTGGACCACCAGGGAATTCCCTCTGCTTTTATTTTTAACATTTACTTTGGGTTTATTTTCCTCTTCTTTTTCTAGTTTCATATGGTAAAACCTCAGGTCATTGATTTTAGGTCTTACTTATTTTCTATTAGCCTTTAAAGCTGTATGTTTCATTCTAACACTGCTTTAGCTGCATCCCACAAACTCGGATATTGAATTTTGATTGTCAGTCAGTTAAAAATGTTTTCTAATTTTTCTTGTGATTTTGTCTTTGACTCACAAATTATTTAGAAGTATGCTATTTTATTTCCAGATATTTGATCTTTTCCTAATTTCTTTGTTATTGATTTCTAATTTAATCTGTTGTATTCAGAAAATACACTTTGTATGACTTCAGTTCTTTTAAATGTATTGAGACTTGTTTCATGGCCCAGTGAGTGACTTATCTGGTAAATGTACTATATGCACTTGAGGACAATGTATATATTCTGCAAGCACTGGATGCTCAGTGTTCCAAACATGCCAATTAGATCAAGGTGGTTACGTTGTTCATATCTTCTGTCTTTAACTGATATTTTGTCTGGTTATTCTACCAACTGCTCATATAAAAGTATTAAAATATCCTAGTACATTGAGGAATTGTCTGTTTCTTTAAATTTTGTTATTTTGTTTCATGTATTTTGAAGCTCTATTATTACACAAAACACATTTATAATTGATGTGTTGTTGTTTTTCAGTCACTTAGTTGAGTCCAACTCTTTGTGACCCCATGGACTGCAGCACACCAGCCTTCTCTGTCCTTCACTATCTCCCACAGTCTGCTCAAACTCATGTCCATTGAGTTGATGATGCCATCCAACCATCTCATCCTCTGTCATCCCCTTGTCCTCATGCCCTCAATCTTTTCCAGCAGCAGGGTCTTTTCCACTGAGTTGGCTCTTTGCATCAAAGTGTAGGAGTAAGAAGCATCAGTCCTTCCAGTAAATATTCAGGGTTCATTTCCTTTAGGATCAACTGGTTTGATCTCCTTGCAGTCCAAGGGACCCTCAAGAGTCTTCTCCGGCACCACAGTTTGAAAACAGGAATTCTTCAGCAATCATCTGTATATGACTACTGGAAAAACTATAGCTTTGACAATATGGACATTTGTCGGCAAAGTGATGCCTCTGCTTTTTAATATACTGTCTAGTTTGTCATAGCTTTTCTTTCAAGAAGCAAGCGTCTTTTAATTTCATGGCTGCAGTCACTGTCCACAGTGATTTTGGAGCCCAAGAAAAGTCTGTCACTGTCTCCATTTTTTCCCCATCTATTTGACATGAGGTGATGGGACCAGATGCCATGATCTTAGTTTTTTGAATGTTGAGTTTTAAGCCAGCTTTTTCACTCTCCTCTTTCACCTTCATCAAGAGGTTCTTTATTTCCTCTTCACTTTCTGCTATTAGGTATCATGTGCATATCTAAGGCTACTGATATTTCTCCCAGCAATCTTAATTACAGCTTGGGATGCATCCAGGCTGGCATTTCGCATGATGTACTCTGCATGTAAGTTAAAAACCCAGGGTGACAACATACAGCCTTGATTTACTTCTTTCCCAATTTGGAACCAATCCATTGTTCCAAGTCCAGTTCTAACTACTGCTTCTTGACCTGCATACAGGTTTCTCAGGAGGCAGGTAAGGTGGTCTGATATTCCCATCTCTTTAAGTATTTTCCACAGTTGGTTGTGATCCACACAGTCAAAGGCTTTAGCATAGTCAATGAAGCAGAAGATGTTTTTCTGGAATTCTCTTGCTTTTTCTACGATCCAGCGATGTTGGCAATTTGATCTCTCGTTCCTCTGCCTTTTCTAAATCCAGCTTGAACATCTGGAAGTTCTTTGTTCACGTACTATTGAAGCCTTGGCTTGAAGGATTTGCACCATTACCTTGCTAGCATGTGAAATGAGTGCAAGAATGTGGTAGTTTGAACATTCTTTGTCATACCTCCCTGATAAACTGTTCATCATTATGAAGTGGCCCTCTTTTTAACACTCTAGGCCTCAAGGTCTGTTTTATCTGATATTTAAGAATAATCATACCAGCCACCTCATACCTTCTCTTTGCATGTTCTTTTTCTATCCACTTACTTTCAATACATGTCTCCTGTAGTCAGCTTACAGTAGGAGTTTCCCCTTTACTCTAGCAACTCTGCCTTTGACATTTTAAGACCATTTACATATATAATAGTTGTTATTGGTTGAATCTGGGTCAACCACTTTATTACTTGTTTTCTCTTTTCCTTATTTTTCATTTCTTTCTTCCTCCTTTCCTGCCTTTTTTTTTGGATTGTTTCATTATGTTGGTGATTATCCTGGAAACTATAATATGTCTCCTTGTTCTCTTCTTCCTGAAGAACACCCTGCAGAACTTTCTTTAATGTTTATCTGCTGTGGTGCATGCTCTCGATTTTGTGTTTATCTGAAAATGTCTTCATTTTTGCCGTCATCATTGAAGAATGTTTTTCCTGGGTAGAGATTTCCAGGACTCCAGATTTCTTTTAGTATATTGAAAATATGATGCTACTCCTTTCTGGCTTCCATTGCTGTTGTTCAGAAATAAGCTGTTAGTCTAACTCAGG
Source organism: Budorcas taxicolor (assembly GCF_023091745.1). Lineage (NCBI taxonomy): Eukaryota > Metazoa > Chordata > Mammalia > Artiodactyla > Bovidae > Budorcas > Budorcas taxicolor. Next base: position 9,310,453 of record NC_068928.1, read on the forward strand.
GCTTGGCAAATTACAACCTCTAGGTCAAACTGGGCCCAGCACCTGTTTTTTGTAAACAAAGTTTTACTGAAATATAGCCACAACCATTCACTTATGTATTATCTATGACTGCTTTAGTGCTACAACAGCAGAACTGAATAGTTAAACAGAGATCATATGGTACTGGCATAAATACCGAAAAACAGACCAATGGACTGGAATAGAGACCTGAAATAAATCCTCACACATATGGTCAATCACCTTGAACAAGGATGCCAAAAACACGCAATGGGGAAAGGTCTCTGCAACAAATGTGCTGGGAAAACTGGATGTCCATATGCAAGAGAACCAAGGTGGAACCTTATCTTACATCGTCTACAAATATTAACTCAAAATGGATTAAAGACCTAAATATAAGACCTGAAACTATAAAACATCTGAAAGAAAACACAGTGGAACAACTGTATGATACTGGGCTTGGCAATGGTTTCTTGGATACGACACCAAAAGCACAGGCAAAAAAAGCAAAAACAGACACATGGGACAACGTCAAACTTAAAAACTTCTGTGCATCGAAGGACACAGTCAACAGAAGGGCTGTGAGCAGAATATTAGCTAAATTAATGTGATCTTGAACAAGTTCCTTATCCTCTCCAAGCTTAAGTTTCCTGATCTTTAAGTAGACGACAATACCACTTTCATCAAGTTTGTAGTATGGCATAAAAATGAGTATGCAGTGAATATTCACTACTGTCCTTTTCTAAATTGCCTTTAAAGTCTATGCCATCTTCAGTGGTAAGAAATCATCATCTCTGATTACAGATTGGATCATATACTCAACTAAAAGCAACTGTATAAGCTAAGTTTACCAAATAAAATGAGTGGTCCAGATAGTTTTTGGTCAGTAGGAAAAGAGCAAATAAGCCAAGATGGTGGTGGTCAGGCTCTCTCTCCTCATGCTCTCTCTCTCTCTCACCCCACGTTTTGTAAATAATGACTGTGTAACAACTGAGATCATTTATAGGGCTTCTCTTGTGGCTCAGATGGTAAAGAATCAGCCTGCAATGTGAGAGACCTGGGTTCGATCCCTGGGTTGGGAAGATCCCCTGGAGAAGGGAAAGGCTATCCACTCCAGTGTTCTGGCCTGGAGAATTATGTGGACTGTACAGTCCACGGGGTCGCAGAGAGTTGGATAACACTGAGCGTGTGTGTCGTGAGGTACTTGCTTGGCCATGGACTCCTTTTGTTCTGTAAGCATATGTAAGTTCCACCTGGAAAGCCCTTGAGGGAGGTTATGTTATGTCTGCTGCTATGGCTGCTGTACCAGCCAGGAGAGAAGAAATAGCTGCAATTCCTACAGCTCCTTCAGTTTTCTTCCAACCTCTTAGCTCACACCTTGCCTACCCTGCATTCAGCAAACAGTGCATACAGTATGAACAGGGAGACATGGTCTAAATGGCACTTTACAGAAAGAACCTTGTGAGTCTAAACAATACCTCGATCATATTATTATTAGCTTACTTTTGGGGAAAATTCTCCAGAAGTTCCCAAGATTCTTCCGATTTTTATAGGTTAAAATGACTGACCTGATTGCTTAATTCACTGAATTGCACACCTCTGACATGCATATAATTTAATAATATTCACATTGTCTACTGAAGACTTTGATGACTTGGTTTTGGATCATATCATATAAGAAACATGTTTTATTAGATGTCACTATTTTCTTAAAAAAGATTCTGTCCATACCTCTAGAAAGAGTAACACCAACTGTACTAAAACAATCACCAACTCTGGGCTCCTACAAACCACAAGAAAAATCCCACTGATAGAGAGTCATACTTTATAATATGCTCAGGGTAATATCTTTAATGTCCATCTAATTTTTTCTTGCCACAATTTAAGAACATGCCCTTTTGTACTATACTTTGCTAATAAAAGAACAAGGACTTCTGTAATTACAAAGTCTTTGGCATCTGAAACAGTTATTAAATTGTCTTTCATCCTTGCATTCTCCTAGTTAAGTAATCCAAATTCTTTTGCTTTTACTTATTATGTTCTCTTTTCAAAAGCTCATATTTTTACACGCAATACTGAAATATAATTTGTACTTAACTTTACAGGGATAATTAAGAAAAAACAGTTAAAATTAGTTATATTAAACAGCAATGTGATAAGTATAATTATGAATAATAAATGAAGACCATTCAGAAATTAATTCCACACTATGATTCTACTGTGAGCATTCCAGGGCACAATCCTTACCAGGGGACTTTCCTTGCTGTGAGTTGCTTCTTCGCTCTCTATATCTGGCTGGAGTGGATAAACTCATGTCTTTACTAGGCTTGCTAGCAGGCCCCATTTCTGAAATAAGGAATCCCATTTGTTCTGAAGGCAAGATATTCTCAGGTGGACTGGTCTGGCATTTTATACTGGCATCCACCTAAAATATTAAACCCACTCATTATTCCAAATTTCCCCCAAATAGCTACTAAAAGTTAAGATACTTTATCAGAGGAGTTCTATTATAGAAAAATGATCCAACAAACATGATCTTTTTAATCCTTATGAATGATACTACCCAATTTTGCTAAGCTAATCTGAATCTTTGGTAGTAAGATGTATATTTCCCCATACAGAAACCACTGAAATGTCTATGGAGCTAAAATATTTACTTAGGACCAGAGGAAGATTCACCATGAAGCTTCATTTTTTAAATGAAATTCACACATACAATTTATAACTAGTTAATACCACTATCTTTTCCCATTCTAACATCTCTTCCATCAGATTTCCCTTCTTGGTGATACTGGAATGGCCATAGGTATGATCCTGTTGGATGATGTCAGAGGGGCTGTGAATACTTTATTCTACTAATTTTGTGGGGTTTTTTGTCTTAATAAAGCTCTCAAAATTGTATAAGCTTCAGCCCGTATAAAATCTTGATCTGCCTTGCTTACGATACATAGATTTCTTTCTTGGAGTTCCTATGTTTTCTTCAGAATACCTAATCCCTTTGTCAAGTTGACCAATTTCTGAAACATTCTATTTATTAATGAATTTATTTTAAAATAAAACTATATAATGAAGTAGGGCTAGAAGATCAAAATACAGCTTTCAAGACCTGTGATATCCAAATTTTTTTAAAGAAACTGTGTGAATGCAATTTTAAAATATGAAATCTAATATTTTGGATGTGACTATGAAGGAATAAAGACACATTTCATGGTCTTTTCACAGGCATATTTGAAACACAAAGGGCCTATCTTTGGTATAGTGAATGTATATTATTATTTTAATACATAGTACTCTGGGTCTCAATGTTTGGGCTCAAAAAGGACAATGAGTTGATAGAAATCTTAAGACATTTGACCCTTAAGTTAGCCAGAAAAGAATGCATTAAAAAAAACTGCCCAGGGGACTTCACTCACTGTCCAGAGGTTAAGATTCCATGCTCGCACTCCTGAGGGCCCAGGTTCAGTCCCTGGTTAGGGAACTAAAATCCCATGAGCCACATGGTGTGACCAAAATACACACACAACTGCCAAAAAATTATCTTGTGAACCTCTAAAAATGAAGACATATTCAACTCCATTAAAGAAAAAAATCCAAAATGAAAGACGAAAAATAAAAACTTAATCACAAAAGTGATTTTAATTTGGATATACTTTTATTTTTTAGAATGCGAGTTTATTCATTTTCTGGTCATAAGCTAGCAGTGATCAAGGATTAGTCTCTACCTTCAGAATATATCTCTCAAACCAGAGTCAGAATTCTGTTTAAGGAATGAGAATATTAGCAAGGGAATTCGCACACAGTATGCTCTCAAGTCAAATTACAATTCAATAATGTTGTAAGAAAGTATGAAAATATTTCCAACCATCTCCTTACCTCCATGCTACAAATGGCCAGGAAAGTCCTCATATTATCTATGAGATAAACCATCCATCTGAGAAGTGGAATTTAATCAGGCAGGCACACCTAGTCCATTCAAATTAAATTTGGAAGCGAAACTCAAAGGATGTTTTTAACATGAAAATATTGATAGGTCTTATACCACAGTGCTCATTCAAACCATAACATCGTGAGAGCATGCCTGACAGTTAAGGTTACTTCTTTCTGAAATGCTTTGTGCAGAACCACTGGGACATGATCCTTCTGGAAAGCATAATGAACTCGTATTGAACCCAAATAGAACCAGGACAAAGTCTCCACTACGACAGTCCTTAGCAAGAAGCACCAGGTACCTCTGAACATTACTAGGAATTTTTCTTCGCCTCTTACCTGGTGTGTGCTGAATGGTAGCCCTTCCTGAACAAATACTACTGAAGATGGAGATGGATTATGACTTAGCTGTTCCTTCAGTTTGATGTGAGCTTGCTGGTTGATTGCAGACTCTTGCATTGTAGTATTTTCAACAGGCTGAGCTGGGTGGATGGTATAGATGTACTCAGGTGACTGTGGTAGAGAGCTGGTAATTGCCTGTTCTGTTCCGACCACAAAAGACGTAATATCTGAGCCTACAGGAGTAAGTGGCTCCAGCTGGCTAGCCTGGCTTATGGAAGATGGATTGCTGTTGTTTGAATTAGCTAGGATATGTTGGCCTCTATTAGACTGGGATGTTGAGCACTGATTCTCAACTGGCTCCACCTTGACCATCTCCAATTTAGGGGAGGAATGCAACTCATCTACTATCTGAAAAACAGCCTCTAGGTTTACTTCTGTCTTTTTATTTTCATCAGTAGCACCGCAAGGCCAATTAGAAGGCAGAAATTCAACTGGATAGGAAGACTGCATTGGAGGATTCTGGGGAAAGAGAAAATAGAATTCTTTGGATAGAAAATCAAATATGAGATTAAGGAAGAAAGCAAAAACATTTATGCTGATGAATGCTGAACATAAATTTAACTTGAAGTTCACTAAGAAAACTTGAATGCCAGTCAAGTTTTTGGCAGTGGTTCCTTTAACTCTACTGTTAGCATTAGCACACGAACTATTGTACGTCAACCACTGTGCTAAGTTTTAACATTGGAATGGACCAATAATTCTCAGGGTTAAAGTACACAAAATCAAAAAAAAGCTACAGTATCCAAATACTTATTTGCTGATAAAATGTCTATGTGAAAAGTCTTTCGGAAAGGCTGACAGACAAAAACATACACTGTTTTAGGAATGTAGTAAGGAAGTAAACACAGGCTGCTCTCAAGTCCACCAATGCTTCAACAGATTCAGGGGGAGATACTGATATTCCGTTCCAAATAATCTGGGGGAAAAATGGATGGAATATCGAATGTCCCTTGTTGAGATTATTTTAATACTAAAACAACTGATTAAAATAGCTGTCACTTTTAGACTGATATCTTTAAGATGTATTCTCTTATACACAGTACTATGCATAATTACATCTGATGAAAAACAACCTCAAGCTATGAACACAGAATTCTGAAGTAACGATTAAACAAAACATGTAATGAGTTGTTGCCAAATGCAGAGCTTTGCACAGAGTAGGTATTCAATAATTGTTTGTTGACTATATCAGGTTATAAACATAAGATACGGAAGAGTTACAATTGAATAAAACAGGTAGTGAGTCAATGTCTCCAAACACACTACAAAGATTCTATCAATAATTCGAAGGCCACTAATGCCAAAATGTAAATTTAAATGGCTTAAACATCAAGCTACTGTACTATAGCTGTACACCATTTATTGAGTTCTTACTATGTGCCAGGCATACACAAAGTGCTTTCTCTACATTATTTCATTTAATCCTCAAAAGAGGTCAATGAAATGTGATAATCTCCATTTCCAAATAGTGGAACTGAAGTTCAGAGAAACTTCATAATTTATTCAAAGTCACAATGAAATAACTAACAGAGCCAGGTTTCAAACCTAGGTTTGCCTGACTCCAGAATTCTTGCTCTTAACCATTACAATATACGGACCATTCATGCACAGTCACCACATCTACAGTCCAGCAAAACTTAACTGCAGTTATTTCCAGAATGGCATCTGAAATACTTCCCTTTTTTCCATTTAAAAATTTTATGTCAGACTTCCCTGGTGATGCAGTAGGTAAGAATCCACCTGCCAATGCAGGGGACACGGGCTCTATCCCTGGTCCAGGAAGACTCCACACGTTGCAGGGCAACTGAAGCCCGCATGGCATGACTACAGAGCCCGAGCGCTGCAAGTCCTGAAGGCCAGGAGCGCGGAGCCTGTCGTCCGCAACAGGACAGAGCAGAGCGATGGGCAGCCCGGAGCCATAAGGAAGAGAAGCCCCCGCTCGTCACGGTAGAGGAAGTCAGCACAAAGCAAGCAGTGAGGATGCGGCACACCCCAAATAAACAAACACGTAATTTACAAAAGCTTTTTAAATTAAAAGTTTTATGTCTACTTATCTCTGTTTTCCTACAATCAACATGTATTGCCTTTGCAGTAAGAAAACGTCTTTAAAGATGTTTTAAATGACTTATTTAAAACATAAATATAATAAAAAAACACCAACAGAGTATCTCTAGTATGACCCAGGGGAGAGAATCCCTGAATCTTCAGATAAGATCATCTAATTTGTGAGACAGACATGTCTTTCCAGTGGAAATGAAACAGCTTGACTAACATGCTTGATGATATCTGTCATTAAATATGTCCATCTAAGTCCCCTTGATTGGATTCTGTACTCTCCAAACAACAATCTCATTATAATTTGACTTCCAATGTATATTTTCTAAATTAAAAAAAGGAAAAAAGGAATGCTCTTTTGAGTACTGGAATGCCACTAATAAGGTGTTTTCTTAACAGTGGAAACTATCATGATTACATGATATCAAAGGAAAACAATTCCAATCTCTAAGCAACTGCAACATAAAAATACAAACAGGATTTAATTTTATCCTAAAACTGGTAGTCTACAACATTTAGATCAAAGAAATTGCTTCCTAATAAATAATGAGAAAATGATTGAAGTGTGGTGTTGACAACACAGGGGCTTTCTCGTTTTTTACATCATTTTCCCTTTCTCCTTAAAAAAAAAAAGTAATTATCTGTGCTATCTTGGAAAGATCTGTCATTTGGTGATTTATATACTTTTAGAGCTTACCTGGAAAAATGAATTATTTTACCACGGTAGTCAGTTTTACCACTGCTGACAGTTAGTTGAACAACACTGTTTCAACTAACTGTCAGCAATGATGAAAATGTTCTGTGTGCTGTAAAATTCAGTAGCCCCTAGCCATACAAAACTATTAAGCATCTGAAATGTGGCTAGTGACTGAGGAATGATTTTTAAATTTTATTTAATTTTAATTAATTTCAGTTTAAATATCCTACATGTGGCTAGTGTGCCTAAGAGGAGGCCCAGAAGAGACAGTGTAGGCCTGGAGGAATCCTCAGACATTATTTACATCAACTCTTTTTTTTTTTTTCCTTAGAATTGAGAAAGACTGAGGCCATAATCCTCTGGCTACTCATTAAGATAAAATTACAGGCTGAAACTGTGCGTGGTCAACTGGGCAACCGTACTGTCCCTGATGCAGAGACTGTCCGGGGCGCCCAGCCTCTTACCTGAAAGTAGCTGCAGTGTGCGTAGGAGGCGGCAGGGGGGGCGACACAGCTACTGAGCGCGTCCACGCGGGTGGGAGGCGAGCAGCACTGCAGCACAGCTGCAACAAAGCCAGACAGAGAGCTGTCAACCCACGTACGCCCCCGCGGCCTTCAAGGCGCACCTCTCTTTCAACCTGGAGCAAAATCTCCCCCAGGTTTTCCTTTGTGGGTGCAATACATTTAGTCCAATGACGTGCCATTATTTGTTGAAAACAAACAGGAATAAAGCAATACTAAAAGTCACTTAAAAGGGTCATTTCTACTTTTATAAATGAATCCTTTAGCATCTAAGTATTTTGCTACATTTCTAATCAAACGTTTATTCTTAATGAAAGTAGTAATTTCCTTTTATTGAAAATATCAGAACATATTCAAAACTCTAAAATAATTATTTCAATCATTTTAATAGTAACAAACATTTGGAGGAAGGTGTGTTTTTAAGTATAAAACAAGTATAAAAACTCTCCAAACACTCCTACTGAATGTACAATGCATCCAGTTAAATCTATGGAAAAAACTGTTTTATTCATTTAGCCAAGTGGTTAGGAATTCAGACCTAGAGCTAGACTGTCTGCCTTTGGAGCCTAGCTATATAAACCTGAGGCTTCCCTGGTGACTCCCCTGGTAAAGAACCTGCCTACCAATGCAGGAGATGCAGGTTCAATCCATGGGTCAAGAAGACACCCTGGAGAAAGAAACAGCAACCCACTCCAGTATTCTTGCCTGAAAAATCCCAAGGACAGCGGAGCCTGGCAGGCTACAGTCCATAGGGTTGAAAAAGAGTCAGACACAACCTAGTGACTAAAGAACAAGAACATAAACTGGAGTAAGGTTAATCCCTTTGGGCTTCCATTTCTGTATCCTATTATTAATAGAACAGGAATAATAACAGTACCTACTAAGAACAACACTGGCATAGAGTAAGCAATCAGTATACAAAGAGCTAATGATTTTAGCTAAGGAAATACATTTTCCAAACGTCCTCTTTATATAGTTAGGATACCATGAAAAGATTGAATTCTTTGTACTGATATAGTCTTACTTACAGTGAAGTTAAAGTCACTCAGCCGTGTCCGACTCTTTGTGACCCCATGGAATAGTCCACAGAATTCTCCAGGCCAGAATTCTGGAGTGGGTAGCCATTCCCTTCTCCAGGAGATCTTCAGGGATCTTCCCAACTCAGGGATCAAACCCAAGTCTCCCACACTCCAGGAGGATTCTTTACCAGCTGAGCCACCAGGGAAGCCCAAGAATACTGGAGTGGGTAGCATATCCCTTCTCCAGCAGATCTTCCCAACTCAGGAATCAAACTGGGGTCTCCTGCATTGCAGGCAATCCCTTTACGAGCTCAGCTACCAGGGAAGTCCCCATACTTACAGATGCAGCCTTAATAATTGGTTGAGTCTCCTCTTTTCCAGAGAGAGAATCTCCAGAACGAATGAGAATCAGTTTTAACATCACACCTTTGGATTAAAGAGAGTATGACATTTACTGAGCACCTAACATATTCCAGGTACAGTCCAAGGTCCTTTACATGTATTGCCTCATTTAATCCAAACAACTGAATGAGATATTAACATTACTTTACAAAAATCAGGAAATTAAAGCTCAGGGATGTTAAAAAATGTGCTGAAAGTTCACAAAGCTGATAGTGACAGAGGCAATCATCAAACTGCAAAGTACATGCTCTTTAATGTATCATGATATTTCCCTAATCTTTCTTCCTAAAATGTAATACTTTAATTTTACTAGAACTCCACTGCTGGAATATTTTTAAGGTGTCTTATTTACACGTGGCAACATTTTTGGTCCACATTTCTCATATTCTGAATACGCTAGTAAAATTACTAAATAATCTCATTCTGTAATCTTTGAGGTAAATTAGTCCAACAATTGCAAAAATTCATCAAAATGGTTCCCTTTTTATCCATTACTGACTATGGATTTTTAAAATGTCAGAAGTTTATAAAGGTATAAGAGAAATATTTTATTATATCATGTGCATTTTAAGGCATTAAATTTTACACATGGAAATAAAAAATTAAAATAATGGTTAGAATTCTAGTTCAAATAAGAATATAAGGGTTGATGTTTTCTGAATTACATAATTTTAACAATTCCAGTGGTTAAAAAAGCCAGATATTACTAGGATGGCCACATAAAAGTCAAGCAGCTGTCACTTACCATATCCTTGGAGATTATTCAAATACACAATTAAAATTTTTCGTATTGGAATTTTGTTTCCCAGAATATTTAAAAGCATAAATACCCTGGGAAATAAGTTAAATCCAAAAAGCTACGGAGGGGTCTGCGGGGTTTGCTGAAACTGAAAACAACTGGGATCTTTTTCCAGTTTTAACAGCTAAAGAAAACAGCCCCCTAGTGGCAGAAAGGACTCAGTCAGGGGCTGTAGATTTTCACCCATTGCACACGTGTGTGTGCTCAGTCACGTTGGACTCTTTGTGAACCCATGGACTGCAGATCCTCAGGCTCCTCTGTCCATGGAATTTTCCAGGCAAGAATGCTGGGGTGAGTCGCCATTTCCTCCTCCAAGGGATCTTTCACCCATCAGGGCACCATAAAAGTGTTTTGTTACAAATAAATCAATGAAAGGTATTAGCTTTATTTTTCTGATAGTGCTATAATCAACCTGATGCCACTGTTTACACATTTTGAATAGCTGTTAAAGTGTACCTTAAAATAAATTTCTTGAAAAAATAACATAGAATATACAACAATAAAATATAACATGCTAAGTCGCTTCAGTCGTGTCCAGCTCTGTGCGAACCCATAGATGGCAGCCCACCAGGCTCTGCTGTCCCTGGGATTCTCCAGGCAAGAGTGCTGGAGTGGATTGCCATTGCCTTCTCCAATGCATGAAAGTGAAAAAAGAAAGTGAAGTCGCTCAGTCGTGTCCTACTCTTAGTGACCCCATGGACCGCAGCGTACCAGGCTCCTCCGTCCATGAGATTTTCCAGGCGAGAGTACTGGAGTGGGGTACCATTGCCTTCTCCGAAAATATAACATATAAATGACTATATTAATAAATAGTTGATAGCTGATTTGGTATCTAAGGAAACAGCAAAATAGTGACTGTCCTTTCAAGTGTCCAGTTACAAATGGAAAGTAGAAAGGTGCCTGCATGAAGAAAGGGAGGTGAATAGGTAATCCAAAAAGACTCCTCAATGGCTAGTTCCTTACCAGTGCAGTCCTACTTCATACAGTCAACAAAACAGAACAAAGCAAAGTATTAATGAGTTCACTGGATATGAAAATCTAGTATAAAAATACAACTGTGTGCTTCATACATGACAAACTAATCTAGTGTGTATTAGGAAAGCGCTGTGAAAGTACTAACACTTCTAAAACTGAGTTTATCACTATGAAGACACGTTCATCTCCATAAAGATCTTCAGTGTCTTTCTGAAGGCAGTGTTCATTTAAGGCACTGAATCGCATGTAGAATAAAAAGCTGGAAATGGTGAACAATTTCTATTTCATATATAAGAGCTGATGACATCTTTTATGGTAAAAATAAATTACTGAAAATTTATCTAAAGGTAAAAATTTTCACATCCACTATAGGTTAGGAAAACAAGTTCATATACTTTATCCAATGTAGGTAATTCATATTTATAATTAAAATGTTTTGGACTTGAAGCTACTCTGAAATAGTAAAGTATCAACAGCGAAGAAATACTCAAAAGGAAAAATATCTTAATAGTAAAGTTAATTTCAAGGTAAGTTACTACAGCAACTAGAACCCCAACATCTCCTCATCTACAGTGAGGTAAAGAAATGGTATTCGAGTCTACAACCAAAAGAAGTGAAACCAGAACATACAATTGTAGAACCAAGTTCAGAGCACCAATAGCCAAAAGGTGGAAGCAACCCAGTGTCTATCAACAGGTGAACTGACAAATAAAATGTGGTCCATATACATGGAAATTTCAGAAAATTATTCAGCATTTAAAGGAAGGAGATTTTGACTCATGCCACAATATCAATGACTCAGAATTAGTGAAAGATGCCAATCACAAAAGGACAAATACACGACTGCCCTCATATGAGGTTCCTAGAGTTTATCAGATTCTTTAAGACAGAAAGTAGGATGGCAGCCGCCACAAGATGGCGAGAGGGGAACGTGAAGTTAGTGTTTACTGGGTACAGAGTTTCAGCTGGGGAAAGACGACCAAGTTCTAGAAAAGGATGGTGGTGATGCTAGTACAACAATGCGAACGTATTTAATGCCACAGAGCTGTACACTTAAAAATGGCTAAAACGGTCAATCCTGTATGTATTTTACCTCAATGAAAAGAAAATAAAATTGTGCTTTTGCTTAAAAATCCTCCTAGTGTATCTACGTCAAGTCCCTTTCTCCATAAGAACGAAATCAGACCTTTCCAGAGAAACTGACAATACAGGCTCCCAGAGCATCAGAAAGTTCTTATAACTTCATATTCTATGCTTGTTTATGTACATTATATACAATGAAAAGCCTAAAGATCAAATGTTTAAAATTTAATGTACTTCAAAACAGTAATCATCAACCTTCTTTGCCCAAGAGTCAGTTCAGAAAATTTTTTAAATAATAAAACACATGCACCTTCATGAGAGCGGCATATTCTTTTAAATCACTTCAGTCAGCCTTTAAAGTGTTAGTAGCTAGGCTCATTTGAAATACAGCTTTTAAAATATGTTATCCTTCATATGTAAATATAAAGTTTTTAAGTGTTTTAAATTTTGAAGTCTATTCAAATTCTATACATTAATTCATTTAATCCCGGACCCAAACTATTACTGCCACTTTTTGGAAAGGGAAATTGAAACCGAGTGACATGAAATAATCCACAGAAGGTCACAATGTCCATCAGATGACTAACTGCAAAGCTGAGGCTAGAATTACTTCATTTACTCAATAAATATTTACTGAGAGCCCATTATGGCCAAGCACTACACCAGGTGCAGGGGGATACAGAAATGAATCAGACACAGCTGCAGACTGAATGTCCCACTCTAGCAGCTGGATGGAGTCTGTCTCTCTGCTCAAGCAGAGAGAGTCAACAGCCCAGGGTCAGGGCCCTGCCATCGGCAGAACAGAAGGCGAGGTCCCCCTGACCAGCATCTGTCACCTACCCTATCTGGAAGGGACTAACTCTGGGGAAGAGGTATATCAGGAAAGAGTCTCTCAGAAGAAAAACAAAACAAACAAAATGTCCTCTCTGTATTACAAGCAGGCCGGCGGCAGCAAGCAGAACATAACGGCCGAAAGAATGAACTCGAAAGAATCTGCCTAGATTTGTTTCCTAGCCCTGCCTGTGCTGAGCTGTGCTTCGGCTTCTAATCTATGAAACGGGGATAACTACATTCCCTATCTTATAAAGTTGTTTTGAGGATTAAATGAATTCATATTTGGAAAGCACTCAGCATAGTACCTGGTCACAGTGACTGCTACACAAATATTTGTTAAATAAAATACAAGACAAAGGGCAGCTACAAATCACCAATCACTGCTTTGAGCTTAAAACTTAACTTGGGAAAAAAGTCAGTTAACTTTGACTTTTACAACATGAGTCAAAGGGAAACAATTCCTCAATACAGGATTCTGTATATAAATATGAATATACTAATATTCTTATGCATGTTCAAATACATACAGAATGAGCAAAACAAAAAGGTCTAAAATACAGTCTTTTTATAAAAAAGGGAAATTAAATTATAGTAGCACCCTGAAAACAGCATTAGAGAAGAAAACTGAATTCAAGATAGGGCAAGACTAGAAAAAGCCCTCTAATGCTGGATCTATAACATTTTGTCTTAGAAGAAACGGTTAAGAGCGGAAAAAATGTAAACAAGCTGGGCAAAGAAAACAGATGCTTCAAGAGAGGAAGGGCAAATGTAATAACTGAGGTTGAGTCCATTTACGAGTCAGTCTTGAGAGCAGTTTTTTAGTCTCCAAGTTTGGCTTTACTAGAGAAATAATTTATGAAATATTACAAAATACAAATTTTACTGGTTATACCACATGAAGACCAGATCCAGGTTTATTTTCAATATAACTAATTTTTAAATGAAGTTGAGTATTGTTTTTTTTACTAAAATTTGATCCAAATCTCAAGTCATATAATTCACTTTGAAAGGATTAAAGTATGATCATTATTCCAAAATTAGTTACTTTATTATTAGGATTTGGAAAGCTGGATTGAGAGTGATTATTTTCCTGCCTCTGAGAGTAGTATTTTACTTAACTTTCGTAAAGTCATTTGTAAAGCCCTTCACAAACAAGTATTCACTAAATATTGGTTAAACTGCTCACTACGTTTTGCGTCCTTCACCTAAGATTTGGAGGAATTAAGTACTTGTACAGTTATTTCTTTGGCATTTTCTTTCCCTTCCATAGCAGGTCTTTTGTATTGAACAATACAACTTTTTATTTCTATAGTACTTCAGAATGTTCAAAGCAATTTTGCCTACATTATATCATAGAACTACTCTATATATTAGAATTCATCATGAAATCATGAGATTTCTTTTTCTCATAACCTCAGAACCTTCACGGTAATTTCAATCATCCATATCAAAGAAGACAAAACAAAAATTCAGATAACACAAGATTCTATTTCATATGCACTCTATACTATCAAAACATCAGCAGCACTTGTTCTTTTAATGTGCCTCTTTTCTAGTCCTTATCTTGGACTCCCGGAGACAATTTTCAATGTAATTATCAAATTAATAAATTTATTTATAAATTTAAATCCAAGCTAACACAAAATACTTTTTAAATGACATAGATCCTAAATTGTAATAATTTAACAAATAGTACTTCTATAATGAATGAATAATATTAACTATTTATAGTATTTTCTAATAACATACAACTAGTTCTCATAAAATTTAGAACTAGGAGTTTCTAAGAGGATTGTTTGGAATTTGGAATACATTTTCCTGTAGAAACATCATCATACAGAGTAGTTTGGCTCCTAAGCCAAACTATAACCATCCGTACCTTAATGGCAGCACTAATAGTAATATGGAACCTAACCACCGTATCTAATATGTACATAGGAAAATTTCTCCAAAATCCCAAGTTAGAAGGCCAAGCACATTTCTCTCCCTGTTGAAGTCCTCCTAAATGTCAACTCCCCAGAAGTTTTTGAGTCTTTAGTAGTGTAGAGGAGGGGCATTTAAGGGAGATTAGGAAAAGAAAGAGAGACATGCATTGCTAAAAGGAAGACAGACAGGGGTGTTGTCCAGTTGATGGACTATAGAATGTAAAGCAAGTATAAGAAAAACACAGACTGTCTCTCTATATTCTATGCATTTATGGATTGCAGCCAAATTATAATTTAGATAGAAATGCCTAATTTATCAAAATATTGATTAAAAATCCCTCAGGAAAGATCTGACACTATTTGTTGCTATACATAAGATATATAACATAAATGTCATCTTCTAGCTTTCAAGATCACCCAGATATTTTTGTTATTCAAAGAATTAGCTGCAAGTCCGAAAAAAAGAGACTTAGGCCTCCATTTTTTTTATATATAAGGTTAAAAAAAAGATTTTTAAAATTTCTAGTAGGCAAATAATTAAGTGCTATATCATCTTACTCCATATAATTTTTTCCTCTTATCCTTCTCCATCCACCAAAACAGTAGCAGCTCCAAAAATCTATAAAACTCAATCTAATTTAACCTCTGGTTTTATTATTTTAATATTATTGAACTTAAGTGCTTTGAGAAAATAAAGCAATCCCTTTTACTGTCTGTATTTAGGTAGAATGCAATGATCCAATAATAAATAAATATGGTTGCATATTACCAGCATTATTATAAATGAAACAGTTTCCAAATTTACAGCTTTTAAAAGACAACCAATCATTTAACCTCCTTATCTAATTTACATGCCTCCCACTTATTTTAGTTTTTCATTTCGTCCTGCTTGGGAAAAGTGGTCTAACAAAAATACCTCTGGAGACTGCTTCCAGCTGTACTTAATTAATATGCCTACATTCTTAATTCAAAAGGCAAAGGACTGCCCCCTTTTTTCTCTTCCTGGTCTTTTCTGAAAGCCTTGACCCTTGACTTTTTTCTATTGCCCCATTTCATCACTCTGTGTAAACAATAATGAAAATATATATCACCTCTATGGTGCTTCCGCAAAACAATAAATTGTTTTTAATTAAATGGTAACATTATCATTCTGCAAAAATGTATCCCTAAATGGATGGTCACTATCACATGGGTTCCCAATGAGTGGCCTGAGCTCTACTGGCAAGTCTTCCATGCCCTTGGCTGAGCTCTAGGTCAGCTGTCATTGTCAGCCTCTTCTCTCAGCTACTCCCAGCTGTTCGCTGGCTGAGATTAACGCTGCAGGGATTGCACTGCCAAACCACACCATTACATTTTTATTAAAAGAATATAATTTAGTCTTAAGAGATGTGAGTAGGCTCTTTTATTAAACTTCATTACTGAGATACTAAGATGATTTCATTATGAGGTAGTCTCACATATATAACTAAAAAATAAATAATGTGTAATATAAGTATTTTTTTCTAAAAGAAAAAAACCCACAAAAAACTACTACACCAAGAACAGTGTTATACCAAGATCTGGTGTACTAAGTCTTACCAGAACATATTTTGAGGATACCAAAGTTTCACTAAAAACATACACTTCAATGCTCCAACAATTTTCACAGCCTTTAAGAACATAATGAAATTTCACATATTGCTAAAAAGATGAATACTCATGAGAAATCTTTGACATTTCCTAGGTGCACATTCCTATCTTTGTTCAGGCATACAAAAATGCATTTTAAAAAATGTAAGTTCTCGTTATCAAGTACCTTAAAAGAAACCACTGAATTTGAATTTCTCATACCTGTTGGATAGTAGGCTTGGGAGTACTGCGCTGAGGGTGTGTAGTTACTATATTTTTGGGAGGAGCTGACCATTGTTTGAGGACCTTGCTGAACGTGTACAGATGTGGCACTGGGCTGCAGGGTATACGTAACCTCAGTTGGAAACCTCTGTAGTACAGGAAATGGAACCCCTTTATCTGAAAAAGTGGGAGACGTTTCCACTTGTCCTGGGTGCATTCCAAGAGAGTTCTGCCATGTTCTAGGAGGGATCGGGGTCCGATCTAAACCTTTCAGAGGAAAAGTACTGTGGTTGTGGGATGAAGTTGACACGTAGGAGTAAGGAGACAAACTATCTCGCCGGAACGACCGGTGAAATTGTCCTACAGCCACTGGTCCTGCATAAAAGAGGAAGAGCACATTTACTAATTTTATATTACACCACCAGACACAGTAAACCAAAAGTCACAAAACATACACTACTCTTCCCTTGTGAATATGCTGAGTTTCCAGCCATTCTCAACACAACAGAAATTTATTGGTAAAAACAAGTTCAGAACACACAATATGAAATTACAAATATAATGCTGAAAAAATACTCATACAAATTTTGTTTGGTTGTCCATATGATTGTGATAAGAGACAAAGTGGCCAAACTCTAACATTAAATCAAAGGTTAAACGTCATCTTACCTTTCACTTCAACTGACTGACCCAGATTTTCCCAATTTGTAAACTATCAGTACTTCCTAGAAGTTTTAGAAATTCCATTTGGTCTTCTAAATCATTTAGGAATCTTAATAGGTACAAAAATAAGCACTCAACCATATTCATGAAAGATATAAGTATGGAAAAAATAAAAATTATCACACAAAAAGAAATTTCATGTTCTTTGCTCCCTTTCAATTTTTAAACAAATTTTAATAACAATCTTTGCAGAAAAGTCAAGCTTAGAAACTCTGACTTGTCCATTCCTGAATCAAAAATTTTCCATGGTCTCTTTTCCTTCAGAGTATCTCTAGTCCCTTCCTAGATATCAATGGCTCTCAAACATTGATTTACATTTGAACCACCTCGAGAGTCTGTTAAAAATCCACACTCAGGACAAGAGATTCCTTTTTGGTTTTTCTTATCTTGCAAGGTAGAAAGGAATTAATCAGTGGAGATGAGGAAGAGAGAGAAAGAGCAATACTACATACTGAAGAAAAGGAAAATATAAAAGTTGCAAGCTGAACTTATTTTAAAGACTGTAGTTCTTGACGATAAAGCTAGTCTAATTTATTCCTAGGAAGGATTTTACCAATTATGTGGTTCACAAAGCCTTTTCAATTTGTTTTTGTTGTATTAAGCTATATCTATATAAATAAAATATATATAAAAACTATACCTATAATCTATAAAACAGAGAGCAAGTCTAATTTACGTGCTACTCATCTGCTAAAGATGGCACTTACATACCTACTTTTCCAAATATTTAAATATGTTATACATCTTTTGTTCCAGTATTCCTCTAATGTTTGATTTCTTCTAAAGAATGAAGCATTAGGAAGTGCTCATAACCACTTCTGTTCTGGCACTGCCTGATTCAAATTGATTTTGCTCAAATAAACTCTTAAAATTTAAAAAGAATAAATCATTAATGCCAAAAATAAGCAAATATAGGAGTTCAGGGCAGACATGGACACACAAAATGGATAACCAACAAGGACCTATCCTGTAGCACAGGGAACTCTGTTCAATGTTATGTGGCAATCTGGATGTAAAGGGAGTTTAGAGGCGAATGGATACATGTATCCATGGACGACTGAGTCTCTTTGCTGTTCACCTGAAACTGTCACAACATTGGTAATTGGCTATACTCCAGTATAAAGTAAAAAGTTTAAAATAAGAAACAAAAAACAAAAAAAAGTCAAGAGCTAATGGAGAAAAAAAATCTAATGGACTAAAAAAGTCTCCTTCAGAAGATTAAATGTATTTAAATGATACACCTCTTAAAAACTACTTTTAAAATACAAAATAGTTTTTATGCTGATTAGCAAACACATGCATACACACTTTGAACTACCACTGACAATTCTTTAAGACTTAAAGAAACATTTTTTGTTTGTGAGGTCCCAAACTGCCCATCACTTTTTTTTTTTCTTGAATGCTAAAACTTTATATTGCTAGAGTGTGGAATAGCTCACTAACTCTTCTTTACCCTCTTTAAGTTGTTGATGAATTTTCAGATTGTCAATAACAATATATAATTAAAGAATACTCTACCCTGATTTCTCAAATTCTAATTTAGATCTGAATCAAAATACAATTCTACTTCTACTATGATAAATTCTGAGTGATGCCCAAATATTTAAATATTTTATTTACTGCTAATATAAGGACATTGGACACAAATTAGAAGGACATTTGTTTTTTGTTTTTAATTAAGAACTAACACATGTTCAGCTCTTATTCTTCTGTTAGAGGTTACTTCACAGGGTTCTAGTCTACCAACTTTATAGAACATCACCTACATGTCTCCAGGACATCTAAGATATATATTTGGCAAAGTTTAAATCCAGGATCCTAAAAATGTAAGGTAGGCTGAATTTCTGTTGTTCTTTCTGTTCCATCTGTAAAAGTGAATCTGAACTAATCAGTCCCCAGGAGAGAACTTGCCTCTTTCCCAAAACTTGGTTCTTGAGAGTTAGTTTAGAAAGCTCTAACAAATATTATAAAATAAACTGACAATAAAAACAAGATAACAATAGTGGAAAAACAGGAAAAACACGTGACCCTCACATTTCTTATCAACTACAGAGCGATGGCAGAGGATAAGACGGTTGGATGGCATCACCGACTCAACGGACATGAGTTTGAGCAAACTCCGGGAGACAGTGAAGGACAGGGAAGTCTGGCATGTTGCAGTCCATAGAGTCGCAAAGAGTCAGACACGTCTTACCGACTGAACAACATTCTCAGAAGGTGAACAGGACAACTGGCTCAATGGACCTAGGTAAAAGAACCAGGTCCTAACACAGAGGATTCTACTGCAAAAGAGAAGTATTTAAATCAGAAGCTGCTGTAGAACACAGAGCACAAAAAGGAAATGAAGGAGCAGTACAGTCAGGCATATAATCAAGAATTAAGCAGAATAAAAATTAGTGAGCCAAAAGAGAGGAACCACGGACCTAGAACATGGAAACAGAGCAATATTCTTAAACTTAGAATTACATTCCACCCAAATCAGTAACACAATTTCCTAGTGAAACAAGTCTATGTGGTGGACAATCCACACCTGACATATTTTCTATACATACTAACAGGCAGAATGTATGAAATGTATGAAAACTAAGATAATGGAGGTATATATGAACTGATGTATTAGCTATACCAGGAAAGTATGAATTACATTTATGTTTTTCAACAGATAATCTTTAAAATGCTGACCAACCGAACTGTAAGTGAGGAAAATCAGATTCTACATAGCCCCTGTGCTTCTTCAACTGAAATGAACTCTATACTTAAACTACAACTGGGTGTAGGATAGGGCAGGGAAAAAAGAAATCAGAGAAGAGGAAAAACTGAGCAAGAACTGGTCTCTTTGTATGCATGTGTGTTTCTTTCTTTGAAGTAGTGATCCTGTTTTTCCCAAGAACACATTTTCAGTCTTTTCTCCTTATGCCCACCAGATACACAATCTGAAAAAACAAGTATCTAAATGAATGCCAAGGTATTGTACCCACTGTCTTTCTCCATTTGATTCCCCACCAAAATCAATGGACATCACATGGAAGTAAGTGGCTTAATATTCCTTTAGAATTCCTTTAGAACATTCCTATGCCACTGCTACTTTTCCAACTAGTTCCTAGAACTCTAACCTAATCCCTTATCTTCTAAACTCCACAGATACACAACCTAATCCATCTTCTAAATTCCAAATGAAGATTGCTCATTCCTAACCCTGGGCTTACATTAAACTGAACACAGTGTTACTTTTATCTGTATATTTAACATTTTCCCATAACTGAAAAGTAAGCCAGACACTTTTATGTTAAATCTCTGTTAACACGATGCAAATGTCTCTATTACTCTCCTGGTTGAAGGTAAAGAATGAATTCTCATGATTATATCCTGTTGCTTTCTTGGTATGCTGCTGCACATCACCTACTCTTTGAACAAGGAGAGGGAATATTGCCACCCTCACCTTCCTGGAAGAAGGGGGAGGGTATTAGAAATCAAGTTGAAAATAATTTTAAAAGTCAAAGTAATTTTCTATCACAGAGAGTTTTTAAAGTTTGAGTAAACATAGACTTGCATGCAAAGATGGGCATAACACAAGACAGAAATGGTATGGACCCAACAGAGCAGAAGATATTAAGAAGAGGTAACAAACACACACAGAACTATACAAAAAAGATCTTAATGATACAGATAACCACGATGGTATGATCACTCACCTAGAGCCAGACATCCTGGAGTCAAGTGGGCCTTAGGAAATATCACTACAAACAAAGCTAGTGGAGGTGATGAAATTCCAGTTGAGCTGTTTCAAATCCTAAAAGATGATGCTGTGAAAGTGCTGCACTCAATATGCCAGCAAATTTGGAAAACTCAGCAGTGGCCACAGGACCAGAAAAGGTGTTTTCATTCCAATCCCAAAGAAAGGCAGTGCCAGAGAATGTACAAACTACTGCACAGTTGCACTCATCTCACACGCCAGCAAAGTAATGCTCAAAATTCTCCAAGCCAGGCTTCAACACAATACGTAAACTGAGAACTTCTAGATGTTCAAGCTGGATTTAGAAAAGGCAGAGGAACCAGAGATCAAATTGCCAACAACCGCTGGATCATAGAAAAAGCAAGAGAATTTCAGAAAAACATCTACTTCTGCTTCATTGACTAAGCTAAAGCCTTCGACTGTGTGGATCACAACAAACTGTGGGAAATTCTTCAAGAAATGGGAATACCAGACCACCTGACCTGCCTCCTGAGAAACCTGTATGCAGGTCAAGAAGCAACAGTTAGAACTGGACATGGAACAAATTGGGACTGGTTCCAAACTGGGAAAGGGGTATGTCAAGGCTGTATATTGTCACCCTGCTTATTTAACTGCTATGCAGAGTACATCATGTGAAATGCTGGGATGGATGAAGCACAAGCTGGAATCAAGACTGCTGGGAGAAATATCAATAATTTCAGATATGCAGATGACACCATACTTACGGCAGAAAGTGAAGAGGAACTAAAGGGCCTCTTAATGAAAGTGAAAGAAAAGAGTGAAAAAGCTGGCTTAAAATTCAACATTCAGAAAACTAAGATCATGGCATCTGGTCCCATCACTTCCCCGCAAATAGAGAAGGAAACAATGAAAACAGTGACAGACTTTATTTTCTAGAGCTCCAAAATCACTGCAAATGGTGACTGCAGCCATGAAATTAAGAGACGCTTGCTCCTTGGAAGAAAAGCTATGACCAACCTAAACAGCATATTAAAAAGCAGAGACATTACTTTGCCAACAAAGATCCGTCTAGTCAAAGCTATGGTTTTTCTAGTTGTTATGTATCAATGTGAGAGTGGACCATAAAGAAGGCTGAATATTGAAGAATTGATGCTTTTGAACTATGGTGTTGGAGAAGACTCTTGAGAGTCCTTTGGAATGCAAGAAGATAAAACCAGTCAGTCCTACAGGAAATCCTGAATATTTACTGGAAGGACTGATGCGGAATGAAGCTCCAATACTTTGGCCCACCTGATGCAAAGAGCTGACTCATTAGAAAAGACTGATGCTGGGAAAGACTGAAAGCAGGAGAAGAGGATGACAGAGGACAAGATGGCTGGATGGCATCACCGACTCAATGAGCTTGAGCAAGCTCTGGGAGATGGTGAAGAACAGAGAAGCCTGGCGGGCTGCAGTCCATGGGGTTGCGAAGAGTCGGACACGACTGAGCAACTAAACAGCAACAAAATACAGACTTATGCGTAGAAACTTTTTCAAAACTGAAAGACTGAAGCCAACAGTGAAAAATTCCAAGGTTGTAAACATGAGCTTTCTAAAATCGTTTTTAACTAAAATTGGACAGTTGTACACACACACACACACACACACGTTTGGTTTTACCTGTGTCTAACCATAACACCTTAAATAAGGATTGGGTCTAATCAGCTACTATGAAAGAACTGTTTAGCCAATTCATTCTACCCATGAGCAATACCTGGTAAAAACAGGAAAATATATTACTATATTTTTGCTTTCAAGTTATATAAACAACGCCTACGGTTCTACACATTACTCCGGAACCTACAATATGATCACTGTGAGAACACTTCTTCCAAGATTTCTTAGATGGGTCAATGGGAAGACAGCATGGCTCGTCAAGGACACCCACCCACCCACCCACTCAAAGTACCTTGATCACCACTTTCCCTGGGCTGGCATAACTGTTCTACGTTCTCTCGGCTGTGACTGTTCCTTCCCACCTTGACCTTTGCCATATCCTCACCCTGTATAGGAACTCTGTTCTGCTTCCTATCAGAACGCAGGAGCCAGTTCTATTTCTTCCAGACCCAGGGCTTCAACAAAGGCCTACTTATTTTTAGGTGTTCGCTGTGAAAAGACCGGGTCTCGAGAAGATATATGGCGATAGAGGTTTGGAGCCCACGAGGGTTCCGCGAAGACTCAAGAAAGCCAGCCTAACGCGGAGGTCCCCGTGACCGCCACTGGACACAGAAGGGCCTCATCGTCCATGGGCCCCGTCCAGGAGAGGCGCTGGCGGGAAGAGGGGCGATGCCGGTGCCGCGCCGACTTCTCGGCAAGCGCGGCCGACAGCGGCTCCCGGGCGCTTCCCTGACACCGCCAAGGAAATGCCCGCGGGCGTGGCGGTTGCCCCCTCGACGGCCGAGCGCCCTGCCGCTGGCCAAGGGCAGAGGAGGAGGGGCAGGACTCACCCTGCGGCTCCGGCCGGGGCCCCGAGGGCGGCGGCGGCTCCTGGTGCTGCAGCGGGGAGGTGGAGGCCGAGGCCGAGGCCGAGGTGATGAGGAGCCTCTGGAAGCGGTTGGGCGGGCGGCAGGGCACCTCCAGGCCGGCCGCCAGCTTGGCCTTGTTGGCGCTGGTGAGCCTCTTGAGGTGCACAAGCAGCTGCGGCTGGTCGCGGCGGAAGTGCGGGCTGTGGAAGTGGTGGAGCGGCCCGTCGCCCGCCGGCCCGCCGCCCCCCGGCGCCGGCCCGGGCCCCGCCGCGCCCGGCCCGCCCAGCACCACCTTGCGGAAGCCGTAGAGGTTGAGCTGGCGGATGAAGCTGGTGAAGTTGGTGGTTTTGAAGAGCTCGGGCTCGGCCCCGGCGCCCCCGACGCCGCCGCCCCCGCCGCCGCCGCCGCCGGCGCCCCCGGCCCCACCGCCCCCGGCCCCCGCCCCGGGCGGGCTGAGCAGCTCGGCCTCGAAGAGCGGCTGGTCGATGAGCAGCCCCTCACCGCGACCGTCCCAGCGGATCGAGCGGTACCGGGGGCTGTTCACCAGCCGCCACAGCTTGGCGGGGAAGTTGTTGGGGTTGATGGGGGTGGAGAGCAGCGCCTCCTCCATCACCCCGCCCGGGCCCTGGGCCTCGCCCCGCCGAGCCTGGCTCTCTCACCCCGTTCTCGATCTCCCCCCCACCCTTCGGCGGCCTTCGCTCCGCCCTGCCCCCTCCAACCAGCGCTCCGCCGCCGCCGACCCGGGGACCGTTGGTGCACGAGCCCTCTGCGGCGCCCGCCGGGGCGGCCAATGGGGCCTCGAGTTGCCGCTGCGCGGCCGCAGTTGGCGCGAGCCGACCCGCCCCTTGAGCCCGGGCCACGTGCACCACAGAAAAGGCGCGCTCGCTGAGGGAGCCGGAGGCGCTGGGGCCCGGGGCCCGCGGGCCGGTGTCGCGTCCTGCAGAGATCCACCGGGGGTATCCGCGGCGGAATGCGGAGACCCGTGTCCTGCACCGCATCAGGCAGCGGGGCTGTGGGGCTTTAGAATTCAGGAAGTGCGAAGTGGGTGTTAACAAATCCGGCCATTCTCAAAAACACATTCTATGCTCTTATTAGTCCTAACAGTTGAATTGCTTGTCTCTCCAAATAAAAATGGCGATGGTGGTATAGTACCCTGAGTGCACAAACTGAAAAGAGTGGCATTTTATCTGTTCTGAAATATACTCTCTTCAGCCAATGCTTTGCTCAAGACCATTTACCCAAGGTGGAATGAAAACAGGAGCCTATGAGGGAACCGGGCAAAGATAAGTATAATCCTGTGTGCCTGATCAACCAGCTGGTGAACTTTTAGACAAAGAGAAATAAAGCTCACATCAGATGGGACCAAATTCAATGGGATCCATAAGGATAACGGCCTGTCTGATCAATAAATGACAATACAGCTGATAAAAAAGAGAGGGCCATTTTAAACATGGAAATAGCTGGGAGACAGAGGAGTAATGTTTCAGTTCTTTCTCAGGGTCAAAAGAAAAAATGAGTGTTTTCTTAGAAGTTAAAAATGAAGAAAAAGACCCAACAAAGCAGCACTAATATAGAGATTTTATTTAAACTGTATTGAGTTTTTACAGCACATTGCATGTTTGTCACAACGCAACTGCACAGTTTGGATTTTTGGCCACATCATGTCACTTACATCCACAAGAGCTCTGAAAGGAGTATTTGATGAATACATCTGAGCCAAGAGCCCAGAGTCTCTCTCCAAGGCCATGCAGTATGTTCATTGATGGGACAGTCCCTCAAAACAGCCATTCAAAGCAGACAGATACAGTCTCCTCAAATGTCACCAATCGAAGTGCAATGAAAGTCGAGTTAATTAAAAAGCCACTCACAACTGGCAGTAAATTGTAATGACTGAGAAAATGCTCATTTTATGTATTGGAGACAAGGAATAGTTTGTTACTTTTTCAATGAATTCAGGAATTTCCCAGACACAAAATCTCCATTATTCAACTCCATTTAAACGAAAAAAAGTTCTGCTAGACTGACCTAGATACACCAAAACTTTTTAGGTTACATCCATGGCAAGCATAAAAAGCACAGATGCTTCTCTGTAGGGCTGAAGAAAAGGTCAGGACAAATAATAGTTCTTGTTCTAAATGCAGATCCTAGGTATTTTCAAAGGAAAAAAATTTTTTCCAGGAAGCAACATGAACAAGTAGCAGTTAGACAGCTACCATAGTTTTAAAACAGGCTGAGCCTAAGTGTAATTTACCTTTTCTACACCAATGAATCAAGGAAAACGTATAAGGAAATCCTAGTGGTTTCACTGTAAGTCAAGGAGACTGTATCTGTCCTAAGCACTGTACATGGCTAATATCACTGTATCTTTTGGTTAAGTGCCACTGGTACATATTAAGATGAAAACAAACAAACAAAAACAATGTTTGGTCCAAATGGACACGTTTTCTCTCCCAATTTTGGTATCAAGGCTTTATTCTCTTCTTCTGTTTGGGTTCCATTGTTAAGTGCACAGAAATAGACAGCAGCATTTGTACTGAAACCCTCACATACCAAACAGCGTATTCTAGGAGGTAAAAACCAAACGCTAAATTCTACCCTCAACGTGTCAAGTGTTCAGGATAAGAAGCAGTGTGACCCAGAGGAGGCAGCAGCCAAGGGAAAGACAACATGTGGGAAGTGGGCAATGGAACAAAGACCCCCCCCAAAAAAAACCATTGTTTTATTTTCATGCCAGGAGAGGATCAAGGTGTAGCTCCTGTGTTAGCACCAGGACAACTAGGAAAAGTCAGGCGCAAAGGGTAGGGCACAATCAGCAAATATTTCACAAGGATAATTTCTGCTTTTCCCTTCTCATTCTTCACAGTGCTTACCTCCAGAGCTGCCAATGAGTAACAAAGACTACTGCCTTCACAGCTCCAAATAACTGATGTCTGCCAGGACTGAACATAGCAGAGTTTTCCTCTGCTCCGGAAAAGGTCTGTCTCACTCCCTAAAACTGTCCCCCTAAACTGAATGTTCACTGAAGGTGGCTGATGAGCCAAGTGAAAAATACAGCAAAACCTCCACTAGCTGGACCAGTCTTTAAAACCAAACTCCACAGAAAGACAGAACTAATGCAACTAGAGGGAGTGCCTCTAAAGACTGAGCCTTCATGCACAGACACAGAGCACAGAGGTACAGGGTATAGTTCATTTCAAATAGGATAGGAATTCCTATCTTATATACTATAATCTGCTTTTTTCAAGGTGGAGGAGAGATGGATCTGGTTATCACTTGGAGTTTGGTTATACATATGCCTCTCTATTGCTGTTTAGGGCACACATCACCAGGTAGTATCTATGAAATCATCATCTTGTGACCCCAGGAGAAAGAAACTGGAGTCACCAACTCAACGTTAAGCTTCCAGACTCTGGGTCTGGATCAGGACCATTACCCCCAAGGTGAGGGTCTCACTAGGAGAGGACTCCCGCCAGATTGGAATTCCTCTGCCCCAGTCTCATGGTACCAAGGAGGATTTCTCAAGACTGTATCTTTGAGCTCTGTGATTTCATGAGCCACACCAAGGAACCTTCAAAAACTACACCTGAAGCATATCCTCCCTTCAAACCTGCTAAAACTGGACAGGTCTTCTCCTCTGGCATTCAACTGGAAGCTGTAGCAATGGGTTTCTTCAGATGTTGGCTCATGAGTTCCCTGGCCCGAGATACTTGGATATGTTCGTAACATGAGTTACAGACGAGAACTGGGTCATAGAGTTGTTGATCAGGAATGGGCAACTTCAGGTGACAGCAGCCAGCACAAAATACATTTCCACAATTTCTGCCAAAGCACAAAGAAGGAAGAGTTCATCAGAGACGCCCACATACTGAGAATGAATGATACTCTAAAAGGCCTTACGTGAGTAAATAAAAAGAAAAGTTGGGAAAAAACAAAACTAGTTCCTATAAAGGTATCTCCGTTATCAGATTAACTCAATTTAGTTCATATCTACATCCCTCTCTATGGCTTTACAAACCCTACTGAATCACACAAAACATGTTACCTGCAATGGTGTCTGCGTTTGGCCAACCAGAATTCACAGTCACAATTATAGCAATGTGATGCCATGTGGTCTGGAACCCAGCGAGTCACCTAACAGAGGGCAAAAGGAAAAATTCCAGCAACACTGCAGCAAGGAAAGCATCCTGGAAGAAAAGGACAAGGTCTAGGTGGCTACTACTTGCCTACAGAGAGTCAACTCGGGGAGAACATGTCACTCGTCTCTGAAAATTATAAGAACTCCCTACCTTGCAGAAGGACCCGCCACGTGTTTGCCTGGACATACCTCAGTCTCTTTCTTATCAACAGGTTCCCAGCTTGCTTCTGAAAGGCAGTCGTCACTGTGATCAGAGCCAAAATCTTCTGTATCACTGCCATCTGACTCCTTCAAACACGTCTAAAGAAAAAGCCAAGGCATTACCACCATCGCCTTCATCATCTCTAACATTTATCGTTCACTATGTGTCTGTCAGGCACTAAGTACATCACATGCAGGAACTTATTTAATTCCTGACAATCTTATAAATGTATGCTATTATTATCCCTACTTTTACAAATAAGGAAATTAAGCCACAGAGAGAATTAAGAGCTGATAGCTAGTAAATGTGGGATTTGGACCTAGCATTCTGGCTTCAGACCCATGCTCTTAACCAACATGCTGCATCACAGTATAGAAAGAATATTTCTCCTGTTACATTCTAAACCAGGAGATCGCAAGCTCTGGCCCACAGGCCAAACTGGCCCACTGCCTGCTTCTGTAAGTCAGGTTTCTCTGGAAGACAGCCACACTCAATTTATTAACACATGGTCATTATGGCTGCTTCTGCACTTTGACAGAAGAGCCTAGTAGCTGTAAAGAGACAATACGTCTCTCAGGGCCTAAATTATTTACTATCTGGCCCTTTACCGAACAAATCTGCTGACTCCTGTTCTAAACCATCACTCTAAACGGTGAAAAAGAAGTTGCTAGCCCTGACCATCCCACCAGCAGAGAACTGCACAGCAGGCAATTGGGAATGTTCTAGAGCTTCTTCCAAGAAGCTCCCTGAGGACTGCTGTGCCTCGTCGTCTCTCAGCTGGCTTATTCCAAGAGGTCCTAACCAGCCTCCCTGGTTTTCAACTGCTTCATCCACTTGACACACTGGTGCTAGGGTAGTACTCTTTTTAGCACTCTATTTTTTTATTTTTGGAGGGGCGCAAGCCATGCCCTTAGTTTCCTGACCAGGGATGGAATCCAGGCCCCCTGCACTGGGAACTCAGAATCATAACCACTGGACCGCCAGGGAAGTCCCTCTGGGGCAGGACTCTGATCCTATGATTCACTAGCCAAAACTTTTACTCCCCTGAAGGTAGAATCCACACAAAACGAGCTCTCAAGCTGAGCTCTCTAATCCCTTCCCACTTCCCAATCTCACCTCCCACCACACTACCAACTCCCTCCCTCACAGTCAAGGCACAAGTGTGCATGCATGCACGCACATGTGCAAACACACACACCTCTTTATTCAAGCCACACCCCTAGAATACCTCCATGCTTCTGCAAATGGGATTCCTTTTTCACTGTCTGTGTGGCTAAAAGTAACCCATCCTTCAGCACTCGGGTCAAGCACTATCTTCTTAGGACAGCCTTCCCTGACCTTTGACTCCCCTAGGGCCCCTGATACCCCTGATGGGCTTCCGACCATCATGTCACTTAAGAACAGCGTTCTAATGGTGGGCTTGACTCTCCCAATAGACTGTGAGCTCCCTGAGAGCAGAGCAAGGTCTCTCATCCTACAGCCCACCCCTCTAACTCAGTGGCACATAGCAAGTACCCAGTGAACAGCTATGGGGCGGGTGAAAGGCTGGATGCGGGCAGGCCATGAGTACTTACAAAATCGTCCTCATAGTCCATGGGGGGCTCCGCTGGAGGGGCGCAGCAGTGGCGGATATCCAGCCTCATCTGAAGCTCACGCACCTGTCGACGGAGCTGCTCCACTTCCTGCTTGTACCCCGCTTCGATCTGCCGTAACCTGTGCTGGATCACATCCGTGGGGAAGGGGAGTCCGTCGTCGTCCAGGTAGAGAGGAGGCACTGGAGAAGGGCAGCTCAAGGGGACAGGCTTCATGCTGGGGACCTGCTTTGGGTGACCGGACAGCCACATCCGGTTGTTTTTTCCACCTGGACCAGTACAGTGTCCACTGGAATGACTAGAACAGACCGGCGACTTCACCCCTTCTCTCTGAGCCCACTGGCCCCCAAAGCAGGGCCCCGGTGCCCGCGTCTGCTTACTGCTCGCTTTCTTGCTACAACAGCCGTAGGAAAGCAGCCGTCGAGGGGTGGTCTCCCCACTGGGGAGGGAAGTCACCATCCCGTGGAAGCTGTCCCAGTTGGACCCTAAGAAAGAGAACTCACTAATCTGGCTCTGAGAAATTGGCTTTCGGGCCAATTCCAATGGCACTTTTCCCAAGCGGGGGTTCTCCAGCAACTGCCCGTTCCTATGATTCCCTCTCTTGCCTGTGTCTTCCTCCCCGTGAATCGTATCTAGCACAGAACTAGGCGGTTCCTGGTGGGCGACACTTGCTGCAGACCCCGGGGGGTCCTGGTTGAGAACGTCAGCGCTGGGGTCTGGAGGAGTTTGGCAGGTAGCACTCGGTGGGTGGCAGAGGGTGCCCAGACCATGATCTGGGGCACGTCTGGAGGGCATGCCCAGCACAGAGTCCAGCTGGGCCTGCTGGAGGGCACCTGGGAGGGGGTTCTGGGAGGACTCAGGAAAGTCACCGGTTCCTTCACGTTTGTCCGAGATGACTTTAGAGAGAGCGTGGATAGCTGCTTTTTCAGGACAGTGTTCAGGTGGCTCCTCTGTGCCATCCAAAGTCCTATCCAGCTCGTCCTGGGCAGGAGGGCCTGGAGCTGGGGCCTGAGTCTCTGCGAGGGCTTTGATCTCAGGCTCAGAAGTGCTGCTCTTCGTTTCCTGGGGCACTGTGGCACTGAGCAGTTTGTAACCTGGAGAACCGTTTCTGTGACTCTTAAAAGGTTTATTGCTCAAGTAGTCCTTCTGGCTGCTGGGCAGCGAGGGAGGACCCGCCACCTCCCCTATAGCCTGCTGGGGACCTCCGGCCCCAGACTCCACAACGGCAGTCTGCGATGCCTCGGGATTGCCATGCCAGGGCTCCAGGCCTGCTCTGGCCTCCTGACAGTGGTTATTCAGGTTGGGGTCACTGGATGTGCGCGTCAAGGGGCTGCTTGTGTCACAGGCAGAAAGAAGATCATCCATAGATCTCGTTTTAGGTAATCTGCAAAGACAATATACCACCTCCAGGTCAGGAACTGAAAGCTACCTCCAACAGACAGAATTGGGTCATCAAAACACTCAAAGCCAGAGTTCACAAGAAATAACATTTAAGATTACAAATAACCAATGTTCAAGTTTCCTTGGCAGTCCGGTGGTTAAGAATCTGCCTGTCAAGACGGGTCACAGGTTCGATCCCTCATCCAGGAAGAGCCCACATGCAGCGGGCAACTAAAGCCCGTGCACCACAACTACTGAGCCCGTCTGCCCAGAGCCTGTGCTCTGCAGCAAGACAAGCCCCTGCAGCAGTAAGAAGCCCCTCCGCAGCCGGAAAAGTAAAATACATAGATAGATCTTTAAAAAAAGATACAAACAGCCAATGCTCACTGCAAAACTCTGTGCTGGGGCTTCCCTGGCAGTGGTTAAGATGTTACACGTCCACTGCCGGAGGTGCAGGTTCGATCCTTGGTCTGGGAACTAAGATTCTGCATGCCACACAGCATGGCCACAAAAAAGTAAAGAGTCTGCTCTGCAAAAGTGTAGGACTTGAACCCCCTCCTCAGGAACCCAACCCAGGGTCTGTCCTCAGTTTTCATCAGTCTTTCCTCACAGTCTCCCTTGAATACTCAACCACTCCCATAACCTCAGCTGCCTTATAAGCTGATGCCTTCCAATCTACCCTTCCAGCCAGGAATACAACTCAGCCTCAAACCTTACATGCAACCACCCCATAACACACAGCAAGACAGAAAGATGGTAGGTCGTGGAGTTGGATGATACTGGTTCCGACACTGATTAGATACATGACTACAAGTGAGCTATTTAACCTCTCAGACACTTGGTTTCTCTTCTCTATAAAATGACGATAAATTACCTTGCCGAGATGCTATAAGGATTCAAAGTATAGGCAACCAACCACAAACTTATTAAGGCTTCACTCATGACCTCATTTTTATAACCTTCCTTATTATAAATTATCCCTCCATCACAGCAGGGACCAGCATGGCTTTTTACAACCATTTAGCGGCAGCGTACTCCTCTGAGGCCCAAGTCACCATGGAAACTTCCCCAGTATACAGTTCTAGAGACATTTGTGTACACCAAATGGGCAACCAACATTTTCAAGAATAACTGCCCTCAGCCTGGATGGGAGGGGAGTTTGCAGGAGAATGTATATGTATGGCTGGGTCCCTATGCTGTCCACCTGAAACTATCACAACAGTGTTAATCGGCTATACTCCAATATAAAATAAAACATTGAAGAAAAAAAAAAAGAATGACCACCCTAATTTTTAATACAATTCTATAAAGTGTTCAGAGCAACAAAACTGAGGGAAATTTGCCAAGAAACTAGAGAATTTGCTGGACTTTCTTTTTCAGAGGCCTCACTCAGCCAAGCCCACACTGAAAAATCCTTCAAACATAGTTACAATAGAGCTGATTTTTTTTAAAGTGTTTGGTTTTTTAAAAATTATTAGTACTTCTATAAAAGTACTCTTGTGTTTGATTTTACTCTGTGATCGATTTTGATTGCTGTGTGTCAGTGTGGTTAACAGATTCCAAGAAGGCAATAACAACATTATGATCATAGCCTCTGGAGTCCCATAGTCCAAGCTTGAATCTCAGCTTGGCAACTTTTTAGCTTTTTTCTTTATTTTTTATTATGAAACTTTCAAACACACAAAACAAGTAGAAAGTATGAAGAATTCCAATGTACTCTTTAGCCAGACTCGACAACAGCAACAGCCTGCTGTCCTCCACAGCTGAGTCCTGTGTGCACCAAAGGTCTAATTAACAATGAGGGGAGCAAGAACGACGTCTGAGGAGTTTGGAACCACGAGAGAACGTATCCAGCGAATGTGGTCGGGGACAGCTAAGTAGAGAGGACAGAATCTGAGCTGGGGATGGAAGAATGTGTTGGACTTTAATGGAAGAAGAGGAAAGAGAGCAGGATGTTTTTGATCTAGGGAAAGGTAGAACCGAAGGTGAGTCAGGTCAGCTGTGAGAGAAACCATTTCCTTTAAAACCCTTATCCATGAAATCCAACTCCACCTTGAACTGCCTACAGCACACCTCCTCTTTGTTGTCAAGATATTTCAGTCCCAACCTGCATGTATCTCTTCCATCTCTCCGCACTGACTCATCTTCTCAACTTTACAGTGTCTACGTGCAGGCGTGCTCAGCCACTCAGTCGTGTCCGACTCTTTGTGATCCCATGACTGTAACCCACCAGGCCCCTCTGTCCATGGAATTTTCCAGGCAAAAATACTGGAGTGGGTTGTCATTCCCATCTCCAGAGGATCTTCCTGACCCAGGGATCAAACCTGCATCTCCTGCGTTGCAGGCAGATTCTTTACCAGTGAGCCACCTGGGAAGCCCCTCAGTTTCTACAGATGGTACTGATATCCTCCTGGTTTCTAAGCTCAGAGATTTGGGACCTGACTTTGGTCTCTTAACTCTTCACTTCCACCTTCCAACATTCAGTCAGCAACACAGACTGCCAATGACTTCTCAACAACATCTGAATTTAATTCTGTCTTTTCCCGTCATATCTGAATTACAACAGTCCTGGCTGGCCTCCGTGCTTCCAACTACCCTGCTCTCTGGTTAATTCTTGAAAAATTCCTTTTTCACCAGGTCACAATGACTTACTACTGACACCTGAATCAAAATAAATTCCTCAGTATAAAAGCCCTCAAGGAACTATCCTGTTTCTTTCTTTCTATTCTTCAAAATACCCCTTCCCAGGGATTCTCTGCTGGTCCAGTGGTTCAGAATCCACCTTCCAGTGCAGTAAACTCGGGTTCGATCCCTGCTCAGGAAACTAAGATAAGATCACACATGCCTCGGGGCAACTAGGCCTGTGCACTGCAACTACTGAGCCCACACCTCCGCTAGAGAGAAGCCTGTGCGCTGCAACGAAGACCCTCCATGCTGAAACTAAGACCCAACACAGCCAAAGGCAAAGAAATAAATTTTTTTTTTTAAATGCCGCTTTCCAATCCCTGCCAGCTCCAGCTCCAAAGAGGTGGTGCTTCTTTTTAAAAGAAATTCTCTCTCATGTATCCTATTCTTTTGGACCCCTCTCCACTAACCTTGTTACCAAGCTTGTAACTTCCTTTATTCCATTCACTTGTTCATTTAAGCATTTACTAAAGCACCTATTACGTTCCAGGCCCTGAGCCAGGTACAAGGGACACTAAAAAGCCATGGTTCCTGGGACTTCCCTGGTGGTCCAGGGTCTAAGTACTGCCAATGCTGGGGCCCTGGGTTCAAATCTGGTCAGGAAACTAGATCCCACATGCTGCAACTAAGACCAAGTATAGGCAAATAAATAAATATAAAAATAAGTAAGAAAATAAACTTAAACCAAAAAAAGGCCATGGTTCCTGCTTGGTCTTCCACAAAAACCTCTGCATCAACAGTCACCAAATGACCCGTTTCTTACTTCCCATTTCTCTAATGGCTTTGAACAAGACACATTCTATTTATTCACTTAGATGCTAACTTAGAATTGTCCTCCAGCTGTCCTACGCCTTATCTCACAGTTTTTAAAAAGTATCTTAAATAGATCAATATCTTCTATGTCTTTCATACAGCCTGTAAAACAGTAGGCAGCTTGTAGGTATTTAAGAAACATTTATTGATTTGAAAAA
Source organism: Budorcas taxicolor (assembly GCF_023091745.1). Classification (NCBI taxonomy): domain Eukaryota; kingdom Metazoa; phylum Chordata; class Mammalia; order Artiodactyla; family Bovidae; genus Budorcas; species Budorcas taxicolor. The sequence continues at coordinate 9,344,805 of NC_068928.1, forward strand.
TTAGATATTGATTTAAGGCAATGGTTGTTAAATGGGTCACAGAACGTGCTGAGAATCTGATAAAAAGTTATGGCCCCTCTCCTGCAAAAGGAAACTTATGAACTGGTACCCCAATTCTGCATAGTTCACGGAATAAGAATATCACAGAATTCCTGAAGCCTATCCATAGGCCCTTGACAACTGACTCAGTTGCAAAGATCTAAAATTTATAGCTTAGAAGGTTGGGGGTTTTGTTTTCCTTTATAATATTCAACCAATTATGTTAAGTTATATTTTAATTTTAAAAACTTTCCACCAATAAACAAAGATCAAAATTTGAAATGCACATATCCCTTGAACCCAGTATTTTCATTTCTAAGCATTTATCTGGCAGAAACACTAGCATAAATGCAAGGTATAGGTAACACTACTGTTTAAAAAAATGGTTTAGACGGTAAATATTGTTTGTGTGCGTGCGTGCACATGCGCTCAATCATATCTGATTCTGTGACCCCATGGACTGTGGCCCACCAGGCTCCTCTGTCCATAGAATTTTCCAGGCAAGAATATTGGAGTGGGTTGCCATTTCCTTCTCCAAGGGACCTTCCCCACCCAGGGATCGAACCCACATCTCTTGCATCTCCTGCACTAGCAGGCAGGTTCTTTACTAGCTGAGCCACGGGGGAAGCAAATATTGTATGTATTGTACCAAAAAACTTTTTAAAGATATGTTAAGTAAAACACCCCCTATAATGATTAAAAAATGGAAATCACTTAAATGACCAATTGAAAATTGGTTATGTAAATTTCCATACACTCTACTTTTCGACTTATGCAGCCACTAAAAACAATAAAGCAGCTTTATATGTGCTATCATGGGTTGACATCCTGATGCACAGTGGAGAAAACAATTTTCAGAACAATGTGAAAAATACGGTCATTGTATTTTTAAAAATGTTTTTATATGAAAGTGCGGATATGTCTGTGTAGAGAGAAACATCTGGGAGGCACCAAAGTGGCAACAGTGAACACCTGTGGGGACAAGGAGCCGGGAGAGAGGACTGTCATTTTTGACTTTTATATTGTTTGGCTTAAAAAAAAAAAAAACAGATATCACTCTTATAATTTAACCAATCTCCATTCTACTTCCCCCGATAGTCAGCCAGAATGTAACTTTAATTTTTACGTCGCCCTTTAAATTCTGAGGGAGTGATGTGAAGGCCGTTCCCCTTCAGCAGACCCATTTCCCTGACAGCCAGATGCTGCTGGGAGCTGTGGACACAGCAAAGGTTATTAGTGAGATAGCACGCTCCACAGCTCTTCTATCAGGTAATATAAATCAGGACCATTCCCACAGACCTGCCTGAAACAGTCCTTTCAGTTCTGTTCTCCTCTCCCCTGGGTGTGTCACAAAGGATGATGGCAGCATGGAAAAAAGGTAACCATTCTTATCTTAAGAAAGGGTCTTGAGAACACACAGAGTGCCCTCCAAGCTAGCTACCAGCCCTGAGCCAAGTTTTGCCTTCAAATGACTCGAGAAGTTACTTTAAAGTATTTCATAAAAGGAAGAAAACAGCATGTAGGCAAGGCACAAAGCAGCCAACGCCTTCGTAGAGGAGAGAGGAAAAGGAGCCCCTCTTACCTGTCCAGAGAGCGGCCGGAGAACTCCTGGCTCTGAGCCACTGGGGAGAGGTAGAGGTCCATGCTCTCCTCCCCAAGTGTGCACGGAGATGAGGCCGGCAGATACACAGCTGTCCAGAGGTGCAGCGCCCGGACGTGACACACGGGATGCAGGACCTAGGGAAGCAGCCCCGTACTCAGGTTCTGTGAGATGTTTCGGGTCCCCCTTCCTTCCCAAGACTCTGGGTCCTTGTTCTTCCCGCTGCCTCGGGACAGCGCCCCCCAGGCCCCCAAGATGCACCTGGGGGATAAGGGTCGGGACTCACCATTTCTGAGCCAGGCGTGTAGAGGAAGTTGTGGAAGTTCTTGTTGCCGGCTCGTAGGAGGGCCCACACGGAGCAGGTCCGCTTGTAGATGTTACGCTTCTCCCGCTCACAGGGGTTGTTGGCCAGGAAGGTGCCGTAGAGGCAGGAGTACGTGTGCTGTACCAGCTTCACCTAGACAGCGGGACAGCTGACACCGGGCCAGGCCACCTGCCGCCAGCCCCCGCCCCAGCCTCGGACGCGCCACTTACCAGGAAGGCCTCGTTAAACTCGAACAGGCAGGGAAACTGCTTGAGCAGCTGGTGGACGGAGTCGAGCCACTGCAGGAACACGGGGCACTGCTCGTTCTGGTCCTCTGCGTTCTCCTGGTGGCCGCAGCGGTCTCCAAACTTGTGCCCAAAATCCAGCCAGTCAGATTCCACCAACACCTGGAAACCCTGCAACCAAGACGAGGTTCGAGCGGAGGGCCTCTCTGGGAAGGCCATGGTGCTCCCTGCCAGGGATTCCCAAAGCAGGGGGGCTGGCAGCTTCAGAGAAGAACAGGCCCAAACCTGGAAGAGGACTCTGAGCTACCCATGTCCTCCGGGGAAAGATCCCCAGGCAGACCCAGGGGGCTCAGTACCTCCCCAAACTCCCCTCCTAAAGCTCTTTCCCGCCCAACCCCTTAGTACCTCCAGTGTCCTGTAATAGGGGTCCAGGAGAATCTTGGCCAGCGCAACGATCTGCGGCGTGCGATCCCAGCCGTCTGAGCAGTGCACCAGAACGGGCCGGCCCTCCCGGTCCACGGTGTTCGCCACGAGCACCGCCGCCTTCAGCATCACCGACAGGTGCTGCAGCCACTTGGTGCTCTCCAGAGCTGACAACCAGCTACGCGAGGGCAGAGGTCACATCTGTCACTAAGGGGGCCGAAGCTGCAGCAGTCTCTCTGCCGGCCCCGGGCCCTACACCTTAACTAAGTCCCCTGTGAAAGCTGATGCCAAGAGGTCTAGCCCAGGGCCCTCCTGCCAAGAGACATCTAGCGAGATGGTGGGGAAGACAGAACCTATGGCCAGCGAGACACCCTGCCGATCAACAGAGGATCTGGGAAGCATCACACGTGCTTCCAGCCACTCTGCCTCCCAGTTCTCTGTGTTCTTAGAGGACAACGAATTCAAACAAAAGGAACCCAGTGTCCTGTAGCCCCGCCAAAGCATTGGTTGTGAAATGGAAGAAGCGTTCTTGGAACTGGCCCACTGCCCCCAGGCCCCGGAGTTTCCGGTACCTCACAACTCCCATCTCCCCACCGGATCTTCCCAGCATGAGAAGCACTGGGTAAGGGATGAAGCTGGAGGGCGGACAGAAGCAGAGCTGGGCACACCTACTTGCTGGGATCCGGCATCTGGCTACACACAGCACGGAGGTACTGGAAGCTATTCCGGATGGCATGGATGTTGGCCATTCCCATGAACACGACCTCACAGTTGGGGTAGTACTCTGCACACACACAAGGAAAGCAAGAGCGTGAGGACATCCTGGAAACAGGCCTCCAGGACAGGAGCGGTCCCAGCGGGTGAAGCTCCCCTAGCAGGGCAGGCCGCTCCAGGCTGGAGCTGAGTGTAGCTTGGAAATCTAAATACCCTTTTATCTCTCAAGTGCCATATACTAATAGTGGGAACACCACCACAAATGACAATGATGCCTAAGTACGACTCCTAATGACAAGGGACAGTAAATCCTCAACAAACAGCAGCTGCTCAGTGCCAAGAACTTTATATGTGTAACCTCTAATCGTCCAACAACTTTGTGAGGGATGTTCCATCCCCATTTTGCACATGGAAAAGAAAACTCAGAGATTAAGCAATTTCAGCACAGTCACAGCCAGTGAGCAGAGTCCTGATCCCAAGCCGGGTTTGTTTGGCTCCTTCCATGCACAGGCTGCCCCCGAGGCCCCACACCCAGGCTGGCTGCAGACGCTGGGGTAACGGCAATACCTTCACACTCACAACCGCCACCCTTGGCCCTGTTGGCCACCGCCGCCGTGTAGGATCGGGCATCCAGGATCAGCAGCTTCTGGGGGGCAGCCGTGCTGCTCTCTACTCCGGAGCACGCCGTCAGGGAAGAGTCTGCATACACCCAGGGCAAGGGGAAGACCCTGGGTCGGTCAGCGCCCAGGAGCACCCTGCCCGGGCCACTGCCTTTCACAACACCCCTCACACCACCACCCCTGCCTCCCAAAAGGCAGGAACCCAGATGCCCTGTATGTTGTCTGCTTCTTCTCCCTCTTGCCCTGGGGTCTCCCTGGGAGCTCAGGAGGCCAAGGTGGGGGCCTGCTCCCCAGGGGGCGGCAACCAGTCACACCTTACCGAAGTCAGTGTCACAGGCCTCGCTGGCCTCACTATTCCCGGTGCTGAGGGAGCCCCCACTGGTCCTTGGCCCTGGGTCCAGGGCACAGGCTTTAGCGATGGATGTGACCAAGTACTCATCGTCAGCATTGCGCCAGCCCCACCAGCTGATCTCGGGCTGGCTGCAGCGGGCAATAGCAGCCCCGTTGCGTAGGTGTCTGACAAAACAGAAGAAACGATCACGCCCTCGGCGTTCACAGCCCCCAGAGGCCTGCCGCTGAGAGCCCAGGGGTCCAAGCTGAGATCTCCAAAGCCAGCGGGGACCACCCGATCATGCAGGCCACAGTAAGAGGAACCAAAAGCCCTTAACATCTCTTGAGGGCTTTACAGTGTACAAAGCACGGTCACATACATTTCTCGGATGCGCTGTGTATTCCCACGGTGATAGACTCATCACGTCTACACAGCCCCTGCTCCAGGTAGAAACCCCAGCAGGAGAGCAAGCCTGAGCCCAGAGCATGAGCAGCTCCAAACCTCCTGGCTGCAACCTGCCTCACAAATGTTTTCTGGTATAGAACCAGGCAATAAAGTTTCAGTTTTGGGAGTCATAGCCAGTCTGTGTCGTGTATTCTTATGTTTTCTTTTTTTAAATAAAATTTTAAATTTTAAGATAAAAATGTAAAAATCATTCATAGCTCACAGACTAAACATATAATAGGCTATAGGCCAGTTTGGTTCACAGGCCATGGTTTACCAACCCATTTTAATGCAATATTTCTCTCTCACACACACACACACACGTGCACGTGCGTCCTCAAAGAAAAGCAAAGAAAAAAGACAAGTGAATAAATTTCCCAAAAGCCTCATCCTAAGGAGAAAACAACAACTAAGCAGTTTTTCTTATAAAATTATTTCACAGCCACTTCCTGAAGAATGTCAATTCCCAGTTAACCACACTACCGCAGACCTCCACCTCTGACTCTCCTCACTGCACCAAGAACGTCTCACTGATGCCTCAGTGCCCACTGCCTCACCTATACACAACCACAGGGATCCGCTTCCAGGAGCGGAAGGAAGCCACGTTCTCCAGCTCTTTATCTGTGATCCATACGGGAACCAGCAGCTTCTGAGGATAACTGGGACACAACCTGTGGAAAGACCAGAGGGGGTCATGGAGCTTGATTAGAGACCTGTAATCACAAGGTCCCCCGGGACGGCTCTGTGGGGAGAGGGACCAGGAGCTCCCTGCCCTCAGGGAGCCAGGAGCTATGCCCACCCTGCTCTACCCACCCGGGGAGGAGGTCTGGGTCCAGAATGGGGTTTGGGTTCCCCGCCCCGCAGCCCTCTCACTTGTAGTTGCTGTTGATGTGTGAGACCCTCCAGACATTCTGCAGGTCAAAACCCATCCTCGCCAGCTCGGCCTCCTGCCGACATCGTACGTGCTCACCTGCAACACAGCCCAGTGCCTATCAGCACTGAGGGCCCGGGGCCGAGAGGGAGGAGGAGCAGGAGGTAAGGAGTGAGTGCCGCTGGCCTCACCTGGCTGACACAGGTGGGTGTGCTGGTCTTCCTCAGTCAGCCCCAGGCACCAGGCATGGTAGGCAAAGGCAAAGAGGTCCTCGGGCTTGGCAGGTCTCGCTGTGGCCCGGCTTAGCCGCGACAGCCACTCTTGGCACTGCTTGAACGTGGAGAAGTGGCACCTGCCAGGCAAGAAGCCATGAAGTGAGGCAAGAGGCGAGCGTGTGCAAGGGCCAGGAGGGCCAAAGACCCAGCCCCGGGAAAGTGTGGGGAGAGGAGACTGCAAAGCGGAAGCTAAGGCCTGAGGACCCCGGGGAGGACCAGGGACACTGGCCAACACCCAAGGGACGCTGTCATAGGGTGATAATTCTCTTCCCAAGAACTCCTGTTTCTGAGACATAAGAATCCCCTCTAGTGGAGCCTGAAGTGAAGTGAAGTCGCTCAGTCATGTCTGACTCTTTGCGACCTGTGGACTGTAGCCCACCAAGCTCCTCCGTCCATGGGATTCTCCAGGCAAGTATACTGGAGTGGGTTGCCATTTCCCTGTTTCTCATATCAAATCCAAATGCTATGAAATCTGGCCCTGGGGGACTTCCCTGCCATCCAATGTAGGAGGTGTGGGTTCGATCCCTGGTCAGAGAGCGAAGATCCCACATGCTTCATGGCCCAAATGCAAAACATAAAAATGAAACCATATTGTAACAAAAATCAGCAAAGACTTAAAAATTAAAAAAGTTTTAAAACTCTGGCCCTGGATGTCTGCTACCCCTTGTATTATCGCCCACAACTCCCCAGCACAAGCTTTCTGTCTCAGGAAGGAAGTCCTGTCTCCTGGTGTTTTCACTCTGCTTAGTGGTCTCCTCTCAGCCTAGCCATGTCCTCCAGATACCCTGAAGACAGCTGCAGGCCCACCTCTTCCTTGAGGCCTTCCCAGCCTAATCCATTCCACAGAGCCCTTCCTCTATTATTCTTAATGTGCTGGGAGTATTAAACAGTAAGTTTTCCCAGAGCCTACTTGAGCTGGAGGGTTTTGCACAAAGGAGTGACATGGTCTGATTATAGAATCACTCTGGCTACTGTATACTGTAGTGAGAGTAGATGGAAGACCCTCTCCCACAGATTGTCTTCCTTCCACAACTAGACTAATCTCCCTGAAGGGAAGGGCAATGCGAATTTCTGTTCTGAATGCCAACAGTCCTAAGTGCACAGCAGGCTCTAAACTGGGCGTCCTTTTCTTTAAAAATTAATTTTTACTGGCATATAATTGATTTACAATGCTGTGTTAGTTTCAGGTGTACAGCAAAGTGAATCAGTTATACACATACCCACTCTTTTTTAGATTCTATTCTCATATACGTCACTACAGAGTATTTACTAGAGTTCCCTGTGCTGGAGAGTAGGTTCTTATCAGTCTTATTATCCTTTTAATAATCCTTGGAGTCATCCCTCTTTCTCTCATATCCAATCTGTCAGCAAGTCCTGTCATCTCTACCTTCAAAATCTGACCACTTCTCACCATTTGTTTGCTACCAACCTGGACCAGCCATCATGACCTCCCACCTGGAGTAACTACAACAGATTCTTAATTAGTCTCCCAGCTTATGTCCTAGCTTTCGCCCCCATCCTGCTTCCATCTCCTGTCAATACAGTAGCCAGAGTGATTCCATCATCAGACCACATCATTCCTTTGTGCAAAACCCTCCAGTGGTTTTTCCACTTCCCTCAAGTAAAAGCCAGTCATTATGACAGCCTGACACTCTCCCAACCTCTCTGATCTTGTATCCCCCACCCTAACCCACGTGCACTCCACTCCAGCCATGCTAGCCTCCTTGCCATTGTGCCAGGTTCCCGCCCGCCTCAGGGCTTTTGCACGCACTGGTCTTTCTGTCTGGCACACACTTCTCCCAAATACCCACAGGTCACTTTCTTCAGGTCTCAAATATCACCTTTTCATTGCATCCATTCTCTGATCATTTTGTTTAAAGCTACAACCTTCACCCCCAATAGTTCAGTTCAGTCGCTCAGTTGTGTCCGACTCTTTGTGACCCCATGAATCGCAGCACGCCAGGCCTCCCTGACCATCACCATCTCCCGGAGTTCACTCAGACTCACGTCCATCAAGTCGGTGATGCCATCCAGACATCTCATCCTCTGTCGTCCCCTTCTCCTCCTGCCCCAATCCCTCCCAGCATCAGAGTCTTTTCCAATGAGTCAACTCTTCGCATGAGGTGGCCCAAGTACTGGAGCTTCAGCTTTAGCATCATTCCTTCCAAAGAAATCCCAGGGCTGATCTCCTTTAGAATACACTGGTTGGATCTCCTTGCAGTCCAAGGGACTCTCAAGAGTCTTCTCCAACACCACAGTTCAAAAGCATCAATTCTTCGGCGCTCAGCTTTCTTTCCAGTCCAACTCTCACATCCATACATGACCACTGGAAAAACCATAGCCTTGACTAGACGGACCTTAGTCGGCAAAGTAATGTCTCTGCTTTTGAATATACTATCTAGGTTGGTCATAACTTTTCTTCCAATGAGTAAGCGTCTTTTAATTGCATGGCTGCAATCACCATCTGCAGTGATTTTGAAGCCCCCAAAAATAAAGTCTGACACTGTTTCCACTGTTTCCCCATCCATTTCCCATGAAGTGATGGGACCAGATGCCATGATCTTCGTTTTCTGAATGTTGAGTTTTAAGCCAACTTTTTCGCTATCCTCTTTCACTTTCATCAAGAGGCTTTTTAGCTCCTCTTCACTGCCATAAGGGTGGTGTCATCTGCATATCTGAGGTGATTGATATTTCTCCTGGCAATCTTGATTCCAGCTTCTTTCTTCCAGTCCAGCGTTTCTCATGATGTACTCTGCATAGAAGTTAAATAAGCATGATGACAATATACAGCCTTGACGTACTCCTTTTCCTATTTGGAACCAGTCTGTTGTTCCATGTCCAGTTCTAACTGTTGCTTCCTGACCTGCATACAGATTTCTCAAGAGGCAGGTCAGGTGGTCTGGTATTCCCATCTCTTTCAGAATTTTCCACAGTTTATTGTGATCCACACAGTCAAAGGCTTTGGCATAGGCAATAAAGCAGAAATAGATGTTTTTCTGGAACTCTCTTGCTTTTTCCATGATCCAACAGATGTTGGCAATTTGATCTCTGGTTCCTCTGCCTTTTCTAAAACCAGCTTGAACCTCAGGGAGTTCACGGTTCACATATTGCTGAAGCCTGGCTTGGAGAATTTTGAGCATTACTTTACTGGCGTGTGAGATGAGTGCAATTGGGCAGTAGTTTGAGCATTCTTTGGCATTGCCTTTCTTTGGGATTGGAATGAAAACTGACCTTTTCCAGTCCTGTGGCCACTGCTGAGTTTTCCAAATTTGCTGGCATATTGAGTGCAGCACTTTCACAGCATCATCTTTCAGGATTTGAAACAGCTCAGCTGGAATTCCATCACCTCCACTAGCTTTGTTGGTAGTGATGCTTTCTAAGGCCCACTTGACTTCACATTCCAGGATGTCTGGCTCTAGATGAGTGATCACATCATCATGATTATCTGGGTCGTGAAGATCTTTTTTGTAGTTCTTCCGTGTATTCTTGCCACCTCTTCCTAATATCTTCTGCTTCTGTTAGGTCCAGACCATTTCTGTCCTTTATGGAGCCCATCTTTGCATGAAATGTTCCCTTGGTATCTCTAATTTTCTTGAAGAGATCTCTAGTCTTTCCCATTCTGTTGTTTTCCTCTATTTCTTTGCATTGATTGCTGAAGAAGGCTTTCTTATCTCTTCTTGCTATTCTTTGGAACTCTGCATTCAGATGCTTATATCTTTTCTTTTCTCCTTCGCTTTTTGCCTCTCTTCTTTTCACAGCTATTTGTAAGCCCTCCCCAGACAGCCATTTTGGTTTTGGAGAATTCCATGGACTGTACAGTTCATGGGGTTGCAAAGGGTCAGACACAACTGACTGACTTTCACTACCATTCAATATATTCTGCCACTGCTGCTGTTTAGTCGCTAAGTTGTGTCCAACTCTTTTGCGACTCTGTGGACTGTAGCCCAACAGCTTCCTTTGTCCATGGCATTTCCCAGGCAAGAATACTGGAGTGGGTTGCCACTTCCTTCTCCAGGGGATTCTCCCGACCCAGAGATAGGACCCACGTCTCCTTCTTGGCAGGTGGATTCTTTACCACTGAGCCACTTGGGAAGGCAATGTATTTTACTTACTTAATATTTACTGCTCATATCTCCCCATTGTAATACAAGCTCTATGAGGGCAGAAAATTATGTCTATTTGTTCCCTGCTATATCCCTAGAGCTTAGAACAGCCTGGCATAAAGTGCTTAATAAATTCATGTTAAATGGATAAATAAATGAGTCGAGAACAATGTGAGTGCTTTTTTTTCTTTTTTAAAAATTATTTATTTGGTCATGCTGGGTCTTAGTTGTGGCATCTGGGATCTAGTTCCCAGACCAGGGATCAAACCCAGGCTTCCTGCATGGAGAGCTCAGAGTCTTAACCACTGGACCACCAGGAAAATCCCAACATGAGAGCTCTGTGCCAGGTAACACCCTAGGTACTCTAGGGTGCGTCATCTCATTTAACCCTTATGAAAACCCTGGCGGCATTATCCCCATTTCTTTAGTCAAGACACTGTGGGTCAGAAAATTGATTCTGCCAACTGAGACAGGGTTTTCACTGTTTCTTCCAAATGAGAAAGGGGAGGCAGTATTTTTCCCTTCTTGCTCCAGAGAAACCCTGTAGCAGGCGGTCTCAACAAGACTAAGGTAAGAGGACCTGAGCGAGACCCCGCCATTCTCACCTCACCACTTTGGAGTCCTTGCAGGCAATGTGCAACTGGAACATATCCCGGCTCTCCACGCTGTCAATCATCCGGAGCGGGACCTGCAGAGGCAGGGCAGACTGGTGCTCAGGTCCCCCTGCTCCATGTCACTCCTCACCCACCTCTGCCCAGAGGCTGATGTGGCAACAGAAGGAAGGAAACCGACATCTACAGATGGCCTGCTAAGGGCCTGGTAACTGTGCTGGGTCCTCCACATGTGACCCCAATTAAAAATCACCAGAAACCTCAAGGCAGGTGTTTGCACACCGTATTATTAAGGAGGAAACTGCACCTCAGCTGAGTGATTGATCAAGGTCACATAGTTGGTAAGTGGCACTCTTCCAGCCAAGTCACTGTGCCCCTAGAAGGGCCTGCAACAGAATCAAGGAAAGAGAGAAGAGGGGGAGGAGAGTGAAAGAGGTAGAAAGACAGACCTTCTGCTAGGAGACAGTAAGAAAAAGAAGGGAACCCCAACTCTTGGGAGATACAACCAAATGGAGCACTGACAGTCCCACCCTGAATTTCACAGGGATTGTGGCTTGGGTGTGGGAGAACAAGACAGGAACTCACGTTGATGACAGAGTCCTTGAACTTGATATGCAGCCGGTAGTTGGAGATGGCAATGAGGGCATCAGCTGCGCGGCCCAGGAACTCCACTCCCTCGCCCTGCAGCACTGTGAAGGGCACCTGCCAGGGGGCAGTGGGACCTCAGTCCAGAAATGAGTCACCCCTTCACTTCCCTCTCCAACCCTTGATTTGTAGGACCCCCTCTGGAAAAGCCAGGCCAAGGCAGGACAAGAGTTTTCTCCATGGTAACAGCACCAGGCAACAGCCATACAGGAAAGCTCTCGCCTTCCCTGGGGCCCAAGGCTCCACAACAGACTCACTCCCCTCCCTCCAGAGACCCAGGAGCAGGAAGCCAGAGCTCCCATACCAGATCCCCTTGGAGATATTTGGAGGTTGGGGAGGAAAGGAAGGGTGTTTCCTGAACCCGGCAGGGAGCTCTACCCACCTCAGGCCCCCAGCTCTTCCTTACCTGCAGATTCTCCTCCTCTTTCACTAGTTCCTTGGGGGGGAACAGATCCTTGGCTTGGATGTACTCCAGGCTGGGGGGCCCCTCCTCACCCTGTGGGGAAGGCCTCAACCCTAAGTCATCAGGCTCCACCTGGCCCATCAGGCCTCATTCTGCTCCCCTCCCCACAATAACCCCACATACACCCCTTAAAAAGGTTCTGGTCTCCAAAGGAGGGAAGAGAGGCCCGGCTTGCTGTGTGAGGAGTGAAGTGGAGGGGGAACTCAAGCCTCTTAAGCCTAAGAGAAGAGCAAGGTCCACAGAGTCACTGGGAATCTGTGCTCTCCAAAGAGGGAATCTCCTGTAGAGCCCAAACTGCCCAAATGAAGGAGAGGAAACGAAGCAAAAGAAGGGCAAATTGGAAAGGTAGGACAGAAGTGGGAAATGGGAAGTGCTGCCCTGAGGAGTAGGAACCAGGTGTGCAAGCTGGTCACAAAGACAGGAGGGGATGCAGGCTGCCCAGGCCACTCCACTGAGGCTTCAATCTGGTGGGTGAAGGAGACAAAGAGGAGGGAAGCGCGGGATTCAGGCCCATGCCTCTAGAGGGCCTTCACGGATGCTTTCAAAAGGAGGATGTGTTTTAGAGTGGAGCTTCCTTTCCAGTTAGGCCCTCACTGCTAATAAGCACCCCCACCTGCCAAGCAACCTGCCCTGCCTGACGATCTGAAGGGAATTCCTGAGGAATCCCAGAGCAAGCAGAAGTAACTCCTTTCCCAGCCACCAGGGAGGGCAGGGAGAGGAGGGGATCAGGCGCCTGGGAGGAACCAGGAGACCCAAGGACACAGAGAAGAAGCCTGGCAATCATGGGGGAAGGGATTGGGGGGGACGGTGAGGAGGGGAGGGGTGGGAACATCTGAGCGGACAGATGGGAGAAGCTGGGAAGGAGCGTTAAGCCAAAGGGGGAGGAGGGGAGGGCGGGGAATGATGCAGAGGTACGGAGGCCCGCAGAGGCAGAGTGGCAGGGAAGATGGAGAAGAGAGGCTGTCTGGGGGACAGTCAAGGAGAAAAGACTGGCGCGTCAGGTGAGGGGTGGAATGGTGGAAGGGGGAGGGGACCGGAGCCAGGGAGACAGCTCAGACATCCTGTGCTCCCTGACCAGCCCCCGAACATCCCAGAAGGCCCACTGGCCACATCCCACACCTCCAAGCAAGGATGCGGCAGACGGGACCAAGACCGAGAGGCGGAGGTAAAGGAGGTACTCGCGCAGGGCGGGGCCTCAAGCTCTGCAGTCAAGGGCAGCGGCTTCGGGGCCAGGATGGGTCACTGAATTCCCATCCCCGGCCTTCGGCAATTCTCGGCACCCAAAGACGAAAGCAAGTCCCGTAAAGAAAAGGGGAAACATCCCCTCTCCCTGCCAGGCAGGGCCCTTGGGAAGGAGGATGGGCTGAAATTCGGAATCTCGAGGGCCGGCCCTGGGCGCGGAGGCGGGTGCAGCCGGCGTCGGGGTCCGGGCCGCCCCCCCTCAACCGCGCCCCGCAGGCGGAGCAGGCACTTACGAAGCAGCTGAGCATGGAGCAGGAAACGCGGGCGGTCAGGCTCATGGTCGCGGGCGGTCTGGGCCAGCGCACATGTCCCCGGAACCGCTGCGCTGCCCGCCGGTCCCGGGCGCCCGCCGCATCCCGGCTGCGGGGCCGGCCAGGTGCAGCCGCGGCGGCCAGGAGGCGAGCGCGGGCGGCGGGGCTCGGCGCGGCTCCCGCGCGCCTCTCCCCTCGGCTCCACAATGGAGCGAGCCCAGCTCCGCCCTCGCTCACGAGCGCGGAAGGGAGGGGAACCCGGCGAGGGGAGCGCCCCGACCGCGCGGGGCGGCGGGCGGGGGCGGGTCGCCCCGGGCCCCGCCCACAGCCAGGGCTCCTCCCTCCCTGCCGCCCCTCCGCGGCCTAGGAGCGCGTCCTGGGGTGGGTGGGGGGCCGCTTCTGGGGTCTCTCAGGACCTGGGGCTGAGCGAGTGCGCCCCCAGCTCCCAAGCGGCGTGGAAGGGGACGGCGAGACCGCCTACATCTTTTCATTCCTCTTCTTCCAAAGTGAGCCACCCCACACCCCTCTTTCACACGTCCGTCCCCACGCCCTCCCAGTCCCCCCAAATCCTGCTGTGAGTTCCAAGATGGATCTCACCTCCCTCCATCGCGGGCCCTTTCCAGTTTCTAGGCTTCCTTCCTTTCCCTCCAAAACCACCACTCACCATTCCCCCGTCCATCGGTGTCTTCCAATCCCTGGACCTCACTAATCCCACTCCCCTTTTGCCCCTTAGAATGGACACAGGTCTAATGACAGTTGGGTCACTGCACACTCCTGAAAGGGAAATTCTGGGGGTTTTTTATTCTAAGGCCCCTGCCCAGCTCTAGTCCTTAAGCTCCACCTCTCCCCTTGTTTCACATCCGCTGTCTTAAGGGTAAGAAAGTCCTAAGAAATTTCTTAGGCTAGAAAAGAGAGGAGCTGAAACTATGAACCACAGAAACTATGCAAACACAAAACTCAAAACCTAAGGGTAGGGGAATGGAGGGAGTTGCGTAGAGGGCCAGAGAATAAGGGCAGTGATAAGACGCTTGAAATGTCACCGAGAGTCACAGGAGGAACTGTTTGAAACCCTACACTCCCAGTGCCTGGTAGCTTTCAGAAACCAGGGCTTTTGTTTGGGTTTTGGTCTTGGGGGAAGGGAGAATAGGAGAAACCTGACACTTTATTAAGCATCTACTATGAGCCAGACATGTTTCAAACATTATCTGGCTAAAACCATTCAACTCTGAAAGAATTTCGTGAGATTTGAGCCTTATAGAGAAAGTCAGTTCACCTAAAGTATTTAAGTGGTGGTGCTAGGATTCAAAATTAGATCAGGCTGACTCCTTTCATGGTATCAGAGAGAGAAAAAGGACAAGGGCTATCAGTGGGTGGGGGCCAGGACCAGCAGGCTTTCTGAGAAGAGACCAGAACAATACTATATACACCACACACCCACATGTCTATGGAAGGAAAAGAGCAAGTCTTCTCATCACCTGAGTGCTTTGACCTGTCCTTAAGCACTGGGGACACGTGAAAGAACTAAAGAGATACAGCCAGAATCAGGGCCTGGTCTGAACCCAGGCCTGCAGCTCTCCACTCCCTTCTCATCTCACTACTTCCTCCTTCTCCCAGCTCTCAGGGATTAAGGGGTTCCTTGTATTTGAGGTGAAAAAATGGCAGTTACTGTTAGTAGAAAATGTATGGGATCATTATAACACACACACAGCCCCCAGTGAAATTCTGGGCACCTTGAGGGTGCTTCGGTCAGCTAGCGCAGCACTCTGGAGCTAGAGAAGCCCCACAGTTTTAGAGGGGTCACTCCTGATGTAGTACCCACAATACTTCAGGGACTCAGTAGGAACTACAAGGGTCTTGATATAAAGGAGGTCTAACTTTTCAGACCAAAGCAGAGAGCTTCACCCAAGGACCAGGAGGAGCAAGACAAGGGCCAATATGAAGAACTAAGGGAGACAGTGGTGGTGTGGGGAAAGCATGTCAGAGTACGTGCAGAAAAAGACTTCCAGAGGCCTCCACTCCCAGTGCTCTGTATCAGCTGATGTTTTGCAACCTAAGAAGCCCTAATTTATCTCCAGGGCAGATGAACCTGTTTAGTTGCTGAACAGAGTTGCCTGGAGCTCAAGGTCCAGGAGGGGCGGGCAGCTTCATGGAAAAAGACACCAGGATTACAGAAAACACCGCAGTGTGAGCAAAGAGTACTCACCATTCTATCGTGGTGAGGGTCCTGGCTGCCTGCTTCTCACTGTAAGGAGACAGAGAAACATATGAGTCAAGAGCACGGAGCATCACCACAGTATCAACAAATGCCACAGAACTACTCCCGAACTTCCCCACAACTCTTATCTGCCTCCCTCACAGAGAACCCAGCCTCTCCACAAGTCAGCATGCCAGACAGAGGCAATGGGAGCTACATGCGGAGAAAGCAACAAGTGACTCTGCAGGGCATGAAGGCAGCCACAAAGTCCTGCAGCAGGACTCAAGAGTCCTGATTCCCAATCCCAGGAAGAGAATTAAAATGCTCCGAACCCCGTTCTTTGTGGGAAAGCAAAAGATCCGCCAGCTCTGTAGAGATAGAGGATGCCCAACCAGGGCTCACTTCTGGTCCTGGTGGAAACATGAATCTACAAGAGCACTCTGCCAGACTCTGAGTCTGGGAGCAGCACCCACCTGACCTGTTTACTGGGGGCAGAGTCCAGAGCAGAGGCCAAGAGGGAGGGGACCACAACCTGTGATCAGAAGGCAGCAGGGCTGGACGTGTCCCTCTGAGGGCACTTGACACCAAATGAGGAGCAGGTTAGTGGGAGGAGGCCACACAACAGGGACAGAATCAGGCAAGTGCAGGCCTCAGAGTCAGTACCTGTCATGTGGGCCCAAGCAACAGGAATGTCAGGATGGGCCTCCTTGGCCCACCTAGGGAGCCACTGAGGTAACCAGGCCCAGGTTTCACTGACAGTTTTCTTCATGCCTGCTAGGCGAGCTCAGGGGGCAGTCCAGCAGTACCCCGAAGAAGGCTGTGTGGGTATGTCTCCATCCGTGGCCCTCCCCGCCTCCATGGTCACAGCCCACCCTTCCTCATGGAGGCGGCAAGTCCGGGGTTGCTGCCTCACCGCCCACTGGCAAGCAGCCTCAGAGAAAGCGAGGGAGAGCGAGAAAAGGACAGGCCTGGGGAGGCCCACGGTGTCCGGACCTCGGGAATCTGGTCACGGGGTCGGGGGGCGGGTCAGGCTGACAGGGGAGCCCAGGTGCCCAGGTTTTAGGGGCGGAGCCTAAAGATTCGGAGGCGGAGCCCCGAATGACAGAAGGCGGGGCTCACGAAAGCCGGTGGGGCCGGGGCGGGGCCGGGCAAGACGCGGTGGTTGCGGTTCGCAGACCGGCAGTGCAAGGGGCACGGTGACTCACCCAGCCGGCGTCCGCCCGACCCTCCGGAGGCCGCGCTCTCGCCACTTCCGTCTCCCGCAGCCGCGGAGGCCACGCAGCTCCGACCCACCGCGGCGCCCCTCGGCCCAACCAATCCTACCTCCGGCCCGTGCCCGCCCTGGCCAATAGCCACGCCGAGTCCCGCCCTGCCCCCACCACGCAGCCGCCGCCCTCTCTCTTCGCGCCGCTCGTTGGTCCAGTGGGGCAGACGCCCTCCCAGCTTTTAGCCTATCGGCTTCCGGGAAACGGGGCTGCGCCTGGAGGGAGGAGGTGCGGCGCCGGGGTAGAGACGCAACCAATGGGAAATCACAGCGCGTCCCTGCGGTAGCCAATGGGAGAGCAGAAAAGGGGGGCTGCAGGCGAAGGCTCCAGGGACCGGAAGTGGGGGCGGCCCGTGGCCTCCCGGTAGCGCAGTGGAGGGCGGAGCCTCGTAGGGGCCCGGGCTTTACAGCCACTTCCGGTGACCAGCCCGCCTTAGGGGTACTTCTCAGAGAAGTCCCGGGAGGCACCTAAGCCTTATCCAGTTCTCCGTTTGGTTTCTCTGCGGTCGTGCGGCGCAAAGCCAGAAGGGAGAGAAAGATTCTGAATGCTGAGAGAGAAGGGGGACGATCTGGGCCTGACGCTCCGTCTCGGTCTTCGACTGGTGGGGGTGAAGAGTCTCCTTTTCCGCACCCTGACGTCTTCCTCCAACCCTCCCTTTGCGTCGGTGAGCCCGCCCTGTTCGTGACCGGAATGAATGGTGCTTTCCGTTTTGAGAAGCTTTCTCACCTGAGAGATGGGGCTGAGACTGCCACGAGCTAGTTGCGACCCTCTGGTCTGTAAAGGGTGTGGGGAGTCGGACTCCCCTGACGATCCAGCTCTTGGCGCCTCCCTTCCTCTCTGCTCAGGGGAGCCAGAGCGGGCAGCAGGGCGGAGGATGGCCGCTGGAGGTCGCCCTGGCCCCGAGATACTACCAACCCGACAGTAATGGAGAACAGTTGGTTCAGATTCTCAACCGACAGCTTAAGTTAGAGTGGACCTGAATGCTTTAATATCGGGTCCCGGGGCCAAAATGTCTTCACTTCTCTTTTGCAAAGGACATTGGCGCTTTTACTCGTATTTAGTAAATCCCAGAAGAACTGGAACCTTACCTGTGTTCACTGTTCACTCTCAAGGTTTAAAATAAAGTCTGCAACCTAGCAGATACTTAATAAATATTTGTTAAATGAATATTTAATTCTTACAGGACGACGATTGTACTTTTTCCATTCCCAGCACTTACTATAGTGTTCGGTGATTACAGGGGTTTCAACTTGTGTTCAGTACTCTATCACAGGCTTCCTAGAGTGCAGAGTTTAATTCTGCATATCCCTTTCCCCAAAACAGAGGAAATATGAAGTTGGGAGGCTGCATGCAATTAATACCATGTTTTCTTGAGGGCAGATATCAATTCTAAAACGTCTATGGGAGTCTTAGTACTATATGTGGGAAAGATGATGGGCTCCAGATAACAGAGGCAGGACAGATACCGACAGGAAGACAGACTGGCCAGGCTGGATTCTGGGCAGGGACTGAACTCTTGTCATGGGAGGGGAAAGTTTTTCCCATTCTCCTGCCCCTACTAGAAGCCAGAAACCAGCATCCTCCTCCAGCAACCTTTCAAAACTGGGTCCTAGGATCTTGGTTTCCATGAAATGGGAAAGATACAGACAGTGACACTGGAAGCCACCTACAGATTTGTTAAACTTTATTTCCTCTGAGTCTCTGGGGAGGCAGCAGGGATGTAAGGCGAAGTGGCAGTAGCTGCAGGGGCCTGAGCAGAGCTGGTGCTGGGAGGGGCCGACATAGGCAGGACGAAGAGGCGGCGTTTAAATATTCAGGGTCAGCTAATGGGTCTCCTTCATCTGTCTCTGGATTTTGTGCAGCATCTCCTGCATCCGCCGCAGCTGGAACAGGCACACGCGTCAGAGTGGGGCCTCTCAAGAGTCCTACAGATTTAGGAAGTGCCCTCCCCAGTCCCTTCAGTCAGGCCCTTGGTAGCCCTGGGGTGTGATGGGGTCCCTGGGTAGAACCACTAATCCACCAATCCAGGGTCCAGATGTGTCCCAGGGCCAGGGATATTCCTATTCCCAAACCAAGAGAGACTGAGGTTTATGATTAAATAGGGGTCCTCTCAGGCTGGCAACCCCTACCACCCCATACTACCCTCACCTCCTCATCTTTCTCTCGGATCAGCCTCTCAGTTTCTGGATCTGTCCCTGGTGGGACGGCAGGAAGGGGGAAGTCGGTACCACTCTCTAGAGTCAGTTTGCTGTAGGGAAGGGGGAAAGGAGGCTGGTAAGGCTAGGGGAACCCCAGTACCTGCTTGGACTGAGCCCAGAGCCTGCAGAACAAAGGAACGCTTGGTCTCAACCGCAGAGGCGCTTGGGACCCCACCCCTACCAGCTCCGTCCTGGCCTTTGGCCATACTTGCGATTCCGTTCTTTCACCACCAGGCGGGTCATGCTCTGGATGCACTGTGCCCGGTAGTTCTCATAATGTGTCTCCCGCGTCACGTCTTTCAGGTCCTGCATGTGAGTACGCACCAGCATTGTCCTCAGCTTCACAAAGTCGCAGTGCCCTGGGTTTTCCACTGCACAGCAAGGCTAGGGGTCAGCCAGGGGCATGGGTAGAGGAGACCCGTTGAAGGCAAGGAGATACCCTGGTCACAAGCTCAGAGCTTTACCTTCCACGATGCCCCAGGGGTAGAGCCGGCCCCGAACTCGACGCCCTCTGGCCTCTACCACAGTGTTGCTGCCAATGACAGCAAATGGGATGCTTTCCTGGAAGAAGTTAGGGGTGTCTCTCAACACCCCCATTCTCACCTGCTCCTTTGCGCCTGTATCTTCATCTTCCTCTGCTTCGTTCTAGGAAACCAGGGTCCTCTTCCACCCCAAGAGCCCCTCCCCGTTACATAGAATTCTATTCCCTCTTCCACCCAGAAGAAACAAGCTGGGAAAGGGATCCCTGGGGTGGCCCCACCTTTAGGGCCAGGTCCTGTGATTTGAAGTCCTCATCCTCATCAGAGTCACAGTCTGGGAATTGGTAGACCTTGATTCCAAAGTGCTCAATCTCCTCCCGGATCTGGCAAACACACGAGGGGCTCATGGTTCTGGGGGGACTCCAACTTTTCCAGAAGCCCACCTGCTCCCCTGCCCCACCAGCTCCCCTCACTTTGCGTTTCTTGCGCTCCACTTCAGGAGGTGTCAGTGTGTCCGCCTTGGCCAAGATAGGCACGATGTTGACCCGCTGATGCAGGGCCTTCATAAATTCAACATCCAGTGGCCGGAGCCTGGGGAACGGGAACCTGTGACCACCTGCTAGTGGCAGCCCTGCCCGGGTGCTCCTGGCCTGTCCCCTTGGCAGCACCTGGTGGGGCCAGGAGCCCCAGGCTCAGACCATACCCGTGGCCGAAGGGCGAGATGAAGTACAGGCAGCAGTGCACCCTGTTGTCTTGAATGTTCTTGCGGTTCAGGCCACTCTCGTCTCGGAAATACTGCTCAAACTGCTGGTCAATGTATTCGGCCACAGGCTTCCAGCTGGGGCAGGGAACACAAGCAGAGCAACTGTGAGAGTGAGGGCTGCCTAGGGAGCTCTGGGGCTACAAGGAGCCCACGCCCTGGGCAGTCTTTTCAAGACTTTGCTCTTCCCTGACTTGCTTTACCGCATCTTCAGGGAGGTACCTGGGTGGGTCACGGTACATCTCAAACATCCTAGTAGAAAATCAGACTAGGCACATGGGCAGAGGTCATTAAACCCTCAGTGTGATGAGAGGAAGGGAGCCCAGGTGCCCAAACAAAGCAGTAAGACTAGCAAGAGGCGGTGAAAACCAACTGGAGGCCAGGGCAGCCCTAAGTCAGGTCCACAGTTCAGCCTCAGGGCCTTTATTCGGGTGGGTCCAGCCTCTCCTCCACCTCTCCAAGCCCACTCCGTCCTTCAAAGCCATGTCCAAAAACCATCTCTTCCACAAAGGTTCCTGTGACTACACCAAGGCACACTGCTTTCCCTTCCCTTCACCACACATGAAGGTCATATACATATATGGTATATATCATCCATACGTATATTCAGTATATATATTCAAGAACCTCAGTTGTCAAGTCTCTTGCTCTGCTGTTACTGAGTTTTGTCCTGATAGATGCCCTGATAGGTAGACATTATATGTATCATTGTTCTCATCTTATACATGAAGAAGTTAAATCCAGAGCAGCTAAGAGACTTAATGCAGATCATTTTAGCCAGCAAATTCTCTACCCATCCAAGTGCCTGGGCTCCGACTCCCAGTTCAGTGTGTTTGCCACTACACTAACCCATTTACTAACCTGAGTTTTTGCCTGATTGACACACATGTCAGAGACCTGCCCCCTCTCCTCCCCCACTCCCAGTGCCACTAGACTGTAAGCTTCCCAGTGACAAGGATTATTCATACTTGTTCTGTATCCCTTAAAATGTCCAGCATGGGCTGGACACCTAATCTGTGCTCAGTAAATTCCTGCTGGCTGACTAAATGGGCACATGTGCAGGTACACCGTAAACTGGGAGGTGCCAGGCGAGGGGAATTATTACTACAGTATGGAATGTCAGAGGAAGTAAGTAGACTGATTGAAGGAGGAAGCGATACTTGCTAAAGCAGGAAACAGGCGTTGGTTGGGGCTAGAATTTCAAGGCAAGCCCAGTTGGCTGAGACACAGTCCTAGATTAGGAAGGGTGATGACATGGAGGCCACCTTAGTCCAGCAGGAGTATGTACGGAGACCATGCACCACGTACTAGCCCAGCGCTATGGCAAGAACGTACGAAGTGGGCCTCCCCTCAAGGCTTCGATCACGAAGCTGAAGATGAACCAGCGTGCTGAGCCAAGGTCTCATGTTGTAACGATAAAGCATGTAAGGCGGGATCAGGGCACAGAAGGATCTGTAAGATCCTGATCAGTCTGGGAGGCAACCATCCAGGGTCAGCTTCCTGGGCGTGTGACCTGTGCAGTCACAAGCAGGCTCTGCGTTCAGAGGGCCCATACCTGGTTTACTCTCTGCTGTAGCCATCTTGAAATTCTTTATCATTTTGAACAAGGGACCCCACACTTTTTTTTTGCACTGATCCTGCAATTATCGTCTTTAAATTCATGAGTGTAGCGTACACAGCCCTTTACAGTTTTTAATGCACATTTACATGCCTCTTTCTGGGATGATTTGTAGATCAACTGGTAAAGCCAGCATTTTTCAGCTGAAGAAATGGGAATGCAGTTATTTGCTCAAGATTACGCAGTTACTAAATGCCAAATCAGGATCTGAATTCTCAGTTCAGAAGTCTCAACGCCACCCTACCTAATGTTCTTAACAAAGGCACCACCACCTTTTCCCCTGTTTCTATCCCCGTTCTCCTCTCATCTACTCCCTTAGGTCTGACCACTATCTAAGCATCTTTCTAGTTCATGAAAAAAAAAAATGTCAGGGATGACTGGGGAGGTGGGGAGGTGTTGTTTAGTCACTAAGTCGTGTCCAACTGTTTTGAGAACCCATAGACTTAGCCCGCCAGGCTCCTCTGTCCATGGGATTTCCCAGGCAAGAATACTGGAGTGGGTTGCCATCCCCACCCAGGGATCGAACCCGCATCTCCTGAACTGGCAGGTAGATTCTTTACCACTGAGACACCAGGGAAGCTTGACGGAGGGGTGGGGAGTGGCGAGTAGCCACTTTTCTTTTGGCAGGTAGCCCAGAGGGTGCTTGGAGTTTACGCGCAGTTCCACCCACACTTTCCCTTTGCCTCTTCTTTCTCACCTTCCCCCACCCCTCCGGGCACTCCCACCCCTTTAATAACTTGCTTGTAGCACCTAAAACGTTGCTGGTGAAAGGAGTAGATGGAGGGAGGGGGCCGTTATTGAGCACCTGCTCTATGTCAGGTCCTTTGCTACATGTTTTCACATGTTTGCTTCTTGAGGCTCCTCCCTCAAAAGAGGGGGTGCCCTCACCCCTATTCTAGAACTGCAGGTCAGAGTCAAAGGAACACTAGAAGTCATCTATACCAAGGCTGTCCCTCTCACTTGACAGAGGAGACAGCTGTCCAGTAAGGGGCAGGGGCACGCTCAAGGGCACACAGCCCTGCGTCCTGACATCGGGGGTGTGTCTGCACCTCTGTGTGCGTGCGTAGGGAATGGGCGGGCTGGGCGCAGGGTCTGTGCTTGGTCAGACCTACCACTCTGTGTTGTTGACGGCGTCCCCAAAACCTGGTGTGTCCACAATGGTGAGCCGCAGCTTCACGCCCTTCTCTTCTATGTCCACGGCGTGCTTAGTGATCTCCACCGTCTGCATGATACGCTCTGGAGAAGGGGGAAACTGAGGCCAGGGCCAGGGCAAGGACCTGCCCACTGGGAGGACATGGCCCATCCCAACCAGCCCTGCTGCCCAGGCTGCCTCACCCTCCCTGCCCCCTCCCCGCCCCCTGGGGCTGCCGGGGGCCTGTCTGTTCTCTGGGAACCAGCGAAGAGCACATTTCCCAACACAGGAAATGCCGGTGGCTGTTGGCTCCGGCCCCAGCCTCTTCTCTGCTCCGGCCTCTTTTCTCGGATTCCTGGAATCCTTTGGGGGGGTCAGAGAGGATTCTGGCCCCTGCCCTGCTTCAGCACCCAAGTCTTTAGGGAGCTGGCTGGTGGGCTGCCAGCCTGGACAGCCCTCCGGAGAGACGTGGCAGGCTCTCTAGGAAGCCACAGCTTCCTGCATCCCCCAGACCCCGAGTGAGCTCCATTTCTCAGGTCAGCTCTGCCTGCTTGTCCTCACGCTCCTTCCCTCACCTTCTGCGCTGAGGAGCTTCCGGTCCCGGTACAGATCCGTGAGGAAGAGGCTGTTGACCAGCGTGGACTTCCCCAGGCCCGACTCTCCTGACGGGGGAGATAGGACAGAGGCACCAAGTCACAGCGGTCACCAAGAGGCCACCCCACTGGGCAGAGTGTGTGGGGGACCTTCTTGCTTATCTCATTGGGAAGAGACTAACCCAAACACAGCACAACTGGAAGCAAGCAGAGATGAGAGCTCATCCAGCCAGTGAGGCCCAGAGAGGATAAGGGATTCCTCAGGGTCACACAGCAAAAAGCAAATGTTAGGAACCTGAGGGTGAAGGGTTCTCTGGACCTTGTCACTGACCCCTCCCCCACAACACATAGGATAAGGACTTTGGATAGGATACGGATTTGGGGCCACCTACAGCTTCTGGCTCTTCTACAAAAAGGCGCAGCCACTTGCTGCTTTCTCCTGCCCTGGCCATCCCCCAGTGGCTCAGACAGTAAAGAAGCCACCTGCAATGCAGGAGACCTGGGTTCCATCCCTGGGTCGGGAAGATCCCCTGGAGAAGGAAATGGCAACCCATTCCAATGTTCTTGCCCCGAGAATCCCACGGACAGAGAAGCCTAGCGAGTTACAGTCCATTGGGTCACAAAGAGTCAGACACGACTGAGCAACTAACACCCATACCCCCCAACACACAGACCATCCCCACCTGAAACGCCCCTTGCCCAGCTCTGCCCGGCCCCTGCTCTACCTGCCACCATGAGGGTAAAGTCAAAGCCTTTCTTCACAGACTTCCGGTGGACTTGATTGGGGAGGGTCGCAAAGCCCACGTACTCCTTGTCATCCTAGAGAATGACGAGAAAGCAGAGTGCATTACGGCAGAGGCAGAAGGACCCCAGGACCCAGCGCCAGCCTTCTCCCCGCCTCTTGGGTCTTTCTCCTCTTGGGTCTTTGCCCAGCCTTCCAGGATCACTGCCACACTCCTCTGAGGCCCCAGGTGGGGCCACCAGCTGGGCTCCTGTCCCTGCTGACACTGTCAGGTTCCAATGCATGGGGGCTGCGGGGGTGACCCCACAGAGCTGGGGCCAACACAGGACAGAGCACGTCTCCAGCCACGTGTGGATGCACACACACACACACACACACACACACACACTTCTGGGGCTCCCTCAGCTCCCTCCCCAGGTCCTCCTGCATCAGCCCACGGCACAGACGGGGCTGGAGGCTCTACCTCGGAGGAGTCATAGGGATCGAGCTTGCCCCACGGGCTGCGGGGCCGGGCTGAGGGGCTGAGGGGGGCTGAGGCAGAGAAGTACTGCTGGCTGTCAGAGGGCTGGGGCCACGAGGGGGATTTGAACTCCAGGTCATCCTGGCAGAGGTCTGAAGCCTGGGGCCTCGGCTCCTGGATTTGGGGCCTGGGCACCAAGGTCTTGGCCTCTGGTGGGTGGTAGGTCTCGCTTCCTGGGAAATCCGTCACGAACTTGTTCAGTTCTGCGTCATCCGCGTCCTCCAGAAAGCGCTTGATCTGAGGGGCAGGGGCGGGGTGGGGTAGGCGGGTCGGTGGCAGGAAGGGAAGAAGGATGGAGCAAGACAGGAGAAGGCGAGAGGGAGAGAGGAAAGCAAGTGTGGTTAGAAGGGAAAGGAGCTGCACAGGCGGCCAAGCCAGAGGAAGCGCTCCCACCCTCCCCTGCTCACAGGCCTCCCGGCCCAAGGGTCCGCGACAGCAGGAGAGACCCCAGGGAGGCAGCGGCAGCCCCCGGCGCCCAGCAGCCGCTCTGGGGACCCAGCAGCTCCAGTCTCCTTGCTCCCTCGCTACAGGGTGCTGGTCGAGGCTGCCCCTCCACGCCAGGGCCAGGGACTGCCCTAGAGGCCAGGAAGCCAGGCCGAATGAGCGGAGCAGACAGAGGCATTAGAGCGGAGAGGAGAACGTGGCTCAGGACGGAAGGAGAGTGCAGACCGTCAGGACGGGTAGGGGCGGGAGGCGGGAGGGAGCCAGGGCGGGGAGAAAGGAGCCTCCAGCCCCGGGCGACTCAGGAGCCAGCAGGGGGCTCCTCACCTCCGGCCGCTGCAGCTCTGAGCTCCGGGACCGGGAGCCGACTCTCCCGGAGGTGTTCACTCCGGGAGCGCAGAGCAGCTGACCTGAGCCCCCTGATTCCACACCCTGAGTCTGGGTTCCAGGGGCGAAGGGGAAACGTGCCAGGGATGCTCGCGAGGGACCGAGTGAGGGAGGGTGGGAGGACACTGCAGAAAGCCCCCAGCTGTGAGGGTTGTAGAGGTGGAGGCACCCCCGGCTGCCCCCTGCCCCAGGCTAGGCTTCAGCTGGCAGTACCGGAAGGGGTCTGGCCTCAACAGTGAAGCACACGGAGGGTGGGCAGACGGTGGCTGGCTCCTCTGCGGAGACCTGTTCCCCCACCATCTCCAGCTGGGAAGACAGGCCACGTCCCCCTTACTCTGACCCTCAGTTCTAGACCCTGAAGCTTCCTCTCTCCTTTGGGAGCCGGCCCCCTTCGTGGAGTGCCTGGCGGTGCTGGGCTCAGCTCTGCCTTACAATACCCACGTGCCACCCCCAGACAATGGACAAGGGCTGGCTTCACAGGCTGACTCACCCCCTGGGAATCGGCCAAGCTAGTGGGGGCTACCCCAGACCACTGTGGAGTCCCAGACAGGGGAGATAAGACAGCCACCGTCTTCAGCAGGTTCCCGGCTACAGCGGGAAGAACGGAGGAATGCAGTCCTATGCATTGCCAGCTTTCTGCAGAGGGAAGGGACTAGAAGGGGGCTAGAGGGGAAAGCCGCCTAAGAGCTACTTCTGGGCTATAGCCTCTCAAGTGCCCCTGCCAGCTTAGAGCCACAGTCTCCAGGGCTTGCCTGGACAGGAAACGGGGCGCTTAGCCTGAAACTGGAACCAGTGTGTGGGGGCCAAGTGGCCAGAAGAGGCTGTCCTGAGGCAGGCCTGACCCAGCTGGCCTTTTCTCACCCACAGTATCTTTGGGGGCCGGTGGGGTGACCATTCATTCCGGTTTATGTTTGCTGTTCTAGCAGAATTGCCCCTTTCTACTCTTAAAAGTGTCCCAGCTCAGACGATTAATTATACAGCAACGGGGAAGGGATGGGGGTGGGAGGTGGGTGGAGTGTGTGTGACAGGTCTTGTTTTCTGGCAGCCCAGGAGTCTGGGGAATTTGGGGAAATCCTGTCCCTCTGCACAACCCCACAAGAACCCAGAAGTCTGTCTGGGGGGCAGACTGAGGGTGGGAGAGAGGGGACATTCTCCGCCTGGTTTCACCAGGAGCACTGAGCCAGAGGGGCAGCAGCGAAGGGAGGAGGGAAGGCCCTGACGGAGACCCCCCAGCCTCCTGAAAACCTTCCAGGAGAGCCGCCAGCACCACTCTTCCTCCAGCGGGCACGGGAGGGACCCACAGGAGCTCCAACCAAGGGGTCAGGACCCCAGGGACCTCATCGGCCCCCAGCTCTGCCACGGAGCCAATCCTTCTCTGCCTTTGAGCCCCGATCCAGCCAACACAAGGGAGAAGACGAGGCAGGTCCACCCTTTCCCAGAGCAGCCTTACCCCAGCCTCAGCCCTCTCCTCGGGGACAGAACTGCCTTGCCGTCCCAGGACACGGTCCATGTCCCACGCTTCAGACTCCCTGTCAGCAAGCTCTAGGTCTAATTTTATCTGCCAGGCAAAGTTCCTCACGCACAGAAACAGCCTGGTCTTGATGCTCTTGTAACCCGGCGTCCTGACTTGCTCCTCTCCCTTTCTCTCTGACCCCCCTGTCTCTGTCAGGGGCCAAAAAAGCCTGTGGAATGTGCTTCCCCACCCCCTCCCCCCTCCCTTCCCTTGGCTCCCACCCTCCAAGGACAGCTCAGCTGCAGCGGGACCGCTGCTTTCCTCTGCAGTCCCATCCTCCTCTGATTGGCTCCCCGGTGATGCCTGCCCGCTGCCTGCCTTGGTGGGCACAGCACCAGCTTCCCAAGTCCATCTGCAGGCTCCTGATCCACTTGGCTTCTCTTGTTAACCCCCAAGGATGCCGAGGCCTGTCGGGGGGTTGAGCCCTGTCCCCAAGGTGACCTGGTCCAGGAGACTTCATCCCCAAAGGATTCTGACCTCTCTCTTTCATCTTAACTTCAAGCAGTACTGAAGTAGGGTGGGGTGTCCTACAGCCCCCTGCGTGTAGGTTCTTATGGGAATGGACCCACTTTTCTTCCCAGTGTCGCTGTGCGTTCCTCCCAGCAGAGGACTGCACTACCTTCAGAAATCGCCTTCAGAGATTTCCCTGTGGAGGGCCCCAGGTGCAGCGGGGCCTTTGCCACACAGACGCCTTCCATCCTGGGATACCTGCCCTCTCAACTCAGCCAAATCCCTTCCATCCCCCGATCAGTCTCAGGGAGTCAGCTGCTAACACTTGGTCTCTGTGGGGCATGACCTCGGGTGAAGGAGAGGCTGGCATCCCAGAGGCTTCCAAGTTACCGATCAGGCGGGAGACGTGTAGAGAGGGACCTGGCTGGGAGTGAGCGCATGGAGCACCTGACTGGCATACAGCAGGCCAGTGTTTCTGGTTTGGCTAGAACCACCCTTTGTGATTCTGAACAGTGTCTTAATTTCAGGGCCTTAATGTCCAAATGTGAGTGGCCCTTCCCTGTCCCAGGAAGGCTGAGGAAAGCAAGCGCTCCCAGATGACAGGTACACCTCAAGCTGCTTTGAACCTGGAGAGAGGAGGGACAGCTCAGGTCACAGGATGATTATTAACATGAGCCGGTCATTCTTTCTGTATGCCAATTAAGCCCTGCTGGGGGGCTCCCAGGCTGGGGAGCTCTCCCCACTGATCTCCCAAGCACCTGGGCCCCTCATCTCCTTTCACAAAGAGACCCTCACAGACAAGTTTGGCTTGTCACGAACCTGTCAGCCTAAGGACCGGGCTGGCTTGAGGCCAGGGGCCTGAGGCCGAGGACTCTGGTCGTGACACGGTGTCTTTAATTACAGAGGAACAGGCCAATTACAACTCGGCCAAGTTGAAGCCCCAAGACCTCAGTTGAACTGAACTTAATGTGTGGCAGAAAAAGCCTTCCTCAGCCCCTGCCCGAGGGACACTTGGCACTACAAACAATCAGAGCTCCCCTCGGCTTCCATCCCGGTACCATCAGTTGTCTGTCCCCACGTGGGGAGAAGGATGCGGGCAGAGATAAAGGCAGGCACCACTTGGTCTCTCCCAGGAACCCCCCGTGGGGAAGGTCACAGTGTCACCCAGACTTCCTGGCCAAGACTTGGGCCTCAGCCTGGACACAGCTTGACAGAGGAGAGACCAAAAGGTTGGCCTGTCTAGACCTGGAAGCTCCTGATTCCACAGGGCCCGAGGAGCTCCTTTCTGGAGGCTGCCCACAGCCAACATCCTGCCCCACAGGCTGGCAACAGATCCCCTGCTCCTGTAAACAGCCTGTGCCTCCCACGCAGAGGCCAAAGGCGAAGGGGCTTCCAGACTGGGAGCAGAAGCTGGCACAAGGCCCGAAGGCCCTGACACCCAGCACAGCGTGTTTGTGGCAGGCTCTGGCCTTGAGGGCAGGACAAGAGCTGGCACCCTCACAGTCAAACTTCAACACTTCCTACCTGGAGGGTCTCTGGAGAGGTGGGCTGCTTCTCCACCCATGGCAGGCAGGTGGCAGGAATGAGTTCCCTCCACCCCTCATCACTGCAGAGGGACCTGGTTTGGGGAGGGGGGCAGGGGGCGGCGCGGGGACAGGTAGGATGCTGCAAGAGGAAGATTCCCTAGGGTCCCTGTCTCAGGAGCAGAGGGATGTGGGGTGCTGGGTGGCCGCCCTCTCTCAGAAGTCCCTGGGCAGAGGGTGCTGTTTGAAGGGCCTAGGAGCGGCCCCTTGCCAGGCGGTGGGGAGGAGGGCCCAAGCGTCTCACCAGCCCTCTCGGGGAGACAGGCAGTGTTTGTGAGCCTCCTGTGTATTTTCCAAAGGAAGTTGCTGCTGGTCCCTGAGCCCTGGCTAGGTAGGGGTGAGGAAGGGTCACCCAGGTAACAGCTGACCCAGGCAAGGGCGGGGACCCTCAACTCCGCCCCTGCCGGACTCGCTCGCCCCAGCCCACCTGCGCGTCTCGACCGGCGCCTTCTCCCCACCCTGCACGAACCCATCCCTTCGTCCAAGAACCGGGCAGCACCCCAGGGCCGAGGCCCACTCCGTGTCTGCTCGGATCAGGAGAAACTTGGGAGCAGCGACGCAGTGTCGTCCGCCACCCGCGCCTGCCCGTGCCCGCCGCAGGCGACAGCGCCTCCAGCCCCGCGCAGCCGGGGCTGCAGCGCCGCGGGTCTCGGCGAAGCCGCCCGGGAGCGGCGGGCCCTGCGCGCCCGGCCCTGCCCCGCGCCCGCCCGCCTTACCATGGCTGCAGCCCGGGCCGGGCCGGCTCCGCCTGGACAGCGCCCGAGCGACCCGCGGCCGGAGCTGCTCGCCGACCTCGCCGCACCGCCAGCCCCCTCCCGCCACCCCGAGAGCGGACAGTCTGGGGGCGGGGCCCGCGGCGGGGGCGGGGCGGGGCGGCCCCGGGGCGGGGCCTGCACCTTCGCGGCGCGCGGGCCCGCGCGGGCTGAGCCGGGGGCCGCCGGCCTGAGTGTGGGCCTTGCAGCTCGCGACCCCCGGAGGCAGGGTGCGGAGAGGCGATCAGGCAGGGCTTCGCTGGTCATCTGGCTCTCCCTGAGCCCCTCAAGAGTGGCCTGCCCAGGCGGCGCGTCACTGCGGGGGCTTGAGCCGGTCCCCAAAGAAAAAGGAAGAGCCCACCTGGCACCGCCTAGAGAAGCCTTTGGAAGGAGAGGGGAGTTTGCCCCATGGGTTGGAGAGAAACAGTTACCCCGGAGAGTCCACAAGGTTTGTGGGAATTGTACAGATCGTCCATACCCTTTGTATACCTCCTAAAGTGGACGTCAGAGACTCCCCACCTCCAGCCAAGCTGTGAAGGAGAGGCAGGAGGTTCCCTTCGTGCAGGACCCTAGATTAAAGATTAAAGAGGATTTGCTGCATAAACTATCCTGGGATCATCTGCTGGAACAGTGGAAGGGAGAGGCCGAATGGCCTTTCTGGGCAGTGAAGCCTTGCCTGGGGCTGTGGAAGGTGCAGGGGGCCTCAGGAGGGGCCAGGCTGGGCAAGCAGGTGAGATGCTGTGGAGACAGATGCCCCAGCAGCTTTAGAAGCATTAGTGGCGCAGGAGGGTGAGCAGCAACTCAGAGAAAGTAGATGCTTGGGGCGGGGAGTTGGTGGGGATTTCCTGAGCTAATACGGGTCTGAGCTGGTCAGGCTTCTGTAGAAGTTTCCAGAAGCATGCCCCTCTGTGACATCTAAGAGTCCTCCTCCAGGACAGACTGAGAGGCCCCAGTACATTCTGGACAAAACTAAGGTCATGGCATCCCATTCCAGTACTCTTGCCTAGAAAATCCCATGGACAGAGGAGCCTGGTAGGCTGCAGTCCATGGGGTCGTGAAGAGTCGGACATGACTGAGCGACTTCACTTTCACTTTTCACTTTCATGCATTGGAGAAGGAAATGGCAACCCACTCCAGTGGTCTTGCCTGGAGAATTCCAGGGACGGGGGAGCCTGGTGGGCTGCCGTCTCTGGGGTCACACAGGGTTGGACAAGACTGAAGCGACTTAGCAGCAGCAGCAGCAAGGCCACACATGGCCCCCTCTATTGGTAGGAGTGCCAGAGGCCTGCCTACACTCTTTGGATCTGATCCACGGCCTGGTGGTCTTGGTTGGGATCCGTCAAACTCAGCTGGGTACCCCGGGTGAGATCAGATTCAGAAAACGTGGGGCTGCCATTAAATATCTGGCAGCGGTGGAAGGGAGGAAAGAAGGGGTGTCATTCCTTAAAGAAGTCAGGGCATTCAGTAGCCAGCAAGTCAAAGAGAAAACTTTTTATCTGGGTAACCTCACTTCACCTCTCTAGGCTCACTTCCCATACCTCAAAATGGGGGAATTAAACTAAGCTAGAGACCAGCAGATGGGCTCCAATGAGAGGCAACCTCTGACAATATAGGAGGTTCCTGGAAAAGGTCCAGGGTAGATCAGGAGATATGAAGCTCTACTCAGGAAAACAAACACATAAAGGAGTTCCTTTTGAGAGAAACCAGTGTCTATTGGAAGTCTGCAGAAGCAGCAGCACTTGCTGCCGTTGGACCCAAATGTCAAATTCGGGCTGCACAAAGCCCCTCTGTTGGGATCTAGCTGCAGCCACTAGTTCTCATGTCCACACTCCTCATAGGAAACCTCTTGGGTATTTCAGCCCTCGAGGCCTGGGCTGGGGGTGCTGGGGCCAAAGGAGAAAGCCTACATCAAGAGGGACAGGCCCCGTCACAGAGCCTTGTTTTTCACAATCATAGTGTGCCTCCTGCCCCCGGTTCTGGCTGCTGTCCAAGCACAGACACAACTCAGCTAGCAGCTCATCCTCTGCTGCAGCTGGAACCCCAGGCTTTGCTCTGGCACTGGCTGCCCAGACCCCAAAGAGCCCTGTTTCATGAGACATGTTGGTGCCCGCTTGCTTGGAGGGAAGAGAAGTCCCAAGAGAGACTGGGGACCATGAAACTCATCTCTAAGCCAAGAATCTTGGGGACTTGATGGTCACAGGCCCAGCATGAGGCATGGGCTGGGCAAAAATAAAAGTCTAAGACAGACTTTGGGTCACTCTACCTACACAACTCCACATGCTCACGCTGCTGAAATTCAGGAGTCTCCATGAGAACTTGGCCTGGGAATAAGTCCCTGAGATAATTGCCAAAATTATCTCAATGTCTGCAATTCCCTTCCCTTCCCTGTGTTTCTGAAAGAGAGGACTGTTCTACCCTCAACACCAACTCTCATGTTCTATGTCGGGACAGGTGGAGTTGGACACTTGGAAGCAGGGCTGAGATACAGCAGCCCTCACACGAGTCACTGACCACTGAGCGCTCAGCACCACCCCCAGCCAGCAGGTAGCCTGGCCAACCTTGCCTCAGTACCCTCAGCTCCTGGGGCTCTGGCTCTCTCTCCCTCTTGAATTTCAACATCCCGGGAGTTCCCTGGCGGCCTAGTGGTTCGGATTCCATGCTTTCACTGCTGGGGCCTGGGTTCAACACCTGTTGGGGAACTGAGATCCCGCAAGCCATGCAGGCAGGAAAAAAGAAAAAGAAATCCAATATCCCACCAGGCATTGACGTCCTTGACTAGAGTAACATTTCTTGGATACTGCTGGAGTGAGGTATTCAAACCAAGTGTCTGAAGATTAGACACTTGTCTTGCACAGGGGGTAACTCTTCTGAGAAACTTGTATCTGCAAAAACAGCCCCAGCCTGCTGTCCTGGGCTCCTTCCACTTAGGCCAGGCCAACGTGGTCTGTATGGAAACCTCCTAGCCCCGCCTCCACTGGATCTTTGCTGCCCAACCCTGGGTGAAGGGTATACAGCCCAGAGATGTCAAACAGGGATGCTGTACTTGGGCCAAGGCAGGGCCCAGGTTCAAAGCCAAGATTAAAGAGTAATTACCACCAGAAATCAGGATTTCAGATCTGCCTGACTAGCAAAGACCACTTTAGTCTCTCGGTAGCAGTTTCCTTTAAGCGGTGCAAGAGCTAATAGTACCCGTGCCCCAGAGGTGCTGAGTCAGTGATAATTTAAGTCAGCAAGCCCTGGCGGAGCCGAAGGTCTATCTATCTCTGGGTTGTATCTTTCAAGGAAACCTTAGCCAGTCTGTACATCAAGGTCTGCACAGAGAGTCAAGAAACCAAAATACCCTGAGCCCCACTCCTCCTCTCATTGTTCCCCAGTGTTTCATGATCCTGGGACAGGCGTGAGATGTAGGCGGCAAGGTCAGGGAACATGGTGTTTCCTGGCACCTGCTGAATGGCTGCAGCAAGGGACAGGAGCCAGCCAGAGAGCCCTTCCAACATTCTCTGTGCAGCAGGGCAGGGCATAGGAGGCCCAGGGGTGGAAGGCACCTACACGCCTCCTAATGCTGCTACCCACTGTGTGTCTGACACCCTCTAAGGCCCCCTTCCCTTGACCTTCCAGCCTCTGCTTAAATATCTTCCCTGGTCAAACCCTCACTGACTCTTAACAACTGCCCTTCAATCTTTGGGTGGTGAATTACCAAGGTCTTCATTACCGAGCCAAAATCTGCCTCCTCCTGGTCGTTCCCCTCCAAGGGCCTCCGTGCTAGAAGCTTTGCTGACTCATTGCCCTGGACTTTGTCCTTTGATATTCAGTTCCTTTCAAGAGACCCATCTGTATGCTTTTCTCTCCAGGTCAACCACAAGCCCCTCAAGGACGGGAGAATGTTTTCTATTTTAACCTCTACTCATTTCCGCTCAGCATATATGTCATGTGATGTTTGTCTAGGTGACCAGGCCTCTGCCCCCAAGAGATGTCGGATCAATATGGATGGACTGAGAGGATCCACTGATTAGTTTCCACTCTGATTTTGGAGACAGACAAGCCCCAAGGCTCTGGGCTTTGCTGACCCGTAGCCTGCCCTTTAATCTGGCAGTTTCCCAGCTCACACCCACCTCCCAGCCTCTCGGTTCAAAAGCAGAGACACAGATCTTACCCCTACTACAACCTTTGCTCTCACAGTTCTTGATATCTAAAGGTGCTGCTGAAATATCACCAGTTATCTTCCAGGAATATGTGACTACAGAAAAAGGGTTTATATACCACATAACCCTTGAGGCAAGATGCTCCCCAGAGACTGAGCAAGCTCTGAGCTTTGGTGTCCTCATCTCTGAAACAGGGAGAGAAAGTCTACCTAAGTTTGCTATGAAGAGTTACTAAGACAACACACGTAGTGTTGGGAGAATCACTAAAATGAATGGTGGCTACTATCTCAGCTAACACCAAAATTATCAACACCACACCAGCAACTGTCAACTGTGACTATTTCAAATGCCTTCCCTCCAAAGAATTAGGCACGTGCTTGTGTAATGGGTGTAGAGGGATGGGAGAAAAGCCTTCAAGTGACACTGGAATGACCACACTGCCACCAACTGCAGAGTCAGCTTCTCCAGTTAGCCAACACTCTATCTCTAGAGAACAGGTCTTGGTTTCAGACTTACTGAACTGAGTTCCCCAAAACAGCCACTGCTGAGATCCTGGGAGTGAGATGATTTTGCCAGCGGTAGGTGTGCCGAAGAAAGGGCTTTGGTTGGCCCAGCGCCCCCGCCCAGGGTAGGAGTCGGCATGCCCCTCAAGAACTGCCTCCATCCTGTCCCCCTCCTCTAGGCTGCCCTCAGCCCCCAAGGGGCAGCTGTCTCTTGCTTCTCCCCCACTGACAGCAGCTGGGCCAAAGGCAGCTGAGCAGAGGCGGGGAAGGGGCATGGTCATTTCTGCCGCTCAGGGCAGCCTTCCTCTGGCTGAACAGCTGTCAGATGGCTTCTGCATTACTGCCTTGCTTCCGCATCCAAGTGGGCATCTGAAGCGAAGCTCCCTAGTCAGCTGGGGTCCACTGCCTCTCATCTTCCTTGAAAAACCCACCATTTCAAACACCACCAAAACACTCCAAGAGAAATGTGTGATGTTGGAGACGGGTTCCAGGCAGGGAACCAAGTAGCTCTGGAAAGGCACTAGCAAGTCCAAAACGGATGCGGCAGATTCTTCCCTATGTGTGCTCATTCAGGGCGGAACTATAAAAACGAAAGGACTTTGCCATCAAGCTGGGGAAGAAGGCAGAGCATCTTCCTGCCCTCACTTTGTAGGCAGAGGAAGTGATCTGCCTGCGTCTCCCACAGGAGGTAGAGCACCACCCCCCTGCCCTGTGCTGCCAGAGGCGCTCACTGAGGTGCCACACCACCTGTCCTAGGGCGACCCACTGTCCAGGTTTGCTCAGCACTCAGGGACCTCCCAGGATGCAGCACTTTCAGTGTGAAAGTCAGGAACGGCCAGGGCAAACCCTGGGAGTTGGTCAACCTAGCCTGTCCCCAGAATAGCGAGTCTGGGCTGGAGGTCACCACCCTCCCACCCTGCTCTCGATTTGGCTGCCCGTGGTAGCTGCAATGAACAGGGTAACATCTGACAGGAAAAGCAGCGGGGTGGTGAGGGTCAGGCTGCCATAAAAAGCCTCCCAAGGTGTCCTGCCCCATTTTCAGCAGCTCTGCTCTATCTTCTCAACAACTCCCTTTCCTCTCAACTCTGAGCCTCTGTACCCAGCAAGAGAAAATGAGGCGAGCAAAAAGATGGTTCTGGGGCTCCTTCCAGAGGATTCCACTAACGCCCCCGGAAACACAGAGCCTCCTGTGCCGCTCTACCTGAGCAAAGCTTCCTTGCGGCTCCGGAGCCAATGGGAGGCTAGCCATCCCATCCCCAAGGCCAAATGACACGGCTCCCTAAAGATACTGAAGTCTACCGTAGGGAACCCTGAAACAGCCTCCTCTGGTTCCTGGCCTATTTTCCAGAGTTGATTCCTCGCCTGACTGATGGATGTGGCAGGGAGTAAACCCCATTATCCCCTGACAGCCTGAGAAGGGACATCCAAGGGCAAGTCAGTTAGCTGCCTCAAGGACACAGGCTCTTGGGACCAGGGCAGCCTCTCCCAACAAGAACTGCTTTATTCCAGGGAATTCCCCCAGGGTTGTGTGGGAAGACAGCCCCCACTGACCCCAGAGGCACCCTCAGGACCTTCCTGTTGAGCTGCTGCTAGTGCTGATACGAAAAAAAAAAAAGAAACCCTCAGGAATGTTTCTCTTAGTCCAGCATAACCTCCTCCAGGAAGAAAAGTCTCTATCCCTAAAGTCCCGATCCAAGGATGAGAAGCATCTGTCTGTCCTGCTCCTTAGATAAAAGCTTTGAGGGACTGCCTGGGAGGAGACTGACATGGAGAGACAGAGATAGGCGGAATCACGCTCTGTCCCCAGCTGTGGACCCTGGAGGGTTCATGAAGCTCAACAACAAGCTGCCGTCCACGAGCCCGGCGCCGTGGTGGGGCCACCAGAGACTTCCTGCCGGGAGTGGAATCTGGAACAGACTCCACAGTCCGCCCGGCTTCTGGAGGAGAGGGGCCGGAGGACACCAGCTCCCCAGAGTCTCCACCCCGGGACCACGCCGCTGGGGGACAGTCTGAGGCCAGCCTCGGTCGTGCGTGTCCTGCGAGGAGAGTATCAGGCCCACCTCCGTGTCACCCTCTTCCAGAGTCTGGAGAAGACCGGCAGGCCCTGATGCCGGCCGGAAAGCCTTCTCTTGCTGGCTTCTGGGGACAGCTCTGCTGCTGAGCAGGGCTGTAGAGCTGCAATTATGGAGACAGGATAAGAGCTATTTTGGGAAGGAGCCATCGTGCTGCCAAGGCTTTTGACTTCCTAAACTAAAACAAGATGCACAAAGAAGAGGGTGAGGGTGGAGACCGACAGGGAGGGACTTGCTCTGTCAGAAGCATCCTATCCAGAATAAGGGGAAATATAACCCCTTCCCAGAGGTTTAGATTTGCATCAAGGAGGGATCAAGAGGCTGGCTGTTAAGCTCTCTGAGCCCTGGCTATGGGAAAGAGTGGGTAACCTGACCACCTCCCCCCCAAATTCCCTGCTGACTCCCTGTCACCTAAGACCCCCCAAGAGCACTTCCTCAGGCTGTTGCATTTCTTTGGACATTTGAGCACAGATGATTTTGTATTGTTGTTGAAATATTTCCTGTCCATGTCTCATCTCCCCATCCAGACAGTCAGCCAAAGAACGTGTGTGTTGTGTGGCTTCGACGGTTTCCCCAACAGTGCCTAGCAGAGTGCTAAGCTTCTGATAAAAATTGCTGATGGAAGGAAGGGAGGGAGAAAGGTAGGAGAGAGAGGAGGAGTACTGTCTTGCATGGAGATAATCTAAAAGAAGCCGCTCCCACCCAGAGCTGAGCTCAGGGTAGAGGGCCAGATAAGCAGCATGGCAGAGGGGGTGGCAGCCCCATTCCTGGCACCTCCCCTGCAGCCGTGCCGTTATCGGAGTTCAGGCTGTTCTGCCCCGCAATTTTATATACACACACATCTCATTTGTTTTCCATCTGCAGTCAACTGTCCATCCTGGCCTAGTCCACGAACGGGATCCATTACAGGCCATGCTGGGCTTTGGATAAGGGAGAGATAAGGCAAGAGAAAGAATAAAGGCAAGAGAGCTTGGACTATCTTATCAAACATGGGTCTAGAAGGATGAAAGTACTTAGAGGAACAACACGGCTGTGAAATCAGGACACTCTTTGCCAAATTCAGGACACGGGGCTGCCGAGAGCAGAGATCACCTTGTCCCTTTCCAAGTTAAGGACTCAAATAGTGTGTAACCCAGAAAAGCAGCCCCTTTGTGGAGAGGCCTAGGCCAGAGAGGGGACAGCCAAGTGGGGATGGATCCAACCTATGGCTCCCCAGTCTTCCCACAAAGAACGTGGTAGGATTTGTCGTTTGCCAAAAGGTCTCTACTCTTTCTCTCCAGGGTTGCAGCAAGCTCTGGTGCCTTCGTGTGAATGTCTCTCTGGAGATGCCACCCCATAGGTGCCCAGGTTGGCAAGTGGAACACAGGCTGGATTTCAGCCCCTGCCTCTCTGCCTGGTACCCACGTGCAGAGCACAACCTGCCCAACCACAGGGAGCACCTCTGTCTGTCTCCTTTCATATCTGCTTCCATGAAAGGGTGAGAGGGGGGACTTGGGTTAGGGGGAGCACAGGAAGACTGGAAGTAACTTCCCAGGGGCGTTCTTACCTCCTCATCTGTCATAATGGAGAGAGTAGAAGCCAGGCATTCCCAGGGGGCAGCAAATGGAATTCAGAGAGTGCCAACAGGAGGGGAAAAAGAGAATTTTACTAAAGACGTCCAGTGGACTTGGGCATAACCTGGCCCAAATTCCTTCCTAGTCCAAAGTGGCCCAAATAAAAACAGCTAGCATGTGTTTCCAGGCACAGTGAGCACTATGCTTTACATGTAATAGCTTAGCAAGTCCTTGCAAGAACCTTCAAAGGAAGCCAATAATAGATGGGGGAACACTAATGACTGGAGAGGTAAAATGACTTACCCAAGGTCACAGTCAGAAAATAAAGAGACCAGGGCTCACACCCAGTAATATAGCTCAAGTCCTTATTCTAAAAACCTCTCCTTTGTGGAGCTTTGCTCCCTCTGAGGGGCAGAGCTGCTGTTGGGGACTGGGACTGCATCCCAGGGCTCTGCCCTCTCTAGAAATGTCTTCATCCAGAGCCCTGGCCTCCCTCACGCTCACAGGCTGGAGTCTGTTGTCCACAACACTTGAAGCAGGAATTCCTAGGCACTAAGACACTCTGTATTAAGATTGACCCCGGCCTTCCCTCCCACCAGAGGGGTCAAGAGCACAAAGTGAATAGGGGGTGGGTTCAGCTCCTGGGGGCTCTCCAGTTGGCTGAAGACCCACTGATGTTCTTAAAGGCTTTCGCCTAGACATCCCTGGAGATCCTGCTTCGCCCACAGCCAGTAAGTACTTCCCCGGTCCTGGGGTGGGGGTCTTGAGGAGGGTTCTGAGGAAGCAGAGACGCACACGAGGAGACCCCTCAGGCTGCATTAGTTTGGAGTTAGTCCTGAGTAAGACCGTGATCAGGCAGTTTCTGTTAGTGGGGCTTTTGACATTTGCTTTTTAATCACACGATAGGTTAAGACCAGCTTGTCTGAAAGGCCATGGGCTTACATCATTCTCCATTCCCAACGTGACTACTTCCTATCAAAAGGAGACTCTTGAAAATGAAAAGAGATTCCAAGTCCCAAAGGAATGACTCTAACGGTAGGATTTTAGGCAAGGTGAGGAGCTCCTCTGCCTCTGGGGTCAGAGCCCTGGCAGGCAGGCACCGTGCTCACAGACCTAGCTCTGGGATTCAGAGGCCGCCCTCCCACCTGTCCTCCTGCCCCTCAGCCCCCCACAGCGGACCCATGGGAGGGAAAAGCACAGACCTTTTAGCCACCAGAAGACACGATTGTACATTTCCTCAGAGACATCTGAAAGTAACAGAGATTGTTGCTTTTTTTCTCTCTCTGTGGGATGCATCCCCCGCCCCTCACTACTTCACGGCTCCCTCCCTAGCTCTACTTTTCTCCATCCAAAGCTGCCCTCAGCCCTTGGCGCTCTCCCCAAGAAGCTCCTCCAACCTAAGACCAAATGCCGTGTTCCCGCTCTGCTGCCCCCCATTCTCCCACCCTCCCTCGTGCCCCCTCTCGGAAGCCTAAGTCCCAGCTCATTTACGCCCCACCTTCTCCACTTGGTTGCCAGAATATTTACCTGAGGACCTTGATTCTCTTTACCAGCCCTCACCCAGCTCAGTCCCTCGTCTCTGTCCCTGGGAATTAA
Organism: Budorcas taxicolor; assembly: GCF_023091745.1. Lineage (NCBI taxonomy): Eukaryota > Metazoa > Chordata > Mammalia > Artiodactyla > Bovidae > Budorcas > Budorcas taxicolor. The sequence goes on from NC_068928.1 coordinate 9,384,479, forward strand.
CTTCCCACCCTGCAGACCACTCTCTACTACCTTCCATTGAAAGGTTAAGCAGCGTTGCCTGGAAGAGTCAATGCCTGCCGGCCCAAGCATCGTCATCAGCGTCATTAGCTTGGAGCTCAGAGAAGCTGGTGGGGAAGGAAGGGAGCAATGGGCTCAAGGATGGGTTTAGTTTTGGCACTGGCGGGAGGGCAGCTCTGAGGCCCAGAAAGAGGAGGGGGGACTTTCTCCCACCCCAGCGTCCCACCTCACTAAATCAGGGCTGCACCTGGGCAGTCTGCTTCTGAACATACCCATGAAGAAAACACTAAACCTTTGAGTGGGATGTCTGGAGGTGTGCTTGGGGGCCTGTGGCACTTCCCTCAATGGTAACCGGCTTGGAGACTCCTTTGGTGATGATAGTGGTGATGGACTTGCCTTCTCTCTCTGGAACATCAGATCCTCACAGAAAGGGCTGGTTTCCATTTCAAAAAAAGGCAGTGAAGGGTCTGGGGGAGGAGGGGACTTGGGCTCGAAATCAGGTGTTGTCAGCTGCCTGTTGGGCATTTCACCTTCAGGGCTGAGTAAGGCCCACCATGTGGAGTCTGGCCCATATCTTGGTAAGCACCGAGGGGGCAAGGGCCGAGGGGTCAGTTCCAGCTCTACGTGGTCAGAGTGCTTTCTAGAAGAGGGCTCTGGAGGCCTAAGTGTGGGTCGTGGGAACTCGTAGATACTGTCTGAGGGTTTTGCGGTATATTGCTTATATTCAGACTCCGGAGTGACAAAGACAGAGGATTTGCAGGGGCTCTCAGACGTTCTGCGGGAAGCTGATGGTGCCCCGCGGGAGATGGTGACCCTGCGGCCACCCTCACTCTCTCCGCGTGTTGAGGGCTTCATGCTGGGCTCCACTTCTGATGGTATTAACACCTTTGGGGAGACCTTGATTTCATTATACACAGAGGGCCTGTGGCCAGGCTCAGGCTCAGGGCGCATAGAAGCCTTGTGTCCACTGTTCAAATCTTTAAGGACAGAGAGTGTGAGGGATGATTCCAAGTTCACACTTCTACGCAAGGCCTTAGGTTCTGCATAAATTGAGTTCTGATGGCCCATTTCAGATTCTGGCCCAGGAATTCTTCTCTGGGTTGACCGAGAGTCTGGATAGATGCGGTTGCCGCCACGTTCTGGGCTAGGGGGTCTCCTTGGAGATCTGATATCCCCAGCAGTCACACTCTTTAGAATGGGCTCAGTTTGGACTGCTTCATCCTTTGGGCAAACCAAAGGCCTCCGGGGAACTCTGACCCCTTGTGGGTATTGGACCTTGGAGGGTGGCTCGTCTTCTATGAGTAAGAAGTCATCCTTCTGGTCGACAAAACTCAACCGGCGAGAAGATTTGGTCTCTGGAATTAACGAGAAACGATTACTGATGTCACGCCCTGGCCTGATCTCAACCCCTCTTCTAGTTGCTTCCTCTCTGGATGGACTGACATTCCGCTGCATCTGACCGGTGTAGAGCGTCGACTCACCCTGAGTCAGCTTTCGAGGAGGAGAGGCCCGGCGGGATGCATCAGTTCTGGGTCGGGTCTCGGTTCGAGGGTTGGGTGCTCCAGAGTGGCCGGGCCCTGACTGAGGGGAGCTAGAGCGAAAGTAGTCCGATGATAAATGGACAGCAGTGGTGTGCCCAGCTTCTGATCTTCGATGGCCTATTGGGATCGTGGAGCCTGGGCCACTCCGCTGGTTTGAGGAGACAAGGTACCCCTGTCCCCGCTGAGGGGTCATGCTAGCAACCTCGGCCCCTTTCTGTGTTGAAACTGCTACCCTGGACCCAGTTTTATTTGTCTTGACCACATGATATGTTGTGCCTCTTTGGGTAGAGCCCATATTTTACTGGCTGGCTTGTATTCAGGGTCCTAACAAAGCCTGAATATTTATCCTCAGTTTTAAAAGCTGCTGTTCTTGCACTCCCACAAAACTGGCTGTTGTTCTCCAGGTGTCTCTACTAGTCCCCTTAGCTACCTGCCTGGTGATGTCATAAAGGAAGGAGCCTCCCATTAAATATTCTGGCATACAGACACAGTTCTTCAGACTATCAAGCAGTAACAGCAACTGTGGATTGTCTTTCGTGTTGACACCACCAAAGCTTTGATCAAGTTCTTAGCAAAACCAGGATTTCCTGGTGTAGAAGGAAGGCTCTAGATCCTCCCTTACTCTCCCCAGGTTCTAGGAACTCTCAGAGACTCATCCAGAGAGAAGGAACCAGTTTGAATATCCTCCTAAGGCAGGGCTCCTCAAATCAATCCTACTGTGTTAGCCCCAATTTTAATAAGATGCAAGGTACAAAACTGTCCCAATTTGGTTTGGAGCTGCACTGAATATAAGTCACAAAATAGAATCCCACCTTCCTACAGATTTTGTGGGTGGTTTGGTTGGCCATGGGGTGAAAATCCAGGCTGCTCAAATCATAACTTCTCACACATTCTTGGCCCAGGAGTGCGCGTAGGATTGTAGAAGGAGTCAGTCATTGGTTTCAATCACAAATGGCTATTTGTGTACCTTGGACAAGTTACTAGACTCGCCTGAGACTTGGCTTCTTCATCCGGAAACCACTGCTTGGTAGATGCATGTCACACAATAAATGGTACTCCTTTCTCACAAGCCCCTCCTCTCAGCTATCCTGATCAGCTAGACTCCAGTCCTTTCTTCATTTGAAGAAGGACTTTCCACCTTGGATGACCATTTATTCATTCATACTTATTTCTGGTGGCCCTGAGCCTTCGCTGCTACCTGTGGGCTTTCTCTAGCTGCAGCGACTTGTGGCTACGCTCACTGTGGTGGCTTCTCTTGTTGGGGAGCGCAGTCTCCAGTAGTTGCGGTGCGTGGGCTCAGCTGCTCCACGGCATGTGGGACCTTCCTGGAACAGGGCTCAGACTCGTGTCCCCTCCACTGGCAGGTGGATTCTTAGTCACCAGAGAAGTCCTTGGATGATCATTTTGGATGAGAGAAACACAGTCATCTTTCTCTCCCTTTCGCATCCTGGTTCTCTCTCTCCCTCTCTGAGACAGACCCCATGGTATCCAGCATTCCACTGTTGACTCTGAAGGGTCCTGACAATTATTGGATGTTTAGGATCACAGTTTCTGGATCTTTATATTCAGAAATGATTAGAGACATAAACTCAAAATTTAAAGAAAAAAAATTTTTTTTTCCCCACACTGTGGGTCTTGCAGGATCTCAGTTCCCTGACCAGGGATTGAACCCAGGCAGTGGCATTGAAAGCACCAAATCCTAATCACTGGACCACCAGGGAATTCCCCAAACAAAAAAACGTTTTTACATATCAGGTATCTCAATAGATTGAGAAACTTTGAGCTAGTCACACAGGTCTCAAGAATATAAAATTCTGGTCCTCAAGCCTGCCAGGCCCCTGGTAGTGGCGACCCAAGGGACCGCTTGGCCTTCTCTCACTCCTGAGTCCCAGGTCCTTCTCTCACTTCTGGTCCCTGCTGTCTGCCTGTGCCCCAGACTCAGGGAGGAGCTCCACCGGAGTGAGACACCACGCTCTGCCCCGGTGCCTGCTTCCGTGGTTGAAGTGATGCCACCAAGAAGAAATGGGAGATACAAATGCCTGTTCCACTTCCAAAAGGTGAGGTTCTGTATGACATAGAAGGAGAACAATGGGTACTGAGCAAGATGACTGGCTCTGGGGAATTTGGTTTGATATATTTAGCTTTTCCCGCAAAAAAACTGGGCTTCCCAGGTGGCTCAGTGTGTAAAGAATCCACCTGCAATGCAGGAGACATCAGTTTGATCCCTGGGTTGGGAAAATCCCCTGGAGGAGGGCACAGCAACCCAACTCCAGTATTCTTGCCTGGAGAATCCCATGGACAGAGGAGCCTGGCAGGCTATGGTCCGTAGGGTCTCAAAGAGTCAGACACAATCGAAGCGACTGAGCATGTATGCACAAGTAAACCAGATAAAGACTGGATATACATAATAAAAGCAGAATATCAAGAAAATGGCTATTATCAGAATTTAAATTTTTTTCAAAGAGCTCCCCCCAAAATACTATCAAAAGGTGGATAGAACCCAAACTACATCCTTATTTAGGAATTCCTCTGTTTTACAGATCTAGTATTACAGAATTCAAGGGAAGAAGTTACAAATTTATGGTAATGGAAAGACTGCTCTGTTCTTAGTCACTCAGTCATGTCCGACTCTTTACAACCCTATGGACTATAGCCCCCCAGGCTCCTCTGTCCATGGGATTCTCCAGGCAAGAATACTGGAGTGGGTAGCCATGCCCTCCTCCAGGGGAAGTGGACTCATAGAAGATCTCAGACTAAAATGGTACTTTAAAAAAGGCAACTGTCTTGCAGCTAGGTATCCAAATGTTGGATGTACTGGAAAATACACATGAAAATGAATATGCTCACGGTGATACAAAAGCAGTGACTCTACTTCTGGGTTACAGAAATCCAGATAAGGTTTATCTTACAGATTATGGCTTTTCCTACAGGTATTGTCCCACTGAGAACCACAAACAGTATCTGGAAAATCCTAATAAAGGCCATAATGGGACTTAAGAGTTTATCAGCTTGGATGCTCACAAAGGAACAGGTGAAATAGCCTAGTACTTGGCATATACTCATAACTCACCATATGATGAATATGAGGAAAAGCCAAACTATCAGTGCTCAAGAAAATTCTGAACCGAAGTGGAATGAACACCTTTAAGGTCACTGGAATTTTTCCACTAGAGGAGAGGGTGTAACTGCATACTGTAAACAGTCAAAAAATTGATTCATGAAAGGCTGCCCAAAGCAAGTTAATCAAATGCAAAATAGGTTAATGGAAAAAAGTCCACAGTGAGAGAAGTGCTGAGTCCTGTGCAACATGGAAAAAAGAGCAAAAGAGGAGAAGCTGATTGGACTGCTTAACAATGAAACAGCTCAGGAAAGAGAAAAATACGGTGAGTCTCAAGAACTGTTGAAGTAAAAGGTTCTCCAAAAAATCCAGCTGTATACAATTCCCAAACTCATTTTATGAACCCTATCAAGAGCTTACCAGTCCAGATGTATTCAATCAGTCAAGTTCTCCATTTTGATATACATACACTTTTTTTAAACTTTTTATTTTGTGTTGGGGTATAGCTGATGAACAATGTTGTGATAGTTTCAGGTGGACAGCAAAGGGATTTAGCCACACATGTGCATGTATCCATTCTCCCCCAAACTTCCCTCCCTTTCAGGCTGCCACATAACATTGAGCAGAGTTCCATGGGTACACATACACTTCTGCAACTGGTGTGGAAGTCACAGAATTAGAAATTTCTAAAGAATTTTGCCTTACAATTTCCCCGTTTATTCTTAATGAAGAGACAAAGGCAGATGTGTATTATTATGGCTTCTTAATTCTTTTTCTTTTGATATTACTGTCCTTCTTTGTATTTTCTCTTTAGATACCAAATAAAATACTTTTGAAGTGAAGTGAAAGTTGCTCAGTCGTGTCCAACCCCATGGACTATATAGTCCTTGGAATTCTCCAGGCCAGAATACTGGAGCGGTTACCCTTTCCCTTCTCCAGGGGATCTTCCCAACCCAGGGATCAAACACAAGTCTCCTGCATTGCACGCAGATTATTTACCAGCTGAGCCACAAGGGAAGCCCAAGAAAACTGGAGTAGGTAGCCTATCCCTCCTCCAGGGGATCTTCCCCATCCAGGAATTGAACCAGGGTCTCCTGCATTGCAGGCAGACTCCCTACCGAGCTATCAGGGAAGCCCCAAATACGTTTTTTATATATATATAAAATGCTTGGTTAGCCATTATATATCTTGTTTTATAGAAAAGGATAGAAGTGTAAGGGTATTTACAAGTCAGCCATCTTGAGGCCACTAAGGGTAAGCCAGATTGAAGTGAAGATAGCTTATTGATTATGCTTACTTTGATATCTTGTCATATCATAAAATTGAGACTGGTTGACTTGAATAAAGCTTTCTCATGAAATTTTACTTTAAATATGAAGGTTTACTTGTTTGTCTAGGGAGATTATACTTCTCTTTGCACGTTTAGAATTTGAATTTCCCTATCAACATGTAACATTGTGTGCTACCACTTTTCTGATCTTACCAAAATCAGCTTGGTTGTTTGAACAATTTTTTGCATTTTCTTAATGTTGGAGAAATAAATATTTTCCTTTCGGTGTTCAATTTAGGTACAAGTGAAGATAAAGGGTGATTTTAGCAAAAATGTTGCAAGATACAACACAGAATCCTGACACCTTCCTCATCACAAAATGTTTGCTTCTATTAGCCTGAGACACAGAAGGGTTTTTTGAGGGTGACCCCCACTTCTCTTGCTGTCCCTACTGGCAGTATGAAGATAAAAGGCGATGACAGGTGTAAACGCTATAGTATACTCTTTTATTTTGAATGAAGACATGTAGTGAGCTCAGGGATGGCCACTTGGTTAACTGGTTCTGGGACAGCCAGTCTCTGAGATGGTTCCAGGGATCCTCACCTCCCAGCATTCATGCTTTTTTACAGCAGCCCCTCCCCATTCTGAACCAGGGCTTTCCCTGTGTGACTGGTAGAATATAACAGAAATGATGATAAGTGGTTGCTGAGACTAAATCGTAATGACATTGTAACTTTTGCATTGGTATCTTGGATTTTCCCCATTCTATGGGTTGCCCCTTTACTCTGTGGATAGTAAAATTTTACATTTTCATTAAGTCCGAAATGGCTATTTTTTTCTTTTGTTGCCAGTGCCTTTGGTGTCATTACCAAAAAATCATCGCCAAATCCAATGTCATAAAGCTTTTACCCTGTATTTTTATCTAAGAGTTTTGTTTTCGGTTTTACATTTAGGCCCTTGATCCATTTTATGTTGGTTTTTGTACATGGTGGGACTTCCTTGGTGGTCCAATGGTTAAGAATCCACCTGCCAATGTAGGAATCACAGGTTCTGTCCCTGGTCTAGGAAGATTACACACTCCATGAGCCAACTAAGCCCATGAGCCACAACTAGTAAAGCCTGCACACCTGGAGCCCGTGTTCCACAATGAGAAACCCCACTCACCACAACCAGAGAAAGCCTGCGCACAGCAATGAAGACCCAGCACAACCAAAAATAAATGAATAAAACTGTAAAACCTTTTTGTATATGGTGTTAGATAAGGGTCCAATTTCATTCTTTTCTAGTTTTCTCAGCAGCATTTGTTGAAAAGATTATCCTTCCCCCATGGTCCTGGCCCCCTTTGTCAACAATTATTTGACCATATATAGGAGGGTTAATTTATGGGCTCTCTAGTCTCTTTCATTGATCTGTATGTCCTGATCACTGCAACTTTGTAAGTTTTGAAATCAGGAAGTGTGAGTATTCTAGCTTTGTTCTCTCGCAAGACTGTCTGGACTACTCGGGGCCCACTAGGATTTCATATGAATTATAGGACTGAGATTTTGCATTTAATCTGTAGATCCTTTGGATAGTATTATTTTAACAATATTATTCTTCCCTTACATGAACATGGTATGTGTTTCGATTTATTTGTCTTCTTTAATTTCTTTCAGCAATTTTTTGTAGTACATAGGTTTCACAGTACAAGCATTTTACCTTCTAGGTCAAGCCAGTTCCCAAGTAGTTTATTCTTTTTGATGCTGTTATAAATGGAATTGTTTTTATAATTCTCCTTTTAGATGGTTCATTGTTCATGTATGGAAATACAATTTATTTTTGTATGTTGCCTTTTCATCCTGCTACTTAGCTGAATTCATTGATTAGTTCTAACAGATTTTGTGGACTCTTTAGGGTTTTCCACTTACAAGCCCATGTCATCTTCAGAGATAATTTTAATCCTTCCTTTTCAGTTTGGACGTGCTTTATTTTTCTTGCCCAATTGCTCTGGCTAGAACTTCCAAAATTATGAACAGAAGTGGTAAAAGCAAGAATCCTTCTCTTGTTCCGGATCTTTGAGGAAAAGCTTTCAGTCTTTCCATACTAGAGGATGATGCTAGTCATGGGATTTTCATATATGGTTTTTACTATATTTAGGCAGTTTCCTTCTATTCCTAGTTTATTGACTGTTGAATTTTGTCAAATGTTTTTTCTGTCTCAGTTGAGAGAGTCATGTGGCTTTTCTCTTCACCATATTGCTATGGCATGTTACCTTTCTGTTTTGGGCTGTGCCGGGTCTTCACTGTTGTGTGCGGGCTTTCTCTAGTTGTGGGGAGCTGGAGCTGCACTCCAGTTGCAGTGCAACGCCTTCTCTTTGCGGTGGCTTCTCTTGTCATGGAGAACGGGCTCTAGGGTGTGTGGGCTTCAGTAGTTGAAGTGCTTGAGATCAGCAGTTGCAGCTTGAAGGCTCCAGAGCACAGACTGTTGCCCCGTGGTATGTGGGAGCTTCCCAGACCAGGGATCAACCGGTGTGCCTTTCGTTGCAAGCCAGATTCTGAACTACTAAACCACCAGGGAAGCTCTACACTGATTTTTATGTATTGAAACATCCTTACATTCCAGGAATAAATCCTAGTTGGTAATGGTGTATAACATTTTCAATATGCTAAATTCTATCTGCTAGGATTTTGTTGAGGATTTTTCCACCAATGTTCATAAAGGATATTGGTTTCTATTTTCTTGTAGCGTCTTTGTCTGGCTTTGGTGTCAGGGTAAAGCTGGCCTCAGAATGAGTTAGGAAGTGCCTTCCTACTCTTCAGTTTTTTGGAAAAGTTTGAGAAGGATTGATATTGGTTCTTCTTTAAATTTTTGGTAGAGGACTTTCCTGGTGGTTCAGTGGTTAAAACTCTGCACTCCCAATGCAGGGGCATGGCTTCAATCCCTGGTCGAGGAACTAAGGATCCCACACACCACATGGTGAGGCCAAAAGAAAATTTGGTGGAGTTCACCAGTGAAGCCTTTAGGTCCAGGACTTGTCTTTGTTGGGAAATTTCTGAATATTGATTCAATCTCCGTAAATTTTAAGTCTATTCAGACTTTCTATTTCGTTGTGATTTAATCTTGCTGGGTTTTATGTTACGAGGAATATGTCCATTCATCTAGGTTATCCAATTTGTTGCATATAATTGTTCGTAGTATTCTCTTATAATCCTTTTCCTTTCTGTAGAATCAGTAGCAATTGAGACTTTCAGCAATTTGAGACTTCTTTTTTTCCTTAGTCCACCTAGCTAAAGGTTTGTCAATTTTATTGCTCTTTTTGAAGAACCAACTTTTTGTTTCAATGGTTTTCTCTGTTGTTTTTCTATTCTCTGTATCACTTATCTCTGGTCTAATTTTCATTGTTTCCTTTCTTCTGCTACTTTTGGGTTAAGTTTGTTCTTCTTTTTCTAGTTTCTTAAGTTATAAAGTTACATATTTAACTTGAGACTATTCTTTTTAATGTAAACATTTATAGCTATAATTTTCTCACTGTTAGCACAGTTTTTTTCTGCATCTCATAAGTTTTGGTGTGTTATATTTTAATGCATCTTATAGTATTTTCTAATTTCTTGTGATTTCTTCTTTGATCCATTGGTTGTTTCAATGTATTATTTAATTTCCACAAGTTTGTGAGTTTTTCAGTCTCCCTTTAGTTATTAATTTCTAACTTCATCCCAATGTAGTTAAAAAAGATACTTCATATATCCATCTTTTAAAATCTATTTTTAAAGGGACTTCCCTGGTGTTCCAGCTGTTAAGAATCTGCCCTACAATCCAGGGGATGTGGGTTCAATCCCTGGTCAGAGAACTAAGATCCCATGTACCACAGGGCAACTAAGCCTGCACACCACAACTAGAAAGCCTGCCTGCTCCAGTTTCCTATCTCTTTACTGATATTTCCTTTTGTTCACACATCATTTTCATGACTTTCTGTACACTTTAGTTCTTTGAGCTTCTTCAAAAGTCATTTATTTTTCAAAAGTCATTTTAAAGTCTCTGTCTAGTGTATCTGCCATCAGGTACTTTTCAGGCACAGTTTCTGTTAATTTCTTTCTTTCCTTTGAATAGCTCATACTTTCTTTTTTATTTTTTTGGCATGCTTTGTGATTTTTTGGTCTTTTTTTTTTTTTACTGGAAATTTGAACCTAATAATGTTATAACACTGGAAATCACTTTTAACCAGGGTCTATAACCCCCTAATCAATCTCCAGCTTTCTATCACTCTCCCCACAACTTACTTTGCTCAGCCACACTGACCTTTTGCTGCTCCATCATAATGCTTCCTGTAGGGGAGCATTTGCTTTTCTTTGCAGTTGCTTTTCTCTTTGCTGGAATGCTCATCTCTCAGGCTTCTTCTCTTCATCCCAGTTGAAGTTCAAAGGTCACTCCTCAGAGCAGCCTTCCCTTGAATATCCTTTCTAATGTTGTGTCCCCCTGTGCCATCATTATCCCTTTACTTATTTTCTTCATAGCACTTATCACTATCAAAAGTATCTATTTATTCGTTTAATGACTATAGGCTCAAATAGAGCGGGATTTCTGCTTTGTTCACTATTTCTCCAGCACCTAGAATGGTGCCTGGCACAGCAGAGTCACTCAAAAATTATTTGTTGAATGTGGGACCGGATGCAGAAGGCCAATCGAGGAGGCTGTTGCAACGGCTCAAGTGAGAGTTACTAGTGGTCAGATGAGGGTAGCAACAGCAGAGACACAAAGAAATGGGTAAAATGGACATGTGTTTTGGGGGTTGAAACAAAAGAAACCTTTTTTTTTTCTTCATTTTTTAAAATTACAATGTTGTGCCAATCTCTGCTGTACAGCAAAATGACTCAGTTATATATGCATATACACACACACACTCTTTTAGTATTCTCTCCCATTATGGTTTATCACAGGATATTGACTATAGTTCCCTGTGCTAATCCTATACATAGCAGTTTGTATCTGCTAATCCCAAACTCCTAATTTTTCTCTCCCCTACCCACTTACCCCTTGGCAACCACAGGTCTGTTCTCTATGAGTCTTTTTCTCTTTTGTAGATAGGTTCATTTGTGCATATTTTATATTCCACTTGTAAGTTAGATCAGATAGTATTTGTCTTTCTCTTTGTGACTTACTTCACTTAGTATGATAATCCCTAGTTGCATCCACGTTGCTGGAAATGACATTCTTTCTTTCTTTTTTATGCTGAGTATTATTCCACCATACATATGTACCATATCTTCTTCAACCTTCATCTGTTGATGGATATTTAAGTTATTTCCATGTTTTGGCTACTGTGAATAGTACTGCTATGAACACAGGGGTGCATATATCTTTTTGAATTATAGTTTTGTCCAGGTATATTCCCAGGAATGAGACTTATGGATCATATGGTAATTCAATTTTTTGTTTTCTAAGGAACCTACATACTGTTTTCCATAGTGGCAGTATCAACTTACCTTCCCACCAACAGTATAAGAGGATTCTCTTTTCTCCACATCCTCTCCTGCACTGAAACAAATAAGTCTTAATGACTGATATTTCAATGTAAGGAGTAAAGGAATGGGAGGAGTCAAGTATGACTCCTGGGTTTCTGGTTTGAGTGCGTGAGTGAACAGAAATACCATGAGCTGGAAGGGAAATTCTGGAGATGAAGGAGATTTGTGATTCAGACTATGGGTTTGGTTTTGGGTATTATCAGTAAGACACCTGAAAGAAACCCAAGTGGAGACACTGAATACTTGGGTAGATGAGCTGAGAGGAGAAGTCTAGTCATAGACTTCCAATACGTATCTGGGAGTTGTCAACATACAGATGCTAAGCCAGTGGATGTGAGCAAAATCTCTTAGGAAGAAAGCTTCAAGTACGAAAAGGAAGAGGTAAAAGGGAAGGTAAAAAACACAATTCCTTTTAAAATCATATAAAAAAACCCCACAACTTAATGATAACCCTGACCAAAGAGATGAAAGACCTATATGCTCAAAACTATAAAACATTAATTAAGGAAACTAAAGATGATTCAGAGAAATGGAAAGATAACCCATGATCTTGAACTGAAAGAATTGTTAAAATGGCCATACCACCCAAAGCAATCTACAGATTTTATGTGATTCCCATCAAATTACCCATGACATATTTCATAGAATTAGAACAAATAATCCTAAAATTTACATGGAACCATAAAAGACCCAGAATTGCCAAAGCAATCCTGAGGAAAAAGAACAAAGTAGGAGGCATAACCCTCCCAGACTTAAGATGATACTACAAAGCTACAGTAATCAGAACAGCATGGTATTGGCACAAAAACAGACATATGGATCAATGGAACAGAATAGAGTGCCCTGAAACAAACCCACATACCCATGGTCAGTCTTCAACAAAGGAGAGAAGAAGAAACAAAGGAGAACAAGTGGTATCTTCAGCAAGTGGTGTTGGGAAAACTGGACAGCCTCATGTAAATCAGTGAAGCTAGAACACACCCTCACACCATACACAAAAATAAACTCAAAATAACTTAAAGACTTAAATATAAGACAAGACACCATACAACTTCTTGATGAGAACATAGGCAAAACATGCTCTGACATACATTGTACCAATATTTCCTTAGGTCAGTCTCCCAAGGCAATAGAAATAAACAAATGGTACGTAATCAAACTTACTGGCTTTTGTACAGCAAAGGAAAACATAAAACAATGAAAAGCCAACCTATAGATCAGAAAAAAAATATCTGCAAATGATGTGACTGACAAGGGCTTAATTTCCTTAATTTCCAAAATATACAGTTTATACAACTCAATAACAAAAAACAAACAACCTAATTGGAAAATGGGCAGAAGAACTAAATAGACATTTCTCCAGAGAAGACATAGAGAGGGCCAATAGACACATGAAAAGATGCTCAACATTGCTAATTATTAGAGAAATGTAAATCAAAACTACAATGAGGTACCATCTCACGTTGATCAGAATGGCCATCATTAAAAAGTTGACAAATAACAAATGCTGGAGACATTTGCTGGTGTGAAGAAAAGGGGACCCTCCTTCACTGTTGGAGGGGATGTAAATTGGCGAAGCCACTATGGAGAACAGTATGGAGGATCCTTAAAATACTGAGAAGAGAGTAGTCGTATGATCCAGCATTTTCAATCCTGGGTATATATGTGGGCAAAACTATAATTCAAAAGACACATGCATTCCTACATTCACAGCAGTACTATTCAGAATAGCCAAGACATGGAAATAATTTTATCTATCAACAGATGAATGCATAAAGAAGATGTGGTGCATGGGTATACAATGGATTACTACTCGGCCATAAAAAAGAAAGAATGCCATTTGCAGCAACATGGATGGACCCAGAAATTATCATATAAGGTAAAGTAAGTCAGACAGAGAAAGACAAATACCATATGATATCACTTATATGTGGGATATAAAATATGGCACAGGGTGGTTTGGTGGTGAAGAATCCACCTGTCAATGCAGGAGACAACGGTTGGATCCCTGATCCCAGGAAGATCCCACAGGCTGAGCACCTAAGCCTGTGCACCACAGCTATTGAGCCTGTGCTCTAGAGCCCACAAGCTGCAACTACTGAAGCCCACGTGCCTCGACTCTGTTCTCTGCAACAGGAGAAGGCACAGCAATGAGAAGTCCGTGTACCACAACTAGAGAGTAGCCCCCACCCACCGCAACCAGGGAAAAGCCTGAGCACCGAAACAAAAAGCCAGTGCAGCCTAAGAAAAAAAAATTTTTTTAATGAGAATGCTAACTGCTGCGGGAGGAAAAAGAGGGAACATTGACTGGAAAGGGATGTGGGATCCAGGGAACACTGGGTTTCCTGTTTTTTTGGCCACACCACACAGCATGAGGGATCTTAGTTCCCCACTCAGGGATCGAACCAGCCCCACGTGCAGTGGAAGCATGGCGTTCTAACCACTGGACCCCCAAGGAAGTCCAGGGAATACTTTTTAAGGATGGGAAAAATCCAAGGGTGTCAGGTGATGAAAAGAAGCTAAGAAGGCGTTGACGCTATTAAGAAGGGAGATGATAACCTGAGAAGGATAACTCAACAGACAAAAGATGAGACTGGCCTTGGGTAAGAAGAGAGATGCCTCCTTCAGGGTAGTATGGAGGGAAGTAGAAAGCATATGTGTAGAACAGGTCCACCTCGAGTTTAGAGCAGACCGCTTTACAGCTCTCCTAGTCACAGAAACAGATGTGATCTTGTTAGTACTTTTGGTGGTGGGAAGCTGAGTTTGTTCCCATCTAATGGCTTCTAATTTCTCTGTAAAGTTGGGGTTAAGTCGTCTGTTAACTGGTGACAGGAAGTGAAGAATAAGTTTGCAATTATAGCTGGTGAGAGTAGGAAAAGCAGCGTACTAAAGAAAGACAATGAGAGTGCCATGTGTAGGGAAAGTACCAAGTATATATAAAGTACCTGGCATATAATAGGTGCTCCATAACTAATAACATTTACCAACATTATTACTGTTAATGGCCCATATTATGCAGTCACTGGCCAGACAGAAAGTCTACTCTGTAGACAAGAAGATTACAAACTACATCAAGGCAAGTTTGTGGAGGACTTGTAGCCTTTATGAATACTAATAGATAATGTTCATCCTTTATCATGGTATGTCTGCTATTAGTTCTCACATTTTTATATATGTTGGCTTTGTCTCAATATACAAAATTTTTTGAGAGGAAGTACTGCATATGACCAAGTCTCTGTATTTCTCAAAGTTTCTTATAGTAAGTAAATAGTAAGTAAATGTCGCTCAGTCGTGTCCGACTCTTTGCGACCCCATGGACTGTAGCCTACCAGGTTCCTCTGTTCATGGGATTTTCCAGGCAAGAATACTGGAGTGAGTTGCCATTTCCTTCTCCAGGAGATCTTCCCAGCCCATGGATTGAACCCAGGTCTCCTGTGTTGTAGGCAGAAGCTTTACCGTTTGAGCCACCAGGTAAGTCAAAGTTTCTTATACCTAGTATTATTTGTTAAGTAATTTGTCTTGGTCTTCTTCTGATTACAATGGCAAGCGACTATTTCCTTGCTTTTAAATGGTCATATTAACTTGTACCTTCCTGCTTTATTTATGTAGGGTAAAATTTGAGGGAGCTAAGAACTGTATTGAATATGACCATCCACAACAGGAACTATCCAGTTTTCACAAACAAAAGATCTACTACTTACAAATAAAATGTTAGCTGGCTAGCACTGTACAAGAGGTTAAATTAGAGAAAATACTGTGATCTTTCTTACCATAGTTTCATTTTTCTGAGACACTAAGGATGTGAGGTATACAAACTGAAATATAGAGATGATGTTTGTTCATTTAAAGAGTGCAAAATATCTTGGGCTTTTATTCCTACCTATACTTTTATCATGTAAGTCAATTATAGCTGGAATGGGAATATGGCAATCCTGGCAAAGAGGAGGGCAACATTTCTATAATAAAACACCGATGGGGTCCCTGGTGGTCCAATGGTTAAGAATCCACCTTGTAATGCAGGGGACGCAGGTTTGATCCCTGGTCAGGGAACTAGGACCCCACATGCTGAGGCGCTACTAAGCCTGTGCCCACAACTGCTGAGCCCTCACACTCTGGAGCCCTTGCTCTGCAACAAGAGAGCTCGTGTCCAGAACAAAAGATCCCACATGAGGAAACAAAGATCCCATGGGATGGAACTAAGACACGATGCAAATAAATAAATAAAACTTTAAAAGAAAAAGCATGGATGGCTGGTGCCCATTTGTATGATGGTTTGTGGTTGCTGTTTAGTTGCTAAGTTGTATCCACCTCTTTTGTGACCCCATGGACTGTAGCCTGCCAGGCTCCTCTGTCCATTGGATTTTCCAGACAAGAATACTGGAGTGGGTTGCCATTTCCTCCTTCAGGGGATATTCTTAACCCAGGAATCAAACCTGAATCTCCTGCAATGGCAGGCAGATTCTTTACCACTGAGCCACCCAGGAAGCCCATGATGGGTGGTAGCAATAGTTAATTATTTGTCAAATTTTATAACAGAAATTAAAACTTCTTTGGGTGGCGGTTCCTTTCTCAATAACTAAAATACAGAAATATATCTTACAGGGCTTTGCTGGTGACTCACTGGTAAAGAACCTGTCTGCCAATGCAGGAGACATAGGTTTGATCCCTGGTCCGAGAAGATCCCACGTGCTGCAGAGCAACTAAGCCCGTGCGCCACTACTGAACCCGCGCGACTAGAGCCCACTCTCTGCAAGAGAAGCCACCACCGTGAGAAATCTGCGCACGGCAACTGGAGAGCAGTCCTGGCTCACCACAGCTAGGGGAAGCCCGCAGCAACCAAGACCTGGCAGGGCCAAAAACAAATAAATAAACAGGACTTTTAAACAAGAAATATATCTTACAAGTGAAATTTAACTGGTATTAAAAGGAAATGTTTTATTAGATATAACATGAATTTAAAGGTTTTGAAAATCTGTATCAAAAAAACCAAATGCCATTCGGGGCACAATGAGAAAGTTTTACAATCAAAACACCTTTTACTTTTCAGAAATCTGACTGAAAACAAATGGTTAAATATGCTGCAAACAAACAAGCCATTCTGTCTACAATGGAAGCTGAACAAAGTGTGAGCTACAGACCCACTGCCCTAATGGTGACCGCAGCAGACGAGGGAAGACGGGAGCTCACGAGCAGGACACTCAAACTCAGGCCAGGAGTCCACCTAGAGTCCACTTCCGGTCAGTCTGACAAGTCACTCTGATCCAACACGATTATCCTGAACAAAAAAAGGGAGTTTCGAGTTGGTGTGTATGCATTTTAAAGACACAAACAACAGCCTCTTTCTATTCAACTGAATTCAAGGGAAAGAAACTTCGATCACCATCAAAAGAGCTTATGATAAACTAATGGGTTATGGAAATGCAAAATGACTGCAAAGCAAGTGGCAGCAGCCTCTTCTGTACTCCCTCCACATAAAACCTTCTTGTGCTGACTACCAATTATGTAATCCAAGTTGGCATTTGTTTCCCCTTCTATTTTAATTAATTATAAACATTAGCATTTCAAAACTGAGCAACTCTGAATTCAAGTCTTTGTCATTAATGTTTATTTAGATACTGGTAAATGTTTAAAGTCTGTTCATGTTGTCTATAAACAGTGGACTCTGACTTACAAACATCTGGTATCTCATTACCTGGACGGTTCAGACCAACCCAGTCGCTTCCAAAAACAGGGTTTTAGTTCCTCTTGATGAAATATAGGAGGAAGAAAAAACAACTTGATTATTCTCTGGATCAAAGGATGCCAGCGTTGAGAAGTCCCACTAGTACTCTCTCCAGGTTAGGGTGGACTGTTTTACCTCTAACAACTGTTTGCTTCTACAGAGATGAAATATGTCTAAAAACAATTACTGGGCTTCCACTCCTAATATTCTACAACTCCCTGTCATATCAACAGACACCAATAATGCTAATTTCACAGGGTCCCTGCATCATGTTCTCAGTGAATTCAGTACTAGCTAAATGTGCACACAGTCAGAGTCCTGGAGGAAACAGAATGTACCCCCAGGCTCTTTCATGAAGTGCCTGCTTACAGAGGTGTTAGAGCTAAGGGTGCAAACAAGGGATGGCAAAGCATCCAGTGACCAGCAGCAGTGGGAAGCCTTGTCACCCCTAAGTCTAAAGGGACTAGGGGAGAGCAGCGGTAGGGCAGGACAGTTACTGGGACCCAGTGCAAGCCAGAAGTGGAAGGACGGGACAGAAGCTGCGGAGGGACACCATTTCCACACAGACACGAGGCGCAGAGGCGGCAGTCAGGCAGGCAAGTAACATCCAGCTGCTTGTCAGCCCTCTGATCTGCGAGAGCCTCTCACTGGCCAACAGGGAGCCGGCTGACCAGCAAGCCCAGCAGATTCAGTTCACACAGGTCGGGAGGAGAATGAAAATGGACTGGGGAAGGGATGAAAGAGGTACTGGGTGACCTGAAAGAATTAATGACCATAACTTCCTGAGTAGCAGGATCTTAAATGTAGGAAGGCACCATTTGTGGATGGTCCCTTAAAGCTCTATCAAAAATTAAAGTTAATTTATACTTCTCACATTACTTGTAGGTACCACTTAAATTCCACAATTTATGATTTCTTACTGGATTCTTATTTAGCCTCCCCGTGAGATAAATCTAGAACTCTTTTGAAGATACATTAGGAACAAAACATCTTTCCAGACAGTATATGTGGATGATGAGAGTAGCTGAAGACTTGATTCAGAAATAAAATTGGATGTCATTACTGTTTTGTGATGAAGACATAATTGGAAATTAATAGAAAACCTGGGCTGAACTATAGGGGGAAAGTGTAGGAGGACTGTATACAGCATCTGGGAAATATTTCTAAATAACTCTGATGCTCGTTGAAGCCCACGGACTCTGGGTTACATTATAATGACCATCCATTCATACCTTCTTCAGAAGTCCCTAAAAAGCTCTCCG
This sequence comes from Budorcas taxicolor, assembly GCF_023091745.1. Taxonomy (NCBI): domain Eukaryota; kingdom Metazoa; phylum Chordata; class Mammalia; order Artiodactyla; family Bovidae; genus Budorcas; species Budorcas taxicolor. Next base: position 9,402,848 of record NC_068928.1, read on the forward strand.
ATTTCCTTCTCTCTGGCTTCGTGCTTTCTTCCTCTTTCCGCTTCTTTTCACCAACTTCTTGATCTTTGCTGCTTGCCTCCCTTCAATGACAATGATTTTGGTCATTAAATCATGTGCACAATGGCCTGAGGGAGAAGACTGTGCTTCCAAGGAAATATAGCAATAGCTAGCACTAATTGTGTGGGTTCCCTATGTGTTCAAGTGCTGTAATGTATATTAACTCATTTAATTCTCATCACAACTATGTAAAGTAGTTGAGCGGTGAGAAAACTGAGGTACAAAGAGGTTGAATTACATGCCCAGTACGTCCTAGAGCTGAGGTCAACCCAGAGAGTCTGACTCAGGACTCTGCTCTCAACCACTGAGCTATATTGTCTCAAAGGAAACAAACATTTCACTTATGTTGTAACTGATGTCCTTTTTACAACCACATATATTTTATTACCTTATCTTCATTTCCTGAAACTCTCAAGTGAAATCTCTAATTGCAGTATCTAACAATTGAAGACCACATCTGTCAGACTAGTAAGCAGAAACCATCTCCCCCACTCAGCTCTAAGCTCCGTAAGGGCAGAGATCTCCTATGGCTCTGCACCTCAAATGCTCAGAACAGATGATGGCAGAATCAAACTGATATGGTGTAGGGACTTTTCTTGCTTTCACTTGGTGGATATTCAAAACAAAATATGCAAAGTGAGAGAGAAAGTAAAGCCAGCTAGGATGAAAAGGATTTTTTTTCTTCCTAACCTCTCATCACTAATAGAATCGCAGGCTCTAAAGTTGGAGGAGGTTCTCTTACCTCCGTCCAAATGCCCCGGACCAGAGTCATCCCGCTTATGCCTGGGTGGGAGGAGCTGCTGTTAAAGTAAAGGCAGCTGTTTTCTCTTTCTGATTGCTGTGGCTACTAGAAAACTTGTACTTTATTTAGTCTTTTGCTCTGTGGTTTCTAGTCAGTAGCTCTGTCCTTCGGGGCAGAGGAGAGTGAGCTGACTCTCTTCACTTTATTGTATTTCAGGTATTCGGGAACAGCTATCTAATTCTCTACTCCATATGCTTCTCTCAGACTGAGCCTCCCCAGCAACTTTAGCTGTTCTCATATGACAAGGTTTCCAGACATCTAGCTGTTCTGTGGCCACCATCTTCTGTCTGTGACTGTCCTTTTTAAAATATGACACCCCACCAGGAGCCCCACGGTGAACCAGAGTTCGAGGAGTTCTAGGAGTCCTCTAGCCGGTCTGAGATGTCACCTTGACCTGAACAGTACATTTTCTGCCTGTTCAGTGTTAGTGCAGCACAGACCTTTTTAGCAGCCTTATCAAACTGAGGTCTCAGGGGGTCCCTGTCCATGTCTTCTTCAAGGAGAATGTCTTGAATTCTTACCATGTCTCAAAATGCATGTTAAATGCTGGGCGTATAAAAATAAGACGTATTTCCCATCTTCAATGAAATTACCATTGAGAACGAGCTTCTGGTCAAAAAATTCCCTATTAGGTCAGCCCTCTCACATTCAATACTTTTGGATCCAAATGTTCACCTTCATCTTGTGGAGAAATTTAACATTTCCACCTGTCAAGATCATTTTGAACACACAGTCTATCGCCCATCACATTAGCATTCATCCTTAGACTGTGTTATCTAAAAATTTGATAAGCACGCCTTTTCTGATTTAATTCAAATGACCGATGAAAATGTTGAAGGTGACAGGGCCAAGATACAGCAATTCTAGAGGACTCTCTCTGTACTGATATCAGTCTGCTAGTCAGCATTGTGAGCACGGTAGGTGGCTGGAGGGAGAGGGGCAGGCAGGAGGTGGGGCCGGCTTATCTACAGTGACATAATACCCTGGCCAAACATTCATTCTCCAAGAAGTCGCTGTACTTTCTAAAGACCTAACAATAAAATCTATTAAAACAAAAGAAACTAAAATCTCGTGCCCCTTCCTGAGAAAGAAGGAAAGGATGCCCTGCTGGGGAACAAGAACCTTGCCGGGCCCTTGGGCAGATCCGGTAGTTGAGTGCTGTCCCCGGGGGGCTGCAGCCATCTCTCCAGGTCCTCGTCGAGTGTAGAGTGAGCTCTGTCCAAGGCAAAGGAAGAGAATGAGACAGCGACCATTCTCTATCTCCCCTGACAAGGAGGCACGCTCTCTAAAGCAGGAAAGGACCTTCACACTGCACACATGAGAAAACGAGAGCTCGGTGAGACTGCACCTGAGTTGTGGAGGTCACTGAGAGCCCATGTAGGTGCGCACCAGGACCCTCCTTCAGCCTCTTGACAAAAAGCCTCAGCCCCGAGGCTTCCCTGTTACCGGTACAGTGGTTATGCCACCTACCTGCCTCAACCTGATCTTAGACCTCCAGCCTCCACAACAGTGAGAAATACATTTCTGTTGTTTATAAGCACACACAGGCTTCCCAGGTGGAACTAGTGATAAATAACCTGTCTGCCAACGCCAGAGATGTAAGAGACATGGGTTTGATGCCTGGGTCGGGAGGATCTCATGGAGGAAGGCATGGCAACCCAGTCCAGTATTCTTGCCTGGAAAATCCCATGGACAGAGGAGCCTGGGGGACTATAGCCCATAGGGTCGCAGAGTCGGACACGACTGAAGTAACTTAGCATGCACGCACACGCGTAAGTACATACACAGAAAATAATCCACCTGCCAATGCAGGGGACACAGGTTCGATCCCTGGTCCAAGAAGATCCCATATGCCACAGAGCAACTAAACCCATGCACCTCAACTACTGAAGCCCACACATGTGAACCTGTGCTCCACAACAAGAGAAACCACGGCAATAAGAAGCCTGAGCACCACAAAGAAGGGTAGCCCCCGCTCCCGCAACTAGAGAAAGCCCGTGCGCACAGCAATGAACATCCAGTGCAGCCAAAAATAAATTAATTAAAAAAAAGGCCTCAGCACCCACAATATCACTGCCTCCCAAAGTGCGATACTAGACTCTGTCTCAATTCTAGGTCATTACGTCAACTTCCACCTGGGGCTAGAACTGCACACTCATTCCCGCAAGTTTTCCAGATTAAGAACTGCCTCTGAGGCTACAGGATGAGGATAATGTGTTTGCAGAGGCCTGAAAAGTCCTACCTGTCTGAAAAAAATAGCTTCCACTCTGGTTTGGTGCAGGACTGAGATGACTGAGTAGCTGTGGCCGTCTACCTGCAGCCAGCACAGCCAGCCCTTCGGGAAAAGGGAGAGGCAATGGTAACAAGTAGCTAACTTTTGATCAGGTGCAAAGCGGTTTGTATTTGTATAACTGAATGTAACTCAGCCTTCTTGGGATACTCTCTTTCTGCCTTAACTAAAGGCATAGACTTTTACTGAAGACGCACTAGGGAGATGGAAGGAATGGACTTACAGCATACATCATAGACAAAAGCTTGCCTCCTCTTTTGCCTCTTTTTCTTGTCTCTCCACTCAAAAACACCCTCTCCCTCCTTCCTCTCAGATCCCAGGGCTCTAGTCTCCTCATAAGACCTTCCCACCCAGGTCTCTCTCTTTTCCTTCTTTGTAAAGAATAGTTTAGCCTTTGAAGAGTGTGACAGAAACGGGATTCACTACCCCAAAGTTGTTCATAACCGTCTCCTCCCTTGCCTTCCTCTTCTATAGCAGCCGAAAGCTAAAACCTCAATTTCCAGTCTCCCTGGCAACCAAGGGTGGCCATGTGTCCTATCTGGCCAAGAAGATATAAGTAGACATCTGCTGAAAAGGGCTTCTAGGAAAATTTTTTGCTTTCCAGATAAACAAGCACAGAGTGGGCTAGACTCTTGCCCTACCCTCTTATTTCTGCCTGGAATAGGCACAGAAGCTACCTTGTCCAAAAGTTGACAAGTCTGAAAACAAAAGCCAACCTGCTATGTCTGGCAGAGCAGAAAGATCAGAAGAGCCTAAGTCTCCAGAGGCATCACTGATGCTACATCAGCCAAGCCCTGCCAACCGCTGGTGAGACAAACTCATCTAAACAGGAGCAGCGTTTTTAAGTGTATTTTTCTTATGTTTGCAGCTGAAAGTATTCTGCATGGCTTCCCGAGGTATCTGCTGGGCCAGGAGGAGGTTGAGGCAAGTGGTGTTAACTGCAGATTCACAGCCTCTCTTCCTTTAAAATGTAAATATTCTGTTCATCAAAATATGGATTTTATTTTTTTGCATTAGTATTGATTTTTACAAATATGGCATTAAAATAGTACTTTCTTGACTTCTGAGTTTTTTGGTGCCTCCTTCAATTTTGTGCCCATGGAGAGTGTCGCCTTCACCTCCCCCCAGTCCTGGCCCTGAGTTTGGGACAAAGTTTGACAGCTTGGACAAAGCTAGAGAAGTTGAGCTGAGGTGGTTTACCTTGCAATGCAGGTCCAAGGAGAGCTCCAAGTCAAGAACAGAATTGGGTCCCTTGAGGGAAACTTGTGTTTTTAGACTGAATTGTCTGGATCACTGCCCCCATCTTTTCTTATTTGGCTAGGAAGACCTAAAAATTCTCTTTAAATGTTTTGAAAGAAATTGAAACCTATGTTTGCCTCACAAAATGAAGTAAAAACCAAAACAAAAAACAACTTGAGGGAAAAAAAAAAATAATAATCCTATTTTAAAACTGGGCAGTTTCTCCAAAGAAGATACACAAATGCCCATCCACATTCAAAAAGATGCTCAACACCACTAATCACTAGAGAAATGCAAATCAAAACCACAATAAGATATCACCTCACACCCATTAGGGTGACTACTAACAACAACAAAAAAATAATAAAGCAATTATCCTCCAATTAAAAACAAATTATAAAAAAGATAATAAGTATTGGTAAGGATGTGGAGAAACTGGAACCCTTTTGCACTGTTTGTGGGAATGTAAAATGGTGCAGCTGCTGCAGAAAACAGGATGGCATTTCCGCAAAAAAATAAAAATAGATTTATCATATGATCCAGCAATACCACTCCTGCATATATACATCCAAAAGAAATGAAAGCAGGGCATCTTAAAAAGATATTTGTATACTCACATTCACAGCAGCATTACTCATGACAGTGAAAAAGGTGGAAGCAATCTAGTGCCCACCAGCAGATGAGTGGATAAACAAAATGTGATACACACATACACCCTCTCAAGGGAATTCAGTCTTAAGAAGAAAGGAAATTCTGACATGCTACATGGATGAACCTTGAGGACATTGTGCTAAGTGAAATAAGCCAGTGACAAGACAACAGTGGCAGCATATTTCACCTACAAGAGGTATCAAGAGTGGCCCAACTCAGAGAGAGAGAGTAGAACTGCGGTTGCTAGGGAATGAGGGGAGGAGGGAATGGGGAGTTGTGGTTTAATGGGCACAGAGTTTCAGTTTTGCAGGATGGAAAAGATCAGTTGCACAACAATGTGAATATACTTAGCACTACTGAATTGTACACTTAAAATGTTGATGTTGTATGTATTTTACCACAATTAAAAACTTGGTAAAAAAAATACTTTTAGGAATAGGGGCTATAAGGATAACATGTAAAAAAGACACCTTTTTCCTAATTTGTCAATATCAGAAGAAAAACTAACATACATTAACACTACAGTTTTCTAAACCCTTAAGAAAAATCCAGCTTTTTCTGTTACCTCTCTGTGTCCTCTTCTAGATCCTGGGTTTCTTTGGTCCAAAGCATACTGCTGTCTTCTTTACTACTGTGAGTTTCTTGTTCTTCTAAATGCCTTTGATCTAGAAACAGTTGAAAGACTTTATTAGAGCAAAAAAAGTTTTTTTGAGAAAACCTGCCTTAAAAATGGAGTGCAAAAAAATGAAGGCTAATCAGTGGACCCTGAAGTCTGCAAAGCGCAAGTTCCCCCCTTCCCAGAAGAGCAGGGGGCCAGGTGGCAATCTGCAGGGTGCCCGTATCCACAGCAGCTGCTTCGGAGGTCTGGGGAGCTCTCTGCCAGGTGAAACTACAGGAAACCATGCCTGTGCCAAGGCTCAAGAGAGGCAGAGGAAAGGGCACATAAAAGAGGCCGCAAGAGACCCAGAAGACAAGTTGTACAGATTTATTTCGGGGGACCACCCTCTTCCCACTTGTTAGGTGTTTCCATATTGAAGCCAGGGAAGGAATTTGGGTGGGGAAGGGTAGAGCCCTTTAGTGTATGCCAGGCATTTTACATATGCTTTCCCATTTCATCCTGCCAGAAGTTCTATGAGAGGAAGGAGACTAACACTTGCTAAGTATCTTACAACGTACCAGGCACTGTGCATGAACACCATTAGGTGGAGTTAACATTCTCGTTTGACAAATGAGGATAACTGAGGCTCAGGGATATAAAACAGTTTGTCAGACCAAAACAAACCATGGAGTCAGAATTGAAGTGGAGTGTGCCTGACTTCAAAGTCCACACCCCCCAGGTGTACCACTTTGCTGCCAAGGACAGTTACAGCAAAACCTGGTGAAAAGTCGGCGTGTGCTCAGTCATATCCACTTCTTTGCGACCCCGTGGACTGCAGCCTGCCAGGCTCCTCTGTCCATGGGACTCTCCAGGCAAGAATGCTAGAGTAGGTTGCCATTTCCTCCTCCAGCGTATCTTCTTGACTCAGGGATCAAACCAACAACTTCTGTGTCCCCTGCACTGGCAGGTGGATTCTTTACCACTGAGCCACCTGAGCAGCCCAAAAAAGATCTGAGGATCTGGCTTACCATTTGCAATGCTGCCCGGACGACTTGCTGTGTTCTCATCCAAGGCTGTGGATGAGACCTGCTGCCCCTTCAGGTACTCTGTCACAACATAGAACAGATCTGCATGTCACGTCATCCTCTGGGGTAGTGGTTCTCAAAGAGTAGCTCTCAGACCCACAGCCTCAGTATCAACTGAGAACTTGCTATATATGCAGATTCTCAGGCCTCACCTCAGACTTACTGAATCAGAAACTCTGGGGGTGTGGATGTTTGACCTAGCCCTCCAGATGAGTCTGATGCCTGATGGCGCTTGAGAACCTCTGTATTCAATCCCACGTAACACTAAACATAAACGTGAAAATGATGATCATGATAGGCAGCACTTGCAGAGCAGGTACTATTTCCAATTTGTATACATTAATTCAAGATTCCTTCCTGCATGCATGCTCAATCATGTCCAACTCTGTGTGACCCCATGGACTATAGCCCGCCAGGCTCCTCAGTCCACGGAATTTTCCAGACAAGAATACTAAAGTGGTGCCATTTCCTACTCCAAGGGATCTTCCCAACACGGGGACTGAACTCGTGTCTCTTACATCTACCTACATTGACAGGTGGGTTCTTTACTAATAGCACCACCTAATTCAAGATTAATATCTTGAATTAATCTTCACAACAAGCCTATGAGATTGATCATATTACTGTTATTCCTATTTGACAGATGAGCAAATAAAGAAAGGAAAAGGAATCACAAAAGGGAGGGGATATATTTATACCTATGGCTGATTCATGTTGAGGTTTGACAGAAAACAACAAACTTCTGTAAAGCAATTATCCTTCAATTAAAAAATAAATTGAAAAAAAGAAAGGCAAAGGAATTAGACAGTAATGTGATGGGGTTGGGATTTGAGTGCAGGCAGTCCAGTTCTAAGGTTTACGCTCTTAATCTCTATTTTATATACTCTCGCAAAGAATATAATTTACAATTCCTAAAGAATTGACCACTAGACCAAGACAAGTATCTCCTAAACTCAGTATACTGCTTCACAAGTGTTAGGTCCTCCCTTTCCTCAAAGTGCTCCCCAGAGCCCAGCAGAGAGACAGCTGGGAGGCAGCACAGATGGGCCTCCAGGCTCACTGGCCCTGCTGTGTGCAGGCACAAGTCTCTCTCTCCTAGCAAGTCAGGAAGCAAGCCCTACCTGGCAGCTTCTGGGCACCAAGGGGCCCCACAAAGCTCATGTAATATAATCTAAAACTTAGAAATCCTTGTTATTGTTATCCTTGTTAAAGTACTCCTTGCTGATCTTAGAGGATTCTAAAGGACCCCCTGCTTGAGGCCCTGCACAGAAGCCTGGAGCTTTGCATAAGTGCCCTGCAAAGGAGCAGGTGTCTGCCGCAGGTCACTCCCCACAGCTCTCCTGAGAGGAAATGATGACAATGATGATAAGCAATAATCAGGTAGGCACACCCATTATTAGGAGAAACTACTCAGGTACCTTCTGCCCTTTATCTTTCTGGAAAATTACTGACCCATCTCAAAGTATAAGACATCACCTAAAAACCTGGCCCAGAAAATTACTATAGGTGAAATGAGGGAGAGTTTCTGTAGAGCGCACAGGGGTACAGCAGTGCCAAGAGGCTGGGGCCCAGGCGGAAGGCTGTGACAGCTGCCGAGATTAGGGGGCGGTCCACATGCAGTCAGCAGAGAGAGAGCAGGATCCACAGGAAGGGCATCACTGAGGTCACACTGCTCAGGAGCGCCAAGTCCCGTCCTCACCCACAGCCAGAAACCAGACGGCACTGAGAGCAGGACACGTGGGTGTGGCCGCTCCTCTCACCAGCAGCAGTTCCATTATTATACGAAGGAGAGCAACTGGAGAGGAGGAATTTGCAAGGGTGCCGTAGTGGGTTCCAGAGGACGAAAGCTGGAGTGGGGTGAGAGCCCAAGAGCCTGACCCCACAGCCCTGTGGCCCGTACAGCCCTGTGGCACTGGGGGAGGGCTGTGGCGGGGCAACAAGGGCCTGTGACTGCAGAAAGAGAAAGAAGCCAGGGAAGGTTCTGGCAGGTCTGACCGCCTTCACCCAAATTCACAAGGCCAGCGGCCAGGGGTTAGGGGTTGCGCAGCTTAGACCGTATCTGTCCATTGAGTCAGATCAGGTAAGGCCTCATTCACCTCTCTCTTCCTGATGAGACACCAGACTTCAGAGACCCTGAAAACCAAGAGATGCCCCTCAGGAGACCCCCTACTGGTCCTGTACCAAGAACTGGACCATCAGAGGCCTGATGAGATATACCCTCTGAGAGTGAGGGGCTGGTCAGCTAGGCTGTCAAGAAGAGAGCAGTCAGTCCTCCCTGCCTGGGGAGACAAACCACCTGGCCCAAACACTTCTACCACCTGCACCGTTTACTCCAGCAGCAGCGCAGCTGGGCAGGGCCCACGGATCAGCTGCCACTAAAATTGAGCGGGTGTCCCTCAGTCTCTGCCTCAAATGAAAAATTCTGGTCTCATTAGATCTTGTGCCACTGACTTCCCTGCCCTCAGGAAAGGGATTCTTCCACAATGCCAATACTTTAAAATCTCCTGCTAATGGCAGAATGGAAAGCACAGGATGTTTTGGCCCGAGATGCCAGAATTCAGTAGCGCTGAAGTATAGCTAGTTTGGTTCAAAAGGGAGGTGAGAATTCCTTTAATAAAAGAAGTTCATTATGATAAACCACTTGGATCTTGTTATCCCTTCTCAGAATCACTACCGTAGACCCTTAAGGAACAACATGGCCACAGACACAGGCCACATATGCTGGCCAGGCTTTAGCAGTAGTCTGAGGCCTATCACTGGAAAACTGCCCCCTTCTGAATTCTGTCCATCCAGTCAGACCTTCACAGGGCCTTCTGTACGAGTGCTCACGCCTGAAACAAAGAACCACACGTGGTCCGTGACCACAACAAGCAGGGCCATGAAGGATATTCTGCGTCGTGCATGCCTTACCAATTTCGTCAAGCAGCTCCTGAGATGGTGGTGGTAGCTCATCGATGTGATGTTGCGAGATGGCTTCTACGAGTTCTTAAGAAAGATAAAGGGAAAGTGACTGAACACCTTCCTGGACCTGAACTAGACTCGCTAGGCTTCCATACGGATTTGGCTTAGAATTTCTCAATGCTGAAATAACCTAAGACAAGGAGAAATCCTCTTACATGAGCAGTCCTATTAAGACTTCATATGTGAATGGCTTTACTCTCCCTTTTCCTCTAAACCCCCTCCTACCTCCCTGCTCACCTCAGTACCACTTGATCTGTGGCCCTCTCCAAGGATATTTGGGGTAGGTGAGGTATAAATTCTTACTAAAAGGCCAGGGGTCCAATTTGGACCAAGGCTGCTGGAGGAATAAAGAAGCTCTAGACCCGTCAAAATGAATAAAACACAAAGTGGGGGTCTTTCTGTGTAGATTACCCAGCCAGGTGATATGGGAGACCATACTTTGGACCTTCACCTAAGGGATCAATTATAACAGTAACCAAGACCCCTCAGCACAGTTTGAAATAACTCTATCCCCTTGAGAGAAATTCTAAGACTTATATACCAAAGACACAAGACAACAAGATTAGTGGAGCAAAGGCCTCAAGAGCTATTAAAACTCTCAGACCCTTTGATCTGAAAATTGTCTTCTAAGACTCTATCCTAAACAAAGACCAGAGGTTCAGATAAAGATTTCTGTACAAAAAGCAAAAATTAGAAAACATGAATTTTCAATATGAAAGCAAGGTTAGGCAACATATGTAGAATGAACTAGTATGCAGTCATCTCATACTTATAAATAATTTTTACTGTTAAGTGGAAATTCTAAAATATATCACTGAAGAAAAAGGAGCAGCCAGAGCTGATATACTATGTTAGCTATGCCATATATATATATATATATACATACACACACATATATATATATACATACACACACACACACACACATATATATATATATGGAGGGGTATAGTTCTAAAAACATAAAAAAGATAGGTACCAAAATAGTACAAGTTAAAAAATGATGGTAGAATGGTGGTAGTTTTCTCTTTTAAGTTCTTTGAAAAAAAATTACCTATTTGGCTGCACCAAATCTTAGTTGCATCATGTGGGGTATTTAGTTGCTGCAGGCAAACACTCAGTTATGACATGTGGCATCTAGTTCCCTGACCAGGGATTGAACCTGGGCCCCCTACATTGGGAGCGTCTTAGCTACTGGACCACCAGGGAAGTCCCTTAAGCTCTTCTTTAATCTCCAAGTTTTTTATAACAAGTATGTTTAATTTGTATAGTCAGGGGAAAATAGCAGTTTTGTTTAAACCTACTATAGCATCAAAGATGAGTGAAGGCTCTCTTAAATGGGCTTACTAATTATGCACTTATATTTTAATACTAAACACAGGGTACCTTTCGGCAGGCTCCTTCTCTGAGTGGCACAGCATGATGTGTCAGGCGCCTTAGTAATGCTGGAGGAACCAGCCCCAGTAAAGGCAGGCAATCTTTTCTATAAATAAGACATAAACATGGTAATTTACACATACATTATTAAGCTAAAGAGGCATGTTAAGCTCAGTCATTTCCAGAATTAAGCTTGTGTATCATTCATGAAAGAAGCTACTTGTTTTGTTGATTGAGTCAAACTCATTCAAATGTCACCTTCTCTTGGAAGCTTCCCACCCTTCTTTGCCTCCACAGCACTGTTTTTACTGAAAACTCTGTGTTACATCATGCCAGGCCATCTCACTAGGCTCTGAGCTCCTTCGGGGCAAGGACTTTTTTTACTCACTTTTGGATGCCTATTAGAGGGCCTGGCATAGTGCCTGGCCCTTAGAACTTGCCCTATTGAGAGTACATTGAACAAGAGCATATAATTCTTAAATTCCCTACTTCAGAATGAGACTTTTTGTGAGTCAAATGCCCAAAGAAGATGAGAGTGGTTTTTTTCATTGAGGGCCAAACAAGTAATCAATCTGCCTATAGAATGGTCTGTTTGTTGCTGTTTAATCGCTAAGTCGTGTCCAGCTCTTTGGCAAACCTATGGACTGCAGCCCGCCAGGCTTCTCTGTCCATGGGATTGCCCAGGCAAGAATACTGGATTGGGTTGCCATTTCCTTCTCTAAGGGATTTTCCTGACCCAGGGATCGAACTCGCATCGCCTGCATCGGCAGGTGGATTCTTTATCTTTGAGCCACCGGGGAAGCGACACTACGGTTAGTCAACGGATTTTTAATGAGCAGTACCAAGTAAGGAACTTGTGGTTTTCTGGAAAGGACTACATATGAAATATGAAGGAGAGCGAGAAGCAAACAAGCAAACAGCACGGGGAAGGGGAGGAAGCAAGGAGAAGGCACCATGAAGTGTTTTTACTGCAGATCACTGGTTCAGGAACAAGGTTCAGATCAGTCAGAACTCTCTGAGAACTAACCAGAGGAGGCTTCAGGGAAGAGGCGGAATGTAAATATGGTTGGACTGAAAGAGCAATGCAGACGAAGGGAGCATCATAAGCTATGGCAGAGGCCGGCTCTTCAGAGAAATCGCCAAACAATCTCTCTGGTGGGGTGGGGACAGGAAAGGGTACAGAAGCCCAGGATCCAATCTACAATACAGATCAGACAGGCGCCCCAGGGAAGCCTGTGGAAGATCCAGCCTCTTTCTTCCTTTCTCTGTAAAATAGATATGGAGGAATCTTGACCTTTTGATCACTGACACCTTTGGAATCACTCCATGAGGGTGCAACGCACAGTCTATATACTCACTAGATTAGTCAGTCTGGCAGGGACAATTTCAGAGGAAGTAAGAAGGGAATCTAGGCTCTTTGCTTTCTCTCGGACACTTGTAAATTTATCAGACAAAGTCTGAGTAGATTCTTGACTGGTCCAGCACGAGGCAGATCCTGTTTTAGTATCCTGAAATGGGATACTTCCAAGGCAGTCCTTATACTGACTAGCAACTGAAGAAATTGACCCTGTTGTAGAAAAGAGGGCAGTCAGTGTCTGAATACTTTACATTATTTAAAAACAACAATAATACACACACAAACCCCATAAAACTCTATATCTATAATAGGAACTTCCCAAATTGTCACTAACTGAAATAATCACTGATTTGAGACAAAGCTCCATAAGGTATACAAAATGATAGTCTCTAAACTTGGCCATCAAAATAAAGGGAGATCATTTGAACCACAAATATACTGAAAATAAGGACACTAAAGAGAGGGTATTTGATGCTGGCTGTATGAGGTTACAGGACTCAAACTATGCATGCTTAAGTACAAGATACTGTTTTAAGTTACTAACTCTATAAAAAATCCAATGTGAAAGTGAAAGTGTTAATCACTCAGTCATGTCCAACTCTTTGTGACCCCATGGACTATATAGCTCACCAGGCTCCTCTGTCCATGGGATTTTCCAGGCAAGAATACTAGAGTGGGTTGGTATTTCCTTTTCCAGGGGATCTTTCCAACTCAGGGATCAAACCTGGGTCTCCTGCACTGCAGCCAGATTCTTCACCATCTGAGCCACCAGGGAAGCGCTTGTAGAGAACCCAGTGTATTTGCCCAAAATTCAACAGTGCTTCAAGTACAAAGTAGACTTGGTATTCACATGTCTCTATTGCTAGAGTAAACAAATCTCCTTATAGCTGGTTGGATGGCATCACCAACTCAATGGACATGAGTTTGAGCAAACTCCGAGAGATAGTGAAGGACAGGGAAGCCTGGTGTGCTGCAGCCCATGGGGTCGCAAAGAGTCAGACATACGACTGAGTGATGAACAGTAACGATAGCTAGTTAATCACCACCACCATCACCATCACCACCTGGCCTCCCATGGGATTATCCCCTTCCTCTCTGGCCCTAAAGAAACCCCTCTGCACTGTGAGGAAACACCCATCTGCGGGTCTGCGCCCACAACCTGGCTTCCCACAGCCAATGGGACAGGGGCTGTTAGTTCCCCTCCCAGAACACCCCTCTGTGAGAGAGTACCTGGGCTGAGCGGAGTACTGACACTAGTAGGTGCATGGTTTATTTTGGGTGTTTTGCATGAGACTTCCTTGAAAGAACTGTCGTGTTCATAGGAGATACTCGACAGGTCCTGAATGTCTGTCAATGATCTAAAGTATTAAAAGCACAGAGTAACTGGGAGATGCTTAGAAAAATCAAACACTATATTCCTAACAGGTACTTTTTAAAGATGCTCTTCACAAAAATCTTTATTTGGCAAGAGGCCAAAATCAGAGAATACTTTAGAATAACCATATGATATCTATAAGATACTTAAGATATCTTAAAGAGAGTATCAGAATATCCTAGAAAGAGCTACTAACTTCAAACATATCTCAGCAGCTAAAAATAAATTCCAAAGGTGAAAGTATATTAATGTGGGAAACAGATTTAATCTACCTTAAGTATAAGATTATATTCTTATTATCACTGTATTCCCTTGATTGTAAGATACTATCAATTTAGATCACATTATCACAGCAGCTTTTTGGTGAAAGGAGAAACACGCTCACGTTACATGTATACATAAAAATAGGAAGAACACAGAAACTCTTACAAACAAGAAAACACCATTCCCCTAAAACCAAGACTTTGCACAGAATCCTTAAGCAATTTCTGGTGGCCATACATATCTTTCTCTTTCGCTTCCTTTGGTGGCTCCTTTAATGTCTCGTCTTGTTCGCCTTCAGGACTGTTAAGAGAGAAAGTGAGAAGATTACATAAATCTTCTGTCAGCAGAGTGCAACAACGTAGCCCAAGGGCGTTGCGAGAGAGGCCGTTGGAAGGACACTGAGCCCAGAATGGACAGGGAGGGCTCCAATCCTAACTCTGCTACTGATGGGCCACATGTGCACACGCATATCTGGGCCTCTGTTTCCTCTTTAGAGACTAAATAAATACTCTCGATGCTTTAGAACTGTGGTGTTGGAGAAGACTCTTGAGGGTCCCTTGGACTGCAAGGAGATCCAATCAGTCCATCCTAAAGGAAATGAGTCCTGAATATTCATTGGCAGGACGGATGCTGAAGCTGAAATTCTAATACTTTGGCCACCTGATATGAAGAACTGACTCATTGGAAAAGACCCTGATGCTGGGAAAGATTGAAGGCAGGAGGAAAAGGGGATGACAGAGGATGAGATGGCTGGATGGCATCACCGACTCAATGGACATGAGTCTGAGCAAGCTCCAGGAGTCGGTGATGGACAGGGAGGCCTGGTGTGCTGCAGTCCATTGGGTCGCACAGAGTCGAACAGGACTGAGCGACAGAACTGAACTGAACTGAAAAGTCAGCCCACCTGAAATCAGCCTATGATGCTACTGGCTGAGTAAGCTCCTGAGGAAGTCAATGGAGTACTTTGCTGGGGATGGAGCTTGGAGCAAGAGGCACAGTCACGGGGCCTCACCAACTGTGAGGCAGCTTCCTGGCATGGAGGATCAGGGGAGGCCAAGAGAGGCTTGTGTCAAAGAAAGGCTAGAAAATAATTCTGAAGACAAATTTGACTTGTTTCTATTTTAACCAATATTTAAGATACATTTTCAATACTCAAACACAAACTATAAGCCAGATCTCATGCTAAATCCTCCCAAATGTTCCCACATTTCTAATCTTTGTAGCAATCCCTATGAGACCAGTGGTATAAAGGAAAGAGAATGGATTTTGGATTGGGTTGTGACTATTAATTCATTCAAAAACTTTTTCTTCTTCTGAGCACAACATAGGACAGCGCTTTCTGGTCCTCCTAATTTACATAAATGACCATATGACTTGCTTTAACCAGTGAAATGTAAGTGAAAGTGATGTGATTCACTTTGGGGCAGAAACTTTTAAAAGTCCAGTGCACAATTCACTATGTTCTCTCTTTCCTGCCTCAGCAATAAAGGAAGCATAAAGATGAAGTCTCCCACACTGTGGATTTCTGAGAGAAAGTAATACAGCACGGAACACTTCTGGCCAATCCCTGATGGACACGGAACATGAACACAAAAGCAGTTTTTGTTGTCGGAAATTACTAGAATCTGGGGGCTGCGTGCTACATAACATTAAGTAGCTCAGCTGGTAAAGAATTTGCCTGCAATGCAGGAGACCTCAGTTCGATTCCTGGGTCGGGAAGATCCACTGGAGAAGGGATGGGCTACCCACTCCAGTATTCTTGGGCTTCCCTGGTGGCTCAGACGGTAAAGAATCCGCCTGCAATGCAGGAGACCTGGATTTGATCCCTGGTTGGTAAGATCCCCGGAGAAGGGAAAGGCTACCTACTCCAATATTCTTGCCTGGAGAATCCCATGGTCAGAGGAGCCTGGAAGGCTACAGCCCATGGGGCCACAAAGAGTTGGACACGAACGAGTGACTAACACACACACACAACTAGAAGAGAAATTTGACCAAAGTCATACAGTTAGAAAAGCAGAGTCAAGATCTGGATACAGATGACAGCTCCTTTTCATGACCCTTCACAATTCTGCTGAACAAGTCCTAATAAATCTAAGTTGCCTAAAGCTTTTTGTTATAACGTGGTGGCTATTATATTTGAAGAAGAACAACATATAAATATGGGGCATTACCATCAATTAACATTACTTCTATGAATCTGAAACTGTGAATAAAATAATGGCATATACCTTCGTATAGGTTGGAATTGAGACTTGGTCAAAGTTTCAGCATTCTTTCCAAGGTTTTTTCTCATGTGGAACTTATCTTCACCTGAAAGAATAAAGTAAAAGCATTTTAAATAAATTTTTGCAAACCCAGATTATGATTTTCATTCTCTGGAGTTTTCCTAGTCTGGTCTAGAATAATAAATAATCTACATAAACAAAGAGTTTCCTAATTGGGCTTGGATTGAGTACTGTAGAAGAGGTTTTTGCTCTGAAAGTTTATTTTCCTTGCTCAGAGGGGAGAACTATATTCTGACACTCAGAATACAATCAAGCCATTTACTGGCCTTTCAGTTATAGCCTCACAGTTACTTCCGGAGACAAATAGTGTTTTGTCTTTTCAGGAAGGCAAACTGACCTGATTCCTGTCAACAGACACCAGGGGGCGTTGAAACCAAGAACTGTTTGTTCACTGACGATTCCAAGCAGAAAAGACCATTAGCTGGGCATTCCCAGGATGCTAACTGTGTCTCTTGGCCACCAAACACCACTTAAAGACTGGGGGTGGGGTCTTGAGTACTAATGAGCTAATTCAACTGTCTTCTGTTCTCGTTGGCCTCAAGCATCTCAAGTCCTCCCCAATTCTCAGGAAGATACTTTGTAGGCCTCTGGGCACACAGGACCAGAATCCAATTTTCCTTCCCACATTATACAGCTCTGGTTTATGGAGAAGTGGACACACAGACTAGCCTGCCCTATTGGCAAAAGCTCACGATCCCCCTGCCATTCTTTAGGTCCAGAATGTGGCCCGGTAGGCAGTGGCAGGCCCACTATAAAAGTACCACCTTTAGCAAAAGCCAAGACACTGATAAAACCATTTGAATGCCGAGTTCCAAAGAATAGCAAGGAGAGATAAGAAAGCCTTCCTCAGCGATCAATGCAAAGAAACAGAGTAAAACAACAGAATAGGAAAGACTAGAGACCTCTTCAAGTAAATTAGAGATACCAAGGGAACATTTCATGCAAAGATGAACACAGTGAAGGACAGAAACGGTATGGACCTAACAGAAGCAGAAGATATTAAGAAGAGGTGACAAGAATACACCAAAAGCTGTACAAAAAAGATCGTCACAACCCAGATAGTCATGAAGGTGCAATCACTCACCTAGAGCCAGACATCGTGGAATGTGCAATCAAGTGGGTCTTAGGAAGCATCACTACCAACAAAGCTAGTGGAGGTGATGGAATTCCAGTTGAGCTATTTCAAATCCTAAAAGATGATGCTATGAAAATGCTACACTCAATATGCCAGCAAATTTGGAAAATTCAACAGTGGCCACAGGACTGGAAAAGGTCAGTTTTCATTCCAATCCCAAAGAAAGACAATGCCAAAGAATGCTCAAACTACCGCACAACTGCACGCACCTCACACTAGCAAAGTAATGCTCAAAATTCTCCAAGCCAGGCTTCAGCAGTACGTGAACCATGAACTTTCAGATGTTCAAGCTGGTTTTAGAAAAGGCAGAGGAACCAGAGATCAAATTGCCAACATCCAATGGATCACTGAAAAAGTAAGAGAGTTCCAGAAAAACATCTATTTCTGCTTTATTGACTATGCCAAAGCCTTTGACTGTGTGGATAACAATAAACTGCAGGAAATTCTGAAAGAGATGGGAATACCAGACCACCTGACCTGCCTCCTGAGAAATCTGTATGCAGGTCAGGAAGCAATAGTTAGAACTGGACATGGAACAACAGACTGGTTTCAAATCGGGAAAGGAGTACGTCAAGGCTGTATATTGTCACCCTGCTTATTTAACTTATATGCAGAGTACATCATGTGAAGTGCCGAACTGGAAGAAGCACAAGCTGGAATCAAGATTGCTGGGAGAAATATCAATAACTTCAGATATGCAGATGACACCACCCTTATGGCAGAAAGCAAAGAACTAAAAAGCCTCTTGATGAAAGTGAGAGAGGACAGTGAAAACATTGGCTTAAAACTCAACATTCAGAAAACTAAGATTATGGCATCTGGTCTTATCACTTCATGGCAAATAGATGGGGAAACAGTGGAAACAGTGACAGACTTTATGTTGGGGGGGGCCCCCAAATCACTGCAGATGGTGACTGCAGTCATGAAATTAAAAGATGCTTGCTTCCTGGAAGAAAAGTTATGACCAACCTAGACAGCATATTAAAAAGCAGAGACATTACTTTGCTGACAAAGGTCCATCTAGTCAAAGCTATGGTTTTTCCAATAGTCCAGTAGTTGTGTATGGATGTGAAAGTTGGACTATAAAGAAAGCTGAGCACCAAAGAATTGATGCTTTTGAACTATGGTGTTGGAGGAGACTCTTGAGAGTCCCTTGGTGAGCAAGGAAGTCCAACCAGTCAATCCTAAAGGAAATCATTCCTGAATATCCATTGGAAGGACTGATGCTGAGGCTGAAACTCTAATACTTTGGCCACCTGCTACGAAGAGCTGACTCACTACAACAGACCCTGATGCTGGGAAAGATTGAAGGACGGAGGAAAAGGGGATGACAGAGGATGAGATGGTTGGATGGCATCACCAACTCGATGGACATGAGTCTGAGCAAGCTCCAGGAGTTGGTGATGGACAGGGAGGCCTGGCGTGCTGCAGTCCATGGAGTCGCGAGGAGTCAGACACGACTGAGTGACTGAACTGAACCAAACTGAAGACACTGAAACCCCACCAGTGGAGAAGCATCACAGTTCTCCTTCTTGCTGCTCTCTTCAAATGCCCTAGAAAGCATAAATGAACTCCTAATAAGCACAGTGCAGAGCTGGAGGGGAAGTTAGATTTGAGAGTCTAACTCTCTCCTTTATTTCATACGAAGGAAAGGTGGGGCCCTGGGGTGGAATGACATGCCCAAGATGCCAAAGGTCATGCAGAAAAAAAGTAAGCAGCAGAACTGGGCGTGGAACCCAGTGTGTATCCAACTGTTACCCCTGTTGTACTGCCTGGTATGGAGAGGATGTATATCAGAGCCATAGTGGGAAAGCTGGAAGAGAAGGGCTAAAAGGAGGAAATGGAGTAGAAATGAGAGGCTTCTAATGTACTTCAGATGTTTACAGCCAACTAACCATGGTTTTCAGACCTGCCTGCCCCATAATTTCTCTCTCCTACTCACCCCTCTTTCAAACACAAGTGAAGTGGCCACACACAGGTCAGGCTCACACAGTGAGTGAGTGATCACGGGCAGAGGCTCCACAGAAAGAACTGAGAGGCCAGAGACCCAGGTGTGGGAACTTCACACGCACATTTTCCTGAGAATTTAACTGTCCATCTAAATGCTTACAGCTTCTTAAAACACTTGCAACTGTGAAGGAGGCCTGAATCAGGTTAGAGACACAAGCTGGAGGATGCAACAGGAGGAAGGGAGTATGTTCAGATCCTAAACCTGCCCAGCCTGGGTTCAGACAGTGGAGACATGACCGTGGACCGAGCTGCATGGTTCACCAGACGGATAACTCTGGTTTTAAAAACAGATGGTTACATGCCTTAAAAGAGTGAAAATGCACAATTTTTGAAATGTCTGTATCAGTACCTGTGGTCCATTTATGTCTCGTCTTGTGCCATACCCCAGCTGTTGATCCAAGGTTAACTTCCCGTGTAACAGGAAGCCATTGCTAAGTTACACAGAACCCAACGCCCAGAAAGGGCACGATGTCATACTGACTGTAGTATTGGTTATTATTAACCCTTTGCTAAGATGTCATGCAAGCAAAGGAAAATGATGGTAAAACTCAGTCTTCTGCAGTAGAGAAGGACACAGAAACCTAGTACTGTTGTCACCGGGTCAATAACCAGCTGTGAGGCCCAGGCCGGTCCGTCAGGGCAGCTCAGCACAGACAACTCAACACCTGCTATGTGCCACAAAAGAGCCTGAAATCTAGGGAAAGAGACTACAGGGGAAAAGAAAAGAAGCAACTACTGTAACGTATGCTATATGAATGAAAGGTGTGGGGACTTCCCTGGTGGTCCAGCGGTTAAGACTCCACAATCCTAAGGCAGGGGGCCTGGGTTCCATCCCTGGTCAAGGAATTGGGTCCCATGTTTCGTGACTAAAGAGTTCAAATCAGCAACTAAAGATCCTATGTGCCTCAACTAAGACCTGGCACAGCCAAATAAATACACACACAAATATTTATAAATAAATAAATAGCAAAGTTAAAAAGAAAAGAATGCAAGGGGAAGTATATAAATAACATGATGTATGGATGCCATGAGGCTAGTGAGCAGCTGGGGATTCATTCTAAAGAGGGGAAATCACTGAGCCTGAGTTTTCTTATCTGTGAAATGAAAGGCCTGGAAGGTTACCTCTAAGGACCTTTCCAGCTCTAAACATGTGTGACCTGACAGAGAGAAAGTGAACAGGAGGGATTCTAAAAGGAATCTGCCCTCCAGGTGTATTACCAGAGGCTTGAGGTTGGGCGCAAGCATGTTGTATTCCTTCAAAGTCTTCATCAATGGGACTTGAGGTCTATAAAAGAAAGAAAGAGCAAAGAAAGGAAGTTCACTAGAGGAAGATACATCATCAAAAGATGGGGAGAGGAGGGGAGGAAAAAAAAAACAACAACAAAAGATGGGGAGAGGATTTCTTGATGTTCTTAAACTTTGAAAATCGCTGAAAGTTCCTGCATCTTTTATAGAAAAAGAACAAACCTTCTTCCCAGACATTAGGAACTTATCTGTACTATATGTTCCTCCTCAACAGCAAGCCCCCCTCCACCTCCCACTGTGAGGTGGGATTGGGTTATTCTTCCCTTCTTTATATAATTATCCCCTCTGCTCACTCCAACCATCCAACAAAGATGTTTTAATCCCTGGGAGCTTTACTAGAAAAGCCAAAAAAGGTAGGAAAGATGGCCCAGGCTCTAAAGCTACTCTATGGGGTGAGAAGTCAGAACACTGGTTCCTTTGAGGAGAGCCAGTGGGTGGGAGGAAACACAAGGATCCCCTTCTAGGGGATCAGGAATGTTCTATTTCTTGATTTGGGTGCTGGCTGCATGAGTGTGCTCAGCATGTAAAAGTTCATGATCTGTACCCTAAAGATGCATGTACTTTTCCCTGTTCCCCTTTTATATACGTGTACATATTACATGTGTGTACATATATACGTATATGAACTTGATATTTTTTATTAACCATTTTCTTAATGTCCCAGTCCACAGTAATATCAAGAATGTTTGAAGGACTGATTATGGAAAACCGCTCTAACTGAGTTTTCAGAAGTGCCGACAAGGGAGAACTATGCTTTTTGATGCATGACTAAAATCTTCCCGTCAGTCAAATGTGGTGATTGGCATGTACAATCTCTCTTTCTTCCACTCTACCTTTCATGTTGGTAAAAAGGGCCCCCAAAGGTGGCAGGTTAGGGGAGAGAAGAGGTAAAAATTACAAGAGTAAATAAAAGACTCCTAAGATTTTCATTTTATAAATGAAAATACTCTCTGCACAAACAGGTTCTTGCAAAAGCCAGGCACGTCCCAGAGAAAGGCCCGGGTACCGGACAGCCTCACGTTCTCTGCGGACCCCGTGCCGCTATTCCTGGCTCTCCCACCACTAAAGCCTGTCAGTCCTGGGCTACCTCCTTAGGCTGCTCTCACCAGTGCTTCTTCACACAGAGCAGTAACAGCAGGCTGCCTTCTCTCCCCCCAAGAAAGGACTGTGAATTAAGCAACAAGAAGGAATGGGTTTTGAAAAAGAAGTACAAAGCACTGCACAAATGCAGGAACCACAGTTCTGTGGTAAGACCTTCATCATGAAAAATCTTATTTTTCACACGTTTTTTTCAAAACATACGAAAACACTGATAAATTGACATGATATACTTTTATGCATAAGCTATTTTTCTTAATAAAAATAATTTTAAAGGAATAAAGCAACAGAGGAAGCTGGAGATGTACTATCCTGAACTTTGTAAATTTTTACCTCTAGAGCCAAATTTTCTTGAGCAATTGAGGCGTAAAAATATTCATGGTCTGGAGTTAAAAATTCATCTGTCATGTCTTCAGTGTCTTCAGAAGACTCTGGTGAACAAGTTGATTGTGTAGACTGACCCTATTAATAACGTAGGAAATCACTTTTCAGTTGGTGTTTATTGTAAACAAATCCCTTTAGAGGTGGCTGCAGTGTTAGTAACAGGGCATCTAAAATCATCCTGCAGTCGGGCTGATGCTCTCAGAGCCCCTCCCACCACGTGTGCACCTCTGCCCTCCTTCTGCACAGCCAGTCATGAACCCCAGAGCAAGTGTGACAAATCACAGTCCTGAATCTCAACTTCCTTACCTGCACAATGAAAGTAGAGGAGGCTGGGCGACCTTTTTGCTCTGAAATTCACAGGAAGAAAAAAGGCCCTAGACAACTCAAGCTGGGGACCGAATTTAAACACCCTGATCCCCACGGGCACACAGTCCATGTGCTGGAGTCAACTCTAGGCTGAGGCTGCTCAGACCTGGGACTCCTTCAGGTATTCCCATTTAAAGGCAAGAGAAGGAGCATGGTTTTTAAAATAGCAATGCAATCTCAATAATAAAACAGGGATTTCCCTGGTGGCCCAGCAGATAAGACTCCATGCTTCCACTGCAGGCAGCGTATGTTTGATCCCTGGCTGGGGAATTAAAATCCCACAGCCATGCAGCCAGAAAATTTTTTTTAATTTAGAAAAAAGGGAGAACTATTTAAAAAATGAAATAATTTAAAGTAAGTCACTGGGATTTCTCTGGTGATCCAGTGGCTAAACACACTCCCAATGCAGGGGGCCTGGGTTCTATCCCTGGTCAGGGAACTAGATCCCACATGCTGCAACTAAGACCCAGCACAGCCAAATAAATTAATTAATTAAAAGCAAGTTATTTCGTCAGCATCTCTGCTCTACTCCTTCCTCTTCTGCTGCTTCTCTACATCCAGGCCCTCATCACCACGTGGCCAGACAGCTGGCTCCTCTCCTTACCTTCAATCATCTCTTTGAAGAGGTTTTGTGGTTTATTTCCCTGGACACTGCCTTTGCCACACTTCCTCTTCTGTGCACTTGGCAGCTGCTTTCCTTAACCTCTCATATCAAACTGAAATTTCTCAGACAAGCCTGGCCTCCCACACCTTCCCCACTTCCCTGACAGACCTGCTTCTCCAGCCAAGCCAGTATGTTTAATGTGGTGCGTCCTCCCAGGCCTCACGGGAGAGAAAGAATAAGCTGTCCTGTGAGTGGTCTGTGTACTGATTAAAATACAAAGGTATATTCTTTGAAAAGCCTCAAATGTTATCACAATCGGCTTTTTACATTGTTTATTCTCAATTTTTGTTTATATTCTTCCATGTCAATGGTGGTTACAAATTTTGGTTCCTTATGCTGGCTGGACCATGGCCCAACTGCACACTTGAAGAATGCATTAAATCCATGAAGCAGGGCTGTAACCCCAGTGCAAATGCTGGGAAATGACCGAATCCTAGAGATCTTGCTGAGGCATAGATTTCAGGCATGAACACATTCCTTCCACTGAGCTGAGAGCTGAATTTTGGTCTTAGATAACATCCCAGGCGAAGGTACTCTCATTGCAACCCTGCCCCTGCTTTTCCTACTTCAATCTGACTTCAGTCACGAACTTTGGTAACTGACCTCACACTGAGCTTTACGAGGTGGTCTTTTCTATACAGTTAGACAGAAAGCTTGGGCTTCCCAGGTGGCATAGCAGTAAAGAATCCGTCTGACAATGCAGGAGACACAAGAGACGTGGGCTAGATCCCTGGGTCAGGAAGATCCTCTGGAGAAGGAAGTGGCAACCCATTCCAGTACTCTTGCCTGGGAAATCCCATGGACAGAAGAGCCTGGTGGGCTACAGTCCATGGAGTTGCAAAGAATTAGACACGACTGAGTTACTGAGCACGCACACAGACAGAAAGCTCAAGGGTCAGAGCTGAATCTAACACGGTGTTTTCCCCAAGCTCCAATATTCACAATGCTTTGAGCTAAACTAATTCAGAAAGTATTAGACAGGGAGGAGAGACTTCTTCATTCATGTCAGACACATGATGGCACATGCTCCAACAAAAAAAGAACTACTACAGATATTTCAATGTCATAATACGTAACAACTCAGTTTTACCCTACTAGGTCTTTGGGTTTGAGTTGGCTCTCCAGCTGTATGACTTACGCTGTAAGACTTCTCAACAGCCACAGATGCATCTGAATTTGCTTGAAAGACTTCACCGTGCTCTGGCTGCTCATCTTTTCTGGGGGGCAGGTGCCTGATACCTAAAAATTGTAACACAATAATTGTCATTCAGTAATTTTTAAATGACATGAAGGGGCAAAGGACAGTGTGAGAGAAGATATGTATGCATTTTCTGCCGAATGCGGCTATGTGTCATGTTAGCTTCTGTCCAAACAGTGAAGACTGTTAGGTTAGCCTCGCTCTAGCACGCGGCCGTGAATCATTCTCCCTTTTGCCCACCCGTTCAAGAGTGATGCTTGACAAGGAACAGATTTTAAATAACAAAAAAATCCAAAACAGTATATTTTTCTACCTAAGACGAATAATTTTAGATGTACCTTTCCTGGATTTTCAAACAACTGTGAAATGATATCCCATGTCCTGACTGCAAGCAAATTACCAGGTAGAAAGACACAGCATGCAGCTTTCACCCAAAAATCTATAAAAGTGATGCCAGTAAACATCATTTGTCTCTAGGTTGCTCAGGCATAGACCCTCTGATAGACGGTAGAATTTTTCTGGCCTAAAATGCAATGCGAAGAAGTGGGCAGTAGGGGCTGGCCTGCCACCAATGCCCTCTGGTAAGAGGTTCAATTCTTTGCCAGGTTAGATCCAGGAGCAGGGTCAGTGCATGGAGACTATTTACTTCCTTTGGACAAAGGAATCTGCTCCAGTAATAGAGAAACTTGCGAGTCTCTGGGCTTTTTCACCTGTCCGAAGGACAGTGGGATTAGATGGGTGTGCTACTTTTGCCTGGAATTCAGGATCCCCAGATAGACAGGAAAGGAGAGAAGCCAAAGGAAATATTCTAGGAGGTTTACTTATTGCTGAGAGGTGACAACTTGATAGAGCTCACCTACCCCAATTCCTCCATCTGAACTTACTGGTGAAACGCTGAGGTCCTGACTGTCTGCCATGCTGGTCACTGCTGTCTGTTTGGCCACACTTGTCATTTCCTCCTGGCTCATCGCTTTTCTTGAGATACTCTGCAGCTTGCTGCCAATCCACTTGCTCGGAGACCTTAATGGCGAGCTGCGGCAGGGGGTCAGGCTCATTTTCAGCCTCACTGTCTAAAGCCACACCACTCCGAGGATGCCAAGGAGGTACTGTCAGCTGTCCAGTAGCTGCCTTTGCTGCCATTTCTTTCACCTCCACTGGGTGAAGATAAAGCAGCATTTAAAACAGCACTGTGAATGCTGGAAACAAAAGCTTTAGTTCCTTGAAGAGTTACGTAATGTTTTATAGCTTATATTTTTAGAACTGTATCATCCTTAGCTTGCCCTGCTTGGCTTGAAACAGAAAAGAGGAGAGAACTAATAACAGAGTGAGGGACAGGCAGACTTTCAGTTAGTTACAGCCCTTTATGCTGAATTAGACTAAAAGGCAACAGAAATTTGTAGGCAGACCTTCTTGCTGTAAAGATTTTGTAAGAAAATGACATGTGAAGCCCCTAGCCTGCAGAAACTAATGGAAGGCATTCTATTTGAGTTTGTATAGCCTTTCTAGACCAGACTGAGCTCATATTTTGGAAGTATGTATATATATATATATATATATATACACACACACGTGTATTTTCCTCAAAATTTTCTATCCTTTTTCAGTGTCGCTTAGCATTACTATCAAAAAACATAGATGCTGTATTCTTTTAAGCTCATAAGATTAAACTGATACAAAAGGATCACATCCACAGGATAGGTGAAAGTGATACTACAAGCTCTCTACCTTAACAACATTATAAGAATCTATACTGTGTAATTTTTTTTTACTAAATTTGTTACAAAACATACATATATACACATATACAGAGTGTAGAAAGATTTCCTATATAGTCCAGAGATTTAAAAAAGCACTTCTCTTTTACAGTTTGTAATCAGAAAGGTCTCTCTTTCAAAATGGAATGATCTAACAAGAAAAGAATATGAGAAGACAGTACAGGCTGTGTACTTTGAGATAACAACCAAGCTAGAAAGATACTTTAAATTTCATTTTGTCCAACAGAACCCATGGCTTTATACTCACTTTTCCATTTTAAGTGTATCTCTCCATCATCTTTGTTATTTCTTGACTTTGCGTTATGGATTTCAGAAGACACAGATTGCATACTGATCCTGAATTGCATATATTTGGGGGAAGAGGGCAAGTGAACACAAACACATCAGTTTACTCAGGTTCCTGACACAACCCCAAGTCCACGAGCCCACCCAGAAGACTCCCTATTCTCTGAGCTGTTCTGAGGTTGCACTGACTCCTGTGCACCACCAGGTGGCACCAGATCCCCCTCAACACTCAGCCCACAAGGCTGTACTACCTGGTAGAGTCCTGGCCAGGGTTGGATGAGGCGGGTGGTCCCTGTGGGTGGCTTGGCTCGGTGAGGAGTACACTACTGAGCTGTGTCGGTTTGCTTTGAGGACTGGACTCCCTAGGCCTTCCCTGGCTAAGAAATGAAAGGAGTGGGTTAGATGATCTTGAAATTCAGCTTCACAAACAGAACCCTGGTCCTTGGGCTGCAGCAGAGCAGAGCATAGGTGATGGTTCAGTAGTTTCCTTGTAGTTTCTTTGATCAGAATCCTCTGGTAACAGGCCCACCTGCACATCAGTGATAGCACAACAGCTAACACTTACAAAGATGGGCTTAAGGCACCAGGGATTCTGAAGATCATTCAGAGATCTTCATCCTAGTTTCACTGAGTCCTGCGACTAGTTAGCTGACTGGCAAACTTCAGTCTCTCTGGGCCAAGGTCTCCTCATCTGCACAACAAAGCAGCTTCTTTTTCCTCTAAATATCCCATGACTATATATACTTTATCACCTATTAAACTAATTCCTTGAAAATGTATCATCTAGGGGAGCTCCCTGGTGATCCAGGGGCTAAGTCTTCATGCTCCCAATGCAGGGGCCCACGTTTGATCCCTGGTCAGGGAACTAGATCCCACATGCCACAACTAGAAGATGCCGTGTGGCACAACTTAAGACCTGACAAATAAGATAAAGAAAAAGAAAATGCGTGATTTATGCATACATAGGAATTCCCTTTTATCTAGAACAGCCCAGTCTCCTGCTGTATCAGAGTGCAAAGAGAGGCTGTTGAATTAGAAATGTCATGTCTGATCAGCTTCTTTGAAGAACAATTTGGCAACAGCTATCAAGCATCTGTCAGAGAAGGCAATGGCATCCCACTCCAGTACTCTTGCCTGGAAAGTCCCCTGGACGGAGGAGCCTGGTAGGCTGCAGTCCATGGGGTCACTAAGAGTTGGGCACAACTGAGCGACTTCGCTTACACTTTTCACTTTCATGCATTGGAGAAGGAAATGGCAACCCACTCCAGTGTTCTTGCCTGGAGAATCTCAGGGACGGGGGAGCCTGGTGGGCTGCCCTCTATGGGGCTGCACAAAGTCCGACACGACTGAAGCGACTTAGCAGCAGCAGCAGCATCAAGCATCTTCAAAGTGTTCAAACCCTCTGTAACTCTGCTTCTGGGAGTCTATCAAGGACATAACCCAAAATGCAGAACAAAATTTACTGACAAGTCACTATAACCCTAGTCATAACAGAAAAAAGAAAGACTGAAACAACCTAAAATTCAACAATGGGGGAAAAGAATAATGGGAAGAATTCAATTTTTCCCCATTTCAAACTTATAATTTCAAAGTAAGTTTACAGGATGTTTTTAATAACAAAGGATAAAAAAGTTCTAATGTAAAGCAAAAACTCAGGATACAAAATTGCCTTCTTATTTAGTCGCTCAATCACGTCCGACCCGTTGTGACCGCATGGACTATAGCCCACCAGGCTCCTCTGTCCGTGGGATTCTCCAGGCAAGAATACTGGAGTGGGTTGCCATTTCTTTCTCCAGGGGATCTTCTCCAAGCAGGGATCGAACCAGCGCCTCCTGCATTGGCAGGCAGATTATTTATCACTGAGTCACCCGGGAAGCCCACAGAAATGCCTACATGTATATAATTAAGGTTATTTTGAAAGCACACGAAAAGCCTAGGTGGGTTGGCAGCAAAGTATTCAACTTCTCCCTTGGCGCTGAGCAGGGCAGCCGCAGCTGCAGCTTCTGCTTCGTCCTCCAGCGGCTGTACCGTCGCCCTGTCTGCCGCTGTCAGTGACGTGAGTGCTAAACTCTGAGGCCGATTGGGTGGTTCTTCAGTTCATTCCCTTCGTAAAGGTAAAATACACTAATCTAAAATGCCTGGGCATGTTCCTCGATTCTCCCTTTGGTACATATTTAACTGAAGTGAAGAGAACAGCAAATTCTTGTCATTATTCTCAGTCACCACTGAGGGCAGGAATAAAAACAATTTTTTTCCAGGAAGATGGACTTCAAAGCTGTGGATTAATGCTGTCTTTTAACCACAGAAAAGGAAAACTAAGTTCATATACGACTCTGTCCTGAAAAACATTTATTGCTCCATTAATAATTCTTCCTATGCAAAAGAAAATTTGTTTTTCCTAAGTTCTTAAAAACCCAGCATATGCATACACTTTCCTTCTACTGAAGGAAAATTGATTTGTGCTGAAATCAATTCATTTCATCGATCTGGCTAAAAATCAGAGTCCAAAAGGTAATGATGATATTGCTCAATTTCCTCCTCCTGCCCCCCAGAGTCAATGACACTTATTTTGAACAACACTGATTTTCACCTAGTTTGGTTTCTGGAACCCTGGCACGTGGGATGCCTGGTACTTCCTTTTCTCAGGAAAGCGATCTGGACAGTTTCAGGAAGACAGGGTGCTCTGCTCTGGACCACTGAGGAGTTCTGTCTGGCTGACCTGCAGCAGCTTCACCTCGTGACGTCTCCTGCGAGTCTCCATTATACTGCTCTTCTCACTCACTCAACGGAGAGAACCTGCTGACATCCCTTTCTGTGTTACTACTCCTCAACGCTCACAATCTCTTTGTCACCAGCAACGTGAAAACCATTAAGTGGCCTAAGGGTCACATGGGCGTCTGAAGACATGATGACACAAAGAACAATGAAACGTTAACCTACCTGCTGGTATTCTGGTTCCTGTCTCTTTCCAAGTTGTCCTTGGCTCTGTGAGTGGGCTGAAACTGCTCACCTCTGCTCTGTTTTCCAGGGCCACAAAGAGCTGGCAGCTTAAAAATCAGGAGACATGTTTCAGTGCTTTGATGAAGGAATCCCGCTTCCCTTCACTCTCACATTCTGTTTTTAAAGTCATTCTCGCTCAGTACGTAGAACTAACCAGACCTCTCAAGACAGTTTCAGTTTGCACGTTTCACATCTAATAACTCATCTCTTAGCTGGAGGCCTCTTCAGAGACACGCTGGCCCTCAGGACTTCAGTCTGAACAGGGTGCAAGTGGAAAATGAGCAGACAAAATAGACATCAGAAGTCCCCAGACTTTCCCCTCTATGATTATTAAGGCAGCAGGTTTTATGGCAGGAGCCCCAGGCCCTGGGTTCTCGTCTGATCTTTACTCAGACTAACCTTAGTGAGCCTTATGTTTTGGTTTCCTCATCCATAAAACAGGGACAATAATATCTGCCTAAACCTTCTGGGAGGTGGGGGGAGGAGAGGGGTGCTATGAAAATAAAACACAACCAAAAAAAAAAGGCTACAATACTTCAAAAATAGTAGAAGTAAAGTAAATTAAAGCCAATGCCCTTTAGCCAAAAAAAGAGACCTGGGATCTGCTTACTGCAATTTCAACTAAGTTTAATTGCATTTCCTAACCTACAGGAAATAAAAGATTTGGGAATGGCAGCAAGACACCTAAGGTGAGGAGATGCATAAAAATGATCACTGTTCCTGTGGAGTATGAGTTCCAGAGGCTGTTGAGTAGAGGCAACATTGTATCACAGTAACAGATGTTCAAAAAATCCTCATTATCACCAAGGAAAGGCTAGAATAGATTTAGAATATATTTAAATTGGCATTTAGAATAATGGCAAGTCTGTAGTGTTTTCATTCAGTATGATTAAAAATTTAAGAATGGAGAAATTAAAAGAATGAATTTCAAATGTTTGAAAATTTCACTTAGGTGAAAATGCCTTATTCCTTGATTATGCTAGAAAACCAGGGTAGGCTTTTTAAAGAACAATTAAAATATGGTATAGTTGCTTTACACATAGCCATATGTACTAGTAGATGGTTTCCAACAACGGCTGCCTTCAATTCCTTCCCTCCCTGTCCACATTGCCACTGGAGAGCTGGAATCTACTTTCCTTCCCTTGAATCCATGCTGGCTTCCTGTGACGATCAGAAAAGCAGCAAAAGTGATCTTGTCCTAGTTTTTAAGAGACCTGGCAGCTTCAGTTTTCACTTGGGAAGCCAGCTGCCAGGCTGCAGAGAAGCTTGGATGAGACTACTTAGTCAATCAAAAGAAGCCAAGTGTGGAAAGAGGCCGCCTGGGGAAGCCCGGTAACTGAGGCCTTCCTGCAACTTCTTGCTCAATGCAGACTCCAGCTGAACGCAGTTGAGGGGCTGGTCCTGGCCAGTGCCACAAAGAATGGAAGAATCAGTCAGGTTAGCCCTGTCATACTCAGGGCCCACAGAATTATGAGAAGTAATAAAACATTGTTATTTTATGTTATGCAGCAAAAGATAATCAACACACAATATACAATAAAAGTTATTTCCAGTAGTTTTCTAGTAAACTCTAACTTTCATTGTGCCTTCTCTTTCTGTGTGTGTGTTAGTAGCTCAGTTGTGTCGACTCTTTGTGACCCCATGGACTGTAGCCCACCAGGCTCCTCTGTCCATGGGATTCTCCAGGCAAGAATACTGGAGTGAGTTGCCATTTCATTCTCCAAAATCACCTTCCTTCTCTTTACATAAAAACAAATGCCAAGGCTTTTCCAAATGTTCTAAGTGAGGACTAAAGTCTCACTGAAATGCAGCAAGGAACAGTGCAAGAGCACTAGCCTGGGAGTCAGAAACCCAGCTGGGGCCGATCAGTGGCACAGCAAGGGATGGGGTAGTGGGAGTCAGCTGCCCTGTGCAGGCCAAGAGGGTGCACTTTAGGTGGAGGATTTTAAAAGAATAATAAAACTCACTAAAAGCCTGCTTTTTTTTTTTTTTAAAATACCATGAGCCAGCAGCTCTAAATAATTTCAGTAATAAGATCCTCCTTCCAGTGGTGCTGACCTCTCCCACTCCACCCTGTGCTCAGTCACACCCATGGATCTCAGAAAGCTCACGTCTCTGAGCTTGAGCTTCACACTCTGGAAAAGGATGGGCTTGATCCATCTCTAAAGTTTTGATTCAACAGGCAGCCAGCTCTGCATGTGTGAACTTGTTAAAATTCATCCATTCATTCATTCCCTCAATGACGGAGTACCTTCTACTGCTAGGCCCCCTTCTATGTGTGGGGACATTTCCTCAGCCTTACTGGACGGACCTGTCCTTAAGAAGCCCAGAGCCTACAAGCCATGTGGTGTGGTCAAAAAAAAAAAAAAGAAGAAACAGCAGCAGCTCACAGAGGAACCACTCTTCAACCCATGGTTTCTCACATCCTCTGAGGCATTTCCTTTGACTACCAAGTCCCTCCCATCCCCCATCGGTGTCTGAGCTGCTCCTAGCAGAGCTTGTGGCTCATTCATCAAATCCCAGGGTCTAATACACAGCCTCTGGCTCTATGCTTATCAAATGAGTGAATGAATGAATTAATAAGCAATTCAGAATGGGGATTAAATACCGGCCCAAGATACCACATTTGGTGAGTTGAACTATATAAAATTGTCAATACTTGATTATTTTGACCTACAAAACAGTGATTTCACATAGTTCATAGAATTTTACAGAGGACAGGGCCTGTGAGCTGGGTTCGGGATAGGGGATGAAGAGTATCTACCTTGGAATTCGAACCTAGAAGCCTTGTTTCCCAAAGCAAAGAGGACTCGCTAGGAGTTGGCGGTGCTGACGTCGCCCTTGCAAGTGGGTCAGGGTACGCCAAGGCCGGTTCCAAACCCTGCATGCTGCCCTGCCCCCATGTCTCAGCCTCACCTGGCGGCCCTTCTCCAGCTGATCCCCCGTGCTTTCTTCAGTGACTTGGGGGAAAGAAGCCAAAGGTGTCCAGCCACAGTTGCTTCTTTTCTTGGACCTCTTGCCAAAATGTCCCCCTCGAAAGTCTTTCACTGTCCTTGGGGACCTTGCTAGAGTCAGACCGCTGCCCCCCGGGTCCGGCCGCTGGTCCCCAGGCCGCTGCACGACAGGAGGAAGGTAGCTGGAAGCCGGGGGGCCGAGGGCCGAAGGTGAGTCGTGGATGCCTGCAAACTCTCTTGAAGAAGCCCACAGAGACCTGCGCTCCGCCTGCTCCTTCTGTATCATCTCGAGCTTTTCTATCTTCTGCTGAACATTCCTCAGCAAATCAGCATTCTGGTGCATTAAGGTCTGCGAAATCTTCAGGTTCAGCACACACTTACTGATGTACTCCTCGGTCATGGAGCGGTTGTTCGCGGCGCCCTGGGCTCCTCGGGCTGGCTCAGGCTGGCTGGGGGAACAAAGCGCATCATTCTGCCACTCCCAGTCCTCACAGGAGAGCTCTGTGTCAGCGTCCGAAGAGCTCTCATCTTCATCACAAAAACCGCACGCCTCTCTCTCCATCTTTTCCAGCTCTTCTTCCATGGACTTCAGCTCATCTGTCTGGTTTGGTGTGGCCCCCTCAAGAGATGAGCCAGTTCCTGGGTGCTCCTCCTCTGGGTCATCTGCTGTGTCCAGGCAGCCTGAGTAGATTTCATTGATTTCGAAGCTGCAGAGGCTTGTCTGATCTGGGCTGGGGTTCCTGGCCTCTTCCGCCACAGAGCAGGCAGGAGAAGCAGCGTCTTGGCGGTGAGTCTGCTGGGCCACTGGACTTATGTCTGGGACAGGAGGCTCTGGTGTTGCTTTCCCGGTGGGAGAAGAGTGACCCCTTGGGGAATGAAACTGACCACCTGCTGAAAAGAAAAGCAACATGCAGCTGATTAAAGTGACCACAGCAGCTCAGCACCTACAACTTGTTGCTCAAGTGGCATGAGAACACAGAAAGAAGTTTCTTATCGTCTCACTCACTTTTCAGTTACAAAGACTGCCAGATACACTCACAGAGAATGAGAGGGTATTTCTAACTTTTGACGAGGGTTGAGATAGAAAATTTGGGAAGGGCTTTCCTGCGTGGCTTGGTGGTAAAGAATCTGCCTGCCAATTCAGGAGACACAAATTTCATCTTTGATTCAGGAAGATCCCACATGCCAAGAAGCAACCAAGTGAGTGTGCCACAACTACTGAGCCTGTGCTCTAGAGGCCAGGAATGGCAACTACGAAAGCCCATGAGCCCTAAAGCCTGAGCTCTGCAACAAGAGGAGCCGCTGCAATGAGAAGCCTGCACACCGCAAACCAGAGAGTGGCCTCTACTCATCGTAACTAAAGAAAAACCCCACCCAGCAATGAAGACTCAGCATAGCCAAAAATAATAGGTAAATAAAATTATTTTAAAAACAAGAAAATTTGGGAAGGATCAAACCCAGGAAAAAATGCTTAAGTCACAGTATGTTCAAAACATGCCTAACTATCAGGACAAGTGAATTACAGGCCCCTGAATCTTAGGACTAAATTCACACTTTCTTTACACAAAAAGTGTTTGAATATTAACGTCAGTTCAAGTCATGCTCTTTGTGAGCATCTGATAAAATGAGCCAAGACACTACCCAAGGAGCCACTGCACTGTGAGAAAAATCATACCTTAAAAAATAACACCAGGACTGACCGCCCACCACCCCTGGTTGATGGTGTATGGCTTGCAGAAAATAGGATGGAGAAGTCAAAGTTATGAGACCGTGGAGACCATTCTGGAGGCCTCCAGGCCTGCGCAGAGAGTCAAGAGAACAGTCGCTTGGCTAGAATCTGAATGCCTGAATTTCAACTGTGTAATCAGCCTGGAATCATAAGCAAATCACATCTCTCTGAACCTTAGTTTTCTCATCTGGAATATGAGGGCATCAACCAGATGACTGCAAGGTTCTTCGCAGCTCTGAGTTCAAAGGTTTCCAAGTACACTAAAAAGTAGCAAGGCTTTAAGAAAAAGGTTAGAAGGAAATACCAAAATGTTAACAAATTATTTCTAAGAAATTCAAATCTTAAGTAATCTTCTTCCTATTATTTAAATTTTCTATAATGAACTGTAGTGGGAATTTCTAATAATGTACACTCACAGCCTTGAGAAATTTCATAGAAATAACACCTGGAAAAATAGCATATATCAAGAAACTGTGTTGAGGATGTACCAACAATGATGAAAAACATTTTTCATGTTTTTCTTAGAATAACAGCCTTCTTACAGACCCCAAGGCCAGACCCAGAAGGGAGTATGACTGGGGTCATGAAAGCATGGACCTTGACAGCGGGTCGGCGTCAGGTATGAACACTGCCTACACACTTGCTGACTGTTCCCGAGACCATCCCACGAGGGAACGGCCTGGGGTGAAAACAAGGAGATCTGGCCTATGTCAGTGCAGTGCCTTGGGAAAGATCGATCAAGCTAAGTTTTGTAGCCTACAGTCAGGAGCAACAGCTGGACTCAGAGTGGACTCTGCACCTTAGTCCGACAGAGGCTGCAGGCCCCCTGACCCACTGCACCAGATTTTGTGTTCTGCTCTCATTCTCGTTGCTCGCTTGCTCCCGGACCTTTACAGCAACAACTGGGCCCAACGTGGGGCTGGAGCAAAAATGAAAACACAGCGGACCTGGGTCGGTTGAGACGCCTCTGAAAATTCCTGCTGGTAAGTCCTCAGGCATTTAATTAGGGTTAAAATGGGAAATGTTGAGAGTGTAGAACACTATTGCCTATATATTTGTTTATTAAGACAGCTCTTGAAAGCGGGAAGAGCTTCTGTTAGTGAAGGGCAATTGTTAAAATCGTTACAAGCCGTGGATAAATAATGCTGCTGGTTCCCGTCAACAGGAACCTTAGATTTGAAAGTCTGGGAAAGAACAGACAAAAGGAACTTCACTCCTTGTTTCTATTTGTAGTACATGGACATTAAATAAGTCAGTACTGGAATCTTTGCAGACTTCTGATTCTTTTGATGAAAGTGATGATGACTCTTTTGAAAAACCTCAAAATCAATATAGCGAGGCCAGTCGCCAAATTATGTTCAATCAAGGTTATATACCAAGGTTGGAACTAGGCAAAAATCAACAAGGAAGAATTTACCCTTTGACTGCTCAAGACTTCAACCCCCCTCGCCCCGTTTTCACCAGGGGCCGCTGCTTGTGTTACTCTTCCTCCACCCACACCTGTATCTCGTAACTGGAGAACTGGTCACCCTGCGTGGCTAGAGCAGTGGCCTCTAACAACAGGAAAAACTGGAGGCTTTACATAAATTAATTAATGAACAACTTAGCAAGGGACATATCATTGAGTCCTTTAGCCCTTGGGATTTTCCAGTGTTCATTATACAAAAGAAACCTGGTAAATGGAAAATGCTTACTGATTTGAGAACTGTTAAGAGGAACTAAAAAGCCTCTTGATGAAAGTGAAAGAGCAGAGTGAAAAAGTTGGCTTAAAGCTCAACATTCAGAAAACAAAGATCATGGCATCCGGTCCCATCACTTCATGGGAAATAGATGGGGAAACAGTGGAAACAGTGGCAGACTTTAATTTTGGGGGCTCCAAAACCACTGCAGATGGTGACTGCAGCCATGAAATTAAAAGACACTTACTCCTTGGAAGGAAAGTTATGACCAACCTAGATAGCATATTCAAAAGCAGAGACATTACTTTGCCGACTAAGGTCCATCTAGTCAAGGCTATGGTTTTTCCTGTGGTCATGTATGGATGTGAGAGTTGGACTGTGAAAAAGGCTGAACGCTGAAGAATTGATGCTTTTGAACTGTGGTGTTGGAGAAGACTCTTGAGAGTCCCTTGAACTGCAAGGAGATCCAACCAGTCCATTCTGAAGGAGATCAGCCCTGGGATTTCTTTGGAAGGAGTGATGCTAAAGCTGAAACTCCAGTACTTTGGCCACCTCATGCGAAGAGGTGACTCATTGGAAAAGACTCTGATGCTGGGAGGGATTGGGGGCAGGAGGAGAAGGGAACGACCGAGGATGAGATAGCTAGATAGCATCACTGATTCTATGGACTTGAGTCTGGGTGAACTCTGGGAGTTGGTGATGGACAGGGAGGCCTGGCATGCTGCGATTCATGGGGTTGCAAAGAGTCGGACACGACTGAGCGACTGAAGTGAACTGAACTGAATGCTGTTATTGTTCCAATGGGTGCTTTACAACCTGGTCTACCTAATCCTAGTATGATTCCAAGAAATTGGTAGTTGTTTGTTATCGATCTCAAAGATTGTTTTTTCACTATTCCTTTACACCCTGATGATCAACCTAGATTTGCCTTTTCGGTTCCTTGCATTAATTTTAAGGAGCCACATAAAAGATTTCAATGGACTCTATTACCTCAAGGTATGCTTAACAGTCCCACTATTTGTCAAAATTTTGTAGCCAAGGCTTTATACCCAGTGTGACAGCAATCCCCTCATGCATATATCATTCATTATATGGATGATATACTATGATTATAAAAAAGAGAGATGACATTTTTGACACTGAATGGCCATGATATTCTTTAGATTCTGGAGAAAACTAGCTAAAATAAAATCTTTTTTGAAATTGCAAAACCAGTTCTTCTTGCATGTGCAGTTAGGAAAAAGTTGACTTGTTAAAATACTTTTTTGGAGCTCCAATTCTGCCTGGGAAACAAAAACAGGCCTGGGGAGAAAACCTTAAGCTAACTCTTATCATGTCCTTGGGATACACAGCCCACTCTGTCTGGGACTCCAGCCATAAACAAATTGGTAGAACTCAAACCAAGGGAAAAAATAAAAGAAGGAGCAAAAAGATATTTTAAATTTCAAGTGGAAAACTATGAGATCTCTGTCTGTCTGTCTAAATTCAACTGTGTCTCAGTGTGTGTCTTTGATTTTGGATACTATGTGGTTAATTTATAAATGAGTTCTATTTAAATTCAGGTTCACTTACACTGAAAAATATTCAGTATTAAATATCTAACAGTAATGTTTGTTTGCTATTATAATTAAGACATGTCTTAAGTCATCAATATTGTAATACTGTTATTGTGCCTAGGTTTAAGGTAAACTAAATTTATCAACAAAAAAGTAACTCTTTATATATATATAAATGAGATGAAAACTTTTAGATAAACTCTATTAAATTATATTTTAGAAATGTCTAAAATAATCTGAGGATTAGGGCAACCTAAATTTCTAGAATTGTACTTAACTAAATGATAAAAGTTTATTAAATAGCTAGGTCATTTCCAAATAAAATAAGATTTTTAAAACATTAATTACTGAACACTAACTTCCTCTTACAGAAAAACTAAAGAGATTTTGGACTATTACTAAACATGTTTGGTGCCATCCTGAGATGTTCTCTATTAAAAAAAAAAAAAAAGCAAATGTTTAAAAAAAATTAAAACTGGTATTTATGTTCACCAATCTATAAGATGCTAATATACAAGACAGCTCATGGTTGCTAAAGAAAAAATAAGATGTGTGTTTTTAATAAAATGGTATAAGGAACGTAATTACTTTCTATTAAGGAAAAAAGAAGTACATCTGAACTTACAAGTGGTTGTTCTCTGAACAGGCAAATACCGTGATGAATACAGAAGCGTAAAAAAGGTTTGTTTCAAGTGGAAGAGAGTTTTGTGCATGAAACAGGTTTCTTAAGGCATTAAACTGCCTTTGAAATCTTTTACTGTTACTTTCACTAGTGAATAACTTGTTTCACAATGAATATAAGCTGGTACCAATCTGGAATTTGATTTTCTCTTCCTGTTAAAAATCAAAGTCTTCTTGGAATATGGCTTTTTGATAACAGACTATATAAATTTCTTTGTATTTAAGTGATTCATACTTGCTTTTTAAATCTTTTGTTACTTTGATAAAATGAATGAGTGTTATTTCACAATGATCTATGGAGACTATGACACACACAGACAAAGCTCATACTGCTTCTACAAAATTAACCCCTCATAAGGAAATTTAAAATGGATAAATAATGGCTATAAACCAGTCAGGGCTATGGGAAGTCCAAGACAGCCACTTGGCTTTTCCCGACTCCCTGACAAACCTCCTTTTATTTGATAAGATAAAGCCTTTCCTGGCTGTAGGGTTAATATCTCACAATTTAAAAAAAAATGCTTAAAATACATTTTCTGCGATCTCCAGTGATTGGGATGCCCATTTTGCTGGACAGGTCGTACAGACATTGAGAAGAACTTCACAAACTTCTTGGAGACTATAGTTTTTACTGGCATCCTTAGTCATCAGGCAAGGACCACAAATCAAAGGGATTGGTTACATGAGATTGAACAAACTGCTAAACATGAGTACAATTTCCATGACTTTTTTGTCTGATATATTACTGGCTTCTAATTTTTGTTTTCAAATATAAAAAAGCTCATCTCCTCAAGTCACTGATGGTTTAAAAGAATTTAGTGATTTACACCTGTGGATAAAATTAAAACATTTTTCCTTTCTCTCTGTCACGTCCCTCCAGAAATTAAAAACATCTGGTTTCTGAACAGCCTCATCAAGGTTAAAAAAAAAAAAAGACTGTCTCCAGACATATACAAAAATCTCAAGAGAATACTGGGGAGCTGTAAAAGAAATATCCACCAACTGATGTCATTCAAAAGCAGAGACATTACTTTGCCGACTAAGGTCCGTCTAGTTAAGGCTATGGTTTTTTCTGTGGTCATGTATGGATGTGAGAGTTGGACTGCGAAGAAGGCTGAGCCCCGAAGAATTGATGCTTTTGAACTGTGGTGTTGGAGAAGACTCTTGAGAGTCCCTTGGACTGCAAGGAAATCCAACCAGTCCATTCTGAAGGAGATCAACCCTGGGATTTCTTTGGAAGGAATGATGCTAAAGCTGAAACTCCGGTACTTTGGCCACCTCATGAGAAGAGTTGACTCATTGGAAAAGATTCTGATGCTGGGAGGGATTGGGGGCAGGAGGAGAAGGGGACGACAGAGGATGAGATGTCTGGATGGCATCACTGACTCGATGGACGTGAGTCTGAGTGAACTCCGGGAGTTGGTGATGGACAGGGAGGCCTGGCGTGCTGCGATTCATGGGGTCGCAAAGAGTCGGACACGACTGAGCGACTGAACTGAACTGAACTGAACTGATGTCAGGCCTATGACATCTAATGTTTCACTGAATCTTAAGTTCTAGTTTTGTTAATTAAGATCTGTGTTTACTAAGACTCACTTCTTAGATAATTCCTTATGGTTATGTTACATTGCTAAGAGGCTTCATGAAGTTAAATTTAAAAAGACATTCGTCAAGTTAAATTAAACAGGTCCTTCATTAAAAAGGACACTCTAAGTTAGTTTCTAAAACTTATCTCAGTAACTAGTCTTTAAATAAAGATCAGATGCTCCAGGATCTACAACCAGGAAATTAACAACAAGCTGTAGTCGTTTAACAAACTAAGTCAGATGACTTAAAGACGTCACTGGGCTATGCCTAATAAAAGTTCTTGACTTACATTCTTATGATTCTGCTATTACTGCTAACTATACTGTTTTCTATATTGCCTGTTTCAAGAAATGTTGTCCCTTACGTTACCAAATGTGTGACTGAGGCACTGATAGAATGACGGTATGCAGTTCCATATAAAATCCATAGTTATAATGGATGTAACTCTTATCTCCTTTGGTAAACTCTCTTATGTACACATGACTATTGATACATTCTCTCAATTTATATTGGCCACTGCTCATTCCAGTGAGACTACAAAACATATACAAAGACATTTATATGCATTTTTTGCTGCTATAAAACTATCAAAAACTATAAAAACTGATAACAGCCCTGCTTATACCAGTAGAATATTCCAACAATTTCTTAAAATTTGATCTATAAAACATTCTACTGACATTCCCAATAACCCACCAAGACAGGCCATAATGGAGAGGGCTAATCAATCACTTAAACATATAATACAAAAACAAAAAGGGGGAAACGCCATAGGACAATAAACAATATTGATTAAAGCTTTATTTACTCTCAATTTTTGAATATTTTCACACAAACTATGGGAACTACAGCTGAGTGACATTTTCAGGCTACATCCACAAATACAACTAAGCCTGTGATTTGGTGGCAAGATCTACTAATAAATGCTTGGTCACCAGGAAAGTTAATTACATGGGAAAGAGGGTTTGCTTGTATCTCCCCAGGAGAAGGTCCAGAACCTGAGTGGATTCCAGCTGGTAGAGTCAAACTGGGCAGAAACAACCAGTGACTCCAGACAACCTCATCATGGTTATGTTTGCCCTGGTAACTATCGCAGTGAGTATACCCCTGGTTTTGGCAGAAGCAAAGAGTTATACTTATTGGGCATAAATACCTAATTCCCCATTACTAAAACCCATTGACTGGGGGGATTCTATGATTCCCACTTATGTTAATGATTCTTCCTGGAGACCAGGACCTGAAGGTACAGGCCTTGCTTTAGTTTAAAAAGAGAAAGGGACTCCCTTCAGTGTTACTTATGGGTATGAATCCTGGCCAATTTGGGTCGGACCAGCTACAGGGTATCTTTAATTATCTATGCAAGCCTGGCTGTTCACTAATTCTTTAAATCATAACTATACTAAGATTCAACTATATCTTCTCTCTGGTCTGAGTTTTGCTTATAACTACTCAGAATCCAATAATGACACCAAATCAGACAGACCTTTATGCGACTATCGCAAGCTGTGGACTGAAACACAAGATCATATTCACTGGGATAACTGCCGTGGGACTGAGGGAGTAATTTTGATTAGTGGTTCCTATTGAACTGTATGGGACTGGTCCCCTAAGGGGTATGCAGTCTCTAATTGCTTTCATCAAAATCATTCCTGCAATGCTCACAAAAGGCTGTGTTGGCAGGCGCATAAAGTCTGACCAAACTAATATTACCACTCATTCAGACCATCCAATTATATGCCACGGTAGTGGCATGTCACCTTCCTTCCCACAACTGGATCAAGGAAGAGGGCAAGGAGAGGTTTAGAAATTGGCTTTAAGTCTTAGAAAATTCCAAATTTGGGATGGACATTATTCCGATAAAACTAATGACTCACTGACATTTAACACCAGTACAAACTGGGCATTTTATATTCAGGCTTGTGTGAGAGATTGTTATGTGCTCTTGAAAGGGACAATTTCTATCAATGAAAGCGTACAAGAACTTTCTTGCCAGGATTACAAATTATATACTTGCTTAAATTCTTCACTTCATAATTCTAATCACTCATTTGTTATATTAAGACAGAGACTGGGAATATAGCTTCCAGTAAATCAAACCAGACCATGGGAAGGCTCCCCTGAAATACATGCTCTTTTACAGGTTATAAATAAAGTACTGCAACGTTCCAAACAGTTTATTGGACTCCTCATAACAGCTATTGTGGGAATTATTGCTATAGCCACGACCACAGCAGTAGCCGAGGTAGCTCCGCATCAAACTACACAAACAACTACATTTGTACAGTAGTGGGACCGAGATGCAAGTTCTGCCTGGGAAAGGCAAACCCACACAGACCAAGCAATTAATGAACGATTGACTGATTTAGAAAACGCAGTTCTCCTACTAGGGGACGAAATACAAAATTTAAAATTACAAAATTTAAAATTAAGTGCGACTGGAATATCTCTTCACTTTGTGTCACACCTCATTAATATAATCAAAGTGCATATACTTGGGATCGATTATCTAAACATCTGAGAGAACACATTCATAATCATCTATCCTTAGATATTCCCCAATTACAGGCTACT
This sequence comes from Budorcas taxicolor, assembly GCF_023091745.1. Classification (NCBI taxonomy): domain Eukaryota; kingdom Metazoa; phylum Chordata; class Mammalia; order Artiodactyla; family Bovidae; genus Budorcas; species Budorcas taxicolor. Next base: position 9,445,166 of record NC_068928.1, read on the forward strand.
ATGTCTAATATGCAGAATGTTCACTTACAATAACCCCCAGAAACTGATTTATTTAAAGAAACTGAGGAAAGCTTACATAAACTTAACCCCATGATGTGGATTAAAACTTTAGGGGGAGGATTGCTTGGTACTATAATATCAAGATGTATATTTTTAACTGTTTTGTGTCTAGTCCTTACATACACGAGAGAAATCATCCAAGAAATGATAAAGAAAGAAGTTGCTCAGACAGCATATCTACTCCTGCAAAAACAAAAAGGGGGAGATGTAGCGGGAATTTCTAATAATGTACACTCACAGCCTTGAGAAATTTCATAGAAATAGCACCTGGAGAAACAGCATATATCAAGAAGCTGTGTTGAGGATGTATCAACAATGATGAAACATTTTTCATGTTTTTCTTAGAATAACACCCTTCTTACAGACCCCAAGGCCAGACCCAGAAGCGAGTATGACTGGGGTCATGAAAGCATGGACCTTGGAACAGCGGGTCGGCGTCAGGTATGAACACCGTCTACACACTTGCTGACTGTTCCCAAGACCATCCCACGAGGGAACGGCCTGGGGAAAAACAAGGAGATCTGGCCTATGTCAGTGCAGTGCCTTGGGAAAGACAGATCAAGGAAAGTTTTGTAGCCTACAGTCAGGAGCAACAGCTGGACTCAGAGTGGACTCTGCACCTCCGTCCGACAGAGGCTGCAGGCCCCCTGACCCACTACACCAGATTTCGTGTTCTGCTCTCATTCTCGCTGCTCGCTCCCAGACCTTTAAGGCAACAATGAACAGATAATAATTTTAAATAAAAATCACCATATTTACTTAAGAAACAACTGAATACATTCCTAAATCATACTAGAAAGAAATAGATGGTTACTGCCCAGTTCTGGAAAAGGTGTACATGGAGCCCATAAAAATTTAACTTAGTTTTAAGGATCTTGAGTTTGTTTCCTAAGGCAGTCATCTTTCCCAGTATAAGTTTCGGGTATAATTTGGAGGAGTTGATTAGTTGCAGCTCTCAGAACACAGTTATGTCAAAACCTTGAGTTAAGGCCATACCTGTTTCCTTCAGCTCTTTTATTTCCAAGTTAGGGGTCTCTTTTGGATGTTCTGAAGTTAGTCCTAGACACACACTGACATCAGGATGAAATTCGTATCTCTGCACCCTGGGACTCTCAGTTGGCTGAGTTCTCTGGGCTCCAATAAAATCCTGTAACAAGGGAAATACTGTCAAGGACACATCTGCAATCATCTGAATGTCACTGGTGTTTTAGAAACATATGCAGGTGTCAAATAAACTCCCTGTTACTCCTGTTGGGTAGACTCACTGTAGTTCTCATAAACGAACTCACTGTAATTACCAATACTTTGAAAAGTAGTAACAGCGGCCTCGCTGGTGGCTCAGTGGTAGAGAATCCACCTACCAGTGAAGGAGACACGGATGCAGTCTCTGATCTGGGGATATCCCACATGCCACAGGGCAACGAAGCCCCAGCACCACAACTTCTGAGCCTGTGCTCTAGAGCCTGGGAGCTGCAACTACCGAAGCCCGCACACCAAGAGCCCATGCTCTGCAATGAGAGGCCGTCGCAGTGGGAGCCGGTGCACCACACCTACAGAGGAGCCCCACTGGCCACAACTGGAGGGAGAGCCTGTGCAGCAACGAAGACCCGGCACAGCCAAAAGTAAATAAATGAAGTGATTTGTTTTAAAGTAACTAAAGCTGCTAGCTACTGAATCACACTGTGTGCCTACAGGGTGCCCCTTTTACAAACTGACCCTCTCCAGCCTCCCTCTGCAATTTCCTGCTGCCTTCACCAAATCAGGCAATTAGGCTTTTCTTGGGAACACAGAAAGAGTGTCATGAAATGAGGATTTCCAAAACTTCCTACAACTTGATCTCTAGCTTTGTCTTGGTCTCTTAACTCCCTAATTTACCCTGAGATAGGTAAGCAAAAATAGACCCTTAACAACTTTAGAGCTTACCTTTAAGTCATTCTTCATAATATACCGGATATCTTGAAGGTTCATAGTTCTATCTTTCTGCTTGACCTGGATGCCTGACTTAACAATATCATAGTAAGGTTTCGGAAGCCTGACATCAGCTTCTAAATAATTTCCCAAGACTATGGTTTCTTTAATGACTGAGCCATCTAAGCCATCCCAGGGTATGTTGTCTGTTAAGGAAAAAGCCAGAAGAAGAAACATTAAGAAATCAGATAAAACTGGCTAACTTTCCTCAACTTGCTCAACCTCTTTAAAATTAATTTCTCTCTGTAGAAAAACTACTGGAAGCTCAGTAACAAAGGAGAAACCATCTGACCCAAATAGCAGGGAGATCCCTGTCACAGAGACAGGATAAAGCAGTGTCAGACCCCTGTAGGTGTGGGCTTCTGGCCGGCAGACCTGGGGACCACAAGGGAATGTTTCCAAGTGTCAGGCTGGCCTGCCCAATGCATTCCTGTCACAGAAGGTGAGGCTTTGCCTCTGAGACCGTAAACACTACTACACAGGGCTGAGTCTCACTCCAGCAGTGAATGTGGTTTGTATACCTTCACCTCAGAGACCTATACATTTGGAAGGGCTTCTATTTCTTATAAGCGACACTGCTTACACATACAATGGATCCTGGGTGTGTTTGGTTTCCATTTACTTCTCAGAGGCCAATCCTTTCCCCTCATTTGTAAGTTCTTAACATAGAGAACAACCTGTGGTTACCAGTGGAGAGAGGGGAAAGAGAGGCATGGCCTGGGAAGTTTGGGGTTGGTAAATGCACACTGTCACATTTAGAATGGAATGGATAAACAACAAGGTCCTACTGTATAGCACAAGAAGCTACATTACTCAATATCCTGCGATAAACCATAATGGGAAAGAATATTAAAAGAGAATGCACATGTATGTGTAACTGAGCCACTCTGCAGAGATTGGCACAACACTGTAAATCAGCTATACTTCAGTAAAAATTAAAAAAGAAAAAGAAAACAGGTTCTTAAGGGGCACCTCACAGAGACCCCTAAGCACTAACAGCGATATTCAATTTAAAAACTCCCCTTGGATTCAATGCACTACCATTGACAAGCCAATAGGTGGGCTTTGCTGAATCTTGAAGAACAGGTTAAAAGAGAATGATTTCTGAGAGATCATATCTTGCATAGACACAAAGAGGTTTCCTAAAGTCTTTTCCCCTGTGTCCTGCACTCTCAATACACTAGGTGACTCTTCAGGGGGAAGAAACCCAAGCTAGGAACAGGGACTTCGGTCACTGCCGGTGTGCTCTCTGACTCACCTGTTAAAATCTCTTGTACGATTACAGAAAAGCTGTAGATGTCCGACTTCACAGTGGCTGCCTTCTGTAAGATCACCTCCGGGGCGGCCCAATTGTACAGCTGGGTGGGGAGCGGCACTCGAGTCAGGCCCCTGTGTGCACCCCCATCCTGGCTACAGAAGGAAATGCAAGGTGGGGCTGGCGCCTGAAAGGGCCACTGTGATCCCCACGCAGCACACGAGGGAAACACTTGCTGATGGCCTCCTTGAGCTTCTAGAAACCCAGCTAGACCCTGAACCAGCCCACACTGCCCGCTGCTGCTACCTGAGCAGGCCCTGCCCCACCTCCCACCTCAGCTGGCCACTCCCTCCCACTCACTCCTTCCCCACAAGTCACAGGGGCCCTCTCGAAGTTTCTCCAATGTGCCAAACACATCACCACTTCAGGTTTTTGCACTGGTGGTTTCTTCTGAGAGCATGCCCTGCCCACAGATCCTAGCATGACTGCGTGCTTCTTATAATTAACACACTAGCTCAAAAATCACCTCCTCGGAGAGGACTTACCAGACCACCTAAAGTAGTCCCAATTTATTGGCTTCAGAGCATTTATTATCTGAATTTCTTGTTCATTGATTTATTATTTATCATCTGCTATTATCTGCTCCATGAGGCAGGCCTCTTAACTCTTATATCATCAGAACTCTAAACTTACACCAAGGCTTCAGTGCTTACTTTTGAATAAATGAACCTAAGACTTTTTCATGGAGAAGGCAATGGCACCCCACTCCAGTACTCTTGCCTGGAAAATCCCATGGACGGAGGAACCTGGTAGGCTGCAGTCCATGGGGTCACTAAGAGTCGGGCACGACTGAGCGACTTGACTTTCACTTTTCACTTTCATGCATTGGAGAAGGAAATGGCAACCCACTCCAGTATTCTTGCCTGGAGAATCCCAGGGACAGAGGAGCCTAGTGGGCTGCCATCTATGGGGTCGCACAGAGTCAGACACGACTGAAGCGACTTAGCAGCAGCAAGACGTCTTTAAGAACCCTTTCAAGCCTCCCTCAAAGCCTTCTGGGACTCTTCCAACTCTTCATGATTGCTCCTTTTCTGAGCTCTGCCCTCTTGGAAATGAGCCCTCTCAGTTTATACTCAAAGTTTCACTGATTTGCTTGAATAACTCAACTGTGCATCCAGGTTCCTTGAGAACTAAGTCAGAGTGTCCTAAATGTCCTCTGGGCCAACAAAACTCCTCAGGATGAAATCAGCGCTGATTTCTGCCCACAGCTGTCATGAGCATCAAATGAGATCACATGTGTGGAAACACTCTGTGAGCCATAAAGCAATAAGCAAGTAAGGAATTATTACGAATGTTGTTGTTTAGTTGCTAAGTCGTGTCTGACTCTTTGTGACCCCATAGACTGTAGCCCATCAGGCTCTTCTATCCATGGGGTTTCCCAGCCAAGAATACTAGAGTGGGTTGCCACTTCCTTCTTCAGGGGATCTTCCCCACCTAGGGATTGAACCTGCATCTCCTGCACTGGCAGACAGATTCTTTACCACTGAGCCACCAGGGAAGTCTGCTCTCAGCAGAACTTTTGATTGCAGGCAGTAAGTTTAGGAAGCCATGAAGCTATGCTATTTTTAGACTCTGTAGTTGTATTGCTGAATAGGCAGGTGTGGCCTGGTGTTGTGTGAACAGCATGGATATACATGCAAAATATTACATTAGTATCACAGGAAAAGCAATGGAGTGTTTTATTGTCAGAGATATAGTCCAAGGACCTAGCACACTTGGCTCTTCATATTGTAGGGTGATTGTCCAAGGGAGATGCTCACTGACCTTCTCAGGCCTTTTAGGCTACCTAAGGCAAGGGACAAGTCACTTACAGTCGGAATTTATGTCCCTTCTCTTTTACTTCCACTGATTTTCCTCTCTTACAACCCCTCTTCCTTCTCTGTTAATGCTAGTGGAATGTAGGAAAGGAGTTTTTTATTAATATTTATTTATGCATTTGGCTGCATCGGGTACTAGTTGCGGCATGTAGGATCTTTAGTTGAGGTATGTGAACTCTTAGTGACAGCATGTGGGATCTACTTTATGACCAGGGATCAAACCTGGGCTGCTGCATTGCAAGCACATAGTCTTAGCCAGTGGACCACTAGGAAAGTCCCAGGGAATTCTTTTCAGCTTTGGCTTTGATGTCATCAAAATTACATTTGGCTATGGCTATATGATCCCACTTGCAAGGTCAATTCCAGCTCTAAAGACTCCATTAAGAAGGAGTTGAAGAATAGGAGAAACTGCTGTATCATTTTTACATCAAGAGATGGAATGCTACTCTTGACAATAAACAGCCCTCCAAGTTCCTCTGTCCATGGGATTCTCCAGGCAAGAATACTGAAATGGGTTGTCATGCCATCCTCCAGGGGATCTTCCTCGCCCAGGGATCAAACCAGCATCGCTTGCGTCTCCTGCACTGGCAGGTGGGTTCTTTACCACTAGAGCCACCTGGAAGCCCCAGGGTTGAGGCTGTGTGTGTGTGTTAGTTGCTCAGTCATGTCCAACTCTTTCTGATCCTATGGACTGTAGTCCCCCAGGCTCCTTTGTCCATGGAATTTTTCAGGCAAGAATACTGGAGTGGATTGCCATTCCCTTCTCCAGGGGATCTTCCTGACCCAGGGACAGAACCCGGGTCTCCTGCACGGCAGGCAGATTCTTTCCTGTCTGAGCCACCAGGGAAGCCCAGGGTTGAGGCTGGCCATCTCCAAATCCCCATTTCACTCTAGGATTCATATTTCTATTGGAGAGCGCATCAAAGAAACTGTTATACCTCCATGCGAACCACAGGTGGCGCTGCATCACTGGCAAACAGCTTGGGTTCTGTCAACCTTACTGAAAAGTCAATGGTAAAAATGTCCAAACCCTTCAGCTCTTGAACACATAGCCAAAGTGGTGAACCTTGTTCTGCATCACTTCAAGGATTCACTTCAAATGCTTCCTGAGCACTTACTATGTGGCAGGCCCTGAGCTGGGTGGTAAAAATGAACAAGCCATAGTATGGGTCCTGCTCACCATTCGGAGGGGCCGACAACTTGACTACTGGGCAATGAAGCATGCTTGGTGATTTGGGGAAAGGGCTTCACTATAGGCTTCATGGGGGGGTGTGGTGGAAGATGGTGTCAGAAATAAGTTTAAAAGGATAAACAGGAGTGCCAGGTACTCCAGGCATGAGGAGCAGCCCTGAGAAATGGCATAGCCTGCCAAGTGTCCTCAGATGGCCAGGCAGAGTGGTAAGTGATGAGGGTGACGCTGCGGGTGAAGCCCCCACCACGGAAGGCTTCCCACTCTACAAAGTGCGGGGACTTAATCTTGTAGGCAGAGGGAGACACTGGGGTTGAGAATGGACCAGATCTGAGACTGAGCAGCTCAACTGGCGAGAGCTCTGGCCTCCACCGGTTTCCAATGGAAAACGGCTCCAGTCACAGCTAACTGCTCCCCTGTTTCTCTCTCGTCCCATCACTGCCCTGTCGCCATGCAAGAGTGAGGAGGATCTTCTTAACCTGTAAATCAGCCAGAACATCATTCTTCTCAGAAAAAAAAAAAAAAATCCTTCACAGTATCCCAGTGTTTCAAGGATTAAATTCAAACCCTTTGCCAAGGCCCACAAGGGGAAGCCCAATCTGACCCATGCTCTCCTCTCCAGACAGAGACAAGGGGCACACGAGGCCCAGGGAACTGATGGTCTTTCCACTTCATTCAATTTAAAAAACATGTTGAGGAACTTCCCTGATGGTCCAGTGGTTAAGACTCCACGCTGCCAATGCAGGGGGTGTGGCTTCAATCCCTGGTCAGGGAACTATGATTCCACAAACAGCATGGAATGGCCATAAATACATAAATAAACAAAACTGTCTGTAAATAAATAAAATAGAATTTTTAAAATAAAAAGGAATTTCCCTGGTGGTCCACTGGCTAAGAGTCCACACTCCTAATGCAGGGAGCCTGGGCTCTATCCCTGCTCAGAGAACTAGATAGATCCCACACGCCGCAGCTAAAGATCCCATGTGTCACGACTAAAGATCCTGTGTGCTGCAACTGAGACCCGGCACAGCCAAATAAATAAATACATTGTTTTAAAATAAATTTAAAAATTTTTTTTAATTAAAAAAATAAAGAACATGCAGAGCTCCCGCTGTGTGGAGGCCTGCTCTAGGTATCTGAGATATGGCAGCAGATTAAACAGAAATCCCTGTCCTCATAGAGCTTTTCTAAGAAGTAAATTATGAGATGTAAGACCTGCCAGCGGCTTCCCAGGTGGCACTAGTGGTAAAGAACTTGCCTGCCAATGCAGGAGACATAAGGGATGAGGGTTTGATCCCTGGGTCGGGAAGATCCCCTGGAGGAGGGAATGGCAACCCACTCCAGCATTCTTGCCTGGAACATCCCATAGACAGAGGAGCCTGGCAGGCAACAGTCCATGGGATTGCAAAGAGTCAGACATGACTGAAGTGACTTAGCAGGTATGCACGCAAGACCTGCCAGAGACTCAGAAATAAAACCTCAGTGATGGTGGTGGGTGAGGACTAGGCTCAGCAGAGGTGAGCAGGTGTCAGCCAGGGGTCTGCCCGTGGCTCAGGCCTCACAGCTGCACCTGAGCAGCCCTGGGCCCGGGCCTCAGAGCTGTGGAGGACAGTAAGGAAGCACAGGGTAGATCCTCTGCCCCCCACTCTCAGGAGGACTCTGACTTCTGCCAAATGGGAAATGAAGCCCATGCCCGAAACCTCGAGTAAAAACGATGTTTTCATCACTACTTCCCTCCCTGCACTGAGCCCCACCTACTCAGGTCAGGATCGTAAGGCTCACCAGCACCCACCGCCTTCTCACATCTTCCAGGATGCACAGCTGTGGTGCATTTTCCAGCCTGCACAGGGAAGAGGTGACTGGGTGCTGGGCCTTGTAAAGTGGGAAGTAATGATATACCCACTTCCGGTAGTCCCTAAACCCCTCCACGCATCCCTCCAGGCTTGCTCTTTCTCGATGAGCAGCGATGCGGAGGACACAGTGGGAGGCTGAGGCCTGGGGGCCAGTGGAGCTCCGGAAGGGAGGAATGCAGAGCACGGTGAATGCCACCCCTTCCCAACACACACACACTGCATGGGAAGGTGAGTGAGAAATACTTGGGCTGTGTGAAGCCACAAAAAATTTTGAAAACTTACAGTCTGGCTAACATGTGCTCACGCCTGTCAAATGTTCATTATAATGAACAGAAGTAACTTCCCCAAAGCCCCTCTAACCTGGGCTGACAGGGGAAGACACTGGGAAACCTTCCTCCATTGATAAGGCAGTTCAGCCCACGAATGAGGGATCCTGCCCAGATCAGATTCTCTCTCTACAGCAAAGCACCCACCCTGGGGAGACCCTGTCTGGAAGTCATGATCGAGGTGCGCCCACCTTTCCATCATGTACTCCAGGTTGGCCAGCCTCGCTTCCCCTGTGGAGACAATGTGGATGGCGTAGGAGCTGAGGGAGCGGTGGATAAAGCCCCGGGAATGCAGGTATCTCAGGGCGTCGGAGATCTGGAGCAGCAGGTGCACGATCACCTCCATGTGCAACACGGGGAACTGGGCCCGCTGCAAGCAAGAACAAAGGATGCTGCAAAGGGCTTCACAGTTTCCAGTCTTTTGTACTGACCTTCATGACAGCCACCTGCTGTCATGGTGGGGAACCTAATGAGGTTAAGTGACCAGCCTGAGGTCCCACTGACTCAGGGCCCCTGACTCCAAACCTGGGTTCCTCTCCCTTAGCCAAGCTGCTTGATTTTACAAAAAAAATGAGGAGAAAAGTCCTCAAACCTGGTCTGCACCTCCAGTGTGGGCCCCACTGCCACTGGCAATGCCAAGCCTGTGCTGTGGGAGCACTTGACACACAAAGGACAATCCAGCCCCTGCTGCGGTCAGAGGAACTAGAAAGTTCACTCCAGGGGGACAGAAATCCCCTCATACTAAGACACCCAGTCACAGGTGCTCTCTTCTCTCCCCAGAAGTGGCATTGTAAGTCAACGCCCTCCCCCGAGGAGAGGAAAGGGAACTCTAACACTGAGAGGCGAAACCGAAACCCAGGCAGGAGGAGGGGTGAGCCGTTTCAGGGAAGGGCCCTTCCTGCAGGCTCTCTTCTCACTCCAGCCCAGGGTCTTCAAAACAAAGCCATGGAGAAAGAAAAACCAATCTGTCAGGACCTTTTGGAAGTCACATTTCAGGCCAAAGCAAGCTCCCAAGGAGTCTGTGTGTCCCATACCCTCCACCAGGAAAGCTGAAAAGTAGGAAGGGACAGACAAGGCCTTGCATATAAAGGTCCCAGAGGGCAGCGGTCCCCAACCTTTCTGGCACCAGGGATCAGTTTTGTGGAAGACAATTTTTCGACAAAATGGGGGCGGGGGAGGTAAAGTCTCCAGATGCTTCAAGCACGTTACATTTATTGTGCACTTTATTTCTATTATTATTACATCAGCACCATCTTAGACCATCAGGCTCTAGGAGGCTGAGGGCCCCTGAGTTAGGGCACAAGTGAAAATGCCAGGAAATAAGGCCAGAGACTGGTTACTGTGAGCTAGAAGTGTGGCTGTGTGTTTTCTGGGTCTACTGAGCTCTCAGATGTGTGATTTAAAAAGCCAGACTAACAATAATAAAATCACACTAGTTCCAATGTGCTGATTAGCTTTAAACGGTGCATTATACAGCCCCCCTCAGAGTAAAGAATTAAGAGATTTCTCTTCTATGCGTGCACGAATGGGAACTCTGCTCCTGGGGTAAAAGAAGAGAGAGAAAGGGAAAGGAGAGCTGGAGTGGCGGGGAAAGGCAGCAAAGGGAAAATGCAGGGAATCAGGCATTCACCCGTTCGTGGAGGACACTGAACAGCGTGCCCACCGTGACGCGCTCGTACACGAGGCGGGTCTTCTCCAGGTCTGGGGACAGGCACACAGCCATCAGCTGCAGCAGGTGGGGGTGCCGCAACTTGCTGCAGAGGCAAAGAGGACAGGATGAAACGATGGGTGCTTTCCTTTCTTCTGGGCTCCCTGAACACATTCCATACAAATTCTATTTACACAAAATGTTTTGCTAAGAAAGTGGGATGGGGTAGGGGTTGAGTTCTCTGTTGATGGAATTCTCGGCTTTCCACTGATCAGAACCTGAAGGCTTAGGGTCATCGATGACAATGTCACTAACAGCTACTGAGAAAGGGACTCGACATACATCACCTTGATCCTAACAACTAGCTGCAGGAAAGGTGCCATTACAGTTACACTCAAAGAGATCAAGAAGCAAAGGCCAGGGAGAGGTCAGGCCCAAGGTCACACATCCCACCCGGGCTCACATCAGAATCCACGTTACGAGCCTGTCCAGCCTCCTTGAGTCCCTTTAGGCTGACTTCCCCAAAACGAAGGGTTTGGCTTTATAGGAGTTGGGTGAAATTGATGAGCCAGGACTATTCCAAGGCCTCAACAGCACTGGTATGCAACCACGGATGAAGTTCCTGCCCCAGCAAGACATGAAGGACCTGAAGGACTAACCCCTGAGCCACAGGAAACCTAGGGTACTGAGACGCATGGGCATGTCTTCCAAGGAGAGACAGTGCACGCGGTCCTGATGGTGGGCCTTGAGGGCTGCAGATGAGCCAGCCAGGCCTGAGGCTGGACCTCAGAGACATGCAGGGAGTCTATTAGCAGACAGAATTGAGCCTCTCACTACCACCATCCCTAGCACTCAGGCTTTTCAAGAATGCTTCTTTTTCCTTCTTGGCAGCCCTGGGAAGTCAAACCAACCCACCAGGAGGAAATGCTAAGACTAAGGAGGCTGGTCTCCACCCTCAGGTACAGCGCTGCATAGCCCTGAACCTGGGTCTGAGACGCTCTTGGGTTTTCTTTCTTGCCTGCTGTGCTCTTGCTCGGCGATTAACAAGTCGGCCAGCCGCAGCCTGCTGCAGTGCGGGTGGGTGGAGAGGTGCAGCTCCTTTACCGTGACCCTGCTCCCGTTCCACACCAGGCTGCCGGGGCAGGAGAGGGAGTGAGCAGGAGGGGTGTGAGCAGGAGGGGGTGAACAGCCACTCTGCAGACACGTGATCAGGGAACAGTGTTTACACAGGTTCTGTACAGCTCCCTCCCCACCCCACGCCCTGCCCCCCGCAATGTTGTGTCCTCCCCGCTCCTACCCCCAGGGCCTAAAGCACTTCGGAGACTTAGTACAGGTGGCAGAGAATCACTGAGGGATTTAAGGGAGGGACTGACTTGATCAGGTTTACATGTTAGAAAGACCAGGGCACCAGCCATGTGGGGAGTGGTGGGCCGGGGTGTCTGGAGAATGAGAGGCCAGTTGGGAGGCTGGTCTGGGGAGGGACATGAGGTGGACGGAAGAAGAGAGGACATGACAAATCGGGGGCTCGGGCAGGAAAACAAGAAGCACGTCTGCACAAGATGCAGAGCTGTGCGGATCTGCAGAGGCCTTCTCAGACGGGGGTGACTGCTAAGCAGGGAAGCAGCAGCCAGGTCCATGGGGGACAAGAGACCTTGGACAGGACAACTCAGGTGATCCTGTAGGACGCTGGTCGCTGGAGACTGAGCCCACCCCAGGGGCTTCATCAGAGTCTGATCCTATTACTGCCACCTCTGCTGCATCCGCTGGTGAGAGCCACTAGCTGATGCCTGCGGGGCTTCAGTGCCCTTCGACCTGTATCAGAGGCTAGTCACCACTATGCTGCCTCTCATTCTCTAGAGAGCAGAGAGGCTGAAACACTGATGTAAGTAATCTTTCAGAGCAGCCGTTCTCAACAAGGTGCCATTCGGCCCGTCTGTACACATTCTGGTTGTCACAGTCATAAATGCAGGGGGTTGGGGGTGCAGGCAGAGCTGCTACTGGAATCTAGTGAGGAGAAACCAGGGACACTTCCAAACAGCCTACGGTGCACAGGACCACCCCCAACAGCCCAGGGGAACAAGAATGTCACTGGCGTCCAGATTGAGAAATCCTGATGGAGACATTTGTATTTCAGTATGTCCCTGTGTTCAGGCAGAAATCCTCTCCACCACACAGGGAAGTCACACAAAGTCCATTCTTCCTGTGGGACTAAATCCGACTTCCACTGGCCAGCTCCCGCTTACTTGGTCATGACCATGTAGGGGCCGCTGAAGAAAGAGAAGGTGGGCTCATCGTCAGCTTGAATCACTTCCTTTTCTCCAATTACTGGAAGAGATCCTAGATAGGCCAGCTGTGTGCCTCCTGTGAGATAAAACTGAAAGCAAAGCACAGTTTCAAATAGTGGGAGAAAAGGGAGAAACAACTACCTCCAGAATCTTGTCAGCTAGCTAAAAATAAAGGTAGGTGCTATTTACCAACTTGCTGGATACCCCTATGCACTGGGTGTAATTCTTTTTATTATCTTTAATCTTCCAAGAAACCCTGCAAGGTTGTGATACTCTTTCCCTCTTGCTGGTGAGGAAACTGAGGCTCACAGAAAGAGGTCAGACGCCTACAGGAAGCACCAGGCCTCAAGGGACCCTTGAGGCCCCCACAGAACTTGTCTGGGGCCTTCACTGGGAATTAAAGGCTCAGTTCCTAAAACTCCCCAAATCTAGCCCAGAGTTATTGAAAAGAACTCTCTGGGGCTTTCATCATTTTCCAGTAAGGACAGAAACACTGAGGGGTACTTGTCCTGCAAAAGCAGTAAAGAAGAAAACACTCTGGGGAGGACGTGGGAGGCTGTGTTGGACGAAATCATGGGGCCCGAGGCCAGAGCCGGGCCAGGGAATTCCCCAGTGAGTCCCGCAAACAGTGGCTGCTGGTGGCAACCTCTTACCTTTCCAAAGCCAAAGCTGTAGATATTTTGGGCAGAAATGACTCCAGCCTTAAGTGGTCGGTTAGGAGAGCCGTTAGGGTTTCTAAATATTGAAAAGAGGAGGGGAAAGTAAGGAGGAACCATACCCAGAGGACAGTGCTGAACCAAGCTATCAGCATGTGCAGCTGGTTTCGTTGTTACTACTTAACAGCCAGCCATCTGAAAGGACCCCCGTGATACGCATTTCCTGGTGTCCATGCCCTTGTGTAGCGATGTGCAGGTCAGAGAGGACTGACCTGTTAACCCAGCAGGATACTGAGGAAATGACCAAGTGGTGTGAGTTCCAAAGCTAGGCCCCCAGGATTTCTGCCCTGATCTCTCCTGCAGCCCTTGCTCTGGAGAAGGCCAGCTGCCGTGTTGTGAGGATGCTCCAGCAGCCTCATGGAGGCGACAACACCCAGCACCAGTCTGCCAGCCATGCGAGCCACTGTCTTGGAACTGGACCCAGAACGCTGCAGCCCACGCTGCCTCTTGACCACATCGTTGTGAGATGTCCTGAGCCAGAACCACCCAGCTAAGCCACTCCCTGATTCCTGACCTACAGAAACTGTGTGAGATATTTACTGTTGTTTGAAGTCACTAAGTTTGGGCTTAGTGCCACAGATAACGAATATAGATGGTCAAAGTTGGAACGAACCATAAAGAGTATCTTGTCCAACTTTCTCATTTTACAGACGGGAAAAAATGGAGCCAGAAAGGGGAAACCTGCTGGCCTGATGTCACAGAACAGCAGCAGGGACTAGGCTTCGGCTCTGATAGAAGAAATTTGGTCTGCCAAGATCCTAACTCTGGCAGGAGAGGAGGTGGAAGACCTGAACCAAGTAGGGGCTCCAAGGCCGGATGAGGGATTCAGGCGCTTAAACCTGATAGCCCTGCTACTGCTGCTGCTGAGTCGCTTCAGTCGTGTCCGACTCTGTGCGACCCCATAGACGGCAGCCCACCAGGCTCCTCCATCCCTGGGATTCTCCAGGCAAGAACACTGGAGTGGGTTGCCATTTCCTTCTCCAATGCATGAAAGTGAAAAGTGAAAGTGAAGTCGCTGATAGCCCTGGGAAGACCCTAAAAGGGTTTTTAGTAGTGAGTGGCACAATTCAGTTTTCATTTTTAAGAGGTCATTCTCGATGCTGAGTAAAGAACCAAGATGGGCAAGAGTACCAGCAAGAGGAGCAGTTAGGAGTAACTGGTCCTTAAGGGAATCATGAACTTCTCTCTCATGAGAAGCATCCAGGTCATGAGAAGAAAACCAGGACTTGATGTGCACAGAATGAGATGTGGGAGCCTGCGAAGAGTGTGACAAGTCTAGCCACCCCGATAACAGGAAAAGATGCCATCAGAGAAAATCACAAGGGACACAATTTTCCACATATAAATCCTAAGTCAATAAAGCCCAGAAAACTTAAAATAACTCTCCTGAGCATGAGGAGAGCCTGGATGGAGCCCACCTCCAGCAGCTGTGATGGAGGCTGGGGAGGTTGCCCACCCAGGTGGCAGCAAGTCTTAGGCCAGCTTCAAACAGCCTGAGGAAACTTATATTAAGCATTTGCAGTCTTCTGCAACCTTAGTAATAAAGGAACATGCTTTCCACGGTTCTGAGTTGACCAAATAAAAAGCTAGCCAGCTGTTCTGCTGAGAAAGGGTTTTCTGCTGGGCAGCCTAGACCAGAAAAGTTCCTTCCTTCCCTCCTAACCATATGGTGCTTCCCACTGGAGCCCAGAACTCTTTTCCCCCGACATTCCTGGAAGCAGGGAGCAGGAGTGGTTGGCACACTGATGGATTTCAGAGGCCACATCCTCTCCCTCGACGCTCACCCCTTTGGGTGGGCAGGTGCTGGAAGAACTAGTGTGGGGGGACCAAGGTGGCCCAGGTTGCAGGGCTCCCACAGGGAAGGCTGGGTGATGCAGAATATCCAAGTCTGAGGCAGCACTCACCCCGGCATGCGGCCCCCAAACCGGGGCACGCCACTAATGAGCCGCTGAGGGCAGTCAATCTTCTTCAGGAGGCCGGAGAAGCCCTGGACGACAGCCTGCATGTGCGCAGCACAGCGCTGCATGAACTCCACCATCTGCAACAGACGGCAGGGACGGTCAACCCCACACGGCTAACAGCGAGCCTGGCTTTCAGTGGGACCAGAATGGTCTGAGGAGACAGGAGCCCCCCACAGGGAAATCTCTGGCAAGGGAAGGGACCAAGGGATTGCCTAAAGATATGGAATGAGATTATTCCATTTTCAGGGAGCTTATTTGACGATAATTTCCTCCAAATCCTTCATTCAACAGATGACGAAACTGAGGCAGGAGTATTATTTTAACTTGTTTCCAAGGCCCAGTTGCTAATGAGCAGGAGAACCAGAGGGAGAGGACTCTGCCCATCTCCCCCTTCCCTCCATGTGCCCAGCACTGCAAGTCTTTTATTCTTTCCATTTGTTAGATTATTTAGCCCTCATTAAAATACATCATGCCTGCCAGCATGTGGCTACAGACAAGTTACTTAATGTCAATGCACTTCCGTTTCCCCATCTGTAAAATGGAGACAATAATAGGACCTATCCGAGAGTTGTTGTAAAGATTAAATGAGTTAATATTTAACTAGTTTAATTCAGAACATCTGATGCAGGGTAAGTGCTAGTTAAGGGTCAGACAAAATCACATTTGTCCTCTCTCCCCACTGACTGGATGACCAGAAAAACTGACCTAGGTTTTATAGTTGGTTAACTCGCTTCATCCCAGGTGTGTGTGCCCAGTGCCAATGGCAAGGCCACTGCAAGCCCTGTGCTGTCCCCAGACCGGCCTCTGGCCCTGCGCTCTGTCACGGGCACGTCTGCAGAGCAGGCCCACCCTTACCACGGTGCTGCGCTCCTTCCCAGCTGCCAGAGCCCAGGTCTGCGGGTTTCGACCCTTCTCGTCGTGGAGTCGAAGATCACCCCCTGCATCCAGCAGTTTGCTGAGGATCCACTGGTTGCCTGAAAATGCTGCTGCATGGACAGGAGTGCTCCCATCAAAGCAGCGGCTAGAGGAGGGGAGGGGTACAATGAGTGTCCATGGAAACACCCCTCCCCTTCCATGGATAACACAGGACTCCCTTACTGCAAAGGCAACCTTTGGTAATAGGAGAACTGTATTAACACCATTAGTGACACACCAGTAACACCGTTAACACTCCCATCTTCACCACCACCATTCAAGGAGTATTATTCCTCAGTTTACAGATGAGGAAACAAAAAGGGCAAAGCCAACATTCATACCCAGGCATGGATCTGGTTCAAAACCCAGTGTTCTGTCTCCACTGTCCCCTGACGCTGGCTGCCCTGAAACCTTCATGTCTATAGTGCCACGTGGTCAGGCTGGTGAAGCACAGCCTAACCAGAGATCATCTCATGTGAGAATGTCTCTATCTCCCAAGTGCTATGGTACAGGCCCACAAACCTTGGCATCAGCAATGTGGTCAAGCACCTACAACTCAGAAAAATTTAACCAAAGCCAATAAACTATCTGAGACATGAAGGGACATCCTTCATGAGATGTGAAGATGTGATATGCAGCTGCGGTTTCCAAACATGGTTGCACATCAGGATCACCTACAGAGCTTGCTTTTTTTTTTTTTGGCCATGCCAAGCAGCATGCAAGATTGTAAGTTTCCCAACCAAGGGATCAAACTTGAGCTCCCTGCATGGAGTCTGAACCACCAGGGAAGTTCCAGAGTTTGCTCTCTTTAATTTAAAAAGAAACAGAAATGGGAGAAGGAAGGGGAAAAGAAAGGAGAAGAAATTTTAAAAATAATAATAAAAAAAGGAAGAGGAAAAGAAGAAGATAAGAAGAAGAAAGTCTCCCAATTCCAGATCCACAATTCTCTTGCCTAGAGGCAACTACTGTTACCAGTTTTCGTATCCTTCCAGAAATTTTTTATGCACGTACAAGTAGGAATAAGAATATGCTATACTGGGAATTCCCTGGCGGTCCAGTGGTTAGGACTTGGCACTTTCACCACTGCTGAGAGCCTGAGTTCAATCTCCAGCCAGGTAAGTAAGATCCCACAAACCATATAACATGGCCAAAAAACAAAACAAAGAATGCTATATTAACTGTTATGCATTTAAATTTTTTCTTTTAACAATAGATCTAGGAAAAATTTCAATATGAAAACATACAAGCCACCTCAATTCCTTTTTAATAGCTGCAGAGTATTCCAATATACAGACATACCATAATTTATTTAATAAGTCATTGGGATATTTGTCAAAAATACAGATATCAGACTACACAGCATACTGAATCAGAATCTGCAAGCATAGTGCTCAGGAATGTGTACTTTTTACAAGTTCCCCAGGGGATGCCAATGAGGCAGTGGACTGTCTCATTGTGAGTTCTCTCCTATTCTTAGCTCTGATGAGCAGTGAACTGTAACATTCTCCTTGCTTTAAAAATAAATTTGTATATAATGTTTTACAGCTTTCTAATCATTCTAATCATAAAGAGTAAGAGAGCTGGGTAGGAAGAGAGAAGATATTATTTTTTATTTCTCATGAATGCTAAGGAAGAAAGGAATAGTATTTCTTATGCCCAATGAACCATACAAGAGAATCCAGGTTCAAGTGGTATCAAAATGTGTTGCTTTGTTAATTTATACTAGAGGCTGAAAATTGGAGGCCCACAGACTGATTTGGCAACCCAGAAGCATGTTTTATTTGGTCCATATAGTATTTTTAAACAAGAATTTAAAGTAATAGACAATATTTAACACTTTAGGGATTTCACAATAAAAGTTGGGATTTTTAGTCTCTTGGAAAATCTCGCCTTCATGGCTTCCTTTTCTGTCCAGTTGCATCAGATGCTACTTAGACAGAGCCTGTGCCCACTGAACCCACTTAATCCTGCAGGCATCTGACTCTGTGACCTCAATAAGCCCAAGCCATCACAGCATTTCCACGGAGCTCTTAGGAATACATTCTCCCCCCAGAAATTTCCTTTCACCTTGATGGAAGATATTTTTAAAGTACATGAAAGTGTTTCTATCACAAAATTAAAAGCTAAGGGGCCTACCTTCCTCCTCCTGATATTGTCCTTTCCCACCTCCTCCTCTTATGATGGAGATTTCTAAAAAGGGAATTTCTGAATTCTTCAGGTGCTACTGGTCTCATACTTGTCATTAACACAATGCACCATTATGGACCAGCCATTTAAACTTTCTGGGGGGTCAGTCCCCTAATCAGGAGTATTAAAGATTATTTTTCTTTTGCTTTTTTATTATAATTTTATCTTTTTATTTACTTATTTTTACTGAAGAACTGCAGGCAGGGCTATTTGTGAGTTTTGATACAGTAAGAGACAGAGTGTATATGAGTCCAGAAAAATTCTGGAAGCAAACAAAGCAAAATGTTCATTATGTTATCTTTGGGTTACAGAATTCTCATACTGACTAGTTTTCCCCTTATACTTCTCCAGGCTTCCATTTTTTCCCCCTCTAAGTAAACAATCTTATAACAACAACAACAAACTTCCAAAATCAGTACTTAAAAAAAAAATACATTAAGTAGGGCCTCCTTGGAGAAGGCAATGGCAACCCACTCCAGTACTCTTGCCTGGAAAATCCCATGGACGGAGGAGCCTGGTGTGCTGCAGTCCACGGGGTCGCTAAGAGTCAGACATGACTGAGCGACTTGACTTTCACTTTTCACTTTCATGCATTGGAGAAGGAAATGGCAACCCACTCCAGTGTTCTTGCCTGGAGAATCCCAGGGACAGGGGAGCCTGGTGGGCTGCCGTCTATGGGGTCGCACAGAGTCGGACATGACTGAAGCAACTTAGCAGCAGCAGCAGCAGCAGCAGCAGGGCCTCCCTATATTAGATACGAAAGCTATTTTATGACATGATTGTACGTATTCTGGCATTTCTGTGAAAATTAGCTGGAATCATGTAAATACTCAAAATTTGTTTCCAGTTCTTTTTAATGGAAACTGTAAAAATATCTGCTTTTGCCTGTTACCTTGGAAGGCCCTGGGCAAAGCAAAAAGTCCTACAGGGACAGAAGAAATGTTCACTTTTAGCGGCCTCATTACAGTGTGTTTGCTCTTTCATATGAAAATTTGGACCATTACTCAAATTCTTCTAAATCACAACTACAAATGTCATCCTGACAAAGCAATGCCAAGTATCACTGGTTAAGAACTTAGCTGTGGGGTACGTTACAGTGCTTTTAAATACAAACAATAATGTGGATGGAACTATACAAGCAGTACTTGTTAATGACTAAATTAATTAATGAATAGTGAGGTTCACTTATTTCATAGGGTCTAGTAAAACTGCCCAGAAAACTATTAACAGTTTAAAATTCCCTGGTGGTCTAGTGGGTTTTTAAACAGACTTTTAGAGAAATCGATCAGTAGTGTCTCTTTGCGACCCCAAAGACTGTAGTTTATCAGGCTCCTCCATCCATGGGGTTTTCCAAGCCATGGGATTTTCCAGGCAAGAGTACTGGAGTGGGTTGCCATTTCCTTCTCTAGGGGATCTTCCCAACCCAGAGATCAAACCCAGGCTCCCCAAATTGCAGGCAGCTGCTTTACCATCCGAGCCACAGCACTCTAGTGGTTAGGACTCTAGCTTTCCACTGGGGGCCTGGGTTTAATTCCTGGTCAGGGGACTAAGATCCTGCAAGCTGTGCGACCAATAAAACAAAATAAAGCACGTTTCAATATAAGTGTACAAATGTAGTTCATCAACATAAATTGGTAAAGCTTCTTTTACTATCTTGTTAGTTTCCAAACACTTCAATTCATCTTTAGTGTGTATTTTCTAGATAGTGATCTTATTATACTTACTGATTTGGATCTGCTCCATAATCCACCAGGACATCAACTAATTTTGTAAGGCCTAATAATGCTGCAATGAAAAGGGCTGTCTGGCCCAAGGAGTTAACTGCATCAACATAAATTCCTGCAAAACAAATATCAGGATTAATGCAAATACAAGAGAAAAAGTAAAATTCCTTTATACAGTATTTTAAAATTAAAGTGAAAAATGAAAGCCCTCATTACTGATAGTAACGTAAGTGAAAAACGTTTAAAAGTCACTCAGTCGTGTCCGACTGTTTGTGACCCAAAGGACTGAAACTTGTCAGTATCCTCAAAATCACTGTAGATGGTGACTGCAGCCATAAAATTAAGACGCTTGTTCCTTGGGAAAGTTACGACCAACCTAGACAGCTTGCTAAAAAGCAGAGGCATTACTTTGCCAACAAAGAAAGGTCCATCTAGTCAAAGCTATGGTTTTTCCTGTAATCATGTATGGATGTGAGAAGTGGGCTATAATGAAAGCTGAGCACCGAAGAATTGATGTTTTTGAATTGTGGTGTTGGAGAAGACTCTCGAGAGCCCCTTGGACTGCAAGGAGATCCAACCAGTCCATCCTAAAGAAAACCCGTCCTGAATATTCTTTGGAAGGTGCCAGGGGCCAGCGTGAGGAACTCCACCCATGGCAAAGGTCATGAGAAAGGAGGCTTGGCATACGTAAAGGCGTGATCAAGCCTCAGGAAACCCCCTGTTCCCGAGCATCTAACCCCAAAACCAGAGTCTGTTTTATGCTCTCACCTACACCTCTGACTTTACGGGGGGCTCTCCCCCATAACCATTTTTCTTGGAGAAGGAGTAAACGTGCAGCTCCAAGGCAATAAAAATTCCTGGGCATGACAAGAGTGTTTCAGCTTACGGACTCCTCTGAAGGTTATCTAGCCCACCTGTATAGGTTCGTCCGGCCACATGTGATTGTTTACAGCCTCCCAACCTGAGAGGCATGAGATGTTTTAGACTTACTAAAGGCAAATTCTTTTGGGGAATTAGAAATTATTAGTATAATGGGTTGGTTAGGAATTATATTGGTGAAGGGTTTTTCATTTGTTGTGTCAATAAATGCTGCTAATTCCCTGCTCTGGGTGGGACAAGGATGTCTCAGGTCAAACCTCTCTGCTGACAGACTAGCTTGTGTGACAGGATTATCCATACTCCTGCCACATGATTGTTTACTACCTCTCAACCATAAACAGCACAGAGAATTTTGGAGTATTTTGAGAGTCTTATTTAGCACAGGGCTTTTTCTTCTTCTTGAGTCAATGATTGCCGCCAGGCCTCCATATCCTTAGGCACCTGGGAATATATTAATCAATGTATTTGGAATATAGCAAAGGAAATACAGTAGTTTTTGATGTTAGCAATACTAGACTTTTTGAGTTAATGGATTTTCTCTTTTATAATAGATCACTGTACTTTGTTTTAAATCACTGTGTCCTTGCTATGTAAGAATGTAACTTTATCATATCTTAAGACTAAACAGATCTTAAGGGGAGCATTGGTGAAAGGATTTTCATTTGTTGGGCTGATGTTTGCTGCTAAATCTCCATGTTCCCTACCCTTATAATGAATATAACTAACATATAGGAGAAATAAGTATTAACCTTTAAGCATACAGGAGAAATAAGTATTAACCTATAAGACTAATCATGTTAACCTTGGGTTAAATAAATTCCTTTCTTAATTGTAACTCACTACACCCTCACCCTATAGGAATGTAACTTTATTTGGAGGGTGGTGCCTGGTTTAAGAAAAAACACCCTTGGAAGAAATAAGTTTTTGGTTATCAGAAAGAAAGGATCATAAAATGTCAGCAGGTCTCACTCATGGCCAGAAGATGATGTAATATCCCTAAGACCTTTTTTTTTATACATTTATGTGAAGCACCTGATTTTGATAAAGGTCAGGACTGCTGACCCCCGCATGACTGTATTCATCCCCGTGTAACAAAAGGTATATAAGCAAACCCCAAAATTAAGAAATTGGATCAGTTTCCGGACTGATTCCCCCATGTCGCTTCCTTCTTGCTCCCGTTTTTCTGGCTGAATTCCCATCTGGAGCATGGATGCTATTCCACGTAATCCAAGTTATTCAGCCTCTTTTTCTCCACTAATCTTCCTACTACACTATCCATTTCTAATCTCTCTACATCTGTGATTAAATATGTATTTTTCCAAAGACGCCGACTCCGTCCCCACCTTCGAATCACCCTGGATCCACCCGGGCTGGACCCCGGCAGGAAGGATTGACGCTGAAGCTAAAACTCCAATACTTTGGCCACTTGATGCAAAGAACTGACTTATTAGAAAAAGACCCCGACGCTTTAGATTAAAGGCAGGAGAAAAGCAGACGACATAGAGAATGAAACGGTTGGATGACATCATCAACTCGATGGAAAGATGTTTGGGTGTACTCCGAATGAGTAATGGATAGGAAGACCAGACGTGTATTACACGACTAAACAACTGCGCTGAATCGCTCCTACTCCAGAGAAAAAAAACCGTTCTGACCACGGTAATCGTGGATAAGAACCACAAGTACAAAAAACACTCTACTCCACCAGTAATACTAATAGTAACTAATAACAAAAAAAATCAGATACTCCAAATAGAACACTTAAAAGCTACTTGTATAATACCGCTTAGAAAAATACCTGAAACCACTCAGATTACGTTCTCTCCCTCTTCATCTCCGAAAGGAAAAGAAGAACGATCATCAATGGCTAGCGGCAGTTGCAGAAACAACACCAAAAGCCGACTTCACGCTCAGAAGAGAACGCTTTATCTCCTCCTCGTGGTTTCGGGTGCTCTACACGTTCAGAGAAACTTCTCTAGTAACGAACTATAGAAATGATCCCTGAAAGTATAGTCTTAACAACACACGGCTGGTATTCAGGAGGTGTACAAAAGGCACACATATTGTAATGATGGTGAGTTTTTTTTTTTTAACGCGTTTTTCTTTCAAAATATACACTGGCATGTGGCATGTGTTTTCTAAAGAATCGTTGCATTACCAAAGACTAACAAAGCTTTTGGAACACTCTCACCGGTTCAGAGGACATTTCTAGTTGCTACTTAATTAACATACGGTTTTTAAGCAGCCAATCACACGCCAGTTATTTCCAACTCCTCCCCGTTTGTCCGGCAGGCCCGCAGCATCAGGATTACGTAAAAAGCTGACGAGTACAGACTGCGCGGCAGACAGCCTTCCGCCTCTTTTGAAATTGGCGGCCGAAGCAAGGAGGCCTTTCACTAGAGGACCAAGTGGATGGTGGAAGGAACAAATTGAAGCCAAAACCTATTAAATTTGCAAACCGCTTTATGCTATGATCAAAAGGCCAAAATAAAAATATTGTTCGGGATTTTTTTTTTTCCAAACCAAGGAATTTTTATGTAGATAAAAATTGCGTTTAAATAAGCAGAACAGTACGTCATTCCCCTGCTTAAAGCTTTGGTAGTGTCAGCTACAATCTGGCGCTTGCCAAGGGTGCTTGCTACCTACCTCTACAAGGTTTAAATCATATGCTGCTGATCTTCAACACACCCTGAAGGAGTTCGAGGCGGAGAGCAGAAATGAGGCACTCTGTGCTTGGAGAAAACTGGCAGGACAGGTCCTCAGACAGTTAGATATTCTAGGAGCTCACTTTATGAGACCAATTCTTGTATCTCCTCATAGTTAGGAAAGCACTAAAATCCTTCATGGTGACAACACTTTCTCGTGACTCGCAGAAGCTTCACGAGACCAGCAGAAACTTTCTAAGGAAAAAAAATGTGCTTGATTGAATGTACCCTCCCTTTACCAAAATCACGTATATACTGACCTTTCCCCCTACCTCTATGGAACAGTTTCTCAGCTATCTGAAATCCTGTCTCCCAAGCTGCAGTCCTCATATTACTCCAAATAAAACTTGACTCGTAACTCTCACGTTGTGCATTTTTTTTAGTCCAGCGTTACTTCCCAACTCTTGGGCTAAAGATGGCCTTTCTCTAAACAGTTTACCAAGTCCCATAGGGTCTGGCCCACACGAGTCTATCCAGCCTTATTTTGCACCAAATCCCCCCTCACTTTAGCCATAATGAACCATGTGTGTGCATGTGTGCTAAGTCACTTCAGTCGTGTCCAGCTCTTTGCAACCCTGTGGACTATAGTCTCCCAGCCCCTCGTACTTATCACGTTCCTTTGCACAAGCTGTTCTGCCAGGAATGTTGGAAACGATGGACATTTCACCCTACTCTGGAATATTCAATAAACCAATACAACATGAGGTCTGAGTTGAAACAGTGGGAAGAAGAAGAAACTTCCTCTAAAGCTTGACAAAAAATTGAAATATGAGAAAATATTCAGTGCTGCAGAAGAGTGGGAACATGGGACACTTTCCTAAATGCAACTGGAAGTGTGAACAGTTACAATGCCTTTGGAAAGCAATGTAGCAAAATATATTAAAAATTTGACCCAGAAATCCCACTTTGAGTACTAAAAACCCATTATATAAAATTTTATTACAAAGTACTGTATCAAAGCATTGTTTCTAGTAAAACAAACAGCCAATAAAGAAATCTTAATATCTACCAGTACAGGCACAGTTGAATAAATTATGATAAAACAGATAATAAAATGTAAAGCAGTTAACTAAAATGAATTAGATCTCTATCAGTTAGAATACAGATAGACAAAATGTACTATTAAATGGGAAAAGCAAAAATCTAAGCAAGCAGACAACATTAGGGGGTTCAATCAATGAGTGGATATGAGCTAAAATGATGGATTTGAAGTATCTAACAGGGTTCAGCAAATAACACCTACTTCAACTCCAGTACTTTGGCCACCTCATGCAAAGAGTTGACTCATTGGAAAAGACTTTGATGCTGGGAGGGATTGGGGGCAGGAGGAGAAGGGGATGACAGAGGATGAGATGGCTGGATGGCATCACTGACTCGATGGACGTGAATCTGAGTGAACTCCGGGAGTTGGTGATGGACACGGAGGCCTGGTGTGCTGCGATTCACGGGGTTGAAAAGAGCCGGACATGACTGAGCGACTGAACTGAACTGAACTATAAATATTAAAAATTAAAATTCCAACACTTTTTTAAACCAGTAATGGGATTTCAGCTTAAAAAGTAATCCGTTTTGGACTTCTTTGGTGGTCCAATGGTTAAGAATCTGCCTGCCAATGCAGGGGCCACAAGTTGGGTCCCTGGTTTGGGAAGATCCCACATGCTGCAGGGCAACTAAGTCCCTGCACCACAACTACTGCACTGGTGCTCCGCAATAAGAAAAGTCAACACAATGAGAAACCTTCGCACCGCAACTAGAGAGGTGCCCCCTGCTCGCTGCAACTAGAGAAATCTCAGGCACAGCAACAAAAACCCAGCACAGCCAAAAATGAATATATAAAGTTTTTCAAATGATAATCTATTTTGTGCAAGTGATACAGGTGCTTTTAGATGTCCACCACCCTCCAAGTTGCTGCCATCTGAAATAAAGCAAATATTTCTTTCCACCAACCTGGCCTATTTACTGGCTTTTGAGCAGCGAGCAGCTGGACCCACACACACACACACTAGGTAACACAGGTTTTCCACAGACAAAAGGCAGGCTGAAGACACGAGTGGCAAGGATTATGGGGCCCCATTGCATTTCAGGAGAAGCTCTTTAGCCTGGAATTTATGGCATTCTAGAGTCTGGTCCAATTTGCCTTTCAGTGCTTACTTCCTAAAACATCTTGTACATACTCTATCCTTCACACACACACACACACACACACACACTAAACTAACTGCTATTTGTTCACTCCTTTATTGTTTGCTCCGATATAAGGTCCATTTGATCATGTTTGTTAAATGAACAACCAAATGAATAAACTTACAGTATCAACTTACTGCTTTTTTATCCACTACTACTTTCTTAAGCATTAAGAACAAAACAAGACAAAACAAACACCATCAGAGAGGGCTCTGAATTTCTGCTGACAGTGATTTTGAATGATTTTGTTGTCTTTTCCTGTTTCTTGAAATATAAATATATGAATTTCAAAAAAAGGAGAAAAGCAACTTACAGAATGTCATAGTGTGATACCAATTTCATAAAGGCAGATTAGCAATTTTAGACTATATTTGTATATCTTTGATTCCACTGGTTAAAATAACTTATTTTTTGTAATAAAAGACTGAAGGACATCCCAGCTTTGTCAAAGCACTGGGAATGTGTGCTCAGCTGTGTCTGAATCTTTGCCACCCCATGGACTAGGGTAGGTAGGACAGGATCCCCTGGAGGAAGAAACGGCAACTCACTCCAGTATTTCTTGCCTGGAAAATTCCATGGACAGAGGAACCTGGCGGGGTACAGTCCAGGGGGCTGAAAAGAGTCGGTCATGACCAACTGACTGACTATGCACCCACAATAGGTCTTCGTCGCAGCACATGGAATCTTTAGCTGAGGCATCTGAACTCTGAGTAGTGGCATGTGGGATCTAGTTCCCTGACCAGGGATAGAACCTGGGCTCCCTACACCAACAGGGAAGTCTCTACACCAACTGGACCAACAGGGAAGTCCCAATTTTTATAATAAAAACATTTTTAACTGGGACTTCCCCGTTGGTCCAGTGGTTAGGAGTCCATGCTTCCACTGCGAGGGGCACGGGTTCAGTCTTTGGTCAGGTAATTAAGATCCTGCAGGCTGCGCAGCATCCAAAAAAAAAAAAAACAATTTTTTTTTAACAGAAAAATACGTTTAAAAAAAAAAATCACTCAAGAAAGCATGTTCCAGATATTTCCTGACAAGTGATTTCTTAAAGCCATGAACTCAAGTGAAAAGTGAAAATAGGACAAAAGTGATCATTAAAAATTTAAGCACAGGGACCAGGGTAAGTGAAACTGCAAGGGGAAACTGGCTTAACTTACTGGTATGAAAACTGAATTGGCTGAATATATGCTGTTGCTACGGATTTAAAAAAATATTCACAACCCAAAAGTGGAGAGTTGTTTTATGTGGTGGGAAATTTTAGGCCTTCCAAGCCTGGGAGATAGCATCTCAAGTGACCCTGAGAGAACTGCTCTGAGGACGCGAGAGGAGGAGCCAGGTTCTATAGAAGTGTTGCAACAAAGGGCAGGTAGTCTGAATGTCAAAAGATTATTCTTAATTAAAGAAAACCAGGTATCTCAAGTGAAGGAATTTAGTGCTTGTCTATGGATGAGGCAAGAGTTTGGGCTCACGGAAACGCTCTTTTGATACTCACTCAGCGAACGGGGGCCAGCAGTCTCAATTCTGAGCTTCCTCAAAGCTCACCATGGGGAGTGGCTGCAGTTCTGAGCCTCCTCAAAGCTCACCATGGGGAGTGGCTGTGGTCTGACAGTGCTCAACGGATGGCAGATGTTCTTCCTGAGTTTCCTCAGGGCTCACAGC
The DNA here is from genome assembly GCF_023091745.1 of Budorcas taxicolor. NCBI lineage: Eukaryota > Metazoa > Chordata > Mammalia > Artiodactyla > Bovidae > Budorcas > Budorcas taxicolor. The sequence continues at coordinate 9,472,557 of NC_068928.1, forward strand.
TCACATCTGTGGGGGCTGCGATTGCGGATGACTGTGACATCCTTGTTTACTTATATGACAGGAAATACTTTATTTCTCACTGTTTATCTCTCCTCTTCTTTTCTTGGCTGCACCACTTGACTTGTGGGATCTTAGTTCCCCAACTAGGGATTGAACCCTCGGCAGTGGCAACATGGAGTCCTAACCAGTGGTTGTTGCTGTTCAGTCACTCAGTCGTGTCTGACTCTTTGCAACCCCAGGCTTCCCTGTCCTTCACCACTCCTGTGGGAGTTTGCTCAAACTCATGTCCATTGAATTGGTGATGCCATCCAACCATCTCTACCAGGGAATTCCCTGAATATGAGTACTTAAATAAGGGCAGTTTTCAAAAGGCATTACTACCTCTAACAGGAAATTAAGCCTGCTTTTACCTAAAGAGAACAATATATAATATTCAGTAGAATTAAGAAATTTTGCTGATTTCTCTAGCTCAGGGTGCAATGACAAGTGTAATGTATTAACAGCCCCAGCATAAAGCTAGAGTAGCTTTTGAAGATAGATGTCAGGAAAAATATATGATCTATTAGCCTGAAATAATTTAAAAGGGAGGTTCAAAAGAGAAATATTTAGATGAAGAAAATAAAAATATCAGCATACTATACTAAAAAGGCTGATTTTAAATTGCACTTAGTTAAACTAACCTAATAAAAGAAAAAATCAACACTGAAGGGGCAAAGAAACCATCTTAAAACAACTAAGGATATATCAAAATTAAGTTTAAAGCTACTTTGAATCCATTTTCCAAGCAATTCCCTATCCTATTATACATAACAATATTGGTGTGTCAGCTAATTGAGTATCAAAGCCCAGACTGCTATGTATTTCCCTGCAGCCTGTGGGAAATGTTCAGTGACTTCAGTCATGTCTGACTCTTTGCAACCCTACAGACTGTAGCCCACCAGGCTCCTCTGTCCATGGCAGTTCCCAGGCAAGAATCCTGGAGTGGGCTGTCAAGTCCTCCAGGGGATCTTCCCCACCTGTGGATCGAACCCGCCTGCATTGCAAGCTTATCCCTTACCTCAGAACCACAAAAACCCTTCACTCAAAAAAATCAAATGAAGGATACTTCAGTACCCATTGAACAAGCGGGAGAAAAACAGGCTCAGCTGCTAGATAGACAAACTTCACCTTCAAGAAATATATGAAATGAAAACCAAAAAACAAGACACTAGCAGAAAAATCTACTTAACCACATAAAGAACATATGTATGGAAACCACATATGGGGAAAATTAAAAATGAAGTCACTCAGTTGTGTCCAACTCGTTGGGACCCCATGGACTGTAGCCTACCAGGCTCCTCTGTCCATGGGATTTTCCAGGCAATAGTTCTGGAGTGGATTGCCATTTTCTTCTCCAAAGGATCTTCCCGACCCAGGGATCAAACTCGGGTCTCCCGCATTGCAGACAACCCTTTACCGTCTAAGCCACCAGGGAAGTCCACTAAAAATGAAGTTGCTTACTCATGTCCAACTCTTTGTGACCCCATGGACTGTAGCCTACCAGGCTCTTCTGTCCATGGGATTTTCCAGGCAATAGTAGTAGAATGGATTGCCATTTCCTTCTCCAAAGGATCTCCAGAGTCCACATATGGGGAAACAATGGAAACAGTAAGACATTTTTTTTTTGGTTGGGGGGCCTCCTAAATTACTGCAGATGGTGATGGCAGCCATGGAATTATAAGACACTTGCTCCTTGGAAGAAGAGCTATGTCCAACCTGGACAGCATATTAGTAATGCAGAGACATTACTTTGCCAACAAAGGCCCATCTAGTCAAAGCTACAGGTTTTCCAGTAGTCATGTATGGATGTGAGAGTTGAACTAAAAATAAAGCTGAGTGCCAAAGAATTGATGCTTTTGAACTGTGGTACTGGAGAAGACTCTTGAGAGTCCCTTAGACTTCAAGGAGATCCAACCAGTCCATCCTAAAAGAAATCAGTCCTGAATATTCATTGGAAGAACTGATGCTGAAGCTGAAACTCCAATCTGATGCAGAGAACTGACTCATTGGAAAAGACTGAGACGCTGGGGAAGATTGAAGGGGGGAGAAAAGGGGACAAGAGAATGAGATGGTTGGATGGCATCCCTGGCTCAATGGACTTCAGTCTGAGCAAGCTGTGGGAGTTCACACTGGACTGGGAAGCCCAGTGTGCTACAATCCATGGAATTCCAAAGTCAGATACAACTAAGTGACTGAACTGAAGGAAACCACTTATAAGATTTCTCTCAGAGAAAATAAACACAATCAGACACAGAAATTATAGCTCTAATGATTACAAATAAAACCAAAAGATTAACATCTAACATAATAAAACTATAAACAAAACTACTCAGATGGTGTTCTCTCCCTCAGGAAGAGAAGAACGATCATCAATGGCCAGTGACAGCTGCAGAAGCAACACCAAAGACCAGCTTCACGCTCAGGAAAAAACACAGCATTTCCTTCTCGTGATTTCAGGTGCTCCACACGATCAGAGAAACTTCTCTAGTAACAAACTACAGAAATAATCCCTGAAAGTATAGTCTTAACCTCCACTCCCAACCGCTGCCAGGCCTGTGCTAGCTGTGAACTTTTCACTGAGGGCAACAGTTTCCCCACCACTTTGCCATTTTTTCTTCCACTGGGAAAAAACCAGAAAGAGCTCTTGCAATAATACAGCTTTCAAATGTTGTCACTTATTAATTCATTTGAACATTTTCACTGAAAATGTAATTTAACAGTTTTTAAAAATCAAACTTAATTTACATAATACAGAGTGACAGCCAATCACAACCCCAGTCTTTAAAGCCCAGGAGGCATTTGCTGCACAGATTGACTAAAGCTGCCCCGCCCCTGAAAGCTGTAAAGGAAAGGGCGGGTCTCTGCCTTTGCTCCTGAGAACCTAGCTGATTCCACTGATTACTCAATCTTAGCGGCTGCATTCAAGGCTGTCCAACTCAGACTTTCAAACTGTCATAAGAGGTGACCATGACTAAGGCAGGGATGGGGGCTGGGTGGGTGAGAACCAGCCCTGGGAATCAGAACCTTTGGGGCTTTGCCATAGGACTGCACTACCTGCTCACACTTTCTGAATTCTTAAGATTAAGCTGACTGCTGCCTTTGACATCATTTCTTCTCCCGAAAAATGCCTGAGTGCCAACTGTGACAATACTAACTACTATTTATTGTGAGTTTGCCAGCCTCCATTCATCATTTTAACTGCTTTAACTATGAGACCAATACAAGTACAATCATCCCGTTTTTATGGATGGGGGAACTAAGGCACAGAAAGGCCTGAGGTCTGTCAACAGCAGAGCTGGTAGGTGTCACCTTAACCATCATCCCGGTTTGGCTTTCTAGGTGCTAAAGATTACTCTAGGTACTGGGCAAACAGAGGTCCCTACTCTCACAAAAAGCTTACACCCTGATAGGGGAGAGAGGTGACAACAGTTACCCAGAGGATGAGATGATGACGCATGCAGAGGATGATAAGGGTTCAGAGAGGGATTTGATGGCCACTTCAGATTTGGGTGCTCAGGGAAGGCCTCTCTCTGGAGGCTGCATTTCAGTGGAGAAAACCACGTCAACAAGCAGGGCTACTCTTCGCTGCGGTGTTTAGGTTTTTAGGTTTCTCTTTCTTGATGCAGAGCTCGGGCTCTAGAGCACTTGGGCTTAGTTGCTCTGTGGAGGTTGCAAAAAACCATAATGTTTTTTCCTTCTAACACCTGCAATGAGACTTCTTGAAAGAATCGTATTCTTGCTCATCTCTGTAGCACAGGCTGGTCACTTACTGCTTACGTTGTACAGGTTCACCTGGACTACCTGTTCTTCGGTGAACTTTATGTAAAATATTAATATTTACTTTAAAAAACATTTAAAATTTTATTTATTTTTGGCTGGTTATTTGTTGCTGTGATCAGGGTCTTGAGATGTAGTGAGTGGGGTCTACTCTTCATTGTCTCTTGTTTCGGAGCATGGACTCTGCGGGGGACGGGGGTGCGGAGTTCATTGGTTGTGGCACACAGGATTTAGTTGCCCTTGGCATGAGGCATCTTCCTGGACCAGGGATGGAACTTGTGTCTCCTGCCAACTGTACCACCAGAGAAGCCCTCAGTATGTCATTTTGATGTATGATTCTTTGAAGAAGGTAGGTAATTGTGACTTTACCTTCTAGGTGCTTTCTGAGAAACTGCTTCTCAAGTTATAACCTTCAGACTGGTTAAAATAAAATTTTTGTTTCTTCTTGACACTGAATTGAAGTTTCATCAACAAACCAACCCCCAAGTCCTGTCAACCTTACCGCTTAACATCTCTTTCAGATCTCGTCTTTCTCTATCATCCCTACCATCATCTCCCAGGGAGAGGAATGCAATATGTGTTTCACTGGTCCTCACACTTGGCACCCCACCCCTCCCCAGAAGTATAATCACAACACAGCTTTTATTTATTTTTATTAATTTATTTATTCATTTCATTTGGGACTGTGCGGGTCTTCTTCACAGCACGGGGGCTTTCTGTAGTTGCAATGAGCAGCGGCTATTCTTCCTTGTGGTGTGCAGGCTCCTCCTTCTCCAGACGAAGAACGCAGGCTGCAGAGCACACAGACTTCACTGCTCTGCGGCATGTGGCGTCTTCCCAGAGCAAGGGTGGGATCTGTGTCCCCTACATTGGCAGGTGGGTTTCTAACCACGGGTCCACCAGGGGATTCCCGCCACATAGCTTTTAGAGTGACCTTCAAATGCACAGCTGATGTCACTCTCTTTCAACAGTGCCCACTACCTTTAGTTTTCTGTCTACCACCTTTTGCCAAACTCTGCCTTCTGTCATTCCTCTTCTGGGCTAAAGTCCTGTGGGCTTCCCAGGTGGCACTAGTGGCCAAGAACCTGACTGCCAATGCAGGAGACATCAGAAACGAGGGGTTGGGTTGGATGATCCCCCTGGAGGAGAAAACTGCAACCGACTCCAGTGTTCCTGCCTAGAGAATCCCAAGGACAGAGGAGCCTGGCAGGCTACGGTCCATAGTGTCACAAAGGGTCAGACAGGACTGAAGTGAGTTAGCATTCACACACACGTCCTATTTCCTTACCTTGAACTGATATGGAGAAATAAATCACCATAAATATCAGGAAGGGATGTCTGTCTACATGTGTCAGGAAAGAGTGACCTGGCTAACAGGAGAGTAGAGAAGGGGAAAGTAACTGTTTCACTACCCTTGGTCGGCCCACCCCAAGCATGAAAATAAACCCTCAAATCATAATACCTATAAATTCAATCAGGAAACTAAAACACCAAACTGCATCAGACAAACTTTCCTTCATTTCAAAGAAAAATTAGGACGTCCCTGGTGGTCCAGTGGTTAGGACTCCACACTGCCACTGCAGGCAGCGTGGGTTCCATCCCTGGTCAGGGAACTAAGATCCCATAGGCTGCACGGTGTGGTCAAAAGAAAGAAAAACCACAGCTTACACAAAAGTTAGGTAGGGAAAAAAACCACAACATCTGTTACATAGGTTAAAAAGTATTGTGCAATTTGAACATGTGAAGAAAAAAAAATATAGAAAACAGCCCCTAATGGCAAATATTCATCTACCTTCTGGGACAGTAACAGGGGACGAAACCACTCAGAAAGAGTCCCTTCCCTCATACTTCTCCCGAGGAAATGAACAGTCATCAGAGGCAAATGGCAATTAGCAGCACCAAGAGCTGACTTGACACTCAGAAGAGAACGGACCTCCTTGTGGATTTCAGATTTTGAGGACTCCACACAGAAACATCTCTAGTAACAGCAAATTATAGAAATAATAACTCCTAAAACCAGTCTTGACTTTAACCTGGCAACCTCCATTGGGTCCACGGCAGCCACACACTTTTTATGGATGGCAGCATTTTCCAACATTCCTCTTATTTCAGAAATACCATATAAATGATTTTCAAACTGTTGGTACCAAACCAAACTTGGGTCCACATGCAGTAAAACCAGTCTACTGACACAGGCTGTGGTGGAGAAAGGCACAGGGTTTCTCCCAGAGCACCAAGGGGTTTGGGCCTTTTAAGCACTGCCTACCTGGCCTCCTTTTCATACTGTCCAAGTCAAAGCTATGGTGTTTCCAGCAGTCATGTACGGATGGGAGAGTTAGACCATAAAGAAGGCTGAGGCCCGAGGAATAAAGGCTTTCAATCTGTGCTGTTGGAGATAACTCTTGAGAGTCCCTGGCACTGCAAGGAGACCAAACCAGTCAATCCTAAAGGAAATCAACTTTAAATATTGATTGGAAGGACTGATGATGAAGCTGAAGTTTCTATTCTCTGGCCATGTAATGGGAAGAGCCGACTCATTGGAAAAGACCTTGATGCTGGTAAAGACCGTAAGCAAAAGGAGAAGAGGGAGGCAGAAGATGAGATGGTCAGAGAGTATCACTGACTCAATGGACATGAATTTGAGCAAACTCCAGGAGAGAGCAGAGCACAGAGCAGCCTAGGCAGGCTGCTGGCCATGAAGGTCCAAAGAGTCGGACATGGGTAAAAAGAACAAAAAAAAGCTGTCAGGTAAGTAAGAAAGATTATGTACCTCAACTCCTAACAAAATAAAAAAATTACTTAAATGTGGTTTCCCTTGTTCATTAGGAAACTACTATTTCTATAGCACTTTAATAGTATTTCTACAGTACTACTTCTACGGTACTTCCAGGCCATGTACATGGATCACACCATTTAATCTTCAAAATAACCCTAAAAGTAGAGGAAATGGAAATTTATGTAAAATAAAAGTAATCAAAACTTTTGAAGAAGCAAATACAATCAACCAAATATCCTTGATGAAATAAATGAAAATGTTAGAAAACAGATATGCGATAAACAGGATTAAAGGATTAACTTTGAAGGTTCAACAATCTCTTGAAAAGGTACAGATAAAAGTTTTTTTTAAAGTACAGCCATGAAAATCCTTCCAGACCCCAGAGGATGAGGAATAGTAACAGAGAATAAAAGGGGTTTAACATTAATGAACTGGAGAAGGCAATGGCACCCCACTCCGGTACTCTTGCCTGGAAAATCCCATGGATGGAGGAGCCTGGTGGGCTGTAGTCCACGGGGTCGCTAAGAGTCAGACACGACTGACGACTCCACTTTCACTGTTCACTTTCATGCATTGGAGAAGGAAATGGCAACCCACTCCAGTGTTCTTGCCTGGAGAATCCCAGGGACGGGGGAGCCTGGTGGGCTGCCGTCTCTGGGGTCGCACAGAGTCAGACACGACTGAAGCGACTTAGCAGCAGCAGCAGCATTAATGAACAGCGACACTGGTAACGAATCCGCCTGCCTATGAAGGAGATGTAACAGATATGGTTGATCCCTGGCTCGGGAAAATCCCCTGGAAGAGAGCATGGCAACCCACTCCAATGCTCTTGCCTGGAAAACTCCATGGGCAGAGAAACCTGGCAGGTTACAACCCACAGGGTCACAGTCAAACACTGGAGCGACTTCACACACACACACACACACACACACACACACACACACATAAATATACTGCATATATATATGACACATATGTTTAAAAAAAACAAAAAATGAGTTTCATGATGAACGACCCCGCTGCTACACTAGCACATAAGACTGAAAATAGTAATCTTAAGAGAGCGCTTAAGATCATGAACTCCTTATTGCCAAATTAAGATTTAAACTGAAGAAACTACAGAAAACTACTAGACCATTCAGGTATGATCTAAATCAAATCCCTTACAGTAATAGGGTGGAAGTGACAAATAGATTTAGGGCATTAGAATCTGATAGAGCGCCTGAAGAACTATGGCTGGAGGTTCATGACAGCGTACAGGAGGCAGTGATCAAGACCATCCCCAAGAAAAAGAAATGCAAAAGGGCAAAATGGTTGTCTGAGGAGACCCTACAAATAGCTGAGAAAAGAAGAGAAGTGAAAGGCAAAGGAGAAAGGAAAGACATATCTATCTGAATGCAGAGTTCCAAAGGACAGAGAGATAAGAAAGCCTTCCTCAGCGATCAGTGCAAAGAAACAGAGGAAAATGATAGAATGGGGAAGATTAGAGATCTCTTCAAGAAAACTAGAGATGCCAAGGGAACATTTCATGCAAAGATGGGCACAATAAAGGACAGAAATGGTATGGACCTAACAGAAGCAGAAGATAGTAAGAGGTGGCAAGAATACACAGAAGAACTATACAAAAAAGATCTTCATGACACAGATAACGATGGTGTGATCACTAATCTAGAGCCAGACATCCTGGAGTGCAAAGTCAAGTGGGCCTTAGGAAGCATCACTATGAACAAAGCTAGCGGAGGTGATGGGATTCCAGCTGAGGTATTTCAAATCTTAAAAAATGACGCTCTTAACTTGCTGCACTCAATATGACAGCAAATTTGGAAAACTCAGCCATGGCCACAGAACTGAAAAAGGTCAGTTTTCATTCCAATCCCAAAGAAAGGCAATGCCAAAGAATGTTCAAACTACTGCACAATTGCACTTCTCTCATACTCTAGCAAAGTAACGCTCAAAATTCTCCAAGCCAGGCTTCAACAGTACATGAACTGAGAACTTCCAGATGTTCAAGCTGGATTTAGAAAAAGCAGAAGAACCAGAGGTCAAATTGCTAACATCCGTTGGATCATAAAAAAAGCAAGAGAATTCGAGAAAAACATTTACATCTGCTTAATTGACTACGCTAAGGATCACAACAAACTGGAAAACTCTTGAAGAGATGGGAATAACAGACCACCTCACCTGCCTCCCAAGAAATCTGTATGCAGGTCAAGAAACAAGTTAGAACCAGACATGGAACAACAGATTGGTTCAAAATTGGGAAAAGAGTATGTGAAGGGTGTATATTGTCACCATGCTTATTTAGCTTACATGCAAAGTACATCATGCGAAACGGTGGGCTGAATGAAGTTCAAGCTAGAATCAAGATGGCCACGATCAACAATCTCAGATACGCAGATAACACCACGCTTATGTCAGAAAGCAAAGAGGAACTAAAGCGCCTCTTGACGAAGTGAAAAAGGAGAGAGTGAAAGCTGGCTTAAAACTCAACATTCAGAAAACTACGATCATGGCATCCGGTCCCATCACTTCACGGCGAATAGATGGGAAAACAATGGAAACGATAGACTTTATTTTCTTGGGCTCCAAGAACAGTGCAAATGATGAGTGCAGTTATGAAATTAAGACACTTTCACTCTTTGAAAAAAAAAAACTATAACAAACTTAGACATAATTATTGGAAAACAAAGAGACAACTTTGCCAACAAAAGTATAGCCAGTCAGAGAAAAGAGTTTTTCCAGTAGTCACATATGGATGTGAGAGTTCGACTACTAACAAAGCTGAGCGCCGCAGACCTGAACATTGACTGCAAAGACTAAATGCGCAATTAGTAAACTTACCGGAGAAACTTTTCGGTAATAACTCAACTACTGAAAAAGCAGCACAGTGCTCCGCGAACGCCCGTGTCCTACACTTCGCGAACAAAGACGGAGCCAAGGCTACTTCAACTATAGTACCGTAACAGAAACAGAAAGAAATCTCATATAACTAAGATGACCAAAATCACAGAAATCTCACTTTTTAGAACATCAGATAGAAACGAAACCACTCAGACGGCATTTTCTCCCTCTTACTCCCCCAAACGGGAGAGAAGAACGATCATCAACGGCAGAGGGCAGCTGTACACACAGCACCAAATGCCTACTTCACGCTCAGAAGAAAACGCTGCGTCTCCTCCTCGTGGTTTCGGGTGCTCTACACGATCAGAGAAACTTCTCTAGTCACGAACTATAGAAATGATCCCTGAAAGTATAGTCTTAACCTCCACCCGCCAGCCACGGCTGGGTCTGCGGGAGCCGCTCACTTTTTAGTGACGGCCACATTTGTGTCGCTCCCCTCGCCGCCTCACAAACATTTTCCATATTCCATCCCGTAACTTGGTAAAACGGCAAACTTCAAAATATCATATTCGCTCGGAAATAGCCCAGAAACACGTCAAAGCCGCAGGACGCCTCATTAGCATACGGTTTCCTGGCACCCAATCACAGGCGGCCGCTTCCGACTCCTACTCCAGCCTGCCGTCGCCCCAGCCACCGCATCCCGAGCCCCGCAGCCCTCTGCAGGCCGAGCACACGCTTCCTGCCACGGGTCCGCGTGGACCGCCTCTGCCTGCTGAAGTCCGCCTGCTTGGAGAGGCCAGATTTCCTTTTCCTTTGTCTTGAAAGAGAGGTGGGGGCGAGGAGGGAGGAAAAAAGACAGAGAACTAGTCTAATCCTGCATAATAACAAGGCACCCATGTGGTTTACGAACGGCTTCTCCACGACAGGCATTTTAACCCATGGTCTCACTTCCTCCTCTAAAGGGAAAGGGTGTGGTTATGTCCCCATTCTCACACAGGCTGGCTGGAGCACCTGTCACAAAGCTCCTCAAGGGAACCACAGGTGCTACTAGGTACATGTGGCACTTGATCAAGCCCCGTTCTTTCTAGAAAACCACGGTGTCTTCATCAGGCGGTCTGAGCTCCAGTCAAGTTCATTTCTCTAAGAAAGCATTACATACACCATCTCAAACTTGGGTCGTCAATGACTGATCTTCCTGGCTTCCACATCTCAGAGGAAGCCAACCATTTACTTGTGGCAAAAGTTAATCCAGGCGTCTCCTCAAAGAACACACCTTACCCACGATGCTGTGTAACTGTCACTTAACTTCCTGCTGTAAAGACGTTTCTGCCCCAGGTTTTCCAGCATGCCAGAAAGCACAGTGCTCTGTGAACAGGCAGTCCGTGGTTTTCTGAATCAACCACATTTTTTCATTGCATCACAGTAACATGAATAAGGTGACTATCATTTCATCTCATCCTATCACCTCTAGTTGAGCAGTTCCTTAAGTCTTAAAGAGTTTTAAGGTCCCTTCCAGTCACTTTCACACAAGAGCCCCTTGTCTCTGGTCTCAGCCCTTCCGTATCCGTTCTCCTTCCCTCCAACCTTTCTGGGGACCCCTCACATTCCATGCCAACTTTGGCCTCCTTCACGCAGATTCTCAGCTCTCCTTACCTCTGGATGCTTCCCCTCAGCCTCCCGGCTAACACTGACCACACTGTTTTGTATCCCTAATTACCTTTGTAAGTGCCTCTACCTACTGTTATAAATGCATTTACTTCTCCCTTCTCAACTGTGAGGTGTTTAAAGCAAAAAGAGTGAGCACCTTTTGGCAGCTCTTTGCAGGAGCTCTTTGCAGGAGGTCCCCTTTGTCTTGTCACTTTAGCAAAGCTATACAGCAAGTAACCTTAAACTAGACGTCCCCACACTCCACTCATCTCCTGGCCCAAGCACACCTTCCAAATCTTTTTTTTTTTTCCCTCTTCCGTAACTTTTGATCACACAATACCTTGCCTAACCTGTTGGTTCTCTCTGTATATCAAAGATGTAGAAATGAAGAATAAGTAATTAACAGGTGGCCAGATCTCTTCCCTAGTTTCCCCTTCAGTAATCTTCAAACAAACTGTATGGAACAAACTGTGTAAACAAGAGAGCATCTAAACAAAAACAACAAGAAGCCAACAAGCCTGCAAGCAGGGGGGAATAATGATGATGACTCTGACCCCCTATCTCTAATGATTAACTGAGATTCTTTCCCTTTTCCCTGTTAAAAACTTTCATGGCTCAGTGGAACCTTAGGAGCTGGTTTTCAGGAATGTGAGTTCAACTTCTCCCCAGATTGCTGGCATTCTGATTAAAAGCAATGTTTTCCATTTCTACCAACACCTGCCTCTTGAGCACTGATTTTCAAGCAGCCGGCTGCCAGACCTGAGTTCAGTAACAGATTCAGGCCTTGTTTACCACCGTATCTCTAGCCCCTTACCTTGCTGCAGTCTCCCACATTTTATTGATGGTGGCATTTTTTCCACATTCTTCTCTTTTCAGAAACAACATATAAATGCATTTTCAAAATGCTATTTTATATACAACTTTAAAAAATCTGAATACTCTTTAAGAGTTTTTATTTTTTCTTTAAGGAACTAAGACTTCACATTCTTAGCCTATTACAAATCAATACTTAATCTGAAGCTCTTATCTTCTGTCTCTAAAAGACACTAACACTTCTTCCTGACTCCTATAAGACCAAGGTGTGCTGGGATGTATCAAATTAGTTTTCTAACCTTATAAATATGACACCAAGCATCTGTGGATGAGGTTATTTATCACTGTCATTTTTAATTTAACCTTCTAGAATCCTGAATTTTGATTTGACTCTTACTTTTAAAACCTCTGCTGGTTACTCACCTGAATGTAGATATGAGCAGTACATATTGGTGATGAAAAAAAATTACTTTTAAGACAGAACAAGAAAAGTGTACCAAATATTCCTTGCCATTTGAGCCACTACCTTCCCCTTTAGCGTGCATTATGTATCCGTATTATACGTTAATAGATTGCCTTTGACACAAGAATTCCTATGTACCTCCCCCCTAAAAAAAATTGATTTCCTCCTGGCACCAGTAAGGTAACTTGTTAGGGGTCCTTTTCTCAATCCTGTAAGGGGTCATGACGACCCACAATTCACCTTGCTGGACTATATAAACTGTCAGCGTGTTAATCTGAGGTATAATCCTTTGTCTCAAAAACTTCTGTAGCTGTGCTCTGACCTCTAATAGCAGAACAGTCCTCAGAACTTTCTGAGAGACTGTCTCATGGGTTATAATCCTCAGGATGGCGCGAATAAAATTGTCCATTTCTTTCTTAAGATTGGAAAAAAATTTTTTTTTTGGATGCACTTGGAGACATGTGGGATCTTAGTTTCCTGACCAGGGACTGAACCCAGGCCTCCTGGAGTGGAAGTTTCAAGCCTTAACCACTGAACAGCCCGGGAAGTCTATCTTAGACTGGCTGTTTATTTTTTCTTGGCTGATTTTAAATTGCATTTAGTTAAACCAACATAATAATAAAAGAAAAGTCATACCACTGAGAGGGAGAAAGAACAAACCATCTTAAAACAACTAATGAAAGTCCCTCAGATGTGTCTGACTCTTTGCGACCTCACGGACCTCATGGACTGTAGACTGCAAGGCTTCTCTGTCCATGGAATTCTCCAGGCCAGAATACTGGCATGGGTAGCCATTCCCTTCTCCAGGGGATCTTCCCAACCCAGGGATCGAACCCAGGTCTCCCTCATTGCAGGTGGATTCTTTACCCACTTAGCCATTCAGGAAGCCATTCCTATGGCATGTTCCTAGCCTAATCTAAAAGGAAAACACAGGATACCTGGGTGGAGGGTACTGTAAACTGCATTTAGTTAACCAACAGGTGATTATACTGTGGAAGTGACAAATAGATTCAGGGGATTAAAATCTGATAGACAGAGTGCTTAAAGAACTGTGGATGGACGTTCATGACAGTGTACAGGAGGCAGTGATCAAGCCGTCCCCAAGAAAAAGAAATGCAAAAAGACAAAATGGTTGTCTGAGGAGGCCTTACAAATAGCTGAGAAAAGAAGAGAAGCGAAAGGCAAAGGAGAAAAAGAAAGATATATCCATCTGAATGCAGAGTTCCAAAGGATAGCAAGGAGAGATAAGAAAGCCTTCCTCAGTGATCAGTACAAAGAAATACAGGAAAACAATAGAATGGGAACGATTAGAGATCTCTTCAAGAAAATTAGAGACACGAAGGGAACATTCATGTAAAGATGGACACGGTGAAGGACAGAAATGGTATGGACCTAACAGAAGCAGAAGATAGTAAGAAGAGGTGGCAAAAATACACAGAAGAACTATATAAAAAAGATCTTCATGACTCAGATAATCACGATGGTGTGATCACTCATCTAGAGCCAGACATCCTGGAGTGTAAAGTCAACTGGGCCTTAGGAAGCATCAGTATGCACAAAGCTAGTGGAGGGGATGGAATTCCACATGAGTGATTGAAAATTCTAACCTGATGCTGTAAAAGTCCTGCATTCAATATGACAGCAAATTTGGAAAACTCAGCAGTGGCCACAGGACTGGAAAAGGTCAGTTTTCATTCCAATCCCAAAGAAAGGCAATGCCAAAGAATGCTCAAACTACCGCACAACTGCACTCCTCTCATACTCCAGCAAAGTAATGCTCAAAATTCTCCAAGCCAGGCTTCAACAGTACATGAACTGTGAACTTCCAGATGTTCAAGCTGGATTTAGAAAAAGCAGAGGAACCAGAGATCAAATTGCCAACATCTGTTGGATCATCATAAAAAGCAAGAGGGTTCCAGAAAAAACATCTACTTCTGCTTTATTGACTATGCCAAAGCCTTTGACTGTGTGGATCACCACAAACTGTGGAAAATTCTGAAAGAGATGGGAATACCAGACTACCTGACCTGCCTCCTGAGAAATCTGTATGCAGGTCAAGAAGCAACAGTTAGAACTGGACATGGAAGAACAGACTGGTTCCAAATTGGGAAAGGAGGACGTCAAAGCTGTATACTGTCACCTTGCTTATTTAACTTATATACAGAATACATCATGAGAAATGCCGGGCTGGATGAAGCACAAGCTGGAATCAAGACTGCCAGAAAACATACCAATAACCTCAGATATGCAGATGACACCACCCTTTTGGCAGAAAGCGAAAAAGAACTAAAGAGCCTCTTAGTGAAAGTGAAAGAGCAGAGTGAAAAAATTGGCTTAAAACTCAACATTCAAAAAACTAAGATTATGCCATCTGGTCTCATCACTTTGACTTCCCTGATAGAATCTGCCTGCAACTTGGGAGACCTGGGCTCTATCCCTGGGTTGGGAACATCCCCTGGAGAAGGGAAAGACTACCCACTCCAGCATTCTGGTCTGGAGAAGGATCTCAAAGAGTCAAACACCACTTTCACTTTCACCCATCACTTCACGGGAAATAGATGGGGAAATGATGGAATCAGTAAGAGACTTTTATTTTCTTGGGCTCTAAAATCACTGCAGATGGTGACTATAGCCACGAAATTAAAAGATGCTTGTTCATTGGAAGAAAAGCTATGACCAACCTAGACAGCATATTAAAAAGCAGAGACACTACTTTGCCAACAAAGGTCTGTCTAGTCAAAGCTATGTTTTTTCCAGTAGTCATGTATGCATTTGAGAGTTGGACTATAAAGAAAGCCGAGCACCAAAGAATTGACGCTTTTGAACTGGGGTGTTGGAGAAGACTGTTGAGAGTCCCTTGGACTGCAAGGAGATCCAACCAGTCCATCCTAAAGGAAATCAGTCCTTGAATGTTCACTGGAAGGACTGATGATGAAGCTGAAACTCCAATACTTTGACCACCTGATGGGAAGAACCTACTCATTGGAAAAGACCCTGATGCTGGGAAAGATTGAAGGCAGGAGGAGAAGGGGATGACAGAGGACAAGATGGTTGGATGGCATCACCAACTCAATGGATATGAGTTTGAGCAAGCTCCAGGAGTTGGTGATGAACAGGGAAGCCTGGTATGCTGCAGACGCAAAGAGTGGGACACAACTGAGCAACTGAACCGAAGCCAACATAATTATAAAAGAAAAAAATCATAATACTGAGAGGGAAAGAGAACAAACCATCTTTGTCGGGGGTAGGGGGGAGGAATGGCTTATCTGCCAGAAATCAACAAATCACCTTTAAAAATACTATGAAAGAAAGCACTGAAAAACTATTAACAGGAAAGGAGACTAGCAAAAAAAAAAAAAAGTAAAGAAAAATACACCTGCTTAAATATATGCAGAAACCACTCACACAACATTCTCCTCCTTCAAAGAAAACATAAAAGCATTCAGAAACAAAAACTAACACGCTTAAAAACCCCAGAGAATAAGACTCAGTTCAGTTCATTTCAGTTGCTCAGTAGTGTCTGACTCTTTGTGACCCCATGGACTGCAGCACGCCAGGCCTCCCTGTCCATCACCAACTCCCGGAGTTTAGTCGGTGATGCCATCCAACCATCTCATCCTCTCTTGTCCCCTTCTCCTCTAGCCTTCAATCTTTCCCAGCACCAAGTTCTTTTCCAACAGTCAGCTCTTCGCATCAGGTGGCCAAAGTATTGGAGTTTCAGCTTCAACATCAGTCCTTCCAAAGAACAGTCAAGGACTGATTTCCTTTAGGATGGACTGGTTGGATCTCCTTGCAGTCCAAGGGACTCTCAACAGTCTTCTCTAACACCACAGTTCAAAAGCATTAATTCTTTGGTGCTCAGCTTTCTTTATAGTCCAACTCTCAAATGCATACATGACTACTGGAAAAACCATAGCCTTGACTAGACAGACCTTTGTTGGCAAAGTAATGTCTCTGCTTTTTAATATGCTAGGTTGGTCATAAATTTTCTTCCAATGAACAAGCATCTTTATTCCATGGCTGCAGTCACCATCTGCAGTGATTTGGGAGCCCCCAAAATATAAAGTCTGCCACTGTTTCCATTGTTTCTCCATCTATTTGCCATGAAGTGATGGGACCAGATGCCATGATCTTCGTTTTCTGAATGTTGAGCTTTAGGCCAACTTTTTCACTCTCCTCTTTCACTTTCATCAAGAGGCTCTTTAGTTGTTCTTCACTTTCTGCCATAAGGGTGGTGTCATCTGCATATCTGAGGTTATTGTTATTTCTCCCGGTAATCTTGATTCCAGCTTGTGCTTCTTCCAGCCCAGCGTTTCTCATGATGTACTCTGAATGTAAGTTAAATAAGCACGGTGACAATATACAGCCTTGACGTACTCCTTTTCCTATTTGGAACCAGTCTGTTGTTCCATGTCC
The DNA here is from genome assembly GCF_023091745.1 of Budorcas taxicolor. Lineage (NCBI taxonomy): Eukaryota > Metazoa > Chordata > Mammalia > Artiodactyla > Bovidae > Budorcas > Budorcas taxicolor. The sequence goes on from NC_068928.1 coordinate 9,489,329, forward strand.
CGTTCTAACTGTTGCTTCCTGACCTGCATACATATTTCTCAGGACACAGGCCAAGTGGTCTGGTATTTCCATCACTTTAGGAATTTTCCACAGTTTCTTGTGATCCACACAGTCAAAGGCTTTGGCATAGTCAGTAAAGCAGAAATAGATGTTTTTCTGGAACTCTCTTTTTTTTTTGATGATCCAGAGGATGTTGGCAATTTGATCTCTGGTTCCTCTGTGTTTTCTAAACCAGCTTGAACATCTGAAATTTCATGGTTCACGTAACTGCTGAAGCCTGGCGTGGAAAATTTTGAGCATTACTTTGCTAGCATTTGAGATAAGTGCAATTGTGCGGTTGTTTGAGCATTCTTTGGCATTGTCTTTCCTTGGGATTGGAATGAAAACTGACCTATTCCAGTCCTGTGGCCACTGCTGACTTTTCCAAATTTGCTGGCATATTGAGTGCAGCACTTTAACAGCATCATCTTTTAGGATTTGAAATAGCTTAGCTGGAATTCCGTCACCTCCACTAGCCCACTTGACTTCACATTCCAGGATGTCTGGCTCTAGGTGAGTGATCACACCATCGTGATTATCTGGGTCATGAAAATCTTTTTTGTACAGTTCTTCTGTGTATTCTTGCCACCTCTTCTTACTATCTTCTGCTTCTGTTAGGTCCATACCATTTCTGTCCTTTATTAAGCCCATCTTTGCATGAAATGTTCCCTTGGTATCTCTAATTTTCTTGAAGAGAGCTCTAGTCTTTCCCATTCTATTCTAGTCTTTCCCATTCTATTGTTTCTTTAGAACTCTGCATTCAAATGGGTACATCTTTCCTTTTCTCCTTTGCTTTAGGCTTCTCCTCTTTGCACAGCTATTTTAAGGCCTCCTCAGACAGCCATTTTGCTTTTTTGCATTTATTTTTCTTGGGGATGGTCTTGCTTCCTGTCTCCTGTACAATGTCACAAACCTCAATCTAAATCTATAGTTCATCAGTCACTCTATCAGATCTAGTCCCTTAAATCTATATCTCACTGCCACTGTATAATTGTTAGGGATTTGATTTAGGTCATATCTGAATGGTCTAGTGATTTTCCCTACTTTCTTCAACTTAAGTCCGAATTTGGCAATAAGTAATCATGATCTGAGCCACAGTCAGCACCCAGTCTTATTTTTGTCAACTGTAGAGAGCTTCTCCATCGGTGACTGCAAAGAATATAATCAATCTGATGTCGGTGTTGACCATCTGGTGATGTCCATGTGTCCAACACACAGTTGTGGATGTGACTGGCGATGGAATCAAGGTCCGATGCTATAAAGAGCAATATTGCATAGGAACCTGGAAAGTTAGGTCCATGAATCAAGGCAAATTGGAAGTGATCAAACAGGAGATGGCAAGAGTGAACCTTGACACTTTAAGATCAGCAAAATAAAATAGACTGGAATGGGGGAATTTAACTCAGATGATCATTATATCTACTACTGTGGGCAAGAATCCCTTAGAAGAAATGGAGTAGCCATCATAAACAACAAAAGAGTCCAAAATGCAGTACATGGATGCAATCTCAAAAACGACAGAATGATGTTTATTTCCAAGACAAACAAATCCAAGTTCTATGCCCCCAACTAGTAATACTGAAAAAGCTGAAGTTAAAAGGTTCTATGAAGACCTACAGGACCTCCTAGAACTAACACTCAAAAAAAAGATGGCCTTTTCATTACAGAGGACTATTCCTCTATAGTTAACAGGCAAATCTGGCCAGAGTACAGAGGACAAAGGCTAATAGAATTCTGCCAAGAGAACACACTGGGCAGAATAAGGACTCATCCAACACCACAAAAGAATAAGACCAACTGACCATAAAAAAAAGAATCTAAAAACCCACTTCACAAACACTTAAACTAACAAACTGAGTTTTACTGTACAAAAGTGACAGTATGCTAAATTTGGCAAACCAATTATAAACAAAACCACTCAGATGGTGTCCTCTCCCTCTTACTCTCCCAAAGGAAGAGAAGAACGATCATCAATGGCCAATGGCAGCTGCAGAAGCAACACCAAGAACCAAATTCACGCTCAGAAGAGAACACTGCATCTCCTCCTCATGGTTTCGGGTGCTCTACACGATCAGAGAAACTTCTCTAGTAACAAACTATAGAAATGATCCCTGAAAGTATAGTCTTAACCTCCACCCCCACCCACTGCCAGGCCTGTGCTAGCTGTGAACTTTTCACTGAGGGCAACCGTTTCCCCACCATTTTGCCATTTTTTTCTTCTACTGGGAAAAAAAACAGGAAGAGCTCTTGCAATCAGCTTTCAAATGTTGTCACTTATTAATTCATTTGAACATTTTCACTGAAAATGTAATTTAACAGTTTTTTAAAATCAAACTTAATTTACATAATACAGAGTGACAGCCAATCACAACCCCAGTCTTTAAAGCCCGGGAGGCATTTGCTGCACAGATTGACTAAAGCTGCCCCGCCCCTGAAAGCTGTAAAGGAAAGGGCGGGTCTGTCTTTGCTCTTGAGAACCTAGCTGATTCCACTGATTACTCAGTCTTAGCGGCTGCGTTCAAGCCTGTCCAACTCAGACTTTCAAACTCTCATAAGAAGTCACCATGACTGAGGCAGAGACGGGGGCTGGGTGGGTGAGAACCAGAACCTTTGGGGCTTTGCCATAGGCTTGCACTACCCCCCACTTTCTGAATTCTTAAGATTAAGCTGACTGCTGCCTTTGACATCATTTCTTCTCCCGAAAAATGCCTGAGTGCCAACTATGACAATACTAGCTACTATTTACTGTGAGTTTGCCAGCCTCCATTCATCATTTTAACTGCTTTAACTATGAGACCAATACAAGTACAATCATCCCATTTTTATGGACGGGGGAACTAAGGCACAGAAAGGCCTGAGGTCTGTCAATCGCAGAGCTGGTAGGTGTCACCTTAACCATCATCCCGGTTTGGCTTTCTAGGTGCTAAAGATTACTCTAGGTACTGGGCAAACAGAGGTCCCTACTCTCACAAAAAGCTTACAGCCTGGTAGGGGAGAGAGGTGACAACAGTTACCCAGAGGATGAGATGATGAGGCACGCAGAGGATGGTAAGAGCTCAGAGAGGGATTTGACGGCCACTTCAGATTTGGGTGCTCACGGAAGGCCTCTTTCTGGAGGCTGCATTTAAGTGGGGGAAAACAATGAATACAATGACCCAAAGAAAGGAATAAGGTTGTGTGTTCCAGCAACTGGAAGACAGCTAGAGAACACAGGGTAGGAGGAAGAGCAGGCAGGCCGATGTCTGAGGATTTTCTAAGCAAGTCCAACTCCCGGAGAGTCTGGATTTTAAGTGTGGGGGATGCCATTGAAAGGCTGGAAGCTGTGAAGACCAGTTCCGAGGCCACTGCAAGCAAGGTGTCTGAAGGAGAGATCATGGTAGCTTGCAAGGAAGGAGAAACCTGGGCTGCTCTGGAAATTCAATTGGTAGGATGGGACTCACTGGTGGGCTTGCTGCAGGAGGAGGGGTGGGCTGTCAGGGAAAGAGGTTTCAAAGATTGACATGTTGGTTTGCACCTGAACAATTCAGTGGGTGGTGCTGCTACAGCAAAGACTGGAGAAAGAGGGATTTCTCATTTAAAGGAGGGGCATTCTCACAAAGGGGCAAAGGGGTGCTCACCTACTGTCCTTGCTTTATCTAATTTCACCCTTAATGACAGCTCTGTGTGTTGATGCTATTTGTATTACATTTACATAGAGAGACAGGTTGGGGTCAAGGAACTTCCCAGGAACCCACAACTAGTAAATAACAGACCAAAGCATATTCCAGAGCATAAACGGCTCCTCTCACCGCTCCCAATATTTAAAGAGGACCGAGAACTAATTTAGGCTTACAATGAAAGCTTGGCCACTATAGATCCATAAAGAGAAACTCATGGAACAACTACATAGATTTAATAGCAATGAGAGTAAAAGAGGTTTCACACTGACTAATAATGGCGATAGTGGTAAAGACCAAAAAGAGACGCGGGTTCAATCCCTGGCTGGAGAAAAATACCCTGGAAAAGAAGATGGCAACCCATTTCAGTGTATTTACCTAGGGAAGCCATGATAGAGAAACCTGTCAGGTTACACACAGTTCACATGACACACAAACAAATATGGGATGACTCAGCACACACAGAGCTATAAAAAGGTAAACCCTCCAGTGCTGTGACAAAGGCCACTGGCATGGCATTTAAAACATAAATAAAACAACTGAACAGAACAACAAATACTACAAATGATTTACTTCCCTTAGGGAAACATCAATTGTAAGTGAAACCACTCAGATGGTGTCCTCCCCCTCTTACTCTCCCCAAGGAAGAGAAGAACGATCATCATTGGCCAGTGGCAGCTGCAGAAGCAACACCAAAGACCGGCTTCACGCTCAGGAGAGAACACTGCATCTCCTCCTTGTGGTTTCGGGTGCTCTACACAATCAGAGAAACTTCTCTAGTAACGAACTATAGAAATGATCCCTGAAAGTATAGTCTTAACGTCCATCCCCTGCCGCTGCCGGGCCTGTGCTAGCTGTGAACTTTTCACTGAGGGCAACCGTTTCCCCACCATTTTGCCATTTTTTTCTTCTACTGGGAAAAAAAACAGGAAGAGCTCTTGCAATCAGCTTTCAAATGTTGTCACTTATCAACTCATTTGAACATTTTCACTGAAAATGTAATTTAACTGTTTTTAAAAATCAAACTTAATTTACATAATACAGAGTGACAGCCAATCACAACCCCAGTTTTTAAAGCCCAGGAGGCATTTGCTGCACAGAATGACTAACGCCGCCCTGCCCCTGAAAGCGGTAAAGGAAAGGGCAGGTCTCTGCCTTTGCTCCTGAGAACCTAGCTGATTCCACTGATCACTCAACCTTAGCGGCTGCATTCAAGCCAGAGCTGGAAAACAGAACCTTTGGGGGTTTTGCCATAAGATTGCACTATCAGTTCACAGTTTATCAGTTTTTAAAACAAAGCTAGTTGTTGCATTGACATCCTTCTTCCCTCCGCAAATAATGAGTGCTAACTATGAAACTTGTTATCGTTCAGTCCTTAAGTCATGTCTGACACTTTGCGACCCCATGGACTGCAGCACCTCGGGCTTCCCTGTCCTTCACTTTCTCTCTGAGTTTGCTCAAACTCTTGTCCATTGAGTCTGTGATGCCATCCAACCATCTCATCCTCCATCACCCCCTTCTCCTTCTGCCTTCAATCTTTCCCAGCATCAAGGTCTTTCCAATGAGTTGGCTCTTCACACCAGGTGGCCAAAGTATTCGAGCTTCAGCTTCAGCATCAGTCCTTCCAATGAATATTCAGGGATGATTTCCTTTAGGATTGACTGGTTTTGTCTCTTTGCAGTTTAAGGGACTCTCAAGAGTCTTCTCCAGCATCCCAATTAGAAAGAGTGAGACTATAAAAATGCTACCTAGTATTTGCACCAGCTTGCCAGCCCCCAGTCATCATTTTAAGTGATTATACAAATATCATCCCATTTTTACAGACAGGGGGACTGAGGCACAGAAAGATTAGGTAACTTGTTGAGGTCCGTTAATAGCAGAGCTGATAGGTTTCACCCAGCTTTGTTTTCTATGTGCTAAAGATTACTCTAGGTACTGGGCAAACAGAGGTCCCTACTCTCACAGAAAGCTTACACTCTGGTAGGGGAGAGAGGTGACAACAATCACCTGAGAGGATGAGACGATGAGGCATGCAGAGGGTAAGAGTTCAAACAGAGAGGGATTTGACGGCCACTTCAGACTTAGGTGCTCAGGAAAGGCCTCTTTTTGGAGGCTGCATTTAAGTGGAGAAAACAATGAATACATGACCCAAAGAAAGGAACAAGGTTGTGTGTTCCAGCAACAGGACACAGGGTAGGAGGAAGAGGGGAGGGCAGGCAGGCCAACGTCTGAGGATTTTCTAGGTAAGGCCAAGGCCTGTGGAGTCTGCTTCTTCAGGGTCTGCTGTGGGAGTTCTAACTCCTTTGCCATTCATTTGCTGAAGGTCAGAAATTTCTCCTAAACCTGCCCCAACTGAACTCGGTCATCACTGCCCACCCCATTGCTCTACCTAATTCAGTTCTTCCTCCATTCCCCTTATTAACACAAGGAATCATTATCCACACATTTGATCAAGTCAGAAGACCCGACAGTTATCCTTGACAGCTCCCCTCACTCATGTCTTCAGTGATCCTGATGAAATAAAATTTATGTTTTATATGTCAAAGCAGAACATGAAAAAATTAAACCTAAAATTCTGTGTGTTTGTTTGGGCTTCCTCCACCAAATGCAGTGTGGATCACTGCACATTAATCAGAGTCCCTCAAAGACGGGAGTGCTGGTCAACCATAAATTTTTTTCTTTCTTTCTTCTGACACTAGCAATGGGGTTTCTTAAAGGAATATCATTCTTTCTCGCCTCTGTAGGAGGGCATGGTGACTTGCTGCATACTTAGTACAACTTCACCGGGACTACCTAGTTCCTTGGTGAACTTCACGTAGAATATCAGTATGTCATTTTGATGTACAATTCTTTGGAAAATGTGTATGACTGTCTTCGACTTCTAACAGCTTTCTGAGAGTCTGCTTCTCAGGTTAATCCTCAGATTAGCTCAAATAAAACTCCCATTTTTTTCCCCTTCTTCTTGTTGAGTTTTGTCAACAAATCAACCCCAATTCCCGTCAACCTTACCACTTACATATCTCACAGATCTCTTTATCATCACTTCACCTTCTCCCAGGCAGATGAATGTAGCAGGTGCCTAACTGGCCCTCACTGCTGTTGTTTAGGCACTAAGTCATGTCTTACTCTGACTCCATGGACTGTAGCCTGCCAGGTTCCTCTGTGCAAACTCACCCCTCCCGAAAAGTATAACTGCCACAGAGCTTTTAGAGTGACCCTAAAATGCACAGCAGATGCAGTCACTCTCCTTCAATAGCTGCGCTTAGCTTTCTGTCCACCATGCTTTGGCCAAATTCTGCCTTCTTTCATTCCTCCTCTGGACTAAAGTCCTATAAATCCTAAGCCCCCCCTTAGACTGAGATACAGAGAAAGAAATCACTATAGAGGACAGGAAGTGATGTCTGCCTACATGTTTCAGAAGAGTGACTTGACTGACAGGAGAGTACAGGAAGGAAAGTAACTTTGTTTTAATACCCTTGAAAGTGAAAGTCAATCCTGTCTTGACACTTTGGGACCCCATGGATTATACAGTCCCAAACACTAGTGTGGGTAGCCTATCCCTTCTCCAGCAGAACTTCTCAACCCAGGAATTGGGAATCGAACTGATATCTTCTGCATTGCAGGCAGATTCTTTACCAACTGAGCTGTGAGGGAAGCCCTTAATACCCTTGGGCCACCCCTAATGCGTAAAGGAGCTCATGACCTGTAAATCCAATCAGAAAACAAAAACTCAAAACTGCATCACAGAAACTCCCCTCTCATTTCATTGGAAAAATCACAGACAGTGTTCCCTGCCTCTTACTCCTTCAGGGGAAAAGAAGAGTCATCAAAGGCAAAAAGGTAATTACAAATGCAACATGAAAAGCTGACTTCACATTCTGGAAAAAAACTTGCCTCCTTGTGGCCTTTGACGACTCCACACAGAACCTTTCCAGTAACAACCTAGAGAAATCTCTTAAAACACAATTGCTTTAACCCCAGAACCTCTTCTGGGGTCATGGCAGTCAGTTCAGTTGCTCAGTCGTGTCTGGTTGTTGGTGACCCCAGGCACTGCAGCACGCCAGGCCTCCCTGTCCATCAACAACTCCCGGAGTTTACTCAAACTCACATCCATTGAGTCGGTGATGCCATCCAACCATCTCATTCTCTGTCGTCCTCTTCTACTCCTGCCTTCAATCTTTTCCAGCATCAGGGTCTTTTCCAATGAGTCAGTTCTCACCAAGTGGCCAGAATACTGGAATTTCAGTTTGAGCATCAGCATCAGTCCTGCTAATGAATATTCAGGACTTATTTCCTTTAGGGGTCACAGCAGCTGCACACTTTGTACAGATAGTAACATTTCTCATAAAAAGGCAGATTCTTTTTTTCGGAGGGGTGCACACTGTGCGGCTTTCCCTCATGCCTCAGACAATAAAAAAATATACCTGCAACATGGGAGACGTGGGCTCAATCCTTGGCTTGGAAAGATCCCCTGGAAAAGAGCAACAGCTACCTACTCCGGTACTCTTGCCTGGAGAATCCCTATGGATAGAGACTAGCACACTACATACAGCCCATGAGGTAGCAAAGAATTGGACGAGACTAAATAAAACCTATGGTTTTTCCAGTAGTCATGTATGATTGGATGTGAGAGTTGGACTACAAAGAAAGCTAACCACCGAAGAATTGTGGCTTTTGAACTGTGTTGTTGGAGGAGACTGTTGAGAGTCCCTTGGACTGCAAGAAGATCCAACCAATCCATGCTAAAGCAGATCAGTCCTGAATATTCATTGGAAGGAATGATGCTGAAACTGAAACTCCAATAGTTTGGTCAGCTGATACAAAAAACTGACTCTTAGGAAACATGGTGATGCTGAGAAAGCTTACTTCCTCAAACCAGAATTGAGGCCTAAACCTCAATGGTATATACTCCAGCGCAGTCGCTCAGGCTTCTCTGACTCCAGTTCAGTTCAGTTCAGTCGCTCAGTCGTGTCCGACTCTTTGCGACCCCATGAATCGCAGCACGCCAGGCCTCCCTGTCCATCACCAACTCCCGGAGTTCACTCAGACTCACGTCCATCGAGTCAGTGATGCCATCCAGCCATCTCATCCTCGGTCGTCCCCTTCTCCTCCTGCCCCCAATCTCTCCCAGCATCAGAGTCTTTTCCAATGAGTCAACTCTTCGCATGAGGTGGCCAAAGTACCGGAGTTTCAGCTTTAGCATCATTCCTTCCAAAGAAATCCCAGGGCTGATCTCCTTCAGAATGGACTGGTTGGATCTCCTTGCAGTCCAAGGGACTCTCAAGAGTCTTCTCAAACACCACAGTTCAAAAGCATCAATTCTTCGGCGCTCAGCCTTCTTCATAGTCCAACTCTCACATCCATACATGACCATGGGAAAAACCATAGCCTTGACTAGACGGACCTTAGTCAGCAAAGTAATGTCTCTGCTTTTGAATATACTATCTAGGTTGGTCATAACTTTTCTTCCAAGGAGTAAGCGTCTTTTAATTTCATGGCTGCAGTCACCATCTGTAGCTATTTTGCAGCCCAAAAAACTAGTCTGACACTGTTTCTACTGTTTCTTCATCTATTTCCCATGAAGTGATGGGACCGGATGCCATGATCTTCGTTTTCTGAATGTTGAGCTTTAAGCCAACTTTTTCGCTCTCCTCTTTCACTTTCATCAAGATGCTTTTTAGCTCCTCTTCACTTTCTGCCATAAGGGTGGTGTCATCTGCATATCTGAGGTGATTTATATTTCTCCCGTCAATCTTGATTCCAGCTTGTGTTTCTTCCAGTCCAGCGTTTCCCATGATGTACTCTGCACATAAGTTAAATAAGCAGGGTGACAATATACAGCCTTGATGTACTCCTTTTCCTATTTGGAACCAGTCTGTTGTTCCATGTCCAGTTCTAACTGTTGCTTCCTGACCTGCATACAGATTTCTCAAGAGGCAGGTTAGGTGGTCTGGTATTCCCATCTCTTTCAGAATTTTCCACAGTTTCTTGTGATCCACACAGTCAAAGGCTTTGGCATAGTCAATAAAGCAGAAATAGATGTTTTTCTGGAACTCTCTTCCTTTTTCCAAAATCCAGCAGATGTTGGCAATTTGATCTCTGGTTCCTCTGCCTTTTCTAAAACCAGCTTGAACATCTGGAAGTTCACGGTTCATGTATTGCTCAAGATGGCTTGGAGAATTTTGAGCATTACTTTACTAGCATGTGAGATGAGTGCAATTGTGCGGTAGTTTGAGCATTATTTTGCATTGCCTTTCTTAGGGATTGGAATAAAAACTGACCTTTTCCAGTCCTGTGGCCACTGCTGAGTTTTCCAAACTTGCTGGCATATTGAGTACAGCACTTTCACAGCATCATCTTTCAGGATTTGCAACACCTCAACTGGAATTCCATCACCTCCACCAGCTTTGTTTGTACTGATGCTTTCTGAGGCCCACTTGACTTCACTTTCCAACATGTCTGGCTCTAGATCAGTGATCACATCATCGTGATTATCTGGGTCATGAAGATCTTTTTTGTACAGTTCTTCTGTGTATTCTTGCCACCTCTTCTTAATATCTTCTGCTTCTGTTAGGTCCAGACCATCTCTCTGTCCTTTATCGAGCCCATCTTTGCATGAAATGTTCCCTTGGTATCTCTAATTTTCTTGAAGAGATCTCTAGTCTATCCCATTCTGTTGTTTCCCTCTATTTCTTTGCATTGATCGCTGAAGAAGGCTTTCTTATCTCTTCTTGCTATTCTCTGGAACTCTGCATTCAGATGCTTGTATCTTTCCTTTTCTCCTTTGCTTTTCACTTCTCTTCTTTTCACAGCTATTTCTAAGGCCTCCCCAGACAGCCATTTTTCTTTTTTGCATTTCTTTTCCAAGGGGATGGTCTTGATCCCTGTCTCCTGTACAATGTCATGAACCTCATTCCATAGTTCATCAGACACTCTTATCTATCAGATCTAGGCCCTTAAATCTATTTCTCACTTCCACTCTATAATCATAAGGGATTTGATTTAGGTCATACCTGAATGGTCTAGCGGTTTTCCCTACTTTCTTCAATTTGAGTCTGAATTTGGTAATAAGGAGTTCATGATCTGAGCCACAGCCAGCTCCTGGTCTTGTTTTTGTTGACTGTATAGAGCTTCTCCATCGTTGGCTGCAAAGAATATAATCAATCTGATTTCAGTGTTGAGCATCTGGTGATGTCCATGTGTAGAGTCTTCTCTTGTGTTGTTGGAAGAGGGTGTTTGCTATGACCAGTGCTTTTTCTTGGCAAAACTGTTAGTCTTTGCCCTGCTTCATTCCGCATACCAAGGCCAAATTTGCCTGTTACTCTAGGTGTTTCTTGACTTCCTACTTCTGCATTCCAGTCCCCTATAATGAAAAGGACATCTTTTTTGGGTGTTAGTTCTAAAAGGTCTTGCAGGTCTTCATAAAACCGTTCAACTTCAGTTTCTTCAGCGTTACCGGTTGGGGCATAGACTTGGATAACTGTGATACTGAATGGTTTGCCTTGGAGACGAACAGAGATCGTTCTGTCGTTTTTTAGATTGCATCCAAGTACTGCAGTTCGGACTTTTGTTGACCATGATGGCTACTCAATTTCTTCTGAGGGATTCCTGCCTGCAGTAGTAGTAGTTAAATTCACCCATTCCAGTGCGTTTTAGTTCGCTGATTCCTAGAATGTCGACGTTCACCCTTGCCATCTCTTGTTTGACCACTTCCAATTTGCCTTGATTCATGGACCTGACATTTCAGGTTCCTATGCAATATTGCTCTTTACAGCATCAGATCGTCAGTCACATCCACAACTGGTTATTGTTTTTGCTTTGGCTCCATCCCTTCATTCTTTCTGGAGTTATTTCTCCACTGATCTCCAGTAGCATATTGGGCACCTAATGACCTAGGGAGTCATTAGGTGAACCTTAGATATGCAGATGACACCACCCTTATAGCAGAAAGTGAAGAGGAACTAAAAAGCCTCTTGATGAAAGTGAAAAAGCTGGCTTCAAGCTCAACATTCAGAAAACGAAGATCATGGCATCCGGTCCCATCACTTCATGGGGGAAATAGATGGGGAAACGTAGAAACAGTGTCAAACTTTATAGTTTTGGGCTCCAAAATCACTGCAGATGGTGACTGACTCTGGGCGACCCCATAAACCGCAGCACGCCAGACCTCCGTGTACATCATTAACTCCTGGAACCGAAAAAAATCTTAGCGATATACAGCACCAAACTTAATCCTCCAGATAGCTAAAACGCTAACTTTAAATCTCACTTTTCAGAACATCAAATAGAAATGAAGAAACCACTCAGACGGCGTTTTCTCCCTCTCACTCTCCCAAACGGGAGAGAAGAACGATCATCAACGGCAAAGGGCAGCTGTACACACAGCACCAAATGCCTACTTCACGCTCAGAAGAAAACGCTGCGTCTCCTCCTCGTGGTTTCGGGTGCTCTACACGATCAGAGAAACTTCTCTAGTCACGAACTATAGAAATGATCCCTGAAAGTATAGTCTTAACCTCCACCCGCCAGCCACGGCTGGGTCTGCGGGAGCCGCTCACTTTTTAGTGACGGCCACATTTGTGTCGCTCCCCTCGCCGCCTCACAAACATTTTCCATATTCCATCCCGTAACTTGGTAAAACGGCAAACTTCAAAATATCATATTCGCTCGGAAATAGCCCAGAAACACGTCAAAGCCGCAGGACGCCTCATTAGCATACGGTTTCCTGGCACCCAATCACAGGCGGCCGCTTCCGACTCCTACTCCAGCCTGCCGTCGCCCCAGCCACCGCATCCCGAGCCCCGCAGCCCTCTGCAGGCCGAGCACACGCTTCCTGCCACGGGTCCGCGTGGACCGCCTCTGCCTGCTGAAGTCCGCCTGCTTGGAGAGGCCAGATTTCCTTTTCCTTTGTCTTGAAAGAGAGGTGGGGGCGAGGAGGGAGGAAAAAAGACAGAGAACTAGTCTAATCCTGCATAATAACAAGGCACCCATGTGGTTTACGAACGGCTTCTCCACGACAGGCATTTTAACCCATGGTCTCACTTCCTCCTCTAAAGGGAAAGGGTGTGGTTATGTCCCCATTCTCACACAGGCTGGAGCACCTGTCACAAAGCTCCTCAAGGGAACCACAGGTGCTACTAGCTACATGTGGCACTTGATCAGGCCCCGTTCTTTCTAGAAAACCACGGTGTCTTCATCAGGCGGTCTGAGCTCCAGTCAAGTTCATTTCTCTAAGAAAGCATTACATACACCATCTCAAACTTGGGTCGTCAATGACTGATCTTCCTGGCTTCCACATCTCAGAGGAAGCCAACCATTTACTTGTGGCAAAAGTTAATCCAGGCGTCTCCTCAAAGAACACACCTTACCTACGATGCTGTGTAACTGTCAGTTAACTTCCTGCTGCAAAGACCTTTCTGCCCCAGGTTTTCCAGCATGCCAGAAAGCACAGTGCTCTGTGAACAGGCAGTCCGTGGTTTTCTGAATCAACCACATTTTTTCATTGCATCACAGTAACATGAATAAGGTGACTATCATTTCATCTCATCCTATCACCTCTAGTTGAGCAGTTCCTTAAGTCTTAAAGAGTTTTAAGGTCCCTTCCAGTCACTTTCACACAGGAGCCCCTTGTCTCTGGTCTCAGCCCTTCCATATCCATTCTCTGCTCCTCCAACCTTTCTGGGGACTTCTTGCTATGCATGCCAATCTTGGCCTCCTATGAGCAGATTCTCAGTTCTTCTCATCTCTCCTGGATGCCTCCTTTCAGCTTCCCAGCTAAGAGTGACCACACTGTGCTTTGTGTACATAGCTCTCTGGGTTATAAATGCATTTATTTCCCCTACTCAACTGTGAGGTCTTCAAAAGCAGGAAGCAGGTCATATTGCTCTCTGCATCTCCAGCTGGTTGCCAGCCACTGCAGCTGCCCAGCAAATGCATACTACTGAATGAATGATGAATCAATGTATGTATCATTCTTTCCCTCAACCTGGTTACTGACATAACTATTGCAAACCGCCTGGTTTTCCCCTCCCTTTTTCTGTACTCCTGCTCTAATAAGGGCAACCTGTCTATAAGAGAGTGAGGTTCCTACCAGCACAGTTCTTGGCCATCTTCTCTAGATCATCCTTGGTTTCAGCATGGATTTGCAGACAGGTCTATTCTGGGCTGCGGGCTCATATACTCCGCTTCCATTTGACACGCCACTTGCCTAAATCTCAGGTGTCTAACTCAGGTGGCCCAGACTGACTCCCAAAAGCTTTCTTCCCAAACCTACTCCTCTTACAGGCAGGGATACCACATTCAACCCAGTTGCTCAAACCAAAAAACAAGTCATCCTACTCTTTTCTTTTTTTTAATCTTACTTATTCATTTATGTATTTATTGTTATTTTTGGCTGTGCTGGGCCTTCTGTGCTGCACAGGCTTTCTTCCAGTTGTGGCAAACAGGAGCTTCTCTTCGTTGCGGTGTGCAAGCTCCTCGTTGCAGTGGCTTCTCTTGTGGAGCACAGGCTCTAGGGCACACAGGCTCCGTAACTGTGGCTCCTGGGCTCCAGAGCACAGGCTCAACAGTTGTGGCGCACAGTCTTAGTTGCTCTGCATCATGTGGAATCTTCCCGGATCAAGGATTGAACCTGGGTCTCCTGCTTTGGCAGGCGGATTCTTTACCACTGAGTCACTAGGGAAGCCACATCCTACTCTTTTTTTTCTCTCCACTTAAATACGTCATAGCCTTCTGCAGCCAGAGCAATCGTCTAGAACATAGCAACCTACTCTCAGGTACGTGGCACAAGAGCTCCTAAAATCCTTGGAATGTCCTTAGCATTAGGAATGACAAGTGTCTTTGGTATGCTGCTGAAATGACTCTTGGCTGAGAGGTCCTGAGACAGCTCCAGTATGGGGCTGGTCACGAGAAAGACCAGGATTTTCAGCTCTGCCACAGCCCTCCACTTCAAATCTTGTCCCACCTCCAGCAGGAGAGAGGGGCTGAAGGCTGAGATCAATCACCAATGGTTGAATCAATCGTGCCTGAATAATGAAACCTTCATAAAATCCTAACTGATTATGTTTGGAGAACTTCCAGGTTGGTAAACAGATTGAAGTGCTGGAAGGATGGTATACTCAAAGAAGGCATGGAAGCTCCAAGCACTCACTCACACACACACACACACACACACACACACACACACACACACACACACACACCATGCCTTGCCCTATGCACCTCTTCCATCTGGCTGTTCCTGAATTGTGTTCTTTGTAATAAACCATATTGATAATTACATTAAATGTTAATGGACTAAACACTCCAATTAAAAGGCAGAGAGTATCAGATTGCATTTTAAAATACAAGTCTCAACTCAATGCACTCTACAGAAGACATATTTTAACTCTATAAAGATATTTTATAAGCTGTAAGCATAAGGAGCTTAAAGTGGCTGTATTAATATCAGAAAAATTAGACTTCAAGACAACAAATATTACCAGAGATAAGGAGAGACATCTCATAATGATAATAGGGTCAATTCACCAGGAAGATCTAACAATCCTAAATACGGATGCACCTATTACCAAAATCCTTCCAACAGCCCATGAAGCCTCCTCGAGCTGCAGCTTACCTTGACAACTTCACCCCGTGCCATTCTCTCCTGCCACTTTGCCTTCTTCTCTAGCTCAAATCATGCACACACTTTTCCATCCTCTGAGCTCTGCATCACTTTAATCCTCTCTTGCTTCCAACTTTTACCTTTTACTTCTCTCACTTCAACTTTTCTTCTTTAGGGTCTGAGCCTAAATATCACTTTCTCTAAGAATTTTCCTTTGACTGCCTCCCAGACAGGAGGCTGAAATATACTTGTGTGCTTCCTTCACCCGCTGCCTGTGTCAGGACTTGAATTACTATCTCATGTCTCTGTCTCCTGCTGGATTATATTCGTGGAAGCCAGGACTGTACATTTTTTCTTGGCTGCTCTAATCCCAAGTCTCAATTACTATACATATAGTTAAAAACATGAGGAATGAGGGACTTCCTTGGTGGTGAGTGGTTGAGACTCTGTCTTCCGATGCAGGGGGTGTGGGTTTGAACCCTGGTCGGGGAGCTACGATCCCATATGCCTGCCTTGTGGGCAAAATACCAAAACACAAAACAGAAGCAATATATAACAAATTCTATAAAGATTTTTAAAGTGGTCCACACACACAAAAATTCTTTAAAAAAATGAATAAGGTCTGGGCTGAGGTTCTGGAACTCATCCATTGGGTTTTAGAACTCATACTCTGTAGTATCTGGTCTTCTGAATGGGACGAACTAAGTAGGATACAGTCAGGAAACAGTTTTTCTCCTTCTGCTGCCCTCCAGGACACCCTGTCAGGTCGTGCTCTCTTCCCCTCTCCTGAGAGGCACCTCAGGTAGATACCACACTCTTTTAGTCCCTTTGAGGCACTCTAAGCACAGATTCTCAGGCAACAAGTTGTTCTGTCCTTTGAAATCAAAACTTCTTCCTTGTTCTTCCACTCTTCTAATCTCAAAGCTGTTCTGACAACTCCAGAGCTGAAGTAGGGAGAGGACCAATGAGATGACAAGGGGCGAAGGCCTTTGTACTTAGCTGATGCTCTTTCTGGCCTCTGGCTTTGTCCTAACGCCTGCTCTTTTGTGGGAGGGGTTAGTCGGTCCTTCAGGTATCTCCAGCTTACTGCATACTGCCCTAATGCAGGCATTTTTATTGGAGTATAGTTGATGTACAATGTTGTGTTAGCTTCTGCTGTACAGCAAAGTGAGTCAGTTATCCACATACATGTTGTTGTTCAGTCACTAAGCCCATGTGACCTCATGGATCAAAGCATAATGGGCTTCCCTGTCCTTCACTATCTCCTGGAGTTTGCTGAAACTCATGTCCATTGAGTCGGTGATGCCATCCAATCATTTCATTCTCCATCACCCACTTCTCCTCCTGCCCTCAATCTTTTCCAGCATCAGGGTCTTTCCAATGAGTCGGCTCTTTGCATCAGGTAGCCGAAGTACTGCAGCTTCAGCTTCAGCATCAGTCCTTCCACTGAATATTCAGGACTGATTTCCTTTAGGATGGACTGGTTTGGTTTCTTTGCAGTTGAAGGGACTCTCAAGAGTCTTCTCCAGCACCATAATTCAGAAGTATCAGTTCTTCAGCAATCAGTCTTCTATATGGTCTAAATCTCACATCCATATATGACTATTGGAAAAACCATAGCTTTGACTATACAGACTTTTGTTGGCAAAGTGAGGTCTCTGCTTTTTATATGCTGTCTAGGTTTGTCATAGCTTGCCTTCCAAGGAGCAAGCATCTTTTTAATTTCAAGTATATCACCCTTTTTTTTTTAGATTATTTTCCCATAAAGGACATTATAGGTATTGAGTAGAGTTCCCTGTTCTTATTATTTATTATATACAGAGAGTAGCGTGCACATGTCAATCCCAGTCTCCCAATTTATCCCTCCAATCCCTTTCCCCACTGGTAACCGTAAGTTCTGTATCAGTGACTCTGTTTTGTAAGTTAAGTTCATTTGTATCATTTTTTTTTAGATTCTACATGTAAGTGATATCATATGGTATCTGTCTTTCTCTGTCTAACTTGCTTCACTTAGTGTGATAATCTCTAGGTCCATCCATGCTGCTGCCAACGGCACTATTTCATTCTTTTTATGGCTGAGTAATATTCCATTATATGTAAGTACTATATCTTCTTTATCCATTCACCTCTCAATGGACGTTTAGGTTGCTTCCATGTCTTGGCTATTGTAAATAGTGCTGTTATGATCACCAGGGTACATGTATCTTTTTAAAGTGAGTTTTCTCTGGATATATACCCAGGACTGGGATTGGTGGGTCATATGGTAGTTCTGCCCAGGTAGCTCAGTGGTAAAGAATCTGCCTGCCAAGTGGGAGATGCGGGTTCAATCCCTGGGTCAGAAAGATCCCCTGGAGAAGGAAACGACAACCCACTCCAGTATTCTTGCCTGGGAAATCCCATGGACAGAGGAGCCTGGCAGGCTACAGTCTATGGGGTCACAAAAGAGTTGAATATGACGTAGCGACTAAACAACAACAATGGTAGTTGTATTTTTAGTTTTCTAAACCACCCTATTATTCTCCATATGGTTGTACCAATTTACATTCCCACCAACAATACAGGAGGGCTCCCTTTGCGCCATACCCTCTTCCGCATTTATTGTTTGTAGACTTTTTGATGATGGCCATTCTGACCAGTGTGAAGTCATACCTCATTGTAGTTCTGATTTACATTTCTGCTGATTTCTTGCTATAGCTCCAGCCTCTCCGTTGGAATTCTTCCTTCCTTCATAGCTGAGGTCCCTTCAGATGCTCAGCTACCCTCCAGAGTGTAACTATCCCACAGCTGATGAAAGTACGGCTACTCCAACTGCTGGTCTCTCGTGCTCATTCGGCCATCAAGCACTGCTCCAGGTAGGAGGCAGATGGCAGTCCTCTTGATCTCTAAATTCCAGGTAACATGTCAGGCTCAATTCATGCCACCTTGGTGGCAGCTGGGGTTGGCTGGCATGTTTCTACTGTTCACCAGGCTGAGCCATAGGCTCCCAGCTCCCGGCACCAGAATTCTCTCCAGGAGGTTCACCTGAAGGGCCTCTTACTTGGTTTCCTGTGAATGCCTTTGGAACAGTCTTTTCCTCTGACACTCACACCACTGCCCCATCACCTTCTCTTAGATAGCCTGAGGTGGGTAATGGAGTTGAAGGTCCAAGATCATTTTGGCCATCTCCTAAGAAGTGCTGCTTTAGATCGTGGGGATATTTATCACTCCCTGTTTTTCACTCTGAGGCTTTAGACAAAATTGCCAGGCACAGATGAGGTCCTGCTTTGTATCCAGTTATACCTCTCAACCTCACTGCCTGCTCTAGTTTAATATGAAGAATTTGAAGATGCATTAAGAAGTCAGACAGAGAAAGACAAGTATGATATCACTTATATGTGGAAGCTAAAAAACAAACAAGTGAATCTGACAGAGACTCACAGAGACACAGAGAACAAACTAGTGGTGACTGGTGAGGAGAGGGAAGGGGGAGGGACAGAATGCGGGAGGGAATTAAGAGGTACAAACTACATGGATAAAATAAAATAAGCTACAAGGATATGTTATACAACACAGGGAATATAGCCAATAGCTTATGGTAACTATAACTGGAGTAGAGTATAACATTTAAAAATTGTAAATCACTATGTTGTACACTCAAAACTTACAGACTGTACATTAACTACGCGTGCTAAGTCACTTCTATTGTGTCTGACTCTTTGTGACTCTATGGACTGTAGCCCGCCAGGCTCCTCTGTCCATGGGGATTCTCCAGGCAAGAACACTTGGAGTGGGTTGCCGTGCCCTCCTCCAGGGCATCTTCCAGACCCAGGAACCAAAGAGATGTGGATCTCTTACATCTCCTGCATTGTTAGGCAGGTTCTCTACCATTAGTGCTACCTGGGAAGCCCACATTAACTATACCTCCAAAAAAAAAAAAAAGAATATGAAGATACAGAACACTCAGGAGACGTCTAGGAGACAGATACAAAAATGTCACAGAACTCTGCTTCTCATGTTGGAGGATATGGATAGATAGACACTAGAAGTCATAGCATACCCATCTTGAACATCAATTTTCATATTAAAACACACACAGATCTGTCATGAAGTAAAATGAACAATTTTGGAGGGGGTAAAAAACAGAAGCTTTTAAATAAATTTAGTTTACCATCAGCCAATTTATCTACAGATTCTAGGGATGGTACATGGAAACACTTGAGAATTTTTTGAGAGAAGTATTTTGGAGATAGCTGAGTCCTTAAAAAATGGGTGCTACCCTTCTGGAAGTTGTCAGGAATACTGTTGAGGCAAATGGAGAAATACTGTAGAGAAAGTAGGTCACCTTGACTGCTCCATAAACCAGCTGAGAGAAACTTTCTAAGCCTTCTTTTTAATACTGGTTACTTCTGGTTACTCTTGAAAAAGCAGGTCTGGATCTGTAGATCAGGAGCAAATACCAACAGAGTTTTCGTTTGAGTATGATTTTCTGTGTGTTTGTTCTTTCGAAGATTGCCTGAGCTATGTTTGTTGTTTCTGTCTGCCCAACAGCAAAACAAAAACAAAACACCTTGAAAATAACTGGGTCATTTGTAGTGGCATGGATGGACCTAGAGTCTGTCATACAGAGTGATGCAAATCAGAAAGAAAAAATCAAGCGCATATATATATATCCATATGGAATCTGGAAAAATGGCACAGATGAGCCTATTTGCTGGCAGGAACACAGATGAAGAAGCAGAGAACAAACTTTTGGACAAACCAGGGGAAAGAGAGGGTAAAATGAATTGAGCAGCATGGACACATATATACACTGCTGCTGCTGCTGCTGCTGCTAAGTCACTTCAGTCGTGTCCGACTCTGTGCGACCCCACAGACAGCAGCCCACCAAGGCTCCCCCGTCCCTGGGATTCTCCAGGCAAGAACACTGGAGTGGGTTGCCATTTCCTTCTCCAATGCATGAAAGTGAAAAGTGAAAGGGAAGTCGCTCAGTCGTGTCCGACCCTCAGCGACCCCAAGGACTACAGCCTTCCAGGCTCCTCCGTCCATGGGATTTTCCAGGCGAGCGTACTGGAGTGGGGTGCCACTGCCTTCTCCGCATATATACACTACCATGCATAAAATACCTAGTGGGAGAACAGCTCTGCAACACAGGGAGCTCAGCTCCTCGCGCTGTGATGACCTGGAGGCGTAGGAGGGGGTTGGGGTGGGAAGGAGGCTCAAGAGGGAAGGAATATATGTTTACTCATAGCTGATTCACATTGTTGTACACAGCAGAAACTAACACAACACTGTAAAGCCATTATACACCAATTATAAAACAAAATAAACAGAAACACCTTGAAAACAAAATATCAAGTGCCTGTAAGGAGCAAGGAAGAAGAGAGCCATGAAAACTGGCCTTCTCACTCCACCACAAACCTCAGAAGACTCAGTAGATGGGGTAGATTTGAAGGAGAAAAGAGAAACCGGCCAAATCTAAAGTGGGTAGCTGGGGCCTGAGGTGAAACCTTTAGGGGCCTAAAGAACGGGAAGACTTCATGGTTTCTTAGCACAAAACAAAACATAACATAACAGCCTCCAGCGATTTACGACCTCTGTTGAGCAAGCCAACTGCACTGGTAGAGAACAGCTCATCTCTAAATTTAACTTCCAATTCCCCCAAGAATTCATAGTCTTATGATGTACCTGGTTTTCCTTCCAATGCTATTGAGTAATGTGAATCAAGTTGCATGTGCTATTTTAATATGATGCCTACCTTTCTTAAGAATCTTCTTCACTTTCACATAGTTCCCCTGTTTGACATACTCATGAAGCTGTGCTTCCAAGGAGTCATTTCTTAAGGAACCAAGCTGAACAGGACAGGGGACTGGAAGGTGAACAGCCCGAGACATCCTGTTTCAAAAGAAAGCAACATACTTATTTCTAACTGAACCAGAAACGCAAGGAAAAATGTTCAATTCTTTCACATTTCTTTCACTTCTTGTCCATTTTCATTTATAATGAATAGGATTGGGGGACAAAGACCCCGAGCTCCTGAAGCGGGGGATCTGGGTTTGATCTCTGGTCGGGGAACTAAAATCCTGCATACCTTGCTGCTGCTGCTGCTAAGTCACTTCAGTCGTGTCCGACTCTGTGCGACCCCAAAGACGGCAGCCCACCAGGCTCCCCCATCCCTGGGATTCTGTAGGCAAGAACACTGGAGTGGATTGCCATTTCCTTCTCCGATGTATGAAAGTGAAAAGTCAAAGTGAAGTTGCTCAGTCGTGTCTGACTCTCAGTGACCCCATGGACTGCAGCCTACAGGCTCCTCTGTCCATGAGATTTTCCAGGCAAGAGTACTGGAGTGGGATACCATGAGGCATGGCCAAAATTAAATAAATAAAAATAAATTCTAAAAGATTAAATTTTATTCTCAATGTTACTGCTGAAATTGAAGAACTCAATATTTTTGTCAATTCCTGGGAGTGAAAATGGAGAAGGCAATGGCAACCTACTCCAGTGTTCTTGCCTTGAGAATCCCAGGGATGGGGGAGCCTGGTGGGCTGCAGTCTATGGGGTCGCACAGAGTCAGACACGAGTGAAGCAACTTAGCAGCAGCAGCAGGGAGTGAAAAAGTGATGATACCAAGAAGTAGAATTAGAAACACACATTTATTGCATCATCAAGACCATTAGGAGAGTATTAACTTGTGAGTGTGTGTTTTGTTTTGGCCTTGAGGCTTATGGGATCCTATTTCCCGGACCACGGATTGAACTCGAACTCTTGGCAGTGAAAGTGCAAAGTCCTAACTGCTGAACTACCAGGGAATTCCCAGGAGGGCATTCACTTTGAAAAGTTAGGGGACTTCTTTGGGGGTCAAGTGGCTAAGACTTGGCACTCCCAATGCAGGGTGCCCAGGTTTAATCCCTGGTAGGAGAACTAGATCTCACATGCCAAGACCAGAAGATCCCGCATGTTGCAAATAAGACCCAGTGCAGCCAAAATAAATACAAATAAATATTTTAAAAATTCTGCACCACAATAACTCTTGTCCAAAAAAGAACAAACAGTATACAAATGCAGACATTTATGTAGAGGGTAGACAGTCTGTGGACTGGGTTCAGAGTTCAGACTCTGGGTTCAGAGTTCAGACTCTGAAGTTCTCAACCTGGCTGTGTCACTTCCCTGTGTGACCTTGAAGAAATTATTTAACCTTTCATGGGCCTCAGTTTCCTCATCTATAAATGGGAGTACTCTGTAAAGTGCTTAGAACTCTGCCTGGAACCAAGGAACTGTCTATAGTTGTTAGCTGCTGTTATGCACACTAGAACCTATGCACACTAGAATGGTAACTACCATTTCACATCACCACCAGCAGTGAAAAAGGGTCCCAATTTTTCCAGATCTTCATCAATACTTAATTCTTGTTTTGTTCTAAATAATAGTCATTTTAGAATGTCCCTGATGGTCCAGTGGTCAAGAATCCACCTATCAATGCACAGAACCTGGATTGGATCCCTGGTCTGGGAAGATTCCACATGCCTTGGGGCAACTAGGTCCCTGGGCATCAACTGCTGAGCCCACACTCTACAAGAAACCCTCCCACTGCAACAAAGTGGCCCCCATTTCCCCAACTAGAGAAAAACCTCCAGCAGTAACTAAGACCCAGTGATGGCAAAAATAATTATTTTTAAAGTGATTTTAACGTTGACCTTTAAAAAAATTTTATTTGCATTTACACCAATATATGACATTTTGACTTAAAATATTCAAATCTTCAGACCTGCTTGTTTCATACGTCTCCTAAAGCTGCAAAAATTAAGCGTCGACTGTTAATCATGTTTATGCTAACTTCCACTTCCTATGTACTTTTCAGTTTACCTCCTTTTAGAATTCTTTTCCAGTCACCCTCAGAGATTCTCTTTTTTAAAAAAATACCATTGTAGAGTAATAGCGTTTAAAACGGTTCTGAACATTACTAAAGCATATTTTTAACCAACCAGCTCCTGCAACTATTTAATCGGTAATTCCCCCTGAAAACTGCAGCTAAACGAACATTTCAGTACTGTAAATTCGGCCGACTAACCCAGTAAGACTCAAGAGAAGACTCTTGAGAGTCCCTTGGACTGCAAGGAGATCCAACCAGTCCATCCTAAAGGAGATCAGTCCTGGGTGTTCTTTCGGAAAGTGAAAGTGAAGTCGCTCAGCTCAGTCATGTCCGATTCTTTTCGACCCCACGGACTGTAGCCTACCAGGCTCCTCTGTCCATGAGATTCTCCAGGCAAGAATACTACAGTGAGTTGCCATTTCCTTCTCCAGGGAATCTTCCCGAACCAGGGATCGAACCCTGGTCTCCTGAATTGGAGGCAGATGCTTTAACCTCTGAGCCACCAAGACTGATGCTAAAGCTGAAACTCCAATACTTCGGCCACCTCATGCGAAGAGTTGACTCATTGGAAAAGACTCTGATGCTGGGAGGGATTGGGGGCAGGAGGAGAAGGGGACCACAGAGGATGAGATGGCTGGATGGGATCACGGACTCGATGGACGTGAGTTTGAGTGAACTCTGAGAGTTGGTGATGGACAGGGAGGCCTGGCCTGCTGCGATTCATGGGGTCACAAAGAGTCGGACACGACTGAGCGACTGAACTGAACCCAATAACTAAACGCATTTCGAGTCGCCCTGGTGGCTCAGACGGAAAGAATCGGCCCCCAATGAGGAGAGACCCTGGTTGGACTCCTGGGCTGGGAAGATCCGCTAGAGAAAAAATAGACTACCCACTTCAGTATTCTTGGGCTTTCTTTAGTAGCTCAATTGGTAAAGAATCCACCTGCAATACAGGATATCGGGATTTAGAAAATCCCCTGGAAAATGATAAATGCTACCCATCCTTACTCGCCTGAAAAACCCCACTGATTATAGTACATGGAGTCACTACTCCATATCTGCTGCTACTGTGAGACCTCACAAACAGCAGCCCACCAGATTCCACCGTCCCTGGTATTTTCCCAGGCAAGAGTACTGGAGCAAGGTACCATTGTCTTCTCCGACCCATACGTAATGTTAATCATACGGATGCACAAGCTTACTAGACCTCTACTGCTAAGTCACTTCAGTCGTGTCTGACACTGTACGGCCCTAGAAACAGCAGCCCTCCAGGATCCCCCGTGCCTGGGATTGTTCCAGGAAAGAACACTAGAGTGGGTTGCCACTTCCTTCCTCCAGTGCATTAAAATGAAGTCACTCAGCCGTATCCAACTTAAAAAGTCGACTACACTCTTTCAAGCTTCATCCATGCAAGAAGTTTTAGAGTAGAATATCATTACCTTATCCATACTAAATTTCTAACACCATATGACTTCTATTCTTAAACCCATATATAGTCAGGGGAGAGCGCGAACGCAGTCCCCCACTACCACAAATTATGCAGTCGAGTTTCCCACATTTGGGGAAATCGCAGGGGTCAGCACATCCGGAGTGCAATGGATAAGCCTCGCCCTGGGAAAACCACCTTCGTGATCATGGTATCTCCCCTGCCAGGTAAGTATGAGTTGCTGGCCCTGCCTGCCGCCTCAGCCTCACGTTCCAAACACTTCGCACTTACGGTCACTCGCTTCACCGCAACTCTACACCCTCACTTACGAAATAACGGCTTCTCCCAACTATAAAGGCCTGACGAGCACGTTGCCTGTACCGCAATATTTGCAAAATAATACAAATGCTTCATAGTACATGCTGAACAGGGCCAGCCGACGCCGAGCTCATTTACATACTCGGCGCACCTTAGTGACGTCACTCCGTAGCGCCGACTGAACCGGGGCCTCGTGATAGGCTGACTGACGGCCACGGAGGCGCTCGGGGCCTAATCCCCGGGGCCGGGCATGTGACCCACCTTTGTGACAGAAGAGATTGTCGGGAGGCGATGAGCTTTGCGACTGGGTGGGGCGGGAATAGTCGGAATTATCCAGGTGCGCCTAATGTAATCAAGGGCCCTTATAAAGAGGAAGCAGGAGGCAGGAGGCAGTTAAGAAGGCAGCTGTGGTGGCGGCGGCAACAACAGCGACGACGGTGACAGAGACGGAGGAAACAGAAGATGGCTGATTTCTTGAAAGGGCTGCCTGTCTACAACAAAAGCAATTTTAGTAGCTTCCATGCCAACTGTCTCTGCAAAGCCTCGAACCGACGTCCACCAGTCTACCTGCCCACTCAGGAGTACCCGTCTGAACAGATAATTTTGACAGAAAAAACAAACATTCTTTTGCGCTACCTACAACAGCAACGGGACAAAAAGAATGCCGCCGAGAAGAAAGACCAGCAGCAAGTGAACCTCGAGGCCGAGAGCTGGGCGTCCCCGTGCAAGATCCCACGGATCTACAGCCAGGACTGGGACGACTGGGACGAGGACCCTTGAAACTCACGGCCCCACTCAGACGCCTCCTGTGCTGGCTGCTGCTCGCCTGCCCGCCGGCCTGCCCACGCCCTACCGTTCACACCACTTCCAATATGATAAAGCCAATGTATTTATTTTCCTTGTGTTTTTATTGATGTTGTAAATTTAGCAACTTATGATTAAAGGGGATGACAGACCCACTAGTGTGATGTTGGTAGGTTTTTTTTTTTAAACAAACATTGTTATTGGCTGCCACCTCCTTCAGTTCCCCCTCCTCTTGTTCCCTAGTCCTCCTCTGGAAAACTGGAGCCTCTCTTCCAGGGTCTAGATTCGGGGCCCTGCTGCAGCTGGTCCTCATGGGTGGGGGCTCTTCTCTTGGTTTCCATCTACTGGTCCGGGTCTTAAACACTTCGCCTTGTCACAAGTTCCTCAGGGACTTACTCTGCCCAGACCTTGCTCTGAACTTGACTAAGTGGGAGAAGTCAGCTCTTGTTGTTCAGTCGCTAAGGCACCGACTCCATGGACTGCAGCATGCCAGGCTTCCCTGTCCTTCACTATCTCCCAGAAATTGCTCAAACTCACATCCATTGAGTTGGTGATGCCATCCAACCATCTCATCCTCTGTCGTCCCCTTCTCCCGCCTTCAATCTTTCCCAGCATCAGGGTCTTTTCTAATGAGTCGCTCTTTGCATCAGGTGGCCAAAGGACTGGAGCTTCAGCTTCAGCATCAGTCCTTCCAAAGAATTCTGAGTTAATTTCCTTTAGTATCCACTGGTTTGATCTCTTTGCTGTCCAAGGGACTCTCAAGAGTCTTCTCCAGCACCACAGTCTGAAAGCATCAATTTTTCAGCGCTCAGCTTTCTTTATGGTCCAACTCTCACATCCACATATGACTACTGGAAAACCCATAGCTTTGACTATACCGAACTTTGTCAGCAAAGTGATGTCTCTGCTCTTAAATACGCTGTATAGGTTTGTCACAACTTTTCTTCCAAGGAGTGTGTCTTTTAATTTCGTGGCTTAGCCTTTTCATTCCTTCTGGAGCTATTTCTCCACTCTTCCCCAGTAGCATATTGGGCACCTACCAACCTGGGGAGTTCATCTTTCAGTGTCCTATCTTTTTGCCTTTTCATACTGTTCATAGGGTTCTCAAGGCAAGAAGGCTGAAAGAGTTTGCCATTCCTTTCCTCAGTGGGCCACGTTTTGTCATAACTCTCCACCATGACCTGGCCATCTTGTGTGGCCAGAGCATGGCCCATAGCTTCACTGATTTACACAAGGCTGTGATCCATGTGATCATTTTGATCATTGTAGTTAAGTATCATCTCCATATCTTGAAGATCTAAGTATTTTTGTCAGGGACTAGTTTGGTGCACCATTTCCACCCTAATAAAAGGAGCTTTCTGATCTGGAAAAAATTTAAAAAGGTGGTGGATGGAAGGTTGATGTCAGCAGATGAAAAATTACTGGTTTTGAAAACACAGAAAGAGGACCATAAGGCCAGAATGTACAGAAGTAGTCTCCTACAGTCTTTCCCACAAAATAAAGAAAACAGCTCATTTCATTCTTAGAATAGTGAAAGTTTACTTTTAAACCATTTTTTAAAAATTCATTCAGTTGTGTTTGACTCTGTGACCCCATGAGCTATACAGTTGATGGAATACTCCAGGCCAGAATACAAGAGTGGGTAGCCTTTTTCCTGGAGAAGGCAATGGCACCCCACTCCAGCACTCTTGCCTGGAAAATCCCATGGACGGAGAAGCCTGGTGGGCTGCAGTCCATGGGGTCGCTAAGAGTCGGACACGACTGAGCAACTTT
This sequence comes from Budorcas taxicolor, assembly GCF_023091745.1. Taxonomy (NCBI): domain Eukaryota; kingdom Metazoa; phylum Chordata; class Mammalia; order Artiodactyla; family Bovidae; genus Budorcas; species Budorcas taxicolor. The sequence continues at coordinate 9,516,793 of NC_068928.1, forward strand.
ACTTTCACTTTTCACTTTCATGCATTGGAGAAGGTAATTCTTGCCTGGAGAATCCCAGGGACGGGGGAGCCTGGTGGGCTGCCGTCTATGGGGTCGAGCAGAGTCAGATACGACTGAAGTGACTTAGCAGCAGCCTTTTTCTTCTTCAGAGGATCTTCCCAGTCCAGGAATTGAACCCAGGTCTTCCGCATTGCTGGCAGATTCTTTACACGGGAAGCTGAATTAAACTCTTTGAAAGTGCATGGATTAAGCCCAGCAGATTTGTCTATCCAACTCTTTCGACCCAAATTCTCCAGGTCAGAGTTAGAATGAAGTAACCTATCCCTTTTCGAAAGGAATTTCCCAAACCAGGGATCAAACGCAGGTTTCGGCATTACAAAGAAATCCTTTACCAGCTAACACACAAAAGAAGTCCAAACCAGATTTTCCATACTGCAGGAAATTTGCTTATTGCCTCAGCCTCATAAACCCGAGACGACCACAAAAAAAGGAGTTACCAGAGCTCTAAAATTAGCATCTATGTCTTTTCTTGCACAAACCACGCCAGGGGAGAGCGCGAACGCAGTCCCCCACTACCACAAATTATGCAGTCGAGTTTCCCACATTTGGGGAAATCGCAGGGGTCAGCACATCCGGAGTGCAATGAATGAGCCTCGCCCTGGGAAAACCACCCTCGTGATCATGGTATCTCCCCTGCCAGGTAAGTATGAATTGTTAGCCTTGTCTGGGACGTCACCCTCGAACTCAGCACACAAGAGAGTTATGGTCAATTATATTCCAAGCTATTTCGGCCTTCGATGGGAACCTGAAGGATTATTGATTCGACAGTGACCAAAATACATCCTTTGGACGTTCAGGGGAAATTCTACCCGGCGAAAAACGAAATCGAGCCAGCAGCCACCGCTCCCCTCATCTACATATCCCCACCTCTTGTCCCTTGTCATTTGACGTCACTGCTTTTGGACAAGCGTCTAGTTCGTTCTAGCTCTGCCTGGCGCCGACCCCAAAGACCAAGTGTAGCTGAGATTTTTCAATTCTTCGTCTTCACAGACAGACGAAAAACTCGGTGGAGCTTCGTTACGGGTGTGGAGTCCGAGCAGCGTGCGGAGGGCAGAGCAGGGCACGGCGGGGCGCGGGCCTCACAGGAAGAGGGTCGCAGGATCGGTTGCTGAGTCTGAATCGCCGCTCCACTCTGTAACTAGGTGATACCCGCAAGTCTCTCTCAATCACCGTTTCCCAAAAGTGTAAAGTGGGAATAATACTGCATGCCTGCCTTACAGGGTTTCTGTGAGAGCTGAACAGAATGCGCGTCAAATGCGACCTCCAGCCTTGCCACCCCACCCAAGCCATTGCTCTCCTGGACAGGCGTCCGTGTCGTTGGGGTCACAAATACGACGTCTACAAGATTCAAGTCTTGCAGTTCTCAGCGCAAAGGCAAGCAGCATCTGGCCTGGATTGAGTAACAAAGCGAGTGCTCCTCTGTTCTTTTTAGACAGCGAAAATTGACAAGGCACTGTGTTTTTCTTTCTACCCTCGCTGGCTAGGCGCTCTGGGCAAAACAACTCTGCAGTAACTAAAAATAGTGTTAAGGGTTTAGTAGTGCCCAGGAGGCAAACCTTTTCCTCTATTCTATTAGAGTCTCTGGCCCAGCCTGAAAATTACATTGGAATACACAGTTTAACAGGACAAAACCATACTTTTATTTAACTGAAGTTTATCTGACACAAGAGCCCTCATAAGGAAATGAAGACCTAAAGAAGTGGAAACCTAAATGTTTTTATATTAAGTTGAACAAGAGAGAGACAATTGTGGAGAAGCACGTAGCACACATGCGGAAGTTAAAAAAGATAATGATTTTAACAAGACTTGTTTGTGCAGAAATCTCTGGGCGTTATCCCTCTTCTCTGGAATATTTCTTTCCCCTGTGTTAGAAAGGGAGGCCAGACCACTCTTCTTACATATTTGCTGTTTTTTAGTGCTTTGGGCTTAAAAATAATCCTTATGCTACAGTGACACAGTTGGAAGTGGCATATTTTGCATATTTGGCAGTTATTTTCCTCTTAGTCTGTATGATTTTATAAGTGCTTTGTTTTGTATTTTGGGAGGGTATTTTTATTTATTACAATAGTGATAAAATTTCCCCTGTAGGTAATCAGGAAAATACAGAAAAGCATTTAAGATGCTTAAAGGAAATGCATCAAAATGCAAAGTAACATATGTTAGTATAACACACAAGAATGGATTAATGTGTTTTTCCTACATATTCTGAAACATGACTATAATATTGGGTTTCCCTGGTGGCTCAGGGAAACTTTAACCCTAATTATATACATCTATTGCCCAAAGTATGTTCGTACATTTTGATCAGGAAGTGTCATTTAACTGTAGAAAGTAAGAGAAAGACAGTGTCCTGTGCACATGGTACTTATTATATAATTACAAAAAATCAAAATCACCCCCAAATTCTAGAATCAAAGCAGTAGGGAAGTGGAGTATTAAATATACAATAGTAAGAACATGAAAGGCACATTATATTCTAGTGAACAACATGAAAGACAAAAGGTTAAGAGGAAAAAAAGATAGGAAATGGTATGTATACCATGACTGCAATTTTGTAAAGATGTATATCCTTAAGGAAAAGTACTGTAAAGAAGTGCACTGAAATGATATCGGTGTGACAGGTTGTGAAATACAGGGGGCAGACTTTCAATAATATTGTTAGACTCTTTTTTCTTCATAATGAGAAGACCAAGTCCTGGTGGAACCACTATAAGAAATATGTGGCACCATATTTAGTTCTAAACACAGGCTTTAGTATCAGATACTCTTAGGTTCAAATTGTGATTTTACCATATTTTAGGTATCTGTGCTTGATTTTACCCTCTCAAAACAATGATAATTATTAGCGCATTCAACATGCCAGCAAATTTGGAAAACTCAGCAGTGGTACAGGACTGGAAAAGGTCAGTTTTCATTCCAATCCCAAAGAAAGGTAATGCTAAAGAATGTTCAAACTACCGCACGACTGCACTCATTTCACACGCTAGCAAAGTAATGCTCAAAATTCTCCAAGCTAGGCTTCAACAATACATGAACCAGAACTTCCATGTTCAAGCTGGATTTAGAAAAGGCAGAGGAACCAGAGATCAAATTGCCAACATCCACGAGACTATAGAGAAAGCAAGGGAATTCCAGAGAAACATCTACTTCTTCTTCACTGACTATGTTAAAGCCTTTGACTGTGTGGATCAAAATAAACTGTGGAAAATTCTTTAAAAGATGGAATATCAGACCAACTTACCTGCCTCCTGAGAAACTCATATGCAGCTCAAGAAGCAGCAGTTAGAACCAGACATAGAACAGCAGACTGGTTCAAAATTAGGAGAGGAGTATGTCAAGATTGTGCATTGTCACTCTGCCCGTTTAACATCTATGCAGAGTACATCATTCGAAATGCCAGGCTGAATGAAGCTCAAGCTGGAATCAAGATTGCCAGGAGAAGTATCAACAACCTCAGATATGCAGATGACACCACCCTAATGTCAGGAATTGAAGAGGAACAAAAGAGCCTCTTGATGAAGGTGATAGAGGTAAAGTGAAAACAACTGGCTTAAAACTCAACATTCAAAAAACTAAGACCATGGCATCTGGTCCCATCTTTAATGGCAAACAGACGGGGAAACAATGATAGACTTTATTTTCTTGTGCTCCAAAATCACTGCAGATGCTAACTGCAGCCGTGAAATTAAAAGATGCTTGCTCCTTGGAAGCAAAGCTATGACAAACATAGACCGTGTATTTAAAAGCAGAGACATTACTTTGCCTACAAAGGTCTGTATAGTCAAAGCTATGGTTTCTCCAGTAGTCATGTATGGATGGGAAAGTTGGATCATAAAGAAGCCTGAGCACCAAAGAATTAATGCTTTTCAACTGTGATGTTGGAGAAGACTCTTGAGAGTCCCTTGGACTGCAAGATCAAACCAATCAATCCTAAAGGAAATCAACCCTGAGTATTCATTGGAGTGAGATGCTGAAGCCAGTACTCTGGCCACCTGATTCAAACAGCTGACTCACTGGAAAAGACTCTGATGCTGGGAAAGACTGAGGCTAGAAGAAGGGGACAACAGAGGATGAAATGGTTGGATGGCATCGCAGACTCAATGGACGTGAGTTTGAGCAAGCTCTGGGAGCTGGTGAAGGACAGGGAAGCCTGGTGCTGCAGTCCATGGGGTCGCAAAGAGTTGGACATGACTGGGCAACTGAACAACAATAATAATAATTATAGTGAATGTATGTCCATATGTGTGTGTATATATATATACACATATTAATATATTGACACACAGAATAAAACAGCTCGTGACCAACTACGTCAAGGCCCCAGATAAGCCTGGGTGGAGAGGCGCAGCCCGCCCCTCCGCAGAGCCGGCGTTTGGAGCTCCTGCACTCCTGGGGAGGGGCAGCACCGGCACACACCCACCTCTCTCAGACCATGGCTGCCTCTGCCAACTAAGACGTTCTGTCCCAACAGGCATGGCGCTCAGTCTGTGAGTCTCACCCCATCTCTGAATTTCCACTCATATCTTTGCCTCATGGGAGTCAAAGAGAGAGTGTGTTCAGAAATATAATGTGTGGCAGTAATTTCTGAAAGCTGCCTTTTGTTATATAAGCTCACTGAGCAGGTCTGACGGTTAAGAAGTCCATGGTGCTGACAACGGAATCTAAATGTCTATCACCAGCCTGAGCAACTCTATGGACACTCTACACACATACACCCCCTATGTTTCGGGGAGCCAAACCCATTCTGAGGCACTTCAGATGTAACACTGGCCCTGGTTTTACATTTCCCATCCACAGGGCTCTGCAGTATAAACCATAGTCACTCTACTTAGCCACCTGCTAGGTACTGTCATCCACAAAGTGTGACCCAGCCCACCTCAGTTATATGTTATAATTTCATTATTGATCTACCATTCTAATTTCATTCCAGATGGTTTGCTGTCCATGGTATTGCTGTTTCCATGAATGCCAGGCTGGCCACAGCGCTGAGTCCTCTATGACTGTGTCCCCCCAAGGTATGCTTTCACAGACATTCTAAGGCTGTTCTTGCTATGCTGAGGAAGTCTTTCTCTTTTAAAAAAACTTTTTTATTGGCGTATAGTTGACTTATAATGTATTAGCTTCTACTGCACAGCAAAGTGAATCAGCAATGCATCTACACAGATCCACTCTTCTTAAGACTATTTTCCCACAGAGGCCATTACAGAGTATTGAGGAGAGCTCCCTGTGTTATACAATAAAGCCTCATGGGAACTTCATTTCTGATGACCACATTGCCTACTCCAGTATTTTCAACATTCACAAAGTATCCATGAGTTTCTATGAGTGCCACTCATGATGAAAAAAAAACAAAAACCTGTTCTCAAGTTGCTGCTGCTGCTGCTAAGTCGCTTCAGTCGTGTCCGACTGTGCGACCCCATGGACAGCAGCCTACCAGGCTCCTCTGTCCGTGGGATTTTCCAGGCAAGAGTACTGGAGTGGGGTGCCATCGCCTTCTCAGTCTCAAGCTGTGACTCATATGAAACTAGTCACTTACAGCCACCTATACCTAAGGTGCCAGCAACTAGCCTAAGGCATTGGAGATACTAAGGGTAATCGTGTGGAGATAGTCTCCCTGTAATAAATAAGATCACAAACTGTAGAGGAATTAGACCCGCCAGAATTAGAGGAAGCAAGCAATGAGCACCAATCAAAGGGCTAAGGACCACATTATGACTGAAGGGTCCTATACACCTTTGTCTTTGTGGACCCTTCCTCCATGAAAAACGTACTAATATAAAAAGATTACCTTGTTATATACATTTTCTTCCACCTAAAAATCCATCTTTTTTTCTTCTGATTTTAAAAGAAGCACCTTATGCAGCACTGTGCCTTCAGTACCGAGTAATGTTTCAGTCCATCTTAGATTCTGTGGCAGTTTGGGTGGATCCCAGGCAGCTACAAGTGAGAGCTGAGTGTCACAGATTGATGAGGGAAGGCAGGGCATTCCAGGAAGGCGAAGCATGTTACAGAAGTAATACAGCAAGCCCTCCTGGAGACTTTTCCAAAATAAGGGAGAAATGATGGCCAACAGAATATAATGTGAACAACATGTAATTTTACAAGTTTTGGTAACCACATATAAAAGGCTAAAAGAACTGAAAATAGTTTTAATAACATGCCTTTCTTATCCCCATACACCCAAAATGGTATATAACTGCAAAATATAACCAGCCTAAAAAAAATTGAGACATTGTAACGCTCCAAAACTAAAGATGTTCAAAACCATTCAGGTAAACTCAGGTCCTAAAGCTCAGACAGCTGAAGTTAAATAAACAATCCTGACAAAACCCAAAAGGCCTGTACCTGGCAGAAGAACGTTTCATAGTGGTTTAGTATTTAAGATCTCTATTTCACTACGTCTGTGTATTGTACTCACCACCACCCACCTACCTTATGTGATATAACCCCTTCAGCATTAGAGATGAGCCACTAGACCCCTTCTAGAAAACATCTTGAGCGATTTGTCTTTAAGATACAAAGAGGACAGGGGAAAGCACCAACACAGTCCCCCACTACCACAAATTATGCAACCGAGTTATTCACATCTGGGGAAATCGCTGGGGTCAGCTCATCTAGGGTGCAACGGATGAGCCTCGCCCCGGGAAAACCACCCGACCCTGGTTATCTTCCCCGAGGCTGACCTTGGCACTACCCGCTGCTGCGCACACCACTATATTAAGGTCTGGGTCACTCCTGAAACGATCCCACTTGACCTTTATCTTAGCGATCCAAATAAACATAGTTTCGAACTATATTTTAGTATTGTTAATAGATAACCCCGTCTTTCCGGGGAATGCCATTCCAAACGCCCTGAGCCATCCCTGTGCCTACACCACCGCGCCCCCTGCCGGCCGCTTCCTCCAACAACTCGCCGCGCCCGCATCCTTTCCCGACAGAAACCCACCGCGTCCCAAGGCAGGCTAACTGCAGGTCCCCGGATCTCCCAGTGTGGAGTCCCATGGGGCACACCCACGCGGAAGAGTTGTTCAGTCGTCAGTCGACTTCATCCTTGCCTGGCTCCCAACGCTTCAGACCAGATCAGGGAGAGGAGCCGGGCATCCGACTCGAGAATATCTTGGCTACAGGCTTGAGGCTGGACTCCGGTGTTCAAGCTGCACGATTCGAGATAAGCTTCTCCTCTCAGAATCAGTTTGTGCAGAATGAAGAGGAAACAGCTAGTGAGATCCCTCACTGAGCGCAGGCCTCACCCAGGCTTTATCTCCTGCCCCTGCTCTGTTCACATCCCCCATCCGCCTCTCAGAATGGGCAGAATCCTCAGGGAATAGACGGAGTCCATCCCTACCGTTGCCCTCTGGATTTTTCCTTTCTCCTCATCTCTGTGTTTGGCTAAGTTATATATATATATATCCTGTTTTGTTGCTATTCTATTCTCCCAGCATTTTATGTTTTGAACCAAGGTAAGTTTCTCTTGCCTCCTGACTACTTATTGACAGAGGGGAGTCTGACCTTTCAGGTCTCTAGATTCTTCAGACTCTAGATACCATGTGACCCACTAGCCCCTCAACCATCTCATCTTCCTCCTGCTTCAGCAGAGCACAATTCCTGCATGTGGTCCCAGATCCTATTCTTGGTCTCCCCAGCACTGCTGGAGGAAGTTGTGATCCTCCTACCCCAAATTCATGCGAACTGCAGTCACATCTTCACTGCTATTTGGCATTCTTCTTATACACATCTTTTCAGTCCCCTCTACCCTCATGTTTTAAACCTCCACCTAAATCAGTGCTTCTCAGTGACTATGCCACTGCTCTCAAGGGGTGATTTTGAAAGTTTGTGGGGACATTTCAGTTTCCTTGGGTAGCCAGGCCAAGCATTTGCATATTAAAACTCTTTATTATAATATTTTAAGTCTCCTTTATATTACAGTTAGAACATTTATATCAATTGTGGGAGAACTTACATAAATTACATTTCTAGGAACATCTTGAATATTCATATTTTCCATGAATATACTATGAACAGTAAAGGAAATATTACTATTTGTTATAAAAAGGGACCCTAAGGTTTTACAGAATTGAGAACCACAATCCTAATCCAATCACACCCATTCTTTTTATAGGAGTGAGAACAATTTAGCTTCTCCTTTATTTCAAAAGTACAAATAAATGCTTTCCCACCAGTGTTTCTCAAAGTGAAAGCATCAACATCATCTACTGAACCAATGTTTGGCTATGAGATCTGAGTGTTGCCGTGCCATCCTCCCGGGTATCGAGAGGGGTCTTCCCCACCCAGGGATCAAACCTGCATCTCTTATGTCTCCTGCATTGGCAGGCGGGTTCTTTACCACTAGCGCCACCTTGGAAGCCCCTCATTCCACGGTTCGCTCCCAATTCCCTCCTCTAGGATCTTAGCCCTTTCCGCTGACCTGGCTTTAGCACCTGTCCTTTCAAACGTATACAAGTGTCCCTTATCGAGAAAATAAACTTTTTTCAATTCCACAGTCCCCCTGCAGTACTATTCTCTTATTTTTCTTCCCTGGATCTTTAGAGTTAAGAATTCATTGGTTTACTCAGTAATTAACCTCCAATTAAAATAAATAAATTAAAAAATAAAACAAACAAAAAAAAAAGAATTCATTGGTTTAATATCACATTTATGGAGGAGCTCCTACCTGTTAAGACACTATTCTGTGGCTTTACAGATATTATCTCATTTAATGCTCAACAATTACTGTGTAGGCTGTACAAACAAAAAAGAACAGGGAGTCTTTTGCTCATCAGTGAATTCTACAAGGATGTATTAGCCTGCTGCAATCACTGACCAACAGCGCACTCTGTGTATCAGAAGAGATTAAGGCAATAAAAGGATGAAGCACTCTGCTCAGGACCTAGGAAATTAAGACAGTAAGAGGATACTCTGTGCTTTGGGCAAACAGGCCCTGAGATAGGTGTATCTCGGGAAGAATTTTAATAAACCCAGCTTCTTGCTGTCTTCCCATACAGAGAAAAGCCCTGAAGTCATTAATTTGTGATATCTGTTCTTTGTAAACCAGCAGTAATCCTTTACCAAGATACCTACTTGACTGCATTCCCCACCAAAAAACATCATACATAAACTAGCCTCTCTCTTGACTCTTCAGAGCAGTTTCTCAGAGCTACTGAGAAGCTGCTTCCTTGGCTATAGCCCTCAGTAAGACCCTGGTGCAAATTTAACTCACAGTGCTTACACTGTGCACTTTTCTTTCTATAGGCAGTTGGCACTATTATTGTCCACTTTAGAGATGAAAATGAGGCAGAAGACAGTTAACTAATTTACCTAAAACCACCCAGTTAAACAGTAGCAGAACTAGTGAGTTCATGCTCTTAACCTCTACACTCAGTGATTTATAGACTGGTACACAGTTGACCCTTGATCAACATGGGGTTCACTTATATGTGGATTTTTTTCCATAAATAAGTACCACAGTACTACAGGACCTGAGGGTGTGGATACAGAAGAACTGCAGATACAGAGAGCCAACTATAAATTATACACAGATTTTTGACTGCATGGAGGGTTGGTGCCCCTGCCCTTCACATTTTCAAGGGTCAAACCCTCATTACAGTTAGGGGCTACTAACCTGTAGAGAACATCAGGTTAGAAAAACTGGGAGTATTCATCTCCCCAGAGCAAAACTGAAAAATCCTCCAAAAGTTACAGTCTCTTTGGCATCAGAGAACCTAGGAGAACAAAAGATTAGGATCCTCTCAATGTGATGTGGCGGAGAAGGCAATGGCACCCCACTCCAGTACTCTTGCCTGGAAAATCCCATGGACACAGGAGCCTGGTGGGCTGCAGTCCATGGGGTCGCTAAGAGTCGGACACGACTGAGTGACTTCACTTTCACTTTTCACTTTCCTGCACTGGAGAAGGAAATGGCAACCTACTCCAGTGTTCTTGCCTGGAGAATCCCAGGGACGGGGGAGCCTGGTGGGCTGCCGTCTATGGGGTCGCACAGAGTCGGACACGACTGAAGCGACTTAGCAGCAGCAGCAGCAATGCGATGTGGTCAGTGAGACAAAGGAAGGTATTCTCAAGCCGTGGGACCAAGGGGAGTTTCCAAGATATACTGATCGCTTAATCTGAAGCAGTCTTCAAACTGATCACCTTGGCCTTCACTCCATCCATGAGGAATTAATGTGGCCAACACGTATTATACTTGTTTTCTTGCCATTTCCCCCTCCTCCATCGAAAGCAGAAAATGACTGCCTTTTTTCTAAGGTCACTACTGCCTACTGACTTTGAAAGTGCTCACCTCTGCTCTTTCTCCAGCTTTTCTTCAGGAAGGTTTGTTCTCCTCTCTTGTTCCCTAATTGGGGCAATTCTGCAAAGCCCAGTCCTTGACTGTTGTATTTCTCAGTGTGCACGCTTTCTTCAGAAACATCCCACCTCCCAGATGTCTCCCCGGTGCCTCAGTGGTAAAGAATCCACCTGCCAGTGCAGGAGAAATGGGTTCGATCCCTGGGTTGGGAAGGTCCCCTGGAGAAGGAAAAGGCAACCCATGCCAGTATTCTTGCCTGACAAATCTCATGGACAGGGGAGCCTGGCGGGCTATAGTCCCTGGGGTCACAAAAACAGTCAGACGTGACTTAGCAACAAAACAGCAAATAACAACTATTCAGCGAGGCCCGTTCTATAGCTTGCTTCCACATCATCATTTCATACCTTTACGTCTCAGCCCCTGCAGAGGCAGGGCAGCCACACCCATGGCCTGGGCTGCTGGGTACCTGAATGGCCTGCCATCTCTCCAGCATAAACAGCCGAGAGCAGACTCCAGACAAGGGAGAGTGAGTGCTAACTGCACACTGCAGGGAGTGGGAATGGCAGAGCGCCTTCCAGACTAGACTCCCCACTGACCGTGAACAAAGGGAGGGCTCTGCTGCCACAGACTGCCACTCGGGAGAGCCGGGCGACGAGCTGCAAACTGGGAAAGCAACTCGCGATCTCTTCACAGACACAGCTGCGTGACCTGGGCTTTTTACTGCATGAACTCGGTAATCACCATACCTGGCCTACCCATCCGCGTTTATTTCTCACTTCCCAAAATACTTCTTCTTGCATTTACTTCTCCAAGTAAAGTAGCACCACTCCTTTAAACAGTAGCACATTTGATTTTTAAAGTAGGATGCATACGTGCATGTTCAGTCGCGTCAGTCGTGTCCAAGTCTTTGCGACCCTGTGGACCGTCAGGCTCCTCTGCCCTCTCCAGGGGATCTTCCCGACCCAGGGATCGAACCTGGGTCTCTTATGTCTCCTGCATTGGCAGGCAGGTTCTTTACCACTAGCGCCACCCAGGAAGCCCTTTAAAGTAGGGATGTCATCCTAAAAGTAAGTTTTAAACTCATACAATCTTTCATTTACATAATGAAATCACAAGCTCCCATCTGACCTTGAATTTAAAAGATAGGAAAACAAGAGTCAAAACAGAAAAACATGTTTTGGGAAAGAAGTTTTGATTTTAAAAGTTACCATTCAGCCTTTGGGCAAACTGAAGAGTCCAAAGGAAAAAAATCATTGTAAATACGTATTTTATGGTGTTAAAAAAACTCCCCCTCCCCCACCCCTGTGGTTTATTCATTTATTACCATTTCATCCCCCCCACCCTTTAAAAATTTTATTGAAGTAAAGCTTATTTGCAATGTGGTGTTAAATCCTGAAGGCTTTAAAAATTAATAGTCATAAATGTCTAGACACAAACTATGATATATTTTTAACTTTAAAGAAAAAAAATTAGACTAGGCTATCCATCCTACACTATAATCACAGTATTCACTCATCCAACATCCTCTTATTGAGCCTTCTTTTACTGTTTTCAAGGCATTTTCTTTGGAGCTAGAAAATCCAAAGTGGAAAAAAAATAAAAAAGAAAATCCCTGCCCTCTTTATTCTGGTGACTAGCCAGTGAAAAGCACAGGAGGAGAAGGACTAACATAAAGGAAAAAATCGTAATAAAAGGAGACCTAAGTAAGTCCAGTACTCTTGCCTGGAAAATCCCATGGACGGAGGAGCCTGGAGGGCTGCAGTCCATGGAGTCCCTAAGAGTCAGACACAACTGAGCGACTTCACTTTCACTTTTCATTTTCCTGCATTGGAGAAGGAAATGGCAACCCACTCCAGTGTTCCTGCCTGGAGAATCCCAGGGAGGGGGAACCTGGTGGGCTGCCATCTATGGGGCTGCATAGAGTCTGACACAACTGAAGTGACTTAGCAGCAGCAGCAGCAGAAGTAAGACCCAGAAAGAAGGCTGAGGGCTGAAAAATTGATGCTCTTGAACTGTGGTGCTGGAGAAGACACCACATGATGCATCATCGATTCAAGGGTCATGAGTCTCAGCAAACTGCAGGAGATAGGGACAGGGAAGCCTGGCATGCTGCAGAGAGTCAGATGGGACTTAGCAACTGGACAACAACGATGAACAAGGTCAGTTTTTCATTCTAATCCCAAAGAAAGAAAAGTCCAGCTTTCATTCCAGTCCCAAAGAAGGAAAGGCCAAAGAATATTCAAACTACTGCACAATTGCAGTCATTTTACATGCTAGCAAGATAATGCTCAAAATCCTTCACGCTAGGCCTTAACAGTACATGAACCAAGAACTTCCAGAGGCACAAGCTGAATTTGGAAAAGGCAGGGGAACCAGAGATCAAACTAGCAACATCCGTTGGCTCATAGGATAAGCAAGGGAATTCCAGAAAACCATCAATTTCTTTTTCATAGACTACGCTAAAGCCTTTGACTGTGTGGATCACAAGCTGTGGAAAATTCTGAAAGAGATGGGAATACCAGACCACCCTACCTGCCTCCTGAGAAACCTGTATTCGGGTCAAGAAGCAACAGTTAGAACCAGACATGGAACAACAGACTGGTTCTAAATTGGGAGAGGAGTATGTCAAGACTGTATATTGTCACCGTGCCTATTTAATTTCTGTGCAGAGTGGTGGTGTTAGTCACTCAGTCATGTCTGACTCTTTGTGATCCCATGGACTGTAACTCACTAGGCTTCTCTGTCCAGAAGGATTCTCCAGGCAAGAATACTGGAGTGGGTTGCCATTCCCTTTTCCGGGAGATCTTCCCAACCCAGGAATCGAACCTGGGTCTCCCACATTGCAGGCAGATTCTTTACCATCTGTACGTGTACGCAGAGTACATCATTCGAAATGCCAGGCTGAATGAAGCTCAATCTGGAATCAAGATTGCCAGGAGAAATACCAACAACCTCAGATATGCAGATGACACCACCCTAACGTCAGGAAGCAAAGAGGAACTTAAGGTGATGAAGGTGATAAAATTAAAAAGCTGGCTTAAAACTCAACATTCAAAAAACTAAGATCATGGCATCCAGTCCCACCACTTCATGGCAAATAGATGGGGGGAAAAATGGAAACAGTAACAGACTTTGTTTTTTTGGGCTCCAAAATCACAGGGATGGTGACTGCAGTCACGAAATTAAAAGACACCTGCTCCTTGGAAGAAAAGCTATGACCAACCTAGACAAGGTATTAAAAAGCAGAGACATCACGTTGCCGTCAAAGGTCTGTCTAGTCAGAGCTATGGTTTTTCCAGTGGTCATGTACGGCTGTGAGAGTTGGACTATAAAGAAGGCTGAGCGCTGACGAATTGATGCTTTTGAACTGTGGTGTTGGAGAAGACTCTTGAGGGTCCCTTGGACTGCAAGAAGGAGATCAACCCTGAAGATTCATTGGAAGGACTGACGCTAAATCTGAAGCTCCAGTACTTTAGCCACCTGACACATGCAACTAACTCACTGGAAAAGACCCTGATGCTGGGAAAGATTGAAGACAAAAGGAGAAGAGGCCAGTAGAGGATGAGACGGTTGGATAACATCACGGAGTCAATGGACATGAACTTGGGCAAACTCCAGGAGATAGTGAGGATCAGGGAGGCCTGGCATGCTGCTGTCCATGGGGTTGCAAAGAGTTGGCCAGAACTTAGTGACTGAACAACAACAAATAGGTGCTTTATAGGATTATATTAATTTCAGGTGTACAACACAGTGATTCAATATTTTTATAGATTATATTCCAGTTTCTTGGACTCCAAAATCACTGTGGGCGGTGACTGCAGCTATGAAATGAAAAGATGCTTGCTCCTTGGAAGAAAAGTTATGACAAACCTAAACAGCATATTGAAAAGAGAGACATTACTTTGCCTACAAAGGTCCATGGAGTCAAAGCCATGGTTTTTCCAGTAGTCATGTACGGATGTGGGAGCAGGACAATAAAAAAGGCTGAGTGCCGAAGAATTGATGCCTTCGAACTGTGGTGCTGGAGAAGACTCTTGAGAATCCCTTGGACAGCAAGGAGATCCAACCAGTGAATCCTAAAGGAAATCAGTCCTGATTATTCATTAGAAGGACGGATGCTGAAGCTGAAACTCCAATACTTTGGCCACCTGATGCAAGTAACTGACTCATTAGAAAAGACCCTGATGCTGGGAAAGATTGAGGATAGGACAAGGAGATGACACAGGATGAGGTGGCTGGATGGCATCACTGACTCAACGGACATGAGTTTGAACAGGCTCCAGGAGTTGGTGATGGATAGGGAAGCCTGTGGTTCTGCAATCCATGGGGTCGTAAAGAGTCAGACACGACTGAGTGACTGAACCACAAAAAGGAAAGTGGAAGTCGTTCAGTTGTGTCTGACTTTTTTGTGACCCGTGGACTATACAGTCCATGGAATTCTCTAGGCCAGAATACTGGAGTGGGTAGCCTTTCCCTTCTCCATGGGATCTTCCCAACCAGGCATCGAACCCAGGTCTCCCGCATTGGAGGCAGATTCTTTATCAGCTGAGCCACAAAGGAAGCCCAAGAATACCGGAGAGGGTAGCCCAAGCCTTCTCCAGGGGATCTTCCCGACCCAGGAATAGAACTGGGGTCTCCTGCATTGCAGGTGGATTCTTCACCAGCTGAGCTATCAGGGAAGCCCAACAATAAAGATTATTACAAAATAGTGGCTATATTGCCCCTGTGCCATACAATTTATCCTTCTTTATTTTATACATATGAATTTGTACTTGCATCTATACCTATCTTGCCCCTCCCTCCTTCCCTCTCCCACTGGTAACCACTAGTTTTTTCTCTGTGTCTGTGAGTCTGCTTCCTTTTTGTTATATACACTAGTTTATTTTTTCAGATTCCACATATAAGTGATAACACAGAGTATCTGTCCTTCTCCATCGGATTTACTTCACTAGCATTGTATACTCTAGGTCTATCTATGTTGTCGCAAATTGCAGAATTTCATTCTTTTTTATGTTTCATTAATATTCCATTGTGTGTGTATATATCTATATCTATATAGATACAAATATATAAATCTTTATCCATCATCTGTTGATAGACACTTAAGTTGCTTCTATATATTAGCTACTGTAAATAATGCTGTTATGAACATTGGGGTGCATGCTATCTTTTTGAATTAGTGTTTTCATTTTCTTTGGATATATACTGAGGAATGGAATTGCTCTATCATATAGTAGTTCTATTTTTAATGTTTTGAGGACCCTCTATCTTCCACAGTGGATGCACCAATTTACATTCTCATTAAAGGTGTCCAAGGGTTCCCTTTTCTCCACATTCTCCCCAACATTTGTTATTTGTAGTCTTTTTGATGATAACCATTCTGACAGCTGTGAAAATCATTGTGATTTTGATCTGCAGTTCTCTGATGATTAGCAACATTGAGCTGATCTGTGTTATCTTCCTCAGAAAAATATCTATTCAGGTCTTCTGCTCACTTTTAAATTAGGTTTGTTTTTTGATATGAGTTATATGAGCTGCTTATATATATTTTGGATACTAACCTTTTATCAGTCACATTATTTGTAAATACTTTCTCCTATTCATTAGGTTGTCTTTTTGTTTTAATAGCTGATGGTTTCCTTTGCTGTGCAGAAGTCTGTAAGCTTAGTTAGGTCCCATTTATTTATTCTTGCTTTTGTTTCTTTTGCCTTAGGAGTCAGATCTTAAAAACATCACTATGATTTATGCCAAAGGGTGTTCTGCCTATGTTTTTTTCTAGGAGCTTTTTGGTTTCAGGTCTGAAATGACAATTTTGAATGGATCAGCCTTCAGTTCAGTTAGTCACTCAGTCGTTCTTTGCAACCCAATGGATCAGCTTAGGTTCTGATATGTTTTCTTTCTTTTTTTTAAAGGGGAAATATAAAAGCACACAGATTGTTTTCATACTCTAGCAAAGTTAAGGGGCTCCCCTGGTGGCTCAGATGGTAAAGAATCCATCTGCAATGCAGGAGATCGGGGTTTGATCCCTGGGTTGGGAAGATCCCCTGGAGAAGGAAATGGCTACCCACTCCAGTATTCTTGATCCCATGAACAAAGGAAAACATCTATCCCCAGCAGGACAAACAACTCCACCACAACTCAGAGAAAATGTCTCTTCAGACTTCCGTCTCTCTGTTTTGTGCCCGTGTGAAGTTTTTACATTAGGCTATGGGCCAACACTGCCTCAGTCACCGGAGCCTACGTGTTTATCCTCGCTCGTCCACGGAGCTAACGAGACTGACATAAATAGTGTGCAAAGCAGCTACCAAAACTACTAAACAGCAATGTAACCCTGGTAAAATCACTTGGGAGGTGAAAGAGAGGTTGGCCTGGTTTCTGTCAGTCAATTTTAGGACACAATAATACCTCTTTGTGACTTTGAGCATAGTCTAGTCCATGCCTATATTGTTGTTCAGTCAGTCAGTCGTGTCCAGCTCTTTTGCGACCCCATGAACTGTAGTCTGCCAGGCTCCTTTGTCCATGGGATTTTCCAGGCAAGAATACTGGACTGGGCTGCCAGTTCCTACTCCAACCCAGGACTGAACTCACGTCTCCTGCATTGAAGGTGGGTTCTTTACCACTGAACCACCAGGGAAGCCCTGTACCTATATTACTGCCTCACTCTTTCTCTGCCTGGCATTCAGAGCTACTTCACCGACTAGACTGCATGACTCTAGATCAGGGTTTTTCTTGTTTGTTTCTTTTAAAATAGTTGAAATACGGGAATTCCCTGGTGGTTCAGACTCTGTACTTCCACTTTAGAGGCCCTGGGTTCCATCTCTGGTTGGGGAACTAAACAAGCCACTCAGCCAAATAAAAAGAAAAAAAACAGCGAAATAATACAACATGTAACTACTGTGTGTATTACTTTACCCATTAACTTCAAACAGTCATTAAAAGCGTATAGAAAGCATAAAATTTCTTCATAACAGTCCATCTTATGACTGCATTATAACTCATACAATCATTCCTCTGTTGCTGGACATTTAAGTTGGTTCAGTTTTTCTACTGTAAATAATTCTGGGTTCTAGGAAGAGATGGTATATTGAATATCTATAAATTTCACTCTCTCTCAAAATCCCATGGAAACTGCAAAAAAGCAATTTTTAAAAGGCAACAGTTTTCAAGAATGGAGAGGACAGAAGGGACAACAGCGACATATTTTTGACAGTTACAAATGAGAAATAACTGAACTAGACCAGGAACCCCCAACTCTTAAGCCAGTTCTAGATAAAGCTGAAAACTAACCCAATTGATACTGCAGAATACCCAGTTGAGACTGCAAAATACTCAATACTCAAAACACTCCAGATTTAACAGTATCAGAGCCTCTAGAGCTGGGTGAAATGGAGATAAACCAAGCTGATGGAAAGCTGTTTCAGAAGAGATGGCCAGACTTCTCTCTCACATGCTGCTGGATAACCAGCCCACGTTGGCACTATTCAGAGTGGTGATAATGGAAGAAGGTACATCTGAGGCTCTCTGGAGAAGTCTTGAAACTCAGGTAAAAGTTCAAACAGTTACTGAAAAGAGGATGTACATATGCATTCCAAAGGCAGAATGCTGACACCTCCTCCCTCTCATCCTTCATTTGGTTTCTAGAACACTGGTAACTAAGCCTTTACCTTCCAGGATACTGAAAGGTTCCTCTGAGAAATGTAAACACCCTAGAAGAAAGTCCCAAAGATGTCGACATGGGCGTCCCCTACAAAGGTGTAGGGAGATCACTCTGCAGGGAGGCAGAGAGGCCATACAGCCTCACCTTGGCACTCAGAGCTTCCAGCCAGCCCCCTATTTGTTAACATGAGGAGACAACTGTAACAGCAGCTCGGCCAACCAACCAAAGGAAGACAATATGGCGGAGACAGGCTATCCAAAAAGAAGAAAACTTAAAAAGAAAATAAAAAATAATCATTAAAATCTTCAGAGATATAAAAGAAGATTTTGCATCAGAAAAACAAGTATCAGAAGCCATGCTGGACTTCCCTAGTAGCCCAGTGGATACCAATCCACCTGCCAGTGCAGGGGACACAGGTTCAGTCCCTGGCCTGGCAAGATCTCACACGCCTTGGAGCAACTACAGTCCATGGGCCGCAACCACTGAGCCTGAGTGCCCTAGAGCCCGTGCTCCACGAGAGAAGCTGCTGCAATGAGAAACCGGAGCGCCACAAGGCAGAGCAGCCCCGGCTCACCACAACTAGAGAAAGCCCGTGCAAAGCAACAAAGACCCAGCACAGCCAGAGGAGAAAAACATAGAAAAAAAGAAGCTATACAAAGCAGAAACTTAGAACAAAAGAAAAAAGAGGTCCTAAAGATATGACTGAAGGAATAAAAAACTGAATACACAGGTTCAGCAAAAAAGATGAATATATATGTTTTATATACATATATGTATATAAAACAGATACATTTTTTTTCCTAATCAGAGGACCACTGTAGGAGTTCTAATATCCAATATGGAAAGTTTTTGAAAAATTAAAAACCAAGGGGAGGAAATCACCAAAGAAAAAATTCAAGACAACTTCCCAACACAGAAAGGCTTTCTAAAGGTCGAAAGGGCTTTCATTAAGTGCCCCATACAATGAATGGCTGTAAGATACACTAAGGCACAAAATTAGGAAATTACAGAAAAATGAAAATAAAGAGATAATTCATTTTTTCTAAGAATGAAAAGATCAGTCACACATATCACATAAATAGCGTAAAGAATCAGAAATTCTTCTCAATAGCTTCCAGAGGTTTTAAGTCAAAAAGTGATGCCTTTGAAATCATGAAGAAAATTTTAACTCCAACCAGTAGAATTTGATACCCATTTAAACTATTTCACCTATGCAGCAGTCTGAAAGAACAATGGGTTTAGGTAGAGGAAAAACAGAAGTAGATAGACCTCCAGGAAAAACAAAACAAAACAACATTTAAACTAATAAGATTACTTGATATGACTGGCCTTGTGGAAAACAAGAGGCTATAATGGCAACCCACTCCAGTATTCTCGTCTGGAAAATCCCATGGACAGAGAAGCCTGGCAGGCTATAGTCCACAAGGTCGCAAAAGTTGGACACGACGTAGTAACTAATCCACCACCACCACTGCAGTCCAGTGGTTAGGATTCTGTGCTTCCACGGCAGGGGACACGGGTTCAATCCCAGGTGGCAGAACTAAGATCCTGCATGCCTTGAAACAGAAAAGAAAAAGAAGGAAAAAAAAAAAAACAAACAACTAACCAGAAGAACAATAAAATTAAAGGAAACAATGATATTCAATGACAATGCTCTGCTGAGAATAATGTTTGCCTAAGAATAATATAAACTGAATACTGATTTAACCAAATGGTTTTTAAACTATATTAGGAAAAATAGAGAAGAAATGGTGGTGCAAGAGATCTAAATCTTTATTTACCATTATCAAACATAGACAACGTCAAAAATAGCATTGAAGCATGTATATTATATGTGAAACAGATCGCCAGTCCATGTTTGATGCATGAGACAGGGTGCTCAGGGCTGGTGCACTGGGATGACCCTGAGGGATGGGATGGGGAGGGAGGTGGGAGGGAGGTTCAGGATGGGGGACACACCGTGTACACCCATGGCTGATTCACGTCAATGTATGGCAAAACTCACTACTATACTGTAAAGTAATTAGCCTCCAATTAAAATAAATTAAAAAAAAATTGTTACCTGGCCATACTATAATACAAAATAAAAAGTTTAATTAAAAAAAAAAGAAATCGTTTTCCCAACTGCACAGTTAGAATGTATTACATTAAGTAATAATAACATCAGAACACATTTTGGCCACTCGGTACTAGTTGGAAAAAAAAAAAAAGAATGGATGCATTAAAGCAGAGGCCCGCAACCTTTTTGATACCAGGGACTGGTGTCATGGAAGAAAATTTTTACACAGACCGGGGTTGGGGAGATTGCGGGGTTGTGTGGGGATGGTTCAGGCGGTAATGAGAGCAATAGGGAGCGGGCAAATGAAGCTTTGCTTGCTCACCAATCACCTCCTTCTGTAGGTCCAGGGAAGGGGAGTCCCCTGCATTACAGAATAATATCCTGCACACTAGTTTAGAAACAAAGAGGTTCATAAATGTCACAAGAATAAAATTTCAGTTGTTTTTAGAGTGGAAAGTGTCTCCCTTTGAAGGGGACCTGGAGAACGGGAAGAAGCAGAAGAACTCAGTTTAGAAACCTAAAAGGACTGGATTTCCTGGTGGTACAGAGGCTAAGAATCCGCCAATGGGAAGCCCTCGCACCGCAGTGAAGAGTAGCCGGTCTGGCAGCAACTAGAGAAAGCCCCAGTGCAGCAATGAAGACCCACCATAACCAAAAACAAATAAATAAAAATTTAAAATAATAAAAATAAATTTAAAAATAAAAAACCTAAAAGAACTATTTGAAATATATGTGTTATTTTGATACAAATTTTTAAAACATGCTGCAAAATATATGTACTTTGTGTCTCTCATGTTCCCTTTCAAACAAAGGCTCCAGAACTCAGGTGACTATTGTTAATTATCAGGTGAGTACTTAAACTTAGAAGCCAAGTGAGAAATCATATTTTTATGTATCAGGCCCCTGGAGACACTGTAAATTACCCTGTCCCGTTGCTAAGGGTCAGGAAGGGACTAAATACAGATGGACAAGATCTGTTCTAGGAGAGAAGCAGCAGGAACTGCTTCTGCAAGACAGGTAAGCACGAGTGCGAAGGTCACTAGAAATCTAAACAGCTACATTGGGAAACTAGGCAGAACCAGAATATACCATATCCTGAAAATGAAATTCAGTGAATCAGCAGCATATACAGGAGTCGGTTGCCTGCAGACACATTCTAGTTTTCAGCAACAGAACAGGTTCTCAAAGACACTGGTTGGGGACCTTTAGAAATACCCACATTCAATCCAGATGTAGCATTCCTTAGGTAATAAAGAAGAAACCAATCTGTTCAATTTAACTTTCTGAAGTAGAAAGGATTAACAGAAGAGCCCCCTAAAACAGTATAGAAGTCCCAAATTTTGACTGTGCTGGAGAGAAAAATGGCTACTTATGAGGATATTTCAACAGCCTCAAAAATCCAGATTTCAAACTGACCTAAGAGAACAACAGAGCAGTCAGAAATAAACATTAATCCTCTTTTTCTACCAGAGGTAAAAATCAGAAAAGAAGCAAGATTAACGTTCACTTCACTGCTACTTGATGCCACATACATCAAGCCACTTAGCTCAGCTGGTAAAGAATCCACCTGCAATGCAGGAGACCCTTGTTTGATTCCTGGGTGGGCAAGATCCCCTGGGGGAAAAAATGGCAACGCATTCCTGTATTCTCAGCTGGAAAATCCCATGGACAAAAGAGCCTGACAGGGTCACAAAGAGTCAAACAGGCTGAGCGACTAAGCGCGATATTCTGAAAATAAAGGCAAAATCAAAGTTCAAGCCATAAAGCATAAAATATACCTGCTGCTGCTGCTGCTAAGTCGCTTCAGTCGTGTCCGACTCTGTGCGACCCCATAGACGGCAGCCCACGAGGCCCCCTGTCCCTGGGATTCTCCAGGCAAGAACACTGGAGTGGGTTGCCATTTTGCATGAAAGTGAAAAGTGAAAGTGAAGTCGCTCAGTCGTGTCCAACTCTCAGTGACCCCACGGACTGTGGCCCACCAGGCTCCTTCGTCCACAGGATTTTCCAGACAAGAGTGCTGGAGTGGAGTGCCACTGCCTTCCCCGAAAATATACCTAGATCTACACTATCCACCCGTACACCTCAACACTGCTTTTTAAGACTTTCCTTTCTCTTGAGAAATCTGTATGCAGGTCAGGAAGCAACAGTTAGAACTGGACATGGAACAACAGACTGGTTCCAAATAGGAAAAGGAGTACGTCAAGGCTGTATAGTGTCACCCTGCTTATTTAACTTATATGCAGAGTACATCATGGGAAACGCTGGACTGGAAGAAACACAAGCTGGAATCAAGATTGCCAGGAGAAATATCAATCACCTCAGATATGCAGATGACACCACCGTTATGGCAGAAAGTGAAGAGGAGCTAAAAAGCCTCTTGATGAAAGGGAAAGAGGAGAGTGAAAAAGTTGGCTTAAAGCTCAACATTCAGAAAACGAAGATCATAGCATCCGGTCCCATCACTTCATGGGAAATAGATGGGGAAACAGTGGAAACAGTGTCAGACTTTATTTTTTTGGGCTCCAAAATCACCGCAGATGGTGACTGCAGCCATGAAATTAAAAGACGCTTACTTTTTGGAAGAAAAGTTATGACCAACCTAGATAGCATATTCAAAAGCAGAGACATTACTTTGCCGACTAAGGTCCGTCTACTCGAGGCTGTGGTTTTTCCTGTGGTCATGTATGGATGTGAGAGTTGGGCTGTGAAGAAGGCTGAGCGCCAAAGAATTGATGCTTTTGAACTGTGGTGTTGGAGAAGACTCTTGAGAGTCCCTTGGACTGCAAGGAGATCCAACCAGGCCATTCTGAAGGAGATCAGCCCTGGGGTTTCTTTGGAAGGAATGATGCTAAAGCTGAAATTCCAGTACTTCGGCCACCTCATGGGAAGTGTTGACTCATTGAAAAAGACTCTGATGCTGGGAGGGATTGGGGGCAGAAGGAGAAGGGGACGACCCAGAAAGAGATGGCTGGATAGCATCACGGACTCCATGGACGTGAGTCTGAGTGAACTCCGAAAGATAATGATGGACAAGGAGGCCTGGCGCGCTGCGATTCACAGGGTCACAAGCAATCCGGACACGACTGACTGGAACTAAACTAACATCATTTGGTATAAATTAAACCACACCACTACATGTTCACTCTACAGAAAAACTGTCAACTTTTCTTTAACAAGAACGAAACAGGGGAGAGCGCGAACGCAGTCCCCCACTACCACAAATTATGCAGTCGAGTTTCCCACATTTGGGGAAATCGCAGGGGTCAGCACATCCAGAGTGCAATGGATAAGCCTCGCCCTGGGAAAACCACCTTCGTGATCATGGTATCTCCCCTGCCAGGTAAGTATGAGTTGCTGGCCCTGCCTGCCGCCTCAGCCTCACGTTCCAAACACTTCGCACTTACGGTCACTCGCTTCACCGCAACTCTACACCCTCACTTACGAAATAACGGCTTCTCCCAACTATAAAGGCCTGAAGAGCACGTTGCCTGTACCGCAATATTTGCAAAATAATACAAATGCTTCATAGTACATGCTGAACAGGGCCAGCCGACGCCGAGCTCATTTACATACTCGGCGCACCTTAGTGACGTCACTCCGTAGCGCCGACTGAACCGGGGCCTCGTGATAGGCTGACTGACGGCCACGGAGGCGCTCGGGGCCTAATCCCCGGGGCCGGGAATGTGACCCACCTTTGTGACAGAAGAGATTGTCGGGAGGCGATGAGCTTTGCGACTGGGTGGGGCGGGAATAGTCCGAATTGTCCAGGTGCGCCTAATCTAATCAAAGGCTCTTATGGAGAGGAGTTACATTATCAACTGACCGAGGACACTAAACTGGTGGCTTTGGAAATGGAGAGGTGAAGTGGCTCAGTCGTGTCCGACTCTTTGCGACCCCGTGGACTGTAGCTTACAAGGCTCCTCTGCCCATGGAATTTTCCAGGCAAGAGTACTGACTCGAGTGGGTTGCCATTTCTTTCTCCAGGGGATCTTCCCGACCCAAGGATCGAAGCTGGGTCTCCCGCATTACGGGCAGACATTTTACCGTCTGAGCCACCAGGGAAGCCACCTGAAAATGGAGAAACGGACCACAAAGCAAGGACAGGTTGCTTTCAAGAGGTTCCCCCTCTATACCTACTCGTGAAGAAAGAAAAGATCATAAAAGGATCCTCTAGCTCAGAGGTTAAAGCGTCTGCCTGCAACGAGGGAGACCTGGGTTCGATCTCTGCGTCAGGAAGAAGATGGCAACCCACTCCAGTCCACAGGGTCGCAAAGATTCGGACACGACTGAGCGACTTCACCTCACCTAGAAGAAAGAGACCACTTTCTTATAGATAACTTACTATTTCCACAGTAGTTAAGAAATTTCTTTGAAGTCTACAACAGCGATGAAAGAGACCAATATTTTTTCCCCCAAAAAAGGAAAAAAAAAAAAAAACAAAGATGCCCAGGCTTAACCCCTGCTGGAAAACCGAAATACCAAAAATCCTGTAAGCAACCATAACAGAAAAAGATAATCTGTATGTCTTCACATCCTCTTATGGAGCCGAACTAATTCCCATAGTTTAAAACTGGGATCTACACTGCCAACTCACAACACACCACTAGTAACAAACAAAAGAAAATCTCAATTACTGCCTTCTCGTAAGACAAGCCACATCAGGGGAGAGCGCGAACGAAGTCCCCCACTACGACAAATTGTGCAGTTGAGTTTCCCACATTTGGGGAAATCGCAGGGGTCAGCACATCCCGAGTGCTGTGTTTCCCAGCCTCGCCCTGGGAAAACCACCTTCGTGATCATGGTATTTCCCCTGCCAGGTAAGTATGAGTTGTTATCGGCCTCTGCCATGTCACCCACATATTCTAATCACTCTAAAGAGAGGGTCACTTTTCTCGTGTATTTTACAGACCTCTCCCCCCACTTCTGGAATTAAGCCTTCAAACTGTAATTACAAAGAAGGAATACTTTGTAGATCTCAATATTGCAAATCATAGGAAATAAATGCCTAGTGTAAGCATTATGGCAGTCACTGCGCTCATCTACACGTTCCACACCCCTTTTGCTGATCTCATTTAGCGTGTCCTTTTCCTGGAGAAGGAAATGGCAACCCAGTCCAGTATTCTTGCCTAGAGAATCCTATGGAAGGAGAGGCTTGGTGGGCTACAGTCCACGGGTCACAAAGAGTCAGACACGACTGAGCGACTTCACTTTCACTTTCCTGGTATAGTTACTGGAATGAAAGTTAAAGGCAAAGACTCTACAGATATAAACGTAAGAAATTCGTTCCTTCCTTCAAGGGCTTGGACCTAATGGCCTCGCTGTGATTCTGGTGTAGTTCAGCAAGCCAGTATCTACACAACAGAAATAGCAAGTCTGAAAAGATGAAATTTGGTAAAAGTACATTTGAAAATTCAGTCGATGTAGTTAGAGCTGCAAATAACTTGAGCGTTCAAAGCTTCGAGCACAAGTACAAAATAAGTTCTTTTTCAAATGTGGAGCAAATGATCACCCTTACAAGAACAGCTGCGCAAATACTAATTCTAATTTTGAACTGAGTTAGTGGAAAGCTCTTGCAGCAACCCCTCCTACAGCAGATATTTGGATAAATTGTAGGGGTCCATTAGCTGGAATGTGATGATCCTCACCGTTGGAAATCACTTTTGTGATTAAGAGTTTCTCCTCTCCTCATCGAGACTAAGTTGTGTTTTGACTTATCCTTAAACTCTCTTGTGCTCAACACTATAAGCACAGGGTCATTCTTTTGCTTTTTCATGGGTGTCTGAAAGCCACAAGACTACTAGAGTTTCAACCCATCCTACAAGAAATTCCTGACCTCTCCAAGACTATCTCAGATCCTTTGAAAAGAGCAAATCCCATTTTAGGCAACGGTTAGTACTTCATGTATTACATGTTCACATAATTATCATCAGACTTCTCAGTCCTCTCCTTTCTGCCTCAGTGTATGTTAGAACTGGAGTTCCCATGTTTAACTATTCTTCAGTTGCCCAAGATCACACTAGAACCAACCTATTTCTCACAGTTTTATCTTACAGAAGGACTCTTCTAATATTATCTCCTCCACCAACATAAATCAGCCAGCTTTTATATCTTTTTTTTTTTTTTCTGGCCACATGGGACTGCTTGCAGGATCTTAGTTCCTCCACTACAGATTGAACATGGGCCCACAACAGTGAAAGCATGGAGTCCTAACCACTGGACCACCAGGGAATTCCCAAGCTTTATATCTTTAAAACAGGAAGAAGTAATGCTATTTGTAAAAATCATATTAAAAATTAACAAGCAATAACTGAAAACAGAGGTAAATGAGATGGAGAGAGAGGAAAAAAATACTGGGGTGGAAGAGGGAGATCATAAAGTCTGAAGTCTGACCTTTGACACCCTACCAGTTTGTTATAAACTCTCTCCCCCCCAGAAAAGAACTATTATATGTAATACATATATAAAACATATACTCACATATACATACATGCCTGCATGTGTAATCTGGAAACATTCTGTGTGTCTGTGAAATGAAAGTCAGATATCTTGGGGCCTCCTGGTAGTCCGGTGTTTAAGGACCCTCCTGCCAATTCAGGAGACGCAGGTCTGACCCCGGGTCTGGGATGAGTCCACAGGCCGAGGGGCAGCTAAGCCAGTGTGCCACAGCTACTGAAGCCCACACACCCCACAACCTGTGCTCCACAACAAGAGGCGACGCCACAACGAGCAGCCCCCGCTCACCAGAGAAAGCAGAGAAACCAGAGAAAGCGCACACACAGCAACAGAAACCCAGCACAGCGAAAAGATTGATAATTTTTTTCTAAAGTTAGAGATCCTGAAATCTGGCTGGGAACCACACTTGTAAGGGGAAAATGGTATCTGTGAACTAGACTACTATTATCACCAAACAACTCTTAAATTCAAAATGCCATTTTCAGATTTGTGACTACCACTGCCGCCTTTTTATCTGTAAGATATAGCTGATTTACAATATTGTGTCACATGTGGGTGTACAGCAAAGTGATTCAGCTATATTTTTTTCAGACTTTTTTCCACTATAGGTTGTTACAAGATATTGAATTTAGTTCTGTGTGTTATATACTAAGTCCTTAATGCTTATCTGTTTTATGTATAGTAGTTTATATCTGTTAACCCATACTACTAATTTATCCCATCCCACCTCCATTTCCCCTTTGGTAACCATAAGTTTGTTTTCTGGCCGACTCTGCTTCTGTTTTTTTATATAGATTCATTTTTATTATTTTTTAGATTTCATATATGTGGTATCAATATAGTATTTGTCTTTTACTTCACACAGTATGATATTCTCTAGGTCTGTCCACATTACTATAAAAGGTAATATTTCATTCTTTTTTATGACAGTGATATTCCATGGTGTGTGTATATACACACACCACATCTTAAACCAATCACTGGACACTTGGATTGTTTCCAGGTGTTTGCTACCGTAAACAGTACTAACAGTGTTTTCTTTTTATCTTTTCTTTTTTGACCACGAGGCTTGTTGGATCTTACCTCCTTAGATCAAACCTGAATCCTCAACAGTGAAAGCGCCAAGTTCTAACCACTGGACCATCAGGGAGTTTCCTAGTGGTGCTTTCTTAAATAACACAGAGCCCTTCACAAGGTTAGTTTCACTATTTCATGGGAACTTCATTGTTTTGGGCCCAGTTATCAAACTATATGTCCAAGGCAATCTGCCTTAGGGCAAAAGCATGACTGTCCTTCACGCTCTTATAGCTCAAGCAGGTTAAAACATTAATGCTATATCCTCATAGAAGCCCATCCTTTGAGGAAAGCCACACATTCCTTAGGAAAATACAAGGAAATACTTACATAAGTTTATATTAAATACAAACATAAGTTAGCCAGAAAAAGTAAAGAAGCTTTAGTTCATTTTACAAATGTTTCAAAATTTTGTTGCCAAAACCAAAGTAGATGTAATTATCTCACAGATTAATCTCATTTATGAACAAAACTAAATGCCCCCACTGGCAGCAACTAGAGGAAGCCCACACAGTGCAGCCAAAAATAACTAAATAAAAGAACAGTACGCAATAACCAAATAGGTTTTATACCAGGTATATAGGACCTACATATATAAAGGTATGTTAGGGACTTCCTTTGCAGTCCAGTGTTTAAGAACCCACCCTTCCATTGCGGGGGGCAAGGGTTTGAGAAACTCAGATCCCACAAACTGCTTGGCTCAGCCGAAAAAAAAAGCAGCATATGATAAAGACAGCATTTTACATAGGTGGGGGAAAAGATCAATTGCCTTATAAAGACTATTTAGAAAACTGTCTTACCACTGGAGAGAAGGGAAAAAAATGCTTTCTTTCTCCTACATTAAAAAAAAATCAGATAGATTAAAATATTCAAATTAAATCATAAACCATATATAAAAATACAGATGATTATGTTTATAATAATTTTGACAAAAATAAAGACTTCTTTTTGGCCTTGCCAAAGGGTTTGGGGGATCTCAGTTCCCAGTGGCCCCTGCAGTGGGGTCCTAACCACTGAGCCACTAGAGAATTAACAAGAAAAGACTTTCTAAGCATGTTACCAATGTAAGAATTAAATATAAAGTTTGCATATACATAACATCAATAAAGTAGAAAACCTCATAAAGTCTAAATACATGTGACAAAGTGGGAAGATATCTGCAATCTAGTGATTAGGTAAATAGCCTGTATAATAGAATATGCATATAAGAGAGTTGGCAGCTTAAGAATTTGGGGTTTTAATGCCAGACAAAACTGAGCAGAATGCTGGGCCTACCATAATAAATATTAGTTATCATTTCTGATAATAAAAACAAATACATATTTTAAATTAAAAGTAGCCTAGTAAAAAAGTGAGAAAGGAACATGCACCCATGTTCGTAGCAGTATTACAACAGCCAAAAGGTAGCAGCAACTCAAGTGTCTATCTACAGATGAATGTAAATACATACAATGGAATGTTGTTCAACCTTAAGAAGGAAAGAAATTCTGATAGATGCTACAACATCAGTGTATTATACCTTGAAAACATTATATTAAGTGAAATAAATCAGGCACAAAAAGATAAACTCTATATGATTCCATTTGTATAAGGAAATGAAAAATGGTGAGTTGTTCAAAGGGTACAGAGTGTCAGGTGTGCAAGATAAAAAAGTTGTGGACATAAGCTGCAGAACACGGTGAATATAATTAATACCACTGAGACTTAAAGACGGTAAATTTCTTTTGACCATGTCACACAGCTTTCGGGATCTTGAACCCAGGCAACTGCAATGAAAGCACCAAGTCCTAACCACTGAAATCCCAGGGAATTCCCAAAGATGGTAAATTTTACCATGTGTATTTCACCACCATTAAAAATAAAAAGTGGGCAAAGGATATAATGGGATAGTTACAATAATAAAATACACTTAGCCAATAAAGTTATATGAAAAGATTTTTAACCTCTCTTAGTCATAATAAATGATAATAACCATTTAAAGTCAATTATATCTCAGTCAAGAAAAACAACCACCAATCATTTAAAGACTGCTAAAGGCTAGCGCTGAGCTTCCCATGTGGCGCTAGTGGTAAAGAACCCAGCTACCAATGCAGGAGACACAAGAGTTGAGGGTTCAATCCCTGGGTTGGGAAGATTCCCCTGGAGTAGGAAATGGCAACCCACTCCATTGTTCTTGCCTTGAAAATTCCATGGACAGAGGAGCCTGTCTGGCTAGTCTTTGGAGCCTCAGAAACTGGGACACGATTGAGCACATATACACACTGCATCCAAGGCCAGTGCCAGGGTGGGGGCTGGGAAAGCAGTTCCCATATACTGTCAGTAGACTCTAAGTGGCGCAAACACTTGGCGAGAATTTTGAAAATGGGGAATTCCCTGGCCATCCAATGGTCAGGACTCAGGGCTTCCACTAACGTGGCTTGGGGTTCAAAAAAAAAAGAAGATTCAAAATGAAAATGTGTGTGCTTTTTGACCTGGGAATTCTACTACCAGAAATGTATTGAGAGAAAGGAAGGGCACAAGCAAGCTCAAGAGCCCAGATGGGCATGCTTGAACAAGTGAGCTCCAAAGCACACACTACCTCATCACAGTAAAAAAACAGGACATAATTTCAGTTATTAATAACTGTCCAATTATAGGCCACTGATTAGAAAGATGGGCCTCAAGACAGAATAGTATCCAACCATGCAACTTAATTTTTGGGGGGAGCCACTGACATGTGGCATGTGGGATCTTAGCTTCTGCTGCTGCTGCTGCTGCTAAGTCACTTCAGTCGTGTCCGACTCTGTGCGACCCCATAGATGGCAGCCCACCAGGCTCCCCCGTCTCTGGGATTCTCCAGGCAAGAACACTGGAGTGGGTTGCCATTTCCTTCTCCAATGCATGAAGGTGAAAAGAGAAAGTGAAGTTGCTCAGTCGTGTCCGACTCCTAGGGACCCCATGGATTGTAGCCTACCAGGCTCCCCTGTCCATGGAATTCTCCAGGCAAGAGTACTGGAGTGGGGGTGCCATTGCACTCTCCTCTTAGCTTCTGACCAGGGATCAAATCCATGCCCCCTGCAGTGGAAGCACAGTCTTAACCACTGGACCTCCATGGAAGTCCCAAACTTAATTTTAAAATAGTTTTTAATCATATAGAGAAAATTTTTGACAAAATATTAAGTGAAAAACAAAAGATACATAAGATATATACATTTCTTCACAATTTCATCATAACTCAAATGCATGTATATGAAGTTGTAGGGACATTAAAATAAACTGAAATGTTAACATTATTATCTTTGAATGAAATTGAGCCCCCTTAAAACCAAGTTCCTCTGCTGAGTTTATGATTAACCTCTCAATCCAGAACTTTGTTCCCTTTCCTTTCCTGTACCTGTTCCCACTCAAGACAGGAATATCAAGAAAAGGGAGAAATTGTAACTGAGCAGGACCTATAGAAAAACTTTAGCCTCCTAGGCCTTCTTTAAGTTCCAAAGAGCAAATTTAATCAGAGAAGTGAGAAAACACAGAAAGAAAGGAAAACAGGCAAAACAAAATAGTAATAGTTTAGCCATTAAACAAAGTTAAGTTAGTTCCTCCATAAGAGCTATAGATAATATTCCGAGCCATATCCTTGGGTTGTTTTGCAGATACTGAAACCCCCACTAGGTGGAAGATGTTAACAGCACTCTGACCGCAAGTACAGAGACTCCACACAGGTTGGAACCAGAAGGTTGATGATGTTGACTCCCGATTACCTCAGCACCAACCAATGAGAATAAAATCCATGAGCTGATCAAGTACCACACAACTCTCTCCCTCACCCTGTCATTAACCCATAGGGAAGTCTGGGTCTTCTGAGAATTAGCTGCCCATAGTCCTTGCTTGACCTTGCAATAAATGCTGTACTTTCCTTCAGCACAACCCACCGTCAGTAGACTTGCTTTACTGTGCATGATGAGTTGACCCAGGTTTGACTCAGTAACAAGAACTGAAGAAAAGATCTAGGAACATGGAAATACCCTAAATGTCCACTGACAGATGAATGGAAGAAGGTTTGGTGTACACACACGCACACTCACACAATGGAATATTACAAAGCTGTAACAAAGAATGAAATAATGCCATTTGCACAACATGGATGGACCTATGGTTATCATACAAGTGAAGTAAGTCAGATAAAGATGAATATCATACAATATCACTTATATGTGGAATGTAAAAAACTGGATACAAATGAACTTATTTATGAAACAGAAATGGGGTCACAGACATAGAAAACAAGCTGCTGCTGCTGCTGCTGCTGCTGCTGCTGCTGCTAAGTAGCTTCAGTCGTGTCTGACTCTGTGCGACCCCTTAGGCGGCAGCCCACCAGGCTCCCCCATCCCTGGGATTCTCCAGGCAAGAACACTGGAGTGGGTTGCCGTTTCCTTCTCCAATGCATGAAAGTGAAAAGTGAAAATGAAGTCACTCAGTCATGTCCAACTCCTAGCGACCCCAAGGACTGCAGAGTTCCAGGCTCCTCCGTCCATAGGATTTGCCAGGCAAGAGTACTGGAGTGGGGTGCCATAGCCTTCTCCGAGAAAACAAACTAATGGTTACCAAAGCAGAAAAGTGGTGGGGAGGGATAAATTAGGAAATTGGGATTAACAGATACACACTACTAAATATAAAATAGTTAAACAACAGGGAACTATATTCAGTTATCTTGTAATAGTGTATAATGGAAAAGAATCTGAAAAAATATGTATAATTGAATTACTTCGCTATATTCTATAAATCAATGATACTTTAATTAAAATATTTAAATAATAAAATAAAAAAGGTCTATGAATAAGTTTTTTTTATAGTCTGTATTTTTTTGTATTTTGTTTTCTACTTCCGATACATAGATATTTTCCACCTATTTTAGAGTACAAAACAAAAAAAAGGGGAGAGAGGAGGTCAGTCATCTAATCATCCATTCTTTTAACAAATATATACTGAACACCTCCTATAAGCCATATACGGTGCTAGGGGTTCCAGGAAAACAAGTAAAATCCACATGGTCCCCATTTGACTGAATCTCATTCTAGTTGGGGGGACATATGCTAAATAAACGATCACACAAAGACATCTGGTGCTATGAGATCTTTAGCAGGGGGATCTGATCTAGTTTTGAGGGGGTTTGTTGGAAGTAGAGGTTCAAAGCCAGGTGAGGGGTCAATGTATGCTAAGATTTGAAGGATAAATAGTAGTTAACTGGGTATAGCAGAGAGGTATGCGCAAGTTCTGTTGTGGCACCCACAAGAAATTAACGCCAGAATGGCTGGAGTCTAAAGAGTAAAAGGGAGATAGGAAAAAGATACAGCTGAAGATGTAAATCCCATGGACGGAGGAGCCTGGTAGGCTGCAGTCCACCGGGTTGCACAGTCGGACACGACTGAAGCGACTTAGCAGCAAAGATGTAAACAGGAGCCAGAACATGCAAGACTTTTTGTCTTATTAAGAAATTTGGTCTTTATCCTAAGAGCAAAATAGGGAGTTACATAAAATGAAATGCACTCAAGAAAGGACCCTGTCTGCAGCATGGAAGGACAGAATAGAGAGGAGGGAGGGAGATGCAGGGAGACCACATAAAAGGCTACTGCAATACCTAAGAGAAATGGTGACAGCTTGGCTTAAAAAAAGGAGACATGAACATAATCAAGATATTTTAGAGAGAAAATTGATAGAGTTTGTGGTTATATTGAACGTGGAGAGTTAAAGGGGAGGAGGTGTAGAAGATTCCTAGGTTTCTGGTTTGTGTAGATGGAAGGATGGATATTCAGTTCACAGAGGCAAGGAATGCAGGAAGAGGACAGATTTTTTGGTGTGCTGAAGAAAATGAGTTAGGTTTAAGATAGGCTGAGTTGGAGATTTAGCACAGTGCTGTGTGCAGTTAGTATTTCCATCAGGAGGTCAGAGAATGGGTTAGAGCCAGAAAAATAAATTTACAAATTATTGGCATATAAATAGTCACTGAACTGTGAACGTGAATAAGATAGCAGAGAGAGAAGGAGAGAAGCAGAGGTGGGAGAACAGAACAGCGTAGTGGGTGAAAGGTCAGTTATGGGGCCTTAAAAGAATGGGAACATTTCCTGCCCTAGTTACAAAGGATAAAAATGTAAGGGAGACAGAAAAGCCCGATGCCTACGAAGGAAATCAGTGTGGGATCACAGAAGTCAAGTGAGAATAATGTCTCAAGAGTTTGTGGATAACAAATATTTTGAGCTCCCATTGTGTGCAAAGCTTTACCACAACCATCTCTAAAGCTGAACTTTGATTCAGAGTTTTTCCTTAGTCCAACCAGCACTCATTTATCTTTCCTATTCTCATTCATTTGAACACACAACGTCACCAGTTTTAAAAGTTCTATGTTTTTAGGCTAAAAGAAAGTAAACTGCTCTGCTATAACAAATATTCTTATTATTCCTCTCCCACATCTTTAGAAAACAGCCCCATTCTGCATGAAAATGTGTCTGTATTTGATTACTTAGATCAATTATAAATATTGACAGCATTTTGGTAGCTCATTCCTACCCTTAGTTGTACCTAGATAACAAGTCAGAAATGCAACACAACCCAGTAATAATCATTGACTAAGGCTCCATGGTGCTTCCCTGGCGGCTCAGTGGTAAAGAACCTGCCTGTCAACACTGATCCAGCACAGATGCTGGTTCAATCCTGGGTTGGGACTATCCCCTGGAGAAGGAAATGGCAACCCACTCCAGTATTCTTCCCTGGGAAATCCCATCAACAGAGGAGCCTGATGGACTACAGCCCATGAGGTTGCAAGAGTGGGACACGACTTAGGGAATAAAACACAGGCTCCAGGAAGGCATAGATTCTTTTATTTGCCATGTTATTCTGTACAAAACTAGTGGTTAAATATTTAATGTTGCTTAAGTATTCAAATCTTCAACGTGTAAATTTTAAATGGGAGACCTTGGTAAACTGTTCACAAGATTACTATAAGGATCAAGTAAAATAAAATAAAATACGTAAAAGCACTTTTCTTTGGCACTTTACAATTGTAGGAATTTTTTTTTTTTTGAGGCTCACACCATTAGTACTCTACTGAGCTAAGTGTTCAATAAGGCTTTATTCAACTGTATACACGTTAGAATATTTTTAAATGGAGAAAAATCAAGATTATGCACCTTTTCTGGGTTAGCTTGTATATGTTAATTTAATCTTTCCTACAACCCTGTGAAATATTATTAATTTCCATTTGCAGGTGAGGAAACTAACTTGCTTAAAGCCTCAGTTGGTTAATTTCCCAAGATGTGATACAAACCCAAATTTGTATGACTCCAAAGCTCAAGTTTGATTTTTCATAAAAATACTGCTTTTTTTTACCCCCCTCTGACGGGGGAACCAACCCATACCCCCGCCACCTTCTACTCCCTAACCCCAGTAGAATCCCGGATTCCCAACGACTGGACTTCCAGGGAAATCCCGCTGTAACAGTATTCTCAAGATCAAGTAACCCCGCGTCGCAATGGAAAATAATAACACACTCCCAGGAAAATTTAGTATACCAGTTTGAAAGCCTGACTATCGAGTAAACTGCATTTAAGAAACTTTAAGAATGAGAATGAAAACAATAACAACAATAGCAACTCAATGTTCCGAAAAAGGTAATAATAATAAATAACAGAATGGCTACAGAGTGGACTGGTTTCTTAACTCCATTCTGCTAACGAAAATTCTAAACACAATCCGATTCCACTGAATTTGACCAAACTACCTGAAGTGCTATCCCTGAATACGTTAACACCATCTCTTCTTCACCCAGGACTCTGGTTACTTGATAAGCATAGGCCCGAATTCTCCCAGCGGACATTTATGTAATGCCCCCTGCATGTCCACATGTGGATCATACTAGAAGGTAAGCAATGTAGAGTGGCAAATAAACTGCATCTTGATTAGTTCTACCAGACTTTCCCTGCCCTACCAAATGGGGAACAAATATTTCTCGAATTTTCCCCCCACCCCCACTCCAACAGCTACCTCACTATCTGAAGGTAGCTCCGGTAAGAAAAAAAGGTACTAGGTCTTAACTTTAGCTTGAAGAAAACTACGCTCTGTGAGTCCGTCTCAGTCCTATTTTCCTCGTGGCGTGGCTGTGAGCATTGGAAATGCGTAGGATTTGCTAAAGTGGTCAGCACATTGCCTTCCTTAGATCTTCCGTACTTAAAGGGCTCTGATTCGCAATATTTAGCGAATTCCTTCAAGTTCGGAAGAAAAGTCAAGGCTAAGAATTTTTCCCTAAAAGTAAGGAATGAGTTACTCCCTTAAATAAATTATACTCTCCTAGGCAAGGGAAGCGAAGAAAGCAATGGCACCCCACTCCAGTACTCTTGCCTGGAAAATCTCATGGACAGAGGAGGAGCCTGGTGGGCTGCAGTCCATGGGGTCGCTAAGAGTCGGACACGACTGAAGCGACTTAGGAGCAGCAGCAGCAGGCAAGGGAAGACTTCCTAAGCTTCCAAACCGCCCCTCAATTTCCTCAAACTTCTCTTTTAGTAAGCGGTCCCTTAGAAACCCTGTACCCGAACTGGAGCTCTTGCGTAACCCGACGCCTCCCTCTCGACGACCAGGGGAGCCCATGTCCAGCCCACTCGGGACGAGACTTGCTTACTTTTCCAGTTACTTCTGGGCAGGCTGTGAAGAACTAACGGTCTCAGAAAGCACCACGCTCCAGACTCGACTCGCGGGAAGCCGTAGGTGGGCGCGAGGATCGCGCGGCGAGCGCGCCCCGCGGCTGTGGGGGGCTGGCCCACAATGCCTCGCGAGGGCGAGGGCGAGGGCGGGAAAGGTGAGGGGGCCTAGCAAGGGGGCCTAGCAAGCGGGGACAGCCGCAAGAAGGGCCAAAACACTGGCACCCTGGACTAGGGCTAATCTTTATTCGACTGTTCGAGACCCCAAACCGGTAACACGCCTGTGTGTGTGTGTGTGTGTAATACCCATTGGAGAGATCATTCCTACGCCTGTGTGTGTGTGTGTGTGTGTGTGTGTGTGTGTAATACCCATTGGAGAGATCATTCCTACTAACAACGCTGAGGCCTCCACCCAGAGGGTCAGGGCAGAGGTGAAGAAATGTGGTTAAGACCCACTGAGCCTGGGCTTTTTGCATCCTGTGGGCTCCATCCATCTTTTTTTTTTTTTTTTTTTACTGTCAGGATACACGCCTGATGTGCAAACTTTAATTGAAAGTTGAAAGAATCACGGAAGAAGCGGGACAAGTGAGTCAAAGTGTATCCGAGTTCCTCCAGGTCCCAGAGCCCGAGGCCGCGTGCAGCCAGGCCGCGGACGCCTCCCCTTCCGTCTTCCGTCTGACGTCACAGGGCGCGGCCGACGCGGGTGTCCGGGCTGGGGGAGCTCTGGGAGCGCGCGAGTGCGCGCGGAGGTGGTTTGACTTTGAAATGCAGCGGGATTTAGTGAGTTTGCCGCTGTCCCCGGCCGTGCGAGTGAAGCTGGCGTCTGCAGGATTCCAGACTGCTGAGGAACTCCTAGAGGTGAAACCCTCCGAGCTCAGCAAAGGTAACGACTCCTGACGACAAGCTGAGGCACGCTGGCCGCCGTCGGTGCCTCCTCCATCTCTGTTCGGTCTTCAGGCTTCAGCACTATATCGGTCAGAGTCTTCTGCCGCCTCCCGCCGCGTTTACAGCACGAAACAGAGCCTCGATTTCGCTTAAGAGTGATTTGAATGGTTAGAACTGTGGTCTTGGAAATATTCACCAATTGCTTTCTCTACCAGCGCCTGCTGAAAGTTCCGAGGAATCTCTCATTTACACTCAAAAGAACCCATTTAACGTGGTTTATTATATCCAATATGTATGGAAAAGAACTGATGCTAGGGGAAGCTAAGTAACTTTTCATTATGAGCGGGCTAGGAAGTTGTGCAGCCAGGATTGGAATTCAAATGGCTGTTTTCACTGTTCCAAAATCCAAGGGGCAGGGATTCAATTTAAGGAATGCACGATTCGTGATAGGATGAGATAAATTAAGAGAAAGGGAGTAGAATCACCAGAACCTGGAGAAAGCAGTAGAAAAAAGACGTCACTTTTCTTCATGTAATTCACTGAGAAAAAACCCGAACCTCATTACGGAACCCTGTAGATTATAAATTGGTGGGAACCACTGCCCCGTGAGGTAAACAGAAGTGAAGCTGCTGTCACTCTGCTCTCGCTGTGCGCCTTACACTACAGTATGCGCAGAACTGTTCTGAGATGGAACAGTCATTACCCTTAACAGTGGAAAATAAGGTTTCAACTCTCCACTTGAAAACAGATGTTATAGATCCAGTGTTACTGTTTGTCTTAAATATTACACCGAAGACTGTGTCCCTCAACCTTTGATGGGCTCATTTTCTCTCAACAGGTTGGTTTTTATCTAAACGATAGTAATAGCTAACAATTACTGAGCATTTTGGATGGCCTCCGCGTTCTTCCAAGGTTTTATGGGTATTTCATTCCCGTTTTATAGAAGAAAAGTGTGAGGCATAAAAAAGTAACTTGCCTATGCATAATGACTACATTGTGATGCAGTCAGGATTGACAGACCTAAGAAATCCAGAGTTAAGGCTCTTAGATTGTATAGAACATTCACTTCTTTAGCACCATTATTGTCTTTGTTTTTCTTCTTTTGGTCACGGGGCTTGTGGGATCTTAGTTTCC
The DNA here is from genome assembly GCF_023091745.1 of Budorcas taxicolor. Lineage (NCBI taxonomy): Eukaryota > Metazoa > Chordata > Mammalia > Artiodactyla > Bovidae > Budorcas > Budorcas taxicolor. The sequence goes on from NC_068928.1 coordinate 9,555,078, forward strand.
CCACCAGGGATTCAGTCCGGCCCTTGGCAGTGAGAGTGCAGAGTCCTAACCGCTCCAGAATGGCCACCATTTTTGTCTTTTGTTAGCATCAGATTGATAGTTCATAGCTTTACCCAGTTAAGCACTAATATATCACACTCATGAGTGATACCATCCTCACAATTATTTCTTCTATAAGCAGCTTGTTTTGTACTTTGCATTTTCAGGCCATGTTGTCAGGAATGAAGTTATGTAGTTGAGGAAGCATAAGTGTATTATTGTTTGAACTATTTGTGCATCAGATAACTTTCCTTATTAAACAGTTTGCAGTGATCCATGAATTTTTCATGAAAAATTTTCACTATGAATAATACACACACATGTACTTCTTAAATACGCTTCTAGTTTTAGGCAAAAAGGCAATTTTCATTATTTCCTAAAAAATAATTTGTATACCTTACGAGAACAAGTTTATTATGGCTTCATAAAACCCAAAGAAATAGCAAAAGACCAAAGAGATAGTAAAAGGACCAAAAGGGGAAAAAGGACATTTTTATTTCTACCTTTGAGATACTCTTGTAGGTACTCAGAAATGCTTTAGGGGTTTAGGTTTCTGAATTCTGTTTCTCAGGTAATAGATAAATCTTTTAAGTATGTGAAGACTAAGAAAAATAAATGCCTTTATTAACTTGAAAAATTAAATAATCAAATGTTATATTTTTATGTTTCTCTGCTCTCGGCATCACTCTTGTTATTTAAAAATTAAAATTAATAAAGACAGTGGTGTATTAGACTGTTTTAAATCTCTAAAATCAAGTGTTTTTGTTTGTTTCTTTCAGAAGTTGGGATATCTAAAGAAGAAGCCTTAGAAACTCTGCAAATTATAAGAAGAGAATGTCTTACAAATAAAACAAGTTATTCTGTTACAGCTGAGTCAGGCAGGAAGTGTACAGCACTGGAACTTCTTGAACAGGAGCATACCCAGAACTTCATAATTACCTTCTGTTCAGCACTGGATAATATTCTTGGGGGTGGAATACCCTTAACCAAAACAACAGAAATTTGTGGCGCACCAGGTGTTGGAAAAACACAACTATGGTAAAATGTTCTCCCCTTAAGGGTGGGCTTACTAACATTTTATGAAAATAGCAGAGTATTGTGTGGCAGGTATACAGTTAGGAGACCAGAAAAGGCATGTATGTGCTCTTTTTTTTTTTTTAACGGTAAGTTCTGTTTTAAAGAAATCATTTTATTTTTGGTTGTGCTGCTTTTGAACTGTGGTGTTGGAGAAGACTCTTGAGAGAGTCCCTTGGACTGCAAGGAGATCAGCCCTGGGATTTCTTTGGAAGGAATGATGCTAAAGCTGAAACTCCAGTACTGTGGCCACCTCATGTGAAGAGTTGACTCATTGGAAAAGACTCTGATGCTGGGAGGGATTGGGGGCAGGAGGAGAAGGGGACGACAGAGGATGAGATGGCTGGATGGCATCACTGACTCGATGGATGTGAGTCTGAGTGAACTCTGGGAGTTGGTAATGGACAGGGAGGCCTGGCGTGCTGCGATTCATGGGGTCACAAAGAGTCGGACACGACTGAGCGACTGAACTGAACTGAGTCTTCACTGCTGCTCGGACTTTTCTCTAGCTGTGGCAAGCAGGGGCTACTGTCTAGTTGCAGTGCGTGGGCTTCTCATTGCAGTGGCTTCTCTTATTGAGGAGCACAGGTTCTGGGTGTGTGGGCTTCACTAGCTGTGGCTCGAGAGCTCAGTAGTTGTGCTTCCCGGGCTGTGGAGCACAGACTGAATAGTGTGGTGCACGGGCTTAGTTGCTCAGCAGTATGTGGGATCTTCCCCGACCAGGGATCGCCTGCGTCTCCTGCATTGACAACCGGATTCTTTAACACTGAGCCACCAGGGAAGCCCAGCATATATGTGCTCTTAATTTTATGTATGTGTGCATCAAACAAACCAGTATTTGCCTTACTTCACCCCATCTTGATAAATTGATACAATTATTTTGATATTAAAAAGGGTTTCTTTTTGGAACAGGATAGTGTGGTCAGTGGGGTAAACAGGCAGTCTTCTACCTTATTATAGAATTAACTCCTGAGAATATATTTGAAAGCCAAATGTTTGAAAGTAGACTTCTTATAATAAGAAAAAAGTCTGTACCCAGAAGCCTAAGAAAACCCACTAAAGAATCCTTAATTGTGGTTTTATAGGTACACCCTCCCCCTAATCCTTGCGTCAACTGATTGACATATGTTTGGAACTATGGAGAGTCAACCATTTCTGTTGCCTTGCAGAGTATGTTTATGCCTATAAAATATTTACTGGTATTTAAAGGTTAGTGATCTGGAGTTTGAACAGCACTGCTTTGATGATGATTATAATGATTTGGTCATTTCAGTTCTTTCTCTTGACAGTATGCAGCTGGCGGTAGATGTGCAGATACCAGAATGTTTTGGAGGAGTGGAAGGTGAAGCAGTTTTTATTGATACAGAGGGGAGTTTTATGGTTGATAGAGTGGTAGACCTTGCTACTGCCTGCATTCAGCACCTGCAGCTTATAGCAGGAACACAAATGGGAGAAGGTAAGTTAGCCAAGTGCTCTTTTTTCAGTTTAATGAAAGTAATTTGCATTTGTATCCATCTCAAGCCTTAATAGGGCTTCCCGTGTGGCTCAGCTGGTAAAGAATCCGCCTGCAATTCAGGAGACCTAGGTTGGGAAGATCCCCTGGAGAAGGAAAAGGCTACCTACTGCAGTATTCTGGCCTGGAAAATTCTATGGACTGTATAGTCCATGGGGTTGCAAAGAGTCGGGCAGGATTGAGGGGCTTTTACTTTTAAGCCTTAATAAGAGACCACTTAGAACATGAATGGAGAAGGAAATGGCAACCCACTCCAGTACTCTTGCCTGGAAAATTCCATGGACTGAGGAGCCTGGTAGGCTGCAGTCCATGGGGTTGCAAAGAGTCTTAAAATTGAGCGACTTCACTTTCACTTTCACTTTAGAACATGAAGCTTATAACTTGACTGTGTACTAGCAAAAAACTCATACTTCTCTTACAAATTGAAAATGCTGCACCTGGAGTTGCCTCTTCTTCACCTTATATGGCCCTCACTTTTTACTGCAGGAGCTCTGGGAGAAAACCTGTGTGTATGTTAATGTATGACTTCAAATCATCATGCTCTGGCCTGCCAGGTGTAAGCTAGTGGTGTTGGACACCTTAATATAAGTAAAGGTTGTCTGAATGTATTCAGTGTATGTTGACTTTTGTACTGGTTTTTCCGAAAACCAAGGGTGACCTTGAAAAATCATGTCTGGAAATGTTTGGAACATTAAGCCAATTGACCTTATAGGGCTCTGCATAGTATGTAATTGACTTTCGACTGTATTAATTGTACTGTTAAAGTGTTGGGAAGATTTTTTGTCCTTATTATGTGGAAATACAGTGTTTTGCTTAAAAGTTTTTTTAAAGGTAGTTTGTATTCGAGTTCTTGTATTCAATTCAGTTCAGTTGCTCAGTCGTGTCCAACTCTGCAACCCCATGGACTGCAGCACATCAGGCTTCCCTGTCCATCACCACCTCCCGGAGCTTGCTCAAACTCATGTACAAGGAGTCGGTGATGCCATCCAACCATCTCTTCCTTTATCGTCCCTTTCTCCTCCTGCCTTCAATCTTTCCCAGCATCAGGGTCTTTTCCAATGAGTCAGTTCTTCGCATCAGGTGGCCAAACTATTGGGAGTTTCAGCTTCAACATCAGTCCTTCCAATGAATATTCAGGACTGATTTCCTTTAGGATTGACTGATTTGATCTCCTTGCAGTCCAAGGAGTTACTCATAAAATTACATGGTTTCTGGTTTGACTGTTTTCTTTCGGTTTATTGTATTTTATTTTTTGGATGTGTGGTCCTTATTATTTTCTCTAGAAATGTTAAAAAACATAATGTTTTTCATAAAATGTTTATATTCCCTTTAAATGAATATAATCAGCTGGATATTTTTATTTGCATTGGAGTACTAGGTGTCCTTTTTAACCAGTGACCAATATGTCTACTGAAAGTCCATCAAGCTATCCATGTCACAGGTGTAATTTGTAATAGTGTCTTAGGATCTTATTGTAAATATTGTGGATGTAGCACTGGAATATAGTTCTTAACGACTGGTATGTGATTTAAGTTTTTAACTTTTTGGTTAAAAATTAATTTCCTAAATATATATTTGTAATAGGCAGTGTTCTCTGAAATTTAATTTATTGTTTTTTATTTCAGTGTTAAAACTTAAGTACATTTTAAAATGCAATGATTTTTAGCTAGTTTCTCTCTGAAATATGTACAGAACCAATCTGGTTATTTTTAAAAATTCAATCTAAGGGAATTTTATATCATTATTTCTACTTAAATATAAAATTATGATATGGCTTTTAAGGGAAAATTATGCTTCCTTTGAACATTTTTCCTTTTAACTCTTAATTTGGAGTCTTATGCAAAAAACAAGGAAGAAATTCCATTATGATACTTCTATTCAATGGAAGGCAGTAACAGATATGGAAACATAGACGTTAAAACTCTAGTCTTTATATGTACAAACAATTTCTGGATAGCATAATATATAAGGAAACAGTGGAAAAGGTGAAAATAAGAGGTCAGGAATTTTGAAATTATAGTTTGTGAGATGACAGGTAAAACTAATTATTTTAAGATTGTTTTGTTACTTATTTCAGAGCACCCAAAGGCTTTGCAGGATTTCACTCTTGAAAATATTCTTTCCCATATTTATTATTTTCGTTGTCGTGACTACACAGAACTACTGGCGCAAGTTTATCTGCTTTCAGACTTCCTTTCAGAACACTCAAAGGTATGGCTCCATCTTCATCAGGCTGTTTTTTATCCCTAATTTGTTGATTACTTTTATCATGAAAGGTGTTAGAGTTTATCAAATGCTTTTTCTGAGTCAATTGAGACTATCATGTGGGTTCCCCCCCGCCCGCCATCGCTCTGTCAATCTGGCGTGTTTCATTGATTGATTTTCATATTAAACTACCTTTGTACTCCTAAGGATAAATCTCGCTTGGTCGTGGTATGTAATCCTTTCAGTATACTAAAGGACTGCATTTGCTAGTATTTTATGGAGAATTTTGTGTCTGTCACCGGTCTCTGGTTTTCTTTGCTAGAGATGTCTTTTTGTGGCTTTGGTATCAGTGTAATACTGGATTCATAAAATGAGTCAGAAAGTTTCCTGCTCTACTTTTCAGAGTAGTTTGAAAAGGATTGGTATAAATTCTTTAAATGTTTTATAGAATTCACTGATGAAGCTATCTGTTCCTGTTCTTTTCTTTATTGAAAGGCTTTTGATCACTGATTCAGTCTCTTTTGGGCTACCCAGGTGACTCAGATGGTAAAGAATCTGCCTGCAATGGAGAAGACCCAGGTTTGAGCCTTGGGTTGGGAAGATCCCCCAGAGAAGGGAATGACTACCCACTCTAGTCTTCTTGCCTGGAGAAGTCCATGGACAGAGGAGCCTGGTGGGCTAGACTCCATAGGGTTGTAAAGAGCTGGACACCACTGAGTGACTGTCACTTCCCAGTCTGTTTACTTATTGTAAATCTATTCAGATTTTCTGTTTCTTTAGCAGGTTTTAGTAGTTTGTTTCTTTCAGTGAATTTGTCCATTTCACCTAGGTTATCTAATTTTTTGGCATACAGTTGTTTAGTATATTCTCTTCAATTGTTATTTTTATAAGGTTGGTAGTAATGTCCCTATTTTCATTCCTGATTGGAGTGGTTTGCATCGTCTTCTGTTTTTCTTAGTTATTTTAGTTAAAGGCTTGTCAATTTTGTTGATCTTTTCAAAGAATCAACTTTTGATTTCAGTGATTTTTCCAATTGTTTCTCTTTTGTCTGTTTTTATTATTTCCACTTTAATGTGTATTACTTTCTTCTACTTTCTTTAGGGTTAGTTTGCTGTTCTTTTTCTAGTTCTTTAGAGTACAAGTTTAGGATATTGGTTTAGGATGGGAATTTACATTCACATCAACAATGTAGGAGAATTCCTTTTTTCTGCATCTTCCCCAACATTTATTTTTCCTAGACTTTGATAAGGAAGGCAATGGCACCCCACTCCAGCACTGTTGCCTGGAAAATCCCATGGACGGGGGAGCCTGGTGGGCCACAGTCCATGGGATCGCTAAGAGTCGGACACGACTGAGCGACTTCACTTTCACTTTTCACTTTCATGCATTGGAGAAGGAAATGGCAACCCACTCCAGTGTTCTTGCCTGGAGAATCCCAGGGATGGGGGAGCCTGGTGGGCTGCCGTTTATGGGGTCGCACAGAGTTGGACATGACTGAAGCGACTTAGCAGCAGCAGCAGACTTTGATAATGACCATTCTGACCAGTGTGAGCTGATTACCTCATTGAAGTTTTGATATACATTTCTCTAGTAATGGGCATATTTTTATGTGCTTTTTGGCCATCTTTATGTCTTCTTTGGAGAAATTTCTACTTATATCTTCTGCCCATTTTTTGATTGGTTTGTTTGTTTTGATATTGAGCTGCATGAGCTGTTAGTATATTTTGAAGATTAATATATTTTGGTCACATCATTTGCAAATATTTCCTCCCATTCTGTGGGTTGTCTTTTCATTTTGTTTATGGTTTCTTTTGGTATGCAAAAACTTTTAAGTTTAGTTAGGTCCCATTTGTTTATTTTTATTTTCATTGCTCTAGGAGGTATAATGATCCAAAAAGACATTGCTCCGATTTATGGCAAAGAGTGTTCTGCCTGTACTTTCCTCTAAGGGTTTTATAGCATCTGGTCTTACATTTAGCTCTTTAATCCACTTTGAGTTTATTTTTGTATGTGGTGTTAATGTTCTAATTTCATTCTTTTACATGTGGCTGTCCCACTTTTCCCAGCACCGCTTATTGATGAGACTATCTTCTTCAATGAATACTCTTGCCTCCTCTATGGTAGATTAATTGGTTGTAGGTGCATGGGTTTATTTCTGAGTGTTCTGTCCTGTTCCATTGATCTATAAGTCTGTCTTTGTGTTAGCACCACACGTTTTTGATTACCGTATCATTATAGTAGAGTCACAAGTTATGGAGCCTGATTCCTCCAGCTCTGTTTTCCTTAAGATTGCTATGGTTATTTGAGGCCTTTTTTGTTTCCTTACACATTAAAATTTTTTCTCTTCTACATCTGTGAAAAATGCCCTTGGTAATTTGATAGGAATTGCATTGAATCTGTAGATGACCTTGGATAGCGTAGTCATTTTGACAATATTGATTCTTCCAGTGTAAGAACATGATATATCTTTCCATCTGTGTCATCTTCAGTTTCTTTCATTAGCATTTTATAGTTTTTGGAGTATACATCTTTTGCCTCCTTAGGTAGGTTTATTTTTTTTTTTTGGTAGGTTTATTATTATGTATTTTATTCTTTTGATGAGACAGCAAATGGGATTATTTCCTTAGTTTCTCTTTCTGATCTTTGGTTGTTAGTGTATGGAAATGCAGCAGATTTCTGTGTATTAATCTCTTATCTTGCAGCTTAACCACATTCATTGATAAGCTCTAGTAACCATTTATTTCTGGTTATAAATTATTTTATGGGGAATTCCCTGGCAGTTCAGTGGTCAGGGCTCTGCCCTTCCACTGCTAAGAAAACTAACATTCAATCCCTGGTTTGGAAGCTAAGATTCCGCAAGCTACAGGGTGAGGCCAAAAAGAAAAGAAATTCACGTTGGTAACTTTTTAATTTCAGCTGTTGAATGACAACTTGAGTTGAATGACAATGCTTGGGTTTTTTTTTTTGTTTTTTGACAATGCTTGTTTTATCCTACCCTCTCAAACTCTGTCATTCATTGACTTTCCATTATTTAGGATAATCTCCATATTGATAGATCAAGGAAACTCACCAGAGTGTATTCAGGAACTTGCTCTCTAAACTTGGAGGAGAAAAGTCATCAGTGTGACAGTTACTACTTAGCAGAAGGTCCAGATGTTTGCAATTCAGCCAGTTTCGATAAAATCTGTACTGTGGAGAGGGGAATAGACTCATTTCTATTCTTCCATTATAGATTAGGATATGTACCTGCTCTGATTTGAGCAGAGAGGTCTTTGGATGCCCTTGGTATTTGGGACCCCTTACAAATACCCCAGAACACAAACATGTAATTCTATAGTATTTTCCTGGGCAGCATTTTCCTTCTTTTGATTTAATGATCACTCCTAGTTATTGAATTCATTTTCCAGAAGTAGTAGCATATTTCCTCAATTTTTTGGTGTAGTTCGCAATGTAATAGATATAGGCACAATAATTTAGAAAAAGTTTTAGTGACGTATAGTTGATTTATAATGTGTTAATTTCTGCTGTACTGCAGTGATTCACTTGTACATATTCTCATATTCTTTTCCGTTATGATTTATCAAAGCATATTGAATATAGTTCCCTGTGCTATACAATAAGACCTTATTGTTTATCCATCTTACGTATAATGTTGATAGTTTGCATCTGCCAGTCTCAGACTTCCAGACCACCCCTCCCTCATCCTGCTCCCCCTTGGCGACCACTAGTCTGTTCCCTACAGACACATTTTTAAGATCAATCTGATTATGACATTTTTTTCCATCACTTTATTAGAAGTCTAGACAGCAAAACAAATCAAATCTTGATCTGTAGCTTATTTGCTTGCTGGTTTCCATGTAGAAAATACTCCTATCATAGCTGATTTCAAGTATGTCACTGGACATGGAGTAGAGAAGAAACCGTGTACATCATTATGTAGTGTTTCCACTATAAAGGTAAAACAGATGTACATAACCTTAAGAGCATAGATAATAGTAAAATGTAGGAGGGATGGGTTTTCAGTATTTATCATCCATATTTTAATGTAATTCATTTACTCATAAATTTGTATAGTTTGTTACAGAAGACTATATTTGATGATGGATTTGTAAAACTTGTAAAAACTTAGCTCTTGGCTCAAGAGCTGTAGCATTTGACCTCAGCACACCACTATTCCTTTCTGTCATTTCCTATCGCTCCTCCTCACTACTTTTAAACATACCAAACCTGTTTGTGTCTTAGAGCCTTTGACCTTCCTGTTCATAATATATGTGAGTTGTCTTTCTCTCCTAGAGGTCCTTATCCTGGAGTCAGTTCTTTTTTGTTTTAATGATTAATTAATTTATTATTTTTTTTAAACAACTTAGTCTTTTATTTGCCCGAGGCCAGCTCTTGCAGGCACTGAGGCCCCAAGACTTCCAGAAGGGATGGGGGTGGGGGGCGCCATCCTGCCTTCTAGGTGCTGCCTGCCCCATCCTGCTTTCTGCAGGATGGGAGAGTAGATACAGTGTACTCTTGCACCATCAAGTATCTCCTCAATTTAGTGTGTCAGTCACTCAGTCGTGTCCGACTCTGCGACCCCATGGACTGTAGCCCATCAGGCTCCTCTGTCCACGGGATTCTCCAGGCAAGAGTACTGGAGTGGGTTGCCATTTCCTTCTCCACCAGGAGTCAGTTCTATTGCCTGCCTTTTTATTGATGTCTCCTCACATCTAGTCTTAAGTTTGCCTCAACCCACCACCTACTTATTTGTCATTTCACCTGGTTTGAGTTTCTTTATAGCCCCTGACATTATCATAAATTATCTTATTCAGAACTTCTGAGTTGGTGAACCTGTGGAAGTGCTAGGAGAATGGCTCTGGGAGAGAACTTGGAAGCGCTGTGTCCCTTCCCCATACCTTCTCTATGCATCTGTTCCATCTGACTATTCCTGAATTATGTCCTTTACATTTTTTCTAATTGACACGTAGTTGATTTACAATGTTGTGTTAGTTTCTGGTGTAGAGCAAAGTAATTCAATTATGCATATATATACATACTCTCTCTCATATTCTTTACCATTATGGTTTATTCAGTTCAGTTCAGTCACTCAGTCACGTCCAACTCTTTGCGACCACATCAACCACAGCATGCCAGGCCTCCCTGTCCATCACCAGCTCCTAGAGTTTACCCAAACTGATGTCCATTGAGTCGGTGATGCCATCCAACCATGTCATCTGTCGTCCCGTTCTCCTCCTGCCCTCAATCTTTCCCAGTATCAAGGTCTTTTCAAATGAGTCAGCTCTTCACATCAGGTGGCCAAAGTATTGGAGTTTCAGCTTCAACATCAGTCCTTCCAGTGAACACCCAGGACTGATCTCCTTTAGGATGGACTGGTTGGATCTCCTTGCAGTCCAAGGGACTCTAAAGAGTCTTCTCCAACACCACAGTTCAAAAGAATCAGTTCTTCGGCACTCAGCTTTCTTCACAGTCCAACTCTCACATCCATACATGACTACTGGAAAAACCATAGCCTTGACCAGACAGACCTTTGTTGACAAAGTAATGTCTCTGCTTTTGAATATGCTATCTAGGTTGGTCATAACTTTCCTTCCGAGGAGTAAGTGTCTTTCAATCTCATGGCTGCAGTCACCATCTGCAGTGATTTTGGAGCCCAAAATATAAAGTCAGCCACTGTTTCCACTGTTTCCCCACCTATTTCCCATGAAGTGATGGGACCGGATGCCATGATCTTCATTTTCTGAATGTTGAGCTTGAAGCCAACTTTTTCGCTCTCCTCTTTCACTATAGTCAAGAGGCTTTTTAACTCCTCTTCACTTTCTGCCATAAGGGTGGTGTCATCTGCATATCTGAGGTGATTGATATTTCTCCCGGCAATCTTAATTCCAGCTTGTGCTTCTTCCAGCCCAGCGTTTCTCATGATGTACTCTGCATATAAGTTAAATAAGCAGGGTGACAATATACAGCTTTGACGTACTCCTTTTCCTATTTGGAACCACTCTGTTGTTCCATGTCCAGTTCTAACTCTTGCCTTCTGACCTGCATACAGGTTTCTCAAGAGGCAGGTCAGGCGGTCTGGTATTCCCATCTCTTTCAGAATTTTCCACAGTTTATTGTTTATGTTTTATTACAGGATAGTAAATTTAATTCCCTGTGCTATACAGTAGGACCTTGTTGTTTAAATATTTTTATATATAGTAGTTTGTATCTGCTAATCCCATACTCTTAATTTATCTCTCCACTACTTTCCTCCTGAGTAACCATGTTTTTTCTTATGTCGTGAGTCTGTTTCTATTTTGTAAATAAGTTCATTTGTGTCATGTTTTAGATTATACACATAAGTGATATCATATGATATTTGTCTTTTTCTGACTTACTTCACTTAGTATGATAATCTCTAGTTCCATCTGTATTGTTGCACATGGCATTATTTCATTTTTTATGGCTGAGTAATATTCCATTGAATGTATATGTTTACACATTATACACAGATATATACTCCACAGTTTCTTTATCCACTCATCTGTTTATGGACATTTATGCTGTTTTCCTGTCCTGGCTATTTGAATAGTGCTGCTATGAACACTGGGATGCATGTGTCTTTTGAATTACAGTTTTCTCCAGATACATGCCCAGGAGTGGGATTGCTGGATCATATGGTGCTGAGTTATATCCTTTGTAATCTATTGAGTTTAAAAAAAGAAATTATTCATATTTTTGTTTGCATACAAATTACTTACTTACTCCACTGGAACATAAGCTCCAAAAGATCAAGGATCTTGTCTCTTGTTCCCCAGTCCATGGAACAGTGACTAGCATATAGTAGGTGTCAAATATTTGTTGAATGAAGTAATGAATGAAATATATAAGAACAACTTACTAAGACAGTGCTTCACAAAAGCTTCTCCTTTTGCCTAGTCCTTATAAAAAATATATAATTTTGTCATATTTTGTTTACAATTGGATTGGTTTCCAGGTTCTGTTTGTTCTTGGATCTTAGGTTATATATTATTCTAACTTCACCATAGGAGCCATTATTTAGATCCTATTAGAAATGAAACTGTCATGAAAATGTTTATCATCTGTAAGTAAACTTTGTTGACTAGAATTCAAAACAAACTTGCCTCTTGCTGAATTCTATAATGGTTAGTTGCCCTATAGTGTATTTTAAATTAAAGAAAAATATACCAAAAATTAAGCATTTGAAAAATCTTTTATAATTTGATATTTGAGAGGGTTTTTTTTTAACATAAAAGGAATCCTGAAGATAAAATTGACATTTAATTGAAAAATTGATTTTACTAAGATTTTAAAAGTATTTTTTATTGGTCCACCTCTGTGAAAACTGGGTATAGTGGCAAATTATGAGAAAATTGTAATTGCTTTTTTTTATTGAATTGTTTTTTTAAGATGATAAATTATCAGACTAGAGTTTATTCTAACTTTTGGTGACTAATGCAGAAAGCACTGAATAGCTTTCTACTTGACCAAAATAAAGTCTTTGGAAAGTAGGAAATAGAACGCTAAATTTTAAAATTTTGTTTCTTTTTCTCTGTAATGCACTCTGCTTTGTGATTGCCATTTTTTATTTTATTTTAGATACCAAACCTAATATCATTATCTCTTTTGTAATTAGGTTCGATTAGTGATAGTGGATGGTATCGCTTTTCCATTTCGTCATGACCTAGATGACTTGTCCCTTCGTACTCGATTATTAAATGGCCTAGCCCAACAGATGATCAGCCTTGCAAACAACCACAGATTAGCTGTAAGTATTAGTAGTAAAGGAAGTTTTGTTATAAGGTCGCGATTATATAAAATGTTCAAATGTAAGGGGTTCCCTGGTGGTTCAGTGGTTAGGATTCTACTTTTCTGGTGCAGGGAGCACAGGTTTGATCCCTGGTCAGGGAACTAGAATCCTGCATGTTGTGCAATATGACAAAAAAAAACACAAAAATTAAATGTTAAAATCTAGAAATAGCAAAATATAAAATTTGTCTGACTGAAAGCAAATAATATGGATGTACAGTTCTTTTTTTTAATATTTATACATATTTTTGGCTGTCTTTGTTGCTGCACATGGGCTTTTTCTAGTTGCAGCAAGCAGGGGTACTTTTCATTGTAGTGTGAGGGCTTGTCATTGTGGTGGCTTCTCTTATTGCAGAGCGCAGGCTCTAAGTACGTGGGCTTCAGTACTTGTGGCTTGCAGGCCCTAGAGTGCTGGCTCAGTAGTTTTGGCTAACTTACCATACAGCATGTGGAATCTTCCCAAACCAGGGGTTGAATGCGTGTCCCCTGCATTGGCAGGTGGATTGTTAATCACTGGACAGCCAGGGAAGCCCCAGTGTACAATTGTAAATGTAGTTTTGTTTCAGTTTGGTTTCTGTAAAACAAGTTAAATCTAGTCGGAGTGTTGTGTATCAGTTTTCCGGGAAGTAAAAAGCATAATTAAGATGCTGAATTATAAAAATGGACTTTGTTTGATAAAGAAATGCCTCCTTTGATAATTACATTGTTTTCTTTCTAATATACTTGATGTTTCTCAGGTAAGCTCTTCCAACATTGCCATTTTTCTTTTATTCTTGAGTCTTTGATTAATACATAATGTAGAATCACACACTCAGTTGGGTAGAAAAATTGTGTTAACGGCCTAGATATTTAGAGGAGGAGCTAACTCTTCCAGATATGTAATGTCAGGAGAGAGGTAAAGATGAGCTCAGAAGTAAAGAGATAAAAAAGGAGTGAGGTAAAAACTTATTTTTTAACTGCCTGTTTGCACTTCCCTCTCTGCAGCTTCATCCCACCACTGATACACACACACACACACACACACACACACACACACACACACGCACACACTTCAAAATGTACATTTTTTTCTTTTTAATTTTTAATTTTTTTTCTTTGCATATGCCCAGAACATGGTGTCCTGTCTTGAATTATTTCTTGTCATTAATTTGTAATTTCTTGCATGTTCAGTCGTGTCCAGCTCTTTGTGACCCCATTGTAGCCCATCAGGCAGGCTCCTCTTTTCAAGGGATTTTTTTTTTAGGCAAGAATACTGAAGAAGGTTGCCATTTCCACCTCCAGGGGATCTTCCCAACCCGCGGATCAAACCATTCTACACTGGCAGGCGGGTTCTTCACCCCTTGAGCTACCTGGGAAGCCCAATTTGTAATTTAGCATTGTGTTAGTGAAGAGTCCCCAGTAGGGGGCACTCAAGGATAATGGGTTGTATAGTTGCTTAGGTTTTTGCTTTTGTTTTTTAAGAGAGCGTCATCTTTTCTGATTAAAAAAGTAATCTAGGGAGTTCCCTGGTGGCTTAGTGGTTAGGATTCTAGGCTTTCATTGCCGTAGCGCAGGTTCATTCCTTGGTCAGGTTGCTGAGGGGCCGCCAGCTGTGAAGTGCAGCTCCTCCCTGCCACCACTGCAAAAAAAAAGAGTAGTCTATACAACATGAAATGTCGCCCGTTGTTTAGAGTCAACAACTTAATATATGCTTCTTTGTCCATGTGTCCAATTACTTCTGAAAATATTAAGCCAAAAGGGATATCTCTATTTTTAAACATTTTGTTATGTATTAGCAAATTGCTCCCAGAAAGTGTATTCCAAAGTATGTTCTGTGCATCAGTGAATGGGAATTCTTTTTTGTTGTTGTTTATAGTTCAGTGGGGAAAAGATAAAATTAATTTTGCTGATTTGGATAGTATAAAGAATTCCCGTATAACATTTCCCAAGATTTGCTTTTTCATTCTTATTCTCTCTCCCCACTCTCTTTCTGTACACACACACACACACACACACACACACACACACAGAGTTTATGTGTATATTTTTCTAACTGTTAAAAATATATGCACACATCATACCCACTTATCTAATAATACTTTAGTATATATTTCCTAAGAATGAGAATAGTCTCATATGGTATCCAGAGTATAGCTATCAAATTTAGGACATTTAATATTATGCAACTTTAATATTTAATCCATATTTTAGTTCTGTCACTTATCTCAGTGATGTCCTTCATAACAGTTTTTTCCCCAGTTCAGTTTGCCAGCTGGAATCACATATTGCTTTTAACTTGTCATATCTCTTTAGTTGCCTTTCTTTACTTTTGTGCTATTGCTGTGTTTTAAGAATACAAGCCAGTACTTTTAGAGAATATCTCTGCAGTTTGGGTTTCTGTGATGTTTCCTCCTGATTAGATTCCAGTTATACCTTTTTTGTGTGTGTGGCTAAAATAGAAGATAGACTTTTTTTTTCTTGAGGTATAGTTTACCTTTTAGAGATACACTTATTTTTTAGCAGAAAAAATTTTAACAGCCCTATTAGATATAGTTAATATACCATAAAATTCGCCCTTTTAAAGTGTAGCTCAGTGCATTTGGGTGTATCCAGAACTGTGCAACCATCACAGCTATCTAATTTTAGAACATTTCCACTACCCCAAAAAGAGCTTTCATACCCATTCCCCATCAGTTCCCATTGCACCCTCTCTATAGCCACTGACAGCCACTAGTCTGCTGTATCTATGGATTTGCCTTTGGATATTTCATATAAATTCATACAATATGTGATCTTTTATGTCTGGCTTCTTTCACTTAGCATAATATTTTCAAGGTTCATCCATGTTGTAGCATGTATCAGTATGCTTTGTATACCACAGTTTGTTTATCTGTTCATTCATTTAAGGACATTTGGACAGCAGAAGTATTCTTAAAGCACTGAAGTTCATAATTTCAAAGTGATTATTACTTCACTACTTTAAGATGCATTTTTTTTTTTTTTTTTTGGCACCATCCATCACAGTTTGTGGGAAAGCCTAGAATCCTGACCACTAGTCCACCAGGGAGGTCCCAGGACTCATTCTTTAAGAGCTTGGACAAATTACACAATAACTTTCATTTATATCATGGTAAACCCAACATTTTTGCAGAAGGAGTATTAATTATTTTATAAATATTTGCTAGTGATGCAAATTCTGATTTTGGGATGTTGAACAACTGGTAAGCCAATATGTCTATTTACATTTGCCTCAAGGTGTGTAGTGGATAATGTGTAAGATGTGTAATAGTCTGTAAAGCAGTGTTGTCTGATAGAACTTTCTGTAAAGATGAAAATGCTCAGTCTGATATAATAGTTGCATGGTTGTTGAGCACTTCAAATGTGACTAATGCTGTGGAAGAACTGAATTTCTAGTTTTAATTAATTTAGTTTTTAAAAGCTATATGGCTAATGGTTGCAGAATTGAATAGTGCACCTTTAATCAAAAGGTATTGGTGCCGAGGTCTAGCCTCAGCAGAGTCCAGGGATATCCTCAGGATGGACGACATCGGCGAATGAAGAAAGATAGAGAAAGAGATAAGGAAAGAATGACATGAGGTGACCAACCTTCAGTGAGCGAGGCCCATTTTACTTTATTTTCCTCGGGGCTTTTATCCCCGAGTTGTACATACAGCAAGGTGGAAAATGCAGAGTCAACTCAACATTCCATCAGTAATAACTTTTATCAGTATCAGTAAGAGTCTTATTTTTTGTACATCATCTTCTGTCCTGGAGGCCTGTTGATATTCCATGACCTCTTTTTGATAAATGTTGGTCAGCCAGAACAATAATTTTCCCTTAAAGTGTTTCTTCTTAAATTTTTAGCCTGCATCACCCTTAAAGTACAGAGTTACATTTTTATGGAGCAACAATTCAGCAGGTTACAGCAAAGAAAGAACTTATTAACTCGAAGTCTAATGTTGCTAATGCTAAAGATACTGCTTGTTATTTCTACATCTCAACTATATGCACTCCCAGGAACACAATGGAAAAGTGATGTGAGAACTTGGCAGCAAGCATAGGCTCAACAATGTTGCAAGAGTCTGGATAAACCTGCCAAGTAAGCTAGAATGCTAACAGGGGGTCTGAAACACTCCTTTCATGCCCAGGAGATTTATTAACTGAAGCCCTAAGTTAACTCTTACCAGAGAAAGGTGGTGGAGGACAGCCCCCTGCTAATGTCAGAAGAGCTGGTGAAAGACATAGAATAGTAAGACAGACCGATTCTGGTTTGGGGGTAGATGCTTGAGCAGGTCCAGGGGGTCCATCGAGTCCTGAGGCCTTGCTTAATCAGAACTTTTCCGCATGACCTTGTCATGGGTGGGATGGCCCAGGGAGTCCCTCGAGTCCTGCATGACCTTGTCATGGGTGGGATCTCCCATGCTGGCTCCTGGCATATTGGTGTAAGTAAATATCCCACTTGCTAAAGATTAAACACTTGGTAGTATGTAAAGAGTATTATGCAACATGTTGTAGATGCCAGTTAGACATATATTTCAGTTAATTACCAATTTAAGTTCCTACTTAGCTTGTTCTAAAATACCTGGAGTAAGGTAACACATGGGAAGACCACTATGCCATTCAGAGGAGAGAGACTAGAGGAAGGTGCTGTCATCCAGTTTGTACCTGACTGAAATCTAGATCACAGATTTCTCCTTTGTAGATAAAAATTTTAGGGCGTTGATCACTATGGTGGGAACAGCCAAATAGCCTTTTCTTTCTCAGTTTCCTTAAAGAATTGGTGACTTTT
Organism: Budorcas taxicolor; assembly: GCF_023091745.1. Lineage (NCBI taxonomy): Eukaryota > Metazoa > Chordata > Mammalia > Artiodactyla > Bovidae > Budorcas > Budorcas taxicolor. Next base: position 9,572,486 of record NC_068928.1, read on the forward strand.
TTTTGATCTTTTCTCATTGCTTTTTTAGAAGTTCTTACCAGTTTCAGCTTGCAGTAGTATCTGTCTTATTTCTGGAGAGAAGATCTATAGTGGAACAATATTTAAAATAACTGTTTCTGGAGAAGTTTGGATGAGAAGGTGCCAGATAATCTGACTTTTAACTGTGTTCAGTTAGCCTTAAACACATTTTGTCTCTGCTTTCAAATTGCTATCCCGTGGAACTTCCCTGGTGGTCCATTGGTTAAGAATTGAGATTCCACTTCAGGGGGCACAGATTTGATTCCTGGTTGAGGAACTAAGATCCTACAGGCTATGTGGTGCAGCCAAAAAATAAACCAAAAAAATAAAATTGATATCTTTTTAAATATATTATCTTTTCTGTAGGCCACTATATGTAAAAGAATTAGCAATATCGTTAGCCTTGAGGCCATCTATGAATAAGACAATACCTGTGTCTCTATTATCTGAGCAGTCTAGTATAGTTATAATTTGGGGTCATTTGATCTGTTACTGGATTTTATTCTTTCCTAGTTCTTTTAATTATACTGTGCTCTCTATATGATTTTAGATGTCTTCTCATTCTTTGCCTCGGTTTCTTTTTTTTTCCTGTAAAATCATAAATGGTAATACTGTCTCTCCCCTAACAGTATAAACACTGAGTTAATTTTATTAAGGATTTTATTTTTTAATTTGGCCACACCATGCAGCATGTGGGATCTTAGTTCTCCAACCAAGGATCAAACCCGTGGCCAAGCTGCATTGAAAGCACGGAGTCTTAACTACTGGACTGCCAGAGATTTATTAAGGATTTTATATTCCTTTGAATAAATATATTCTAGAGAGGCAATAGTGATAAAGAATACAGACTGCCTTGTTTCCACTGCTCCTAGTTATTAAGTTTTTACACATGGTGTCTTTAGACCTTGTAATTTTGGGGGGAGACTCACCTAATTTTCTCATATTTTGCTTTTGTAGGTAATTTTAACCAATCAGATGACAACGAAGTTTGATAGAAATCAGGCCTTGCTGGTTCCTGCACTGGGTAGGCAATTAATCCAACATTTGTAGTTAAATACATTTTTTTCTACCTCTTTGGTATGATGCTTATTGAGTATTGTAAGTTCCATGAAAGCAGAGAAGACTCTCTCTTATTTGCTGATAAATCTTAGCGTGGAACACAGTGCCCTGAGATACTGACTCATCCTTTCAATTGTTTAACAATTATTGAGCATCTACTCTCTGGCAACTCTTGTGTCAGGTCCATAGTGTATAAGTATTCATAAGATGATTCTTGTTCTCAGAAATCACACACTCTTAACAGGAGAAGGGGTGAATCCATTTAAATACAAATCACACTATAATGAATAACTCAGGTTATGACTCTGTTTCTAACCTTACTCATGGTTTTATTAGGACACAGTGCTTCAAGATTTATTTCTACTAAAATCTTTAAGAATATTCTGTCAGAGGTTTTGCTTTTCTTCTGGTGGTCAAAATATGTCAGTAAGCCTGTTGATAAGGAAGATTGACAAATAGATTGAGTTTTCTGAAAGCAGGTCGAGGGTAGCGATAATGCTCTGCAGTGTTTCCACGGATAGGTAAAAATCTATTAATTTCAGGATGTTAGCCATGTGCCTGGTTTTTTGAAACTAAATATACTTTCATTATGTTAAATTGAGTAAAGGAAAATTGTTTTTGGTCAGAGGCGTTCTGAGAGACTTAGAATCTAGTCAGTTATCCTGTTCTTTTTCCCTCAGGGGAAAGTTGGGGACATGCTGCTACAATACGGCTTATCTTTCATTGGGACCAAAAGCAAAGGTCAGTATAGAAACAGGTTAGTGATTCTAAATATTGGGTAAATTACACTGAACATTTATCAATTCCTTAGAGCTAGATGCTCTCTACAGTGCCCCATGAAATAAAGCTTCTATTGCCTTCATCACCCAAAGCAGGCATAAAAACATGTTGTTATACCGCACAGTTAGCTACATAGGAAGTTCTTTGGAATATTTAAATGATGGGGTGCACCTGAAATGAGTAGGTGGCCAAAGAATGCCACCTTCTAAAGCTCTTTGAAATCAAGTACCATTTATTAACCATGCAGAGGGAGGTGAGTACTCTGTGTTCCTGGAATGGATTGAAAGAAGAGTAAAATCAGGACAAAAGGAAAACTTTTGAGGTTAGCCTTAGGACTTTAATTTATGTGGAAAATAGGATGGTTTTTCTAAGTTTCTTAATATATTTCTTATATGAAATTGTGTCTATTCTTGTTTTCTTTTATATTTCCCTACCCTACTTTTGTTATCCAGTTACTTACTTGCCTTTCACAAGTATTATTCTTGAAAATAAAACTATGGCAGCATGAAACCTTTGTGTTTGTTTTTAAAGCTACTAAGCAAGTGAACAAACCACTTTTCATTTTCTTCAAAATAGGCAATTGAAAGCTTTGGAGCCTAGAAATGTCAGATTTATGCCAGCCTCTCTGCTTTGAAATTAATTGGTATAACCAAGAAAACTTGGTTTGGAAATGCTCCAATAAAATGGGGAAATTGAGACAGCATGTGGATAAAGAAAAAAAGGATTGCTTTAACACATACTGGGTTTGGTCAGATATACTATTTCTTTATCTGCATTTCTTCATTCTTGTACAAAGTGAAAAAAATCAAGCCTGACCAAGTTAGGTCTTACTGACCCTGAGCTCATAGCAGAACTGATTACATCTCTGTACATCTTTTGTAACTAGTTCATGCAGTTTGTTGCTTTGAAAGATGGCATTTCCGAAGACTTCAGGTAACTTTTTTCCCTCCATAATGCATAGTGCTTTGCTATTGACTCCCATCCCCCAACTCTATAAATAGGTCATTGTATACTGAATTCACAAAAGCAGTTCTTTTCTCAGCGACAAACCCTATTGTAAAGATTTGGCAACAGTTCTCCAGATGAGAGTCTTTTGAACGTATTGTTTATATTTTTCCAGATTGAGGTTTTCTGTAAAGTACATCTCACTACTTAAATGTTTTTAGAAATTCCCCTTGAGCAAGTGTACTACAGTGGTCTTCTACTGTTCTAGTATTAAATACTCAATAACAGAATACATCTAAGAAGAGAGAAAAATAGGAGTAAAGAAAGATACTTCTTCCATCTTTTCCTCTGTTTCTTTCATCTGTTTATGCACTCATCAGAAGGAGAAGTTTTCCTTTGTCAAATCCTAGAAGTTAGCATGGGCTTCCCTGGTGGCTCAGAGGTTAAAGCGTCTGCCTGGAATGTGGGAGACCTGGCCGGGTTCAATCCCTGGGTCGGGAAGATCCCCTGGAGAAGGAAATGGCAACCCACTCCGGTACTCTTGCCTGGAGAATCCCATGGAGGGAGGAGCCTGGTAGGCTACAGTCCATGGGGTCACAAAGAGTCGGACACAACTGAGCATGGTCGGAAAATCATGCTTACTTTCTTCAGCGTTAACCATTTTATGGCTTAAGCCTCTTACTAATCCTTCCCAAGAAATTAGTGGTGTAGAACGCTGACACTGAATAGATAGATTTAACAGAAACCTACTGCTCTAGGAATGTTTTTCTTACATGTCGTACTATTTTAATGAGTGGCTTGCTTGTGCTAGGTGTTTAACTGTGTACCTTATATACAACATTGCATATAATCCATTCAGTATCTCTTTTTAACCAAATTTAACTATAGTTGATAAACAATATTATATGTTACAGATATACAATATAATGATTCAAAAATTTTAAAGGTTATGCTCCATTTAAAGTTATTCTAAAATACTGGCTATATTTGTTGTATTGTACAGTATATCCTTGTAGCTTATTTTGTACATAATAGTTTGTACTCTTAATCCCCTACTCCTATACTGCTGTTCTCCCCCTCCCCACTGGTAACCACTCAGTTTTTCTCTATGTCTGCGAGTCCTTCAGTAACTCTTTGAAGGCTCTGTAGCTATTATCATTAACAGTGAGAAGATCAAGGCCCAGGAAGATTAAAAAGTAGCAGCTACCATTTTTTGAATATTAACTGTTCTTTATTGTACTAAGTACTCTCTGTGTGTGTATACATAAAATTTCATTTCATTTTACAAATAACTATGACATAGGTACAGTATCCACATTTTATAGCTGGCTTTATAAGAGGCCATTCCTTTTCTCCTATAATTGCTGTTTCCTGAAAGTAATTATATTACTGCATTGATTGCTAGTGAATCTGAAGGTACATCTTATCCTCCTTTTTAGGTAAAAACCTTTTTTTCCAAACTGCTTTTTTTCCTAGGCTGTGGATATATGATAAGTAGTATGCATACTTTGTTATAATCAGAAGTAGTTGACTTCATTTAATAAAATCAACAGTTTTATTCATTGTTTGAAATTAGATATCTTTAAGTTATTAAAGTTGCATGAAATCTTGTATACTTTTTAAAATATAGTGTCTTGAAAGGATGGAAATATAAATTCATGCTGGGGGAAAATAGTTTATAAAAATGAACACTTCTAGTCTGAGCAGAAAAATGAAAACCTTGACTAGCCAGATTTATATTGAGATTGAACTTCAGTGTCCCATCTCATGCCCCAGTCCCTGTTCTTCACCAGAATTTTTACCATTTGGCTAGTAACAGAATAACATTTCAACAGTTATTAAAAGAAATACTTTTGTCTCTGTCCTGTATATTGTGTGGGTTTTCCTCCAATTTGCATATTCATGATAATATGAGGCCAAGATTGTTCAGAATTATACTGTGCTTTGCCAAGAAGATCTGGTGGTAGAGTGGAGTAATACATCAACACCCCCACACACTGTTTCATATGTGTCTCAGCTTTAGAGCACAAACTGTGCTTCTGTCTTGTTTCTTCCTGACCTAAACTATGCAGTTCAGCCATATGTTAAGCTTCATCTCAGCTGGGGCCATGAGCCAAGTGATTCTTCAGTTCAGTTTGTTGTTTAAAAAGATATCTTGAGATGCAGACATGAAATAAATTTTGTTTTTACCTAGAAATTCGAGGAAGATTTTTCCACCTGAATACGTAATGTCCCTTTGACTGTAGTATTCTTAATAAGCTTGTAAATGCTTCTTAAAAGCTTATTTCCTTTTTAATAATTTTCTCAGGAAAGTCGGATATACTGGGTACCTTTTTGGACATATGGTGATATGAGGTGATTTAGATACTCATTTTTCAGAAGATTAGCTAATTTTTGTTTTATTGGATCAAAATGTGTAGTTTTTTAATTTTAAGGAGGTGCCTCTATTTTTCCTGTTTTGTTTTGCATTAAAGATAGACAGTCAACCCTAAAGCATCATAAAAGTTGATGATTTCACTCCCTAACAGAACTAACAGAACATAACTCCTTAACATAACATTCTTATGTTACATATTACTTTGCAGTTATTTTATTTATGCATACAATTGCAGTTACAAAGATGACATTTTTAATTCTTCTGTTTTCATCCTGAAAGAACAAACCTAAAAACTAGTGAGTGGATGATGGTCTCTAATTGCTTCTTTTTGAATTATGCCTGAGGAGCAGGGCAGTTTCAAAACCGAGAGACTAACAGACGATAAACAAAAATGGCCTTTGTAAATTATCTTTGAAAACAAATCAACATTATATTATATGTAAACAAATAATCTTTTAAGAAAGTCTGATTTTTCTTTTAACTTAGAATCTTCATTGTGTACAGTTATATCAGTTTTTAAAAATTGTGTTAAGGTATTCATAACATAAAATTTACCATTTTAACTGTGTAAGTGTACATTATTGTACAACTATCACCACCATCCATCTCCAGAACTTTTTCATCTTTCCATACTGAAACTCCATGCCTATTAAATAGTAACTACCTGTTTTCCCCCGACACCAGCCTCTGGCAACCACCATGCTACCTTCTGTCTCTGTGAATCTGACTAGTCTAGGCACTCATTAATATAAGTGGAAGCATACAATATTGTTCTTGTTGTGACTGGCTTTATTTGACTTGGTGTAATGTCTTCAAGGTTCATTTCAGCAGATGTTAGAATTTCTTTCCTTTTTAAGACTAATATTCCATAGTATGTATATACCACATTTTGTTTATCCAGGCATCTGTCAGACACTTGAGCTGTAGCTTCTACCTTGAACTTTTGTGAATAAGTTATATCAGTTCTAAAGTAATTTTTTAAAGGCACTTTAAAAGTTTTTGCTCGTAAAGTTGACCCATGAACAAGAATTTGAATTGCATGAGTCCACTTATAGATGTATTATTTTCGATAAATATAGTTTCTGTATTTTCATTTTGGTGGTGGTGGTTTAGTCACTAAGTTGTGTCCACCTCTTGTGACCCCATGGATTGTAGCCTGCCAGGCTCCTCAGTCCATGGGATTCTCCAGGCAGCAATACTGCAGTGGGTTGCCGTGGATCTTCCTGACCCCGGGATTGAACCTGGGTCTCCTGCGTTGCAGGCCAATTCTTTAGCAACTGAGCTATGAGGGAAGCCAGTGAGATCACAATATGTGGAATTAAAAGAACTGGAGTTGAGTCCTAAGTCTCTCTCACCTTTCTGCTGTTGGATAGCTCAATCAATTCATTTTTGTAGCAGAGTATTTGGATTTGGGGGGTTTCCCAGGTGGCACTAGTGGTAAAGAATCTGCCTGCCAAAGCAGGAAACATAAGAAACTCCGGTTTGATCCTTGGGTTGGGAAGATCCTCTAGAGGTGGGCATGGCAACCTACTCTAGTATTCTTTTCTGGAGAATCCCATGGACAGAGGAGCCTGGCAGGCTGTGGTCCATAGGGTTGCAAAGAGCTGGACACCACTGAAGCAACTGAGCATGCATGCACATTCAGGTTTTTGATTGCAGAGGGATTGGTATGCCTAACCCGGCATTGTTCAAGGGTCAGCTATATTTGTTGCTGTTATGGTATTTGAGCATAGGTAATAAGAATTTAGAATTTTATTTCTCAACTACCTTGAGCTTTCAGTTTTAGAGTACACAATAAAATTGTACCTAATCAGACCTTGTCCTGTTATGACAATGATTTTTCTGAACATACTCATTTTGAAAGAACGTGTTTTCCTAGATTGATTGTATTAGTATAATGAGTATGTGTTCCTCAGTTGTATACCAAGAAATTCTTAATGCTTCTCATACATGAAAAATACACAATTACTGTAGAAAGTTTGAAAGATATAGATAATCAAACAAAAAAATAACCTTTACCTTGTAATAGCAACTTAACTTTGTGGTTGTAGTCTTCTAGTAATTTTTCTCTATAAAATATGTATGCAAGCTTACTCATGAATGTGGGATCATACAGTATAACTTATACTTTGTATATTATTAATATTTTCCCATCTCATTAAATATTTTCTTCCACCTTATTTTACATGTAACAGTATCTTGTCGTGCATAAAATAATTTATTTGAATTAGTCATTGTCTTTTTAGGTTGTTTTAAAATTTCAGTTATGCAAACAATTCTATTGTTACTATATGTAATAGTTATATATATTATATATATAGTTATTGTTTTAAGGAAGTGTTTTTTATATTTCTTTGTGTGTTCTTAGACAACAAAATAATAGAATTATAATGAAAAACTGTAAATTTAAATTATGAACTCAGTCATCTGAACTAATTAAGACATGTGTTTGTATTTATTTTTCTCTAAGCAGGTTGGCGACATTGTACAAATCACCAAGCCAGAAGGAATCTACAGTACCATTTCAGATCACAGTCAGTATTACTTGATTAGAGTGGGATTTTGGTGTTAGTGGGCAGTAATTATTTGAAGAAAGCATTTACAAATTGCTTCTATTAACTTCTGTAGGCAGTGAACATATTTGAGAACAGATTTTGATGTTTAGAACATTATCCCCAAAATAGTAGTATATATAAAGAATAGTCACAATTGAACTGAAATTTATTCTTAAGAACAGAGGAAATACTTATTTGTAGGATAGTGTGTTCCATGTCCTGGGTAATGTCAGGATATTAAAGATTTTTTTTCAGCCGTGCCTTGTGGCATGTGGGATACTTCCTTTCACTTCTTCCAGTAAAGCTACCATAAAGTTTGTTAGGATTGCCCTTTAGAGATTATTTTTATAATGCTCTATTATTTCTGCATATGTGTATGTATAAGTAAATACATAAGAGACTCTAGATAAAAATAGTATAGTCCTGGCTTGGACACCTGTCTTTGAGGTTTATCCTCTTCACTCACTGTGGTTGATAACTTCTATCCCAAGAATAAAGTAGGTCTCTTATTACTTTAAAGTATTTGGAAGACCAGTTGTTATTTTAGATGTTCTTAAAGCATACTTGTATACTTTTTCATCTTGCAGCCTCAGGGATTTAGAGATGCTGTTGTTGCTACTGCATATTCATTGCAAACAGAAGGTTCACTGAATTCCCGGAAGCGATCGCGGGACTCAGAGGAAGAACAGGAATCCAAAGAGTAGTCTCAAAGTATACATATGTATTGAGGCTATGAGAGATGCAATGTTTACGAGTAGTAGACTCTTACTTTAGAGTATAAACACGCTAAGGTATGAATGAGTTAGGTCTATATATTAAGTGGATGGTGAATGAACAAATCAGGTCTATACTAAGTGAAACTACTTAACAAATATGATTCTCTGAAAGAGTTCTTCTAAATTAAGCAGTGTTCTATAGTTATATGTGACCCTGTTTTCATTGTTAATAACATTGAGTAGAGATGTTACAGGTATTGTGTTTTGCAAATGTGGAAAGGTGATCTCGTGTGGCTAATCTGAATTTATTATTCAGACTGTTTTTTCCCCTAATTTCTTTGCCAGTTGCCTAGACATTTCTAGGAAGAAAAGATTTTTTTTTTCACATCACCGTTGTGCTCTCCTCTTTAAATGTAGCTTTGATAACTCTTAAAAATGACCTATTTCTATTATAAAGAAAAGCCAGCACCATGAGTCAGCATATTATTACATTCAGTTGATGGGTAGGATACAAATTTTAGATGACCACTCTGATTTTAGTGACCTCAATCCTAAAATTGAAGTCATTGGTTCATTTTTTAATGTTATTTTATAATGTTAAAGGAAAGACTTAGGTTATCCCATCTAGAACATTGACTGGAACATACATCTTCCAGAATATTCAGGTTGATAAGCTCACAGTCATTTCTTTCTGTATTTTTGAAACATGATGTGATCCAGTTCTAGGTGTATTGACATTTTCCTCTGAATAATCTTAACACTGCTTGAATAAATTAAAAATCTGAATTCTTGAGTCGTTTCAAAGTCTAAAAATGTTTTGGTACCTGGTTCGTCTTAGTACTTCTTAATTCATTTACAAGATTTACTTTGACTCCTAGAGAAGAAAATTATTTAAGTGATTGAATATTATATAATGTGACAACCATATTTTCCAGATTTTAGTGACAGTTGGTATTTCCTGTCCTAGACTGAACACTAAATTCATAAAATTTTGAACAAGTGATTATTCTGTAATTGATTATACACAATCTTAACTATAGTTTGCAAAGACTTTTTAAGAAGCAAAAGAAGGCACTGCTAGCCATTATACCAGGACATAAATCAGGACTATCCCAGGAAAATCAGGTTTATGGACATCCTAATTATCTAAGACAAATTTCAATTGATTACTTTAGGATAACCGAGTGTAGCTATCTTATTTTTGAGTACTTTAAGGCATATATTTTTATTATAATTAATGCAGTCATTGTAAAAATTTACTTGTCATTTTATATTCTGTCTAGTCAAATAATAACATTAGGAGAGTAAGGGGGTTGTTAAGTGATAAATATCAATGTTACCAGACATCAGATACTGTAAGAGCTCATTTTATAAAGCATTATAACACTGTACTTTAAAAGAACTGTAGGACTCTGAATATAGACAAAGCCAAGTGTATTTCTTTTGTTTGCAACTTTTAAAATAAAATTTATGTATCATAGCTTTTCAAAATTGTTGCTACTGCTGAAAAGATATTTATTTTTCTAGTTATAAACTCAGTCTGCCTGGGCTATAATAACAAAATACCACTGAATTACACAACAGAATTTTCTCATGGTTTTTCACAGTGTCCTAGCATGGTCTGGTTCTGGTGAGGGCTGTCTCCCTTGCTTGCAGACAGTTGCCTTCTTACAGTGTGCTCACAAAGATTTTCCTAGGTGGATATGTGTGGAGAAAGATCATTCTCTCTTCCTTGTCTTATATGGCCACCATTCTTAATGAGAAATCCACTCTTAGAACCTCATTTAACATTAATTACCTCCTAAAGTCCTGTCCTCAAATAGATTGGAGGTAGGGCTTCAGCATATGAATTTTGAGAGGACACAATCAGTCCATAGCATTCTGCCCCTGGTCCCCCCAAATTCATCTCTTTCTCACACAGAATACATACATGTGATCCCAATAGCCCCAACTCATTCCAGCATCAACTGTAAAGTACAAAGTCTCATTAACATATCCTCTTGGGGCTTCCCTGGTGGTCCAGTGGTTAAGAACCTGCCTTCCAATGCAGTATATGTGGGTTCAGTCCCTGGCTGGGGAACTAAGGTACCACATGCCGTGGAGCAAGTAAGCCCACGTGTTGCAACTGAGACCCAACATGGCGAAATAAATAAACATTTTAAAAGATATCATCTAAATTAGACAGATGTGAGATTCCAAGTACAGTTTTAAAAATTTGTTTATTTGGCTGCATTGGGTTTTGGTTGTGGCACGTGGGATCTTCATTGAGCATATGAACTCTAGTTGTGGCGTGCAGGCTCAGTAGCTCTGCAGCGTGTAGGATCTTAGTTCCCTGACCAGGGGTCGACCCCTGTTTCCTGCACTGCAAGGCAGATTTTTAACCACTCGACCACCAGGGAAGTCCCCAAGTGTAATTCTTTACGAGGCAAAATTCTCCAGCTCTGAACATGTGAAACCTGACACATGTTTCCAAAATACAGTGACAGGACAATGATAGAATAGACATTCTAAAGAGAGAAATACAGGAGGAAAAGCAGAGTGATGGGTCCCAAGGAAGTCCAAAGCCTAGCAAGGTAAATTCCATTAGATCTTAAGGGTTGACATCAATCCTTTTTGGTTTGATACTCTGCCTTCCAGCCCTGCTGGCATGGCAGTATCACCCCACAGCTCTGTGTGGGAGTTTTGCCCCTGAACTCTGGCCAGAGGCCATCTGACCTGTTGAAAATGAGGCACTAGTCTTCATGGCCTCTGAATGGCCCTCACGTTTAGTTTTCCTTCTTCTTAAAGAATACCTGATGTTTGCAGCAAAACAGCTCTCAAGTTCTGTCAAATCCAAGAAGTCAGCCTTCATTTTGTCCTATCTTTGCCCCTGACCGTTCAAACTAGCAATGTCTCTGCTCTTATAACCCCATAAGCTTTTTATGGAGTGATGGTCCAGCCATACCCCTGATGTCCTCTTCAGAACATGTTGTCCAATTTTTTGCAATATAGATAGGCTGAGAATTTTCCAAATCTTTAGGTTCTGGTTCCTTTTTGCTTATCAATTTCTTCTTCAATTCATGTGTATCATTTTGCATTTTATTATTAAGTAAGGAATCAAGCCACTTCTTCAATACTTTGCTTAGACTCCCCAGCTAAACAGCCAGTTTCATTACCTGTAAGTTCTAAATTCCATGCAGCCTGTGTCCTGCTGTGTTATAACAAGGGTCATCTTTTCTCCAGTTCCTGATAACACATTCCTTATTTCTGTTTGAAATCTTACCAGAATCACCTTTAATATCCATATTTCTAGCTTGCTACCTCCAAACTCTTCCAGCCTCCGTTACTTCCCAAAGCTTCTTGCCCATTTTAGGTATTCCTTAAAGCTATGCTCTGCTTCTCAATACTAAAATCTGTAGTGATAGTTTGTGCTGCCATGGCAAAATCCCATATATTGGGTGGCTTAAAACAAGTTTATTTTCTCACAGTTCTAGAGGCTAGAAGTCCCAGATCATGGGGCTTGCATTGTTTCTGATGTGGTGAGAGATCTCTTCCACCTCCTGTTCTCACTATATTCTCATGTGACGGTTGGAGGTTGAGAGCACACGTGAGCAAGCTTTCAGTTGTGCTTGTAAGGGTGCCGATCCTATCATGAGGACACTGCTCTTACGACCTCATGTGTGTGCGTGCTAAGTCGCTTCAGTCATGTCTGACTCTTTGCAACCCTATGGACTGTAGCCTGCCAGGCTCTTCTGTCTATGGGATTCTCCAGGCAAGAATACTGGAGTGGGTTGCCATGGCCTCCTCCAGGGGATCTTCCCAACCCGCAAACCCATGTCTCTTACGTCTCCTGCATTGGCAGGTGGGTTCCTTACCCCTAGTGCCACCTGGGAAGCCCCAACCAGGTCTCCTGCATTGCAGGCAGATTCTTCATGGAATGAGCCACCAGGGAAGACCCCTTATGACCTCAGTTCAGTTCAGTTCAGTTGCTCAGTTGTGTCTTGACTCTGAGACCCCATGGACTCCAGCATGCCAGGCTTCCCTGTCCATCACCAACTCCTGGAGCTTGCTCAAACTCATGTTCATTGAGTCAGTGATTCTATCCAACCATTTCATCCTCTGTCGTCCCCTTCTCCTCCTGCCTTCAATCTTCCCCAGCATCAGGGTCTTTTCCAATGAGTCAGTTCTTTGCATCAGGTGGCCAAAGCATTGGAGTTTCAGCTTCAACATCCGTCCTTCCAATGAATATTTAGGACTGATTTCCTTTAGGATGGATTGGTTGGATCTCCTTGCAGTCCAAGGGACTCTCAAGAGTCTTCTCCAACACCACAGTTCAAACTGAATCCCAGAGCTCAGTTAACCTTAATTACCTCCAAAAACCTTGTCACCAACTATAGTCACATTGGAGGTTAGAGAATGACAAGAATTTGGGGGAGATACAATTGAGTCTGTAGTAAACAAAATACGTATACAAATACATTTTTAAATAGTATTGTAACCTGCTTTTTTGTAAATCTTAATATATCCTCATATGTTCCACATAATTAAATTTTTCTATAATATTTCTCAATGGTTGTGCCTAAGGGAATGGCTACCTACTCCAATATTCTTGCCTGGAGAATTCCATTGACTGAGGAGCCTGGTGGGCTACACTCTGAAAGGTCACAGAGTCAGACACAGCTGAGCAACTAACACACGTACTTTCAAATTTTCTTTTGGAGTTTTAGTTATTACTGTATTTTTGCTGTTATAAACAACACTTCTAATAAGCATATATGTTCCTTTTAACAGAAATTGAAATTAGGGCTTCCCCGGTGGCTCAGTGGTGAACAATCTGTTTGCCAAGGCAGGAGACACAGGTTCAGTCCCTGGGCTGGGAAGATCCCACATGTAGCAACTAAGCCCATGCGCCACAACTTTTAAGCCTCTGTTTCAGAGGCTGCAACAATAGAAGCCACTGAAATCAGAAGTCCACGCATCACAATTAGAGAAAGCCTGTACAGCAACAAAGACCCAGCACAGCCAAAATAAATATGATGAAAAAAATTTTTTTAAGAAATCGAAATTATGTTTTGTATTAATTTCCTTTTTCTGCTGTCATAAATTACTGCCGATTAGTGGCTTAAAAGAACACGAGTCTAAAATCATTTGCTGTTCAGTCACTCAGTCATGTCCGGCTGTTTGTAACCCTGTGAACTGCGGCATGCCAGGCTTCCCTGTCCATCACCAACTCCTGGAGTTTACTCAACCTCATGTCCATTGAATCAGTGATACCATCCAACCATTTCATCCTCTGTCATCCCCTTCTGCCTTCAATCTTTCCCAGCTTCAGAGTATTTTCCAATGAGTCAGTTCTTCACATCAGGTGGCCAAAGTATTGGAGTTTCAGCTTTAGCATCAGTCTTTCCAATGAACACCCAGGACTGATCTCCTTTAGGATGGACTGGTTGGATCTCCTTGCAGTCCAAGGGACTCTCAAGAGTCTTCTCCAACACCACAGTTCAAAAGCATCAATTCTTCAGCACTCAGCTTTCTTTATAGTCCAACTCTCACATCCATACATGACTACTGGAAAAACCATAGCTTTGACTAGACGGATGTTTGTTGGCAAAGTAATGTCTGCTTTTTAATATGCTGTCTAGGTTGGTCATCACAAAGGGCTAAAATCAAGGTGTCAGCAGGCCTGCATTCCTTTGGGAGGGTCTATGGAAAAATCTGTTTTCTTGCCTTTTCCAGCTTCTAGAAGCTGCCTGCATTCGTTGACTCATGGTCCATCTTTAAAGACTTCGGCATAGCATCTTCCAGTCTCTCTTTCTGGGTTTCTATTGTCTTTCTCACACTGTCTCTTCCTGCCTCCCCCTAAAAAGGACACCTGTGATTACATTTAGGGCCCAGTCAGATAATTCAGGATAATATCCCCATCTCCAGGTCCTTAATCACATCTGCAAAGTCTCTTTTGGCATGTAAATTAGCATTTACAAATTTCAAGGATTAGATTGTAAACATTTTGGGGGAAGCCACTATTCAGCCCTTTTAAATTATGTGGCAACATGATTCAAGAAATCATGATCCTTGGGTCATGCATCATAATTCAAAACCACTGGGATATTTTACTCTTTTCTTAACTTTTCATAGATGATTATTCCCATGTATGAAACTGAAAGAAAAGAGGATGTTTTCTTAGGTTTTTGAAAGCTTTATTTTTTTTTTTGAAGAGTATTACTTTTTCTTAATTGTAAAATATGTAGTACAGGCATACTTCTAAAATAGTGCAGTTTGAAAAAAAAAAAAACGTGCAGTTTGGTACCAGTTCAGTTCAGTCAAAGTCAGTCGTGTCTGACTCTTTGCAGCCTCATGAATTGCAGCATGCCAGCCTCCCTGTCCATCACCAACTTCCGGAGTTCACTCAAACTCACATCCATTGAGCCGGTGATGCCATCCAGCCATGTCATCTTCTGTCGTCCCCTTCTCCTCCTGCCCCCAATCCCTCCCAGCATCAGAGTCTTTTCCAATGAGTCAGTTCTTCACATCAGGTGGCCAAAGTACTGGAGTTTCAGCTTTAGCATCACTCCTTCCAAAGAACACCCAGGACTGATCTCCTTTAGAATGGACTGATTGGATCTCCTTGCAGTCCAAGGGACTCTCAAGAGTCTTCTCCAACACCACAGTTCAAAAGC
This sequence comes from Budorcas taxicolor, assembly GCF_023091745.1. NCBI lineage: Eukaryota > Metazoa > Chordata > Mammalia > Artiodactyla > Bovidae > Budorcas > Budorcas taxicolor. The sequence continues at coordinate 9,587,592 of NC_068928.1, forward strand.
ATCAATTCTTCGGCGCTCAGCTTTCTTCACAGTCCAATTCTCACATCCATACATGACTACTGGAAAAACCATAGCCTTGACTAGACGGACCTTAGTCGGCAAAGTAATGTCTCTGCTTTTGAGTATGCTATCTAGGTTGGTCATAACTTTTCTTCCAAGGAGTAAGCGTCTGTTAATTTCATGGCTGCAGTCACCATCTGCAGTGATTTTGGAGCCCCCAAAATAAAGTCTGACACTGTTTCCACTGTTTCCCCATCTATTTCCATGAAGTGATGGGACCTGATGCCATGATCTTCGTTTTCTGAATGTTGAGCTTGAAGCCAACTTTTTCACTCTCCTCTTTCACTTTCATCAAGAGGCTTTTGAGTTCCTCTTCACTTTCTGGCATAAGGATGGTGTCATTTGCATATCTGAGGTTATTGATATATTTCTCCTGGCAACCTTGATTCCAGCTTGTGCTTCTTCCAGCCCAGAGTTTCTCATGATGTACTCTGCATATAAGTTAAATAATCAGGGTGACAATATACAGCCTTGACGTACTCCTTTTCCTATTTGGTACCAGACCACTGCAATAAAGCAAATAAATCACACAAACTTTTATAGTTTCCCAGTACATAAAAAGTTTTATTTACACTATAGTTTATTAAGTGTGCAAAAGCATGTGTCTAAAAATAGTGTATATACCTTAATTAAAAATAATTTATTGCTTGGAGTAGGAAATGGCATGCCACTCCAATATTTTTGCCAGGAAAATTCCATGGACAGAGAGTCTGCTGGGCTACAGTCCATGAGATTGCAAGAGTCAGACTGGACTGAGTGCCTAACTTTCAAAAGAAAGAATGAGAAACAAAAAAAAAGTATCACCAGCTAACAGTTACATATTTGGTTCTGAAGGATAACTTACTTGTTTTGATTTCTGCAGAAGATCAGATTTTTTAGTGCTCATGTATAGGTTTTCTCCTTTCCTTTAGTATTAAAGGACAAAGTCGAAAGAGTATTCATATATATCTTGAAAATTAAAGTGCATTCCAAATGCATATCCCGTCCCACAAGGACTGATTTATTCATACTTGCCCAGCCTTGTGAAAAGTGCATGATGCGCCAGGTCCCTGTGGGGCACATTCATTCTCACAGAAAAGAGTAGCATTTCTGGGTCAGGAACTGGGGTTTCAAGTGGAGAAGTTCTGTAACTGACATAAAAAATATTTTGGAAAACAATTATGTTCAAAACTAAATGGGAAATGTATGCCTTAAAAAGACACACACACAAAAATACTTTATTGCTAAAAGAAAACTTTGTTACTAAAAACTGCCAGCTTTGAGCAAGTCATACTATCTCAAGAGTTAACAAAGATCACTGAGCATAACATAACGAATACAATAATAAGTATACGAATACAATAATAAGGAAGTTTGAGCTATTATAAGAATTGCCAAAATGTGGCACAGAGATAGAAGGTGAACAAATGCTGTTCAGAAAATGTTGCAATAGACTTGCCCAATGAAGGGTTGTTGCAAACCTTCAGTTTGTAAAAAAACAGTATCTTCGAGATGAAATAAAATGAGATATGCCTGTAATTGTTCAAATATGCAAACACTTTTTAAAAGTAACTCTTTCTTAGTTTTACAAGCATTTATCCTTTATTGAAATTTTTTTTTGGCAGAATATTACGGCTTTGCAGAATATTATCTGAGCTGATTGTGGCTCAGATCATGAACTCCTTATTGCCAAATTCAGACTTAAATTGAAGAAAGTAGGGAAAACCACTAGACCATTCAGGTATGACCTAAATCAAATCCCTTATGATTATACAGAGGAAGTGAGAAATAGATTTAAGGGACTAGATCTGATAGACAGAGTGCTTGATGAACTATGGATGGAGGTTCATGACACTGTACAGGAGACAGGGATCAAGACCATCCCCAAGAAAAAGAAATGCAAAAAAGCAAAATGGCTGTCTGAGGAGGCCTTACAAATAGCTGTGAAAAGAAGAGAAGTGAAAAGCAAAGGAGAAAAGGAAAGATGTACCCATTTGAATGCAGAGTTCCAGAGAATAGCAAGAAGAGATAAGAAAGCCTTCCTCAGCAGTCAGTGCAAAGAAATAGAGGAAAACAATAGAATGGGAAAGACTAGAGATCTCTTCAAGAAAATTAGAGATACCAAGGGAACATTTCATGCAAAGATGGGTGCAATAAAGGACAGAAATGGTCTGGACCTAACAGAAGCAGAAGATAGTAAAAGAGGTAGCAAGAGTACACAGAAGAACTGTACAAAAAAGATTTTCACGACCCAGATAATCACGATGGTGTGATCACTCACCTAGAGCCAGACATCCTGGAATGTGAAGTCAAGTGGGTCTTAGGAAGTATGACTACGAACAAAGCTAGTGGAGGTGATGGAATTACAGTTGACTTATTTCAAATCCTAAAAGATGATTCTGTGAAAGTGCTGCACTCAATATGTCAGCAAATTTGGAGAACTCAGCAGTGGCATAGGACTGGCAAAGGTCAGTTTTCATTCCAATCCCAAAGAAAGGCAATGCCAAAGAATGCTCAAACTACCACACAATTGCACTCATCTCACACGCTAGTAAAGTAATGCTCAAAATTCTCCAAGCCAGGCTTCAGCAATACGTGAACCATGAACTTCCAAATTTTCAAGCTGGTTTTAGAAAAGGCAGAGGAACCAGAGATCAAATTGCCAACATCTGCTGGATCATGGAAAAAGCAAGAGAGTTCCAGAAAAGCATCTATTTCTGCTTTCTTGACTATGCCAAAGCCTTTGACTGTGTGGATCACAATAAACTGTGGAAATTCTGAAAGAGTTGGAAATACCAGAGCACCTTACCTGCCTCCTGAGAAACCTGTATGCAGGTCAGGAAGCAACAGTTAGAACTGGACATGGAACAACAGACTGGTTCCAAATAGGAAAAGGAGTACATCAAGGCTGCTTATGGTCACCCGGCTTATTTAACTTCTATGCAGAGTACATCATGAGAAACGCTGGGCTGGATGAAGCACAAGCTGGAATCAAGATTGCCAGGAGAAATATCAATAACCTCAGATATGTAGATGACACCACCCTTATGGCAGAAAGTGAAGAAGAACTAAAAAGCCTCTTGATGAAAGTGAAAGTGGAGAGTCAAAAAGTTGGCTTCAAGCTCAACATTCAGAAAGTGAAGATCATGGCATCTGGTCCCATCACTTCATGGAAATAGATGGGGAAACAGTGGAAACAGTGTCAGACTTTATTTTTTGGGGCTCCAAAATCACTACAGATGGTGACTGCAGCCATGAAATTAAAAGATGCTTACTCCTTGGAAGGAAAGTTATGACCAACCTAGATAGCATATTCAAAAGCAGAGACATTACTTTGCCGACTAAGGTCCATCTAGTCAAGGCTATGGTTTTTCCAGTAGTCATGTATGGATGTGAGAGTTGGACTGTAAAGAAAGCTGAGTGCTGAAGAATTGATGCTTTTGAACTGTGGTGTTGGAGAAGACTCTTGAGAGTCCCTTGGACTGCAAGGAGATCCAACCAGTCCATCCTAAAAGAGATCAGTCCTGGGATTTCTTTAGAGGGAATGATGCTAAAGCTGAAACTCCAGTACTTTGACCACCTCATGTGAAGAGTTGACTCGTTTGAAAAGACCCTGATGCTGGGAAAGATTGAGGGCAGAAGAAGAAGGGGACAACAGAGGATGAGATGGTTAGATGGCATCACCGACTCAATGCACATCAGTTTGGGTAAATTCTGGGAGTTGGTGATGGACAGGGAAGCCTGGCATACTGTGGTTTATGTGGTCGCAAAGAGTCGGACGTGACTGAGCGACTGAGCTGAACTGATGACTTTTAGCTTCAATTTGGAGATTTATAACTTGTGTGCATGTGCTTATGCAGTGGTGTCTGACTCTGCAACCCCGTGGATGTAGCCCACCAGGCCTCGCTGTCCATGGAATGTTCCAGGTAAGAAAGCAGGCTGCCATTTCTTCCTCCAGGGCATCTTTCTAACCTAGGAATTGAAGCTATATCTCCAGCATCTCCTGCATTGGCAGGCAGATTCTTTGCCACTGAGCCACTGCTGCTGCTGCTGCTGAGTCACTTCAGTCGTGTCCGACTCTGTGTGACCCCATAGACAGTAGCCTGCCAGGCTCCCCCGTCCACACTGGGGGCCCAATATATAACTTAAAGCATACTTATATAGTGCCTTATGATTTTTGAAACATGTCATTTAATTTGATCTTTTTGTCAACTCCAAGTAGGTGTGATAAGCTGGCCTGTGTACTTATGTTCCTTTCATCCATCAATCCAGCCATCCATTTACTGCATAACACATGTTTCACAATAACTTGTTGCATGAATATATATTTCAAATAAAATATTTATTTGGGTGTGCCAGGTCTTAGATTCCGCTGAAGCTGAATCTCCAATACTTTTGCCACCTGATGTAAAGAGCTGACTCATTGGAACAGACCTTGATACTGGAAAAGATTAAGGGCGTGAGGAGAAGAGGGCAACCGAGGATGAGATGGTTGATGGCATCATCAACTCAACAGACGTGAGTCTGAGCAAACTCCAAGGAGATGTGGACAGGGAAGCCTGGCGTGCTGCAGTGCACGGGGTTGCCAAGAGTCAGACGTGATTGAGCAACTGAACAACAACAAAGGTCTTTGTGGCACTTAGTTGTAGCACTTGAAATCTTAGTTGTAGCACTCAAAATCTTAGTTGTGGCATGCAGGGATCTAATTCTCTGAGTAGGGATCAAACCTGGGCCACTGCCACCGGGAGTGTGGTCTTAGCCACCGGACCAGCAGGCAAGTCCCTCAAACAAGATTTAGAATCTTTGGTCATACATAGGATGGTGTTTCTAAACATTTTTTAAATTATAAAATAAATAGGTGTAATAGTCATCTGTTAAAGTTTTTTTTACTTTTAAAAACTGGAGCAAAATAGATAGTACTTAAAATTTTGCCATTTTAACCATTTTTAAGTGTACAATTCAGTGGCATTTTTAATAATTGTAGGAACATCTCCACTATTTTTAAAACATTTTTCATCACCCCTAACAGATTACCCATTAAGCAATAGCTCTTCATTATTTCCTCCCCTAAGCTCCTTGTAATCCCAGGGACAGGGGAGCTTGGTGGGCTGCTGTCTATGGGGTCGCACAGAGTCGGACACAACCGAAGCGACTTAGCAGCAGCAGCAGCAGCAAGCTCCTTGTAATCTTTAATCTACTTTCCATTTCTGTGATTCGCTTATCATACGTATTTCATATAAATGAAATCATACAATATTTTTCCTTTTGTCTCTGGCTTAATCTTTTCTTGGTTCATCCATGTTGGAGCATGTAGAAGAACTTCAGTTCTTTTTATGAGGCTGAGTAATATCCTATTGTATGTATGTATATAATGTATTTTGCTTATCTGTTCATCTGTTTGATGGACATTTGGGTTGTTTCTAATAGTGTTTTTTTTTTTTTTTTTTTTTTTTTTTTAATTTTAATTTTAAAATCTTTAATTCTTACATGTCTAATAGTGTTTTAATGGTTTATAAGTTTATATGAGCAACACTTTTTGTTGCTTGAAACTTTTATTGATTTTTAATGTTTATTAAGTTTAAGACAGTTGATTTGTCCTTGAAATATTTTAAAGCTGTTCCTAGTAGCTTAAATTTTAACCCTAGTAGACTTATTTTCATTTCCTAGGTCAGCTATTTTAATTTTCTAATTACCTTGTTTTTTCTTTTTAATAATGTTCTTACAAAAATGTTTACAACCAGTTACTAGTGATAAAATTACAATACAATGTAGTAGAAAGAACATAGGATTAAAGTCAGAAGACCTAGAGCCTAATTCTAGCTGAGACATTAATAAGCCATATCAATTTAAACACCTTTATTTTCTCATTCCTTTCTTCTATTTTTAAAACAAGATAGGACTAAATGAGTGTTAAATTCATCGGTCAAAATTTTGTGGTTTCTGTCTTTGTAGAGGCGTTTATTGAATATTCACTTTAAATGAACAATTCTGGAAATACAGAAGAATGACATTTACACATTTTTAATTTTCAAAATCAATAATTCTAGGATTTCCATTCCAATACATGGCATTTCAGGTTTGAGACATGATGTTGAAATGTTCTATTACTTAAAAAAAAAAAAATTGAGTTACGGGAGAGAAGCTGGCTGCTCATAATAAGTATTTTTAGTTAACGTCAGTGCCTAAATTTACTGTTACTGTTAAAATTTATAGAACATTTTGCTCCCTCAGAACTGATTTTGGCATAAAACATGTTGACGAGTTTTCATGTGTTTTTGACCATAATATATTCTGTTGTCTGTTTTCAGATTTAGTTCACCTAGGCCTTTTTATGTTTCAGCTGTCCTTTTAACTCTCATTATGTATGGTAAGATGTGGGGTTTTTCAAATACACCAATACTCAGACAGTGATTTTACGTGTAGCTTATTTTGTGAGGACATAAAAGTCGGATTCACTCAGAAGAGCTTGAGAATTTATGGAAATTATGTCCTACCTACTTTCAAAAGTTAAAAGTGAACACAGATTGTTTAAAAGTGAAGTAGCAAAGTAAAGAGAATTTATATTAAGTCATAGGAACTAAGGCAAAGAGAAAACCATAACTGATTATATAACTCTTGGTCTGATGATGTGAAATATAATTGCTATCATTAGTTCTTCAAGAGAAAAATGTTTTTCTGGTCTTTGTTATTTTTTAATATTTTTTTTTTACTGAGAAGTATTTGTAGAAGATTTGAAATTCAGTGAAAAGTAAGTCTTCTTTCCTCCCCTGTATTTCAGTTGCTCAGTTCATTCTTAGGAGGCAATCATCATTTTACCAGTTTCTTGTGTGACCTTCTAGAGCTATTACATGTATCTAAAATAAAGTTTTCTTCAACACCTAAATCTTAACCCCAGACTTCAGCACTCAAATCTGCACCTATTTTTGTACTGGTACATATAGAATTTTCTCAATTAAAAATTTCTGTGTGATATTCCATTGTACAAATATCCTTTTACTTAATCAGTCTGAAATTGATGGATATTTAGGTTTTGGGGGAGGATATAAGGAATTTGTCAAGAGTATATGTACATTTAGAATTTCGATAGATGTTGCACACATATCTTTCAGAGATACTACTAATGTATACCTCTACCAGTGTTGTTTGAGAATGGTTGTTTATGCCCTCAACATAGTAGTTTATCTTTTTTGCCAATTTGATGTTTATTAAAATGACATCGCACAGTGTGATATTAACATTTTCTTGTTCTTTTCTCTTTTTAAAATGAGGTTGAATGCTTTTTGACTCATATTTCCTTTTCTATGAACTTGCTCTTCTTATTTTTTTGTTCATTTATTTATTAAGTGGTTGGTCTTATTAATCTGTGGGAATTCTTTCCATTTTAAGGAAGGTATTAGGCCTTCATGATACAGCAAATATTTTCCTCAGTTTGTCTTATTTTTTTGCCTCATAGAAATTAGATTTTTATGTTGTCAATTTTTTACTTTTTATTTTGTTTATGTGTCCTATTTCGACCTTCCCACTCCATGATTATTAACTTCTCTTTTTTTTTTCTTATGGAACTGTGAGCAAGTTTTATTTTATATTTAAATCTCTCCATCTGGAATTTATTGGTATGTAAACCAGGGCCTTGAGTTTTGAGTTTGGCAGAGGGCTTGTGATTAAAGAGGGCACTAGGTGATACCTCAGAAGACATTTAGGGGAAAATGTCAATGTACTCTCTGTTTGTTTGATTGATTTTTGGCTGCACTCCATGGCATGTGGGACCTCAGTTGCCCAACTAGGGATTGAACCCACACCCTCTGCATTGAAAGGCTGAGTCTTAACCACTGGACCACGGGGAAAGTCCCTGTTTTCCATCCTGTATCAGTCAAACTCTAAAAGCTAGTTGTATACTGGACAATTGGTGGAATATGGTAGGTAGTAGTATAGCTAACGCATTTTTCTTCTTGAATTTTGGGTTTTTTTGATTCATTTATTTAATAAATATTAAATATTTTTTGTTTAAATCGGCCAGAATTGGCTTCTGTTTGTAGTGAATGAATCCCTTTGGATGTCCACTTTTCTCTCTATAACCTCAAAAGAATTATTGTAGTTCCTTATTTCACTTGACATGTTAAATCCTTTTTTGTGTCCCAAATCAACATATTAAGCTCTATCACTCATGCTCCAAACCTGCTGCAATCTGTTTTAAATTAACAATGTCATGATTTTATCAAATATTTGACACATATAAAACCAAACCCATTTTCCCCTAAATTGGTTTTCTTTTTCTGTTTCATTTCTCTTAATGTCAGAACCTTTCTCAAAGACTAACTCATAATGACTATGTATCTAGTCAGTTGCCAAATTATTAATTCCATAAGTGGTATGCTCAAGTGTCAGCAAGTTGTTCTCTAAGAACTTGGAGATTAGAGATATAAATTTGCTCTCAGAATTAAACTATGTAATCTTCAAGATCCCTTACTAATAGTTGTTGTTTAGTCCCTAATATTAATTGTATGTTACAGAAACAATAGGAAGGCAGAATAAGCCCACTTGGGAATGTAAAACCTAGTTAGTTCCAGAGCCCCAGACAGCAGGGAGAGTCTCACTGTAGGAGTCCGCAGAGATGAATGAACTATCACCCTTCTCTATTCTTATTTCTTGGTCAAGATTCAAAGTTGGGGAGAGAGTATTCTGTTGACCTAACTTAGGTCAGTGTCTGACCCCAGGATGTGATAGCATCTGGGGAAAAAAATCAGTACAGTTATCTTTGGCTTATGCAAGAGGAGGCCCAGAGGCTTACCAAAACTGCCTACAATGGAAGAGGGGTGATTGCCTAAAAGAGATGGAGATGCTGCTAGGAAAGGGATATAGCTGCTGGGCAACCAAAAACAAGGGATGTACATTGTAATTTATGACTTGCTCAAAGTCTTATTATTAGGAAACAGCCTATTTAACTCCAGTCTTTGCTCTTATATGAATGAAGTGGTTCTCTGCTTGGAATGATTTTGCCTCCCAGGGGACATTTAGCATTGTGAAGATATTTTGCTCATCTCAACGCTGAGAACAGGTGCCACCGGCTTCTAGTGGATAAGGATCAGGTATACGGCCAAACATCCTAAAATGTACCTTACAGCCCCCAGTAACACAGAATGGACGGGGAAGCCTGGCATGCTGCAGTCCATGGGGTCGCAAAGAGTCGGACACGACTTAGCGACTGAACTGAACTGAAAATATCAGTAACGCTTAGGTTAGAAACTCTAACCTGAGAAAATATGGCCTGGGGCCACATTCTTTAAGTGTGTCTATCAGAAGTGTTAACATCCTATACAGTATGGTAGAAAAAGGAGGATCAAAATGGCGCTAACTTTGATTTAACCACTCAAGCCCTGTTCACGGGAATGAGGGTCCTAGTTAGATTGGTCCTGATAACTAATCCTAATTGTAGAAATGGTTGCATCAGGCTATCTCAATATGATGCTTTAGATATTTGAATCATAATGAACTCTGATTCTATGCACATCAATTATCAACCTGTTGATAGTTTGATTTCCTAATACTTTGGTTATAGCCAGATGGATAGAATTGTCTGGTCTCAATGGAAGTAATAGTTCTCATTGTAAATTTCTATATTGTCATTGTGATTTTTATACATCATTTCCTTCTGAGATTTGTTAGTGTCAGTTAATATACTTCCATAGTAATTTTGAACACCCAAATTTCTTTTTTTCCCCAGATTAAAACAAATTTATATATTTACTTGGCCATGCTGGGTCTTACTTGGAGCACCCAGGATCTCCAGTCTTCGTTGTGGCATGTAGGATCTTTAGTTTCAGCACGTGAACTCGTAATTGCAGCATGTGGGGTCTAGTTCCCTGACCCGTGATTGAACCCAGGCCCCCTACATTGGGAGTGTGGAGTCTTAGCCACTGGACCACCAAGGAAGTCCCTTTACCTGTTTTACTGAGAAATGAAAGTAGGAATAAAAAGAATAAAAGAGTCCCAGTTTTATTTATATAATTGACATACATCAATGTATAAACTTAAGGTTTACAGCCTAATGATTTGACTTACATTATATTGTAAATTACTGCAGTAAGTTTAGTTAGCATCCATCATTTCATATAGATACAATTAAAGCACAAAGAAAAAGTTTTTTCCTTGGGACAAGAACTGTTAGGATTTACTTTCTTGAATTTCATGTACATCATATGGCAGTGTTAACTATAATCATGCTGTACATTATCTCCCTGATCCTTATTTATCTTGTAACTGGAAATTTGTACCTTTCAACCACCTTTCTCTAATTGCCCCTCTCCCAACACTCTGTCTTTGGTAACCACAAATCTGACCTCATTTTCTATGAGTTTGTTTTAAATTCTATATAGAGAGATCGTACAGTGTGTTTCTCTGTGTGACATATTTCACTTAGCATAATGCTTCCAAGGCCCATCAATACTGTTGCAAATGGCAGGATTTCCTCAACCTGCCCCCTACCTCAGAGTCCTAACCACTGGACTGCCAGGGAAGTTCCCAGGATTTCCTCATTTTTTGTGTGTGCGGCTGAATAATATTTCATTGTATGTATGTATGTGTGTGTGTATAAATACATACACGTGTGTGTGTGTGTATATATATATATCACAACTTCTTCATCCAATAATCTGTTGGGTTTTCGGACACTCAAATTTCTGAGCTCCCAAGTTTATTTTATTTTTTAAAATATTTATTTATTTTGGCTGCATCAGGTCTTAGCTGTGGCATGTGGGATCTTTCCTTGCAGCATAAGCTTCTCTCTAGTTGTGGTGTATGCAGGTTCCAGAGCACATGGACTCTAGTTTGCAGCAGGTGGGCTCTCTAGTTGAGGCACACAAGCTCATTTGCATGGGATCTTGGTTCCCTGACCAGGGATCAAACCCCTGTCCCCTGCATTGGAAGGTGGATTCTTAACCACTGGACCACCAGGGAAGTGCCCTGAGCTTCCAAGTTTAAATTGATAAATTTTATCATAAATTTGTACAGGTAAATGTCACTATGGTAGTTTCAAGATGAATTCTTTGACACCCCTCCCATCAGGAAATGGGGTGTATTTTGTCCCCTTTTATTGAAAGTAATGTGCCTATAACTGCTTTGACCAATAGAGTTGTTACTCAATAGCTAAGTCACACTCAACTCTTTGTGACCCTATGGACTGCAGCACTTCAGGCTCTTCTGTCCTCCACTGTCCCCTGAGTTTGCTCAAATTCATGTCCACTGAGTTGGGGATGCTATCTAAGCATGTCATCCTCTGCCGCCCCCTTCTCTTTTTGTCTTTAATCTTTCCCAGCATCAGGGTCTTTTCCAATGAGTCAGTTCTTCACATCAAGTGGCCAAAGAATTGGAGTTTCAGCTTCAGCATCAGTCCTTCCAATGAATATTCAGGACTAATTTCCTTTAGGATTGACTGGTTTGATCTCTTTGCAATCCAAGGGACTCTCAAGAGTCTTCTTCAGCACCACAATTCAAAAGCATCAATTCTTTGATGTTCATATCTGTACGTGACTACTGGAAAAACCATAGCTTCAACTATATGGACTTTTTCTATTTTTTTAATTGGAGGCTAATTACAATATTGTAGTGGTTTTTGCCATACATTGACATGAATCAGTCATGGGTGTACATGTGTTCTCCATCCTGAACCCCCCTCCCACTTCCCTCGCCATCCCATCCCTCAGGGTCATCCCAGGGCACCAGCCCTGAGCACCCTTTCTCATCCATTGAACCTGGGCTGGCGATCTATTTTATTTATGGTAATATACAGGTTTCAATGCTATTCTCTCAAATCATCCCACCCTCGCCTTCTCCCATAGAGTCCAAAAGTCTGTTCTTTTCATCTGTGTCTCTTTTGCTGTCTTGCATAGGCTATACGGACTTTTACGGCAAAGTGACGTCTCTGTTTTTTAATAGGCTGTCTAGGTTTGTCATACTTCCCAGGTGGCTCAGTGGTAAAGAATCTGCCTACCAATGCAGGAGGTGTGAGTTCGATCCCTGAGTCAGGAAGATCCCTTGGAGGAGGAAATGGTAACCCACTCCAGTATTCTTGCCTGGAAAATCCCATGGACAGAGGAGCCTGGTGGCCTACAGTCCATGGGGTCTCAGAGAGTCAGACACAACTGAGCCACTGAGCACAGACATGCACGCATGCTAGGTTTGCCTTAGCTTTCCTTCCAAGGAGCACGCGTCTTTCCATGACTGCCATAACTGTCTACAGTGACTTTGGAGCCCCCCAAAATAAAATCTGTCACTGCTTCCACTCTCCCCCCTTCTATTTGCCATGAAATGATGGGGCTAGATGCCATGATCTTAATTTTTTAATGATGAATTTCAAGCCAGCTTTTTCACTCTTTCACCCTCATCAAGAGGCTCTTTAGTGCCTCTTTTCTTTCTGCCATTAGAGAAGTATTATCTGCATATCTGAGACTGTTGATATTTCTCCTGGCAGTCTTGATTCCAGCTTGTGCTTCAGCCAGCCCAGCATTTCACATGATGTATTCTGCATATGTTTAATAAGCAGGGTGACAATATATAGCCTTGTCATACTCCTTTCCCAATTTTGAACCAGTCTGTTGTTCCATGTCCAGTTCTGTTCCTTCTTGACCTGCATGCAAGTTTCTCAGGAGACAGATAAGGTGGTCTGGCACTCTCACCTCTTGAAGAATTTTCCAGTTTCTTGTGATCCACACAGTCAAAGGCTTTAGCCTAGTCAAATGAAACAAAAGTAGATGTTTCTCTGGAACTCTTTCGCTTTCTCTATGATCCAATGAATGTTGGCAATTTGATCTCTGGTTCCTCTGCCTTTTCTAAATCCAGCTTGGTTCATGTACTGCTGAAGCCTAGCTTGAAGGATTTTGAGCATAACCTTGCTAACATGTGAGATGAGCAGAATTAGTGGCTCAGATGGTAAAGAATCTGCCTGCAATGCAGAAGACCTGGGTTTGATCCCTGGGTTGTGAAGATTCCCCTGGAGGAGGGCATAGCAACCCACTCTAGTATTCTTGCCTGGAGAATCCCCAGGGACAGAGGAGCCTGGCAGGCTACAGTCCCTGGGGTTGTAAAGAGTCGGACATGACTGAGCGACTCAGCACAGCACATATAAGAGTTTAAACATTCTTTGGCGTTGCCTTTGGTTGGGACTGGAATGAAAACTGTGACCACTGCTGAGTTTTCTAAATTTGCTGACATATTGAGTGCAGCAGTTTCACAGTATCATCTTTTAGGATTTGAAATAGCTCAGCTGGAATTCCATCACCTCCACTAGCTGTGTTTATAGCAATGTTTCCTAAGACCTACTTGACTTTGCCTCCAGGATGTCCAACTGTAGATGAGTAACCACACCATCATGATTATTTGGGTCATTGAGACCTTTCTTGTATAGTTCTTCTGTGTATTCTTGCCACCTCTTCTTAATCTCTTCTGCTTCTATTAGGCCCTTACCATACCATAGAATTAATGCTATTGATTTATGACACCAGTTCACACCTTCTGTCTTTTTCATTGAAACACTCATTCTTGGAACTCTCAGGTACCATGTAAGACATCTGATTACCATAAGACTATTATAATAGAGACATTATGTGTGGACATTCGAGTTGACAGTTCCAGCTGAGCTCTCGGTTAATAACCTGCCTCAGCACAATCAAATATCTTGAAAATAATTTATATATTAGTCATTTTCCACTCAAGTTTTTTTCAGTATCACTGGAAAAAAAGGTAGAATGTGAATGAGTCTCTGGACATCTAGCCTAGTTGAGCCTTCAAATAATTTTATGCCTAACCAACTGCTATTAGACTCCAACCTTATGAGACCTACAAGTGAGAACCACCTATGTGAGCCCAGTCAACCTACAGGGCTGTGAAATACAGTAAAGTGGGTTTTTAAAGTAATTTTTGTGCTCTACCTATAATGTTCTATTTTAATTATCCTAATTGTTTTCAAATTTGTTCCTCAGTTGCAAGGTAGAGGTTTTTTTTTTAATTTTTATTGGAATATAGTTGATTTACAATGTATTAGTTTCAGGTATATAGCAAAGTGAATCAGTAATACATATACATGTGTCCACTCTTTTTTAGATCCTTTTCCCATAGAGACCATTTCAGAGTGCTGAGTAGAGTTCCCTTGCTATACAGTAGACCCTTTTTAAGGCGGTCTTTGCTCTAGCCACTGTCTGGCAGTCATTTGTTTCGCAGCAATAGATAGCCACTGTACTTAGCTGTGAGCCTCTCTGGGTGGTTTACTGGTCTGAAGTGTCACCAGGTGCCCTGTTAGAATGTCCGACCTTCCTATAGAGTGTCTTAGCCTCCTCTGGTCATCTTCACTTCCACTGACACCGCTCTTTTCTGTACTCCTTATCTCCCGCTGCCCAGCTGACCTTCCAGCTTTCAGTGTTTCTTCTGAAAGACTATTTGTGTATTAAATTTTCTTAAAATACAGTTTTCATGTCTCTTTCAAAGTCAATATTTCTGCCAACACTTACAACATAATTGTAATTCCATCTCCCAGTACTCTAATCTTGAGCTTTTGCCATGCCCGTAAGCTTAATACCTTAAAGATTCATGAAATTATTTTTTCCAGAGATACAAAGTTCCAGGATTTTATATGACACCTGAAAAAGATATTTGATAGTTTTATATATGAATGGTCCAAGTTTATTTTGCATCGATATTTTGGCTTAGTGCCTTTGTACAAATAACTGCAATACATTGTACTGACATTTAGGTATATGGAGGTTCTTCAAATCTTAATAGTCCCCAACTTGCAAAATTACTGGAAACCACGTGTGCTATATTGGTGCCAGATATGTCATTTATAGATCACTCTTTCATAAGCCAGTAAGTCAATTCATATGCCCAAATCATTTCCCTTCTGGAAAAGCTACATTGTATCAGCATGGTTACCATGTGTGGTAATTGATAATGTCTGTGCCACATGGCTTACTTTACCCTTGTCCAACCCAGCTATTCTACCACCTATGATTACCATATGTTACAGCACTCTAGGTTAATGGAATCATTTCCATCTTCCCCTCTAGTCACAAATGTCATTGTGGCTCAATTCCATCAGCTCCACACTCAATGAAGAATGAAGTACTATCTGAGAACAGGAAATAACTTTGTGAGTTTTCATATTTGGTTGTCTGCTTCCTTTTCATTTAAAAAAGCAGCTGGACTTTTAATGAATGCTCTGGATTGGGTAATGGGCATCTGCTGACTAAAAGAATACAATTAATATTACTCTTTAATTCTTGCTTGTATTTAGTCTAAATAAATATATAAAGGGTATTAAAATTAGATGGTTATAGACTTTTTTTTAATCACCATAAAGTGCTTTTCAGTTTTTATAAAGTAAAAACTAGAAGCAAAATATTGAAGTGGATTTTTAAAAAGGAGTCAATTCATTTGAGAAGGACCATTTATTATAGAAGGAATATATTACATCTCAGCCACTTATAATATCCTTATCAGAAATTGCCATCAACCCCTGCCCTCTTCCTGTTTCATAAGCATGTCATAGTAAGTTAAAAAAAGTTTGATTCCTCAAAGAACTAAGCAAAATAAAAACAAAAGTTTGTTATTATCAGTGGTTAACGCATTAAGAAAAAAAAGTTAGAACCTGTTTTGGGGACTTCTTTGCTTTTTAAAACTGATGCAAATAGTGCATGTGGGCCTGTTATTACCTGATGTGAATTCTAATTTTGACAGCTATGGACTGTTGCTGCAATATGACCATAGTAGCCAGCAAAAGAAGAGGAATAAAAATTAATATAGTAGTAATAGTTTTGGCAGCAAATTGATGTGATTTAACAGTTCTTAAATCACAACTATTCATACAATAGAATACTACTCATCAATAAACAAAGACAACTACTGATAAACACAACAACATGGGTGAATCTCAAAAACACGCTGAATGAGAAAAGTCTAGGCACAAAAGAGAACATACCTCATGATTCCATTTATATGAAATTCTAGAATAGGCAAAACTAATCTATAGTTCATTATCCTTATCTTCTACTTCTTCCAGGATGTAGAAGATGTAGGTAGGGTATATTGAGAAGGGAGGAAAATGCTCTTATTTGAAAACATTTATGTGCTCAGTTTTTTCAGTTGACAGGTATTCTCTTGCTCCCTACTAGTCTGTTTGACAATGCAATCAAATTAATATCTCCAAAGTACTTATTTATTAGTTATCCTTCCATCAATTTAAAAAATATGAATGGAACATTTCTCTAGGCACAGATCAGAGATATATGTAAGTCCCCTTCACAGTTTCCCCAATTATTATTAACATTTTACATTAGTGAGGTACATCTGTTACAACTGATGAGCCCATATTGATATATTATTATTAACCAAAGTACATAGTTTACACTTGGGTTCACTCTGTGTTATATGTCCTGTGGTTTTTGGCAAATGTCTAATAATCTGTATCTACCATTATAGTATCATACAGAATAGTCTTTGCTTCCCTCAAAATCCTATGTTCTGTCTATTCATCTTTACCCTCCCTACCTTTGAACCACTGGCAACCTATTCATAATTTTTTAAGGTTTTAAAAATAAAATGTATTTCTTAAAAGTTAACATATGCATAATAGGAAATCATTTACTGCTATCTTCAAGTAAACTCACTGTTCAAGAAGCACCTTTGAGAACCTAGACTTGCTTTAATGTCAACTTAATCCATTTATAATTGTTTTATATATTTTTATCACTCTTTAAAATATTATTTGTTATTGTATTAACTGAGATCCAGTTAAGAAAACAGAGGGAATAGAATACAGGAAATTAGTTACACACATGATAGGAGAGCTAAAAAGCCAAAAGGGAAGGTACAGCAGTATCTTAGTCTGACTGGGGTGCTATAATGAAAAAATCATAAGTGGGGTGGCTTACAGCCACAGAAGTTTATTTCTCACAGTTCTGGAGGCTGGAGTTCAGTAATCAGGGTGCTGGCAGATTCAGTGTTTGGGACAGACAGTGGTCTTCTTACTGTGTTTTCACATTTGGAAAGGGAGAGGTGTCTCTCTTGCACCTCATCTTTAATGGCACTAATCCCATTCATGAGGGCTGTGCCCTCATAACCTAATTACCTTCCAAAGACCCTCACCTCCTAATTCATACCTTCACCTTGGGGGTTAGGATTTAAACATACGAATTTTTGGAGCACACAAATCATCCATCCATAGCAGGCAAGATTAGGCAGCTAAAGCCAGCCACCATCTCTAGGCTGATGGACAAATGGAAGATGATGTTTCTGGAGCTCTAGGACTGGTGTCAAAGAGAAAAGCTGGAAGGACAGGTTCAGGGGGAGCAAAGCTATAAAGGAGAGCCAGCGAGCATTAGGACTGAGGTAGGGTACAGGGAAGAAATATCTTGGCTTTTTGCCTTTCCTTCCACCTTCTAGTTTCCTGCTGATGTCTCCCACTGGGCAAATCGCAGCTGGAACTCAGCTGTCCAGGAACCTGGTGAATACAGCTTGAAAGAGTCAGCACCCCTGTAATACCAAGGAGAGCAAAGTAGGGGAAGAAATGGATGTGAGAACAAAAAAAGGACTAAGCAGTAATCAATTCTTTTTAACTTTTAAAATAAACCTTACTGAGGTATAATTTATGTAACAAAACACTTATTTAAATTGTACACTTGGATCCTTTTTGACAAATGAATACACCTATATAAAACACCCAGTTAAGATATAGAACATTCTAATCCCTCCCACTAAGTTCCACTTACTCCTTTTCCATGAATCCTCTACTCCACGTCAGTCCTAGACAACCACTAATCTGCTTTCTGTGACTATAGATTAGTTTTGCCTATTCTAGAATTTCATATAAATGGAATCATGAGGTATGTTCTCTTTTGTACCTAGATTTTTCTCATTCATCATGTTTTTGAGATTCACCCATGTTGTTGTGTTTATCATAGCTTTTTTTTTATTGTTGAGTAGTATTCTATTGTATGAATACGCCACAATTTGTTTATCCGTTCACTATTGATGTACACCTGGGTTTTGTCCAAGTTTGAGCTGTTATGAATAAAACTATTATAAAAAATTTATATACAAGGGTTTTTTTGGTGATGTGGTCTGTGTCTGTGTTTGGTGGACACGTTTTCATTTCTTGTGGGTAAATATCTGGGAGATGGATTACTGGGTCATGTAAGAAACTGCCCAACTCAACACTTTTATTTAACCTTTTTTTAAGATTTTATGATTTTGGCCATGCCTCATGGCTTGTGGGATCTTAGTCCCCCAACTGAGGATTGAACCTGGGCCCTCGGCAGTGAAAGCACCAAATCCTAACCACTAGACCACCGTGGGATTCCCCTTTTTAATCTTGAAATATCATCCTTAATCATGAATGTCCTTGAAAGAACATGTGCATTTCCTCCAAAGAGCTAAGGCTTAGAGAGAGAACAATTCTTATGACAAATCTAAAAAAAAAAAAAAAAAAAACTTCGAAAAAGTTAAATGCTCTTAATACATATGTTTCTTATAGATCTATTTTAAAATAGACAACAAGAAAGGGGATTAGGGAAGTATAAGAGGAGAAGAACTGAAAAGGAAAGTAAAGCAAAGCAAAATAATGACTAAAAAGACTTGACAATGGCAGAATCATCCTACACAGCTGCTCTGAGATCCCAGCAGTGCTGTCAGCCACCTTCTGGAGAAGCTCCTCTGTCAAATGGATGCAGCAGGATCCATATTGATCTTTTGTAAAGGAATATCATCATTAATATAAGCAAACACACCTCTCATTTATGGTAATGTAGAGGTGTAGGCTTTTTCTTTTACTCTTAGTAGTAATGTTTCCCCAACACATAACACTTCCTTTTGATATGTGGGTTGAGTCATAAATTAACGTCACAAATAAATGTCACCTAGACGAGGGAGGCAACTACATTACAAAGTAGGAAGGTGTAGCTTAGATGTGAATTGTTAACAGTTGACAGATTTGTGCTCTTGAACTAAATGTCATTGTGTCACATTCTGAGATATTAAATAGTTGTTGGAATGTAAAATTGCGGACATTTAGGTTTTGTAGCCTTGTAAGTTATGTCAATCTTTTCTAGACATTCTGAAATGGAAATGAACAGGTGGATTGAAAACAAAGGCAAATGAAGAGTTTAAAGACTTTCTTGGCATCACATAAAGAAGTCGCTCTACACTAGTGATGTTTTAAACAAAACATGTATAAATACAGTTAGCTTGTCTGGAAACAGACTTATTTATTGGGTCTTACCATTTACCTTTGAGACAAAAATAAGTAGTTATAGAGGACTCATGCATTACTCAGTATACACTTTCTATCATGTATTATTTAATCTCAAGCTAAGAGAATGGACGTCTATTTTACATGATGCTATAATGTACATTAGTGAGCTCAACCCACTTATTCTTAAAATAACAGTATCACATCAGGGATTTAGAATACAGTATTATATGAAAACAGTTGGCAGGGAGACTCCTTCTGCCATTAATAACTGACTAGAAATGTTATTTCAGATCCTAAATCCAACTGAAATCCAGAAGGAATAAATGGAGAGGATGGGGTGGATATTTTGTGAACATGTTTTTCAAAGTAGAGAAAGAATCACTATATTTTTGCTGAATTATATGTTGCCATGGACATGGCAGTATGCAGTAATGATGCTGTCATCTATACAGCTGTATAACAACTCAGCTTCTCCCTCTCCCACTCCCCTCAGTAAGGCTTGAAAATAATAGGTTTGTGTGTAGTTTGGTAAGAAAATTAGAATAATTTAAAGTTGTTTCAGTTTCAGTCTACAAAAATAGAGACTCAGGGGGATGGGGAAGAAGAGCAAACAAAATGTACCAAAAAATACAGATTATGTAATAAAGTATATATTTGTTGTTGAGTCACTAAGTCATGTCGGACTCTTTTGCGACTCCATGGACTGTAGCCCCTCGGTTCCTGGGGTTTCCCAGGCAAGAATACTGGAGGGGCTTGCCTGCAGACACTCAAGAAGGGTGTCTTGATGTGCTGGAAATCTGATGGCTTAGTCCTTGTTGCATCACAATATCTTCAAGTCTCAGTTTGTTCATCCATGGAATGGAATCATGGTAATACCTTCTACCTGGAGGCGCTATTATAAGGATTAAGGGGATGAATATAACGCATACACTATAAAGCTTTTTGAAAATAAGGCTTGATAGATGTATTACACTGCTGAGTCTTCAAAGTCAGAGAAGAGTACAGGGAAAAGGGTCTAGAAAGGCTCTAGAAGCTGACAATCTGGGTTCCAATTCCAATGCCACGACTAGGAGTTTCCACACCTTGAAAAAAGAAATGCACTTAATCCTGCTTCCTCTTCTGGGGAAGTGAGGCTAACACCACTTCACAGAATCAGATGAGAGAATGGAGGCAAAGGCACCCACCTTTGTAGATGTTGAATGCCTTCCCCTGCAAACTACTTATTAATGTCATCGACAGTAGAAGGTTTTCACACTGTGGCATCATTCCGCACATACGGACCCTAAGACAAGACAGGACAGATAAGGAAAACTGAGGTGAATCCAAATCAGGGGAGACCAACAGCTAGACCGGGCGAACGTCTTAGTTCCCTCTTAACCACTTTGAGGTTAGGGTATCCACACAATGAAGGCATTCAGAGTTGGAGAGGGGACTAAGTCTAGTGCCCCTTTCGACTCCGTGGACTCGACGGGAGGGACCCTGAAATTCCTCCTTAGAGGCCGGTTGCCATGGCGACGGTCTCTAGGCAGCTTGGGCTGCTCTCTCAGTAGGGCTAGAGGGTGGGCCTCCGCCGGACCCCGCGCGCGCGCCCGAGACCAACTTTCCCTCCAGACCCGCGAGGGGCGGCGCGCTCCGCCCCCCGGCCCCGGGCCGCGCACGTCCGGGCTCGGCGGCGCGCACGCCTGCGGGAGCCCTCTCCAGGCAACCTAGTGCTGATCGCTCGTGCCGGTGCGGCCGTTAACCGCCCTTGCGGGAGCCGGAGGCTCGCCAGCAGCCCCCCTCCCCTTCCTGGGCCTCCCCCACCCGTTTCCCTGGTCGGCCCTGGGGCATGAGCAGCGATGGCCGGCTGCACCCCTGAGGAGAAAACTTACCGGCGCTTCCTGGAGCTATTCCTGGGCGAGTTTCGCGGACCGTGCGGCGGCGGCGAGCCCCAGCCGGAACCCGAACCCGAAGAGTCGGAGCCCGAGCCCGAACTGGTGGCGGCTGAGGCGCGCGAGGCGTCGGTCGAGGAAGCCGGGGAGGCGGCGGCCGCGGGGGCCGCGTCGGAGGAGGGGGAGCAGGAGCAGGAGCGAGAAGACCCCGAGCCCGAGGAGGAGGCGGTGGAGGAGGAGGCGGCGGCGGCGGCGGCGGGCGAGGAGGCGGCGGCCCGGGGGCAGTCGGCCGTGCCGCCGCCGCAGCCCCGGCTGCCGCCGCTGCCCCCGCTGCCGCGGCCACTGTCGGAGCGCATCACCCGCGAGGAGGTGGAGGGCGAGAGCCTGGACCTGTGCCTGCAGCAGCTCTACAAATAGTTAAGTAGCGGGGCTCGGCCGGGGGGTGGGCCGCCGTCCCCGCCGCGCCGGCCTCGACGCGGCTCCCTCTGCCGCTCGAACTGCTCGCTTTTCCGCTCCGCATTCCCCCGCCCGCCTCACGCCGGCGCCCTGGCGAGGCTGGAAGCGCCCCCGCTGCTCGGACTCGGGCGGTCGGCGGCGAGATGCCCACGCCCGCCGCGGCCCCCGCGCCTCCCGCCGGGCCCGGGAGCCGCCCCCCGCGCCCTCCCGCCGGGCCCCGGGCTTCCCGCTTCTCCCTGGCCGCCCACTTCTTTCTCCACTTCTCACACCTTTTCTGCTTGGTGCCTGGGAAGGTCCTTCCTTCTAGTCTTGAGAGCTCCCTCTTCCCAGCCCTCTCCTTCCTCCTGGAGGTTTTCCTCCCACCCGGGTCTGTCTTTTTCCCGGCGCGAGTCGCCCCCCCTGTTGTTTGGCGGCGGAGAGACGCGGTCTCCTTTCTAGGCAGGAGCTGCTTTGCTGGGTGCCTCCTGCGTAACCGCAACAAAGATGATAATCCCGGCCCCAGATCCACAAGAGGGGAGACTGGAGTCGATATTCTTCTGTTGGGCGCTCAGTGTTGAAAGTGTAGATGGCTTAATATACGGAAGCTTCGTATCGTAGTTTAATGATAACTTGATAACTCATAATTGAGGGAGGTGGGAAGGAAATGAGGAGGGACGATAAGGAAAATTTTACCTGCAAGCCTTCAGGTGAAACACAGAGTCGCAATTCGTTAAAGTGGAAAACTCTGGCTGGTTTGATAAAATTGCAATTAGGTGCAGTATTTTCAGTCCATTAAGTAGATGGGGTAGAGAGAAAGCAGATGGCTTAGCTACACAGATGAAAGTCTAAAATAGAAAGGTCAAGGCTTTGCCTTTCATCCCAGTTTTTATGGGCCTGAAATAGAAGCAGTTTACAATTGCGTTTCTTTCTAAATGGAATTGTTCTGAAATAATGACAGAGGAGAATACTAACAAGTTTCTGAGAACACTGGTAAATCTCGGGAGCCTTTTGCCATTCTGCTGATAGTTGTAATGAAAGATGTTACTCTGTCCCCATCAAAAAGTTTACTACTGCAAGATTCACTGCAGTTAAGATCACTTCTTGGATTTTTTTAAAAGCTTAGATTAAGAAAAGGACCTGGAAAGTAAAGGTTTTGTCTTCTTCCAACCTAACAGACACCTGATCAAATCATTCTTCCTGTTAAAACAGAAGCTTGTCAACAAGAAAAAACACTGAACATATATGCTGTAAAAGTGGACTGTGTTGATGTGTCCCATACTTTATACACTATTGAAATTTCAATTTTGAAATCCTATCTGGTTACCAAAGTAATACTGCTTTTGGGGAAATGTGAAATGGCATGTAAAAACATCTTAGGAGTATTTCTTCCTAGTGTTTGTAAACAACTGTAGAATAGAGTTTATGAAATATCATTTTTAATACTATATAGACACTTAAGACTTCTTGCTTAAAATAAAATGGAATTGTTTAATGAAGTGGAAAGATTTATCTTAGCATCAGACTAACTCTACTTTGACAATTTTACCTTTACAAATGAATTAAAGAAATACACATTTAAACATTAGAGAAGGTCCATTTCAAAAAAAGAGTTATTAGTTTAGAAATATGTACCATTCAAGGTTTTTTAAAAATGAAATCTGTATGAAGATGATGGTAGGTAGATGTGTGTTTTGCCACATGGAAGGGAAGCAAGATTTTCAATACATGTATAAACCAGAAAAGTATTCAGATTATAAAATGACCATCTAATTGAGAAAGTTTAGATTTGAAGTAAAACTAGCAAAATTGAAATTGGAAAACATTAGATTTCATCATGTATACTGTTTTGTGCAGAAGCTATTATGTTTTACTCAGATATAAAATGCCTGGCTTGTTTATGTAAAGTATCTTCAAGGTTGTTAACAGACTGAAAAAAACAAAACCCAAAAACCTAAAAGTCTCACAGTTTAAAAACACATACTTTTTGTGCTTTATTATTTATGAAAGAAAATCATACAACTTGGCCACAAGAATAAGTACTGGAAGGCATTGTAGAGATAGATCGTTTTCCTGTTCGCTTCGTTTTACAGAAGAGAAAACTGAGGATCCCGATTCAGAAATGACAAATTATGTACAAATGGTTTTCCAGCATTTTTTAATATAATTTTTGAACCTCAAAACTCTCAGAGTTGTCAAATTTCCTAGGAAAAGTTGAGTAATCAGATTTCCTAGGAAACACTTTGAAATCATTCTGATTAGGAATATGTTGGAATTACTAATTTGGTGGAGGTGAAGTTTTTTTTTTTTCCAAAATATTTTCTCAGATACCCACTCTCTCTTTATTTTGGGAATTTTTAATATTCTTTAGAAACTGTCATGCTTGTTAGAGTGTGCTAAAATACTTAAATGAAATTACTTGAAATATATATTCACCAATTTCACATTTGAAACTAATGTAAGAAGAAACTAGAGCCAGTTTCATAAGTCTCTAGCCTATTTTTTCTGTCAGTGTTTTATAAATATATAATATGAAGCTACAGAAAAAAATAGAGGTGCTTACTTTCTCAATACTGTTTATGTAAATACTGGCTGAAATTTTACTTCAAAAACTATAGTGAATGTTTTTCTCAGTATTTTGCTTCTCTCAGAGTTTAAGAACAGAAGATATATTTATCATTCTTCATTTTGGTAAACTCAAAGCTTAGGATTAGCTTGAGATAAGCAGTTACTTAGGTAAGTAAAGGATCAAGGTTTAAATGGACAAAATATAATTAGCAACTTAAAAGTTTTTCAGTATTTGTGACAGAGTTTTTGCTGTTAGGCTTAAAATGGGAACTATGTACTTAATATTTCTCTACTAGATAAAAAAATATAACATTTTGAAAGAAAAATTATTTGAAATGTTAAAAATCCCCTAGGATGAGAAAGATCTCTGTTGTAGGCTATAAATACTTTTTTTTAAAGGACCATTTAAACAATTTTGTTTCAAATAATTAAATCTTTAAGAATGAATAATAAATTCAGTCAGTTCCTTAGAACTGTTTAACTGAATTAGTCTATTCCATGTCAATAAAAAATTCCAGTGATTTGCAATCTTCAGCTGCTCATGTAAAAATTATCTCCTTTACTCCTGTAAACTAAAATGCCCCCCAAGAGAGTAAAATAAATTCTAATGATGCAAAATTAGGATTTTTGAGGTTAATGGATCTCTTTGAAAAGGTGGAGGTGAGATATTTTATAGCTTTGAAATAATTTCAGATAAAATTTATAGCTGATCTTATAGCAGATATGAATAACCTTGGATAGGTTGCGTAGGTCAATGCTGTATTTTATTTCTCTATATTATTGTATGGAGGATAAATCTATTTGTTTTAACCCAGAAGAAACAAATACTCTGAAGTCTGTAAGAGCTACATGTCAGTACATTTTTAGAGCAGTTGTCTCCTCAGTTATTCATTTAGTCTGGATTGGACTTCTCAAGGAGGGGGAGATATTTTGGTAGCCTGGCAAAGTTAAATACTTGCAGATGGTTTAGAGTAGTAATGAGGGTGGCCACTTTAAAAATGCCTTGGGAAAGAAAATCATTGTTTATAGACACTAATAATTCAGTTGTATTGAATTATGTGACTCATTAATGACTTTGAGATAGATTAGAAAGCCATTAAACTTTGTGTATATATATGAAAAAATACATGGATGGGAGTTATGCCACTGATTTAGAATACCCCCCCCCTTTTTTTATTCTTAAAACTAGTAAGAAGTAGCAGAAAAAAGAAAATAGCAACCATTCGGCGTAAGCCATAATTTTCGCGGTTTTCTCCTACGTCTTAGACTGCCACTTCTCTGTGAGCTTTTACTACTCTGCCTATGGGGTCGCAAAGAGTCAGACACGACTGAGCGACTGAACTGAACTGAACTGAAGCCTTTTATATTGTTTGGTCCTTGGCCTTTCAAGTTTGGTTGGCTTGTTGTCTGTGGCCAAAATCAGCCTCTCCTGTGATTTTGATTATTGTAGTTATGCTAATAGCTCCCATCTCTGCCTCCATCCTTGCTTTGACTGCTAATGGAAGGCTCTACCTAGATGTCTAAAAGTTTTCTCAAATTAAACTGTCCAAAGCTGAATTTGATCTTCCATCTCTCTCTGTCTCCCCCACAGAAGACAAAACTTGATTCTCTTTTTGATGGGTTTATCCTTGATTTCTCCTTCTCTCCTCCTCACATTCAGTCAGATTTTGCCTTCTACTTCAGTTCAGTTGCTCAGTCGTGTCCGAGTCTTAGCAACTCCATGAATTGCAGCACACCAGGCCTCCCTGTCCATCACTAACTCCTGGAGTTCACTTAAACTCACGTCCATCGAGTCCGTGATGCCACCCAGCCATCTCATCCTCTGTCGTCCCCTTCTCCTCCTGCCCTCAATCCCTCCCAGCATCAGAGTCTTTTCCAGTGAGACAACTCTTTGCATGAGGTGGCCAAAATACTGGAGTTTCAGCTTTAGCATCATTCCTTCCAAAGAAATCCCAGGGCTGATCTCCTTCAGAATGGACTGGTTGGATCTCTTTGCAGTCCAGGGGACTCTCAGGAGTCTTCTCCAATACCCCAGTTCAAAAGCATCAATTCTTCGGCGCTCAGCTTTCTTCACAGTCCGACTCTCACATCCATACATGACCACAGGAAAAACCATAGCCTTGACTAGATGGACCTTTGTTGCCTTATAAATACTTCCTAAATATGGCCCTCACCATCCCTACTGTCATTGCTATTTTTTCCCAGTCTTCTCCAATATATTCTCCCCAGTGTATTAATAGTAAAGTGATTTCTCTAGAATCTAGATTATGTAGATTGATTGTCACCCATTGCCTAAATATTTTACTGTTTACCTGGTATTAGCCAAACTGAGGTCGAAGGCACAGTTCTCCAGTCAGACACAGCCGAGTCTGCCTGAGGCAGAAGTTGCTAGGGGTTACGGTCCAACTATAAGTCAGAGGGAAGAGTCTGCATAAGACCACCCTCACTTCTGACACTGATTATAATTTTCAGCTTTCTCAAAACTACTTTCAGATTTGATAATTTACTAGAAAGATTCACAGAACTCACTGAAAGCTTAATATATTAATGGATTATGGTTCAGTGTAAGGAAAAGCTAGAACTTAGAACCAGCCAAAGTAAGGGATGCATGAGCTGCAATCTGGAGGGTTTCAGATGTGAAGCTTCCATTGTCCTCAGGGATGTGTTCCTCTCTCATGGAGTCTTGCTGGCCCAAAAAGTTCACCTAAGTTTCGCTGTCCAGTTTTTATTGGAATTTATTGGTAGATTGCTCACGTGGTTGAACTTATTAATAGTTTCGAGTCTCCCACTCCAGGCTGATACCATGGGATCCAAAGGGCCCGCCGTGAATAACAAAGACACTCCTATTACTCTAGAAATTCCAGGGATTTAGAGGTTACCTTCCAGGAGTTGGGGACAAAGGCCAGACTTCTTTTAGGCAAGGCCAGTTCTTTATTGTATATCTTCATTGCCTATTTCTCCATTGCCCTACAGATAAAATCCAAACAAGCCTTTATAATCTTATCAGCCCCATCCCTGAATCACTGTCCACCCACTCCATCCCACCCCTAGAAACTGTACTTCAGCTGTTTTGGACTATTAATATATTAGTTTGAATGCACGGTGTTTGCTCTTACCTCTGCACCTTTGGACATAACACGCTTGATCTACCCTGCTCTCCCACTCTGTCCAGTCTGTCCAGTCTTTAACCTGTTGTTCAGGTCTCCATCTCACATCACGTCCTTTGTTCACCAGCCCCACACTCACAATGAATTAGATGTCTCTTCCGTGTCTCCTTATAGAATACCTAGTGCTTATTCCCCTTGTTCAGTTCAGTCGCTCAGTCGTGTCCGACTCTTTGTGACCCCATGAGTCACAGGACGCCAGGCCTCCCTGACCATCACCAACTCCCAGAGTTTACCCAAACTCATGTACATTAAGTCGGTGATGCCATCCAGCTATCTCATCCTCTGTCATCCCCTTCTTCTCCTGCCCTCAATCTTTCCCAGCATCAGGGTCTTTTCCAATGAGTCAACTCTTCATATGAGGTGGCCAAAGTATTGGAGTTTCAGCTTCAGCATCAGTCCTTCCAATGAACACCCAGGGCTGATCTCCTTTAGGATGGACTGGATGGATCTCCTTGCAGTCCAAGGGACTCTCAAGAGTCTTCTCCAACACCACAGTTCAAAAGCATCAATTCTTCAGCGCTCAGCTTTCTTCACAGTCCAACTCACATCCATAATAACAACTGGAAAAACCATAGCCTTGACTAGTGGACTTTTGTTGGCAAAGTAGTCTCTGCTTTTTAATATGGTATCTAGGTTGGTCATAACTTTCCTTCCAAGGAGTAAGCATCTTTTAATTTCATGGCTGGAATCACCATCTGCAGTGATTTTGGAGCCCAAAAAACTAAAGTCTGACACTGGTTCCACTGTTTCTCCATCTATTTTCCATGAAGTGATGGGACCAGATGCCATGATCTTTGTTTTCTGAATGTTGAGCTTTAAGCCAACTTTCTCACTCTGCTCCTTCACTTTCATCAGAGGCTTTTCAGTTCCTCTTCACTTTCTGCCATAAGGGTGGTGTCATCTGCGTATCTGAGGTTATTGATATTTCTCCTAGCAATCTTGATTCCATCTTGTGCTTCATCCAGTCCAGCATTTCTCATGATGTACTCTGCATATAATTAAATAAGCAGGGTGACAATATACAGCCTTGACACACTCCTTTTCCTATTTGGAACCAGTCTGTTGTTCCATGTCCAGTTCTAACTGCTGCATCCTTACCTGCATATAGATTTCTCAAGAGGCAGGTCAGGTGGTCTGGTATTCCCATCTCTTTCAGAGTTTTCCACAGTTTATTGTGATCCACACAGTCAAAGGCTTTGGCATAGTCAATAAAGCAGAAATAGATGTTTTTCTGGAACTCTTCTTGCTTTTTCGATGATCCAGCAGATGTTGGCAATTTGATCTCTGGTTCCTCTGCCTTTTCTAAAACCAGCTTGAACATCAGGGAGTTCACGGTTCACGTATTGCTGAAGCCTGGCTTGGAGAATTTTGAGCATTACTTTACTAGCGTGTGAGATGAGTGCAATTGTGCGGTAGTTTGAGCATTCTTTGGCATTGCCTTTCTTTGGGATTGGAATGAAAACTGACCTTTTCCAGTCCTGTGGCCACTGCTGAGTTTTCCAAATTTGCTGGTATACTGAGTGCAGCACTTTCACAGGAATTCCATCACCTCCACTAGCTTTGTTCGTAGTGATGCTTTCTAAGGCCCACTTGACTTCACATGCCAGGATGTCTGGCTCTAGGTGAGTGATCACACCATCGTGATTATCTGGGTCATGAAGATCTTTTTTGTACAGTTCTTCCGTGTATTCTTGCCACCTCTTCTTAATATCTTCTGCTTCTGTTTGGTCCATACCCTTTCTGCTCTTTATCAAGCCCATCTTTGCATGAAATGTTCCCTTGGTATCTCTAATTTTCTTGAAGAGATCTCTAGTGTTTTCCACTCTGTTGTTTTCCTCTATTTCCTTGCATTGATCCTTGAGGAAGGCTTTCTTATCTCTCCTTGTTATTCTTTGAAACTCTGCATTCAGATGCTTATATCTTTCCTTTTCTCCTTTGCTTTTCACTTCTCTTCTTTTCACAGGTATTTGTAAGGCCTCCTCTTGTAGCACTTGTTTAATTTTTTTTTTCCCCGCAGATATTTATGTATCATGACTAGTGGTCTTCAAAATAAGGCGTACCCAAAGTAATCCATTTCAGTGAAGGAATAAAATATTAAAATCTATTTCTTTGTGTACAAAATATGAACTTAAGCTCATCCCCTCAAAAAAAAAAAGAATTAAGTGCTAGTAATACTTGACATATTAATTGAGAATGGCAGCTTGTTCTGTGTGACAGCTGACTTTATGTTAAACACTGTACATGAGGTATCCTGATGACGTGCAGGTTTCTTGGCTTAGAGTTGACAGTGGCACCTTTCCTCCGATTTTAAGAACATTATGGATTATTACTGTTTACCTGCTCTCATTAAATGGATTCCTTGGTTGTATTTAACAAAGTTAACTGTCACAAAATAGATAATTGACTTAAAAAACTCCTGCAGAGAAATCATAGGTTGAACATATTATTTGTAATGCAAATGTAAGAAGCAACAAAACTTCTATTTTAGTTCTATTAGATTTTTTAAAGGGCGATTCTATTTGATGAGAAATCTGTGAAAATGTAACTGTTAAGTATATTATGTAGAATATAGCTTACTCAAAGAAATAGTGATAATTCTGCTGGTGAGAGTGGTATGTATGCATGAGTATATGCATGTATGAAATTTATATGTGTATATGTACACACATCCACACATGAGAAATGTATATCTACGTTGAAAGTGGGGTATTCATAATGTTCCAGAAGATTTTGATAAAGTGCTTGAAGGCAGTTGCATTAGATTATTAGCTACATGTTTGCCATCAAATCCCTAGGCCAGCAATGATGGGGACATATGCAACCCATGATAAATCCAGTGAGTGAGCCAAGAGATTAAATGCACAGTATTATTTATAACTATTTTAAACTGCTTTTTGAAAAACTTAGTAAAGTTTTGTATTCTCATATTTCAGAACTTTTTATTATAAAAAATTTAAAGTATAGAAAAAAATTGTGTACTTATTGCTCAATCTCAGCAGTGATCAATTTCTGGCCAGTATTTTTTTCATCTATACCTTCACACATCTCACCCTACCTCCTGTGTAATTTTTGAATGAATACACAGTAATTTAATCACAATGCTGTTAGACATTTTAGGTGATACCAGTTTTGGGTTGCTCTAAGAATATTTTGATGGTCATCCTTTGAGCAAACCTTTGATTTTCTTAGAGTATATTTATATATAGTATATATTGTTGGGATTATATTAAAGATATTGACATATTTAAGGCTTTTGGTATATAGTTCTTAACTGTCTTCTAACAAAGTTTTGTTGTTTACTCTCTGAGAAAATATATAAGAAAAAGATTATTGATTTTATGATTTAAACATTTACAAAATAACAGAATAATAAAAATGTCCATATACCCCCCATTCCATTTCAAGAAATTATCATGATTAAGATTATTTGAAGGAAGTAAAGCATTTCATATATAAATTAACATTTCATATGAAATTGAAGACTTTGTCACTCTCTTCTATGAAGTCATTTCCTTTTGTTTCTTTCTAGAGATAATCTGTGAATTTAGGGAATGTAGCCC
The DNA here is from genome assembly GCF_023091745.1 of Budorcas taxicolor. NCBI lineage: Eukaryota > Metazoa > Chordata > Mammalia > Artiodactyla > Bovidae > Budorcas > Budorcas taxicolor. Next base: position 9,618,463 of record NC_068928.1, read on the forward strand.
TCTGCTCTATATTTTTATATTTTTACTACCCACATATTTGTATGGTCAAAATATGGGCGGCTTTTTTGTTTTTGTTTTCATAAGTAGCTTTCTTGAGACTAATGTTTTTAAAAAAGATTCATTAATTTGATACATACAGTTTTTTCATTTTAGCTACTATATAGATTCTGTATGAATATACTATGATTTATTTATCCAATTTCCTATTGAAGGACAGTCGAGTTGTTTCTAATTTTTGCATGTTCTGTACTGTAATGGCTAAAAATCGCTGCTCTTGTGGGTAAATCCTGAAATCTCAAAAGCTTAATGTAATGTTAGCTTATTTCTTGCTCAGAGAGTACTTTCAATGGAGAAGGCACTGTGTTCTATGGAGTGATTAATGGACTCAGGCTAGTCGAGTTTTTCATCTTCAGTCTGTGGTTTCCAACGTTGCTCTAGGCATCAGCATACATCTAGCAAGCATAGGAGTGGAGAATGGAATTGGAGGTTTTTAGATGCCAGACCTTAGAAGTGGCATATATGTTTGTTCACTTTCCATTGACTAGAATTAACCGCATTTTAAAAATTGAAAGACACAGTGAATTTATTTTATTTTTTTTAACCCAATATATGCAAATATACAAAAAGGGAAAGACTAGAGATCTCTTCAGAAAAATTGGAAATATCAAGGGAACATTTCACCTAAAGATTGCCAAAATAAAGGACAGAAATGATAGCGACCCAATAGATGCTGAAAAGAGCAAGAAGAGATGGAAGGAATAAATGGAAGAACTGTACAAAAAAGATCTTAATGAACCAGATAACTATGATGGTGTGATCAGTCACCCAGAGCTAGACATTCTGGAGTGTGAAGTCAAGTGGGCCTTAGGAAGCACTGCTGTTAATAAAGCTAGTGGATGTGATGAAATTCCAGTAGAGCTGTTAAAAAACCCAAAGGATGATGCTGTTAAAGTGTTGCACTCAATATGTTAGCAAATCTCTAAGACCCAGCAGTGGCCACAGGACTGGAAAAGGTCAGTCCTCATCCCAGTTCCCAAGACAGGTAGTACTGAAGAATGTTCAAACCACTGGACAGTTGCACTCATCTCCCTCGCTGGTAAGGCCATGGTTAAAATCTTGCATGCTGGGCTTCAGCATTATGTAAACTAGATTTACAAAACTTTCTTCAGCTAGGCAATCAGAAGAAATTTGCTTCTTGGCAGGAAAGCTATGACAAACCTAGACAGTGTATTGAAAAGCAGAGACATTACTCTGCCGGCAAAGGTCCGTATAGTCAAGACTATGGTCTTCTCAGTGGTCACCTACAGTTGTGAGAACTGGACCATAAAGAAGGCAGAACACCAAAGAATTGATGCCTTTGAACTGTGGTGCTGAAGAAGACTCCTGAGAGTCCCTTGAACAGCATGGAGATCAAACCAGTCAATGTTAAGGGAAATCAACCCTGATTACTTGTTGGAAGGACTGAAACTGCAGCTGTAGTATTTTGGTCAGCTGGTGCAAACAGGCGACTCATTAGAAAAGTCCCTGATGCTGGGAAAGATTGAGGGCAGAAGAGGGTGTCAGAGGATGAGATGGTTGGGTGGCATCACTGATGCAATGGACATGAACTTGGGCAAACTTGAGGAGGTGGTGAGGGACAGGGAGGCCTGGTGTGCTGCAGTCCATGGGGTCACAAAGAGTTGGACACGTCTGGGTGACTGAACAACAACAACAACAATCCAAATATTTTACCATTTAAACATATGATGAATATTAAAATATTGAATTTCTTTCATTTTTTATACCAAGTTTTCAAAATCCTGTTTATATTTTACACTTAAAGCATATCTCAAATGGAATATCACATTTAAAATACTTAGTAGCCACTTGGGGCTAGTGGCTAACATATTGAATGGCACAGGTTTAGACTTAATAACAGAAATTTGAATTCTATAAAACATATCTGACATTTAATTTCAAAGTCATATTTAAATAAGTGCTCACTCCAGTCGCCAAATTCATATTTATCTAGCCTTTGAAGTAATAACAAGCTAAATTCGTTTTTCTTAGATTTCTTTCTGTGACTACACACACACCACACACACACACACACACACACACACACACACAGAGCTTTTATTTATTTATTTATTTTGGTCACTCTGTACCATATGTAGAATCTTAGTACTGCAGCCAAGGATCGGACCCATGTCCCCTTGCAGTGAAGTACAGAGTTCTAACCACTAGACCACCTGGGAAGTTCCTAGAGTAATATGATTTAGATTTAGATTATCAAATTGTTAATTTCTCCTCACATAGTTTATGGGGTGGTAGTTTTCTATTGCTTTGTAACATGCTACTGAAATTTAGTGACTTGAAACAACATCCATTTGTTATCTTACGGTTTTGTAGGTTAGAAGTTTGGGTATGTTCAGCTGGGTACTCTGCTTAAGGTCTTCAGTCAAGGTAAGTCAAAGTGTTGGAGAGGTAGGATGCTTATCTAGAGACTCAGGGAAAGATTCCACTTCTAGCCCATTCAGGTTAACAGTCTAGATCTTCGTTGTAGATCTGAGGTTTCCGTTTCCTTGCTGGTTGTTAGGTTTGGGAGGGGCACTGATTATCTATTGACAGAAGCCAGCCGCTTCTCATTTGCCCTCCTTTGTCTTCATACCAGCAACGTTACATCAAGTGTTTCCATGCTCCAATCTGTCTGGCTTCTCCTGCTGTCATGTTTGTAAGGGGTCATTTGATTAGATCAGACCCACCAAGATAATCTCCCTGTCTTAAGATCAACTTGCCATATAACATAGCACAGTCACCGGAGTGATATCAAGTTAGTATTCACAGATTTTAGCAATTAGTTCAGGGCATCTTTGGAAGACCATTTCAGTACTTCTTTTGCTGCAGTAGAAAAGCAAGATGGAAGAGCATTAATTATTTTGAGGTCTTTTGATTTCACTTCTAAATGAAAGAAAAATACTTTTTGCCCATTTCTTTTTGTCTCTACTCCCACCAGTGTGGTCCAAACTTCCATCAAGTCTTAGCAACCCATAGCAACTCTCCTAACTGTGCTTTAATCACAGTGGTCTTGAGTTTGTTCCCAGAAACTGCCATGCTCTGTCCTGCCTCAGGGACTCTGCACTTTTTTTTTCTTTGCCCAAGCAACTTTCCCTCTTCTCTCCAACTGTCCAGCTCAACTGTTAGGTCCTACCTAAAATATATCTTCCTCATAGAGGTGTTTCTTTACCAGAGGTCTAAATTAAGCCTTGGTTTTTGGTTTCCGTAGTATCTTTTTGCTTTTTCTTTATATCCACTTATCATAATTTATACATATATGTATTATTTCATATCTCTGTCCCAGACTGAGGGCAATAGATAAAGAATGTTTTGTTTACCTTTGTGTATCCAGCACCTAGTACAGGTCCTGGCACATAGTAGGAACTCATTAAATATTTATTGAATAAATCAGTGAATCTTCAACTTTTTCTCTGCTCTGTCCGGGTTGTTTCCTTTCTAGATTTTTATAGGCCTATCCTCATTACCTTCTTTCTCTTTGTTATTATTTTCTTCCTTTCCTCTACTTTGAATGGTGAAGGAGCTTGGCTTCTATTTTATGTGGTTATTGGTATATGTGGCTTCTATTTTATGTGGTTATTGGTATGTTAACATTTTCATCTAGCTGCAGAAACATGCTTGCAGTTTTCATTACTGCAAACTGTACAGTACAAGATGAAAAATTTTGTGAACTTGAGTATTCTTATGTAAATTATTTGAGAATATTGTGAACAATGACAATTTTGAAGCAAAATAATGCTTTATAGAGAGTCAGTGAAAGTCGCTCAATTGTGTTTGACTCTTTGCGACCTCATGGACTATACAGTCCATGGAATTCTCCAGGCCAGACTACTGGACTGGGTAGCCTTTCTTTTTCCAGGGGATCTTCCCAACCCAGGGATCGAGCCCAGGTTTCCCGCACTACAGATGGATTCTTTACCAGCTGAGCCACAAGGGAAGCCCCTATCGAGAGTCATGAGCTAGTGAAAGGTGCTTCCCAGGTGGCGCAGTGGGAAAGAATCTGCCTGTCAATGCAGGAGATGCAAGAGACATGGGTTCTTTCCCTGGGTTGGGAAGATCCCATGGAGTAGGAAATGGCAACCCACTCAGTATTCTTACCTGGAAAATTCTGTGGATAGAGGAGCCTGGTGGGCTACAGGCCATGGGGTCACAAAGAGTCAGACATGACTGAGCGCAAACGTACATTACATTACCTTCTTTGAGCTAGTTAAAAGGTTGAGACTGTTCTTAATTCCTTGTGTGTATTTTCACTTAAGATTTTACCTTCCAGTGTATAGCTCTGAGGAAAACTCGTCCGTTACTTCCTGTTTTAGTTTAAGTCATCAAAGAAAAAGAACCAAAGACTTTAATGCAATAGTGTAAATCAACTATGCTTAAGTTAAAAAAAAAAAAAAAAGAACCAAAGACTAATCTGCTGGGTTAGAAATATCAAAGATAATTTTTTTCCTAGTGACTTGATTTCATAATGAATTATAAGATTCCTACAGGAGCATTACAGTTTTTATCTTTTATGGATTTGAATCTTTTGACCTACTTTCTACGGAACCACAAGGCACAGCCTCTGATCTTTGATATTTATACAGTGATTTCTTATTCACATTTTTTCTACTTTGTGAATCTTAGAAACTAAAATAAAAACTGGTTTTTAGCAAGCTTGTTTTTTGAGAAGTGTATTGTGCTACGTCCACTTTTCACATTTGTGTATAAAAGCAAGCAACAAAAAATATAATGCTTTTAAATTGATATATGTGGTATTTATAAAATTGTGTTTGAGGTATGATATATGTAAAATTCTTTCTTAGGCTAAAAATCTAGAGGGCAAGAATCATATTGTAAGCATGTTCTTTATTGAACCTAACAAGTTATGGTGTAAATATGAGAGGTGGTGCTGCTGCTAAGTCACTTCAGTCGTGTCTGACTCTGTGCGACTCCATAGACGGCAGCCCACCAGGCTCCCCCGTCCCTGGGATTCTCCAGGCAAGAACACTGGAGTGGGTTGCCATTGCCTTCTCCAATATGAGAGGTGAGAGTCATTAAATTTCAGGTTATCATGGATTTTACAATGGGAATGACCTCTGAAGTTTTGCACTTTGATTTCCAGCAACACTGAATATTTATTAGTTCGTATAGTCTTGGTTTAGGCAACTGATTAATAATCTCACATATTACTTAGAAAGAGACTTATTATTCACAGTTTACGTACACACAATTGGAGGAACAAAAATATCTTTAGTTTTTCAAGGTCATATGGAAAGTTAACTGTGCATCTAAAAATAATTTTTAGTCTTTTAAAACAAATAAATGCAACATTGCATTTAAATGCCCTTTACCAGGGTAGTCTCTAATCATAAATATCTTTCTGTAAGACTTAGTTAACAGTGTAAACTTGCAGAGGTTTACACCTCTGTACTTGAATAATAATTGTACAGCTAGTAATAAGTAACAAGTAAGTAGTAAGCTGCTCCTGTTTCTGTTATTGGTACTGCATTTATTGAGAGCTGTATATTGAGAGCTTTATATTTAATAGCTCACTTAATCTTACAAAAAGTGTTTGATGTTAGGTTCTGTTATTAGCCCAGTTTGCTGATGCTGAGGCCAAGGCACAGAAAACTGAGAGAGCTCAAGTTTTTACCATCAGTGGTGTCACTAGGACATGAGCCCAGGCCGCCTGACTTGAAGCGTTGTGGCTTTGACATTCATGTCATGGTTTTCATGCTATGTTACAAACGTGTTTCTGTAGGGAAGAATCTACAGAAACCAAAATTACCAAGGTAATCAGGGCAAGAAACAAGAGCCTAAACTCAGAAATGGCGGTGCTCAAAATTCACATTAGTTGGTTAGTTGGTAGCCTCCCAACTAACGTGCCTCCCAACTAACGTGCCTGCCATTAGTCTCTTTCCCTCTATTCTAGGCTCCCTGAGTTTTCTGACATAATTGAATTCACGGCAGTTCTCTAAAGATACCAGATTATTTCTTGCCTCTCTGCTTTTGTAAATGCTGTTTCTTCCTCATGAAAATCACTTTCTTGGCTAACTTAATTTACTTTCTGAGGGAGAGAGGATGGTTGGATTTTTATCTTCAACCATAGCATCCTGTATTTACTAACTGTAAATAAAGAACATGCTAGGTTTCTGCACTGAATATTTTTCTAAACTCTTGCCTCTAATGAAAGATAAGGAAAAACTAAAAATTTATTTGCTTATTAAAAACACAATTTGAAATCCAGAAACTCTTTAAATAATAGACTTAAAGAAGTTCACAACTTGGGATAAAGCTCATAATAATGGCAAACAAGCAAACATCACTGTTTACTCACTAAGGTGCCTGGAGATATTTTTTTCTGTATTGTAGTTGTCTAATCCTGCAATGTGTCCAGTTTTTAAACTTTAGTGTTAACTGTTGAAGTAGCAGAAGGCACCTGTTTTCTATACAGTTTTCATGCCTAATATCATAACTATCTACTCAATATAGTGGAAAGAAATCCTTTCTAAAATTTTAAGTATAAACAGTAATAGTTTTTGTTCAATTAATTTGTAGTGTATATTAATGTCATACATTCAGTATGTGGTCTTTTAGAAGCCTGTAAAATACATACTGGTCATTAATAAGCAGTGGATTATAAATTAACATAAACCTGTGATCGCTTGTAGTCTAGAACTGTTCTAGAGTCATTATTGTTGTAAACCATTATTTCTTTGCATAATGCACTCAGGAATGGTTCAAAGACAAGAATGGCTTATCCTTCAGAATCAGAATTTCATTTTAAGATTTTTTTTGTACACACTGCTTTATTTTTGGCTGTGCTGGGTCTTTGTTGCTGCACATGGGCTCTTTCTAATTGCGGCAAGTAGGGGCTACTCTCTAGTTGCGGTACATGGGCTTCTCATTTCGGTGGCGTCTCTTGTGAAGAACAGGCTCTAGCCACAGAGGCTCAGTTGTTGCGAGTTGCTGGCTCTAGGGAATGCTAGCGTCTCATAGCAGGCTTCAGTAGCTGTGGTGCTCAGGCTCAGGAACTGTGGTGCACGGACTCAGTTTCTTCACAGCATGTGGAATCTTCCGGAATCAGATATTGCACCCATGTTGCCTGCATTAACAGGCAGATTTTTATCCATTGTGCCACCAGGAATTCCAAAATTCCATTTTATATGTTAGCATATCCAGTTTATGGATATGTTAAGATCAAAATACATTGAAAATCAAATATAAAATAAAAGCATTCTCTCAGAATGAGGCCTTTTATAAATACTTGATCAAATGAGTTAAACATAGGATGGAAAGGTTCATTAAATACTACATTAAGTAATTAGTAATTTTTGTATTCTTACATAGGTCAAAATTACCAAACCATGAAAACTGAATTTCTTCTCATTTCCCCAAGGACTATGAAAGAGATTTTAATTAAAGTTTGATGTGTTGAGAATTTCTTTGATTTTAGAAAGCTGTTTATTTTTCTGCAGCTTTTCTAAGTGATTGTCTAAAAAAGATAACCTTATATGTGACTTGGTGATTTTGTGGTTAATATATACCATGAAAAAATTATTATAGTATTCAGTTCATGAAGCATTTATGATCAGCATTTGTGAGCATTTGTGTTCAAGCAAGATATTGAATCATTTGGTATTTTGTAATATGTATAATTAGTAGTAAATCCTAAAAACACTATGATTAAAGACAGTGTCCTTTATTGAAACTGATATTAATGGCATTTATTTTCGTTACTTATTCACTTGTTTTCCACCTCATTACAGGAAGGATTTCAAGTGGCAAATTAATTTTACAATAATGGGAGTATATTTAGTCATCAAAAAAATTAAGTATCTCCCATGTGCTAAGCATTGTGCTAGATGCTGGTTATACAGAAATAAAATACATGTTCCTTTCCTCAGGAAGTGTGCAGTTTAGAGAATAAGCCAGACAAGTTAACCAGCAAGTATAGTTAATAATAAAAATTATTATTAACTCTGTTATGTATGAGGTGATATACTAAGCACATTGCATTGTTATTTTCTATTTTTAAATCAAGAAATTAATGTTTAGCAAGATTGGTTAACTTACCTAAGGTCACAGAGGAAGCGGTGGGGTGGAATCAGAATTTGAATTCAGATGTGCTTGACTCCAAAGCTCTTTATCTTGATGTCTATATTGGAGAGTAAAGACACAGTGCTGCAGAGGATTTTTGGGGACTGGAAGGTGGGTGTGCCAATGTAGGCTATTAGATTCTAGAAGAAGATGCTTAAATTCAAGTTTAGAAGACTAAATAGGAATTAGTCAAGAAGAGGAGGAAGCTGAGAAGCATTCCAGTGGAGAGATTACCTTGTGCAGAGGCGTGGATATGAGAAAGCATAGCCCAGTTGGGACTTGTCTGATAAGCCCTTATTTTTCTGAATAAAGGGGAGTAAATCTGTAAGAAAAACTGGAAAACTAACCCCTAAATCATTCATTCATTCATTCAGTCAGTCAATATTGGGCATTGTAGACTCTGTATTCACTGCATCTCTGGGATGATACTGGACTTTTTAAAACTGCAAGTCATAGAAATACCAGTAATGTTAAAATGCCACATAATCAGGAACCAGAAAAACCTTATGCTTTTTCTTCTGTCCTCTAATTTTTTTTTCCTGGCTTTTAGAACAATAGCTTCTAAATTATAAAATCTCCCTCTTTTCTGATCATTTCTTTCATCATGCTGCCTGATGCCAACTGGTGTGAAAGTTTTAGAACTGAAGACTACCTAAAGTGTTCTCAGTTGAACTATGCTTAAGTTTTGTTTACTGCCTAAAAATTTATGAAAGGCTGAGTATGCTTCTCTGTGTCAGTATCCACTGTATGAACTTATCTTTCAGAGGATACATGTACTGAAAGTATAAAACAGATCCTTTCAAGGACATGTTTAGAGAGAGAGAAGCACATCAAGCTGCTGGGTGGAGATACAGGACAGCACGCGACCATGACCCAGATTATACACCAACACATAAAAACTAGGAGGTGGGAATGGTTTTTCTGAGTTTGAAGGAATGATGTTTATCGTTAGATGTATTTGTCATTCAGTGATATGATTGATTATTAGTTTTCTCCATCTTTAAAATCTGAAGAGACAAGTTTCAACACTTTTATTTCAAATGCTGTCTTCTACTAGAATTTTCCTGAGGTCAGCTAGAAGTAATTATTCCCTCTCTTGAAGTCCCCAGCATTTTATCTGTATCTTTTAAAAAACGTCCAATAATTCCTGCATTTTTATAATGTCATTTATATACATGTCTTATCTCCTCTATTAAACTGTGCATACCTTCCTTGAAGCAAAATTCATATTTGATCCCCAGTACTAAGCTTTGTACATATAAGGCACTGAGCTAATATTTAATGAATTAAAGCATAGCATCCCTATCATAAACTAAATCATGCAGACAGTGTTTCTTTTTTTGGCCAGTGTATGTGGCCGAATATGTCTAATGTGGCCTGCGGGATCTTGATTCTCCAACGAGGCATCGAACCTGTGCTCCCTGTAGTGGAAGCCTGGAGTTCTAACCACTGGACCACCGGGGAAGTCCCAGGGCAGTGTCTCTTAAAGTGTTGGACATGAATCCCTTACTTCAGAATCATCTGGAATGTTTTATTCAAAATGCAAGTTCCTATACTCCTGCCCACACCTACTGAATAAGAATTTCTGTGGTTTCCAGGAATCTTGTGAGTAAAAACACTAGATAATTATGGTGTACACTAAAGTTTGAGAACCCACTGCCTTAGGGAGAATGTAAGAATCCAAATTAAAATTGAGTTTACATTAAATTACAGATGTACTTAATGTAATAATAATAAAGTGTAAAACCATAACGGAAAAGGCTTAAAAAAAAATGAATATATAACTGAGTCACTTTGCTGTACAGCAGAGATTGGCGCAGCACTGTAAATCAACTATACTTTGATAAAAAATAAATAAAAAACAAAGTTAACATTTTGTAGGTAGCATGTAAAATGAAAATATAAGAAGAAAAAAATGAACAGAAAAGTATTTTTAGTGCAATTTTTCTGTATGTCAGGAAAGATCATTGTTCAGTATTCTAGAACTTTCAGTCTTAAACAGCATGTTTAAATGTAAATAATCGAAAATATTGATGCTCATTTTCTATAAATGCATTTGAAGTAAAACACCATAGTTTTATAACTAAAGGTGAAGAAAAGATGCTTTGAACATTCTTAATGACACATTCTTGTATTGCTGTATGCATAGATGTCTTTTAGGGCATAATTTCCTATAAGATACTTTGTGACTCATGGTTTTATTATAAGATGTAGGAGACTTCCCTGGTAGTCCAGTGGCTGAGACTCTGAGCTCCCAAGGCAGGGGGCCCAAATCCCTGGTCAGGGAACTAGATCCCACATGCTACAATTAAGACATGGTACAACCGAATAAGTACCTAAATAAAGTATTTTTTTAATAAAATGAAATATGTATAAACATCTATTCATTTATTCATCAAGTACTTACTGAAAATTTGCTATGTACTAAGCATTCAGTGGGGCTTCCCAGGTGGCGCTAGTGGTAAAGAACCTACCTGTTAATGTAGGACACATGAGAGCCCTGGGTTCAGTCCCTGAGTCAGGAAGATCCCTTGGAGGAGGGCATGGCAACCTACTGCAGTACTCTTGTCTGGAGAATCCCATGGACAGAGGAGCCTGGTGGGCTATAGTCCATGGGGTTGCAAAGAGTCAGACACCACTGAAGTGACTTATCTCACACGCAAGCATTCAGTATTCTAGGTATTGATGATAGGATGTTGTGTAAAGCAAAGTCCCTGCCTTTAGGGAGCTTAAATTCTAGTAGGAAATTCTACATAAAATAGGTAAATACAGAATAACTTCCTTGTAAGAGTAAGTTAAAGTTCTGTTTATTTGACAAATAGGACATTTTCATTCTTCCTACAGTTATTGAATGCCTTACGTACTCTCTAAAGGTACTTGTTAGGTACCCCTCTTGACTATGTTTGACTCCTCCTAGCCATCAGGTAAAATGATAAGTTAGTAGCTTAACCAGATCTTTCATTTATATTTTTAAAAGCTTATACATTTAGAGTAAGGTTCATACTGGTTTCAAACTTAGAGAACAATATTTTGTTCATAAAATGTTCTTTTTCCTCTGTTAATTGTAAAGCAGTAGTTACTAAGGGTAGTGAATTCTGATTTTATCCTGCTTTTTAAAATATATATATATATATTTTTAATATGCTTGTTACATCCCTCCAAACTGATTTTGCATCTCAGTTATACCCAGCAGCCTACAGTTGGAAAAGTATAATTCTCTTGTATGAGTATTGTGTAATTCAAGTATGCCCCTTTTGTTGGACAAATTTGGTTCTTTCCATTTTTTTTTGCTCTTATTTGTAAGTTCTTAAAAGTGTGTATGAACATATTTACCAATGTAATTCATGCTGGTTATAATTAATTGTTGTTAAAGTATTAAACTATGAATCTCCTTTATCAGTTTGATGTACATCCTTTCCAATTTTCCTCTTTTTTTTCATGCAAAGGTGAGATACACTGTCCAGTTATTAAAATTATTTTTCTGGTCCTCAGTAGGGTTTAATAACTTGCCTTACATTGGTACTGGGCATGGGTATTTTGTGTTTTTGTTAATTTTTTCCTCCAGCTTTACTAGGGTACAGTTAACACATAATATTAATAGTTTAGGTTGTACAAAGTGTGAAGTGACAGTTTTTTCAATCCATTCACTCTCTATATCAATCTCTATGTCAGTCTCAGTTTTTTCCTTATACAAAAATGAGGTTAAAATATTCTAACACCTTCAAAAATTTTTAATGAATGTATCATGGATATCTTTTCATATCAATATGTAAAAGGTTACGTCATTATAGGTGGATCATCGTCTAACTTTTCCACTTTTAAAAAAAAAGCTTATTTTTGAGTGCATTGGCTGCTTGTTGCTGCATGTGCTCTTTCTCTAGTTGTGGTGAGCAGAGACAGCTCCCTTGTCGCGGTGCATGGGCTTCTCATTGTGGTGGCTTCTCTTGTTGCAGAGCGCAGGTTCTAGGTGGCTTTAGTTGTTGTGGCTCATGGGCTTAGTTGCTCTGAGACATGTGGGATCTTCCCAGACCGGGGGTCAAACCTGTGTCCCCTGTATTGGCAGGTGGATTCTTAACCACTGGACCACCAGAGAAGCCCTAACTTTTCCATTGTTAAGGTTTTGTTTTTTTGCCACTCTGAGCAGCTTTTGGGATCTTAGTTTCCCAACCAGGAATAAAAGCCAGGGCACTGGCAGTGAAAGCACAGAGTCCTAACCACTAGACTGCCCGGAAGGTCCCAGTTTGCACTGCCTTTAATAGTATATGAGGGAAAAGATTTCCCATGGTGTTAACATCAGATATTTTCAACCTGGATTTTTGCCAGTCTGATGAGAAGAAGTCTCTTTTTAAATTTGAATGTACTGGATAAGCATCTTTTCATATGCTTATTGGTGATTTATGTGTCAGAAAATGCTTGTTTATATCCTTCTGGATTTTTATATTTATCTTGATTACTGATTTGTAGGAAATTTTTATATATTATGGTTATTAGCCTCTTGAGTGTTACATATTGCAAATGGCTTCTCCCAGTCTATAAATTATCTTTGAAACTTCATTATGGAATCTTTTTCTATATACAGATTTAACTTTTAGTCCTTGATTAGATCAGCTGTTTTTTTTTTTTTTGATTATGGATTCTTAGATTTATGCCATATTTTAAAGGATGTAATTGACCTTTTTCACTTATTTTCTTATATTTATCCTCTGTACTTACAGCTTTCTTTGCTTATTCATTGAGAATTTTTGTGTTTAATACTATTTGGTTGTTTAAAGTTTATATAATTATTACTAAATAACTCTTACAATTAGAAAGATTGATTTCTTTTTTATGACTTTAAAATTTATTTTTTAAGTTTTTTAAAATTTTATTTATTTCTTTTTAACTTTTTTGGCTGCACTGCATGACATGGGGGATCTTAGTTCCTTGACCAGGGCATCGAATCCCCACCCTCTGCATTGGAAGGTCAGAGTCTTAACCACTGGACCACCAAGGAAGTCTCTCCCAATTAGTGGGTTTCTGAAGGGAGTTCTAATTTTGTTAAAATGCTTGAATTGATGGTAAATACGTTTGGTTTAGCATGAATCTAAACTTTATAAGGAGGTGGTATAAGAGTAGATATTTTTTGGATAGAAAAACATTTAATGAAAAATGAAGATTTCTCAGCAGGCTTCACAATCAATCAAGTTCATTTGAAACATAAGAGTATGTATTTGACAAATGTTGCCTTGCTGACATTTTCTCTCTCAGAATGTAAGGGAAAAATATTTATATATGTATATGAGGAAAAATTTTTGAAGGATATACACCAAATTATTAGGAATGATTTTCTCTGGATGGAAAGATTACAGATATATTTAATTTTTTTCTGCTTAGATTATGTTTTACATTTTTATCACCCAAAACCATTGTTTACTAAAAATAATATGGAAGAGATAAAAGAATGCAATGAAGGATACTGCTGCTATGTATGTATTTGCAGACAGTAAGGAAGAATTGTCTGCAAATAGGATAGGAATGAAAGAAACCTTTGAAGACAACATGACACTATCATTATATAGTTTGTTATAACGGGGAGAGAATTCTGGAAGTGGCCATGTGTATACATACTCTAGATTGTAGGAAGAAAACTTTACAACAGTAAAATCATGATGTTATGACATGAGACTCAATAAGTTAGGAAGAACACAAAAATGATCAATTGTATAGTTATGCAGTTACAGAGTATAACCGTTTTAAAAGGCAGAAGCAAATAAAACTACTTTGACTCCACTTGGAACAATCTTAGCTCAGGTTTTAAAAGGATGTTTATAGGAGATGAATATATAAAAGTGACACAAACATTTAAGTGTGTCAGAAAACCTGAAATCCAGAAATCACAGATGTGGGGAATATGCTAAAGATAATTTTTAAATCTTGCAGTTATATTCAAGGACCAACAAAGGTCTGTCTAGTCAAAGCTATGGTTTTTCCAGTAGTCATGTATGGATGTGAGAGTTGGACTGTAAAGAAAGCTGAGCGCCAAAGAATTGATGCTTTTGAACTGTGGTGTTGGAGAAGACTCTTGAGAGTCCCTTGGACTGCAAGGAAATCCAACTAGTCCATGCTAAAGGAAATCAGTCCTGAATATTCATTGGAAGGACTGTTGCTGAAGCTGAAATTCCAATATTTTGGCCACCTGATGCGAAGAACTGACTCATTGGAGAAGACCCTGATGCTGGGAAAGTTTGAAGGAGGGAGGTAAAGGGGACGACAGAGGATCAGATGGTTGGATGATATCACCCACTCAATGGACATGAGTTTGAGTAAGCTCTGAGAGTTGGTGATGGACAGGGAAGCCTGGCGTGCTGCAGTCCATGGAGTCACAAAGAGTCAGACATGACTGAGCAACTGAACTGAATATAGCCAGAAATAATAATAAGGAAGATACATGTCAATTTAATATATATATTTTAAATGTCAATCGTGATGGCTTTAGCTTTTTTTTTTTTGGCTACACTGGGTCTTCATTGTTGGGTGTGTGCTTTCTCTTGTTGTAGTGAGCAGTGGCTACTCGAGTAGCAGTGCAGGGTCTTCTAATTATGGTGGTTTCTCCTCTTGTGGCTTGAGGACTGTAGAGCGCAGGCTCAGTGGTTATGGTACTGGATTTAGTTGCCCTGTGGTATGTGGAATCTTCCCAGGCCAGGGATCAAACTGGTGTTCCCTGCATTGCAAGATGAATTCTTAGCTACTGGAGCACCAAGGAAGTCTTATGCCTACTTAATATTAACAGCTCTTATTTGATTTCCTTATTTTCTCTCAAGGAGAACAATCTTTATGCTGTAACAACAACAAAAATTTACCTAGTAAAGAAGAATTTAAGTCCAGTATAGGTAAAATTAATTAAAGAAGTATCTAACTGCTCAATATGACCTTGTTCTGTAACCTGAACTAGTTATATCTGATGATGTTGTGAGAACTTGTAGGTGAGAAAGGTTAAGTTTGAGGAATTAATTGGGAAAGGGAAAAATGAAAGTCAGCAGCAGATAAGGACATTGATGCGTGTTGATCAAATTCAGAAGTGACACAAAACTTGATGAACTTTTATGTAAGAAATGAAGATAATTTATAAGTCTGTAGCAACAAGGATTTGTAGCAGATTAGTTTAAATAAGAAATTTAGTATAGCTGTATAATCCTGCATTTGGGTTAAAAAATGAGTTGAAGGATTGATGAAAAAGGATAATAGCATACTGAGTATATATGACAAAGGGAATTTCCCTGTTGGTATACTTAATATAGTGGGCTTCCCTGTTAGCTCAGTTGGTAAAGAATCTACTTGTAATACAGGAGATCCTGGTTCGATTCCTGGGTCGTGAAGATCCACTGGAAAAGGGATAGGCTACCCACTCCAGTATTCTTGGGCTTCCCTTGGCTCAGCTGGTAAAGAATCCGCCTGCAGTGCAGGAGACCTGGGTTTCATCCTGGGTTGGGAAGATCTGCTGGAGAAGGGAAAGGCTACCCACTCCAGTATTCTGGCCTGGAGAATTCTATTGAGTGTATAGTCCAAGAGATCTCAAAGAGTCAGAAATGGCCAAGTGACTTTCACTTTCACACTTAGTATGAATCAGCAGCATGATTTGCCTGCTGGAATTTTATTATGGTTTTCTGAACAAGGGAAAGTAGTTAGGCTACCTAATACCTAAACACACCATATTTAGGTACCACATTTCAGGACCTTGGCATAAGTCCCGGTGATAGCAGTATCAGACATTTGTTGGTGTAGAAAAAGGGTTAGACTTAATCTAAACCATAAAGTAGCTCTGGGACCAAAGATTATCGGAAAATGACTTTCCAACCAAAAGGAAGAAATTTTTAGTGCTTAGAAAATAACAGGCTGTTTTGAGAGACAATAGTTTGTGTGTGTAGTGTTTGAACAAGGTTAGTTTACTATCCAGGTAAAGGTGATACAGAGGGTATTAAAATTCAAAAGACTTTTGATTGTGTTGATTTTGCATCTTCATAAGTTATTTACCATTTGCATATCTTCCTTGAATAAATATCTACTCAAACCTTTTACTATTTTTTGCTTGGGTTTTTTGTCATTTATTATTGACTTATAAAAGTTTTTTTTAATATATCAAGTCGCTCTCATCAGATATATGATTTGTAAATATTTTCTCCCATTCTGTCAGTGTTTCACCTTCTTGATGGTATCATTTGCAGCACAAAAGTTTGAAACTTTTTATATAGTCCAATTTATATACGTTCACGCATCCATGCATATGTGCTTAATTGTGTCCGACTCTTTGTGACCCCGTGGACTGGAGCCCTCCAGGCTTCTCTGTCCATGGGATTTCCCAGGCAAGAATACTGGAGTAGGTTGCCATTTCTTACTCCAGGGGATCTTCCTGACCCAGGGATTGAACTGGGTCTCCTACATTGGCAAGCAGATTCTTTACCATTGTGCCATCTGGGAAGCCCTCATTCAGGCATACCTTGGAGACACTGCAGGTTTGGTTCCAGACCACTGCAATAAAGCAATTACTTCAGTAAGCAAGTCACATGACTTTTTTGGTTTCCAAGTGCATATGAAAGTTACATTTATACTGTATTGTGCTCTGTTAGCAATAGCATTATGTCCGAAAACAATGTACATACCTTAATTAAAATCCTTTATTGCTAAAAAATGCTAACCATCATATGAGCCTTCAGTGACTTTTAATCTTTTTGCTTATGGAGGGTCTGGCCTTAATGTTGATGGCTGCTGACTGACCAGCTGGTGGTTGCTGAAGATTGGGGTGGCTGTGGCAATTTTAAAAAATCAGACAGCAATGAAGTTTACCATATCAATTGAAAATTTTTTTCAAATGTGGAATCATTCTTCTCAAACCTTGACACTACTTTATCAACTAGTTTATGTAATATTCTAAATCTTTACTTATCTTTTCAACAAGTCTTCACAACATCTTCACCAGGAGTATTTGTTTCAAGAAACCACTTTCTTTACACATCCTTAAGAAGCAACTCTTCATCCATTATAGTTTTGTCGTGAGATTACAGTAATTCAGTCACATCTTCAGACTCTACTTCTAATCTGGTTCTCTTGCTCTTTCCACCACATCTGCAGTTATTTCCTTCATTAGAGTCTTGAACCTCCATCCATGAGGGTTAGAATCAAATTCTTCCAGAGTTCTGTTAATGTTGATATTTTGATCTCTTCCCATGAATCACAAATGTTCTTAATGGCATCGAGAATGACAGATCCTTTCCAGAAGGTTTTCAGTTTACTTTACTCATATCTATCAGAGGTATCGCTATCTCTAGTAACTGTAGCCTTAAGAAATATATTTCTTATACTAAGACTTGAAAGTCAAAATTACTCCTTGATTTGTGGGCTGCAGAATAGATGCGTGTTAGCAGGCATGAAAGTAACATTAATCTTGTACATCTCCATCAGAGCTCTTGGGTGACCAGGTACATTGTCAAAGAGCAGTAATATTTTGAAAGGAACCTTTTTTTTTCTAAGCAGTAGATCCCAACAGTCAGCTTAAAATATTCAGTAACCCATGTTGTAAACAGATGTGCAGTCATCAGGCTTTGTTGTTCCATTTATAGAGCACAGGCAGGTTAGACTTAGCATAATTCTTAGGGTTTTGAAGGCTACTGCAAAGTTATTAATTGGCCTAATTTCAATATTCTCATGTCTCAGAGGAGAGGAAGCGGGGAGTGGGGCCAGCCAACTGGTGGAGCAGTCAGAAAAACACACATGTTTCTTCTAAGTATTTTACAGTTTTAGCTCTTACATTTAGTTCTGTGATCTATTTTGAGTTATTTTTTGTGTCTGGTAGGGTAAGGGTCCAGCTTTGTTCTTTTGCATGTGGAAATCCAGTTGTCTGTCCTAGCACCATTTGTTGAAAAACTACTCTCTTCTCCATCGAATTGTCTAACACTCAAATTTTTAAATAGTATAACTTATATTTTTAATAAGAAATATAATAACTATACAATATGGGAGAGAATTAATGCATAATTCTACTACCCTTGCAGAACTTCACTATTTTGTGTATTCCCTTCTAGTCCCCACCTCATAAACATATGTTTTATATAGTTGCAATCATAATATACTAATTATATTAATATGTTTAGTCTTTTTCACTTAATATATAAATGATGCATGCTTTACATATTGCTATATAGGTTTCTAAATTTTTGTTGTTGTTGCCTAAATGTTCCATCTGGAACAGGCTATCCATAATTTAATAAATCAGTCCCTTATTTTAGATATTTGGGTTTACTCTAATTTTTTATTATTTAAATAACAGTGTAATTGTAATCTTTGTGTATAACCCATTAATCTACTGTTGGATAATTTCCTTAGATAATCTTCTGTAAGGATTTCTTTCAACATATATTGAAAACCAACTAGAGACTAGCTATATAATTTTTAATTGGGGAATCCTGGGTTATGTGTGTTGTAATTGTTGGCTCATTAAATAAGGGTTTCCCTGGTGGCTCAGATAGTAAAGCCTCTGCCTGCAACATGGAAGACCTGGGTTTGATCCCTCGGTCGGGAAGATCCCCTGGAGAAGGAAATGGCAACCCACTCCTGTACTCTTGCCTGGAAAATCGTATGGATGGAGGAGCCTGGTAGGCTACGGTCCATGGGGTCTGAAAGAGTCAGACACGACTGAGGGACTTCACTTCACTTTCACTTTAATATAACAATAGCGAATGATATCTCTGACTGTGGCTCAGGCAATGTGCTGAATAGTTTGTGTAGTTGTATTTAATTATCCTACAAATTCTATTAGATAAAGCCAAAGTTTGAAAACTTGTCCAAAGTTGTATAATAAATGTCAAAAGTGGCATCCAGGACTGTATGACTCCAGAACTCCACTGATTCCCAGAATGAACATAAACAGTTATATTTGGCAAGATTCTTACAGAGTTGGCTCTAGTAGATTAGGTATGTTGTGCAGAAGTTCTGTGGATATACAAGGCTTGTTAAGTATGAATGCAAAGTATGAATGCATTATTGGTCAAAATTAAAAAAAATCAAGACTGGTTTTTCTTTGTAGATTTAATGATTCATTGTTCTTGGAACCCATGAACTAATCATTTTATGTTGTTCCGTTTGTGTAGTGTTTGCCATTCCAAAGGGTCTAGAACACATACATAACCAATACAGAAATTGTTTTTTTTTAAGCTTTTAAAAAAATTAATCAATTTATTTCTGACTGTGCTCAACATTTGTTGCTGCACATGGACTTTGTCTAGTTGCATCAAGTGGGGTACTCTCTGGTTGTGGTATGTGGGCTTCTTATTGTGGTGACTTCTCTTGTTGTAAGACAGAGGCTCTAGGCACATGGGCTTCAGCAGTTGCTGCTCCAGGGCTCTAGAGCACAGGCTCAGTAGCTGTGGTGCAGGCGTAGTTCCTCCGAAGCACGTGGAATCTTCCTAGACTAGGAGTTGAACCTGTCTCCTGCATTGGCAGGTGGATTCTTTACCGCTGAGCCAGCAGAGAAGTCCCTGAAATTGTTTCTCGATTCAGAGCAATAAAAAAGAGAGTGGAAAATGAATTAGAAATCTTTGATACTTAAATGTAAGTCAGAATTTCCTGATATCTTAAATATGTAAATTTTAGTATTTGGGAGAGAATATACACAATAGCATTTCTGATCAAGACATCTGAGTCCTATTAATATATATTTAATTAACAGTGTTCAACTGTTAGTAGTTCTTTCAATTGTATAATTATTAAATGTGTTCAGTATTTGAATAATTGTCTACAACTCATTATTGCTGTAGCCTGTAATATGTAGACGTAAATCAGAATTATAAGAATACAAGGATGCTTGAAAAGAAACAGTAATTTTGAAATGCTAATAGTCCAAAAAAATGGCCCTGCCATATTCAGAGATAACACTTTTCTTTAAAGCATGAGAATGCCACTTTATACAAACTGTTGTTGTAGATTTCTATTTCCAGAGAACATAGGAAGCATGGTCACTTACCATTTTAGTTCATCCAAGTCAAGATTCTGCGTCTTTCCTCATTAAATAGCACCTTGTTAGAATTTTGAAAAACTCATTTCTTAAAACTCTAAAAATTAATCTCATTCTTTTCCATCCTTACTTCTATTCAGTTATTCGCCACTTTCATTCTGTCATTTCTTTGAAATGTCTGATTCTCTATTCTTATTACAACCACCTTAGTTCAGGCCTTTTAGTGGGTTTCCTGCTTACCTCTTTTTTTTTTTTTATAGCAGTAGGCTAAATTTACACTCTTTCCATCATGTGTCTCTGAGGTAATCCCAGGAACTCTGCAAAATTCACTAGCTAACCTTTCTGTCTCAACATGTAGGATGTTTTATCAGAAGAATTAGCTATGATCCAGTAGAGTTTTTCTCGTTAACTTGACATTTACCTGCGGTCTAAACAAAGTCATCTTACTCTGATTTTTTCCCGACTGAGGTTACTTATCAGATGTGATCCTGTGCCTGGCGCTTGTGATCCTAGCCTACTGCCTTCTGATGCGACCCACATGAGCCCTGCTGCCTGTTGCAGACATTCGGCAAGCATTCGACTTTATCTACTTCCATGCTCTCAGCTTGTCAAGCGACCTCATTTCTCAGTCTTCAGTTAGACATTCTTAAGATCCTTTCCCTGACCACTGACACCATCACCCTGACCCCCTCAAAACTGGGTTAGACATCTCACTCATGTTCTATGTGATATGTAGCACACTATTTTGAAATAGCTAGGTTTGTGTGTGTGTGTGTGTGTGTGTGTGTGTTTTGAGATAGAGTTGACTTGTAACGGTTTCAGAAGGCCAATATAATTTGGTGTTTATATATATTACAAAATGATCACAATAAGTTTAGTTTACATTCATTACCACATATAATTACAATTGTTTTCTTTCAATGAGAACTCTTAAGATTTACTCTCTTAATAACTTTAAAATGTTACTAGGACAGTCACCATGCTACACATTAATTACATCACCCTGACTTAACTGAAAGTTTGCACCTTTTGACTCTTTTCACCCTTTTCTTCCACCCTTATCCCCAGCCCCTGGAAACCACCAAATCTTTTCTCTTGTTAGAAGTTCAGCTTTTAATTTTTTTAGATTCCACAGAAAAGTGAGATCATATGATATTTTTCTCGGTCTAACTTATTTCACTAACTAATGCCCTCAGGATCCATTGATATTACTGCAAATGGCAATATTCCCTTTTTATGGCTGAATAGTACTCCATTTTCTTTAACCATGCATCCATTAATGAACAGTTAGGTTGCTATATAATGTCTTGGCTATTGCAAATCATTCTGCAGTGAACATGGGAGTGCAGATATCTTGTTGAGGTAGTGTTTTCATTTATGATAGTTCCATTTTATTTTTTCGAGGAGTCTCCATGCTGTCTTCCATAGTGACTATACCAACTGACATTCCTACCAACAGTGTACAAGAGTTCTTTTTCCTTCACTTCCTTGCCAATACTTGTTATTGTCTTTTAGATAATAGGTATTTGAACATATGTAATACTTCATTATAGTTTTGATTTGCATCTCCCTGGTTAGTGATGTTGAGCATCTTTTCATGTACCTATTGACCTCTTCTTTGGGAAAATGTCTGTTAAGATCCTCTGCCCATTTTAAAAATCACATTGGTGTTCTTTACTTCTGTGTTGTATGAGTTCTTTATATGTTTTAAAATATGGACCCCTTGTCAGATACATGATTTGCAAATATTTTTTTCCCATTCAGTAGTTTGCCTTTTCATTTTGTTACAGTGCAGAAGACTTGGTGTGATGTAGTGCCATTTGTTTATTTTTGCGTGTTGCCTTGCTTTTACTGTCAAATCCGAAAAATCCTCAAGACCAGTGCCAAGGAATTTACTGCTTATGTTTTCTTCTAGGAGTTTTATGGTTTCAGGTCTTATCTTCAAATCTTAATCCATTTTGAGTTAACTTCTATGTATGGTATAAGATAGTGGTCCAATTTCAGAGTTTCGTTACTTTGTTTTTATCTTTGCCACCAGAAAGTAAGCTTCTTGAGGGCAAGCACTACAGAATTATCATTCTAGCACAAGTCTTGTGTACTTGTAAAATTGTTACTGAATAAATGAATTAATTGAGCATTTATCAAGGAGTTACTATGTGCCAGATTCTGTGATATATGGATCATTGAAAAAGTAAATGTGGTTTCTGTCTTTGTGTCTGATGGGAAAGGCAAATTCTAAACAAATGGCGAATTAGGATAGTCTGTGGTAGACACTGTCAGTTCCTTCCCTTTGTATACATGCATACTGTTTTTCATTCCAAGAAGAGGTGTCTGTTCTTCTCACCTTGAGTCTGAGCTGACTTTAATTTCTTGACCAAAACAATGTGGAAAAAGTGATGTTTTGGAACTTTTGAGACCAACTCTGAAGAAGCTTTGCAGTTTCTACTTGGGTCTCTTAGAATGTTTTCTCTTGGGAAACCCAGCCACTAAATTGTAAAAACTCAAGCCACATGGAGACGGTTTGTGTAAGCCCTCCATAGTTCCAGCTGAGCTTTGATAATGTCAACTTGCCATGTGAGTGAGCCCTGTTGGACATCCAGTCCAGCTGAGCCTTTAGATGACTTCATTCTCTAGTACCATCTGACTGCAACTACATGTGAGAAGATCAGGTGAGAATTACATAGCTAAGCCTTGTGAACCCATAGAATCTTAAGAGAGAATGAATTGTTTCAGGCAACCAAATTTAGGAGTAGACATGAACAGGAATAAAGGGAAAACCTAATTTAGATGATCAGAGAAGCCCAACTACAATTGTTTACTAATTTTTATCTTCCCAGCTCAACTATACATTTCATGAAGGTAGAGAATGTATCTGTTCTGTTCTTCACTCTATCTCCAGTTTATGGCATATATGCTTAAAATCTGCCGAAGTATTAGTAAAGAACTTTTACTAGATTCTTAAAGAATTCTATAACTCCCCCCCAATTAAGATTTACTTCTTAGCAGGAAAATGTTCCTCCTTGTGCATCTTGTATAGCAAGATATACAAGCTCTATACAGTCAGCAAAAACAAGACTGGGAGCTGACTGTGGCTCAAATCATGAACTCCTTACTGCCAAATTCAGACTTAAATTGAAGAAAGTAGGGAAAACCACTAGACCATTCAGGTATGACCTAAATCAAATCCCTTACAATTATATAGTAGAAATGAGAAATAGAGTTAAGGGACTATATCTGATAGACAGAGTGCCTGAAGAACTATGGACGGAGGTTTGTGACATTGTACGGGAGACAGGGATCAAGACCATCCCCAGGAAAAAGAAATGCAAAAAAGCAAAATGGCTGTCTGAGGAGGCCTTACAAATAGCTGTGCAAAGAAGAGAAACGAAAAACAAAGGAGAAAAGGAAAGATATACCCATTTCAATGCAGAGTTCCAAAGAATAGCAAGGAGAGATAAGAAAGCCTTCCTCAGTGATCAGTGCAAAGAAATAGAGGAAAACAATAGAATGGGAAAGACTAGAGATCTCTTCAAGAAAATTAGAGATACCAAGGGAACATTTCATGCAAAAATGGGCACAATAAAGGACAGAAATGGTATGGACCTAACAGAAGTGATGATATTAAGAAGAGATGGCAAGAATACACAGAAGAACTGTACACACAGAAGGTAGAGGAACCAGAGATCAAATTGCCAACATCCACTGGATCATCGAAAAAGCAAGAGAGTTCCAGGAAAACATCTATTTCTGCTTTTTGACTATGCCAAAGCTTTTGACTGTGTGGATCACAATAAACTGTGGAAAATTCTGAAAGAGATGGGAATACCAGACCACCTGACCTGCCTCCTGAGAAATCTGTATGCGGGTCAGGAAGCAGCAGTTAAAACTGGACATGGAACAACAGACTGGTTCCAAATAGGAAAAGAAGTATGTCAAGGCTGTATATTGTCACCCTGCTTATTTAACTTATGTGCAGAATACATCATGAGAAACGCTGGACTGGAAGAAGCACACGCTGGAATGAAGATTGCCTGGGGGAATATCAATAACCTCAGATATGCAGATGACACCACCCTTATGGCAGAAAGTGAAGAGGAACTTAAAAGCCTCTTGAGGAAAGTGAAAGAGGAGAGTAAAAAAGTTGGCTTAAAGCTCAACATTCAGAAAACGAAGATCATGGCATCTGTTCCCATCACTTCATGGGAAACAGATGGGGAAACAGTGGAAACAGTGTCAGGCTTTGTTTTTTGGGGCTCCATCACTGCAGATGGTGATTGCAGCCATGAAATTAAAAGACGCTTAATCCTTGGAAGGAAAGTTATGACCAACCTAGACAGCATATACAAAAACAGAGACATTCCTTTGCCAACAAAGGTCCATCTAGTCAGGCTATGGTTTTTCCAGTAGTCATGTATGGATGTGAGAGTCGGACTATAAAGAAAACTGAGTGCCGAAGAATTGATGCTTTTGAATTGCGGTATTGAAGAATACTCTTGAGGGTGCCTTGAACAGCAAGCAGCCAGTCCATCCTAAAGGAGATCAGTCCTGAGTGTTCATTGGAAGGACTGATGCTGAAGCTGAAACTCTAGTACTTTGGCCACCTGATGGCAATCCACATTCTATTCAAGCACACAATTGCAGGTTTTCTGGACTGGCTGAGTATTTGCACCCAGGACTGATGTGAATGGGACAATATTTTCCTTCCAGATATTATTTGTGAGCACTAGGCCTTTGAATTTTGGGAACTTAATCATGATAGTTAGGCAGATGATGAGAGGGCCAGATGCCTAGAAGCACAGAAGTGGGCCTACTTACTAGAAGGAAGCTGAGGTCTGGATGAAGTCTGTTATTCTGGCAGTGTCCTCTGTAACCCTTACCTATTCTATTTTCCATTATTACTCTTGTGACCTGTCTGCCTAATTTCATTTTAGTATGGTCCAGGGAGTAATTCTCTACTCAGTTTACACCCAACACTACTTCCTTGCCTGATTCTCGCTCACAAACCATTGTTACTCCCACCTCTGTGTCTTTCTTTGCATGCATCTTTCCCCTTCCCTTGATTAGGCTTCCCTCTCCTTTCTCCTTATGTATAAGAAGCCATTTTAAGTCTCCTTCCTCTCTTAAAAGTTCCTGGAAGATTGCAATTTAAGTATATTTCTCTTTCCTGAGTTTTTATTTTACTTTATGCATAGTTAAGTAGAATTGAACAGTTCAGTTCAGTTGTTCAGTCGTGTCTGACTCTTTGCGACCCCATGAATCGCAGCACGCCAGCCTTCCTGTCCATCACCAACTCCTGGAGTTTACTCAAACTCATGTCCATCAAGTTGGTGATGCCATCCAGACATCCCATCTTCTGTTGTCCCCTTCTCCTCTTGCCCCCAGTCCCTCCCAGCATCAGAGTCTTTTCCAGTGGGTCAGCTCTTCACATGAGGTGGCCAAAGTAGTGGAGTTTCAGCTTTAGCATCAGTCCTTCCATTGAACACCCAGGACTGATCTCCTTTAAGATGGACTGGTTGGATCTCCTTGCAGTCCAAGGGACTCTCAAGAGTCTTCTCCAACACCACAGTTCAAAAACATAAATTCTTTGGCGCTCAGCTTTCTTTACAGTCCAACTCTCACATTCATACATGACTACTGGAAAAACCATAGCCTTGACTAGACGGACCTTTGTTGGCAAAGTAATGTCTCTGCTTTTGAATATGCTATCTGGGTTGGTCATAACTTTCCTTGCAAGGAGTGTCTTTTAATTTCATGGCTGCAGTCACCATCTGCAGTGATTTTGGAGCCCAAAAAACTAAAGTCTGACACTGTTTCCACTGTTTCCCCATCTATTTCCCATGAAGTGATGGGACCAGACGCCATGATCAGAATTGAACAGTAAACACCCATATTTTTGATTCTACGATTAATGTTTTACTGTATTTCCTTTGTCATGTTTTATCCATTTATGACCTTCTGTCCATCTTATTTTTGGTTGCAATTTAAGTTTCAGGACTTCCCTATCAATACCGTGGTTAAAACTCCATGCTTTCACTGCAAGTGATGTGGGTTCAATCCCTTGTCAGAAAACTAAGGTCCTATGTGCTGTGTGGTGTGAATGAAAATTGTTTTGAAAGTTAAAAATCAAGTATTAAAAAATAATAAAGTTTCAGATTTTGCTCCTAAATATCTAATAAACAAGAAAACATTACTACAGTTAAATATTTATTTACTTTATTTCAAGTAAAATTCACATATAAATCTTAACCTTATGAATTTTGGTGAATTTTGACAAATGTATGCATCTAATAACTCAAACCCATATCCGGATTAGAACATTACAGTTATTCTAGCCCCTTCATTGGATCACTGCCTTGTGGTGAAGGGGCTTGAGTAACTCAGTGAAGCTATGAGCCATGCTGTGCAGGGCCTGCCAAGACAGACGGGTCATAGGAGAGAGTTCTGACAATATGTGATCCATTGGCGGAGGGAATGACAAACCACACCAGTAAAAAGCAAAGACATCACCTTGCTGACAAAGGTCTGTATAGTCAAGGATGTGGTCTTTCGAGTGGTCATGTATGGATGTGAGAGCTGGACCATAAAGAAGGTAGAGCACCAAAGAATTGATGCTTTTGAACTGTGGTGCTGGAGAAGACTTTAGAGAGTCCCTTAGACAGCAAAGAGATCAAACCAGTCCATCCTAAAGGAAATCAACCCTGAATACTCATTGGAAGGACTAATGCTGAAGCTGAAGCTCCAACACTTTGGCCACCTGATGCAAAGAGCCAACTCATTGGACAAGGCCCTGATGCTGGGAAAGATTGAAAGTGAAAGTGAAGTCGCTCAGTTGTGTCCTACTCTTTGCAACCCCATGGACTGTAGCCTGTCAGGCTCCTCCGTCCATGGGATTTTCCAGGCAA
The DNA here is from genome assembly GCF_023091745.1 of Budorcas taxicolor. Lineage (NCBI taxonomy): Eukaryota > Metazoa > Chordata > Mammalia > Artiodactyla > Bovidae > Budorcas > Budorcas taxicolor. Next base: position 9,645,481 of record NC_068928.1, read on the forward strand.
GAGTGCTGGAGTGGATTGCCATTTCCTTCTCCAGGGGATCTTCCCGACCCAGGAATCGAACCCGGGTCTCCCGTGTTGCAGGCAGACACTTTACCGTCTGAGCCACCAGGCAAAGATTGAGGGCAGAAGGAAAAGAGGGCAACAGAGGATCAGATGATTGGATGGCATCACTGATTCAGTGTGCATGTACTTGGGCAAACTCTGGGAGATGGTGAAGGACAGGGAAGTCTGGCATGCCGCCTTCCTTGGGGTTGCAAAGAATTGGACATGACTTGGCAATTGAACAACAGCAACATGGTTGTAGACTGTTTCTTCATGTCCTTTCTCTGTCAGTCCCCATCTGCATCTCCCTGAGGAACCATGACTCTCTTCTACTACAGATTAATTTTGCATGCTCTGCTGCTGCTGCTGCTAAGTCGCTCCAGTCGTGTCCGACTCTGTGCGACCCCATAGAGGGCAGCCTAGCAGGCTCCCCCATCCCTGGGATTCTCCAGGCAAGAACACTGGAGTGGGTTGCCATTTCCTTCTCCAATGCATGAAAGTGAAAAGTGAAAGGGAAGTCGCTCAGTCGTGTCTGACTCTTAGCGACCCCATGGACTGCAGCCTACCAGGCTCCTCCGTCCATGGGATTTTCCAGGCAAGAGTACTGGAATGTGGTGCCATTGCCTTCTCCTATATATCCTTGTGTAAGTCTTCCTTATCTATTGGCTTTTAAATCTGTATCTCTCTGCATTAGTTACTTAATATTTGATCCGTGGATTACAGTGTGTATCTTTAACTCTTTGTAGTTTTTTTAAGGCTAATATTAATAACTGAGCAATTTATAGGTTCATTTACCCCTTTCATCATCCTGTATGATACAGTTGTTCTGTGTATTGTGTACACATAATTGTTAAAATATGATTTCAGCAATCATTTGTATTTAAAGAAACTAAGAGAAATTTGTCTTTATTTGCTCACATAGTTATCATTTTCAGTTCTGAAGTTCCAAATTTTCTTCTTTCTGTAGTCCATAGAACTGCCTTTAGCATTTCTTGTGCTGCAGAAACAGATTTTCTAGTTTTCACTTATCTAGAAAAACATTTTCTAGTTCTTTTGTCATTCTTGAAAAATACTGTCAATGGATATTAATTGTGGGTTAATAGTTTTTATTTTATTTTATTTTTTTAAAGGATATCATTTGGTCTTCTCAGTCAGATAAATTGTGTGACTTTTTTTCTGGCAGGTTTTAAGAATTTCTTGTCATATTTGATTTTCATCAAGTTGACTATGATGTGCCTTGACAGGGTTATCTATGTATTTCTCCTATTTAGGGTTCACTACACTTTTTTTTTTCTCTTTTTTTTTACTTTACAATATTGTATTGGTTTTGCCATACATAAACATGAATCCACCATGGGTTTACATGTGCTCTCCATCCTGAATCCCCTTCCCACCTCCCTCCCCGTACCACCCCTCTGGGTCATCCCAGTGCACCAGCCCCAAGCATCTTGTATCCTGCAAAATTTATGTCTTTCCAAAATTTGGGAAATTTTTGGTTATTATTTCTTCAAATGTACTGCTACCTCATCCCTGTTTTCTCTTTTTGATTAATTAAGATGCTAATTAATTGAGAGTGTAATTAAGTTTTATAGCTTTTGCTGTTATCCCACCAGTGACTAAGGATATTCCCTCTGACATCCTGTTTTATTTTCTTACTCCTACCAAAACATTTCTCTCAAACTAGATTCAATCCAGCTTTTAGTGAATTATTCTATATAGTTCATCAATATTTTATAGATCTTTGGAAGACATAGAGGTTGTAAGAGAAGGAGGGTGGTAATTCAAGTACATAAAAATAGTTTTGAATTCACATGTTGTGATTTACTTGTTTCATTATTATAATAAATTTGATTTATTATTATTATTTTACAATATTGTATTGGTTTTGCCACACATCAACATGAATCTGCCATGGGTGTACACGTGTTCCCAATCCCGAACCGCAACACCATCCCTCTGGGTCATCCCAGTGCACCAACCCCAAGCATCCTGTACCCTGCATCGAACCTAGGCTGGCAATTTGTTTCTTATATGATATTATACATGTTTCAGTGCCATTCTCCCAAATCATCCCACCCTCTCCCTCTCCCACAGAGTCCAAAAGACTGTTCTATACATCTGTGTCTCTCTTTGCTGTCTCGCATACAGGGTTATCGTTATAAATTTGATTTTTTAAAGATTAGGCCATCTATTTTTTTTTTTTTACAATTTCCAAATATGAACAGGTATAATAGTTCTTTTATACTCAAAAATTATTTGAAAAGATATTAGTTAAAATATATCTTGTTACAGAATCTTCTTGGAATTGCTCTTGAATGGTGCCATTATTTTCATATAAATACACAAATCCACTTGTATTTACCGATATAATTTTATTCCAGATATTCTGTGATAATACATGATTTCATTGAAACAGCCCTGAATGGGAGGAAAGTTAACATACTAGTAGTGTTTTAGGTGGAGAAGGCAGTGGCAACCCACTCCAGTACTCTTGCCTGGAAAATCCCATGGACAGAGGAGCCTGGTGGGATGTCATCTATGGGGTCACACGGAGCCAGACATGACTGAAGCGACTTAGCAGCAGCAGCAGTGTTTTATAAATCAGAAAATAAACTACTCTCATTTTCTGATCATCAAGGATCTGGAAATATATTTTTCTTTTAATATGAAGAAAGCAAATACGTTATCCTGTGTCTTTGTAAAGTCATTGCACCTATAAGAATAGGAAACCTAAAGGTATATGATTAAATATGGATCCAAAGCAGTTCTGATAACTTTTTTTTTTTTTTAGTTCTGATAACTTTTTAGGGTGAGACTCAGACTGTTCTGCTCGTATATAGTAGTATATTGATTTTGATTTAGTCTTTTCATGAAAACATTCAACTTGTTAAACAGGAGATGAGACTCATATGATCTCTTTCATTAAAGAAATGTTTCACAAATTATGTGTTTTAGACTTATGAAAGTAAGTATTGAAAAAGATTCATATTTTTAAAAACATTATTATATTCTCTTCAATAAACAGTGCCTGACTTTCTGTGTAATGTTTATGTTTTCGAGTGTTACACATGCAACAGAATAGGTATAAAGGAAGAATCACTTTATAGTTTAAGAAGTGAGAACTGATAACTTAATATATTGACTGTGATTTTCCATGAATGAATTGCATTCAGATACTTGGTATTTATACTACTACATTTTCTTCTGTATTTGTTATTTCATACTGGCTTGTCTTCCCATCTAGGGAAAAGTCATCAGGATCCAAAATTGTAGTTTCTTGAAGGAAAATACTAAATATGTGTAATATTAACAAAATATTTACCAATGTTGCTGTTAAGTCCTCTTTTCTAACAGGTATGTAAAGAAAATGCTATACAAAAATGTAAACTTTTTTTTCCTTTTGGAAAATTAGTCCTCATTAATTATTATTGGGGCTTCCCCGGTGGCTCAGATGGTTAAGAATCTGCCTGCAAGTCAGGAGACCTGGGTTCTATCCCTGGGTCAGAAAGATCCCCTAGAGAAGGAATGGCAACCCACTCCAGTGTTCTTGGCTGGATAATTTCATGGACCAAGGAGCCTGGTGGGCTTCAGTCCATAGGACTGAAAGAGTCGGACACGACTAAGTGACTAACACACACACAATTATTATTTACATAAGAAAAGGTAGAATTTAAAACACATAGGATACATTTTCAATAGAAAAAGCCTATTTAAATCAAGACCATTTTTCATATGGTTTTGTTTCAAAATCCCTAAGTACCCAATGTAATAATTTTTGGCAGAAGCAGTTCTTGTGTTAAGTTTTGGAGTTTAGAAGTATTGTTCACTAATCATGAGTAAATCTCATCAGGGAGTCCTCTAGGTAAGAAAAATGCCATTTCTGTAAGACAGATGCATTTAATCTAGTGATATTCTATGATGTCAAGTGGTATAAAACATTTATTAAACTGTGTAATAAATAGGACTCAATTCTGCTATATCCCTGGAGCTCAAAAATTCTTGCCTGAAAAAATCCCATGGACAGAGGAGCTGGCAGGCTATAGTTCATGGGTTCTCAAAAGAGTCAGACACAACTTAGCTACTGAACAACAACAAAATATATCATAATTTGCACATGTGCACTGTCATGCTTGACTCTTTGGGACCCTATGAACTGTAGCCCACCAAGCTCATCTGTCCATGGGATTTTCCAGGCAAGAATACTGGAGTAGGTTGCCATTTCCTATTCCAGAGGATCTTCCCGACCCAGAGATTGAACCCACGTTTCCTGCATGTTCTGTATTTGCAGGTGGATTCTTTATCATGATGCCACCTGGGAAGTCCCTTATCATACTTTTTTAGCAATAAGCTAACCATAAAAGAGTTGCTGTGTTAATTTTGTAAATTAGCTCAATTCGTGCTTCTCAGTTTTGTTTACGTGCTTTATATTAATGAAACATAGGAAATGTAGAGATAGTTCTAGTGATGTTTTTAATGATGCATTCAAGAGTTGATGTTTTTGTAATTTATATATGTATGTTCAGTTCAGTTGCTCAGTCGTGTCTGACTCTGTGACCCTATGGACTGCAGCAGGCCATGCTTCGCTGTCCATCACCAGCTCCCAGAGGTTACTCAAACTCATTTCCATTGAGTTGGTGATGCCATTCAACCATCTCATCCTCTATTGTCCCCTTCTCCTCCCTCCTTCAATCTTTTCCAGCATCAGGGTCTTTTCTAATGAGTCAGTTCTTCGCACCAGGTGGCCAAAGTATTGGAATTTCAGCTTTAGCATCAGTCCTTCCAATGAACACTCAGGACTGATTTCCTTTAGGATTGACTGGTTGGATCTTGCAGACCAAGGGACTCTCAAGAGTCTTCTCCAACACCACAGTTCAAAAGCATCAAACCATAGCTTTGACTAGACAGACCTTTGTTGTCAAAGTAATGTCTCTGCTTTTTAATATGCTGTCTAGGTTTGTCATAGCTTTTCTTCCAAGGAGCAAGTGTCTTTTAATTTCATGGCTGCAGTCACCATCTGCAGTGATTTTGGAGACCAAGAAAATAAAAGTCTGTTTCCATTGTTTCCCTATCTATTTGCCATGAAGTGATGGGACTGGATGCCATGATCCTAGTTTTCTGAATGTTGAGTTTTAAGCCAACTTTTTCACTCTCCTCTTTCACTTTCATCAGGAGGCTCTTTAGTTCTTTGCTTTCTGCTATATGGGTGGTGTTGCCATTATTGAAGACTGCCATTATCTTACCAGGGCTTCCCTGGTGGCTTAGAGGTTAAAGCGTCTGCCTGAAATGCAGGAGACCTGGGTTCGACCCCTGGGTCAGGAAGATCCCCTAGAGAAGGAAATGGCAACCCATTCCAGTACTGTTGCCTGAAGAATCCAGTGGAGGGAGGAGCCTGGTAGGCTACAGTGCATGGGGTCGCAAAGAGTAGAACTTCACTCACTCACTCATATTCTTACTGCAGTTTAGCCTCAGGTCAAGCAACGGGGAGGGAACACAGCCCCACCCATTAACAGAGAATTGGGTTAAAGATTTACTGAGCATGGCCCCGCCCATCAGAACAAGGCCCAGTTTCCCCCTCAGTCAGTCTCTCCCATCTGGAAGCTTCCATAAGCCTCTTATTCTTCTCCATTAGAGGGCAGGCAGACTGAAAACCACAATCACAGAAAACTAACCAGTCTAACCACGTGGACCACAGCCTTGTCTAACTCAGTGAAACTTTGAGCCATGCTGTATAGGGCCACCCAAGACGGACGGGTCATGGTGGAGAGTTCTGACAAAGTGTGGTCCACTGGAGAAGGGAATGGCAAACTACTTCAGTATTCTTGCCTTGAGAACCCCATAAACAGTATGAAAGTACGAAAATATAGGACACTGAAAGATGAACTCCTCAGCTCGGTAGATGCCCAATATGCTACTGGAGATCAGTGGAGAAATATCTCCAGAAAGAATGAAGAGACAGAGCCAAAGCAAAAACAACACCCAGTTGTGGATGTGACTGGTGACGGAAGTAAAGTCCAATGCTATAAAGAACAGTGTTGCATAGGAACCTGGAATGTTAGGTCCATGAATCAAGGTAAATTGGAAGTGGTCAAACAGGAGATGGCAAAAGTGAACATCGACATTTAGGAATCAGTGAACTAAAGTAGACTGGAATGCGTAACTTTAACTCAGATGACCATTTAATCTACTACTGTGCGCAAGAATCCCTTAGAAGAAATGGAGTAGCCCTCATAGTCAACAATAGAGTCCGAAATGCGGTACTTGGATGCAGTCTCAAAAATGACAGAAAAATCTGTTTGTTTCCAAGGCAAACCATTCAGTAGCACAGTAATCCAACTCTATGCCCCGACCAATAGTGCTAAAGAAGCTGAAGTTGAATGGTTCTATGAAGACCTATAAGAGCTTCTAGAACTAACACCCAGAAACGATCTCCTTTTCATTATAGGGGACTGGAACACAAAAGTAGGAAGTCAAGAAACACCTGGAGTAACAGGCAAATTTGGCCTTGGAATACAGAATGAAGCAGGGCAAAGGCTAATAGATAATAGAGTTCTGCCAAGAGACACTGGTCATAGCAAACACCCTCTTCCAGCAACATAAGAGAAGACTCTACATGTGGACATCACCATATGGTCAGTATGTATGGCTGGTTAAAGCAAAATTATCCATCCAAGCAGGGAGCGTTTTTATATAAATTGTCAAGGAAAGTGCCACTTGATAGGACATGAGAGGAAAATAAATGGACAAGACTTACTTTATATCCTGTGCTGTATATACTCTGTCCCATCCAACTTCTTAACATCCCTCTGAAAGTAGCAAGTATCTCAGTTTTGCGGGTGAATAAACTGGCTTCGATGGACCCAAGTCTGAGCGAACTCCAGGAGTTGGTGATGGACAGGGAGGCCTGGCGTGCTGCAGTTCATGGGGTCGCAAAGAGTCAGACACAACTGAACAACTGACCTGAACTGAATTGAAATTGGCTTCAGGAATTAAAATACCTTGCTACGGTCACACAGCTTGTAGCATCAGAATTGGGACTGATACCAATCAACTCCAAAATCCACATTCTTTATTACTATCATTTTGAAAATTAATATGATCAGAAATGTAAACTGTATAGAAAAGTTAGCTGCTGAAAACTAACAACAGCTAAAGTTAGCTGGGAAGTGGGAAACGTTAGCTGTTGACAGTATAGGGATTTACTTGAAAATGATTAGATCCCTTATCTAACCAATAAATGGTAAAAAAATATAATGGGCAGAAACTCAGTGTGTGAGAGTTTGTAGCTTTCTGCTCTTCCTCTGGGATAGTTCTGCCTTTGCTAATTGGGAGTTTCCTGCATTTTCCCTCCCTTCAAGGAAGGCTGTTTTGTCAGGCTAGGCCTTTGGGGATTTGTAATGTAGAATTGAGAGACAGAGATGAGATAGAAGGAATATGAAAGTTGCCACTGCAGTGTAGTCTCATTGTATTAATCCATGTTTTCTGCTTTGTATCTTGTCATGGTTGCATTAAAAAAAAAAACTTCAAGACTTCCTGGTGATCCAGTGGTTAAGACTCCGTGCATCCACTGTAGGGGCATGGGTTCAAACCCTGGTCTGGAAACTAAGATCCTGCCTGCCACATGGCCAAAAAACTTTAAATAAATAAATAGAATAATATATAAAAGCTTTTCAGTGGAGTTCTTCAAATCTCACAGAGAATGGTGCTGCTGCTGAGTCACTTCAGTCGTGTCCGACTCTGTGCAACCCCATAGATGGTAGCCCACCAGGCTCCCCCGTCCCTGGGATTCTCCAGGTAAGAACACTGGAGTGGGTTGCCATTTCCTTCTCCAATGCATGAAAGTGAAAAGTGAAAGTAAAGTGGCTCAGTTGTGTCAGACCCAGGCTCCTCCGTCCATGTGATTTTCCAGGCAAGAGTACTGGAGTGGGATGCCATTGCCTTCTCCAACAGAGAATGCTGGTAGCTCCTAATTGTGTAGCAGTGTTAGAAGATCTTGATAATTCTTGAATTTGGATATTTGAGTTTACTGTGTTATTCTCTTTATTTTTGTATATGTTTTGATATTTGCTATAATAAAGAAAATGTCTTAGTGATTGGACTTGATTGTTAATGATCCTCCTATAATCCTGGAGTATCAGAACTATATCTTATATATTATTGTGGTATATTTCTGATTGTCTTACATGTAGTAGCCACTCAATAAATAAATATCTGAATTGAACAGAATATACTATTTTGTTGTTCAGTTTTAAATAAGGACTATTTAAGTAGTCATTAATATATAAAGTATATATTATATATATACTGTAGCCCACCAGGCTTCTCCATCCATGGAATTTTCCAGGCATGAGTACTGGAGTGGGTTGCCATTTCCTTCTCCAGAGGATCTTCCTGACCCAGGGATTGAACCCGGGTCTCCTGCATTGCAGGCAGACACTCTACCATCTGAGCCACCAGGGAATCCTTTAATATATAAAGTAAAAATAGGCTTTTTGGCTAATACTGTAAAGGTGAGAAAATGTTTTGAAATTAGATAGTGGTGGTGTTTGTAAAACCCTGAATATACTAAAACAGTGACTCTTGTATACTTTAAATGAATATGTTTTAAAGTATATGAATTATATCGTAATTTTAAAAAAGAATGTAAAAATCTTCAAAGACAAGATAAACTGGGAGAAGATAGTTGTACCACATAAAACTGATAAAGGAAAGAATTTCCACAAATCAATAAGGAAAGACAAATTCTATAGATGAATAGACAAATTTCAGGAACAGGCACATCACAAAGAGGAAAGAATTGCCAAGAAAAAAGATGCCCAGCTCATTAGAGATGAAAGAAATGCACATAGTAAATTCAATGAAACAAAACTGTTATGCTTACCAGATTTGCAGAAATGAGACAAATTATCGACAAAGATGTACAGAACAAGAACCTTTGTACGTTGCTGGTGGGAATGTTAACTAGTACAATCACTTTTGAAAAAAGATTTTGATATTATCTGGTAGGCTGCAGTCCACGGGGTTGCTAAGAGTCGGACACAACTGAGCTACTTCACTTTCACTCTTCACTTTCATGCATTGGAGAAGGAAATGGCAACCCACTCCAGTGTTCTTGCCTGGAGAATCCCAGGGATGGGGGAGCCTGGTGGGCTGCTGTCTGTGGAGTCCCACAGAGTCGAACACGATTGAAGTGACTTAGCAGCAGGTAGAAATGAACATATATGTGTGCTCTGATCTAGCAGCTCTACCCCTGCTAGTATTTTTGTGTGTGTGTTTGTGTACACCTGTGTATGTGTTTTCTGTCCTGTTCCCAATAATCTGTAATACCACCTGTACTGGGTTTGCACATTTTCACAGCCCTGTTTCTGGGCTCTCTATTACTTTAAATATGTTTATTTATGCACTCATTTTGTTCTGACTTAATGATTGTGCTGTTTAGCTGCTCAGTTGTGTCCGACTCTTTGTGACACCATGGACTGTAGCCCACCAGGTTTCTCTGTTCTTGTGACTTCCAGGCAAGAGTACTGGAGTGGGTTGCCATTTCCTACTCCAGGGCATCTTCCTGACCCAGGGAATGAACCAGAGTCTCCTGCAAGTCTCCTGCATTGCCAGCAGATTCTTTACCACTGAGTCACCGAGGAAGCCCTAATTACTGTAGCCTTATCTATTTCTTTGTGACTGCGCTGGGTCTTCATTGCTGTGCGCAGGCTCTCTTTCTGTGGGGGCTACTCTCTCATTGTGGTATTTAGGCTTCTCATTGAGGTGGCTTCTCCTGGTGTGGCGCACTGGCCCTAGAGTGCATGGGCTTCATTAGTTGTGGCCTGTGGCCTCAGTAGTTGGGGCACAGGGGTTTAGTTGCTCCTCAGCGTATGGAATCTTCCTGGAACAGGGGCCAAAACTGCCTCCCCTGCATTGGCAGGTGGATTCTTAACCACTGGACCATCAGGGAAGTTTTAAAATAAGCCTTAATATCTAGTAGGGTCACCTTCTTCAGAAATGTTCTTTAGGAGTATTTTGGCTATTCATGGTCCTTTGTTTTTCCATATAGACTTAAGGATCACCTTGCAAGTCTTATGAGAAGTCCTGATGAATTGTTATTGAACTTACATTTAATTCCTTTGAATTTGTGGGTCATTTTGAAAATAATTCTCATGAAGATAATATATTTCTCCATTTATTTAGGTCTTATTTAGTGCCTTTCAATCAAATTTTATAATTTATACTCTTTTGTTAGATTAATTCCTAGAGGGGTGTGTGTGTGTTGGAGAGAGAGAGAGAGAATAATGTCAAGTTAAAAAACAACTTTGGGACTTTCCCTGGTGGTCCAGTGGTTAACAATCTCTCTGCAAATGCAGGAGACACAGGTTCAATCCCTGGTCTGGGAAGATCCTACATGCTACAGAGCAGCTGAGCCCTCACACCACAACTAATAAACCTGCTCTCTAGAGCACATGATCTGCAGCTGAGCCCATGTGCCCTAAAGCCCGTGTTTGGCAACAAGAGAAGCCACCCGAATGAGAAGCCTGTGCACTGCAACAAAGAGTATTGCTCTCTTGCAACAACTAGACAAAGCCCACACGTAGCAACTAAGATCCAGTGCAGCCAAAAACAAAAAAAGCAACTTTATAGAGGTACAATTTACACCATAAAATTCACCCCTTTTAAGTGTATAGTACAGTTCACTGTGGAAATTTTCAGAGTTGTGCAGCCATCATCACAATCTAATTTTAGAACATTTTCATCATCCCAAAAAGAAACCTTGTGCCCATTGGCATTCTTTCTAACCACCCCTGGCTCTAGGAAACTACTAATCTGGTAAAGACACACACCAAAAAATCATTTTATTATGGACATTTAAAAATAAATATGCAAAGTCAAAAGAATAGAACAGTGACTCCAAAACAGCAAATTTAATGAATTTTATTTTCTGATTCCTCCAGATTCTATCTAACGTCTCCCTGGATTGTTTTAAAACCTATTTCAGTCATAATTTCATTTCTTTCATAAGTTTGTAAATATGTGTGTCTCTTCAAGGTATAAGGACTCTTTTTTTAAAACTTAACTATGATATCACTATCACACCTCAAGAGATTAACAGTAATTCTTTAGTATCATCTCATATTCAGTCATCCTTTCATGGATCATAGTTTATCCATGGCAAAGGGACTTGTATAACTCAATGAAGCTGTGAGTCATGCTGTGCAGAGCCACCCAAGATGAATGGGTCATAGTGAAGAGTTCTCACAAAAATGGCACTGGAAGCAACAATTAGAACTGGACACAGAACAATTGACTGGTTCAAAATTGGGAAAGGAGTATGATAAGGCTATATATTGTCACCCTGCTTATTTAACTTATATGCAGAATACATCATGTGAAATGCCGGGCTGAATGAATCACAAGCTGGAGTCAAGATTGCCAGGAGAAATATCAACAACCTCAGATATGCAGATGACACCACCCTCATGGCAGAAAGTGAAGAACTAAAGAGCCTCTTGATGAAAATGAGAGAGGAGAATGAAAAAGTTGGCTTAAAGCTCAACATTCAGAAAACGAAGATCATGGCATCTGGTTCCATTACTTCATGGCAAATAGATGGGGAAACAGTGGAAAAAGGAAAGTGGAAGAGCTGGCTTAAAACTCACATTCAAAAAACTAAGATCATGGCATCCAGTCCCGTCACTTCATGGCAAATAGAAAGGGGGAAAGTAGAAGCAGTGACAAACTTTCTTTTATTGGGCTCCTTTGGAGCCGATGGTGATGGCAGCCATGAAATTAAAGGATGCTTGCTCCTTGGAAGAAAAATTATGACCAACCTAGACAGCATATTAAAAAAGCAGAGACATCAATTTGCTGACAAAGGTCTGTATGGTCAAAGCTGTGGTTTTTCCAGTAGTCATATTTGGATGTGAGAGTTGTATCATAAAGAAGGCTGAGCGCTGAAGAACTCATACTTTTGAACTCTGGTGCTGGAGAAGACTCTTGAGAGTCCCTTGGACAGCAAGGAGATCAAACCAGTCAATCCAAAAGCGAATCAATCCTGAGTATTTATTGGAAGGACTGATGCTGAAGCTGAAGCTCCAGTACTTTGGCCCCTAATGCAAAGAGCTGACTCATTGGAAAAGTCCCTGATGCTGGGAAAGATGGAAGGCAAAAAGAGAAGGGGGTGGCATAGGAGGAGATGGTTAGTAGGATCACCAACTCAGTGGTCTTGAATTTGAATGAACTCTGGGAGATAGTGAAGGACAGAGAAACCTGGTGTGTTGCAGTCCGTAGAGTCACAAAGAATCAGACATGACTTAGCAACTGAGCAGCAGCAACAACTACAATATTCAGTCAATTTTCAAAGCAGTATACAAGAGCAGTCTATATGTTGCATTCGTTTGATATGTCTCTTAAAACTAACTTAATCTGTGATGATTTCCTGTCCCTCTGTTTTTTTCTTGCCACCTGTTGGTTAGAGAAATTAATCATTTGTTGGTAATCTGTAAAAAAATTTTTTATAAAACGGTAGGTGGTTCTGGAGCAGCACATCCTGTCCAGTAGACATATAATATGAACCACAATGCAGGCCACATAATTAAAATTTTCTAGTACCTGCATTAAAAAAGAAAAAGATGAAATTAATTTTGACTCATTTTAGTCAACCGAGGGTATAAAGATATTATCATTTTAACATATTCAATATAAATAATTATATTTTACATTCTTAGTTTTCAAAATCTGTTATGTAGTACACACGTACAGCATATCTCAATTCAGAGTGGGAAATTTCAGGTGCTCAGTAGCTACTAGATTGGACAGTGCAGATCTAGAAGCTTGATCAGACTTAGGCTTGAATCTTTGTCAAGAACAATTCATAGGTGATGCTATATATTTTATTAATATATTGCATTACAGCAGGAGGCAGATGTCTGTTTTTGTATGTGTGTGTGTGTGTGTGAAGTTTGTTCCAGAGTTTTGTTGTCAGCCTTTCAACTCATGGTTTTAGCTGCTATTGATGATAATTGCCTACATTCATATCATTAATTATTGAAAATGGTGACTGTCTAATTCTGTCATTACTTTTGCATCTAATAGCAGAATTGTTCTATAAAGAAGAATTTTTCCTATTGGTTGGTTGCTTTCCTATTATTTTTTAATCAGTTATGCTTTGTTACTAATTTTTAAACTTAATTAAATAGTGATAAGAAAATGTGATCTGTATGTGATGCCCTTTATAAAATCTGTTGAATCTTGCTTTATGGCCTATTGTATGGGCAGTTCTCAAAAATATTTCATCTGTGCTTGAACAGAATGTTTGTGCCCCAGTTGTTGGGTACCTTGCTAAATATAATTATAAAATAAAACTTATTAATTATATCATTCACATTCTTGATGTCTGTACTGATTTTTTGTTTGATCTGTCAATTACTGAAAGAGATGAGTTATAATTTCTTCTATTATAATAGTGTATTTATTTATGTAATTCTATTGGTATTTGCTTTATATATTCTGGAGTTCGGCTATTAGTTATACACAACTTTGGAACTGTTATGTCTTCCTAGTGAATCGAACCTTTAATCATGTAGTGACCCTCTTTACCTTAGTAATAGTTTTTGCGTAAAAGTTTATCTTGTTTGATAGTAGTATTGGTTAGTATTCTCAGGTGCAAGTTTACTCATCCTTTTACTTTCAGTCTCTTTTCTTATATTTTATATGTCTTTTGGGAACATATGTAGTTGGATTTTAAAACTGAAACATCTAGACTGATAGTCTTTTAGATTGTAAACGTGAGTCCATTTATACTTTCTTTTATTACTGATATAGCAGGTTTATTTCTACCATCTTTTGTGTTTTTTATTTTCCTACTTTTCCTGCATCTTGTTGTTTTTGTGGTTCTTTTCCTCTCTTCATCTTGCTTGTTTTCTTTTTCTTGTCCGTCTTTGGGATATATACACAATATATTTCTTTTACTGGATATTCCAAAAATGTTAAGATGCATATTTAACCTAAACCCCAAAGTTTAAAAAAAATTTTTTATTGAAGTATAGTTGCTTTATAATGTTGTGATAGCAACATTACTGTGTAGCAAAATGAATCAGTCATACATATACATATATCCCCTCCGTTTTGGACTTCTTCCCGTTCAGGTCACCACAGTGCATTAAGTAGCTTTTGTATAGCAAAGGAAACCATAAACAAGATGAAAAGACAACCCTCAGAATGGGAGAAAATATTTGTAAACAAAGGAACTGAGAAAGGATTAATCTCCAAAACATACAAGCAGCTCTTGCAGGTCAATATAAAAAAAACAACTCAATCAAAAAACAGGTGAAAGGGACTTGGTCCCAAGTCCAGTGGTTGGGAATCTGCCTGCCAGTGCAGGGGGCATGGCGGTTCAACCCCTGATCTGGGAAGATCCCACATGCTGCAGAGCAACTAAGCCCATGTGCCACAGCTACTGAGCCAGCGTGCTGCAGCTACGAAAGCCCGTCTGCTCTAGAGCCAGCTCTGCAGCAAGGGAAGCCGCCAGAATGAGAAGCTGGCACACTGCAACTGGAGTAGCCCCTGCTCACCCCAAGTGGAGAAAGCTCAAGCAGCAACGGAGACCCAACCCAGCCAAAAATCAATAAAAAAAAAAAATTAATGGTGGAAGATTTAAATAGACATTAAAGTAGACATACAAATGGCCAGCAAATACATGAAAAGATGCTCAACATACTAATTATTAGAGAAATGCAAATCAAAACTGCAGTGCGGTGGTATCACCTCACACTGGTCAGAATGGCCATCATCAAAAATTTACAAACTATAAATGCTGGAGAGGTGTGGAGAAAAGGGAACCCTCAATGCACTGTTGATACAGCCACTATCACAGTATGGCAGTTCCTTGGAAAACCAGAAATAGAACTACAGTATGACCCAGCAGTCCCACTGTTGGGCATATACTCAGAGAAAACCATAATTCAAAGAGATTATATGCACCCTAAACCCAATGTTAAGTTACATTTACCCAGTTTCTTTATATGACAAGGACTTCTGAGTGTTTAAATGCTGATGAGTCTTCCTCAAGGGTGATTATTTGTTGATATTTTAGATCTATTTTTTAAAAATTCTGCAAAGGAGACTAGACATCCTTATTTTGTAAATAAATGTTTGTTTAGATTTATTCGTGTTTATCTTTTTGTTGTTGTTAGAATTCCAGCATCTCAAGACAGACCTTTCTTCCAAATTACCTTCTTACTAAGGTATGTAATTTAGAAATACATTTAAAGGTCTCTTAGTATTTAATGCCATCAGTTTTTGTTTGTTTGAAATGTCATTATTTGCTCTCACACTTTAAAGATTATTTTATGTATTTCAATTCCAGCTTGGTGGTTATTCTTTTAGCTCTTTTTTAGTTAATTATTCCTCTGTCTTCTGAGTTTTATTGCTACTATTGAGAAATTGGTTGTCTGTCTGTTTATCAGGTATCTGTCTTCTTTTTCTTATGACTTCTAAAATATTTTCTTTGTCTTTGGTTTTCCAGTTTCCCCCATGCTCTATATAGGGTGGTTTTCTTTTTTTCTCTTTTTCATTATCTTGCTTGTGATTTGTTGGGCTCCCCGAATATGACAATCTATAGTTCAACAAGCTTGAAAAATTCTTAGCCATTGTTGTTTCAAATATTGCCTCATGTCTCTCTGTATTCTTCTTCTGGAACTCTAATTAGGTATATTAAACACTCTTCCTTTGTCCTCTTTGTCTCTTGATTTCATTTCTTTTATGTCTCAATTTTGCATTTGAGTTAATTCTTTAGATCTCTTTTGAGTTCAAACTGAATTTTCACTTTAGGTTCATCTATCCTAGTGTTTAATTTGTTTACAAAGTTTTTAATTTTAATTATATATCCAGTTTCTAGAAATTCTATTAGGTTCCTTTTCAAATCTTCCTACTCATTGAATAGAATTTGTTTCTTATTCATATTTTTATATCTTTTCTTGTTTCTTTAACTGTTATTCTACAGCTATTAATTTTTTCTGTCTTTGTGGAGATGAGTCTCATGTTTGTTATTTTTGCTGACCCTTAATCACAGTGGCTTGTTTCCTATGTTCTGTGTTTTGATTGTGAGTCTGTGTTCATTTATCTCAAGATAGTTTTCATAGTTTAGCCAGAATTTTTAGGTAACTTATAATGGTTTCTTTTTAGGGTACATTAGTGTTCTGTTTGCCTGAAATGGAAGATACAAGATATTTTTAGTTAATTAGGAGAAATAGAAATAATGTATCTATAGCACCATAAAAAGGGACTCTGCCTTTTAAAACAGAAATTTTAGAATGTATTTTTGCGCTGTCACTCCTTTTGTATTAACTGTTGTCTGAAACTGTAGGCATCTATCTATATATGTGAAGTCCTATTTTACTTGTCTCTGCAAGATATTACTAATTATTTTTTATAATTTATTCGTTTTGTTTTTGGTTGCACTGGGTCTTCACTGCTGCAGACTTTCTCTTGTTGAGAGTGGGGGCTACTTTCTAGTTGTGATACACAGACTTCTCATTGCAGTGGCTTCTTTTATTGTGGAACACAGGCTCTAGGGCATGGGCTTCCGTAGTTACAGCACATGGGCTCAGTAGTTGCAGCTCGCAAGTTTTAGAGTGTGGGCTCAGTAGTTATGGTGCACGGCTTAGTTGCTGCACCTACATGTGGAATCTTACTGGACCAGGGATCGAACCCGTGTCCCCAGCATGGTGGATTCTTAGCCACTGAGCCACCTGGGAAGTCCAAGATGTTACTAATTATTGATTAGCAGGCATAAAGTGAAAAAATGTGTGCTGGTCCTCTAATACACATTTTCTTTATAAAGTTTATATGATCACTAGAGAAGAGAATACAATTTATGAAAAATGAAAATAATCTTTTAATTTTTGAGGTTTGTCTTAAGAACCCAATAATTCTGCCTGGTGTTTTTAGGACAGTAGTTAAAATAGTCTGTGATGTAATATTGAGGTGAGAGAAATGTTTTGAACCACCAGCATTAAGTATAACATTCATTATTATTCTCAAGTTATTTCATATGTTTCATATGTGTTCTCCCCCAAAGAAAACCCACGCTTTTCTGTGGTAGAGACTGTATTCTGTTTTGCTTGTGTATCTCTATTTTCTTCTAATCCTTAAGAAAAATTTTTTTCTAACTTTCTGTTTGCTGTTGGGTTATAGCTAATTAACAATGTTGTGATAGTTTCATGTGGACAATGAAGGAACTAAGCCATACATATACATGTATCCCTTCTCTGCCAGTCCCCTCTCCCATCCAGGCTGCCACACACACTGAGCAGAGTTCCTTATGCTATACACTAGGTCCTTGTTGGTTGTCCATTTACAATTCTCTTTTCTTTTTCTAAGCATGGATATCTATTTACCTGTTTATTGGCTGCACTGGGTCTTTGTTGTTCCATGAAGGCTTTCTCTAGGTGCCTCGAGCAGAGGCTGCTCTCTAGTTTCAGTGCATGGGTTTCTCATTGCGGTGGTTTCTCTTGTTGCAGAGCATGGGCCCTCTAGGGCACCTGAGCTTCAGTAGTTGGGGCATGCGAGGCTCAGTAGCTGTGGTGGACTGGTTTAGTTGCCCTGTGGCACGGGGAGTCTCCCCAGACCAGGGATCAAACCCAGGTCCCCTGCATTGGCAGGTGGATTCTTTACTTGGACCACCACGGAGGTCCTCTATCTTCTTTATGTCAAACTTAAGGCCCATATAAATCTTCAGCTTATTCAGAATACTTTTGTGTTTCTTAGCTTGTACAATAGGATCTTTTAATTTTATTTCTCATGAAAATCTTATACCCTGGCATTTCTCTTACTATCTTAGAAAAACTGCATATAATGGAGAAAAGTCCAGTTTGAGTCTACTCAGTGTGACCTCTGTATTTGTGGGAAAATTCCAAGATACCTTTCCAGGCCATTTGCTTTTTGATATATCCATATTGTTCCTTATCCCAGTGAAAACAGATATAGAGACTGCTGTAATTAGGTAGTCCTGCAGTTCTTGCCAGGATAGTAGGGGTTGCTCACTGTGAACACATTATGCTGTCAACAGCTGAGTTAGAACGCTGGGTGTATTTGTGAGAGGATTTGAGTATGAACTACTTGGTTTAAAGATTAAATGAGGGAAAGAATTCTGTTGGTAAACCTGGTGAAATTAATTTTTAAAAGAAAATTACTATAGAGAGAAGTTCATATTTAAAGCATTGAATATCACACTGAACATTGTAGAAATAGACAATTCTGTGTATATTTCATTCAAAGAGTTTTCTAGCTTTCCTCTTCGCTTTCTGACATATGTACTGAAGGCATCCTAGCTTGATGTAATAAGCAACAAGTTGGAATATAGGACAGAACTAGGTATACAATGTAAGGAGTTCAACTCAGTATATTTACTGTGTATGAGAAACTTTGATAGACACTGTAGGTAGTTAGGGAGGTTGTTGAGGTGGATGAATAAGAAATAGTCTTTTGTAAATGTAAAATCCATTGGGAGAAATCAGTAAATAATATAAAATAGAATTAAATGTTAAATAGAATTTGCAGTAATATGCTATAGGGGAACATAAGAAAGAGACATAAATGAGGATTTATTAAAGAATTGAGAAGGTATCACCAAGAATGTGGCATTTATGTTGATTCTAGAAATGGAGTAGTATTTGGATAAATAGCAAGTGTTGAGGATAGGAGTGTGAGGATCTCATTTTGGGGGATTGGTAACTGTGAAGGCATGCATGACTAAAGCCCTCATTTTATGGAAGGATAAAGGAGAATATAAGGCCGAACTATATGAGTACTTAGTTTTTACTCTGTAATGTTATTAACAACTAACATTTCTCTAATATTTTCATGTACATATTTGACACTTACAAGAACTGCTATGGGAGGTATTATTGCGAGTCCCAATTTATACATGGTCTTGTGTGATTTAGTGGAATGATCTGGATTCGTTACTTTTTTTTTAAATTGAAGTGTAGTTAGTTTACAATGTTGTGTTAGTTTCAAGTGTATGGCAAAGTGATTCAGATATACATATGTTTTCCTTTTCAGATTTTTTTCCATCATAGGTTATTACAAGATACTGAATATACTCTCTGTGCTGTACAGTAGGTCCTTGTTTGTTGTTTATCTATTTTATATATATAGATAGTAGTTTGTTAATCCCAAACTCCTAATTTATCCCTCCCCCCTTTCCCTTTGGTAACCTTAACTTTGTTTCCTATGTCTGTGAGTACTTCTGTTTTTTAAATAAGTCCATTTGTATCATTTTTTTAAGATTCTGTGTTACACGATACTTGTTTTTCTCTGTCTGACTTCACTTAGTATGATAATCTCTAGGTCCTTCCATGTTTCTACAAATAGCATTATTTCATTCTTTTGGTAACTGAGTAAAATCCATTGTGTGTGTGTGTGTATCTTTATCCGTTCATCTGTTGATGGACATTTAGGTTGCTTCCATGTCTGCTGCTGCTGCTGCTGCTGCTAAGTCGCTTCAGTCGTGTCCGACATAGTGCTGCCATGAACATGGGGTGCGTGTGTTTTTTCTGGATATGTGCCCAGGAGTGGGATTGCTGGGTGATATGTAGGTAACTCTAGTTTTAGTGCTTTTTAAGGAACCTTCAGCCTGTTCTCCATAATGGCTACACTAATTTACATTCCCATCAACAGTGTACGAGGGTTCCTTTTTCTCCACAGATTTATTATTTGTAGACTTTTTAATGTTGGCTGTTTGACTGGTGTGAGGTGGTACCTCACTGTAGTTTTGCTATTTTCTCTAATATTAGCTTGTAAGTGACAAAACCAAATGCATTTGAAAGTTGACTTTATCGCTTACAAGTTTCGTGACCTTAATTGTTTTATGGAGTATTAGTTTTCTTGTCTGTCAGCTGTGGATACTTTCTTCAGTAGGTTGTTTCCAGGGCTGCTACGTAAGCTGTGTACCACATTATTGTAGGGTCAGCATTCACACAGACCAGATTGGCAGTATTTTTTTTCTGTAAAGGGCCAGATAGTAAATATTTCAGGCCTCGGAAGCCACAGGGTATCTGCCTCCACTGCTCAACCCTGCTGTTGTAGCACAAAATCAGCCATAAGAGAGTATGTTTCACTCACTAAAACAGGTGTTGGGCCAGTTTTGGCCCATAGCCCAAAGTTTGCTTACTCCTGACATAGACCAGGATATGAATGCGGCACCCTTGAGCTGTGCAATGAGGTGGTATAGGTTGTTTTAAGAAATAAATTACATGAATTGTAAGAAATATTTATTTACAATGCAGAAATAGTTCAAACTTACTACATGTGAATGTTCAATGATAAAAGTCCATCCACTTTCCTCTCTTCCCTTTTAAAGTTATTGCCATTGAAATCTTGGGTAAACCACTTAAACCTTTGCCCTCAACTTCATAATTCTCAGTTAGGTGCATAAGTTAGAGTGAAATCTCAGAGGATGTTTTGAATTCCTTAAAATGGGTGATAACTGGGAATCATGGCTGAGACGTTGTTATAACCAAGTGCTGCTCTATGCAGCAGTCTTAAGGCCAACATGATAGGGAGCTTGACGTTCAAATTGATGGTGCTGTTCTTCAGCATCTCATGAGATCTGTGTTACTTTATGTCAGCTAGGACTTTTACCTGGAGAGTGAATACTCTTCAGGCTCTCTTCAGAATAGCATATGGAAGTAGTGTTGTCCTGATCTTGATCCCCTGCACATCAGACCACCACTGTATCATGCTTGCAATACAGTTAAAACATTGGGAAAAAGCATATGTTATACTGGGGCTACCAGAAGGGGTGAGGTGAATATGGGCTTTCTCTTGACTTAGTTATAGCTTTGTTAATACTGTTCCTTTCAAGGCATATTTTTAATTTTTCTGTGTTGTTTTTCTCAGTGCTGTGAAGAGGCTTCATATCAGATTATATAAATCAAATGGTGATTACCTACTAGGGCTGATTTTGACATTGCTTTTGAGTCTAGGTTTAGGAGTAACAGGTTAATTGCTCTTTTTAGGATGTTATATGTTATGAGAATATCTTGATGTTGAATTGCCATAATAATTCTGTTCTTTCACTGTCTATGTTAAAAGAAACTTTTTGTAGTTCCCATTTTAGCTGTGGAATAAATGATATTCTATTTCTACATTTAAAAATATGTCTCTTTATTCTACATGATGTATACATTCTTCTTGCATTTTGTCTTTTGAAACTTTTTTATTGTGGTAAGATATGAAGAGTGTGGCAGAGGATGAGACAGTTAGATAGCATCACTGACTCAGTGGATGTGAATTTGAGCAAACTCTGGGAGATAGTGAAGGACAGGGAAGCCTGGCGTGCTGCAATCCATGGGGTCACAAAGAATCAGACATGACTTAGTGACTGAACAACAAGATACATAACATTAAGCTTATTTTAATTATTTTTAATTGTACACTTGAGAAGCATTAAATATATTCACAGTATTGTGTTACTGTCTCTAGAACTTTTTCATCATCTCAAACCAGAAGCTCTGTACTCACTGTGTGCTGTGCTAAGTCACTTCAGTTGTGTCCAACTCTTTGCAACCCCATGGACTGTAGCCCACCAAGCTCCTCTGTCCATGCAATTCACTAGGCAAGAATACTGGAGTGGGTAGCTGTTCCCTTCTCCAGGGGATCTTCCCGACCCAGGGATCGAACTGGGGTCACCTGCACTGCATGCGGATTCTTAACCAGATGAGCTACCAGGGAAGCCCCCTGTACTCATTAAATAGTAACTATTCATTCACCTAGGAGTGATATTACTGGATCATATGATAATTCTGTGTTTAATTTTGAGGAATTGCCGAAGTTTTTCAGTGATTGTGCCAGACATTATGTTTAAAAAGATAGTTTTAGAAGGCTTTTTGATACCTTATTTTGAAAATATACTTTTCATTTTAACATATGAGATGTCTTAGAATTTTATAAATGTGTTATCATTTGGGGGTAATAACATTTCTAGATTTGCCTTTTTAGTACTTTTTTTCATTTCTCTAAATTTGAAGGAAGTATTAAATACCACTTTCTTTGATATACATATACTGAGAAGCTAGAAAAATTCTTACATTCCAGCAAGTGAAACATGCTATAAATAAATTATGCCACTTCTCAAACTAGTTAACACTCAAGGTTTCCAGGCATTCTGAAACTTGTATGATAATGGAACACTAAATTTTGCTTGTTTCCTAGAAAGTACTTGAGTTTTCCCAAGAGGAATAAACTCTTTTTTCCAAAGTTAAATTTATACAGAATCTCATCCATTATCAGTACCTTAGATAAAGGGTAAATAATATTTAACGGGGGGTGGGGGGGGGGAAGAGACAGTGTTTTATAACAGATAAATTGTCTTGAGTACTCAACTGTTCTGAGTACTTTCATCACATTATCTTATTTAACCCCCAAGGCAACCACCAAGTAGGAACTCTTATTATCTATAGGTTACAAATGAGGAACTTGAGGCATACAGAGAGGTTAAATAAGTTGCCTAAGGTCACTCAAGCTAACAACTAGTAGATTCATATTTAAATCAGAACATCTTTACCAAAAAGCATATTTTAGTGACTGCTTATTGGCACTAACAAAGATAATAAATTTATCTTTATTCCTATCTTAATAAATTTGTAATAAAGGTGAGCCCAAACCATTTTGTATTACTATTTTAAGAATTCAGGAAAAAAAGATAGTTGATATTAATTATAGAAAAGCTACTTATTTCCATATACAGACTGTAATTAGTATACTCTTTTATTTAATGTAGTGAACCCCAAGTTCACCATCTTTTTGGTATCTCATTCATTAGCAATGATGCATATAGTGTATACTAGTGAAAGTTGCTCGGTAATGTTCTCCTCTTTGTGACCCCATGGACTATATAGTCCATGGAATTCTCCAGGCCAGAATACTGGAATGGTTAGCCCTTCGCTTCTCCAGGGGATCTTCCCAACCCAGGGATTGAACCCAGGTCTCTTGCAGTGCAGGTAGATTTTTACCAGCTCAGCCACCAGGGAAGGGAAGCCCAAGAATACTGGAGTGGATAGCCTCTCTCTTCTCGGTAGGATCTTCCTGTCCCAGGAATCGAACTGGGGTCTCATGCATTGCAGGCAGATTCTTTAACAACTAAGCTATCAGGGAATCCGATAGTGCTCAATAAATCTTTGGTGAACAAATTTGTAAAAATCTTCTTTCTGTTTATAAATCCTTATAAAATAAGATAAGATCTTATATTATAAATGTTGTTATGGTTGTTGACTTTCCTGAGCCATACTTGTAATTATATGTTTTTTCTTGAATACATGAAAAACAGTAAAACACAGTGATGAAGGGCATGGGTTTTGTTGTCAGACAAACGTGGAATTAAATCTGCCTCCTCTTACTAATTGTAGTAACCTTGAGCAAGGCACTTAACCTTTCAAACCTCAAGTTTCTTATCAGGAAAATAGAAATCCTTACAGGATTGTTGGGATGATTAAATAATAGAACATGTGTGATGTGCTAAATGAGATCCAGGACCCATTTTAATGTGTAATAAATGTTATTTTTCTGTTTCAGATTAGTGTATAATACATGATCAGTGTCTTAAAGGAATGTACCTCTTAAATAGAAAACACATATATACATGACTTTAAAACTTTATATATTGTATATAATTGTGATATGTCTGGTTTTTTAATATATATATATACACACATTATGAAATAATTATCACAATCAACTAATTAACATGTCCATCACCTCCCATAGTTACTATTTTGTAGTAAGAACACTTGAGATTTGCTCTCTTAACAAATTTCAAGTACAATACATTATCATTAACTATAGTCACCGGGCTGCAAATTTATTCATCTTATAACTGAAAGCTTACACCCTTTGATCAATATTTCCTGTTTTTCCCTACCCGCCTAGTCTCTGTTAATTACCATTCTATTCTCTATCAGTATGAAATTGACTTTGTTTTTAGATTCCACATATAAGTGAAATAATGTGGTATTTGTCTTTCTATCTCTGGCTTGTTTCACTTAGCATAACACCCTCCAGGTTCATCCATGTTCTCAAACATGGTAGGATTTCCTTCTTCATTAACGCTGAATAATATGTAATTGTATATGTGCACCTAGTTTCTTCATCTGCTGATCAGTGTATGCACAATCAAGTTGTTCCGATTTCTTGGCTACTGTGAATAATGTAGTGAACATGAGAGTGCAAGATTCCTCTTCAAGACAGTGATTTTATTTCCTTTGGGTGTATACTCAGAAGTGGGTGGCATTGCTGGATCACATGGTAGTTCTATTTTTAATTTTTTGGGGACTGCTATACTGTTTTCCATAATGGCTATAGCAATTTACATTCCCACCAGTAGTACAGAAGGGTTTCCTTTTCTCTATATTTGAATACTTGTTACCTTTTGACTATAGCCAGTTTAACAAGCATGAGATGATATCTCATTGTGGTTTTGATTTGCATTACCCTAGTAAAAGAGGAGAGTGAAAAAGTTGGCTTAAAGCTCAACATTCAGAAAACGAAGATCATGGCATCTGGTCCCATCACTTCATGGGAAATAGATGGAGAAACAGTGGAAACAGTGTCAGACTTCATTTTTCTGGGCTCCAGAATCACTGCAGATGGTGATTGCAGCCATGAAATTAAGACGTTTACTCCTTGGAAGAAAAGTTATGACCAAGCTAGATAGCATATTCAAAAGCAGAGACATTACTTTGCCGACAAACATTCGTCTAGTCAAGGCTATGGTGTTTCCAGTGGTCATGTCTGGATGTGAGAGTTGGACTGTGAAGAACGCTGAGTGCCGAAGAATTGATGCTTTTGAACTGTGGTGTGGGAGAAGACTCTTGAGAGTCCCTAGGACTGCAAGGAGATCCAACCAATACATCCTAAAGGAGACCAGTCCTGGGTGTTCATTGGAAGGACTGATGCTGAGGCTGAAGCTCCAATACTTTGGCCACCTCATGCAGAGTTGCCTCATTGGAAAAGACCCTGAGGCTGGGAGGGATTGAGGGCAGGAGGAGAAAGGGACGACAGAGGATGAGATGGCTGGATGGCATCACCGATTCGATGGACATGAGATTGGGTGAACGCTGGGAGATGGTGATGGACAGGGAGGCCTGGCGTGCTGCGATTCACAGGGTTGCAAAGAGTCGGACACAACCGAACGACTGAACTGAACTGAATGATTAGTGGTATTGAAGATCTTTTCCATGTACCTTTTGGCCATCTGTTTGTCTTCGTTGGAAGAATGTCTATTCGGGTCTTTTGCTCATTTTTAATCAGGTTCCTTTTTTTTCTTTTGCTGTTTAGATATTAAATATGACTTGCAAATATTTCCTCCTGTTCTGTAGGTTGCCTTTTCATTTTGTTGATAATTCCTATACTGCAAAGAATCTTTTTAGTTTGAGGTAGTGCCACTTAATTTATTTTTGCTTTTATTGCCAGTTGTTTTGGTGTCAAGTCCAAAAAGATCATTGACAAGACTAATATCCTTTTTTCTCCATATTTTCTTTTAGGAATTTTACAGTTTCAAATCTTACATTTAAGTCTTTACTCCATTTTGAGTTCCCATCAGTTATTTCATCATAGTTTCCAGATTGTGCTAAAAGCTCAAGAGAATTAGTGTCTGTGTGCTAAGTTATTTCATCTAGGCATACAAAAGTATTTAAAAGTAGAAACGTTTAAAGTATATCATGAAAAAAAGAAATTCCTTGTGCAAGTAAGTCATAATTAAGAGTTAGTAGCAATAGTCCTACTGATTTTAGTTAAACAGATTACTGTGCTGTATGAATAACAAACTATGACACCAAATTTTGTGTACAATAAAACAAAACTTAATCTGAAATACTTAATTGTGTACTTAATTCTAATTGTAATACCTTACTACAATTTTCAAGTATAAAATTTTCGAGTATAAATGGTAAGCAATCCCTGTGTTTATATTCTTTTATATATATATGTATCTCATATAAAAATTAATATTAATGTTGTTCAGCTTAACTTTATGTTTTTATAGTGACCTGATTGGGAGAAGGCACTGGCACCCCACTCCAGTACTCTTGCCTGGAAAATCCCATGGACGGAGGAGCCTGGTAGGCTGCAGTCCATGAGGTCACTAAGAGTAAGACATAATTGAGCGACTTCACTTTGACTTTTCACTTTCATGCCTTGGAGAAGGAAATGGTAATCCACTCCAGTATTCTTGCCTGGAGAATCCCAGGGACAGGCGAGCCTGGTGGGCTGCTGTCTATGGGGTCACACAGATTCAGACACGACTGAAGTGACTTAGCAGCAGTAGCAGCTGCAGGTTAGAAGGAAGGAGTTCACTAGGAAAAGAAGAAGCAATTTCATTTTAATATGAAGAGTCCTATATTCAAGCCTCTTTTCCAGTGAGTGCCACTCAGAAGCCAGGATAATCATGTGTCTTTGTATACACACTTTATGTATTTGATTTAACCTAGCTTAGAGCAGGTGGGTACTTTGCTAATATAATAGAAATGGACTCTCTTCACTGTAGAGCAAATATTAGGGCCTCAGGAAACTAGTAAGAGATGGGAATGGAATAATAACTAAAGTCATCTTCAACAATGAAGGGAACTTATTTTAGGAGTTAATGGGATTTGTGAAAGGGTTTTCCTAGACTTACTAACTCCATTATTCTTTGCTGGAGGCAGGGATGGGAGTGGGCTGAATTGTGTGAAAATTGTCCTTTCCTAAATTTCTCTCTGCATTCTGTCTGTAATGATACCAGTTATTTAAGTTACACACCTTTTGGTATGAACTACTTTAATCAACTAGCTTTTCTAATAACTATGTCAGATACATCAACGTAATGAGATTTTGAAAGATGATCAAGGAAAAAGTGAGATAATTTTAAAGCATGAGTTGGTGAAGGCAAAGCCTTGAGTGGGAGTTGAGGTGGCAGCATCAGGGAAGAATCTGGCAGACAGAAGATAAAGACTGCCTAGATCGAGATGAGGATTACTAAAGAGAGAGATGGAAAGAAAGACATAATAATGAGGTGGGCAAGTAACAAGAGGCTTCCCTGGTGGCTCAGTGGTAAAGAGTCTGCCTGCCAGTACAGGAGATGTGGGTTTGATCCCTGGGTTGGGAAGATCCCCTGGATTAGAAGTGGCAAGTCATTCCAGTATTCTTGCTTGGGAAATCCTAGGCACAGAGGAGCCTGGTGGGCTACAGTCCATGAGGTCATGAAGAATCAGACATGACATAACGACTAAACAACAACTAATGAACAAATTTTAAAAAAAGCTGGAAAATAGATCAAAGAAAGGAGGCACTGAAACAGGGTACTGACGGAGGTTAGCAGGCATACGCATAGGAACAGGCATTATAGAATATGAGCAGTGGTAGCTTGTTTATTTGAAACGATAGTTTCACACGCTCTGTGTCACCATTTTACCCCAGTCCCCACTCTCCCCCAAAGTAGGAGAGAATATGAACCTGTCTCTGATTTTGTTATGGGTTTAACTAATAATTGGGCTTCCCTGGTGGCTCAGATGGTTAAGAATCTGCCTGCAATGTGGGAGACCAGAGTTTGATCCCTGGGTTGGGAAGATGCCCTGGAGAAGGGAATGGCAACCCACTCCAGTATTCTTGCCTGGAGAATCTCCACGGACAGAGGAGCCTGGAGGGCCATAGTCCATGGGGTCACAAAGACTGAGTGACTACACTTTCACTTTAGCTGATAATTAGGGTTAGAACAACCTAAAAGTATTTGTGGGAATTCCCTGGTGATCCAGTGGTTAGCTCTCAGTGCTTAGGTGTCAGTGCTTTCACTGCCATAGGCCAGGTTGGATCCCTGGTCAGGGAACTAAGATCCTGAAAGCTGCACAGTGCAGTCAAAAATATATAAATAAGTAAACAATTAAAAAAAAATATATATATTAGTAAAGTAATGCTTAAAATTCTCCAAGCTGCGCTTTAGCAATACGTGAACCATGACCTTCCAGATGTTCAAGCTGGATTTAGAAAAGGCAGAGGAACCAGAGATCAAATTGCCAACATCTACTGCATCATGGAAAAAGCAAGAGAGTTCCAGAAAAACATCTATTTCTGCTTTATTGACTATGCCAAAGCCTTAGACTCTGTGGATCACAATAAACTGTGGAAAATTCTGAAACAGATGGGAATACCATACCACCTGATCTGCTTCTTGAGAAACCTACATGCAGATCAGGAAGCAACAGTTAGAACTGGACATGGAACAACAGACTGGTTCCAATAGGAAAAGGAGTACGTCAGGGCTGTATATTGTCACCGTGCTTATTTAACTTATATGCAGAGTACATCATGAGAAACGCTGGACTAGGTGAAGCACAAGCTAGAATCAACATTGCTGGGAGAAATATGAATAACCTCAGATATGCAGATGACACCACCCTTATGGCAGAAAGTGAAGAACTAAAGAGCCTCTTGATGGCAGTGAAAGTGAAGAGTGAAAAAGTTGACTTAAAGCTCAACATTCAGAAAATGAAGATCATGGCATCTGGTCCCATCACTTCATGGGAAAGAGATGGAGAAACAGTGGAAACAGTGTCAGACTTTATTTTTTTGCGCTCCAAAATCACTGCAGATGGTGATTGCAGCCATGAAATTAAAAGATGCTTAATCCTTGGAAGGAAAGTTACGACCAACCTAGATAGCATATTCAAAAGCAGAGACATTACTTTGCCAACAAACATCTGTCTAGTCAAGGCTATGGTTTTTCCAGTAGTCATGTATGGATGTGAGAGTTGGACTGTGAAGAAAGCTGAGCGCCGAAGAATTGATGCTTTTGAACTGTGGTGCTGGAGAAGACTCTTGAGAGTCCCTTGGACTGCAAGGAGATCCAGCCAGTCCATCCTAAAGGAGATCAGTCCTGGGTGTTCGTTGGAAGGACTGATACTGAAGCTGAAACTCCAGTACTTTGGCCACCTGATGCGAAGAGCTGACTCACTTGAAAAGACCCTGATGCTGGGAAAGATTGAGGGCAGGAGGAGAAAGGGACGACAGAGGATGAGAGGGTTGCATGGCATCACCAACTCAATGGCCATAGGTTTGGGAGTTGGTGATGGACAGGGACCAAGGCAAACCATTCAGTATCACAGTAATCCAAGTCTATGCCCCAACCAGTAACGCTGAAGATGCTGAAGTTGAACGGTTTTATGAAGACCTACAAGACCTTTTAGAACTAACACCCCAAAAAGATGTCCTTTTCATTATAGGGGACTGGAATGCAAAAGGAGGAAGTCAAGAAACACCTGGAGTAACAGGCAAATTTGGCCTTGGAATATGGAGTGAAGGCAGGGCAAAGGCTAATACAGTTTTGCCAAGAAAATGCACTGGTCATACCAAATACCCTCTTCCAACAACACAAGAGAAGCCTCTACACATGGACATCACCAGATGGTCAACACCGAAATCAGATTGATTATATTCTTGGCAGCCAAAGATGGAGAAGTTCTATACAGTCAACAAAAACAAGACCAGGAGCTGACTGTGGCTCAGATCACGAACTCCTTTTTGCCAAATTCAGACTTAAATTGAAAAAAGTAGGGAAAACCACTAGACAATTCAGGTATGACCTAAATCAAATCCCTTATGATTATACAGTGGAAGTGAGAAATAGATTTAAGGGACTAAATCTGATAGATAAAGTGCCTGATGAACTATGGACTGAGATTCATGACATTGTACAGGAGACAGGGATCAAGACCATCCCCATGGAAAAGAAATGCAAAAAACCAAAATGGCTGTCTGGGGAGGGCTTACAAATAGCTGTGAAAAGAAGAGAAGTGAAAAACAAAGGAGAAAAGGAAAGATATAAGCATCTGAATGCAGAGTTTCAAAGAATAACAAGGAGAGATAAGAAAGCCTTCCTCCGTGAACATTGCAGAGAAATAGAGGAAAACAACAGAATGGGAAAGACTAGAGATCTCTTCAAGAAAATTAGACATACCAAGGGAACATTTCATGCAAAGATGGGCTCGATAAAGGACAGAAATGTTATGGACCTAACAGAAGCAGAAGATATTAAGAAGAGGTGGCAAGAATACACAGAGGAACTGTACAAAAAAGATCTTCATGACCCAGATAATCACGATGGTGTGACCACTCACCTAGAGCCAGACATCCTGGCATGTGAAGTCAAGTGGGCCTTAGAAAGCATCACTACGAACAAAGCTAGTGGAGGTGATGAAATTCCAGTTGAGCTGTTTCAAATCCTGAAAGATGATGCTGTGAAAGTGCTGCATTCAATATGCCAGCAAATTTGGAAAACTCAGCAGTGGCCACAGGACTGGAAAAGGTCAGTTTTCATTCCAATCCCAAAGAAAGGCAATGCCAAAGAATGCTCAGACTACTGCACAGTTGCACTCATCTCAGAGGCTAGTAAAGTAATGCTCAAAATTCTCCAAGTCAGGCTTCAGCAATATGTGAACCATGAACTCTCTGATGTTCAAGCTGGTTTTAGAAAAGGCAGAGGAACCAGAGATCAAATTGCCAACATCCACTGAATCATCGAAAAAGCAAGAGAGTTCCAGAAAAACATCTATTTCTGCTTTATTGGCTATGCCAAAGCCTTTGACTGTGTGGATCACAATAAACTGTGGAAAATTCTGAAAGAGATGGGAATACCAGACCCCCTGACCTGCCTTTGAGAAACCTATATGCAGGTCAGGAAGCAACAGTTAGTACTGGACATGGAACAACAGACTGGTTCCAAATAGGAAAAGAAGTACGTCAAGGCTGTGTACTGTCATCCTGCTTATTTAATTTATATGCAGAGTACATCATGAGAAATGCTGGGCTGGAAGAAGCACAAACTGAAATCGAGATTACTGGGAGAAATATGAATAACCTCAGATATGCAGATGACACCACCCTTATGGCAGAAAGTGAAGAGGAGCTAAAAAGCCTCTTGATGAAAGTGAAAGTGGAGAGGGAAAAAGTTGGCTTCAAGCTCAACATTCAGAAAACGAAGATCATGGCATCCGGTCCCATCACTTCATGGGAAATAGATGGGGAAACTGTAGAAACAGTGTCAGACTTTATTTTTTTGCGCTCCAAAATCACTGCAGATGGTGACTGCAGCCATGAAATTAAAAGACGCTTACTCCTTGGAAGAAAAGTTATGACCAACCTAGATAGCATATTCAAAAGCAGAGACGCTACTTTGCCAACAAAGGTCCGTCTAGTCAAGGTTTTGGTTTTTCCTGTGGTCATGTATGGATATGAGAGTTGGACTGTAAAGAAAGCTGAGCGCCAAAGAATTGATGCTTTTGAAATGTGGTGTTGAAGAAGACTCTTGAGAGTCCCTTGAACTGCAAGGAGATCCAACCAGTCCATTCTGAAGGAGATCAGCCCTGGGATTTCTTTGGAAGGAATGATGCTAAAGCTGAAACTCCAGTACTTTGGCCACCTCATGCGAAGAGTTCACTCATTGGCAAAGACTCTGATGCTGGGAGGGATTGGGGGCAGGAGGAGAAGGGGACGACAGAGGATTAGATGGCTGGATGGCATCACGGACTCGATGGACGTGGATCTGAGTGAACTCCGGGAGTTGGTGATGGACAAGGAGGCCTGGCATGCTGCGATTCATGGGGTCTCAAAGAGGTGGCCACGCCTGAGCAACTGAACTGAACTTTGGGAGGCCTGGCATGCTGCGGTTCATGAGGTCGCAAAGAGTTGGACACGACTGAGCAACTGAACTGAAAAAGCATTTGCCATATTGTTAACTGGTAGGAAGAATGTCAAAGTTGGACATTCTTCTGTTTTCATTTTCTATTTTATTCTAGCCTCATACTAGGATTTAAGTGAAGTCGCTCAGTCGTGTCTGACTCTTTGCGACCCCATGGACTGTAGCTACCAGGATCCTCCGTTCATGGGATTTCCCAGGCAAGAGTACTGGAGTGGGTTGCCATTTCCTTCTCCAGGGGATCTACCCAACCTAGTGGTTGAACACGGGTCTCCCACATTGCAAGCAGACGCTTTACCGTCTGAGCCACAAGGGAAGTCTCAAAAGCCTACAGCACCCGGTATTCCCAGGCAGTCTCCCATCCAAGTACTAACCAGGCCCAACCCTGCTTTGCTTCCAAGATCAGACCAGGACGGGTGCATTCAGGGTGGTGTGGATTTAAGTGTTTGCTCAAAATAGTGTATTCACATTCCTAAAGGTATATCCCCTAGCCATTTGTAAACTTGCTCTTTGATTAAGATGATTCCTGTTTTAAACACTGATTGGCTGTAAATAGAAAATGTGCAAGTTTGGGTCTGATGGGTGATTCTTTTTTGGAATACAACGTGCTTTTTTCTCTTTTTTTGTAAAGAAATTTTTACAAGCATAAATTTAAACCTGTGGTTAATAAAGCTGTGATATCAGACAGGTCGACCATGGCTGTTAGGGAATATAGAATGTAATTGATTCTGTTGTTCAGGGTTTGTTACAGCTGCGGGCTGCCAGAGTCAGTCACACCACTCTCTCCTCCTTGTCACTTAAAATTGGGAGGCAGCAAAATGCTGTGAAAAAGATATGTCCGGAGAGCTGAGTTCTGATTATTCTTGCTCTTCTGGTTTGACCTAAGGCAAACGCTTCTAGCCTATTTTTTTTTTCTGATTTTCAAAATGAGAATAATAGCTTACCTATGTCAAAGCAGATAATATATGTGAGTACATTTTAAACTGTTACGGCAAAGTATAAGAATAAAGTCTTATCCTCATTTATGTCACCCAAGGAAAATTGTGTAGTTGAAGAAAAACATAAGTGGGCATATTGCTGCCATATAAGCACTTTCAATAAATTGCTCAAGGAATGGAATGGCCAGGAAAGGAACTATAAAAGTATTGGAAAAATAATCATGTGGGTACTTTCATGAAAGGCAGACTTACTTGAAATTCTAGGCACAGGAATAGTTTCTTAGGATTTTAATTATGCGGTTCTCCAAAAGATCTAGGTGAAAGGGGAAAAGCCTCATTTAATATTTGAATATGTTTTATATCAAAATACAGCAAAAATGAATATAGGAGAATAGTTTTTATGCATCTATTGTTAATCTTTGAAATTTGGAATAACATTGCTACTGCTATTTGGATTGCCCATTGTTTGGTTCTTAATTTTATTTACTTAGGAAACTGTCTTTTGTACATTCTTTAATTTTTGTAAAATTAAGTATAGATTAATGTTAAATATAGACACTGTAGATATTTAATTTTCATACAAATTAAATATAAGATATATAAGATACTATATTTGTTTCTCAAACATACAAATCATACTTGGAGAAAGGGTTATAAAGGAGATGAGCACACAGAAAAAATTCCCAATCCAGGGTAGAAAAATATATATAATAATAGCAGTCAATGAATTTATTTATATGTAATTTAAAACAGTTTTTGCCCTGTGGGTAAAAATTGTAAGTTGTCCTAAATATCGCAGTCTTAATCTGAGTGATCTACTGGGCCAGCACTCTGGAGACTATGTAGCATGGGCCCGTGTAAGAACTTCTTACCGTTTGAGAACTCCTAATCAGCTGCTGCATGCTGCAGAATAAACCTTTTATTTATTGTTTTGGCATTGTTTTATTTTTATTATTTTTTAATTGGAGGATAATTGCTTTACAATGTTGTGTTTAAACTTTTTATTTTTAAATCTTGTGTGCTTAAATAATCCTATCAGAGAAGATAGGCATTTCTCCATTCTAAATATTATTAGTCATTTTAATAAAATCAATATAATCATTTTGAAAAGGGAAAGGATTCACCTTTAAAATACTTATTCTTTTTTTCTTAATGAATTTAGTTTGCCCTACCTGCTGATAAATATTGTTTTATATAAATGCTAATGTTTACTTCTTTGAGTATTGTCTTGAATTTTTTTAAACTATGAAAAGAAGAAATACATTTAAAATAAGCATTTTCCAGTTCAGAAAATGGTTGACAATTTCGAAAGCTTAGGTGTTTATATTGATATTTCTTTAGAAAACAGTGCTGACAGGCATTTTCTGACTTATTCTGTATATTTTGTAGTACACTTCTATATTTAAAAATATGAAAATTTACTTTTACTGGTCCCTGACATTTTCCTCAAGTTTCTTCAGAACAAGTGAACACTTCTTTTGTATCTTATAAAAGAAATTAGCTGGACAGATCCAGCTGTTGCATTTATAAATAGCTACAGATATCTACAGCAATAAAGGGTTTACTCAGGTTGTTATGGCAACGAAACTTCACCAAAACCTCAAAGATAAGCTATATTGAAGGAGGAGAGTACACTAAAGGTACATTTAATTCAAATATATGATAAAAATTATTGCCTACTATCATTTTAGATTGCAAGAGAGAAATTAGTTTTAACTTGTCAATATAAATTATTTTCCTTCATGTACAAAGATTCTTTTACTTACTGTCTATATGACTTTTGTAAGGAGGCTTTGCATTGTGGTGATGGATTATACTGACCCATTTAAGCTCTTTTTTCTTGGTTCAGTTTTTAATGACTTGCGTGTTTATTTAAATCTGCTGTCTAGGGTTGAGGGTGCATTTTTGAGTCCATGAAATATGCCAAAGACTGCTTTGGGCTTCAAGTGCATGATCTGACACTAATGCTTTATCCAGCTAAACCAAAGTTTGAACCTGTTAAAAATCTTAAGGTAATTGAAATACGTGGCTCTATTAACATATTGTTACACAGTAGGTCTGGGAGTAGGACATTGGAAACTGTAGATTTTTAAAATAATTTCATTTTTGTTCAGTATAACACGTGCAGTTTTTTAGGATAAAGTGTAATAGTATGCTATAAATTTTATAATGAGAAAGAACAGTCTCTTACCCTTCTCTACCCAATTCCTCATCAGAGGCAACGTTTTTTTTTTTTTCCTGGTTGTACATGTGGGATCTTGGTTCTCTGAACAGAGATGGAACCTGTGCTCCCTGCAGTGGAAGCTCAGAGTCTTAACTACTGGACTGCCAGGGAATTTCCTGAGGCAACAATTTTTAATTCTTTAGTTTGTTTCTTGAATTTACCTCTATGTCCCTAGAGAATGTTTCTATTTCTGTCTCATGCTTTTTCAATTTTAAAATCTTTGTTTCTTATTTTAGGAGGTAAAGACTTATGATCTTATCCAACTGTTACATATCCACCTCTTGGGTATGGCATAAGCCCTCTTGGAGGAGGTCGCCATTAACCCCACCGAGAGCTGCCAGAACTTACACAGGACTGGGAAATAAGACTCTTGGAGGGCACAAACAGAACCTTGTATGCACCAGGATGCAGGAGAAAGGAGCAGTGACCCCATAAGAGACTGACTCAGACTTAACCGGGAGTGTCCGGGAGTATCCAGGAATCTCCAGCAGAGGCATGGGTCAGTGGTGGCCTGCTGCAGGGTTGGGAGCACTGACTGTAGCAGTACCTGCATTGGTCCTTTTGAAGGAGGTCGCCATTATCTTCATTACCTCCACCATAGTTTGGCCCCAAGTAAACAACAGGGAGGGAACATAGCTCCACCCATCAACAGAGAATTGTATTAAACATTTACTGAGCATGGCCCCGCCCATCAGAACAAGACCCAGTTCCCCCCTCAGTCTCTCCCATCAGGAAGCTTCCATAAGCCTCTTAACCCTTCTCCATCAGAGGGCAGACAAACTGAAAAGCACAGTCACAGAAAACTAAACCATTTGATCACATGGACCACAGCTTTGTCTAACTCAGTGAAACAATGAGCCAGGCCGTGTAGGGCCACCCAAGATGGACAGGTCATGGTGGAGAGTTCTGACAAAGTGTGGTCCACTGGAGAAGGGAATGGCAAACCACTTTAGTATTCTTACCTTGAGAACCCCATGAACAGTATGAAAGTACGAAAATACAGGACACTGAAAGATGAACTCCTCAGGTTGGTAGGTGCCCAATATGCTACTGGAGATCCGTGGAGAAATAACTCAAGAAAGAATGATACGAAGCTAAAGCAAAAACTACACCCAGTTGTGGATGTGACTGGTGATGAAAGTTAAATCCAGTGCTGAAAAGAGCAGTATTGCATAGGAACCTGGAATGTTAGGTCCGTGAATCGGCAAATTGGAAGTGGTCAAACGGGAGATGGCAAGAGTGAACGTCGACATTTTAGAAATCAGCAAACTAAAATGGACTGGAATGGGTGAATTTAACTCAGATGACCACTATACCTACTATTGTGGGCAGGAATCCCTTAGAAGAAATGGAGTAGCCCTCATAGTCAACAAAAGAGTCCGAAATGCAGTACTTGGATGCAATCTCAAAATCGACAGAATGATCTCTGTTCGTTTCCAAGGCAAACCATTCAATATCATAGTAATCCAAGTCTATGCCCCAACCAGTAATGCTGAAGAAACAGAAGTTGAATGGTTCTATGAAGACCTGCAAGACCTTTTAAAACTAACACCCAAAAAAGATGTCCTTTTCATTAATAGGGGACTGGAATGCAAAAGTAGGAAGTCAAGAAACACCTGGAGTAACAGGCAAATTTGGCCTTGGAGTACAGAATGAAGCAGGGCAAAGGCTAATAGAGTTTTGCCAAGAGAACGCACTGGTCATAGCAAACACCCTCTTCCAACAACACAAGAGAAGACTCTACATGCAGACATCACTGGATGGTCAATACTGAAATCAGATTGATTCTATTCTTTGCAGCCAAAAATGGAGAGGCTCTATGTAGTCAGCAAAAACAAGACTGGGAGCTGCCTGTGGCTCAGATCATGAACTCCTTATTGCCAAATTCAGAGTTAAATTGAAGAAAGTAGGGAAAACCAGTAGCCCATTCAGGTGTGACCTAAATCAAATTCCTTATGATTATACAATGGAGGTGAAAAATAGATTCAAGGGAGTAGATCTGATAGACAGAGTGCCTGAAGAACTATGGACTGAGATTCGTGACATTGTATAGGAGGCAGGGACAAGACCATCCCCAAGAAGAAGAAATGCAAAAAGGCAAAATGGCTGACTGAGGAGGCCTTACAAACAGCTGAGAAAAGAAGAGAAGCTAAAGGCAAAGGAGAAAAGCAAAGATATACCCATTTGAATGCAGGGTTCCAAAGAATAGCAGGGAGAGATAAGAAAGCCTTCCTCAGTGGTCAATGAAAAGAAACAGAGGAAAACAACAGAATGGGAAAGACTAGAGATCTCTTCAAGAAAATTAGAGATACCAAGGGAACATTTCATGCAAAGATGGGTGCAATAAAGGACAGAAATGGTATAGACCTAACAGAAGCAGAAGATATTAAGAAGAGGTGGCAAGAATACACTAAAGAGCTATACAAAAAAGATCTTCACCACCCAGATAATCGTGATGGTATGATCACCCACCTAGAATGTGAAGTAGAGTGGGCCCTAGAAAGTATCACTATGAACAAAGCTAGTGGAGGTGATAGAGTTCCAGTTGAGCTGTTTCAAACCCTAAAAGATGATGCTATGAAAGTGCTGCACTCAATATGCCAGCAAATTTGGAAAACACAGCAGTGGCACAGGACTGGAAAAGGTCAGTTTTCATTCCAATCCCAGAGAAAGGCAATGCCAACGAATGTTCAAACTACTGCACAATTGCACTCATCTCACACACTAGCAAAGTAATGCTCAAAATTCTCCAAGTCAGACTTCAATAGTATGTGAGCTGTGAAATTCCAGATGTTCAAGCTGGATTTAGGAAAAGCAGAGGAACCAGAGATCAATTTGCCAACATCCATTGGATGGATCATCAAAAAATCAAGAGAGTTCCAGAAAAACATCTATTTCTGCTTTATTGACTATGCCAAAGCCTTTGACTCTGTGGGTCACAACAGACTGGAAAATTCTTCAAGAGATGGGAATACCAGACCACCTGACCTGCCTCCTGAGAAATCTCTATGCAGGTCAGAAAGCAACAGTTAGAACTGGACATGGAATAACAGACTCATTCCAAATCGGGAAAGGAGTACATCAAGGCTGTATATTGTCACTCTGCTTATTTAACTTATATGCAGAGTACATCATGAGAAACGCCTGGCTGGGTGAAGCACAAGCTGGAATCAAGATTGCTGGGAGAAATATCAATAACCTCCTTCTTCGATATGCTGATGACACCACCTTTATGGCCGAAAGTAAAGAAGAACTAAGGAGCCTCTTGATGAAAGTGAAAGAGGAGAGTGAAAATGTTGGCTGAAAATTCAACATTCAGAAAACTAAGATCATGGCATCTGGTTCCATCACTTCATGGCAAATAGATGGGGAAATAGTGGAAACAGTGGCAGACTTTGTGTTTTGGGGCTCAAAAATCACTTCAGATGGTGACTGCAGCCATGAAATTAAAAGATGCTTGTCCCTTGGAAGAAAAGCTATGACCAACCTAGACAGCATATTAAAAAGCAGAGACATTACTTTGCCAACAAAGGTCCATCTAATGAAAGCTGTGGTTTTTCCTGTAATCATGTATGGATGTGAGAGTGGACTATAAAGAAAGCTGCCGAGGAATTTATGCTTTTGAACTGTGGTGTTGGAGAAGATTCTTGAGAGTCCCTTGGACAGCAAAGAGATCCAACCTGTCCATCTTAAAGGAAATCAGTCCTGAACAGTCATTGGAAGGTATGATGTTGAAGCTGAAACTCCAATACTTTGGCCACCTGATGCAAAGAACTGACTCGTTTGACCAGACCTTGATGCTGGGAGGGATTGGGGGCAGGAGGAGAAGGGGACGACAGAGGATGAGATAGTTGGATGGCATCGCCGACTCAATGGACGTGATTTTGAGTATACTCCAGGAGCTGGTCATGGACAGGGAGGCCTGGTGTGTTGCAGAACATGGGGTCACAAAGAGTCAGACAGTACTGAGCGACTGAACTAAACTGAACTCTTGCTGCTACTTACTCCCATCCCCCAATATATTTATATCACAACTTCGGGTTATAGGTTAAGAGTTATAATAAAGTAAAAATCATTTAAGACTTTAAAAAAATAATAATTTTAAATACATATGAAAGTTGCAAAAATAGTCGCATTCATATGTATTCTTCACCCAGCTTCCCCCAGTAACAACAGCTGTTTCTGTGTGACTGATTGGATATCATCAGAAAACTATGGGGAAAAGGTGAGGCAAATCTGCTTTCTTTTCCAAGCCTCTGAAGGATACATTTACCAACAAATAAATGCAAATAACTGAAGCTGAAAGCCAAATTCATATATGAGTACAAATGGATGAAAATTTATTACTACCTGCATCTATGTGTATGTGTTTTGTTAACATACTGAAAGAGAGTACTGTAGGCTAAATAATATAGTGACTTAAGTGATTTACTGATACATGACTCTTTGTGATCCCATGGACTATAGTCCACCAGGGTCCTGTGCATGGAATTCTTCATGCAAGAATACTGGAGTGGGTAGCCATTCCATTCTCCAGGGATCTTCCTGACCCAGAGGTCAGACCTGCCTTATAGGCAGATTCTCCTGCATTGCAATCAGATTGATTACCATCTGACCCACCAGGGAAGCCGCAAACTGTATAACCATACTGTCAAAACTAGAAAATTAACATTAGTGCAATACTGTTCATTAACTAAACTAGAGACCATATTTGGATTTCACTACAATTTACATTAACTCTTAAATTTTTTTTTCTGCTGTGTAGGTCTATGAAATTTTATTGCATGTATAAATTCATATAGCCATCACCACAATTGGAATATAGAACTCCCAAAGAAACTCTCCCACATGCCCTCCCAGCCCTAACCTCTAGCAGCCATCAATCTATATCACTATAATTTTGTCATTTTGAGAATGTTATGTCAATCATATAATACATGACCTTTTGAGATTTTTTTTTCACTCAGCGTAATGCCCTTGAGATCTATCTAACTGTTACATTATTAATAGTTCATTCATTTTTATTACTGAGTGGTAGTCCATTGTATGGATATTCCACAGCTTATTTTTCCATTCATCCATTGAAGGATATATCTGTTGTTTCTAACTTTTGACTACTACAGATAAAGCTTATTATGAACATTCATGTGGAGATTTGTGTGTGAAAATGTTCTAATTCTCTTGGATAATACTCAGGAGTGTGATTATTGAGTTGTGTTGTGTTTAACTGTATGAGAAATTGCCAGTTTTCCAGGTGACAGTACCATTTTACATTCCCACCAGCCATGTGTGAAAGATCCTATTGCTCCATATTCTTACTCACACTTGGTATTTGTTTCCTAGGGCTGTGATAACAAATTAAATAAACGAGGTGGTAATTTATTCTTCCATAGTTATGTAGGCTAGAAGTTAGAAGTCAAGGTGATAGCAGGGCCGTGCTCTGAGGAAAAAAACACTCCACGTGTCTGTCCTGTCTTCTGGTACTTGCCAGCAGTCCTGGTGTCCTTGTGTTGTGGCTGCATAACTCCAGTCTCTGCCTCTGTCTTCATATAGCTGTCTTCCTCTGTGTATATATCCACTCTGTATATGTTCACATGGTCTTATAAGGATATCAGTCATTGAATTTCAGACCTATTCTGATCCTGATAACCTTATTTTCATTAACTGCATCTGCAGAGACCCTTTTTCTAAGTAAGATCACATTCTGAGGTACCAAGTAGATATGAATTTCAGAATTTCAGTGGAGAGTTAATCCCAGTACATTATTGTCAGTGCTTTTAATTTTAGCCATTCTAATAAATGTGTAGTGGTATCTCATGGTAGCTTGAATTTGCATTCTGTAATGGGTAATAATGTTGAACATCTTTTCATGTGCATATTTACCTTGCATTTAACTTTTTGTTTGTTTTTGTCCATTTTCTAATTGGATTATTTACTGTTGGTTTTCAGTTCCGTCACTCAGTCGTGTCCAACTCTGCGACCCCATGAACTATAGCACGCCAGGCCTCCCTGTCCGTCACCAACTCCCAGACTTCACCCAAACTCATGTCCATTGAGTTGGTGATGACATCCAATCATCTCATCCTCTATTGTACCCTTCTCCTCCTGCCCTCAATCTTTCCCAGCATCAGGGTCTTTTCCAATGAGCCAGCTCTTCACATCAGGTGGCCACAGCATTAGAGTTTCAGCTTCAACATCAGTCCTTCCAGTGAACACCCAGGACTGATCTCCTTTAGGATGGACTGGTTGGATCTCCTTGCAGCCCAAGGGACTTGCAAAAGTGTTTTCCAGCACCGCAGCTCAAAAGCATGTATTCTTCGGCGCTCAGCTTTCTTTATAGTCCAACTTTCACATCCATACATGACTACTGGAAAAACCATATCCTTGACTAGATGGACCTTAGTTGACAAAGTAATAGCTCTACTTTTTAATATGCTGTCTAGATTGGTCATAACTTTCCTTCCAAGGAGTAAGTATCTTTTTCATGGCTGCAGTCACCATCTGCAGTGATTTTGGAGCCCAGAAAAATAAAGTCAACCACTTTTTCCACTGTTTCCCCATCTATTTGCCATGAAGCAATGGGTCTGGACACCATGATCTTCGTTTTCTGAATGTTGAGCTTGAAGCCAAATTTTTCACTCTCTACTTTCACTTTCATCAAGAGGCTTTTTAGTTCTTCTTCACTTTCTGCCATAAGGGTGGTGTCATCTGCATATCTGAGGTGATTGATATTTCTCCCGGCAATCTTGATTCCAGCTTGTGCTTCATCTATCCCAGCGTTTCTCATGATGTACTCTGCATATAAGTTAAATAAGCAGGGTGACAATATACAGCCTTGATGTACTCCTTTTTCCTATCTGGAACCAGTCTGTTGTTCCATGTCTCGTTCTGACTGTTGCTTCCTGACCTGCATACAGGTTTCCCAAGAGGCAGGTCAGGTGGTCTGGAATTGCCATCTCTTTCAGAATTTTCCACAGTTTATTGTGATCCACACAGTCAAAGGCTTTGGCATAGTCAGTAAAGCAGAAATAGATGTTTTTCTCTCTTGCTTTTTCAGTGATCCAGCAGATTTTGGCAAATTAATCTCTGGTCCCTCTACCTTTTCTAAAACCAGCTTGAACATCAGAAATTCATGGTTCATGTATTGCTGAAGCCTGGCTTGGAGAATTCTGCAGATTACTTTACTAGCATGTGAGATGAGCACAATTGTGCAGTAGTTTGAGCATTCTTTGGCATTGCCCTTCTTTAGGATTGGAATGAAAACTGACCTTTTCCAGTCCTGTGGCCACTGCTGAGTTTTCTGAAGTTGCTGGCATATTGAATGCAGTACTTTCACAGCATCATCTTTCGGGATTTGAAATAGCTCAACTGGAATTCCATCACTTCCACTAGCTTTGTTCGTAGTGATGCTTCCTAAGGCCCACTTGACTTCACATGCTGCCGCGGCCAGCACAAGCAAGAGTTGCACCTGCACAGGGAGAGAACGGAGCGTCCCCGCTAAGAAAAATAAGAGATAGAGACAAAAGATGGGGTTGAGAGGATCAGACCACAAATGGCTGATGCCTTTCTTTATTAGGCTACAATATTTATAGGATAAAATACATGACTTAAGACATGCACAGGATTATTTTTTAACTTCAGGATACAATCACCAGACCCTTACCATTGTGTACAGAGCACTATAAGATTATCTATCTTACATGTTGCAGAAACAAGACATCTTGGGGCTTTAAGGGCTATAAAAATTCTTGAGGGTGGCGGGACAGGGAGCTTAGGAACGTGCCTAAGGCTCTGCATATCTGCCGAGCAGCTCCCAAGACTTAACCCTTTACGGGCAGTCCCCCGCAGCTCCCCTCTCTTTATTATTTAAAAGTTCCATAAGATGTCGGTGTTGCAACATGTTTTTATGTATCAGAATTTTCACATGTAAAAATTTTTTAACAATACTACGAATAAAACAAGGAGCCAAACAAATCACGATAAGTACAACAGTCAAAACCACGCCCACAGCAATTATGCTTTGCCACAGTGAATGCAGACTAGGGAAGTTAGAAAATAAATTTTGTAAAAAATTGTTGACAGTATCAGCTATATTTAAAGTAGCCTTAGGAGAATTTTCAATATTAAGGATTTCATTATGTAATTGCAATAGATCTAGAGAAACATTAGTATTAAACCAAATTCCTTGTAGATGTTTTTTCACCTTATCTCACGGAAAGTCAGATGCATTATAGGCCTTTTTAGTAACACAAATCCATTTATAATTAGCATGACATTGAATTTTCATACGAAAGTTAATGCTCTGAACTTGTTCCCCTAGAACTCTAACCACATCATATAAAGCTGATAATCTATCTTCTATTTTTTTATCTATATCTTCTTGTGTTCCCATTACTTTAGTAACATTATATGACAAGGAATCTACAGTATGAGCAGCTTGAATGGATTGTGCTAGAGATACAGAAGCGGTAACAGCAGTTGCTATAAGGGTGGTTAAAGATACTATACCCAGAACAATCAGGCTTACACTTCTTTTAGTGCGGCTAAGAGCCGTGTTAATGCGTTGTAGCAATTCTAAAGCAGTCTCGTCATACCAAGCTTCAGTTATTTTAACTGGTAACATTACAAAAGCAGGTTGTTTTACTATTATAACTTGTTCTCCTTTTTTAACACCTCTTATGCAATTGGTAAGTATGCAATTAGAACAATTTAAATGATAAATATTTAATGACAATGTTATTTTTATATGGCCTTGTATCAACATGAATGGGTAAGGGACACAAGCTCGGGGATATAAATACCCCGTAACTCCTACATTACCATATTTACTCCCACTGATATTGGGTTGCAAATATAGACTATTACCAAGACCAAAGGCAGCCAAAAGTTTTTACAGTTCTGTTTGATATACATTAGCAGTGTTTACAGAGAGAATGGGTGGATGCTGTCCTCGATTTTCAGGAAAATCAGGTTTTCCCCCAGGTGCCCAGTCCCACAAAAAGGTGGTATTTGTATTGTTGATGTTGTATACCGACGCAACCCGGGCTCGACATAAAGTCCAAGGAGTGTCTATTCCTATGCGGATGCTTAGATGTTTGTCACAAAACGGAATGTCGAGAGGTCCAGTTCCGTCACAGTGCGATCTTTTTCCGGTTTTTTCATCAATGCCAGAAATAGTCACTCGAGGATAGGATATATCAGCTGACACCTGTATACAGTGAGGATGTTGTAATTGATAAGAAAAGCACATAGGATATTGCGTAGTAAGACCATAAAAGGAGATATTGGCTTGCTGAGGGGAAATATGAGTGTCTGATTTTTCTCCTAAAAGACTTGTGTCGTTGACATAGACAGGTACTATTTCTTTATCCCATCCTAATGATTGAATCATAGGCGGGTCAGGAATGTATGCCCAAAAAGCCGTAGCCTCTCCGTTTTGTATCCGCTGTAACAATAATAATAACATGATCAATATATTTGTAGGTGTCACTGGGGGTTTGTATACCTTGCTGCCGATTAACATCGGCTATATGAGCACACTGTTTAACATTTTCAGATTTCTATAATAAATAATTTCCCCCCGAAAGACAAGCTCTAGCTATTTGTTTTTAATCATTTGGGGGTAGATTCTGAGTACCCAAATTTTCTATCATAGCAACAGTGAATGGAGCGGTAGGACCGTATTGTGAGCAAGCAATCTTTAACTCTTTTAATTGTTTGAAAGGCAGTGCTTGATAGAAACGCTGGTTGTTATGTTCAAAGACAGGAAAA
The DNA here is from genome assembly GCF_023091745.1 of Budorcas taxicolor. Classification (NCBI taxonomy): domain Eukaryota; kingdom Metazoa; phylum Chordata; class Mammalia; order Artiodactyla; family Bovidae; genus Budorcas; species Budorcas taxicolor. The sequence goes on from NC_068928.1 coordinate 9,690,161, forward strand.
GCAAGAGAAAAATCGGAGACAACCTCACCAAGTCGTTGTGCTTGTCTTAACGCCTTTTGTAGCGGAGACACAATTTCAGATGGCGGAGGAGGAGGAAGCCCCAGAGGGGGATCGAGACCCGCAACAACAGAAGGAGCATAGGCAGGGGGAAGAGGCGGAGCAGAAGCGGATTTTAAATTGTTATTAGGAAACTTAATTCCTGAGTTTTGTAAAGCAACAGTGAGATTTTTTAAACATTCAACCAATTTATCTTTAGATGTTAACGCCCCCTTTTCTTGTGCTAAAAAACCCCAGTCTTCTTGATGGTATTTAGCAGCCCCTTCGTCTAATTCCGCCTCATCTGTGGAGGAAAGTGAATCATCATTATCCGAAGGACGCGATAAGTTACAAAATGGAGGGTCACCTTCAATTCCCTCGGGAACAGCATACTTGGGCTCCGAATCAGGAACATGAAGAGGATTTTCTTCCTGTTTTAAAAAATTTCTTAAACGTTTTAATTCATCATTATCAAAGTCCAAGCAATCACGAATTAGTGTCCAAAAAGATAAAGTTTCTACAGGAACCTTTTCAGGGCCATGTAAAGTATAATGAGTCCGAATTTGTTTCCCTACCTTTTTCCACGTCTCTAAACTTACTGTGCCTTTTCTGGGGAACCAAGGGCAGACTTCTTCAATAAATGAAAGAAAATTGATTAATTTAGGTTTGGAAATAGTAATTCCCCGGTGTTTTAACATTACAGATAACATATGTGCAAACAATTGACGACTATGCGTCTGTCCCATATTTATACTCTCAACTATATACCTTACTACTCCTCCTTAATTTAAATCACTTGTATACTTATATACTCACTCTTTTCAGCTTAATAAGAGTAGTGGCGAGGAAAACTGTCGATCTGCCCCACGTTGGGCGCCACCTGCCGCGGCCAGCACAAGCAAGAGTTGCACCTGCACAGGGAGAGAACGGAGCGTCCCCGCTAAGAAAAATAAGAGATAGAGACAAAAGATGGGGTTGAGAGGATCAGACCACAAATGGCTGATGCCTTTCTTTATTAGGCTACAATATTTATAGGATAAAATACGTGACTTAAGACATGCACAGGATTATTTTTTAACCTCAGGATACAATCACCAGACCCTTACCATTGTGTACAGAGCACTATAAGATTATCTATCTTACATGTTGCAGAAACAAGACATCTTGGGGCTTTAAGGGCTATAAAAATTCTTGAGGGTGGCGGGACAGGGAGCTTAGGAACGTGCCTAAGGCTCTGCATATCTGCCGAGCAGCTCCCAAGACTTAACCCTTTACGGGCAGTCCCCCGCAACATGCCAGGATGTCTGGCTCTAGGTGAGTGATCACACCATCATGATCATCTGAGTCGTGAAGATCTTTTTTGTACAGTTCCTCTGTGTATTCTTGCCACCTCTTCTTAATATCTTCTGCTTCTGTTAGGTCCATAGTATTTCTGTTGATTTTAGAGAGTTCTTTATATATTCTGGATATAATTACTATATCAAACATGTGATCCACTAGTACTATTTTCTCCAAATTTGTCTTTTTATTCTTTCAACAATATCTTTCACAGGGGAAAAGTTTTTAATTTTGATAAAGTCTGACTTTTTTCTCTCATAGATTATACTTTTGGGGTCATAACTGTTAACTTTTTATGTAAATTTAAGTCACAAAGAGTTTCTCCTAAAATTTGTATAGTATTGCATTTATATCTATGATCCATTTGGAGTTAATTTTTGTATACATTATGAGGTTTAGGTCAGAGTTAATATTTTTGAATATAGGTGACCATTTGTGAAGAAGACTGTCTTTTCTTGATTGAATTGCTTCTATGCCTTGCCAAAAATTAGTTGTCTGTATGTGTGTGAATCTATTTCTGGAGTCTTTATTCTATTTTATTGATCTCTGTGTCTCTCTATCTACTAATACCACTATCTTTATTACTTTTATCTACATGTTCTATGCTTGCTTATTAGTCTCTCAGTCATGTCCAACTCTTTGTGACCCCAGGCTTCTCTGTCTGTGGGGATTCTCCAGGCAAAAATACTGAAGTGGATGCCATGCTGTCTTCCAGGGGATCTTTCAACCCAGGAATTGAACCCAGGTCTCCTGCATTACAGGCAGATTCATTACTGCCTTCTGGCTTCCTGAGTAGCTCAAAGAGTAAAGAATCTACCTGCATTGCAGGAGACCCAGATTCGATCCCTGGGTTGGGAAGATCCTTTGGAGAAGGGAATGGCTACCCACTCCAGTATTCTTGCCTGGAAAGTTCCATGGACAGAGAGGCCTGGTAGATTCAATCTATGGGACTGCAGAGTCAGACAGACTGAGCAACTAACACTCTTTACTGTCTGAGCCACCACAGAAGCCCAAGAATACTGGAGTGGGTAGCCTATCCCTTCTCCAAAGGAACTTCCTAGTCCAGGAATTGAACCTGGGTGTTCTGCTTTGCAAGTGGATTCTTTAGCAGCTGAGCTACCCGGGAGGCCCCTTATCTACATAGTAAGTCTGAAAAAGGATAATGCAATTTCCCCATATTCTTTTCTTTTCAAAATTAGCTATTCTACTTTCTTTTCCTTTCCATATATATTTTAGAAACATATATCTATATATGTTTATATATATAAGTATATATATATAGAATTCTCTATATTTTCTCTATATCTTCTCTATATCTACAGAAATATCCTATTAAGTTTTTATAGGAATTGATTAAATCAATTTCAGATAAATTTTGTGAGAACTGGTGTCTTTACTATGTTAAATCTTCCAATTCATGAACTTGCTATGTCTCTCTGGTTATTTAGGCCATCTTTTTTTCTTTCATTAGCATTTTGTAGTTCTCAGTGAACATATCTATCCGTATATTTTGTTAGATGTAAATGTAAGCATTTTTCTGGCTGAGAGAGCCAACTGCTGTCTGGCCCCCAGTGATCCCCACCTCCTGTGTTTATGCCTTTGTGTAGTCATCTTTCACATTTTATTATAGTTGGTCTGTATAACCAGTAGAATATGGTAGAAGCATATGACTTCTGAGGCTACCCTATAAAAGACATGTGACTTTTCCTTGCTTTCTGCCTTAGATTACTTAGATCATGATCACTGTCAAGCAGCCCTGTGTAGTAGCCGTCATAGAGAGGAACTGAGGCCTTCTGTCGACAGAGGCTTCCTGTTAACACCTGTGTGAGTGAACCTTCTTGGAGGCAGATCCTCTTGAAAAAAAAAAATAATAATGAAAAGCAAGCAAGCTGCAAATACTTTAACAGCTGCACATCATGGGGAAGACAGTTTCTACAGATTTAATTCAGGCAACCACAACAACCTTCAGGAAAAAAAAATCAGAATTCAGAATTGCTATAATATATTATTTAAAATTTCCAGTTCTCAACAAAAGGTATGAGTCCTACTCAAAGGAAAGAGCAGCAAATATAAACTAACTCTGAATAGGCCTGGATGCTGGCTTAGCAGATAAAAGATTTTAAAACAGCTATTATAAACAAGTTTCAATAATTAACGTGTTAGTCACTCAATCATATCCAACTCTTTGTGACCTCATGAACTGTAGCCTGACAGCCTCCTCTGTCCATGGAACTCTCCAGGCAAGAATACTGGAGTGGGTAGCCATTCCCTTCTCCAGGGGATCTTCCTGACCCAGGGATCGAACCAGGGTCTCCTGCATTGCAGGTGGCTTCTTTACCATCTGAGCCACTAAAGAAGCCCAAGTAATTGGACTTGATTTAAATAATTAAATTAATAAATAGAAACTAACTAAAAGAGTTTCCAAATGGAAATTCTAGATTTGAAAAGTAGAATAACTGAAATGAAAATTCAGTAGTTGGGCTAGCAGAAGGTTTGTGATGGCAGCTAAGGAACTGGTGAATTGAAATATAGATCAAGAGAAAGTATACAGTCTATAGAATGCAGAACAAAGGACTAAAAGAAAATTAAAAGAACCTTAGAGACTTGTGAGACCTCAAATTTATACCCATGAAGGAGAGAAGAGAAAGAGGCAAAACAAGTACTTGAATATATAATGGCTGAAAATTTGCTAAATTTGATAAAAAACATTAACCTGCAGATCCTAAGTAGCTCAGTAAACCCTCCAGATCCAAAAAGATAAATACAAAGATATCTATGCCTAGATACATCATAGTCAAACTGCTGAGAACCAAAGACAAATAGAAAATCTTAAAAAGAGAAAAATGACTCATTGTATAATAAGGAACAACAAAATGTATAACTGTTTTCCGTAGAGGTCAGAAGGCAGTGGAATGCTGGGGGAGAAAAACATTGTCAAGCAAGATTTCCATATCCAGCAGTACTATGAGGGTGAAATAAAGACACTCCCAGAGAAAATTATAAGATAAACCAAAAGAAGTACATTAGGCCAAAGAGAAATGATACCAGGCCATAAGTCAGTACACAGGAATAAGAACACCAGAAGTGGTAAATATGAAAGATAGTATAAATATTTTTTTTCTTTACTTTTCTTAGTATCTTTTCAAAATATAAAGTTGTAAAAAGCAGTAGTTATGATATTGTTTGTTTCACATATAATACATAGAAATATTGGATGTATAACAATAGTGGGACAAAAGAAGGGAAAGAAAATGGAACTAGGTTGTGGCCAAGTTCCTGTATTTTATCAGAATTAAATTAGTATTAGCATTAAGTAGATTGTGATAAATTAAGATACATATTTAATCTCTAGAGTAACCAATTAGGAGAAATATACTAGAAAATAACCTCAAATTATAGTTTAAAAATCAGAGAAATTAAAATGGTATACCAAAAAATTATTTAACATTAAAGCAGTGAAAGAAGAATAGGTAAACTAAAAAGCTATAAAACATACAGAAAATAGATAGAAAAGTAATAAACATAAGTTCAACCATGTTGCTAATTACATTAAATGTGAATATACCAAACTCTAAAATTTAGAGAGTAGGAATTTTGCTTTTGTTATTTATGTATGTGCATGTATGTAGGTGTGGTGTATAATTCACATACTCTGGCATTTTGAAATTATGATGCTTCAGGTATTAACTAAGTACCTTTAAATTGAGGATCTGATCTCTCATAATGGCAGAGGTGGGCTGGTTAGGAGAATGTGCTGTTGGTACTTTGAGAAGGATACTTTTTGATTATGTAGACTGTTTTATGTGTTATAGGATATTTAACATCCCTGAATTCTTCTTACAAATGTCAGTGACAGTACAACCCTCACCCCAGACTTGTATTGTATTGTAGTAACAAAACTTGTATTATAGCAACAAAAACTAAACTACCTCTCCCCATAGACCTTTCTAAATGTTCCTTGTGAGAGCATACTACCGCCCCCATTTACCATGTCATCTCACCCCCAGTCTTATTGATAAACCAGGCTGGACGAATTACAAGCTGAAATCAAGATTGGGGGAAATAGCAACAACCTCAGATATGCAGATAATGCCACTCTAATACCAAAATCAGATTGATTATATTCTTTGCAGCCAAAGATAGAGAAGCTCTGTACAGTCAGCAAAAACAAGACCGGGAGCTGACTGTGGCTCAGATCATGAACTCCTTATTGCCAAATTCAGACTTAAATTGAAGAAAGTAGGGAAAACCACTAGACCATTCAGGTATGACCTAAATCAAATCCCTTATGATTACTCAGTGGAGGTGAAAAATAGATTCAAGGGATTAGATCTGATGGAGTGCCTGAAGAACTATGGACAGAGGTTCGTGACATTGTACAGGAGGCAGGGATCAAGACCATCCCCAAGAAAAAGAAATGCAAAAACAAAATGGTTGTCTGAGGAGGCCTTACAAATAGCTGAGAAATACCTGATACATTGATAATTTGTTCTGTTCTAGAGCAAAGACTATAGGCACTGGATAAATTCTACAGAGGCATGAGTCAAGAATATTTCTCTTGTCAGTGAGAAAAATTTTCTGAGTCAAATATCTTTCTATATTTGCTTAGTCACTCAGTTGTGTCTGACTCTTTGTGGCCCCGTGGACTGTAGCCTGCCAGGCTACTCTGTCCATGGAATTTTCCAGGCAAGAATACTGGAGTGGGTTGCCATTTCCTCCTCTGAGGGATCTTTCCAGCTCAGAGACCAAACCTATGTCTTGATGTCTCCTGCACTGCATGTGGATTCTTTACCACTGTCACCAGCTGGGCTGCCCAAATAAGGGAATTTTCTCTGAAAACAATCAGTTAAGTTGTCTCTTAATTCAAGAGTTGACCCATTATTTTCCAAGTCTGTAAGTACAATATTCATTTAGATTCTATATTAGTATCCTTCCCTCTGGACCTAATAGAAATCTTGAATATAATAAAAAGATCAATAAATTGCCTGTAGTATATTAGCAGTTTTATTTAACACTTTCTTAATTTGAATACTAGTAGGAAATAATATTTTTTCTTTCCTGAGTGACAGTTTCTATAGCTATAATTACCAATGGAACTCATTCTCTTCTTATATTCATCTCACAAATATATATATATATTTAAAATTTCATTTATTTATTCTTAATTATTTTGGCTGCACTTGATCATTATTGTTGCTGGGGGACTTAGTTGCTCCAGGACACATGGGATCTTCCCCGATCATGGATCAGCCTGTGTCCTCTGCATTACAAGGCAGATTCTTAACCACTGGACGCAGGAAGGAAGCCCTTATCTCACAAATATATACCTTATATATTAACTATTAGGCCTGAAGGAGTTGAGAAGGCTCTAACCACATGAAGAGTGTAGAGGACAGGGGCCCAGACGGAAGGGTAGAAGCCATGCAACAGGAGAGAGCTGCCGTCATGGCTGAAGCTCTGTAGAGGAGGAAGAGGGCAACCAAAGACAAAGCTGGAGAAGTTGGGTGGGAATCAAGTCCGGACCCTGTTAGCGCCTTTGTAACTCGTATAGGGAATTTGAATTTTTTTCTTAAGGAAAGAAGAGCATGATCAGATTTACATTTTAAGAAGATAACTCATGCTGCTCTGTGGAGAAAGGACTGGAAAAGGGTAAGAATTAAGTAGGTAGAGTGATTCAGAGGCTGTTACAGTAATCTGTAGCTCAGCTGGTAAGGAATCTGCCTGCAATGCAGGAGACCTGGGTTCCATCTCTGGGTTGGGAAGATCCCCTGGAGAAGGGAAAGGCTACCCACTCCAGTATTCTGGCCTGGAGAATCTATACAGTCCATGGGGTTGCAAAGAGTCGGAGATGACTGAGTGACTTTCACTTTTTTCACACTATATAGGCTTGGGATAATAGTCACTGGACTATGGTGATAGCTGAGGAGATGAAAGTGGATGGATTCAAGGTATATTTGGGAGATAGAATCAATAAAAGTTGCTGAGAAATTAGCTAGGGGAATGAGAGAGTAAAATCAAGAACTCCCAGGTTTGTGTCTTGAGCAACTTGGATGAATGATACTATCATGTACTGGTTGGGAAAAATCATATCAGGCAGGTTTCAGGTGGATATATTAGTTTCTTAGGACTTTAATGATAAAGTGCCATGAACTATTTGGCTTAAAACAATAGAAATTTATTCTTTGAAAGTTCTGGAGAGTAGATGTCATAATTAAGGGGCTACTGTAGACCGGTAGAAGGAAATGGCAACCCACTCCAGTGTTCTTGCCTGGAGAATCACAGGGACCACAGAGCCTGGTGGGCTGCCGTCTATGGGGTCGCACAGAGTCGGACACGACTGAAGCGACTTAGCAGTAGCAGTAGACCTGTAGAGGCTAATCGTTTCTTCCTGAGCCTAACCTTTGGTAGTTCCTCTGCCTGTCCCTGGTGTTTCTTGGCTTGCACTTGTTGCACTTCAGTCTTCTTTCATCATTGCATGTCATTCTTCTCATGTGTCTATGTTTTACGTACTAGAGCAAAAAATATAACAAATGATCCTGGAGCATCTTGTAGGGGCAGAGGAACAAACTGAAAGAGCTATTAATGGGCAAGTCTGAAAACATTTGAACAACAAAAAATAAATAATATATTGCCATGTTAAGTAAATATCTTAGTCCATACTGATTTAAATGAATAATTGGATAAGTTAATAAATGGAGATAAAGAGATAAAACTCTTCATACAAAATAATACCAAATTATGCAAAGGACCATAACTCCTTACTCTTTGAAGTGTGGGCTGCACATAGTGACTTCATTTCAAAGAATACAGTATGGGACGTGGGAGAGAGAGAGAAACTTTACAGGAGAAATCTGATCAACCCTACTTGAGCCTGATGATCAAGGTCAATCATAAATCATTACAAATAGTGTGTACCCTTGATGTGATGGGGCTTCCTAGGTGGCATTAGTGGTAAAGAACTGCCTGCTAATGCAAGAGATGTAAGAGATGTGAGTTCGATCCCTGGGTTGGGAAGATCCCCTGGAGTAGGAAATGGCAAACCCATTCCGCTATTCTTGCTGGAGAATCCTACGGACAGAGAAGTCTGTCGGTTAGATACAATGTCCTGAAACTGGCACTTAACCTCTGTGATCTTCATAGAAGCCCTTAACCTCAGTTTAACCATGAGAAGAACATCACAAAAATTCTAATAGGGAAGCAATCTTCAATTTACCTGACTAGAATTACTGGTAAGTATTGAGACCCAAAGAAAGGCAATGCCAAAGAATGCTCAAAATACCGCACAATTGCACTCACCTCACGTGCTACTAAAGTAATGCTCAAAATTCTCCAAGCCAGGCTTCAGCAATACGTGAACCGTGAACTTCCAGATGTTCAAGCTGGTTTTAGAAAAGGCAGAGGAACCAGAGATCAAATTGCCAACATCCATTGGATCATGGAAAAAGCAAGAGAGTTCCAGGAAAACATCTATTTCTGCTTTATTGGCTATGCCAAAGCCTTTGACTGTGTGGATCACAATAAACTGTGGAAAATTCTGAAAGAGATGGGAATACCAGACCACCTGACCTGCCTCTTGAGAAATCTGTATGCAGGTCAGGAAGCAACAGTTAGTACTGGACATGGAACAACAGACTGGTTCCAAATAGGAAAAGGAGTACGTCAAGGCTGTATATTGTCACCCTGCTTATTTAACTTCTATGCAGAGTACATCATGAGAAACGCTGGACTGGAAGAAACACAAGCTGGAATCAAGACTGCCGGGAGAAATATCAATCACCTCAGATATGCAGATGACACCACCCTTATGGCAGAAAGTGAAGAGGAACTCAAAAGCCTCTTGACGAAAGTGAAAGAGGAGAGTGAAAAAGTTGGCTTCAAGCTCAACATTCAGAAAACGAAGATCATGGCATCCGGTCCCATCACTTTGTGGGAAATAGATGGGGAAACAGTGGAAACAGTGTCAGACTTTATTTTGGGGGCTCCCAAATCACTGCAGATGGTGACTGCAGCCATGAAATTAAAAGAAGCTTACTCCTTGGGAGAAAAGTTATGACCAACCTAGATAGCATATTCAAAAGCAGAGACATTACTTTGCCGACTAAGGTCCGTCTAGTCAAGGTTTTGGTTTTTCCTGTGGTCATGTATGGATGTGAGAGTTGGACTGTGAAGAAGGCTGAGCGCCAAAGAATTGATGCTTTTGAACTGTGGTGTTGGAGAAGACTCTTGCGAGTCCCTTGGACTGCAAGGAGATCCAACCAGTCCATTCTGAAGGAGATCAGCCCTGGGATTTCTTTGGAAGGAATGATGCTAAAGCTGAAGCTCCAGTACTTTGGCCACCTCATGCGAAGGGTTGACTCATTGGAAAAGACTCTGATGCTGGGAGGGATTGGGGGCAGGAGGACAAGGGGACGACAGAGGATGAGATGTCTGGATGGCATCACGGACTCGATGGACATGGATCTGAGTGAACTCCGGGAGTTGGTGATGGACAGGGAGGCCTGGCGTGCTGCGATTCATGGGGTCACAAAGAATCGGACACGACTGAGTGACTGAACTGAACTGATTGAGATCCTAAAAAAATAAAGAAAGCCTGAGAAATGTTCACAGCTAAGAGAAACCTAAATAGATATAGTGACTAAATGCAAGTGGTAACTTAAATGGGATACTAAAACAGAAAGAGGACATTATGTGAAAAATAAGGAAATATGAATAAACAGTTAAATGATTAATAACATTTTAATGTTAGTTCATAAATTGTAACAAATGTGGACCTCTCAGGTGGCACAGTGATAAAGAATTTGCCTGTCAATGCAGGAGATGTTGCAGGTTCCTTCCATCTGTCGGAAAGATCCCTTGGAGGAGGAAATGGTAAATTTCCTATGACAAAAAATCCTATGAATAGGGGAGCCTAGTAGGCTATAGTCCATGGGGTCCCAAAGAATTGGACACAACTTAGCGACTGGACATGCAAACTGTAACAAATGTACATTCTAATGTAAGATGTTAATCACAAGGGACACTGCATGCATGTGAGGGGGGAGTGGCGATGGTGATAAACTCTCAGGGCTATATGAGAGTTTGAGAGTATTTTTTGATTAAAAAAATGATACTCCTGTGGAGCAAAGATGATCATAGGGGAAATGGCATCTATAAAAGTAATTAGTCATAACCAAGAGCCTCAAGCATACAATTTAAACGAATGTCTGACCTCAAATGGTAAAGAATCTGCCTGCAATGCAAGAGACTCAGATTCGATCCCTGGGTCAGGAGGATGCCCTGGAGAAGGAAAAGGCAACCAACTCCAGTACTCTTGCCTGGAGAATCCCATGGACAAAGGAGCCTGGTAGGCTACAGTCTATAGGGTTGTAAAGAGTCAGTACATAACTGAGTGACACTTTCACTTCACTCTTCTGACCTTTAAAGGAGGGGACATAGCTTTGTTTTACAAGTATTTGTTTTTAACAAATCATTCTAGTTTCTGTCACAACATTTTCATACATTTCTGTATACCATATTACTATTATATATGGAGAGGCATTATTTGGGGGATTCAGTCCATAAGAATTAAATACTGCTTTTTGAGAAGTGTATTCCAGTATCACTTTACCTTACATAGATCCTGAGATACAGGAGAGTTTTACTCATTTTAGAGAGTAAAAACAAACATGATCCATATTTATAAATGTATTGAATTATCTGAATTTATTATAAAGATTTTCTAATATGATGAGTTTATTTAAAAACATACCAAATTTCTTATATAAAATGAATTATAGGTAATTGTAATTTATATTGCAAATGGGTATATGGAAGTGAATGATAAGGAAATGTTAAAAGGAAGAAAGTTAAATGTTATAATAAAGATGAGAATATAATGTTTATGTAAAACAGTGATGTCAAGATATAATTTTGCATATGAGATTAAAGCTTATCAAGAAAAATGTAAATAAAAACTTTAAGAGTGCTGACCTTTAGAATTTATCTTTCAGTGTCTTATTGAGTTTGAAAAGAAATATCAGTGGTTTTCTTCAAGAGTGGGAAGCATAAGTAGCTGATGTGGACTTTAAAAGACAGTTTACCACCTCTCCATATGGAACTTCGGAAGGCTGTCACTAAATTTATTATTTGCATAAAAATGTGTTAATGGAATTTATTTCACTGTGGAGTCTTATTTCTACTTAAGAGTCTTTTATAGAGGCATTTTATTTTATAAGGATTCAATGAAAAAAGACATTAGCAGAAATCTTTGAAATATTACATATTTGCAAAAAGGTGATTTTTGTGGTATTCATACATGAGTAAGAAAAACATATACTAACAGACATATCACATGGTATTATATACAATTTGTTTTGAACTAAGACTAAAGAGACTTAAAGGTTAAATTTTTAAGTTAATCTACTGTGTGGAAGTTGCTCAGTCATGTCTGACTCTTTGCAAGCCCATGGTCTGTACAGTTCATGGAATTTTCCAGGCCAGAATACTGGAGTGGGTAGCCTTTCCCTTCTTCAGGGGATCTTCTCGACCTAGGAATCAGACGGGGGTCTCCTGTATTGCAGGCAGATTCTTTACCAACTGAGCTATCAGGGAAGCCCAATATTTTGCTAATAACTTTTTATTCAAATATTATCAGATATTATAATTTTTCATTAGATTACTGGGCTCGTTTCTCGTACAGGCATATTTCATTTTATTGTACTTTGTAGATACTGCATTTTTTACAAATTGAATATCTGTTGCAACTATACATTGTTAAGTCTATCAGCACCAATTTTCCAATAGCATATACTCACTTCATGTCTCTGTGGCACATGTTGGTAATTCTTAAAATATTTCAAACTTTTTCATTGGTATATTTTTGGGGTGATCTCTGATCAGTAAATATTTGATGTTACTGTTGTAATTGTTTTGGGATGCCATGTGCCCATGTAAGACAGTGAACTTAATAAGTGTGTGTATTCTGACTGCTCCATCAACAGTCCACTCCACTACCTCCCTCTCTTTCCTCAGGCCTCCCTATTTCTTGAGACAGTATTGAAATTCAGCCAACAATTAACCCGCCAATGGCCTCTTAAGTGTTCAAGTGAAAGGAAGAGCTCTAACTTTAAATCAAAAGATAGAAATGATTAAGCTTAGGAAGGCACATCAAAAGCTGAAGTAGGCTGAAAGCTAGGCCTCTTATGACAGCTAGCTAGGTTGTGAATACACAGGAAAAGATCTTGAAGGAAATTAAAAGTGCTGCTTCAAGGGCCACATGCATGATAAAACAAAACAACCTTGTTGCTATATGGAGAAAATTTTAGTGCTTTTTGAATAAAAGATGAAACTAGACACAACATTCCTTCAGTTCAGTCAGTTCAGTTCGGTCGCTCAGTCGTGTCCGACTCTTTGCGACCCCATGAATCGCAGCACGCCAGGCCTCCCTGTCCATCACCAACTCCCGGAGTTCACTCAGACTCGTGTCCATTGAGTCAGTGATGCCATCCAGCCATCTCATCCTCTGTCGTCGCCTTCTCCTCCTGCCCCCAATCCATCCCAGCATCAGAGTCTTTTCCAATGAGTGAACTCTTCGCATGAGGTGGCCAAAGTACTGGAGCTTCAGCTTTAGCATCATTCCTTCCAAAGAAATCCCAGGGCTGATCTCCTTCAGAATGGACTGGTTGGATCTCCTTGCAGTCCAAGGGACTCGCAAGAGTCTTCTCCAACACCACAGTCCAAAAGCATCAATTCTTTGGCGCTCAGCCTTCTTCGCAGTCCCAACTCTCACATCCATACATGACCACAGGAAAAACCAAAACCTTGACTAGACAGACCTTAGTCGGCAAAGTAATGTCTCTGCTTTTGAATATGCTATCTAGGTTGGTCATAACTTTTCTCCCAAGGAGTAAGCTTCTTTTAATTTCATGGCTGCAGTCACCATCTGCAGTGATTTGGGAGCCCCCAAAATAAAGTCTGACACTGTTTCCACTGTTTCCCCATCTGTTTTCCCACAAGGTGATGGGACCAGTTGCCATGATCTTCGTTTTCTGAATGTTGAGCTTGAAGCCAACTTTTTCACTCTCCTCTTTCACTTTCATCAAGAGGCTTTTGAGTTCCTCTTCACTTTCTGCCATAAGGGTGGTGTCATCTGCATATCTGAGGTGATTGATATTTATTCCAGTAATCTTGATTCCAGCTTGTGTTTCTTCCAGTCCAGTGTTTCTCATGATGTACTCTGCATATAAGTTACATAAGCAGGGTGACAATATACAGCCTTGATGTACTCCTTTTCCTATTTGGAACCAGTCTGTTGTTCCATGTCCAGTACTAACTGTTGCTTCCTGACCTGCATATAGATTTCTCAAGAGGCAGGTCAGGTGGTCTGGTATTCCCATCTCTTTCAGAATTTTCCACAGTTTATTGTGATCCACACAGTCAAAGGCTTTGGCATAGTCAATAAAGCAGAAATAGATGTTTTCCTGGAACTCTCTTGCTTTTTCCATGATCCAGCAGATGTTGGCAATTTGATCTCTGGTTCCTCTGCCTTTTCTAAAACAAGTCTGAACAGCTGGAAGTTCACGGTTCACGTATTGCTGAAGCCTGGCTTGGAGAATTTTGAGCATTGCTTTAGTAGCATGTGAGGTGAGTGCAATTGTGTGGTATTTTGAGCATTCTTTGGCATTGCCTTTCTTTGGGATTGGAATGAAAACTGACCTTTTCCAGTTGTGTGGCCACTGCTGAGTTTTCCAAATTTGCTGGCATATTGAGTCCAGCGCTTTCACAGCATCATCTTCCAGGATTTGAAACAGCTTAACTGGAATTCCATCACCTCCACTAGCTTTGTTCGTAGTGATGCTTTCTAAGGCCCACTTGACTTCACATTCCAGGATGTCTGGCTCTAGATGAGTGATCACACCATCATGATTATCTTGGTCTTGAAGATCTTTTTTGTAGAGTTCTTCTTTGTATTTTTGCCACTTCTTAATATCTTCTGCTTCTGTTAGGTCCATATCATCTCTGTCCTTTATCGAGCCCATCTTTGCATGAAATGTTCCCTTGGTATGTCTAATTTTCTTGAAGAGATCTCTAGTCTTTCCCATTCTGTTCTTTTCCTCTGTTTCTTTGCATTGATCGCTGAAGAAGGCTTTCTTATCTCTTCTTGCTATTCTCTGGAACTCTGCATTGAGATGCTTATATCTTTCCCTCAAGCTAAAGCCTAATCTAGAGCAACACCCTAACTCTCTTCAGTTCTGTGAAGTCTAAGAGACATGAAGAAGCTGCAGCACAAAAGTTTGAAGCTAGCAAAGGTTGGTTTATGAGGTTTAAGGAAAGACGCCATCTCCATAAAAAGCAAGGTGAAATGGTGAGTGCTGATATAGAAGCTGTAGCAAGTTATGGAAAAGATCTTGTTGCTGTCAGTCACCAAATTGTGTTTGAATTTCCCCAGCCTCATGGACTGTAGCACACCAGGCTTCCCTGTCTCTCCCATCTCCTGGAAGTTGCCCAAGTTCATGCCCATTGAATTGATGCCATCCAACCATCTCATCCTCTGTCACCCTCTTTCCCAGCTTCAGGTTCTTTCCCATTGAGTCAGTTCTTCACATCAGGTAGCCAAAGTATTGGAGCTTCAACTTCAGCATCAGTCCTTCCAAAGAGTATTCAGGGTTGATTTCCTTTAAGATTGACTGGTTTGATACTGCTTTCCAAGGAACTCTCAAGAGTCTTCTCCAGCACCAGTTTGAAAGCATCGGTTTTTTGGTGCTCCGTCTTCTTCATTGTCCAACTGTGTATCCATACATGACTACTGAAAGGACCATAGCCTTCACTATGTGGACCTTTGTCGGCAAAGTGATGTCTTTGCTTTTTAACACACTGTCTAGATTTGTCATAGCTCTCCTGTAAGGAAGCAGTCACCTTTAATTTCATGGGTGCAGTCACATCTGCAGTGATTTTAGAGCCCAAGAAGAGGAAAGCTGTCACTGCTTCCACCTTTTGCCTTCTACTTGCCATGAAGTGATAGGACCAGGTGCCATGAACTTAGCTTTTTAATATTGAGTTTTAAGCCGGCTTTATCTAAGCTCAAATAATTAATGAGGTGGCTATACTAAACACAGATTTTCAGTATTTACAAAACAGCCTTCTGTTGGAAGAAGATGCCATCTAGAATTTTTGTACTAGAGGAGAAGCTAATGCCTGCCTTTAGAGCTTCACAGGACAGAGTCATATCTCATTAGGGGCTAATACAGCTGGTATCTTGAAGTCGAAGCCGTTGCTCATTTACCATTCTGAAAATCCTGGGAACCTTAAGAACTATGCTAAATCTGTCCTGCCTGTGCTCTAGAAATGGAACAACAAAGCCTGGATGACAGCAGATCTGTTTACCACATGGGCTACTATTTTAAGTCCACTATTGGGACCTACTGCTCAGAAAAAAAGATTCCTTCGAAATATTACAGCTTGTTGACAATGCACCTGGTCACCCAAAAGCTGTAATGGAGCGGAACCAGATTGTTTTCATGACTACTAACACAAATCCATTCTACAGCCCAGATATCAAGGAGTAATTTTGGCTTTCAAACTCTTACTGTTTAAAAAATACATTTCATAAGGTTATAACTGCTGTAAATAGTGATTCGTTTGATGGCTCTGAGGGGAAGTAAATTGAAAACCTCTGGAAAAGATTCACTGTTCTAGGTACCATTGTTACAGAGTCTAAGCTTGTACTGCTTGCTCCAGGACAGGTCAGTAAATTAAGAAACAAGTTATTGGGGTAAGGAATAGCAAGCTTATTGGGAAAGCCACCAGCCTAAGAGGATGGCAGACTATAGTGTCCCAAAGAAGCATCTTACATGAATTAAGAATTCAAGCTTTTTTTAATAGTAAAAGTTGAATGTGTGTGGAGGGGAACATGGGTGGTAGTTACAAATTTCTTGGTGCTAGCTAGACCCCAGAGGAAATGTGATAATCCTTTGTTCTTGCAGCTGTTCATGAAGGCCTGGTCATGACATTACTATCAGTCTCCAACAAGACAAATGTTATTCTCTGTTCTGTAACTTTTAATCTTTGTATGAAAAGTGTTATATCTCTAGGACTTCCCTGGTGGTCCCATGTTTAGGAGTGGGCCTGACAGTGCAGGGGACATGGGTTCAATCCCTGGTTTTGGAAGATTCCACATGCTACAGGGAAGGAGAGCCCATGCACCACAACTACTGAGCCTGTGCAGCAATGAAAATCCAACACAGCCAGAAAAAAAAAAAAATTTAAAGTAATAATAACATTTTGAAAAGTGAAAAATGTTACACTTTTAAAAATCAAGTCTGGGAGGCAGAGCCTTGAGAAGGAGCCATTACGTATATGTCAGACTATAGGTAGCAATTCTTTACAAAGGTGCAGAGCCAGCAAGACTGAGCACAGGCAGTAGAACACAGTTTAACGTTAAAGGAATAGATCCAGTATGGAGTCAGGTTTGTGCTTCTTCGTTACACTATTGAGAATGTTCTTGATTCTTGAGGTCAAAATATCAACATTAACAGGATTTTGGAAGAATTTGACTCCAACCCTTGTGGGTGAGGTTCAAGAGGTTCATGACTTAAGTGTAGGAAGTAACTGCAGTTGTGATGGAAATAGCAAGAGAACAAGAAATAGAGCTGGAGTATGTTGACTGAATTGCTGCAATCTCATGATAAAACTTTAACACATGAGTTGCTTCTTATGGATGAACAATGAAAGTAGTTTCTTGAGATGGAATCTTTTCCTAATGAAGATGTTATGAAGACTGTTAAAGTGACAGCAAAAGATTTAGAATATTACACAAACTTAATTGATAAGGTAGTATCAGGGTTTGGGAGGAGTGACCTCAGATTTGACAGAGATTCTACTGTGGGCAGAATGCTATCAAACCACATTGTATGCTACAGAGAAATCATTCATGAAAGGAAGAATCAGTCGATGCAGCAGACTTCATTGTCATCTTATTTTAAGAAATTTCCCACAGCCATCCCAACCTTCAGCAACCACCTCCTTGATCGGTCTGTAGCCATCAACATTGAGGCAAGACCCTCCATGAGCCAAAAGATTATAACTTGCTAAAGGCTCAGATGATGATTAGCATTTTTTAGCAATAAAGTATTTTTAAATTTAGGACTGTACATTTTTTAGATGTAATGTTATTGCATACTTAATAGACTATACAGTATAGTGTAAACATAACTTTCATATGCAATTGAAAACCAAAAAACTTTTGGTTTTCAATTCTGATACTCATTTCATTGTAGTTCTCTAAAACCAAACCTGCAGTACCTCCAAGGTATTCCTGTACAGTTGATCCTTAAACAACACTTGCTTAGACTGCATAGGTCCACTTATACACAGATTTTTTTTTTGTTTGTTTCAATAGTAAGGAGTACAGTACTATACGATCTGTGAGTTGGCTGAATCCTCGAATGTGGAACCTCAGATATGGAAGAACTGTGGATATGGATGGTAGACTGTAAGTTAGTAGTGCACTCAAGAAATGAGGTGATCACTTTGCCCATTATAATACAGTATGCCTATGTAGGAATGCCCAGTCTTAGTGTAGCCAGTCATTTAGAAGAATTGTATGACCAAATCTGAATTTGCTGAAATTTTATGACATACTGTATATCTGAATATTTTCTGGTAGTCATCATTAATTAGTATTTTTAGAAGGTAACCAATGGTGGCATATAGCAACTAGATTCCTTTACAGGTTTCAGTTCAGTTGCTCAGGCATGTCCATCTGTTTGCAACCGGATGGACTGCAGCACACCAGGCTTCCCTGTCCCATCACCAACTCCCAGAGCTTGCTCAAACTCATGCCCATCGAGTCAGTGATGCCATCCAACCATCTCATCCTCTGTCGTCCCCTTCTCCTCCTGCCTTCAATCTTTCCCAGCATCAGGGTCTTTTCCAATGAGTCAGTTCTTCACAACAGGTGGCCAAAGTATTGGAGTTTCAGCTTCAGCATCAGTTCTTCCAATGAATATTCAGGACTGATTTCCTTTAGGATTGACTAGTTTGATCTCCTTGCAGTCCAAGGGACTCTCAAGAGTCTTTTCCAACACTGCAGTTCAAAAGCATCAATTCTCTGGCACTCAACTTTCTTTATCGTCCAACTCTCATATCCATACATGACTACTGGAAAAACCATAGCTTTGACCAGACGGTCCTATGTCAGCAAAGTAATATCTCTGCTTTTTAATATGCTGTCTACGTTGATCATAGCTTTTCTTCTAAGGAGCAAGCATCTTTTAATTTCATGACTGCAGTCACCATATGCAGTGATTTTGGAGCCCAAGAACATAAAGTCTGCCACTGTTTCCATTGTTTCCTCATCTATTTGCCATGAACTAATGGGACCAGATGCCATGATCTTAGTTTTCTGAATGTTGAGTTTTAAGCCAACTTTTTCACTCTCCTCTTTCACTTTCATCCAAAGGCTCTTTTGTTCTTCTTTGCTTTCTGCCATAAGGGTTGTATCATCTGCATATCTGAGGTTATCGATATTTCTCCCGTCAGTCTTGATTCCAGCTTGTGCTTTATCCAGCCCAACATTTCACATGATGTACTATGCACATAAGTTAAATAAGCAGGGTGACAATATACAGCTTTGACGTACTTCTTTCCTGGTTTGGAACCAGTCTGTTTTTCCATGTCTGGTTCTAAGTGTTGCTTCTTGACCTGCATACAGATTTCTCAGGAGGCAGGTCAGGTGGTCTGGATTCCCATCTCTTGAAGAATTTTCCACAGTTTGCTGTGCTCTACACAGTCCATTCTAAAGGAGATCAGTTCTGGGATTTCTTTGGAAAGAATGATGGTAAAGCTAAAACTTCAGTACTTTGGCCACCTCCTGAGAAGAGTTGACTCATTGGAAAAGACTCTGATGCTGGGAGGGATTGGGGGCAGGAGGAGAAGGGGACGACAGAGGATCAGATGGCTGGATGGCATCACTGACCCAATGGACATGAGTCTGAGTGAACTCCAGGAGTTGGTGATGGACAGGGAGGCCTAGCGTGCTGTGATTCATGGGGTCACAGAGTCGGACACAACTGAGCGACTGAACTGACTGATTGACACAGTCAAAGGCTTTGGCATAGTAAGTAAAGCAGAAGTAGATTTTTTTCTGGAACTCTCTCTCTTTTTCGATGATCCAACAGATATTGGCAATTTGATCTCTGGTTCCTCTACCTGTTCTAAATCCAACTTGAACATCTGGAAGTTCACGGTTCACATACTGTTGAAGCCTGGCTTGGAGAATTTTGAGCATTACTTTGCTAGCGTGTACTTTGCTAGCATGTGAGATGAGTGCAATTGTGTGGTAGTTTGAGCATTCTTTGGCATTGCGTTTCTTTGGGACTGGAATGAAAACTGACCTTTTCCAGTCCTGTGGCCACTGCTGAGTTTTCCAAATTTGTTGGCGTATTGAGTGCAGCACTTTCACAGCATCATCTTTTAGGATTTGAAATAGGTCAACTGGAATTCCATCACCTCTACTAGCTTTGTTCATAGTGATGCTTCCTAAGGCCCACTTGACTTTGCATTCCAGAATGTCTGCCTCCAGGTGAGTGATCACACCTTTGTGGTTATCTAGTTCATGAAGATCTTTTTTGTACAGTTCCTCTGTGTATTCTTGCCACCTCTTCTTAATATCTTCTGCTTCTGTTAGGTCCATACCATTTCTGTCCTTTATTGCACCCATCTTTGCATGAAATGTTCCCTTGGTATCTCTAATTTTCTTGAAGAGATCTCTAGTCTTTCCCATTCTATTGTTTTCCTCTGTTTCTTTTCATTGACCACTGAGGAAGGCTTTCTTATCTCTCCCTGCTATTCTTTGGAACCCTGCATTCAAATGGGTATATCTTTGCTTTTCTCCTTTGCCTTTAGCTTCTCTTCTTTTCTCAGCTATTTGTAGGGCCTCCTCAGTCAGCCATTTTGCCTTTTTGCATTTCTTTTTCTTGAGGATGGTCTTGTTCACTGCCTCCGCTACAATGTCACGAACCTCGGTCCATAGTTCTTCAGGCACTCTGTCTATCGGATCTACTCCCTTGAATCTATTTTTCACCTCCACTGTATAATCGTAAGAAATTTGATTTAGGTCATATCTGAATGGTCTACTGGTTTTCCCTACTTTCTTCAATTTAACTCTGAATTTGGCAATAATGAGTTCATGATCTGAGCCACAGACAGCTGCCGGTCTTGTTTTTGCTGACTGTATAGAGCTTCTCCATCTTTGACTGCAAAGAATATAATCAGTCTGATTTCAGTGTTGACCATCTGATGATGTCCATGTGTAGAGTCTTCTCTTGTGTTGTTGGAAGAGGGTATTTGCTATGACCAGTGCATTCTCTTGGCAAAACTCTATTAGCCTTTGCCCTGCTTCATTCTGTACTCCAAGGCCAAATTTGCCTGTTACTCCAGATATCTCTTGACTTTCTACTTTTGCATTCCAGTCCCCTGTGATGAGGAGGACATATTTTTTTGGTGTTAGTTCTAGAAAGTCTTGTACATCTTCAACTATTCAATTTCAGGTTCTTCAGCATTGCTTGTTGTGGCATAGACTTGGATTACTGTGATATTGGATGGTTTGCCTTGGAAATGAACAGAGATAGTTGTGTCGTCTTTGAGATTGCACCCAAGAACTGGACTTCATACTCTTTTGTTGACTATGATGGCTACTCCAATTCTTCTAAGGGATTCTTGCCCACAGTAGTAGACCTAATGGTCATCTGAGTTAAATTCACCCATTGCAGTCCATTTTAGTTCACTGATTACTAAAATATCGATGTTCACTCTTGCCATTATCTTGAATCATGATAATTCAGATCATGGTTCACGATTTTCAATCAAATTGGATTATTTCTTTAGAATGGTATATCACTGCATAAAATACAGAGATCATCTTCTTTTGGAATAACAATAACATTAACACTCCTTTTAAATGTGAACATTAAATCAGTGTTTTGTCTCCTAATTGGAGCCATTACTCCTAAAATTGGGCTTCCCTAATGGCTCAGATGATAAAAAATCCACCTGCAACATGGGAGACCTGCATTCAATCCCTGGGTTGGGAAGATACTCTGGAGAAGGGCATGGCAACCCACCCCAGTATTCTTGCCTGGAAAATCCCCATGGACAGAGGAGCCTGGTGGACTACAAGGGCCGCAGAGAGTCAGACACCACTGAGCAACTAAGCACAGCACCCAGCACTCTTAAGATTGACATTGTGGTCTTTTATTCAGTAATATTCAACACTTATATGATGCTATCAAGATAATGAATGCAACTGAGAAACATGGGTTTGTCAGATAAGGCAGTTAATTTTTGTATAAATGTTTAGTGGTCTTTTATTCAGTAATATTCAACACTTATATGATGCTATCAAGATAATGAATGCAACTGAGAGAAATGGGTTTGTCAAATAAGGCAGTTAATTTTTGTATAAATGTTAAGTATAAATGCATATTGAGATAGCTTTGCTCTTAGAGTTACTAATTGTATTGCAGATGAACTTATTTCCAGTGGGGCTACTTATTTTTAATAATAAAGGAATATTTTCTCAAAATAATGACCTTAAAATTGTAAACTATGTAGGAGAATGCGCATTTTCCTTTGAGGCTCTTTAGTATATCTTCCTGGAATACCACATAATAGATGTTTTTTAAAAAGATAAATAAAAATTGAAGTCAGTAAATCATTCAATTCTCTGACCTTTTTTTTTTTTTTTAATTCAGGTGATAAAACTTCTGTTGTTCTAATAATTTGTGGAAGCTCCTTTTTCATAGCAAATAATTTATGGCAAAACTTCATCCAGTATGTTTAGTATAAACACTGCTTCCTGCATACTATACTTAATTCCTTTAACAAATATGTTGAAATTTTCTTTTCAGGTATATATTGTCACACAAAAAACTGAGAACTTTTTGGAGACTTTTTAATTCCTTAAGAAACTTGATTATTACCAAATCCAAAAGACGGGATTGAAAATAGAATGCTCTTGATTTCTCATTCTTAACCTTTTTCTTATTAAAGCCGTTAAAATTTCCATTCCCATTGGTTATGCCATTTTTAGGCCTAAGCTCACAATTTATCCAAAACAACTTCAACATACTGCAGATAAGGTTTTGTAACTTGTTGTAGGTTGGTCTGATTTATGATTTCATTATCAACAAAGTTTAGGACTCACCCTCTGACATTTTCTGCAGATTCATTCACATATTGGTAGCAGATATTTTACTGCATTATTTAGTTCTGATTTATACCATCAGCAATATTGTTTGGGTATTGTTTTCAAGTGGTCAAAGTTCTCAAGAAAGAAACTATTCCAGTTTGAGTCTGAAATACCACATACTGAAATGGAATACAAGATTTGTCTCCCAAGTGTTGAAAAACCATTTATCTATCAAATAGAAGTTAATTGTTTCTGGTGAGCTGATTGGCCAACAGAACAATAGCTAACAGCCAGACTGAAGTATGATCTTAAATTTGATTAGAATAAAATGCCCATAGTGTTAGTTTTATTTTTATATGATTTTTGCAGTACTGTGGAAATAAAAACTATCCAAAATGAGAACAAACAGACTATGAATTCAAAGCTTGCTAGGAAGTTACCACCATCCCTTGCATTTGGCAGATTCAAATAGGAGTGGGCAGGTTTTATGGAAAAAAGAGAAGACTTTAGTTATGCTTATTGGAGACTGTTGGCCTCGGGAAGCTGAAATGGGCTAAGTAGAAACTGGGCATTTTAGGTAATTGATCTGGGGACCATATTTGTCTTCCTCTAGTTGTTGCTGAGTTTAAAGTGTGTGGTGGGCTGCAGACCAAAAAAAAAAAAAAAAAGGTTAACTCTCTTCTGGGCTGATTGCTGCAGAGGCTGTGATTTTACTTTCCTGACTAGTGGCTGACGAAATTGTGGGTCACAATCATATATGATCTGGTCATTGTCTACCTGTATAATCAATCTCTCACTACTGAAGGACAGTAGACTTATGTTTTATAATTTTATGACTGATTATATTCATGTAGCTTTGAGAATTCTGTCAAGATTCTAATAATTACAGAAATCTCCCTAGATGAAAATAATATTCCTATCTAAGAGTATAAGAAGAATTATGCCAGAGTGTTTATACTGTAAGATGTCTATACAAAGATGTCATTACTCAGGTAGAAGTCAATTTTGGATCTCAGAGTTATCAGTTAACAATAATAATATGCATCTATGTGGGTCTTTTGAAAAATAAGTGAAAACCTGTTTTGGACTACCTCAGAGAGCCTTTGGGTATATTTTCTCAGTGACTTTTTGGATAATTGGGACTTTAAAGATGTGGAGGTGAAAGCAACTGCCCTTTCTCGCTGGAAACTTTGCACATTGCGATTTCCTATACAGCCTATGCAAACGAGATTGGCTGGCTGTGACAAGGAGTGTGTTTGAGTTCCTATACAATTTTTTAAATTAATTTTTTTTGAGAAATTCCAGTGTTTAAATATTTTATATAAAAATTGTACAACATGACTAGATAAAACTAAAATAACCACTATGCTATCCCCACTCCATCTTTGTCTAATTTCTGTTATGAATTTGGTGTGCCAAATAAAATGATTATTTCTAAAAACAGTAGAACTTCTTTCTACTCACCTAATTGCAAATGTGAAAATAGAAGGTCTGAAAGATTGCTCTGCAGATTCCATTTAGATTAAAAAGTAATATAGCGTGATGAACTTGAGACACAGAACGTTTTCTACCAAGTAGCTGAATAACCAAGTAGCTCTATAGTATATGTTATATAACATATGCTTTTTGTATAAAATATCAGTTTGTTTATATTAGCAGCAGTCAGCTAGGAATGAAAAGACTTGGGGAAAAAATCTTACAAAAGAAAGAAAGTAGGGTTTAAATTGATACCTTGAATGTGTAAAAAAGTGAGTCAGGATTTCCTCTCTTGATCTTGGCTGAACCTGTAGTTAAGTCTCATAAGTTTACTTTGATTTTTCTGGGCTCTTATAGAAGCAATTCGTCGTTTCAAAATGAACAGACTCAATATACACAGTAGTTCCCCCTTATCCTCAGTTTTGCTTTCCAAGGTGAAGAAATTCATGCTAGTTTTATAGCCACAGTGATTGATACAGTGCTTAGTTAAGATGGAAAAGGCATTACATTTGTATAGTGTTTTGAAAGAGAGACGGTATTAGCATAACTTTTATTACAGTCTGTTGTTATAATTGCTCTTTTATTATTAGTTGTTAAATCTCTTGCTGTGTTTAATTTATAAATTAAACTTTATCCTAGTTAAAGTATGTATAGGAAAAAGCATTGTATATCTAGGTTGGGTACTATTCATGGTGTTAGGCCTCCACTGGAGTTTACCTTGGAACATATCCCATGTAGATAAAGGGGACTCTGTATTGTATTTGTAAATCCCAGTGTTTCAGGTATTGCCATTGTGAGACCCATACGGCAAAACCAAGTCCATTTTGCTAAAATTATAATCAGTTCTCCAAATGCAAGTTATCTTTAAATACCTATATAAAAAAAGCATTGGTCCCAGAACATAATTTAATAGACTCCTTTTCATCTTGTTTTTAAACACTCCTGTAATTTTCATGGGCAATCACATTTGACTGAGCAAAGAACTATATTTAGTACCTTATTTGAAAGGCACTGTAATTAAGTCTGTTTTAGTTCCAATCTTACTAATCTTACTAACATCACAGATAATACAAAAGCGGGCAAATGCAGCTCATCAAAAAAGAGACCCCCAAGATAGGATGTGGTGAGTTTGAATGTTAGTAAAGCATCCCAAGGATATCAGCACATCTGCACTGTCATCAGTGAGAAATATTTTACAAATGTCTCATCTGAAGAGAATGACTCCATGGAGTACGCATGACTTTGTTTCTTCAGTGCATAAAGAGTTTATGTTTTTCTGTTGTTGGGATGTTACATTTTGTTAAACTGACTGCATGATGACTCTGTGGTTTATGATTTAAATGTATTATGGACACGAGATTTTGCTTTGCTTCAAGTTTTGTTTTTGCCCTAAGGAAGCACTCAAAATGCAACCAGTTTTTTTTAATGTTGATTTTTGTATCCTGTAACTGTACTGAATTTGTGTATTAGTTCTAACAGGTTTTAAAGTAAGTGTTTAGGATTTTCTGCATGTCATCTGTAAACAAATTTTACTGATTCTTTTCTAGTTTGGATACTCTTTATTTCTTTCTTGCTTAATTGTTCTGGGTGGAATTTTCAGTATTACGTTGAATGAAAGGACTGAAATACGGCATACTTGTCTTTTTCCTGATCTTAAGGGGAAAGTTTTTCGTCTTTCACTATAACGTTAGCTGTGGGTTTCTTATATATGGTCTTTATTATGTTGAGTTGTTTTTTTTTTTAATCAGAAATGAATGTTGAATTTTGTCAAATGCTTTTTCTGTATCTACTGAGATGGCCATATGATTTTTATCCCTCATTTTGTTAATGTGGTGTATCATATTGATTGATTTGTAGATGTTAAGCCATTTGTAAATCCTTGGATTAAATCCCACTTGACTATGATGTTGTTCAGTTGCTGAATCGTGCCTGACTCTTTTTGACCTCATGGATTGTACCATACCAGACATCTCTGCCTTCCACTTTATCCTGGAATTTGCTCAAATTCATGCTGATTTGGTGATACTATCTAACCATCTCATGATGTACAATCCTTTTAGTGTATTATTGAATTTGGTTCGCTAATATTTTGTTGAGGATTTTTGCAACCATGTTCATCAGGGATGTTGGCCTGTAATTTTCTTTTCTTGTGGTGTCATTATCTGATTTTGGTATTAGAGTAATACTGACTTCATAAAATTAGTTTGGAAGTATTTCTTTTTCTTTTTTATGTTTCTTTTTAAATCAAATTTGTTTCAGGTATCTCTTGGAAATACTTTTTCCTTAAAATTTTCTTGGCATGATTTCTTTCTACCTTATTGCTTTGTATTATTTTATTGATTTTGGTCTCTATCATGCATATGCAGACTTCCTTTAGCTTCTCTTATTATCTCAGCTGTCTATTCTTAAGTAAGATTGGGAGCTCTAAACACAAGAATAGGACTTGTCAACTTTGGATTTCATTCTAATATAACCTGGTTGGGTCATTTGTTAGGGAACATTCTGACCCTAATTCAGATCAATGAAAGAAAAGTTTTCTAATCTCTGTGGCTTAATAAAATGAAGGAAGGGGACCACTAATCTTAAAATTCAGCATTCACTTCTGCATAAAGTCATTTAATCCCCCTTGCTTTTCATTATGGTACTTATACCCTTAACTACCTGCTATCCTCTAATCAAGAGATCTCTGTTTTCCCCTCTGCAGGGAATAAGTGGTAAATTTTTGCAAGGATTAGAGAGAGATCGGAGAAGGCGATGGCACCCCACTCCAGTACTCTTGCCCGGAAAATCCCATGGACGGAGGAGCCTGGTAGGCTGCAGTTCATGGGGTCGCACAGAGTCGAACACTGCTGAAGTGATTTAGCAGCAGCAGCAGCAGCAGAGAGAAGGATCTAACAGCTTCTTAAACAGTTTTCACCCAGTTTTTCTTAATTTATCTGTTTTACTCTCCACTTACCTTCAGTTCTACAGGTAACTGTTACCAGTTCTTGTTTCAAGGATTCTGTGGTATATATTGAGTTTGTGCTCAGCTTTCCTTACTGTTAGTTTAAGACTTAGCTTTCTCTCATCTGCTAAATCAGTGACCAGTCTATCATCTACTTTCTGATGTCCAAAAGTCTGTTGTCATTGTTTTTCTTTTTTCTCTTTTCTTCCTCACTGTTTGGGGTTACTTATTTGTAAAAATTCCCATTGCTGTTGTTTTAGTGGCGTTTCTGGAGGGAATAAATTGAATGTTCATGTTCAATCTGCCATCTTAGCCTGGAAGTCTTATAATAGTATTCTCGTGATATTATTCTTTGGTAGAGAGGCAGCAGCACATAGTTCTTGAGAATATGGGTTAAGGCACCAGACTGCTTGAGTTTGAGCTCTGCTCTGATGCATGTGTGCTTAGGCGCTGCGTTGTGTCCAACTCTCTGCAGCCCTATAGACATAGCCCACCAGGCTCTTCTGTCTATGGAATTTTCCATACTTACTAGCTATTAGATTAACCTCTACATTCCTACTTTTCCTCATCTATAAAATGGGGTCAAAAATAATACCTGCTTCATAGGCTGACTGGAGAATTAACTAGTTAATTAAAATTAATTTACTTACAGGACTTAGCTGCTGCTGCTCCTGCTGCTAAATCGCGTCAATCGTGTCCGACTCTGTGCGACGCCATAGACGGCAGCCCATCAGGCTCCCCCGTCCCTGGGATTCTCCAGGCAAGAGCACTGGAGTGGGTTGCCATTTCCTTCTCCAGTGCATGAAAGTGAAAAGTGAAAATAAAGTCACTCAGTTATGTCCGACTCTTAACGACCCCATGGACTGCAGCCCACCGGGCTCCTCCGTCCATGGGATTTTCCAGGCAAGAGTACTGGAGTGGGGTGCCATCGCCTTCTCCGTAAAGCACTTAGAGCAGTGCCTAGTACATGTACTCTGCGCTTAATAAGTATTTGTGATTGTTTTCTCCCCTCTCTTTCTTTGTCCTCTATTCCTGGAACTCCTGTTAGTCAAAGGTTAATCTCCCTAGATTGGTTCTTTGACTATCTTTTCTTTCACTTTTCCATTTCATGTTTAGTTCTCTTTTCCTGAGGTTTTTCATAACCTCTATTTTATGCCTTATTTCAGCAACCATATTTTAAATATCAAATAGCTCCTTTGATATCCTTACATGTATGATGACATGTATGATGACATGTAAGGAAATCTCAGATGACATGTCTGATGACTGTTGGTGGTCTATATATATTTCTTTTAAACTGATTAAAAGCATTTTAGAATAAGATTTATTGTGAGTAGCCTCATTTTGGGTTGTTAGGATGGAGACATGACCATACATCACTATGACGAGGACTTTTCCCTAGGACTGTTCCATTCCTTCAGAAAAAGACTTAACCAATTTCTTGCCTGGGCAATAGAATGAAAGTGTTTGAGGGTTGGGGATAAGGGCTGGGATGGCGTGGGTAGAGGAACAGAGGAATTAAGATCCTGCCGTTTTGTATTTCAGTAAATCCCTTTTTAAAATTCTATCTAACTTCTACTCTCTACCCTGTCCAGTGTCTCCTAATCTATTAGAATGCTCTTCTTCAGTTTCTCTAGAGAATAAACTTTCATTCTCTTATCAGAGCTAGAGTATGTCACTTAGCTGCTGGTATTCTCCATGTGGAAGTGGGGAGGACAATCAATCATTCACATAGGTATGCTTTTTTAAAAAATTTCTATTGGAGTGTGGCTGATTTACAATGTTGTGTTAGTTTCAGTCACATAAGTACTCTTTTTATTTGTTTTTTATTTTCATTTATTTTTTAAAAATATATATATTTATTTACATAATGTACTTTCATCCTGTTTCTCACTTTGTATTTCCCTCCACCCATTTGGCACGTCAGGGCCTGAGTCTTTTCCAGGTTCTTTGAGAGTGAATTGACTCTCTTGTCACCAGTATCCCTGAGGTTATATTAATAGCTTCTTCCACCCTAATAAATCAAATCTCATTCCTCCATTTGTTCTCTGTTTTCCAGAAATGTATTGAAATATCTTATCTGCTGTTGCTTTCTGTTGCTATTTTCCCTTGTGGATTTAAATCTTTTAATTTACTTTGCTATCATTTTATAAGGAGAAGGGATAAATGCATATACTTAATCTGTCATTTTTAACTAGACTTCATGAGATCAATGTTATTTTAAAAATATTTTATAATCGCTTTTATCTGTACTGCTTAATTATATTATGGATTGGCTATCTCTGACACATCTGGAAAGAAAAGACCATTTTCTTTTCATTGATGTAGAGGGTGGTTGCCATGACCCCATCCTTCTCCTTCTAAGAAGCAAGTAGTGAATTAACTCAGGTCATAGGATTCAGTGGAAAGAGCTTGAATTCCTACAGCCAGGGCAGTTTCCTCTATCTATAGATAATTCACTGCAACTTGCCTTTTTCATCTCTTCTAGGAACAGATTTTACTCAACCACAATTCTATTTCCTTTTCTTCCCCTTCTTCCTCTTACCAGTTCTACTTCCTGGCATTCATTGAGGACTCTTCTTTTCTGACACATAGGAAAGATAAGATCCCACCTTGGCAATTCTAAACTGTAAGTGGTATGTCCATATAATAGAATACTACAATTAAAAGGAAGGTGGCATGTCCATACAATGTAATAAATACAATTTAGCAATAAAAAGGAACAAAGTATTGATACATGCTTCAATATGAAAGAACTTCAAAAATATTATTCTAGGTGAAAGAATCCAGATACAAAGGATAAGTAATTGTGATTATGTTTATATTAAGTGGGCTTCCCTTATAGCTCAGGTAAAGAATCCTCCTGCAATGCAGGAGACCCCAGTTCAATTCCTGGGTTGGGAAGATCCCCTGGAGAAGGGAAAGGCTACGCACTCCAGTATTCTTGGGCTTCTCTTGTGGCTCAGCTGGTAAAGAATCCGCCTGCAATGCAGGAGACCTGGGTTCGATCCCTGGGTTGGGAAGATCCCCTGAAGAAGGGGAAGGCTACCCATTCCAGTATTCTGGCCTGGAGAATTCCATGGATGGTATAGTCCAGGAGATCACAAAGAGTTGGACACGACTGAGTGACTTTCACTTATTTTAAATGTCCAGAAAAGACAAATCTAGAGAGAATGGAATGACTGATGATGGGCGAGGTTGTACATGTATAAGGGCAAAGGGTGTAAGGAAGTTCTTGTACTTTCTACTGTGAGCTTAAACTACTGTAAAATATAGCATATTAAAATTAAATTTAAAAGGTCTTAAAATAGGATTTTGTTGTTGTTTAGTTGCTAAGTTGTTTCCAACTCTTTTGCAACCACGTGGGCTGTAGACCACCGGCTTCTCTGTTCATGGGGTTTCCCAGGCAAGAATACTGGAGTGGGTTGCCATTTCCTTCTCCAGAGGATCTTCCTGACCCAGGATCAAACCCACATCTCCTGCATTGACAGGTGAATTCTTTACTGCTGAGCCACCAGGGAACCCCCAAAATAGGTTTTACACTTTAAATTATAGAAATGTAACCACTGCATATATAAAGCTGTTTGTATCCTAGCTAGCAAATGTAAACAAAATTATTAAGAGTATTTGGGCTCCCTTGGTAGGTCAGATGGTAAAAAAAATCCACCTGCCAAAGTAGGAGATGAGGGTTCAGTCCCTGGGTTGGGAAGATCCCCTGGAGAAGGAAATGGCTACCTAGCCCAATATTCTTGTCTGGAGAGATCCAGGGACTGAGGAGTCAGGTGGGCTGTAGTCATGGAGTTGCAAAGAGTCAGATACAACTGAGTGACTAACACTTTCATGTGAAGAGAAAAAGAAAGGCAAGTTAAGGGATTAAAGAATGATGAGGTAGGGGTGCATTTGGGAGTTTGATTATCTATTTATTTTTATTTTTGGCTGCGCTGGGTCTTCATTGCTATACACAGTTTCTGGTTGCGGTGCGTGGGCTTCTCACTGAGGTGACTTCTCTTGTTGCAGAGCAGAGTCTGTAGGCATGTGGGCAAAGTAGTTGTGGCTTCCAGGCTTAATTACTCTGCAGCATGCTGAATCTTCCTGGACCAGAGATCAAACCCACGTCCCCTGCATTGGCAAGCGGATTCTTTATCCACTATACCACCAGGAAGTCCCTGATTATTTTTATAGAGTAATCAAGGAAAGCCTCTCTGATAAGATTAGGTAAATATCTGAAATGAGGGAAGGAATGAGTGATGTATAATAGATATCTGGGTGAAAAGCTTTCTAGGCAGAGGAATCAAAAAATGCAGGGACAGTGAGGTGAGAGAATGCTTAGCAGGTCTGAGGAACAGCACAGAGATTTGTGTGACTTGGAGTGACATGAATGAAAAAGTTTAAGACAAGGTCAGAGAGGTGACAGGGATTTGAATCAAATAGGGTCTTATAAATCATGGTTATCATAATTTTGAATTTTTCCCTCAATGACATGGGAAAGCAATAGAGGATTTTGAGCAGGGTAAGGATATGATCTGATTTGTGTTTTGACAGATCACTCTGGATGCTGTGTGGAAACTAGGATTTGAAGAAAAAAGGTGGAAAAAGGGAGAGCAGTGTATAGACTAACACAGTTGTCCAAATGAGAAATGATACGGCTCAGATCAAGGAGATAATCTGGGAGGCAGTAAGAAGTGGTCGGGTTCTGTATATATTTTGAAAGAAGAAACAGTATGATTTGTTTATGTGAAATATGAGAAAGGAAATGAGTCAAGGGTAAATCCAAGGATTTTGGCTTTAGCAATTGGAAGAACGATGGAGAAGATGGAGAAGGCTTGTAGGAAGAGAAGGCTTAAGTGAAAATCAAGAGGTGAGTTTTGAAACATTAAGACGTGGCACCTCTCCAAGGGGAAAAATTGAGTATGTTTGGTTAGATATAAGAACCTGAAGTTCAGACGAGAGGGATGACTGAAAGATAACAAATTTAAGCACTATCTATAAATGAATGATATACATGGAACTGGCTTTACAATTACTATCTATACCACAAAGAAAACTTGTTTGTTTTTTTGCATTGTGGAACATTAATCTCTTGTTCTTGTTTGACCTCTTCTCTTCAAACAATGATTTTCATCCTCACTACTCCATATTTTTAAATAGAATTTGAAATTATCAGGAGACTTTTATCTGTTGGCATTGTCAACCTCATTAGCTTCTGAAAACTAGCTTCTCAAACTATAAATGAATATTTAAAGTGTATAAGATATAGCTTTTAATTATTGGACTGTTGAATATAATTTAAAAGATTCAAGGCATTCACCAAAGGTGGAAAAAGTGACATTTATGAAACTAAAGTGTAACATTTCAGTCATATATGGATTTATGATATCATTATCAGTCGTGACCTTGTGTGTTCTTTTAGATTTATTCTGATTTTTCATTTTCTTTATTCTAATGAAACGAAATGTGAATTTTTAAATTGTGTGTTTAAAAGCTATTGGAATAATTTTATAGGAAATGTAAATGATAAAAAGTCTTTATAAAATATTAAATACTATGGCTTGGCTTGTTCTTCTTTTCTGTAAAGATTAACCTTATAAGAACATGACTATTTAAGAGCATTACCCGCTTCTTTTTGATTATAATGAGCTAATTTGTGTGTGGTATCTCTGTTTTTTGCTCACTGGGATCACTATGGGAAAGTAATAGTTCAATTCTGTTAACAGTTGAGGAAACTGAAAGATCACCTTAGGAATTTTCTACTGCATCGTTTTCCCCATACTGCTTTTGCCGTTATTCACAATAATATCTTGTAGAAATAGCTAAATAAATAAAAGTATGCCATATCTACTTCTATAAAATTCTACTACATCTTTTTTAAGTGGTCGCAGGTATTTTAGCAATCTTTAAGCAAGATCTTTTTGCCCTCTACTAGAAACTACAAAATATCTTGTAATATCCATGCTATTTAAAGCCTTTAAAGACTGTAGTATGTACAATAAGCTGTCAGTTATCTTTATTATAGTTAATTATTCATTACTTATTCAAGACAAGGTAATATGCTATGTATGTCTAATCAAAATAGTCAGTGGTTCCTATAAATGTTACTTAAAGAAATATTTTGTTAACTAATGAATACATATAAATGCACATACATGCACAGTTGATTCTCATTATTCACAGTAGTCATGTTCTATAATGTCATCACAAACACTGAATTAGTGACAAACTATTTTTCCTAGGGGAAATATAGACTTAGGTTCCTGTTAGCCTCTGGTCACAACATTTTTATCCACCAATCAATACAGCCTTGTTTTATGTGTGTCTCCACTTAAAACTTATTTAATACATACTGTTGATTCATTAACATTGAACTCACAGCCTGCAGCACTGTATATAACTCATGCCTGAAAGATGGTTAGCAACTGACCACATATATTTTCTCCATAAGGCACAACACAACCTTCTTGTGCTTAGGAGCAGAAGTTAGCACTTCAGCACTGTGCTTGAGGACCATTTTAAGCACAACATTACCAACACAAAGCACAAAAATGGAGGAAATGTAGTACTAAATAGCCAGTGAAAAGGACACTTCTTTTATAGTATGAAAGCCAAAACAAGAAAGTAGAATAGTGAGTATTGCTTTGTTTGACCTCAGCGTAGAAGGTGTGCTTCAGGCAACTCAAATTTTTTGTCGCTCTGTGTGTGTCCATAAATGACTGAAAAAGTTTTGACTTCAGGGTTACACATTTTAGTGAGTGTGTAGGTGTATTTGCAAATATAGACTCTATGAATGATGTGGGTCTAATGCATACATATTTTTCATTCCTGCCTGAAGCACAGTTTCCTGTCTTTTTTATCTATTGACCTTCTACTCATTATTCAAGTTTCATCTCAACCGTCATCCTGTCTCTGAAATCTTTCCCAGCTCTGAGACCGAATTAGCCTGCCCATCAGTACTTATTGAATGATTTCCTATCACTTTGTACATTTTTATAACATTTGTTACATTTTATGTTAATATTTTTCAAGATTCTTTAGGCTCTGAGCTCTTTAAGAACAGGGATCCTTTCTCCTTCATTTCTGTATCCTTAGTCCTTAACATAGGGTCTTTCACATGGTTGAAATTAAATAAAGTTTAAATTTTAATCAATTGACTCAGTCTCTCTGCAAATGTATCTGTCTTACTTCAAAATTGCAGACTATTGAAGTAGAAATAGTTACACGTTTGATTCCAGTGAGCATCTCTTTTTACCTCTTGTTTTATTGGTTCCTTTTTTCATTTAGATGAACTGCTTTGTTTTTAAAGGCATGAATAATGAACCAATCCTTTTTTTTTAAATAATATTTTAAGGTTTTTTATGGGCTTTCCTTGTGGCCCAGCTGGTAAAGAATCCACCTGAAATGTGGGAGACCTGGGTTCGATTCCTGGCTTGGGAAGATCCCCTGGAGAAGGGAAAGGCTGCCCTCTCCAGTATTCTGGCCTACAGAATTCCAGGGACTGTATAGTTCATGCGTTCGGAAAGAGTCGGACACCACTGAGCGACTTTCACTCACTCACTTATGCAAACATGGAGTTAGCACAGTAATGCGCTAGGTTCTATATCAAACTGTGCTGATTCTAAACTGCAGGGGAGAAAGTTTATACGCAGGAAAAAATTAGGATATGTGCTTATGCTGGATTTTGATTTTGGGATTTCCAGAGATAGACTAGTATTGAAAAAAATAACAAAGCAAACACCTACCCATAAACCCACAACCTACATTTAATATTCATTATATTTATTTTAAAAAGGTGTTTGTTTTTTTTAATCAAACACTGAAAGTCTAAGTTGAAGGTCCACTACATACCCCTCCTTAATCCTGTGCCTGCCCCTTCCCTCCCATTGAAGCCACTTCTCTAAATTTTATCTTCCCCAGCTAAGCCTTACATATGGGTAGATTTTAGGATGCTAGGGATCCTTCAGCATGGTTTTTTGTTTGTTTGACTTTTAACAAAATATCATTCATTTAGTCTAACATGGGAGGAAAGGAGTTGTGTCATCAGTTTCTGCTATGTATAGGTCTTTCTAGGAAACACTTAATGAGATTTTTTTTTTCTCCTGCTTCTTCAGATGTTTTGTTTGTAACCCCTTAATCTAAATTATAAATTTATCTTTCAGTGTTATGCTTTTTATGATTATGAACATTTTATTAACAGCCATAATCAATTCTGCCAGTAAAGCTGTATTGTTTTGCTTCCAAAAAAGCTTTTCAGTCTTTTAAAACACAACCATTTCAATAATTCTGCTATAGGGGTTGTGAAGCACATAAATATAAAAATGAACAGTGAAAAGTGTGTACTCAGTATATTAGAAGCATACAGATTTATATTGTCATGTTAGTTATGTCACGCGAGTGTATGTTCCTCGGTTCTTCGTCTCATCACAACAAAGATTTGGAGTGATGGACATTAGAGCCTCCTCAGCGTGTCACAGCTCTCAGGTCTTGGATAGACCGTGTTATAGCTCTCAGGTCTCGAACGGACCGTGTTATAGCTCTTAGACAAATCAGTGTTACAGCTCAGTGTTACAGCTCTATTTTATTTAGAAGATAGCAGGAAAATCCATCTTCGAGGCGTGAGGGCACATCGATCCAAAGACACAAGGAGAAGAGCGCCCCAGCAGGCCGGAGAGAGAAAGCTAGCTTTGGCTCCTCTATTTATATGTTTATCGCTCCCTGGGCCTGTCCTATGTAAATTGGGCCCGCCAGGAGTGTTGTTTGTTTTACCTGAGGTCCTCACTCCGGTCCTTGGTCCTCGGTCCTCGGTCCTCGGTCCTCGGACCTTTTTTTGTTTTATTTTCGCAGGCTTTTCCCTTCCTTGTCTTTTAGCCACCGCCATTTTGGACTCCTTTTCTCTATTCTACCTACCTAACAGTTAGATAACTTATACCAAAGATTCTTGTGTTCAAGAATGTAATTCTATTTTCTTTCTTTTTTTTTTTTAATTGAAGGATAATTGCTTTACAGAATTTTGCTGTTTTCTGTCAAACCTCAACATTAATCACCCATAGATATACATAAATTCCGTCCCTTTTGAACTTCCCTCCCATCTCCCTCCCCATCCCACCCCTCTCTAGATTGATACAGAGCTCCTGTTTGAGTTTCCCGAGCCATACAGCAAATTCCCCTTGACTATCTATTTTACATATGGTAATGTAAGTTTCCATGTTAGTCTTTCCATACATCTCACCCTCTCCTCATGTCAGTAAGTCTGTTCTCTATGTCTGTTTCTCTATTGCTGCCCTGTAAATCAGTTCTTCAGTACCATTCCTCTAGATTACATATATATGTGTTAGAATACAATATTTATCTTTCTCTTTCTGACTCACTTCACTCTGTATAACAGGTTCTAGGTTCATCCACCTCATCAGAACTGACTCAAATGTGTCCCTGTTTATGGCTGAGTAATACTCCATTGTGTATATGTACCACAAATCCTTTATCCATTCATCTGTCGATGGACATCTAGGTTGCTTCCATGTTCTAGCTATTGTAAATAGCTCTGCAATGAACAATGGGATACATGTGTCTTTTTCAGTTTTGGTTTCCTCACGGTATATGCCTAGGAGTGGGATTGCAGAGTCATATGGTGCTTTTGTTTCTCGTTTTTAAAGGAATCTCCATACCATCTTCCATAGTGGCTGTATCAATCTACATTCCCACCAACAGTGCAAGAGCGTTCCCTTTTCTCCACACTCTCTCCAGCATTTATTGTTTGTAGACATTTTGATGATGGCCATTTTGACTGGTCTGAGATGATATCTCATTGTAGTTTTGATTTGCATTTCTTAAATAATGAGCGATGTTGAGCACCTTTTCAAGTGTTCGTTAGCCATCTGTAGGTCTTCTTTGGAGAAATGTCTGTTTAGGTCTTTTCCCCACTTTTTGATTGGGTTGTTTGCTTTTCTGGCATTGAGTTGTATGAGCTGTTTTTATATTTTGGAAACCCTTTGTCAGTTTCATTTGCTATTATTTTCTCCCATTCTGCAGGCTGTCTTTTCACCTGGCTTATAGTTTACTTTGCTGTGCAAGAGCTTTTCAGTTTAATCAGGTCCCACTTGTTTACTTTTGTTTTTATTTCCATTACTCTAGGAGTTGGGTCATAGAGAATCTTGCTTTGATTATGTCATCGAGTGTTCTGCCTGTGTTTTCCTCTAAGAAGAAACTGTAAAACTAGTTTCTGGTCTTAAATTTAGGTCTTTAATCCATTTTGAGTTTATCTTTGTGTATAGTGTTAGGAAGTGTTCTGATTTCGGTTTTTTACATGTAGCTGTCCAGTTTTCCCAGCACCATTTATTGAAGAGGCTTTCTTTGCCCCATTTTATATTCTTGCCTCCTTTGTCAAAAAGAAGGTACACATAAGTGCATAGGTTTATTTCTGGGTTTTCTATCTTGTTCCATTGGTCTATATTTCTGTTCTGAAGTTAGGAACGTTGATTCCTTCAGCTCCAATCTTCTTTATCAAGACTGCTTTGGCTGTTCGGGGATTTTTTTGTGTGTTTCCATATGAATTGTGAAATTTTTTGTTCTAGTTCTGTGAAAAGTGCCATTGGTAATTTGATAGGGATTGCATTGAATCTGTAGATTGCTTTTGATAGTATAGTCATTTTAACAATATTGATTCTTCCTACCCAGGAACGTAGAATATCTCTCCATCCGTTTCTGTCATCTTTGATTTCTTTCATCAGTGTCTTATAATTTTCTGTGTACAGTTCTTTCATCTCCTTAGGTAAGTTTAGTCCTAGATATTTAATCCTTTTTGTTTCAATGGTGAATGTGATTGATTCCTTAATTTCTCCCTCTGAATTTTCATTGTTAGTATATAGATATGAAAGTGATTTCTGTGTATTGATTTTGTATCCTGTGACATTGGTAAATTCACTGATTAGCTCTAGTAATTTTCTGATACTATTATTAGGGTTTTCTATGTACCGTATCATATCATCTGCAAATAGTGAGAGCTTTACTTCTTTTCCAATCTGCATTCCTTTTATTTCTTTTTCTTCTGTGATTGTTGTAGCTAGGACTTCCGAAGCTATGTTGAGTAATAGTGGTGAAAGTGGACACTCTTGTCTTGTTTCTGATCTTTGGGGGAATGCTTTCAGTTTTTCACTATTGGCAATGATGTTTGCTGTAGGCTTATCATATATGGCCTTTACTATGTTGAGGTATGTTCCTTCTTTGCCCGTTTTTTGAAGAGTTTTAATCATAAATGGGTGCTGAATATTGTCAAAGACTTTTTCTGGATCTATTGAGATGATCATATGGTTTTTTCTGCATCTATTGAGATGATTATATGGTTTTTCTCTTTCAATTTGTTAATATGGTGTATCACATTGATTGATTTGCAAATATTGAAGAATCATTGCATCCCTGGAATAAACCCAACTTGATCATAGTGTGTGAGCTTTTTGATGTGTTGCTGAATTCTGTTCGCTAAAGTTTTGTTGAGGATTTTTGCGTCTATGTTCATCAGTGACATTGGCCTGTAGTTTTCTTTTTGTGTGTTGTGTTTGTCTGGTTTTGGTATCAGAGTGATGGTGGCCTCATAGAATGAGTTTGGAAGTGTTCCTTCCACTACTGCAATATATTTAAAAGAGTTTTAGAAGGATACGCATTAGCTCTTCTCTGAATGTTTGATAGAATTTTCCTGTGAAGCCGTCTGGTCCTGGGCTTCTGTTTTTTGGAAGATTTTTGATCACAGCTTCAATTTCAGTGCTTGTAATTGGGTTGTTCATAACTTCTCTTTCTTCCTGTTCAGGCTTCCAAGATTGAACTTTGCTAAGAATTTGTCCATTTCTTCCAGGTTATCCATTTTATTGCCATTTTATTGTCATTCATAATAGTCTCATAATCCTTTGTATTTATGCATTGCTTGTTGTAACCTCCCCTTTTTCATTTCTAATTTTGTTGATTTGATTCTTCTCTCTTTTTTTTCTTGATGGGTCTGGCGAAAGGATGTAATTTTGTTTATCTTCTCAAAGAACCAGCTTTTGATTTTATTAATCTTTACTATTGTTTCTTTCATTTATTTTTCATTTATATCTGCTCGGATCTTTATGATTTCTTTCCTTCTACTACTTTTGGGGTTTTTTTGTTCTTCTTTTTCCAGTTGTTTTAGGTGTAAAGTTAGGTTGCCTATTCGATGTTTTTGTTGTTTCGTGGGGTAGGAGTGTGTTGCTATAAGCGTCCTCTTAGGACTGCTTTTGCTGCATCCCATAGGTTTTGAGTGGTCATGTTTTCATTGTCATTTGTTTCTAGAAATGTTTTGATTTCTCTTTTGATTTCATCAGTAACTTGTTGGTTATTTAGAAACGTGTTGTTTAATCTCCCTGTGTTTGTGTTTTTCACAGTTTTTTTCTTGTTATTGATATCTAGTCTCATAGTGTTGTGGCAGAGATGATGCTTGATACAGTATCAATTTTCTTAAATTTCAGTTCAGTTCAGTCGCTCAGTTGTGTCCGACTCTTTGCGACCTCATGAATCACAGCACGCCAGGCCTCCCTGTCCATCACCAACTCCCGGAGTTCACTCAGACTCATGTCCATCGAGTCAGTGATGCCATCCAGCCATCTCATCCTCTGTTGTCCCCTTCTCCTCCTGCCCCCAATCCCTCCCAGCGTCAGAGTCTTTTCCAATGAGTCAACTCTTCGCATGAGGTGTACAAAGTACTGGAGCTTCAGCTTTAGCATCATTCCTTCCAAAGAAATCCCAGGGCTGATCTCCTTCAGAATGGACTGGTTGGATCTCCTTGCAGTCCAAGGGACTCTCAAGAGTCTTCTCCAACACCACAGTTCAAAAGCATCAATTCTTCGGTGCTCAGCCTTCTTCACAGTCCAGCTCTCACATCCATACATGACCACTGGAAAAACCAAGCCTTGACTAGACGGACCGTAGTCAGCAAAGTAATGTCTCTGCTTTTGAATATGCTGTCTAGCTTGGTCATAACTTTTTTCCCAAGGATTAAGTGTCTGTTAATTTCATGGCTGCAGTCACCATCTGCAGTGATTTTGGAGCCCCCCAAAAATAAAGTCTGACACTGTTTCCACTGTTTCCCCATCTGTTTTCCCACAAAGTGATGGGACCGGATGCCATGATCTTCGTTTTCTGAATGTTGAGCTTTAAGCCAACTTTTTCCCTCTCTTCTTTCACTTTCCTCAAGAGGCTTTTTAGCTCCTCTTCACTTTCTTCCATAAGGGTGGTGTCATCTGCATATCTGAGGTTATTGATATTTCTCCTGGCAATCTTGGTTCCAGCTTGTGCTTCTTCCAGCCCAGCATTTCTCATGATGTACTCTGCATATAAGTTAAATAATCAGGGTGACAATATACAGCCTTGACATACCCCTTTTCCTATTTGGAACCAGTCTGTTGTTCCATGTCCAGTACTAACTGTTGCTTCCTCACCTGCATACAGATTTCTCAAGAGGCAGGTCAGGTGGTCTGGTATTCCCATCTCTCTCAGAATTTTCCACAGTTTCTTGTGATCCACTCAGTCAAAGGCTTTGGCATAGTCAATAAAGCAGAAATAGATGTTTTTCTGGAACTCTCTTGCTTTTTCGATGGCATTAAGTGATATTAAAACAAATATCCAAAAACAAGAAAACAAAGATGAACTCCAGACAAATGGCAGTTACAAAATCAGGCAAATAATAATTAAAATAATGGAATATACACATATACATATATACTCATGAGGAAAGTCAAGACAGTCCAACAAAAATAAAGTACAATAGATTGACACGGTGAACAAAGGAAATCAAAAATTATATTTACCATTTAAGAACAAAACTAACTAAGGTACAAACTGGAAAGTTGCCAAGTGAGGAATAAAGCAATGAAGATAAAATTAACAGATATGTTGAGAGGAAAGGAAAGAAAG
This sequence comes from Budorcas taxicolor, assembly GCF_023091745.1. Classification (NCBI taxonomy): domain Eukaryota; kingdom Metazoa; phylum Chordata; class Mammalia; order Artiodactyla; family Bovidae; genus Budorcas; species Budorcas taxicolor. Next base: position 9,731,032 of record NC_068928.1, read on the forward strand.
AATAGATATGCAAAGTTAAGTAGAGGTAGATAATGAAAGCTTTATATACATTTAAGATTAACTGCAATGGGAAAAGAACAGTAGGAAAGGCAAACAAAGAAATAAACGTAGAAAAAATACATGAGGTTTAAAAAAAATTAAAATTAGAAAAAGAAAAGAGAAAAGAAAAAATGGAAAAAAGGAAAAAAAAAAAAAAACTCCACAAAACTGCAAAAGCCCAAAGTAGAGGCAGAGGTTTCTATCAACAATAAAAAGTGTGACTGAATGTAGACCTCTTGCGATTCCATGAACTGCAGCCCGCCAGGCTCCTTTGTTCATGGGATTCTCCAGGCAAGAATACTGGAGTAGGTTGCCATTTCCTTCTCCAATATACATATGTACCCATAAAGAAAATGAAAATACTCCAACAAAAATAAAGTACAATAGATTTACCCGGCGAACAAAGGAATCCAAAAATTATAACTAGCAGAACAAAACTAACTAAAGGACAAACTGGGAGACAGAACTAAAGCCAGGTGCCAACTCGTGAATAAAGCTATGAAAATAAAACTAACAGATATGTTAAGAGGAAAGGAGAGAAAGAAGAGAAAGAATAGATATGCACAGTTAAATGGAGGTAGATAAAGAAGATTTATATACATTACAGATAAACTCCAAGGGGAAAAGAACAGTAGGAAAAGCAAACAAAGCAATAAATGTAGAAAAGAAAATAATAGGTTTAAAAAATATGACCCAGAGAGACGGTATGGGGAGGGAGGTGGGAGGGGGGGTTCAGGATTGGGAACTCATGTACACCCATGGTGGATTCATGTTGATGTATGGCAAAACCAATACAGTATTGTAAAGTAAAATAAAGTTTAAAAAAAAAAAAAACCTGAAGAAAATATTTTAAGGCAAAAAGAAGAAAAAGGAAAACTCCACAGAACTTCAAAAGCCCAATGTAGAGGCAGAGGTTTATAACAAGTATAAAAAATTGTGACTGAGGGAAAAAAAAGCTCAAAAGCTTAGATATCATAGTGCAAATAAAATCGACAACTGCAACAGGAGGGTGGGAAAGAAAAAAAGAAATCCAGAAGATTCTACAGAACAAGTCAAAACATAAGAATCATAAATTTTTTCTTGAGTCACTGCTGTCAGAGTCCTTTCCCTCGCTGGGAGTCACAGTCCACCTCACCTCCCTAGGATGCCCTCCAACACTGCTGATCTCTGGACCTGCTGTGGGGGCAGCTCAGATTCTAATCTGGTCCTTTTTCTGTGTGTTCTTGCCTCCAATGTCCACAGCTATCAGAACTAGTGTGTTTTCTTTTGTGAGAGTTCTCAGAGACCTTTTATATTTCCCATAGACTCAGTCTGCCTAGTTGATGGTGGGATTTAATCTGCAGCTTGTGCAGCTGGTGGGAAGGTTTTGGGTCCCCTTCCTTAGCCACACTGCCCCTGGGTTTCAATTGTGGTTTTATTTCCACCTCTGTATGTGAGTCGTCCACATGCAGAGGGTTGCTCCTGAGGCTGCCCTGGAGGACTTGGGTTTGCCCCTGTGAGGGCCACGTGTGGAGGTGGTGCAGCTGCTTGGGTTACAGGGGTTCCCCCAGTACCAGGTATTCGGGGGAGTTTGCGGCTAGAGCACCGGGAAATATAGTGCTCTAGAAGAGTGTGGCAACCAGTATTGGCCCATACCGCTCCAGTGTTCTTGCCTGGAGGACGCCCCTCCCTGACAGAGAAGCCTAGCAGGCTAGTTTGCTGCTGCTGCTGCTAAGTCACTTCAGCCGTGTCCAACTCTGTGCGACCCCATAGACGGCAGCCTACCAGGCTCCCCCGTCCCTGGGATTCTCCAGGCAAGAACACTGGAGTGGGTTGCCATTTCCTTCTCCAGGCCACAGTCTGCAGGATAGCAAAAAGTCAGACACTACCAAAGCAACCCTGTGTGCATAAATGCAAGACATTTTTTCCCTGTGGCAGCTCTGCCCCAGTGATAGTTGAGCATGAAGGTGGTGCAGCTGCTTGGCTTGTGGGGACCCTGGCAGTGCCAAGTGTGCAGGGACCTGGACTGCCTCCCCTGCAGGAGTTGTGGCCCTATCAGAGTCTTTTTTCGAGCCTCTTGTAGCTGGCGATCAGAGGACCTCTTTGCCCTGTCTTTCTCCATAGCTCTGCCTGTTAGAGGCACTTAGAGGGCTCCCTTGCTTGGGGTCCTTCTCTGTTGTTCCACGGGTCAGGCACACAGTGGGGCTTGCCCTGGCAGGGGTCCTACTCTGTAGGTCTGCACGTCAGGCACTAAAGGGGCACCCTGGGTGGGGTCCTCTATAATGCAGTGCATTAGGCGATTGATGGGCCAATCTCTATTGTTCAGCAGTGGATGCTGGCCTCTGGGGAGAGAGAGGCTATGGTGATGGCTCCACCCCCTACGCGTGACTCAGCAATATCGCCTTGCTTCCATGGCTCCCTGGCTTTCCTCCACAAGCATTTCCCACCGCAGTCTCCTCCCACACAGCCCCTCAGTTTATCTCTCCTCAGCCAACAGCAACCCTTGCCCTGGGATTGCACCACAATCCCTAAACTCCAGCCCCCAGTTGCCGCACCTTCCAGGAGACCTGCATCCCTTTCTGGGGTATGTATATATGGCTGTGGCAAGGACTGTCTGATTCTCATTCTATTTAGGCTGCCACAGAACAGCTGTTTCACTTACTGCCTTAAATGTTCCCCCTCTGATTCAGACAGTTGCCCTGATGTGGGGATTAGACCCCTGCTCCAGTTCCTCCACCGCCTCGGGCAGGTCCAGCCCTACTAACACTCCTGTTTTTCCCCCCAGTTCCTTGGTGCTGCATGGTTCTATATATTTTTTTCCACTGGTCAGGTGCTCCTGTCTGCTCTCAACTGGTGTTCTGCATGCACCTCTGTGTCTGAAGGTGTATTCCTGATGCATCCATGGAGAGAGAGGTACTCCATGTCCACCTACTCCTCCGCCATCTTGTTCTCCGTTATTTTATTCCTGATAAATTAAATCTGACTTTCAATTGCCCAACCTGGTAAGATGGGGATTCACATAAGTTATTATGGGAGCCCATGGAGAAAAATAAGACTTCCTTTCTTTTCTTCCTTTTTCCTCCCCAGTCCAAAAATCTTAAGAGCCTTTTAAAGGAAAACAAACTGAGGAGGGCTCACTTGTAAGCAGTTTATCATGATCATAACTGATACTATTGTTTTAAAAGGCTGTATATTTTTTAAAGTAAAAGGACATTACAATTTTTTGGCCAAGTTTGTGCATGAAAGTCTCAGCTTATCTTGAGTCCCCAGAAAATACAGTGTCGCTTCCCGAGGTGCTCCATGTAGCCATTCTCCTCAGTGGACTTTTCATTTTGTTGAAGTATTGCTATGCAGTAAGATTCAGATATTTACTATGCCAGTATTGCTGAACCCTGGCCATTCTGGGGAAATTGCATTTGGGAGGCTCTTTCCCAGTCTCCCTGACAGCCTCAAAAGTTATGCCTTTAAATCAAGCTCCTAAAAATAAAAGCTAGAAGGCACATTATTCATGAGTGACTTCAATTTTTCATTCAGTGAACACCTTCCATTAAAAATGGAACCCAGAGACCTGGTTCAATTTAGTCACTCAGTTGTATCCGACTCTTTGTGACCCCATGGACTGCAACACACCAGGCTTCCCTGTCCATCACCAACTCCTGTAGCTTGCTCAAACTCATGTCTATCGAATCAGTGATGTCATCCAATCATGTCATCCTCTGTTGTCCCCTTCTCTTCCTGCTTTCAATCTTTGCCAGCATCAGGGTCTTTTCCAATGAGTCAGTTCTTCACATCAGGTGGCCAAAGTATTGGAGTTTCAGCTTCAGCATCAGTCCTTCCAATGAATATCCAGGACTTATTTCCTTTAGGATGGACTGGTTTGATCTCCTTGCAGTCCAAGGGACTCTCAAGAGTCTTCTTCAACACCATAGTTCAAAAGCATCAATTCTTCAGCACTCAGCTTTCTTTATAGTCCAACTCTCACATCCATACACGACTACTAGAACTAGTAGCTGTGACTAGACGGGCCTTTGTCAGCAAAGGAATGTCTCTGCTTTTTAATATGCTGTTTAGATTTGTCATAGCTTTTCTTCAAAGGAGCAAGCGTCTTTTAATTTCATGGCTGCAGTCACCATCTGCAGTGATTTTGGAGCCCCCAAAATAAAGTCTGCCACTATTTCCACTATTTCCCCATCTATTTGCCATGAATTGATGGGACTGGATGCTATGATCTTAGCCTTTTGAATGTTGAGTTTCAAGCCAGCTTCTTCACTCTCCTCTTTCACTTTCATCAAGAGGCTCTTTAGTTTTTTTTTCACTTTCTTCCATAAGGGTGGTGTCATCTGCGTACCTGAGGTTATTGATATTTCTCCCGGCAATATTGATTCCAGCTTGTGCTTCATCCAGCTTAGCATTTTGCATGATGTACTCTGCGTATAAGTTAAGTAAGCAGTGACTGTATACAGCCTTGACGTACTCCTTTCCCGATTTGGAACCAGTCTGTTGTTCCATGTCTAGTTCTAACTGTTGCTTCTTGACCTGAATACAGATTTCTCAGGAGGCAGATATCTGGTATTCCCATCTCTTTAAGAATTTTCCACAGTTTGTTGTGATCCACACAGTCAAAGACTTTGGGATAGTTAGTAAAGCAGAAGTAGATGTTTTTCTCGAACTCTCTTGCTTCTTCGATGATCCAGTGGATGTTGGCAATTTGATCTCTGGCTCCTCTGCCTTTTCAGTTTGAACATCTGGAAGTTCACGGTTCACACACTGTTGAAGCCTGGCTTGGAGATTTTTGAGCATCACTTTGCTAGCGTGGGAGACGAGTACAGTTGTGCGGTAGTTCAGCATTCATTGGCATTGCCTTTCTTTCGGATTAGAATGAAAACGCACCCTTCTAGTCCTGTGGCTGGAAGACCTGGTTTTTTCTTTAGAATGTGGAAGAGAGAAATAATTGGAGAACAAAATTCAAATTAAAATCTTAATAAGTAGCCCTGAAGCTCTTACATGTGCACCCATAGGTGTACAGGTGCCATGCTATCATTTTGCTTAGGGCTGTTTCTAAGTTGTTCAGTTTTTATTGAGCACTTGCCACCTCATGTGAAGAGTTGACTCATTGGAAAAGAGTCTGATGCTGGGAGGGATTGGGGGCAGGAGGAGAAGGGGATGACAGAGGATGAGATGGCTGGATGGCATCACCAACTCGATGGACGTGAGTTTGATTGAACTCCGGGAAATGGTTATGGACAGGGAGGCCGGGCGTGCTGCGATTCATGGGGTCACAAAGAGTCGAATACGACTGAGCGACTGAACTGAACTGAATGAATAATGGAACCATGACATAAAAATATGGTAGTTGTATACTATATTTCTCTTGCTTGCTGTAAAAATCAGAGTAAAGCATCCAATTACATAGACTTTTCCCTCAATTATTTAAAAGGCAATATGTCTCCCAAATAATATATATCATTATTGTATATTTTAATACACATTAAGGAATGATAAAGTACCACATTATCTATTGTATAATGAGTCCATAAAACCCAGATCTGATACGTATCATTATGACTTTTACTTGAGCTTGAAATAATTTCAAGAACACTCAATAATCGTTATTGAGGCCTATATGATTTTAAGAGCTGAGACAGAGAATACATTTGAGCATAGTATGTCCATACCCTTAAGAATTTTGCAGACTAGTGAACAGTATACATAAGAAAATGAATATGTATAGACTAATAAATGAAAAAGATGCTATGAAGGCATACAAGTAGAAGGAAAGGAGTCAAAAATTTTTCCTGAAGAAGTTAATGCTTTAGATGAATTTAAAGCCCAGTAAGGGTTGTTGACTAAGTATAGAAAAGAAAGGTGATTCAAGCTGAGGAAATGGCATCTGTGAGTTTGTGTTAACATAAGAAACAACATATGGCAGTTATGACTGTTTCTGCTGTGTAACTAGTTCCATGTGACTGGAGCAATGGGTGCATGGGTTGAAGGCAGAAGAAAGCATGGGCCAGGTATGGTTAGGTAAGGTGTGTGGGGACCTTTTACCTACTGCTTCTATAATCTTCCCATTGAAGACCTCCTTAGAGAAGTAAAACTGGAGGAAATTTATTAAACTGCCTCCCTTTACTGTTTTGTTAAGTTCACCTTAACTCTTATGTGGCTACCCGTAAGTTTCTATTAAGTGCTATCCCATGGAGGAGCTATCTCTTAGCACCATTATGGCATACAAGTGAGAGCTACTTTGATCTTTTATTATCTTATTGTTAATTACTTATTATTTTTCATTATACATAATTTATTCTATCGAACCACTGCTGGCAAGTATGTTACCAAGTATTTGAAGTAATGGTGTTATTACTCAATAGACTGGAATAATAGAGAGGGAAAAAATTTAAGAAAAGTAGTTAAAAGAATGATTTTTATTAAACAGCAAGATCAGGTAATAAACCTACACTATGAAGTGAAAGAAGAGTGTGAAAAAGCTGACTTAAAATTCAACATTCAAAAAACTAAGATCTTGGCATTTGGTCCCATCACTTCATGCAAATAGTAGGGAAACAATGGAAACAGTGACAGACTTTATTTTCTTGGGCTCTAAAATCACTGCAGATGGTGACTGCAGCCATGAAATTAAAAGACACTTGCTCCTTGGAGGAAAAGCTATGAGAAATCTAGACGGCATATTAAAAAGCAGACATGTTACTTTGACGACAAAGGTCCATCTAGTCACAGCTATGGTTTTTCCAGTAGTCATGTATGGATGTGAGAGTTGGACCATAAAGAAGGCTGAGTGCTGAAGAATTGATGCTTTTAACTGTGGTATTGGAGAAGATTCTTGAGAGTCCCTTGGACTGCAAGGAGATCCAGCCAGTCTGTCCTAAAGGAAATCAGTCCTGAATATTCATTGGAAGGACTAATGCTGAAGCTAAAGCTCCAATACTTTGGCCATCTGATGTGAAGAGCTGACTCATTGGAGAAGACCCTGATGGATTGAAGGCCAGAGAAAGGGACAGCAGAGGATGAGATGGTTGGATAGCATCAACGACTCAGTGGACATGAGTTTGAGCAGGCTCCAGGAGTTGGTGATGGACAGGGAGCCCTGGCGTGCTGCAGTCCATGGGGTTGCAAAGAGTTGGACATGACTGAGCGACTGAACAGAAATGATGAAAGTGACAACATTTATGTGGATACTTGAAGATAATTTTGAATAATCAGTCAATCCACACTAACCATTTGTTAAAAGTTTTCTCTAGTTAGCTAGTAAGTACAGTTTCTTTTCAGTTTACCATTTGATCATGTAGCATTCTACAACTAAACAAAATGTGTCTTCGGTACTATAGAATATTTTGAAACAACATGTAAATATAGAGAAAGTTGTGAGTTTTGATATTCAGGAGCAATTTTTAAAACAAAACTCGGGATAGTAGAAATTATTTTGTATTAGATCTTTCAGTAAATTTCAATGAAAACTAACAATGAACTTCTTTCATAGTTAATGCTATTATTAGGAAATGGTCAAATTATTTTAACTTTCCAGATTAACTGAGTAACAAGTTGAGAGAAATCAACAGTGTTCTTTTTACCTTCCAGTGTTCTTGCCTGGAGAATCCCAGGGACGGGGGAGCCTAGTGGGCTGCCGTCTCTGGGTTCGCACAGAGTCGGACATGACTGAAGCAACTTAGCAGCAGCAGCAGCAGCAGAGTGTCTTTAGGTAGTTGTTAATCAACAGAGTAACTTATTTTAAAAATAGTAAATTGAATTATTTTGCTTTCTACACCAGTGGAAAGCAGCAGTAGCACAGAAAACCTCAGAGAAAACTGAACAGAAGGGGAATCCTGCACCATCTATGTTAGCGGGTCAGGGGAAATGGTGTTAGACATACCTCTCTAATGTTTTGAAACTGCTTCTACTTTTGCCATCTCCCACTTTTCTCCAGATGACAGTCTTTAATTATAGTCTCTAGTTGACTCTCCATTATCTATTTTCTTCTAAATATACCTTTACCCCTAGATCTGGCTGCTTATTCTAAAGGTAGCCCTAGTAATCAGGTACATCCAAATGTCATACAGTACAACTCAGTTACAACTATGAAGTATTTAAAAATTTCATATTCATGTATTTCCTCTGGTTGTACTTAGGAAGCACCAGACAATCCAAATGAGTTTTCAAGAAGAAAATGACAGTGTAAGTTCCCAGTGCACAGTCAGGCCCCTGAGCTGGGAATAGCTGCACGTGCTGGGCAAAACTGTGAATCACCAGGACAGTGGAGCCCACAGAATTTGGAGGAGTCTGGGGACATTACATGTCAGTATTTCTTAGGGCCATCTAGTTGAAGAAACATGTGAATTGCATTTGGCACAATCAACCCAAATGTCAAGTTTAGTCATCATCCTAATTTTTAAAAAATTATATTTCTTTTGATATACAGTATGCATACCCCAAATTAGAAAAAGTATATATGTGTTGTTTGCAAATAGTTATAAAGCAGCCATATGTGTAACTAACACCCAGGTCAAGATGAAAGCTCTGCCAGACATTGCTGAGCCTTTCCTCATCCTAGCTCCTCATCAAGCATCCCTGCCCTCCTCTGGTCCTGTGCCCTCTGCTTTGGGTTTCAGTCAGTCAATTCAGTCGCTCAGTCGTGTCTGACTCTTTGAGACCCCATGAATCGCAGCATGCCAGGCCTTCCTGTCCATCACCAATCCTGGAGTTGACCCAGACTCATGTCCATTGAGTTGGTGATGCCATCCAGCCATCTCCTCCTCTGTCGTCCCCTTCTCCCCCTGCCCCCAATCCCTCACAGCATCAGGGTATTTTCCAATGAGTCAGCTCTTCGTATGAGGTGGCCAAAGTACTGGAGTTTCAGCTTCAGCATCAGCCCTTCCAGTGAACACCCAGAACTGATTTCCTTTAGAATGGACTGGTTGGATCTCCTTGCAGTCTAAGGGACTCTCAAGAGTCTTCTCCAACACCACAGTTCAAAAGCATCAATTCTTCGGCACTCAGCTTTCTTCACAGTCCAACTCTCACATCCATACGTGAGCACTGGGAAAACCATAGCCTTGACTAGACGGACCTTTGTTGGCAAAGTAAATGTCTCTGCTTTTGAATATGCTATCTAGGTTAGTCATAACTTTCCTTCCAAGGAGTAATCATCTTTTAATTTCATGGCTGCAGTCACCATCTGCAGTGATTTTGGAGCCCCCCCAAAATAAAGTCAGCCACTGTTTCCCCATCTATCTGCCATGAAGTGATGGGACCAGATGCCATGATCTTAGTTTTCTGAATGTTGAGCTTTAAGCCAACTTTTTCACTCTCCTCTTTCACTTTCCTCAAGAGGCTTTTGAGTTCCTCTTCACTTTCTGCCATAAGGGTGGTATCATCTGCAGATCTGAGGTTATTGATATTTCTCCTGGCAGTCTTGATTCCACCTTGTGATTCTTCCAGTCCAGCGTTTCTCATGATGTACTTTGCATCGAAGTTAAATAAGCAGGGTGACAATATACGGCCTTGACATACTCCTTTTCCTATTTGGAACCAGTCTGTTGTTCCATCTCCAGTTCTAACTGTTGCTTCCTGGCCTGCATATAGGTTTCTCAAGAGGCAGATCAGGTGGTCTGGTATTCCCATCTCTTTCAGAATTTTCCACAGTTTATTGTGATCCACACAGTCAAAGGCTTTGGCATAGTCAATAAAGCAGAAATAGATGTTTTTCTGGAACTCTCTTGCTTTTTCCATGATCCAGCGGATGTTGGCAATTTGATCTCTGGTTCCTCTGCCTTTTCTAAAACCAGCTTGAACATCTGGAAGTTCACAGTTCACGTATTGCTGAAGCCTGGCTTGGAGAATTTTGCGCATTACTTTACTAGCATGTGAGATCAGTGCAATTGTGCGGTAGTTTGAGCATTCTTTGGCATTGTCTTTCTTTGGGATTGGAATGAAAACTGACCTTTTCCAGTCCTGTGGCCACTGCTGAGTTTTCCAAATTTGCTGGCATATTGAGTGCAGCACTTTCACAGCATCATCTTTCAGGAATTGAAATAGCTCAACTGCTTTGCGTTTGCTGTCATTGTAATTCTTGTATCAATAAATGGAATCATGGCTTACATTGTTTTGTCATTTGACACTGAAAAGCATCCAGTTCATTCATTCAGTTGGCAGACACGTGGCTCAGTGGGCTTGTCACAGTTAATGCTGCTGGGAACTTTTTCATACGTGCATGTATCTTGGCATGTGAGCAGGAGGGTTTTTTAGGTATGGAGTTTCTGTGTCTTTTGTATCTTCAGCTTGATTCTAGATGATAAAAGTGTTCAGAATTGATTGTGCCAGTTTATATCTCCATCAGAAGGATATGAGGTCTCTTTGCTCCACATTGTTGTCTATACTAGATGCCTTCTCTTAACATTTTTGCCATTCTGATGAGTATAATATGTCATTGTGATATTGTTTTAATTACTGTAAGTAGTAATAAGCATGGTTTTATTTCTTGTTGATCATTTGGTTTATTAATCATCTGGTTTATTGACTGTTGGATTTCCTGTGTCATGAAGTTGTTCAGTTTTTTTCTTTACTTATTTTTTCTGTCCTTTTTACTGATTCATAGGAATTTTTCTGTATTCAGGTTATAAATTCTTTGTTCATTCATCAAAAGAAATTTCAGCCACTGGAAACGCCAGTATAATTGTAGCTATTGGTCTGTAACAAGTCTACTAATTAGCCTCTGTCCTTGTTGAAAGCAAGCAAGATGAATGTCTTTGGCTTCATTAATTAGTGTTTATAAATGGTATGCCTACTTTTCTGATTATAACTAGTGAGAAGGTAAGGGAGACTTTAGCTCTGATGTTGCTTAGGTAAAGTAGTTAACAATTTAGTTAAGTTGAGAAACTATTAAAACTCTTAGGAAACTGAGTAAAGGTTGATGCTCATCTAAATTTTAAGAAAATGTGTTTATGTCCTGCATTTTACGCTTTATGTCTTAGCTGTGTGTTGTTGTCGTGTAGTCACTCAGTCATGTCTGACTCTTTGCAACCCCGCAGAGTGCAGCACACCAGGCTTCCCTGTCTTTCACCATCTCCTGGAGCTTGCTCAAACTCACGTCCATTGAGTCAGTGATGCCATCCAACCATCTCGTTGGTTGGAAAATATATGTGTATTTTATTATATAGAACACCAGCAGGTAGAGTTTTGATTCTTATTTTTACTGTGAATTTTATAATGAACCCAGCAGGTAGAGTTTTGATTCTTATTTTTACTGTGAATTTTATAATGAACATATTAATACTTTTGTAATAAAAAGCAAGATATTTACATTTGGAAAAAAAGGTGACAGTTTAAAGTGAAAGGAGGGAACTTCCCTGGTGGTCTTGTAGTTAAGACTCCACCTTTTTGATACAGGGCCCTGGGTTTGATCCCTGGTCAGGGAACTAGATGCCACATGCCACAACTAAATATCCCCCACATGCTGCAACTAAGACCTGGTGCAGCCAAATAAATAAATACTTAAACTTAGAGGAAACTTTTCAATTTGCTATATACATCAAAACTTTAAAATTTTGTTGAAATACAATAAAATAACTTGGGGACATTTCTCACTTGTTCAAGTAGAGATATAAAATTTGCATTGCCAAAAATCCTAGTTGCCTTTGTTTTTATATTATTATTTTTTTATTTATAGTGTTGTATTAGTCTCATGTATAGCAGTGATTCAGATATATATCCTGAAGTGATATATATCCTGAAGTGACACCATGTGTTTTCCTCTGACTTACTTCACTTAGTGTGATAATATCTAGGTCCATCCATGTTGCTGCAAATGGCATTATTTTGTTCTTTTTCTGTGGCTGAGTAGTGCTCCACTGTGTATATATACCACAGCTTCTTTACCCATTCATCTAGCAATGAACATTTAGGTTCCTTCCATGTCTTGGCTACTGTGAATAGTGCTGCAGTGAACATTGGGGTGCATGTATCTTTTCAAATCATGGTTTTCTGCAGATGTATGCCCAGGAGTGGGGTTGCTGGATCATATGGCAGCTCTATTTTAATTTTTTGAGGACCCTCCTTACTATTTTCCACAGTAGCTGTACCAATTTACATTCCCACCAACTGTGTAAGAGGGTTCCTTTTTCGCCACCCTCTCCAGCATTTGTTATTTGTGGATCTTTTTTAATGATGGCCGTTCTGACTTGTGTGAGGTAGTACCTCATTGTAATTTTGATCTGTGTTTCTTTAAAAATTAGTCCTATTGAGCATCTTTTCCCATTACTATTGGCCATATTTTTGTCTTCTTTGGAGAAAAGTATTTAGGTCTTCTGCCCATTTTTTGATTGGACTGTTTCTTTTCTTGATAGTGAGCTGTTTTGAGCTATTTGTATATTTTGGAAATTAATTCCTTGTTTTTAAATGGCATTTGTTGCAATGACTTGTTAGCCAGCAAATGGCCTTTCCACATAGTGAGGAACAAATAGTAATGATTACTTAAGCTTATCGTGCTTGAGATATGCCAGATATAACTCAGTTTGTTTTTATTGTTGTATATCCAAACTGGAAGAGGATGATTATCAACTTTTAATGATTGAGAAAAGAGATGTGAGTTAAATTCAAATACAACTGAATGACTTTATTTTCCCTTTTTGTATCAGCCTACTGTTACATGTGCATCTTATTAACTGGTCTGGTATATATTTATAGATCTACTTGAATTTGCTTCTGTTGGAATGCAGTTGCTTAACTATGCTTAATATGGATTTAGTTTCCTCTAGGCAGTCATGTGAGAAACAGTATCTTAAGTAATTGCTAATAAGCAAAGATCATCTTAGCCCCAGTTCTAGCATTTTCTGCTTCCCTGCTGCCAAAATGTTACTTTTGTCCAAAGATCTTGTAATTACTCAAAATTCTCCCATTTCTAATACTGTTAATTCAGACATCCCATTCATCAGCCACATCTTCCTGTTCTCCAAATTCATTTGATTTCATTAGCACCTTCATTCCACTGAAGTGAAGTCGCTCAGTCATGTCCAACTCTTTGCTACCCCATGGACTGTAGCCTACCAGGCTCCTCCCTCCATGGGATTCTCCAGGCAAGAGTACTGGAGTGGGTTGCCATTTCCTTCTCCAGGGGATCTTCCCGACCCAGGGATCGAACCCTGGTCTCCCGCATTCCGGGCAAACGCTTAACCTCTGAGCCACCAGGGAAGCCCATTCCATTGGTTCCCTTTTATTTTTACTCTCAGATTTATTCTGCCTAGATTTTACCTTTCTTCATTATAATCCTCTTATATGTATGATCAGGCCCTTTGCCCTTCTCTCTTTGTTTACCTTCCTCCTAACAAAACTCTAGCCCCCACTTTCTCTGTTACTACTTGCAAACAACTGAGCGTTGCTCAAGAAAGAGCCATAACCAGGTTTGAGGGTTCCCTGAAAATCATGATAAACAACCTCAACAGAGCAGTCATTAACTCATTTTTTTCTAGTATGTTCACTCTTCTACAGTCTTTATTTTCTATCTCATACATTTTTATCTGTATAGACTTCCTGATGTCCTCTCCTTCCTTACTGCAGCTTGCCTCAATAATTCATAGAGAAAATAGGAGCAATTGAATGAAAATTTCCTCTCCAGGCAAATGCCAGTTCTACAGGCTCATCTGCATCTATCTTTTCCTCCCACGCTCCTGTCAAAGACTGACCCCTGTACATGTGACCTAAATTACATCTCTTTCTGCTTTCTTAGAGATGTAATTCCATAGGTTATTGTCTCTTCTGAGGCTTTAGCTTTTCCATTTTTTTTTAACTAGATCTTTATTATCAGTAGTAAAAAATATCCCTTTAGTCTCTTTCATCTTAAAAAGCCCTTCTTCTGATTACTATTTGTAACACTTTTCTCTTCTTTCAAAAGATTTGTTTCCATGTCCTTACTTCTCACTCTTTAAAAGAATAGTTTTTAGTTTATTTTTAAAATTATTTTGGCTGTGCTGGGTCTTTGTTGTTGCATGCAGGCTTTCTCTAGTTGCAGCGAGTGGGGACTGCTCTTTGTTGTGGTGCACAGCTCCCTAGTTGTGGCACATGGGCTGAGTTGCCCTGCAGCATATGGGATTCTCCCTGACCTGGGATTGAACCTGTGTCCCCTGGCAGGAGGGTTCTTAACCACTGGACCACTTTAATATAGTCAGATGTGTCAGACCTTAGAAGTTAGAGTTTTGTGTGTCCTGTTGAGGAAAATTTTGTCTATACCAAAGTCATGAAGATTGATTTTCTAGTTTTAAAGTTAATATTATGTTCTAGAATAATTTTTAACTTAACTATGATGTATTATCTAGTTTGCTGATATTTCCTTTTGGCCTTTTACATCTAGATTATTTAGGAGATTAGACTATATTTTCTTTTCTTAAAATGTCTTCTAATTTTCTATGATTTTTGCTATCTAAGTTATGGTTGCTTTATAAAGAGAATTGAGATTTGTTTCCTCTTTTTCTGTTCTCTAGAATATATTGTATAAGATTGGTGTTATTTTTTTTCTGTAAATGTTAGATTTAATTGTTGAAGCCACCTGGACTAGACTTCCATGGGAAAATTCTTAATTATGAATTCAGATTCTTTAAGAAATAAAGGTCTATTCAGAATTTTTATTCTGTTTTTCTTATAAGAATTTTGATAGTTTGTATTTTTCTAAGAGTTTATTTTAAATTTTAAAATTTCTTAAAATCCTTTTGGTTATTTTTATTTATTTATTTATTTTTGGCTGCGCTGGGTCTTTGTTTTGGCGTGCAGGCTCCTTTTTAGTTGTGGCGAGCAGTGGCTGCCCTGTAGTGCCCTGTGTGCTTTTCGTTGTCGTGCCTTCTCTTGCTGAAGAGCACTGACTCCAGGAGCACGGGCTCAGTAGTTGTGGCGCACAGGCTTAGTTGCTCCGCTGCATGTGGGATCTTACTGGATCAGGGCCTGAACCCATGTCCCCTGCATTGGCAGGCAGATCCTTAGCCACTGGACCACCAGGGAAGTCCCCCTTTTGGTTATTTTTGAATCCATATGATTTATAACAGTATACCATTTTCATTCCTTATAGCAGTAATGTATGTGCTGGGAGCCAGCACAGGAGATCCCACCCATGACAAGGTCATGTGGAGAGGCCTGATGGGCAAGGCGAGTCAGGTCTCAAGGGGTCCTCTGTCTGAGCATCTACCCCAAAACCAAAATCTGTCTCTTTACTGTCTGCTATACTATATTCTTCTGATATTACCACCTTTTCTCGGGAAAGAGTTAATTCAGAGCTCCAGTTAACAGTCTCCTGCATATAAAAAGAATGTCTCTGCTTAAAACCCTTTGATGGCTTTCTAACTTATCTGACCGGTCTGCCCGGACTTTACAACTTATGGGTTGTTTCCTGCCCCCAACCTTGAGAGGCACGAAGCTTAAAACATCTTAAAGATACAGAGCCTTTTAGAGCTAAGAATTAGTTTGGTGAAGGGTTCCATTGTTTAGTTAATGTTTGCCCCCAGGCCTCCATATCCTTTATCTTTTAGGCACCTGGGAGGATATTAATCAATGTAAATGGGATGCAAAAATAGGAATATAGCAGTTTTGATGTTAGCAATACTAGACTTTTGAGTTAGTGAACTTTCTCTTTGTTATAAATCACTGTACTCCTTTTTCATTGTTATAAATTGTTGTGTCCTTGATGTAAGAATGTAACTTTATTTAGTGCTTTCTGAGACTGGCACTAGACTTTGGGAAGAACAATACTATTACCCTTATCAGAAAAGGGCTGTAAAATGCTAATTGGCCTTCTGGCCAGAAGATGATGTAAATCACCTAAGACTTACATATACAACTAGGTATGCAGAGAGAAAGCCTGGTCTCATTGAGAGTCAGGGCTGCTGACACTGCATAATTTTGTATTATCCATTGATCTCTATATAAAATCAAAAGTATATAAGGCCTTTCCGAACGATAGAGGATGGGCCAGTCACTGGAAAGACTGGTTTCCCCCGTGTCTTCTTTACTCTATTTTCTGGCTGAATTCCCATCTGGGGCGTGGAGGCTTGCCTTGTCTACTTACTTGCCCCGGCTTCTAAGATCCATGAGAGAGGGAGCCCAAGGTGGGGCATCCTCTGCTGTTCAAACGGGCGCTGGTGGCCTAACGAAGATGGTGCAAGTTCCTTGTCTTGGAACTTTATTGGTTGTCTACGTAAACCAAATTATTCAGCATCTTTTCTCCACTAAATTTTCCTACTACACTATTTCTTCCTAATCTCTCTTTATATTTTTAAATAAATAAGGTTTTCCTCGCCATGCCGTCCCCACTTCGAATTACCCTGGATCCACTGGGGCTGGACCCCGGCATGTATGATTTCTCTTTTCCACACCAGGGTTGATTAATTTTATTAATTTTATTTTAAACTAGGCTTTTCATTAGCTTAATTGATTTTCATTGTTTTATGTTTATTGTTTCATTCATTAGTTTCTTCTCATTATTTTCTTCCTTCTTTTTGGATTCCGTTTTCTGTTCTTTATCTTACTTTCTGAGATAAATGCTTAAAACATTGATTTTTAAAGACTTTTTTCCTTTCTAATGTATCCATTTAGAGATAAAAATTTCTTCTAAGTGTGGCTTTAGCTGTGTCCCACAGGTTTTTGATATGTAGTGTTTCCCTTATCGTTAGCTCAGAATGGTCTCTATTTTCCACTCTGATGACATTTTGATCCATGGATCTTATGGAAGCAAATTATGTAATTTTCAAACAAATGGTGACTTTCTAGTTCTCTCTTAAGTATTGAATTTTAGCTTAAGTTCACAATGATTTGAGAACATACTCTGTGTCATTTCCAACACAGATTGTTAGAGCCTAGAGATGAGACTATCCATGTAAAAGGAGCACTTTAATGTCAGATATTGAGGGTATCTGTATCGGTGGGGGGATATCCATGTAGAGAGGTGATCCAAATGGAGTAAGGAGAATATCCATGTGTGAGGGTAGCCTAGAATGGGGAAAAAGATGTTTTCACGAGGTCATGGAAGCAGTAGCTCGGTCCCATTGTGCAATGTCAAAGCCAAAACAAGGTGAGGAAGGTGTCCATATTGCAGGCATCTTGGCACAGGTTGTGAGAGCTTGAATCAAGTCAAGATGGTATCCACATGAGAGGGCATCCTGATATTGATTGTCAGAGCCCAGATGAGGTAAGGAGAGGGTATCCATAAGCAGGGGAGGGGGTCGGTGGTGAGTGGTATGGTGCGGGATATAAAAGCCTCAAAAGAGGGAGCAGGGATCCATGGAGAAAGGTAATAGTGTCATCATATTATGAG
This sequence comes from Budorcas taxicolor, assembly GCF_023091745.1. Classification (NCBI taxonomy): domain Eukaryota; kingdom Metazoa; phylum Chordata; class Mammalia; order Artiodactyla; family Bovidae; genus Budorcas; species Budorcas taxicolor. The sequence continues at coordinate 9,748,349 of NC_068928.1, forward strand.
TATTAGAGGCTGAACTCGGGTTAGGAGAGTATTTGCAAAGAGAAGAAGTAGCTCTGACCAAGTGAGGGGCGTTGGTGTCCAAGCAGGGCAAGGAGAGCAGAGTTGGGGTTGGGATGATGGGTAATTGATTACAAATGGAAGACTGTTCATATTCAGAGTATATTAAAGATAATAGGAAGTAAATACATTAAGGATAACAGGAACCAAGTTTCTTCTTATTGGAATAGAGTTACATGTATAGAAAGGAAGAAACCTAGAATGGGTTTGTGGTATTAAGTTGAAATTAGAGATTGTCATTGTGAACACATGGTTTTCTGTATCTGTGGAGATATACACACACATAGAAACAGAGATGAAATGTGTGTGTGTGTATATGTTTTACCACTAATATACATATTTTTGTACAAACATTCTCTAGCTATGTCTGTTGAGAAGGCCTCAAGATAATTCAATATCAATGAGCATAGCTAGTACCAAAATAGTACTTCCAAATACTGTTATCCCCTAAAAGGAACTAGAGTTGCTGATTTCAAGTTGGGGAAAGGATATAAAAGATGACCCTAGACCATCTTGTACCTGAAAGTAAGAAGGTGCTTAAAGAATGGTGAAAAGATGTAAAATAGAATTTTAAAATGAATAAAACTTTAAAAAGATGTAAAAAGGCAGAAATAACCAATTTAAAAAAAGATAAAGCAGTTTCTTATAAAGTAATCATATATATACTGAACCGATACTCATTCTTTATATCTTCAAATATTGTACCTTTATCCTTTTTTCCTCTCCTCTTCTAGAAGTCTAATTAAATGTTAGACCTGTTCTTTACATCTTTCATGTCTCTTAACTCATATTTTTAAAATTGAAATACAGTTGATGTACAGTATTATGTTAGTTTTAGGTATGTCACCTAGTGATTTGACATTTGCATGCATTATGGAGGGATTACCACAATAAGTCTAGTAACCATCTGTCCCCATACAAAGTTATTACAGTATTATTGACCATATCCCTTATGCTGTAAATTACATCCCCATGATTTACGCATTTTGTAATTCAATGTTTGTACTTCCTAACCTATTCATCTAATCCCCTACCCCCGCCTTGCTAATCCACCACCCCTCTGGCAACCACCCATTTCTTTCTCTGTATCCATGAGTCTGTTTCCATTTTTCTTTGTTTGTTTTGTTTTTTAGATTTCACATAAAAATTAGATCATATGGTATCTGCCTTTCTGTGACTAATTTACTTCACTTAACATAATGCCCTCTAGATCCACCCATGTTGTCACAAATGGCAAGGTTTCATTTTTTATGGCAGAGGAATATTGCATTGTATGTATGTATGTGGGGCTTCCCAGGTGGCTCAGTGGGTAAAGAAATCCACCAGCAATGCAGGAGATGCAAGAGACGTGGGTTTGATCCCTAGGTTGGAAAGATTCCCTGTGGAAGGAAATGGCAACCTATTCCAGTATTCTTGCCTGAAGAATCCCGTGGACAGAGGAGCCTGGCAGGCTACAGTCCATGGGGTGACAAAGAGTTGGACATGATTGGAGCAACTGAGCACGTACACACGTGTATGTATGTATGTACCTATATAAACCACAGCTGCTTTATCCATTCATCTATTGATGGACATTTAGGTTGCTTCTGTGTTTTAGTTATTGTAAATAATGCTTCAGTGAACACTAAGGTGCATATTTTTTTTTTTGAATTAGTTTTTGTTTTCTTAGGGTGACTACCCAGAAGTGAAATTGCTGGATCTTGCGGCAGTTCTATTTTTTAATTTTTTGAGGAAACTCTGTACTGTTTCCATAGTGGCTATACCATTTTACAACCCCAGACAGTACAAGAAGATTCCCTTTCTCCACATTCTTGTGAACACTTGTCATTGATGGCCTTTTTGATAATAGCCATCCTGACAGGTGTGAGGTGGTATCTCTTTGTGGTGTGATTTGCATTTCCTTGTTTATTAGTGATGTTGAGCATCTTTTCATGTGCCTTTTGCCCATCAGTATGTTGCCTTTGAAAAAATGTCTATTCATGTCCATTGTCTAATCAGATTTTTTTTTTGAATGTTGACTTGTATGAGTTCTTTGTATTTTGAATATTAACCCCTTATTGGATATATCATTTGCAAATATCTTTTCCCATTCAGGAGGCTGCCTTTTCATTTTATTGATGATGTCCTTCATTGTGCAAAAACTTTTTAGTTTGATTTCATCTCATTTGTTTATTTTTGCTTTTGCTTCCCTTGCCTACAGAGACAGTTCCAAAAAAATATATTGCTGAGACCAGTGTCACAGAGTACGCTGCCTGTGTTTTCTTCAGGGAGTTTTTTTGTTTCAGGTCTTATATTTTAAATCTTTAATCCATATTTGAGTTTATTTTTGTATATGGTGTGAGAAAGTTATTTGGTTTGATTCTTTTGCATGTAGCTATCTAGCTTTCCCAGCATCATTTATTGAAGAGGCTGCCTTTACTCCACTGTATATTCTTGCCTTTTTTGTAATACATTAAATATATGTGATGTATTTTGTAATACATTAACTATATAATATAATACATTAACTATATATATATATTTCTGAGCTCTCTATTATGTCCCATTGATCTATGTGTCTGTTTTTATGCCAGTATCATAGTGTTCTGATGAGTCTAGCTTTGTAGTGTAGTTTGAAATCAAGAAGCAGGATGCCTCCAACTTTTTTTCTGCCATTGCTTTGGCTATTCAGGACCTTTTACATTTCCATATAAGTGTTAGGATTCTTTGTTCTAGTTCTATGAAAAATGCCCTTGGTATTTGGTAGGGATTGCATTGAATCTGTAGGTTGTCTTGAGTAATATAGTGATTTTAACAACTTTAATCCTTCCAATCCATGAGCACAGTCAATTTTTTCATTTGTTTGTGTTGTCTTCAATTTCTTTCATCAATATCTTATAGTTTTCAGAGTCCAAGTCTCAGATTTATTCTTAGGTATTTTACTCTTTTTGATGCAGTTGTAAATGGAATTGTCTTGATTTTTTTTCCTGATAATTTATTATTAGTGTATAGAAATCCAACATATTTCTGTGTATTAATATTGCATCCTGCAACTTTATGGAATTCATTTATTGCAATAGTATTTTGGTGGCATCTTTAGGATTTTCTACATATAGTATAGAGGCATCTGCAGACACAGTTTTGCTGCTTTTCTTCCAATTGGATTCCTTTTATTTCTTGTCTGATTGCTGTGGCTAGGAATGCGCTTATGTTTTTCATCTCTAGCTTCTCTGTGTTGCATTATGGAAAATTCTTTTCATGTTTATATTCTGATTTACTAGTATTAATTTCCCCTGGATTTATTCTGTTATTAGTCTGATCCACTGAGTTTATATTTTTAATTTCTAGATGTTTGGTTTGATTTTACTTGGATCTGCTTTTTTTTCTTTTGCTTAAATTTTCAGGTCTTTTATTTCTTAGTAAACAAACCTGATTTTATAGCCTGAGCATAGGTAGTTCACTTATCTGATTTTGGGTTCTGTTATCTTTTGTTTCCACTGACTATTGCTTGTGGTGTCTTCTTTCCTTGCATACTTTATACTTTTGACTATAATTACCCTTGAAATTTTTTTGTGGAAAATTATTTGAAGCCTAAAATAAGGCTTGGATTTATCCAGAAAACACTTTGAGTCTGCTTCTCTTGGGTGTCCTAAGAGTATTAACCAGACCAAAATAACTTTCAACTAAATTTTTAGCATGGACTTTCTTGGACTTTACAGATTGTATGAATATAGGTTGCAGTCTTTTGTGTGAGCCACACTGAAGTTGTGAACCCCAGAAGAAGTGGCAAGAATACACAGAAGAACTGTACAAAAAAGATCTTCAAGACCAAGATAATCACAATGGTGTGATCACTCACCTAGAGCCAGACATCCTGGAATGTGAAGTCAAGTGGGCCTTAGAAAGCATCACTACAAACAAAGCTAGTGGAGGTGATGAATTCCAGTTGAGCTGTTTCAAATCCTGAAAGCTGATGCTGTGAAAGTGCTGCACTCAATATGTCAGCAAGTTTGGAAAATTCAGCAGTGGTCACAGGACTGGGAAAGGTCAGTTTTCATTCCAATCCCTAAGAAAGGCAATGCCAAAGAATGCTCAAATTACCGCACAATTGCACTCATCTCACAGGCTAGTAAAGTAATGCGCAAAATTCTCCAAGCCAGGCTTCAGCAATACGTGAACCATGAACTTCCAGATGTTCAAGCTGTTCTTAGAAAAGGCAGAGGAACCAGAGATCAAATTGCCAACATCTGCTGGATCATGGAAAAAGCAAGAGAGTTCCAGAAAAACATCTATTTCTGCTTTATTGACTATGCCAAAGCCTTTGACTGTGTGGATAACAATAAACTGTGGAAAATTCTGAAAGAGATGGGAATACTAGACCACCTGACCTGCCTCTTGAGAAACCTATATGCAGGCCAGGAAGCAACAGTTAGAACTGGAGATGGAACAACAGACTGGTTCCAAAGGAGTACATCAAGGCTGTATATTGTCATCCTGCTTATTTAACTTATATGCAGAGTGCATCATGAGGAACGCTGGGCTGGAAGAAGCACAAGCTGGAATCAAGATTGCCAGGAGAAATATCAATCACCTCAGATATGCAGATGACACCACCCTTATGGCAGACAGTGAAGAGGAGCTAAAAAGCCTCTTGAGGAAAGTGAAAGTGGAGAGTGAAAAAGTTGGCTTAAAGCTCAATGTTCAGAAAATGAAGATCATGGCATCTGGTCCCATCACTTCGTGGCAAAGAGATGGGGAAACAGTGGAAACAATGTCAGACTTTTTTGGGGGGGTTCCAAAATCACTGCAGATGGTGACTGCAGCCATGAAATTAAAAGACGCTTACTCCTTGGAAGAAAAGTTATGACTAACCTAGATAGCATATTCAAAAGCAGAGACATTACTTTGCCAGCAAAGGTCCGTCTAGTCAAGGCTATGGTTTTCCCAGTAGTCATGTATGGACATGAGAGTTGGACTGTGAAGAAAGCTGAGCACCAAAGAATTGATGCTTTTGAACTGTGGTATTGGAGAAGACTCTTGAGAGTCCCTTGAACTGCAAGGAGATCCAACCAGTCCATTCTGAAGGAGATCAGCCCTGGGATTTCTTTGGAAGGAATGATGCTAAAGCTGAAGCTCCAGTACTTTGGCCACCTCATGCAAAAAGTTGACTCATTGGAAAAGACTCTGATGCTGGGAGGGATTGGGGGCAGGAGGAGAAGGGGATGACAGAGGATGAGATGGCTGGATGGAATCACTGACTCGATGGACATGAGTCTGAGTGAACTCCGGGAGTTGGTGATGGACGGGGAGGCCTGGCGTGCTGCGATTCATGGGGTCGCAAAGAGTCGGACACAACTGAGCGACTGAACTGACTGACTGACTGACTGATAGTGATTTAAAGCAGGTGATTTTTCTAGCGTTTAAAGTTTGGAGGGTGACATTTCCAGTTTACGTTTACTGTGAGGTGTTGGTTTGAAAAGTCCCTGCTTTATCAGGGTATCATTAACTAGATTCCTGCTTGGGAATACTCAGCACTTTGTCTCCAGATCTCCAAATCATCCAGGGCAGTTAGCAAATGCCCTCAAGGCAAAAGTTAGCTTCAGTATTCACTTTACTTCTCTGGGGGCTTCTTCCTTGACTTAGTTTCTTTGGTATGAATGTTGCATAATTTTTCCTAACTTCTGGATATGTTAAGATTTTGAAATAAAATTCTAAATTATTTTCAGTGAAAGAGTTAATGTAAGTACCTATTTCATGCCAGAAGTTGAAGTTTACATACAATGTTTTTAAAAATTATGCTTAATATTGCACCTGATTTTCCACAGTTTGCTATGATCCACACAGTCAAAGGCTTTGGCATAGTCAATAAAACAGAAGGAGATGTTTTTCTGAAACTCTCTTGCTTTTTTGGTGATCCAACGAATGTTGGCAATTTGATCTCTGGTTTCTCTGCCTTTTCTAAATCCAGTTGGAACATCTGGAAGTTCACGGTTCACATACTGTTGGAGCCTGGCTTGGAGAATTTTGAGCATTACCCTGCTAGCATGTGCTGCTGCTGCTGCTGCTAAGTCGCTTCAGTCATGTCCGACTCTGTGCGACCCCATAGATGGCCTCCTACCAGGCTCCCCCGTCCCTGGGATTCTCCAGGCAAGAACACTGGAGTGGGTGCTAGCGTGTGAGATGAGTGCAATTGTGCGGTAGTTTGAGTGTTCTTTGTCATTGCCTTTCTTAGGGATTGGAATGAAAACTGACTTTTTCCAGTCCTGGGGCCACTGCTGAGTTTTCTGAATCCTTTGACTATGCGGATCACAAAAAACTGTGGAAAATTCTTAAAGAGATGGGAATACCAGACCACCTGATCTGCCTCCTGAGAAATCTGTATGCAGGTCAAAAAACAACAGTTAAAACTGGACGTGGAACCCAGACTGGTTCCAAATAGGGAAAGGAGTACGTCAAGGCTGTATATTGTTACCCTGATTATTTAACTTATATGCAGAGTTTAACATCATGTGAAATGCTGGGCTAGATGAAGCACAAGATGGAATCAAGGTTGCTGGGAGAAATGTCAATAACCTCAGATATGCAGATGATACCATCCTTATGGCAGAAAGTGAAGAAGAACTAAAGAGCCTCTTAATGAAAGAGGAGAGTGAAAAAGTTGACTTAAAACTCAGCATTCCGAAAACTAAGATCATGGCATCTGGTCCCATCACTTCGTGGCAAATAGATGGGGAAACAATGGAAAGAGAGTGAGAGACTAATTTCCTGGGCTCCAAAAATCCCTGAAGATGGTGACTGCAGCCATGACATTAAAAGAGCTTGCTTCTTGTAATAAAAGCTGTGACCGACCTAAACAGCATATTACAAAGCAGACACATTACTTTGTCGACAGAGGTCCTTCTAATCAAAGCTTTGGTTTTTCCAGTAGTCATGTACGGATGTGAGAGTTGGACTATAAAGATAGCTGAGTGCCAAGGAATTGATGCTTTTGAACTGTGTTGTTGGAGAAGACTCTTGAGAGTCCCTAGGACTGCAAGGAGATCCAACCAGTCCATCCTAAAGGAAATCAGTCCTGAATATTCATTGTAAGGACTGATGCTGAACCTGAAACTGCAATACTTTGACTGCCTAATGCGAAGAACTGACTGATTGGAAAAGACCCCGATGCTGAGAAAGGTTGAAGGCAGGAGGAGAAGGGGATGACAGAGGATGAGATGGTTTGAGGGCATCACCGACTCGATGGACATGAGTTTGAGTAAACTCTGGGAGTTGGTGATGAACAGAGAAGCCTGGCATGCCACAGTCTGTGTGGTCATAAAGAGTCGGACACAACTGAATGACTGAACTAAACTGATTACATGTGATACAAAATCAAAAAATACAAATTGGTATATAGTAAAAAGTATGTCTTTCTCTAATCTTTGTCATTCAGCCTCTTCATTTCTCATAGAAAGCCACTGTTAGTTTTTTCTAAGTGGATTAAATATGCTTATTTTATAATTTTGAATCAATTGGTTATTTTACTCCACAATTGCCCAAGTTAGGTTGTTTTTTTGAAATTTTATTTTTCAGGATCATAAGTTTTTACTCTATTTTTCTAAGCTATAAATTTTTTGTATAAAAGTGATCTTTTATACATGAAATAACCATGAATGTTTCAATACGAGTTTCCGTTTATGAACCTAACTCTGAGAATTTTTATTTCTCATCATGAAAACTGCTAATGCATGAAAAGCATAAGGATGGAGATAATGGATTTATGTCTAAGGAAAAATATGTGGTTTCCTCTATCTCCAGTTTTTCACTGGAGATTTTGTAGTATAGTTCTCTTCATGGATATACATTTAAATTAATAATAAAAAACAATTTATGCTGCCCCTTTTTTGATACTCATTTTTTTCCTTCATGTAACAAATATTAGTTATTTTGCTACTCTGTGCTAGGTATTGTCCTTTGTACTGGGGGTAGCAGTGAACAGTCCTGAACTTCATGCAGAGGCACCACTTTGGGGGACTAGCCAGTGAACAAAAACAGACAAATATCTAATATATAAGGTAGGATAAATTTATGGGGAAAAATAAAGGAAAGTAAAGGTCACAGAAAGCGCAAAGGATTGAAGAAGAGACTGATGCATAATACAGGGTTAAGGGCGAGTTGTGTCTCACAGGAAGTGAGGGTATGTATGCTTCCTTCAGATGGAGGAGTGCCTGGTATATTTGAGAAACAGGTGTGAAGGAGTGAGCAGTGCAGGGAGTTAGGGCTACGAGTTGCGGCTTGGGGACAGACCCAGATTACTCAGGGCATTGTAGGCCATTGTGAGAACTTTGACTTGACTTTGAATATAATGGGAAGCCGTTGGGTTTTGAGTGAGACATAATTTGACTTGAAATATTTTTCTTCCCGAATTAAAAAATTGATTTTGTTTATTCACTTTGGGCTGTGCTGGGTCTCTGTTGCTGAGCAGGTATTTCTCTAGTCGTGGAGAGTGGAGACTCCGCTCTAGCTGTGGTGCGGAGCCTTCCTTTGTCGCGGAGTCCTGGGCTCTAGGGCCTCAGTAGTTGAAATTCCTGGGCTCTGGAGCACAGGCTCAGTAGTTGTGGTGCACGGGCTTAGCTGCTCCGTGGCCTGTGGGATCTCCCTGGATCCGAGGATCCAACCCATGTCTCCTGCATTCGCAGGTGGATTCTTTACCACTGAGCCACCAGGGAAACCTCTTCCCAAAGTTTTAATGAAATTTTCCAAACATTTAAAACAGTTGAAAAAAATAGTATGAGTACCCATTAGCCCACCTGTTGGTTTCAGCAGCTGTTAACCTTTTGCCTTTATTGTTTTATCTATGTCTGTCCATCTGTCTGTTTTTGCTGAGCCATTTGAAAGTTGCAGATACAACACTTCATCCTTCAAAGTATAATCACAATGCCATAATATTATTTATTGATGCAGATATCCATTAATGATTCTTGCTGAATTCATTTCTTTGGGGTGTTACTTTGGTTTGAAATTGGATCTGTTTGATTACGGTGTGGGAAATAGACTGTAAGTTTGAGTGGAGGCAGATTCCAGCTATTCAGCTATCGCAGAAGATGGACTGGAGTGATAGCTGTTGTGATGGTGAGAAATGGTCACAATATGGATATATTTTGAAGAAAGGTCACCTGTATCTGCTCATGTAAGGACTGAGAAAGAGAAGTCAAAAGTGACTTAAAGGCTTTTATCAATAAATGGAGTTGCAGTTTGCAGAAATTGGGAAGATCGTGGGAGGATCAGGTTTGGGGCCTGGGGGTCAGGAATTTGACTTCAGTCATTCTAAGTTCAGAACATCTATTAGACTTCCAAATTGCATTATTGAATAAACAGGAAATAGAGGCCTGGGTTCAGATGTTTGGGCCAGAAGTAAATATTAGGGAGTCATGAAGAAATAGTGGTGGTTAAAGCTACAAGTTGAGATACGGTAGATAATACAAGTTGAGGTAAATGTAGACAATAGTAGAGGCTCAAGGACTGACCCCTGGGGTACTACAGTGTTTAGAAATCAGAAAGAGGAGGAGGAGTCAGAAAATGAGACTGAGTATGTACTAAAAATTCCATTTACATAATATTTAAAATAGGCATTCTTTAGAGACTATATTGAGATAAATAATATGGAAAATTTGAATTGCAGAATTATTACAGAGTGAAAACAGCACTGGGTAAGAAAGAACTTAACATTTTTCAGAAAATGAGTGGCCTATAGCTAGGTACTTTGGTATCTTCCCATTCTCTATACCTTTTACTTTCTTTTCTTACCTTGTTGTATTAACAAGGACTTCCAGGGAGATATTGAAGAGGAGTGGTGAGAGGGAGCATCCTTGCTTGTACCTGATCTAAAGTCTGATGTTAGAGGTGTAGGTTTTTCTTAGTTATTCTCTATCAAATTGAGGAATTTTCCCTCTATTCCTAGTTTACAAAAGTTTTTATTATGAATGGATATTGGATTTTGTTAAATGCTTTTCCTGCATCTGTTGATATGATCATGTGATCATGTTGGTTGATAGAGTACATTGATCTTCAAATGTTAAATGAACCTCACATACCTGAGATAAATCCCAGTTTGTCTTTGCATGTAATTCTTTTTATGCTTTTTAAAATAAAATTTGTTAATATTTTGTTGAGTTAGGTTCTTAATTTACAGTATTAATTCATTCATTACAGAAGAAAAATCTCCTTATAAAACTACTTTTGTGTTCTTCCATTAAAAATGTATTTCTGTTGATTTTGAGAGACAATTTATTGAAATGATAAAAAGCAAAATGCCCAGTTTTGAATCATGTGACTTTTGGCAAGGTACTTCTATTTCTGTTCTTCAGTTTCTTGAGCTATCGTAGTATCTATCTCATAGAATTGTTTTGAAGTTTAAATGAGTTATTAAATGGAAAGCACTAAAAACGGTGCCTGTTGTTAGTCGCTAAGTCATGTCTGACTCTTTTGCAACCCCATGAACTCTAGGTCACCAGGCTCCTCTATCCATGGAATTTCCCAGGCGAGAATGCTGGAGTGGATTTCCATTTCCTTTTCCAAGGGATCAAAACCACGCCTCCTGTATTAGCGTGCAGGTTCTTTACCACTGAGCCACCAGGAAAGTGCCCAAAATAGTGCCTAGAACATTATAAATTTTGAATAAATATAGTTGGCACTTTTGGGTTTTTTTGGACTTTGTTGGGGTTTTTTCCCCTGAGGAAAAGAACAAGCTGAACTTAAATGAAACAAAATATGTTTTAAAAAGCTAAGAGGTGTCACCTCCAACACGAAACTGTCCTATGCATCTTTTAGATTCCTATTGCATCTAACATGCAAGTCTGTCTTAATTTTCTATTAAGATTGTCTAAGTAGGGTATCCTCCCTAGAAGTCTCTAACATTCTCAAGAGAAGAGACCAAGTCCTATTCATTCATTCATCCAGTCAACAAGTATTTCAGCTCTTCCAGATGTACAAGCTAGACTTAGAAAAGGCAGAGGAACCAGAGATCAACTTGCCAACATCCATTGGATCATAGAAAAAGGAAGAGAATTCCAGAAAAACTTCTGCTTCACTGACTATGCTAAAGCCTTTGATTGTGTGGATCACAACAAACTGTGGAAAATTTTGAAAGAGATGAGAATACCAGACTGCCTTACCTGCCTCCTGAGAAATCTGTATACAGGTCAAGAAGCAGCAGTTAGAACCAGATGTGGAACAACGGGCTGGTTCAAAATTTGGAAAAGAGTATGTCAAGGCTGTATATTGTCATCCTGCTTATTTAACTTATATGCAGAATACATCATGTGAAATGCTGGGCTGGATGAAGCTCAGGCTGGAATCAAGATTGCCAGAAGAAATATCAATAGTAACCTCAGATATGCATGCAGATGATACCACCCTTACGGCAGAAAGTGAAGAACTAAAGAGCCTCTTGATGAAAGTGAAAGAGCAGGGTGAAAAAACTGGCTTAAAACTCAGCATTCAGAAAACTAAGATTATGGCATCTGGTCCCATTACTTTGTGGCAAATAGATGGGGGAAAAATAGAACAGCGACAGACTTTATTTTCTTGGGCTCCAAAATCCCTGCGGACAGTGATTGCAGCCATGAAATTAAAGGACGTTTGCTCCTTGGAAGAAAAGTTATGACCAACCTAGACAGCATGTTACAAAGCAGAGACATCACTTTGCCATCAAAGGTCCATATAGTCAAAGCTGTGGTTTTTCCAGTGATCACGCATGGATGTGAGAGTTGGACCATAAAGAAGGCCGAGAGCCGAAGAATTGATGCTTTTGAACTGTGGTGTTGAAGAAGACTCTTGAGAGTCCCTTGGACTGCAAGGAGATCAAACCAGTCAGTCGTAAAGGAAATCAACCCTGAATATTCATTGGAGGGAGATGCTGAAGCTGAAACTCCAATACTTTGGCCACTTGATGCAAGAGCCAACTCACTGGAAAAGGCCCTGATGCTGGGAAAGATTGAAGGTAGGAGGAGAAGGGGACGACACAGGACAAGATGGTTGGATAGCATCACCAACTCAATGGACATGAATTTGAGCAAGCTCCAGGAGATATGAAGGGCAGGGAAGTCTAGTGTGCTGCAGTCCATGGGGTCGCAAAGAGTCGGACATAGTTGAGTGACGGAACAACAACAACAGTGGTAGGCAGTGAATATAAAAGATAATGTTTTCACTGACTTTCCATTCTAAAGGAGGAAGCTAGACAATAAACCAAAACAAGATGATTACATCTATTGATAAAAGCTGTGATGACGTGTCCAGAAGAAGAGGTTTGATTCATGGAGTGGCAGAGCACAAAACATCTTCAATAACATTTCTTGACCTAGTCATCAACTAAGTGTAGAGGATGAGAAAGGATGAATTAATAGTTGATAGTAAAATCTCACACAATTGCCACTGTAGAAACCCTGGAAATGAAACAATGTTATCATTTTTAAATTTTTACTCTAATCCAGGCATAGTACTAAATAGTGTAGCTCTGTAATAATAAGTACTGTGTGTCAATTATACCCTTTAATTCTCACAGCTGCCCTGCCCTGAATGCTAAGTTATGTGCCCATTTTACAGAAAAATAAAAAGCTTAGGAGTTTAAGTGATTTGTTTAAGGTTACATAGATAGTAAGTATCAGAACACAGATTTTTATTCTAGATTCCAAGCCAATGCTTTTAATCTTGTTCTACGAGCTGGTAATTTCTTCTAAACAGGCAGCTAATTTGGGAGAAGGGTAATGGTGTATGTTTGGGGGCACAATTAAATGTTGAAGATTAAGCCTGTAAATCAGATTCAAAGTGTAAAACTACCAGTCAGTAAGAAAAAAGATTAGTACCCTTGCTAGAAGTAATTTCCATCTCCTCTGATCTCCTATAGGTCTCCTATAGGTTATGATGATACCATCCTATCCCTTGCCCTTTGCCAGATTCTTAACCACTTCCAACTGAATTTTTTTCTTCTGGCAAATGGACATGATAATACCTGCCAAACCTCTACAAGTACTGTATAGGAAAGACTTGTAAAGTGGAATAAAGTTTTAATTATTCTAATGGACCGTAAACTACTGAAGGGTGGTCTCTGGGTTATATATTTTTCTATGCTCCATAGGACAAAAAGGGATCATTCTATGATGTTTTGCAGTCACTTAGTAAATATTAGCGGAATCATTCCTCACTTGTTAAAGCTTTTCTCATATTAACAACTTATAACAGAAATGTATGTGCTGTCAGAGCTTTATTAGTAATTCCAGCTATCTTGATACCGTGAGTTAGCCTGAGCTTTACTGCATCTTGGACTTTAATTGTAATAAAATAGGTTTTGTTTCTGAGAACCATTTTAGTTCATTTTTAGCAACCTTGCCTGACGCATAAACAGTTTGGCAGAGAGGAGGAACGTGATATAGTGGAGGCAGTTGGCTTGCTGACGCAAGAACACTTTGAGTTTGTGATGCTTAGCTGTAGGTGCCGATGAGATGCCGTGTCAGATGCTGCACAACGTTCGTTAGAAACAGGTAGATTTTTAGTATCAACGTCCGAACTAGAACTAGCTCTTAGGCTTTGGTCATCCAAATTGAAATCTGAAAGGTTTAATTTTAGTATAATAAAGAAATTTCAGAATATAATAAAATCTGGCACCATGTCAAATAACATGCTCCTAACAAATCTGAGAAATTAGTTTTAGTTATGAGCCCTTCTTCATATTAAAAAATATCACTGTTTCAAACTTGTTTATTTAAGGGTATCCTCTTCATACTGTTCATATTCAGAAAGGCAGCTTTAATTTCCTGTTTTGGCTCTGATCATATAAATTTAAATAAGTCTCTTTACATTTCTTCCCTCAATTTTCATTGTAATACAAGAACAGGGGATAACCTTTAGCCACTCCTTATGTGCTAAAGAATAGTGTGAGCCTTAGAACTAGTCCAAGGGGTGTTTTGAAGACTGTTCTACTTTTAAATACTTCTACTCGTTTATAATGATATCTAAAATTATAACACAAGAAGTTCATTCCTTTGATTTAAGGTTTTGTTCCTGTTAAGATGCAGATATCCCTGAAGGATTTTAAAAGTTGCTTTTAGGTACTGTTCTTCTAAGTGATGGAAATAAAAGCAGTGAGCAAAACTGACTGTGCCCCTGTGGACAGACGACATATTCACAAATAAGTAATAAAAACGGTGAGGAACTGTTTTTTCATACAAAGTGGGTTAGAAAATCCTCTATAATAGTGTTACATTTGACGGAGACTTAAAAGAAAGTCAGGGTATGAGCCATATGAATATCTGAAAGGTCATTCCAAGCAGAAAAAATGATACAAAGAACAAAGGGCCTGAAACGAGTGCGTGATTGGTATGTTTAAGAAACAGCAAGGAGGCTGGTATGGCTTGGATGGACTGAAGAAAGAGTAGAAATGAGAAATGGTCAGTGAGGAAATGAATGAGTGTATAAGTATGTATCCTCGGGCAGATTAAAAAAAAAATAAACTTGTTTGTTTTGAGTAATTTTAGATTTACAAGAAGCTGTTAGGATAATATTCCCATCTACCTCTTATCCAGTTTCCCCTAATGTTTACATTTTATATTACCATAGCATCTTTGACCAAACTAAGAAACCAGCATTGGTACATTGTTATTAACTAATCTTCAGATTTAATTTGGATGTCATAGTTTTCCTGCTAGTGTCCCTTTTTTATTCTAGGCCCCTTTTCAAGATATCTTATTGCATTTAATCTTCATGGCTCCTTGGTCTCTTCTGGTGTACGACAGTTGTTAAGTCTTTCCTTGTTTCCTATGATCTTGACAGTCTTAAGGAATTCTGGCCAGGTGTTCTATGGAATGTTCTTCAGTTGAATTAATCTAATAATGTTTTCTAAATGACTCAACTGGGGTTTTAGATATTTTTTAGAAGAATACACAGAAGTGAAGTCCTCTTTTCCAAGAAGTGAGACAATGAGAGTTAACTGTCCCTGACTTCAGAGCTGACTCACTTCCAAATTAAAGTATACTGGGAAACCTGCAAAGACTGTCTTAACCAAGGGGTCAAGGTTAATATTACCAGTGATAAGTTATATTAATTTGATGTGGTGAGTTGAACAGATTTTGATACAACATGTGAACAAAACCTGATTTTTGAGAAAGTTTTGTGAACAAAGCCTGATTTTTTGAGAAAGCTGTGATTTCTACATAGACTCAGCACACAATCTGTGGCAAGGTTAATTTAAATATAGACTTTTGACATTTCTTCTTATCTTCCATGGTTATCACTACTTAGCACCTTAGGCTGTTGTCATTTTGTGGTGTGTGTATATGAGAGAGAGAGAGGAGAGGAAAGAGGGAAGGAGAAAGAATGCGAGGCAGGCTTTTCTGTTTGTGTCTGCTTTTGTTGTGAGCCACAAGTATATCATATCAATAGTTGCAGTGACCGAAGTCTACATTGATCATGTGTGGTCACTAGTTTGTTAATTTGAAAAGTCCTGATCTTTGCATCCTTATAACTCTCTCTCAACTAAGAGTTGGCTGTATTAAACACTATTATTACCCCAAATAGTTTAATTTCTGTTGTAAATTCAAGGGACTTTTAAAATGTTGATCTCTATTAAAATGCATTGCAGTTGACTTACTTTGCATTAGGAAACAATTAATATTGGACTAGTGGGTTGAAGATTTGTATTCTAGTTTCTGCCCCCATTACTTTTCTGAATGTGACTGATTCACTTAACTCATTTTTCTTATCCATAAAATGGGAATAATCACACCTTCAGCTATGCCTACTATTCAACATGCATTCTAGGACATGTTCTATTTAAATAGATTTTTTTTAAAAATATAAATTTATTTTAATTGGAGGCTATATTTAAATAGATTTTTAAAGGCCATTAAATAGTTTGGGAAAAAATAGTTTCTAGCAAAATATTCTATTTAGGCAGTTAATAGCTGCTCCTTACAGACTGTTTGAGGGATTGCTGTTGTTCAGTCACTGAGTTGTGTCTGTCTCTTTGCATCCCCCTGGACTGCAGCATGCCAGACTTCTCTGTCCTTCATTATCTCCCAGAGTCGCTAAAATTAGTGTTCATTTAGTCAGTGATGCTATCTGACCATCTCATCCCCTGCTGCCCTCTTCTTTTGCTTTCAATTGTTCATTCCCAGCCTCAGGGTCTTTTCCAATGATAAGCTTTTCACATCAATTAGGGATTAAATGAGATTATATACATAAAGACAGTGCCTGGCACATAATAAAATATCAATAAACAGAAAGTAATTTATAAAGGCAGAATTTTCTATTCCCCATTTTCCTGATCCTGTTTCAGGAAATACTCAGTTAAGCCTTGTTCGGTCTTCCTAAGTCTTTGATAATTCTCTGTGACTAAATAAATTATGCGACTGGATATGCTACTGGAGATCAGTGGAGAAATAACTCCAGAAAGAATGAAGGGATGGAGCCAAAGCAAAAACAATACCCAGTTGTGGATGTGACTGGTGATAGAAGCAAGGTCCAATGCTGTAAAGAGGAATATTGCATAGGAACCTGGAATGTCAGGTCCATGAATGAAGGCAAATTGGAAGTGGTCAAACAGGAGATGGCAAGAGTGAACGTCGACATTTTAGGAATCAGTGAACTAAAATGGACTGGAATGGGTGAATTCAACTCAGATGACCATTATGTCTACTACTGTGGGCGGGAATCCCTTAGGAGAAATGGAGTAGCCATCATGGTCAACAAAAGAGTCCAAAATGCAGTACTTGGATGCAATCTTAAAAACGACAGAACAATCTCTGTTCGTTTCCAAGGTAAATCATTCAATATCACAGTAATCTAAGTCTATGCCCCAACCAGCAACACTGAAAAAGCTGAAGTTGAATGGTTCTGTGAAGACCTAAAAGATCTTTTAGAACTAACACCCTAAGAAGATGTCCTTTTCATTATAGGGGACTGGAATGCAAAAGTAGGAAGTCAAGAAACACCTGGAGTAACAGGCAAATTTGGCCTTGGAATATGGAGTGAAGCAGGGCAAAGGCTAATAGAGTTTTGCCAAGAGAACGCACTGGTCATAGCAAACACCCTCTTCCAACAACACAAGAGAAGACTCTACACATGGACATCACCAGATGGTCAACACCAGAATCAGATTGATTATATTCTTTGCAGCCAAAGATGGAGAAGCTCTATACAGTCAGCAAAAACAAGACCGGGAGCTGACTGTGGCTCAGATCATGAACTCCTTATTGCCAAATTCAGAGTTAAATTGAAGAAAGTAGGGACAACCGCTAGACCATTCAGGTGTGACCTAAATCAAATCCCTTATGATTATACAGTGGAAGTGACAAATAGATTTAAGGGCCTAGATCTGATAGATAGAGTGCCTGATGGACTATGGACTGAGGTTCGTGACATTGTACAGGAGACAGGGATCAAGACCATTCTCATGGAAAAGAAATGCAAAAAGCCAAAATGGTTGTCTGGGGAGGCCTTAGAAATAGCTGTGAAAAGAAGAGAAGCGAAAAGCAAAGGAGAAAAGGAAAGATATAAGCATCTGAATGCAGAGTGCCAAACAATAGCAAGAAGAGATAAGAAAGCCTTCTTCAGCGATCAATGCAAAGAAATAGAGGAAAACAACGGAATGGAAAACACTAGAGATCTCTTCAAGAAAATTAGAGATACCAAGGGAACATTTCATGCAAAGATGGGCTCGATAAAGGGCAGAAATGGTATGGACCTAACAGAAGCAGAAGATATTAAGAAGAGGTGGCAAGAATACACAGAACTGTACAAAAAGATCTTCACAACCAAGATAATCACAATAGTGTGATCACTCACCTAGAGCCAGACATCCTGGAATGTGAAGTCAAGTGGGCCTTAGAAAGCATCACTACGAACAAAGCTAGTGGAGGTGATGGAATTCCAGTTGAGCTGTTTCAAATCCTGAAAGATGTTGCTATGAAAGTGCTGCACTCAATATGCCAGCAAATTTGGAAGACTCAGCAGTGGCCACAGGACTGGAAAAGGTCAGTTTTCATTCCAATCCCAAAGAAAGGCAATACCAAAGAATGCTCGAACTACCGCACAATTGCACTCATCTCACACGCTAGTAAAGTAATGCTCAAAATTCTCCAAGCCAGGCTTCAGCAGTACGTGAACCATGAACTTCCTGATGTTCAAGCTGGTTTTAGAAAAGCAGAGGAACCAGAGATCAAATTGCCAACATCTGCTGGATCATGGAAAAAGGAAGAGAGTTCCAGAAAAGCATCTATTTCTGCTTTATTGACTATGCCAAAGCCTTTGACTGTGTGGCTCACAATAAACTGTGGAAAATTCTGAAAGAGATGGGACTACCAGACCACCTGACCTGCCTCTTGAGAAATGTGTATGCAGGTCAGGAAGCAACAGTTAGAACTGGACATGGAACAACAGATTGGTTCCAAATAGGAAAAGGAGTACGTCAAGGCTGTATATTGTCACCCTGCTTATGTAACTTATGTGCAGAGTACATCATGAGGAACGCTGGGCTGGAAGAAGCACAAGCTGGAATCAAGATTGCCAGGAGAAATATCAATCACCTCAGATATGCAGATGACACCATCCTTATGGCAGAAAATGAAGAGGAACTCAAAAGCCTCTTGATGAAAGTGAAAGAGGAGAGTGAAAAAGTTGGCTTAAAGCTCAACATTCAGAAAACGAAGATCATGGCATCTGGTGCCATCACTTCATGGGAAATAGATGGGGAAACAGTGTCAGGCTTTGTTTTTTGGGGCTCCAAAATCACTGCAGATGGTGACTGCAGCCATGAAATTAAAAGACGCTTACTCCTTGGAAGGAAAGTTATGACCAACCTAGATAGCATATTCAAAAACAGAGACATTAATTTGCCAACAAAGGTCCGTCCAGTCAAGGCTATGTTTCTTCCAGTAGTCATGTAAGGATGTGAGAGTTGGACTGTGAAGAAGGTTGAGTGCCGAAGAATTGATGCTTTTGAACTGTGGTGTTGGAGAAGACTCTTGTGAGTCCCTTGGACTGCAAGGAGATCCAACCAGTCCATTCTGAAGGAGATCAGCCCTGGGATTTCTTTGGAAGGAATGATGCTAAAGCTGAAACTCCAGTACTTTGGCCACCTCACACGAAGAGTTGACTCATTGGAAAAGACTCTGATGCTGGGAGGGATTGGGGGCAGGAGGAGAAGGGGACGACAGAGGATGAGATGGCTGGATGGCATCACCAACTTAATGGACATGAGTCTGTGTGAACTCCAGGAGTTGATGACGGACAGGAAGGCCTGGCGTGCTGCGATTCATGGGGTCGCAAAGAGTCGGACACAACTGAGTGACTGAACTGAAATAAATTATAGCAGAATCTGATTAATAAGATGTTATAGAACTATAGAAAGAAGTCCTACTTGTAAATTGAAATTTGAGTACATAATTTCTGTGCTGCTTTCCAATTTTATGATTCTGTGCTTTAATATCATTTGTGCGTACACCATAGGATTTGATAAGGGATAACCAAGATAATATATGTGAAAACCTTTTGTAAAGTACCATACAAATATATGATATGATATTATCACTAATTAGTTAACAGAGATTCCTTATAGTAAAAATGTCTGTATTCACTGTAAATAATAGGTTACCCTTGATAAGATTTTTTTCTGGTGAGACCTAGAGTTCATTCTTATTGCTGTAATTGTTGCCATTGTTGTTGTCTGTTGGTTGATACTAGTTTTCCTAGCTAGAGAATTATAGCACGTTTTAAATGTAACACCTGTTCTCTTATTTCTTCCAGTCCCCTCAGTTCAGTTCAGTTCAGTCGCTAAGTCGTGTCCGACTCTTTGCGACCCATGAATCGCAGCACGCCAGGCCTCCCTGTCCATCACCAAATCCTAGAGTTCACTCAGATTCACATCCATCGAGTCAGTGATGCCATTCAGCCATCTCATCCTCTGTTGTCCCCTTCTCCTCCTGCCCCCAATCCCTCCCAGCATCAAAGTCTTTTCCAATGAGTCAACTCTTCTCATGAGGTGGCCAAAGTACTGGAGTTTTCTTCTATGATAATTTTTCCTGAGGTGTCGCTATGGTTAAGGTTATAGTTCAGCATTTCCATTAAGGAGACATTTTTTTCCAAAAACCATTGTAAAATAGACAGTAGCTCTCTGAAGTCAGACTCGTTCAGCTTGATGCCACTACTCTTGGTTTAACTTAAACAGCACAGAACCAGTTTTATGGTGACTTCAGAAGGGAATCTATAGCTGAAAAGCAAAATGAATTTAAGCTCTGCTGCAGTGTCTACTACCAATTATTTCTTATTCTCATTATAAAAATAACACATGCTTTGTGCTATTATGGTTCTTCTGCAAAAAAAAAAAAAGTTTTAAGACTGTCTTTTTTTTTTTAAGTTTTCATTTATTGAGCTTATCAGATAATTTCAAATTCAAATTGTGCCACTATGAACAAAGGTATTTTCCTAGATGTTTTTCATATATTTCCTGAAAATGATTTCTTAGGTCTTTCTTAGTATCAAAAGCCCGGCTGAGATTTTCATTTTGTCCCTGGTTGCTGTATTTTGTTACTTCCCCCATGAGCATTCCTATTTTTTTTCTTTTTTTCTTCTTCCCTAGTTTATTTTCTGAATTTAACAGTGGGGAATCCATTTGACTGTGCTCACAGCAGGTAATAAGTACTATGGTAGTCACTGGATTGGTTTCTTTGGATGGTTAAGAGAATAAGGGTAATTAAGCTTTTCTGAAGCTGCCAACTGTGTTGGGGTTTTGGTGTATATTTAAGCCTTATTTAAAAACAGTTCCTTCAGAAATTGAACTATTTAACTGGTAGAATTCCTAAGGGCATATTTCTTTATCAGGTAGAGATTATTTAGATGAGTGGACTTTGTGTCAAGTAGAAAGAAATCCTCTTTCATGTAAAGCTAGATTTAATGCTATACTATCTCATTATGCCTTATATTTAATTTATGATTTTAGTTTGGTGCTTTTTACCTACCATAAATTTCCTAAAATTACCTTTTACAAATAAAACACACTTTTAAAATTCAGCCTTCTGAAAAACTGACTAAGAAACATTTCTTTAGATACTTTCAAAGATTTGGATTCAGGTATGATCTTCGCTTCTCAAATTCAAAATCTAAATCTAGATAAAGTAGAAAAGACGTTGTTTTTTATAAGCTATAGTCCTGGGATCAGAAGTTTTATCTAAGTAAACTGAGATGTTGGTATCTTTAAGACTCCAAGCATTCTAACTGAGCCATAAATAAGAGCAGAGCTATCACTGTTTCTAATCAAAATAGTACTTCTCACTTGCACTACTTCTGTTCACATAGTACTCAATGTTCTAGTCAGAGCAATTAGACAGGAAAAAGAAAGGGCATTCAAATTGGAAATGTAGAAGTAAAATGATCTGTTTGTAAATGATATGAGCTTATATGTAGAAAACCCTAAAGGTTACACACACACACACACACACACACACACAACACCCATCAACTTACTAAATGAATTCTGCAGAGTAGCAGGGTACTAAGTCAATACATAAAAATCACTTGTGTTTCTATATGTAAACAATATGAAAAGGAAATTACAAAAACAATTCTGTCCACAATAGGATCAAAAAGAATAAAGTACTAGGAATTAATTTAACTAAAGGGGTTAAAGACTTTTACAATGAACTACAAAACATTGTTGAAAGAAATTAAAGAAAACATGCACATGGGAAGAAATTCCATGTTTGTGGATTAGAATATGTAATACTGTTAAGATTTCTACCCAAAATAAAATAGATTCAATGCAATTCCTATCAAAATCCTGATTACGTGTTTTGCAGAAATAGAAAAACCTATCCTAAAACTCATGTGGAATCTAAAGGGTTCCCAAATAGCTAAAACAATCTTGGAGGCAGAAAGAGCAAAATCAAACTCACATTTCCTGATTTTAAAACACACTGTAATGCTTCAATAATCAAAACTGTGTGTATACCCGCCTAAGACACATATAAAGAACAATGGAATAGTATAGAGAGCCAAGAAATAAACCTTCACATACATGGTGAAATTATTTCTGGAAAGGGTGCCATGACCATTCAATAGGCAAAAGGCAGTCTTCGCAACAAATAATGTTGGGAAAACTGGCTGCTGCTGCTGCTAAGTCGCTTCAGTCATGCCTGACTCTGGGCGACCCCATAGATGGCAGCCCATCAGGCTCCCCCATCCCTGGGATTCTCCAGGCAAGAACACTGAAGTGGGTTGCCATTTCCTTCTCCAATGCATGAAAGTGAAAAGTGAAAGTGAAGTCGCTCAGTCGTGACCGACTCTTAGCAGCCCCATGGACTACAGCCCACCAGGCTCCTCCGTCCATGGGATTTTCCAGGCAAGAGTACTGGAGTGGGTTGCCATTGCCTTCTCCAATCCACATACAAAAGAATGAAGTTGGACCCCTACCTAACACCATATGCAAAGGTTTACTCGAAATGGATCAAAGACTGAAATGTGAGACCTAAAACAGGAAAACTCCTAGAAGAAAATCTAGGGTGAAAGCTTTACAGCATTGGATTTTACAATGATATGTTGGATATTACCATATGATCCAGGAATCCCACTCCTGGGCATATATTCAGAGAAAAACATGGTTCAAAAACATATATGCACTCCCCAAATAAACAAATGGGACCTAATTAAACTTAAAAGCTTCTGCACAACAGAGGAAACTATAAGCAAGGTGAAAAGACAGCCTTCAGAATGGGAGAAAATAATATCAGATGAAGCAACTGACAAACAACTAATCTCAAAAATATACAAGCAACTCCTGAAGCTCAATTCCAGAAAAATAAATGACCCAATCAAAAAATGGGCCAAAGAACTAAATAGACATTTCTCCAAAAAAGACATACAGATGGCTAACAAACACATGAAAAGATGCTCAACATCACTCATTATCAGAGGAAGGCAAATCAAAACCACAGTGAGGTACCATTTCACGCTAGTCAGAATGGCTGCGATCCAAAAGTCTACAAGCAATAAATGCTGGAGAGGGTGTGGAGAAATCCCTCTTACACTGTTGGTGGGAATGCAAACTAGTACAGCCACTGTGGAGAACAGTGTGGAGATTCCTTAAAAAACTGGAAATAGAACTTCCTTATGACCCAGCAATCCCACTGCTGGGCATACACACCAAGGAAACGAGAATTGAAAGAGACACGTGTACCCCAATGTTCATCGCAGCACTGTTTATAATAGCCAGGACATGGAAGCGACCTAGATGAATGGATAAAAAAGCTGTGGTTCATATACACAATGGAGTATTACTCAGCCATTAAAAAGAATACATTTGAATCAGTTCTAATGAGGTAGATGAAACTGAAGCCTATTATACAGAGTGAAGTAAGCCAGAAAGAAAAACACCAGTACAGTATACTAACACATATATATGGAATTTAGAAAGATGGTAACGATAACCGTATATGCTAGCCAGCAGAAGAGACACAGATGTATAGAACAGTCTTTTGGACTCTGTGGGAGAGGGGGAGGGTGGGATGATTTGGGAGAATGGCATTGAAACATGTATAATATCATATATGAAACGAATTGCCAGTCCAGGTTTGATGCGTGATACTGGATGCTTGGGGCTGGTGCACTGAGACGACCCAGAGGGATGGTACAGGAAGAGAAGAGGGAGGGGGGTTCAGAATGGGGAACACGTGTATACCTGTGGCAGAGTCATGTTGATGTATGGCAAAACCAATACAATATTGTAAAGCAATTAAGCTCCAATTAAAATAAATTTATATTAAAAAAAAAAGATATATGCACTCCAGTGAGCACTGTTTACAATAGCCAAGGCATGTAAAATGAAAGTCGCTCAGTCACATCTGACTCTTTGTGACCCCATGGATTATACAGGCCACAGTACTGGAGTAGGTAGCCCCGTTCCCTTCACCAGGGGTTCTTCACAACCCAGGGATCAAACCCAGGTCTCCTGCATTGCAGGCGGATTCTTTAGCAGCTGAGCCACCAGTAAGCAACCTAAGTGTCCATCAACGTGCATGGATAAAGAAGGTGTTGTACAGGTATACAGTGGACTACTACTCAGCCATTAAAAGAATGAAACAATGGCATTTGCAGCAGCATGGGTAGACCTGGAGATTATAGCTAAGTAAGGTGAGACAGAGAAAGACAAGTATCATATGATATTGCTCGTATGCAGAATCTTCTAAAAATGATTCAAATGAATCTATTTATAAACCAGAAATAGATTCACAGACTTAGAGAATGAACTTGTGGTTCTCGGGCTAGGTGAAGGATGGGAGGAGGGATAGATTGGGAGCTTGAGATTGACATGTACATATTACTGTATTTTAAAGTAGATAACCAACAAGGACCTACTGTATAGCACAGGAAACCCTGCTCAATATTCTGTAATAACCTAAATGGGAAAAGAATTTGAAAAAGGATGGGGTATTTGTATAATGGAATCACTTTGCTGTACACCTGAGAATAACCCAGCAATATTAATCAATGACGCTCCAATATAAAACAAAATTTTTTTAAAGCAGTTAAAGCAACCCACAGAGGAGAAGAAAATATTTGTAATCATGTATGTGATCAGGGCTTAATATCCAGAATATATAGAGAGCACCTAAAACACAACATCAAAAAAAAAATCCAATTAACAAAGGAACAAAGGCTTTGAATAGACATTTCTTCAGAGGAGATACGCAAATAACCAATAAGCACATGAGAAGATGCTCAACATCACTAATTGCTGTTATTCAGTTTCTCAGTTATGTCCAACTATTTGTAACCCTGTGACTGTAGCATGCCAGACCTCCCTGTCATTCACTATCTCCTGGAGTTTGCTCAAACTCATGTCCATTGAGTGGATGATGCCATCCAACCATCTCATCCTCTGTCGTCCCCTTCTCCTCATTTCCAATGAATTGGCTCTTTGCATCAGGTGGCCAAAGTATTGGAGCTTCAGCATCAGTCCTTCCAATGAATATTCAAGGTTGATATCCTTTAGGATTGACTGGTTGGATCTCCTTGCTTTCCAAGGGCTCTCAAAGAGTCTTCTCCAGCATCACAGTTCAAAATCATCACTTCTTTGGCACTCAGCTTTCTTTATGGTCCAACTCTCACATCCATACAAGTGAAATGAAGTTGCTAAGTCATGTCCGACTCTTTGTGACCCCATGGACTGTAGCCTACCAGGCTTCTCCATACATGGGATTTTCCAGGGAAGAGAACCAGAGTGGCTTGCCATTTCCTTCTCCAGGGGATCTTCCCAATGCAGGGGTTGAACCCAGGTCTCCCGCATTGCAGGCAGATGCTTTACCCTCTGAGCCACCAGGGAAGACACATCCATACAGGACTACTGGAAAACCACAGCTTTGACTAGATGGAGCTTTGTCAACAAAGTGATGTCTCTGCTTTTTAATATGCTATCTAGGTTTGTCATAGCTTTTCTTCCAAGGAGCAAATATCTTTTAATTTCATGCCTTCAGCCACCTTCTGCAGTGATTTTGGAGCCCTAAGAAAATTGTCTGTCACTGTTTCTATTGTTTCCCCATCTATTTGCCATGAAGCCATGAGACCAGATATCATGATCTTCGTTTTCTGAATGTTGAGTTTTAAGCCAGCTTTTTCACTCTCCTCTTTGACCTTCATCAAGAGGCTCTTTAGTTCCTCTTCACTTTCTGCCATAAGGGTGGTGTCATCTGCATATCTGAGGTTATTGATGTTTCTTCTGGCAATCCTGATTCTGGCTTGTGCTTCATCCTGTCTGGCAATTTCACATAATGTATTCTGCCTGCAAGTTAAATAAGCCGAGTGACAGTATACAGCCTTGACCTACTCCTTTCCCAATTTTGAACCAGTCCATTGTTCCATGTCCAGTTCTAACTGTTGCTTCTTAACTTGTATACAGGCTTTTCAGGAGGCAGGTAAGGTGGTCTGCTATTCCTATCTCTTGAAGAATTTCCCAGTTTGTTGTGATCCACACAGTCAAAGGGTTTAGCATTGTCAATGAAGCAGAAGTAGATGTTTTGCTGGAATTTCCTTGCTTTTTCTATGATTCAATAGATGTTGGCAATTTGATCTCTGATTCCTCTGCCTTTTCTAAATCCAGCTTGAACATCTGAAAGTCCTTGGTTCATGTACTATTGAAACCTAGCTTGAAGGATTTTGAACATTACCATGCTAGCTTGTGAAATGAGTGCAACTGTATGGTAGTTTGAACATTCTTTGGCATTGCCCTTCTTTGGGATTGGAATGAAAACTGAACCTTTTCCAGTCCTATGGCCACTGCTGAGTTTTCCAAATTTGCTGGCATATTGAGTGCAGTACTTTGCCAGCATCATCTTTTAGAATTTGAAATAGCTCAGCTGGAATTCCATCATCTCCACTTGATTTGTTGGTAGTAATGCTTCCTAAGGCCCACTTGACTTCACACTCCAGGATGTCTGGCTGTAGGTGAGTGATCACACCATTGTCGGTATCTGGTTCATTAACATCTTTTTTTTTTTTCAATAAATTCTGTGTATTCTTACTATCTTTTCTTACTATCTTCTGCTTCTGTTAGGTCCATACCATTTCTGTCCTGTATTGTGCCTGTCTTTGCATGAAATATTGCCTTTGTATCTCTAATTTCCTTGAAGAAATCTCTAATCTTTCTCCTTCTGTTGTTTTCCTCTATTTCTTTGCATTATTCACTTAAGACTTTATTATCTTTCCTTGCAAATTGGAAATATAATGAGATACAACCTCACACTCATTAGGATGGCTCCTCTAGAAAAGAAACCGAAAATGACAGGTGTTGATGAGAATATGGAGAAATTGGAACCCTTGTACATTGCTCATAGGAATATAAAATGGTACAACTGCTGTGAAAACAGTATGATAATCTTCAAAAAATTAAAAATAGAATTACCAGGTTAGAATTACCTGAGAAAATTGAGAGCAAAATCTCAAAGAGATATTTATACACCCAAGTTTGTAGCTGCATTTTGCACAATAATTAAAATGGAAATACCCTAAGTGTCCATCAACAGATAGAGTTCAGTCGCTCAGTCGTGTCTGACTCTTTGTGACCCCATGGAGTGCAGCACACCAGGCCTCCCATTCATCACCAACTTGCTGAGTTTATTCAAGCACATGTCCATTGAGTCAGTGATGCCATCCAACCATCTCATCCTCTGTCGTCCCCTTCTCCTCCCACCTTCAATCCTTCCCAGCATCAGGGTCTTTTCATATGAGTCAGTTCTTCGCGTCAGGCGGCCAAAGTATTGGAGTTTCAGCTTCAGCATCAGTCCTTCCAATTAATATTTAGGACTGATTTCCTTTAGGATGGGCTGGTTGGATCTCCTTGCAGTCCAAGGGACTGTCAAGAGTCTTCTGCAACACCACAGTTCAAAAGCATCAATTCTTCGGTGCTCAGCTTTCTTTATAGTCCCAACTCTCAGATCCATATATGACTACTGGAAACACCATAGCTGTGACTAGATGGACCTTTGTTGGCAAAGTAATGTCTCTGCTTTTTAATATGCTCTCTAGGTGTGTCATAACTTTTCTTCTAAGGAGCAAGCATCTTTTAATTTTATGGCTGCAGTCACCATCTACAGTGATTTTGGAGCCCCCCAAAATAAAGTCTCTCACGGTTTCCATTGTTTCCCCATCTATTTGCCAGGAAGTGATGGGACCAGATGCCATGATCTTAGTTTTCTGAATGTTGAGTTTTAAGCCAACTTTTTCATTCTCCTCTTTCACTTTCATCAAGAGGCTTTTTAGTTCTTCTTTGCTTTCTCCCATAAGAGTGGTGTCATCTGCATATCTGAGGTTATTGATATTTCTCCCGGCAATCTTGATTCCAGCTTGTGCTTCATCTAGCCCAGCGTTTCTCATGATGTACTCTGCATATAAGTTAAATAAGCAGGGTGACAATATACAGCCTTGATGGACTCCTTTCCCTATTGGCAACCACCCTGTTGTTCCATGTCCTGTTGCTTCCTGACCTGCATACAGATTTCTCAGGAGGCATGTCAGGAGGTGTGGTATTCCCATCTCCTGAAGAATTCTCCTCAGTTTCTTGATCCACAGAGTAAAAGAGCTTGGCTTCCCCAACAGATGAATGGAGAAGAAAAATATGATGTACAATGGAATATTGTTCAGCCGCAAAAAGGAATGAAATTCTAATATGCCACAGCATGGATGAATCTTGAGGACATTTTGCTAAGTGAAATGTCAAGGACAAAAAGGCAAATACTGTATGATTTCCTTTATATGAAGTACTTAGTATAGTCAAAATTACAGAGACTGAAAGTGGAATAGTGGTTTCCAAAGGCTGGGGGAGGAGAGAATGGGGAGATAGGAGATTTGTTGTGGGTAATTGTATGAGTGTAGAGTTTCAGTTTTACAAGGAGAGAAGAGCTCTGGAGATGGATGGTGGTGATGATCGCACAACATTGTGAATATATTTAATACCACTGAACCGTACACTTAAAAAGGTAAATTTTGTGTTATGTATTTTAACACAATTAAATGTTTCTTAAGAGACAGTGGGATTAGAGAAAGCAGAGGCAGCAAGCAGAGATTGCTCTTTCAAATTTGGTTTTAACAGACAGAAGAGAAATGGGACATTGGGAAGGTGACATGCTGGTCAAGAAACTTGTACTTTAACATTGGAGATACTTTATACTTTGAGGACTGATTTATAGAGAGGGAAAAGTTTGGTAACGTGAGAGAGAAGACAGTTGCAGGCATAATATCCTTGGTGGTTTATATGGGATGGACTCTGGTAGATAAGTGGAAGAGATGGCCTTTTATAGGAGCATGGATAGTTTTATCATTGTAATAAGGAGAAAGAGCTTATGACTATAGGTGTATATATATAATATATAGGTTGGCAACTTTAATGATGGGAACTTATGCAAGTTCTAATTGTTTTTGTTTTCTCAGTGAGAATGAGGAAAGGGAAGGAAGAGAATGTAAGGTGATCTAGAAAATATATAGTAAGTTGATAAGCAGCGTTAAGCACTTTCTTAAAATTTGTGGTCAGGAATTAAAGGAAGACGAGTCAGTATGTTTGACTTTTGTCGCATTCAGCTGGAATGAGAAGAGAGTTGGTGTTAACTAGGAATTTACAAAGTGAGTTTGGCAGTGGGATAAGTGATTTGAGAATCTATGCAAGGGGGTTATTATAATGATGGACCAAGAAAGGAGGGTAGTGAGGATTGTAGGGAGCATTGGTTAAAGGTCCTGGTAGAGTTTTAATTATTGAAGTCCATATTCTATACGGAGTGAGTTGAAAAGATAGGAGCTGGTAGGTGAAGAGTGAGATGCTGGAAATGAATATTCGGAAGGTTATTAATAGTGACATGGCCTTAGGGGATGATCATGGGACTGATTTGAAATGGAGGACAAGATCGTTGGAGGTGAGGCGGTCCATCACCTCTGAATGTTGGGAAGATCATCTGTGTAGACACTGAAATCACTGAAGCTTTGTAAGAGTTGTGGTGGCAGGACAGTAAGGTAGGTGCTAAATATTTGAATAATGATACCATATGATGTGCAGGTCTGCTGAAGACTCTTTTTTTTTATTTTTTTTACTTTACAATACTGTTGGTTTTGCAGTGGTAGTGGGTAGTGAATGAAATAGTCCAATAGCCTAGTTTTAAAGGGTTTTAAGGAGAAGGTAGGTGGCAGTGAGGAGCAAGAAAGACATCTAATCTCTCTACACCCATGAAGTGAGGAATGAAAGAAAACACTGACACTGCCTCGGAAGGCTCAAGGAAAACAATATCTTCAAGGGAGTCAAGTATCGGTAACGTAACTTAGCGAAGAGCCTGAAGATGGAGGTTTGTAGATGATAGACATTTAGCTCCAGAGAGCACAGTGGAAGAGTTGGGGAGGTTGAAGAGGAAGGATATGAGTCTGGGTTGTTTTAAGGGACATACAGAATTTAATGGAGATGAGAGACTGTGATATAAGGGATTACCTGCAAAATGTTGGCTTTTGCAGTGACTGAGATATAAGGCATGGTTGGATTGATTCTTCAAGGAGATGATTTGCAAACTCTAGCCACTATGTTACCAAGGACTTCTAAATAGCACATACAATGGAAACTGTCAGGCTTCCTGTTCATTACGCCATTGATTTATTAATCTTATTTCTAAAAGAAATGCTATGTTGTGATTACAAATTCAGTTAATACAGAAAAATGAGACTGCATTTCCTACTAGTGCTATCCGAGTGTGTGTGTGTCATCATCTAAATGCCTTTTAAATTCCTAATACTGTTCTCTTACTTGCTGCTTTTCCTTAACAGTGTATCTTGGACATCTCTCCAGCAGAATATATGGATTTACCTTATTCTTTTTAATAGTTTTTTTTTTTTTGGCCATGCCATGCAGCTTTTAATGGATTGTATTTAACCAGTTCCCTACTGATGGGACATTTGAATTACATCTAGGATATCTCTGGTGAATAAAACTAAAAGAGGAGGGAAAAACACTGCTATTTTTTATTATGTCCTTTTATATTTTTGATTTTTGTATACTTTAAAAATATATTTATATATGCTTGTATATGTATTTTTGGTTTTTATATGTGCTATATAAAAGTTATCATAAAAAAACACAAATTTTAATACCCTTAGAGACTACAACCAATTAATTGTGCTGCCAGATTACTTTGTGCTTGGGTTTGTTGCCTACTGAACTTTGTCATTTCTATTTAATTGAAGACTAGAAGAAGCCCATTTAAAAAAAAAAAACTGTTACCATTTATGTGGCATCTGTTGAAATTGGATTGTCTTCAGTACAACATAAAAAAAAAGAAAAAGCTAGATATCAAGGTAGATGGAACTTTGCAACAATAGCTACAACTTCAGATTTAAAATGTTTGCATTAATTAAAACAACCTTATTTTATAATGGAATTAACTTTATAATGTGTAAATGTTATAAGTTCAAATGTATAAAATAAATGTGTACTTAAGACAAGTTATTCAAATTATAACATGAAAAATAATTGATTTTTTTTAATGTTGGCTAACACTGAATCAGAGATTTTGTGCTTTCTCTTTAATGTATTAAGCCACAATTTAGTTTTTTAAACCTGATCTAGATTTGTCAGAATATACGGCCTTGTGATAAATAGCTTTGCTTTAAAATATACTCATTCTTATACCCTAAAGATGTATTACTGACATTTAAACTAGTTATGTACTGTCTGTGTATACATACACACACACATTTTTGGATTTTTGTAGCTACCTTTACAAAAATAATGGAGTCTTTGAATTGCAGTTGCTTCACTGTTCTCAAGTTTCCCAAAATAGGTACATTAGGTGCCTTTGTTACTATAATGGTCACCTCAGATAGATTCATTTAATTCTTTGTTTACACTGAGTAATACTTTTTTCTCTATCTTTAGAGGTCTCTCACCTATCTCATCTATCAGGGTTATACCATGAGGGATTATTGTATAGTTTGACGGTAAATAACTAAGATTAAAACTATGTAACACAGATATGTAGACAGTAGACAGGAATGGTGAGGGTACCATAATTCCATACTTCATGGATGTATGAACTGAAGTTCTATATGATTAAGATTTATTCCCTTGAGACCTAGGTCAGTACTCTTTCTAGTCTGAATAGTTCCAACTTTCATACATTGCTTTCCTGCTAGAGCTGCCATTAAACTTAGAAAACACTAGAGTCTTAAACAAATTAGTCTAGAACTGAAAGAAAAAAGTTTGGTGAATACCAGATTTTAATATGAAAGTATCCTACACCATTAGTATTATACTGTATCTGTTTTTTCAGGCTACTATAACAGCATATCACAGACTTGGTAACTTAACACATTTATTTTCTCACATTTCTGCAGGCTTAAAGTCTAAGATCAAGCTGTCAGCAGGGTTGGTTTCTGTTGAGACCATTCTTGGCTTACAGATGGTTATTTCCCTGTGACTTCAAACAGTGCTCCCTCTGTATCTGAATGCATCCATATTTCCTTTTCTTATAGGGACACAAGTCATATTGGGTTAGGCTCACAAGTCATATTGGGTTGGCCTCACTTTAACTTAATAACCTCTTTAAAGACCCTGTCTCCAAAAATGGTCACATTATAAGGTACTGGAGGTTAGGTCTTCAACATGTAAATTTTGGGGTGATACAGTTGAGCCCATAACATTTACTAATACTGATACTAATTCTTTAGGTAGGTAAAATGTGGAGGCCCAAGGTTTTCTTTTATTTTTATGCTATTGTGTAGTGCTTGCTATGCTAAGAGAACTAGAAGTAAACATTCCTAAAGGTGTATTGGGGTTTCTTCCCTTGCCTTACTGTGATAACTTTGTAGAAAGCATTTTTAGGAACAGTCTGCTGCTGCTGTTGCTAAGTTGCTTCAGTCGTGTCCGACTCTGTGCGACTCCATAGTCGGCAGCCCATCAGGCTCCCCCATCCCTGGGATTCTCCAGGCAAGAACATTGGAGTGGGTTGCCATTTTCTTCTCCAACGCATGAAAGTGAAAAGTGAAAGTGAAGTCGCTCAGTCATGTCCAACTCTTAACAACCCCATGGACTGCAGCCCACCAGGCTCCTCCATCCATGGGATTTTCCAGGCAAGAGTACTGAAGTGGGGTGCCATTGCCTTCTCCGAGGAATAGTCTATGTTTGTTTAAAAAAAGAAAAAGGTTACCTTTTACTGGAAGGTCTTATCAAATATGGTATCTTTATAAGGCTAATGATGAAAATGGTACATCCTTTTGTTGAAGGCTTCCCTGGTGGCTCAGACGGTGAAGTGTCTGCCTGCAGTGCAGGAGACCCACGTTCGATCCCTGGGTTGGGAAGATTCCCTGGAGAAGGAAATGGCAACCCACTCCCTTACTCTTGCCTGGAAAATACCATGGACTTAGAGGCTCCTCAGAGCCTGATAGGCTACAGTCCATGTGGTCGCAGAGTCGGACATGACTGAGCGACTTCACTTCACTTTGCTGGAACCAGTTTTAGGTCTACATATTTTTAAATTTCACCTACCCTCAGTAACTTTTCCTTTACTGCATCCTTAGTTCTCTGATAATGACTCTTCTAATAGTTTTATATAGATTTGCAATTCTATAACATTTCTTGACACACACTGCTGCTGCTAAGGTCCATGGTCAAGTATTATCCTTCTTTGTGTCATGCTGCTGCTGCTGCTAAGTTGCTTCAGTCATGTCCGACTCTGTACGACCCCATAGACGGCAGACGGCAGCCCACCAGACTCCCCCGTCCCTGGGATTCTCCCAGCAAGAACACTGGAGTGGGTTGCCATTTCCTTCTCCAGTGCATGAAAGTGAAAAGTGAAAGTGAAGTCGCTCAGTCATGTCTGACTCTTAGTGACCCCATGGACTGCAGCCCACCAGGCTCCATGGGATTTTCCGGGCAAGAGTACTGGAGTGGGGTGCCATCGCCTTCTCTGTCTTTGTGTCATAATTCCTCCTAATATGACCACCTGAAGCAATTTGTTTTCATGAAATGGCATCCTCACATCCTCTAAAGTTTTGTATCACTTTAGAATTCATTGACACCATAAATGGCTAGTTTTGATTTAAACCTAAGATTATTAGGGTATTGACTCTCAAGGTATTATCAGGGTTATCATATGTTAATTAGTTAATGTGTGACATTTGTTTCTCTGATTGCTTGAAAATATAAATGTTCTCATTCATTAATTCTTTTAATAAAAGATTTAGTTAACAATATATTTGCTTTTAAAGTGGAATTGCTTTGTCTGACAAATGTACCCAGAAATAAAAAAGTTTCTTAGTATGGAAAAATTTACTGTTCAGATAAAAATCCTTCCGAGACTGTTAGAAATTGTTATATATTACTATTATTTATTATATTATCTCAACTTTTTAAAAAAGGATTTGATTGCAAATTAAAATTACAAGATATACTACCACTCACCCACCACCATTGCTAAAATAAGAAGACTGACCATACCAAATGCTAATGAGTGTGGTCATGTAAAAATGCTACAATCACTTTGGGAAAGGTCTCCAGTTTCTTAAAAAAGCAAACATATACCTACCTTATGACTCAACAATTCCTCTTCAAGAAAAATGATAACATTTGTCTGCAAAATGACTCATATAGGAATGTTTATGGCAACTTTATCACAGCCAAAACTGGATATAGCCCACATGCCCACAGACAGGAGAATAAATAAACTATAGTATACGTGTGAATTGTTTATTTGTTTTTTGCACATTTTTCCTGTTTAATTAAGGCTAGCTGATGTAGAATATTATAGTTACAGATGTGCCACATAGCGATTCACAATTTTTAAAGGTTATACTCCACTTATACTTATTATAAAGTGTTAGCTGTATTATCCAAATTGTACAATATATCCATGTAGCTTATTTATTTACTCTTAGAATTTTTATTTAGTTACTGACTTTTTGGCTCTGATGGATTTTCATTGCTGCCTGCAGGCTTTCTTTAGTTGCCGTGACCGGGGGCTACTCTCCAGTCGCAGTGCGCTGGCTTCTCGTTACAGTGGCTTCTTTTGTTGCAGAGCACAGGATTTAGGGTGCGGCAGGCTTTAGTAGTTGTGGCACATAGGCTTAGGTGCCCCACAGCATATGGAATCTCCTCAGCTGCTGTTGCTGCTGCCCTTTCAGTGCTAAGTCACGCCTGACTGTAGCCCTGTGGAGTGTCGCCCACCAGGCGCCTCTGTCCATGGGATTTCCCAGGCAAGAATACTGGAGTGGGCTGCCATTTCCTTCTCTGGGGTATCTTCTTGACCCAGAAATCAAACCTGTGTCTCCTGTTTGGGTTCTTCACCACTCAGCCACCTGGGAAGCCCAGTCTCCTCAGACCAAGGATCAAACCCATGTTCCCTGCATAGGCAGGTGGATTCTTAAGCCCTGGACCACCAGGGAAGTCCAGCCTATTTATTTTATTTTATTTTTAGCTATGCTGCATCTCTGTTGCAGCATGTGGCTTTCCCTTGTGGCAAGGGGTCTGGGGTGCGTGGGCTCAGTGGTTATGGCCTGCTGGCTTCTCTAGTTATAGCACTCAGGCTTAGTTGCCCTGGAGCACGTGGCGTCTTGGTTCCCCGACCAGGAATCGAACCCTCCATGGGGAGGCAGATTCTTCCCTACTGAACAACTAGGGAAGTCCCTAACCTGTGTCTTCTATCCATGGTAGTTCGTAGCTCTTAATCCCCTATCCCTAACTTGCCCCTTCCCCTTTCTTCTCTCCATTGGTAACCATTAGTTTGTTTTCTGTACTTGTGAGCCTGTTCTCCATTTTATTGTATTGATTCATTTGTTTTTTTAGATTCCACATGTAAGTGATAACATACAGTGTTTGTCTTTCTCTGTCTTACTTCACTTAGCATAATACCCTCCAAGTCCATCCATGTTGTTGCAAATGGCAAGATTTCATTGGCTGAGTAATAATATTCCATATATATTCCATGTATAATATTTGCATTAATATTTTGGCTATTGTAAATAACGCAGCTATAAACACTGGAGTGCATGTATCTTTTCAAATTTGTGTTTTTGGTTTTTTTTCGGATATATACCCGAGAGTGGAATTGCTTCATCATGTGGTGGTTCTATTTTTAGTTCCTGAGAAACCTCTGTACTGTTTTCCACAATGGCTGCTCTAATTTACAGTTCCACCAACAGTGAACAAGGATTCCGTTTTCTTCACATCCTTGCCAATACTTGTTATTTGTGTTCTTTCTGATGATAGCCATTCTGATAGGTGTGAGTTGATATCTCTGTGCTTCTAATTTGCTTTTCTCTGATTATTAACAGTGTTGAGCACATGAAAATAATCTTTTCATGTGCCTTTTGGCCATCTGTATGTTTTCTTTGGAAAAATTCTGTTCAGGTCTTCTGCCCAGTTTTCAATCAGGTTTTCTTTTTTTTTTTTAATGTTGACTTATGTGAACTGTTTATATATTTTGGATATTAACTCCTTGTCAGCCACATCATTTGCACATATTCTCTCCTGTTCAGTAAGTTGCCTTCATTTTGTCAGTTGTTTCCTTTGCTGTGCAGAAGTTTTAAGTTTAATTAGGTACCATTTCTTTATTTTTGCTTTTACTTCCTTTTCTTTAGGACCCAGATGCAAAAAAATATCACTATGATTTATGTCAAAGAATGTTCTGCCTATGTTTTCTTCTAGGAGTTTTACAGTTTCTGGTCTTGCATTCAGGTCTTTATTTTGAGTGTTTTTTTTTTTATGGTGTTAGAAAATACTCTAATTTTATTTTTTTACATTTAGTTGTTCAGTTTTCTCAGCACCACTTATTGGAGACTGTCTTTTCTCCATTGTGTAGTCTTGCCTCCTTTGTCATAGATTAATTAGCCATTAGTGTGTGAGGTTACTTTTGGTCTCTCTACTGTGTTCCATTGATCTACATGTCTGTTTGTGCCAGCACAATACTGTTTTGATGACTGTAGCTTTGTAGTATAGTCTGAAGTCAGATAGCATGATTCTTCCAGCTATGTTCTTCTTTCGCAAGTGTTTTTACTCCTCACGGTCTTTTGTATTTTCATACAGATTCTAAAATTATTTGCTCTAGTTCTGTGAAAAATGCCCTGGGTATTTCTGATAGGAATTACATTTAATTTGTAGATTGCTATCAGTAAGACATTCCCATTTGAATGCAGAGTTCCAAAGAATAGCAAGAAGAGATAAGAAAGCCTTCCTCAGTGATCAACACAAAGAAATAGAGAAAAACAACAGAATGGGAAAGACTAGAGATCTCTTCAAGAAAATTAGAGATACCAAGGGGACATTTTATGCCAAGATGGGCTCGATAAAGGGCAGAAATGGTATGGACCTAACAGAGGTAGAAGATATTAAGAAGAGGTGGCAAGAATACACAGAAGAACTGTACAAAAAAGATCTTCATTACCCAGATAATCACAATGGTGTGATCACTGACCTAGAGCCAGACATCCTGGAATGTGAAGTCAAGTGGGCCTTAGAAAGCATCACTACGAACAAAGCTAGTGGAGGTGATGGAATTCCAGTTGAGCTATTTCAAATCCTGAAAGCTGATGCTATGAAAGTGCTGCACTCAATATGCCAGCAAGTTTGGAAAACTCAGCAGTGGCCACAGGACTGGAAAAGGTCAGTTTTCATTCCAATCCCAAAGAAACGCAATGCCAAAGAATGCTCAAACTACCACACAATTGCACTCATCTCACACGCTAGTAAAGTAATGCACAAAATTCTCCAAGCCAGGCTTCAGCAATATGTGAACTGTGAACTTCCAGATGTTCAAGTTGGTTTTAGAAAAAGCAGAGGAACCAGAGATCAAATTGCCAACATCCGCTGGATCATGGAAAAAGCAAGAGAGTTCCAGAAAAACATCTATTTCTGCTTTATTGACTATGCCAAAGCCTTTGACTGTGTGGATCACAATAAACTGTGGAAAATTCTGAAAGAGATGGGAATACCACACCACCTGACCTGCCTCTTGAGAAACCTGTATGCAGGTCAGGAAGCAACAGTTAGAACTGGACATGGAACAACAGACTGGTTCCAAATAGGAAAAGGAGTATGTCAGGGCTGTATAGTGTCACCCTGCTTATTTAACTTATATGCAGAGTACATCATGAGAAACGCTGGGCTGGAAGAAGCACAAGCTGGAATCAAGGTTGCTAGGAGAAATATCAATCATCTCAGATATGCAGATGACACCACCCTTATGGCAGAAAGTGAAGAGGAACTCAAAAGCCTCTTGATGAAAGTGAAAGAGGAGAGTGAAGAAGTTGGCTTCAAGCTCAACATTCAGAAAACGAAGATCGTGGCATCTGGTCCCATCACTTCATGGGAAATAGATGGGGAAACAGTGTCAGGCTTTGTTTTTTGGGGCTCCAAAATCACTGCAGATGGTGATTGCAGCCACGAAATTAAAAGACGCTTACTCCTTGGAAGGAAAGTTATGACCAACCTAGATAGCATATTCAAAAGCAGAGACATTACTTTGCCAACAAAAGTCCATCTAGTCAAGACTATGGTTTTCCCAGTAGTCATGTATGGATGTGAGAGTTGGACTGTGAAGAAAGCTTGAGTGCCAAAGAATTGATGCTTTTGAACTGTGGTGCTGGAGAAGACTCTTGCGAGTCCCTTGGACTGCAAGGAGATCCAACCAGTCCATCTTAAAGGAGACCAGTCCTGGGTGTTCATCGGAATAATTGATGCTGAGGCTGAAATGCCAATACTTTAGCCACTCATGCAAAGAGTTGACTCATTGGAAAAGACCCTGATGCTGGGAGGGATTGGGGGCAGGAGGAGAAGGGGACAACAGAGGATAAGATGGCTGGATGACATCACCGACTTGATGCACATGAGTTTCAGTGAACTCCGGGAGTTGGTGATAGATAGGGAGGCCTGACGTGCTGCGATTCATGGGGTTGCAAAGAGTCAGACACGACTGAGCGACTGAACTGATGAGTAGTGTAGTCATTTTAGTAGTCTTAATTCTTCTAACCCATGCTGCTGCTGCTGCTGCTCCTGCTGTCGCTTCAGTCGTGTCCAACTCTGTGCAACCCCATAGACGGCAGCCCACCAGGCTTTGCCATCCCTCGGATTCTCCCAGCAAGAACACTGGAGTGGGTTTCATTTCCTTCTCCAGTGCATGAAAGTGAAAAGTGAAAGTGAAGTTGTTCAGTCATGTCTGACTCTTAGGGACCCTATGGACTGCAGCCTACCAGACTCCTCCATCCATGGGATTTTCCAGGCAAGAATACTGGGGTGGGTTGCCATTGCCTTCTCCAGTCTAACCCATGAGCATAGTATATCTTTCCATCTATTTATGGCATCTTCAATTTCTTTCATAAACAGTAGTATATTAACACAGTGGAAAACTATTCAGCAATAAAAAGGAATGGGCTAATGATATACAGTAATATGGGTGAATCTCAGAAACATTTTGCTGAGTGAAAGAGGTTTTATGAGTATATATTAAGTTAAGGAAGAGCTGCAGCTAATCTGTGGTGGAAAAAGTGAGGACAGTGGGCAGCTGGGAGTGGGGACTCACTGAAGAAGAGGCTGAAGGAACTTATCTTGAGTATTGATGATGTCCTATACCTTTATAGGAATTAGAGTTGCATAGATACATGCTCTTGTTGAAATTCAGTGAAAATACATGTAAGATTTGTATCTTCTATTGTATGAAAATTTTGCTAAAACCTGTAAACAGATATTGAATTCTTGTTAGTAATATGCATATTAAAGTATTTAAGGGGAAGTACACTGATATCTGCATGTTGCTTTAAAACAGATAAAAAAATAAGATTGATCAATGAATAAATAGGTAGCAAAATATTAATGGAAGAATCTAAGTAATGAACATCTGCCTGGTTACTGTAATGTTCTTTCATGTTTTCTGTACTTTTGAAATCTTCCATTATAGAATACTAAGAAGGCAAAAAGGATTTAATATCCTCAAAAGCAGTTACTTCCTTATTTACTCCACAGAGGGAAGCAACATAAGCAGTAACCCCTGAAAGTTAAGCTGCTTATTATGTTTCTGGCTGGATATAAGTTTTCACAAAACTAATATGAAACACTACTGAATTTCTTTATATTACAGTGTTATTTTATTTATATATGTCACTGAGAAATCATTTATCTAATCTTACCTCATCATTTCAGAGTGTGGTAGGTTTATAAGGTCTTAATGGGATAATTGTCATTACTTTCAGTATTGGAAAAATTTCTTCCTACTTCTGTCCTGAGAATTTATTTGAGGTTCTATCACAATTTATAAGAAGCAAGTGTATGAAAGAATATTTGTTGAAATTTCTGTATAATCGTGTGGATTAAAATGAACTAGAAAAGTAAATTACAGCTTTTTCTCCTCAGTAATTTATTTAAATTCTGATGAATGCAGCTGGTTTTGCACATATGTTAGCTGTACAGACTGGAAAAAAGGAATCTATAACCTGCTGTAGATTTTGCCTGGCTTCAGTTTTCCTTGAGTTTATTGGAATAATTCTGAGGGTAAGATGGAGAATAAAAGATGATTATAAACACTTAATTAATTTTGGTTGATTTAATGTTAACTCTCAATATTACTCAGTTGCCACAGATATATATATTTTTTTTATATAAACAGTATCTCTACATTCCATTCAAAATACATGTAACAAATAATTCAAGATTTTAAGTTTACAGAAAAGAATCTGATGGCAAATTGCCTAATACAGGGTCACAGCATAAATTACATAGCATAGAGTCAGAGTTTAAAATTACATATTTCTCACATATCAATTTTCCTTCTGGAATAATTTCTTTTGCTAATTTATTATGCTTCATAGTTGAATGTATTTGATTCAACTCATTGAATATGCACTCCTTCAAAAGAGTATTATATTGTCGTTTGCAGTATTCAAGAAATAAGATAGACTTAATGCATGTGCCTCAGTATTGTGAGAGTAATTATCAATCTCTCTCTGAAAAGCAGTTCAATCCTTTCTTTTAAAAGGTGGGGAGGGGAGGGTCTCATTACGGATTTTAAGCTAGTAGAGTAACAGTGATATTGTCTGCTTCTCTCAGAAATCACCAGGAAAAAAATTAGAGGATGAACAAGAAAGAAAAATGCAGACTCCATCTTCAATAAGAGTAGAAAATCAACAGTAGTAATAACACATCACAATTTAAGGGTTACCAAATGCAATAAAACTTGAATGTTTGAGGCAAATGATGAGACAGAATGCGATGTTTGAAGATCTCAGTGACAGCCAGTCTGATTCACCTTCCCTGCGTTCTAGACGTGGTATATCACAGACTGTAACTTTCATATTCACACATAGTCACATTTGCCTTACATATTGAACCATTGTGGTGCACATTTGTTAAAACAAAAAAGGAAAAACCAGTCTCATGGCCTGTGGGTTATTTTGGTCTTGTACAGATCCAGTTCTTTACATTTCAAACTGACTGATATAAAATATAGTTGTATATCAGAATTAATGTATTAAATTATTCTCAGAATCATGTATGTCCAGATTGTTCATGTAAGTTTCAGAGAAGAAGTATCACCATGTAATATTACTTAGCCTAGAAAGTAAAGTAGGCATGATTAAACTACATTAATCTCTTAATAACAAGCTAGGAAAAACTTATAACCTTGGTTTTCTTCTTGATCATGGTACTGACATTGAGAAAATATTGCTTCTGTGTTTTCAATCAAAATGTACTTTGAATGTTAGTTCTGCTTAATTGTAAGTGGGCCAGGTCAATAATAAAGAGACATCAACTTCTTTGTATTCAAAAATAAATAAGTAAATAAATGGCAATTGAAAAATATTTCTGATTAATGAAAAAAAGTTGATGAAACTTGTAATAAAATGTAGTGTCTTGAATGATAATTTCTAAAAGTTAATCCTGCAAGTGCTTTGATCAAACTAGAACTCAAAGCAGAGATAGGTCAAGGAAGGGTTAGTGCAAAACGTGAAGTTTAGCTAAAGGAACTCGAAAGTAAGTGAAAGGAAAAGTGGTCAATGAAGGGTGTATAGGAAGCAGGAAAAAGGAGACCCTTTTGGAAAACGCAGTAAGGTACGTTACAGATGGTAAAATAGGGAAAATGGGCAAAATGAAATGGAAATTAACGACGTCTAAAAGGAATTGAGAGCCAGTGTTAGATGTGGCACATGGATAAAGGGGAATAATTCTCCTTGAAAAATAAAACTCAGATAAAGCAATATAATGTTTACAGATACTTTCAAAGAAACTGCTCAGAAACAAATGCAGATTTGAATCTGTAGATTGACAGGGCACATCATGAGCCAGAGAGAATTTACAGAGAACAGTTAACATTGAGGTACAAACTAAGTAGCATTATTGAACTGCAAAATATTTTAAAATAACTGCAGAATAAAAGAATA
Source organism: Budorcas taxicolor (assembly GCF_023091745.1). NCBI lineage: Eukaryota > Metazoa > Chordata > Mammalia > Artiodactyla > Bovidae > Budorcas > Budorcas taxicolor. The sequence goes on from NC_068928.1 coordinate 9,790,289, forward strand.
AATATGATGGGGAAAAAGATTCAAATTGGCTCCCAAATTCTTCTCTGAAAAGTTCAGTGTCAGAAGACAGTAGAGCAAGGTCTGTTAAGTCTTCAAGGACAAAAAGTGTGATGCAAGAATGTTGTATGTAGTCAAACTGTTCAGGTGAAAAGGCAACAGATGTTTTTAAACATGCAAAAACTCAGAAAATATAATTTCTGTAATGTCTTTTTGAGAAATTACTGGAGGACACACTGTAGCTAACCAAGTGTTGAAAATATAGTGAAAGACCTGATATGAGCATTAAATCCATAGGATTTATGGGGGGCTTACTATCCTAGGGCAGAATTTATATATTATAATCACTGATACTGTAGATATTATGTGATTCAAAAGAACGAAGGATACTCGAGGGAGTTGAAAGTGATAAAACTACAGAGGATGTACTCTCACAAAATCTAAAAACCAAGTTAATAAAAGAAGACAAGGGATCTAGACAGTGGGAAACTGAACACAGAAGAGCACGATAAGAGAATCCCAGGGTGCCGTTTGTACAAGACTATAGTGTCCAGGGTGTTTTCCAGGAAAGAAAAACAGGAGCTGGTTTGCTTGAACATCTGGAAAATATCATTGAATCATGTGCCAGAGTGGTGTTGGAGCATTTGGGGAAAAAAATTATTGGTAGGTATGTTGAAAAGAAAGCAAATGGAGAAAAAAAAAAATGAAGCAGTTATCAACCCTAGGGTGAAAAAGTAGTATAAGAAGGGAGTTATGGTCTTAGTATATGCTTCAGAAATTCACACTATGTGTATATCTGGAATTTTTAAAAACTTACTGATTTAACCAAATATCTGTGGAAAGGGGAGTTGTGTGTGTGAGGAGAATAAGTAAATCTTCATTATGAAGGAAAGATACAGATAATTGATAAGTCAAGAACTAACACCTCTTCTACCATGGGAAGAATATATGTGCTATCTAGTATTGATAAATAAAGAAATATGAGTATAAACATTTTTTAGAAATATGGAAACAGCAGAATGACTAGGCTGGTAGTCTCTGCAGCATAGAAGTCAGTGGGTAAGGGTTTTCTGTCTTTCATCATGACTCTTTTTAGTTCAATTTTACTTTAAAAAGTTTATGTATGATTACAATATTTTATTTAAAATTAAAGTAGTTTAGACTTCCCTGGTGGCTCAGATGGTAAAGCATCTGCCTACAATGCGGGAGACCTGGGTTCGATCTCTGGGTTGGGAAGATCTCCTGGAGAAGGAAATGGCAGCCTACTCCAGTATCCTTGCTGGAAAATCCCATGGACAGAGGAGCCTGGCATGCTACAGTCCATGGGGTCGCAAAGAGTCGGGACACGACTGAGTGACTTCACTTCTAAAGTAATTTAACAAATAATGGATTATGCACAGTGTAAACAAAAAGGGATGTAATAATATTCTTTGAAGCATTGTTTATGGTATTAAAAATTATAAATAATCCTCAATACAGACAGTCTGTAGCAGCTTAAAATAATTTTTCTATTTGTGTGTGTTCACCGGCATGGAAAATTCTGTAAAATATATTGCTAAGGGAAAAATACATTTTGTAATAGTACATATATAGTTTCACTTATATTACAATAAATTCAAAACAAAGCTATATTTTTCTATTTGTCTATCAACGCTTAGAAAAAAATCTAGAAGGATGTAGCAAACTGATTACTTTTACCTTTAATTTTTACTTTAAATACATAAGTATTCTTTGATTTTTTTTTTAAACAAGGATGTGGTATGTGTTACATCTTAATTAAATAAATAAAGACATAAGCTATGTTCATGAAAAATTAGGTTAAAGGACTGGAATTCAGAAAATATGTTTATTGTAGTCACCATGTTGTTGATAAACTATATAACTTTTAGCAGGTTATCTTATATCTCTGTTTTATTTATTTATTTATGGCTGCACTAGGTCTGCGTTGCTGTGTGGGCCTTTTTCTAGTAGCAGAGAGTGGAGGCTCCTCTCTAGTTGGGGTGAGTGGGTTTCTGTTGCAGTGGCTTCTCTTGTTGTGGAGCGCGGGTTCTGGGGCTTGTGGGCTTCCGTAGTTGAAGTACATGGGCTCTAGAGTACAGGCTTGATAGTTGTGGTGCATGGGCTCAGCTGCTGTGTGGCATGTGGACTCTTCCCAGATCAAGGATTCAGCCTGTGTCTCCTGCATTGGCAGGAGCCACCAGGGCAGCCGTCTCTGCTTTCTTAATAGAAGCTTTACTATTATCATGTGTTCCTGGGATAAACAGTTAACTATTAGAGGCTTATAATATAGCTTTCAAGACTTTGCAACTGGATTTTAAATGTGGCTCTACTATTAAACTCTCTAATCATCAGTTTCTTCAGTTAGGAATTTCAGAAACACCTTGTTTCACAGTGCTACTGTGAGAATTAAACAAGGTGAAAGATGTAAAGAATTTAGTACATTAGCTGGTAAGTAGTAAGAGCTCAAAAGATTGTAGCTACTTTTATCATTTTTTGTGAAAAATAGATATTTTGTTATATCAATATTGCACTCAAAATGTAGATGTCATAGCTTATTACCTAAAGTAATATCTAGAAATAGTAATGTGTAATGTTAGAATCATTAAATAGGGTTCTATTTCTGGTTATGTCTCAAAGAATAATTGTGTTTCATTTTAGTAAAGTCCCTGGTCTTTAATAAAATGAAGATCATGGCATCTGGTCCCATCACTTCAAGGCGAATGGATGGGGAAAAAGTGGAAACAGTGACAGATTTTATTTTCTTGAGCTCCAGAATCTCTGCAGACAGTGACTGAAGCCATGAAATTAAAAGATGCTTGCTCCTTAGAAGAAAAGCTTTGACAAACCTAGATAGCATATTATAAAAAAGAGATAACTTTGCCAACAAAGGTCCATATAGTCAAAGCTATGGTTTTTCCGATAGTCATGTACAGATGTGAGAGTTGGACCATAAGGGAGGCTGAGTACTGAAGAACTGATACTTTCAAACAGTGGTGCTGGAGAAGACTCTTGAGAATCCTTTGGACTGTGTGGAGATCAAACCAGTCAGTCCTAAAGGAAATCACTGGAAGGACTGATGCTGAAGCTGAAGCTCCAATACTTTGGCCACCTGATACGAAGAGCCAACTCATTGGAAAAAGACCCTGATACTGGGAAAGGTTGAGGGCAGGAGGAGAGGGGGGTTGGTGACAGAAGATGAGATGGTTGGATGGCATCACTGACTCAATGGACATGAATCTGAGTAAACTCTGAGAGAGAGTGGAAGACAGAGAAGCCTGGCGTGCTACAGTTCATCGGGTCTCAAAGAGTCAGACACAATTTAGCTGTTGAACAACAGCCCAAATTTTCTTTAATTTGAGCAAACTCTAGGAGGTAGTGGAGGACAGAGGAGCCTGGCGTGCTGTGTGCAGTCCATGAGGTGACAAAGAGTAGGACATGATTGAACAACTGAACAGCAGCAATAAATATATATTGTTGGATATATAATGTGTTTTTTGGTTTCAGGTATACAATAGAGATTTGACATTTGCATGCCTTATGAAATGATCACCACATTAAGTGTAGTACCTTAATTTATCCCTATGCAAAGTTATTATGATACTGTTGAACCATGTTCCTTATCTTTGTATTACATCACCATGGCTTATTTATAACTGAAGGATTTTTTTTTACCTCTTTATCTCCTCCATCTATCTTTTTAAGCAGCCCCAACCTTCTCCTCCCCTCTGGTAACCACCTGTTTGTTCTCTGTATCAATGAATCTGTTTTCTTTTTTTTAGATTGCACATATAAGTGAAATCATACAGTATTTCTGTTTGACTTCTTTCCTTAGCATAATACCCTCTACATCCATTCATGTTGTTGTAGAGGCAAAGTTTTATGGTTTTATGGCTAAGTAATACCATTCCATTGTATTAATACACTACATCTTCTTTATCTGTTCATCTTTTGACTGGCTCTTGGGTTGTTTCCATGTCTCGGCTACTATAAAAAATTTTGCAGTGAATTTTGGAGTATGTGTCTCTTCAAATTAGTACTTTTTAAAGCTATGTTCCAAGAAGGGAAATTGTTGGGTCATATGGCAGTTCTATATTTAGTTTTTTGAGGATCCATCATACAGTATTCCATCGTGGTTGTACCATTTTACAGTCCCACCAACAGTACACAAGGATTTCCTTTTCTCCACATCCTCACCAACACTTGTTATTTGTGGTCTTTTTGATGATAGCCATTCTGGCAGATGTGAGATGGTATCTTTTTGTGGTTTTGATGTATATTTCCTTGATCACTGTTGATGTTGAACATCTTTCTATGTGTCTATTGGCTGTCAGTCTGTCTTTTTTGGGAAAATGTTGATTCAGGCCCTTTGCCCATTGTCTAGTCGTGTTGTTTGGGTGTTTTTGATGTTGAGTTGTTTGGGTGCTTTGTGTACAGTAAGTCCCCTTCATGCAGACCTTTGGGTTATGAACTTTCAAAGACTGGAACATGGTCATCAGCAACTTAGTGATCCTCAGTGAGAAGCTGGAGCTAAATCTGCAAGAGCTGGATCTTCAAAGACTCATTGAACTCCTTGCTGTGCATCCTAAGTGAAGTTGCTCAGTCGTGTCCGACGCTTTACGACCCCACAGACTGTAGCCTACCAGGCTTCTCTGTCCATGAGATTTTCCAGGCAGTAGTACTGGAGTGGATTGCCATTCCCCTCCTAAGGAGCTTACTAATGAAGACCTGATTGAATTGGAGGCCCAGAGAAAGGATGAAGAGAGACAAGAAGAAGTAGCTGAAAAACTGAAGAGATTTCACAACACAGGAAATGACAAGGGGTTTTTCTTTATATGAGGAGGCACTGTTAGTTTGGGGGCACAGGACCCGAACGTAGGATGGTACACGAAGTAGCAGCCATTCAGAATGCAATCCAGGGCTACTGTGTCATCTATGACAAGAGAAAAAGAGCTTCTGTCCAGACATTGCTGGACCATTTTTTCAAGAGGGTAGATAAAGTTGAATCCAGCAAGGAACCAGAACCTGTGCCATCAGCATCAGGCATGAGTGAACTTGCACTTGCCCTTTATCTCCTCTATGTTGACAGTCCTTCAGCTCTACTCTCTCTCACCTCCTCTCCCTCCTCCAGTCAGTAACTCTTCTTTCCTATTCACTTGATGCCAGCCCCTTTATGCTGGTTGTTGTACTGTATTACTGTACAGTATAATTTTTAATCTTAAGATTAAAAATGTTTATTTTGTGTGTTTATTTTTATGTATTATTTGTGTGAAAAATATTATAAGCCCATTATAGTAAATTGCTATATAACCAATTGTGTTGGTTGGATAGCTTGGTTGGTTTTAGGAGCAAATTTGACTTACAAACATCCTCTCAGAATGGAACTTGTTTGTATGTAGGGGACTTAACTATATTTTGGATAGTAACCCATTATTGAATATATCATTAGCAAGTATCTTTTCCCATTCAGAAGGCTGCCTTTTCATTTTGCATCCTTCACTGTACAAAAACTTTTTCGTTTGATATGATCCCATTTGATGTGCTTCCCTGGTGGCTCAGAAGTTAAAGCGTCTGCCTCTAATACGGGAGACCTGGGTTCGATCCCTGGGTCGGGAAGATCCCTTGGAGAAGGAAATGGCAACCCATTCCAGTATTCTTGCCTAGAGAATCCCATGGACAGAGGAGCCTGGTGGGCTACAGTCCATGGGGTTGCAAAGAGTCGGACACGACTGAGCGACTTATGATCCCATTTGTTTATTTTTGTTTTTGCTTCCCTTGCCTGAAGACATATCCAAAAATCTATTGTTGAGACCAACGTCAAAGAGTGTACTGTCTATGTTTTCTTCTAGGAGTTTTTTGGTTTTAGATCTTATACTTACGTCTTTAATCCATTTTGAGTTTATATTTGTATATGTTTGAGGAAGTTGTTTGATTGTTTTTCATGTAGCTGTCCAATTTTCCCAGCATCATTTGTTGAACAGGCTGCTTTTCCGCCATTGTATATCCTTTTTTATCATAGGTTAACTGATTCTATAAGTATAGGTTTATTTCTGGGCTCTTTATTCTGTCCCGTTGATCTGTGTGTCTGCTCATGTCAGTACCAAACTGTTTTGATTACTGTAGCATTGTAGTACAGCTTGAAATCAGGATGTGAGATGCCTCCAGTTCTCTTCTGCTTTCTTAAGGTTGCTTTGACTATTCAAGATCTTTTATGTTTTTATACAAATATGGGGATTCTTTGTTCTAGTTCTGTGAATGCCCTTAATAATTTCATAGGGTTATCACTGAGTCTGTCGATTGCCTTGGGTGTTATGGTCATTTCAACAATATTAATCCTTCCAATCCATGAGCACAGTGTATCTTTCTGTTGGTTGGTATTGTCTTCTGTTTCTTTTATCAACATCTTATAGTTCTCAGAGTACAAGTCCTTCTCCTCCTTGGTCAGATTCGGTCTCAGGTATTTTATTATTTTTGACGTGAGTCTGGCTTAAGGTTTATCAGTTTTGTTTATCTTTTTAAAGATCCAGCTCTTAGTTTCATCCGTCTTTTCTTAGTCTCTACTTACTCCTGCTCTGATCTTTATTATTTTTTAATGTAGTTTTATTACTTATGGCTGTGCTGGGTCTTTGTTGCTGCACGGGCTTTTCTCTAATTGTCGTGAGTGGAGTCTGCTCTCCAGTTGTACGGGCTTCTCTTTGCAGTGGCTTCTCTTGTTGTAGGGCATGGGCTCTAGGTGTGAGGGCTTCCGTAGTCGCAGCACATGGGCTTGGCAGTTGGGACCCGCAGGCTCTAGAACACAGACTCAGTAGCTGTGGTACATGGGCTTAGTTGCTTCCCAGCATGTGGGATCTTCCCGGACTGGGGGATCGATTCCCTGTCTCCTGCTTTGGCAGCTGGATTCTTTACTGCTGAGCCACCAGGGAAGCTTGCGCTGATCTTTATTAGTCGTTTACCTTACTGACTTTGATTTTTCTTTGTTCTTGTAGTTTCTTTAGATGTGCGTTTGGGTTGCTTTGTTTGAGGTGTTTTTATTTCCCGAGGTGGGCTGTGCATCACTAGACCTCCTCCTCAGAGCTGCGTTGGCTGCATCCCGTAGCTTCGGAATCGCTGTGTGCCCACTTTCTTTCGTTTCCAGGTATTCAGTAGCATGTTGTTTAGATTCTACGTACTTGTTTTTCTTGGAGTTTTTTTCCTTATAGTTGATTTCCAGTTTCCTAGTGTGGTCATAAAAGAAACTTGATATGATTTCACTTTTCTTAAAGTTATTGAGATGTTTTATGGCCTACAGTGTGGTCTGTTCTGGAGACTATTTCATGTACATTTGAAAATAATAGGTATTCTGCCCATTTTGTCCTGTGTATATCTACTAACTCCTAATAGGTATATTAGATCTGATGTGTCATTAAGGCCAGTGTTTCTTTATTGATTTTCTGTCTGGATGATCTGTCCATTGATGTAAGTGGGATATTAAAGTTCTATAGTATTATTGTATTGTTCTCAGTTTCTCCCTCTATTTTGTTAATATTTGCTTTACGTATTTAGGTGCTTCTGTGTTGGATGCATATATATTTACAGTCGCTATATGGTCTTGTTGGATTGATCACCTTATCATTATGTAATGTTCTTTGTCTCTGTGACAGCTTTCTTTTAAAGTTTACTTCTTTAATATTGACTTTGCTATTCCAGCTTTCTGTTTGTTTTAATGTTCAAAATGAATTTAACTTCAAGGATATTCATTAGAACATAAATGAAAAATCTTCCCATGATTTTTAGTCTCCCATGATTTTTCTAATAGTTTATCTATTTTATTTTACATTTAGATGCTAATTCATTAGGATTTTATGTGAGATGTGTAATACAAAGGGATTTCCCCTGTTGAATAGTTCTGCTTTCCCAGCTGACATAAAATGTCTTCTGTCTCACTAGCTAAAGCCTCATTCCTACAGATACCTCTTGAGTGCCCTGGAGAGAGTGAGGTAAGCTCACCAACCTGGGCTCTTCTTCTGCAAGGTCCAGCTACCGTCATAGCCTGTGCAGAGATAGCAGGGAGCGTGCAACACCCAGAAATGCTCAGAGGCCATCAGTGTGTAGCAGGAACCCCACCTCATAGTAACCAGGCAGTGTGGGAGCCTCGAGGCACTGACCACAGGGTGAGGGCTGAGGACAGCAGCCTGCTCAGGGAGGAGAAGCTTACTGTCTTCAGCGGGTCCAGATTCTCCTGCCGCTTGCACACCTGGCTGGCTGAGTAGCTGTTCTCTGTCACAGGGTTTTTAGCTTGCTGTTCTTCTCTGCCTGCTCCCACAGGCAGTACCCTTTGTTTCTGTTCTGCCAGGATGAGAAGTAGGAGTACAGCAAACTGAACGCTGACAGGATCACCTCCTTGATAAACATGGGACTGATGTCACTGTGTTCACTTAGTGCAGCTTCCACGCCTGGCTTCAGGGAGACATCTGTTGGAGAGGAAGAGGCCTGCTGGGAGGGCTTCTGAGGCTTTTCTGGGAGTGATAAACTTACGGGGCTCTGTGTCCAGCCCTTGTCAGACCCCCAGGCTAACCGTGCTTCAGCCAGGCTTCACATCTCTCTCCAGCCTCTTTGAGTTAACAGGCGCTCCGGGGACGGACAGCCTCTTTCCAGTGTGCTTAGAGGAGAAACTATAAGAAAGAAGTGAGCCAATAAATTTGCATGCCCCAGATCCTGGGGGTTGTAAAATCATCCATGGAAATGCCACTCTTATCTGCCAGGCCTGTCAGGGGACGTGGTGTTCTCATCGCCAGCATCTGCAGCAGACGTGTTTGCTTCTCCCTCACTGACTAACGCTTTGATGGCCAGACTGCTTTCTGGAGTACTTCCAGTTTCTGACTGGTGGCTTCTGGGCTGGCCCTGGGTACAGTTTACCCTATGAGGCCGCCCAGTTCAACTTGCAGGACTCTGGCTTGGCCATTGGGTTTTCACTTGAGGTTGTTGATGGCCGTGCAGCTTCTCTCCTGTCTGCTTTACTCACGTGTGCCCTCAACCCCCCTGAGGCCTTTCTGGTGTCCTTTCTCCTGGTGCGGCTATGGCTGACCAGCCTCCCTCTTCTCAGTGAGGTGGGAGATGGAAGGCATGACCGTCAGCTCGAGTAGTCCGTGCTGATCCCCCAGCTTTGTGGAGAAGCTTTCTTTGATGAATTATTTACCACTGGGAAGACTATTTAGTGGGGAATCCAGATATACCTCTGAACAGTTTTTAATAACTGGATCAGACATTTTGAGTCCTTGCTCTGCCCTTGGAGTAATTCACAGCCACATAACAAATCACCATCCCGGGCATCTGACTCTGGCCCTTGCCTCCCTGATCCCATACCAGGGCAGTACTGCCCTGAGGGGAGGGTGCAAGGCTGCATGGCTACAGGACACAGGAGACGGGCACACAGCTCCCACAGTGTGGCAAGGTGGTAGTACCCAGCGGCCCGCCGCTGGGGCGTCTCTGTGTGTCTTTAGAAATGAGTCTCTTGTAGGCAGCATGTGTATATGAGTCTTGTTTTGTTATCCATTCAGCCACCCTGTGTCTTTTGATTGGAGCATGTCGTCTGTTTATACTTAAAATAATTCTTGATAGGTATGTACTTATACTTATTGCCATTTCATTGATTGCTTTCTTGTTTTTTAGTTCTTTGTGCCTTTCTTCTTTGCTCTCTTCTGTGATTTGATGACTATCTTTAGTGTTTTGTTTGGATTCCTTTTTCTTTTTTATATATGTGTCTTTTGTAGGTTTTTGGTTTGTGGTTACTATGAAGTTCATATTATAACAGTGTATGTCTGTGTTTATAAAGATCATCAACTTAAAATAATCAATTGTAATATATATACACTTACATATATATATCAATTTAAAATAATCATTCATTTTTTAAATGTGATGAGGGGAGTAAAAATGTAGAGTGGTTAGACTGCATTTGAACTTGAGATCATCACCTTAAAATAATCATTCATACTTAATGAGTGATTTTTTACTCCCCTCACATTTAATGTCATATTTCACATCTTATTGTTAGTTGTGACCTTTTCTTTCCTGCTTACATTTCTTTCCTTTAACATTTCTTTCAAAGCTGGTTTAATGGTGCTAAACTCTTTTAGCTTTTGTTTGTAAAACTTTTTTTTATCTCTGCTTCAAATCTGAATGATAACCTTGTCAGGTGTAGAGTATTCATGGTTGTTATATTTTCTCTTTTATCACTTTGAATATATCATGTCATTGCCTTCTGGCCTGCAAAGTGTCTGCTAAAAAGTCAGCTGATAGTCTTATGGGAATTCCTTATACCTCACTAGTTGCTTTTCTCTTTAATTTTTGCCATTTTCATTATAATGTGTCTTAGTATAAATCTCTTTGGGTTCATCTTGTTTGGACCTGGATATCTTTTTCCTGTCCCAGGTTAGGGAAGTTTTCAGGTCTTATTTCTCCAAATAATTTCTCTGCCCCTCTTTCTTTTCCTTCTGAGACATTTGTTATATGAATGTTAGTGTGCTTAATGTTTTATCAGAGGTCTCTTAGACTATCCTGCCTTTTTTTAAATTACTTTTTCTTTTTTCTATTCAGTCTGGGTGATTTCTATAATCTGTTTTCCAGACTGCTGATCCATTCCTCTGTATAATCTAATCTACCATTGATTACTTACGGTGTATTTTAAAATTTCAGTTACTGTATTCTTTAGCTCTGTTTAGCACTTCTAACTGTTGAAATTCTCACTGTTTTCATTCTTCCACATTTGGTGCGTATCCTTATGGTCATTCCCTTGAACTCTTTATTGGATAAATCACTTATCTCCACATTTAAATCTTTTTCTGAGGTTTTTGTCTTATTCCACTGTTTAAAACATATTCCTCTGTCTCCTCGTATTGCCCCAATATCTGTTTATTTCTTTGTGTTAGATTGGTCGATGATGTTTCCTGATCTCGGAAAAATGGCATTTTGTAGGAGACCCCACTGCGCGCTCTCCTCTGGTCACTAGAGTTATATGCTCTAGCTGTGCTCCCTGTGTGGGCTGCACGGGCCCTTACGCTGGGATGAGCTGACTGCTGTGGGGCACTGATAGGAAGGGCTGACCTCTAGCCTGGTTGGTGTGAGGCTGTGCTTTGTACAGTGGCTGTGGGCCAGGCCCACTGGGAGGGCAGTTTGCCTGTTCAACCCAGGAGGTGCATGGGGCTGCTGCTGACCTCCTGATTGGTGAGCCTGGGGCTCTGCTTGGCTGTCTGCATAGCCTGAGGGGTTTGGGAGTACCTGCTTTCTTGGTGGCTCAGTGGTAAAGAATCCACCTGCCAGTGCAGGAGACACGGGTTCAATCCCTCATCCAGGAAGGTCCCAAATGCTGTGGAGCAACTAAGCATGAGCACCACAGCTAGTGAACTTGTGCCCTAGAGCCCTGGAGCCGCAGCTGCTGAAGCCAAGTGCCCTAGAGCCCATGCTTGACAGCAAAAGAAGCCATGCAATGAGAAGCCCACACACCCACAACAAGAGAGTAGCCCCTGCTTGCCACAGCTAGAGAAAAGCCTGTGCAGCAGCTAAGACACAGCACAGCCAAAAATACGTAAATAAAATTATATTTTAAAAAGTGCAGCAAGCCAGTCTGAGAGTGGCAAACTTAGAAAATAAAAATACCAGTTCAGTTTTAGCTCCTATTAGAAAGCCATACATGTTTTAAATTTTTGAATATGTTATCTTTTAGTGAAAGGGGGCTAAAGACACCTATAAATGAAGTGTCAGCATAAAGCAGTTATTTGAGTTGACAGCAAAAGTGTAAATATTACCATAGTTCCTGTTTGCCAACAGTTATCACCTGTTTACTAATACTAGCCCAAGTTTCATAGCCTACATGTAAGAATTCAGCATCATGTTTTGTGGAATACTCTTGTAAAATGTATTGATTTTCTCCTTTCTTGGAACATTCATTATGAAAAGTTAGGGAATGGCTTAAACATATATAAATCAGGAAAACAGAAGCTTATTTATTCAGCAGATACTTGTTGATCACTGTGTGCCAGGCACAGATGTGGGCATTAGATATCAATGACAAAAAGAAGACCAAAGCATCTGTGGTCTGCTCAGTGCTCTGTGGTGATCTAAATGGGGAGGAAATCCGAAAAAGAGTGGATATATGCATACATATGGCTGAGTCACTTTGCTATATAGTAGAAACCAACACAACATTATAAAGCAGTTATACTCCAGCAAAAATAAATTACAAAATGCAGTCTAGTGGGAAGAAGGATAAAGTCTAAAATAAATGATAAACATAATAAATAACAAACATATATGGTATACTAAAAGTTGATAAAGTCTATGCAAAAAGAGGAAAAGACTTACAACATGGAAAAAGGAATTCCAAATGCAGGAAGAAGAGAAAGAACCATCAAATGAGATTGAGAAGACAGAATCCTGTGAGTAACATGTAGGAGAGTGTGATGTTCTGGAAACCTAGAAAAGGAAGTGCATCAAAGCAGAGGGAATAATCAGCAGTCACATGCTTCTAAGTGTGTCAGACCTGAGACTAGGCTGTAGGAGTCAGCCTCTAGAAGGTACACTGGTGATGTGGACAAGTTTCAGTAACTTGTACAATTTAAGTCCTTTTGGCCATGGAAGAGTAGTGACAGGAAAGAGTTACTGCTAAGCCGTCTTCTTTTTGTGGTCTTATGACACTGGTGCTAGTTTGATCTTTGGTGATTGTGTAACACCTAGACTGCTGTTCACAGAAAACTTAGGGTACTCTCGGCTTTGCTTGAATATCAACCTGTTGAGAGTGAACGAATGATTGTTAGAATTATACTGATAGCAACAGTAGGGAATGAAATTTCTGTTGTAAGAACCTCAAACCCAGAACTTCAGGAGCTAGTCATTTGGTAGTTAACATTATTTATATTCGGAAAAGCTCACTAAGAGAATCTGTGATGTGTGGGCATTATAGTCAGCTGACTCCAGGTGGTATTCCTAGAGGGTGTTATAGAAAGAAAGAAAATAGCTTAAAGAGGAAAAAATTCAATCCTGATTTTAACTCCATTTGGGCCACTAAGAAAAAGAATACCAAGTCTGATAGAAAATTTGCCTTCTTTATTTTAATTTAATATGTTATTCTAGATTTAGAATACATACGATTAACCTGGGAGAGGGGAATGATCAGAAATTTAGTGTTTACATGTTATCACCCTAGCAAGGGCCTACTGAGTAGACAGCACCATGATATGTGGGCTGCGATGAGGCTGCTCTAGACAAGGCTCTCTCAGAGTTAACTGATGGAAACTTCCACCTTCCAGAATTTTCATTACCTTAGGAATGCTCTGCCAAGACTGCTGAAACACAGCTGTGGGTGCTTTGCCGACGCCCACGTTGCCAATGTCAGGAAGGATATACTTTTAAACCTCTAATTTATCTAATAATGTCTTTAGTGATTTGTGTAGGTTTGGCATTGTGAGGAAAATGCTTCCTGACTTGGTTTATAGCAAGAATTCAGAGTGCAGTCTTAAAATGTGTATTGTCTTATTATGCAAGTAGAAGATACTAACAAGACAACTCAGGGAAAAGATCCGACTAAAATACTATCCTATCCATCTAACAAAACTTACCCACCCAAATATTTGAAAATAAATGAAAATTAAATATTTTATGCTAGAATAATCTTATTTGGCTATTGGTTCATGCTTTTATAACAAGATGGCAATATACAGTGCTGAAAGAGAGCCTGCTTTCATATTCAGTTCCAGTCTGACTCCTTTCCTTTTCTTTAGTGGAAAAATTGGGTTCATGTCAGCCTATAAAGTGGAGAAAAAATAATAAGCTCTTGTAAATAAACATTTTTAAAGAGGTAGGAAAAGTACTATTTTGTTTTCAATGTAAAGCTAGCCACAAATACTGAGCTTGTGCGCGGTAACTGCTGAAGCCTGCACACCCTAGAGCCCATGTTCTGCAACAAGAGAAGCCACGCAGTGAGAAGCTGGCACAGTGCAGCTAGAGAAGGCCCTTGTGCAACAACGAAGACCCAAGGCAGTGAAATATAAAACTTCATAACCAGTTGGTAACTATTATTTCATATGATGTTTATGGAATAGGCATGTCTCTTTAAGAAAACAATATGTAAAATCTGAGGGATTCTTCCCTTAACTGGTAGATTCACTGCAAGGATTGATTGCATTTATCAAAACAAATATACATTCAGCTTTTAACAAGACACCTGGTACATAAAGGAGAGTATCCCCATATTGCTTACAAAAGGAATATATAGAATTTATTTCCATTCTGCTTGGTGTATGTATGTAAAAACATTTGTTTGGATCTGAAATGTGTTAATTTATACATTTAAATTGCCTTTGTTTTATCTTTGAAATTCACAACCTTATTGGAATAGAATTATAGAATTAGAATTTTAAACCTGAAAGAGACTTCACAGTCATGTTATTTCAGTTTCTTAATTTTTCTATTGAGGAACTAAAATCCAGAGAATTTAAGCATCTTTTCTCAGGTTACCCAGCTAGAACTAGAACCAAGCTTTCTAACTCCTCATATTTCTGCTAAGACCTCTCTCCAACAAATGAAAGTGAAAGTTGCTCAGTCGTGTCTGACTCTTTGCGACCCCATGGACTATACAGTCCTTGGAATTCTCCAGATCAGAATACTGAGTGAATAGCAATTAAAGGATAAATTGGCAGAAATTTTAGGTCTTGCTTATGTGCAACTGTTTATGTCCAGGCTTCAAAGTCAGTAGTGATCCCTAATTATTCTTCGTCTTTTAAAAAAATTCCTGCAAGCACTTTAGGTGAAAGGAATGCTCTGGATTCTTCTGTGACTTGGTCCTGTGATGAAATCTAAGGAATCATTGCTGATCTAGAGCATAAGAAATGAGCATACTCAGAACAGACGTTTTGCTTCTTTGTGCTCCACTGATTATGATGGTGATTTGAGTAGTTCCCATGATTGTCTTGCTTCTCAGGTGGCTCAGCAGTAAAGAATCTGCCTACCAACACAGGAGACACAGGAGATGCATGTTTGATTCCCTGGGTCGGGAAGATCCCCTGCAGAAGGAAACGGCGACCCACTTCGGTATTCTTACCGAAAAATCCCGTGGACAGAGGAGCCTGGTGGGCTATAATCCATAGGGTCACAAAGAGTCAGACATGACTGAGCTACTGAGCATGCGCACGTGATGACTCTCTTAGTCTATTTGGGCTGCTTTAACAAAGTACTGGAGACTGGAAGGCTTATAAGCAACAAAAATTTATTTCTTACACATCTGGAGGCTGGGAAATTCAGGACGAAAGCATGGGCAGATTCAGTGTCTAGTGAGGGCATTGCTCTCTGGCGTAGAGATAACTGTATTTTCCTTGTGTCCTCACGCTGGTGGAAGGGGCAAGGGAACTCTCTAGGATTTCTTTTTCATAAGGGCACTAATCTTATTCACAAGGGATCCATCCTCATCACTTAATTACCTCCCAAAGGTTCTACCTCCAAATACCATTACTTTGGGAATTAGAATTTCAGCATATGAATTTAGGGCGGGGAGACAAACTTTTAGTCCATAAAAATACTTAACATCTGCCTCATCCTTAAATACTACTTCCAGATATTCTGTATGGCTTTTTAAAAGACCAATTTGGAGAAAGGCTGATTAAAATAAAATAGTATAAACATTGATAAGTACTGAACTGTTGAAGGTCAGTAAATACAGTTGTATTTTTATAGTTCAAAATCTTATACCAAGCATGTTTGGGGCTGTGGTTATTTCTGAAATCGAATTGAGGAGTTAACATTGACCTACTCAGATAAATAGTTTGAGGATAAAGATGATACTAGCCAATATGAGCAACAGGGAAAACTGTGAATCTATGTTTTATTTTTGTGTGTCTGAAGAGAGTGAAAGTGAGAGAGAATAGCACTGAAACATGTATATTATCACATGTGAAACAGATCGCCAGTCCAGGTTCGATGCATGAGACAAGGTGCTCAGGGCTGGTGCACTGGGATGACCCTGAGGGATGGATGGGGAGGGAGGTGGGAGGGGAGTTCAGGATGGGGAACACATGTACACCCGTGGCGGATTCATGTCAATGAATGGCAAAACCAATACACTATTGTAAAGTAATTAGCCTCCAATTAAAATAAATAAATAAATAATATTATCTTTTTAAAAAAAAAGTGAAAGTGGGTAGCCTTTCCCTTCTCCAGGGGATCTTCCCAATCCAGGGATTGAACCCAAGTCTCCCACATTGCAGGCAGATTCTTTACCAGCTGAGCCACAAGGGAAGCCCAAGAATACTGGAGTGGGTAGCCTATCCCTTCTCCAGTGGATCTGTCTTCTTGACCCAGGAATGGAACCGGGGTCTCCTGAATTGCAGGCAGATTCTTTACCAACTGAGCTATTTAGAGCTTTGTTTGCAGAGTTCAGTTTATGAAACTTAATAGAGCTGGATTTCTGCTTCGCAATATATAATGTTGAAAAAGTCAGTACACAGAGAAATCCAAATATGCATTTATGTATTGATTGACAGATAACTTCAATGAAGTGAAACCTCTTCCTTCTTTTTCTTTTTGTTTGCTGATACACATGATCTGGAGATCCTAGTTCCCTGACCAGGGATTGAAACCAGGCCCTCAACTTTGCCTTCAACAGTGGAGCACGAGGTCCTCTGGACCTCCAGGGGATTCCCATGAATTGGAATTATGTATGTGATGAAGCTTAAAAATTAACCAGACCCCCAATTAATGATATTTCAACATTGTTCAAAAAGTGATTATGTATATATCTTGTATATGATTTAGACATGAAATAGAAAGGATTTTATTTTTATCTATGAATAAATTTGTGCTTTGATTCTCAGAACAAGAAAGTAACAAATTGAAATGTATGAAGACATATATCCTTTGTTTGCAGGATGTGAATTGATTGAGATAGAAATGGTGAGCACTTCAGAAATATCTGTTAATATAAGTAGATAGCAAAAGAGAGGACTTCCCTGCTGGTCCAGTGGTTAAGAATCCACCTTGCAATGCAAGGGACGCAGGTTCAATCCCTGGTTGGAGAACTAAGAGCCCACGTGCTATGGAGCCACTAAGCCCATGCGCCACAACTAGAGAGTCCACACACCACAGAGAAAGATCCTGCAAGCTGAAAGCAAGACCCAACACACTCAAATTAAGTAATTAATTTTTAAAATAGCAAAAGAGTGTTCTTTGACTGGGTCTGAAGGGCCTTAAGATTAATTTGATATTAAAAGAGCCAGTCCCCCAAAATGACACACACTGCAAAAGTTACAAATTTTCTAACCATACTTTTCTTCAGCAATGTTCTCAACTTAATAACATTTGAAACCCCAGTTCCCCAGATTGCCTTGATTATTGGCCTTCCTCTGTTATTTGCTATATAATACATTTGCCAAACTTTAAAATTCTAAAGCCTTCTGTGTTTGGTTCTTTCAAATATTGTATGAGGAAATGTTGGTTTGCTATGTTATTATCATATTAGTTGCTCTTGGTAGTTCTCTTAAAGATGACAGGCTTTAATGATAAGCTTTTATTTGAGTTGATCAGATTTTTTCTGATGTGACTATGTTTTAAAATATATTTGCAATTCTGATTTTTCAGAAATAATCACTTTCATTTCAGAATCAAAACCATAAGAACTTATTCATGCTAAGTGTTACAGCTTTTTGACATGTCGGAATAGCTGATGTGGGTGAGGTGTCTAGCTTGATGTTTTATATCTAGGTATTAGTCAGCTAATCTTCTTCCCTACTTCACTGAAAATATTTTCATTCTGTCTGACAAAAAGTAAAAAATTGCATTAACTGTGTCTAAAAATGTATTGCAGGTGACACATAAATGAGACTAATGGTTCTTGCTTTATTCTGTGAAGTTTTCACATTCTTACCTTTAGTGAACCAAGATCCAGATAGTTTAATAACTATAAAGAAAAGATATCCTTTTGGGGTGAACTCTAGGAAATGATTGCAATCAAGATTTTCAGATTTTTTAAAACATAAATTTTAAAATAGCCAAAGGACCAAGTAAATGTTATAAATATCTAAGAGTCCATTTAGGCAAAATATCTAAATGTATCCAGTTAATCAAACTAAAGCATGATGAAAGGTAAAGACAAGCAATGCTGACAAAGAGTTTATATCTGTGAAGGAAGATTTGACTCATCAAGAAAAATCAGATAAGCATGAAAGGATAATTGGTAATACTGTTTATAAAGCATGTGTGTTTCAGGGAAAGTCATCAATTTATTTCATAATTGTTAAAATGCAGTAACTCAATTTTTTTCATCATAATCAGGATTCAGTATATACTTCCCTAATATATATCTGGAATACTTAGCCTTACCTTCTGTAGCTTATTCTGTTTCCTTTTTTAAAACAAACTGGTTCACAATTCATAAGTTGATATAATTACTCACTAATGGATTGTAATCTACAATTTGAAAAATACTTCTTTCACTGTTTGCAGATGACATGATCCTCTACATAGAAAACCCTAAAGACTCCACCAGAAAATTACTAGAGCTAATCAATGAATATAGTAAAGTTGCAGGATATATAATCAACACACAGAAATCCCTTGCATTCCTATACACTAATAATGAGAAAGTAGAAAAAGAAATCAAGGAAACAATTCCATTCACCATTGCAACGAAAAGAATAAAATACTTAGGAATATATCTACCTAAAGAAACTAAAGACCTATATATAGGAAACTATAAAACACTGATGAAAGAAATCAAAGAGGACACTAATAGATGGAAAAATATACCATGTTCATGGATCGGAAGGATCAATATAGTGAAAATGAGTATACTACCCAAAGCAATTTACAAATTCAATGCAATCCCTATCAAGCTACCAGTGATATTTTCACAGAACTAGAACAAATAATTTCAAGATTTGTATGGAAATACAAAAAACCTCGAATAGCCAAAGCAATCTTGAGAAAGAAGAATGGAACTGGAGGAATCAACTTGCCTGACTTCAGGCTCTACTACAAAGCCACAGTCATCAAGACAGTATGGTACTGGCACAAAGACAGAAATATAGATCAATGGAACAAAATAGAAAGCCCAGAAATAAATCCACACACATATGGACACCTTATCTTTGACAAAGGAGGCAAGAATATACAATGGAGTAAAGACAATCTCTTTAACAAGTGGTGCTGGGAAAACTGGTCAACCACTTGTAAAAGAATGAAACTAGATCACTTTCTAACACCACACACGAAAATAAACTCAAAATGGATTAAAGATCTAAATGTAAGACCAGAAACTATAAAACCCCTAGAGGAGAACATAGGGAAAACACTCTCCGACATAAATCACAGCAGGATCCTCTATGATCCACCTCCCAGAATTCTGGAAATAAAAGCAAAAATAAACAAATGGGATCTAATTAAAATTAAAAGCTTCTGCACAACAAAGGAAACTATAAGCAAGGTGAAAAGACAGCCTTCAGAATGGGAGGAAATAATAGCAAATGAAACAACAGACAAACAACTAATCTCAAAAATATACAAGTAACTTATGCAGCTCAATTCCAGAAAAATAAACGACCCAATCAAAAAATGGGCCAAAGAACTAAATAGACATTTCTCCAAAGAAGACATACGGATGGCTAACAAACACATGGAAAGATGCTCAACATCACTCATTATTAGAGAAATGCAAATCAAAACCACAATGAGGTACCACTTCACACCAGTCAGAATGGCTGCGATCCAAAAATCTGCAAGCAATAAATGCTGGAGAGGGTGTGGAGAAAAGGGAACCCTCTTACACTGTTGGTGGGAATGCAAACTAGTACAACCACTAACAGTGGTTAGTGTGGAGATTCCTTAAAAAATTGCAAATAGAACTGCCATATGACCCAGCAATCCCACTGCTGGGCATACACACCGAGGAAACCAGAATTGAAAGAGACACGTGTACCCCAATGTTCATCGCAGCACTGTTTATAATAGCCAGGACATGGAAACAACCTAGATGTCCATCAGCAGATGAATGGATAAGAAAGCTGTGGTACATATACACAATGGAGTATTACTCAGCCGTTAAAAAGAATACATTTGAATCAGTTCTGATGAGATGGATGAAACTGGAGCCGATTATACAGAGTGAAGTAAGCCAGAAAGAAAAACACCAATACAGTATACTAACACATATATATGGAATTTAGAAAGATGGCAATGATGACCCTGTATGCAAGACAGCAAAAAAGACACAGATGTGTATAGCGGACTTTTGGACTCAGAGGGAGAGGGAGAGGGTGGGATGATTTGGGAGAATGGCATTGAAACATGTATACTATCATGTAAGAATCGAATCGCCAGCCTGTGTCCAATGCAGGATACAGCATGCTTGGGGCTGGTGCACGGGGATGACCCAGAGGGATGTTGTGGGGAGGGAGGTGGGAGGGGGGTTCATGTTTGGGAACGCATGTACACCCATGGTGGATTCATGGCAATGTATGGCAAAACCAATACAGTATTGTAAAGTAAAATAAAGTTAAAATAAAAATTAAAAAAAAAAAGAAAGCTGGAAAAAAAAAAAGAAAAATACTGATGAATGATAAAATTTTCAAAGTTGTTCTTGGGGACTTAGGATATGAACTTTGCCATATTGTCTGTTTCTAAGCCACTCACTTTCTTGGTCCTACCTAAACCTTGCTATAAAAATTGCACCAGCTCCAAAATCATATATGCAAGTATCTTGTTCTCAGACTACAGCATTCTTTCCTTTTAGATTATATGTCCAAGTATTCCCACTATAATTCTTTAATTGCATTTGGACCACATTGATCTACAAGTCATATCTGTTCTTTCCTTCTTAGCCAACCTAGAGGCCATGGTCTAACATTGTAATCATATCCTTTAAAAGTTGCTCAACTTCCATATCTGTGCTTAATAGTACTCCCCTTGCAAAACTTCAAATCTTGATGAACTAGAGTTCTTTTTACCCACACATGTTATATATGGCACATGAACACAGGTAGAGAAATTACCTATTCTGTGATTATAGAAGCAGAAGGACTGATTTAATTTAAAAAGTGTCTCAAACTTCAAACGGTCTCTTAGCACTGTTGAATGATATTTCACATTTGCTTTCTCTTCATCCCTTCTGCCCACATGCTTTCTGCTGTCACCACTCGGTTGATGATCTAACCTAGTGGTTCTCAGAGTGTGGTTTCCAGACTAGCAGCATAAGCATCAGCTGGGAACATGCTGCTGCTGTTTAGTCACCAAGCCGTGTCCGACTCTGTGACCTCATAAACAGCAGCACACCAGGCTTCCCTGTCTGTCACCATCTCCCAGAGCTGGCTCAAACTCATGTCCATTGAGTCGGTGATGCCATCCAGCCACCTCATCCACTGTTCTCCCTCTCTCCTCCTGCCTTCAGTCTTTCCCAGCATCAGGATCTTTTCCAATGAGTCAGCTCTTCTCATCGGTGGCCAAGTATTGGAGCTTTAGCATCAGTCCTTCTGGTGAATATTCAGGGTTGATTTCCTTTAGGATTGACTGGTTTGATCTCCTTGCTGTCCTAGGGACTCTGCAAGGGTCTTCTCCAGCACCACAACATGTTAGAAAAGAAAATCCTCAAGCCCTGCTCCAGGCCTCCTGAGTCAGAAACTGAGGATGGGGCCCAAAAATCTGTATTTTAACAAGCTCTGGAGGTGATTCTGATCCATGCAATAGTTTGAGAACTACTGATCAACCTCATACTTCGTTGAGAAACCACTCTCTAGAATGCAAGCTCTAAAGCTAGGGAGTTCTGTCTTTTTTGGTTATGTATATCCTGAGCATGAACAGTGCCTCCCACACTGTAAGCCTCGATAAGTTATGGTGGATTCAAACCGTTAGATGGGAATTCTCTTATTTTCCTGCTAAGAAATCTGGAAACCTACCTGCGTCTGTATCTGT
Source organism: Budorcas taxicolor (assembly GCF_023091745.1). Classification (NCBI taxonomy): domain Eukaryota; kingdom Metazoa; phylum Chordata; class Mammalia; order Artiodactyla; family Bovidae; genus Budorcas; species Budorcas taxicolor. The sequence goes on from NC_068928.1 coordinate 9,812,207, forward strand.
TTTCTTCTTTCCTTTTCCAGTTAAGGGAATGTGCCACATCCTATCAGGTCAGGGTTTCCATGTCTGGATTGCCCCTCATCCATTCTTGCCTTCTCGAGAGCTCTGCTCCTTTGGTCACGCCCTCTCTCCCGCAGTATCTCAGTCTTTCATTTTGGATGACTTCATTTAGTATGCGGTCATACTCCACAGCATTCTAAAACAGCAGACTTCCCCTGGCCCAGGTCCCCTTTAAGTTACCACCCCATTCCCTCCATTGTCACACCTCCTTGCCCCTCCTTTACTAACCCATTCTAATCTGATTTTCACTTCCACTATTCAGTGGTTCTTAACAAAGTCAGTGATTTTTCCAAATGTCTTTATTGAGGTGTAATTCACATACCATGAAAGTTATTCATTTAAAGTATACGATTCAGTGGTTTTAGTATATTCAGAATGGTTTAACCATCACTATAATCTACGATTTTGAATCTTAAGACTGTATTTCTGTATTTGAATAAATATTTTTTCCGATGTTCTTTTTTTTTTTTCGGATGTTCTAAAACCATAGATTAGAGTGATGGTTAAACCATTCTGAATATACTGAAACCACTATTTGGCTGCGTTGAGTCGATCTTAGTTGCGGTGCGCCGGGTCTCTAGTGCACTCGGGCTCGGTGGTTGCAACACACAGACTTAATTGCGCTGCAGCATGTGGTATCGTAGTTCCCCGACCCGGGTTTGAATCTTAGTTCTCTGCATTGGAAGGCTCTGATTCCTAACCACTGGACCACCAGGGAAGTCCCTAGAACGTTTTTATCACCCCCAAAAGAAACCCCCTACCCATTCGCAGTAGTTCCCGTCTCACCTCGTCCTCAGCCCTAGGTTACCACTACTCTACTGTTTCTATAGATTCTTCAATTCTGAACTTTGCATATAGTGGAATGTTACAATATGTGGTTTTTTGTGACCACGTTCTGTCATTTCCTGTAATGTTTTCAAGTTTCATCTACATTGTATTAACACTATGCATATACTAATACTTCATCCTTTTCTGGCTGATGAATATACTACCTATTTTATTTATCTGTAATAAGTTGATGAACATTTGGTTGTTTATGCTTTTTGGCTATTATGAATAATACTGTTATGAGCATTCATGTATAAGTTTTTGTGTGGATGTGTATTTTCATTTCTTTGGGGTTTTTTGGGGGTAATATTTACTTATTTGGCTGCACTGGTGGTTCTTAGTTGGAGCACATGGGATCTCTGTTCTTCATTATGGCATGCAGAATCTTTAGTACGGCATGTGAGGTTTAGTTCCTGAACCAGGTATCAAACCCGGGCCCCCTGCACTGGGAGCGTGGGATCTTAGCCATGGGCCACCAGGGAAGGCCTTATTTTCACTCCTTTTGGATATATACCTATGAGTGAAATTGCTGGTCCATTTAGTAACTTTATGTTTAACATTTTAAGAACTGCCAAAAGCACCCGCATCGTTTTACATTCCTACCAGAAATATATGAGAGTTCCCGATTTTTCCACATAGTTGTCAATACTTGTTTCATTACCTGCCTTTTTAATGTCAGTTGTCATGTGGGTTGAAATGGTATCTCATTGTGGTTATTTTTCTGTGTTTATTAACCTTTAGTGATAGGTTTTATTTTTAAGCTTTTTATTTTGTATTGGGGTATAGCCGATTAACAATGTTGTGGTAGTTCAGGTGAACAGTGAAGGGACTCAGTCATACATATACGTGTATCCATTCTCCCTGAAGCCCCCCTCCCATCCAGGCTGGCACATAACATTGAGCAGAGTCCTATACAGTAGGTTTTTGTCGGTTCTCCATTTTAATATAGCAGTGTGTACATGACCTTTCTAAAGTCCCTAACTATCCCTTCCCCTCGGCAACCACAGGTTTGTTTTCTAAGTCTGTAAGTCTCTTTCTGCTTTGTAAGTAAGTTCATTTGTATATTTTCTTTTCAGATTCCACCTATAAGGGATGTCATATGATATTTCTCCTTCTCTGATTTACTTCACCTCAGTATGACACTTTCTGGGTCTATCCACGTTGCTACAAATGGCATTATTTCATTCTTTTAAATGGCTGACTAATATTCCATTGTACCACATCTTTATCCATTCCTTTGTTGATGGACATTTAGGTTGCTTCTATGTCTTGGCTACTGTAAACAGTATTGCAGTGAATCCAGTGTTTATTGTGGTTTTGGTCAGCATTTCCCTAACAACTAATTAGGTTGAGCATCTTTTCATGTGTTTACTGGCCATTTGTATATCTTCTTTGGAGCAGTACTATTCAGGTCCTTTGCCCATTTGAAAACAGCATTGTCTTTTTTATTATTAAGTTAAAAGAGTTCTTTATATATTTTGAATGCCAGCTGCTCTTCAGATATGTGATTCACAGATATTTCTACTGTTGTGTGAGTTGTCTTTTCACTTTCTTGATTTGTGGCATGAAAGTTTAAATTTTGATATAGTTCAATTTAACTTATTTTTTTTTCTTTTGTTGCTTGTAATTTTGGTGTCATATTTAGGGAAACCATTGCCTGATCCAAGGTCATGAAGTTTTACTCCTATGCTTTTTTTTTTAGTAATTTCTTTTATTTGTGGTTGCACTGGATCTTCACTGCTGTGCAAGGGCTGTCTCTAGTTGTGGTGAGTGGGGGCTACTCGCTAGTTGTGGTGCTCAGACTTCTCTTGTGGCCGGGCTCAGGCTCTGAAGTGCGGGCTCGGTAGCTGTGGCACCCAGTCTTAGTTGCTCTGAGGCATGTGGGATTTTCCTGGACCAGGAATCGAACCTGTGTCCCCTGCATTGACAGGCAGGTTCTTTTCCGTAGTGCTACCAGGGAAGTCCGCTGTGCTTTCTTTTAAAATTTTAATAGTTTAACACTTACATTTAGGTCGTGATCCATTTTGAATAAATTTTTGTATATGGTGTAAGGAAAGAGGCTAAATTGATTATTTGGTGTGTGAATATCACAATTGTTCCAGCACCATTTGTAGAAAAGACTGTTTTTCCCCCATTGAATTGTCTTGGCACCCAGTCAGTGATGATCTATTTACGTTATTAAATTCAGTATCTAATTTTCCCTTATTGGACTTCTCAGTAGTATTGATGCAATTGACCATTCCTTCACTCAGATATTCTACTCCTTTGGTTTGCCTTTTACTTATCTTGCTATTTCTTTTCGGTGTTTATAGGTTCCTATCTTCCACTAAGCTTCTCAATGTTGGGTTTTCAGTTATTATGGTTGTGTAACAAATTAGCACAGAAATTAGCGTCATGAAACAATCATTAATTATACTCATAGTTTCTTTGAGCATAAGACTGGACAAAGCAGAGTCAGCTTTCTCTGTTCCATAATGTCTGGGGCCTCACCTGGAAGATTCAGGCTGGTACTGGTATCTTCTGAAGGTCTGTGCTGTTACCAATGTCAAGCAATTGATAACAGTTCTTGACTGGAAGCCTCAGCTAACACCCACATGAACCTGTCTGTGTCCCAGGGGGAAGGGGGGGGGAGGAAAAGGAGAAAGTGAAGGAAGAGAGATGAGAAAGCCAGGGGAAAGTCATGCAGCCTTTTATGACCAAACCTCAGAAGCCGCACAGCATCACTTTTGCCACTTCTTTTTTCATCAAAGGCTCATTCACTTTCATGTGTAATGGTAAGGTTATTAACGAGCACGTAGCACCAGAAATATTGCTGTGATCGTTTTTAGAAAAACAATTTGCCACAGTCTGTTCTGGCCACACAATTCGTATCCCTCCCACATGCAAAAAACCTTCACCCCTCCCCTCAGAGTCTCTCAAAATGTCATCCCTTAATGGTATCAGACTCAGGTTCAGGATCTCAGTGAAGTCAGGTCCAGATGAGATTCCTTGGGTATAATTTCTTGATGACAGCTCCCTGAGTATAGTTCCATTTGCTTTGGATACCTAGGGACTATAGTGGCGTATTATCTACCCCTTCCGTGCCGCTACCCAACATACAGTGGGTATATTGGGGAGGTACTTACTATTTCCAAAGGGGGAAAACAGAGGCACATAGAAGTCACTGGTCCATAGCAGTTCTCTCTTTTTGTTTTCTCTATGTGATCTATTTCCATAGTTTAAAAGAAAAAATTTTTTTTTAAGCTACACTGCACAGCTTGTGAGATCTTTAGTTCCCCACCCAGGAAAGGAACCTCTGGCTCCTGCAGTGGACGTGCGGAGTCCTAACTACTGGACCACCAGGGCATTCCCCTTTAACTCTCTAGTTTTAGATGCCATCCATACATTCATGACTTCCAAGTTTCCTTACATCTTAGATCCACACTAAAATATTTAATTAACCACTTGGCACCCTTACTAGGATATTGCAGAGACTTTTTCCAACCTAACATGGCTAAAATGAATTCTCATTTTCTACTTGACCCTTTTCCTCCACATATCTGTCTTTTCCTGTTTTCTCCATCTAGGTGAATGATGCCGCCATTCACCTAGTGGCGCAGGCCAAAACCCAGGATGATTCTTTTCTCTCTCTCTCACCTCTGCATACAATAATAATCAAATTCTATATTTTATTTCTGTAAAATATAATCACTTTTTAAAGAATCTCATCTGGATTACAACAGTCTCCTTATTGATCGCTCTCCTTCATTCCTGTTCCCTGCCAGTTCCCTTTGACACAGCAGTCAACGTATTATTTTATTTAACATATCTGACTATGACCCTCTCTTGCTTACAATCATCAGTGACTTCCCCCTGCACTTTGCGTAAAATCCAAATTCCTTACCATCCAAGAGATCCATATAACTGGCCTGTTCCCGCTCCTCTGACCTTACTCCTCACCACTCTCCCCCTTACCTGCTATACTTCATCTTTCTGGGCTTCTTCCAGTTCCTCAGACATGCTTTGCTCTCAGAAAGGGTCTGCACACATGCTGTTTTCTCTGCCTGGAATACTGTCCCCAAATCCCACCCCCATATAACTGAGTCTTTCTCGTCCTTTAAGGCAAGGCATTCCTGACTATTCTAAGTAGGTATTTCTCTTTAATGCTCTCTACCCTATTTGTTTCCCTTATAAAAGTTATCCCAACTCGAAATTATAACCTATTTGCTTACTTATTCATCGTCTGTCTCCCTAATCAGATTGTAAGCCCCACCAGGTCAGGGGCCATGTCTGTGTTAATTCACCACTATATACCCAGTGCCTTGGCAAAGTGCGTAGCATATGATATCCTCTCAAGAAATGTGCATCGAATGTTGTTTAAAGGTATAATTTTGTTTTGAAACAATATGTTAATAGTAAAGTAATTAGTATAATTTTAAATGGGATGTTTCTAATTCTTGCTGAATAGATGTTTATTGTTTTCTTGCAGTAACTGCCCTTCCTTTTTGGCTGCCGCTCTAGCCAGAGCCACATCAGACGAAGTCCTTCAGAGTGATCTTTCTGCACATTATATTCCAAAGGAAACGGATGGCACAGAAGGGACTGTGGGCAAGTACCTTTCTACAATATTTGTTTTTCTGTTGAACGATCCACATAAATTACCTACAGAATACTATATCTAATTATGTTTACCCACTGGTTGATATTTTATAGTGGTAGCAAGAGAAAAACTTCAGAAACATGGTTTTTCAAACTAATGAGTAAAAGTAGAAGGGGAGAATGTAGGCATATTTTGAAGCCATGTGCAGGTAACTGGAGCAGGAGCTATGATAACAATATGTCATCATAAATAATATCTAGGCAAATGAAGAGAAGGGAGAAATGTGAAGACAGCAGAAAAGATAAGTGAATAAGTGAAGGGAAGGATGGTTTGAGAAAAATCTACTTTAAAGTTTTAATTCATCTTTAAGAAGTCAAGTAAAAAAACTCAGATATACAAATTCAGGAGGTTGGTTGTTACAAAACTTCTCGTTAATCCTATTAAATTTTGTCCCAGGCTTTCCTGGTGGCTTCAAAACAAGAGAAGCCAGCCCAGCGAGAAGCTGGCGCACTGCAACGAGAGAGTAGCCCTGCTCACCACAGCTAGAGAAAAGCCCGTGCAGCAAGGAGGGCCCAGCAGAGCCAAAGATAAAATAAATACATAAATAAAATTATTTGCAACTTTTTTACATCTACCAATAAATAGAGCTCTTTATGATGATTATGTGATTTAATTGCATGGGCATCTTTTTTCAGTTAATTATGAGAATGTTTATTAATGTATTAGGCTTATACATATTTAACACATTAAAAATACCAATTTTTGTAAAAACTAGGGAATTAAGAATTGTTGAGGAATTTTAATACTTCATTCTATTTGTTAAGCATTTGCCTTTAAACATGGGACAGAGGGAGCAAAACATATATTAATGAATTAGGGCAGCTAGATTCCAGAGAATGTGAGGCAGATATAAAAATAACCATTCCTGCATCTTCCTGCATCTCTCTAGAGAATTTCTGGTAGAAAATTGGCAAGGAAGGAATTCCTCTTGTTTTTACTGAGAGTAATTGATTCACTTGGAACCAAATTGTTCCAGAGTCAAGCTGGATGGAATTCCTGCTGCAAAGCACTGGTCTTTCCTCTCTAGTACTGATGCATGAAGTAAAAGCCCTGTAATGAAAAGATGAGGGAGATTAGATTCTGCTTCACTGCAGCCAGGGTGGTGGCTGACTCAGCTCCAGATCAGTACACTGACATTAACGACTGATGAGTAATTTACAGCTGTGAGGGGGTGGACTGCTACCTTTGGACAATTTTCTCTTTTTTGCATCCTTTTTTATTTGATTTTATTTTTCCATTTCAAGCAGCAATTATTTATATGCTGATGTTCTTACACCGCTTCCTGTACAGGAGAATACTTAAGATTGAAGTGTTGCCCTTCGTGTCTAGGTTGGAAGAATTTTCTGAACCCCTGTAAGATAGTAAATGTGAAAGGAAGGGATTTTCTTTTGGTGGATATCATTAGTCATCCTGATTTTATATTTTTCCAAGAGATTACCCAGTAATGCCTCCATGCCACTGCTGTGATTCAGAATGATCTATTATAGCTCCAAACTATTTGCATGTCCTTAATCTGTTTAACCCAAATCACTAAGTGGAGAATCTCTGCAGGGCATATTGTGTTTATCCATACCGAAGAGTGGGAATGAACATATTGAGTAATGCCTGCTGTCGTTGCCTTAAAGGCATGGAAGTCCCCACTGAAATGCCCTGTGACTCTCCTCTTAGGTGTTTCCAAAAACAGATTTAAAGAAACTTTACCCTAAAGTTCTTTTTATGTTTATGCCATTCCTAACAGAATGTTTGTTAAACAGCTTTACATTTCTGTTGACAGATATAACTCCTGTCCAGACAACCTAAAATCAGTATAAAATATCCTTATGTAAAAATTAAAAATAAGAAGGTGAAAATGATCACTAATATAGAGGATATTAAAAGAATTATGAACATTTTTATATAAATAAATTTGAAAACTTGGGTATTTTCTAGAAATATACAAATTAATAAAGCTTTATCTAAGCAGAAAGAGATTGAGAAGATTGGCAAAAAGGACAAAAAGAGTAGGTGATTCTATAAGTGAATGTTTTCAAACAATCAAAGACAGTAATTCTATTGCTTGTTAAAATGAATTATCCAGTTATATGGGGAAAGAGGAAAATTTGCATAGCATAACACTTGATACTTAAACTTGGCTAAGACAGAACCAAGAAATGAGAGATGAGTCTTAATAATCAATGTGAAAAATCTTAAGTGAAATTTTTGTATACTTAGTACAACAATTTGATGAGTATTTTACTGAGGGCCTACCATAGCTTCGCACTATGCTGCTGAGGAGACAGCAGTGAGAAAAAATATTGGGACATTTATTAGCATAATTTTTATATTAATAGGTCAAAAGGAAAAAAAACAGAATAATCTCTAAGGATGCCCAAAGAAGCATTTGATAAAATTTAATATTTATTTCTAATTTTAAACATATACTTAATAAAACAGCACTGGACATTGTAGGACAAACTTTGGCTTAAACCAAAAACCTAGTGTGCATGTTTAGAATATATACTCGAGGATTTTCTAGTTGCAAGTGACCACTGGCTTCAGCAAAACAATTTATTGGCTGTCCTTCAAGGTAAGAGCTACACAGCTAGATTCAAGGGCTTCACATGATGTCATGAAGACCTGGCACTTCTCCAACTCTCAGCTGTACTCTCTCCTTTGGATTTTATTTTCAGGTTCCATGGGATAGCAAAACGACTGCTAGGAACATCAGATCTTCATCTGCCCAGGTTCAAATCAAGCAGGAAAATGAGTAACTTTAGTCAGTTGCTCTTACATAAGTCACAGGACTCACTCTAATCAGTCCATCTTGGGTTGTTTCCCTTTCCTGAACCAATAACTATGGCCAGAGGAATGTGGTCTCTAAATGGTTAGATCTGAATCACATTTTACCCCTAGACATACATGGACTGAGAGTAGAGAAGAAAGTATTCTTGGGAGAAAGAGAAATGTTTGCTAGGTGCCAAATAACACATTAAAACAAATTTCTGACTCAAAATAGCAAACAAAATAACTAGGAATAAATTCAGTAAGAAATAGGACATATGTTAAGACTCTATCGAGCAAGATAAAATGGATTTCATTTAATGAAACAGTATAACTTGTTCCTGAATAATACTTAGTATGGAAAAGAAGTCAATTTTTTCCATATAACTCTATAAATTCAGTGTGATCCCAAACATAATGGCAACATATTTCCCCCACAAACTTGGCAAAATAAGTAGTTCATCTGGAAAAATAAACATGTTGAACTACCCAGGTGCCATCTTTAAAGTTAATAATAATAGAAAAGCCAGTCCTCCTTATATTAAAGCATGTTTTAGAATTACAGTCATTTTTAAAGAATGGCATCATTGCAGAAACAGTTGGAGAGATCAAGGAAGCAGAATTAACAACCAGGAAGCATACAAATACTTTATTAGTGGTTATTTAATTTTATAAGTTTGCATATTCATTTATTTGGTCAACATCTTTAGAGTTTCTACCATCTGCTAGGTACTGCTGCTGCTGCTGCTGCTGCTAAGTCACTTTAGTCGTGTCCAACTCTGTGCGACCCCATAGATGGCAGCCCACCAGGCTCCCCCGTCCCTGGGATTCTCCAGGCAAGAACACTGGAGTGGGCTGCCATTTCCTTCTCCAATGCATGAAAGTGAAAAGTGAAGGTGAAGTCGCTTCAGTTGTGTCCGACCCTTAGCGACCCCATGGACTGCAGCCTACCAGGCTCCTCCGTCCATGGGATTCTCCAGGCAAGAGTACTGGAGTGGGGTGCCACCTATACTATGACTAATCAAGGACAATTAAAATACAGTGTCCATGTGCAATCTAACTTGGGAAAAGTAGAGCATGGTGTGAGTCAGATAGACCTGGGGTTGAGAGTGATATTACCTGTTAGTGAAATGTTCCAGAGACATAGAATGTGGCAGATACTCAGTAAATGTTATCTTTTGGTTAGAAATGTGATACGAGTTGTAGTAGATGGTGTGAACAAAGACAGATCTAAAGTGAAAGTGAAGTCGCTCAGTCGTGTCCGACTCTTTGCCACCCCACGGACTGTAGCCTATCAGGCTCCTCCGTCCATGGGATTTTCCAGGCAAGAGTGCTGGAGTAGACTGCCATTTCCTTCTCCAGGGATCTTCCTGACCCAGGAAACGAACCCGGGTCTCCCGCATTGCAGGCAGACGCTTTACGGTCTGAGCCACCAGGGAAGCCTAAGACAGATCTAGCGGGTTGCTAAATAAAAGAGGAAGCCGGTATTGTTTCCCTTGACCAGTTTAATCTGTCTACACCAGGGCTGTGCAGTAGACATGATGGAAATGTTCTCTACCTGCACGTTGTCCAGGGTGGTAGCCACTGGCCATATATAGTTACTGAGTACTTGAAATATACCTAATGTGACCAAAAACCGAGTTTTAAATTTTATGTAATTTTAATTAAAGTTAATTAGCCACATGTAGCTAGTAAGCTACTCTGTTTGACAGTAGAGGTCTATATAGTAAGATAAAAAGTAACAAACCAAAATATGATGTTTTATATTATTATCTGAGAATCTGGAAACTCTCCTGATAATTAATATCAGTCATTTGTTTCATCTCACCCCATGCTCCCTGAAAGTTTCTGAACTCACTTATTATTTTGCAATCTTCCCTTGTGTTTGAGTCAAATGCAGACCCAAATAAACAGTCTGGATTTGGGGCAATATATTGTTGCAGAGACCAGATGGGTTGAAAGTGATAGAAATAGGTAATTGCTGGCTGAAAGAGACAGTCTCTGGCAACTGGTGTTTTAAACAAACAAAAAGATTGGAGTTGCTAAAAATAATCAAAATGTTAGGCTGTCTACTGGCCTCAGTTTTCCCCTCTTATACACACCTCTTTTACTCTTTGAACTTTTTTTCTCTTCCAAATGTACCCTTGATTTTCAGTTATATAAAAATGGCAAAGGGGACAAAGTCACATACATGGTTTGCCACCCTGTACCGTGTCAATGAGAAAAATAAAGGCAACAAAAACCTTGAGACCAGCTTTCTGAATCTAGTCATTTAAAAAAGAATTTTGAATAAGAAGACAGGTGAAGTTACAGATTAAGGCAGCAGCAGGGTAGAGAATTTAAAAAAAAAAAAAAAAGGAATCTCAGTTCCCAGGCCATTCTAGAACACACAGTCTCTCTTCTTTGAGATTTGTCCTCTAGATCCGAAGAGGCGTGTGCAACCATTGCCATCTGGTACACGTCTTCTCAGCCTGTCAAGCTGTATCTGACTTAGTAAAGTGAAATCAACAGTTGTTTTGAGAATTCTAAATTACTAGTGGCTCAGACAGTAAAGAATCTGCCTGCAATACAGGAGACGCAGGTTTGATTCCCTGGGTCAGGAAGGTCCCCTGGAGAAGCGAATGGCAACCCGCTCCAGTATTCTTGCCTGGAGAATCCCATGGACAGAGGAGCCTGGTGGGCTACAGTCTATGGGGTCGCAAAGAGTTGGACACAGCTGAGTGACTTTCCCTTCACTTCACTGGGATATAGGGGGAGCTTCTAAAATACTGGCCTGGGAAAACCTAATCTTTCCTTGGTTATTTCAACTGCTGCAACTTGAGTAGAGGACAGCTTGAGTGGAGATGATGTGACATACAGTCTTCTGAGTACTCGTCAGTGTTGCTTGAAAGCTTACACATCTGTCCATCCACTGAGGGACGCAGGGAGACTCAGAAGTGAGCGAGGCTACTCCACCGAATGGGCCAAGTAGGAGACTCAGTAGTCTAGGGCGAAGAAGCCTCTGTTGGCGTCTGCTTTGTTCAGTCTAGGGTTACACACATCGACAGAATGTAAAGTACATTTTCCTTAGAGAAATATCGAACTTTTAAGATTCATTTGTTAACCTTTTGGTTAAACTATATAAGCTCTTGCCCAAAACTTTAATTAAAAAATACATCAAATAACAAAAAACGTATAGTTCAACTCTGAATTATGATCAGTTACAGGAAAGAAAGGAAACGAGTAAGATAAAGGAAGAGACGAGGAAAGAAAGAGATGAAGACAAACAGTAGTCAAAGTGAACCCTTCTTATTCCTGTACTTTGTAAATAAACAATATTTTCATAAGCCTTCATATTCTAATTCTCGGATAATCATTGTTCATCTTTCAGTCATTTTCCTATGCACAGGGGGCTTGGGTATCCAGATGATAACCTTGGCAGCCAAACAAAAGTGCTCTGAAGTAGATAGCATGGCCAGAGTACTTCACCGGCTGGAAGGACTCCAGCCTAGGAATAGATCCAGCCCTGCTCAGAGGTTTTCTCCTCGTGACATAAGGGTATCTTAGTGGCAGCTGCTGGCTGATGATTTTCTATCAGACAGGTTGTTATTTTCTCTCTTCAGAACAACATTTCATTTCTCTCGAGAAGGAGGAATTTCTTCTACTAAGGAGGAGCTTGACTAAGGTGACCTACTTCTGTTTTCTCCTAGGCAGGCAAGTGAAAAGCAGTTTTACCAGGCTCTTCATCGGGGATTTCTGTTTCTTTCACAGAGATTGAGACAGTGAAATTGGCCCGTTCTGTCTTCAGCAAACTACACGAGATTTGCTGCAGCTGGGTGAAAGACTTCCCTCTCCGCAGGAGACCCCAGCTTTATTATGAGACATCAATCCATGCCATCAAAAACATGCGCAGGAAAATGGAGGACAAACATGTCTGCATCCCTGACTTCAACATGCTCTTCAACCTAGAGGTAAAGGGCACTTCTGAAGTGTCACGAGATTTGAAAAATAAAACACCGTCACAGACCTGTTTTCTAGTAAGAGAAGTTGTAGCAAACTGTAATAGTATCTCTGATGGCTTGGAATAGGACTAAGGGCAAAGTGGCACAGATTTGCTTCTTCCATTAGACGAAGGGAAAAGAACTATTTATTTCATGTGTTTTGAATAGGTAATGCATTCACATGGTTTAGAACTGGAAAATAAAAATCCCAGTCTTATCCTTGTCTCTCAGACACTTCAGATCCCTTCTGCGGAGGCAAATTACCAGCTCTTGTATAACCTTCCAAAGACATTCTATAAACATACAAACCAAAAGGAAAACTGTTATATCTCGATAAAGCTGTTTTTTAAAGGAAACTATTTCTATAGTATAATCAAACATTATCTATTGAGTTCCCACATTACTATTTTGCTGAAGCAACACAAAATACAAACATAAAAGAATGAATTTGAAACTAAGATAGTTTTCTGATTTCATGTGACTATTTTTAAAATCTTGGTTTCTGAGTTAGGAAAGTAGCTGGAATTACTTTTCCTGAATCTCTGTGACTGACAAATTGGATCATATGAGCCTTGTCAATTTAATAACCATTTTCTTGTTATCTTCCTCTTCTTTTTCTATTATGTTAATGCAAACAGAGGTAGGTTGTTTCCTGTGCCTGTCACTTGCCTCTTCACTCAAGTCCATAACTTTAAAATTACAATGTAGTGATTTATACAAAGCACACTATTTCCTTCATTTAGCAGCTAAAGTTAAATTTTAGTTGACTGTCAAGCAGTGATGGTGGGCTGGTGACTGGTGCTTATTTTACAGTATAGATCAGCTGACACCACACCCATGCAAATATAACGCCTAAAGGCCATAATGTGATAAACAGTCCTTAAATCACTGCACCCTTGAAGATTGTACTCAGGTTCGAGGGCATCATTACACTTTGTTAACCTGGTTGGTTTTCATTTTGCCTCAAAAATCAACCCAAAGGCCTAACTCAGCAAGGAGCTCTTGGCTATAATGAAACAGACTTTGAGGGCAGTTGGGCAACATGTATTTAGAACTGTATAAATTTTCACACACTTTGAAATTTGATTTGAAATTCAGCTTTGATTTTATATTATAAGGAAGCAGAAAGTGCTTACATATTTCATTTGACATAAATGTTTTACACATTATCAGTAATAAAAAATCGGAAATGACCCAAGTCTTACGTAGGAAATGATAGCAATGATATGCTTGTAAGTTGTATAGTACATATCCATTTAAAATAATGTCTGTGAGTAATACTTAATGACATGGGGGAAATGCTAATGATATGGTAAGTGACAAAAAGCAGGGTAAAAAGTGTATGTACATTATGATTCTAATTTTATTTTATTAAAAAATTTATATGTATAGAAGAAAGACTGGTTATCTGTGGATGGTTGTATTAGATATATTTACTTCCTTCTATGCACTTAAAGTGCCTGATGCTGGGAAAGACTGAGGGCAGAAGGAGAAGGGGGCATCAGAGGATGAGATGGCTGGATGGCATCACCGATGCAGTGGACATGACCTTGAGCAGTGGACATGACCTTGGGCAAACTTTGGGAGATGTTGAGGGACAGGGAGGCCTGGTGTGCTGCAGTCCATGGGGTCACAAAGAGTCAGACTTGACTGGGTGACTGAACACCACCACACACTTCTTTATTAGTCCAAATAAACATACATTATCTAATTGAAATATAGTCGATTTACAGTGTTGTGTTAGTTTCTGGCGTACAGCAAGGTGATTCATTTATATATATATATAAATATCCTGAAGAATATATATATACAGTTTTTCAGATTTTTACATTGTGGTTTATTATAGAATGTTGAATATAGTTCCCTGTGCTATACAGTAGGACTTTGTTGTTTATCAGTTTTATATATTATAGTTTGTATTTGCTAATCCCAAACTCCTAATTTATTCTTCTCCCACACCTTTGGTAACCACAAATTTGTTTTCTATGTCTGTGAGAATGTTTTCTGTTTTGTAAATAAGTTCATTTGTGTCACATTTTAGATTCTGCATATAAGCGATACTGTATGGTATTTGTCTTTCTGACTTCCTTGTCTTAGTATGATAATCTCTAGGTCCATCATTGTTGCTGCAGATTACGTTATTTCACTCTTTTTATGGCTAAGTAGTATTCCACCACACACGTGCACTCCCCCCGCCCCATCTTCTTTATCTATTCATCTGTCGACGGACATTTAGGTTTCTTCCATAGACCCATTATCTTTATAACAGGGAAGATACCAGCATTTTTTTTTTTAAAGAAGAGATCCTGTTGGCTCCTTTGTTTCTTCTGATGTTACATTGTTTAAGAATCTCTTTACCAGTCTCACATTATCTAAAGTATATTCTCACGCCCACATGAAACTATTATTGCTCCCTTCTTTTTTGTGATGATCCCATATCGGCTCACTCATCGTTTAAAAACTGCTTACATATGCTATTTTAAAGTTTACCCTTACCCTGCCAGTTCAACTGTTTAAAAATGAGTACATTTTTAAAAATTACTGCTGTTGAGGAATTTCCTGCTGGTCCAGTGGCTAAGACACCGTGCTTCAAAAGCAGGGGGCCTGGGTTTGGGGACTGGACACCACGTGCTACAACTAGGAGTCCAAACCCCTCAACTAAAGATCCTGCGTGCTGCAGTGAAGATCAGAGATCCTGTATGCCACAGCTAATACCTGGGGTAGCCAACTAGATAAATACGTTTTTTAAATTTACTGTTACTTTTTAAATAAAAATGTTTGTTGAGATATATTGAACAACTATGTATAAAGTAAATAAACTACAAGAATATAGTATATAACACAGGGAATACAGCCAATATTTTATAATAACTTTAAATGAGCTTTTATCTATAAAAATTTCAAATCACTATGTTGTATACCTAAAACTAATACTATAAATCAATGAAGTGAAGTTGCTCAAGCGATTCATAGGATTTATAGTATTAGTTTTAGGTATACAACTTAGTGATTTGAAATTCTTATAGATTACAGCTCATTTAAAGTTATTATAAAATATTGGCTGTATTCCCTGTGTTATAAACTATATTCTTGTAGTTAATTCACTTTATACACAGTTGTTTGTGTCTCTTAATCCCCTACCCTTCCCTTGCTTCTCCCCACTTCCCTCTCCCCATTGGTAACCACGAGTTTGTTCTCTGTATCTGTGAGCCTGTTTTCATTTTGTAATACTCATTTGTTTCATCTTTTAGATTCCACATATAAGTGGTGATATACAGTACGGTATTTGTCTTTCCCTGACTTATTTTACTAAGCATAATACCCTCCAAGTCTATCCGCATTGTTGCAGTCGGCAACATTTTATTCTTTTTTATGGCCGAGTACTATTCCGTTGTGTGTGTGTATACATACATACCATATCTCTTTATCCATTTATTAAAAATTAAAATATAATTGATTTACAATACTATATTAGTTTCAAGTATACAGTATAGTAATTCAGTGTTTGTACAGATTATATTCCATTAGAAGTTACTACAAGATAATGGCTATAATTCCCTGTGTTATACGATATATCTTTGTTGCTTATTTTATTTTATACACAGTAGTTGATATCTGTCTCCTCATATCATCCCTCCCCACTGGTTACCACTAATTTGTTCTCTATATCTGTGAGTCTGTTTCTATTTTGTTATATACATTGGTTTGGTTTACTTTTTAGATTCCATATATAAGTGATTACATAAAGTATTTGCCTCTCCACGTTTCACTAGGCATAATATTTTCTAGGTCCATCCACTTGCTGCAAATGGCAGAATTTCATTCTTTTTTATGGCTGAGTAATATTCTGTTGTGTATGTGCATGTGTGTACATATTTCCTTTATTCACTCACCTATTGATGAACACTTGCCTTGTTTTCACGTCTTGCTTTACTTGGTATATTTTATTTACTTTGAATGACAGGGTCTGGACTCAGCTGAACTCTCCAAGCACCAAAAGAAGTCAAAACTTCCAAATGAAAATTCTTACATTGTGTTGCCTAAAAGAATCGCAGGGCTCAGTGAGAGTTGAGTGAGTTACAGATTTCCTCTAAGTGAGCCAGAGCTGAGATTTAAACACTGGAGTTGAAGAAAAAGAAAAAACAAGTTCTTACTGAGTTAAATGTAATCTTGTGATTAGGTGTCCTGTGTCGAGGTAAATCACAGATTTGGAAGACCTTCCTCTGGCAGCTGCCCTGCAGCTTCAGGCACTGAGTGGGCAAGGAAATGGGAAGCAACATCTTGAATTAGGGGGCAAGGTTACAGGGCATATAGATGTCTCATGTGGTTGAAGTTTGTGTAGCCTATTTAGAGACTGTGTTATTTATGGTGAGAATACAATGTGATCATGAATGATTTATGAAGCCAATATTATAGTTTAGAAGTATGTGTATGCTTTCATTATCTGTGTATTTTAAATAATCAAACATAATTGGCCTTGTGCTTAGAAGGCCAATTATTTCCTATTGTCCTGAGTTTCTAATTTATTATTAAAATATTTTCATTTTGACAACCATCTTCATTCCAGAACAGCCTTTGCTCAGCTCCTCCTCCTCCCTTCTCTTTCCTCCCCCTCCACACAACTTGTAACAGCAACTTTGCAGCAAATGGATGTGGGTGGTTTCCATGGTACAAGACAACAGCTTTCACAGTGAGAGAGGGCACTTCAGCCTGAGCTAATTGGGCATGATGTGTTCCAGTGTTCTGGTGTGTAAACACAGATGCCCTAATATTGCAGGTATTTTAGCCGTGGATCAGGCACGTCAGAGAAGGAAAACATTCAGTCTCATTACCCGGGTGACAGGGCAGTAGAGGAGGATGGGCAGCAGGGCAGGGGACTGGCTTATCTGAGGCACGCCATACCTTAACTCCCTGAACTGCGTCTGTGTTTCCATGGACAGGACCAGGAAGAACAAGCTTACTTTGCAGTGTTTGATGGCCACGGGGGAGTGGATGCTGCCATCTACGCCTCCATTCACCTGCACGTTAACTTGGTGCGCCAGGAGATGTTCCCCCACGACCCTGCCGAGGCCCTGTGCCGAGCCTTCCGCGTCACCGACGAGCGCTTTGTCCAGAAGGCCGCCAGGGAGGTATGCTGCTTTCACAGGAGCCCAACCGTGATACGCCAGCTGAGCGCGCTTGTTCTGTGGCTAAAGGGCTATTTTGGATTTTCTCTTTTGTGATAGACATTATTTAAAGCTCTCTCCCAAACTACGTTCTTGACACACAGTATTGGATTCTGTTGTAGGCCTAATTCTGTCTTTAGGAATAGATTTAGTGGGGTGCTATGATGTACTGTAGAGAATCTCCAAGCTATAATTTTCTAAAAAGCCAGGCGGCTGCTGGATTTGGCAGGTGAGTTTCACCTTATTCACCATTGCCTGTCAGGTTCGCACCAGGACCAGCTCTCTAAGGAGACTTTTGCTGACAAAATCTGAATATGGTGATTAAAACAATGGTCTAAAAAGGAAACAGAAGCTGGGATTTCTCCATGCATTTGGTTCTGAATGGGTTGGCAGTGTTCGCTGTGTATCTCTTGAGGAAAACTTTTGCCTGGAGAGAGTGAATCCTTAGATGCTCCTTGAACTGGTTTTCTCTTAACAGGAAGAAAAGTCAGAGCTCACGTCCCAATTTCTTAAGGTTAATCAGACCTAAGGTTTTACTCTGAGTGAATGACAGGAGCTATATTAAGATCTAAAAGTAAAGATTTTAATCTAATTATCATTCTGGGCATTGGTACAAAATTAACTACAGGACTTTATACTCATTTCCAACTAGGGACCAACAGAAAGAGAATATTTTTTTTAATTTTAAAAAGCAATTGCAGAATTATATACACACAGAAAAATAAGACCCCTGCCCTGTGACTTAAGCATTAACTCTTTTTGAAATGGACTTGGACAGAACAGGGTAATCCTTTAATCCATTTCTTTGATCTCATTGTTATGCTATAGGGAAATCATGGGGCTTGGAATTAACGAAGCAGTAATTCAGCTCTGCTTGGTGTTAAGCAAGGGCGGTGCTCTGTGTCCCCGCCCGCCCCCCAGGTTTAGATTAATACACAAACCCAACAACAGTAACCACTGGGCTCTGCAAATAGAGGTGGGCTAGAAAACAAAACAGAGTTGTTGCCCCCCGACTTGGCCAGTCTCCTGGGGGGACCACCAGGCTTGGCGCTGCCGGCTGTCTTCACAGGGACTGAGGCCATGGCCTGACCTTGCGAGCTGGCCTGTTATCGTCGACCTTGTCTTCATCCTCTGTTGTGTCCCTCTCCTTCTGTGTCCTCAGAGTCATGGCTTTCTTCCTGACCATGTTCACCTCGTTTGCTTTGCCAATGATTCTAGCTGTCTCTTGGTCTTGCCAACAGTTCTCTTGAATAATTTAGGTTCGTCTCCGCAGTTCTTCTCTCCTCCTTGTGCTTCCATGTGCTGCTAACTGCTGGGGAGAAAGCAGCAGCTATTCCTGTTGCGTGGCGGCCCTGCCTCCTGTTCCCTCTGGGGCATATGCACTCAAGTGTCTTTATCATGTGTTCCAGGGGCTGAGGTGTTGAACATTCTGTGTGGGAAGACATTTTATTGGTGGGTGAGGATTTATAACAAACTTTCCCTATATAGGGAAAATGAAAAGTTGTTTTCTCATTGGATGCAAGAGGCCTGCTACCACCCTTGATGCACTGGTTCTAATTTAGGCCAAGTCCTTAGTAACAAAAAGTCATGCTTATTTGGTGGTGACTCATGTCAAAAGGAGGGCTTCCCCGCTGGCTCAGCCGGTAAAGAATCTGTCTGCAGTGCAGGAGACCAGGGCTGGATCCCTGCGGCAGGAAGATCCCTTGGAGAAAGGAATGGCTCCCCACTCCAGTATTCTTGCCTGGAGAATTCCAAGGACAGAGGAGCCTGGGGGCTACGGTCAGTCCACGGGGTCACAGTCGGACAAGACTGAGTGACTATAACTTTCACTTTTTTTTTTTCATGTGAAATGGAGATATTTTAGGATAGTAGTATCAAGAACATTAAGTACAGTGGTACTGAGCTATGAAATTCCAGGCTGATGTTCGTTTTTCATGCAATGTTCCAAAGGCAAAGGTCCCTAAAATTATTGTAGATTTTGGTTTTTTTTTTTTCTTTTTTTTTGGTTTTGTTTTTTAAAGGTAGAAGCATCTTAGCACTCCAGGGAATGTATGTTCTCTCCTGGCTCCTATTTTAATATCCAGAGTATGAAGCATTTGGTGTGCACCAACCAGATGCTTTGTATGCTAGTCTGTAGCTAGGACTGCCCCCGCCCCCTGAACATACAGTAGGTCAGTAACAAGACAGAGACCAGAATACGGCGATCTTTACTCTAAGGGTTGGTATTGTGGTTTAGCACTGGACCCCGAGAGAAAAATTTCAGCTGGGTACCGATCTGTACCTGCCCTCGGGCAAGTCACATCACCCGCCATAGTTTTCTTCCCTGTGCATGAAACGGAATAGAGGACTTCCCTGGTGGTCCAGTAGTTGAGACTCTGTGCTCCCAACATAGGGGCACAGTTTCCATCCCTGGTCAGGAAAGCTCCTGCATGCTGCATGGCGTGGCCAAAAAATAATAAGTAAAGTGAACTGATAATTGTCTCTGCCTTGCATATCACAGATAAAATCTATATGTGTGTGTACACATACAAATACATCAGGTGTGTAAAAATGCACTGAGAAATAGGAATTGCTATTTTATTTGTGAAATCAAGTTATTGGTAGTTTTGCTTCCATCTGAAAAGTCTGTATTATCTACAAATTGCTTCTCAATGAGAATTTGATGTCTGCTAATTTTTACTGACTCTTGTTTTGTTTATATTACTTTCAGAGCTTAAGATGTGGGACCACAGGAGTGGTGACTTTTATCAGAGGCAACATGTTACATGTGGCCTGGGTGGGTGATTCCCAGGTTATGCTTGTGAGGAAGGGCCAAGCTGTTGAACTAATGAAGCCACACAAACCAGACAGAGAGGTAGGTATGCTCTGTTCTGTTAGGGCACGCGCCATAGGCAGTTTTCTAGTTATTACTTTTCAGTTATTATTATAATTATCACCATTATCTCAGCAACCAAGCCCACCTTTCAAAGGAAGAGTAAAGAGAACCCTTTCCGGGAAGCCGATGAATATTATATCTGTTGTTTACTGTTAAGGTAGCTGAATAAATCTTGAATCCAATTATTTGCTTCTTTCTGTTGCATTGCTGTGCAGGATGAAAAGCAGCGGATTGAGGCCCTTGGAGGTTGTGTAGTCTGGTTTGGTGCCTGGAGGGTGAATGGAAGTCTGTCTGTCTCCAGAGCTATTGGTAGGAAAAACCAATTAATTATTTTTTCTCCAAACTGTCCTCTTCCAGAACACTGTTCTTCATGTTAATGTGATACAACAAGGGAACCTGAGATAATAACTTAGATTTTCAGAGTGCTTGTTATTGTCTAATGCCTCTTTTAATTATTTATTTAACCTACACATTTATATAAATTCCATTTTTAAAAGGGAACTATATTAAGAGATGCAGAACTTACTAGTTTCTTTTTTATAAAGGGAAGCCTTTAATCTCTGGAATACAAATCTGCTTAAAGCCCAGTGATCCTCATTTTCCATTCCATTTTGGGTCAAATTTAGCTTAAATCAGTATTTTCCAGAAAATGGAAGTCCCTATATTTTATCTTGCTTATATCTTTCATTTTCTCATTGAATTCTAAAGTGACACAAACAACATGCTTTTTGGGTGAAAATAATTTTTACTATATTAAAATTAGAAAACTAATTCTACTCTGTGTGGAGTGGAGTTGTTAGATTACCCTGGGGTTTCAGAAAATCTACTTCCCTGGAACCTAAATTCTTTAAAAGAAGGGTAAAGTCGATGAAACTCTTTGTTGAAGATTCAAAGAGCTGAGCTGGTTGGACAGAATGTGAGGGTGTGCCTCAAAGAGCGGGCTACGGCCGTTTCTTTCTCGCTTTTGCACCTGGGTCTGTTGCACTGGATTTCATGGCTTAGCTTCACTTTGTCTTTTTGTTCTTTTTTTTTTTTTTTAAAGAACAGATGAATGTGTGTGTCTCTATGGGTAATATGTGTGTATGCATTATGCTACAGTTCTGTCACTGCCTCCTAAAGAAATGAAGTGCTTTGACATAGGATAACATGGATAAATGGAGTTGATGTCTGATCCCCAGATTTTGCTTAATAAAATCTCAAAGGACTGATGCCATTTCACCATTGATGTGATTTCCCTCCCACTCTTTGGGAAGGTGCTGGCAAGCTGTGAAGTGGCCCAAATGTGAGCAGCAGAAGGCTGAGAGAAAGAGGAAGCTCAAAGATTCTGCAAATACCTCTTGAAAAATTGAGAGTAGGCTTCACCTTAGACCAAGGGAGTCATTAAGAAATCTGGAATAAGGCCAAAAGGGGGAAATTTCTGATTCCTAAAACACACCTTCATATAGGATTATTTTTGACAACTCCAGAGACCTCTTCTCTTGATCTTACTGTCTTTGTCAGAGTATTGCAAGGTATTTTTAATGCTTGTTATAGAAGCAACTTTACTAGAGAATTCTTGTCATTTCTTGCTTCTAAAAATATGACATAAGGGGAAAAAGCAATGTCCTTGAATAAATGCCAGTTGAAGAGGAAACAGCGCTGACTGCAGAGAGGAAGTGACTTCTGAGGTGGATGGGAGGACAGAACCTAGAGAAGGCCCCCGGGAGTGAGGCGTGCAAACGCATGGGCGTCTCCGAGGGTGCGTCCTGTTTCAGGAACAGGGACGGGTGCAGGAGGCTGGGGCGGGGGGTGGGGTGGGGAGAGGCAGTGTTGGCGCCAGGGTGCGGAGGGGCTTGAATGCCAGCCTCAGGGTCTGGGCTTCACTGGGTGAGTAAGCCGAGGGCCCACGTGGTCAGGTTTGTGTTTATAAATATTTAATGATTACAGAAGATGAATTAGAGTGAAAAATCTAGATGAGAGATCATTCAGAGATGTGGACAGCTAAAAAAAAAAGGAATACAGAAGAGTACAAATTGATGAGACAGAAATGACAGTTTTTGGGGCGAAAGGAAACTTAACTTCTAGGTTTCTGACTTGTGTCACTAAGAAGATGATAAAACATTTGTAATAAAGCAGCAGCAGTTGTGGGGTGGGGAGGAGGGAAGATAATGAGTTCATTTTGGACATACTTGCATTCTGGGTGCCTGTGGGACGTCTCAGAAGAGGTAATTTATATGCAGTTGGAAATACAGATCTGGAGCTTAGCAGAGTTGTGAGTTAGAGATTTGAGAATTCATCCCATTTTGGAAATAACATTAACAACCTGTGAAGTGATTTTATATATATATATCTATGTATATATGCATATATATACAGTAGTTGAAACCACAGGAATGGATGACACTGCCCAGGAATACAGCGTGAAGAGAGACCAAGGCTGAGACTCATTCCTTATGGTAGAAGACCGTGAAGCCACACTCTCTGGGTTTGTGTCTTGGCTCTGCCACTTGACCAGCTGTGGGCCTAGGTGATTTACTGAACTTCTCATACCTGTTTGTTCCCTTGTAAAGCAGGACTAGTAATAGTACCTAACTCATTGTTTTTGTATTAGATAGTATAATACACACACATACACTTAGAACCCTGCCTGGCACAGACTTAGCGTACAGTGATGTGGGGTGCTATTATTTTCTTGGGGGGGGTTGCTATTAAATGAAGGAGCCAGTAAAGAAAATCAGGAAGAGACACAGACGCAGGGCATCAGATGCTGGGGAAGGGGTTTTCTAGGCGTATGGAGTCAACAGGTCAAATGCTACAGAGGTCAAGTGAGTTAAAGAAGTCCCAGAATTTTGAAAACAGAAAATGGTTGTAGATAGAGGTAAATTGCTAGAGATTGTTTTTTAAGTCAGGAGGAGGAATTGAGGGAATTCAGGCCCAGTAAACTTAATTTTCTTTGAAGTAGGAAATTATGCCATCTACCAAAATCCAATAACTGAATTGGAAAGAGTCAAAGAATGTAAGATTTGGAAAGCTCATGGAGTCAATCAGGGGGCTAAATAAAGAAAAGAAAAAGGACTCCTAAGCAGAGTTCAACTCTACTCAGAAAATAAATGACATTAATACTTTAAAAATGAAACGCATTTCAACTGTTTCTCCCCCTGAGCCCTTTGGATTGATGATCCAGAGTTGACGTGATATGGTTTCTGGCATATGGAGAGAGGGGGTAGAAGACCAAAGGATGGTGCCGTTTCTACTGTGAAATGGGTGATCATGCCCTCCTACCAGATTTGGGCGAAATGTCATGAATTTGACATCTAGCAGTAGAGCAGGTGAAAAGCCAGAATTCTGGCAGCATTTTCTCTTGTGCAGATCTTTGTATGTTCTGTTCCAAACTAACAGTTGCAGTAGCCTTTTAATTGAAGCACTAAAACAAGGTTTTTGGGAACAGTATGACTCAGATCACATTTATTTTTAGAGCTGGAGTTCAGAAAATAATGGTAATAACACAGTCAGGTGGAGTAGGGGACGGGGACGTCTAGTCAGGTGGGTTGGTGGAGGACGCTGACTCCCCATGATTGGAAGCTTTCATTAGCTGTGACAGCCTACTGGAAGACTACACAGTATCGAACTAAAACTGGCAAGATCAAAGCCATACCTGAAGATGGGTCTTGCTACTGTATGAAAAAGACTAGGTTCTTGTCTTGCAGATAAACTAACCCAAGTAATTAAATACTAAGTTGTCTGTTGTTTAGGGCATCCCATCGTGTGGTCTGCTGGGTAGCGCACATGGCCCACAGTGGTTCTAACAAGTTATCCCTAATGTTCCTATTGAGCTTTCTGGGCCTATCTGAAGATTAAACAGAGATGTGAAATATTGCAGAGAACTGTACTAGAGTAGGAGAGTACCGATAATAGATCCCACAAACAGTGACAGTGTGGCCGCAGCATTTAAGTAAGTGTACTTACCTTCACTTTCTCTTCCCCTAGTCAGAAGGGCCAGTTCTAGTGCAGTAAAGAGGATAGTAACTGAAGAGTCTTTAAAGTGCTGTGACCTGGATCCAGGCATCCTGACTCTGCTGCCTGCATCCTTGACCACTAAGCTATCTGCTACTACTTTAAGAATGATAAAACACTTTGTAAGCAAACAAACAAACAAACTACCAACAAATTATGATCCCCTAACCTAGGAATTGCTCAGTACTCCATGTTTTTTATGTAGAAAAGCCGATGAGTATCCTTGTAGTGATGTTATTGGTTACCTGGCAGGCAGAGGGCCCATTTGCTAGGCTCTCCCCAAGTATTAAGGAGCACAGTGTGTGTAAACCAGGGGCCTGGAAGTTCTAAAATGCGTCGCAGGTGACCTATTACCGCAGTAATCTGGTGACAGAAACCTAGCTTAGTTGGGCCCGAGTTCTCCAGCCTGTCACTGTACCAAATATTCAGCTACACATTACTCCCCAGCAGTTGCCTCTGTGTCTCTGGCAATGCTGTTCCCTCAACAGAGGGCCCTTCTCTGCTCAGGACTGTAGAGCTGGCCATAAACATTCTGACCTGCAAGAGAAACCAAAATGACCTGTTTGCGAATTCCCGCAGGAGACGCTGAACATAAGCCATACATCTGTGGGGATGCCGATTCTGCCTCCACTGTCCTGGATGGAACCGAAGACTACCTCATTCTGGCCTGCGATGGCTTCTACGACACCGTGAACCCCGACGAGGCCGTGAAAGTCGTGTCCGACCACTTGAAGGAGAATAACGGAGACAGCAGCATGGTTGCCCACAAGTTAGTGGCATCAGCTCGGGACGCGGGGTCAAGTGATAACATCACTGTTATTGTGGTTTTCCTGAGGGACATGAACAAAGCTGTAAATGTTAGTGAGGACTCAGATTGGACAGAGAACTCTTTCCAAGGAGGGCAAGAAGCTGGTGGGGATGACAAGGAGAGTCACGGGGAGTGCAAGCGCCCCTGGCCCCAGCACCAGTGCTCCGCCCCGGCCGATCTGGGCTACGAGGGGCGTGTGGATTCTTTCACGGATAGAACCAGCCTGAGCCCAGGGTCCCAAAGCAACGTGCTGGAAGACCCAGGCTACCTAGATCTGACACAGATAGAAACAAGCAAGCCTCACGGTGCCCAGTTTTTGCCACCAGTTGAGATGTTTGGTCCTGGTGCACCAAAGAGAGCAAATCTTATTAATGAGCTAATAATGGAGAAAAAATCAGTTCCATCATCATTGCCTGAATGGAGTGGTGCTGGAGAGTTTCTCTCTGCTTTTAATGTGGGTTCAACAGGGCAGCAGGTGTGCAGCATGGAGAGCTTGCCTCCTGTTTGTTCTAGGCTGGAAAACGAACAGTTCAAGTTCCTGGGAAAGAGAGTTTCTAGGTTATCTCGCTTACATTACCACTACTCAAAGAGGCGGCATGGATTCAGGTTTAATCCAAAGTTTTATCCTATTCTCTCTGCTCAAGAGCCTTCCCACAAAACAGGCACTAGCCTGTCCTCACTTATTCGAAATGGGAAGAGAAATAGGATGTTAAGAAGTTCTCTGCCGTGGAGGCAAACCAGCTGGAAAGGATGCAGTGAAAGCGTGATGAGGAAGCCCCAAGAGAGCAGCGACCCTCCACACCCCGAGCTTCCCTGGAGCTTTCAAATGTAACCCTCTCTAGAGTAGGCTGGCTAGCTCTCCCCCAGGACAGATGCCACCGTCAGAGTGGAGACAAGGCAGGCCTTTCTGAAATATGTGTGCTTCATCACGAGCCATGGATGGCTCAGCTCTTAAATGTAAATAGATCTCTAGGAAACTCAATGCAGTGTTTTCAGTCTGATAAAACAGTACTGGCGATTTCACTAGCAAAACTATACCACTGGTCCCTGTGATGTGTCTCTATACCTACATACAACCCCCAAGACCCCGTCACGTCACTAGTGGAGGCTTGCAAGTTATTTCAGTCAGGATATATAGCGCTGAAATCTTGAGGCAGGTGAAATTCGGTCTGATGTGCCTAATATATCTCTGGAAAACTTAATGCAGAATTAGATCTACTTGAGGAATGTTCCTCAGAAGACTGGGGACTGAGGGAAAACCTCTCCCCCTTTTTTGGTAGGTAGAAGACTAAAAGCCATATGGGTTTTAACTGGAAAAAATGAAAGTAGAAAACTAGTGTAAAAATGTCATATTCTCAGACTTGAGAGGTGGTATATAGTCAAACAGATTCACTCATTTTTTTTCCTGTAACATAAAAGACCAACAATGAAAATTTTTTGAATTAAGTATTTCCTAGGGCTGTAGCTATTTGGGAGTTTCATAACCTGTTATGGTGCTTTTGACGGAATTGTTTTTTAGAAGACCGCTGTCAACTGGTTTTAATCTATGATGCTAATGTGTTTTCCACTGTACCTTCATCTCAGGAATAAAAACTTGTTTAACGGAGATGATTTCAGGTACAAATAGACTAGAATCAAGTTGCCATTTTAAAAGAAAATCAAATAGCATTTCTATTTTTTCTGCCTTTTTTCCTTTTTTTAAAGTTCACAGACAGTAAAGGCATATACTACAATAAAATAAAAAGTGGTTTTGGAGAATGAAAAATACTAGTTTTAACGTCTCTAAAGTTGTTTCCCCTGAGGAAATGGAATAATTGGTATGGAAGAGGCTGAAAGTAACTGCCGACAGTGAGCGCAGAGGCCAAGCACAGAGAGTGCGGCGACTGCAGCTGCGGTCTGTTCAGCTGTGGGTTTGCGTCCAGGAGCCTCAGGCCGGAGCGCCAGGACACATGCTGCTCACCTCAGTGTTTATGCACATTTGATGTTTTGAAACTGTCTGCATTTTGCCATTTCTGCAGTTTCAAGTCGGAACCGTATCTGCAACTAGAGGCAGCAAATAAACTAATAATCAGGTTAATTGAGTGCAGCAGCCTGGTTCTGAGAACCATACAGTGTCTCTGCAGGAGATTCTGCCCTCTCCCAGTCAGGCGTGGAGCCACTGGCTCCCTCGTGCTGCCGGGAGACACTGAATGCTCCTGCTGAGAGGTTCACACAGCACAATACAACTACTTTATGCTCCCCAGACTCAGAATGGAGGACTAAGATTCCTGGATTTTAAAAACAGGGGGACTGAAGCATATTTTGGTGTGCCAGGGTAGCCATAGCAAATAAATGAAAGATGCGTTTCAGCAACAGATTGTTAATCTACAGTTTTTATTTTTTAAAATTTGGATGTAAGTAGAGATTTTCAGTATTTTTCTTTTTTGAAGTCATTTCTTCTTTTCTCAAGTCTTGTGACACATGGCTGAAAAGGAGGGCGTACACAGGAATCCAGCCATAGCACCAGAGTCTTTTCACCATCCCGAGGCTTCACCCCCGTCCATGGACCTCACTCACATCTGCCATTTTCTGAAGCCTAGTTCATGTTAACCCATCAGGCGCAGTGTCAGTTCAAATCCGATTACCTAGGGAAACGAGAGAACAGGCAGCAGGACAGTGGCACAGACCCTAGTCCAAAGCACTCAGCCAAGTCAAAAAGTTTAGGAGACTCTTCTGTGGTTGTCTATTGCTGATGATTTTGCTCAGAATAAAGAAGGTGAGAGAAGGTACACGCCAAGTGAGAGGTTTTCTTCAGTGGGAAAAATGGCTGGAAACTGGGAGTAACAGGCATCTTTAAGGGTCTGAATTTTGTAGGTGTAACTACATAAGCAGTGTTAACTCCATTTCCCATTCCAGTAGCCCTCTAGAAAATAAAAGTAGTTCTAGTGTGGTCACATTATAAGCCAATAATGTACAAATTAGCAACTATTCATTTGTTCACAACATGCATATTTATAGAGTAGTTAGGTACCACTTGTAAGGTAGGTCCTTTAAAATTCTATAATACTTATTAAAGTAGTGGTTATTGGTCTGACATATGCTGCTCTTGGGTCTGTCTATCAACTAGATAAAAAGCAGTGCTTTGTGAAATGCAGTGTTATATCTTAATGCCACTGGTGATAGAAAGTAGTTCCCTTCAGTTCAAATCCTGTGCCCTTATTTGCTGCTTGCTGACGTAAGCAATAAGTACCCCTCTAACTAATGGTATCTACACATTTCTGTAACTTGTATTTAATGATGGTGTATCTGGTGATTGTAAATTATTAGACAGACATAAAAGTATAGAATATATATTCACTGTTAGTGCTGAGGTATATAGTCTGTGAACTACGTGTTTTGTACTTCTGTTCATTGTGAAACTTAGTGATGGTGGGGAAGATCTACACCCAGTCCTTAAGAGTGGCAGTATCCCTTTTACGATTCAACGTGATCTGCATCAATTTGTTTGCTTGCTGAAGTTTTGTTAGAATAGGAAATAGTAAAATATTAAAAAGAGAGCGTAGTACTGGTTAGGGAAACAGACTTCAAGTCACTGACTGAAGTCACACTTACTCCTTGTACATTCACTGTGAGTTTCAAAGGGAATCGGTCCCTACTTTCCTTTGTTCACTTTCCGAATGTGGACTTTTAAGAGAGATCTAAGGTTAAGTAACATTACAGCACCCAGCACTGGGGCTGTTAATCCTGTTTAGGTCTGTACTGAAAAGGAAGGTGGAAATACATGTATATATCTTTTCTTTACCTAGAAGTGCCATCCATTGTCCTTGAATTAATATAAAGTTACTGTTGCATTTAATTTAACTAGGAGGATCCTCGAAAAGTAACACCTTTACCAAGGACAATGTCAACAATGTCAGTGTCAACCCTGAGTCTGCTTCTGACCACATTTATAGTGGCCACGGTTGGCGTGGTGGCATAGTGTCACTGCAGCTCACGACAACAGCGCGCCTTTGCTGGACACTGTGCCAGGAAGAAGCGCAACATCCGACGGGCAGATGATGCATAAAGAAGTTAAGTGTTTACAGATAAAACTGCTGGGGTTCAGGTACTTCCTTCCCCAGCAAAGGCTTGCTGAGGCTTTGTGAGAAAGTGATCTAAATTATTATTTTAATTTTTAAACATAATTTGTTAACTCAGTGATCATTCTCATGGAAACAAGGCCATAAAAAGGAATACTGCAGTTTTGACCCTACAATTTAGGAGAATTACTCGTTGGATTGTCAGTTAGCTAAAGAACATACTTTTTTTTCACCTTTTAAAATCACGTGATGTTAAAGGACAAGTACCCACTCTTCCCTTCTGACCTGTGAATAACTTAAATGGTTTTTTCCCCCAAAAAACAAAGTACTGCCAGTATTATGACTATTTTCTGAGACAAATGGTACTGTGTTAAAAAATAATTGTTACTTCCTCTAGCAGCATTTTATCTTCCATTGTAAAGACTATTTGTTGTACTAATTAGAAAATATGAAATAAGATAGGGAACTCCAGACTGACACAGCAGTTGTTCTGGAAAAGGAAAATAATGAACTTTGATGTAGTAACTAAGCTATCGATACATTATTGCTAACTCTTACTCCAGGTGCTCTTTGGTGAGAGACACGCTTTGTTCTCTTGTTCATATTTCCCTGCAAAGAATTCTCTATGGAGTCGAGCAAGTGAAGTGAATCATTTCTTACCAAGCAAACATCAATTTATACAGCTCACTTTTGAGTTCAGTTGTAATCATGAGTGATCCTTCATATTTTATTTAAAACTGTTCATTCAGGTAAGAAGTATGTTGAAATTTTGCCAATATCTTAATAAAACCCAGCAATTTAAAAACATTGGTCGTCTGTCATTTTGTTCAAAGGAAGGTTACTTAGTTCTAGGATTTTAAGTTGATTTTCTCAGAACTGAAAATAAAATCCTGAGGTGGCGGTTTCTAAACTTTTTAAAGTGGGGACATTGAAAAAAGTTTGCTAAGTGCTGCTACAGTTGTTAGTCCCTCCCCAGAAAAACCAGAAGAGATCTTTCTCATCTTACACACATTTCCCCCATCAGTTTAATGCTGGGGGTTCATCCGGAAACAGATGAATGAGGAACAGGACCTGCGGATGGCTAAGTGCTGACTCCTCAGACCTCCCAATTACTTTGTTCTTCAAACTCTGCATCCAGCCAGAGTTCTTCCCTCTCCCTTGGTCTTTCTCCTTTTAGTTTCAAACGTGAAGAAAGGAAATAATCAGGTGAACTGTGGCTGAAAGTCTGTCCAGAGGAATGCTTTAAGAGAGTAACAGGAGATAGGACAACGCAGCCCTAATGCAGCCAGTACCCTGTATTCGCACCTGCCTCTTACCACCAAGTCCTAGGAGATTAATTTCAACCTTTAACTCCTAATCACTGAAATTCATTCAGTACTTAAGTGTGATTTTATATAAACGCAAAGAAATAAGAATTGAGAAAAAAATGAAGGGCTGAAAGAACCTTATTTGCAAGAGTTTGCTACAGTAGGGAATGAAAGAAAAGCAATATTTTGGTAAGTATTATTTATACTTGAAAAAAATCCCCTATTGGTATTCTAGGTTCAAAAGGAACAGAACATCTTTTTCTGAAGCAGCAGCACACAGACACACATGGCTCTTTCAGTTTTCTATTTCCTAGGTTTTTTATAATCTCATCACTTTTATAATTAAAAATATTTTGGGATAGAAAACTAAAAATGGCCCATTACTTTCTGAACTGTGAATCTGAACTACTTATGTTTTTAATTAAAAAATATATAAGAACCACGGTACTTCTAGCTTCCAATTCTAAAATGCAGAGTTAAAGGGAATACTGCTTCCACTCTTCTAAATAAAAGCCAGATTTACTTCAAATTATGACTTTTTTCACACTCATCAGAGTTGAGGTTGCAACTGGCCCAAGTGTAAAAGGGGCTGGCACCGCTTAGCACTGGTTTAGAGGAGGGCAGCTCTGGAAGCCGGTCGTTCAGCGAGAGAGAGTGCTGGCTGACCGATACAGGCAGAGTGGGGGCCGTCTTGGGAGCTGCGCAAACCAGCGGAGTCCGCCCTCCCTTGCAAACCCTACCAGGACTCAGAGAAAAGGTCTGGGGCGGAGCAGGTCCAGCAGTGGGATGTGGAGGGCCGTGGGGGCCATCACCCTTCCCTCAGCTCGCCCACACAAGCATCGTTCTGTGGAGGAAGGGCCACAGACGCTGCCCCGAGGGCACCTGTGACAAGCTGATGGAAGGGAACGGGAGCAAAACCCTGCTCCTGGGGAGGACGAGTATCACCAGGCCTGTAAATAGCTGTGGAGGAGTAAGTGAATCTACACACAGTGAGGAACGCTGCACCTTAATCCAAGAATGCCAGTCCCGACCCACATGCAGTCAAGCTTCAAAGAACACAACAGTTCTGGGCAGACAGCAGAGCAACAAAAGTCTGCAGAGATGTAACTCGGAGGCACAGTACAAAATGCAGGGTCAGAGGAGACTGCATTTCTGACGGGGAGTGGATTACCAGAGCCATGTCCTGTCTAGAACGCAATGCCACTAAGGTTAATCATAGCAGGGACGAACCTCAAACCAAACGCAACGCCTAACCAGATTCAAACTCTTGTGGTACAGATCTAAGCAGGCCTGCCCATTTTTAGGCATAAAAATCATTCACCAAACTAGCTACTGTTCTACGCAAAATGTGTTCCTTTCAACAAAATACAGAGAGGCATCTGAAAGAAAAAATGTATTCTGCTGGGTGAAGTAACCAGGGTGGTGGGTGCCGGCAGGGAGCCTGCCTCTCCCAGGTTCTGTCCAGGTGGCCTCCCCTCCCGGGGCGCCCGTGGGGACCTTTGTAATTTGAGCCCATTGAGCTTGAGCCGTTGTGATTTGAGTCACTGTGGGTGGGACTGTAAACTGGTACAACCGTTGTGGAGAACAGTATGGAAGTTCCTTAAAAAAACTCAATACTGAACTGCCATTATGATCTAGCTATCTCACTCCTGGGCGTGTATCTGGAGGAAAACATAATTTGAAAACATACAGTGCACCCCAATGCTCACTGCAGCACTGTCTACAAAAGCCAGGACATGAAATCTCAATGTCCACTGACAAAGGAGCGGATGAAGAAGATGCGGCGCAGATACCACGGAATACTACACAGCCATCAAAAGAACAAAGAACGCCATCTGCAGCGACAGGGATGGGTCTAGAGACGCCACACTGAGTGAGAGAGGAAGGCACATGTATCGCTTATATGTGGAATCTAAAAAAACGGTACAAATGAATTTAATACAAAAACAGTCACAGATGTAGAAAAGTTACAAGATAAACTGGGAGATTGGGATTGATATACACACTGAAATATATAAAGTTGATAACTAATAAGGATCTATTATACACACAGGGAACTCTCCTTAATAACTTCAGACTGACTTGACAAGGATTTCGGAACTGACAGAGATTAAAACAACTGTGACTTCCCAGGTGGCGCATTGGAAAGAATCTGCCTGCCAGTGCAGAAGATCCCCTGGAGGAGGAAATGGCAACCCACTCCAGTATTGTCGCCTGGAAAATTCCATGGACAGAGGAGCCTGGTGGGCTACAGGCCATGGGGTCACAAAGAGCTGGAGATGACTGAGTGTGCACATACCCTTGGTTGATATGTTGTGGAAATAATGGAAGATCATATGGGTGATTTCAGCAAAGAGAAACTATAATAAACAGAAATGCCAGAAACTGAAAATACTGTAGCGAAGAGGATGGGCATCTCTGACTGCCTAATCAATAGATCTACCACTGCTGAGAAGAGATCAAGTAAATTTAAAGGTAAGTCCATAAAAAGCACCCTAACTGATGGGATGTCCCTGGTGGTCCAGTGGTTAGGAATCCACCTTCCAGTGCAGGGCATCCCTGGTGGGTTAGATCCCTGGTGGGAGAACTAAGACCCCACATGCTATGGGGCAACTAAACCCAAGTGCTGCAGCTGCTGAGCTGGCATGCTCTAGAGCTCCCCGCCGCCCGCCACTACTACAGCCCCCGCACCACCACTAGAGAAGCCTGTGCTGCAGCTGAGGCCCAATGCAGCCAGGTCAATTATTAAAAAAAAAAAAAAAAGGGAGTGGCCACAGAGGAAACAGAACACTTAAAACAGACCTAATGAAACACGAGAAGAAAAAAAGGAAAAATGAAAGCAAATTAAATCCAGAACAGAACAAATAAAGAGCTGCGCAACTATTATCAGCTTAACATATGCGTCACTGGAAACCCTCCTGTGCTGCTGGTGGGAATGCAATGCAGTGCCTTCTGGAAGTTTGGCACTCTTCTCACAAAGTTCAGCAGAAACCTACTACATGGCAGTGCAGCGCGCTCTGACAGCAGCTATCGGGTTAGGCCAGACTTCACAGGGTAAGGGCGGAGTCCTCCACAAGACTGCTCTCACTGCAGATACCACGTTTAGGGCCCCCACTATCCTTCCCCTAGCTTTGACAATTCACTAGAATAACTCATAAACCCAGGAAAATACTTACAATTCCAGTTTTATTACAGCCAAAGGACACCAAACAGAACAGGCAAAAGGACAGACCGGAGTGAGGTGGAGGGGGGCCCAAATGTGGGGCTTTCCTGTGATCAGGAGCTCACCCTCCCAAAACAGCCATGTGTGAAGGGTGCTGCCAACAAGGGAGGTCCAGCTGAGCTTCAGTGTCCAGAGTCCTTACTGTGGTTTCATTATGTAAGCGTGACTAACTCACTGGCAATAAGGCTGAACTATTCAGGCTAATATTACATGACTCAGAGGCCCAATCCTCTAGTCACATGGTGGTTAGTCTTTCTGGCAAGGCCAGTCCCTGTCTTGAGTTATCTCATGAGCATAAGCTACCAGAATCCACCATAATTAACAACAAACACTCCACTCACTCAGGAAATTCCAAGGACTTAAGAGGCTGTATCCCAGGAACTAGGGACAAAGGCCAAATTCTTTATTACATATCCCACTCCAAGGCAAATACTATCCTAGAGACAGACAACCTATGTTCATACAAAAATCTACACACAAATGTTTGTAAAGTTCATAATCACTCAAAACTAGGAAAAACCCAAAATGTCCTTCAATGGATAAATTGCATACATTCATACAGTGAAATACTACTCAGCAGTTAAAAAGGAATAAAGTTCTGATCCACACAACTACGTAGATGAAACAGCATTTTGCTAAGTGAAAGGTTACATATTGTGTGATTCTATTTATGACACTCTGGAAAAGGGAAAACTGAAAGGACAGTTGCCAAGGGTGAGGGGGTAGAACGGGGGCTCTACCTACACAGAGCCAGCACAGGGGAATCGGGGGGGGGCGGTGACTGAACTGTTTTCCAAACAACTGCATATACCACAAAGATTAAATTTTAATGTATGTAAATTTTAAAATCAACTAGGATGTGTGGGGAGGACAGAATATAGACTCTAACAGATATCTGACTGTATCACAAGTGAATCACACAACCAGCCCGAAGAGAGCAGGAAAGAGAGGCACCAGTGCATTAGGATTCGATTCCCCTAATTTCCTTGACGTTTATCATTAGAATTCTGTCTGACAAGTTGTCCTTTCTTCCCCGTTTAGTTTATTCAGCTGTTCACGTGTATCTGTGTGGACGCATAGATATTTATTTTGTTCTTTGAGTTATGATCCTGTACGGCCATTATGTCACAGTTCAGGATCTAAACAACTCTGGAAAAGTGCTTTGATGGACTCATGCTTTTCCTCCTTAAAACACACTGTTTATGTATACATACATGATGCATTCAAGTATGTGCTTTAGAAGGAATAAGTATGTTTCCTCTTCTACCCAACAACCCTCTAGTAACAGTAAGCAAATCAGTGCCCAGATTTGTGTTTCTAGGTATCACTGTCCCTCCAAAAGGCCAGGAAAATTCAAGATGAGCCTGGAGCATATTGTTGAGAGGAAGGATGGAAAGGGAAGGAGGGAGAAGGATACAAGATCAAGATCAAGAGAGTAAAGGGACCAAGCTGCAAGAGCTTCAAACAGCCAGAACTAGAACACGGAACTGTAGACAAGCGCAATACTGGATCATAGCTCCAAAGAGTAAAATCAATGTCCACACAGATACAAACAGCTGAATAAACTAAATGGAGAAGAAAAGACAACCTGTCAAGCAGAATTCTCATAATAAATGTCAAAGAAACTAGGGGACTGGACAACTCCCGTAAGACCACCATAAGCAGTGCTAACTGCTGTAGGCAAGACCCATCAGACCTAGAGCTGCTGGGCGCTAGAGTGAGTGGGTAAGAGTTTACGCAGAAACAGCATATTTGCATATCCTTAAAGTATTCACCCTAAATATTTAGTAATTCAAAGGGAAAAAACAGTAAATAGTGGGGAATCCTGGCAGATACTTTAACCAAGTAATTAAGGTCAACAATACCAATAATAAACATCTGCAGCACACAGCCCCTGATACAATGCACTGAGGCAGGCGTATCACCTCTAATAAGGCAGAATTCCAACTTAAGATGAAAAAACATCAGATGAGCCCAGGCAGAAAAACACTAGAAAACAACTGGGGGCTTTTCCGGTGGTCCAGTGGTTAAGAATCTGCCTGCCAATGCCAGGGACACGGGTTCAATCCCTGGTCCAGGATGAGTCCATATGCTGCCACGCAACCAAGCCCGTGTGCAGCAAGCACTGAGCCAGTGCGTGGCAAGTACTGAAGCCCGCGCTGCACAACGAGAAGCCACTGCCGTGGGAGGCCCGAGCACAACTAGAGAGCGGCCCCTGCTAGGAAGACCCAGTGGAGCCATCAATTAATAACACTTGAAAATAACCGGTCCACTTCAAGAACGTCAAGGTCATGAAAGACAAGGGAAGGCCAAAGAAGGAGCCTGAGCTGGGGGCACCGCGACAGGACCACTCACGGCGACGTGGGCCCTGGAGGGAGGAGGCGTGCGTGAGGCCACTGGTCCAATCGGAACGAAGCTGTCGGTGGTCTGGGCACTAGTTTGTGCATAAGACCGGCGCCCTCCTTGGGGTCACTCTATGGTCGTGTCCTCTGTTCACAAAAAGAGAAGCGGTTTCGGTTCTGGAAGGTTACACTTCTCTAAGAATTCATCCATTTCTTCCAAGCTGTCCATTTTATTGTCACAGAGTTGCTGATAGTAGTCTTTGATGACTTTCTGTGCTGTCTGCTGTGATTTCTCCATTTTCATTTCTAATTCTGTTGATTCTTCTCCCTTTTTTTCTTGATGAGTCTGGCTAATGGTTTGTCTATTTATCTTCTCAAAGAACCAGCTTTTAGTTTTGTTGGATTTTGCTGTAGTCTCCTGTTTCTTTTTCATTTATTTCTGCCCTAATTTTTATGATTTCTTTCCTTCTACTAACCCTGGGGTTCTTCATTTCTTCTTTTTCTAGTTGCGTTAGGCGTAAAGTTAGATCAACAGTCCAAGTTCGATGCGTGAAACAGGGCACTCAAAGCCGGTGCATTGGGACAACACTGAGGGATGGATGGGGAGGGAGGTGGGAGGGGGGTTCAGGATGGGGGACACATGTACACCCGTGGCTGATCCATGTCAATGTATAGCAAAACCACTACAATACTGTAGAGTAGTTAGCCTCCAATTAAAATAAACAGATTTTTTTAAAAAAGAGAAGCTGGGTTCACAGGAACACTCTCAAGGTTTCTGCATCTAAAATTAGCTCAAAATTATCTCAAAATAAAAAGTTTTTTTTTTTTAAATAGACAATATTTAGGTTTTTAATTATTAGGTATCAAAATGCTGGATTTGGCCCAACTGTGACAAACTGGAAGAAGTACTCAACCAGTACCTCACTGCACCCCTGCCAGCGGTGCTGAACAACCTCCCTGAATCTCCTATTTCTCTGCCAAACGGGCACAACACACAGTTCATCGACCTCAAAGGTTACTTACAGATTCAATGACACAGTCGGTCCCAGCTGTACAGAAGCAATATGCCTGGGCACAATGCATGCATTTCACTTACATCTTAAGTCTAGGAGAAAATACTCTTCTGGACAGTTTTCCAGGACCAAACTTGAGACTGAAAACACCAAATGATGCGACTTCCCTGGCAGCCCAGTGGCTAAGACTCTGCACTCCCAGTGGAGGTTCAATCCCTGGTCAGGGAACTAAGTCCCACGTGCAACAACTAAGAGCTCGCGTGCAGCAACTGAAGACCCCCCATGTTGCAATGAAGATCCCATGTGCCGCAACTAAGGTCCAGCGCAACCCAAGAAATACATATTAAAAAAAAAACTGATGAAACCAAGAAAAACTACGCCTTTCAACAAAAGGAGGGAAAAAAAGGTTTTTTCAGTTGGGATTCTGTGAAGGAATAGAAAGCACCAGAGAGCAGGACACGTAGAGCAACTGACTGGAAATCTGGGTTGACTATCATGACTTTCGGAGACTGTGGGTGATGACAGTCCAAAGCGGGAAGATGGGGGAAGCTCTTTCATCAGAGCTCTTGCAGACTAGCTCAGGAACCACCAACAGGGAGGGGGGAAGAACTGCTGTCTTCTGGGCCTCTCCGCTCCCTCACTGCTACCTAACATCTAGCGGAGGTGAGGCTAGCGTGAGACGACCGTAGGGACGACGGAGGAGGGCTCCTGGCAGCACGTAGAGTTGGCTGCAGACTTAGGTGACGTGGCTGGAAATTGGGGAAGGAACTCTTCTCTTCCAAAGATCCCACTACTAAAAGCTAATAGGTCCTTCCATTTTTTGAGGAAATCTTTAGGTCTTTCAGTCTTACCAGGATCCCAGAATGAATCAGATAGCAGATGCCCAACACCCCATATCACGAAAACTAAGCACAAAACAACGAATCAAATGTCTGATCTTTTTGAGTTAAACATCACGCCTTTTCTCAAATCTACCTCCCTCAAGTGAACCTCCTACTAATATCAATGACGAAGTAGAACTTGGCAAACTTTATCTGCAAAGGTAAGAGTGTAAGTATTTTAGGCTCAAGGGCCACTGGGTTGCTTAAGCAGCTACTCAACTCTGACTTTGCAGGGCAAAAGCATCTGTGGACAGTCTGTAAATGAATGGATGTGACTATGTTCCAACAAAACTTTATTTACAACAGACAGCGGTAGGGATTTGGCTCAAGGCTAGAAGTTTGTTTGACCCCGAGAGGAAATGCCAGATAGCTTGTTAATTTATGCCCCAGAAGTTTTCCTCAATGGATGGTGTGAATTCATATACGCTACATACTTCTTAATATTTTTAAATTTACAAACAACAATCCTGGAGGTGAGCTTTAAGCAACAAAACCGACATGACGCGATCGTCCTCATCACAGGAGAACCGTTTTTGAGAACATCCTTTAGAGACCTACAAGTTTGTTGGTTTTTGTTTTTTTCCCCCATGAAACCCTCTGTCAACTTTAATTATAAAAATAGAGAATTTCATGCCAGGAGGGCAGTTACAAATCATTTCTTTAGAAGCTTATTTTTTAAGCTTTTCAAGGTATAGACTTTATTATTAATATGGAATCAGAACATGGTACAAATGGCTTGGGTTTTTAAAATACACAAGAAGATAATATACCAATTAAATTCAAGTAATTTTCCCTACAAAATTTTTGTCATGCATAAAAAATACCTTCAAAACTTCCTATAGCTGTAACAACAAAAACAGTCTTGCTGACATAGTAAACTCAAACTCTACCAATGTAAAAGGGTCTCAACCAGTCCTCAGTGTGTATGAAACAAGGGCAGCACTCCTCAATGCTCTTATACACCACCGGAGAGCGTAAGCAAAGACCCCAAATACTCAAGAGCCAGATGTTCTGTGATCCATTTATCATCATGCCATTCTGGGGAATCCACTTTAAGGTCATGAAAAATAAGAGTAAAGGTTAAGGACATTTACGATTTGAAAACAAAACTGGACATCTCCCCCTAAGAAAGGAAAAGAGGATACCTCAGGATGCTTGTCATACAGAGTAATGACCCAAGAGTCTCACGATTAAATCACTTGTGCTAAAAGCTCTTGCAAATTTCCCCAAACGAACAGTCTGTTCTCAGGTTTCTCTTCATGCTTAACCACATGTGGTTTTCCATATTTTGAAAATAGCTTACAAAGGTACACGGGAAAGCACTCAGTTCTATATCAAATACAGGTCAAGAAACAGCTATGCAACAATGAGTTTCAAAGTAGAGTCAATCACATATGTGTTTATGAATTCTGATAAGACTCGCTCAAAAAAAAAAGAAACCCTACAATATCAATTCTTAAAATGACTTGCTCTCAACACTAATGGGGCAGAATTCTTACATAACAGCTGTACCCATTACAATGTAGTGTAGAAATAAGACAAAGCTGGATTTAAAATATGATCTCATCAAAATGTACCAAACACAAATACATCTCTATCTAACAGAAAATGAAATGTGAAGAACTTATTAGTAATACTTTAGACCACTGTACAATAAGCTACTTAATAACTATATAATGGCACATCGGTGCTATCATGACAGTAAGTAAATGCTAAATTTTTACTTCTCATATGTACTACTTAAATATTTACTCATATTTACTACTTAAATATTTCCAACTAATTTAAGGAGAAAAAGTAACCACATACATTATGGAGATTAAAGTCTTCTAACTTCCCTATGCATCTATTAACAGCTCAAAAGCATCTACTATACACAGGCAATAGGAACAGGAAAAGGAGGGCTTCCTGTCCCAGTTTTAATAAATTGCAGAGACATAACATTTTCTTAAGTTCATTTTATTAACAAAAAGTGCAAACTGTTCTGAACAAAAGCAAACCATGAATCACAGCGTTCGGCAAGACACTAGACATGGAAAAGGGAACAATATCCGTTAAGTAAAAAATAGGCAGATGAAATGCCTCTCCAATGCATACACACTCATGCCTTTCAACAGTCTCTTAGTCAGCTTTCAGTGTACTTTTCACAAATGGTACAGCAGCTCAAAAACATGCAGGAGCACAATGGTAAAGTTTGGCAATAATTTTGGACTAATTCTGAGTATAAAAGTGAATGTTATAGCACACTTTCATGTATAATATGTAGGAATCTTTAAATGTATTGACACTGAAATCAATGTCCAGCTAATGAAAACAAAGGAAAAAACAGGGCTTTAAAATACTTGTTGCTCTGTAGTTGTTTGGTAAGAAGCAGAAAAAAAGTGAAATAATTTAAAATGTTCTTATGTGTGTTCATATGACCAAGAACATAACCAATCCACATTAACTTAATTCATTTAAAACTGCATTTGTAAAAGTCACACAAAAGAAAGCGAACGTGCCATTAATCAGTGTGCCTGCCTGCACCCGAACAAGTAAGAAAAGAAAAAGTAACCTCAGTCAGCCGACATATTCCAAAGAGGACGTTCAGTCTAGTGCCACTTCAGTCATTCACATAAAGTGTCTTCAGGGCAGAATCCACACAGAAGTGCTATTTCTGCTCACTGATCTATAGGCACTAATGAAACTAGAAACTGTAATCCCAACCCAAACTATAAAGGCAGCCATTTCAACA
Organism: Budorcas taxicolor; assembly: GCF_023091745.1. Taxonomy (NCBI): domain Eukaryota; kingdom Metazoa; phylum Chordata; class Mammalia; order Artiodactyla; family Bovidae; genus Budorcas; species Budorcas taxicolor. The sequence continues at coordinate 9,852,870 of NC_068928.1, forward strand.
GAGCTGAGGCTCTCGCCAAGACAGGAGGGCACCGATGCTGGGCAGCTCACTAAGTGCACGCACCGTCTCTAGGCACATCTCCCGGCGGTTAACCACCCTTCTGTTGTAGCAGACACACTGCCTCTTATGAATACACTAATTCACTAAATTAACTGAGGTTACACTGTTATTTCATTGCATTACACAGAATTCTTCCCACATTTAATTTTTTCCTTTGTACTAATGTTTTATACTAGGATTGTGTCAATTACTATTTCAAGTAGAGATGGTGAAAAAATCCGATTATCTGACCGTTGACAAATTTGAGCACCAACGACAGCCAATTTCAGGGTCAAGGAGGCTTGCAAGTCAGTTCTCTTGATTTGAAAATTACCTTCCACTGTTTTCATCAGTACTGAAGCTGAGATCTTCAGGGCCTATTTGTTCACCATCAGGAAAACCAGAATGTGTATCTAGGAGAAAACAATAAAAAACGGTTAACAATTTTTAAAGACACGTATCTTCTTTCCCATATCTCTCAGTGATCTTAGCAAGTGTGTTATTTAAGTGATAAAGAAAGATGTGCTGGGTTGTAAACAAATCTCTATTCTTAGAGAATTCTTTATCAGAGTCAAGCGTAAACAAACACAAAAGGAAAATAAAGGAGAAAAAACCAAAATGTGTTAATAATTGCCCATAATTAGAAGACGAAAGGCACTGCCTGACTTTGTCCCCTGGGGACACCATGGGAGCAGCTGAAGAACGAATAAGGAATGATGATGATGGACACTCAAAGGATGATTTTGTAAATATAAAATGTATTTCCATGTCAATTAAACTGAGCATGCACACATCACTACAAAAACCCACCAACACTCAAAATAACTGCCTCAAATTTGGCTGCTTCTTTTAGAAGCAGAGAAAATTACTAAGAGTACCTTAATACTTAAAAGTCATCCAACACTTGGCTCTGTATTGAAAAAGACACTAGGATATCAGGGAAATCTGTAAAATACACGATGACAATTACCATCAGCCTGACAATGTCGTCATTCCAGGAGCACTTACAGAGGAATGCTCAGATTAACCATTAAGGTCTCTGGATAAAATACTAACAATGGGCGACGCATGTTAGCTAAACTTATCGTGGTGATCATTCTGCAATATACTGAATCATTAGGCTGTACATCTAAACTAAAACTAGTAACAACGGATTTCTCTCAGTTGTTTCCTAAGACTTTTTTATTTTTTGGAAGGAAGAGGTAAATCAGTGATTCTATAATCTGCACAAATTTCTAGAATCTTTTGTCTTTTTTTTAATATTTATTTATTCGGCTGCACTGGGTCTTAGCCGCAGCACAGGAGATCCTCACGCAGCCTGCGAGATCTCCGCTGCAGCGCGCAGGCTTCCCTAGCCGCAGCCTGTAGGTTTCTCTTGAGTTGTACACAGGCTTAGTTGCCCTGATGTACGTGGGATCTTAGCGCCCTGACCAGGGACCGAACCTGCATCCCCTGTGTTGGAAAGTGGATTCTTAACCACTGAATCACCAGGAAAGTCCCTGGAAAAGGCTGTCTTTTAAAAACTTACTTTATTAGCCAGGTTACAAATATTTCTGAAAAGAAAAAAGAAAATCAAGTATCTGAAACCTCCCAAGGGGGCTGGCTAACACTTAGGCACTACAGGCCACTATCGGTCTCTGCTGGAAATTCTGTTTTGCTTTTTTTTTTCCTAACAACTCTGTAAAATGTAGAAGCTATTCTCAGGCCATAGGCTGTACCGAAGCAGGCTGTCAACATCAACCTCGCCCATTAAGTAGCACACAGCATCAGGTGTCTGACCAGGCAGATAAAGCCTACCAAATTTTTCCCGTACTCATCATTTAGTCTACCCCACAGAATGTCGTCTCACAAATGACAATAATTTAAAAAAGAACAAAAGCAGAAGCAGCGAAGCAGAAACAGAAGCAAAGGAAACAGCAGCAGCAGCAGAGATGGTTTTCCTAAGCCCTGCGACGACACGGCGTGCCGCACCTTCATCTGGGGGCTGCGCCAGGAAAGCGTCGCTGAAGCCGCCCAGGCCGGCGCGCTCCTCCCGCTCCTCGCTCTCGGTGTCACACTCGATGTCGCTGTCGCTGCTCATTCCTGGCAGGGAAGAAGCAGAGAACGTGTCTGACAGGAAACCACGTCAAGAAGAAGGCAGCCTCCTTATCCTAACCTGAGATTCTTCGGAATTTTACACTGAATGCCAAGATAATACAAAACAAAGAAAAAGTAACTACACAAAACTCAGTGCTCTTTAGTTATTTAGAACTGGGTTTATTTTTGTTCTCAAGTGTCTGAAAAATTTTAACTGAAAGCCAATGTTAATTTCATTATACTGAAAGTATCTTTTCCAAAGCAAATAGTTTTTTTTTTCCCTTGATAATCATGAGATAACAGGAGCTCTTTTAATCCTAATTCAATGTCGTTTCTAGCCTAAAATATACACAAATATAAACACGCATAAACACAAGTATACATTTACACTTATATCTACATGTGGGTATACCAAATTCCAGTAATTTTAGCAATAAATGAGATACTATCCCATGTGGACCTCCAGTTTTGTTTTCGTGCATGAGTTGATTTTTAAAAGACAAGTTCTATAGAATTTTTCTAGTTCAACAAGACAGATCAAGAAAATCTAAAATATCTCTCTGCTATAAACCCTTAAAAATGCTAGATAAAATAAAAATCTTTAAGTTTTAATGAACAGCTATATTTAAAAGAAAAAACGGAAATCCATGGTACAGCAGAAAAAAGGGTAAGAAAAAATAGTCGGGTAGATGACATCACCCCAGAGAGCTTGCTGTGCAAGTTTCTTTGTTTTCGCGGCACTACTGTGTGCAGGATGGAACCCAAGCCCCCTGCAGTGTAAGTACAGAGTCTTAACCACTGGACTACCAGGAAGTCCCAGAAAATCTTTAATCCTCTGTTCAAAGTGAAGTCGCTCAGTTGTGACTGACTTTCTGCTACTTCAGGGACTGTAGTCTACTAGGCTTCTCCATCCATGGGATTCTCTAGGCAAGAACACTGGAGTGGGCTGCCATTTCCTGATCTTCGAGACCCAGGGATCGAACCCGGGTCTTCCGCACTGCAGGCCAACACTTTACCGTCTGAGTCACCAGGGAATCCTCTGTTGGGGATAGGCAAAAAACCACTGGATCCACCACAGAAAGGGAGATGAAACTGAGGCTAAATCTGTACTCCATGCATAAAACTAAAACTCTCACTGAAAGAGTAATTAAGTATGCCTACTGTCACAGAAGACAGTAGGGAAATTTATCTGGTTTCTGTGCTCAGTTCACCTCAGAACTCAAACAAAGGGCAGTGTGCCTAATTTAGGTTTGAGATTTAAGGTTTCAGTTCAAATCTCAGGAAAGGAACATAAAAATTGGTCAGGAGCTAGTGTTTTTGAGTAAAGCAAATGTAAAATCCTCTGGAGGGAAGATTCTAGGTAAGATGAGGCAAACACATTCCACCCCATCTTTTCCACTGAAGGTAGTTATAGAACCTTGACAGAACTTGAGGACTCTGTAATCACGGATACTGGAGTAGATAAGAACCTGAAGTACCAACAAACTGACATTTAGAGAAGACCCAGGGTCTCACACAAATCATATTAAAAATGTCTCGGGGGCTTCCCTGGCGGCTTGTGGTAGAGAATCCCCCTGCCAATGCAGGAGACACGGGTTCCCTCCCTGGTCGAGGCAGGTCGCACAGGGTGCCGCCACCACCGAGCCTGCGCTCTAGAGGCCAGGAGCTGCAACTGCTGCAGCCCACGGCTCACAAGAGAGGCCCGAGCACCACGCCCAGGGTGGCCTCCGCTCACCAAACTGGAGCAAAGCCCACGCAGCAAGAAGATCCAGCACAACCAGAAAATACAGAAAGTTATTTTTTAAGAAAATATCCAGAAATCATTCCAAAAGGATTTCAGCATGTGAAAAACCAGGTAAAGATAAGCAACAAATATCAATGCTGAGATGACAGAAATCATGTTGAAATTATCTAACAGAAGCAGATCTAAGAAACACGAACACTTTTGAAACATTTAAAAGACCTCTGTGGTAGGAAACTTCCATAATCCAGGTTACAATTATTATCACAGGAGGGAAAAAAAAAAATGAATACTCAAATTTTCTACAAAGGATAGTAAAAGTCTCAAAAAGACATGCTCCATCTGCCTAAAGTGAGAGTCAGCAGGTATACAGATAGGACAGGACCACAAATTGTTCATAAAATAACAGGGAAGAGACTATGTAATTCTGTTTAATGTGGGAAAAAATAGATTTTTAAAGAATTACTAAGATATTGTTAAAATTAAACTATTAATAGATGAATTTAAGCAAGAGTGAAAGAGGAAATTAATCAGTGTTAAGAACAATGAAATGAGCATTATAAAAAAGAGGTTAACAAACAGGAGGATAAAAAGGGAACAGCTCCCTCCCTGGTGGTCCAGTGGTCAAGACCCCATGCTTCAACCACAGGGGGTGTGGGTTCTGGTCACAGAACCCTGGGAGAACCCTGGGTCACAGAACCCTGGGAGAATCCTGGGTCACAGAACCCAGTTCTCCCTGGTCAGAGAACTAAGATCGTGCCACATGCTTGCATGGCAAAAACAAGCACACAAAACTCAAAAGCTTTCAGGCAGACTAAGGTAAAAAAGAGCAAACAAAATCAGCAATATCAGAAATAAAAGGGAACATCACTACACAATCTACAAGACATTAAAAGGATAATAAGGGAACAGTATAAAAAACTTCTATGTTCATGAAGTCAAGAACACCGAGGAAATGGACAAATCCTTTGACAGACACAAACTGCCAAATTTCATTCAGGTAAAAATAGATAACCTGAATAGGTATGTTAAGCATTAAAAGAAATGAAACTTGGTAGTTTAAAAAAACTATCACCAAAGAAAACTGTAGCCCCAGATGGCTTTACCGGTGAATTCCTCTTCTTCTGTTTCTAAGAAGAGTTTGTATAGTATTATTTCTCCCTTAAACATTTTGAAGATACAGGCTGGATGTTTCTGAAATCTCCTTTCTCAGCAAATGAAAAAACCTTCCTGCTTTAAAGAGTCAAGTATATGTGCGCTCAGTTGTGACTCTTTGTGATCCCATGAACTGCAGCCCAGGAGGCTCCTCTGTCCATGGGACTTCCCAGGCAAGAATGCTGGAGTGGTTGCCATTTCCTTCTCCAGGGGATCTTCCCCTCCCAGGGATCCAACCCACATTCTCAAGAGCAAGACTGTTTAGAGCCTGAAGAGCTACTTGCGTGAAGCGCTACCTCCACCTTGTGGCCCTTCACAGAACTGTTGCCGAAAACTCTGAAACCGACAGGCGAGCGAGCTCTTCTAGTGGCTTCCTGAGTCTCCTGCAGTGCAGGAGACCCAGGTTCAATCCCTGGGTTGGGAAGATCCCCTGGAGAAGGGAGGGCAGCCCACTGCAGTATTCTTCCCTGGAGAATCTCATGGACCAGAGGAGCCTGGCGGGCTGCAGTCCACAGGGTCGCAAAGAGCTGGACGTGACTGAGCGACTAAGCGCACACACACGCCGCCCTGAGCAGGCTTCATTCAACGACTGACAATGAGGTGGGGAGGACAGAACTCGTGCCCCCGCTCCTCGAAGTGGGAAGTCCACGGTCACAAAGAGTCGGCCACGACTAAGTGACTAGCACAACAACAACGTATTCGTGGGCCTTCCTGGTGGCTCAGAGGGTGAAGAATCCGCCTGCAAGGAGGGAGACCTGGGTTTACACCTGTGTTGGGAAGATTCCCTGGAGGAGGGCATGGCGACCCACTCGAGTATTCTGGCCTGGGAGAATCTCCACGGACGGACGAGCCTGGCAGGCTACACAGTCCATGGGGTCACAAAGAGTCGGGCACAACTGAGCGACTAAGCACAGCACGGTCAAACTCCAAGCACAAACCTGACCTCTTGGTACCAGTGTTTCTGAATTCCGAGACATACTAACCTCCAGGATTCACAAACGAGGAACTGGAATCCTCAGGAATCCCCCAAATCTTAAGTTATTCTTTAACTACTTAAAATAGTTTTCAAATTCTTTATTATATATCTTTAAAATTTTTTGGTTAGTTTGTAGTATTTACAAGAACTGTGGCCGACACTAAATATTCAAATACTGGAACATTCTGTGAATGTTATTAGGTAATAGTTGAAAACGTAACACCTAAACTCTCAGCAAGGTTTAGAGCACTACGTGGAATCACATGTCAAAAATGCCAGTATGAGAACCCTTTGCTTCCGAAACTCCCTACTTCCTGGAGCACACACAGAGGGTCCCTGTACAGCAGTAGGCCCCCACCTTTCTGGCAGCGGGGACTACTTTTTCACAGATGGACGGGAGTGGGATGGGGGCATGACTGCCTGTTGCTCACTTCCTGCTGTGCGGTCCTATTCCTAACAAGTTGGGGACCCCTGCCGTATAGGATAAGATAGGATAGACTCATTAATATTTACATAGCAGCGGAGAGGGCCATCAACACACAATATGGCAACAGCTATAGCCAGGACCGACTGGACAGCACCTGCTTCTTTCCAAGGTGCTCCTATGATCTTACTAACCTTTGATTCTAGGTATCAGCACTTCCAGTTTGTATGTTCAACTTGCCGTAAGAGGATTCTTCCAGAAGAGTCGTAGGTTTCTGTGCTGCTGCTGTTGCTTTCTAGTTTAATCTCAATCCCACACAGCACGTGGGGTCTTAGTTTCCTGCCTAGGGACTGAACCCACGCCCCCTGCAATGGAAGCATGGAGTCTTAACCACTGGACCACCAGAAAAGTCCCCATGATTCTGTGTTGACTGTTAAAGATTAACTCTAACAGGAGAATAAGAATAATCTTTTCATTTTTTAAATTTCTTGACTCATTTTTCTCAGGATTCAGAAAAACATGCATTTCCCAAGAAATGTTGGAAAGGAATTCCTGCATGAAAATACTTTTTGGTCTTTTATCAAGTCCTAAGATCTGAAGTTCCCTAGTTCTGTGCATAAGAAAACCAAATTGGTCTCTTGACCTCTAGGTCACAGGTCCTGGGTCCTGTACAACCCACTGCCATCAGTGAGAGCAAGTAAACACAACATAAGGTCAAATAAATGAAAGCAGCTACTGTCAAGCAACAGATCACAGCCTACTGCTATGTGCTCTGCCCCACGTTACAATGTGTATCAACTGCACTAAAGGGTAAAGCAAACTAGTGATATTTCACCAACTCTAAGAAAATTTGAATGCGGGACTTTTCTTAAGCCTACCAGAAGGTGTCAACAAGTTTTCACACAACTGGCTGTCAATGATAATAATTTTAAGATACCATTAAATGTGTGGATCACAACAAACTGGAAAATTCTTAAATTAAGAAATGGAAATACCAGACCAGGTTACCTGCCTCCTGAGAAACCTGTATGCAGGTCAGGAAGCAACAGTTAAAACTGGACATGGAACAACAGACTGGTTCCAAATAGAAAAAGGAGTACGTCAAGGCTGTATATTGTCACCCTGCTTATTTAACTTACATGCAGAGTACATCATGAGAAACGCTGGGCTGGATGAAGCACAAGCTGGAATCAAGATTGCCAGGAGAAATATCAATAACCTCAGACATGCAGATGACACCACCCTTATGGCAGAAAGTGAAGAGGAACTAAGAAGCCTCTTGATGAAAGTGAAAGTGGCGAGTGAAAAAACTGGCTTAAAGCTCAACATTCAGAAAACGAAGATCATGGCATTTGGTCCCATCACTTCATGGCAAATAGATGGGGAAACAATGGAAACAGTGAGAGACTTAATTTTGGGGGCTCCAAAATCACTGCAGATGGTGACTGCAGCCATGAAATTAAAAGACACCTGCTCCTTGGAAGAAAAGCTATGACCAATGTAGACAGCATATTAAAAAGCAGAGACAAATTACTTTGCCGACAAAGGTCCATTTAGTCAAAGTTTCTTGTGTCCAGGTGGAGTGATCAGGGAGGGGAACCACAAATGTTTAGACTTGGTCAAGTTTCCTTTTCTTTGGCTAGTGACTAATCAGATGAACTCTAAGAAAGGTTCCCCTCACTGATAAACAGAGACATATAAAATGAAATCACTAAACCCAGAACGTTATTCTGATTCAGTATGAAGTTTGGAACTGCAGCAACCACCTTGGCATCCGGAGGGGAACAAAGTCAACTTGCCTAGAATTGCAGAGCAAAAGAAAGGCGAATGGAGGTGGTGGGAGAAAACAGGTTCTTGATGACATAGACTCTCACTGAAAGTGAGTCTAAAAGACTCGTTGCAACCCCGTGGGCTATAGCCCACCAGGCTCCCCTGTCCATGGGATTTCCCAGGCAAGAATACTGGAGTGAGTTGCTATTCCCTTCTCTAGGAGATCTTCCCAACCCAGGGATCAAACCCAGGTCTCCCACAATGCAGGCAGATTCTTTACCATCTGAGCCACCAGGGAAGCTCTGATGACATTAAACAGCTAAATTTTCCAGCCTTGATACTGTCCGACAAGAGTTAGGTGAGACTTCCTGTTAATACAAGACAGTCAATCTTCCTACTGCTTATACTGTAGGAAGAAAGTTACACTAGGGTTTTGCAACTTACATTAGAAGAAACTGGTCTACCTATAGAATTCTGTGGGGTATCAACTGGGAGGGCCAAGACTTCTGGAATGTAGGCTTTAACCAGGAGATTATACAAGGGTGTCCCATATGATCCCAGTTAGAAAGGAAAAGGCCTGCTGATGTCTGTCATGTCTAAGAAATGTCACGTTTTATTGACCCTCAGGAACATTTAAAAGACTGCTTTAGTTGTCCCAAATTCCCAACTAGTAACAAAAAGAATCCCTTATTTAAAGTTTCTTCAAACAGCTTGGCAGTAGGGAGGAGAAACAGGAGGGGAGAGACACCAATTTACAGTGACCTGGCACAGAGAATGTTCTTTTAGGCATTCTGCTCAAGAATAAAGAGCCCTGTTTTTCCTAAGCACAGACACAAGACTACCTCATTCAACTTTTCACCAAGGCTTACTGGTGTGAAAAATAAAGGTTTCTTGAAAACTGGCTCCTGCTGCTGATAGAATAATACCCACCGCAGTAAGTAAGGCCCCATTCTTCTCTCATAAAGCAAATTCCAAAAGGCACAGAGCTCCTTCAGTCTGCCTAACCCCTTCCTCCAGTCTCCTCACCGCCTGGCCTGGGACTCCAGTGGTAAATAAACTGTTCACCAGCAAACTGCACTGGTAGATTTTCCTGGCACTATTGATCTGCACGTTTGCAGCAGCTTTTCTTACTGAGTTCTAGGTGCTGTGCATCCCTGCAACACTCCCTACACAAGAAGAATGAGCTCCTGAGCGGCACCGACAGCACGAACCCTCAGGTTCAGGGACGTGAAAGTGCACGCGCTCCCGGCCGCTCAGGTGTGTCTGCCTCTTTTTTGACACTGGACTGTAACCAACAGGCTCTTCTGTCCAGGGAATTTTTTTCCAGGCAAGAACACTGGAGTGGGTTGCCATTTCCTTCTCCGAGGGAATCTTCCCACCCCAGGGATCAAACCCGAATCCTGCGCCTCCTGCACGGCAGGTGGATTCTCTACTTCTGAGCCCCGGGATGAAAGTGCGCAGGCGACTCTAAATGTGGCCAAGCAAATGACTTGCTCCAGTTTAGGATACGCTGCTAACAACCACCTTTAAAAAAAGACATGAAATGAAGCTAATGTCAAAACTCGTGGGGTTTTTTGGGGCTGGCTAGCTATTTATATAGAAAAATTGAGAAATGTGAAGTTATGAGATGAAGGCTGAAATTTAAAAGTGCAAGTCATCTCTCACTGAGGTTAACTTAACAGGCTTCTTACCAGTCTTTCTGTCCCAAGTTCCACACCCCATTCCCAGTCTCCAGCACAACCAGAGTAGGAATTTTGAAACAATATTTTATTATGTCACTTCTTGCTTAGATCCCATTCAAAGGACAAAGTCCAGATTTTGGCTAGACACACAGTGTAACTCTTCATGATCTGACCTCTGCCTCCACTCTGGTCTGGCCTCATCGTCATCAGTCTCCACCTAACTCGTACTAATTCACAGTCGTCCCTGAGGATGAACTAGATTAGTAGACAGGTGACAGTTAAGAGCACTGGCTCTGTGACTAAGTAAGGTAAGATACATCTTTAGGCCTTAGCCTAGTCACCTGTAAGATCAAGATAATAAAAATAACCACCATGTAGGTCTGCACTGAGCAGTCTCATCCCAATAAAGGCTTGGAAATATTGTCTATTGTTTTTGTTTAACCGCTAAGTCGTGTCTGACTCTTGACCTCATAGACTGCAGCCCACCAGGCTCCTATTTCCATGGGATTTTCCAGGCAAGAATACTGGAGTGGGTTGCTATTTCCTTCTCCAGGGGTCTTCCCAATCCAGCAATTGAACCCGCATCTCCCGCACATGCAGGTGGATTTTTTACCCCTGAGCCACGGGGGAAGCCCACGCATTAGCTGAGCTCCCTATATATGCTATCACAGCACTCATCATTTCACATTATAATTGGCTGTTAACTAGTCTCTTAACACCTGACCAGGGGTTTTCAACTACTCTCTCTGCTCCCCTCTACCACCACCAACACATACCCAGCACCCCTGAGATGCGGGACGTGTAACTAACCCACTCCCATGTATAAGGATAACCCACTCTGGCAAGTGATTCTTAGGGAACTGTCACCCCTGGTTGAAGTTTTCACCTCAATCAGTGGTTCTCAACTGGGGAAGATTCTGCCTCCCAGGGGACATGTGGCCATGTCTGGAGACATTGTTTGGCTACTGTAATTCAGGGGAGGTACTACTGGCACCTAGTGGTTAAAAGCCAAGAAAACTGCTAAAGAGACTATAATGCAAATGGCAGGCCCCGAATACAAAGAATCACCTATCTCAGAATATCAATGGCATCAAGGCGCAGAAACCGTGACTCAGCAGTAGGTTCAGGAATTACTTTATCACCAGCATCAAAACAATTCCAGACAAATTAGAAGCATTTCACAAAAGCTGCATAAACAGGAGCCTATAATTAAAGCATACGCTGTTAACAATTTAAGTCATCACAATTTATCACCAGTATGCATAAACACATGGAAACCAGCTAATCCCTACTGGCAAATCACTATAGGTCCTTTCCATAAAGATCAACATAATTTATTTTTCCTATTGTTTTCAAATCAACACTTCACTCTAAAAATCCTTTCTATTTAATCTCTTCTACTGAAATAACGCTGCCTACCACAGGAGCACCAAGATAGAAGACCACAACGATTAGTGTTCTTTAAAACTGAAAAGCCTGAAAATGCTAACACCCACACTCCCTCTCACAGGGCAGTCAGAGGCAGATGCTGGCATCTCTTATCACATGCTTTGAGCTATAATTCATCAATCACTGAAATTCAAATGAATGCAGGGGTTGTACATGGCAGTTTCACAGAGAAACGAAAAAAATTTCAGTGTCAAGTATCATTAATAAAGTTGACATGCTTTTCTGCTCACATATAAAGGACAAGCAAGGGCAACACACACAGCCTTGTTTCAAGCACCATCTGTTAACTCAAAATTATAAAGTCTTCTATGCTTTAAGATAAAGAATAATGAACCTCGAAGAAGTTGTAGACAAATATTAGAAATGTAACTGAGAATGAACTGGCAGAACAGATAAAGGATTTTTCAAGTGCTTAAAGTTTGCAATTCTTCTAAACGGGCAAAGCAACCTACAAACATTTATCAAGACTGACTTAAAAAGACGAAGCATGTTTTTCCCGTAAGACACAGAATATATCCAATGTCATCTTTTGTATCTGGAAAAACTTCAATGCCTCCTCATGTAGGTAGCATAGCACATTTAGTGAATGAGCAAATGAAGTATCTGCAGATATTCCCCTCAAAACTGCCCCTTCTAGTAAGATATATCCTTTTATGTAGTCAACTATTTTGCCTTCCCCTGTAATTAATGTCCTAGTGAATCAAACTCAGTAGCACAATGAATGCTATTTTCAAATGAAGCATGTCAAATAGTAGGTAACACCTCAGTAACTGTTTCCTTAAACCAACCACTCCTCACCACCACCAAAGAGACAATTATTCCACTTCCCGCCAGTTATGACTTTCTCATGCCTTACCGTCCTCTGGGGCAGCAGAAGCTCCTTCAGGTAGAACAGGCTGTAGCTCCCCAGTTTCCGAGTTATTTTCCAAATCAGTCATTTGCATTCCTTCCAGACGACTTCCTTTAGTATTAGTCCTCAAAGAGGGAGAAATGACCTTATATTTTTGTATAACCAGTCAGTGATATGATAATCTAGATTTCTTTCCTTCTGAGCAAACTAATAGGGTATGGAGCGCCGGGGTTTAATACTAAATTTCAAGTTTTAGTTTTAAAAGATTCGCTTACAAGGAAAGGTTAGAAAGTGGTAGCTTGCATCAATGTCAATATCCTGGCTGTGACAATATATCAGCATTTTGCAAAATGTTATCATTAGGGGAAACAATGTAAGGTACACAGGCTCTCTCTACCCTTTCTTATAATTGCATGTGAGCCTACAATTATCTCAAGAATTCCTAAAAATAAATAGAAATGAAAGTCCTTAATAATACGTCCTTACCAACACAGACATACAGAACAGACTTATGGACATGACTGGCAGGGGAGGAGGGAAAAGGTGGGATGATGGAGAGAGTAACATGGAAACAAACATTACCATATATAAGAGACTACTGCTGCTGCTGCTGCTGCTAAGTCGCTTCAGTCGTGTCTGACTCTGCGTGACCCCACAGACGGCAGCCCACCAGGCTCCCCCGTCCCTGGGATTCTCCAGGCAAGAACACTGGAGTGGGTTGCCATTTCCTTCTCCAATGCATGAAAGTGAAAAGTGAAAGTGACGTCACTCTGTCATGTCCGACTCTCAGCGACCCCACGGACTGCAGCCCACCAGGCTCCTGTGTCCGTGGGATTTTCCAGGCAAGAGTACTGGAGTGGGGTGCCACTGCCTTCTCCAATATAAGAGACAGCCAACAGGAATTTGCTATATGACTCAGGGAACTCAAACTGCGGCTCAGTAACAACCTAGATGGATGGGATGGGGAGAGAGGTGGAAGGAATGGTGTAGTGGGAGGGGACATAGGTAAATATGGGCTGATTTATGTTGATGCTTGGTAGAAACCAACACAATACTATAAAGCAATTATCCTTCATTTAAAAATAAATAAAATAATAATAATAACATGTTCTCACCAATATGGAAAGACTTTTAAAGTATACTGAATGAGAAAATAAGGTGTACCATTTTTATTAGAAAAAAAAAACTTTATGACCACAGTTATTTAAATATGCATGAAAACTGAGAAGACGCAGCATATATAAAAAATTAAGAACAGCAGGAATGTGTGTGGGCAGGAGATGGAAAACAAAGCAGATGGGAGAAAGATGGGGAAACAATATTCTTTTTTAACTTCCATTTTGAACCATTTATTATTAGTATTTAAAATTTTTGCTTATGCTACCTTAAATCAGGCAAGGAAAAAAAGACACAAGCTAGAAAACATCACATGAGCCAGGCTGGCAGTATAATTAACCATAAAATGATGGGGGTTACAGCTATGAGCTTTACACAATTATAAAGGATTTTACAGTCTACAAAAACTATACATTTGTATGTATTTAATCTTTATGACTAATGGCAGATGTAAACCTCTGTAACAAAATATAAAAGCTAGTTACAGCTTTCATCTTAAAAGGAACCTGTGTAAAAGCAGACTAGGAAATGGGAAGAACAAGACAATCTCCGGTGATTATCACATGTTTCCCCTGCTTAAACCTGAGCTAAAGCAGAAAGCAAAGCCACCAGTGACCTTTTAGATTTGGTAATTATTCAGATCTAAAAACTCTATGAAATACAGCAAACTTAAGGGATATTAATCTTCCTCTAAATTTAATCCAAAGTTCTCTTCAAAGTCTCCAAGGTAAAACTATTCCGTTGTTTAAAATTAGAAATGAGATTTATTAGCCATAAAAAAGATCAGCAGATGGATATTAAAGGCTCATCTGCACATCCACAGACAATGCGCTCCCCAGTCACTCTCTTAGGCGGAAGTTTAGTTGACATGACTGGGATTTGAGTTCATGCTTCCTGGGAGAGAAATAAAGGTACTAATGACCATGTATATGTACCTTTTCAGGAAATTCCAACCATGTATTTTGAGGACACTTTCATAAAAGGAAAAAAAGGTGAGATGAAAGCAGAAAAGCAGTGGTAAAATTAAATTGCCAGAAGGTCTCTGTTCCACACAAAATTCCTGTAAAGACCTATGGCCACAATAAAGTCCAGCACAAATATGTTTGAAAAGCATGGGACTGATGGGAAAAAAAGTTGACACAAAACCTCACAATAAAGAGGTCACACAAGGTTATACATTATTATCCTAACCTCAGTGAAGATGAGCTCTAACTTACCCAAACTGAACTTCTGCTACTATCTCATTCAGTTAAAGAAAAAAGGAAGGTCTCTGATACTTTAAAAGTTCCTTTTTAATACAATAAATAAATAATCTGCTAAAAAATTAACATAGTAGAAATTTATTGTTTATTACATTGTAGATTTATAAGTGCCAACCAAAGCTATTAGCTATTATTCTATTATATAAACAAAAGAACTTCATTTACCCCAAGGTGACCATTTTTCTTCTTTTTTCAACAACAGGTATGCCATTGAAAACTGCAACGACGACAGCATCTGAATCCAAAGCTTGACACTGCCGATCTTCAGACTTCGGCAGAATGTCACTGATACTGACATGGGTCAAGGCTCGGGGAGAACTGTGCCTGCTCCCAGACTGAGAGCTTCCTGGGGAGACTACAAAAAAGGAAGAGTATATTCAGAAGGAAGGCAAACAAAAAAAGGTTCTCTGTCTAGTTTCCACTTAGTCACTAAGTCGTGTCTGACAGTTTGCAACCCCACTGACTGTAGCCCACCAGGCTCCTCTGTCCATGGGATTCTCCAGGCAAGAGTACTGGAATGGATTGCCATTTCCTTCTCCAGGGGATCTTCCCAACCCAGGGATCAAACCCTGGTGTCCCACACTGCAGTTTCCACTCAGGAGATCTCATTATATGTACATTTTTAAACTGCAGGAAAAATCAAAAACAACTTTTTGATGCCAGGTATTTAACTCTCAGGAGTCCAGAATATGAAGCCTGATGGCTGCACTTTCTTACTGACGGTCTGTTCTGTCATGTGATCAAGGGGTTTTCAACCTGAGTTCCAGCATTTGGTGCCTTTAAAGCAGCTATACCATAAGGTCAGTTTCAACAGACATCTATCTACCAAAATTACATTTTGAACTCTCCAAACTCACCTTCAGCTAGAGTCTGACAGTCCCCCTTTGAACGGTTATTTTCCCCAGAGTCTATTGCTCTTCGAAGAGACAGACTCCCTGCTATACTGGACCGAGCAGGCTTGGGTGAATGACTCTTCTTATTTGTGGCTGCAAAGACATTTTAAAACATTTCTGATTATGATAAAATGGCACAAAACTTACTACCTAGGCAACCAGAGAAAGGTTTTATCTTACCATACATGGAAGGAATTCCCATCTACTGTGTCCAAAAATAAACAGAACACTCTGGTCCCAATTGCTTTATTTGAGGTTTTATGCCAAAAACATTCCTATTTCATTGCTCGTGTTCTTACAAAAGTAGAAAATTATCAGTGAACTCCAAAAGAAAAATCATACCAAACACAAACTCCAATCTCAATTCAATTAAACCAAGTACCAAGAACAAAACAATAACCACCAAAACACTTGGAAACTATAAAACACTACTGGGTTAAAAATAAATCAATGCTGAATTAGAAACAAACCACAATTATAATACTTTAAGATGTCTGTGGCTAAAACAGTAATTAGAGGAAAATGTATAGCCTTAAAATGAATTAAAATTAAAAAAGCAACCTGAAACAAAAAGAAATAAGAATGCAGAAGAGATGCATTAAAAGGTAATGAACAGGTTCAATAAGGTAGCAGGATATAAGATCAATAACCAACTGACTTTCTACACAGCAGTAAAGAATAATCTGAGAACGAAATTAAGAAAACAATTCCATTAACAACAGCATCAAATAGAATAAAATACTTAGGGAAAATTTTAACAAAGAAATGTAAGACTCGAACATGGAAAACTGTCACACATTGTTGAAATAAAGACAAAAGGGAAAATACTGTGTTCATTAACTCAATACTGCTAACATAGCATTATTCCCAAACTTGGTCTACAATACAGATTCAACACAATCCCTGTAAAAATTTCAGCTGTCTTTTCATTGTTGATGTTGCAGATATTGACAAGCTGATCCTAAAATTCATAGAAAAATGAAAAAGATCCAGAATACTTCAAAGCAATCTTGAATTGAGGACTCACGTATATGATTTCACAACTCTGCTGTAAAAGTACAGTATTCAAGACTGTGGTAAAGAAAAAAAAAAGATCAATGGAACAGAATTCAGAGTTCAGAAAGAAAACATTATATTTATGGTCAATTAATTTTTGACAAGGAAACCAAGATAATCCAAGCTGGACAAAGGGAGAAAAGATGGATAAAAACAAGTGCTGATAAGAATACGGTGGAACTGGAATCCTTATACACCGCTGGAGAAAGTAAAATGGTGCAGCTGCTATGAAAACAGTATGCTCCTGCTGTGCTACGCCCAGTCGTATCTGACTACTTGGGATCCTATGGGCAGTAGCCCACCAGAGTCCCCTGTCCTTGGGATTTCCCAGGCAAGAAAACTGGAGTGGGTTGCCATTTCTTCCTCCAGGGGATCTTCCCAACCCAGGGATCAAACCCGAGTCTCCTGTGTTGCAGGAGGATTCTTTACCACCGAGTCATCAGAAAAGCCCACAAAACAGTAAGGCCATGTCTCCAAAAATTAAACTTAGTTCTCATATAATCCAGCAATCCCATTCCCAAGCATATACTTAAGGTGAATAGAAACACAGATTCACACAAAAACTCACACACGAATAGTCACAGCATCATCATCCATTACAGACAAAAAAATAGAAATAAAAAATTGAAGTCCTCAACAACTGAGGAGCAGATCAAACAAAAAGTGGTGCCCACAAACAATGAGGTATCATTCAGCCTTAAAACAAAATGCAAAAAGACATGTTACAACACAGATGGCCCTTGAAAACACTATGCTAAGTCAGAGCAGTCAGATACAAAAGGCTTCATGTTGTGTGACTCCATTCATATGCAAAGTCCAGAAGAAGCAAATCCATACTGGCTAAATAGACAAGCAATTACCAGGATATAAAGGGAAGGGGAAGATGGGAAGTAGGGGCTCCTGGGTATGGAGTTTATGGGGAGAGTAAATGCAGCTCTTTGCCCCTTTCCTGTCTGCCCATCTATTCTCCTCTAACCTTGAAAGAACCTAATTATAGGAATGAGATCATGAGGCAATTTAATCCAACTTCTGACTCTTCCTCTCCTGAATGCACACCTTGCCTTGCTGATTCTTTTCCTAGATAAAAAGAAGAATGAAGAATTAAGCAGTCGAAAAAACTGACTAGCTCTCTACTTCCAACCCCCGGAGGAGGGCAAGGGCAGTACTCCTGCCTGGCGAATCCTCATGGACAGAGGAGCCTGGCGGGCTACAGTCCATGGGGCAGCAAAGAGCCAACTGAGAGGCTTAGAGCAAGCTACTTCCAATGGCGCCCCCAAGCAATCCTCGATCACTTGGGCAAGATAACTGATAAATCTGAAGGGAGAGGCAGCCAATTTGCATGCTGTGAGAACAATGTAGAACCCAACCTCCTGCCTCAATTCGCTGAGATTCTCCTCCCAACACCCGCATTTTTCCCTTTAAAAAAACTGTCACAGCTGAGCACATGCCTTGGGCTTGGGCTTTGGACATAAGTCCACCAACTCCTCAAGCTGCTGGTTTTTCTGACTAAAGCTATCTTTTCTTTCTACTGACACTTGCCTCTCAAATTATTGGCTTTTAAGCAGTGAGCAGCCAAACCTAAGTTCAATAATAAGAGGAATGATGAAAATGTCCTACAGTTGGATAATGGTGACTGTCACAAAACTCTGTAATAAAAAACTGATGAACTGTACATTTAGGGGGGAAAAAAGATGCTGTGAGAAAAAATTATGACCAATTTCTTCACTGAAAAGTAAACATGAACTACTGGTTAAGGAAAGAAAATGAAGAGATGCATTAACAGAAGTGAAGGCAGAAATTAACATAATAGACAGACAGACACCACCCTTATGGCAGAAAGTGAAGAGCAACTAAAGAGCTTCTTGATGAAAGTCAGAGAGGAGAGTGAAAAAGCTGGCTTAAAACTCAACATTCAAAACACTAAGATCATGGCATCTGATCTCATCACTTCCTGGCAAGTAGATGGGGAAACAATGGAAACAGTGACAGACTTTATTTTCCTGGGCTCCAAAATCACTGCAGATGGTGACTGCAGCTATGAAATTAAGATGTTTGCTCCTTGGAAGAAAGTTATGACCAACCTAGAGAGCATATTAAAAAGCAGAGACATTATTTTGCCAACTAAGGTCCGTCTAGTCACAGTAATGGGGTTTTCCCTGTGGTCATGTATGGACGTGAGAGCTGGATCATAAAGAAGGCTGAGTGCTGAAAAATCGATGCTTTTGACTGTGGTGCTGGAGAAGACTCTTGAGAGTCCGTCGGACTGCAAGGAGATCCAACCAGTCAATCCTAAAGGAAATCAATTCTGAATATTCATTGGAAGGACTGATGCTAAAGCTGAAGCTCCAATACTTTGGTCACCTGATGCAAAGAACTGACTCACTGGAAAAGGCCCTGATGCTGGGAAATATTGAAGGCAGGAGGAGAAGGCGATGAGAGAGGACGAGATGGTTAGATGGCATCACCAACTCGACGGATATGAGTTTGAGCAAGCTCCGGGAGATGGTGAAGGACAGGAAAGCCTGGCGTTCTACAGTCCATGGGGTCACAAAGACTCAGACACGACTGAGTGACTGAGCAACAACAATAAGAAGATGAAATAAATCTAAGAACTAGGTCTCTGAAGAGATGAATAAAATGGACAAGCTTCTAGCAAGTCAAGGGAAAAAATAAGAAAACACAAATAAGCAATGATATAACAAAAAGTTAGCATCCCATATGCAGAGGGAGTTTTTAAAATTTAAGGAACAGAGTAAATGACTTTATGCCAATACATTTATCTAATAAAATGAATTTGCTAGGAAAATTATGAAAATTGATATAAGAAGCAAAAGAAATATGAGGACACCAGTAAACACATAGAAATGAAAAAGGCTGTTTGAAGTTTTATTCCCCAAAGAATTACACAATAGTTTTATAGATGAATTTCATTACACTTTTAACAAATAGATGTCATGTTAAAATAATTTCTCAGCATTGAAAAGAACAAAGGCTTCTGAATTTATTCTATGCAATTGGCATAAAATCACCACTAAAATATGTTAATGACAGAATAATGAAACCACAGCTCAATTTTACTTATTTACTACATATTCAAGAATCCTAAGAATTAGCTGGGACTTCCTGGTGGTCCAGTGGCTTTAAGACTCCACACTTCCACTGCAGGGAGCACAGGTTTGATCCCTAGTTGAAGAAGAACTAAGATCCCACATGTGCAAAGAACAAGGGGATAACTTTATAGTCAGTCCTCCTTATCAGTAATTCAGCATCCAAAGACTCAACCAACTGTGGATTTACTGTAAACACTGTGGCTAGGAGGACCATGCAGTGCAAACCCATGTTGCTCAAGAGTCAAAAACCATGCACTAAAAAATTACAAACCACAACCAAGTAGACAGACTCATCCTAGAATTCCAGGCGTGGTCAGTATTAAATAACGCAATTCTCTGTGTTCAGAGAGTAAAGGGCAAAATATGAATATTTTGACAGATGACAAACAAGCATCTGATATTATTCTATACAACTTCTTGACTTAGAAAAACTCTTAGTAACTAGTGCTGACTGAAAAAAAAATGTACAACCTAAAAGTTGAGAATTATGTCTTATTTGGCAGAGTTTCTGAGGACTTCTGAGGGACCACTCTGAAGAGTCAAGGGAGGAAAAATGTAAGGGTTTTTGCAACAAACACCAGGTAACTGAACACCAAAAGATGACAGTTAATTAAAAAAACACAAGATATCACAAGTTAACAAATTCAGCACTTTTCTACATAAGGGAAGATGCCACAGTCTGAGCTCACTGAAATCATTCCTTTAATATGCACTTCAGCTTCCTGACAGCTCAGGTGGTAAAGAATCCACCTGCAATGCAGGAGACCCTGGTTCGATTCCTGGGTTGGGAAGATCCCCTGGAGAAGGGAGAGGCTACCCACTCCAGTATTCTGGCCTGGAGAATTCCACGGACTGTATAGTCCACGGGGTTGCAAAGAGTCGGCCACAGCTGAGAGACTCTCACTTTCACTTCACTCAGCAATCTAGGGCCAGTATCCTGTTCTTTCTCATTCACAGTTCCTTTAAGACTCTCATTCTTAGTTCCCTCAGGAAGGTGTAGGGGCTTGAAGGCTGTGACATCCTCTGCTTACTGCTATGGCACACATTTTTTCATTCACAACAGGAAAAGAAGTACATGGTGAAATGGTGAAAGTCACAGGTTCTAAGGTTCAAAGTTCTTGGCTCTGCAATTACCACTGTGAAACTCCAGGAACCTTTAATGCCCTGTGCCTCAGTTTGTTTTTCTGTAAGGTGGGGATAAAAATAACTTGCCTCACAGAGTTATTGTTGGGATTAAGTGAGTTAATACATGTGACTTAGACTACTTAGAATAGTATCTGTTAAATAATAAACACTTTGTAAATGTTAACCATTATTGTGGTTAGGGAAAGTGTATCTTTTTCAACTCCATAAAAACTACCTTTCCAGGTCTCCTGCACTGCAGGTGGATGCTTTACCATCTGAACCACCAGGGATGACTTGAATAAATGGAAACACCAAATTACTCAATCTGAATGCTTTAATACTTAAAAGATATCAATTCATCAAATTAAATGTTAATTAATGCATTAAATGTAACATAATTCAGGTCAAAATGTTTTTCTGGAAAAGTAAACATGTAAGAACCATCAAAGACATCTTGAAAACAAAGTGAAGGCAAACACATCACAGCATCATAAACTACAAAGCTACAACGGCTAACAGAAAGGAATGTGGGTCTGGTAGACAACGGAACAGACACTGGCTTAACAATACCAGACTGCTGTCTCGTATGTTTTAAAGAAGTGTCCTACTGCCAATTCCACCTGGTCCAACTGTATGAATGAATTAAAAAACAGAACTATGTGGTCTATATAATATAAAAAATGAATTTCATTTTGTTGAACAGAAGAGACTCTTCAAAAAATATGTTTCATTTTGGTGGGTGGGTTGGGCAGGGTGGTCACTGAATTTACACACTGTCATGGAAAACAAGTTACATACGGAATAATGAACTAAATGTAAAAAAGTTAAAAAATAAAAACAGAACCAAGAAAGTTAAGTGTTGTTTTAGAGCTGAAAAGGCCTTCAAATTAAAACATTAAACCCTCAAAGAATGAATACTATTAATAGATGTTTAAAACAAAAACTTTTAAACTTAATGTTTAGCAGAAAACAAAAACAAGTGACAACAAGGGAAGTGCCTGAAGAAATATGTAACAAACGTTTTCTGCAAAAGTCCATCCAAAAAGCTTTACTTCTCTTGGTTTAAAATTGTCATTTCCTTGACAACTAGTTAAGGTTGCGTATCTTTTAATACATTTATCGTCCTTTGGTATTTCTTCTTACCTTAATAACTTAATCATAACCTTTACTCATTTTTCTACTAAATTATCACCTCTATTCAAAAGAATTCTATGTATTTGGCAGTTACCCCGTCCTATTCATCTCTGCTATATTGTTGCCATCAGTATCCAGCATTAATATATCTCATTTTAATAAACACACATATGGAAAGCTCAGAAGTAAACCCTCACATATATGATTAACACAAGTATCCATCAAAACAAATGCACAGTGGAATATTATGCATTCATAAAAGAGAAGACAATGTTGACATACGCTAGAACATGGATGAACCTTGAGAAGCTTATGCTAAGTGAAATAAGCCAATCACAAATAAAATAAGTTTCCACTTATATGAGGTATCCAGAGTAATCAAATTCATAGACGGAAAGCAAAATGGTGGCTGCGAGGGGATCGAGAGAGAAAGAAGAGACAGCAATCATTTAACAGGTATGGAGACAGTTTCGCAAGATTAAAAAAAAGTTCTGTGGGTGGATGTTGGCACTGGTAGCACAATATGCATGTAATATTCAATGCCATTGATAACTAAACTTAAAAAGGTTAAGATAGTAAATTTTAATAAAATGTGGTAAAATTTATCATGATTAAAATAATTTGTTTTTTAATTAAACACAGAATTACAACATGAATCAGCAATCACACTCTAGGTAAATACCCTCCGAAAAAATGAGAGCAGATACCTGAACAGATGCTGCACATACATGTTCATATCTGCATTCTTCATAATAGCCAAAAAGTGGGAAAAACCCAAACGTCCATCAAGAGATCAAAGAATAAACATACTATAGCATACACAGACAGAAAAGGGAGTATTACTCAGCCTTAAAAGGAAATGAAATTCTGACACTTGCTACAATATGAAGACCGAAGAAATTATGCCGAAGTGAAATAAGTCAGACACAAAAAGACAAGTACTGTATGTTCCACTTATATGAGATATCTAGAATAACCAAGTTTATAGAAACAGAAAGTATAATTGTGGTTACCAAAGAGTACGAAACTGGGAACACCGAGTTCCTACTCAAAGTATATAAAATGATGAACGGTGGTTACAGCTGCACAACAGCATACACGTATCTAATGCCACTGAATTATACAGCTAACAATAATTAAGATACGTTTATGAAAACTGTCAACAGAATAAATCCTAAGATAAAAGTGTTTTCACAAGAAAAAACCATTTTATTTTTAAAATTTTGTATCTATGAGGGGACGGATGTTCACTAAACTCATCGTGGTAATCACTTCTTGATGTATGTAAGCCAAATCACTATTCTATGCACCTTAAATTTATACAGTTCTGTAGGTTAATTACACCTCAAGAAAACTAGAAGAAAAAAGGAGAGAAAAATGATAAAAATGAAGGAGTCTCTTTTTTTTCTCAAAAAAAAAGTTGATAGTAAACTTTATGTTATTAATATATATATTTTACCACCAAAAAAATCGAGGTTAAAAAAAAGCAGATATGTTTAAGAGAAGGAAAACAAGACACAGATGTCAAACTTCTTCCTGATTCCACCACTCCTCCAGGAACCACCCGATTTCTTGTGACGCTTCTCTAAGGAGTCGAGCAGTCAGGCTCTGGTTTAACACCTCATTCACTTCTGCTATAACCCTCCATGGGAATGGTTCCAAAAAGGCTCACCCAACCTTCATCTTGATGCCTCTGAATAATAGACAACCACTCCACCTTTTTTGAGATGCATTAAAAAAAAATTTTTTTTGAGATTTCATTTCTTTTGTTGTTCTCTACCCTAATGATTGCTCTTTTCAATTTCCTTTGCTAGCTTCCCTAACAGGCTTTTAAATGTTTAAGTGCACAGAACCAAAACTTCTCTTTTCCATTTAAACTCCCTTCATACTTGATCCCTGGTTTTAAACACCTGACACTGCTGACTCCCAACTGTTTATACCCAGCTTTACCCTCATATACTTCAGATTTACGAAAGCATTCAACTGCCTATAAGATATTTTACTAGATCTAGCAGACATCTCAAACCAAACATGGTTTGTAAAAAATTCCTGACATGATGCCCCTATGGCCCACCATCCCATACCTGCTGCTTCCTATTTAACTTGCATCTCAATTAATGATACCACCAGTCACTAAGTTGCTTAGACCAAACACTTAAACATCATTCTTAGTTTTTCTCTTTTCCTAAACCCTTTCTTACCAGGTTTGTGGGAAAAAACTGAGCCCTCGTGGTTTAAAATATCCACTGTACGTAACAGATGAACTTCTCTCCTGTGTATCTAGAGTAGCACTAGTTATATATGATCCTTGGGACACTTAAAAAAAGACTGGAACCTCAGTAAAGGAAGGCTGCTAGACTATGAGCAAGTCCACCTACTCAGTGCAGAAACTCCAGAATAAGTCACAGTATTTCATACAAGCTATTGTTATAGGTTGCAAACTGGTCTCACAACTTCCACTCTCAATCCTTCTCAGACCCTCTCCACACAGCAAAGCAATCTTTGTTTTAGAAGTATATTAGATCATAAACACCCCTCTGATTTTTATTGTCTAGAGACTTCCCCCCAAAATCAGAATAAAGCTCAAACTGCTTATTGAGGTCTTATAAGACCCACGTGATCTAATAGAGAAGGGAAACAGCTACCCACTCCAGTATTCTTGCCTGGGAAATCCCACAGAGGAGCCTGGCGGGCTACAATCCATGGGGTCGCAAAGTGTCAAGGCACAACTTAGCGACTGAGCCCGCGCCTGATTCAGATCCTGTCTCTCTAACGTATCTCCTGTTCCCCTCGCTTCTGCTTAGTTCACCATGTTCAGCCAAACTGGCCTTCCTTCAGCCTTCAGACATGAAGAGTGAATCCTGATAGTGACTTTGCATTTTCCGTTCTCTTTACCCTGAAAAAGGCTTCCCCCAGACCTCCGCACAGCTAGCTCCCCACTCCTCAACCTTCAGGTATCAGTTCAACGCTTGCCTCCTGAGGGACTTTCTTTCACTTGCTCTGCCCACCCGACTCCTCTGCTGTGGACTTCACAGGACTTTTTTTATCTACTGAAATAATCTTTACCTGTCTACACATTTTAATGTCCAATTCCTATCACATGAGTAATGCATGCAGGATTCATGAGAGTAAAGATTTTCTCTTATTTATTGCCCAGTACAGAATAAGCAATCAAGAAATGTTAACTCTGCTATATAGCAGAAAATATACAAAGTCAGTTTTGGATGGAAGAAAAAGCTGTAGGTATTTGTAGTCCTAAGTAACACTGAGGGAGATATTTAAATATTATTATTCTGAAAATAACCTCTCCCTGAGTTTCCCAAATGACATATGGAGAAATAAAACTAAGAGGATCTTTTTCACTTACAGTTTCGTATGTAACAACTGGCAACTGAGGACTTTGCCAAGAGCTCCATTCCCAATTCCTGTAACCTGCTGGAGTTTTCGGTCCCACATGCGGCCAGAGCTGCCTGGTCAGCAGAAAGGAGGCTTGCTGGCATGTCTCCAGATGCAGCACTGTTGCTTTTTATTTCTGAAAGTGTGTTCTTTATATCAGTTTTACATCGAACTTCAGCCATTTGAGTTTTGAGTCTTTTCAGCATCTTTAAATCAGAGGGAACTCGCCACATTGCCTGCTGCTTCCTTTGGTCTTTATCTTTTCGAGAATACGATGCTGCAGAGAGGAAGTAACAAGTCATGTTAACACAGACCTTAACATTCATGAAACCATTCTGTACTGTGCATACAGGCAAATCTGAGGTGCAAGTCAATGAAGCTCTTTAGGTGGTACCAACATTAAAAGCATGTATTAAATTCAACTAATGAAAACAGATACAAGTGTCATAACTCTATTCACACCTACGAAGTTAAAATCTGGGTCACATTTAGTTGTTGTTCATTCAGTCTTGTCCAGCTCCCTGCGACCCCATGGACTGCAGCACAGCAGGCCTCCCTGTCCATCACCAACTCCCGGAGTTTACTCAAACTCATGTCCATCAAGTTGGTGATGCCATCCAACCATCTCATCCTCTGTCGTCCCCTTCTCCTTCCACTTTCAATCTTTCCCAGTATCAGGATCTTTTCCAACGAGTTGGCTCTTCCAATCCGGTGGCCAAAGTACTGGAGCTTCAGCTTCAGCATCAGTCCTTCCAGTGAATATTCAGGGTTGATCTCCTGTAGGACTGACTGGTTGGATCTCCTTGCAGTCCAAGAGACTCTCAAGAATCTTCTCCAACACCACAGCTCAAAAGCATCAATTCTTTGGCACTCAGCTTTCTTTATAGTCCAACTCTCACATCCATACATGACTACTGGAAAACCATAGTTCAGACTACACATATCTTTGTTGGCAAAGTGATGTCTTTGCTTTCTAAATATACTATCTAGATTTGTCAAAGCTTTACTTCCAAGGAGTGTCTTTTAATTCCATGGCTGCAGTCACTGTCTGTACTGATTTTGAAGCCCAAGAAAATAAAATCTGTTTCTATTTTTTGCCTATCTATTTGCCATGAAGTGATGGAATCAGATGCCACGATCTTAGTTTTAAGCCAGTTTTTTCACTCTCTTCTATCATCCTCATCAAGAGGCTCTTTAGTTCCTCTTCACTTTCTGCCAGTAGAGTGGTATCATCTGCATATCCATAGTTATTGATATTTCCCCCAGCAATCTTGATTCCAGCTTGTGAGTCATCCAGTTTGGCAATGCACATGAAGTTTGGCAATGCATTCTGCATATAAGTTAAATAAGCAGGGTGACAATATACACCCATGACATACTCTTTCCCAATTTGGAACCAGTCTGTTGTTTCATATCCAGTTCTAACTGTTGCTTCCTGACCTGCATACAGGTTTCTCAGGAGGCAGGTAAGGTAATCTGGTATACCTATCTCCTGAAGAACTTTGCACAGTTTGTTGTGATCCACACAGCGAAAGGCTTTAGCCTACTCAATGAAGCAGAAGGAGATGGCTAACAAACACATGAAAAGATGCTCAACATCACTCATTATCAGACAAATGCAAATCAAAACCACAATGAGGTACCATTTCACACCAGTCAGAATGGCTGAAATCCAAAAGTCTACAAGCAATAAATGCTGGAGAGGGTGTGGAGAAAAGGGAACCCTCTTACACTGTTGGTGGGAATGCAAACTAGTACAGCCACTATGGAGAACAGTGTGGAGATTCCTTAAAAAGCTGGAAATAGAACTGCCTTATGACCCAGCAAGCCCACTGCTGGGCATACACACTGAGGAAACCAGAACTGAAAGAGACACGTGTACCCCAATGTTTATCGCAGCACTGTTTATAATATCCAGGACATGGAAGCAACCTACATGTCCATCGGCAGACTAATGGATAAGAAAGCTGTGGTGCATATACATAATGGAGTATTACTCAGCCATTAAAAAGAATACATTTGAATCCGTTCTAATGAGGTGGATGAAACTGGAGCCTATTATACAGAGTGATGTAAGCCAGAAAGAAAAACACCAGTACAGTATACTAATGCATATGTATGGAATTTAGAAAGATGGTAACGATAACCCTGTATGCGAGACAGCAAAAGAGACACAGATGTATAGAACAGTCTTTTGGACTCTGTGGTAGAGGGAGAGGGTGGGATGATTTGGGAGAATGGCATTGAAATGTACAATATCATATATGAAACGAATTGCCAGTCCAGGTTTGATGCATGATACTGGGTGCTTGGGGCCGGTGCACTGGGACGACCCAGAGGGATGGTATGGGGAGGGGGGAAGGAGGGGGATTCAGGATGGGGAGCACGTGTATACCTGTGGCAGATTCATGTTGATGTATGGCAAAACCAATACAATATTGTAAAGTAATTAACCTCCAATTAAAATAAATTTATATTAAAAAAATGAAGCAGAAGTAGATGTTTTAATGGAATTCTCTTGCTTTTTTTATGATTGAATAGATGTTGGCAATTTGATTTCTGGTTCCCCTGCCTTTGATCTCTGGTTCCATCCTGTACATCTGGAACTTCTTGGTTCATGTATTGTTGAAGACTACCTTGAAGAACTTTGAGCATTACCTTGCTAGCAAGTGAAATGAGTGCAACTGTATGGTAGTTTGAACATTCTTTGGCATTGCCTTTCTTTGGGATTGGAATGAAAACTGATCTTTTCCAGTCCGGTGGCCTCTGTTGAGTTTTCCAAATTTGCTGGCATATTGAGTGCAGCACTTTGTCAGTATCATCTTTTAGAATTTGAAATAGTTCAACTGGAATTCTATCACCTCCACTAGCTTTGTTTGTAGTAATGCTTCCTAAGGCCAACTTGCCTTCACATTCCAGGATGTCTGAAACTAGGTGAGTGACCACACCATCATGGTTATCTGGGTCATTAAGGCCTTTTCTGTATAGATCTTCTGTGTATTCTTGCCACCTCCTCTTAATCTCGTCTGCTTCTGTTAGGTCCTTGCCATTTCTGTTCTTCATCTGTGCCCATCTTTGCATAACATTTTCCCTTGGGATCTCTAATTTTCTTGAAGAGATCTGTAGTCTTTCCCATTCTATTGTTTTTCTCTATTTCTTCACATTATAATTACTCAAATCTGAATTATACATTTAACTCTAAAAAATTTAAAAGCTGCCACACTGCCTTTGTTTTCTTCTTTATATTTATTCACTTTTCTCAAAATTTCAATACTATGTCCACAATTTAAAAAAAAAAACAAAAAACAGAAAAAGCATAAACCTAAAAGCCAAACACTCAGTCAAATATGTTATACACAGTATAGGAAATATACAGTCTAACTCATTTTACAAAGGTAATTTACTGAACTGTAATCCAATGCAGATGCAGCTGTTAAGTGCCACGGAATATCATTAAAAATTACTTCCCTGTCACTTGAGGCTTTGCAGTCATTAAACTAACAATACTTTGTTTCTTCTAAGAGAAAGTAGTTGAAGTTTTTAACTTCTTTTCCCCAACTCAAATATTAAAAAGAGAGAAACAAGCAAGGAAAAACACACAATTTCTATGCAGGAGAGAAAGGAAGTAGGGATTCTGGAAATCAAAGAACATTATGACTGACTCAAAGCAAGAAGAAATCAAGTTCCTTACCCCAAAAAACACCCCCTAAACTCCTTAAGAGGTACCCTAACTAGACAGAGGAACAAGTCCTTTCCTAGCAAGAATGACAGCAGACCCTGCTCACACACTGCAACAACCTATGCCATACGAGAGGGAAAAGGCAGACACCACAGTGTATTCAACAGCCACTCCCTCATTTCTACCATGCCCGCAGAACCCAGACTGTGTTTAGGTGTTAGGCAGGCCAGCACTGCTCAGGGCAGTGAGAGGTGTCCTTTGCTTGGCCCCAGAGGGTATGAGCCTACGACTGGTCTAAGCTTATTCCTCTTGGAGCATTTAGAGTGGGCACGTGACTAAGAATTTCAGCCAAAGTTGCGGGGAGGGGAGAGAGAGCCTCCATTCTGACTGGGAGATTTTATTATGTTGGGGATACAGCTAAAAGTAGAGGAGCCTGAATTCAAACCAAGGAGTCTGCCTCCAGAGTCTTAATAACTTTGTGATCTTAATAACTTTGCTCTCCAGCATCACAGGAATAGGTCTTTTACATCCCATCTTTCCCTTCCTGCTAGTGACACATTCCTGTGAATAAATGATGTCTGAAACTGTGGCAGTCATCTTAACGCCATGCCAGAAGAGGCAAGAGAACTGCAGGAAGCCCGTCCCTTGCCCTGCCTTTAAAACCTGATGCACACAGAGCCACTAACCTTCAAATGTAATATGTATAACGAAGTGCCTTTATTACTATTAGTTAAGCCACGATTAGCATGGTTTTGCTACTTGCAGTTGAAAGCATTCACAACAGACTATTAGGAGAGATGTTAGAAACCCAGGATTTGGTCTCAGATCAACCATTTAATTGCTGTAACTTTCTTTAAATCTTCCAACTTCTGAGTCCATTTATTTATTTGTGAAATGAAGACAATAATATATATTGTAACAGGGCTGTCCTGAGGCTCAGGAGATCCAATGTCTATGAAAGCACTAAAGTATCACGGCAGTTTTTAAAACTCAAATCAGATGTTACATTCCTGCTTAGAATCACTGAGGAAACGTCAGTAGAGCACAGAGGCCCGGCATGATCTGACGCCACCCCCACTTCTGCGGCTTTCCCCTCTGCCTCCCGGTGGCTCGGTGCCCCCAGTCCTGCAGCTCTGCCCTGCAGCCATGCTCTGTCCTCACCCTTTACACACATCCTCTTCCCTCTGCTCTCGATGCCAACTCAAACTTACCAGGTCTGATCGGAAATGTCTCCTTCTTCAAGCACCTAAACCCACCAATTGCTCCCCTCCTTTCAAATCAATTCTTACCGAATTTTGTAGAGCACATTATATTACAGAAAGGAAGACAGACAAGTAGAATGTGAATAACTTAGAGGCTGAGATTACATGGCACAAAATACTCAAAATGTTTTGCTAAATAAAATCTTTGTGGCTGTCATCTCCCACCCTACATCTACCTGGACTTAAATAAGAAAACGTGTATTAATCCACATGGTTTAGTTTATTATTACTAGAAACTGACAAGAATTTTTCAGAAGAAAGAAGCCCAAATGGGAAAATACAAAATAGATTTAAACAAACCTCCATTACCTGATAATCAGTCAATAAACAATTACTGCTACTGCTGCTGCTAAGTCACTTCAGTCGTGTCCGACTCTGTGTGACCCCATAGACGGCAGCCCACCAGGCTCCCCCGTCCCTGGGATTCTCCAGGCAAGAACACTGGAGTGGGTTGCATGTTTGTTTCAAATGCTAAGCACTGGGCTAGGCAGGGGATACAAGAGTGAACAGGACAAACACCCAGTCTTTGCCCTCACAAAGCTCACAGTCCAGCTGAGAAAAAATGAAAATCCATTCTAGGACTGTGTGGTAAGTGCCAAGGCAGGAGAGCGTAAAAGTGTTATGGAATCTTGTACCACGGGAACCTGACAAGGATACTCACCGCACTGAGGAGGAGAGGGCTTTCTGAATCTGTCAAGTTATAGGTTAAGAATTAAGAGGCTCATCTATGACACTCCCTCACCTCTTCCAAGAAGGACAGGTATCCACAGCTCTTCCTCCAGACTTCAGTGTCTGTCCCTGTCACCCCCCTTATGATAATCTAAGCCACTTAAGAGTGCTCTGTTGTTGTTTAGTTACTAAGTTGTGTCCGACTCTTTTGCGACTGCAGAGCGCCAGGCTCTCTGTCCAAGGGATTTCCTAGGCAAGAGTACTGGAGTGGGCTACCATTTCCTCCTCCAGGGGATCTTCTCGATTCAGGATCGAACTCACCTCCTGTGTTGGTGGGTGGATTCTTTACCACTGAGCCATCTGGGAAGTCCTCTTTACCATATTACAATTAGTTGACAAGCCCCATAAGCTCTACCTCCACAAGCATAACTCTGCTCTAAGTAAACTACTTCTCCATTGCTCCCTAGAGGTTTAAAAGAATTTTTATAATGTCAAAAAATCCTGAAGATCTTACCCCAGCTCCACACATCATAATGACTGAGAAAATACACAGAAATGTATCAATCTGTCCTCTTATACTGGGAATGACAAATAAACATCTACAACTATATCCTGATTAAATTTTCCTTTCTGATCATTTTCTTAACACTGCAAGCTTTCTAAAATATAGTTTGAATCAAACTATTCCTAAACTGAAACAATGGTTACCCACTGTTCACTACAAATAAATTCCTCAGGCAAGCCTTTCACAGAACAGATCCAACTTGCCTTTCTATTTACCACAGCGCATACCTCAAAATCAGGTTCAGCCACACTATCAGCTGTTCATACCCTGATGCCCCTTATGATGTCCCTTTTATGAAACAGTGGTTAAGAACAAAAACCTAGAGTGAGCCTGATACATGATAGTCATTCACCATGAACTCTATGCCAACAAATTTGATAACCTAGATGTAACAGACCAACTCGTTGAAAAGCAATCTGCCAAACTCACAGAAGAAAAAACAGACTATATGAATAGGCCTGTATATATTAAAGAAATTCAGTCAGTAATGATACCTTTCCAAAACAGAAAGCATCTGGCCCGAATGGATCCACTGGTGAAGTCTACCAAACATTTAAAGAGGAAACTGTAAAATTCCCTACAGTCTCCACAAGAAGCAGAGGGAATACTTTTTTACTGAATCTGTGAGACCAGCATTACTCTAATATCAAAGTCAGACAGACATTACAAGAAAACTACAGACCAGTATCTCTGACAAACACAGATACCAAAAACCCTCAATAAAATATTAGCAGACTGAATTAAACAATAAATTTAAAAAACCATACATGACAACCAAATGGGATTTATCCCAGGTATGCAAGGCTTGTTCAGTATTCAAAAATCACTTAATGTAATCTATTTACATCATATCAGTAGATGCAAAAAAAAAAAAGCTTTTCACAAAATCCATCAACCATTCACAATAAAACCTCAGAATAGAGGAGAACTTTCTCAACTTGATAAAAGAGTATCTATGGAAAACTCACAGCTAGAATATACTTTCTGGTGAGAAACTTAAACGCTTTCCCATCAAGATCAGGGACACCTTTCCGCCACTCCTTTCCGATTGCTACCGAAGTTCTCGCTAATGCGATAAGACAAGAAAAGGAAATGAAAGTACACAGATTGAGAAGGAAAAAATACACAAAGAATACAAAATGAACACTGAAATTCAAGCAAGCATTTTAATAAAAAGAAACCTGGATCTTTCTGCAACGTCAGCCTTAAACATCCTCTCACAGAAAGGTTGTTTTTCACTTGGCTTCCGTGACTCTTTCCTCTCTCCTCTCCCAAGGCTCCTCATCTGGCTCATCTCCCACACACGCAGCAACAGATGGTCACCATAACTATCTCCCTAGCCCTTTTAAAGGATCTCTTGAAACTCATTCTTCTGCAATCTTACTCCCTTCATTTTAATTACTCAGCATCACCTCTCGGCAGATAACTGCCTGTATTTCAGTCTTAATTTTTACCTATCTGCTGAACATCTCTACTGTGATATCCCACTGGTATGTCAAACTCAATATGCTTAAATCCAAACCTTGTTCTTCCTCTCTCTTTCATACCCCATCCTCCTTGTCACTGACTTTTTAATCATTTTGATCTAAAACTCAATTCATTTATATTATCCATTTTAATAGAAAACTTTCAGAGAAGAGAGATCTTATTCTGTTTATGTAGTTTACATTCTTTTCTCTGACACTGAATTTTTCAAAAACAGGATTTTACTTGTCTATAAAATATGCTATTCCTTGAACAACTGTAATTTTTCAACCATAATTGTATTGTTAGATATTTTCAAAGAACTCTGGTTGTTTTCTCTTTGGAATATACTCCTAAAAATGAAGTTACAGGATTAAAGGATAGAGGTATTTTACATCTACTACAAAATTTTCCTTCAAAAAGGTTAAAACAACGTATACATCCACCTGGAGATCCAGAACTTACTTGTTTCACTAAGTCTTTGCAAACAACAATGGTTATAATTTAAGCAAAATCTTTGCTAATAAGTTTTTTTTAAAAGGGTATTTGTTTGTTGATCACAAGAACTATGTGTAATTTAAATTTTCTCTTTATAATTTTCTACATTTTAACTTTCTACAATAAAAATGCCTCAGAAAGAAATCATATACAATGTGATAAGTGTTATTTTATAAGAGCATAATACAAAATGTACTTGAATGACAGAAAAAGGCAACTGTTTCTTAACCTGATTGGAGACAGTCTTTCAAACTGAGGACCCAGGCTTTCAGGAAGTATACTTTAGGAACAAAGAGAACTAAATAATCCAAGTTCTGATCTATCTTCCACTAGAGCAGCTCTATTTCTCTGTTTTCTACACTGAGGCTCTGCCTTAAACTCTACTTGAAAAGTGAGTTCTGCTGCTATAAAGAAGCATCAAAGTCACTGTTCTAAATCACTGATTTTGTAAAGTACTACTTTTTTTTTTTTTTAGGAAGGTAGGAAAAATGTTCAGTTTATTCTAGAAAGCTTTCCAACAAAAATGGTTTCAAAGTATGCCATTTAAAAGTAAACGTCTAGCACTTCCCTGGTGGCACAGTGGCTAGGAATCCGCCTGCCAATGCAGAAGACATGGGTTTAACTCCTGGTTTGGGAGGATTCCACAGGCTGTGGAGCAACTGAGCCCGCACGCCACACTACTGAGCCTGCTTGCTGCAACTACTGAAGCCTGTGTGCCTACAACCTGTGCACCACAACTAGAGAGTAGCCTCCACTCTCTGCAACTAGAAAGTAGCCCCTGATGTCCACAACTAGAGAAAGCCTGCACACAGCAACAAAGATCCAACACAACCAAACTATAAAAACAGAGTTAACAGGTGTAAGTTTAAAAAAGAGAAAAGCCTGTGTCTAAAGTTTAAAAAGCCCACATTTGACTATACATCTAAATTTGTGTCAGTTATACATCATATTACAGTAACACAAATGTAGTTTTTCTAACAAATAATTTTTAAAAAATACTGCTGCTAACTGGTATACATTTTTAGGCTACTGAACATCAAAGCATGAGTAAACCTCCTTTTTCTATTTTTAATTAACACACAGTCCCACTTAGACATCAGGGTACTCATGAGGCCTGAGAAACTCTAAGTCCATTCCCAAAAAGGACAACTGTAATTCACATGGATCAAACTGCCCAGCAGTCACAATCTAAAAAGGCAAATCATTTAAGAACCTTCTTACAGGTACTTTGACATTATTTTTGTACAAAATGCCTTTGAACAATAACAAAAAACTGATTTAATTGATATATTTTTATAAAATACAGTGAAAAATCAATTTGTGACAGAAACATACCATGTTCCAACACTTAAGATATCTGAATTTAAAGTCAAGAATTCTTCTGGAGAAGCACAAAAAAAAGGAAAATTACTGTTCATATTTTACCTGTGGGCTGAAGTGAAGCAGGGGGCCGAGGCTGTAAGCCCCACAAATTTTCCATACTGCTCCGGTCCTTAAGGTCCAAGAGATGTATTAAAATTAAAGGGTCGATGTCTAATAAACTACTGGCGGCAGCAGAGCACAAGTGTGCTCGTCGTGACATTCTGCTGCTGGCACCCACATAGCCATGGTCACCCCCTGCAACAGAGAGACACAGAGAATGAGAGCTACCTGTAACTGGAAAAATCCAACTGGACTTAAAAGAAAAAAGTGAACTGGCTAATGTTGTTTGAATACTTGTCTATGGGCCCATCTGTTAGAAGCTGGTGTTCATGATGAGAAGCACAAAGAAACCATATCGCCAGAGAAGTGTACAAAGAACAGTGAATGACCACTGGCCTCATTACTCCTCAAAATTCAGGAGTTACCCACAACCCCATTCTACATGCATGCTCAGTCACATCAGACTCTTCACGATTCCATGGACTATAGCCTGCCAGGAGCCTCTGTCCATGAAAATTTTCAGGCAAGAATACTGGATACTGGAGTAGGTTGCTATTTCCTCCTTCAGGGGAATCTTCCTGACCCAGGGATCAAACCCATGTCTCTTGCATCTCCTGCATTGGCAGCTGGATTCTTTACCATTATCACCACCTGGGAAGCCCTATCCTAAATTCCAGAAATAAAAAGGTGAGAGCATGTACAATATATACAATTGGGGGATGAGGGTTAAGGAAAAGGAGAATGTATTTCATAACCCAGTGGTCTTGGAGGAAAGTCAAGCCCCCTGGTATAACAGATTCCAAGGATCTAGACACCAAAATGGAATCTTCTGCAGGTCTAGAACAGTAAAATACTCAGGTCATGACTGTCTGGCAAGACATTTTTTCTAGTTTGATTAAATACTAAAGTACAATTTGAATATTTCAGACTTAACCTGTTAATGACTGATAAATAATATGACATCTGAGAACATGGTCATTCTGTATTACCCATATTGAACTAAAAAAGCTCCTTAACCCAAGGAAACCATCTGACTTTTCTCCAGTGCCTAGTACAACGCCTAGCAAGTATTAGGTATGGAAATGTTGGTTAAAACTGACCTCCTTAAATAAAGTTATTTAAATATATTCTTTAAAAAAAACCACAACATTGAAAAATGTTACATGTGAAGTCTTAAAGTAGATAATATAAAAATAACATGAAGTAATCAGGTCCCAACTATTCATGAGGCTATTTCTAAAGAGATGGAGATGGATGGGGGGTACTTAGGAGAAAAGTTTATTATTCAGAAGCTTCAGGCCAGTTATTTACTTATATGTTTTTCATCTACATTCACATCCTCGCATCCTTACCTTCTACTTGTTTGTTCTTCCTCTTCTAAGGATTAGCTCATTGCCAATTTCTCTTTTAGCCTCTGTACATGCCACTGCAACTCCTATTATTTGTTTTTCTTTTTTTTTGGAACTCCTACTTTAAAAGACAGAAAACTACTCCCTCTCCCCCTTGAAACTGTTCCTTAGCTCTTTTCCTTTACTAGGAAGTTCCTAAATCAGGCTGCATATAAGTCAGTTGGAGGAGTTTTTAAAATGACAGGTTCCTGGCCCTACTCTAGATGTCCTGAATGAGGATACTGGAGTGGGATCCAGGACTTTTTCAAAAAGCTACTCAGGTGGTTCTGATTATACAGTAAATAGGTTCATCCAGATTATGGTATCAATTGCCCAACTATCTGGTTCTTCAAAAACAAAAGTTGTTCGTATCTCATGTTAAATGGACCTCCAAGTACAGAAATGAGTGTTAACAGAATTCTGTT
This sequence comes from Budorcas taxicolor, assembly GCF_023091745.1. NCBI lineage: Eukaryota > Metazoa > Chordata > Mammalia > Artiodactyla > Bovidae > Budorcas > Budorcas taxicolor. Next base: position 9,889,496 of record NC_068928.1, read on the forward strand.
TCTAACTACTCTTCCAGGTCACTCACTACTCTTACCAATAAGCAAAACTCCTTTCTGTAATGTCCTTTGGCTACTCCATCCCTCCCAGGTTCCCATCCTTCCACACAGTACCACATTTCATCCGAAGGCATCAGAGATTTCAGCATCTGTTTCAGTTCCCCGCTCCAAGAGTTAACACTGCCATTAACCTGGGGGAGTGTGTGGACGTCTGTCTCATACAGCCTAGTTGCATGAGCACGTGCTCAGTTGGTTCAGTCGTGTCTGACTGTTTGCAACCCCATGAACTGTAGTCAGTCCACCAGGCTCCTCTGTCCAGGGGATGTTCCTAACCCAGGGAATGAACCCGCATTTCCAGCACCACAGGAGGATTCTTTACTGCTGAGCCACCAGGGAAGTTCATAAAGCCTAGAAAATGATCACAAATTAATAGCACCCCAAGATGCCTCTATGCCTCCTAAAACTGCTCACTTACCCTCCTCCCCAAAGGCAACTTCCATCCAGAGTAAAACACCATAGATTAGTCTGCCTGTTTCTGAATCTTTTTAAAATGCAATGATACAGCTATATTCTTATATTCTGCTTCTTTGCTCAATATTATATTCATGAGATTCATCTATATTGCTATATATAGCAGCTTATTCATTTTCATTATTTCTGTGCAGTGCTATAAAATATGAATATATACAACTACTTTATTTCTATTAGGAAAGAATTTGGGTTGCTTTTTGCTACTATAAACAAAGCTACTGAACTTATAAGCAGAAAACTGCTCCTGAACTTCACATGGGAAAAAAAAAACTCATAAAAAGCAAATGGATGCTCTCTTCCTAAGCCAAGCCAGATTAAGCCTGCTAAAATGTCACACTAATCTATCTGAGCTCTTGATTTTACTACAATGCTTGTATGTATTAGCAAAAATTTGAGGTCCTACACAGTCTACACTCAAACTACCTTTCCAGTTCTTCTCTAGTTTTTCATTCTTTACTTTGTTAAAAATTACATTTACTTTTCAAAATTTAAAAACACAAGAAAACAAAACCACCTAAAAAAGAACAATACTCCTCTAAATTATCTTGTAAAACTCAACTGGCAAATACCAGCTCCCATTCTGTTGGAAGTGGAAAAGTCATAGGATGCGTATATTTCGCTTTAGCCTATACTGCCCAACAGTTTTCTAAAGCAGAGTTATCATTTTCATTCCTACCAGCAAGCTATGAGAGTTTCCATCTCTCCACATGCTTTCAACATTCAGTACTGCCAATTTAAAAAGTATTAGCCATTACAGTGGGTTTTCAATGGTATCATAATATGGATTTTATCTGTCATTTCCTGAAAAAGAATGAAGAAAAATGAACAGTGGCTCAGAGACCTGTGAAACCCCACCAAGTGTAACAACATACACGTAATGGGAGTTAGAAAAGAGGAGAAAGAATATTATTCAAAGAAAAATGGGTAAAAATTCCCTACATATAATGAAAACTATTCATTAACTCAAAACTTCAACCCAAAAAACTCAAGAAACTTCATGTAGGATAAACAAACCCACTAGCACCACAACTTGCATTTCTCTGACAAAAGCAGTGGGCATCTTTAAAAATGTGTACCGGGCATCAGATCGACTCCTTTGTGAAGTGTCTGTTTGTATCTTCTGTCTTTTTTTTTTTAACTAAAGAGGTTGTCATCGTTTTCTTATTGATTTGTAGATATTCTTTACATATTATGGGTGAATCTTGTAAATAACATTTTAATTAGTTTATTAACATCAATGAATAAAAACTATGACTCCTTTTTTTAACATTCTTTTAAAATAACTTTTTACTTTGGGGGCTGTGCTGGGTCTTCACTGCTGTAAGGGCTTTTTTCTGGCTGTGGCGAGGAGTTCCTCTCTATTATGCAGTGCACGGGCTTCTACTTGTGGTGGCTTCTCCTGCAGGGCAGGGGCTCCAGGGCACACAGGCTTCAGCAGCTGTGGCACATGGGCTCAGCAGCTGCAGTTCCTGGGCTCTAGAGCACAGGTTCCATAGTTGTGAAGCGTGGGCTTAGTAATTCACCAAAGACCAGGGACTGAACCCACGTCTCCTACACTGGCGGGCAATTCTTTATCACTGAGCCACCAGGGAAGCCCTGATGATGCTTATTTAAAAAAAAACAAAAAACAATGCATATTGCTACCCAGACTGCACATCTGTGGTCTTCCAAGCAGCCAGTTACATGGGTCTGGAGATCATAACACGGGACCCAGTCCCACTGGCCCATCAATACCAGCATGGGTCACACTGAATATATTGTCCTCTGCTCCGAGACTCACTAGCTTATGGAATAAAGCCCAGACTAGAGACCTTAAGAAATCACCCCCACACCACCACCGACTCCAACCCATCCAGCAAGACACTCCCAAGTCATACAGAGTCTTACTGTTTAACATCTCTCAAAAGGTTTCTTCTTCTCTGCCTCTAGTATTCTTGCCTTATTTTGGGCCCTCAAACTGTCCCTCCTGGAATATTGAGGTAGTTTCCTTTTATTTTTTTGGCTACAGCGTGCAGCTTGTGGGATCTTAGTTTCCCAACCAGGGGTCAAACCCATCCTCTCATCAGTGAAAGCACGGAGTTCTAACCACTGGACTCCCAGAGAATTTTCACAGTAGTATCCAATCTCATCTCATCCACCTTTAACCCATTTTTCACTATATATACAAATCTGATCACGTTCACCCTTAAAGACCTTTAATGGTTCCACAGAATAAACGGCAAAGCTCCTCAGCCAGGCAAATAAGACTTTCCATTACCTGATCTTGTAACATGATGGACCTGGAGAGTATTATGCTAAATGAAATTAAGTAAGACAAAGATAAAGAAATATGACTTCACTTATATGTAATACCTATATGTAAAATCTAAGAAACAAAACAAATGGACAAACATAACAAAACCAGAAACAGTCATACACGGAAAATAAACAGGCTGTTATCAGAGGGGAGTTGGGTAGAGAAGAGGAAAGGAAAAAAAAAAGGTAACTATGTGAGGCAATGAATGCTAACTGGCTTGATCATGCTGACCATTTCACAGTGTGTATTTATCTGAAGCCATCATGCTGTACACCTTAAACATATACAAGTTTTGTCAATTATACCTTTTAAAGCTGGGGAAAAAATGAGCAGGAGTCAGCACATGAAGGCCATTGTATACCATATTAATGAGTTTGGATTTCATCCTATAAGTAAATGGAATGAAATAAAGGGTTTTTAAGGAGAGAAGGGATACAATCACATATTATTCTGAAGGGAATAAAAAGTCATTTCATTCGGAATTCATGCCATGGGAAACAGAACGGATGGGAGCAATAATGGATACAAAGAACCCAAACAGCCTCTCATTCAGGTTGAAAGACACTAGCCTACACCAGAAATGGCAACGGAATGTGAAGTAACCAATGTATTCACTCACTGTCTAGGAGGAAGAATCAACAGATTTTGGTGACGTATTAAAGGGAGAGTGGAAGGAGAGGAAAAGGTGAAGAATATACAGCTCTGCTCATCATCAAGATGGTGGCCATCACTGATGGGTAAGCCTGCAAATGAAAAGGTAATGATTTCTGTTTGGGAGATCTAAGACTGAGACATCAAAACCAAACCGCCACATCAGTCTGGAAGTCATGAGAAAAGAAGGGCTAGAGATGGAGCGGGGAGTAATCAGCATACAGAGAGAACTGACATACAGGTGTGACTGAGATCACCTAGAAATAAAGTGAGAGGCGGAAGTACAGTGCGGAAGTGGAAGCTGAAATGCTGAGCAGTATTAAAGAGGTCTTTAATATGCTGCAGGCTGCAGAATATGCCAGTGTTCATACCAAGGGCGATGCAGGTAAAAGAGAAGCAGCAAAAAACTAGTTGATAATTGTTCTAGCCAAAATCCCCATGCTTAATTGAGTAGGTCCAAGAAAACAAAAGAAACTTACTATTTAAAACTGGTTATCCCAGGAGGGGCCGTGTACTTTGGTAAAAAGCTAGGTTCAAGACGACGACGTGAGGTTCTAGTTTAGCTATACCAACTAAATCTCTGCGCTTTTTCCATATAAACTGAGTTCTCAAAATGTCTTCTGTAACTCAAATATTCAGTGATTCTATTCAAATTAATCTATAGTTGTGGTAGATATACAAACAAGACTTATGTATCATAAAAAGTAAGTCTGTAATAGTAAATAAGATCATGAGCTTTGGATTCAAATAAACAGAAAACTCTAACTCCTCTTTCATTTACTTAATTGTAAAACAACAACAAGTTGCTTAATTCCTTTACACATCAGTTTCTACAGCTACAAAAAGAAGATAATATTAAAATCTGCCTCCAAGAATTTTATAGGTAAATGAGGTCAGGTACACATTAAGTGCTTCTGCATAGTGCCTGCTATGTAAGAATGCATCAAATTTCAGCTATTACCATTCTAAATACTATTAGTAATATTCCAAAATCCATACGTAAAATGCAGCCCTTCTAACACCGTGAACAATGTTGTGCAGTGGCTGCCACATATTAAAATATGATACATTCAGAGAAGAGGAAAGAGAAGACAGGACGGCTGTGGGGTTTGGCTCCAGTACCTGGAGGTCCTGCTGCAGCTGCATCTTCCATGAGTTCCCCCTCTTCCAATTCCATGTTGTTGTATTCCACGTCATTCTCTCCAGACCTAAGAATATACAGAATTCATTTTTCCACATAGTAAGTAAAATTAACATTATCTGTCATATCTTAATGAATTTTACAACAATAGTGTATAGCTTTCTCCTATGAAGTAACACTATATTTCTAAACAGAAAACTGAGGAGAAAGACTTTTGTCATTATCACATGTATGCGCAGTATTATTAATGTTAAATCTACCTTTTTAAAGTACTAAAATAGGCTGACGACATTTAATTTTCAAAAGAGAAAATTTGAGACCCATGTAAGCAGAAGAGATTATAGCTTCAAAGAATTTGTAATTTGATGGTAGTAAATTAGGCTTAAAACTATACATTTTAGGGTTAACAAGGATGTTCAAATTACTATATATGACTAAAAACTAGTTTCTTACAATATCATTTCAGAAAGAGGGTATTGTTTATCAAAACACAATTATTTTAAATGACAAAGTACTATATGGAATAGCACAAATCAGTGCTAGTTTTGGGTATTTAAAATTAAAGTCACTCAGTCATGTCCTACTCTTTGCAACCAATGGACTATACAGTACATGAAATTCTCCAGGCCAAAATACTGGAGTGGGTAGCCTTTCCCTTCTCCAGGGGATCTTCCCAATCCAGGAATCGAACCAGGGTCTCCTGCATTGCTGGTGGATTCTTTACCAACTGAGCCAGCAGGAAGCCCAAAGGAGTCTGAAAATCAATTCCCAGGTTGACAGAATGAGGAGCTCTGCAGATCTGCTCTCCAGTAACACTGTGAACATTATTTTTTAAGGCAACAGTTTATAGACTCTGGAAATGATTCTAAGAGCATATAGCTAATGAAAAACAGTAATGAAATTTGGTAATGACAATGAGTCTGTGGTACCTGAACCAAGAGCAGTGATATAGCAATTCCACTTCTGACTGATGCACCCAAGCACTTAAAGCTCCCATTTCCCACAGCTCCCAGGAGAAGGGCTATATTCCCAAGAGGAACAAGACCCCAGCATTTCTCATCCTCCTCCCAGATACCTGTGGCTAGGCTAAAATCAGGTATATGTGGCCAAGAAGCAGGGATTCCCTTCTTCCATCCAGACCCAAGGCTCTACCTTTGATGCAGCATGTGAAGAAACTGGGGCCCAGATCACCCTTGCCGCAAGTCACTCATAAAGCTGAAGTCCCAGGCCTCAGAAGACCAACTGAAAAGATCTGAGGCTACAGCCCCCAACTCGCCCACTCCCACTGGCTCAGCTTCTAAAGTGGGAGAAATAAGCACACCTCTGTCCTCACTGTAGCGTCAGAACTCTGGCTGAGAAATGTTGCCTGTGAGAAGAAGCAGGCTATGAAAACAGAGCCACAGAAAAAGGTATAACACTATTAAGAACATTAAAAAAAAAACTCTCAAATGGAATCCAGCAAAAAAGAAAAATAGGAATCCAGCAAAAAAAAAGATAAATTATCCAAGGAATGCAAAGTTGGCTTAGAATCTGAAAAGGAACTAATGTAATACACCATATCAATTCAATAAAAAACAAAAGCTACATGATCATCTGAAGAGATGCAGAAAGAGACTTTGAAAAAACCAATACCCTTTCATAATAAAAACACTCAATAAACCAGAAGAGCATCTATGGAAAACTCACAGCTAACAACACATTAAGCAGTAAAAGACTGAAAGATCAGTCTGTAAGATCAGGAACAAGATAAGAAAGAATGTTCACTCCCACCAATTCTATATGATGTTCTATCAGGTAAACTTAGGAGAGAAAAAGAGATAGAAGGCACCAAAATTGGAAAAGAATAAGTAAAACTATATCTATTTACAGGTATAATATTACACATAGAAAAATCTAAAGAATCCATTTAAAAAACTATTTGAATTCATAAACAAGTTAACAAGGTTGCAGGATACAAAAATCTGCATTTTCATGTACTTACAAAGAACAGCCCACAAAAGAAATTCTAAAAGAAAATTCAATTGCATTTACAACAGCATGAAAAAGAGTAAGATCAAAGAACAACCCACAAAAGAAACTTAAAGAAGAAAATTCAATTACATTTACAATAGCATGGAAAAGAGTAAGATACTGATGAATGATTTCAAAAATGTATAAAACATATACTCTGAAAACTACAAAAGACTTGAAATATTAAAAATTTCTGATTGGCAAAAGAACCAAGAAAAAGATAAGCTAGAGAATGAAAGTTATCTTCAAAGCATGTTCCAAATTCAGCCAAGGACTAGTACCTAATTTGCAAGTGAAAGTGAAAGTGAAGTTGCTCGGTCCTGTAGACTCTTTCTGACCCCATGGACTATAGCCTACCAGGCTCCTCTGTCCTTGGGATTTTCCAGGCAAGAGTACTGGAGTGGGCTGCCATTCCCTTCTCCAGATCTAATATACAAAGAATCCTCAAAACTCAACAGTAGTTGCTAGGAAGAAAGAGGGCATTATTGTTTTATGGGTACAGACTTTAGTCTGGGAAGATGAGAAAAAGGCTGTGGGGATAGATGGTGGTAATGGTTGTGCAACAACATGAATATTTAATGCCAGTGAACTGCCCTTAGAATTATTATATATGCATGCAAGCATGCAGGCTCAGTCACTCAAGTCTTGTTCAACTCTATGCAACCCGATGGACTGTAGTCTGCCAGGCCAGTCTGGGATTTTTCAGGCAAAGTACTGAAGTGGGTTGCTATTTCCTTCTCCTGTGGTTATGTATATTTTATCATTAAAAAAACTTCCAATTAGAAAACAGGTAAAAGACACGAAAAGAAAGAAAGGAGGAAATAACAACAACAACAAAAAAGACACGAAAAGAAATTTTACCAGTGAGGATATGCCTATAGGAAATTAAGATGAAAAGATGTTCAACATCGTTAGCTAACATGGGGAAGTAAATTAACACCACAATGCGATATCACAATGACTAATAAAAACTAGTGGCAATACTAAGTGCTGCGAAGGTGAACCATACATACACTGCTCACAGGAATGCAAAAACTAGACAAGTACTTGGTAGTTTCTTCAAAATCTAAACTTTCAATTACCATACAATCCAGCAGTTACACTTATCCAAGAGAAATGGAGATTCACATTCACACAAAATTCTGTACATGAATGTTTCTAGTAGTTTTATTTATAGTAGCCCCAAACTGAAAACAATACAGATGTTCTTCAACAAGTGAACAGCTGAACAAACTGTAGTGTATCCACAACACAAACCACTTATCAGCATTAGTGCAAACAAACTACCTGTGCACACAATATCGTGGATGAGTCCCCAGAGAATCAGACAGGGAAAAACGCCAGTCCCCGAGTGTTACATACTGTATGGTTCCATTTACATAACATCCTTTAAATAACAAAATTACAGAAACAAGGAACACGTGGGAGGTTGCAAAGGAAGCGGTCAGGTGGGGAAGTAGGTATGTGACAGAACGGCGACACGTGGGGCACCTGTGGTGATGGGAACGTTCTCTATCTTGCTTCTGTCACATCAATATCCTGGCTGTGGTGTCTGTTGCTTACTACTCGGGAAAACTGGGCAAAGGGGATGTGGAATCTTATATTATTTCTCACAACTGCAAGTGAATTTACAATTACCTCAAAAAAAAAAAAAAAAGAAAAAAAAAAACAGCAAGAAGAAAATGCATACGGCTATCATAAAAGACTGAGGTGGAGGGAGAGAAGAAGGCCTGTTTGAGAAATGTGCTCTAGCTAACTGAAAGTAATTTATAATAATCATTATCCAAATCAACTATGTTCCTATTTCCCCATCTATTAAAGGAAGGAACCGACCTTAATTTGTAAAAGCTAACAATGTATGCTCCTGAGATGGTCAAACTGGGCCTGCCAGTGGCTCAGCAGTAAAGAACCTGCCTGCAGTGCAGGAGATGCAGGTCCAGCCGTGGTCCAGGAAGATTCCCCTGGAGGACGGCACGGCTACCCACTCCAGTATTCCTGCCAGGAGAATCCCATGGACAGAGGAGCCTGCAGGGCTACAGTCCATGGGGTCGCAAAGACACAACTAAAGTGACTGAGCACATTACAGACGTTCAAATTGGCTTAACTGTACTACTTCTATGAATTATACAAAATACTTTGAATCAAGCTATTAATGTAGGTGCATGCAAGTAAAGAGAACATAATCAAACACTTTCGAGCAGAAAAAAACCTTAAAAACCACTCTAGGGACTTCCCTGGTGGTCTGGCGATTATTACTCTGCACTTCCAATGCAGGGACCTGGGTTCAATTACTGATCAGGAAACTAGATCCCACATGCTGCAAAGAAGAGTCTGCATGCCTGAACTAAAGATCCTGCCACAACAAAGGATCCTGCATGCTACAACAAAGATCTAAGATACTGAGTGCCATAACTAAGAGAGCCAGCAGAGCCGAATAAATAAATATTTCTTACAATGAGGTACCATTTCATGCCAGTCAGAATGGCTGAAATCCAAAAGTCTACAAGCAATAAATGCTGGAGAGGGTGTGGAGAAAAGGGAACCCTCTTACACTGTTGGTGGGAATGCAAACTAGTACAGCCACTATGGAGAACGGTGTGGAGATTCCTTAAAAAACTGGAAATAGAACTGCCTTATGACCCAGCAAGCCCACTGCTGGGCATACACACGGAGGAAACCAGAATTGAAAGAGACACGTGTACCCCAATGTTCATCGCAGCACTGTTTATAATAGCCAGGACATGGAAGCAACCTAGATGTCCATCAGCAGACGAATGGATAAGAAAGCGGTGGTATATATACACAATGGAGTATTACTCAGCCATTAAAAAGAATACATTTGAATCCGTTCTAATGAGATGGATGAAACTGGAGCCTATTATACAGAGTGATGTAAGCCAGAAAGAAAAACACCAATACAGTATACTAACGCATATATATGGAATTTAGAAAGATGGCAATGATAACCCTGTATGCGAGACAGCAAAAGAGACACAGATGTATAGAACAGTGTTTTGGACACTGTGGGAGAGGGAAAGGGTGGGATGATTTGGGAGAATGACATTGAAACATGTATAATATCATATATGAAACAAATCGCCAGTCCAGGTTTGATGCATGATACTGGGTGCTTGGGGCTGGTGCACTGGGACGACCCAGAGGGATGGTATGGGGAGGGAGGTGGGTTCAGGATGGAGGAACACGTGTATAACCATGGCGGATTCATGTTGATGTATGGCAAAACCAATACAATATTCTAAAGTAAGTAGGCTCCAATTAAAATAAAAAATTTATATTAAAAAAAAGAATTTGGGCTGAGCACTTAGAAAAAAATAGAAGTGCAAGAAGCATTAAAATAAATATTTATTTTTAAAAAGTCAATATAATGAATTAAGCTTAATGGAAAATACAATGCCCTCAAAACTACCCTGAAAAAAGTCAACAGATCTAACAGTCAAAGGAATTAATTCAGGTAGAACCATATATGTAAGCTACTTATCAAGGTGATTCCACTTCTAGTTCAAATGAATAAGTTTTATTTTATATGTTTAAAAATGTTAGTAATAATGATTTCTGATTTGGTAAGTTAAAGGGGTCACATTTTAACTAACCCTTTAAGACAACTTGCCAAGTATTCTAAAGAGGGAACTTTAAGTGCAAAAGGTTTATTTTGAGGAGTTAATACAATAAGAACTATATTTACTTTATCTCAAATGTCTCTCAAAAAATTTTATGTGGAGAGAGAAAAGAGAGAAACATAACAAAGCAAAACATTAACATTTGGGGAATTAATCTGTTACTATTTTTGCAACATTTCTTAAATATGAAATAACAAAATTAAAAGTTAAAGCTACAACTAAAACTCTATTTGGATCCCAGAGATGAGAGGGAGGGAACTCACTCTTTCTTCCTTCATTTATATAAGATAGGGTAAATCAAGGGGAAAAATGCTTAATATCCCATTTTAGAAAGAAAAAGAAAGTGAAAGAAATGAAGAAACTGAAGTCGCTCAATCATGTCCGATTCTTTGCGACCCATGGACTGTAGCCTGCCAGGCTCCTCCGTCCATGTGATTTTCCAGGCAATTCTGGAGTGGGGTGCCATTGCCTTCTCCAAGGGATCTTCTCGACCCAGGGATGGAACCGGGTCTGCGGCACTGCAGGCAGATGCTTTACCGTCTGAGCCACCACCCAGTTTTAGGCCTAACTTAGCTACCGTGCTTCTAATAATTGTCACTCAGATGATTCGGAGCTGCAGTTAGTGTACGACACTCACATTGTCTCTTCGTCAATGTCATTCTCTTCGGTGTTGCTTGTGGCTGTGGAACTGGCGGAGGAGCTGCTGCCATCGAGCTGATTCGCTTCATCTTCCCCAACGAGATCCAGGTCCAGGTCTCCATCGGAAAGCTCATGCTAGATTAAGGCAAAGGAACAAGATTTCCATCTCACATGTTTCCACTCAGCCTGGACTAAGCACCAATAAGGTACTTATCAGAATTCGCTGCTGCAGGGCCTACACTGCTGAGCCCTGTAGAGATAAATCACACAACCACATTACCCGGGACCACCAGTAAGTCATTTCTGCCAATTGCACCTGGGCTTTCAATCTGACTGGAAATGGTTCATACAGTCCACACCAACTTCCTCACAGAGTAACATTTAAAATCATCACTCCTCAAGGTCTACGTAACCTGTTATCCTCAATGAGATTATAAAACCCTGTCACCTTTCTATACAGAAAAACATACCGGCTATGGCTGCTACTGCTGCTGCTGCTGCTGTGTCGCTTCCGTTGTGTCCAACTCTGTGTGACCCCACAGACGGTAGCCCACCAGGCTCCTCTGTCCCTGGGATTCTCCAGGCAAGAACACTGGAGTGGGTTGCCATTTCCTTCTCCAACTGGCTATGGCTAGTTAGCGTGTCTCCAACTGTCAGCTGCCCTACCTACAAACTCCATCTTTCCTTTAATTCATTCTATCAAAGGTTAACTGCTATTCCTGAGTTCTCCATTCCAATATCTAATACTCCTAAGAGTCTGTTATGTCAATATATGTACCTTAATTTTCAATCTTTCTCCCCACTGACTCCATCAATTATAACATACACCTGAAGCTTCCCTTCTTCAGTTCAGTCGCTCAGTCGTGTCCAACTCTGTGACCCCATGGACTTCAGCACGCCAGGCCTCCCTGTTCATCGCCAACTCCCAGAGCTTTTTAGCTCCTCTTCATGTTCTGCAATAAGGGTGGTGTCATCTGCAGATGTGAGGTTATTGATATTTCTCCCGGCAATCTTGGTTCCAGCTTGTGCTTTCTCCAGCCCAGCATTTCTCATGATGTACTCTGCATAGAAGTTAAATAAGCAGGGTGACAATATACAGCCCTGACGTACTCCTTTCCCAATTTGGAACCAGTCTGTTCCATGTCCAGTTCTAACTGCTGCTTCCTGACCTGCATACAGATTTCTCAAGAGGCAGGGTAGGTGCGCTGGTATTCCCATCTCCTGAGGAATTTTCCACAGTTTATTGTGATCCACAGTCAAAGGCTTTGACATAGTCAATAAAGCAGAAGTAGATGTTTTTCTGGAACTCTCTTGCTTTTTCCATGATCCAATGGATGTTGGCAATTTGAGCTCTGGTTCCTCTGCCTTTTCTAAATCCAGCTTGAACATCTGGAAGTTCACAGTTCATGTACTGTTGAAGCCTGGCTTGGAGAATTTTGAGCACTACTTTACTAGTGTGTGAGATGAGTGCAATTGTGCATTAGTTTGAGCATTATTTGGCACTGCCTTTCTTTGGGAGTGGAATGAAATTAACGTTTTCCAGTCCTGCTGAGTTTTCCAAATTTGCTCGCATACTGAGTGCAGCACTTTCACAACATCATCCTTTAGGATGTGAAATAGCTCAACTTGAATTCCATCACCTCCACTAGCTTTGCTCATAGTGATGCTTCCTAAGGTCCACTTAACTTCACACTCCAAGATGTCTGGCTCTAGGTGATCATACAATTGTCATTATCTAGGTTTTGAAGATTTTTTTTTGTATAGTTCTGTGTATTCTTGCCATCTCTTCTTAATATCTTCTGCTTCTGTTAGGTCCATTCCATTTCTATCTTTTAGTTGCCTATCTTTACATGAAAAGTTCTCTTATCTCTAGTCTTTCCCATCCTATTGTTTTCCTCTATTTCTTTGCACTGATCACTGAGAAGGCTTTCTTATCTCTCCTTGCTGTTCTTTAGAACTCTGCATTCAAATGGGTATATCTTTCCTTTTCTCCTTTGCCTTTCGCTTCTCTTCTTTTCTCAGCTATTTGTATGGCATCCTCAGACAACCATTTTGCCTTTTTGCATTTCTTTTTCTTGGAGATGGTCTTGATCCCTGCCTCTTGTACCATGTCACGAACCTCTGTCCATAGTTCTGCAGGCACTCTATCAGATCTAACCCCTTGAAATCTATTTGTCACTTCCACTTAAGGGATTTCATTTAGGTCATACCTGAATGGTATAGTGGTTTTCCCTACTTTTTTCAATTTAAGTCTGAATTTGGCAATAAGGAGTTCATGATCTGAGCCACAGTCAACTCCCGGTCTTGTTTTTGCTGACTGTATAGAGCTTCTCCATCTTTGGCTGCAAAGAATACAATCAATCTGATTTCGGTATTGACCATTTGGTGATGCTCATTTGTAGAGTCTTCTCTTGTGTTGTTGGAAGAGGGTGTTTGCCATGACCAGTGAGTGCGTTCTTTTGGCAAAACTCTATATTAGCCTTTGCCCTGCTTCATTCTGTACTCCAAGGCCAAATTTGCCTGTTACTCCAGGTATCTCTTCCTACTTTTGCATTCCTATCCCCTACAATGAAAAGGACATCTTTTTTTGGTGTTAGTTTTAGAAGGTCTTGTCAGAGGTTAGTGTCTGCCTGCAACGCAAGAGGCCTGGGTTCGATCCCTGGGTCAGGAAGATCCCCTGGAGAAGGAAATGGCAACCCACTCCAGTATTCTTGCCTGGAGAATCCCATGGACAGAGGAGCCTGGTGGGCTACAGTCCATGGGGTCGCAAAGAGTCGGACACGACTGAGCGACTTCACTTCACTTCACTTGGAAGGTCTTGTAAGTCTTCATAGAACTGTTCAATTTCAGCTTCTTAAGCATTACTGGTCAGGGCACAGACTTGGATTACTATGATACTGAATGGTTTGCCTTGGAAACAAACAGAAATCATTCTGTCATTTTAAGACTGCTTCCAAGTACTGCATTTCAGACTCTTTCGTTGATTATGAGAGTTACTCCATTCCTTCTAAGGGATTCTTGCCCACAGCAGTAGATGTAATGGTTATCTGAGTTAAATTCACCCATTCCGTTCCATTTTAGTTTGCCGAGTTCTAAAATGTCGACGTTCATTCTTGCCATCTCCTGTTTGACCACTTTCAATTTGCCTTGATTCATGGAACTAATATTCCAGGTTTCTATGCAATATTGTTCTTTACAGCGTCGGCCTTTACTTCCATCACCAGTCACATCCACAGCTGGGTGTTGTTTTTGCTTTGGCTCTGTCTCTTCATTCTTTCTGGAGTTATTTCTCCATGGATCTCCAGTAGCATACTGGGCACCTACCGACCTGGGAGTTCATCTTTCAGTGTCCTATCTTTTTGCCTTTTCATACTATTCCTGGGGTTCTCAAGGCAAGAATAGTGAAGTGGTTTGCCATTCCCTTCTCCAGTGGACGACATTTTGTCAGATCTCTCCACCATGACCTGTCCATCTTGGGTGTCCCTACGTGGCATGGCTCAAAGTTTCATGAGTTAGACAAGGCTGTGGTCCATGTGATCAAATTGGTTGGTTTGCTGTATTTCAGTCTGTCTGCCCTCTGATGGAGAAAGATAACACGCTTCTGGAAACATCCTGATAGGAGAGACTGACTGAGGGGGAAACTGGGTCTTGTTCTGATAGGCGGGGCCATGCTCAGTAAATCTTCAATCCAATTTTCTGTTGACGGGTGGAGCTAGGTTCTCTCCCTGTTATTTCAGTTCAGTCAGTTCAGTTCAGTTGCTCAGTTGTGTCCGACTCTTTGCGAACCCATGAATCGCAGCACCCCAGGCCTCCCTGTCCATCACCAACTCCCAGAGTTCACTCAGACTCACGTCCATCAAGTCCGTGATGCCATCCAGCCATCTCATCCTCGGTCGTCCCCTTCTCCTCCTGCCCCCAATCCCTCCCAGCATCACAGTCTTTCCCAATGAGTCAACTCTTCGCATGAGGTGGCCAAAGTACTGGAGTTTCAGCTTTAGAATCATTCCTTCCAAAGCAATCCGAGGGTTGATCTCCTTCAGAATGGACTGGTTGGATCTCCTTGCAGTCCAAAGGACTCTCAAGAGTCTTCTCCAACACCACAGTTCAAAAGCATGAATTCTTCGGCACTCAGCCTTCTTCATAGTCCAACTCTCACATCCATACATGACCACTGGAAAAACCATAGCCTTGACTAGACGGACCTTTGTTGGCAAAGTAATGTCTCTGCTTTTCAATATGCTATCTAGGTTGGTCATAACTTTTCTTCCAAGGAGTAAGCGTCTTTTAATTTCATGGCTGCAGTCACTATCTGCAGTGACCCCTGTTATTTACCTGGGGCCAAACTATGGTGGAGGTAATAAAGATAGTGGCGACCTCCTTCAAAAGGTACCAGGCATGCACTGCTACACCCAGTGCCCATCTTAAACAAATATAACAAAAAAGGCTTATCTCTTCATTTCTCTCTTACCTTAAACTGTAACAACCACTTCTTGAAATAGCATTCTAGCTGTAGTTTAGCTGGGACAAAACCCGGCTTCTTCCCAAATCCTAAATCATCCTACCTACATATGCAATGATAAGGTATTTCAACTGGATGCAGTGAATGGAAATAAGACACATTTTTAAAATCTACACCTTACACAGCTTCTAGAATGTATACCACAGTTTCTTGTGTAGACTGTACAGTTTCCTATAATTAATTTTTAGAAACTTGAAACACTTTTGATTCAACTTCTGACATGTTAATAGTCACAACAGGGCATATATTAGTAATGAAAACATAAATGGACAAGATTTTTGGCACACTGATCCCTCTACATCATATGCTGAAAACCATGATATTATTTCTGTTTTCAAATATGAAATGAATCTAAAGCAGGTCTAGTTATTACATGATAATCTTCATTCTGAATCTTCTCCTCATCTTCTTCATCCTCCTTGACCTCCCGTACAGAAGCTGTCGTAGGACCATCCTGGAGAAGCATGTCAGCACATGATCCAGACTTCTTAGCTCGTGTCTCAGGAGTGTCATCATTTTGGGGGCTAAGATGATTATCTGGTGGTGACAAATCTCTTGATTTCTGAGTTCGAGACAACTCAATAGTAAGTCTCTTTTAAAAAAAAGAACAACACAAAGATGTGTCATAAGCAGTCTGTCACTAGTAAAATTGTTTCAAGCAAAATCAAGATCAAAAAAAAAAAAAACCGCCCCACATACCCAGATATTCATAAATATAGTTCTTGAACCATCTATCGCATATCTACTTGACTTCTACCAATGGAAAAATCTATATGAAGAAAAACTGCCCAATTTATTCTCATCTTTCTTCTCATCTATAGCCCATGCTACACATACAATTAGCAAACTGCATCGTAAATATAGGCAGTTTTAGATAGTATACTTGACATGAAAAATTTTTTCAATAGTCATGTTTTCCTCCCTCGTATATTAAGCCACTTCCAACACTTCAAATTTCTCATCCCATCCTAATATCCACTGGCAGAAAGAAACATTCCTCACATAATTTAGTTTAGCATTGTAAAATAAAAGTTCATTAACTGATCCTCCCCAGCACTCAGTTCAACAACAATGAGAATTCAAGATGGGCAAAATTTAATTGTCAGGGAAGAGAAATACCCAAGTCACTGAGAGAAACTCAAGAGTCTGCCTCCAACTAGAGCAGCACTGTGCAATACGACCTTAGGCAGTGATGGAAATGTTCTGTATTGCGATTCCCAGTACAAGCTAGCTAGTAGAACAAAGGAACCAGATTTTTAAGCCTAGACAACCACATGTGCTGGTGGCTACTGAACTGGACAGTCCAGAATGAGACTCAAAGGTAATGAGAATACAGAACAAGTGGATTTATCTACAAAGTTACAAACACCAATAATATCCAAACTCTAATTGCAAATTTAACAGGCCTAAAAGACAACATGAAACACAAAACCTAAAATATGTTTTTTGCTTACCTCTTTAAGGTTATTTATCTGTTGGATGTAGCTAGTTTGTGCAGCTTCCAACTGACTGATATACCAATGCTGGTCTCGGCATTTTTGAAAGAAAGTTGGTGAACGAACCTGAAACCTTAAAAGAATAGCTGCACATGAAAACTAATCCAAACAGTAAAATATTACCAACTAAGCCTTAAAACTGTAACTATTAAATTCTACAATTTTAAATTTACTTGACTAAGAGGCCAAGATCTTCCCAGGTGGTGCAGTGGTTAAGAAAACCTCTCCTGCCAATGCAGAAGATGCAGGAAATGTGGGCTCAATCCCTGGGCCAGGAAGATCTCCTGGAGGAGGAGATGGCAGCCCACTCCAGTATTCTTGCCTGGGAAGTACCACGGACAGAGGAGCCTGGCGGGCTACAGTCCATGAGGTTGTAAGGAGTTGGACGTGACTGGGCACTGAGTACACAAATGAGGCCGAAATGCAGAACTCGGAGCTCCCCGTACTTGCCGTTTACAAATGTAGTCCACTGATTATAATGACATATGGTTCTGAATTTGTATCTAAGTCAGCTGCTAAATTCAAACTGTATTTTTCTAAAGAAGTAACATTACACATCACGGTTAAGCTTCTAAACTAACCTACTTAAAATACATTTACTATAAGAATCTGCCTCAAATACACTGCTGATCATAAGCTGGAAAGAGGATCCTACTATGCAGGAAAGAGATAACTAATGCTTCATTCTCCCTTCTTGTCTAGGTCAGACCCTAGCAAAACAAGCAAAGTTTATTTTAGGCACTGCCCTTTTTCATTCCCTCTTCCATCTCATGTTCCCATATTTCCTACTCATTAGTAAAAAAGAAAAGTTAGGGTTAGAGGAAAAAACAACTATCTCTATGTATTAAAACATAAAATTGGACATAAGACAGGATCTTGATCTCTTCGGAGTTATCTGTACTGTAAAGAAACTAACACTTTTTAAAGCAAAAAAATTAAAAAACCCCACACCTACCTTATTAGATAAACATGACTCCAATTATAGTGAAAAAATTACAGTAATGCATAAAGATGATTCTGAAGAAAGGAAGAGCCAAAGGATGCAAAGCTAGTTTGGAAGCTTGCAAATCCCCCTGTGGGCTTCCCGTGTGGCTCAGTGGTAAAGAATGTGCCTGCCTATGCAGGAGACATGAAGATCCCCTGGAGTAGGAAATGGCGACTTTCTCCAGTATCCTTGCCTGGAAACTTCCATGGACAGAGGAGCCTGGTGGGCTACAGTCCATGGGGTCACAAAGGGCTGGACATGAATCAGCGACTGAGCACACACAGAAAATTCCTCTTCTAGTCTTGCCACCCTTATGTGAACGACCATCCTGTTTTTCCTAGGACTTTAGAGCTAGTGTAGGAATCTACTGACCACCTAACAGCTATCTGCAGCAAATAACTTTTTTTAGTTAAGGATACTCATGCATCAAAGGGTAGAGATGATTCACTCAACCACTATTCTAAGTGGCTACTGCCAGACAGCATACATAGGTTGGACACTGGTGAGACTATCTGAAGCATGGTATCTTTAAATGACTAATGGAACTGACCAACCCTGCACATTACTTTTACTACCTGTGCCATTAAAATAAAAGCAAGCAGCAGGTAAAATTCCTTAACTATCTCTTTTAATGAAAGAATTTCCATATATAGCGTAGATTTAAATAACTTTCTAATAAATATAAAATTCCATCAAAATCTTATATTAAGGTTTTAAATTTTGAAAAAGCCCTCATTAAATTATAAATGTTATGAACTATAATGAAAAGCTCTCTCTCCATGAACCCACAGCAATTTATTTATACTGCTATTACGGCATAACAACTGTTTTCAACCTGCCCATTTCATCTTGAGCTTCCAAAGGACTAAAATCAGGCAACAGATTCTTAATTTCTTTACTAATATTAGCCCAGGGACTTCCCTGGAGGGACAACAGTGGAGAATTCACCTTCCGATGCATGGGTTCATTTCAGTTCAATCCCTCAGTCATGTCCGACTCTTTGCAACCCCATGAACTGCAGAACACCAGGCCTCCCTGTCCATCACCAACTTCCAGAGTTCACCCAAACCCATGTCCATCGAGTTGATGATGCCATCCAACCATCTCATCCTCTGTCGTCCCATTCTCCTCCTGCCCTCAATCTTTCCCAGAATCAGGGTCATTTCCAATGACTCAGTTCTTTGAATCAGGTGGCCAAACCATTGGAGTTTCAGCTTCAGCATCAGTCCTTCCAGTGAATATTCAGGACTGATCTCCTTTAGGATGGACTGGTTGGATCCCCTTGCAGTCCAAGGGACTCTCAAGAGTCTTCTCCAACACCACAGTTCAAAAGCATCAATTCTGCAGCTCTCAGCTTTCTTTATAGTCCAAATCTCACATCCATACATGACTACTGGAAAAAACAGAGCTTTGACTAGACAGAGTCTGTCAGCAAAGCAATATCTCTGCCTTTTAATATACTGTCTAGGTTGGTTATAGCTTTTGCTCCAAACAGCAAGTGTCTTTTAATTGCACGGCTGCAGTTAACCATCTGTAGTGACTCTGGAGCAAAAAAACATAAAGTCTCTTACTGCTTCCACTGTTTTCCATCTCTCTGTCATGAAGTGATGCGACCAGACTTCATAATCTTAGTTTTCTGAAATGTTGAGCTTTAAGCCAACTTTTTCGCTTTCCTCTTTCACTTTCATCAAGAGGCTCTTTAGTTCTTCTTTGTTTTCTGCCATAAGGGTGGTGTCATCTGCGTATCTGAGGTTATTGATACTTCTCCCGGCAATCTTGATTCCAGCTTGTGCTTCATCCAGCCTGGCATTTCACATGATATACTCTGCATGTAAGTTAAGTAAGCAAGGTGACAATATACAACCTTGATGTACTCCTCTCCTGATTTGGAACCAGTCTGTTGTTCCATGTCCAGTTCTAACTGTTGCTTTTGACTTGCATACAGATTTCTCAGGAGGCAGGTCAGGTGGTCTGGTATTCCAATCTGGTTAAGAATTTTGCACAGTTTGTTGTGAGCCACACAGTCAAAGGCTTTGGCATAGTCAATAAAGCAGAAGTAGATGTTTCTCTGGAACTCTCTCACTTTTCCTATGATCCAACAGATGTTGGCAATTTGATCTCTGGTTCCTCTGCTTTTTCTAAATCCAGCTTCAACATCTGGAAGTTCATGGTTCATGTACTGTTCAAGCTTGGCTTGGAGAATTTTGAGCATTACTTTACTAGCATGTAAGATGAGTGCAATTGTGTGGTAGTTTGAGCATTCTTTGGCATTGTCTTTCTTTGCGACTGGAATGAAAACTGACCTTTTCCAGTCCTGTGGCCACTGCTGAGTTTTCCAAATTTGCTGGCATATTGAGTGCAGCACTTTCACAGCTATCATCTTCTGGGATTTGAAACAGCTCAGCTGGAATTTCATTGCCTCCACTAGCTTTGTTCGTAGTGATGCTTCCTAAGGCCCACTTGACTTCACACTCCAGGATGTCTGGCTCTAGGTGGGTGATCACACCATCGTGGTTATGTGGGTCATGAAGATCTTTTTTGTACAGTTCTTTGGTGTAGTCTTGCCACCTCTTCTTAATATCTTCTGCTTTCATTAGGTTCATACCACTTCTGTCCTTTATTGAGCCCATCCTTGCATGAAATGTTCCCTTAGTATCTCTAATTTTCTTGACGAGATCTCTGGTCTTTCCCAGTCTACTGTTTTTCCTCTATTTCTTTGCACTGATCGCTGAGTAAGGCTTTCTTATCTCTCCGTGCTATTCTTCGGAATTCTGCATTCAAATGGGTATATTTTTCCTTTTCTCCTTTGCCTTTAGCTTCTCTTCTTTTCTCAGCTTCAACTAAATTCACCTTCCAATGCAAGGGATCCTACAGGCTGCAGGGCTACTAAGCACCACAACGACTGAGCCCAGGTGCGTCAACAAGAAAGCCTGCATGCTGCAAACTACAGGGCCCTGCACTCTGGAGCTTTCGCACCAAAACAAGAGAAAAAGCCTGCCAAGCCCAATGAAGATCCCACATGCCACAACTAAGACCAAAAGTAAATATTAATTTTATTACAATAAAAATTTTAAAATAAATATTAATATATATGTTTATATATATTAATATACATATATTGGCTCAGTGCCAGGCATAGACTCAGGAAACATTGCTGAATTAATGATCATTAAACATCACAACAAGAATTTGTTGCTATACTAACATTCAAGTCTTTAAGTTCTGCTATAAACAGGAATGGCCAAAATAAAGACCCAGAGGTTGTGCTAAACTGCACTGAAGAAAGGAAACTCTCATACCTATCATCAGGAAGAGTCAATACTACTAGGATTCCAATAAGATGACTAAGGTCATAAATAACAGCTGTTTTGGAGGCTACTAAAATTGATATTTGAGTAATTCTGCAGTCTTTCTGGTTAAATTATGAAACAGCAACAAATTATTCCTTTTGGTGAATAAGAGAACCTAAAAGTTATAAAATGGTAGTAAACTCATCTCCCCAAAGAAAAGATGACAAAAACATGAATTATTTTCTATATTCAAAATGCAATCCTTTTTTTCAGTTTCTTATTCTTCTAAAAAAGTTATGAAGAACACGTAATAGTAAAGGCTGCTATAACAGCAACTCATCCAGCATGCTCAAGGAAAAGAAATCAAAAGAAATAAAATTTAAGAACTTCTTGAATCTCTTTTTAGGAAAAAAGAGCTTTTAAAATTATTTGATGGAAACTTAAACTGTTAAACACTCTGAAACATCTCAGTTCAAAACATATTTGAATTTCTTTTTTTACTACTCGAACTCCAGTACTCTTGCCTGGAAAATTCCATGGACGGAGGAGCCTGGTAGGCTGCAGTCCATGGAGTCGCAGAGTCGGACACGACTGAGCGACTTCACTTTCATGCATTGGAGAAGGAAATGGCAACCCACTCCAGTGTTCTTGCCTGGAGAATCCCAGGGACCGGGGAGCCTGGTGGGCTGCCGTCTATGGGGTCGCACAGAGTCAGACACGACTGAAGCGACTTACTTAGCAGCAGCAGCAGCAGAAGCTCTCATTTTGATCATCAAATTAAAATTGGGTATAATGATGCCCCAAAACTGAATTATAAAAGTACCTCAATATTAAACAGGGCTGTTGTAATTCTACAGTCTCTGCTTATTTTCTGTCCTTTATTGCAAATGACACATCAACTACCAACTCTTAGCTTATTTTCATCTGTATTCCCTTACTTTTAATTTGCTATCATCTAGAAACTGAAAATGTTTTTGTGAAACTAAGCTTACAAAGCCTGCCATCCAAACGCAATATACAATTTCCAGTGGGGGGGTGGGGGGATTACTCGATCTCATGCTATTCTTGAATTTCCAAATGGTGAGGCTGCGAGAATTTCAACAGATAGATGGGACACTACCATGTTTATTGGAAATAGTAGTTTACTCTTTATGGAGAGTGAGCAAGCTCCACTGCTTCAGACGTGTGTAACTCTGCAACCCTATGGACTGTAGCCTGCCAGGCTCCTCAGTGCATGGGATTCTCCAGGCAAGAATACTAGAGTGGGTTGCCATTCCTTCCTCCTCAGGATCTTTCCAACCCAGGGACTGAACTCAGGTCTCCTGCATTACAGGCAGATGCTTTACTGCTGAGCCGCCCGGTAAGTCCATTTTTTATGGAATTACTAACTAAAGGTTATTTCTCACTAGCTTATTCAGTGACCACACAGGACTTCTGAAATTAAATGGGTAAGAACATGGTAGGGTTACAGTTAGTGTAGATTACAATATTCATCTTGGTTAAGTGAAGACTTTAAAGTTCTGATGACATTATTCCCTGTGATACATGCCAAAATACAAATGCTTCCTATTACCTTAAAATCACTGTATCATTCTGTCGATTCAAGTATCCTTCATTTGCAAGTAAGTCCAAACGGAAAAATCTATTATAACCCCAGCATTCTCCAACTTCAAAGTCAGATGCAAATTCTCGAATGATATTTTTGGTAGGATCATTGCAGGATTGATGAACCATCTCTACACGATATTCATATCTAAAATTGAAAACAGACTATTAGTATAGAGTTACTAAAGCAAGAATAAGAGACATAAAAACATCAAGGTCATTAAGTACCTAAGAAGAAACTTAGGTACACAGCTGCATGACAACAGTATTATGAATGGAATTATGACAACATAACTGGCACTAGGTCCTTTCCCCCTCTTTAAAAGTGTTTACCGTTACAGCAGGTACCACCTTAGAAAATGAGTAAACTTTGTATAAAACAGTACTTTAAAAGTTACACATTTTAGCAACACTATGTATTTTTCCATATATCCAATACCTAGTGCTTCCTCACAATATTCTACCTTTCTTTGACATGTACCACAAAACAGTTTTAAAATAAACAATAAAACTTGAATACTGTATTTTCCTAACTCAATTTATCATAAATTAACTGTACATTCAGAAACTCAAGCCTATACAATTTTCTAGTACAAAATAGTATTACAGGGGGAAAGCCAGTACATTTAGACTTCCATATCTTAAATAGCACAAAACTTTCAAGTCTTCAAACTCTCTTTTACTCCAAAAGTACTGTTACTGCAAGAGCAAAAAGTGAAAAAAGATCATCAGAAGCAACATCCAACAGTAGCCACAAAGCTTCTCCTTTTTGGTGGAGATAAGCTTTTAAAACAAAACCCAATACCTTAGTCTGCTATTTCTGCTTGCAAAGGGCAAAAGAAAAAATTACCGTTCTTTACCTACAAAGGAATGTAAATACAGTTGACCCTTGAACAACACAGGTTTGAACTGTACTGGTCCACTTAAATGTGACTTTTTTTTAATGGTAAATACTACAGCACTATTCCACCTGTGGTCGTTTGAATCCGAGAATGTGGAACTGTGGATACAGAGGAACCCAGGAAAGGAAGGACCAATTAAAAGTCACATGCAGATGTTTGACTCTGCGGAGGACTGGTAACCCTAACCCCTGCGTTGCTCAATGGTCAACTGTACTTAAGTACTGTCAAATGACTTTTATATTAGTATCTCTCACAGTGGATTATTAACAGATTGATGGCAAAAACTAATGCAAAAGCTGTGATATTTTGTCTGTCTAGATATTGCAGCTGTGAGGCCAGCTCTCACCAACAAGGGTTGCCACTAAATGTCTAAAAATAAACTCCAATACCTATGTGCAACTGATATTTTACAAAGGCTCTACGATGATTCAATAGGGAAAGGAAAGCTTCCTCAACAGATCGTGTTGACGGATTTCCTTGGTGGTCCAGTGGTTGGGAGATGAGGCTTTCGCTGGGTTCAGTCCCTGGCCAGGGAACTGGGATCCCAAAAATTGCTCAGTGAAGCCAAGAAACAAAACAAACAACCCCCCCACAAATCAAAACCAGTAACAATAACAACAAAAATGGCATTAAGAAATCTGATTGTTACATGCAAATTTTATATATATTTCATATACAACTTTCCAATTTCATACACAAAAATGAACTCCAAATAGATCAATGACCCAAATACGAGGCCTAATATAAAACTCTTAGAGAAGAAAATACAGGGGTAAATACTCATGAATTCGAATGGCAATGGATTCGGAGACTTGACTCCAAAGCGTGAGCAACAAATAGGTAACTTGGACTTCACAAAAATTTAAAATTTTTGTGCATCAGAGGACATTATCAAGAAACTGAAAAGACAACTCACAGAATGGAAGAAAGTTTTCAGATCACATGTCTGATAAGGATTTAGTATAAAAATACATAGAGGATTCTTGGAACTCAGCAATTAAGAGAGAAGCAACCTATTTTAAAAATGAACAATGAACTTGAATAGACATCTCCAAAGAATATATACAAATGGAAAAAACAAACCAAAACATGAAAAGATGCTCAATCTCACCAGTCATTAAGGAAATGCAGGTCAAAATCACAATGAGATACCACTTCAAATTCACTAGGATGCCTATAAAATATAATCTAAAAATGGGGAATAATGCAGCCACTGTAAAAAACAGTTTGGTAATTTCTCAAAATGTTAAAACTATAGAATTATAAATCACAGCAAGATCCTCTATGACCCACCTCCCAGAATACTGGAAATAAAAGCAAAAATAAACAAACGGGACCCAATTAAACTTAAAAGCTTCTGCACAACAAAGGAAACTATAAGCAAGGTGAAAAGACAGTCTTCAGATGGGAGAAAATAATAGCAAATGAAGCAACTGACAAACAACTAATCTCAAAAATATACAAGCAACTCCTGAAGCTCAATTCCAGAAAAATAAACAACCCAATTAAAAAAGGGGCCAAAGAACTAAGTACACATTTCTCCAAAGAAGACATACAGATGGCTAACAAATACATGAAAAGATGCTCAACATCACTCATTATCAGAGAAAGGCAAATCAAAACCACAATGAGGTACCATTTCACACCAGTCAGAATGGCTGTGATCCAAAAGTCTACAAGCAATAAATGCTGGAGAGGGTGTGGAAAAAAGGGAACCTTCTTACACTGTTGGTGGGAATGCAAACTAGTACAGCCACTATGGAGAACAGTGTGGAGATTCCTTAAAAAACTGGAAATAGAACTGCCTTATGACCCAGCAATCCCACTGCTGGGCATACACACCGAGGAAACCAGAATTGAAAGAGACACGTGTACCCCAGTGTTCATCGCAGCACTGTTTATAATAGCCAGGACATGGAAGCAACCTAGATGTCCATCAGCAGATGAATGGATAAGAAAGCTGTGGTACATATACACAATGGAGTATTACTCAGGCATTAAAAAGAATACATTTGAATCAGTTCTAATGAGGTGGATGAAACTGGAGCCTATTATACAGAGTGAAGTAAGCCAGAAAGAAAAACACCAATACAGTATACTAACGCATATATACGGAATTTAGAAAGATGGTAACGATAACCCTGTATGCGAGACAGCAAAAGAGACACAGATGTAAAGAACAGTCTTTTGGACGCTGTGGGAGAGGGAGAGGGTGGGATGATTTGGGAGAATGGCATTGAAACATGTATAATATCACTCATGAAATGAATCACCAGTCCAGGTTCAATGCAGGATACAGGATGCTTGGCGCTGATGCACTGGGACGACCCAGAGGGATGGTACGGGGAGGGAGAGGGGTTCAGGATGGGGAACACATGTACCCATGGCGGATTCATGTTGATGTGTGGTAAAATCAAGACAATATTGTAAAGTAATTAGCCTCCAATTAAAATAAATAAATTTATAGTAAAAACAAAACAATAAATTACAAAATAAAATAAAAATACAGAATTACCATATAACCTAGCAATTCCACTATTGCTATATATTCAGAAGAAATGAAAACCTATGCCCATATAAAAACTTGCACCTGAAATATTTATAGCAGGATTACTCATAATAGCCAAAAGACGGAAACAATCCATGTGTCTATTAACAGATGCATGTATAAACAAACTGAAGTATATACATACATGGAATATTGTTCAGCCATATAAAGAACGAAGTTTTGATGCTTAAACACTGGGTGAACCCTGTAAACACTATGCTAATAATAACTAAATACACATCAAATATAAAAGATCCCAAACTGTATGAACTTTTATATGAAATATCCAGAATAGTAATTATCTAGGACTGAGAGAAGGAAAGGATGGGTACAAGGTGTTCTGAGATGATGAAAACATTCTGAAATTAGAGAGAGGTGGTGACTGAACTGTGTATTTAAAAATGCTTTATATATGAATTTCATCTCAAAAAATAAAATCTACTTCTATTTTTAAAATGAGTAGTTAAAACCTCAAAATTCATAGAGGAACAACCAAGAACACTGACAATCTAGGGAGAAAGACATTCATGCATACGGTTAAATACATCCAGGATCAAGACAGATGTTAAGTTTAAAATCAATATAAAACAAGTTTTGAAAAATTAGTTTATTATGTGAAAAAGCATATAGTATTTTTTTAAGCATATAGTATTTTATAAAAGATCATTCTTTTATCTGCATTAGTTCTCTCTTTAAAAAAAAAAAGTATTTATTTGGCTGGGCGGGTTTTAGTTGCAGGATGTAGGATCTACTATAGTTCCCTAACCAGGGATTGAACCTGGGTCCCCTGCATGGCAGCAGAGTCTTGGCCACTAAATCACCAGGGAAGTCCTTGCATTAGTTATTTAAAATTATGACAGATATACACCTATGTTTCTATTATATACAGCAATTAATCCAAGCTATATTATTTATAAAGCAACTCAACCCTAATCTCAGATAAAACTAAAACCTCAAATTTGAATATTCCACCTTAAATTCCTCTCTTTTATCAAACTGAAAGTCTGAGTGAACTGAACAATCATAACTTAAAATTTTATTCTCATTAGTATTACTCCCCAAGGGAAAGTTCTATTCTTTTCTTAAGCAACTCAAAGAAATTTCCTTCTCTAAGACAAGTCAGCTCAGTAAATACTGTTAAGAGCCAATCTGAGGGTGTCAGTCACATGTAAATTTCCTCTAAAGCCAAGACAGGTTTATGAAAACACACACAGGAAAAGAGATATTTACATACAATGAAATTATCAAGGTACTTCTACAGCATCCCAGGTGTTATTAAAATCTACTAGATAATACAATGATTTATATTTTTACTTCATATTCTGACAGTTAAACTACCTCACTGCTAAACTCTCAATCCCATAATTGAATGATGTTTCAATAATTAATTTTAAAAGTATTCAAAACTTTTCTCTAGGCTTACTGGACTGTTAAAGAGAATTAACAGATAAGGGAAATTCCTAGTGGCCCGGGTTAGGACTCTGCGCTTTCACGGATGAGGAAGCAGGTTCAATCCCTCTTCGGGGAACTAAGACCCTATATGCTGCATCAGTTAGTCAGTTTGGTTGCTCAATCATGTCCGACTCTTTGCGACCCCTTGGACTGCAGCACGCCAGGCCTCCCTGTCCATCACCAACTCCCAGAGCTTACTCAAACTCATGTCCATTGAGGCAGTGATGCCATCCAGCCATCTCATCCTCTGTCATTCCTTCTCCTTCTGCCTTCAATCTTTGCCAGCATCAGGGTCTTTTCCAATGAGTCAGTTCTTCGCATCAGGTGGCCAAAGTATTGGAGTTTCAGCTTCAGCATCAGCCCTTCCATGGGCTGATGTGAATATTCAGGACTGATTTCCTTTAGGATGGACTGGTTGGATCTCCTTGCAGTCCAAGGGACTCTCAAGAGTCTTCTCCAGCACCACAGTTCAAAAGCATCAAGTCTTTGGCGCTCAGTTTTCTTTATACTCTGACTCTCACAACCATAAATGACCACTGCGAAAACCACAGCTTTGACTAGACGGATTTTTGTTGGCAAAGTAATGTCTCTACTTTTTAATATGCTGTCTAGATTGGTCATAGCTATGCTGTCTAGATTCTTCCAAGGAGTAAGCGTCTTTCAATTTCATGGCTGCAGTCACCATCTGCAGTGATTTTGGAGCCCCAAAAATAAAGTCTCTGTTTCAATTGTTTCCCATTTACTTGCTATGAGGTGATGGGACCAGATGCCATGATCTTAGTTTTCTGAATGTTGAGCTTGAAGCCAACTTCTTCACTCTCCTCTTTCACTTTCATCAAGAGGCTCTTTAGTT
Source organism: Budorcas taxicolor (assembly GCF_023091745.1). Classification (NCBI taxonomy): domain Eukaryota; kingdom Metazoa; phylum Chordata; class Mammalia; order Artiodactyla; family Bovidae; genus Budorcas; species Budorcas taxicolor. Next base: position 9,918,049 of record NC_068928.1, read on the forward strand.
CTTCTTTGCTTTCTGCCACTAGGGTGGTGTCATCTGTATATCTGAGGTTATTGATATTTCTCCTGGCAATCTTGATTCCGGTTTGTGCTTCTTCCAGCCCAGCGTTTCTCATGATGTACTCTGCATATAAGTTAAATAAGCAGGGTGACAATATACAGCCTTGATGTACTCCTTTCCCGATTTGGAATGAGTCTCTTGTTCCATGTCCAGTTCTAACTGTGGCTTCCTGACCTGCATAAAGATTTCTCAGGAGGCAGGTCAGGTGATCTGGTATTCCCATCTCTTGAAGAATTTTGCAGTTTCTTGTGATCCACAAAGTCAAAGGCTTTGGCAGAGTCGATAAAGCAGAAATAGATGTTTTTCTGGAACTCTCTCACTTTTTTGATGATCCAACGGATGTTGGCAATTTGATCTCTGGTTCCTCTGCCTTTTCTAAAACCAGCTTGAACATCTGGAAGTTCGCGGTTCTCGTACTATTAAAGCCTGGCTTGGAAAATTTTGAGCATTATTTTGCTAGCGTGTGAGATGAGGGCAATTATGCAGTAGTTTCAGCATTCTTTGGCATTGCTTTTCTTTGGGATTGGGATGCAAACTGACCTTTTCCAGTCCTGTGGCCACTTGAGTTTTCCAAATTTGCTGGCATATTGAGTGCAGCAGCACATGCTGCACAGCACAGCCAAAAAAAAGAAAAGAAAAAAAAAAACCCAATGATAAGATGTCTGTTTTTATCCAAACAGAACATTCTCATTAAGGTATTCAGATAATATCTAGCAAATACACAATTCTAATCTTAAACCTTAGTATCCTGAATGACAGTATTTCATTATCACTGATAATATTACTACTAATTATAATGCAAACTTGAACTTCCTTAAGTGTATATATCAACAATCAGTTCAGTTCAGTTGCTCAGTCGTATCCGACTCTCTGCGACCCCATGAATCGCAGCACGCCAGGCCTCCCTGTCCATCACCATCTCCCAGAGTTCACTCAAACTCATGTCCATCGAGTCTGTGATGCCATCCAGCCATCTCATCCTCTGTTGTCCCCTTCTCCTCCTGCCCCCAATCTCTCCCAGTATCAGAGTCTTTTCCAATGAGTCAACTCTTCGCGTCAGGTGGCCAAAGTACTATATCAACAATAAAAGCATCCAAAATAAAACCAGCACCAAAAGCAACAGAAATGTCACAAAATCTACCTATCAGCAACAGGAGAATCTTAGGAAGGTAAGAAACACAGGTACAGACACACCTTGTTTTATTGTGCTTTTGGTTTTTTGTACTTCAGTGTGTAACACTGTTACACATTGAAGGTTTGTGGCAACCTTGCATCAAGCTAGTCTATTTGGCTCCACTTTTCCAACAGCATTTAGTCACTTCATGTCCATGTCATAGTTTGTAATTCTCACAATCTTTCAAACTTTTACATTATTATTGTTATATCTGTAATCATGATCTGTGACCAGTGACCTCTGATGGAACTGTTTTGGGGTGCCACAAACCATATCCAACAACAAACTTAACTGATAAACGTTGTGTATGTTCTGACTGTTTTACCTATCGGCATCTGTCTTCCCTGCCCTCCTCCCCAATTTCTTTCCTTCTCTTAGGCCTCCCTATTCCTGAGACATAACAATACTGAAATTAGACAAATTAATGGCCTTTAAGTGTTCAAGTGAAAGAAAAACTCACGTCTTATTTTAAATCAAAAGCTAGAAATGATTAAGGTTAGTGAGGAAGACATGTTGAAAGCCGAGAGAGGCTGAAAGCTAGGCCACTTGTGTCAAACAGTTGGCCAAGCTACGAATGCAAAGGAAAAATTCTTATAGGAAGTTGAAAGTGTTACTCCAGTGAACACACAATTTAAAAAGCTAAACAGTATCACTGATGACATGGAGAAAGTTTTAGTGGTCCAGATAGAAGAACAAACAAGCTACAACATTCCCCTAAGCCGAAGCCTAATCCACAGCAAGGTCCTAAGTCTCAATTCCACAAAGGCTGAGAGAGACGAAGAAGCAGTAGAAGAAAAGTTTAACGCTACCAGAGGCTGCTTGCTGAGGTTGAAGGAACGAAGCTGTCTTCATAACATAAAAGCGGAAGCTGGTATAGAAGCTGCAGCAAGCTATCCAGAAGTAACGTCTCGCTTCAAAGTATCCAAGGACAGGCTGAGTTTTGTCAGGAGCTAATATAGCTGGTGACTTTAAATTGAAGCTAATGCTCATTTACCATTCTGAAAACCCTAGAGCCCTTAAGAACTATGCTAAACTTACTCTGCCTTTGCTCTATAAAAAGAACAAAGCCTGAGGACAACCCATCTCTCTACCTGTGGTTAACTGAATATTTTAAGCCCACTGTTGAGATTTACTGCTCTGGAAAAAAAAAAAAAAACAACTTTTTGCAAAGTATTACTGCTCACTGACAATGCACCTGGCCACCCAAGAGCTCTGATGGAGATATACAAAATTAATGTTGCTTTCAGGCCTGCTCACACACATCCATTCTGCAGCCCACAGATAGTAATTTTGACTTTCAACCCTTATTAGAGGCTTCCCTGGTGGCTCAGAGGTTAAAGCGTCTGCCTCCAACGTGGGAAACCCGGGTTCGATCCCTGGGTCGGGAATATCCCCTGGAGAAGGAAATGGCAACCCACTCCAGTATTCTTGCCTGGAGAATCCCATGGACAGAGGAGCTTGGTAGGCTACAGTCCACAGGGTCACAAAGAGTCGGACACCACTGAGTGACTTCACTTTCACCCTTATTAATTAAGGAATATATTTCATAAAACAATAACTGCTGTAGTAATTGCTCTGATGGATCCAGGCAAAGTAAACTGAAAACCTGGGAAGGATTAACCATTCTAGACGCCAAAAAGACCATTCATGATTTGTGGAAAGAGGTTGGAAAAATCAACATTAAGAAGACTTTGAAAGAACTTGACTCCAAACCTCACAAACGACTTTAAGGGGTTGAAGATCTCAGTGGAGGAAGCAACTGCAGACATGGCAGAAACAGCAAGAGAATTAGAATCAGAAGTAGAGCCTGAAGATGTGACTGAACTGCTACCATCTCCATAAAACTTTAATGGATGAGGAGCTACTTTCTACGAATGAGGGGATAAAAAGGTTTCTTGAGATACAACCTACTCCAGGTAAAGATACTGTGAAGGTTGTTGAAATGATAACAAAGGATTTAGAATACTACATAAATTTAGTTGATAAAACACTGGTGAAGGAAATGGCAATCCACTCTAGTATTCTTGCCAGGAAAATCCCATGCACAGAGGAGCATGGCAGGCTATAATCCACAGGGTCACAACAAAGTCGGGCAGCAACAGTTGATAAAGCAGTCAAGTCAGGATTTGAGAGGATTGACTCCAAATCTGAAACAAGTTCTACTGTGAGTAAAATGCTATCAAACAGCACTGCATGCTACAGAGAAACCACACATGAGAGGACAAGTCAATCAATGCTGCAAACTTCACTGTTACCTTATTTAAGGAAGTTGCTACACCCACTCTAGCCTTTAGCAATCACTACCCTGATCAGACAGCAGCCACCAAATATCAAGGCAAAACCTTCCACCAGCAAAGAATTATGACCCACTGATGACTCAGTGATGGTTTGCATTTTACAGCAATAAAGTATTTTAAATTAGATATGTATACTGTTTTCTGAGACATAATACTATCACACACTTAATAGACTATAAACCTAACTTTTATGTGACTTGCTTTATTGCAGTGGTCTAGAACCAAACCTGCAATATCTGAGTTATGCCTATATACAGATTAGAAAATATTCAAGAGACAAGAAGAGAACCAACATTAATGGTAGCAACAGGGTTATGAACAAAATCCTATAATCACTAAACTTCTTATAATTCTGTCCATGATCAACCACCTTCCAATGACAAATTTGGTGGTTAAGAACAAAGAGAGAGAAAAATCTATGTTAAACAGATTCCATTTTAACAATGCTGAACTTAAGTGAGTAACTTGGCTGTTACACTTCCACCTGTAAAATGGGAGTGAAAATAGCAGTGACAGCACATGAGGTGGGAGTAAAGCAAAATGAGTTATAGAAGGCAAAGTGCAGAGCACAGAGTATATACTCAGCAGATGTCAGCTGTTACAGCAACAATACAGGTCCAACAGCAACAGTCCACTGCTTCAGATCACAGACTTGGGACAGAGTTACGACTAAAACATATCAATAGTTACAACTCAGAGGCCAGAATCCTTTCTATACTACCAGCTTCATTCATAGCTTGACTCACGAGTAGTGGCAAGAATATTCTACATTAAGGTAGTCTATGTCAGAGGTTGTGCTACTGGGGGTCAGTTCCTATGATTCTTTCAGCGATCCAAAAAGTCAAAACCAGTCTTTGTAATAATGCTAAGACGTTGTTTGCCTTTTTCACTGTGTCTGACATTTTCACTGGTGGTGAAAAGTGATGGCAGTTAAGGTGTACCAGTAATCACGCTATGCGCTGCTGCATATCTTCAGGTGGGGAAAAAATCAATGTCTCTCAACAGTATCTTTGAAGAAGTAGTCAAAATGACAAACATTACTAAGCTTCAACACTTGGTGTCACAAATGGGAAACATACATAAAGTACTTATGCTACAATGGATGCCTTGGAAAACATCACTTTGTTCAACTGAGTTCCAAGATCAGTCACTTTTTTTGTGAAACAAATGGAAAGAACTGACAAACAATACTTCGGTTGTAGATACCCAGAAGACATGTTCTGGACCAAAATAAGGAAAAGAACTGCCAGTGATAAAACACACTTTCAATTAAAAAACAAAAACAAAACCAAAAACATAATCTTGGAAAATTGTATGCACCACATGAACTTAAAAGCTTTTCAATACTTTAAGACTTTTATTCTGAAAACGGTGGTATCAATGAATGTGACTGATACTGCATAATGAAATGTATCAACTGTATTTAGTAAATCATTATTTTCTAAATGATTAACCCATGGTGTTACAAAGTCACCCATGAGTAAAAGATCCATGCAAAGTATAAGACAGGCCAATAAAGTTTTAATTGTTTTTCTGAATAAAAGTTTTAATGGAATGGGCCTTTTCTGGTGGTCCAGTGGTTAAGAATCCAACTTGCAATGCAGAGGATACAGGTTCGGTCCCTGGTCCCGGAGGATACCACATGTGGCGGAGCAACTAAGCCCGCAAGCCACAACTGTTGAGTGCCTGTGTTCTCGATCGAGATCGCAAGCTGCAACTATTGAAGCCCACACCCTAGAGCTCAGGCTCTACCTCAAAAGAAACCACCACAATGAGAAGCCTGCACATGGCACAGAGAGAGGAGCCCCGTCCACCACAACTAGAAAAAAAGCCTGCGCAGCAGCGAAGACACAGTTCAGTTCAGTTGCTCAGTCCTGTCCGACTCTTTGTGAACCCATGAATCACAGCATGCCAGGCCTCCCTGTCCATCACCAACTCCCGGAGTTCACCCAGACTCAAGTCCATCGAGTCAGTGATGCCATCCAGCCATCTCATCCTCTGTCATCCCCTTCTCCTCCTGCCCTCAATCCCTCCCAGCATCACAGTCTTTTCCAATGAGTCAACTCTTCACATGTGGTGGCCAAAGTACTGGAGTTTCAGCTTTACCATCATTCCTTCCAAAGAAATCCCAGGGCTAATCTCCTTCAGAATGGATTGGTTGGATCTCCTTGCAGTCCAAGGGACTCTCAAGAGTCTTCTCCAACACCACAGTTCAAAAGCATCAATTCTTCGGCGCTCAGCCTTCTTCCCAGTCCAACTCTCACATCCATACATGACCACAGGAAAAACCATAGCCTTGACTAGACGGACCTTTGCTGGCAAAGTAACGTCTCTGCTTTCGAACATACTATCTAGGTTGGTCGTAACTTCTCTTCCAAGGAGTAAGCATCTTTTAATTTCATGGCTGCAGTCACCATCTGCAGTGATTTTGGAGCCCCAAAAAATAAAGTCTGACACTGTTTCCACTGTTTCCCCATCTATTTTCCATGAAGTGATGGGAACAGATGCCATGATCTTTGTTTTCTGAATGTTGAGCTTTAAGCCAACTTTTTCACTCTCCTCTTTCACTTTCATCAAGAGGCTTTTTAGTTCCTCTTCACTTTCTGCCATAAAGGTGGTGTCATCTGCATATCTGAGGTTATTGATATTTCTCCCAGTAATCTTGATTCCAGCTTGTGCTTCTTCCAGCCCAGCGTCTCTCATGATGTACTCTGCATAGAAGTTAAATAAGCAGGGTGACAATATACAGCCTTGACGTACTCCTTTTCCTATTTGGAACCAGTCTGTTGTTCCATGTCCAGTTCTAACTATTGCTTCCTGACCTGCATACAGATTTCTCAAGAGACAGGTCAGGTGGTCTGGTATTCCCATCTCTCTCAGAATTTTGCACAGTTTGTTGTGATCCACACAGTCAAAGGCTTTGGCATAGTCAATAAAGCAGAAATAGATGTTTTTCTGGAACTCTCTTGCTTTTTCCATGATCCAACAGATGTTGGCAATTTGATCTCTGGTTCCTCTGCCTTTTCTAAAAACATCTTGAACATCAGGAAGTTCACGGTTCACGTATTGCTGAAGCCTGGCTTGGAGAATTTTGAGCATTACTTTACTAGCATGTGAGATGAGTGCAATTGTGCAGTAGTTTGAGCATTCTTTGGCATTGGAATGAAAACTGACCTTTTCCAGTCATGTGGCCACCGCTGAGTTTTCCAAATGTGCTGGCATATTGAGTGCAGCACTTTCACAGCATCATCTTTCAGGATTTGAAACAGCTCAACTGGAATTCCATCACCTCCACTAGCTTTGTTCATAGTGATGCTTTCTAAAGCCCACTTGACTTCACATTCCAGGATGTCTGGCTCTAGGTGAGTGATCACACCATTGTGGTTATCTGGGTCATGAAGATCTTTTGTACAGTTCTTCCTTGTATTCTTGCCACCTCTTCTTAATATCTTCTGCTTCTGTTAGGTCCAGACCATTTCTGTCCCTTATGGAGCCCATCTTTGCATGAAATGTTCCCTTGGTATCTCTAATTTTCTTGAAGAGATCTCTAGTCTTTCCCATTCTGTTGTTTTCCTCTATTTCTTTGCATTGATCGCTGAAGAAGGCTTTCTTATATCTTCTTGCTATTCTCTGGAACTCTGCATTCAGATGCTTATATCTTTCTTTTTCTCCTTTGCCTTTCGCCTCTCTTCTTTTCACAGCTATTTGTAAGGCCTCCCACAGCACAGCCATAAACAAAAAGTTTTAATGCCATGGAACTTAAGCGTATAATTGGTAAGTCGGCCACATGTTTATATATATCCATAAAACCATCACCAGTACAGCAACCAAAACACATATCCACTATTCCCAGGGTCTCCTCTGCCTCGCGTAATTCTTACTTTCTCCCGACACCGTCCAACCAACCTTAGCCCAGCCTGCCCCATCTCTCAGCAACCACACATCTGCACTGTCACTACAGATTAGCTTGCATTTTTCTAGAGGTTTATATAATAGAATCATTTACATGTGCTCTTTTTAGTCTGGCTCCTTTCATTTAAAATAATTTAAAAGTCCTATTGTCACATGTGTCAACAGTTCATTATTTTTTCTTGCTAAGTTTTATTTCATTGTCTAGCCATAGCAAAATTTGCTTACTTATCTGTTGATGGCCATGAGGGTTGATTTTACTTGGCTATTCAAAATGTAGTTACTACGAACATTTCTGTAACACTTTGTCAGATGTCTAGTTCCTTTTCTCTGAGGTAAATATCTAAGTGTGGTTGGACTGAGTCATACAGAAGTGTATGACTTGTTTACAACTTGTTTGCACCAGCTTGTTTACAGAAGTCACTGTATCATTTTATATTCCCATCAGAAACATCTAAGACTTCAGATTTCTCTATATTCTTGCCAACACGTGATATGATCTTTGTAATTATAGCTCCTCTAATGGGACACGTAGTATTGTATTGTAGATAAATTTGTTTCCCTAATGACTAATTCCATAAACACCTTACACAGGCTTAGTGTGCCATGTATATACCTTCTTTATGGGTGTCGGACAAACTTTTTGCTAATATGGGGAAGGGACCTTGTTTATTTATTATCGGTACAATTCCACGTAATCTGAGGAAGAGAACTTTATAATTCTCATGAAGTCTAATTTAAAAATGTGTTTCTTTTATGGACTGTGTTTTTGCATTTTAACTAAAATAACAATGCCCAAGACAAAGGTACATTTCCTCTGTGTTATCTCCAGCGAGTTTTATTATTTTACTATATATATATATAGATATATAGATATCTACTATCTATACTATAGTATAGATATATACTATCTCCAGCAAGTTTTATTATTTTACAACTTAAATCTAGGTCTAGGATCAATTTTCAGTTAGTTTAGGTATATAGTGTGAGGTATGGATCTGAATCCCATTTTTTTGCATAGGAATATCCAAATATTCAAGAGCAATTTGTTGAAAAGATTACACCTTCCCCACAGCACTGTCTTTGCATCTTTTTCAACCACTAATTTCCTAATGAAAGTGCATTTATTTCTAGAATTTTCACAGGTATCCCCAATTTTTTTAAAATTCTCTTTCCGCCATTTTACTTTTTACGAAAGGGTCTACACTAGTACTTGCTTTTGCTAACCAAGAAAAATATCACTTAAAAAAAAAAAAAAAACAGCTGAAAAGTGAAACTAGCATTCAGTGCTTGTTTTGTAGCAAGCCATTACAGAGGCATGCTCCAAGCAGCAAGAGTGTCACCACCAACCTCCTTCCAGGAAGGAACTAGACCCAGCATCTCAGTATCAAGCTGCCATAGCTTTGAACTGTGTCTGTAAGCATATATACTTTATCCTTTTATATTCTGTGCATCTGTTAGCAAGGTATATCTCAAGGTAATTGTTTCTTCACTTGATGCCATTTCATCTTACAAAAGGTTTCAGAGAACTGCTCTACTTTTGGATCATGGAGGAGATCTGTATATTCCATTGATCATCTGTCTCTTACGCTAATATGATGTATTATGCTGATACTCTATGGCTTTATTATATACCTTCAGTTATACAGTGTTAGACTTTCAATGTTATCCTTTCGATTTCAATGATTTTCTCTACTGCGTGTTTATCTCATTGCATTTTTTATCTTTGTTACTATTTTTATTGTTTACTTTTCATTTAACTTGTTTTTTCTAGTTTATTAAAACAGACGCTGATATTTATTTAAGGCCTTTCTGCTTTTCATTTATATGGGCATTTAGTCATATAAATTTTCCCCTACCTATTGCTTTAGCAACATGCTATAAATTCTGGTATGCTGTGTTTTCACTCCACTTCAAAAAACTTTTAAAAACCCTATTATGATTTCCTCTTGGATCCAGGGGTTATTTAGAAGTATGTTATTTACCTTTCAACTATGTCAGATTTTTAAAATATCTATTACAAACATCTAAATTGAATTCATTACAGTAAAAAAAAAAAACCTGAATGATTTGAATATTTTTGAATTTTTTCAAACATATTTTACATTCCAGAATATGGTCTTTCTTGGTAAATATTTTGTGCACACTTAAGAATAATTTGCATTCTGCTACCGTTGGATCAAAGAGTCTATAAATGTCCAGCAAGTCAGGCTGGGTGACAGGGCTATCCAGATTTACTATACCCTTGATGATTTTCTGCCTACCTGCTATATCAACTGAGAGAAGAAGTTCTATTTCTTCTTATACTTCTATCAGTTTTTGCTTTGTGCATTTTCAAAATCTGTTACCAGAGTATAAACAGAAATATTCATAATCATTGTATGTCCTCTTCATTAACTGATCCTTTTATCACTATGAAATAAACTTCTTTATCTCTGGTAATATGCTTTCCTTTGAAATCTACTTGGATATTAAAGTAACATCTCCAACTTGGTTTTGATTAGTATGGTATATCTTTACATTTAATGCATATTTCTTGGGTTTGGCATACACGTGAGTTTTGCTTTTCTAGCCAATCTGACAATCTTCACTTTTTATTTCGGGTGTTTAGACCATTTATGGTGCCACATCTTGGTATTCCTCCCATATGTGTTTTGTTACCACTTATCTTTTCCTGCCTGCTTTAAGACTAGGATTTGCTTCAATTTTATCCCCACCATTGCTTTATAAACTAAACATCTCTGTCATTTTAGCAGTGGCTTTATAATTTATAGTTTGGAAGGCTGAAGAGTGTCCCCAAGGTATTGACATCTTAATTCTCAGAACCTGTGACTAGGAATACACAGCTGCAATTAAGCCAAGGATCCTGAGATGAGGGGACTATCCTGGAAAATCCACATACACCCTAAATGTAACCATAAACGTCACTGTAAGAGAAAAGCAGAGGAAGATCTGACAGACAATAAAAGGTAAGGCAACGTGACCAAAGGCAGAGATGGGAGTGACACTGTCATAAGCCCAAGAATGCTGGCAGTAAGCATAAGCTGAAAAGCAAGTAACAGATCTCCCTTAGTGCACAACTCTACTGAAACTGATTTTGGCCTAGCAATGGTTTTTGGGTTTCTGGCATCCAGAAATGTGAGGGAAATGTTTTCTGTTGTTTTAAGCTGCCAAATTCCTGGTAATTTGTTACAAGAGGCAAGAAAAAATAATAGGATAGTACGTATCTTTAACATATCACAGTGTATCTTTAATTGTTATTATACCACTTTACATATAGTGTCAGAATCTTACATTATACTTCCATGCTTTAATCGTTTGGCCTTTTAAAACAATTATTTATTTCTGGTTTCACTGGGTCTTCACTGCTGCACACAGGCTCTCTCTAGCTGCAGTGAGCAGAGGCTTCTCCTGTGCACAGGCTTCTCCGTGTGGTGGCTTCTCTTGCTGCAGAGCACGTGCTCGAGGCGTGAAGGCTTCAGCAGTTGCGGCTCATCGGCTCTAGAGCGTAAGCTCAGTGGTGGTGGTGCACTGGGTCAGCTGCTCTGTGGCATGTAGGACCTTCCAGGACCAAGGATCAAACCCATGTCCCCAGGATTGGCAGGCAGATTTTAACCACTGGACCACCTAGGAAGTTCCTCTTTCGGCCTTTATACAGCTGTTTTTGTTGTGAATTTTGCTTTTAAATATGTTAAAAACCCCAAAATATAATGCTGTTTTTTTATTATATTGTCAATTATCACTTAAAATTACTTTGGTAACAGAAAAAAGACTTTATTTACACAAGTAATTTCCATTTCTTGTGCTCTTCATTTTTTTGTTTAAATTCAGAGGTTCAACTGGTATTATTTACCCTGTGTGAAGCATGTACTTTAACATTTCTTATAGTTCAGATCTGAAAATGTCTTAGTTTCACTGTATTTTTTAAAATATATTCTTGCTGATTATAAAATTCTAGGTTAATGTTAGTTTCTTTCAATCTTTTTAAAATGTTGCTATATTATCATTTCACTTGAATTGTTTCCAGTGAGAAACCTGATTTCACCCTTACCTCTGTGCCTCTAAATTTAATGACTTTTTTTTCACTGACAGTTTAAGATATTTTGTTTACCACTGGTTTTAAGCAATTTGATTATGATGTGCTTTGATGTTTCCTTCATGCTTCATGTGCTTATAGTTCACTAACTTCTAGACCCATGGGCTTAAAGCTTTTATCAAGTCTGGAAAGTATTTACTATTTCCTTCCCATCCCCTTCTTCCAGGACTCCAGATATTTGTACATTAAGCTACTTAAAGTTGTTTTATAGTTTTGGAATTCTATTCTCTATGTTCACATTTTGAATAGTTTCTATAGCTAATGCTTTCAAAGCCATTAATTCATTAATTAATCCTTTCTTAATTAATTAATCAATTAATCCTTTCTTCTGTAGTATCTAATCTGTCATTCATGCCAACCAGTGTATTCTTCATTTCAAATATAGTTAGTTCATTCTCAATAAGTTCAGTATTAATTTTCTGTATCTTCCATATCTCTATTCAACTTTTGAACAGATGGAGTGTAGTTATAAAAACTGAGAAAAATATTTTCTCCTAACTCTCACATGAGAACCTAGTTGTCTTTTTAAGCCATACAAAGATTTCCAAAAATGCAAAACAATACAAGTTTTCTCATCAAATCTTATTTTGTTTTAGAAAGAGTTACTATTCATAAAAATGCAATTAGTTTATTATCATAAGTAAACTAATTTTTTAAATGTTTTAATTTCTAATTCATAAAATGCCAATAGATATAACTCACATTGAAAAAAATAGAAAACAGTTCTTGCTCAAATCAACTGATTACTCTCCTCAGTATTGGTTATGTCTTCCTGCCTCTTTGCATGCCAATTAATCTTTGACTGAGTAACAGATAATGTAACCTTAGCTTTGTTGGGTGCTGGGTATTTTTGTAATCTTATCAGTTTTCTTGAGCTCTGCTCTAGACTGCTGCTAGGTTACCTGGAAACAATTCAATTCTTTCAGGTCTTGCTTTTATTTGTTAGATGGGTCTGCAGTAATGTCCAGTCTAGGAGTGTTCTCCACTAGGGAGGCAAAAATATCCTGTATACTTCATTCAATGCCCCATTGATCAGAAGTTACCACTATAGTGATAGGCATACACACAATTACTGGCCCTGTACCAGGCACCAGGCACCACTCCCTCTAAACCTTCCCAGATGGTCGTTCCCCCAGCCTCAGGTAGGTTTCTTTACCTGCAGGCCCTACTCAATACTCTGCAGAATATTTGAAGAGCGTGTGTTAGTCACTGAGTCGTGTCCGACTCTTTGCGAGCCCATGGACTACAGCCCACCAAGCTCCTCTGTCCATGGGATTCTCCAGGCAAGAACACTGCAGTGGGTTGCCACGCCCTTCTCTGGAGTTCTTTGTACAGATCTCTCTTCTGGTGTTCTGACAACTGCACTGTAGGTATGCTGGTCTTTCTGGACACTCAGCACAGTCTCCTCAACTCAAGGTGTTAGCCAGACTCTGTTGCATTTCTGCTTCCATGTACTATGGCCTGAAAACTCTCTCAAGGTTAAGTGAGGCAATCATGGATATGATTTATTTCTTGTCTCTCAGGGATTGCTTTCATTTGTTGCCTCAGGTCTGGTGTTTAGAAAATGTTTTTCTTTTTGGTTGTTATAGAAGAAAGGGTTATCACTATTATGCCATAACTAGAAGCACATATCTCAATTCAAACCAACAGATTATGGTATAACAGAGTGAAATAAAATTCACTGATATGGTTCCAGATTTCATGCTACAAATTACATTTAACAAACAAGCACTTGTTCAGTTTTGGGGTAATATCAAAGATGATTCACAATTATCTAAAACTGCTTTTTAAAGTGTTCCTCCCTAACAAAAAGTAAATTAGGGCTGCCAGGAACTGGGTGGGAAGGGGAAGTGATTGCTAAGAAGTACAGTGTTGCTTTGTGGGGTGATGAAAATGTTCTTCAGAATTCCCTGGCAGCAGTGGTTAATATTCTTTGCTTCCAGTGTCGGAGCACAGGTTTGCTCCCTCGTTGGGGAACTAAGATTCCACATGCCATGAGGCATGGCCAAAAATTTTAAAGAGAAAAAAAAAGAAAATATTCTGAAATTAGATATGGTGATAGCTGTAGAACTCAATGAATATATGAAAATCTACTGAATTCGACACTTGTATTTATAAGATGAACTTTATGGTATGGTTCCCTGGTGGCTCAGATGGCAGGAAGATCCCCTAGAGAAGGGCATGGCTACCCACTCCAATCTTGCCTGGAGAATTCCATGGACAGAGGAGCCTATAGGGCTACAGTCCATGGGGTCGCAAAGATCTGGACATGAGTGCGCAACTAACTCATCTCCTAGCTAACCTGGAGAAGGCAATGGCACCCCATTCCAGTACTCTTGCCTGGAAACTCCCATGGACAGAGGAGCCTGGTGGGCTGCAGTCCTTGGGTCGCTAAGAGTTGGACATGACTGAGCAACTTCCCTTTCACTTTCCACTTTCATGCACTGGAGAAGGAAATGGCAACCCACTCCAGTGTTCTTGCCTGGAGAATCCCAGGGATGGGGGAGCCTGGTGGGCTGCCATCTATGGGGTCGCACAGAGTCAGACACGACTGAAACGACTTAGCAGCAGCAGCAGCAGTGCAACTAACACTTTCACTTTCATGTGGTATGTGAACTGTATCACACTGTAAAAGACTCCCCAACTACGTATGAAATTCAAAATCCATCAGGCCAGATTTTAAATATATACTTCAACCCAAACAACTTATTACAGTAAACTGAATAGCCATACACTAAGAGGTTTTTACAATACATTTTCTCACCAAGTACTATTTTGCTTTAGAAAAAGTTATTCTCCAAGAAAATGTTATTATGCTAATATGTAATAGGTTTTTTATTACTTTAAAGTGAATTAACAAAAATTTAAATTTTTTTGTTTTAATTTCTAATTCAGAAAATACCAACAGATAAACCCATATAAAGAAAAATTCTTTGGATTTCCCAATAAAATTTAACATTATAGAGTCCTAATGCCATATAATTTAAGAACTGACAGTCTATGCCAACATACTATGCCAGAGATTCCATACTGGTGTAATATCTTAACAGACATAAAATATATCAGTCAACAAAAGTAGTTAACAAAAAATGCTAAGAAGGTATGTAAACCCACACTAAAGTTTGTTACTTAATTGCATGTCTTACTTGGAAGTTTCTGGCAAGCCAGCTGAAAGTTCCAGAAATACAGATAAGTAGTAACCACGAACAACTCCATTTCCATCCTCAAAAAAAAAGAAAAAGATGTTATGTAAACAGAAACTCCAGTTAATTTAAATGTAAAAATGTAAGCCATAATGAAACAAAATATAGAACAGTATCTGATATTTGAATAGAGAAGTAGTTTTAAGTTTAAAAGCAGTAAGAGAGCTGATAAAAAGACCAAGAGTCCACAAACGTTTTTTTCTACATAAAGATAGAAGCATTAAAGCATACAAACAAAGCAAAATATCAACTACTTTGAAAAGAGGAGTTGCAACACATACAGAACTCTTAAAAATGAGCCTCCAAGAAAAACAAAAACCCCAAAGAAATATACCCCAAAAATGAAAAGTCTCAACTTCACTAGGAAGTTGAGGAAGGAGACAAAAAAACAAAGGAGATAATATTTAAGATTAAAAAGGAGTAAATTAGAAAAAGGTAACACTTGATGTTGAAAGTAATTAAATATAATTCCTATGTTTCACATGTCAGGATTCCATATAAGATTCTGTCTGGAGATTTAAAGTTGCTCATATTTCTATTACAGAGATTTTATGAATAAAATTATTCCCTTCTGTATTTCTCAAGGGCTGTGTGAGATTACATTTGTTAAAACCACATGTATAAACACATTTGCCCAACCAGACTGTGAGGGCTGAGCGCAGGGATATGTCTACAGAAGGTTACAGCTATTTCTGAACCCCTTCATTTATAGGCTACTTTGCTCTCAAAGGTCCTGATGCAGCATGCAGGGTTTGACATGGTAATCATTCAGTAAACACAATAGTACAGAAACATGAATAATCACTTAAGGGAAAAGAGTTGGACACAAAAGATTATACGTTATCTCATTATATAAAATTCTGAAAAAGTAAAAGTATAGTGACAAAAACAGATCAGTGGATGAGAGGGGCCAGGAAGGGAGGAAAAAGGATTAGCTGAAAAAGGTAAATCAGATAACTTCTGAGGATGACAAAACTCATGACTATGATAATGACTGTGCAACTGTATGTATTTGTCAAAATGTGCTAAATTTAGTCAATATAATGAAATATAAATTATATAGCAAATTACACTGATTTTTAAAAATCAACCAACATCCTTGTGCAAATAACTGGAGTTTCTTTCTTCTTTTAAAATTTGGTCCTAAAACAACTTCCCTGGAATACAGTCAATTAATAAAAGGTAGCAAACATTTTTTATTCTGATTCTATCACATAATAATATTAGAAATTTCTCTTTGACCTAATTCTTAATTTTAAGGAACAAGATTTTTATAATTCTTATCGATGCACCATCTGTACCTCTAACAAAATACCTGCTTTAAGAATTTTCAATAGGCAGAGGATTCTGGAAAAACTGCCACAATGTCGCACAGTTTTTAAAACTCTCAAAATCTGAAAGTAAAACAATTGAACATCAAAACCAAACGTTCACAAACAACATTTACAACAAAACCAGGTAACAGGTTACCTCCACAACCCCCAAAACATAAGCAGATAAAGACAGACCAACTATAATCACAAAGACCTGCCTTTATCAACACTGTGGGAGGAAGGAGAGAGAAGCAATGGGACATCTAATGGACCAGAAAAAAGGAAAACCACCAAATGGCCAAGAGTTAGTCACTGAAAAGCATCGTAAGCCACAGAACACTAGAAAATGCAAAAAAGTTGCTCAATATAATACCAACCGAGTATAAAAACTAAATGCAGTCTAGTAAGTCTAAACTCTGAAAAACGAGTATCCAGGGTCTTTGGGGACAGGTCTAAAGACGGCAAAGGAACTGCTAAGAGGAAAATAAAAGATAAATAACATAGAAATAGTACAAGCAAAGGAAGGAAAAGGTCCAGATTACAAGGACAGAAGAACCAGGAAATCTCTCAGAAAGCAAAGCACCGGATTTCTGATTGACATATCACATTGGTTATACACATGCAAAAGAATGAAGCTAGACCCCTCCATCATACAAAAATTAACTCAAAATATATTAAAGATCTAAACATAAGTCTTAAAAGTTATAAAAGTCTAAGAGGAAAATATAACCGAAAAGCTCCATGACAATGGAGTTGGTAAGAATTTCCTAGATATGAAACCATAAGCCAAAACAGACAAACTGGACTACAACATAATTTAAAATTTCTGTCCTTCAAAGGTCATGATCAACAGAGCAAAAAGAAACCTTAAAAGTTAGAAAAATATGTGTAAATCATATATCTAATAAGGGGTCAATATCCAGAATATGGAGGCTTTCCTGGTGGCTCAGATAGTCAAGAATCTGCCTGCAATGCAGGAGACCTGGGTTTGATTTCTAGGTCAAGAAGATTCCCCAGAGAAGGAAATGACTACCATTCTATCACTCCTGCCTGGGAAATTCCATGGAAAGAGGAGCCTGGTGGGCTACAGTCCACAGGGTTGTGAAGAGTTGGACTTGACTGAGCAACTAACATTTTCACATCCAGAATATATACACTTGAACAACTCTACAACAACAAAAAACTTGATTAAAAAATGAGCAAAGGACTTGAATACACATTTCTCTAGAAAGGATATACAAATGTCTTAACAAGCACATGAAAAAAATGCTCAAAAACACCACTAGGGTATATAAATCAAAAGCACAATGAATTACCTCATCCCCATTAGTATGGTTATTACCAAAGAAAGAGAAAACAAAAAGTACTGACGAAGATATGGACAAATTTGGACCCTTGTGCACTGCTGATGAGAATGTATAATGGTGCAACTACTGTAGGAAACAGCATAGTTCCTTAAGACACTAAAAACAGAACTACCATGTGGTACAGCAATACCCTTTCTGGGTATATATCCAAAAGAATCAAAAGCAGGATACTGAAGAGATAGTTACACACCTATGTTCAAAACAGCATTAGTCACTAAAGACAAAGGACAGAAGCAAGTCAGATGTCTGCTGACAGATGGATAAATAAAACGTGGTATATACATACAACAGAATATTACTCAGCCTGAAAAGGGAAGGGAATTCTGATATAAGCTATGAAGAGGAGGAATCTTAAGAACATATGCTAAGTGAAAGAAGTCAGTAACAAGAAGATGTTACTGTGTTAAGGTTCCACATATGTGAGGTATCTAGAGTAGTCAAATTCACAGAAAGAAAAAGCAGAGCAATGTGTCTGAGGAGAAGGGAAAATGGGGAATTACTGTTTAACTGGCAGAGCACTTCAGTTTTGCAAGTTGGAAAAATTCTGGAAGTTAGTTACACAACAATTTAAATTTACTTAACAGTACTAAATGTACACTTAGAAATAGTTAAAATGGTAAATTTTATGTTATGCATTATTTACCAAAATGAAAGAGAAAATAAAGGGTAAAATAACATCCCTACAGACAATGAAAGCACCCTAGAAAAACAAACTCAAAGATCAAAACTGTAACCTATTTCAAAATAACCTAAAGAACTCTTAAGAAAATAATATGAGAGCCTGCAGGAAGAAAAGAAAAGCTGAGAAAATATGATATGAAAGAATAACAGAAATCAGTATTAGAAAAACTCAGATATCAAGTAATAGAACTAAGGGAAGAATCAGAAATAAAAGGAAGTTATTTAAGAAATAAAGACTGAACTAAAAGAATGTAAGGGCAAATAAGCACAACAGCTGATACCTTTTAAAAAATAAGTGAACAAGGAAAATTTTTTAAGTTAAAAAGAAATGAAGAAAGAGCTAAAAAAATTAGAAAGTGGTAAGTATTGAAGACAAAGGCAAAGAAGATTCAAAATGCAGATAATAAAAGTCCCAAGAGAAAACCAACAGTAGAAACACAGGAGATATTTAAAACTGTAATTCAGGAAATATTTTCTTTTAAGAAATCTAAAACTATATATTGAAAGAGCCCAGCATGTAACAGAATACAGGCCCAAAAAACCCAACACATATAGTAGTAAACTAGTGGATTTAAAAAGGATTGGAACTCCACTCAATGCTCTGGGGTGTCTTAAAAGGGAAGGAATTCTAAAAAAGAGTGGTAAAGGATATACATTATTTTCAACACACAGAAATTCAGGGAATATTGTTTCCATTAACCTTTCCAGTAGAATTTACTAGAAAACAAGCTCTGAACGCTAACAGCTGTCTAGACTCAGCAGAGGGAAATGAGAGTATATGCAAAATAGTTTTTAAAGCTTTCTCAGTAACTGATGGTAGAATTTCTCAAGTTGATGGTAGAATTGAGTTCCCCTCCTGAAATTTTCTTTATAGAGCAAATGAATGATTCATTATGATATATTACAATTCTCTTATTTCCTATGGCTTCATAAAGTAGGTTTCTAGAGTAGAAGAAATGAGTTGTGGGTGTAATATAAAGAAAATTTAAAAATTCTATAATTCTGAATTTGAATTATAAGTGTTAGTGTGACCTCATGAGTTATTTTATTTTTTAAAAAATACATACAGGGACTTCCATGGTGATCCAGTGGCTGGGAATCCACCAGTCAACGCAGGGGACATGGGTTCACTCCCTGATCTGGGAAGATGCCACATGATGAGAAGCAACTAGGCCCAACTGCCACAACTACTAAGCCCATGCTCTAGAGCCCAGGTATCGCAACTAATGAAGCCCACCAGCGCCTAGAGCCTGTGCTTCCTAACAAGAAAAGCCATCACAATGTGAAGCTCAAGCACGGCAATGAGGAGTCCCTGCTCGTGGCAACGAGAGAAAACCATGCACAGCAATGAAGACGAAGAAAGCTCAGCCAAAAATAAGTAGAATTTAAAGAAAAAAACTTCAAAAAAATTTACATATATACATGTGTCAAAAAAAAACAAACAAACCCCAAACAGGGAGAATAAGATGGTGGAGGAGGAGGTGGATGTGGAGTACATCTCTCCATGGATGCATCAGGAATACACCTTCAGACACAGAGGTGCACACACAACACCAGCTGAGAGCAAACAGGAGCACCTGACCAGCGGATAAGAATATACAGAATCACGCAAAGCTCAGGAAGATGAAGGAGGAAAAACAGGAGTGTTACTAGGACTGGACCTGCCTTCAGTGGGTGGGGCAACTGAAGCAAGGGTCCAATCCCCACATCAGGGTAACTGTCTGAGTCAGAGGAGACACATTTAAGGCAGTAAGTGAAACAGCTGATATGCGGCAGCCAAAATGGAATGAGATACAAACAGTCCCTGCCGCAGCCATGCATACCCTGGATAGGGAGGCAGGTCCCCTAGAAGGCCGAGCAGCTGGGAGCTGGACCTTAGGGATTGTGGAGCAAACCCAGGACAAGGGCTGCTGTTGACTGTGGAAAGACTGACAGAGGTGATGTAAGGGAGATGTGGTGGGAAATGCCCCTGGAGGAAAGGCGGGCAGCCATGGAAACAAGGCGTAGAGGATGGAGCCATCACCACAGCCTCTCTCTCCCCACATCCAGCATGGGAAGATGAACAATAGAGAGGCTGGCCCATTAATTGCCTGACGCACTGTACTACAGAGGAGGACCCCAACCAGGGTGTCCTTTTAAGTGCCTGACACACAAATCTACAGATCAGGACCCCAGCCGGGGGGGCCCTCTATGTGCCTGATGTGCGTGATCAACAACAGAGAAGGACCTCAGGCAAGGGAGCCCTCTAAGCACCTGAATGGGCAGAGCTACAGAGAAAGACTAGCCAAACAAGCCTTCTGATCCCCAGTTTTTGGAGGCCTGGAAAAAGACTGATAGGGCCATAACTCCAGTGCCTGAGGCAGTCCGTGTCCCTGCACACTTGGTGCCACCGGGGTCCCTGTAAGCCAAGCAGCTGTGCCAGCTTCACGCTGAACCCTCAGTGGGGCAGAGCTGCCACAGGCAAAAAAAAAAAGTCTTGAGTCTGTACACGTGGGATCGCTTTGGTCGTGTCCAACTCTTTGTGACCCTGTGGACTGTGGTCTGCTAGGCTTCTCTGTTGGCTGGGGTGGTGGTGGTGGGGTTCTCTAGGCAAGAACACTGGAGTGTATTGTCTAATACTGGTTGCTGTGCCCTTCTAGAGCCCTACATTCCCTTCTTCCTTAGCTGCCAACTCCTCTGAGTACCTGATGCTGCCAGAATCCCTGCAACCCAAGCAGCTGCACCACCTCCACACCTGGCCCTCACTGGGGCAGACCCAAGTCCTCCAGGGCAGCCTCAGGAGCAAAGCTCAGTGGAGGACCCACATGCAGAGGTGGAAATAAAACCACAATGGAAACCCAGGGGCAGTTCGGCTAAGGAAGAAGATCCAAAACCTTCCCACCAGCTGTGCAAGCTGCAGATTAAATCCACGTGATCAACTACACAGACTCTGTGACTACAGAATATACAAAAGGATATTGAGAGGTCCCACAAAAGAAAAGGCACTAGTTCTGACGCTGTGGACAAGAACAGAGGCAAGGACACACAGGAGTAGGACCAGATTAGTATCTGAGCTGCCCCCACAGCAGGTCCAGAGACCAGCACAGTGTTGGAGGGCATCCTAGGGAGGAGAGGTGGACTGTGACTCCCAGTGAGGGAAAGGAATCTGACAGCAGTGACTCAAGAGAAACATTTATTCTTTTGTTTCAACTTGTTTTATGGTTTCTTTTGGATTTTTTTTCTTTTCTTTCTTCCTTCCACCCTCCACCCCTACCCACCACTGCTCCCCCACCCCACCCCACCCCGGGCCTCCGTGTAATTGTAAGTTTTATTGGCACTAAGAAATCTAATCAAGCCTTTGAGTTTTTTTTTCCTTTCTCTTTTCAATCACACATTTTATAGTTGTTATAAAACTCTGCCTCTGCGTTGGGCTTTTGAAGTTCTATGGAGTTACCATTTTTTCTTTTCTTTTTTTAATCTTTAATTTTTTAAACCTATTATTATTTTTTCTACATATTCCTTTGTTTGCTTTTCCTACTGTTCTTTTCTCCTTGCACTTGATCTTTAATGTATATAAATCTTCTTTATCTACCTCTATTTAGCTTTGCAAACCTAGTCCTTCTTTCCTCTCAACATATTTGATAGTTTTGTTTTCATTGCTTTATTCTCCAGTGGGCACCTTGCTTTAGTTTCGTTTTCCACTTTGTGCTTTAGTTAGTTTTGTTCTTAACTGGTAGATATAATTTTTTGTTTCCTTTGTTCGTTGGGTCAATCTATTGTACTTTATTTTTGTTCAACTGTTTTGATTTTGCTTATGGATGTGTATGTATATGTGTATAATCCATTATTTTTATCATTTTATCATCTTTGGTTTTTTGTTGTTGGGTATGTGTTTAAATTTCATTTAATGCCATAACAAACCACTTGTGGAATCTTCGTTCCTGACCAGGGATCAAGTCCTGAGCCTTTGGAGTGGGAACACTGACTCCAAGACCCTAGACTACCAGAGAACTAATCCTAGGGAGTAACAAATAGTGAGAACTCCCACAAAGGAAACCACTTGAATACAAGACCTGGCAACACCCAACTGCCAGTAGCACCCTGATCAGGGCACCTCATGCAAATAACAAACAAAACAAAAATACAAACCCAATCATCAACAGAGAGAATTACCAACTCACTCAGCCTTGAAGAAAAACAAAAAAGACAGCATAAATATCACCCTATACAAAGCTTACACAAACCACTGCACCAACTGTAGAGGGGCAATCCAAAAGGAATCTTGAATTCAACCTTGAAGCCTGGGAAAAGGAGACCTCAAGCACAGTTAGTTTTTTTTTAAAAAAA
The DNA here is from genome assembly GCF_023091745.1 of Budorcas taxicolor. Taxonomy (NCBI): domain Eukaryota; kingdom Metazoa; phylum Chordata; class Mammalia; order Artiodactyla; family Bovidae; genus Budorcas; species Budorcas taxicolor. Next base: position 9,940,472 of record NC_068928.1, read on the forward strand.
TGAAAAGGCAGAGAAATACTGCACAAATGAAGGAACAAACTAGAAACACAGAAGTCCAAATAAATGAAGAAGAAATAGGCAAAGTACCTGAAAAAGAATTCAGAATAATGATAGTAAAGATGATCGAAAACCTTGAACACAGAATGGAGAAAAGGCAAGAATCAATTAACAAAGACCTAGAAGAATTAAAGAAAAAACATACAAACATCACAATTACTGAAATTAAAAATACTCTAGAAGGAATCAATAGGAGAATATCTGAAGCAGAAGAACAAATCAGTGAGCTGGAAGATAAACTGGTGAAAATAACTTCTGAAGGGCAAAATAAAGCAAAAAGAATGAAAAGAACTAAGGATAGTCTCAGAGACCTCTGGGAGAATATCAAACACACCAACATTCGAATTATAGGGGTCCAAGAAGACGTGAAAAAGAAAGGGTATGAGAAAATTTTTGAAGAGATTATAGTTGAAAATTTCCCCAATATGGAAAAGGAAATAGTCAAGTCCAAGAGGCTCAAAGAGTCCCATACAGGATAAACCCAAGGAGAAACACCCAAAGACACATACTAATCAAACTAGCAAAGATTAAAAACAAAGAGAAAATAGAAGCAACAAAGTAACATACAAGGGAAACCCCACAGGTTTAACAGCTGATTTTTCAGCAGAAACTCTGCAGGCCAGAAGGGAATGGCAAGATATATTTAAAGTACTGAAGGGGAAAAATCTACAACCACGATTATTCTACCCAGGAAGGATCCCATTCAAAATTGATGGGAGAAATCAAAAGCTTTTCAGACAAGCAAGAGTTAACCACCAAACCAGCTTTACAACAAATGTTAAAGGGACTTATATAGTCAAGAAATACAAGAGAAGAAAAAGATCTATAAAATCAAACCCAAAACAATTAAGAAAATGGCAATGTGTGTGTGTGTGTGTTAGTTGTCCAGTCCTGTCCAACTCTTTGTGAGCTCATGGACTGTGGCTTGCCAGGTTCCTCTGTCCATGGGATTCTGCAGGCAACAACCTGGAGTGGGTTGCCATTTCCTTCTCCAAAGAAAATGGCAATAGGAACATATATATCAATAATTACTTTAAATGTAAACGGAGTAAATGCCCCAACCAAAAGACACAGATTGGCTGAATGGATACAAAAACAAAATCCGTATACGTTCTGTCTACAAGAAACCCACTTCAGACCTAAAAGGGACATGAGAAGATGGGAAAATATATTCCATGCAAATGAAAAGCAAAAGAGTAGCAATGAGTAGCAATCCTCGTATCAGACAAATTAGACCTTAAAGAAGATTACAAGAGATAAGGAAGGACATTACATAATGAACAAGGGATCAATCCAAGAGGAAGACATAACAACTGTAAACAGCTATGTACCCAACAGAGGTGCACCTCAGTACCTAAGACAAACACTAACAGACATAAAAGGAGAAACTGACAGTAACACAATAATAGCAGGAGACTTTAACAGCCCTCTCACACCAATGGACAGATCATCAAAACAGAAAATCAATAAGGAAACACAAGTCTTAAATGATACATTAGATGAGATGGATCTCACTGATATCTCCAGGACATTCCATCCAAACGCAGAAGAATACACTTTCTTCTCAAGTGCACATGGAACATTCTCCAGGACAGACCACATCTTGGGTCAAAAATCAAATCTCAGTAAATTTAAGAAAACTGAAAGCATATCAAGCATCTTTTCAGACCACAATGCTATGAGACTAGAGATCAATTACAAGAAAAAAAACTGTAACACATACATGGAGATTAAACAATACGTTTCTAAATAACCAACAGGTTACTGAAGAAATCATGAGGGAAATAAAAAAATTTCTAGAAACAAATGATAATGAAAACACGACAATTCAAAACCTATGGGATGCAGGAAAAGCAGTTCTAAGAGGGAAGTTTATAGCAATACAATCCCACTTCAAGAAACAAGTAAAACATCAGAACAGACAACCTACCTTTACACCTAAAATAACTGGAAAATGAACAGAAAAACCCCCAAACTAGAAGAAAAGTGAAGTCGCTCAGTTGTATCTGGCTCTTAGCGACCCCAGAGACTGTAGTCTACCAGGCTCCTCTGTCCATGGGATTTTCCAGGCAATAGTACTGGAGTGGGTTGCCATTTCCTTCTCCAGGGGATCTTCCCAACTCAGGGCTCAAACCTGGGTCTCCTGCATTGCAGGCAGATGCTTTACCATCTGAGCTACCAGGGAAGAAATTAGAAGAAGGAAATCATAAAGATCAGAGCAGAAATAAATGAAAAAGAAATGAAACAAAAACAGCAAAGATTAATAAAAGTAAAGCTAGTTCTTTGAGAAGATACATTGACAAACCTTTGGCCAGACTCATCAAGAAAAAAAGACAGAAGAATCAAATCGACAAAATTAGAAATGAAAACGGAGATGTTACAACAGACAATGCAGAAATGCAAAGGATTATGAGAGACTATTATGAACGACTATATGGCAATAAAATGGATAACCTGGAAGAAATGGACAGATTCTTATAAAAGTTCAATCTTTGAAGACTGAATCAGGAAGAAATAAAAATTATGAACAACCCAATTCAGTTCAGTTCAGTCGCTCAGTTGTGTCCGACTCTCTGTGACCCCATGAATCACAGCACACCAGGCCTCCCTGTCCATCACCAACTCCCAGAGTTCACTCAGACTCACATCCATCAAGTCCGTGATGCCATCCAGCCATCTCATCCTCTGTCGTCCCCTTCTCCTCCTGCCCCCAATCCCTCCCAGCATCAGAGTCTTTTCCAGTGAGTCAACTCTTCGCATGAGGTGGCCAAAGTACTGGAGTTTCAGCTTTAGCATCATTCCTTCCAAAGAAATCCCAGGGCTGATCTCCTTCAGAATGGATTGGTTGGATCTCCTTGCAGTCCAAGGGACTCTCAAGAGTCTTCTCCAACACCACAGTTCAAAAGCATCAATTTTTCGGTGCTCAGCTTTCTTCACAGTCCAACTCTCACATCCATACATGACCACAGGAAAAACCATAGCCTTGACTAGATGGACCTTTGTCAGCAAAGTAATGTCTCTGCTTTTGAATATACTATCTAGGTTGGTCATAACTTTTCTTCCAAGGAGTAAGTGTCTTTTAATTTTATGGCTGCAATCACCATCTGTAGTGATTCTGGAGCCCCAAAAAATAAAGTCTGACACTGTTTCCACTGTTTCCCCATCTATTTCCCATGAAGCAATGGGACCAGATGCCATGATCTTAGTTTTCTGAATATTGAGCTTTAAGCCAACTTTTTTACTCTCCTCTTTCACTTTCATCAAGAGGCTTTTTAATTCCTCTTCACTTTCTGCCATAAGGGTGGTGTCATCTGCAGATCTGAGGTTACTGATATTTCTCCCGGCAATCTTGATTCCAGCTTGTGCTTCTTCCAGCCCAGCATTTCTCATGATGTACTCTGCATAGAAGTTAAATAAGCAGGGTGACAATATACAGCCTTGACGTACTCCTTTTCCTATTTGGAACCAGTCTGCTGTTCCATGTCCAGTTCTAACTGTTTCTTCCTGACCTGCATACAGATTTCTCAAGAGACAGGTCAGGTGGTCTGGTATTCCCATATCTTTCAGAATGTTCCACAGTTTATTGTGATCCACACAGTCAAAGGCGAGGAGCTATTCCACGTTCAAGGTCAGGAGGGGCAGCGGTGAGGAGATAGCCCTCGTCCAAGGTAAGGAGCAGCAGCTGCGCTTTGCTGGAGCAGCCGTGAAGAGATACCCCACGTCCAAGGTAAGAGAAACCCAAGTAAGACAGTAGGTGTTACAAGAGGGCATCAGAGGGCAGACACATTGAAACCATCATCACAGAACAACCCAATTACAAGCACTGAAATTGAAGCTGGGATCAAAAATCTCACAAAAAACAAAAGTCCAGGACCAGATGGCTTCATAGGAGAATTCTACCAAACATTCAGAGAAGAGATAATGCCTATCCTAAAACTCTTTCAAAAAATTACAGAGGAAGAAACACTTCCAAACTCATTAGGTGAGGCCACCATCACCCTGATACCAAAACCAGAAAAGACAACACACAAAAAAAACTACAGGACAATATCACTGATGAACATAGATGCAAAAATCCTCAACAAAATCTTAGCAAACAGAATTCAGCAACACATCAAAAAGCTCATACACCATGATCAAGTTGGGTTTATTCCAGGGATACAAGGATTCTTCAATATATGCAAATCAATGTGAACCATATTAAAAAACTGAAAGATAAAAATCATATGATCATCTCAATAGATACAGAAAAAGCCTTTGACAAAATTCAGCACCCATTTATGATTAAAACTCTTGAAACACTGGCCACAAAAGAAACCTACCTCACCATAGTAAAGGCCATATATGATAAGCCTGCAGTACACATGATTGTCAAAAAGACTGAAAGCATTCCCCCAAATATCATGAATAAGACACGGGTGTCCACTTTCACCACTTTATTCAACATAGTTTCGGAAATCCTAGCTACAGCCATCAGAGAAGAAAAAGAAATAAAAGGAATCCAGATCATAAAAGCAGTAAAGCCCTCACTGTTTGCAGAGGACATAATACTGTACACAGAAAATCCTAAAGATACTATCAGAAAATTACCTGAGCTGATCAGAGAATTTAACGAGGATACAAGTCACAGGATACAAAATCCATACACAGAAATCACTTGCATTTCTATATACTAACAACGAAAAATCAGAAAGAGAAATTAAGGAGTTAAGCCCATTTACCACTGCAAGAAAAAGAATTAAATATCTAGGAATAAACATACCTAAGGAGACAAAAGAACTGTACACAGAAAATTATAAGACACTGATGAAACAAATCAAAGATGACATAAACAGATGGAGAGATATTCCATGTTCCTGGGTAGGAAGAATCAATGTTGTGAAAATGACTATACTACCAAAAGCAATCTACAGATTCAGTGCGATCCCTATCAAATTACCAATGGCATTTTTCACAGAACTCAAACAAAAAATTTCACAATTCATATAGAAACACAAAAGACCCCGAATATTCAAAGTCATCTTGAGAAAGAAGAATGGAGCTGGAGGAATCAACCTTCCTGATTTCAGATTATACTACAAAGCTACAGTCATCAGAACAGTCTGGTACTCACACAAAAAAGAAAAATATAGACCAATGGAATAAGATAGAAAGCCCAGAAATAAACCCATGCACCTTTGGGTACCTTATTTTTGACAAAGGAAGCAAGAATACACAACGCAGCAAAGACAGCCTCTTCAATAAACAGTGCTGGGAAAACTGAACAGCTACATGTAAAAAAATGAAATTAGAGCACTTAACATCTTACACAAAGATAAACTCAAAATGGATTAAAGACCTAAATGTAAGACCGGAAACTATAAAACTCTTAGAGGAAAACATAGGCACAACACTCGACATACATCAAAGCAAGATCCTCTATGACCCACCTCCTAGAGTAACAGAAATTAAAACAAAAGTAAACAAGTGGGACCTGATTAAACTTAAAAGCTTTTGCACAGCAAAGGAAACTATAAGCAAGGTGAAAAAACAACCCTCAGAATGGGAGAAAATAGCAAATGAAACTGACAAAGGATTAACTTCCAAAATATACAAGCAGCTCATATAAACTCAATGCCAGAAAAAAACCAACCCAATCAAAAAGTGGGAAAAAGGCCTAAACAGACATTTCTCCAAAGAAGACATACAGATGGCTAACAAACACATGAAAAGATGCTCAACACAGCTCATTATTAGAGAATTTTCCCTGACGCTGGGAAAGACTGAAGGCAGGAGGAGAAGGGGATGACAGAGGATGAGATGGTTGGATGGCATCACCGACTCAATAGACGTGAGTTTGAGTAAGCTCCGGAAGTTGCTGATGGACAGGAAAGCCTGGCATGCTGCAGTTCATGGGGTCACAAAGAGTTGGACACAACTGAGTGACTGAACCGAAGAGAAATGCAAATCAAAACTACAATGAGATATCACCTCACACCAGTCAGAATGGCCATCATCAAAAAGTCTACAAACAAATGCTGGAGAGGGGGGTGGAGAAAAGGGAATGCTCTTGCACTGTTGGTGGGAATGTAAATTGATACAGCCACTATGGAAGATGGTATGAAGATTCCTTAAAAAACTAGGAATAAAACCAACATGGTGGTTTAGTGGTTTAGTTGCTAAGTTGTGTCCAACTCTTGCGATCCTGTGGACTGTGGCCTGTCAAGCTCCTCTGTCCGTGGGATTCTCCAGGCAAGAATACCGGAGTGGGTTGCCATTTCCTTCTCCATTAAAACCACCATATGAGCCAGCAATCCTACTCCTAGGCATATACCCTGAGGAAACCAAATTGAAAGAGACACATGTATCCCACTGTTTTTTGCAGCTGTATTTAAAATAGAACATGGAAGAAACCTAGATGTCCACTGACAGATAAATGGACAAAGAAGTTGTGGTATATATACACAATGGAATATTATTCAGCCATAAAAAGGAATGCATTTGAGTCAGTTCTGATGAGGTGGATAAACCTAGAGCGTTATTATACGGAGTGATGTAAGTCAGAAAGACAGATAAATATCATATACTAATGCATATATACAGAATTTAGAAAAATGGTACTGAAGAATTAAAAGCAATGGAGAAACAGACATAGATAATTGACTTACGGACATGGGGAGAGGGAAGAAGAGGGTGAGATGTATGATGAGAGTAACATGGAAACACTTATTACCGTATGTAAAATAGATACCCAACAGGAATTTACTGTAGGTGTCAGGAAACCCAAATAGGGCTCTATAGCAACCCAGAGGGATGGGATGGGGAGGGAGATGAGAGGGAGGTTCAAAAGGGAGGGGATATATGTATGCCTATGGCTGATTCATGTTGAGGTTTAACAGAAAACAATAAAATTCTATAAAGCAATTATCTTTCAATTAAAAAATAAACTTATAAAGAAACACACAAAAAACACACCAGGGACCTCCCTTGTGGTCCAGTGCTTAAGAATCCACCTTTCAATGCAGGCATCATGGGTTTGGTCCCTGGCCAGGGAATTAAGACAACTTAGCTGTCCATGCTTCAGGACAACTAAACCTGCACCCCCAGCTAGAGAAACCCATGCACCACAACAAAGAAGCAACGCAGCCAAAAAAGAACAACAAACAAAACCTATAAAATGTATAACATCAAGAATGAAGCAGGACTTTCGGTGATAACGTGTCAGTATAAGTTCATCAAATGCAACAAACACGCCACTCTGTACAGAATATGTTGATAGTTGGGGAGACTGCACATGCGTGGGGTCAGAAGGTGTGTGTAGAATTCTCTGTATTTTCCACTCAGTTTTGCTGTTGAACCTAAAACTGCTAAAACTCATGTGAACCTAAAACTCAATTTTGTTGTTAAACCTAAAATTGCTCTAAAAAATAAAGTCTATTAAATAAATTTTAAAATACATACATACATATTAACCCCCCTTCACAAACCTCCACATACATTTACTTAGGTTATTTTCTAGTTCTGTTCATGAAGAAAGTCTCTAAACAGTGACCAACCTGGTGGAAATGAGCACCCCTCGCACTCAGTTTGGTCCTGAAATACAATTCTGCCACTAAAAGAAATCAGGGCTTTTTGGATAAAAAGTACAATTTTAAGTAGGAAATATATGAGACTAGAACATCTTACCACAGAAGACAACAAGAAAGCTCACTACTATAGTCACTAGTAGATTATTTATTAAGGTCAGAGCAACATGACACAGAAGGCATAGTAAAGAGGCTAAATAAGTATAAATATATGAGTTCATAATATTTTTAAAAATCTAATTAATAACTTTCAGAGAATAAGGGAAATTGCTAAATAACAAGAAAGAATCTTGCCTCTTCTATATGAACTGTAATACTGATAACTAAATAATCGGTAAAATGAGAATCACTATTTCGCAACTTCCAAAGAATTAACATATATGCAATGAGCACCAATATCACAAAAAGAGATGCAACTGGATATAATGTGATGAAAGCATATACTACTGCTTATATTCCTGCTATAGGAACTGAGTACACATTTCATCGTATCACTGGACCAACCTGCCAATCTGCAGAAAATACACAGGTCAAAAAAACATACTGGAAAGCACCAAGAGAATGCAATCAGCATACATGTGGTTTCTTTGTAATCATTTTCTAAGTAAGAACTTAAAACTTTTTCTAAATATTTTTACTGAAATAAGATTCAATAATATGCCAATGTTTATACTGTTTATACTTAACTCTTTTTTTATAGTTTAGCAATATATCCTATAAAGAAATATAAATGTTTCATTCCTTTAATTCCTTTCTCCACTTAAAAGGTGAATCAGTGTATGACATAACCCTGAAAAAACCATCTTGACTTCAAAATTCATGAGAAATAATGAAAAACTTACTGAAGCATAAAATTTTACTTAATTTCTTCTTTTCTCCACTAAAAAAGTTAAACCAGTGTATGACAGAACCCTGAAAGAAACATCTTGACTTCAAAATTCATGAGAAATAATGAAAAACTTACTGGGTAAACTTTTAACCTCCAACAAAGTCCTGAAACTTGAAGAGGCGGACTGTAAACAGGATCTGCTCGCTGGCGCAGAGTACTAGAGTAAAAGAAAACCAACCAAATCCCCAGATCAAAACTGTTGTGAAGTTTCAACATGCAAAACCAAAACCAAACCACTTATGTTCCTTATTTGATGTCCTAGACAAGTAAATGAAGGTGACTGAAGAAGTCAAGGTCCACTACTTATGTATCTATACAAACATTCTGCAATATAAGAAATTTTAATGATACAGAAATATTCAGCAGTATCTTTAAAGTTTCACATTAAAAAAAAAAAACCTCTCAATATGTGTTAAATTAAATACCACTTCAACAAGCAGTTTTTCACCATTAAAGGGGTAAAGAAATGTGGGGAAAATCTGTTTATATTTTAGCAACAAAATTATTACATAAGAAAAAGCAAACTAAGCTGGAAGCGGTATAAACTCTCAGTCTGGCCTTAGTCTGCTGTGTTACCACCCCCTTGGCGTTTTCTCCTCCCCAGGCAAGACTTCCTATTTCCTGTTCGCCACTTCCGTGACACCCTTTAAGCCAAGTCCCTTTGGATCTTTGCGTTTTAAGATCTTGGCTTTTAATCTTACAGAAAAAGCAGTAAAAGCTAACAGACTTAGCATGCAAGTTACAAAACTTACAAATTTCTTACACTAATGTCCTCTCATAAATAATGTCTCACTTAGGACTGAGATAAATGGGCCCAAATGGACTTCTTCCCACCATTCTTGTTTCTGAGGATGGGTAGGACTCATCAATCTCTGTCATCCCATTCACCTCACTTTATTAACAAAAGCTAAGTTGACTCTCTTCTTTTAAAAACAAGGGTTCCATCTCCAACACTAGAGAAGCAAGCTATCCAGAAGATATAAAACAATTCTGACAAATGACCTCTGAAACTAACAGAAACCATGTTTCTCCTAAGACTACACACTGAGCAACAGGAGTTCATTAGGTCTGTATCCAACCAAGGAATAACACCTTCCTGGCTCTCACTTACATACACATAAAAAAACACTAAAGTTGTCGAAAACTCTTACCTGAAATTCTCTAAAACAAAAGTAGCCGAATCATAAGATGGTACCAATTCACTAAAAAGGAACAAAAACTAAATAAGTTATTTGGCTTATTAAAGTTTAACATTTCATTTAGTTAAAACAGTCAGGTCTCTCAATAGTATCTTGAAAATTTTATTAATCTAAAATCAGTCCTTAAGAGCTTCCCAGGTGGCTAAGTGGTATAGAATCTGCCAGTGCTGGAGAAGCAGGAGACACAGGTTCAATCCCTGGATCGGAAAGATCCCCTGGAGAAGGAAATAGCAACCCATTCCAATATTCTTGCCTGGAGAATCCCCGTGGACAGAGGAGTCTAGCAGATTACCGTCCATGGGGTGGCAGAGTCAGACACAACTGCGACTAAGCACAACACATACATGGCAATAGGAGAAGAAAAATATTGGTGCTTAGGCTGGGAACCTGAAGTATGAAACATGTAAATAGTTTTAAAAAATCAAAAAGAAACAAAAGTAAACAATTTTATACTAAATCCCCAAACTTCCTCCTTCAGAACAAATTATGAGGAATACTGACAGACCCTAAATACTTTGATATTATTTACTAGAAAATAAATATTTGCTAGAGTTGGTGATGGACAGGGAGGCCTGGCGTGCTGCAATCCACGGGGTCACAAAGAGTCGGACACGACTGAGAGACTGAACTGAACTGAACTGACTAGAAAATAAAGCTATATAATGTTATCAGTTCAGTTCAGTCACTTAGTCGTGTCCAGCTCTTTGCAACCCTATGGACTGCAGCACACCAGACCTCCCTGTCCATCACCAACTCCCAGAGTTTACTCAAACTCATGTCCATTGAGTCAGTGATGCCATCCAACCATCTCATCCTCTGTCATCCCCTTCTCCTACCACCTTCAATCTTTCCCAGCATCAGGGTCTTTACAAATGAGTTAGTTCTTTGCATCAGGTGAATGAAGTATTAGAGTTTCAGCTTCAGCATCAGTCTTTCCAATGAATATTCAGGACTGATTTCCTTTAGGATGGACTGGTTGGATCTCCTTGCAGTCCAAGGGACTCTCAAGAGTCTTCTCCAACACCACAGATCAAAAGCATCAATTCTTCAGCGCTCAGCTTTCTTTATAGTCTGACTCTCACATCCATACATGACTACTGGAAAAACCATAGCTTTGACTAGACAGACCTTTGCTGGCCAAGTAATGTCTCTGCTTTTTAATATGCTGTCTAAGTTGGTCATAACTTTTCTTCCAAGGGGCAAGCATCTTTTAATTTCATGGCTGCATCTGAGTTAAATTCACCCATTCCAGTCCATTTTAGTTCTCTGAGGCCTAAAATGTCGATGTTCACTCTTGCCATCTCCTGTTTGACCATTTCCAATTTGCCTTGATTCGTGGACCTGACGTTCCAGGCCCCTATGCAACACTGCTCTTTACAGCATTGGACTTGACTTCTATCACCAGTCACATCCACAACTGGGTGTTGTTTTTGCTTTGGCTCTGTTTCTTCATTCTTTCTAGAGTTATTTCTCCACTGATCTCCAGTAGCATATTGGGCACCTACTGACCTGGGGAGTCCATCTTTCAGTGTCCTATCTTTTTGCCTCTTCATACTGTTCATGGGGTTCTCAAGGCAAGAATACTGAAGTGGTCTGCCATTCCCGTCTCCAGTATATAATGTTATATGAATACATAATCACATAGGGGTCAAGCAAGATGATGAAATTAACAGTTTCTTGGCAAGGCAAGGTTACCTAGGGAACTTTAGTTCCATAGTCTCCCCCAAAGAGAACTAAACTATATCTACAGGAGATAGGCAAAGGGACAGTCCATTCTCCTGCTTTGCTCAGTCGCTTCAGTCATGTCTGACTCTTTGCAACACTATGGACTATAGCCCACCAGGCTTTATTTTATGATAAGTATGTACAGCTAAACAGCTCACATCTTTTTCATAAGCAGATATAAGATATAGTTTGCCTGGAAACTGTATAGCTAGTATCCTGCTGTTAAGCACGCCTCATCAGAGCCCTAGGCAGTTGTTCTAGGTTAGAAGACTCACAATCCTCACTCCTAGATTCTTTTGTCTAGTTAATCCTTACGGAGCAACTAACACTAACTACTAACTATATTAATAATATGTTTTTGGCCATAATTTTGTGCAACTTCTGATCACACAAATATTGGTCAGTTCTCCCACTAAACATCCTTTATAAAAAAAAAAAAAATCAAAAAAATCCTTTATAATGTCTACAGACTTCAACCAATTCCCAGTTGCCTGCTGATCTTCATACTGTTCTTCCACCATATCCTGAATATCCACTGTGATATATTTTGTTTTTGTTATTATTGTTTTGTTCTCAGACCAGACTAATGCTGTCATATTTTTAATCAGTCTATAATAGCCAAAGGGCTCGCCAAAACACAAAATAGAGGATGGAGATGATACAGTTAACTTGCAGTCGTGTGAGGCAGAAAGCTTACAAGCTAAAACAAGAAACTGAAAGCTGCTCAGTCATATTCAACTCTTTGCAACCCCATGGACTGTAGCCCACCAGGCTCCTATGTCCATAGAATTTTCCAGGTAAGAATACTGGAGTGGGTAGCCACTCCCTTCTCCAGAGGATCTTCCCAACCTAGGGATAGGATCTGGGTCTCAACATTGCAGGCGGATTCTTTACCGTCTCAGTCACCAGGGAAGACCAAGTTAAAGCATGTCAGTCGTTCAGGTGTGTCCAACTTTTTGTGACACCATAAACTGTAGCCCACCAGCCTCCTCAGTCCACGGAATTCTCTACGTAAGAATACTGGGTAGCCATTCCCTTCTCCAGGGGATCTTCCAGACCCAGGGATCGAAGCCAGGTCTCCTGCATTGCAAGAAGATTCTGTACCCCTGATCCACAAGTTAAAGCATATAGGTCGCTAAAGCTTACTGACCAAGAGGGTACAGTATGGCTCTCACTTGTGGAGAAAAAAATACCATTCAGAGCACAGGGAATAATGATCAATCCTAGGGTACTGTGATGTACTCCTACATACATACAGTTTTTCACTGAAAACTTTTCAGATACATGTAACATTAGTGCTACAGGGAAGCATTAAAACAGGACACATACACTTCCCCTGTCAATAGTGATCACATTTTATTTTATTCCTGCCTCAATCACCTATCTTTTTCACTAAATCATAACTGAAGAAATAAGAACTCTCGACTGTGCTCTCTACTTGTACCCAGCACATGCCTGGGACATAGCTGGCATTCAAATATTCACTGAATAGATGAAATATTTACAAATATTTGCTGAAAAAATTTTGTAATTTGGTAGAAATATTTGCTCAAAACTTTATTTCTGCATTCTTTATACAAACACACAAAGTCACAGTGACTGCTAAACCATCTATCAATTCTACCACCTTTAACTATTAGTATTTTCACATCATGTTCACTCATTCAGAGGTTATCTACAATCATAATGGTGTTACCATTCTGCCTACAAATTAGGCACAGGTTTATCTTCTCAAGCTTTTATTTCTATACCTCTTCTATTCTGGTCTTTATGATGACTAGATGTGTCTCAGGATGATATCAGTGAAAGTTCATGGAACATGGAGAGGCTAGCCTCAAAACACCTCTAATCTAATAATCTGAAAAATATTGATTTGCAAACCTTTAGCCCAGAAACTTCATCATAACTTAATAAACAAAGGGAAGAACAGTATTAGTATCCATTGTTCCCTTAAGAAAACATACTGGTCAGCTACATAAAAACTAGTTTTCCATCCTAAGTTGACCATTTTCCCCAGAAACTAAAACTCTTTATGGACTGAGAACTGTATTTTCCCTACTCAGAGAGGACTTAAATGCCCCAAAACAATACAGCCATTCAAATTCCGGTTGAAATGATTTCTCTGCTGACTTCCAAATATAGCAGCGCTTCTTACAGCCTCATATTTTTGTTTATGCACACATATGCTATTCTCATCTGCCCAATGAAATTCTAAGTATCTGTCAAGTTGTTACACAATTCCTTTCCAGGCTATGAAGTCATCTTAACCACATCAGTATCTAACTAGACTTCATCTTAGAATTTCTGACATAATTGAGTAACAAATACTTGATTTTAATATATAATCTCTACCATTTAATATGGAATATATATCCAGTAAGATTATTACTTCCTATTCCATGTCTCCTATGTAGCACTTACAAAAGTGCTGAGCAGAGATGATCTTTAATATTATAAACAACATTAACTGTTTAATGACCTTTTACTCTACATTGTGGCTTTATCACAAATCATCAACCAATGGGACGTAATCAGTCCCCTGAGCTCAAAGCTTAGAAACAAGCACCAATGCTTTGCATACCTAAACTTTCCTCCATAACTTAATATCCATAAATGCTAGACTTTCTTATTTGGCTCTCTCTTCATTGCTGATCTATTCTGCAACAGATGAACACCTGCTTCTTTTATACTGTAAATCATAAATTGAGTTTCTAATAAAAATAAGAGTTAAAAGCCAAATTTTCCAGTATGACAGTAAGGTTTATTGGCGAGAGAGAGGACTCTAAAGTGACCTCAACTCCCTAATTATCAGACTTTAAAAAAAAAAAAAAATTTCTTGGTGGTTTTCTCTTTATAAATGCCTGTCCTACCTCCCCCACCTAACCCCAATGTTGGTTCCTTCTATCATTACCCAAAAAAGAAGGTAGTGAAAGGAAAGAGATTATTGGGGTTCTGAGTTCCTTGGGCAATTAGAAAGGAAAAAGAAATCAAAACAATCACTAGATGTGATAGAGAGTGAAACTCAAGAAGTCAAACAGAGTTGCTTGCCTAAATGGTATTACCATAGGAGTTTACCTCCATCAATGGTTCCTAAACTTTAGTGGAGAATTACTCAGGGTGCTCAAGATTATTTCCTAAATATTGTCTCCAGACTATCAGGGAACAAGCCTAGGAATTTGCATTTTGGAGAAACACTTCAGCTGGCTCTGATATAGGAGATCCATGTACCTGACTTCGAACTGTAAGAGTGTTTTCCTAATATGTGATATTTATGCCAACACTTGTTATCTTCCACTGGTATTGGGGGAACACTTCAGAAAAGGAATCTTCAAAACGGAAATGGCTGACCACACTATCAAAGAGTTAGCCTTAGAATATTAATGAACATTCTTAGTTGACTCAAATCTATTTTACAATAGTAAATACCTAGTCCTTTTAATAATATTCAGTGCTTGAACAGTATATAAATGTTATATCTGATTTGTTAATTCACAAAGAAATGGAGACTTCTCGGCCAAGGAGAACTATCTGAGTTCAAGTTGTCCGCAATGGCATTCTTTCTTTGTTTTTAACTTTTTGGCTGTATAGCATGCAGCATCTTAGTTCCCTAACCAGAGATGGAACCTACACCCCTGCAGTGGAAGGAGGAAGTTTTAACCATTAGACTGCCAGCAAGTCCCCAGTAATAGCATTCTTCTGAAACTAAGTATATTCATTTGCATATAAAGTTTAAAAAAAAAAAGTGTTGTACCTTGTAAAGTCTGGTGGAACAGGAGTGGTAACAAAGGATGCCATAGGCTTTCGATGAACTTGCTGAAACATCATGAGGATCTCTGAGCTCTTAGATATCAATTCACTCTTACTACAAGACCGCAACTGTGTGAGGGAAAAAAAAATGTCTGAATAAACAAAATTATTATGCACTGGCACACCCAAGATCCTTAAAGGAAATGGAAGTTATTTTGGTTATACACTGAAAAAAAAGACATGAAGAAAAATACAATGATTCTTTCAAAGTGGGTTTGAAAGTTAAGAATAAGTAAAGGATCTAGGTTTATTGATTCCCATTATAATAGTAAAGTTATTCAGTAAATGTATTTGATTTTAATGTATTTTTCTCTCTCTGTATACTGGCATAAATCCAATTCTAAGCAACTACAATATATCTGTGTATCTTATATATGTATATTTTAGAGTGGTAGAGTGAAGCCATTATGTATATAAATGAACAAACCCCTAGAAGTCAATGACCTTCAAACAAGGATTTCTCAAATCACACTCCAGGAAACTGAGAAATAAAAAGTCTTAACCTCTATCAATTTGCGAAAGATTAAGTCAAAGTAAAGGTAAAAAGTGAGACATTCAACTTTAGCAAAATCAGCACGGTAGTTAAAAGATACTGATTTTGTACTCAAGCCACCAGTTTAAAGCCCCAGTCCTGCCACACATCAGCTTTGTGGCTTAAGAGTCTGTTGTGTAAAACTGGAGTCGTATCTACTGCTGCTGGCTTTGCTAGGTTTGTTCCATCAACCATGAAGCTGTGAGACAGCTCTGTAAATACCTGCTATGGGCTGAAGTGTATCCCCTCCCGAAACTTGTATGTTGCAGCCCCAACCACTAGCACCTCAGAATGTAACTACAGTTGGAAAAAAGTCCTTCAGAGGACATAAAGAGAAGGCAGCCATCTGCAAACCAAAGAGAGAGGTCTCAAGGAAAACCAAACCTGCCCATATCTTAATCTTGAACTACCAGCCTCCAGAACACTGAGAAAATAAATTTGTTGTTTAAGCCTCCTAGTCTTTGTTATGGAAGCCCTAGCAAACTAATCGGAGAAGGTAATGGCACCCCACTCCAGTACTCTTGCCTGGAAAATCCCATGGATGGAGGAGCCTGATAGACGGCAGTCCATGGGGTCACAGGGGTCACAAAGAGCTGGACGCAACTGAGCAACTTCACTTTCACTTTCATGCGCTGGAGAAGGAAATGGCAACCCACTCCAGTGTTCTTGCCTGGAGAATCCCAGGGACGGGGGAGCTGCCGTCTATGGGGTCGCACAGAGTCGGACACGACTGAAGCGACGTAGCAGCAGCAAACTAATACACTATCAAGTGCCAAATGGATGATATTCGCAAAACCCACTACAACTGGGTTATGTCTTTTAAAAGGTAGTTGCTTACAGTTCACTAAGAATAATGATATTACATAATTGATATCAAATACCAAAATTTATAACTTTTATTCAACTATTTATTGAATGTATACTATGTGTAGCCCTTTGACCTCATTTTCCCCAAAGTCAGACTTTTAAACAGACATTTTTCATAAGGTTAAGGCAGTTCCTTCTACTCTTAGTTTCCCGAATAATTTGGCAACGAATGAGGATCAAATATAACTGAATGTTATTTTTAAAATTAATATCATTCTAATTATTTTTACTTACATGTTCTTGTGGAACGCCTCCAGTCCCTTGAGTTACAATCAAGTGACTTTTCTGATAATGCAACATTCCTTTGATTAACTCTACCAAGTCTTGCTTTCTTTTACTACATATCCTACTGGTTTTGATTTGCAAGCACTTTAAGACTCTGGCATTTCTGTTTGCAACAGAGGTGGGCTTTAACTGTGTTTTCTCACACTGTTCCTAGGCTGACTGGTTATGAAGTTCCTTTTTCGTTCATGTCCTTCTGGCTGCACTGGGACGCTGGATGCCGGGTGCGGGCCTTGTCTACCTGCAGCGAGCAGATCTAGTCTCTAGTCGCAGTGCACAGGCTTCGCATTGCTTCTCTTGTCAAGGAGCACGGGTGCCAGGGTGGGCAGGCTTCAGGAGCTGCGGCACGTGGGCTCTAGAGCACAGGCTCAGTAATTGTGGCACGCAGGCTTAGTTGCCCCATGGCATGTGGAATCTTCCTAGACCAGGGACTAAACCCATATCCCCTTCACTGGCAAGTGGATTCATAACCATTGGACGACCAAGGAAGTCCAATCCATTTACATTTATTATTACAGATAACAGTGTCATCAACTAATGACAATACACAGGATAAAATAAATACTCAATCCAAAAATTACCAAAAAATTTAAAAAAAAAATCAAACAAAGGAACAAAGAACAGGCAAAACAAAGAAAACAGCAAGATAGCAGATTCAAACTTTACCAAATCAATGAGCACACGAAACATCCCAGCTAAAAGTCAAAGACTGTCAGAAAGGGTTAAAAAATTAGACCCAATTGTATATTGCCTACGAGACACATTTAGGAACAAATACATTAAAAGAAAACCGATGGAATCAGATATCACATGGTAACACTGGTTAAAAGAAAGCTAAGACTTTTTTATATCAAATAAACTAGATTTGAAAGCAAACAGGTCTTTCACAGTGATAATGGAAACAGTTCATCAGGGGAATATAACAATCTTAGATGTTTATGCTTCTACTAATATGGCTTCAAAATACAACAGAACTGAGGTAATAGACAAATTCTGGGATTATTGCTAAAAATTTGAATACCCCCCCCAATAACTGTTTTTATCAAACAAGGGAGACAAAAAATCCACAAGGATATAGTGCACTAGAACATCAGTATCAACCAACTTTACCTGACATTATAGACTATCAGAAAAATCCCCAAAATTTGGAACCTAAGTAACATACTTCTGCAGAACCCATGTGTCAAAAAAGTCACAAAGGATTTAAGAATGTGCTTCAAGCAGAAAACATCTCAAATCATTAACTCCAGCTTCAATCCTAACATTTTAGGGGAGAAAGGGCAAATTAAACTGAAGACTCTACACATGGACATCACCAGATGGTCAACACCGAAACAGACTGATTATATATTCTTTGCAGCCAAAGATGAAGCTCTATACAGTCAGCAAAAACAAGACCAGGAGCTGACTGTGGCTCAGATCATCAACTCCTTATTGCCAAATTCAGACTTAAATTGAAGAAAGTAGGGGAAACAACTAGACCATTCAGGTATGACCTAAAGCAAATCCCTAACGATTATTATTCCTAACAGTGGAAGTGAGAAATAGATTTAAGGGACTAGATCTGATAGAGTGCCTGATAAACTATGGACAGAGGTTCATGACACTGTACAGGAGACACGGAGCAAGACTATCCCCAAGAAAAAGAAATGCAAAAAAGCAAAATGGCTGTCTGAGGAGACCTTACAAATATCTGTGAAAAGAGAAGGCAAAAGCAAAGGAGAAAAGGAAAGATATTCCCATTTGAATGCAGAGTTTCAAAGAATAGCATGGAGAGATAAGAAAGCCTTCCTCAGTGATCAGAGCAAAGAAATAGAGGAAAACAACAGAATGGGAAAGACTACAGATCTCTTCAAGAAAATCAGATACCAAGGGAACATTTCATGCAAAGAAAGGCTCGATAAAGGACAGAAATGGTGGACCTAACAGAAGCAGAAGATATTAAGAAGAGATGGCAAGAATACACAGGAGAACTGTACAAAAAAGATCTTCAAAACCCAGATAATCATGATGATGTGATCACCCACCTAGAGCCAGACATCCTGGAATGTGATGTCAAGTGGGCCTTAGGAAGTATCACTAGGAACAAAGCTAGTGGAGGCAACGGAATTCCAGCTGAGCTATTTCAAATCCTGAAAGATGATGCTGTGAAAGTGCTGCACTCAATATGCCAGCGAATTTGGAAAACACAGCAGTGCCCACAGGACTGGAAAAGGTCAGTTTTCATTCCAATCCCTAAGAAACACAATGCTAAACAATGCTCAAACTACCACACAATTGCACTCATCTCACACGCAAGCAAAGTAATGCTCAAAATTCTCCAAGCCAGGCTTGAACAGTATGTGAACCGTGAACTTCCAGATGCTCAAGCTGGTTTTAAAAAAGGCAGAGGAACCAGACATCAAATTGCCAACATCCGCTGGATCACAGAAAAAGCAAGAGATGTCCAGAAAAACATCTATTTCTGCTTTACTGACTATGTCAAAGTCTTTGACTGTGTGGACCACAAGGAACTGTGGAAAATTCTTCAAGAGATGGGAATACCAGACCACCTGACCTGTCTCTTGAGAAATCAGGAAGCAACAATCAGAACTAGACATGGAACAACAGACTGGTGCCAAATCGGGAAAGGCAAGGCTGCATATTGTCATCGTGCTTACTTGACTTATATGCAGAGTACATCATGAGAAACGCTGGGCTGAATGAAGCACAAGCTGGAATCAAGATTGCTGGAAGAAATAGCAATAACTTCAGATATGCAGATGACACCACCCTTATGGCAGAAAGTGAAGAAGAACTAAACAGTCTCTTGATAAAAGTGAAAGAGAGTGAAAAAGCTGGCTTAAAGCTCAACATTCAGAAAACAAAGATCATGGCACCTGGTCCCGTCACTTCACAGCAAATAGATGGAGAAACAGTGCAAACAGTGTCAGACTTTATTTGGGGGGCTCCAAAATCACTGCAGATGGGGACTGCAGCTATGCAATTAAAAGACACTTGGTCTTTGGAGGAAAAGCTATAACCAACCTAGACAGCATAGTAAAAAGCAGAGACATTACTTTGCCAACAAAGGTCCATTCAGTCAAGCCTATGGTTTTTCCAGTAGTCATGTATGGATGTGAGACTTGGACCATAAAGAAAGCTGAGCACCGAAGAACTGATGCTCTTGAACTGTGGTGTTGGAGAAGACTCTTGAGAGCCCCTTGGACTGCAAGGAGATCCAACCAGTCCATCCTAAAGGAAATCAGTCCTGAATATTCATTGGAAGGACTGATGCTGAAGCTGAAACTCCAATAGTTTGGTCACCTAATGCGAAGAACTGACTCACTGGAAAAGAGTTGATGTTGGGAAAGACTGAAGGACTCCAGGAGGAGAGGGGGACAACAGAGAATGAGATGGTTGGAGGGCATCACCGACTAAATGGACATGAGTTTGGATGGACAGGGAGGCCTGGTGTGCTGCAGTTGATGGGGTCACAAAGAGTCAGACATGACTGAGCGATTGAACCGAACTGAACTGAAGCAAAAGAAAGATAATAACTGGATCAAAATAAAAATCAACAGAATTTAAAGCAAAAAGACAACAGAGAAAAAACAAAACCACTACTTAGTTGAAGGATAATAAGGGACTATTATTAATTTTATGCCAATAAATTCAGCAAATTCAAATGAAAGGGAATAATTCCCTGAAAGACACAAACTATGAAAGCTCATTCAAGACGAAGGCAACATGAACTGCCCTATTTTTTTTTTTGGCCATATTGTGAGGAATGCATGATCTTACTTTCCCAACCAGGGATCAAATTTGTACTCCCTGCAGTGGAAGCATGGGGATCTTAAACACTGGACTGCTAGGGAAGTCACAAAAACTGCCTTGTATCTACAAAGAAACTGAAAACTTCCTGTTTTCTTTCTTTCCACAAAGAAAACAAGATTCAAATGGCTTCACTGGTGTATTCTAGCAAACACCTAAGAAAGAAACATTAACCAGTTCTACACAACTTCTTCCAAAACACTGAAGAGGGCATAATTTAAAACTCACCAATCTCCAAAATACACAAACAGCTTGTGGAGCTCAATATTAAAAAAACAACCAACCAAAACATCAGTGCAAAACCTAAACAGTCATTTCTCCAAAAACAACACAGGAGGTGGCCAACAGGCATGAGAAAAGATCCTCAACATCAGTAATTATTAGAGAAATGCAAATGAAAACCACAATGAGGTATCACCCATATATGTGGAATCTAAAGAAATGGTGCAGATGGACCTTGCTGCGGGCAAAAATAGAGACAGACATAGAGAACAGATGTGTGAACACCAGTGGCAGGGGACACGAGGCAGGAGATTAGGACTGATACATGTGTCTGTATAACAGCTGGGAACCTGGTACATAGCGCAGGGAGCTCTGCTCCATGCTCTGTGGTGACCCAGATGGGAAGGAGGTCCAAGAGGGAAGGGGTATATGTGTACATATAGTGGACTCACCTCGCTGCGCAGCAGAATCTAATGCAACACTGTACAACAACTATATCCCCAAAATAATAATAATAATGGGGGAAAAAACTCATCTTTTATCTTCAAAAATTCTGAAATGCCAAAAAATCCAACAATGTGAAAATCTTGTGCCCTGAGAAGTTACAAAACACTGCTGAAATAAATGCAGTCTTCTTCATGAAACAGACTCAGGATTGTTAAAATGCCACATCTCCCCAAGTTGCTATATAGATCCACTGTAATTCCAACCAAACCCCAAAACATGGGACTTCCTGGTTGTCCAGGGGTTAAGAATCTGCCTGCCAATACAGGGGGCGCAAGTTCTAACCCTAGTCAGGAAACTAAGATCCCACGTGCCATAAGCCCACACTCGGCAACTACTGAGCCCACCTGCAGCAACTAAGACTCAAAACAGCTAAAAAAAGTAAGTTTTAAAGAAAAAAAAAATTTTTTTGGTACAAATGTTAATCTCTATAAAGTTGAATCTAAAGTTCATATGATGATAAAAAAAAATTTTTTTTTTTAAAGGAAGCGCAAAGTTAGAGAGTTAACACTTTTTGTTGTGGTTCAGTTCTAAGTCATATCTGACTCTGCAAGCCCATGGACTGTTAGCATGCCAGACTTCCCTGTTTTTCACTATCTCCCAGAGTTTGCTCAAACTCGCCTCCATCAAGTCAGGGATACCATCCAACCATCTCATACTCTGTCACCTTCTTCTCCTTCTGCGCACAATCTTTCCCAGCATCAGGGTCTCTTTCAATGAGTTGGCACTTCACAGCAGCTGGCCAAAATATTGGAGCTTCAGCTTCAGCACCAGTCCTTCCAATGAATATTCAGGGTTGATTTTATTATAAAAAGCAACAGTAATCTTTTCATATCTTTTTACTTTTTATTTTGTTATTTATTCCTTTATTTATTTATTACTTTTACTTACTTTTTATTTACTTTTATTTTTATTTACTTATTACTTTATTATTTATTTTATTATTACTTTATTTTATTATAAAAAGCAACAGTAATCTTCTTAATCTTTTTACTTTTTACAACACTATTATAAAAAGCAAAAGCAACAGTGCAGTGGTGGCATAAAACAAATGAGTAAGTAACGTATATATGGATTAATTTTTGAAAAAGATGCAAAGGCAATTCAGTAGAGAAAGTCTGGCCTTCAACAAATGGTGCTAGAACAACTGGATGGTCACATACATGTACAAATTAAAACACAAATACTACCTTGGATCCATACCTCATACACAAAAAATAGATCCAAATGGATCACAGTCCTCAATATGAAGCCCAAAATTATAAAACTTCTGGAAGAAAACATATGAGAAAACATTTGTGATCTTGGGCTTGGTAAAGATTTCTTAGCTATTACAGCAGAAGAACAAACTGATAAATTGTATTTCATTAAAATTTAAAACTTCCCTTCAAAAGACACTTCTAAGAGAATGAAAAGACAAGCCATAGACTTGAAGGAAATCTTTGCAAAGCACCTATCTAATAAAGAACTTGGATCTTGTTTTCTATATAAAGAGGTCTCAAAACTCAGTAAGAAAACAAACAAGGCAATAAAATGATGACCAAAAGATTTGAATAACAACAAAAAGATCTGAACAGATACCTCAACAAAGAAGATACATGACACATAAATTTAAGAAAGGATGCTTAGCATCATTAGTCACAGGCAACTGTAAATTATTCAGTTCAGTCCAGTTCACTCGCTCAGTTATGTCCAACTCTTTACAACCCCATGAACTGGAGCACGTCAGGCCTCCCTGTCCATCACCAACTCCTGGAGTTCACCCAAACTCACGTCCATCGAATTGGTGATGCCATCCAGCCATCTCATCCTCTGTCATCCCCTTTTCCTCCTGCCCCCAATCCCTCCCAGCATCAGAGTCTTTTCCAATGAGTCAACTCTTTGCATGAGGTGGCCAAAGTATTGGAGTTTCAGCTTTAGCATCATTCCTTCCAAACAACACCCAGCGCTGATCTCCTTTAGAATGGACTGGTTGGATCTCCTTGTAGTCCAAGGGACTCTCAAGAGTCTTCTCCAACACCACAGTTCAAAAGCATCAATTCTTCGGTGCATCTGCAAATCTGAGGTTATTGATTTCTCCTGGCAATCTTGATTCCAGCTTGTGCTTCTTCTAGACCAGCATTTCTCACGATGTACTCTGCATATAAGTTAAATAAGCAGGGTGACAATATACAGCCTTGACGTACTCCTTTTCCTATTTGGAACCAGTCTGTTGTTCCATGTCCAATTCTAACTGTTGCTTCCTGACCTGCATATAGGTTTCTGAAGAGGCAGATCAGGTGGTCTGGTATTCCCATCTCTTTCAGAATTTTCCACAGTTTATTGCGATCCACACAGTCAAAGGCTTTGGCATAGTCAATAAAGCAGAGATGTTTTTCTGGAACTCTCTTGCTTTTTCGATGATCCAGCGGATGTTGGCAATTTGATCTCTGGTTCCTCTGTCTTTTCTAAAACCAGCTTGAACATCTGGAAGTTCACAGTTCACGTATTGCTGAAGCCTGGCTTGGAGAATTTTTAGGTTGGTGCAAAAGTAATTGCGGTTTTATATTGTTAAACTTTATTATCTGATATTGGAATACATTCTTAAATAAATGTCATTATGCTACACATCACTTTAATGCTCATTTCTCGTTTTTTGGTTTTTTTCTTTTCGCTAAAGACTTATTGCAATTTATATTTATTTTAAACTACAGAAATGATGTCAGACAAAAAGCAAATTTGAGTGATTTTTTTATTCGAGTTCAAAATGGGTCGTGTTATAAAGCATCAGAGACAATTTGCAAAGTCAACAATACATTTGGCCAAGGAACTGCTAACGAATGTACAGAGCAGCAGTGGTTCAAGAAGTTTTGCAAAGGAGATGAGAGCTTTTAAGATGAGGAGCATGGGTGGCCAGCGATCGGAAGGTGACAACAATCAATTGAGAGCAACCACCAAAGCTGATCTTACAGCTACAAGAGAAGTTGCTAAAGAATTCAGCATTTACTATTCTATAGTCATTTGGCATTTGAAGCAAATTGGAAAGGTGAAAAAGCTTGATAACTGCGTGCCTCATGAACTGACCTTAAATCAAAATAATGGTCGTTTTTGAAGTGTCGTCCTCTCTTATTCTATGTAACAACAAACCACTTCTCAGATTGCGATGTGCGACGAAAAGTAGATTTTATACAACTGGCAATGACCAGCTCAGTGGGTGGACTGAGAAGCTCCAAAGGACTTTCCAAAGTCAAACTTGCACCAAAATGAGATCACGGTCACTTGTTTGGCGGTCTGCTCCCAGTCTGACTCACCACAACTTTCTGAATCCCAACAAAACCACTACATCTGAGATGTATGCTCAGCAAAATGATGAGAAGCACCAAAAACTGCAATGATACAGCCAGCACTGGTTAACAGAATGGGTCCAATTCTTCTCCAGAACAATGCTGACTGCAGATCACAAAACCAACGCTTCAAAAGTTGAATGAACTGGGCTATGAAGTTTTGCCTCTTCCACCATATTCACCTGACCTCTTGCCAACCAACTACCACTTCTTCAAACATCTTGACAACTTTTTGCAGGGAAAATGCTTCCTCAACCAACAGGAGGCACAAAATGCTTTTCAGGAGTTCACTGAATACTGAAGCACAGATTTTTACACTACAGAAATAAACTTATTTCTTGTTGGCAAAAATGTGCTGATTGTAATGGTTTCTATTTTAATTAATAAAAACGTGTTTGAACCTAGTTATAATGATTTAAAAATCACGGTCTGAAACTGCAATTACCTTTGCCCCAACCTAATAAAACAATAATGAAATATTATTACATTTCTATGAGAACACCTCAAATTAAAGACTGACTATATCACACGTTAACAAGAATGTAAAGAAACTAGTACTCTCAAAGACTACTGACAGAAATATAAATGATACAATTTCTTCAAGAAAATAGATGGCATTTATTAAAACCTGAATCATATATCTACCATTCTATCTTAGGCGGACCCAAGAGAAAAGGAAATATATGTCCATGTAGATTTGTAAATGAATCTTCATTGCCACTTTATTTGTAAAAGTCAAAACCAGAAAGCAAATCAAGGAAAATGGATACACGTCTATCTATGGTTGAATCTCTTTGCTATTCGCCTGAAACTATCACAACATTGTTAACTGGCTATATGCCAATAGAACAAAAAAAAAAGAAGCAGCAAAACAAATGACCATAAATAGTTGAATGGAAAAACAAATTGTGGCATACACATACAATGGAATACTACCTAGCAATTAAAAAGGAAAGAACTATTGATACATGTGATCCACACAGTCAAAGGCTTTAGCATAGTCAATAAAAAGAGATGGGAATACCAGACCACCTGATCTGCCTCTTGAGAAACCTGTATACAGGTCAGGAAGCAACAGTTAGAACTGGACATGGAACAACAGACTGGATCCAAATAGGAAAAGGAATACGTCAAGGCTGTATATTGTCACCCTGCTTATTTAACTTATATGCAGAGTACATCATGAGAAACGCTAGGCTGGAAGAAGCACAAGCTGGACTCAAGATTGCCAGAAGATATATCAATAACCTTAGATCTGCAGATGATACCACCCTTATGGCAGAAAGGGAAGAACTAAAGAGCCTCTTGATGAAAGTGAAAGAGGAGAGAGAAGAAGTTGGCTTAAAGCTCAATATTCAGAAAACTAAGATCATGGCACCTGGTCCCATCACTTCATGGGAAATAGATGGGGCAAACAGTGGAAACAGTGGCTGACTTTTATTTTTCTGGGCCCCAAAATCACTGCAGATGGTGACTGCAGCCATGAAATTAAGACGCTTGCTCTTTGGAAGGAAAGTTATAACCAAACTAGATAGCATATTAAAAAGCAGAGACATTATTTTGTCAAAAAAGGTCCGTCTAGTCAAGGCTATGGTTTTTCCAGTAGTCATGTATGGATGTGAGGGTGGACTATAAAGAAAGCTGAGCACTGAAGAACTGATGCTTTTGAACTGTGGTGTTGGAGAAGACTCTTGAGAGTCCCTTGGACTGCAAGGAGATCCAACCAGTCCATCCTAAAGGTGATCAGTCCTGGGTGTTCATTGGAGGGCCTGATGTTGAAACTGAAACTCCAATACTTTGGCCACCTGATGCAGAGTTGACTCATTTGAAAAGATCCTGATGCTGGGAAAGATTGAGGGCAGGAAGAGAAGGGGACGACAGAGGACGAGATGGTTAGATGGCATCACCGACACAATGGACATGGGCTTGGGTGGACTCCAGGTGTTGGTGATGGACAGGGAGGCCGGGCCTGCTGCGATCCACGGGGTCACAAAGAGTCGGACACGACTGAGCAACCGAACTGAACTGACTGATACATGAATGAACTGTAAAATAACGCTGAGTAAAAAAATCAAACATAAAACGTGTGTGCTGTGCTTTGTCACTCAGTCGTGTCCAACTCTTTGTGCCCACATGGACTGCAGCCTGCCAGGCTCCTCAGTCCATGGGATTCTCTGGGCAAGAATACTGGAGTGGGTTACCACGCCCTCCTCCAGGGGATGTTCCCAGCCCAACGATCGAGCCTAGGTCAGATTCCAATTATATTAAACACTAGAAAAGGCAAATTTATCTATGACAGAAAGTAGATTGGGGGTTACCTGGAGAGGGAAGCATTGGAAGAAGCAGAATCAGAGTTTATAAAGAGGCACAAAGAATTTTGGAGGAATAAACTTACTATTGTGACTATGGTAATGGTTTCACAGGGGTATACATTTGTCAAAACTTACCAAATTACACACTTTAAATACATGCAGCTTATTTTTTTGGTCAATTATCCTTCAACAACACTGTTAAATGAAAAAAAAAAAGTGCACAGATCCTCAGATCCCATCCCTACTTCACTACATGTGGTTTAAAAAATTTGTCCCATCATTCCAGCAGATGGCTATTTGACTATTCTCTGGAGAGAAAAATCTCTGTTCTCTAGAACAACATGCACAATTAAGAACTGGAATACTGGGGAATTTCCTGGCAGGCCAGTAGTTACAGTAGTTAAGACACCATGCTTTCACTGCCAACATCCCACATTCAATCCCTGCTCAGTAAAGTAAGACTCCGCAAACGATGCAGCATGAAACACTGAAGAGAAAAACAAGAATATATAAATAAATATTTATGTACTGAATTCTACCAAACTGTCAATCAAGTGTAAAGACTGAATAAACATATTTTCAGATATGTAGTCTCAAAAAACTTATTCTGATTACTCTTTCATAAAAGCCACAGAGGAAGTGTGATTCCAAAACAAATGTGTAAATCAAGAGCAGGAAGCCGTGTAAATCAAGAGCAGGAAGCCATGGAAATCAGGAAACACAGGGTTTAACCTAAAACAGAAATGAAGGGAATCCCCAGGATGATAATTAAGAGAACAATCGCATGAGACAGCTGTGTATCACAAGAATTAAAGAATGTTAAAAACCAAATTCAAGACAGATAAATATATCAAATGTCTATACATTTAATTCATTTTATTTATTCATTCACTATAGACTTTATCCCCACCTACCCTGAATCTAAAATTATAAAGTCTTTGAGGACAGATTTTTTTTCTTTTTGCCATTTTGTTCACTGCTGTGTTCTAAGCATCTAAAACAACGCCTACTACCTATTTGGTATTGAATAAAAATTTTCTTCATAAATAAAAATG
Organism: Budorcas taxicolor; assembly: GCF_023091745.1. NCBI lineage: Eukaryota > Metazoa > Chordata > Mammalia > Artiodactyla > Bovidae > Budorcas > Budorcas taxicolor. Next base: position 9,968,624 of record NC_068928.1, read on the forward strand.
CTAATTTTAGCCTAAGGATCACAACATGTTAGTAATCGGCAATAATTTTGTATCTTGAAGTCACCAATTAAGTCAATGTCAGAAGACTTTAATCTATACATTATGATTCATATCGATTATTCTCCGTAAAAATAATTCCATTTTTGCAAAAACAAAATAAATCTTATTTTACTGGGACTTCCCTGGTGGTGCAGTGGTTAATAATCTGCCTCGCAGTGCACGGAACACAGGTTTGATTCCTGTCTTAGGAACTAAGATTCCACATGCCACAGAGTAACCAACCTGCCGGCCAGACTACTGACTCTGCACACCACAACTAGAGAATCTATGTGACCAGATCCCACACGATGCAACTAAGACTCAACACAACCAACACATAAATATTTTTTAAAAAAATCTTTTTTACCTAGTTCCCAAACATGATGCAGGAACTGAATCAGCTGATTCCTATTTCATAAAAATCCCTAGTATAGCACACAGATCCACAGATCTTTGACCTTATATAAACTGTCAAAAAACAACAAAACCAAAAAACTTTTCAACTACATGAACAAAAAAAGGATAAAGACTTTATCTCATGTAATTTAATATTCCATTACCTGATGCTCTACTTCCTGAACTAAGGATTCCAACAGTTCTGTTTCTTGTGTCAGAGATGTCTTCTGACCTATTTAAAAACAGCAAAAGATGAACATTCAGGCTCGTTACTGGTTCGAAAATGAAATTAATTGAACATATTCAATAAGAAATCAATCTCAAGTAAGCAAAACGTCTTCATTATAGCTATCTTAAAAAATTTCTCAGAATTTTAACTACAGTATTTTTGAAAAGAGGATTTCAGAACCAACACTAACTACAGTAAGAGACAAAATGCAATGTAATTCTATTAAATCCTTCTAAGAAATATATGACGACAAATACTCTGTAATGAAATTAATGTTATTGCTTCTTAAGGAATATAAAGATGTACAAAAGTATTTAATCAATCAACCATTCTGAAATAATTCCTCCCCCCAAATTTAAGAGCAGCCTAAAAAGAAGAATGTAGTAAGTGGACCATTTGTATATTAAATGTCAGCAAGAGGTATGTTCTTTGAATAAAAAGAAACCTATGAAAAAGAATGCCCAGAGAGGAAAACAGTCTCAAAGAAGCTGGAAACATGGAGGGATAAATGAATTATTATAGTAAAGGAAGGAAGAAACTGCTTTACATGATTAAGGAAAAAAAAGATAACAGTACAGGCATACTTGCCAAATCAGACCATTTTCTTCGTAAATCACAAAGTCTGAGGAGCTGGAAGCATATCCCATGACGTTAGCAGAAATCATATCAATTTGGTATAATGTTAACTGACACAAGGGAACAATTAATAGAAGAATTCTTTTTTAAAGCGATCTTTCCCCAACCTATAACTTATCAACTTTTGCTCTTCTGATTCAAATCTCAAGGAGGTTCAAAGCCCCACGTACACAAGAAAACTCACCCATCAGTGTTATTAGCTTATTCTTCAGCTGTGTGTCTAACCGTGCAATCATCATCTCCACTGCATTTCTGATTTCCCGAACACGCTCATCTTTTGCATTTCTTACAGCTTCTACATTTCTTTCCTAGAAAATAAACAGGTAAAAACTTTTAATTGAATTATTCAAATAGAAGTAAATGGACTTTAATATAATCACTGCAATTCTTAAAGTCATTTAATTTCCTCTTTAAAAACGATAAGCCAATAACACTTTTTAATTGTTCAAATACAACAGGAAACTCAAAAAAATTTTAAACAATTAAAACATAATAAAGTACATAATATTTTAGCAGTTAAACAGAAAAGATATGTAATTACAAAAAACTGCTTTAGGTAACACATACAAAGCACAAAACTTAACCATATAGGAAATCACTGTTCAAAAACATAAAGTACACTGAGGTCAGTTCACATCACCCTAAAACAAATGAAAAATTTGAAAAACCGTATCTACTCTAGTTTACAAAGTTTTAAATTTTTTTCAGAACTAAGCTCAGAAAGAAAAAAATAAGGTTTTTAAAGACTGCATAGTATAGCTTTTTTAAATAGCATACCACCAAAAATAAAAAGTAACCTTTCCTACATTTACTATTATAAGCAAAAGCAGTGAGAATATCAAACTACCAACAAAGTACCTTCTTTAATGCTCAAATTAAAATGTCATCAAAAGAAAACAACAGAAAAAAACGTAGACAAATAAAAGCCAAATGGAAGACATGCAACTTGTTTATAGTCCAAAATGACTTTGTGCAGCATACATGTAACTGAAAAACATTATTTTCTATATAAAGAATGTTATAAAAATGATAATCTCGATCTTGATTCGTGCATGAGTAAAATAAAAACATCTTTACGTTAGGAATGGTCCACAAACCTCACTAATAACTGTCATTCTGGTAACTTTAAACAAAATAAATTCCAAAAGTGTATTTTCTACTTAAATGTTTGATGCTTATTATATTTTCCCATAGAAATATTATCACAAATGGTAAGTCAGTCACCACAGCTCTTGACCCAGACAATATCTAAAGAGTAGTGTTAAATATTACTCTTTCAATTTTGCAGTTCTAATTCAGAAGATCAGAAACAGTTCATTCTGTGGTAGCAGAAACTCTACCAAAGAATAAATGACTTAATGACTATAAAATGTCAATACTGATTCTATTCAGAAGTCAGTAATTGACTCTGTAACAAATAGGCTCACTGAACTTATTCACTGATTCCCTATTTTTGTGTAAGAACAGGCAATTCTCTGGCTCCAACTTCAGAAGAGGCAAGGAATTTTGGATGCAATTCCTCAGCTGGTTTGAAGTTAGTGAGAGAAACTATAAATACATCTCATCAAATTTTCAAATCTTGAGTTCAACATATGATTGATCTATATTATAAAAAATATATATCTTAGCATAGGGACTTCCCTGGTGGTCCAGTGGTTTAAAAATGCTGTTTCAATGTAGGGGGCAAAGGCTGGATCCCTGGCTGGTGAACTAAGATGCCACATGGTGCGGCAAAAAAATAAAAAGAAAAGAAAATATATACATACATATATTATAAACTATAAAAGAAATAATGATCTTTTAGTAGTAGTAGTCTTACCACTTCTTGAACTAAGCTGATCAGTTCCATGAGACGTCGACGAAGTTTGGCTACTTCTTCATTCACTTTAGTAACATGCTGCTCATAAATTTCCGCCAAAGGTTTAAAGGTATGTCCACTATGCTATTTAAATTAATGAGTAGTTTTAGAACATTTTCATGTATCTCATCTACATTTACGTTCCTTTCTTAACATTCTACAGATACTATAAACTAGTAAATAATTTCAACGGAATTTTATCTTCTGCCTGTTTGTTACAACAGGCCAGAGTTTGCTTAAAATCACTTGGCCCATGCAGGAAAAAATCCTTCAAGATTTTAGATAATGGACTTTAGCAAAACGTTTACTTTTCTAGAAATCTTCACTCATTAAAGAAACAAAATCCTTAATCATGGCCAAAACCACCTGACACAACCTGATTTATTACTCTTCTCTTGGTCAGTACTAGCCTTCTTCTATGTCCTCAAACTTCTTCCCACCAGCCCTTTTGCCAAAGAAACTCCTCGTCCAAAAATAATTCTCTTTCCTCCACCCTCTCCAACTTCTCCACCCACTTAACTCCTACTCCTCCTTTGGAACTTAACTCAGGCTCAGTGTTAGGTCCCGTGGCCACTCACTCTCAGCACTGTATACTTATTTCTAATATTTTTCACAACAGCAAGTGAGTGTCGAACTAGCTGTTTGATATCTGTTGCGTTCACCACTGAACCCCCAGTCTCTAAAACAAATGAATAAATTAGAAAGGTACTTGAGAAAAGAAGATTTTTAAAAAAAATCATAAGATCTAAATGTCTACATTCATATTATTTCACAAATGCCTATAAAGTTGTTGTTCCATTTTAAAGAAACTAGATTTGGAAATCACAGCCAGGATACCAGATCAACTGACCAGTGTATCAGATTAAGGAAAAGACCTTGATCCTACAGCAGAAGATTTGCAAATAAATATATATTTTACAGGTTTTCAATTAAAATATTTATGTAAGGAATGAACATCAACATCAAAATCTCCCACAAAAGAAAATAACAGAAGATACAATACATTCTGCTATGAAGCAGATACATTTAATTTTATTCTATAAACAGAGTAAAATGATATTACTTTCTAAATCAAACAAAAATGTCAGTGCTTTCAAGACTCTAACTAAAAGTAATATGCTGAATTTGCTCCTCTTACCATTCCTCCCCAAAGTGCACACTGGTGGCAGATACACTTCTTACAAGTCCAGCAAAATACACTAAGTTTTTCGTGGTGATTTTCACACCTATATGTTATAGAAAAAAGTACAGCTATAAATTAATTAAAATTGGAACACAGTTACCACAACAAATACTTAAGTTTGGGCAAATAAGTCAGTCAATTTTAAACGACTATATCAGGAAATACAGAATGAACTCCCATGGCTCGTGTGTAAATCAGACTACATGAAATTAACCTCTGTATACCAGACAACACAATAAACAGAGTAAAAGGGCAACCTATGGAAGGAAAGAAAATAGCTGCAAATTCTGTATCTGGTAAGGAGTTAATATCCAAATTATATAAAGAATTCCTATAATTTAACAAATACCCTAGCCAAGCAGGAGAAAGGCATGGCAACCCACTCCAGTATTCTTGCCTGGAGAATCCCATGGACAGAGGAGCCTGGTGGGCTATAGTCATGGAGTCACAAGGAGTCAGACATGACTGCAGCGACTTAGCACTAGCCAAGCAAACAAACAGAAACAATTAAAATATGGGCAAAATACAAAACAGAAACTTCTCCAAAGAATATACACAAATGGCCAAATGGATATGTAAAGATGCTCAACATCCTCATAAGGAAAATGCAAATCAAAACCACAATATTACCTCACACTGATTAGCATGGCCATCATAAAAAAAAGGACTTTCCCAGTGGCACAGTGGATCGGAATCACCTGCCAGTGCAGGGGACAAAGGTTTAATCCCTGATCTGAGGGGATTGCACATGCTGTGAAGCACCTAAGCCGGCGCACAACTACTAAACCCGAGCTCTAAAGCCCATGAGCGGCAACCACTGAGCCGCGCACCCTAGAGCCCTGCTCCACAGCAGGGAAGCCAACACAATGAGAAGCCTGTGTGCTGCACCCAGAGAAGCCCCTGCTTGTCAGAGGGTCTTTCCAAACAGAGATCCCCACACCAGAAGAAAACCGACCTAGTGTTCACCTATGAAACTGAAAGCAATCTTTCAGTAATGACATTTAAAAAGGCATGTAGCACAACCTGTGAAACACCTGAACAAAGAAACTGAGGACATACTTGTCCTTTTCATTTTCTTCATGTTTGGTAAGACTGCAGAGTTGAAGAGTATCAAGTTGCTGCGTTACTTCTTCTGCCCAACGACAGTTTACTAGTTCTCGTAACTGGAGTGGAGCACTGGAGGGAAAAAAAAATATATATATATACATACATATACTCTCATTCAGGAATTTAAGATCATTTTCTAAAACACATTTCAAAGGTAAACACTGAGGTGGCAGATGTGTTAACTCAATGGGGAGGAATCCTTTCAGAATTGTATAGCTTAAATTTTGTCAATTAATATCTCAGCTGGAAGGCTGGAAAAATTAATTATTAATCAAGAAAAAATAAACACTTTCCTCAAAGTAGAGCTCACAATCATATTGATACCAATTACTATCAAAATAGTAACAAAGACATAATAAAAAGTATGGTTTGCAGCCTATTTTTATAATGTACTATTTATTTTTTAAAAGGAATAAAAAAATTTTAGATTACAAATTTAATTCTCAATTCCTTAGCCTAAAGCTTTACTGTCCAAAATAGTAGCCACTAGTCATATGTGACTTTAAATTAAAATTCAAATTAATCTTAAAAAATTTCATTACATAGTTATACTAGACTTATTATAAATGCTCAACTACCACATTTGACAGCAACACTAGAGAACATTCCCATCACACTGAAAGTTCTATTTGATAGTCCTGATCTTCTTAAAAGTTAATAAGAAAAATAAGAACAACACATGAAGAAAAATGGGCAAAAGATATAAAGAGACAGTTTAAGAAAAAATTAATTATAAATGGCTAAAAATATTAACAGATGTTCAGTTCCAATTATTTTTTTTAAAGCAGATTAAAAACAAGATACCATTTTTCACTTAGCAGAAAAAAAAAAGAAAAAAAGACTAGTAACTCAGTGTTAGCAAGGATGTAATGAAAAGGTACTTTCAATATCTATTATTAGTAACATAAAGTGGTAAAAAGCCTTTTCCTTCAGTGGAATCTGGCATCATCTGAAATAACCAAAAATGGAAACAAACTAAATGTCTTCCAGTATAAGCTCAAATAAATGTATAATCTTATAGTGGATTATTATTCAAACATTGATTTTAAATGACATATGTGTACATACCATCAATAAAGGCACCACTATATTTTACATGGAAAAAAGAAGCAAACAACAAAATATCATTTTTGTGTTTTAAGAAAAAATTATTAGGTACACATATCAGTATACATAGATAGATGTCTAAAAGAACAAACAAACCAACCAAACCTAACAATTTCTTCTCAAAGTGTTAATTTATGAAAAGATTAGCTGGGGAGTATCAGAATCAGAAGCCTTTTTATTCAGCTATGGATTTTTTTTAACAGAAACTTTATTATTTTTTGTAGTTACAAAAGGCAAGTTTAGAAGTTACACAATGATTTTCCAAAAGAAGGTAAATAATGTAATATATTCTATATAATTCTATGTCAGATAAATTGGTCTGCACTTCTTCAGACAGATAGACTGCTTATATTCTTTCCAACTGTATTCAAAAAGAGAATAAATGTAGCAGATTGCAGAAAGAACTTTATGAGTATCAGGGCACACTCTGACCCCATCACCTCACTACTTTCCAAATTCACAATCACAGTAAAATGCTTACCGGCAATGAGGACACTGGGCTCTTTGCTCTGTCAGCCAGCGCTAAGGAGGCAAAAGAATTAGATTTTGATTGCAGAAACACCATTAATTTGTACATTTTGAGTACTTACATACCAAAATTAATGAGTTTACCTCTCTAGTGTCTGCATTAATTATAGAGATACTTAGAGAATGGCAGGCAATCTGTTTCCTCATTATCATCGTGACAAGAATAAATTTTCAAAGGGACAGAACTCATCCCAAAATAATTCTTAAGAAGCTATTCTCTCAAGGAAAAGAAAGTGATCCTAGGAGTCTGGATCTCACAGGGATGATAAAATAATCTCCACAAAAATAATAACAACACTGTCACTTCCACACCCCAAAACAAGCCACTATGATGATTTACTTCTAATTGACTCATCATAAAATCTCCAAGGAATTTTAAGGTACTACTAAATTCCTTCTTGAAAAGCAAACTAATAGTACAGTATATGCATTATGGACATAAAATTAGAAAAATATAAAATAAGCAATACAGCAAAACTCTGTCTTAAGAGTTCTACAGTTCAACAATTTCAACATCTACATATCCTGGTTTCCTCATAATTATAAAAAGTTTTTATAAAAGAATAATATCTCTACTAAATCTCAAATTCTATTACTATAACCATTTTAGTTATTACTGGATAGGGAGCAGTTTTACACCATCTACAAAGAAGATGCTAAGATTTCCTGAAAACATTTCCAAAAACAATAGCTTCGTGGTTAAATATTTTGTTTTACTTACCTGGTTAATAGGTTCTGAGGTAAATAAATATATAATCCAATAGCTATGTACTCCCCAATATCCGCTATTTCTGTTTATTCTTTCCTGTTTCTATGAAAGAACCTAAGTTTTTTAAAGTCAAATAACTCAGAAATAAAATTCCCAAGGAATCCTTGAAGAACAACAGAAGATAAATACGGGGAAAATCTACTTCACAGAACAGAAAATAAAGCTGTAAGAAAAAGAAAATAGATGGAAAAGGATTCCATTCTTAAAAACCTTGAACATTATTTCTTTGGTCCCTGAGCAAAGCCAGATTTAGGTCACGTTTCTTTCCCTCAAACAATGCTCTGCTAAAGTCATAGCACTTCTCCAGAGGTAGTCTCAACCCACACCTCTCTAGCCTCATCTGAACGCTGAAGAATTGATGCTTTTGAGCTGTGGTGATGGAGAAGACTCTTGAGAGTCCCTTGGAGATCAAGGCAGTCAATCATTAAGGAAATCAACCCTGAATATTCATTTGAAGGCCTGATGCTGAAGCTGAAGCTCCAATACTCTGGCACCTGCTGCGAAGAGCCAACTCACTGGAGAAGGCCCTGCTGCTTGGACAGACTGAGGGGAGGAAGAAAAGGGGGCAAAAGAGGATGAGATGGTTAGATGGCATCGACTCAATGGATATTAGTTTGAGCAAATAATGAGAGATAGTGAAGGACAGGGAAGCCTGGCCTCCTACAGTCTATGGGGTCACAAAGAGTTGGACACGACTGAGCGACCGAACAACAACAACAATACATAAAAAACCCACAACAAACATGATACTCCATGGTGAAAACCTGAAAACTTCTCACAAAGTTAAGAGGACTCACATTTCCTGATTTCAATGTTTACTACAAAGTTACAGTAAATCAAAACAGTCTGGTTCTGACGTAAGGACAATGAAACAGAATAGAGAGCTCAGAGATAAACAGCAAGGAACAGATATTCTTTGATTCCATTTATATGGGGTACTTAGACTAGCCGGATTCCAGAGAAGAAGGAATAGTGGTTACCAAGCGTTTGGGGAGAGTATAATGGTCCAAAGTAATAAAAGTGCACATCCTTGTCTTTTTCTTGATCTCAAGGGAAAAGTTAAGTTACTGCTACGTACCTGTAAGAATGGCTAAAATTCAATACTGAATATACCAAGTGTTGGCATTAACATGGAAGATCTGGAACTTTCATACACTGCTGGTAAGAATGTAAAACGATACAGCTATTTTAGAAAATAGTTTGACAATTTGTTAAACATACACCAACCATATGATTGAGCCATTTCATTTCTATTTACCCAAGAGAAAAGAAAGCTTAAGTCCATTCAAGGACTTGTATACAAATGTTCATAGAAGTTGTCTTTGTAAACACCAAAAACTAGAAGCAACTCTTATGTCCATCAATAGGTGAATGGATAAACAAATTATGGCTGTGCATACAATGGAATGCCACTTTATAGCAATAAAAAGGAACAGTACTGTTAAAACACCACAGATGAATCTCAAAATAATTTTTGCTGAGTGAAAAAAGCCAAACCCTTAAGAGTACATTTTGTAAGGTACCATTTGTATGAGATTCTAGAAAATGCAAACTTATCTAAAGTGATAGAAAGCAGATTCCTGGTTGCTTGAGAACAAAACAAGCAAAAGGAGGCATTACCAAGAGGCAAAAAGAAGTTTTGGAGGATTACAGACATATTCATTATCTTGACTGCAGGCATGGCTTTTCAATGTAAACATTTGCCAAAACTTATCAAATTGTATATTTTAAATATGTGCTATTTACTGTATGTCAAAACAAAGTCAATAATGATAGGCAAACAAATTGCTACCAATGCTGAAAAATCAAGAGGGGATTAAAAATAAATTTTAAAAATTAGATGAGGAAGATGTCAGTAAAAAAAAAAGTGGGGGGGGGGGAAATACAAAATAGAAACAGACATTGAGAAAAAATCAGCTGAGTGCAAGGAGATAAATGAAAACACAGCCAATGTTCCTGCCGTCTGGTGCATGTGTGGAGGCCCCAGATAGTCCTAGGCAGAGTGCTGGCCAGGGAGGAAGTTTACTCTCAGTCCTTCACTGACTACCAGCTGACTTCGGACAAGTTTATTCATGCACCTGAACGCTCGTTTGTTAAAATGACACCAGTATCTGGACTGTCAGAGACAGTTCAAGTTCTGCTCAAAAGAACAGAGATGGGATGGAAAAGAAGGGAAGGCATTCAAATAAATAATATTACAACTTGGTTGTGTGGAGTTCTCAACATCTCAAGGACTTTGCTTCTGTAATTATCCTCGTCTCTCTAGTATCATTATTTATTTCTACTGGTTTAGTCCCAGCAAGCTAAAAACCTTCTCCCAAAAGGTGACTCTCAACATCCCCCTTCAATTCATTGCCTTATTTCTCCCCTTTACAGTAAGATTCTGACAGTTTTTATGCTTGCTGTGTCTTTCTCCTCCCACTCTGACATCAAACCACCTTGAACTTAACATACTAAAAGAAAACCTTTATTTAGACATTAAAAGGGTGAATTTTATGGTATGTGAATTATATCTCAGTTTTTTTTAAGATTTAAAAAATACAAATATTATAATAAATTGAACTTAGTCCAAAATTTTGAACAGTAGTACCACAGTCACAAATTAGTTTAAGACAGAACTATATTTAGTTATATCACTCTCACTAGCATAAACAATGTTTTTTGTACTGTTACTAAAACAATTTAAAAGTTTAAAAAAAAACCCACAATTTTTATAGCCTACCCAAATCTGTTCCTCCCATTTTTTCTGCTTTAGAATGGAAAACCATTCATCCAGATGCTATAAAAAACTATTCTCACATCCCATCTGTACGAAAACTCACGGATTCTACACTCAAAACAACAGAAAAGCCCTATTTTTCACCACCTCTGGTGTTCCCATCCCAGTCTAAACCACCACTCACCTTTCATTAATAAAGCCCATCCTGACTTCTCTTCACTCAACCACCTGCCAATAGTCTACTTTCCACACAGAAGCCAGAGGGAAAGCCTTCAGAGCATCAGCTCCTTCAAATCACTCAAAAGCTTTCCATGGATAGCAGCACACTTAAAATAAAATCCCAGGTCTTTACCAAGGCTCATTTCCCTTCCCTCTCTCCCTCTGCCCACTTTGCTCCAACCACACTGGTTTCTTTGCTATTTCTCAGCACACTAAACATATTTCTTTCTCAAGGCCTTTGCCCCTTGTGATTTCTCTGCCTGGTACCTTCTTTCCCAGATATTTCCATCACTCTTCCATTTCATCCTGGTCCGTGCTCAAATGTCATATATCTAGAGACATTCCCAGATTACCGAACCTGACGTAGCTACCAACCTGCCTGTGTCCTCTCAAAGTCCCTACTCTAAACCCTTAACCAATTTCATTTTTCTTTATGCTATGAAGCATATCTAACATAGCTATTTACTTTTTTGTATATATCCTAACTAGGAAACAAGCCAACTCCTTGAGAAGTCAATGCCTAACTCCAAGTAGGCATACAATTAACAGCTGTTGAATGAATGAACAAATGGATGGTGTACTTGGGAACCAAGATAACTCTAAGAAAAAGGTTAGAACCAAATTATCCAGATGGTCTGAATACAAGGTTAATGTTCCTGAACTTTCCTTCAGGCAATAAATCTGAGGCTTCTGGGAGGAAAAAAAGAGAATGGCATTACTGGAAAACATCAACACAACAGCAGGATACGAAATGGACTACAGATTAAACACTTAAGACAGATCAGTTAGATGGTAATTGTAATTATCGAAGCATGAGGTAATAAGTATCTGCAATTCTCTATTAAGTGAAGGGAAGTCATTCAGTCGTGTCCAATTCTTTGCGACCCCATGGACAGTAGCCCACCAGGCTCCTCTCTCCATGGGATTTTCCAGGCAAGAATACTGGAGTGGGTTGCCATTTCCTTCTCCAGGGGCTCTTCCTGACCCAGAGACTGAACCCAGTCTCCGGCATTGTAGGCAGACGCTTTACCGTCTGAGCTACCAGGGAAGCCCCATTAGGATGGTAATAAAAAGAATGGAAAGGCAGGACAAATATAAATGACACTAGGAGATAATAACTTAAAAACATTGGTGTCAAGAGGTTTCAAGTTTGGGCTCCTGGTAGAAAAGAAGAAACAAAGAAAAAAGTTCAAGAGAGTCAACTTGAGAAAATAACAGAAGAATTTGATTTGAAGCAAGTCTCAAGATGTTGGAAGGATAATCAGGTATGACATTTATAAGGCAATGTTGAAGGAAGATTTAGAAGCCATGCAAAAGTAAACCAAATTTCTCAAAGTAGATGAAAAATTCCCAGACACTTCATAAAAGAAAATGCCAATACAATATTTAAGAAATACACTCTTGTAAGGAACAAGATGAGGAAAAAGTGAAGAAATGAAGGATCAGTGAAGTATAAGATAATAACCAGAGGTCATCTATATAGTGCTATTTGTATCTTTGTATTTTTGTGCTCAGTCGTGTCTGACTCTTTGCTCCTCTGTTCATGGAATTTGCAGGCAAGAGTACTGGAGACGGTTGCCATTTCCTACTCCAAGGGATCTTCCCTTCCCAGGGATCAAATCCATGTCTCCTGCTTCTCCTGCACTGGCAGGCGGATGCTTTACCGCTGCGCCACTTGAAATGTCCATGTATACTAGACCTTCATCAAAAGAGGTGAATCCAGATCCGCTTTATCAATTAACTACAGTGATAGAGGCCACTTAAATCTATCTCACGTCAGCTACACCACTTATAAAACATAATATGTGTATGAGTTGCTATTCTTAGAATACCATAGAATTGCACAAGTGGAGAGTATATTTTAGTTTCTAAATTAAACCTTTTAGATTACTTATCTCATTTAATGCCACAACCATCTTGTGGGACAGATCTTGTTATCCACATTCTATTATTTGAGAAAACAATGCAAAGATCAAGTGTCTCAGTTTATGAGTGGGAGAACCAGCATGGTATGTAACCTAGGCTTTCTGCACATTAGTGCAGTGCCAAAGATCACAGGCTCCAGAGCCAGACTACCTGGGTTCAAACCCAGCTCTATCCTTTACTGACTGTGTGACTAGAAGCAAATGATCTAAGTGTTTCAGATATTACTCTTGACAAAGGGATATTCCTTCCTCGGACAGGAACAAGGAATCACAGAGAAAGTTAGAGATGAAGAGCATGTTAGATGACTTTGACTTTCTCAATAAAGGAAATTATCTACTAAGACTAATGTGGGCAGGGCAGTTTTCAGCTATGGCCTGCAGATGTGCACTGAATCGCCACATACAACCAAAATAAGTTCTTCTGCTTTACATCTTAGGCTTTCTCATAATTTTGTTGTGGGGTTCACCGACATTAATTTTTTAAAGCCACCAGATTATATTCACCTTAAGGTCTCTTTTAACTATAAGATTATATGACTTTATTCTTTGCCTTTGAACCCATTACTAGCTTTTTCTCTATCTTACCCATCAAACAAGTATAAACTCTCCCTCTTGAGTCTCTTTATGACACTACACATTTGTAAGTGCCTCTTTATGACACTACACATTCCTGAATATAAACACAAAGTCCATTCTCGTAATTAGATTTAAACTCCTGCAGGGAAAGCGCTTCCATCACTTATCTTGGCATCCTCAACCCCAAATACAATGCAGGTAAGCACTTCCTAAGTACTTGTTAAATGTGCAATGATTTAATAATGTAAATATACTACAGTTACACAGGGCTTTGGTTTCCAGACATTTCAAGGCAGTTATCACTTGATTACTCATCTCCACAGAGCTTAACAATATACACTGACAATCTTCTATTAAGGAACATTCATTTAAGACATTTTTTTAAAGGGCATGCAATATCAAATTTTAAAAAGATACAAAAAATGGTTAATTTTTACAATATACCCTATATATGCTAAATGCATGTAAAAAGAGTCACTTACCCTAATGCAGCTGAAACAACAGAGCTTGGAGCAATGGGGACACAAGCGCGCATCCCGCAATTTCTCCATGCAAATGAAACACCGGAAAACCTCAGCAATGCTCTGAAAACAGTAAAAAGATGTTAAAGCTCACCAGATTAGGCTACTGAATCAAGAGTATAAAGCATGTCTGCAATAATTCATTCAACATTTACATTTATTTTGGATTCACAACATCTCAGTTTCAACTATATTCAAGGTCCAGGTACCTCAGAACATCTATCTCCTGAGGGGAAAAAATGCCTCCATTTTTCTAAGCTTCACAATGATCCTAGTATAAGTAAAGAACATGGAATTCAGACACAGACTTCTACACAAATATTCTCACTGAAACAATAATAACGGCAAGAATCTGGCTATAGCCCAAAGGCCAAAACATTAAACCACAGGAGTTAACATAGAGTATGATAGCCACTAGAAATATTTTTGAAGTTTATGATAAAAAAATCCTTATGACGTATAACAGTAACAAAAAAAAGGCAAACTATATGACTGAATGAACACTATGAACTTGTAGCTTTTTCTGAAAATTTCCCAAGGGGAGTGGATTGTGTTTATAAGTTTTTTAAGTATAAAAAGATCCATTAATGGCAGTATACTTTGATCAAGAGGGAACCTATGTAATTCAGAATCCAGAAATCTGAATTTCTGCCATGACGTTCAAACCAACTAGCAATTTATTTGAGCCTGAAATTCTGCCTGTACTGAGAATTTTGGTGGCAGCTCTATGAAGGCTTTGGGAAGAAAAAAAAAATTACATAAATAGAAGGAACAATATTATGTTTGCTAGTTTCAGATGAATCAATTTAGGAAGTATCTGGCAAGAAAACAGATATAATTAAATGTAGGTTATTACATATTGTAAATTTATTTTTACAGTACTCACATTTATTTTTACTCCATTCCAGAGGAATTAAAACGCTTCTAAAAACCAAGGTGAGGTTACAAAACCTTTATAATACTTTACAAGAGGAATTAAGGAGAAAATTACTCATGAGTCTAACCATGACTCTGCAGGACCAGAATCTGTGAGATGAAGACGCTGGGGGGGTGGGGAGATGGGACACAAAACGACCATTGGATGAACTAGTTTCAAGTGGAGTACCCAACTAATATAGTTGTCCCTAATTAAAATCAAGGATTTATTATTTTAGTAATTGGAAGGTTCAAATTTTGACAACTATTAATATTATATAATTATGTCCAATAAGCAATCTTTTTTTATGTTCCTAGCCTTAAAGTCAGTATCCCAAACATTTGAAAACATCGTTTACAAGACTCAGATAAAAAGAACAGGCTGCTCTAGAACACTACAATCAAACAGGATAGTAAGAGTATATCCTCATTCAATCTGGGAAGGGCAGATGTCTACAGAATGTACCGCGGAGAAGGGAATGAATACCCATTCGGAGGGAGATTCGGAATCGCTCAGAAACTCGTGAGAACTGGTCGCGAGTCGCAAGGGCACGACCATGTAAAGAATTTGCAGTTTTGCGCTGAAAAGGCTGTAGTTTGCAAAAACCCCGTGGGGATGAGTACCAGTGCCAAGACATCCTGAAAACGCCCGAATACGCACCACCTGACTGCAGGAACTGTCCGGGCACACGGCGCCCTTGAGGGCTGCGGAACGACGAGCACCGCGTCCCCCGCACTGGGTCAGCCCCTCCACAGCAGCAGCAGTGGGGTGGGGGTGCCCCACGAGAGGGTGGACTAGGACGGGGCGCCCCGAATACAGAACGCTCAGCGGGTGACGAGGGAGACTAAGCCACCACCCTCCTCAAGCCCCCTCACCTCCACACTCTGTTCATCCATTGCCCCCTTCTCTCGGTGGGGCCCTCGGAGACCCGCGGAGCCCGTGATCTGACCGATTAGGCGCCAGCCCGAGGTCGCCAGGTCAAACTGCCCCGGAGAACCGCCAGGCGCCCGCCTCAGGGGGCTCCGACGGCCGCCACACCTGCGCGCCCCATAGCTTCAAGCTCCGCGCCAGCTACCCCCACTTCGCCATTTTCATCCGGGCGCCAGCCCCTGGGCGCGGTGGGAGGGTGAGCGGTAGCCCGCAGCTCCTCTCCTCCCGGCTCAGCAGCTCGCCAGCGACCGCGAGGGGGCCTCGGCCCACGTGACGCAGGCGCGCGCGTATCGAACCGCTGCCGGAGTCCAGCGGCGCTGCTCTCCCGCGAAGAAGGTGCTGCAGGGAATTCGCAAACACTAACGGTAACCAGGGCAGCGGAAGGCGCGGCGAGAGGAAAGGCGCGGCGCGCGCGCACGCATGCGCGCAGGCCGCTGCGCCGAGGGAGCGGGCCAGAAGCGGGCGCTTAGTTCCCGCGGTGCGGGAGCGCACACGAGATTTGGCCGTTCGAAGCCGCCGGGTTGCGTGCCTTCGGTCTGGGTTAGCGCAGGCGGAGGAGAGCGCGGCGCTGTGCCGCGCCCCGCCCCTCTCGGGAAGGGGCGGGGCTCCACTCGTCTCAAACTCCTGAGCGCCAAAGGCGGGAGCCACCTGGAGGGCTTGGGGGAAATGCAGACTCTGGAGCCACACCCCTACTTATTCGGATTCTAGGGTAGGGCTCCACGAAATCAGCGTTTTTCTACTCCTGCTGATTGGGCTGCAGGTGGCTTGTAGCCCGCATTTTGCAAAACTGTGGTGTAGAGGCTGGTGATTCTTGCTCGAGAAGCAAACCCAGATTCTGATTTTTAGGACTTCCGCCCCAACTACTGAAGCAAAGCTCCAGACTGTGAAGCCCGGAGCGGCAATTGCAGTGTTGGGCGTGGGAAGATGGGACCTTGTATTGTGTAGCCGGCAGACTCCCCCATACAACCACTGCCGCCCTGCATTGCCTGGGGCTTAAGGTGAGCTAGCGCCTTAAGACTGGAAAGTGCAAGGGTTTCACCTGCGTTCAGCTTTCCTGTATCGGCGTCTCCTTTCTACAGTTTCCTAGGTAAAAAAATGTTTAAAGATTGCAGGAATTGAAGGTACGATACAAAGGATATACATAAAATCCTTCATTTGAACTAAAATGTTCCTTTCCAGTTTCTTGCAAATTGTTACACTTAACTGAATGCACCTGAACAGAATCAGCAATAATTTGGGAAGTTGTTAAATATCAAGGCATTTGGACTTTCTCGTAAGTAGTGGGCATAACAATTTTTTCTTTAATGGCAGGAGCCATGGACAAAGATATAATTTAGGAATAATTATGCCTGAAAAATCCTTTCACCAAAAATTATTTATGGCCTTGGAACTACATAGAGGTGATAGTTGCACATCTTTTATACTAAAATGCCTTCAATTGTACATTTTAATAATGGTTAATTTTTATCTCAAATTTTAAAAATGCTTTAATATTAAACAGCTTATTTAAATACTGGATCAAAATGGCTGGCTTCAAAATGTAATCGTTAATAAACTATATGTGCACCTGTGGGGGAAAAAACTTGTAGGACACAGTACTAAATTACTTGGGATTCAGAGTAATGAGAAAGGGTCTTTGCAACCCTGTAGAGCAGAAAGCAAAAAAGACAAATTACAATCTGTGATAAATATTAAAATAGGTTCTTGTACTAATAGATGTATCTGCCCAAGAGCCCCAAACTGTCTAAGATTAATTGTAATAGTTCGCAATAGTGGAAAATTAGAAAACCTGAACAACTAATGAGGGGTCATTGCTTGTCGGCAAAGTCAGATACCGGTGCACTTAAGCAAGAAGAAAACTTCGTTGGGAGGATGCTCAACTACCCTGTGTGGTTGGGAAACCTGTGGTCAGCCCTATTAGAATTCCTTAAGGGCATACTTTGCCATCCTCTTTTCCCCTTTCCCCCATCTCCTAATTTGTCTATTGGAGTGTGCATGCTCAGTCAAATCTGACTCTTTGTGACCCCCATGGACTGTAGTTTGTCAGACTCCTGTCTATGGGGTTTTCCAGGCAAGAATACTGGAATGGGTTGCCATTTCCTCCTCCAGGGGATCTTCCCAACCCAGGGATGGAACGCAAGTCCCCAGTGTCTCCTACACTGCAAGCAGATTCTTTACTAGGGCCAGCTTAAATGCCTATCAGTGAGGAACTGGTGAAAAAAATTATGGTAAATTCATACATACAGCTACTCAAAAGAACAACATGTGTGACATGAAGATATATTTAAAATGAAAAAAAAAAGTGCAGCTACAGTACAATGTAAGCTGTTAGCCTATTTTTGTTTAAAAATTATTTTTGATTTGTATATATATTATAGAAACATCTGAAAAAGTTGCAGTCGTTTGGGAGAATAGGCATACTTTTATTTTTTTAATTTCTTAAAGTTGTATTTAAAATAAAACCTAATGCTTAGGACATAAAAAGACTAATAGTTACATGTGTGCTGTTCTCAGTTGCTCAGTCATGTCCTACTCTTTGTGATCCCGTGGACTGTAGCCCGTCAGGCTCCTCTGTCCATGATGATTCTCCAGGCAAGAATACTGGAGTGGGTGGCCATGCCTTTCTCCAGGTCTTCCCAACCCACAGATCGAACCCAGGTCTCACGCACTGCAGGCGAAAACTTTACTGTCTGAGCCACCAAGGAAGCCCTAAGAGAACTGTCACATAAGAGAAAACAATCATCCAGATGGTCTAAACCAGGTAGAAGAGTGAAGGGAAAATGAATGTTGTATACAATAAACATTTCAAAAGGTACAGATTTTATTAACTAGCAATATAAAGAAATGGATGCAAACCTTAATTCCAGCTAACAGAGTAGTGGCTAGTAACAAAATAAAATCAGTTAAGTATTCTGGACACATTCAGTTTGAATATTCAGGTCAAGGTTTTTATTGGAAGTTTGCATCTAGGCCTCCGTGGTGGCTCAGACAGGAAAGAATCCACCTGCAATATAGGAGACTCAGGTTTGATCCTTAGGTCAGGAAGATCCCCTGGAGAAGGGAATGGCTACCCACTCCAGTATTCTTGCCTGGAGAATTCCATGGACAGAGGAGTCTAGCTGACTACAGTCCATGGGGTTGCAAAGAGTCAAAACTGAGCAACTAACACTTTCACTTCTAGTGGAGTAAGTTATACTTGGAAATCATTCCCCAAAGAGGCAATAAATGAACCCTAGGACATAAATGAATATACAAAGTGCAGAAAGAACAATTTTAAGAGGGATGAGGGGAAGAACCAACATTTTAAGGTAACTTGTGAAGGAAGTCAAAAGAAAAACATCGTGTGTTTTTTTTTCCCTAGTTGCAAACAAAACACTTTAACTCCAGTAACTTGTTAAGACCTCTTTGTGATACCACCATTTTTCAATCCCACCAATCAACATCGCATCCCAGAGACATATCATGACAGGAACTTCCTCAATATTACTTGCCTGAGTACTGAAGAAGAGTAGTATATATTACTAAAGTGTGACTTATTTGTAATTTAAAGGTTAGGGTAGTTTGTGTTCTCCAAATATTCAGAATAGACAATTTTAACTGAAGCTACTCTTCCAACCCTGTTTGTCAGCTATTATAAGTTTGTTAATAACATAAAAATAAAAATTCTTATTTACATAAAAGTATAATTCTGTATCCTGCAAATTAACATTTGATTTACTTTTCCTGGTCTTTCAGTATCTTGTTTTTATTACATATATGGAAATATTTATTGAATTACCAAATATCAAACCTTAATACTTCACCATCTCGTACTTCCAATCATCCTGACACACACAAGTTAAGTGATTTGCTCAGGCTTGTACAGCTAGAATTTAAAACCTGCTTTAACATCTCCAATATCTGCTTCTCCTCTCAACTTTTTAGCATCGCTTCAGCATTTCCCAGAATATTCACAGTGATAATTTATTGGTAACTTGACTTCCTCCATTTAATAAAAAAATAAAATAAGGATATTGGTGCACACACACACATATACACAAAACTGGCAAACAATAGTTGCAACAATCCTCTCATTTCAGTTTCTTAGCTTTCACATACAGTAAGTCCCCTACATATGAACAAGTTCCATTCTGAGAGTGTGTTCCTTAAGTCCAGCTTCTTTTGTTAAGTCCAACAAAGTTAGCCTAGGTGCCCAGCTAACACAGTCAGCTATACAGTACTGTACTGTAATAGGTTTATAATAGTTTTCACACAAATACTACATATGAAACAAAGAAATAAAACATTTTTAATCTGAAAGTACAGTATCTTGAAAAGCACAGTAGGACAGGACAACAGGGGCTGGCATCGAGTGAACAGGCAAGAGTTACTGACTAGAGAGGGAGGGGAGGTGGGAGATGGTAGAGCTGAAGGGGCATCAGCAACAGGAGACAGGGCAAGCTGCGATTTCATACCTGCAGTTAATGGCACAGGCTCTGGTTCCTTGCTGGATTCAATTCTGTCTACCTTCTTGAAAGAACAATCCAGTAATGTCTGAGTGGTGGCTCTTTTTTTCTCATCACAGACGCCACAGTAGCACTCGATTACATTCTGAATGGCTGCTGCAGCCTTCATGTTCCATCCTACATTCGGGTCCTGTGCCTCAAAATCTAACAGTGCCTCCCCAAACAGAGCTAACTTACGTGATTAGGGGAAAACACATGCTTACGTCTTCGAACGTTCACAACTTGAAGGTTCATATATAGAGATTTACAGTAGAATGAACTGAGTGAAGTCGCGCTCAGTCGTGTCCAACTCCTTGTGACCCCAGGGACTATAGCCTACCAGGCTCCTCTGTCCATGGGATTTTCCAGGCAATAGTACTGGAGTGGATTGCCATTTCCTTCTCCAATGAATGAACTGAACAAGTACAGTAATGCAGACTAGAGGAGAACAAAGGTATATTTCAGGTCCCTGAAATGTGACAGGGACAATCAGAAACAGCATTAGAAAGCAGAGCTCATGCTCAACATTGGCAGGCAGAAGGAACAGGACAAAAATAAAAGTGAAGCTGTCACAGAAAAGCCAGCTTTCTACTAAGTTAGGTATTGTGGGAGACTGTTAAGTCACATGTTAGCAGTCTCACCATAAGGTTGACCACATCTGCGATCAGAATTTTCAATAATAAAATTATTTACATATGTATAATATAGTACAAATATTTTTCTAACCTTTAATTTCCCAAGCATGTTCATTCACATCTGACTGACTGATAGTATGTAATATTCTTTTGCAATAGGTCAGTCAGGACATCTGTGTTATCCCAGTTATACAAAAACAGATACAAAATGGTGTTGGGATTTCCTTGCCTGAAATTACTAAGCATGTGTGCATATATTTTAAAAATCTCTTTATTTCCATTCTGCCCCTTTGGCTGAACTTTATTAATACAATATCTGCCCTTCTCTTGTATCCCCTTCTTCTGTGGAAGGCATCACTATCCAGTCACCCAAACCAAATCTCCTTTGTCATCTCCTGACCAATAGTCATCAATGTTAACAAGACATCTTCCTAAATTTATGGGATTGATTTCTTCCCCATCAGAGTTCCTTTTTGCAAGTCCATTTCTTCCTCATAAGTCTGACAGGTGAGCTCTTAATTGCTCTGCCGCAGTTTTCTCTTCTTCAGTCAGTGGTAACAACTAGAAAAGACAGAATCTGTATTTCAGAACAGCTTAAAAGAACAAGGTCCTACTATATATAGCACAGGGAACTATATTTGGTATCCTGTGGTAAATCATGGAAAAGAATATGAAAAAAAGAATATATATAGATGTATAACTGAATCACTTTGCTGCACAGCAAAAATTAACATTGTAAATCAGCTATACTTCAATAAGATAAATTTTTTAAAAGTTAAATAAATCTTTAAAGGCTGTTATACTAATTTCTGCTTTGTAACACCAGTAAATGTTTCCACAAGTTCACACTAGGTATATAATGACAAATTTATAAAGGCAAGGAAAAAATACATATTAGCTACGTACATACAAGTTACTTTGATATTTGAGTTTCCAAGGAACTCACAAATAAATTGAAGAAACAAGACAAAGAAATCAAACAATTTAAGGACTGTAACAGAACCAGAGAAGTCACATCTGAATATATTCAAAAAGTATTTTGAAAAAGAAGTGTGAAAAAAAAATAGTCTGGAAGTTTCTTCAGAAGTAGAGACTTGGGTTAAATTTTGAAGGATAATTAAGATGCTTTTATCTGCAAGTAACAGAGATGCATATGAAAATGGATAAATAAAATGCATTATCACTGCACAATAAGTACATAAGAAGGGCAGGTTTCAGGGCTGGTTTATGAAGCAGCTCAACAATGTAAGGACTCAGGTTTCTTCCATCTAACAGCTCTGATATCCTTTATTCTCAGGCTGACAGGAAAGTGGCTCCAGGTATCACATCTATACACAATGTTTAGAACAAGTAAAGCTTTCTCTTCCCAGGGGTCTCTCAGCAGTGACGAAACTCTCTCACTTCCTATTTCCAGACTCCCCCTCCTCACATACCATTTGGGTTACAAACCCATTCCTGACCCAATATTAGTTAAAGGAAAATCCGTTCCCCTTGCCCATCAGGCACATCCCTCAAGCTAAGGATAGTGCCACTTTTACCTCAGGCATGCGTCTGTGAGGAATGGCACACATCTCAAGAGAATCAGTAATCTCTTACACAGAAAGGGAGAACATGCTGAGAAAACAACCAGCGAACCGAATCCACAGAAGGGGGTAAGAGCAGCAAAACCAAGCGGGAGAAGAGAAGCTGAAGGGAAGTGGGTAGGGGCTTTCACAGAGCACCCACAAATAGGCTAGCTGAAACAAAGAGTTAATGAGGAAATAAAAGGAGGTAGGACTTGAAGACTCACTCACATGGTTACAAATCTGCCTAACTATATAGGTCATCTCTAGAGAGATTGTCAAATCAGGAACTCCTCATACCCGCAGAATCAGAATCTCCAACACAACGCTGTCCAATAGACCTTTCTGTGATCCTGGGTATATTCTGTATCTGCACTGATGAAGGACTGTATTAATTTAATTACTTTTAATTTTAATTCATTAATATATAGCCACATGTTGTATTGGAGAACCCACCTGGTTTGGCTCCTCAAGCCAACCATTTGTCCAAAATCTTCACATGGATAAAACAAAAACACTTACTGCAACTCAAATAGTGACAAAATTTCCCTCTTCTATCTGAAAAACAGGAAATGATATTATTCTGGCAAGATTTTGTTCTCCATGATTCCATGTTTCTCTTTGTGATCTCTGAAATTCAAGAGATTTCAGACCATCTGTTTAATAAGACTTCAAAGAGTTTTTCCAGGAATTAACTATTCTAAAATACACAGAAATTTTTCTTCTTTAATACAAATGTTTCAGAGCTTTGATGGAATAACATACATTCTATGTTTAATGCCTTTTGAATTTTCTATTTATTGCTATATTTTTGTTTGGTGGGGGGACTGTTTTCCTATTTTCTATTTGGAACAAATTTGGTCCTTCTTTTGATAGTCACCTTTACAACTAACTATATTTAAATGTCAGTGTCTTAATGGCAACTAAAAAGATCAGGAAATTAATATGTATTCCCTACCATCCACCTCCTTTTCTGTTCTCATCTCCCTATTTATTATTATCAATTCAAGTTTTTTTATTTTTTAGTATTATCAATTCAAATATATATTTTCTACCCTTCCAAATGAAAAACCACTCACCTTGATAAAAATCATAGCAAGATAATAACAGAACCATTTTACTTTCTGTTTGCATTCTGTTGTTCATAAACAATGGACCATTTGCTCTAAGTAAACATCCCTTTCTTATTCTTCATGTTCCCCAAATAATTGTAAAAGCCCATTCCATTACTCTAGAAATTTTCAGAATCCTCAGCTGAAAATCCTTTGGCTTTCTTAACTATTCTCACAGTTCTGACCCTATGTTTAATATACCTCTTTTATACATGAAATTCCTTTACATGTTCTTTAAACTCTGGGCTCATAGACCTATTTGAGCCATATAATTATCGTTATATAACTCTTTATAGATGCCCTTCCCTTTTCTTCCACATTTCAATCATAAAACTTTTCTCTGAACTTTCTACTATTAATACTATCTCATTTTTAAACTAGTAGGCCCAAGACCAACCATATCCAACATTTTCCAGCTTGGCTATCATTGATTCTAAAACATGGACCTCCTTACCTTTAGCCATTTCTCCTTTTTTTTTTTAATGTGGATCATTTTTTTTAAGACTTTATTGAATTTGTTACAGTATTGTTTTTGTTTTATGTTTGGTTTTTTGGCTGAGAAGCCAAGAGGCACATGAGATCTTAACTCCTCAACC
The DNA here is from genome assembly GCF_023091745.1 of Budorcas taxicolor. Taxonomy (NCBI): domain Eukaryota; kingdom Metazoa; phylum Chordata; class Mammalia; order Artiodactyla; family Bovidae; genus Budorcas; species Budorcas taxicolor. The sequence continues at coordinate 9,992,671 of NC_068928.1, forward strand.
AAGAACTGAACCTGCAGCCCCTGTATTGGAAGTGAAGTCTTAACCACTGGACTGCCAGGAAGTCTCCATTTCTCCTTTTTGTCATTATCTGATCCAAAATGAAAAAGTTCCCTTAGCTTTCTACCTTTGATATAATTATTGCTCATTTCAGATAACTAAATGAAAACCTTTACAGATATTCAAATGATTTGACATCCCTGACTCAGAAGGTAAAGAATCTGCCTGCAGTGTAGGAGAAGGGGGTTTGATTCCTGGGTTGGGAAAATCCCCTGGAGAAGGAAATGGGAACCCACTCCAGTTCTTACCTGAAGAATTCCATGGACAGAGGAGCCTGGCAGGCTATTGTCCATGGGGTTGCAAAGAGTTGGACACAACCGAGTGACTAATATACATCAATATCATTACTACTTTTCTGTACCACTTTTTTTAATCTCAGAAATATGCCATCTATTTATTGTATCCAATGACGATTTTTAGTAAGTGTTCAAAAAATCATTTTTCTCTTTGTTCAGTCACCCAAATTTACCATGCTTCAATTAATTCATGAATTTCTATATATACATGCTGATGTGTACATTCAGAACTACACTTAATCTCTCTTCAAGATCTGTTTCCTAGGAACAAATTTATGGACTTCTATTGTCAAGTTCTGATCACATACAATGAAGAATGTGTGACTTGGTTTTATTTATAAAAGGTTATCATGTACATACCTCCTTTTAGCATTTTATTAATTAGCAGGTGACGAAACACCACCCACACTGTTTAAATGCCTGCTCTCTATTCCCTCTGTGCCCCTTTTCACTGTTCTCCCCTCTTGCACTATTCATTTCTCCATGACAATTACATTTATGATCTCATTTTATGATTTTAACCAGGCACTGTTCTCTTTTCTTCCATTGGTAATACAAAGAATTCTTGATCTAATCAACCTATGATTAGATCCCATAATTCAAATATCTTAAGCCATAATTTAGTTCAGACTTGGCAAATAAATACCACGTATGCTGCCCCATCAACACTCCACAGCAGATAACTTTTTGGCCATGCCCAGACACGGCTCCTTAAACAGCACTCTAAGCAGTTATTACCAGTTAACTGACTGGAGTAAGCACCAGAAATTAAAACCTACTGGACATTTTTTGTCCAGATAATTGAATTCAACTCTATGATTTCATCTACATTAAGCTATCTTTTCTTTCAAAAGCCCCCAACTTTGCTTAATAGTAAATGAAAATGCTGCCAATCTCTTCAATTGGCTGTTCAAGAGCTTCGTGCCTAGGTTAACAGCTCATATTCTTTTTCCTACTCTAACGTAGAGTTTAAACATCAGTGACAGAGGCTCACAATTAGAAAGATTCTTATACTAGATGAGAAGAGGTTGGAGAATGAAGGACAAGGAATGAAGGTTAGGCCTACGCAAGCTAATCATCCCAACTGAAGAAAAGGAGAATGAAAACAGTCACTGGTATAGATGCTTTCTAGATTTCTCAGTCTCATTAGTTCTCATAGGAACCAGCAGAACTGGTAGATACAAAAAGTGTTAGCAAGTTTTTTCTTCTGCTGTTGCTACATAATCCAAGAAAGCATGCCTCTTCACTAACCATGTCAATTCCACATTCTCATTTTAAAATAAAAGGAGATAAGAGATCTTGTACTTCAGGGAATCAAGAAAATCTCATTCTTTATCAATAGTTCACACTGCTGAATTTCAAAATGAGAGTTACTGCGGATTTATCTTTCAATGAGAAATTCAGAATTAAAATTCTACAAATGCAGCCAATCAACAGAAAGCATTACCTCCAGGTCTGTTTCCTTCTGCAGTTCCTGTATCAAGGTCATAGTCTTATTGAAAGTAGCACAAATGCGGCTCTTAGTCTCTTTCTGCTCCACAGCAATTGGTTTAAAGCGAACTTGCAAAGTTTGATATCGAGACTTTATTGCTGACAATTCCTTTAAAAGTGTAACTGGATTTTTCTACATTAGGAAAAAAATTAATATATATTAAATCTGGAAAGGAAAAATAAAGCTTCTTTTAAGAATTAAAATGTATACAACACATACCACCATCCATTTAATAGAACACTATAAACAATTACACAACTATGTGACAGAATGGGAGGAGGGGAAGAAAGAGAGAAGTATAAGACCTAGATACTATTCTCAAGGAATTTAAAGCCTAGGTACAGAAATAACCCTTCTCACACACAAAATCGGAGAAGGCAATGGCACCCCACTGCAGTACTCTTGCCTGGAAAATCCCATGGACGAAGGAGCCTCGTGGGCTGCAGTCCATGGGGTCGCGAAGAGTCGGACATGACTGAGCGACTTCACTTTCACTTTTCAGTTTCCTGCATTGGAGAAGGAAATGGCCACCCACTCCAGTGTTCTTGCCTGGAGAATCCCGGGGACAGGGGAGCCTGGTGGGCTGCCGTCTATGGGGTCGCATAGAGTCGGACACGACTGAAGCGACTTAGCAGCAGTAGCAGCACACACAAAATAGCAATATTAAACAGCAGATAATGTTACATTAGATACATAATATTTGATGCATAGTTCATAATAATTACACAGTACTTCTAAGATATAATCCTAAATGTTATTCAGAAGGTATTGAAGGAACTATTTTGACTTGTTCTTATAGAAAAGACCACTTGAAACCACTTATCATAAAATTCTTAAATACACTGTCATGGGGCTAAGGTATGTATGAGTACCAATTCAAGGCATACCTCATTATACAAAATGCATGCCAACTCAAGCAACTGTATTTATAAATTATATTAGTTTTTCAAATTAATTTTCAATGTAAATAACCACTATTCCATGAAAGACATTTCAACTGTGAGTTCAAAAGTGACATTTCTGCCACTTAATGATTCTTCTCATTCCTTCATGGTTCTTTAGCAAACTCTCCAATAATAGGTATTCCAAACTTTCTCCATTCCTACCAGTACCCATCCACTCATTCTTGGCAGAATATCTCACCCCAACTACTTTACTGAGAAGACAGAAAACACCTGGGAGTTTCTATTCCTGCCTTTTCACCTGAAAATGAAAACATCTACCCTGATCCTTACTCAGCTCCTAACACTACTACTATTATTGTCTCCTCCCCAAATCCTCCAGAACCGCAACATTCCTATATTTCAGTAACCTTTTCATATCTCCCTTTATACAGACTTCAACTATACATAGATTGTCCCTACCCTGAGGGGAAAATAACTCCTGTTGACTCTTGTTTGAAAACCAGTGTCATTTTTCTCACTCCATTTGCCACCAACTTTCTAGGTCCTATAATAATATACTTCCTCAGTTTAATAGCCTATAGACTAATCCTTTGCCAAATTATTTTAGACAATCAAAAAGTCAGACCTGTCCTATAAATTTTTTAAATGTTTTATTTTCTATTGGGGTACAGCCAATTAACAATGTTGTGATAATTTCAGGTGAACAGTCATACATGTATCCATTCTCCCCCCAAACGCCCCCCACCCGTCCAGGCTGACACATAACGCTGAGCAGTTTCATGTACTATACAGTAGGTCCTTTTTGGTTATGCATTTCACACATAGCAGTATATACAAGTCCATTCCAAACTCCCTAACTATCCCTTCCGCCCATCCTTCCCCTTGGCAACCATAAGTTTGTTCTCTAGTCTGTGTATCTGTTTAAGTTTTGTAAAGAAGTTCACCTATATCATGTCTTTTTAGAGTCCACAGATAGGGGATGTCGTCGGATGTTTCTTCTCTGACTTACTTCCCGCAATACGACAATCTCTAGGTCCATCCCTGTTGCTGCAAACAGCACTATTTCATTCTTCTTGACGGCCGAGTAATATTCTCTTGTATATATGTACCATATCTTCTTTATCCATTCCTCTGTCCTTGGGCATTTTGGTTGCTTCTGTCTTGACTGTTGTAAACAGTGCTGCAATGAACCCTGGGGTGCATGTATCCTTTTGGATTATGTTTTTCTCTGGACATATGCCCAGGAGTGGGATTGCAGGGTCATACGGGAGATCTATTCTTAGTTTATTAAGGAACCTCCATACTGTTCTCTACAGTGACTGTACCAATTTACATTCCCACCAATAGTTAGGAGGGTTACCTTCTTTCCACACCCTATAACAATCAAAAAGTCAGACTTGCCCTGTAATTTTGATATCCCTCTTTTTGACTCTCCTTATTTCCTTCCTATTCTAATCTTAAAATGAACTCTTGATTTGCACAGAACTATACTATTTTGATTATTGTCTCACTATTCAAATATTTCCTTTGTGGACCCTACCTTATGGCTACAGGCAGAGGCTCAGTTCATGGCCCTCTGCTCCTTTCTTCCTTGGAGATTTTTTGCTAAGCTTTTGATGATGGAAATGATAAATAAAGATAATTCTAACAGGAATGAATCAGAACAAAAAATCTAATTTAAAAACTGTTAATTGTACAGATAGTGATCAAGACTACAGCATGAGCAGTAGAAGTAGGAAAAGGACAGAAAAGAGATATTATTAAAGAAAAGTTAAGAAAACTTAGTAGCACGTTTGATAGGGGCAAAGAAATAATAGATGACACCAAATGTGTAGTCTGGAAAATTGTGTATATGAGGTAACTAGAGTATTAAAGTTCATAGACAGAAGGTAGAATGGTTGTTGCCAGGGCTTGGGAAGAGGGGGAAATGGGGAGTTATTATTTAATGGATGCAGTTTCAATTTGGAAAGATGAAATCAAGTTCTGGAGATGGATGGTGGTGATAGCTGCACAATGATATAAATATACTAAAACCACAGAATTGCACACTTTAAAATGGAAAAAATGATGAATTTTATCTTACATATTTTACAACTTAAAAAAAAACACACCAAAACTGAGAATGTGTAATAGTACAACTGCTTTGGATAACAATGTAGTAGTTCCTCAGAATAGTAAACATAGGGTTACCATGTGCCCAGGAATTCCACTCTTAGGTATACACCCAAGTGAAATGAAAGCAAACATCCATACAAAAACTTGTACATGAATGCTTATGGGAATATGATCATAACAGCCAAAAGGAAACAACCAAACTATTAACTGATCAAATAAATAAGAAAATGTGGTATGGCCATACAATGAAATATTATTCAGCAGTAAAAAGGAATGAAGTATTGATTCATGCTACAACCAGGATGAACCTTTAAAACATGCTAAGTGATATCCAGAAAAGATGAAAACTCTAATTTGAAAAGATACATGCACCCCAATGTTCACAGCAGCACTATTTACAATAGTCAAGACATGGAAGCAACTTAAATGTCCATCAGTAGATGAATTGATACAGATGTGGTATATAAGGGAGAAAAGACAGTCTCATCAGCAAGTGGTGTTGGGAAAGCTGGACAGCTGCATGTAAATCAATGAACTTAGAACACTCCCTCACACCATACACAAAGATAAACTCAAAATGGCTTAAAGACTTAAATATAAGACACGACTCGATAAAACTCCTAGAAGAGAATAGAGGCAAACCATTCTCTGCCATAAATCATACCACTGTTTCCTTAGGTCAGTTTCCCTGCTGTTGCTGCTAAGTCACTTCAGTCGTGTCCGACTCTGTGCGACCCCATAGACGGCAGCCCACCAGGTTCCACCGTCCCTGGGATTCTCCAGGCAAGAACACTGGAGTGGGTTGCCATTTCCTTCTCCAGTGCATTAAAGTGAAAAGTGAAAGCGAAGTCGCTCAGTCATGCCCGACTCTTAGCAACCCCATGGTACCAGGCTCCTTCGTCCATGGGATTTTCCAGGCAAGAGTACTGGAGTGGGTTCCCATTGCCTTCTCCAAGGTCAGTCTCCCAGGGCAGTGGAAATAAAAGCAAAAATAAACAAATGGTACCTACTCAAGCTTATTAGCTTTTGTACAGCAAAGGAAATCATAAACAAAACAAAAAGACATTCTATAGGATGGGAGAAAATATTTGCAAACAATAGGACCAACAAGGGCTTAATTATTGCCAAAATACATAAACAACTCATACAACTCAATATCAAACAAAAACCCAGTCAAAAAATAGGCAGAAGACTTAAATAAACATTTCTCCAAAGAAGACATACAGATGGCCAAGGGGCACACGAAAAGATGCGCCACATCGCTAATTATTAGAGAAATGCAAATCAAAACTACAACGAGGTATCACCTCACACTGGTCAGAATGGCCATCATTAAAAAGTCTATAAATAATGCTGGAGAGGATGTGGAGAGAAAAGACCCTCCTACAGTGTTCATAGGAATGTAAATTGGTGTAGCCACTACGGAGAACAGTACAGAAGTTCCTCAAAGAACTAAAAATAGAGGTACTATATAATCCAGCAATCCCACTCCTAGGCATATATCTGGAGAAAACTCTAATTTGAAAAGATAAATGCACCCCAATATTCACTGACTATTTACAATAGCCAAGACATGAAAGCAACCTAAATGTCCATCCACAGATGAATGGATAAAAATGTGGCATATGCATACAACGGACTACCACTCATCTATAAAACAGAATGAAATAATGCCATCTGCAGCAACATGGATGCATCTATAGATCTGCACACAGAGTGAAGTCAGAAAGAGAAAGACAAACATCATACAATATCACTTACATGTGGAATCTTAAAGAAAACCAATACAAATGAAGTTATTTACAAAACAAAAACAGACTCACAGATGTGGAAAGTCAATTTACGCTTACCAAAGGCGAAATGGGGTGAGAGAGGGATAAACTGGGAATCTGGGATTAACAGATATATACTATTATGTATGTTTTATGTATTCAACAGTACGTGAACCGTGAACTTCCAGATGTTCAAGCTGGATTTAGAAAAGGCAGAGGAATCAGAGATCAAAACCGTTGGATCATCGAAAAAGCAAGAGAGTTCCAGGAAAACATCTACTTCTGCTTTACTGACTATGCCAAAGCCTTTGACTGTGTGGATCACAACAAACTGTGCACAGTTCTTACAGAGATGGGAATACGAGACCACCTTACCTGCCTCCTGAGAAATCTGTATGCAGGTCACGAAGCAACCGTTAGAACCGGACATGGAACAGACTGGTTCCAAATCAGAAAAGGAGTACTTCATGGCTGTATATTGTCACCCTGCTTATTTAACTTACATGCAGAGTACATCATGAGAAATGCTGGGCTGGATGAAGCACAAGCTGGAATCAAGATAGCAGGCAGAAATATCAATAACCTCAGATATGCAGATGACACCACCCTTATGGCAGAAAATGAAGAAGAACTAAAGAGCCTCTTGACAAAAGTGAAAGAGGAGAGTGAAAAAGTTGGCTTAAAACATTCAAA